>NC_141696.1:1259956631-1262356631 GCF_964263255.1 Lissotriton vulgaris | reverse complement strand
GTAACAGCAAGGGGGTAGAACTAAATACAAGCACAATAGACAAGCAGCTAGCAAAGAGGAGTGCTTAACAGGAAAGGAAGGAAATCACAGGGCACACTTGGCAGAAAGCAAATAACAAACATACAAGGTAATAGAAGCAAGACAGCAGGAATAGAAAGACAGTAAACTAGGAACTGGAACCAAAGAAATGGGAAGAAAAGCAGGGACTGGAAAAGGATATACAGAAGGGGAGGATACAAGGGTATACAAGAATAGTGCTGGTTTAGGAATCAAGAAAACAAAGTAGCACTGAAGGCGGTGCTGGAGCAGGAACTAGAATTGAGCAAAAGCTCAAGAGTCAAGGTAGCACTGCAGGCAGTGCTAGTTCAGTAACTGGAAATTACTATAGCTCAAGAGTCAAGGTAGCACTGCAGGCGGGGCTGTTTAGGAAACAGGAAACATAGCTCAAGAAACAAGGAGTAAATGAGAGCACTGCAAGCAGTGCAAATCAGGAACAAGAAATAGCTGAAGCTCAGGAACAAAGAATAACTACAGCTCAGGAAACAAGGTAGCACTGCAGGCAGTGCTAATTCAGGCACAAGGTATAGCTACAGCTCAGGAATCAAGGAACAAGGATTACCTATAGCTCAGGAGTCAAGGAATATCAAAAGCTGAGGAATCAAGGCTCGGTCTCACCGAAACACAGCTACAATGACCAACCTTGGCCTGAGCGGAGCTGGGGCTTAAGAGAGCTCACAGTAATCACATGCATCAGGTGTAAGACCAGCAGCAGCCAGCCACAGGTGAGCTGAATTCTTCCATCCATCCTTTGCCTGCAGGGGTGGAGACGAAGCAGTGAGCAGGGAATTCTAGGTAACAGAGTGTCAAACATTAACAGGCTGGCTATAAGCATGAGCAAGTTGGCTTTCACAAAACCCGGCATGGATTGGGACTGGAGGTCGATTCCCAAATAGTGACCAAATGGATGGAAGTCAGGATATGCATGCAGGGGAGTATCTGAAAGTTCATTAGAACACAGGAAAGTCACGCTATGCACCCCTCTGGTTGTGGGTATGAGAGTGCAGGGAGCGAATTGTGACACATTTTATCTTCTAAATACTAAATCAGATACATCCTAAGCATTACACTCAAATTCTAATTTAATATGTTGTTTCATTCTTTTGTTCTTCCTGCAAGCTATACAGTTTTCCAGATCTTAGTCAGAATATTGTCTCAGAATAGAGCTTGTTACAGACTCTGTGACAAAAACTCTTGCTTCATTTTGTTAAATGGCAGTAGGCAGCTTGTACAAACATGTGAAGCACTCATCTGAAAGCATAAATGCACACCAATGATAATGGCAACTTAGGCCAAGGCATAAGGGCTTTAATGGGTGCAATTGTCCTGTAATCTGCGACCATTCGTATTTTTTCTCTCTCCTACTTGATATGGATATTGCATTTATGTCCTTCCTCCCATCGTATTGTAAAGCGCTCTGATATCCCTCTGGATCTTGTTCGCGCTATATAAAACTTTATAAATAAATGTCATCTGCTGCATCATGTTGACCATGGCATTATGTCAATGATTCAGGATGCAACTCCATGTATTCTGAATTTGTTCTTGGGAATTGTTCTTCTTAGGGTGCCACTAAACATCAGGGAAATGGCATGTATCCCTTGCTTATATATGGACTCTTCCAGGAGGTATTCAATAGTGTTATCTCTACTCTTCTTAACACTCCTGAGAGCTTCTTTGTCAAGCTTGCAAATGTGGTTGCCTCGGAAACACCATGGAATTGAAGCACTGTCCGCAACTCCCCCTCACCGGTTCACTCTGCCCCAAAGTATATATATATAGGTAGCAATAAGTGATGCCCGTGTGGGGAAAGCAGGGAAACAAAACAAGGTAAGGAGGGGAAACACAGAGTCTTCATATACAGTAGTTAGGGTCGTCTGCTTGAGGGACAAGAAATCTTCTGGTGTTCTTTTCCTAAAAGACAAAGCATGTAGGTAAATAACAACCTCTCTAGGAATGTAAGTATGTGTGCTAAAGATGATGTACGTGACTACCTGTGCATATACTGCAGGTGTGCATAGATCACCAATGTTGTTCCTTCCTCCATGCAGAGTTAAATAGGAAAAAAGATGCTGGACATTCCTATGAAGTAAGCATATCTATGAACCTAAATACCATTATACATGTAAAATATTATGTTAGAGGGAAGCTATAGGTACCTTAGGAAAGGACGTCAATATTCTCCTGTTGTCCTCACAAGAGACTGGGTAGGGTAGTAGAACTATATATACTCTGTGAAGCAAAATGACACACATAAAAGTCATATGAACAATAGTCCCTTGAATGTATTAAAGGTAAGTGTACACGGCTCTATTACCTGTGTTGGGGGGATGTCTGAGACTCATAAACAAATCTGGAACTTCAGTAACCTCTGAGTCCTCTAAAAAACATAAATAATGCGCGAATGCTCTATACAAAGAAACAACTAGGCATTCGAATAAATCCTGTATATCAGATCCTACACTCGGACCTGGCAGGTAACAGAAATCACGAACAAATGATAAGTGCCTCAAACAACGTCTAGCTATACACCAGCTAGATGGATCTGAGTACGTGGCAACAAACGAACAGAAAGCGAAGACACAGGAGCGCCGATGCCCGAACCCGACGAGGACCGCAACGCCACCACCGTGACCCGGAAGCAAAATCAGGACTTCTATGATACCCGGAAGGAAGGCGAAGCGCTCTACGAACATCGAGGGTGGAGTTTATGCTCGCCGTGCGCATGCGCTATTCTCCGCGCATGCGCTTTGCGTGTCGCCGCCATTGTGCCAACCATTCTTCTCAGAACAAACGCCAACCACGTCTCTGCCGCTTTTGCAGGCACAACATTCTTTCTCTTGGGCTGACATTTGGCATCAGCAGACAAACATACCTCACACGTTTCCATAAAGGTTGTCTTCACACTCAGTGCCCACAAGTAGCATGAACTGCATGTCTCGCCCTTTGTGCTGTAACTGTGATAAACAGCTGTCCACTTTCAGACAGTTCTTCTGATCTTGAGGTACTTCTTTCAGTTTAACTGCCGTAAATGCTTCCTCTATCTTAATTACATAGGCCTTGAGAGATCCTGTGATCTGCAGAACTTTTAAGATATTTGGCACCTTACATGTTACTGACCATGTTTTGCAAAGGTCCGCAGAAGGCACCCATAAATTTGCCTTGTTAATTTCAGGCTTGCAGCTGCACAAACTGGTCTCAGTGTTTATCGGAGGGTCAAACTAGGGGTTCAGTGTAGCCATGCCATCATGAAGTTGATGTCTGGCCCAAATGTTCAGTAATTTTAGGATTAGCTAATGCACCTACTCCCTCAGAAAAAGGAAGCATCATTGAACCTCATGGTTGTACCACGCAAGTTCTAGCTTATCTTCAAATAATTGTATCCTCCTTGGGATGCTTATGGGAGGTCAGACATGGGAGAATAATGCCTAGCGACCACATGTGAGCTCTGCCTTCAGAAAGCCTTCTTCCGTCCTAAATGGCTACCTGAAAAATTGACCATGCTCTTGGGGAAGCTTTTGTGCACTAATCAAAATGTACATTGCAGAATAGGGGCCAACACTTAAATTCATGTGTGTACACTTATATGATGCTATTGCAGTTGAAACGATTTTGATATTACCTGTTAAAGTGCATTTTCCTGGCTTATGATAACTAGGCCTCAGCCAGGCTTTGGCGCCATCTTGTTCAAAATGGATATTACATTGATAGTTTATTGGTTCTTATGCACATAATCAAGCAAGTCATGTTTATTTCCGAATGACTCTGTTCTGAAGGAAAACTCTTTGGCTTGGGCTCACAAATGTAACCTTTCACCAAGGTTCTTCTGCTTGCACTCAGTATTGCTTTAACTTTCAGTTGTTCACTGTTGTTTTGTAATTAGTTTGTTCTGACACCTTCGGAAGACATTAGCTCAGACGGGGCTGAATCAATATTCATGTAGTGGGTTTGTGCTTAGGTAGTATGGCTGCATAATGATTTTAAATTGAGTATTCTGAATTGTTGAAAATGTGTTTGTTTTGCTTGCACCGTGAAGAATCTGCACTTTCTATGTTGCTCTATGGGGAGATTTCCTATATAAACACTCAAATTAGGGGGTGAGCCAAAAGACGTTTCCTATGCTATTGGATGTTGTCTGATTTCTTATTGATTTTCCTACAAATTTGGTGATTAGACTACATTTAATTTTGCTAATTATTTTGTTTTCCTATTACTGAACGCCTTCATAGCAATGACTTTATGCACTCAAATGAGACCTGATGCATCTGCACTTAATTTCTGTATTGCACCTTTTACGTTTTTGTAATAAATCGAATTCCTAATTCATTCAAAATGGATTACCTGCCGAATGTCTTCAAGAAATCAGCAAAACAATTCAAACACAGACTCCTACCTATGCTTAAAGAAAGGACCCATGAATTAAGGCCTTATCGTCTTCACACAATGTACAGCGAGGTGAATCGAATTGGTCCATGCACTCTTACAGGTCTCAAACTCCACCAAGATAACCCATGGCCCTAATTATTTATCCCTCCCTCCCACCTATTTGATACAGAAGCAGCAATATCAATCTACTAGAGCTGCACCATTCTGGTACAAGCATCTGACCAAAATCTTGAAACCTTTGATCCCACTGGTTAAGAGCACACACTAGAGCATCTATACTCCAGAGCACTCATCAAGACGCGCAAACTAAACAACAACTTCACAGGATCTGCACCATATCGGACCAAGGCCCAAATCCAAATGACGCAAACCGCTCCACTCTCAAAAACTCACCGATTACACAGCAGGTACACTTGATCAGCAACACCAAGAACCAACTCCAACTGACATCAACTGTCCCAACTATTCCATCCCTTTGAGATCCACTACAACGACAAGAACTATTCAGGATCCCTGTCAAACCCGAGGCTCACATAGTCCTTCCAATACCTTCCTGCCACCACCCCCGCCACACACAAATACACAAACAAATGGAGAGAATCGTAATTTAACACAATCTCACTAGATGAGTGTGGGAGGGCTGGGCAGATACAGAAACATAGAGAGGCCGGGTAGTCTTTTGAATGTTGATGTATATTTGGAAAATTGCATAAAGAAATGAACGTTTTGATAAGGATGGCAGCCGATGGAAAACTCTGTTGTCAGTCTGTAGTATATAGTGAAATGGGGTTAGTTTCCTTTCCTTCCACAGGTTCTTTCTTCAGGATGGGGCACACGGAGTCTCATAGAAATAAAACAGTGGTATGTAATTAGTTCGAAATTTTCTTTTCCTTTCTTCTATCCTTCACCACACCCGTATTTGTGCATTAGAGGCTGGGTTATGGGTTTTGAGAAAGGATAGTCCCTGTTACCTGTGTATAAGGTAACCATGCACCTAGTTGGATTGGGGTTGTTTGGCCTGTGACCGTCCTTGTTCCTACAGGCCTCGGGTCTCCTTCCCTTCCTTTTGTTATGTCACAGTGTTTAGGATTCTTGCCAGGTTAACCTCACCTGGATCACAGGACTCATTTCCCCAAATGGTCTACTGATAGTGCTTTTAGGAATATAAGGTAATGTGCAGGTAAAATATAGGGATGCTCTAGCACCTCTCAACCGGAGAAGGTTAAAACCAAAATCAGTGCAACCCCAAACACAATCCCACACCGTGACATCGCCCCCTTCCCACACAATCACATCCCCTCCCCTTCAACACTCTCTGCATACTGGCCCATCCAGCTAAACAGGCTTGAACGCAAAATTGAATAAATGAATGAGGAATTAAAAATTGCAAATAGGAATATTAAGATGACCTTACTAATTGCCATCCCGCCTGTAATACAGTTGACGGTCTAGTAGCTGGGGTGGGCGGAGCTAGGTGGGTTGAGGGGAAGAGGAGGGGCCAAGACAAGATGAGGGCAGTTAGAGTAGGGACAGGGTCGACACTGGATGTGAGGAATAAAGCTCCAGTAAACTACTAAGCAGCGTGGAGGACGTCGTCCCCGAGGATCCGCTGACAAGCGCCGCCGAGCGCCTGGAAGTCCGGGCTTGAGTGCCCGTCGATGTTGGAAGACCTCACGCCTGATGCGTGAGCCTTGGCACGCTGTCGCAAAAGGAAGCGCGGGAATCTGCAAGATAAGGCAGGAGCCCACCCCAACCTCACCTGATAGTAGCCGCAGTTGGGGAGAAGCAGATCCTGACGTGTGCTGCCATCTGGAGCTGCCAGACGGTGAGTCCAGAGTGAAAGAGGACCGAGTGAGCCAGGAGAGAAAGCCTCGTGTGCCTGCAGTGACGGCGGCCATCTTAGAGTCAGGCGCTTTTCAGGACAGACCCCTTGATTGTTGTAGAGCGGCCATTTTGAAGTCAGGCATACAGCTACATAAACAAGCATTGACAAGAGCATACAAACAAGCATTGGCAAGAAGAACTAAACAAGCATTGACAAGAGCAAATAAACAAGCATTGGCGAGAAGAAACAAACAAGCATTGATAAGAGCAAATAAACAAGCATTGGCGAGTAGAAAGAAACAAGCATTGACAAGAGCAACTAAACAAGCACTGGCTAGTACGAATAAACAAGCATTGTCAAGAGTAAATAAACAAGCATTGGTGAGAATAAATAAAGAAACAGGCACAAACAAAAGAGTGAAAGGGAAACAGCGACACAATGGTGACCCTCGCTAATTCACCACCGCAAAATGAAGTTAAGGGAGGAACACACCTGCGAGCGCCAGAACCCCTGACCGTGACCACAGGAGGGAGCATGGGCCCCAAGTGGCCAGAATGGCTAGAAGACTTCGAAGATTACATCGAGGGGTCCAAAGTAACAGCAGATAAGGAAAAGCTAATTGCCCTCCGCAACCTAGCAGGTCGAGAAGTGAGCAAAATAATCAAGGACATTCCGCCTGCGGATACCGGAACTTATGACAAAGTACGTGAGGCATTAAATAAGAAGTTTCTTCATAAAAGAAACGTGGACTATGAACGCCATGCATTCCATCAGGCACGTCAGGGAAAAGAGGAAGCGATGAGTGCATTCATCACCGACTACGACGGCTGTCGAGACACTGTGAGTTCGAAACCTTCTCGCCTGACGCTGACATCAAATCGCAAATCATAACCGGCTGTCACTCAGAAACACTCAGAAGGCGGCTGCTAAGAAAACCCCATGAGTTAGAAGAGATTGAAGAGATGACTCGCCTATATGACCAAGCGGAAGAACACGCCGCCACTATTGAAACAGGACACAGTGTGAGTCATGAGCAAGCACACCGCGTTCAAGAACAACGCCGTAGCGGACAAAAGTATTCACAAGAGAAGCAATGGAGACCTAGACAATCATCGCACCAACGACGCCCGGAATATAGAAGAAGAGAACCAGGGCGAAGAGACCGAAAACCAGAAAGGACTAGACGATGTTACCAGTGTGGATATGATTTTCCTCATGTAGACTCCTGTCCAGCTATGGGCCAGCGATGCAGGAAATGTGGGCGATCGAACCACTTCGAAGCAATGTGCGGGGACTACCACAAGGAAAGGCGAAGTGAAACAACGAGATCGTCTCGCTCAGACACAAGAAGACACCACATCCGGGCCGTTCAAGGAGAGCTCATGCAGTCCCCAGACTCATCGCATTGCAGCCAAGAGTCACGCAGGTCACGATGGGAACGCAGATCCCCATCTCGAGAGTCGAGATCATCATCCTCCAGGGACTCAGCTTACACCGTGGAATATGTAAACATGATCGCTGACCCTGATCAACTCAAAAGGTATCCACGCCTAGACATAAAAGTGGAGAATCATGACACCAAATTCGTCATGGACAGCGGAGCTTCTCTGAATTACATTCCAGTTATGGAACACGAGAAAATTATTCCGAAGCCTCCATTGACTTTTGCACCAGTCCGTGTCTTCACGTGGATGTCCAAAAAAACGCTTCCTTGTCTGGGCAAATTCCACACGACACTCACTCATGACAACATCTCCATACTGGCAGTCATACACGTCATCAAGGGCCCTGAAGCCGACTGCCTACTCAGCCTCCCCACTGCAGAGCGTCTTCGTCTGGTGGAAATCTTGTTCAAAGTCAATGACAATACAGACTGCATCAGCAAGTTTCCCAAGCTGTTTCAAGGCCCAGGCAAGCTGAAAGGGTGTCAAATCCATCTGCACATTAACGAACAGATCAAACCCGTTGCGCAGCACCCACGACGTGTTCCATTTCACCTGCAAAGTGCCGTCGAGGACGAACTGCAAGAACTTCTGTCTGCGGACATCATAGAGCGTACGGATGGCCCGACTCCCTGGGTGTCGCCAGTGGTCATCGTACCTAAGAAAGGGACTCCCAACAAGGTGAGACTATGCGTTGACATGCGCCTGCCGTACACTGCAATTGAAAGGGAGCGACACCCTGGACCACATCTGAGCGACACGATTGCCGCGCTGAATGGCGCTAAGGTATTCTCGAAGTTGGACTTGAACAAGGGCTATCACCAACTTGAGTTAGACACCAACTCTCGCAACATCACCACGTTTGCAACTCACCTAGGACTTTTTAGGTACAAACGGCTGAGCTTTGGTGTCTCTTCCGCCGCTGAAATCTTTAAGGAGGCGATCTGGCAAGTCATCTAACATATCCCCAACACCTTGAACTATAGCGACGACATCCTGGTCTATAGATCCGATGTTCGTGAGCACGACATTGCCCTTGATCGTGTTTGTCATGCCCTGTTGGATGCAAACCTGACGTTGAACAAGGAGAAATGTGAGTTTCACCAAGCTACTCTAAAATTCTTTGGCCACATCTTCTCAGATGAGGGCATGAAGCCGGATCCGGACAAGATTGCGACCCTGAACAATACCAAAAGCCCGCAAGATGTCAATGACTTGAGGTCTTTCTTGGGGATGGCCAGCTACTGTGCCCGCTACATCCGTGACTATGCGACCATCAGTCACCCCCTTCGGATCCTCACCAAACTTGGTCAACCGTTCGATTGGACCCCTGAGTTCGAGCGTGCATTTAAAGACATCAAGCGTGCTGTGGAATCGGCTGACAGCCTCTCATACTTTAACCCCCAACGGAAGACTGAGATCACTGTGGACGCCAGCCCTGTCGGATTGGGAGCCATCTTGGCTCAATATGACAACGACTCTGACCAGAGGCGGATCGTGGCCTATGCCAGTCGCAGCCTGTCTGATCCTGAGAAGAAATACTCACAGCCGGAGAAGGAAAGTTTGGCAGTCGTTTGGGCATGCGAACACTTTCATGTCTTTGTATGAGGCAAACACTTTACATTAATAACTGATCATCAGGCGCTAGTCACCATCTACGGTAACCCAAACTCCAAGATGCCGCCGAGAATTGAGAGGTGGGGTCTCAGACTTCAGGAGTACACTTTCACCATTGTTCACAGACCGGGGAAGGCGGAGAACCCGGCTGACTATATGTCCCGCCACCCTCAGACATCGTCAGAGTCCAAACCATCGATTGCTGAGGAATATATTAATTTCGTAGCTGACCAAGCACTGCCACCTGCCATTCCCATGAATGTAATTCGGGAAGCCACCACCCAAGACACCGTCCTGCAGATGGTATGCGGCCGGATTCAAACCAATCGGTGGAGACACAACCTACAAGTAGAAGACACAGACCCCACCGTCCGGAAAGAGCTACAAGCCTTCCGGCACGTCTGCGAGGAATTGTCGGTCACCACAGATGGAGTCATTCTGAGAGGTCATCGACTTGTCATTCCTAGTCAGCTACGGCAAGGAGTTGTCAATCTAGCCCATGAAGGCCACAGAGGAGTAGTATCCACCAAGCGAGCTTTAAGAGAACGCGTCTGGTTTCCTTCTCTTGACCAAATGGTAGAGGACACATTGAAGGACTGTCATCTCTGTCAGTTGACCAGCAAAAGTAATCCTCCGGCACCACTACAAATGACCACCCTGCCCAGCGGAGTGTGGCAAGAAGTTGCCATGGATTTTTGTGGACCGCCCCAGTCTGGGAAGTATGTGGTTGCTATAATCGACGAGTACTCAAGATTTCCTATCGCACAAATAATATCGTCCACCAGTGCCTCCTGCACACTCAAGGTGCTCGACGAGGTAGTTGCAACATGGGGTGTTCCTAAAGAGGTTAAAACGGACAATGGGCCCCCATTCAATGGACACGAATTTAGTGCATTTGCAAAGCACATGGACTTCAAGCACAGAAAAGTTACACCACTCTGGCCACAAGCCAATGGCACCGTTGAAAAATGTATGGCTACGATCAAAAGGACCTTCCAGCAAGCGACAGCAGAGAAGAGGGAGCTTCAGGCCGCTCTGAATGAATTCCTCAGGGCTTACAGAAAGACTCCTCACTCAACCACCGGGCAATGCCCCGTGACCCTCATGCTAGGGCGAACAATGAGAAATCGCATCCCGACATGGGAAGGAGCCCTGCAAGAGGTATTGCCAAGTCACAATCACCAAGAGATAGCCGTGACCGACTGACACAACAAAGACAAAATGAAGGCATACGCCGATGCCAAAAGGAGAGCGAGGTCGCCCTCCTTGCATGAAGGAGATCATGTCCTCGTCAAACAGGAGCAGCAGAAAAAGACTGATTGTCGATTTCGTGATGAGCCACTGCTGGTTACCCAACAGAAGGGCACCATGCTGACCGCGGAATCTGAACATGATCCCACGTCTCTCAAAACCAACCCCAAAAAATACATGTTACTCAAATGCACATTGGCGATCAAATATATGCAGAGATCGCCAAAACTATCCTCCTTCATGAAATGTACTTTCTATTCCTGATGGAAACCTGGCTAAATCAATGGTCCACACCCCTTCTTGATATCCTAGTTCCTACAAATTACATTATTCTGCATCTCCACCTACCAACCGCAGCGACAGGGAGGAGGGATCGCAATCATCCATGCAAATTCACTACTAGTCAAGTCATGATGTCACAAACTGACCTCGTTTTGCTTGAAGAACCTCTCTCTCCCAACAGAAATTCTAAATGTTCTTGAACTAAAAAGATCGACATTGCAAGGAACTGCCCAGGAATACTTTCAAAACTGTCAATCAACAAACAGGGACAAACAATGTAACCAGGATTATTAACAACTCACTGGAAAACTGTGAAGCTTTCTCTTCCTTTTTCGAAGAAACAATCTTAGAAATCCAAAAATTGATTGTGATCGACAGAGAAAGGTTACGGCCCGCTATAGGCAACGATCACCATTCCGACGGTGAGTCTCCATTCCGTGTAAAGGATCAAACTACAAACCACGACTACAAAACCAAGCAATTTGGAGAGAATTCAAAACACTAAACGAGGATGAGGGCGACAAGAGATTATTATCTATGAAACCAACGACACATTTTAACAACCCTATATCATTCACAATATCAAAGGAACTAAGTCACCTTTTCTCCTCCTTCCTGTGAAGTTAGTAAATAAATCGATAAGACAAGGCATAGTCAAAACTGTCTGAAGACTGGGCAAGTGACACCACCCTTGAACAAAGCTGCTGCAGACCTGTAATGGCAGAGTTTTTGGGCTCTATTTAGCAGTGATATAGACCTTAATCTTGCTCACATCTAGTATAGGTATTCTTAGCCTGTGTTGGCCCTTTTAAGCCCTTTTTTCCAGACCTAGAAGAGGATAGCTGCTTAATATGATAATAGATCCTTTATTCTTGACTTTAACCTGTCTATTGCCTATTGGCTTTGACATATTAGACACATTGGTATGGTTTATGTAGGTATTCTGACAGAGCTAAGGGGCATTTCATCCCTTTCAGGCCTACAGGCCTAGAACTAGAGCGACTCCATCTTGAGGAAGCTGAGAGGCTTTTCAGGGCAAAGGCAAAGTTTATAGTTAAGGCTGTTTTTCACTTGGAGAGAACCGGTCTGGGCCTCCCTTATCGGTAGGCTGTATTATTCTCTGTGTAGAAGACACAACAAAAGGCCGGCCGGCTGGGTGTGTGTCCTTGATGCGAGGTGATGCAGAGACCTGGTGGGCGGCAGGCTGATGGCTGGAACTTTCCATGAGGAAACAGCATTCTATATCAGTGAAGTGCAGAGGCGGAGTCAGGGAGTCGAGTAGAGTTGCAGTCGAGTGAAGGTGGCGAAGCCAGTCAGTCGTGTTAAGGTGGAGGAGTGGAAAGCAGTGGAGTGGAGTTGGCAGAGAGAAAGGGTTCAAGCTGGAGAGAGATGAGTTGAATAGTGAGCTGGAACTGAAGGAAGCAGTCAGAAGCAGTTACTTATCAGGAGGAGGTGTGAATAGCTGGAGTCTGAAGTAATGCCTTTTAGAAGAGACGGAGGAGAGATCGTGGACTAACCTATGGGAGCAGATGGAGTTATTTGGACATTGGCGCAGAGACAGAGTGAATAAGCTAGTGGAATGAACGGTGATCAGAGCGGCAGGAACCATTAAGATTGAAGCTGGAAGGTGGAGACAGTTCGTGGGGGAGAGGAGTCCAGTGCAAAGTGATCAGCGCAGAGGTGTACCCAAGAGTGCAGGAGAGAGAGGGAGTCTGAGATGAGCCAAGGCACAGACGAGAGAGGAACCCAGATGACAGCTAGAACAAGACTACACACTAATCAGGTGAATTCTAACCATAACCTTGCCCTTATTCCCTAAGCCATTGTATGTTTAAATCTTTTCTCTTTCAGCGGAGTGTTCCTGTTATGTTTAATCTTTTCTCTTTCAGCGGTGTGTTCTACCTATAGTCTTTGTCAGATCTGTGTAAAGGTTTATATTGTACTAATAAAATAACCCCCAGTTTGTAGAAGACTGGCATGTGTCTCATACTTTTGTTCAATCTAGGTAAATAAAGCTCCTAGGTGTTTACTAGGTACATGAATGGATGAGTAATCCCAATCAGGTAAGTGGTGATCACATAAATAGGGAGTGAGTGGACCTATGATGCCAAGGATAGGAGATGCATGATATTAATTGGCTAACTCCTAATATTGTAGTAGCAGACCCTTAGTGAAGAGACTTCCCAATATATATATATATAGGTGTTCATAGGAATGTGGTCGTCGTTGATATGCGGCGTTAGTGAGAACGCTGGGGAGGATTACCAGCGCGGATACCCACAGGATTGTGGCTTGAATAAGTGAGAGCGCTAGGAGGGAGACTAGCGTGTAGGTTTGCCGGATTGCGAACCGTTTGGAAAAGGGAGCATTGGGTTCTGCAGGCCCATGTGTAGACGCACCGGATTGTGTGTCATATCTGCCCTAGGGTAGACCGGTCTGGGTCTGAGTGGCCGCGAGACCAACTGATGTGAATATAAGTGTGGTGTAGGGTATGGATATCCTTAGTAATCAGTGAGTATTCCTAGTATCCCTATAGATTTAGTGGTGTTTTTAATAATATGAGCTTGTATATTGCGAGTTCCCCATCCTCAGGTAGGTACCCAGGTGCCTGGATAGTTGGTCCTGAGGAGGGATGTGATTACGTTCTGGCTGGGTTGGAGGGGCCCCTAGGGGCTGATCCCATCTAACCAGAAAATCCAGCCATTACATTTGGCGTAGTTGGCATCTTACGAATCCTGTGTGTCCTGGCCATGTGCTTAGATTGTTTCCCATGTGTTCTGAGGGAGTGCCCTGAACGCCGGTTCCATCTGGCGTAATGTTGCAGTTTGTGTAGCATGTGTGACCTATGGGCTTGAACAGTTGCAGCGGGAGGAGATTGCATTACATCATGGCATTTGGCTTATTCAGGGTGGAAGGAATGGTTTTCATCTTTGTGTTTAAACTGTCAGGGTTGAAGGATGGCATTACATGAGGAAGCCAGTTACATCTTTGTGATGGTCCAATTGTATAAATGTGTGTAAAAAATGCTTTTAAATTGCCCATTAAATTGCTTGCTGCATCTGCTTATGCTGTGCAATGTGAAATGTGTTCATTGTTCTATGATCTGTGGAGTTCTTTGAATATAGCTCCTTGTAAATATGGCTTGTGAATAGCGCCATATTAATGTGGCTTGTGAGATGCAGGTTCTCATGTTGATCTACTGTGTTCCTTGTGCATTGCGCCTTGGATATATTGTTTGTGAAAAGCTTGTCTTGTAAATATGGCTTGTGAATAGCGCCATATTAATGTGGCTTGTGAGGTGCATGTTCTCATGTTGATCTGCTGTGTTCCTTGTGCATTGCGCCTTGGAAATATTGTTTGTGAAAGGTTTGTCTTGTAAATATGGCTTGTGAATAGCGCCATGTGGTCATGGCTTGGACAGGGCATGTTATCATTACGTTAGGCAGGAGAGAGCTGGATCTCTCTCGGGTGCTTGGGGATAACGTTTTGAAAATATGTGTACGTGTTATCTGTAAACGTGAACAGATGTGTTCATGATTTTCCCATGTATCTGCAGTCATTGGGAATTGATTGTGCTTGAGCTGCCAAAGGGTTAATATCTTGAATTGAGATGGCAGTCTTTATTTTTAACATGCTGTCAACACGCATGGTTATTTGACCTGACTATAAAAGTCAGTGGATTATTTGATGGTTTGATTTTGACTTTTTTTGATTCCTTGGTCTGCCTACGTGCTTTGTCAGCTTCTTGACGGAAAGGTAACATCTTGTGCTTTGCAAAGGGTTCTGTTCATTTCACATTCTTTTTGAAATGCGTCTACGAATTTGTGTGGGTTTGCCTTGGAACTGATGTGGTTATAAATCAACCAGTCGGATTGAGTTACGGGTTTGCACGGACAGAGCTGTGTTCTTTTAAAATGAGTGAAATGTTAAAAAGATGGCCCTGTTAGAGTGCACGCTACGGGGCTGTTTTCATTAATTATTTCTTTGAGGGTTTTCCATCTAGAAAGGAATGTGCTGGTTGCAATGATCACAGGTTGAGAATAATCAATCTTGCCCGACAGTGCATGGTAACATGTGCTTTTAATTAGTGAAAGGCAACCGTGTGCCTTTGAAAAAATATAAAATGTAACATTATTATTTTCCCAAATGCAAAATGATACTTTTTTATAAATGTGTCTATATGAAAAGTTTGCGCTATAAATACACTGTAACGCATAATTACATGTTGCCCCTGGTTGAATTAAACACAATGTTGAAATGTATCTGCATTTTATGTTGTTTTAAAATTATTTCTCTTTCAACAGCTGACAATGGTCCATGTTAATTCGTTTTTTAAATACAGACTGTATAATCTTGTGTGCAAAACTTAGTTGCCCCTTTCTAAATAAGTGTCCTTATTTTAATCATCTTGCCTTTAGCTGAATTAGTTGGACAAAAGTCTTTTTAGAAACTGGAGCTTTTAAGTAGCAGTACATTGTAATAGAATTGTTTTTTTTTTTTAAATGCTACCTTTCGTTAGTTAGCACAATCAGGCCTGGGAACAAACTTACAAGGAATTTGTTTGTCGACCTTGGCAGACCAGCTGGTTTGTGCAGACGAGTTTTTTTTCTTCCCTCTGCAGGCTCCGATCACGTCCCTGTCTCGTTATGATTGGCTATAATCCAATTTTCTTCCGCGGACGGCTTGTTTATGTAAGGGCGGGGGAACTGGCTCTTCCTGGCTGTTGACGCAGGCGGCTTCATTGCCTGCTGATAAGGGACTCTTGCAGACTCTTGCCCTTGGAGTTAGTTAGTTGCAGTGGGCCTGGGCGGGCTTCTCTGATCAGGGAAATGGGAGGCTTGCAGTGCCCTGCTCCTGCTGTGAGATCATCATTTGGCAGTGATTCAAATTACTTCATACTGTAGCCTGGCTCCTACTCTGAAGGGAGAAGGCTGGCTTAGAGAGGATTAGGGTATGTTAGGCCCTGCTATATTTCATTAAAAGTTTTGAATGTTTTTAATTAATTAGGATATTTTCTTTTCAATAATGAAAGGCACACGGGGTGCTTTTTAAATAAAAATGTTATTTTGCAAGAATAATGATACTTGTTTTCTTGTCCCTAGGATTGCTGGGTTGTGGTTGTGCGTGGGCCCCTCCCCCTCCCACTTCCTTTATTGTTTTAGTTTTTTACTTTCATGTTTTTATGTTAGTTTATTATTTTTGGATGATGGAACCAGACCAGACCAGACCGGAAGGGTGGTGAATGGCCGCATCGGAGGAAGTGTCCGGATACCGAAGATGCAGGGTGGTGGCCTACACTGAAGCAACAAAATTGACTTTGAACTTTTTTTTAAAGAACACAATTAATTTGTGACAGACCCCATCATCATGAATTTCTCTAACATGGATTTTCTTCCATAATTCCTTGGCCTGCATTGTTCCTATGTTTTTTTTTTTTGTTGTTGACATCACTACGAGCAGGCCCCACTTTTAAAATAACACAAACATGTCACCTATTATAGTTTTTCTGTTTTCTTCAAAACAGTTTTTGCCAATGAAGGACTTTTTTTTTGAATGGTGGTGCACACATGTGTTCCACAGTGTGATGTAAAATGGCTGTTTTAGGCTTGGTGTTACACCAGCTATCTTGTAGAAATGGGGTTGTTTTTTACTGTTCTTACATTTTCACCTTGATTGATCAAAGGGTGGTTACCTTAGACTTTGGATTGTTCTGGGAGGTGTGTCTTTTAGTATGATGATGTATTAATGTTTGCCCAGACCTTGAAAACAGTTTGTCATGTCTACTTCTCAGATTTCACTTTAAATTGACAAATGTCAGTAGGCCTCCTTTAGGCCCATTGTTATTTTCATCCCACAAACAAGCCCCTACACCAATAGATTTCATGAGTCATCATTAGCTTAAGTTGACTATAGTAGGTAGGCCTCATTTAGGCTTAAGTTGTCCGAAGTAGGTAGGCCCCTTGCTGTTTTCATTCAACACATAAGTCCCTACATCACTAGATTTCACCAGTTATCACTAGAAGTTGAGGCACATTTAGTTTGAGGATGCTTTGGTTAGTTTCTGTTGTTATCAGATTCAATCTCAGATATGTTTTAGCATTCAAGTCAAGGGTGCTTTGATTTGTTTTCAGTTGGTTGTTAGATTTGTATTCCCTACAATTGAGTTTCAGGTGGAATTTCCTTAAGTTGTCATTCTTTTTAGGGAGTTTTTTAGTTTTTGATTTGTTGATAGATTGTGTTGATGTTTGTTTATCTGGATGTTATTGTTTATAAGATGTTCGCAAGATAAGGATCTAAGGGTGGATGGCAGAGTTTTTGGGCTCTATTTAGCAGTGATATAGATCTTAGTCTTGCTCACATCTAGGATAGGTATTCTTAGCCTGTGTTGGATAGATTGTGTTGATGTTTGTTTATATGGATGTTGTTGTTTATTGATGTTCGCAAGATAAGGATCTAAGGGTGGAGTGTAATGGCAGAGTTTTTGGGCTCTATTTAGCAGTGATATAGACCTTAATCTTGCTCACATCTAGTATAGGTATTCTTAGCCTGTGTTGGCCCTTTTAAGCCCTTTTTTCCAGACCTAGAAGAGGATAGCTGCTTAATATGATAATAGATCCTTTATTCTTGACTTTAACCTGTCTATTGCCTATTGGCTTTGACATATTAGACACATTGGTATGGTTTATGTAGGTATTCTGACAGAGCTAAGGGGCATTTCATCCCTTTCAGGCCTACAGGCCTAGAACTAGAGCGACTCCATCTTGAGGAAGCTGAGAGGCTTTTCAGGGCAAAGGCAAAGTTTATAGTTAAGGCTGTTTTTCACTTGGAGAGAACCGGTCTGGGCCAGCCCTTATCGGTAGGCTGTATTATTCTCTGTGTAGAAGACACAACAAAATGCCGGCCGGCTGGGTGTGTGTCCTTGATGCGAGGTGATGCAGAGACCTGGTGGGCGGCAGGCTGATGGCTGGAACTTTCCATGAGGAAACAGCATTCTATATCAGTGAAGTGCAGAGGCGGAGTCAGGGAGTCGAGTAGAGTTGCAGTCGAGTGAAGGTGGCGAAGCCAGTCAGTCGTGTTAAGGTGGAGGAGTGGAAAGCAGTGGAGTGGAGTTGGCAGAGAGAGAGGGTTCAAGCTGGAGAGAGCTGAGTTGAATAGTGAGCTGGAACTGAAGGAAGCAGTCAGAAGCAGTTACTTATCAGGAGGAGGTGTGAATAGCTGGAGTCTGAAGTAATGCCTTTTAGAAGAGACGGAGGAGAGATCGTGGACTAACCTATGGGAGCAGATGGAGTTATTTGGACATTGGCGCAGAGACAGAGTGAATAAGCTAGTGGAATGAACGGTGATCAGAGCGGCAGGAACCATTAAGATTGAAGCTGGAAGGTGGAGACAGTTCGTGGGGGAGAGGAGTCCAGTGCAAAGTGATCAGCGCAGAGGTGTACCCAAGAGTGCAGGAGAGAGAGGGAGTCTGAGATGAGCCAAGGCACAGACGAGAGAGGAACCCAGATGACAGCTAGAACAAGACTACACACTAATCAGGTGAATTCTAACCATAACCTTGCCCTTATTCCCTAAGCCATTGTATGTTTAAATCTTTTCTCTTTCAGCGGAGTGTTCCTGTTATGTTTAATCTTTTCTCTTTCAGCGGTGTGTTCTACCTATAGTCTTTGTCAGATCTGTGTAAAGGTTTATATTGTACTAATAAAATAACCCCCAGTTTGTAGAAGACTGGCATGTGTCTCATACTTTTGTTCAATCTAGGTAAATAAAGCTCCTAGGTGTTTACTAGGTACATGAATGGATGAGTAATCCCAATCAGGTAAGTGGTGATCACATAAATAGGGAGTGAGTGGACCTATGATGCCAAGAATAGGAGATGCATGATATTAATTGGCTAACTCCTAATATTGTAGTAGCAGACCCTTAGTGAAGAGACTTCCCAATATATATATATATAGGTGTTCATAGGAATGTGGTCGTCGTTGATATGCGGCGTTAGTGAGAACGCTGGGGAGGATTACCAGCGCGGATACCCACAGGATTGTGGCTTGAATAAGTGAGAGGGCTAGGAGGGAGACTAGCGTGTAGGTTTGCCGGATTGCGAACCGTTTGGAAAAGGGAGCATTGGGTTCTGCAGGCCCATGTGTAGACGCACCGGATTGTGTGTCATATCTGCCCTAGGGTAGACCGGTCTGGGTCTGAGTGGCCGCGAGACCAACTGATGTGAATATAAGTGTGGTGTAGGGTATGGATATCCTTAGTAATCAGTGAGTATTCCTAGTATCCCTATAGATTTAGTGGTGTTTTTAATAATATGAGCTTGTATATTGCGAGTTCCCCATCCTCAGGTAGGTACCCAGGTGCCTGGATAGTTGGTCCTGAGGAGGGATGTGATTACGTTCTGGCTGGGTTGGAGGGGCCCCTAGGGGCTGATCCCATCTAACCAGAAAATCCAGCCATTACAAGACCCTACAACCCTGAACAACTTTTGACCAGTGTCGAACATCTACTGTCTGGCTAAATTGTTGGAAAATGCATACACAACCAACTGTGTCATCATATTGAACGTTTCAACCCACTCAACAAATTTCAATCAGGATTCAGACCAAAGCACAGCTCAGAAACAGCCATCGTACACATCATGGATGACGCCTTTAAGATGCTAGACATCAACAATTCCTGGCTACTCATCATGGTAGACCTCTCATCGACACTTGACATGATCAATCACAACAGCCTACTAGAATTGCCAGAAAACAGAATGAGGCTATCTGGGAATGTGCTCAACTGAGTCGCAACCTTCTTGCAGAACCGCTCAAGACAAATCAAATTAGGGAGCTCACCTTCGAATGCTTCACCAGCGAGATGCGGAGTCCCATATTTCCCTCACACTCTGCAACCTCTATATGGAGGCACTGACGGAAAATAATCGAACCTTTCATACCACATGTACACGGATGGTACATAATTATGCTTCAAGATATCCTCTCCAAAGAATGTCATCCAACTAAACAACACTGTAGTTAAAACACAAACCTGGCTGTCTCAAAAAAGCCTCAAGCTGAAGTTTCAGAAAAAGGAATTCCTACTTATCTCCCCTCATAACAACTCCCAACACATACAAGATTGGCTTAATCACCTAAACTGCAAACCAACCATTATAGAATCCACTAAATCCCTTGGAATAACACTGGATAAGAATCTGAACATACAAGCACATGTCATTGCAACCATGCACAGTATGTCAATCCAACTCAACCAGCTGAAGAAATTGAAAGCGTTCCCGTCATCACCATATTTCAAACTAGCAGTACAATCACTAGTGGTCTCTAGACTAGAATATGGCTGTGCGAGCCTTACAGGTCTCCCCAAGTTGAGAACGACTCCTCTCAAAGCGACTCTCACTGCAGTAGCAAGACTGGTAACAGGCAGAAGATGCTTTGACCACATTACGCCCTCACTTAGGTCTTTCAACTGGATCTCTCTCAAAGCCAGAACACAGCTGTAAATTACTAGCCTCACTCACAAAGTCTTGCATTATAATGAACCCAAGTAGCTGGCAGAAAAGATTTGAATCTTGGGGGCAACCGCTCCTTCAGAAGTGCAAACTCCCTCAGGCTAGAAACACCCAGATTCAGAAATCAAAAAACCTACACACGCTCCTCTTCAGAATTGGCTTAGGGGATCTGGAATACCCTACCACCTGAGATTCCCCCAATCCCATTGACCCACATTTTGAAAAAAGAGGAGAAAAAGATACTAATGAACAGATTCCTCACACAGAGACTAGGTTAGCCAGTCTCCACGGGAGCCGCAATGACACTACTACTACTATTACTAAGGCAGAAGCACATCCATCCCTGTAGAACTGCACACACACACACTGTTCACTTGGGTACCTGGAACTGAATCATCTCAGGCCCCCAGAAAAACCTCTTGGAGAATTATCCTAGTGCTCATAACTGAGTGGTGAATGTTTAATAATAGTTCTGATACAGTATACCATATCTTGTTCAAATTTTATATTCTTATGTTATGTGTCTTTATGTGTCAGGTCTTTGCTTTGTTTCCAATCATGTGTATAGTGCTCTGATACTCTTAGGACATGGTTGCACTTTATAAAACACTTTATATAAATACAATTAATTAAATCTATATAAACGTTATCATTTCGCCCTAGATCTTGCTTAGAGTCAATACTTTCTTAACTGTATTTTTGATGTGCTTATTCTGTACCTTGTCTATGGGATATATTGCCTCATGAAATTGAGGTTTGACACCGTCCCTGATCCATCCACCCATGAGCCTGCTTTTGAGGTGACTTTTGAGGCATTAGAGGTACACTACACTCACACTGCCTTACACCGCAGGTCCAATACATCCCAATGGTCAGCTGGTAAGTAGCTTCACCCAAGTGAGTACTAGAGAACATAAGGTGTCGATTTTTATTTTATATTTTCATTTAAATAAAGAGAAAGTATATTGGAGAGGCATCTGCTCACAGTACAAAGAACAACTTGAGAGATGGGTGATCTCTTTGTCAAGTGGAGGATAGGCCTGTGTTTTATGAGAAATTGATATCCTAGACAGAAGGTGGTAACAGAAGGAGAGAATGAGGTAGGATACACTGAAAGCGTGATAAGTGATAAAGAGAGATGGAAAGGTAAGACTAAAGGGATAGCTGAAAAAGACATATCAAAAAGAAGACAGTGGAGAGGATGTGCGAAGATGGATTCAAAAAGCAATAGACTAGGGGGAAGGATAGAGAAGAAATTACACTGAATAAGAACAATAAGCATTGGAATATTAGAGGGTAGTAGTCGTAAGAATAGTTTATTTCAGTGCCAGACCATAAAAGCGGTTTAAAGGAAAAAATACAACAATATAATTCAACGATGAACTCATTGGCATACAAAATAAAACTCACAAATTCATAAACATTTTCAAAATACAGCAGTATGACCCTCCCCTGTATCATCAAATACCTCTACACATTATACGCATACATGTCCCATTTGATTTCACAGGTCAACCAGGTTAGATAAAGTGCAAGTGCTAGATTCTCTGATAAAAATTAATTATTCACCCTCTGGCCAGAAGAAAAACCATGATGCACATGATTTAAATGCATGAAAATGGTACATAACAATGCCTCGTAAAACAAACATGAAGGATATATTAAGTTGAAATATATCAAAAACAGCTCAGCACACTTATAGATATCAAATGTGAACAGTCCACAGTAAGATGAGTTCATAACACAATTGTTTTCCCAAGAAGAGTCGATATGCTCTTTCGATATTTGAAATTCATCCTTTATTCACACATTTTTTTTGCAACTGCCAATGCGTTTCGTCCACAATCGGACTTCTTAAGGGCTCAAAATGTAAGCGTTCTGTATTTTCATATATCCGTTGCCAATGTGTTTTACCAAATGATTTGAAACTACGTATATCCAAACACTGTATATGTACTGATTCGAAAAGGCTCAATTAAAAGTATATAGGTGAATAAATGCACTCGTCTCTGCGCTATCGTCCTTTCGGTACTGCTAAACTGGCCCTCCTGAAATCAACATGCAGCACAGTATGGGTCAGTACATTTTTGGGGCACATTGAAGTACCTACGAAAAGTGACCAATCAGCAAATGGGTTATAGACATCTCCCAACATGTCTCCCAACGCAGGCTAAACCAGCTGAATACTAGGACAGACTTATACTATAGCGGAAGGCCAAATTGTTTCCTGGTCACTCCCACCGCCAGTAGAAATCTGCTGAAGCGGAAAATCAATAATCTGCTGGTATCCGAACTCAAACTTCAAAGAGCAGGTAAGTACTGCTGGAAACCCATGTTTGGCATATGGGTTCAGCCATTTTGCTCTAGCACAAGAATACAATGGACAGCAAAGCAGAACATGTTCTATGGTTTCCACCCTATCCAAACATACAGAACACAATTGTTTATTGTTTGCATCAGCACACGCCTTATTCCATTCAGAGGTGTAACTATTCAGTGCTAAAGTACCTACCATAAATTTGATTTTAACGTGTTTTAGCCCACTTGCGGGTAACCTCATCAAGATACAACTCAATATAAGAGGGATAAAGAATTCATAGAAGAGTTATTTGCCTAAATATTGTACATGTAGACAGGTTGTTTTTCTGAATGGAGATAGGTCCTTGATCTCAACTCTTCAGGTAGTGAGTTCCACAGGGCAATTGCAGTTGCAGTAGCCATTGTGGAGAGTAAGTCTCAGATTATTTTTCTGATGAACGGACTCCAAATCTTGATAAAGGAGATCTATTTGAAGTACAAAACACCGAGTGTAAAACCCCTGGCAGACACAGGCCAACTGACCAGCCCAACCCAGGATCCCAGAATACTCAGTGATAAAATACATAGAACTCTGTCATACCCAATCTCAAATAATACAACATACACACCTGTTTTAAACAACAATAAAAAAATAGCTTTTTATCATTATTTCCTAGCAGCTGGAGTTACCATAGATCCTTCAGAATTTCTTTCCACCGTTGACACTCAATTGGTTGCACCAGGTGACTTTTCTAGCATTCCACCACCTTCCATCATGAAATAAAACCATATTTCTGTAGGGAGGGACCCAATGTCGTGCCCCCCAAAGCACCCCTCATACCTCCGATCGAAGCATCATCCTCCCCATCCAGGAAACGCTCGGGAGCAGCAGTTGTTAACCAATGGTTCGTAACCTCACCCCCAAAGGAAGAAGGAGGAGTGCCCAAGGGAGGGAACCAATCAGATGTTCTTCGGGTTGAAGAAAAGGTATTGCTGGAAGAAGAAAGGCGTCACGAGGAGGAGACCGGAAGGCGGAACTTAGGAGAGTTGGTGAACGCCAGAGGCAGTGGAATCAAGGTGAAGCTGCGGAAGAAAAGCGAGGAAACTGAGGACTACTTGGATGGTGACGGAGCGGCCGTGGTGGGGTCCAAGGAGTGGTGGATCCCCCCTCCCCCCAGGAGGTGCGAAAACGCCACTGCAATTCAGGAGAGTTGTGGCCAAGACGGTGAGTAACATGAGACAATTACGTGCTCCCAAACTAAGGGGGTCATTAGGATTGCGGGAATCCGCATCCTACGGGCCGGCGGAAGCCACCGCCGGCCCGGAGGATGCGGATTCACCGCTGCGGTGATTCAAAAGACCCCCCGCCAGATTAGGATGGCTGGGGGGTCATCGGCGGACGGGAAGACCGCCCTCCGCTTTTCCGCCGCAATCGCCTTCCGACCGCGGCGGAAAAGCTCTAATATGGTGGCGGTGTCTATCAGACACCGCCAGCCCTATTAGGATTTGCATTGGCACATGCCTTTCCGCGGCGGCAATGCCACCACGAAAAGGCATACGGTCTTTACTTTGGGGGCCCGTTGCGGGCCCCCAGGGTGAAGGGGGGTGGGTGGTGCACATATGGGGTACCTATGGTACCCCCCTGCATTTACATGCAGAAAGCGCCAGGCACCGCGCGGTGCCTGCCGCTTTGTGCATGTAAATGTAAAACATGCTTTTTTAACCTTGCGGCGGGTGCTGCTTCAAGCAGCACCCGCCGCAAGGTTAAAGATCCAGGATGTGACCGCCAGGGTGGCGGTCACATCCTAATTTGCATGGAGGGACCGCCGCTGCCCATACGGACGGTCCCTTCACCTCGGGGGTGGTGGACGGACGCAGGTCCGTCCGCCATCCTAATGAGGCCCTAAATTGGTTCCATCCCTTTGGGCCCTCCTTAGGGTTCCTGTAAGCAAGTACTCCACGAAAATGTTGTGCTTTTTGAAGCATATGTTTAATTTTTCATCGTTTTCTTAACATTCAAATGCCTTTTTAGAAATTTACATCATTTCTTTTTGCATATTTTTTCGAAAATCAATCAATTTCCACATGAACTTAGATGGCTCCTATGCATTTCGGGCAGGTCTTAAGAAACAATACAAATTCACATGAAATAAATTGTGGGCCGTTATCTGAAAACATTTCTGCTGGACAACCCT
Source organism: Lissotriton vulgaris (assembly GCF_964263255.1). Lineage (NCBI taxonomy): Eukaryota > Metazoa > Chordata > Amphibia > Caudata > Salamandridae > Lissotriton > Lissotriton vulgaris. The sequence goes on along the minus strand of NC_141696.1, from coordinate 1,262,331,764 downwards.
CTCTCCTGAACATTTCTTCACAAAAAGAAATACTCTTGGATGACTTAACTTCATTCATAAATGCAAACTTCAGGCCATTTTGAACAGTAATCTACCATCCCAACAGCAAATCTACTCTCCACTCCCAAAGAATCAAACAGACTTTTTATGTCAATTGCAACCTTTTCCCATGCCCTCTTCGGCAATACTGCATCACAGTAGGAGTCTCTACAACAGTACAGGTTTTATCACTGCATGTGCAAGGTATACAATTCCAAACAAATCTTTCTAAAGACCTATTTATGCCAAGCCACCAATAATTAAACCCAGCCTTTTCTCTTGATGGCAGACATGCCACCATGGTCAACATGCAATAATTCCAACAATCTGTATCTCACTTCCATGGGCATCATTAATCTGTCCCCTCTTGGACCAATGGCACCCTCCACAGATAATTCTTCGAAAATGGCAAAAACTCACTAAAAATCCTTTTATCTTCAACATGAAGCACTACTTGGTTACCTTGTTCTCACAAGTTGCAAACCATGATCACACTTTAATGTCTATTTCTACTCATCTTCATCAATAGCTCCAATGCACATCTCTTGCACAATGGCTACCAACCATTCGTCGTCATCCTTGACAGTGTTGTTACTTAATGGTAAATATGACAGACATTCACCAATAACATTATTGATCCCTGGCATGCACTTAACATCAGCAGTGTATTCTTCTAACCTGTACAACCATTTCGCCACCAGAGGAGTTGCCTTACACGCACCTTTCGTCAAAACAAATCTACCAATGGCTTATGGTTAGTGCATAATTCAAAATGAGCCCCCTACACATACGTACTAAAGTGTTGTACACCCCACCAGCAAAATAATGCTTCCTTTTCACGAACAATACGTCCCTTCCGCTCCCCTCAATGTTCGTGCAGCAAACGCCACAACTCCCTCCACTCCATCCATCCTTTACATGGGCATGGCACCCAATCCATGCATGCTGGCATCAGTAACTACGATGGTATCATCAGGTGGATCAAATGGTTTCATTGCCACTACCTTAACAATCAATCCTTTGATAAGCTCGAATGCCTGCAGGAGAATCTCACTTAACCACACGCATTTTGCACGTTTTTCATGATCAGTCGTAAAACATGCACCCTATCGAAAAAATATTCCATAAATCTGGAGTAACACTCCCCTAAACCCAGGAAAGAACACAACTGTTCATTGTCACTCTGAGAAGGTGCTCTCTCAAATGCTTCCAACCGCTTCACTTTAGGCTTCACTCCTTCCCATAGCAAAGAATGTCCCAAATAATCCACTTCATTCACCTCAAATCTACATTTCTCAACACCAATCGAAAGCCCAGCCTGTACCAATCCTTCCAAAAAATGTGCCAACAAAAGAATCATGTTGCATCATATCCGAACCCCACACAAGAATATCATCTTGGAAACACAACATGTTCTTTAATCCCATCAAAACTACCTGCATCATTCTTTGAAACACTGCTGATGCTGAAGGTAATACGAAAGGCATCTGCACAAACTGATACACTCTGTGTGGTGTTATAAAAGAAGTTAGGTGTTTTTAATCAGGATTCAGGCGTACCTGATCATAAGCATTTGATAAATCCAATGTGGTGAAATACCTAGCACCGCTTACATTCATCAACATTTTGTTAATGTTGGGCAACGAATAATGATTGATCCATATACAACAGTTCAGATCTCTGAGGTCCACACACATGCGGAGATTCACATTATTTTCCCTAGCTAAGGCAACAATTTAATTGATTCTATAACAACCCAATCACACAGTCGGTCAAGTTCCTGCTTAATAGATCACATAATGCTAAAGGCACATTGCAAACTTTGTTGACCTTAAGTATAACACCCTGTTTCATTACAATATGGTGCTCAAAATTCTTCAAACATCTTAATTTCCCAGCAAACAATTGTGGAAATTTGGAACTTCACTTATCAAGACAAAGCTCCGTAAGCAATACCTGTTTGAGATGATTTTAGTCCAAGATCGTTCCTTATATACGTTGCTACTTCCAAGCTATCAATGCTTTGCCTTTCTTTACCACATAAACTGTACTAATTACACACCTTTTTTGAATTTCAGCTAGGTTATGAAATACTCCATGACCGAAAATTTACCACCACAGTACCCTTCCCACATCTTCTCACAGTGACTAGTCAATAAGTGTGTAAGGGATCAGGAATCCGCCCACATCAATATTTGTTTCCCATTCATTGGTACATCGCAGTCTAGCGGACAATACCCAACTACTTCCCTTGGAGTTTTAACATCACACACAACAATAACTTCTATATAGTTATCATCGGTACTCAGCATTTCCACACTATCCACTCCCTCCTGCTTGTGGACCCAATACACATTCTGTTTGAATTCTGTTTGAATTCTTTCAGTACACCCAGTCTGCAAACCCTAGACAAATGTCCCAGCTTCTTACACTTGTTGCATCTAGTTTTGACAGCGGGCCAAGTCTTAGACATGTGCTTTATACAGCCAAACTTGTAACACTGTTTAATCCTATCTTCAATAGGTGTTCTTGCTGACTTTTCACATGTCTAGACTTTAGTAAAAGACTGATTTCGTTCAAACTAGAGCGGTCTGGGGCACCACTGGTCTATCATTATTTAACCCCTTGACATATTGTGAAGGGTTTTCCATACGTGGTGCAATGTCAATAGTTTTTTCCAACAAAGGTTCCTTTTCATCCTAATAAATTCCCTTCTATTCTCATGTTATTGGCTCTATTAATCATCTGATCCCTAGTGATTTCTTCACACAATTGCTCAAATCTGCATGAAACTGCTACAGCTCTAAGTACAGCTACATATTGCTCACTCCACTCACCAGGTATTTGTGCTAGTGAATAAAATATGTGCCTTACCACTACTATACTCACTCTCCTACCAAAATTGTCCTCTAATGCCTTCATTGCACCCATATTGTCATAACCAATTCATCAACATTACCATCAGATCCTGCATCTGTGTTCTCACTATTATGTACCGGTACAGGTAATGTCTTTTTGCCTTCAACAACTAAACAGTGCTTCCACATTGATATCTAACGTTTGGCAATAAAGTAATTCCCCCAACAGCCGAGAGACATGTCTCAAAAGATTCCTTCCAATCCTGTCAAATCATAGGAGGAAGACATGGAACTTGCAAAAACATGGGTGGAGCAACAACGTTTTGTATCGCCATCTTAAACCAGAATATTCAGCACATGAAGTACGGAAACACACCCCAAAACAACACAAAATAACAAAAGTTGTCACAGAAGTCTGGAGAAAACAATAATAGTAGTCAACATTTTCCAGATCAGGTACAATTGTCCACATGAGGTATGCTGGTATTGACAGAAAGTACCTTACTCCCTGCACACCTCTGTCCAACTCAGCCGGAATAGTCCTTTCTCCTAAACCAAGAGTAGCTTTTCCATATGAGCTCCAACTCACAGCAGTCCTCTACTTTTATTCCATACGCCCAAATGGGAGAAGCCCCAACACCATTGTCACAAAAACAGGTGCCATCTTTGCAGATAACTGCTGTCTTCAGGTCAGTCGTTGCATGGCCTGCAACAATGAGTTCAAATCTCGGATGCTAGTTAGACATGTGTAGTGATCACTCGGGACGAAATGGTCTTCACATAAGGTTATTATTATAAGGAAGTCAACGACTAGAACCGGACCGATCACCAGGGACATCAGCTGAAGACTAACAATCTTCAACCGAGCACCAGCGATCGCTCCATTCCAGAATGTACAGAATGCAAGGAGCTCACAAAAGTAAACATTACAAAACAACACCTTTCCCCCTTACAATTTAAACAAATGATGGAATCTAAAACAAACAGTGAGTAAAAAGAAATTAAAGACAATTAACTATAATGGTAAAACATTAATTCATAATGTTGTCAACGAACTTATACTTTCAAAAAATTCGTTTATAATGTAGTCATCTAATTTGAGAGGAACTTTAAAAAAAACTTGCAGCTGGCAATACCATCTTTACTTTTCTTGATTTATTATCATCTCTGCACTGAGAACTTAAAAGTTTGCATTGAGCGATAGGATCACATTGAATGTACGGACCAGGCACATAATACTCTGACCCCATAAACAAGCCTTATTCGTTCACTACACTAGTTGACTTCTTTTACATCTGGTGTTACCGTTGAATCATAACCATGAGGGATACAAATTGGATTGTACCTTCCTATCACGAATCAAGGTAAAAGGGGCCACCCTTGTGGTAGCATGAGGTGACATATTACAGACAGGAGGGAAAAGCACTTCTAAGAGAGTATTAAATGAAAGAGTCAATACAGGTTCAAATTCAAGTCTGAACCTGCAAGTAAGAATCAGAGGAGTGCAAGTAACATTGAATAAAGAAATCACAAACTACAAGGGTGAAACTCCATCCTTGGGAACCATATGGCCAATATTCTTGCAGACAGCATATATGAACTGTATGGATAGGGTTGTCACTAACTACAGAGAGGATTTACTTAGAAGCTAGTGACCATGAGTGGCACACTTTACACTTCAGATATATATACCCTGAAGAAGTCTCAATGGCACGGGATGAAACGCGCTGGCTGTGTCCTTGTCCATGCTTTTAAAGTCGAAGCAGAGAAATAAAGAATTACATTTCTTCAACATATGTAGTTTGTGATGTCTATATCCAATGTTACTTGGACTCCTGATTCTTACTTGCAATTTCAGACTTGAATCTCCGAATCTCTGACAGAATATCGAGAGACAGGATATCGACAGACAGAATATCGACGCTGGAATATCGAAGGCAAGTATATCGACACCCTATCTACAACAGGGTAAGTACAAAAATATCGAAACTAAAATATCGATGTTAAAAATATCGTAATTAAAAATATCGTTTTTTTAATGTAAAAAAAAGAAATATAAAGTAAATAATACTTTTATATAATTTAACGTATGTACAAATATTTTAGAATGTTTAAAATGAATAAATAATATATATTTAATATTAAACATTTAATTAAAATTAAACATACAATATGTAATATATATTTAATTAATTATCATATTTATTATTTTTTAAATTAATTTAAAAATATTAACAAATACTATAAATTACAAATACATCAACACTCATAAAATAATAACATAAATAATAATAAATATTTATGTTTAGTACATAAAAACAATTAAATATACTTTCAATATTTAAAAAATTAATTAAATACAACATTATGTAACATAATAAAAAAATTATAAAATACATAAATAAATATAAATTATATTGGATAGCGTAAGGGTAGAAATTACTATTCAAACTCCAGAGGGTGCAACAGTAGGGAAAGCGTTGGATAGCGTAAAGGTAAAAATTACTATTCCAACTTCAAAGGTTGCTACAGTAGGGAAAGTGTTGGATAGCTTAGGGTAAAAATTACTATTCCCACTCCAGAGAGTGCAACAGTGGGGAAAGCTTTGGATAGCGTAGAAGGAAAAATTACTATTCCCACTCCAGAGAGTGCAACAACAGAGAAAGCGTTGGATAGCGGGTGGGAAAAAATTACTATTCCAACTCCAGTGAGTGGAACAGTAGGGAAAGCGTTGGATAGCGCACAGGTAAAATTTACTATTCCCACTCCAGTGGGTGCAACAGTAGGGAAAGTGTTGGATAGCGGATAGGAAACATTACTGTTTCCACTCCAATGAGTGCAACATTATGGAAAACGTTGTATAGCGTAAGGGTAAAAATTACTATTCCAACTCCAAAAGGTGCAACAGTAGGGAAAGCGTTGAATAGTGTAGGGGGTAAAATTACTATTCCCACTCCAGAGAGTGCAACAGTAGGGAAAGCATTGGATAGCGGGTGGGTAAAAATTGCTATTCCCACTCCAGTGAGTGCAACAGTAGGGAAAGCTTTGGATAGCGTACGGGTAAAAATTACTATTCCCACTCCAGTGGGTGCAACAGTAGGGAAAGTGTTGGACAGCGGGTAGGTAAAAAGGACTATTCCCACTCCAATGGGTGCAACATTAGGGAAAGCGTTGGATAGCGTAAGGTTAAAAATTACTATTCCAACTCCAAAGGGTGCAACAGTAGGGAAAGTGTTGGATAGCGGGTGGGTAAAAATTACTATTCACACTCCAGAGAGTGCAACAGTAGAGACCACATTGGATAGCGGGTGGGTAAAAATAACTATTCCCACTCCAGAGAGTGCAACAGTAGGGAAAGCGTTAGATAGCAGGTGGGTAAAAATTACTATTCGCACTCCAGTGAGTGCAACAGTACGGAAAGCGTTGGATAGCGTAAGAGTAGAAATTACTATTCCAACTCCAGTGCGTGCAACAGTAGGGAAAGCGTTGGATAGCGTATGGGTACAAATTACTATTCCAACTACAGAATGTTCAACAGTAGGGAAAGCTTTGGATAGCGTAGGGGGAAAAATTACTATTCCAACTCCGAAGGGTGCAACAGTAAGGAAAGCGTTTAATAACATAGAATTTTATTTTAACATACTTCTAAATAATGTTTATATTTGAAATAATGTATAATTAATTTTTTAATACATCTACATCAATAAACAACAAGTAATAATTAATAAAATCAATTACTTTTGAATAATTAATTGACAATAAATTAACAACAAACACCAATAAATAATGATAATTAAATATTACTCACCAAATAATAAATATAAAAGAATAAAATATTGATCAATACAAAAAATATTATTTAAATTTAAATCACTATTAAAAATTTAAAAACATTATACAAATTATTATTATTATTTTTTTTGTCCTCATATTCGCCCTTGGTGACCATATAATAACAGAAAGATAGAGGAGATGACAGGAACACTGACCCAGATATACTGGGGGGGGGGGGGGGTAATAGCGATTCCTATCGGAGTACCTCGCAGTGCATAGCGTCAACCTCTTATTCGTCACATGGTACCTTCAAGGCTAACATGCTGCTATATAATACCCAGTTTGTAGCCGAAATCACCCTTATAGGGTACGTATAGCCAAAGGAGACCCTTCCAAGCAGCGTAATCATAGGACATGGGGGGGGGACCCCATGCTATTATATTCCATGATTACCAATTCAATAGAAGCCAAAATCTTCTCTTATTTGGGTTCCCAGCTCTGATCATATCTAATTTTGAAGTCTGTAGCATAGAAGCACGCCAATCTGTTAGAAGTGGTGGTGTCTTATCTTTCCATCGTTTACATATTTCTCTTCTAGCCAGCAAACAGGCATAGAAGACCAATTCTTTACCCATGCTGCAAAGCTCTGGGAAAATGCCAAAAAATACTAACATTGGGCAAGGACTAACTTGAGACCCTACAGCTAGGGAGAGGGACACACAGATCTCATTCCAGTATGGTGTTAGGGATGGACACTCGAGAAACATATGTACATCTGATGCGGGTACCAAACCGCATCTGGGGCAAGCAACCAGAGCGTTATTAGGAAATTTTGATAACCGTAGTGGAGAATAATACGCCCTGTGTAATGTGAACAGATGGTTGCGACGAAGCCATGAAGGTTTCACAATATCCCCCAGGATTTTAAACGATTCTAGCCACAAGATCTCCGTATCAATGTTAGTGATATATGTATCCCAGAGCGAGTGGGGGAGCAAAAATTCACCATCAGACTCGTCTATCATAAGATTATACCAAAATATGATCTCTTTCTTAAAGGGTAATTTATCTATCAGATGGGATACCAGATTACTCTCAGCACCTATTTTAAATCTGCCCCTATCCTGATTTTGAGCGTGTGCCCAGCTCTGAATTTGGAGGTATTTAAATCTTGAGAAACACGCTCCTATTATTGAACTCAAAGCCTCCCATGAAAGTAACGTGCCTTCGACAAACAGGTCCCCCCATGATGTAAGACCCGCCTCTCTAACAGGTAGAGCTAGACTATCCAAGAGCCAAGAGGGGGAGCCCGGAGAATCCCAAAGTGGAGCCCTACTGTGTTAGTAGTCAAGTCTGAGTGCACGTCTAGAATTACCCCATGTTCTAGCTAGATCCCTTAGTACCTTTAGCTTGACTTTTTTGAAATATTTGGGATCACCAAACTTTAACAAAAAATTCGCAGACCTAACTTTTTCCCCTTTAAGAAGTGCTGAAAATAGTTTCCCACATCCAATGCCACTAGGGGTCTGTAAAAGCATCCTGACGTGGGAGAGTTGAAAGGCCCATCCATAATACTGCAAATCTGGTGCCGCAAGGCCCCCTTTTTCTCGGCGACATCTTATCTTCTTCCAGGCCAATCTGGGTGTATGACAGTTCCATATAAATGTGTTTATTTCAGCTTGGAATTTTGCAATCATGGATGGATCAAAAAAAAGAGGGATAGTGCTAAACAAAAACATAATCCTAGGTAAAATAGTCATTTTAACCAGGTTAGACCTGCCTAACAGGGAGATAGGGAGAGCTGACCATGTTCTCATCAACCTACGACACTCCTTAGCCACAAGGGCAAAATTTAAGGGGACGATCTTATTAATATCCGCATAGATATTTAAACCCAAATACCTCAGGATAGAACTAGACTGTGCCCCTGCCACCGGCACAGGATGATTCCAAACCATGATATCGGTTTTAGAAGCGTTGACTTCATAGCCAGATACTGCCCCAAACTCTTCTGCAATGGCTATCTCTGTTGGAAACGCCAAACTCAACTCGGATGAGAAAATGAGAATATCGTCCGCATATAATGCGACTTTCTGCTCCCACCCTTCAAAAATAAAAGGTTTTATATTAGGGTTATCACGAATTAATTGGGCAAAAGGTTCTAGATATAAATCAAGCAAAAGAGGGGAAAGGGGACACCCTTGGCGGGTTCCGCGCGTAATACTAAATGACTCTGTTAGTTTCCCATTAACCAATAATGAGGCGGAAGGGTCTTTATATAAATGTTTTACAGCCCGCCTAAAATTATCACCTAAGTTAAACTTTCCCAGGACCTCCGATAGGTACACCCAATTTACCCTATCGAAGGCCTTTGTGGCATCGAGCGTGAGAACTGCCAGAGGAAGAGATGTGGACGTGGCCATGTCTATTGCGCCGATGAGGTCATAAGTCAGCTCATATAGCTGCCGGTCCTTTACAAATCCCTTCTGGTCCATATGCAAGATGTTATTTGCCACCGCTCCCAGTCTATTTGGTAGCACAGATGCAAAAATGTTATAATCCGTATTAAGAATTGAAATCGGTCTATATGACCCACAGTTAGTAGCTGGTTTGCCCGGCTTTAGGATCAAAGTTATGGAGGCCTTATCCCAGGACGTGGGGGGGCAAAACACCTTCCAGCAAGATGTTATTAAACAGATCTGTTAGATAGGGAAGGATTGTTGAACAGATTACTTTGTAGATTTCAGATGGTAGCCCATCGGGTCCTGAAGCCCTACCTTTTTTGCTATTAAGAACAGCCGACCGTACTTCCTCCAATGAAAAAGGGCACTCCAGGGCGTTTCTTTGTTCTGGCGATAAGGCAGGAAGGGAAATCCCTGACAACCATTCCATTGCTTGATTTGGTTGTACATTCTTATCCTCACGATATATTTCGCTAAAAAAGCTCCTGAAAGCCCCACTAATTCCCTCATCAGTAGAGTGTATTACACCATCCTTACTAATGGAACTAATATTATTTCGGACCCTGTCTGTCTTCGCCTTCCAGGCCAGGAGCTTACCCGCACCTTCCCCATATTCAAAGTGAGCCAATTTGCTGGCCTCCCATCTCTCCATGACCTGCACATTCAAGACTGAGGAAAGATCTCCTTTTTAAACTGTTAGCTTATCCTGCAGGTCCTCTAATGTGGCCCCAGATGCTACTGAATACCTGTCAATTTCTGCTTGAACTCCCTCAATCTCCAATTCAAGCGAGGCTACTGATTTCCTGTATATCTTGTTTTTATATGCAGTTTTATTAGTTAGATACCCCCTTAATGTAGATTTAAACGCATCCCATGTGATGCCAAATAGGGCTGAACCCTGATTGATCTCCCCAAAAAATTTTACTTCCTGATTTAGTGCATCTATAATGTCAGATGAGGCAAGAATTGATCTATCGAAGGACCAGTTTCTCAGAGAGGCCCTGGACATGACCTCAAGCTCAAGAAGGATGGCTGTATGGTCAGAAAGATGGAAGGGTAAATTGCACACTGATTTAACCTGTTTAACCAAGATATGACTAATCAAAATGAAATCAATACGAGACTGGTGGTGAAATCTATAGTTCCTGAAAGTGACCCCCCTTTGAGACCCATGAAGTGTCCGCCATATATCGTTGTAGTTTAGTGCTTTCATATTGTCTAACAAAAAAGTCCTAGTTTTAGATAAAGTTTTGGCCCTATTGGAAGGTGACTTATCCAGCACAGGGTCAAGGACTACATTGTAATCACCTGCCAAGATAACCGGCTCTGGGAATAGGTATAGTTGTGAGAAGAGTGTGGATGAACTGATGGATCATCCTGATTCGGGCCATAGTATCCTACTATAGTAAATGGCGAACCTGAGATAATAACTGAGGCTATGGCCCATCGGCCGTAAGGGTCCACCTGCTTAGAAACCAACCTCGCCCTAATAGATTTTTTAAAAAGGATGGCCACACCCCTAATATGTGATGATTGTGATGTAACAACCCCAAAGTCTATCCACCTATTCTTACCCAACAGATTTAGTATTTCGGCTTCTGCCAAATGTGTCTCCTGGAGCACTATTATTTGCGCTGCCGAGTCTCGTAAATATTGCATTATATTATTTCTTCTTGGACAAGTTCGAAGACCATTAATGTTCCAGGACAAAATACGGAGTTTATTCATTGTGTTGGCATTCCCACCCGAGCAACAAGATCACAAGGACCAGTGACCAATATTGCCATACTCCCATATATAAGTTATGTAATAGCTTACAACTGTCTTTCACCTCTCGAAAATATTTTTGAGGACGTTTTAGAGGACATTTTTAAAAATTTTCAGCCCCCCTAACACCCCTCCCACTCCAAACCCCCCTCCCTCGGGAAACCCCCACTCTATCTATCTAGAAAAACTAGAGAGATAGCACCCTGCTATGGACTCCCACTAAAACCAACCACGAGCTCCAGGGACAATAAGCAAAGAAGGAACCAACAAAACCAAAATTTAGAGCCCTAAAACATAATACTCTATACTAAATGAAATTACCCCCCCAAAATGTGACCCTTAAGTTAGAGCGACCACCAAGCCTATCACTGTGCGAACCAGAATGTGATAACCAGTACTAGGGCCTAACTTTTTTATTTTATTTTTTCCCCTTTTTCTACTGCCCTTCCCCCCCTTTTTTTTTTATACATTACATTATACAAATTAATACTTAATTTTTTTTTAACAATTAATTAATTTTTCTAGTTAATAAAAATATTTACAAATTAGGAATATGAATTGACAATTAAAAAATATAATTATCTATTAAAATAATTAATTACTAATTAAGAATTAATTAATACATTAATTATCCATAACAAAAAATGTACAAATAATTAAATATTTACAATTAAATTACTTCCCACCCAATACCCCTATAAACCCACAACACACTCCGGTACTAAAACATAACATTTAATTAAAATTAACATTAATTACCAATTAAATAATTAATTTATCAATTAAAATAATTAATTGTCAATTATTAATTAATTACAAAATAAATTATACAAAAAAATAATTTATTAATTACAATTAAATTACTTCCCACCCTATTCCCCTATAAACCCACAACCCGCTCCGGTACTAAAACATTACATTTACTTAAAAATAACATTAATTACCAATTAAATAATTCATTTATCAATTAAACTAATTAATTGCCAATTAATAATTAATTAAAAAAATATTTATACATAAAAACATTATTAATTAATTACAAATAATTTACTTCCCACCCTATTCCCCTATAAACCAACAACCCGCTCCAGTACTAAAACATTACATTTACTTAAAAATAACATTAATTACCAATTAAATAATTAATTTATCAATTAAACTAATTAATTGCCAATTAATAATTAAAATTATTATACATAAAACATTATTAATTAATTACAATTAATTTACTTCCCACCCTATTCCCCTATAAACCCACAACCCGCTCCAGTACTAAAACATTACATTTAATTAAAATTAACATTAATTACCAATTAAATCATTAATTTATCAATTAAAATAATTAATTGCCAATTAATAATTAATTCCAAAATAAATTTTACATAAAATAATAATTTATTAATTACAATTAAATTACTTCCCACCCTATTCCCCTATAAACCCACAACCCGCTCCAGTACTAAAACATTACATTTACTTAAAAATAACATTAATTACCAATTAAATAATTAATTTATCAATTAAACTAATTAATTGCCAATTAATAATTAAAATTATTATACATAAAAACATTATTAATTAATTACAATTAATTTACTTCCCACCCTATTCCCCTATAAACCCACAACCCGCTCCGGTACTAAAACATAAAATTTACTTATAAATAAATGTAATAATATATAAAAGTAATACACATATAATATAAATTAATTTAAATACTTAACAAAAACATATAACACATGCATAATAAAAAACATAAAATAATACAAATATCGATATTAGTGTCATCGAAATTAGGTACATAGATATATATGCTATCGATATTACTAACTTCGATATTACTTACATCGATATAAAGAAATTCGATATTACTTACCTGAGGGTCGATATTCTGTCCAACGATATTCTTGACATCGATATTCTGCACCTTTGATATTTCAAACACAATATTTTGGTAGGTCGAAATTTAAAACTCGATATTTTGACTGTGTAACGAATCTCCACCTTTACTGGACTCTTTTTTTTAATACTCTCTTAGAAGTGCTTCTCCCTCCTGACTGTTGTTTGTAATTATTAGGGCATTTTTGGGGGGGGGGGGGAGGTGGCCCTTGGAGTGAGCACTTCATTACTGGAAACTGTACAGAGTGCGGTGACATTTACCACAACCGTTCTAGTTGTGTTTTGTCAACAAAGAAGTGACATAATATAACTCCAATTGTTTTTTTAACTCTTTTAACATCTTGTCCAGAGGACAATGCTGTTTGAATATCTTCTTTCACAAATTTTTTTACCCTCTCTACCAGGCCATTTAGGTTGGAAGAATATAGAACAATTTGTGTCTATTTAACATAATGCAATTTCAAAACAAAGCACATTTCACAAGATAAAAAGTGAGGGAAGTTTCAAGTAACAATTTCTCTAGGTGATCTCACCAAGGGTAAAACATTTTTCAACAACGTTATGCTGTATTCAGTACTGGCTATACTGACACAGGAATAATGTATGCACTTGGATTACTAGTCAATTAACTTAATAAGAAACCTCATGTTTGTAGGTAGTATACAAAAGGGCCCAGCAAATTCCATTGCTACCTTATCCCAAGGCATCTCTGGAAAGGGAACAGGCTGTAAGGGATCGTCGTCTTCCAGCGTTTGTCTGACAAAAGACATTCCTGACAATTATCTATTATACATGTGACCTAGGCAGCTAACGAAACACTTAATTGTCTTGCTGACTCCTAAATGCCCCTGATAAGCTATCAGAATATGGGTTTGTCTGTTTTTCTGGGGGTACAAACAACTCTTGGTGCATGACTATTCCACTTGCAATAGAGAGATTTTCAGAAACCTGTGACGACATCTTCAAATTACCAGATAAATTGCTGCTTTCCGGCCACCCATCAATGATAAATTTCTTGAACTGGGACAGTTCCTCGTCATCCAAACAAGCTCTGGCCCATTCTGCCTCTGTAATGTGTAGATCACATGCTTCCACAGCATCTATCACAGTTGTCACACATTCCATGTCAGTATCCAACTCATCATTCTCCTCATGATCATGCAGAGTCATTCACATTAAGCAATCTGCACAATAGTTTTACCCTCCAGACAAATGTTTACCATCAAAGGTATGTTATTGGAGTTTGGAAATTAAACATACTACTCTCGCAGATGCTTTGCACGACTTACTGCTTTGGAGTAAATGAACCAGTGGCTTGTAATCAGTTATGATCCCAAACTTTTAACCCGAAATATAGGATCTGAACTTCTGCACAACCCATGTGCTGTTGCAAAGTAAACACTTGAAGAAGATGTTGAGTGTAAGGGTTTAATGCAAGACCCCAGCTGTAAATTGAGGAGGACAGTCTGAAAACTCCTCTTCCAGCCTCGACCTGTCTCAGAGTCCTCTCGCTGAATTCCTTGGTTACAGAATCAAGAGTGGAATCCAATGAGGTCATGTGGCAGCGAGGACATGAACACAAAACTTCCCCTTTCCCACAAAATAAAACAAAAAAAACCAAAGGTAAATCAACCACATATATTGTTATATATTTTTACATATAAAAGCTGCTGGCATGGATTAACATGAACAATTATAATTCATTAATAAACTATAAAATACAACCTTTGCTAGCATAAGTTAAGAAGAACAAACATGTGTGATGTAGTCTTTTAAATAAAGAAGTTTAACAAAAACTCTACCAGCTCTAGTTATTTCAGGATCTCTTTCAGGAATGAAGCAATCCTTGGAGGCAATATTAGTGGTACCTACATTAGAAATATCCACATTAGAACTACAAAGGTTGTTGTCAATGTTGGGCATATCGTTGTCAATGTTGGGCATATTACATAAATTAACATCACCATTTTCCCCTTCAGCAACACAAGGAGAATTGGGAATGGAATCTAAGCTTCTTTCTTCTGCAACACCTGGAATAGATTCAGAATTACAAGGACAGTCTTGGATCCAATCATACTTAATTGGGTGAGGGTTGAGATGAATATCTTGAGCTAAATTAGATTCACATTCACCTCTGAATTTGGCAATTCTACTGGCATGTCACACGTTTCCATCACTTAACAAAGCAGAGTTACACATTACTGTAATAACTTTTAAAGGAGCAGAGAATGTATTTTCTCCTTTACGTTTCAATCTGCTTTTTTTCACTTTTACAACATCTCCGATGCAGAGATGCACTTTTTTTACATTATGAGTCTGGTCAAAAATCTCTTTTTGTTTCTGTTGGCTAAATTCCAAAGATTCCCTTACTTTTTTAGCAGGCCAAGTTACACAATTAATACATTTTAAACAACCCATATTGTCTTTGGTACGGGGAAGTCTTCCCCTCATAAGTTCAAAAGGAGCATACCCCGAAGATTCACAACGAGTTGTTCTGTATGCATTGACGGTCTTTCTTAGTTCATCTTCCCAATCTAAACAATTACTAAGAGACAATTCGATGACACTTTTAATAACTCTATTAAAGCGTTCTACACAATCAAAAGAAGTGGTTGTATGGTAAATGCCAGCTTCTTTAATGAATTTCTTAAATGACTCGCTAATAAATTGTCCACCATTATCAGAAATAATGTCTCTGGGAAGACCTTCACGACCAAATACATCTGCTAAAAACATGAGTATAGACTCAGTATCAGGTTTGTCAACAATTTTGTATTCAGGCCACTTTGAAAAGTGGTCAACTGCAACAATTATGTACCTTGAAAAATTATGTACATCCCTAACAGGACCAAAAATATTGATGCAAATTCTCTCCCAAGACATGTGAGGGACAATGATGGGGTGCAAGGGAGCTTTGTGAGTGGACAAACCCTTATCGGAGTTAATACACTGAACACAATTTCTGATTTCTCTTTCGATGTCTTTATCAAGGCCAGGCCACCAATATGATTGTTTGATTCTGGACTTACATTTAACAATCCCAATATGACCTTCATGGCATAAGCCGATGATTTTATTCTGAAAATCTAAGGGAGGAACAAGTCTTCCGTTTCTAATCAACAGGTCATCTTCAACTGATAAATCATTCCTAACTTCCCAAAAGGCAAGGAGATTCTTCTGTAACATTACTTTTGCTGGCCAACCCTTGTGGACATGCTCAATAACAGAAACCAAGGTCAAATCTTTAGCTGGACTACGTGTCCACTCATCGTGAGAAATGCTTTGCAGTTCATTCCCGAAAACAGAAGCGACCATCCAATCATCCCATTCATTTTTTTCTTCCATGGTATTACGAAGAGGACATCTGCTGAGAAAGTCAGCAATCCTATTTCGATCACCAAGAACATAAATTACATTATAAACATAATCAAGTAATTGGATAGACATACATGAAATCCTGGGTGAGACATTGCTAAGACCTTTGGATGTAAGTACTTTGGTCAAGGGTTTATGGTCTGTCCTTACAGTTACACATGTACTCCAAATGTATTGCCTGAAATTTCTACGAGCCCATACGCAATCCAGCGCTTCTCGTTCTATCACTGAGTATTTTTCCTCAGTGCTAGTGAGAGCTCTGAATGCTACAACACATTCATTGCCATTTTCTTGAATTTGAGATAATACTGCACCCAAGCCTTTTCCACTAGCATCAGTGGTGATGATGCTTTTGAGGTTAGGAGAGAAACCCTTGAGTTCAGGAGCAGAACATATATCTTTTTTGATACATTCAAAACTGGATTGACATTCTTGGGACCAAAAAAATTTACAACCTTTTTTTAAAAGCTGTCTGATACTATACATTTTGCCTGAAAAATTGTGTATGAATTTCGAATAAAATTCAGCCAATCCTAAAAAGGATCTAACTTCGTCCTTATTCTGGGGTATTGGAACATTCTTAATTGCGTCAACAAGTTCAGATTTCGGAAAAATTCCTTTAGAGCTAATCTCATGTCCTAAATAAGTAACACTACTTCTAGTTAGTTTACATTTAGATTCTTCAGCTGTAAGTCCTTTAAGTTCTAAAACCTCAAGAACCTTAATCAGGGTACTGTCATGATCACTTTTGTGAGAACCCATGACCAGTATGTCATCCTGAAAAAATACTATATTTTTAGTGTCATTAAAAATTCGGTGCATTAATCGCTGAAACATTGCAGCAGCAGATGCTAAACCGAAAGGTACAAGCTTAAATTGAAAAAGGCCAATAGGAGTGATAAAAGCCATTAGGTGTCTGCTCTCCACATGCAGAGGAACCTGATGGTAAGTGGAGGTTAAGTCGAGGATGGAAAACAATTTTTTGTTTCTGGTGGCAGAGGGTGATGGAAAGATGTATATAAAAATATTCTTGTTAAGTTCTCCCAAGTCAACACATAGGCGGATACGGCCATTGGCCTTGCGTGCGACTACTAGTGGGGTGACCCAATCTGATGATTTAATTTGCTCAATTAAATCATTCT
The DNA here is from genome assembly GCF_964263255.1 of Lissotriton vulgaris. Lineage (NCBI taxonomy): Eukaryota > Metazoa > Chordata > Amphibia > Caudata > Salamandridae > Lissotriton > Lissotriton vulgaris. Next base: position 1,262,314,448 of record NC_141696.1, on the reverse strand, counting down.
GAACAAGTTTATTTAACTCTTTAATAACTTCTTCCTTAATGCCCATTGGAAAGTTCCTGACTTTATGAATGCATGGACGAGCATCTTTTTTGAGGATGATCTTATGTGAAAAACCCTTCAGTTCCTCCAACTTTACCTGAAAATACTTTAGGAAATTTAGAAGTAATAAGGTTGTACTGTTTGTTGTTAGTTATTCTGCGACGCTTTACACTGGATCAGCGCTGTTCGGATCTAACAATATTCCTAACTCACTCTGATCCCACCATCCTAGAATGCAAGGCCCAGAATTAGAAACATGAAGTTTGCATTCAGCACTTCTACCCTTAAATTCAAAGGGTAATTTTCTAAATCCAATTAAATCAATGGGTTCACCTGTATAACTAACAGGATGAACATCTGGGGTTTCTAAAACACTTCCTAGTTGTTCTTCTAAAGTCTGATTCCAAGTGTTCTGATTAATAATTGTATATGGAGAGCCAGAATCAGCCATGAGTGTGACTGTGACTCCTCCGATAACAATTTTACACACAGGTTTCTTCCTAATGGTACATCCGTCTCTATTAGGTTATTCAAAGACACAAATAACTTACTCAGGATCAGAATATTCATCTTCACAAGCATACTCATCAACAACGTATTTTACAGACCTAGATTTCTTTTGACAGACTCGAGAAAAATTTCCCATAATTTTTCAATTGGTGCACCTTTGTCCTAGTGCAGGACATTTTTTTATCATGAGTGAGATGGAATGAACTTCCACATCTATAATATTTACCTCTCATATCCACCATTCCGTCACCCTGAAAACTTTTGAAATTTTTATTTTCTTTACTTACATCTCTATTATTTTTTTTCTTTGTATGATCTTCAGGGCGAGTACGAGTTCGCACAATTTTAATAACTTCATCATTCTGAGAGCTATTATTGGAAGAAATTACAGTTTTAGCACATCTGGACGTGAGTTCAGCCTTAGAAATTATAGATGTGATTTCTCGTAGGCTGGAGTCACCATTCATCCATAACTTATCTTATAAATGAGTATTGTTACAATGATTAACTAACTGATTGCAAATTAATTCTTCTTCTATTGCACCAAACTTAGGGCCTATTATGATGGCGGACGGACCTGCGTCCGTCCGCCAACCCCCGAGGTGGAGGGACCGTCCGCAGGGGCAGCGGCGATCCCTCCGTCGGAATTAGGATGTGACTGCCACCCTGGCGGTCACATCCTGTATATTTAACATTGCGGCGGGTGCTACTTGAAGCAGCACCCGCCGCAAGGTTAAAAATGCATGCTTTGCATGTGCATGCACAAAGCGGCAGGCACCGCGCCGTACCCCCATGTGCACCCCCACCCCCTTCACCCTGGGGGCCCGCAACGGGCCACCAAAGACAAGATCATATGCCTTTTCGTGGCGGCATTGCCGCCGCGGAAAGGCATGTCCAAAGCCTAATCCTAATATGGCTGGCGGTGCCTGACAGACACCGCCACCATATTAGAGCTTTTCCGCCGCAGGACCACGGCGAAAAAGCTGCGGACGGTGTTCCAGACCCCCCTGCCATCCTAATCTGGCGGGGGGTCTTTTCTGACACCGCAGCGATGAATCCGCATCTACCGGCCGGAGGATGCGGATTCACCGCAATCATAATGACCCCCTTAGATGGCAAGGCTACATTTTTTTATGTTGCAATGTAATCTTCTACAATTTTTCACTGTCAAATGCTTCTAAATGATTATTAAAATGATCCTTCCATTCATCCCACTGTAGACTTGTTACCTCTCCTTCTTTTACCATAAATGCCTGAGGAGCTGGGAAGTTCATTGGGGCCATGACGATAAATGAAGAATGGAAAAACAATGAAAAAATACAAAATAAAAAGGAAGGAGAAAAAAGAATTTAAATTGTAACCGTCCTTGCCTTTGATGGCCACATATACTTTTGTGGAAATAATTCTTATCAAACACTCAATTTCCGATACAAAGTAACCTAGCATATCAATGTCTTTCTCCTGAATACCTTTGGATTAACATTCGTAGTCAGGGTGAAATCGTTCCCCCACTTTTTGTAAAAGGTTCTTTCCCTCAATATGGTAATAGGAGAGCCCCAGTCCGCCATGACTTGTAAGTTCACATGACCAATTGTTGCACTACACAATGTGCCTTTTACATTTTTTGATACTGATATAGTCACACTCAATTGTAAAAACAATATTACTCAATTTTTCCACACACACTTCTTCGACGACAGCCACCTTATTGATTTTACCACACTTCTCACACTCTTGCACACGGCTCGAAATTGTCCTGCTTTCTTGTAGGCTAAGCAACACTTTCCAGTGGCAGGAAGTTTGGGTTATTACTAACATGCATTTTAGACCCACACCTATAACATGCATAACTTGACTTTTTTTAACAGGTTTGTTATGTTTGGTGCAAGTGTTCAAGGTATAAAGAATCATCAAAAATGTTAGAATCTTTGCTTGCAACCACCTTGACATCAACCTTGCATGCAATACTATGGATGACACCATAGACCGTTCAATCCCTTTGCTAAATCTAAAACTTCCAACAATGAAGGATTCTGCAACTGAAAAGGTTTACTTGTATCTTCCTAGAATAACAATTGAAGACAAATTGGTCACGGGTATATGCATCCACATTGGCTCCAAGTTCGCATGTTGCAACTAATATTCTCAATGTTGAGACATATTCCTCAATACTTTCTTTGGAATCCTGTTTGCGCTTAAAAAAAGTGACGCTACAACATGATACTTGGTTCTTCAGAATAATGCTTACGTAGCCTTTCAATTGCCTCAATATACTCATCCTGGTTGTTATCTCCTGAGCTGCCTTATGGAGCTTGCACAGGAGGCAAACTTGTTGTGCTGCCTGACCTAGTCTACCAAATAATAATGTACATTTTCGTGCTGGTGGGTAGTCTATGGCATCAATGGCTACCAAATAATTCAAGAACATCCTTAACCATTGTTTCCACTTTATTTGAGGTTTCCTGAATGTTGTAAAAACGGAGGGGGCTGAACGAATTGATGTAATGAAGTCATATTTCACTAAAGTACCGATTCAAATGCCAACACAAGTTCAAATTCAATTGTTAAATACCTGTATGCTACATCAAGATGTTCAAGTCCACCCTTGAACCAAATGTTTGGTGCTGCCCACAAAACTTAACAATTGAAAAGACTATAAAATATTAATCCAAAGTTGAACATAAAAAGTGCCCTAATCCATGTTGTTTTAGCCACAAGGTACCTGAGACCACAGGATGTTGGAAAATGCCCCAATTGGTGTTGAAATCCCTGTTGTTGTACATGTATCCCAACTTGCTAAAATAACTAAGATCAATTGTAAAAATCCATCTGAATGTTGTTTCTGTCCATATTTCTATGTTCAAAGCTTTCTGTCTCTTGTGCCTGATGCAGTGCATCTAATCTGTAATAGCCGCTTGTGTTTAGCTCACGACATGTGTCAGGCTTTGCATGTGAAGGAGGTTGTTCACGTGTCAGCTGATAACGACACAGTGCATCTACTTTGGAATGGTTGCTTGTGCTTGGCTCAAGATGTGTGCCAGGCTAGGTATGTGAAGAGGGTTGTTCACACTCCAACTATTTATTTATTTATTGAACTTGTATTGCGCACAGCTACCCGCAATGGGTTTCCCGGCGCCAGGGACAGACTGAAGAAGAAAACAAGCAATTGCTGAAAGAAAAGAAAAACAGAACCGAAGAACTTAGAACAGAAGAGTCTTCAATTTTTTGCGGAAAGCAAGAAGACTAGTTTCTGTTTTTAGCGCCAACGGGAGAGCATTCCACATCTTAGGTCCTAGATATGCGAATGAACGGCCTCCCATTTTTGCCAGTCGGATTCTAGGAATCACAAGATTGCCATTGTTGGATGACCTAAGAGAGCGGCCAGGCTGATATGGCTGGGCAAGATTGTGCAGGTAGATGGGAGCAAAACCCTGTCGAATCTTAAATAGGAAGCACAAAGTTTTGAAGACCACACGATCAGAAATTTTTAACCAGTGAAGGTCACGCAGAGCTTGCATTGCGGACGTTCTACGTGGAACATTGCGCAGCAGGCGAGCAGCTGAGTTCTGTACAACCTGGAGTTTATTGATTGTGGCTTTATCTGCTCCTAGATAGAGCACATTGCCATAGTCGATGCGGGACATCACAAGGGCTTGTACGACAGTTCTTCGAGTGGACTCAGGCAACATCCATATTATCTTCTGCAGCCAGCGTAGAGTATTAAAACAGATTGCAGCGACCTTAGTTGCCTGCTGCCTCATCGAGAGTTTATCGTCGATCAGGACACCGAGGTTACGAGCAACAGGCACGGGGGTAGGCAGCGGACCCATATCACTGGGCCAGTGTCTAGAGCCCCACAGATCTTTATGTTTGCCTAGTATGATCACCTCGGTCTTGTCACCGTTGAGCTTTAGCAGATGCGCTTGCATCCAAGCTGCAACACGAGAAAGGCCCGTTTTAAGGGCAGAAGTGTCCTGAGCCCTGCTGCTAGACAAAGAAAACACAATCTGCGTGTCGTCTGCATATGAGTATATAGACAGACCGGCGTCCTCTACGATAGAAGCAAGTGGTCTGATGTAAATATTGAACAACAGAGGGCTCAATATAGACCCTTGAGGGACGCCGTAAGCAGAGGAGTGAATCGCAGATTCAGCTTTGTTTGAGAAAACTTGAAAGGTGCGCTCATTGAGAAATGAGGCCACCCAGGCAAGCGCAGGTCCAACAACACCAAGGGAGCAGAGAGACTCCAATAAGATGGAATGGGACACGGTATCGAAAGCAGCGCTTAAATCAAGAAGAATAAGCGCAAAGGTCTCACCGCTATCGATACCGTGTTGGAGTCGCTCAGTCACCCCAAGGAGTGCGGATTCAGTGGAATAATTAGCGCGAAAGCCTGATTGGGATGGATGAAGATATCCCACGTTTTCAACAAACTCATTGAGCTGGGTGTTAACATGGCGCTCCAATATTTTGGAACAGGCTGGCAGCAGGGATATAGGCCTGAAGTTGGCAAGATTTGTGATGTCAGCACCAGATTTTTTAAGCAGGGGGACGACCATGGCATGTTTCCAGTCCTGTTCCACCCGAGATTCTGTGAGAGAGATGTTAAGTAGCCTCATTAGGAATCTCCGTGGTTCAAGGTCAAGTTGTTTCAGTATCTTCATAGGGACTGGGTCCCGCGGGGAACCTGACCTGATGCTTTTTAAACAAGACAGGAAGGAGGAGTCATCAAATGGTGTCCAGTTGTGAATGAACTCAGTAGGGGAGACGGAAGCATTGCAGAAAGAACCGGGTTGAGAGAGATCAATTGGAGGTGGAAGGGAGGCCAAAGATTGAAAAATGCCCTCAACCTGGGATATAAAAAAGTCTGCAATGGCATTACATTGTATACCATCTAAGGCCGGCAGCGCGGGAGTGGTATCAACTCCTGTGAGTTTCTTAACTGTGGCAAAGAGAGTCCGGGGACAATTTTGCACTGAAGTGATTGTGGAGGCGATGTAAGAGGCCTTAGCACGTTTACAGTTTGCGTGATAGAATTTTAGTTCTTCTTTGTAAATCACTTTAGAAGGAGCGGAGTAAGACATCCTCCACTTCCTCTCCAGGGCTTTACATTTGGCACGTTGGATTTTCAGCTCTTCCGAGTACCAAGGTGCTGGTGGGCGCAAGGATCTACATTTGCTGCTAGACCGAGGAACGAGAGCCGACACTGCATCTGTCAACCAACCAGAAATGGGAGCATTCAGATTCTGCTCAGTGTTGATAAAGGATGGAATTGTCTCAGTCAGACGCAGATTAAAAGCGGCTATATCAAGTCTGTCCCAGCGATAAGATGATTTAATTTCCTCCACGTAAACACTGGCCGAGTATAGACCAGGTGTTAGCACGAAATGTATCGCATAATGATCAGACCAGACGAGTGGACGCGCCGAGTCAGTGCAGTCAAATGAAAGAGTAGAAATGATTGGATCCAAGAGATGACCAGCAAGATGAGTAGCTGCGGAATTACAAAGTTTGTGGTTAAAAACCTCAAGATCAGAGAGAAAAGATTTATTGAGGGGATTATTGACTTCGTCTAAATGGATGTTTAAATCACTGAGAATGGTGAAATTATTCGATTTTAGTAGTGTTGCTGATAGGCAATCAATGAGTGAGGTAATCCATGACGCGGCATTAACGGGCGGCCGATAAATTAGCAGACCGGAGAGCGTCATTCGAGGATTAATCATGAGTTTAAACAATGCTGCCTCACTACCTGGAAGATGTAATAGTTCCAGTTTACATTGGTAAATAGATTTAAAAATGATTGCAATTCCACCACCTTTACCTGAGGGTCTATCCTGATGCAGCACAACATAGTTGGGAGGAATAGCTGCAGCAATGTCCGGACCCGAGCTGCCATGTATCCAAGTCTCGGTCAGGAACAGAGCGTCAGGGGATTCCTCAGTTATGAAATCGAAGATGTTTAATTTATTCTTAGGAAGCGATCTACAATTTAGGCTCCAAAGATGGAGCGGGGAAGGAGAAGAAGTATGACCCTTGGTAGGCTTCCTTTTTCCCCTATAATGCTTAACGCTCTGTTGTGTCTTAGAGAGCTGCATTTTGCCAGTAGAGAAGCCACAACCATCACATAGGAAGTAATGACGAGGCAAGATGCATGAGGTGCAGGAGGTGGGGGGTGCGGGTCGCAGTGAAAGTAGTGCCGTGGAAGAGTAATATACGCGACCATCCAGAGTTTGCCTGCCTGAGGACATGATGGCAAAGGGCTGCCCGTCCTGCAGCCCGTCCTCAGCGCGGACGGGTGCAGACGGGCTGGACTCTGGCGCGACTCCGGCGCGGGTCCGGTGCATCCGCTGATCGCGTCCGCTGCGCGGAGGAGAGTCCATCCCCTTATGTACTGGCCACTCGAATGAGTGGAGATGCTTTCCCCACCCAAGATGGCCGACTCAGTTCAAACAGTAAGATACCATAGAAACTATTACTTGCCGCTTTTTGTGTCACATGCAATCTCTCTGTGCTGACTTCATTTGTAGCACGAACTCCGTTAGTATACCTCTCCAGCAGGCACAGAGAAATCTGCTGGATTTTTCTGGTTAGCCGCAGAATCTTGGTTGGTGGGCTTGTCTCCAATATGTAGAAAGCACTTGGGTGATGTAGACGTTTATTTATATAAGAAAACCCATGACCAGAACCAAACTGATCCCCAGGTGTATCAGATGAAGACTAACAATCTTCAACCGAGTGGCAGCAATCCCTCTATTCGAGAATGTACATAATCATGGCGCTCACAAAAGTAAACAACATTTTGTTTACAATACACAACACGAGCGACCGACCGCTTGATACGTGTCAGCAAACACTCAACACAGCGCAAGCCAAGCACAGCATGAACCCACCTCTGCGTGTAACAGCAGCGCGAGCCCAGTACGATGCGGAGTCGCAATTGCGCAAGGCCAAACATTTGCCATATTACAAAAAAAACACCACAACCCTCTCACCAGCAACATATGGCCACTGACCGTACGCTATCCTTACACCATTACCATTGCTCAGTCCTGGTGCCAATTCGCCACACTGTACGTTGCTTTAGAACACAACGATTACTCTCTACCAGGGCAACTCTCAGGGATTCACACTAAATCTAAGTCTGCACCAAAGTTAATTGTTCATTTCAAATCCCATCCTCGTCGTCACTTTTCTGATGAACGGCCTCCATAAGTGTTCAGGGAGGAGCAAAGATATTCTGATGTTTTAAATGAATATCTGCTAATCTGCTGACCCTTGTAAGAGGGTTGTGTATTTGAGAGTTATCCCACATAATGAGAGTAACAGACTTGTGAAGAGGGTGACAATATTGCAGCCTGTGAAGCATTTTTCTTTTTTAAAGGGTCAATATGATTGAAAGAGTGACACTCCAAATGATAAAGAGGTGACAAGTAAGAAGTGGCACTTTCAAGGATTAGTGTGGATCATATCCTCAAGCACAGTTAAACTGTCCTGGATGTTATGATGAAGAGTTGAGAGCTTGTAATGTGTAATAATATGCACTTAGTTTAAAGAAATACATAAATGCCCTAGTTGTTTTGGTTTGATGTTCCCTCGTCACTTGTGTCATCTGCTATTTTCTTTATCCCCACCCTGGATCTCCCAGCGCTATTTGTGTCTTGTGAAGTCTCTGTTGTTTATTTTGGACTCATGTCATTCCTCATGTGTTTCTGTCCCACGCTGTGTTTACTTTTCTAATAGGCGTCCATGATTATCTTTGTAAATATGGCAGTTGAGGAGCACATTAATGAGAAAAGCTTTCCTGGGAAGGTCGGCTTTCAGGTTTTTTCAAAGAAATAAACTACTTACTCACTTTGAAGAGCATTGATTTTAGAAGTGTTCTTTTCTACACTATGCCACTGCAGTAAGCAGGTCGGGCAACGCGCACACAAGTGCCATATTCCTGAGAGGTAAGGCACGACACCTTGGCTCATAACAGAGGTTATGTCAAAAGGAGGGGAGGAGGTGGATCAGGTGTAGATCCAAGGGCTCAGATTACCATTCAAGGAAATAAGAGAATGGAAGGTCCAGCCAAAGTCAGAGCCCCAAGGAACAGTGACTAACAAAAAACGACTCGGCTGTTCCTAAAGGAGAGAGGGAAGGAGGGAAGGTGTGGTCACAGGAAGGGTAGAGGTAGTGCTCAGTGGAGGGCTACCGTGGGTATCCAATTTGTTGGATTTAATGGCCTCACACACCCTTGCGAGTGTCATGCTTCATCATAGGCGTTTGCTCCTCGTAGGGCAGGCGGTGCAATGCCCTACGGGCTCACCTCAAAGAGGGGCTCTTTAACGGAGATCTTTTATCCAACTGCCTATGGGTGAAGTGCAAGTGAGGGGCCAGGAAGGAATGGATAGTATAGGTAAGTGGATTAAAAATGTAGCACAAGGTACCGGAGATCAATTTATTCTGGTGGTCCCCTGCTACAAGTAAAAACAGTGGGTAGCCTATGATCGCAGGAAATTAGGATTCCACGTCACGATCCAGGACTACATTACATATCGTGAGGTCAACATGTTTCTCGCCTATGCACATTGGCTGCGATTCTTCAGGACCTAATTAATTACATCTATCTCTAAGAAACATGACCTAGTAAAGTGTCAGTTAATATTTACAGTTGTACTACCTGCTGTACTACTTGAGTGGGACTGCTCTTGCCTAAAGGTCAAGGAGTATAGGTGTCAACAGTCCCCGGAAGGTTTGACATCAAGGGGGGGAAGCATAGAGGTTTAAGGTTCTCGCTGCCTTGGTCAAAGCCCGTTGTGCCTACCCATCGCTACCGGGATCCGGATCCTACACCGTAGGGCATTGCACCGCCTGCCCTACGAGGAGCAAACGCCTATGATGAAGCATGACACATTGTAAGGGTGTGTGAGGCCATTAAATCCAACAAATTGGATACCCAGGGTAGCCCTCCACTGAGCACTACCTCTACCCTTCCTGTGACCACACCTTCCCTCCTTCTCTCCTTTAGGAACAGCCGAGTCGTTTTTTGTTAGTCATAACAGAGGTTCTCAACACACAGGACTCCCAAATGTAGAGTCAAACATTTGATGAGTAAAGCTGCATCTTCCACAAGCGCCAGTGCTTAATTTTTTGAAGAATAGGGCTTTAAGTGGGCTGGGTCTTGCTGGTGCTCAGCACCTACAGTTCTAAAGAGCAGGAGCCTTTCGGGCTCTCCATTTTTGCCCACACGATCATGGTGAAATGAAATATTAAGTGTGCAACAGTACCACCCTTCACTGCCTTTGATGTAAATTCAAAGAAACTTGTTATACTGCTTTCACAGCCTCATCATTTCAGAAATGAAGCATTATCAATTTAATATACAACACAGCCATAGGTGTTGCTTATTTATCTTATGCAACTAATAACCATTAACAAAACTAATAGTCCTAACCTTTTGCAGGTGTAATGTTAATTGTCAGCCTTTGATACTGTGTCCCATGTTTCTCTTATAGATTGGTTGTTAGACATTCAGGGAAGCCCTTGCTTGGTTGACATTCTTCCTGAAAACTAGTCTTTCCAGGTGGTCTCAGCCACAAATTCCTCGGAGTGGCATGCTCTTAAATCAGGAGTTCCTTCAGGATCCTCCCTAAGTCTAGCACTTTTTAATACCTATGTACGCCCACTGGAAGACTTGATGGAAATGTTTTGTGTCACGTTATTTTCTTACGCAGATGACACACAAATCATCTTCTTCTTGTCATCCGCACAAGACCACAACTCGGAATTACAGAACTCCAGTTTGAGTAAGGTGGCAGAATGGATGAACTACTAGTCATTAAAAATAAATGGGGATAAGACACAGGTGTTGGTGTGGGGAAGGATTCCATCCCAGTGAGGACCCCATCATTGGCCAAAAAATCTACACCCTTTCCCAGATCCTGTCCCCAAGGTCAAGAACTTGGGGTTCCTGCTCGACGATAAGCTGTTAGTGAAGCATTTTGTTATAAAGGTGGCGGTCACATGTTTTGTCGTTTTGAAATGGTTATGGAAGATCATTTGGTTACTTCCATTTTCAGCCCAACGGACGGCGGTGCAAGCACTTATGTCGAGATTGGACTACGTCAACGTGCTCTATTTGGGGTACTAGTGTTGGGAAGGAATCCATCCCTGTGGGTCCCCCATCATTGGCCAAAAAATCTACACCCTATCCTAGATCCAATCCTCAAGGTCAAGAACTTGGGGTTCCTGCTCGATGATAAGCTGTACGGGAAGCCTCATGTGATAAAGGTGGTTTTGTCGTTTTGAAATGGTTATGGAAGCATTTGGTTACTTCCCTTTTCAGTCCAAAGGAAGGTAGTACAAGCACTTATGTCACGATTGGACTACAGCAACGTGCTCTATTTGGGGGTGGATAAATCCTACATTAGACGGTTGCAGGTAATCCAAAACTCTGCGGCAAGCATGCTAGGGTTGGTTCTTGCTACCTGCGGGATTTTGTTCAATCGTACCATCCAGCCCGGTCTCTTCGTTCTGGTGGCAAGTTCCTTTGTGTGGTCCAGACAGTAAAACGATCAAGCATGGGAGGGCGTTTGTTTGATTATCAGGGCCCCAAGCTATGGAACTCCTCCTAGAACAGTTGAGACAATGTTCCTTGTTAACGATCTTTCGAAGACTGCTGAAAACATGGCTGTTCTGAGTTGCTGGTTCGGACGATCCCTTGCCTGGCTTTTAGCACCAGGAAACCGCCAGGGGTAACTGTAGGCTTTATAATTTTTTTATTATAATAATATATATCTGGATGCAATGGCAGAAACAGCAAACTACCAGTCTTGCAGCATGTTATGCTGGGCACAGATATTTAGCTTATGTCTTTTTAAGCCACACCCTTCATTACATTGCCCACGCCCGTTTGAGAACCCAATTTTTTTCATCCCACTTAAAGCCCTACTGGTGCCCAAACCTCTCCTAAAAAGCTCGGTGTCAGCACCATGAGCAGATTAACAAAACTGCAAGTCTGTAATCCACCTCCTGCTTCTTTGGTCGAATACCGACACTCCATGCCCCTTATTCTCTCTCTTGCGGATTCCTGCTTTCTCTCTTTGTGAGATTTTGTCTGTCTTTCTCCTTTGTGCGTTTTCCATATCTTGCGAGCTGTCCGAAAGGGACAAATAAAGGTCCGGTGGACCCCACCGGCTCGAATTAAGTACTGCAGCCGTATCTCTTCAGAAGGATCAAAATTACGTTCTCCTTAATAGGAGGAACTGGTAATATAAACCGTTCAGTACGTTGCATAAGCTAATAAAACATGAAATTTCGGTAATGTACTTGCGCACCTCCGGTATACTGAATGAGAAATTTTACCAAACATTCATTCCCAAGGGAGCATTGTGATGTTCAGTCCTGCCTTTTTGCACACGTCTGTTCTGCTCGGACATCTCTAACGTCGATCTGTTGTCTGCCCGTCGGACTTAAACCTAATAACACCGTACATTAAATTGTTAAGTTGCAATTTTGTTTACTTGTTGATCCGTGACACCTTTGTCAACTGCGTCCGATGTGTCACAAATGTATATTATATTAGCGGCATCGACAGAGAAAACGGACAAGTAAAACGAACGTAAAGCGGCACCAGCACGACAGTTTTACGTCAGCGGGGCGCCGCAAGTTACCGGCTGTATATGTGTATGCTGCGGGCAGAACCGGGCACAGTGCGGACCCTCCTCCCCCTGCCCCCTGAGCAGCTCCCGCCGGTACATGCTGGTACGGCAGCGGAACCCCTAGGTAGAGCGAGGGGTTCCCCAACCCCTGCAGACATGGACTATGATTTCAAAGTGAAGCTGACGGCGGAGCGCGAGCGGGTGGAGGATCTCTTTGAGTACGAGGGATGCAAAGTGGGCAGAGGGACCTATGGGCACGTGTTCAAGGCAAAGCGCAAAGATGGGTAAGTTTGGGGTGGGGTCGGAGCACACCCCCTGTCAACTCCTCGGTGCCGGGGACAGTCACCTTGTACCTGCGGTTTTGTGCTCATCAGTGTCTACAGTATGCCTTCACCTATGGGGATTGGTCCCCACGATCAGATGAGACCCAGCCAATGTTTAAATATACTATAGTCCTAGGAACCTATACTAGATCTGAAAGTTAACGTTCCAACTGTCGTTAATTCCAGTTGAGCCCGGTGGTATAGTTGACACTTATGGGTGTGCCTGTGCTTCAGTTCTCACTCAGACAGGTTTGCCACCTGTCAACAAATTCGTGTGGCTATTCTGCTTTTGTGGTAGCCTGACCTGTGGTTTTATTTGTGACTAAGACTACTGTTTGAGTTGGCTAGTTAACAAGATCGGAAGCAGGTGAGATGGTGGTTCAGATTGTTAAAACTTAGTAAGGCAGATTCATAGTCTTTTGTTCATCCCTAGGTCCGTGAGGCAAACATCTTTGGTGATGCTACTGGTTAGAAACCTGTGTGGAATGCGGCAGTGGCTGAGCCACCTACAATGTTAGGTCTAGGCACTGTTGTTGGTGTGCGTTCCCTGTAGATCTGGCATTAGCCAAGGACTTTTGATTTTACTAAAAAAAAAATATATATATATATATATAATATATTACTTGTAGGGGTTTTCATCGCACCCTCTTCATCCATTGATCTGTTGTTGTTCATTTTTTTTTCTTTCACCCTAAGCATGAGTCCCTTTCAGTCAATCTGAGCCATTGGCTAACATTACCAAGTGATAGCATTGTAATCCTTCATAAGGAGCAAACCAGCTAATAAAGAAGATCACTTCAGTGCCAGGACCTAGTATGGCAATGTGTGTTTTTTGAGACCAAAGAAGAATTTTAGCGTTTAGTTAGTTTTTTAAATCTCTATTGTCAAGAGCCTGTGAGCTTCCTCAACAATAAAGTTTTCCAACACTTTGACATAACAAACATTTACAAAGCGAAAATGCTGTTGCCAACACCAGACCTATTGATTTTGCTGTATTTAAGTTTACTAGTGCTTTTTAATTGAGAAAGTGTTTGGTGGTCAGTACAAATAATGACAGGCCAGAACAAGAAAGATGTTATCTTAATTTAAAACTGCGGATCAATGGAAGTAGCCTAGATAAAAGTGTAAATTAGATTATCTATTTTGGAAACAAATTGAGATGGTGTATGTAGGCAGGGCCACTGGAAACGCGTAACAGAGAAGGATTAAATTATGTGGCGGAGTTCACTAAATTTTGTGGCATGAAAAGGTAAATTTTGTGGTGTAATGTAGCATATTTTGTGACAGTTTTTTGTTATTTTTACACATGGTAACACTGTCTGAGCCAAGGCTTCTCCGTATTAGTATCAGTTTAGCACCTAAATACTGCAATAATCAGCAGAAAGGTGACCAGTCTATCTTTGCAAATGACTGCCATAACACATGTCGCCACCTTTTTATGGTCTGACTTGAAAGTACAGCTGTCGCCGGACTATTATGTAACTATCACCTGATAGGGTCTTTGGTTCCGCCCACATGTTGGTAGCCAGGAGTACATGTTTTAATTTGGCAGTTTTGTGTTTTCACATGAAAGTGCTTGTCCTCCACCAGTTGTGACCTTTTTCTTTATCCAGCTGCCTAAGCTTGAACTTTCAGGGGTACACGCATAACACTGGATTGCTATTAAAGAGTCTTAGATAGCTAGATAATGTATTGTGTTTTTCTCTGGCAGCACAGAGGGGCTAAAGACAGTCTTTAACTTGCATAGAAGTGTAGGTCTGGCTGGACAGTGCTTCTGTTGCTTAACCTTTTAACCTACACCAATATATTGTACAGTTCTTTGCTTCCACATACAAACATATATATTCCCATGCGATGTGTTTTGTAATGCATCACATTACTCTTCAACATTCCTTTAACACCAGACTTATTGGCAATCTTAATGCTTATTAGTAACTTTGATTCGCCTGTGCTAGAAACATTTTTCTTGTTAAAATGTGCTAATCATGCTGCAGATGATAGAAGATGTGGCAACTGCAGAAATTCCATAATTATGCTGTAAATGCAGCAGCCAGAAAATCGCATAATTCACATGGCCCTGTGTATTGCGTAAAAAAATAACATCCAACCTCAGTGCTGTGTGCACACATCAATACAATTAAGAGATTAACCGAGGTAGCCTAGTTCTAATTAGCATCCATAAAAGGAAACCAAAAACCAAAAAGGGGAAACGGTTTGCCTGCATTCTAAGTTTAGTCGGGGTCTAAAGCAGTGATACAAGGTAGTCAGAGGTTGGCCCGTTTACCTGTGTTGAGTGAGACTAAAGGTATGGGCATGAAGTAAATTTACATTCCCTTCATATTTCTGCTTCAAAGCAAGCTTTTGATTGCATGGCCAACAAAGTTGGTCAGGCTTTAACTGCTAGTAACACTTTCTTTTTGTAAAGTGCTTTCAGTCAATTCCTACTGCAGTGCTATATAGTCGTTATTAAACTGAGTAATGTATTCCTAGAGCACTCCTACATTTACCTCTGTGATGTTAGACGGTGGGTAACATTCCGACGTGCTAGTTTAGTTGGCCCTCCGTCCTTGTATCAGAATAACTGTAAAAATGCTACAATTGAATTTAGTTAAAAAAAAATAAAAAAAGAATGTAGTTATAGTCACAAGCCCCACAGAAAATCATGGGTAGAAAACCCTTCAATCAACAAGAACTCTCAAGTGAAGCCATCTCAAGCCAAGATTTATTGTCTCATTGCAGTGCTGTTCAAACGTTGTAAAATTCCTTAATGCTATGTTGGTTGAAATGCAGTTATTACATTTTGATTCCCAATGCATTTCGTACAACATATCCTTCATCAGGTCAATATTCGTGTAACATCCATGAAGTAAATATTTTATTTTATTTAACCTTAAAAGAAACAAAGGAGATGACTAAAAAAGTTCGAATTCATTTTGTGGAAGAAAAAAGAAAGTCCATCGTTCATGTTTTAATAACAAATGAGTAACTCATGAGCAGCAAAAGAGAAAATGTTGCATGCTTGGAGGTTGTGCCACTATAACATCTTGATAGTTTGCAGTATAGGGCTGTACTTGTGAAACAACCGAAAGAAACACACCATGTTACGTGACCAAGATGAAATTCCAAAAAAGCTGACCATTAGTAACCAAACATGTGGCTTTGTTTCCTTTAAGTTAAATAAAAAAAATTGCACTTCATTGATGTTACATGAATATTTCCCTGAGGAAGGATATGTTGTCCGAAATGCATTGGAAATTACACTGTAATAACTGCATTTCAATCTGCATAACATGAAGGAATTTTACAAAGTTTGAACAGCCTTGAAATGAGAACCTTGGCTTGTTATTAATTCACTTGGGAGTTCATATTGATTGAAGGGTTTTGTACCCACGATTTTCTGTGCGGCATGGGACTATAATTGAATTAAAGTGTAGCATTTATTTTTTACTGTTTTAGTCATTAGCACAGTTTATTCAGAGCATGCAGACCAGCAATGAGCCGAAGAGAAGATACAAGCATCTGTAGAAACATTTGGACATTAAATGCTCTTAAATTCCATCAAAGTAAGATATTTTTGTTTGGTGAACTGTTTGGGTTACATCCAGGAATATATCACTTAACAGAAGGAAATCATCAAAGCAGATGTCCCATACAAGGAACTCGAGCACATAATGTATTTTTCTTCATTTTTTTGTCTGCTTTATATATTTATGGGATGAGGTAAATAGCTATATGAGAGTTTTGATAATTTGAATGTTTTATTAAGCATGTATGTAAGTATACCACTTACTGTGAGATTTAAAGTCCAAGAAGCATAAGAAGGGATGGTAATCAATATGAAAGAGTTGTTTCAGAATCACCATTTTTTTGTTTAGAATCCTAAATCAGTCAAGTCTTTCAGTGGAATGGGTTAAATTAATGCTTACAGAGAATTATCAATCAAAGGATTTGTACAGCTTGGCAAATCACCTGTGAGGGTCTCGGGGCTCTGGAGTTGCTAATTCCTTCGTGGTGAAATGTTCATTCGAATAGCCAGGTCTTGAGATCTTCCCTGAATTGCTGGAGCGATGAGGTGGTCTAGAGGTGCAGGGGAAGGTCGTTCCACTTTTTGGCCACCATGTGTGAGAAGGAGTGTCCTCTGCTGTTCCTTTGTCGGATCAGGTGGTGTCTGCGAGGAAGAGGGAGGCGGATTGTAGGTGTCTGGCCGGTTGGTGGAAGGTCATGTGTTTGATGTATGTTGGTCTTTTTTAGTGATGGCCATTTGTAAGATTGCATGGATTTGTAAATATGCCGTATAGTGGGAAGGCTTGCACAAAGGTGGCTGGCACCCCTGTGATTTTTTTCTCCTCCAGTGGTGATATCCAGATAAGTAAAATGTGTAGAGTACAAGGATCTATGTAAAATGTGAAATAGACATTGGTGAGACCCACAGAGATTTGAAATCGCATATATATAACAGTTCCTTTGTGACATGTAAAGAGTAAATGCTTGTCAGTACGGAAATGTAGATGCAAATGCTATCATCGTAAAAAATATGTAAAATCTCAAGGTGAACAATAAGGATAGATATCTCTTTAATACACAGAAAGAAAAAAATCTTTTACTCTATGAAACTTTGGACCCCAGTACTAATTGTCCTGAGGAAGGTGTAACCGTATCAAGGGTACTAACACCGAAACACGTCGACGCCTGGAAAATATTGAGAATCCAAGAAAGCCTAGAAGATACCAACTGTATACAAAATCTAACAATTGTGGTATAACTTTGCAAATCTAGTAAGGCTATTGGATCCCATAGATCAGTTGACACAATATTCGAACTAGTGTTACTAGTGGGGTTGTTGTTCTTTTGTTCGGTATATTCTGTGTTATTGCTATTTCTGTATTGTAATGTATATGGTTCATGTCTAGATCCTTATATGCTCTTCTTTTTAAATCTAGAATATTTTATGTATGTGTGTTTTTTTGACAAAAATTTTTAGTATGAAATGTAATCTACTTTGTTGACATTGTATTTTTCTTAAATGGATTGTATGTTTTCAGAAGAATTGATTGATTTCCTTCTGAAATTTTATTATTAGACTTTCATTTTTAATAAAAGATTGTAAACGCTATACTTTGATATTTGGTGTGCCCCTTCACAATAGACCTACGGGTCCTGTGGACATAGAAAGTACATCTGTCCCCCATTCGCTGTAATCTCTAATACTATTCCAGGGATTTTCTCTAGACTTACTTGGTCTTTTTTAGTGTGCAGGTCTTTGTATGCGTGGGTCAACATCTTGAATTGGCATCTTTTCTGGATCGGGAGCCAGTGTCGCTTCTTGGGGTGGGTGTGATGTGGGTTCGTTTGGGGAGGTCAAGGATGAGTTTGGCCGCTGAGTTTTGTATTGTCTGTAGTCTCTGCAGGAGGCTTGCAGTGATTCCTACGTAGAGTGCGTTTCCATAGCCAATGTGCTGGTGACTTGGCCCTGCGTGACTGTCCTTCTGGGGTTGTCTGGGAGCCAACTGAAGATCTTGCGGAGCATGCATAGGCTGTGGTAACATGCATAGGGTGGATGAGTCTGCGTTTACCTGTTTCTTCATAGATGGATAGTTTTCTGTCTAAGATGCTGCAGAGGTTGCAGGCATGATCTGTTGAGGTGGGGAATGGGCGAGTTCAGTAGGCCACCATGTGTCGTTCCATGACGCGTTGCTGTTCTCAAAGATGAGGACTTCAGTCTTGTCCGAGTTGAGCTTGCGACAGCTGTCCTCCGTCCAGTCGGTTGATGTTTATCATACATCTGTTGAAGTTAGTTCTGGTGGTAGAGGGGTCTTCATACAGCAAGAGGATGAGCTGGGTGTCGTCGGTGTAGAAGATAATGTTAAGTCCGTGCAACCTGACAGTGTTGGCCGGGGGATGGAGGGTGTCATGTACGTGTTGAAGAGGGTGAGGCTGAGGGACGATCCTTGGGGGAATGCTGCAAATGATGATATTACATGCCTCAAAAAACCATAAAATGGTTACCAGACCTGCAGACCTAGTGACTTGAATATTCTACTCAACCTAATTGTAATGCTCTTGCCCCATTAACCGGTTTTAAATTATGTGATCCTGCGCAAATATTTAAATTCACTTAACCGCCATTTTCTACTTTATCTCATATGAGAGCAACTTCAAATATGATGGTTTATCGTGTCTGCTGTACAAAAACACTTTGGTTTGATTTAATAGACTAAACTTTTGCTCCATGTATAATACAAATTTAGCCACATAGGATACACATTAACACTGACTTGCTTCTTAGTTCATTAACCCCATTGTCATCCGGGCGGGGGGAGGAATGTATCTCAAATCATTTTTAAAAACTATCACTTTTAAAGGATACATGCAGGAAGTGGTTGCACACTTACTTGTAATCAGCACTTTTTTCATTGAAATGGCCACAGGATTTCACACTGACACGTGGTTTTACTGATAAAACTGTATACAATGTTTGGAAATCGAGTTTCTGCAAATATGTCATTTGTACGTCATCAAGTAAAGTGTTATGATTTGTTTTGCTCCTAATTAAATCTATGTTTGCACCACACTTCTGAATTACAAAAAAAGATTATTTCGTAATTCCTGGCATATTTTGAACTACTTGCACGGTTAATTTACAAGCTGTTTAAGTGTTGTGTGCTAGAAAAAAATCGAACCGCTTTTTGATCCACAAAGATTGTCAGACAGCTCACTTGACAAAAACCTAACAGACCGCAAATGTGTCAAGATAAAAACAAGATTTAAAGGCGTTTTTATTTCTCATGTAACTTGAGAGAGGGTACCCCACTGACTCCCGGGAACAGGGTACAGAGACAGTAAGTCAAAAGGAAATCCCTAGGGAGCACTCAATACTATTTCATAACATTCTAGATCAACACACACCCCTGAATGGAGAAGGGCTAGTTTATCACACTGCAGGGAATATACGTTAATTTCCACAACCAAATTGGATCGTTTACAGTCTAATTTTTATTAAAAAACATACACGTGAAAAATCAAAGCGATTAAATATCACAATTAAAATTTCAAAGAATATCTTTGAAAGCATAAGTTAAAAAGCAATTAATCACAATATTACATCACAATGTACAATCTAAATTTTATAAAAAATGTAGAGACAGTGGAAAACACAAATAGGACATTCCAGACAATCATACATAAAAGCGGAAAACAATAACATATGAAAGAACAACCCCTATTTTGTAGTGTGGCTACTAGATTTGTTATGCCACTGTTCAGTCTCTGGATCCAAAGGCCTACAAATTTTTCTTACAATATAAACAACGGTAACAACAATACATGTATATCAGTTGTTTACTGGGCCCTGATTGGACTCTCTGTGTGGAAATTGCGTCGACGCGTTTCGGTGCTAGGCAAGTGATGTCGTGGCACCTTCTTCAGGACTTCATTTAGCGGGGTTTCTCGCTTGAATAAGTGGTGACTTACACCCTCTCTGCAAGTATGTGGAGAGAAAAGTATGGTGTCACTTGTTATCTCTTTAAATAGTTCACCTCTCTTAGATTAGGTTTTCTCTAGTCATAGTAAGTTCATTGGCTGTCTGGCTTGTTCAAAGTTTAATAGAGCCAAGAATTAGATAGCAGTGAGTAAACCATCGGGTTAATTATCAACGCTCTATTAGCTTTTTACTTTTCAGCTTATCATTAACATTTGCCTTTATCGGCATCTTCTTACCCTCCGTTCCATTTCAGTGTGGAAATTATTATTACGGGCAGAAGGGGAGCTCACACACAGAATACTTGCAAGCATACGGTACACATTCTTACCCTTTCTATTTGGAGGAGGGTCCAGATTGGTGCATCTATGGTGTTCACTAAATTTCTCCCGAATTGCTTGTCCGATTCCTAATGGGGTATTAGAAGGTATTGGTATACATTAGGAATACTGCTTACATTAGATGAGACTCCACTGGTACCCCCAGGTTGATTAGGTAATTTACCTATCTATTTTTATTGGATAAGGATGGACTCTTTGCATCGGGGACAGTTCAGTTCTTAATTCTAATCGTCCAAGTCGGTGGATTGAACGTCTAGATAAAAGAAATTGTATAGGATATTTGTCCGCCGGGAACCACCAGAGGAGGGATTGCCTACTACGGCACACCGCCGAAGAGGAGACGCACCCGTTTCCTTCTGGAGCACAACCGAAGAATCCCCTCCCGGCTTCCGCCTGAGACGTAGACGTACTCAGAGCGTCAACACTCGAAACTCATCACTTACCAGTGAGGCGGGATCTCAACCAGCCAAAATTCTCACTACACGTGTGACCTCACTGTTTAAACGCTGCCATATTATTGATAATTCCGATTCTGACTAACTATATAGCGAACATAAACAACAAGGTCCAGACTTACTTCAACCCATACATTTGGAATTGAAGATTAAGCCCTGAAGAGTCGTGTTGACTCAACCGCACACGACGAAACACGTGTCGGCGAATATAACATTTCTCAAGTCTGGAGAAAATAAAACCTACATCTTGCTGTGACAAGGAGATACACACTAAAGAATCTGCTTCTGTGCTTCTATTCTTTTTGGTCATTGTACCCTGTTTTGTTACTATACATGTAGTTGCGAGAGCTTAGCCTTGTAATGATGTCATTTTGCCCTGTAGTGCTCCACATGATACGCCCTCACTTGTTGGAACCAAAGCTCTGAGTGCTCATCTTTCAAATCCCTGCCCGGAGCTGCCGTTTAACTTCCCCGTGTTGAGCTAGCGCTTGAGGCGGGAGGAAGTGTTCTACGTTTTTACGTGCATTTGGAGATGCTGAGTGTGGCATAGTTGTCGGAGGCTTTTCCATGTGTGTGCCTGCAGAGGGAGTGATTTGTCCACTGCAATAAAGTTCGTTGGGAGATGCTGAGTGCTGCATATTTGACAGATTGTTTTCCTCCCACACGCATTTCGCCCATTGTCGGTGTTCTCGCACATTGTTGCGGTTTTCCTTTTGCTCATCTTCTGATTAGGCCTGACTTGGTGGGCCGAAACGCGTCAACTTCATGAATTGGAGGAGTCCGACTAATTGCAAATCATGCGAATATACACTTTTGGGACTGTGCCGAGGTTGAAAGTAATCCTCCCATGTGTATACTGGACTATCTCCCCTTTCGATTGCGCACAAACTGTTGTGTTTTTTGCAGCCAGTATTAGAATGAATGTGTAGTAAGGAATCAGAAAAAAATTGATGATTGTGTTGTCATTGTTTAATTGTTTCCTCATGCATTTTCAAGAAAATATAAAAGATTTGTTTTGAAAGTTAACTGGGGGTTGGTTTGTGAGTGCTCAATGTACGAAGCAACAAGTCTGGGGTCTGAGTCCATACATATGGGGTCTGAGTCCATATGTATGGACTAATTTATTGGGTTTTTTTTCTACAGAAAATCATTTGGATCCTTTCCCACACATCTTTTTTGTTTGATTCCACCTGTAGTGCATGTTAGCCAGACTATAATCCATACTGGTGGTCCCGGGTCATTTGTTAATTGCCAATAAAATGTGTATTGTAGTTTGTTTACTTTTTGATATTGAGCTGCTGTTTGTTAGCATGAAGAAAGAGCAAGGTCTTTATTAGAATTAATACTTTTGGATGCAACATTTTGCATTATTGTTGAAGTTTTGAATCATGACAGTTGCAGGTTTGACCTTTTATAGAGATGGAAAGGGGAGGGATGTCCAGGCCTCCACTGCTGGAGTTTCGTCCAGCAGCAGGAGGTCAGACTCGTGTCTGTGGCTGCAGCAACCATTTTGGGATGCTGGGGCTCTTTTAAACTATTACCGGTTAGGTCAGTGTGTACATGTATCTACCTCTAGAAGTGTGGAATTCTACCCCCACTGCCAGGAATGGCAGGGGTGGGGGGGGGGTAGGATTCCAAAGTGACATGTTTCCTTCCATGCAGCCATTCCAAAGTTAGCATTTACCGTGAGGTTATAATGCACTTAAGAGTATATGGTCTGGCTGCATCATAGAACAGCTACAGAGAATAGATTCCGAAAGTTGCAGAGGGATTTTGCTCATACATGGGCACCCTCTCACACAAAACCAAGCCCTCGGCCTTCTTCAGGATTGATAAGGCCTGCCATGCCATAGGAGTGACTTGTAGGTTTATAGGTGTCAGTGATTAAAGGTAGATATAGATAACCTATATCTTAGGGGTGCATGCACCACCTTACCCAGGCTGTAGTAGCAGACATGTGGTGCCATTTTGGAAGGCGTCCCAGGGGTGGCATAATACATGCTTCAGCCCCTGGTAGGCCTTTGGGGTACGTATGCCCTTAGTACCCAAGGTACCATATACTAGGGACTCACAAGGGTAACCCAGTATCCAATCCGGAGTGTACCTAATGTACATGCAATCATTTTAGAGAGGAAGCAGCTAGGCTGGGGTGCTGGTTAGCAGGGCCTCAGCCAGACTAAAGTTGAGAAACCGTGAAACACCAGCAAAAAGTGAGGGTACCATAGTAAGCAGATCCTACTCTCCTACAACCACTCCTAACCAGTACTAAAGTGCATGCTCTCTCTGCTTAAGACATGGTAACATTGGCTTATCAATAATTAGCATATTTAATTTACTTAGAAGTCCCTAGTGAAGTACACTACACTACATGTGCCCAGGGCTTGTGAATTAAATGCTACTAGTGGGCATGCGGTAAGTGTCACAATGGGGAGCGATTTCCTGTTCAGGAAATAGGGGGCAAGATCCATGAACAAGAAAATTGACAGATAGAACCCCTCACACCATAGATCCATCAATTTTCAGGAAGCGGCGACGTTCTTATTCCGCACCTCCCAATTCAAACTTTTATTGGAGTTGTTTACTCGATCTTTCATTTGTATAGAAAACCTCACACTATTGCATCCCACTCATTTGTATAGAAAACCTCCCACTATTGTATCCCACTTTCTTGTATTGAGGACCACATTAAATGTGTACTTTTAAATCACACTGCACATATACATATAATTAGGGTATTCCATATATAGTGAAATTACAATAATTTCATACTAAAGGGGGTATATGTTTTATTCTATCATGGTTGCCGGAGGGCCCTCTCGGGAAGTTGGCGCACATATAATGTTTAAAGAGCCATATAAATAAAGATACCTAGTTCTTATTATTGTTTTCCATAAATTTTATATAGTTATGTTTCTTGTAGCAAATGCAAATGCTCTCAAATCTTAAAAAAATTATGCTGATGTGTTTAGACCTTCTAGATGTGCCCGTCACTTCAAGGAAGGCCTTCCTCAGGGTTTGAAGTTGTAGGAGCTACTGTAGGTAGAGCATGGAAAAGGGTGGATTTTAATAACCAGTGTGTGATGCTATCTGTGTT
Organism: Lissotriton vulgaris; assembly: GCF_964263255.1. Classification (NCBI taxonomy): domain Eukaryota; kingdom Metazoa; phylum Chordata; class Amphibia; order Caudata; family Salamandridae; genus Lissotriton; species Lissotriton vulgaris. The sequence goes on along the minus strand of NC_141696.1, from coordinate 1,262,290,564 downwards.
TATCCCTGTGCTGTCACGTACATTTACATTATTCACTTGTTAATTGGTATGCCATCTCGTAAGTACTCTCATGTATCATGAGGTGCTGTGAAGAAGTTCAGCTTCCAGTTGGAATCATAGGGGAGCAGAGGGGAACTCATTGGGGTGTATCGTCATAAAACTTTGTTAGGTTTTCTATTATTGCCCTAATGCAGTAAAACAACCTTACATTTCAACTGGAGGCTTGAGTCCTCCTTGAAAGGAAGGCACCCCTTAATTTTGGTGCCATTCAAATGGAGCCGAGTCGATCTGCTCCCAATGCTGAGGAGGGAAAAGCAGGTTGTAAATGCGGTTGTGTGTGGTAGCTACACGTAGCTCGTGTACTCCCCAGAACAGCAATATATTTGTAATTTCATGCGCTTGAGCCTAAGGACATATGTCTCCTACCTTGTGTTTTTCTTTTTCCACTGTTCTGTTGACGAGAAGCGTGTCGGGTTCCTTTGAAACTACTCTCTGCCTCAGCGAAACTCCGATATCGTGGTTTCTGCTTAGGGAGATCGGTGTATAAGCAAACATTCTACTGGTCTTGTCTGTCGGTTTCTTAGTGTAACTGGCATTTCTCCTAATGTCTGGACTTTCATTCATGCGGAGTCCTCTCCCGCGGCGCGGCTGCCTTTCGTTTTTTTGGGGTTTCTGCCTTCTCTGCTCTTATATGTTACTGGAAGTACATCCAAAACGATCTTGGGAGTTCTAGTTCCCTCATACAGTACTTGTATTCTTACCAGATGGTGTGTTAACGAATGAGTGCCTGAGAGATATCGCTTGATTCCTGTCTCCCCTTGTGTATGTGGAACACAATAGTGTGGCTATATCTTAAAGTTTTCTGTATTTTTATTCCCACACTTTTTTTGACTCATCAGATTTCAGGTTCTGTCTCCTTTCTTATTTAATTATGAGAAGACATTCCCTATTTCCAACAGTTTGTTCAGGTCATTTTCTGTTGTATCTAGACGAAGTATCATTTGAGCTTCTAATCCTAGCAGTAAAGATTTGTGATTATAGCTTTCACTTATCTTGGTACTGTCTATTTTAGGTCTGCACAGTGTATGTGGTTCATCTGCACATGATGTTGTACCATGGGCGCATTCTGTATTTTGCACCTGATACATGACTTGTGTTGAATTATGCGTTTACGTGTTTCTTGGTTTGTCTTCCTAAAATACGCTTTTTCGCATGGGCAAATAACGCAATATAAAACAACTCTTAGAGTTACATTTTGTAAATTCTGTGTGCTTGATCCTGATTTGACTGTAGGTGAACTCCTCTCCTTTGATAGTCCACACTTATGATGTCCCCTTACTGGTTGTAAGTTCAGCCTTGTGCTCAATGTGGGGGTCCTGGTGATTAATGCAGTATTTGTTCTGACAAAGTTGTCTGTGATACTTTTATTTCTTTGGAGTGCGAACATAGGTGATTCCTTAAATTGTTATAGTACCTTCACAATGCTCCAATTTTTCTTGATGGTTTCTTTCAGCATATTTGTGGCCCCAGAGAAAGTGGTAACACATACCATCTTGTTCCTGGTAGGCCGGTTGGAGTAGATTTTTCCTTGGTGTTTACCAGGCTCTCTACATTTTTATTTTTTTTTAAGTTTTATATAGCGCTTGATAGACCCGTGGGTATCATTCGCTTTACATACACAAAGGAAAAGAAACAATTGCACTACATCACAGGACATGACGATGCATAGATATATAAGCAAAGACATCACACTTAAGTATACAGTGAAGGAGTGAAAACACAGGTGGTTGGAACAGTCAGATAACCCCCATCCTTGAAAGTCCGAGTGAGGGGGGAGTCCATTAGTCTATTGATGCCTAGGTTGGTTGGCTTGGTCAGACAAGTATTGGTTGAGGAGCAGGAGTTTCAGGTCCTTTTTGAAGCAAGGGAAGGAGGGGTTGCCTCTGAGGTCGGTATGGAGTGTGTTCCATATCCTGGGAACATTACCAGAGAGATAACGGCATTGGGTCGTTTTCGTTTTCAATTTCGGGGGGATAAGCAGGAGTGAGTTTGTGCTTCTCAGAGTTCCTGATTTTCCTGCTTTTACCAGTTTGCTGTTCAGGTAATTGGGGAATTGGGAGTGGAGGGCCTTGTGTGTAATACAGGCCAGTTTGTAAATACATCTACCTTCCATGGTAAGCCAGTTGAGTGCTTTTAGGGTTGGTGGGATGTGTTCAAATCTTTTTCCATCAGTTAGGAGTCGGGCCACCATGTTAAGGACTGACCTTAGTGGGGCAAGGTGAGCTTTTGGTGCATCTGTTAGGATGGCGTTCCCATCGTCCAGTTTAGAAAGGACTAGGGATTGTACAATTGTCTTAAGAACATCCTGGGTAATTTAAAGGTTTAATTTTCTTGAGGTGTTTTAGAGAGTAAAGCGCACCTTTTGCAGAGTTCTTGATGTGGTCTTTCATTGACAGGTTCTTATCCAGGGTAATGCCTAGTGATTTTACTGAGTCGGGTAGGACGAGGAGGCAGTTTAGGGCATCCAGATTCTTGAGCCAGTCTTGGATTGGTCGGTGGTTACTTTTCGGAGAGAACAGTATTAATTCTCTTTTGTCCGGGTTCAGCTTTAAATGGTTTGCGATAAACCAGGCTTGAATCTTGGTTAGCATGGCATTGAGGTGTTGGATATCCTTGGGTGATTTGATTTTGTGGTATATTTGAGTGTCATCTGCATAAAGGTGGTATTGAATCCCTGCTTGCTTCAAAATAATTGCAGGGGGTTCCATGAAGAGATTGAAGAGGGATGGTGAGAGGATCGATCCTTACAGGACTCCAAGTTTGACACGTGTTGGAGCTGAGAGGCAGGAGTTGATTTTAATTTGTTGCGAACTGTGCTGGAGGAAAGACGTTAACCATGCTAGTACTGTACCATTAATGCCAGCACGCCTCTTCAGAGTCTCAAGTAAAGCTGGTTGGTTTATTGTGTCGAAAGCCTCTGATAGTCAATAAGGATGGCACGTTTCAGTAGTTTCTGCAGCACTAACTATGCCACTCACTTAAGCAGCTCTTTAAACATGTCTTAGGCCTGCCATTGCGTAGCCTGCATGTGCAGTTTTAAACTGCCATCACAAGCTGGCAAGTTAACCTTCTTGCTAGGCACAGTCGTTCCTTTTTAATACAAATAAGCCACCCCTAAGGTAGACCCTGGACAGCCCAAGGGCAGGGTGCAGTGTATTTAAAAAGTAGGGCATGTTCATTACGTTTTCATATCCTGATAATGAAAACTCTTTATTGTTCACTACTGCAATGCCTATCTCTCCCAGTGGATAACATTGGGATTACCTTATTACATTTTTGAAGAGTCCATTCCAATTAGGAAGAGATTGGACCCTCGAGTTCTGTGTCTCTGGAATCAGTGGAATCCCAATTTCAAATTACAGTTCATGGTGCAGTCAGATTTTTAAATTGTAATTCTCAAAATACCCCTTTTAGAAAGTTGGTATTTTCTTACTTTAACCGCTTGGTGCGGTCTGCCTGTCTCTGGATGCACGTCTGGGGTGGGTGACAGCTGGGTTTTGTGCATTCCCTCTAGACCACCACACACAAAGGGAGCTTAGGTGTGACTAATGGGTAGGATGAGAGGGAGGAGCTGACCCACCTGAATAAGCTGTATCCTTTCCCACACAAAGGGCGGCATAACCCCATTGTAGTTAGTCTGGAGCCAGGACAGGAAAGGCAGGGACTCCTTGCATTTAAGAGGTATTTCTTTGAGGGCTGATATCTCTTTGTTCATTTATTCTCTGTACCATCTATTGGAGCTGTTTGTTAAACCCAATAAAAAGTATTTTGAAAGAGGCATCTCTTTGAAGTTGCCCCCACTTCTAAGGCCCAACTGGGTAGAAGTACTGAACCCCTGACGCCATCAACTCAGTATTCTTCTGGACCTGTGGATACTCTGCCACGAAGAATGACTGCTTTGCTGCTGAAAGGACTGTCACTGTGCTGAATTCCTGCTCTGCTGTGCTGAGCTGCTGCCTTCCTTGCCTGGGAGTGAGAAGGACTGGCCCTGCATCTCTCCGACCTAGAATCAAAGTGACTCCAAGAGGTTGCTGGCTTGCCTCCTGTTTGAAGTCTCAGGGACATCAAAGACTTCCAGCCCATCTACCTACAGCAACCTGAACTCTGCCACCTGAGAAGCTTGACCTGCCTAGTGATGCCAATCCATTTCTGGGTCTTGGATGTTGGTCTAAAGTGCTGCAACTGCTGAAATCCAAACATCGCCACTATTGCAGCGCTCTGAACTAGCTCATCTACTTCTATGAAGACTCATCGCAGCTGCTGCAAGGATAAAGTACATCGCTTTGCCATCAGTGCAGCCCATCGCCTACTTTTTCGACACATTCCCGATAATGCGTGGCGCTGAACCGATGCATCGGCTACATCCAAAGGATTGACAATGCATCACTACCTCTGCTCCACGCATTGGATTTTATTGACGACGCAAACGGGGTACTTTGCAACAGGACGAGGTTGGTCCCTGTATCTGACCCGCAATCCATTGCGGTCGGCCTGAACATTTGGATTTGATCCGGTCTAGCACAACCAGATAGCTGTGGACGGCATTTTATACTTTTAAGCACTACATTTTCAATTTAATCTTAACAAATTCCTAACCCTGGTTATACCTATTTGATTTTTATCTTTTTGGTCTTGTTTTGTTAATTAAATTAAGCTCTATTTTTCTACCTAGGTGGGGTATATTTTTGTGTGGTATTTTCACTGTTTAACTGATTGAAGAGTTGCACAAATACTTTATATGTTGCCTCTTAAATTAAGCCTGATTGCTCAGAGCCAAGTTACCAGGGGTTGAGCATATGTTAATTTAGGGTGTGTTAGGGACTCGCCCTGGCTAGGATTGTGGCTACTGTTCGGCCAGGGTGTATACCTCTACCAACCAGAAAATCAATTTCCATCAAATAGACTGATTGTAGTTGCTCTAAAAGTCACAGTTAAGTGTGGAGCTCATTGCCAGCGTGCTTCTCTGACAGCTAACAGTCCCAAATGTGCTTTTGTTTGTATTTATAGGTCTGGTTAAGGCGGCAGTGGTGGATGTTTTTAAAGACTATGTATAGAGATTTTTTTGGGGGTGGGGTTGGGGTTTGGCAATTACTGGCACTGTTGGTTTCGAATCCTAAATGAAATCCAAAGTTTTTGTTGACTTCAGTTATTATTGAGTCCTTTTGTCCCGGACTGCATCAGATTCACTTTTCTAAAACTTTTTTAGGACTTTCTTGAAGCTCCAGATAACATTCAGCCATAATTAGCACTCCCAAACCTTGCTCAACCCCTTTTGACCCGACCACCTCTTTTCTTTGCTTCCTTGCCTTTCATAGAGATAAAAGCTACAACTCTCTTCCATTCTACACATTTATGATTGAGCACTACCACGGCTTGCGTACTTCTACAGTAATGACGCAGTATATCCGTTTTAAGCCGGTTTTATGCATGCATTTTTTTTATATAATGTACTTTACAGCACCAGTTTTTCATATGCACACACTTAACCAATCTATCGTGTATTATGTGGTAATAACATGTCCTAATAAATCATTCAGATGAGTATTTGGGGAACTTCTTTTGTGTAATCCCTGGAAAACCCATGATACTCCTTCAACACATTCACACTCCCAGATGTTCACACAGGACGAAACTAGGCCTAATTACTCATTGTGTTTTTATTCTAGGTACAAACATATTTGCATCCAGCATTGTCAGTTTCCTATATTTGCAAATAATAACCCTCAGTATCTTGTATCTCGTCCTCCTTATCCAGCATAGCACACCTTTCACCTGTTGCGTTGACGATGAAAATTAGGTCTTAGTTGGTGTCCGAGTGTTGATTTAAACCCTTAAGCGTTTTCGTTTCATTTTGCAAACTGTTGGATAACATAAGAGCTTTCTTTAAATACTGACTCAAAATGCATGTTATTAAAAATTCGTTTTCCTTTTCAGGAAGGACGAGAAGGACTATGCTTTAAAACAAATAGAAGGTACTGGAATTTCAATGTCTGCATGCAGAGAAATAGCAGTAAGTAAATATTAAGCCTATTTGGTCAGACCGATTTTTTTTAACACATCCCGACAAGGCATTCCTCTATCTATATTTGCATTTCAGTTCTTCTTTCTTTTTCTTTCTTTAAATTAAGTTTATCAAACCAAGTTTCTATAACGGCCACTACCATAACTGACTTCTTATATAATGGATAAAATGAAAAGTGGGATACTACAACGCATGCTTTGAATGATTACATTTCCAGCCCCCAGACCGGCCGAGTGGGTCCTTCTCCCAAGCAAGGGAATACTCTTGTCTTTCTTATCACCTGATGTTGGGAACAATGTTATGGAAATTAGCTAAAATGTTATATTTCTTTAAAAATGCTTTGCATGCAAAGATAAACCTTCAGCGCTTCTGTGCAGGGCCTGCTAGTAGTCCTAGATGTAGACATGTTTGGCTTACCTCAAATTTAGAGACACAGTAGCACCTCCCAGTAAGAGCCCATTCTGTACTGCAACAGGCTTGCCTTTTGACGTGTCACTGTCCTCATCCACTGCTCAGGTGTTCTGTGGTGGTTAAAAGTGTCATATCCCAGGTCGAAAAGATATGTGGCTCAACCCATATTGTGGGTTGCAGAGTTTAGGAATGCAGTGGAGCAACAACCAAGTAAAATAAGGCAGAACAAGGTGATTGGAAAACTGACCGCCATATTACATATTTTTAACTCTGACCCGACTTTCCAAGGTAGAGAAGAAAACATGTCATCGAGCTGAACTAAACACAAAGTGAAGCTGGGTTAGTAAGCTCCTTAAAAGCTGTCCAAGTAAGACAAACAGTCAATTTATGACACTGCTATAAAAGTGCAAGGAAAAAAGTGCAAGAAAAAAATTAAATCTAGAAGCCACTATAATGAAGAGTAAAATTGTATTGTTCTTCCATGTTAAATTCACAGTAAACTACTCTGATAACACCATGTTGATGATTCAAGCAAAACCTTTCTAAACGACAAAGATTTTGAAGCTACCTACATAATTTTCAAGAATAAAAGAGCTAAAGAGGACCAGAAAAAAGAGAAATGCTGTAACATGAGACTTGCATTTCCTGGTCAGCTGCTACACAGAAGGGGGCAGTCGGAACCAACAAAAAAGAATGAATAACAGTTATCAACTAAGCATTTACATTTGCCTATTTAACCCAGACCTTGGTGCATTCATTACACCCACCGACCAGACACCTAGGATCCACTTCCTCGCAGACACCCCCCCCCGTATCTGCCAAGACAACAGCAGAGGATGCTCCTTCTCACACCTGGCGGCCAAAACTTGAAACTACCTTCCCCTGCACCTCAGGACCACCTCATCGCTCTGGGATTCCAAGAAAGGACCCAAGACCTGGCTGTTCAAATGAACAGATAACCACGAAGGAGAATGCAACTCCAGTGCCTTGAGACACTTTAAGGTGATTTGCTGCAAACCCCCCCCCCCCCCCCCCTAACCCCCCCAAAATAAAGTACAGCAATCTGTGACGCAAAAGGGTCAGACGGTTAAAAAAATCACAAACAAATCACTCCCTTATATTTAAACACTGTCATAGGCATATGGTAAAAGAAGAATTGAGTGATGGAATCTACACAAATGGGAGCAATTGGGTGAAATCTTTATGAAATGCACCAAGAAATGTACTTCAAACATCCAAAACTGTGAAACAAATTTTACATTGAGTCCTAAAAATCCAAAACCAAATGTTAACCACAACAAGAAAAGGTAAAAACTCAGCATGCTCGCTAAAACCAAGGAAACGCATAAGACCATTCATAATGTTTGTAAAGATCAGATCTTTACAAACATTATGCCTATACCACAATGAGTGGTATAGAGAAGTAGACTAACATGAGTACCAAGCAAAATCGTCAACCATCCTGTGCCCTCAATTGAAACAAACCTCACATAATGGGCTTGATCAGTTCATACCCAGCACAAAAGCCCTAGCATGGGGAACAATTCTCAGGCACTTGAAATGGGGTGCAGCAATTCACTTCAGTAGAAAACAGTTGATCCACAGTGTCCTAGCCAATCACAGACAAATCTCACGTTCTAGCTTAGTTCTGGGAATCCAAGTCCTTAGACAATAGCTGATCATTTGGGGTAAAATGAGCTGCTGCGTGACTGTCAATCTGCATTTTGATGTATCGGGAGGAAACAAACCATGGTAACAGAAACCAAAATTATCTTTTCATTTCTGTAGATGAAGACAATCCGATATTACTGATATACTGGACCTTACCACAGCATGTAATGATGACATTCTACTTTCTGATTTCTATCACTGTGTCAGTGTGTTTTGGAACTCCAAAAGGTTTGAACCTTTTATGCTATTAGTGAAGCTCAAAAACCTCAAACAAATTAGTCAGTTTTCTTCCCCACTCTTTCAGCTATGAATGCCAACAGTCTGTTGTCTTTGGGCGGTAGTAAAGCAGTTACTCAAAACATATGCTGTCCATTCCCAAACTGGGTCCCAAAGTGTTCTTCTGCAGCATGGCCAACCACGACTGATGTGACCCTCCGTTAGCAATTTTCCTCATTCGCCTTCTCCTTTTAACACTCCCTGTGCACTGGGCAAATGAGATGCCTGAGTAATATCATTGGATATGATTGGTCAAAAGTGCTCCACTCTGTTGGGCTACAGTATGCCTCACTAGGTGATGATGGCACTCTCCACAAATTATTGAAATCTTGGGAAAAAACTGGGTTAGTTGGTGTGTCACACTCTCCAAGTTTCTGTTCTGGAGGTCCTGAATCATTCTGGCCTACCTTTAATCCATGAACCTTTAATTGTTGACAAGGAACTCTGTGCTAACCATAATGAATGAAGATATTTCAATTGAAGCTAATTTAGTTTACTGTCAATCCAGTTTCTTGACTTGCACTCGAGAACCTATATCATTTATATCTAAGACTTGGACTTCAAATCATTGCTTGTAACACACACTTTTTTCTTTGATTTATATAGAGGTAATGGCTAAACCCAAAACCAGAATCTCAACCGGCAATGAGACCATATCCCAATTTTAGCCTTCAATGTCTGGAACATGCAGGATTTAAACTTTTTGTTGCTTGTTTGTAATTTTTATTTTATGGCCTTTCAATTTTTGCAGTGCCAAAAAACTAGTTTTAAACTTTCAAAATGTATTTTTTTGTATCTGAAACTGTAGCTGGATGGATTAGATTGGGGTTTAGCAGGGTAAGGGGATTGGGTGTAGCGGGTTGGGCTAGATTGGATTCTGGTGCATTGGAGTGGCGTACGTTGGAGAGGAGTGGGGTAGATTGGGGTCCGATACATTAGAGTGGGGTGGTTTGGAGTGGAGTCGAGTAGATTGAGCTGAATTGGAATCGGGTGCTTTGTGCTGGAGTTAGGTAGATTGGGCTGGATTTGAGTGGGGTACGTTTGAGTGGATTCGAGTAGATTGGACTCGATTTGTAGTTTGGAAGGTTGAAGTGGAGTTGGGAACAGTGGGGGCGGGAGCTGGAGCCTGAGCCATTAGGCTGCATCTAGTGCACCCAAGTGCATATGAATATAGTGCGCCTGAAAGCGATTTCTGTGGAATACATATGAGAATGAGGACTTGGGCCCAGGTTTTAAGGAGAAATGCACAAAACTGAAGCGCTTTAAACAGACACATAATTTGTTAGTGCAAAGAAGATGTGGAATGCACATGAGACTGAGAGCATAGATTTTGAGGAGAAATTAATTAATTGTAACGCTGCCCAAAAGCTACATACTTTGTGTTTGAAAAGAAGCAGGTGTTTACACAATGTTTGTTGCTTAGTGCCAGCCTTGCTTTGAGCATCTGCCCGAACTGCTAGTCTGGAAAGTCTATGTGGGTCTGGTTTCAAGCTAGTCTACACCTTAAACAGGCACATGCTTTGTATTTGCAGAGATGATGCGCAGCCTACAAACACATGCAGTTGCACAAACTCCTCGAATAGTCCGTGACATTTGTATCGTGCTGTAAAAGGAAGCACCAAATTCCCAAAAATTTAAGGCAACAGACCTGTAGTATGGAGGTTAAAAAGCAACTCAAAGGCGTAGCATGGAAGTAGAAACGATGGATGGAAAAAGGAAAACACAAAGTACCATGTATCACAGCTTGAGCAGCGGAAGGACACTAATCAAATGAAATCACTTAGGGCCCGATGTAGGTACCAAATACCGGTCGGAAACGGCCGATTTCGGCCGTTTCCGACCGGTATTTGGCCTACTGAGATGTAGGGGACCTTTTTTTGTCCGATTCGGTATTTTACCAATTCGGTAAAATTACCGAATCGCAAAAATACCGAATCGGTAATTTTACCGATTTTTTTTTTTTTTTTTTTTTTTTTTTTTTTTTTTTTTAAATTTGGGATGTAGGTGGGACTACTTTCAGTCCCACAGGCCCTTCAGATTCGGTATTTTAACACCCAATCCAATTGGGTGTTAAAATACCGAATCCAGGTGTGCATGCACATGTGTGCATGCACACCTATGCCATGTGACAGACAGACATGTCCTTAGGGCATGTCTGTGTGCCACATGGCTAAGATGCCTTTTTTTGGGGTGCTGGAGGGTGTCAAAGTGACACCCCCTGCACCCTTGCACAAATCGGTAATTACCGAATCGGTAATTACCGATTCGGTAATGCCCATTGATTCCTATGGGCTTCAAGGCCCATAGGAAGCAATGGGGGATACCAAATCGGTATTTACAGAATCGGTAAAAGATTCGGTATTTACCGAATCTGAAATACCTACATCTCCCCCCCTCTAATTTACCACTTCATAAATACCGATTCGGTATGATTCGGTATTTATGAAGTGGTAAATGTAGATTTACCTACATCGGGCCCTTAGTACTTGGTCATGGTCTGGAAAACTAAAAGAAGTGACGTAAAGCAGGTGGTGGCCATTTAGGAGGCAGCTAAAAAGAATGACAATTAAGACTGCAAATGTAAGTAATGGGTGGGCTCCAAAACCCTTACTTTATACAATACATTGCAGCACAGTGCATGTGCGCAGTTTGGTTTGACCAAAAAACGATGGACTGGAATCTGGCCCCTGGTCGAGTGAAATCATGGATGCCGCCCCTCACCCTTTTTGTGAAAATTGTGTTCGCGGTATATGAGCTGTAGCTCATGTGCTATGCATAGATCACCATCTAGTATTGGGTCCAGATGTTTGCGCTATGTTTTTCTTCGAATAAGTCTTTCCAGTCACAAGGTTAGGTGGTGACTCATTTCGGTAATAATGCGCATGGGCAACAACTCCATTGTTAGATTGTCTTTTTCCGCCATCGGGTTCGGATGTATATCATTGCACTCCGGTTCGACACCGTTCCTCCAGTTTTCCCTCGGCGCGCAAGATACTCACCCTTGACGGTATTGTTTTCGATTGTATCGCATATTGGAATTGCTTAAAGTAATCTTTCAAAGTTTGTGGAAGACCTTCGGGCCTACCTGGCTCGGGTCGACCTGCAGTCGATGGAACTAACTCCCTTTAAATTCCTCTCTGTGTCACACGAAATACCCGTGCACAAAGTGTGTAACATGTGTTTGTCCTCCGAACACAGAGAACAAGAATGCGATGCGTGCAAGGCTTTACGCTCCAAGAAATCACTTCTAAACCGTCGGTCTCTACGTCGCAAGATGCAGAGCCAGCACACAAGCTCCATTCGGGACATCTTGTATCAACAGTTGGACGAAGAAGCTGGCAAGGCCATGGAAACCGAGGAGGACATGGAGGTGGTCGACATCGCATATTTCAAATCCGACCAAGAGGATGACATCCCATATGGTCAACGTACTGTGAGTAAAGCTCCCCCCTCATCCCTGGAGACACCTTCAATTAAAAAGAAGGCCCGGTCCAACACGTGCCTCCGGGCCCCGGTCGGCATCAAGGCCACGCTTCTGACGCCCCACCCTCTGGCTCGGCACCAAAGCATACCAAAAAGCCTTCCAGCTCCGAAAAGACTCCCCCGTCAAATCAAGTTCGGAGCCTAAACCTTCGGATCGAAACACAAGTCCGGCACCGACCCCCACCATTTGGCTCCGAAAAAATCATCGGATCTGAAAAAAACAACGGTTTTTACTCCAGCACTGAAAATGTTGGCGCCGAAACAGACTGAAGCGCAGGAAAAGTTTGCAAAGCCCAGTTTCGATGCCCCAATTGAAAAACCAGATCTGAAACAAAAGCTTTTGTATATTCATCCACAGACTGGCCAAATCTCCACTAAAGTGACTCTGAAAAGAAGGGCTGATGTAGAAGAATATCACATCCCTTTAAAGAAGAGATCTGTTGGAACTAACCCTTCCCCCTCCTCCTCCTCCTCCTCCTCCTCCTCCTTCCTCCACCTATTCTGCCTTCATCACCACCTTCCCCTCGGCTTCATCAAATTTCCCCTGAACATTCACCACCACATACACCGAACAACCAGGATGATGATCGGGATAGGGATGTTGATCAGTCATTACAAGACCCATGGGACGATTATAACACCAATTCGCCCACAGGCAGTGATCCCATTCTGTACCCTACCAAACCCGCTCCACTAGATAATAGCGTAGGTTACATTGAATTACTGGGTAGAGCTGCCAACTATCATAGGGTACAGCTACATAAAGAGTCATTAGAAGAGGATTTCCTCTTTGAAGCCCCCAGTAACACACTAAAGTCATCACATGCACTACCCATGCTTAAAGGGATGGTCAGGCATGTAGATGACATTTTTAATGATTCAGTCAGGGCTCGCATCCTTACCTCTAGAGTGGACAAGAAGTACAAGCTAGCACCATCAGACCCAGTATATATTAGGGGACAGTTGCTGTTCTACTCTATGGTTATATCTAATGCAGGGAAAATAGCCAACTCACAGACAACAGGAGGGGCTCCACCTCCTGATAAGGAATCAAAACTTATTGACGCTTCGTGGAAAAGGGTAGCTTCTCACGCAGCCGATTTCTGGCATGTCTCCAACACTCAGGCACTGTTAGCGGGATTTTACCATGCACACTGGGATAACATGGAACAACTGATCCAATATTTACCCCTGTAACACAAATCAAAAGCACAAGATCTGGTTCATGAACTGCAACATATTGCTTACAATCAAATTAGAAGCTGCAGACACTGCTGCTAGAGTAATAAACACTAGTGTCCCCTTAACAAGGCAAGCATGGCTCAGTGTATCTGGTTTTAAACATGAGGTTCAAACCTCACTTTTAAATACCCCATTCGATAAGGAACATCTATTTGGCCTGGCTGTAACTCTTCACTTGGGAAAATGAAGAAAGATACTGAGGTAGCCAAATCTACAAGAGCCCTTCAGTCCACACAGGGTTGTGCTTCCTTTCGATGCTCTTTTTACTGTGGGTTCTCCAAAAATACCTCATCAGAAGCCACCTCTACTTATAAGAGCAATAACCAACCATCTCCATCTAAGGGTTATTTAAGGTGAGGTTACAGGGGTAACAGCAAGGGCAGGGGACGGGGTTCAAACACATGCAACTCCCCCACCAACAAAAAGCAGTGACTTACTTTCACTTCCCCCTGACCACTCCACACCTGTCGGGGAAAGACTGTCAGAATTTCTACCAATCTGGCAATAAAATATCAACAGACAATTGAGTACTCCAAATTATCCATTCTGGTTACTGCCTGGAATTTATCAACATGCCTCCAAATATTCCACCAAAGCACCACATACTATCCACAGACCACCTAGACCTCCTCAAACAGGAAGTTTAATCCCTACTTCTAAAAGGGGCTATAGAGCCTCTGCCGCCCCAACATCACGGGCCGGGCGTATACTCCTTTTATTTCCTCATTCCCAAAAAAGACTGTTCTCTCAGACCAATTTTAGATCTCAGAGAAATCAACCGGTACATTCAGTCAGACCATTGCCAAATGGTGACACCTCAACAGGTACTTCCACCACTACAGAGAGGCGACTTTCTATCTACTCGATCTAAAAGACGCCTTCTTTCATATGCCAGTTCAGCCAGCACATCGCAAATTCCTCAGGCTTGTGGTAGCGGGTGAACACTACCGTTTCAGGGTACTCCCATTGGGTGTCGCCACCGCCCCTAGACTTTTCACAAAGTGTCTGGTGGAGGACAAAGCTGTCCTAATTCGTACATCCACATGACAGCCATATATTACATACAAAAACAGGGGGAGACACACTCTGTCCAACTGTCCTGCTTGGCCCAAGACATCTGGAGGTGGGCCATTCACCACAAAATGTATCTCCTAGCGGAACCTCTCCCCGGAGTCAACAACCAGATTGCAGATCTCCTTAGCAGGCAAAGACCGCAAATACACGAATGGGAACTCCACTCTCAGGTCCTCTTTCCATACTTTTAGTGTAGGGGAGTCCCTCACATAGACCTTTTCGCCACATATCAAAACGCAAAATGCCCAAACGTCGTGGCTCGGTATCCACACCTATTGTCCAAAGACAATGCACTATGGATGAATTGGTCAGGGATATTTGCTCACGCTTTTCTGCTTCTCCCACTCATTCTATTAGCGGTTCAGAAACTCAAACAAGCGTCCCTGACACTAATCCTAGTTGCTTCCACATGGGCATGGCAACCGTGGTTCACAACCCTCTTGGAACTCTAACTAGTTCCTCACCAAAAATTACGTCTTACACCCATTCTTGTCACACAGAGCCATGGAGACATAAGACATTGGACCCCAGTCAACTCAATCTGGCTATCTGGGTCCTCAAGTCTTAGAGTTAGGCTATCTTAATCTACCGCCAGACTGCATGAATATTATCGAAGCGGTTAGACGTCCTACTACAAGAGCCTGCTATGCAGCAAAGTGGAAGTGGTTTGTAATATACTGTAATAACAACCACATCACCAGCTTGATGCTTCAGTACAAAACATATGTTATTTGCTACATCTACAACGGTCCAATTTAGTGTACACTTCCATACATGTACACCTACTGCAATAGCTCCATACCACCAGAATAGGCAACATCTATCTCTTTTTAGAGTGCCTGTTATCAAAGCCTTTATGGAGGGACTCAAAAGAGTAATTCCCCTGAGACATCCACCTGCTCCAGTATGGAAGCTCACATTTTCTCTCACCAGACTAATGGGTCCACCCTTTGAGCCACTGCACAAACGTGAACTGCAATTTCTCACATGGAAAACTGCTTTCCTCATGGCTATCGCATGAACTCGGAAGAGTGGGTGAAATTCAAGCATTAACTATCGAAGAACCCTGTTTAAAAATGCCCCAAAATAAAGAGGTTCTTCGGACTAATCCTAAAATCATTTCTGCTTTTCATATCAATCAATCTGTTGAGTTACCCGTGTTCTTCCCTCAACCAGATTCTGTGGCAGAACGTGCCCTACACACATTAGATGTAAGGAGAGTACTGCTGTATTACATAGAAAGGACAAAACCTTTCCGTAACACAAGTCAACTTTTTGTCGCTTTTGAACCACCACACAAAGGCAATCCCATATCCAAATCGGGAATTGCAGGGTGGATAGTCAGGTGCATTCAAATATGCTATGCAAAAGCAAAACAAACGCTAACAGTTCCCCCTAGAGCACACTCTATACGCGAACTGGGGGCTTCTATGGGATTCTTAGGACATATGCAAAGCTGCAACATGGTCTACACCTCACACATTCACAAAACACTATTGTGTAGATGTGTTAGCAAGACAACAAGCTAGAGTGGGCCATGCAGTTTTATGTACACTATTGTAGACCACTGCAACAGATACAGGTTAGCCAACCCTTTGGTAGATAACTGCTGTATAGTCTATGCATAGCATATGATCTACAGCTCATATGCCTCGAACGAAAAATGCTACTTACCCAGTATGCATCTGTTCTAGGCATATAGAGCTGTAGAGTCAAAAGCGCCCACCCACCTACCCCGGGAACCTATATCGGTTGCAGTAACATCTTACTTAGATACATGCATTCATGGACATCTCCTTTTACTACTCCTACTAGCTCCATTACCCTCTGCGGGAAAACAATCTAACAATGGAGTCGATGCCCATGTGCACTATTACCGAAAGGAGGAATCACCTACCTTGTGACTGGAAAGACTTCTTCGAAGATAAACAAAGTGCAAACATCCGGACCCAACACTAAATGTCTATCTATACATGGCATATTCTACAGCTCTATATGCCAAGAACAGATGCATACTGAGTAAGTAGTATTTTCCTTCAGGCAATCCACAGCAGCACACTGCAGTGGTTTTCTGTGTCACAACTGATGTCAAATTTTTTTTTAAACCAGTGTAGTACTTAGATTTGTATTCTTTCAACAGAAAACTTCTGCAAGCAACAAGAATGAGATTTAAGACTACTGAGCCATTTGTAATTTCTGACTTAAGATTGAAATTTAAGTAGCCCTTATCCTGTGTTTTAATTTAAGCAGGTCGAATTCATCAATGTTGTAAAGTTTTCTAGAATTAAATGAATTGGGATTTATGTGAATTGGAATTTTTGTTAGGCTCATGTGAAAGAGTTTGTATTTTCTTACTGTCCCTTTCTTCCTCAACAAGGTAAGGGCTTTGGAAGGCCTTTTCTTTACTCCCTGTAATTTTCCTTATGCTCTGCGTCCATAACACCTTTCCAGTGTGTTCTTTTGTGCTTGTGCCCCTCAGATATTTATTTGTGTGGAGCTTTTTAATTTTTTTGTGTACAGTTTTATACAACCCGAAGGTAGTCGAGTGCTTTACATTAACACCAGTTACTTTTCATGAGGACGCCGTAAACTTGAGCAAATCACTTCATCTCCCTGTGGCAAGCGCCATTTGCTTTGGGTTGCCTGTCCACAGCAGATTTACTGGTAGACAACTTGGCTAAAAGACATTCACATTTACAAAGTCAATTGCTTGGTCATTGCCGAGACCTATTAGCTTTGCCAGTGCTTGTTCTTTTACCATGTCGTACGTTGCCAGCTGGTGAAAGTCCGCTGACCTTCGTCTGTGGATTTTTTTCAATTCCCTATTTAATAATTTTCAAAGAGCGGTTTTGTGTTTGGGTCTAAAAAGCCTGTTGTTATAAAAATATTACCATTATGAACATGCCACTGGTCTGCACCTCTGTGCTCTGGAAAGAGAGCTGTGTCTCAATGGGTAGTGGGCCAGCATAATCAAAAAGCATAAATACTTGTGTCTTTTTGGCAAACTTAATACCTTCGAAAGCGCAGAAATGTCAAAATTACCTGATTGATACCATCACTGATGTATGTTAGATTGCAAAAGTATCCTTTGTACTGTAGATTGCTTGGAGATTTGAGGTTGTCCATCTAAGTTAAGTATGCATGGCTCTGTGGCTTATTGCAAAAATTAAGAGAACCTGTATCATTAACATGTTCTTGGTGCCCTCAATTAGCATTCAGTCCTTGCTATTTCCTGTAAGAGGACTTGGCAAAAGTAGTTTGATGTGTCTGTGAATATGCACTAGTTTATTTCCTGCCACAATTCTCCTCCTCCTCTGTAGCCGCAAAAAGCCTCCTGCTGATGTACTTGGGTCTAATAACGTTTTATTTGTTTTGCAGCTGTTACGAGAGCTTAAGCACCCAAATGTGATTTCTTTGCAAAAAGTGTTCCTTTCTCATGCTGACAGAAAAGTATGGCTCCTTTTTGATTATGCTGAACATGACCTATGGGTAAGTACTACCTCCGAACAATTTTAGCTTTTCTAGTAAGGCAGTTCAATAAATAAAGCAATTGTGTGGTGTTTCTGCCAGTTTGGTAGTGTAAGCAAGAATCTGAGGGTTGTCCTATCAATTCATTCATTTTTATAGGGGTAAGAATTTGATGTACAATGCAGACGCGGTCTGTGCTGGAAACAGCGGTGGGGTCGTGTTAGGGGGAATTTCGATGGACGATGCTGAGGGAAAATACATTATTTATTTAATTTTTCCTGAGCATCGTCCCCCCTTACACGGCCCCACCGTGGTTACCTGCATGTACAGCGGCTGGTAAACTGTGTGAGGTGTAAGTCCTGTTAGGTCACTTAATAGCAAAGTCGAAATCGAAAGTTGGTAAAGTGTGGAAATTTATGGCCGTAACAAGAAAACCTGATTGCATGGATCCCTTTTCTAATGAAAATGGCTACTTCACCGAGATTGTAGGACAGTGTCTAAGTAATGCTAAAAAGAGATTTTTGCAATTTAGAGCCCTATAAATGGAGTATTCATACATTAGTCTGTACAAGAACCAGTTTAATTTTTGGATTCATTTCAAAGTGCTTGTATTTTTATGCACTGATCCAAAACATCATATTGGAAAGGCACCAGTGAAGAATTGAGTGAGAAGTGTGAAACATGTTCTTGATACGTTTGGTAAGATTTTGAATAAATGAACTACAATTTACAATGGCACTACCACACATATTGTAATATAATTCGTTGTTTGAGTTTCTGCTACTGTCAGATATTTAAAATTTGAATGTCTCGCTTGACTGCTTAAACCTATATATTAATATTTAATAAGCCAAAATGAAGGCTAATTTACTTTAGCACCTGCTGTAGAGGTATATGGTCATATTTGAATGCCTGCTGTGCAAAGTGGGGCAGCCTGGCTAAATGGAGTAAAAGATCTGGTGTGTCTGTGCTATGATTAGGGCTCCCGGTTTTATGGTATTTATTTTTTTGCCATTTCCGTCTGTATTCATCCATATTTATTTTGTGGACATTTTTTCTGTATTTGTCCACATTTATTTTTGCCACAAGCAAAAGACGACACTACAGCTAATTTTTTTCCACATTTATTTAAATTGACAATGCACACAAATGCTCTCGGTTGTTATTAGTCAACACAATACATTCATCTGAAAACTTTGAGGACATTGAGGCTTTTTCTAATTTGTTTATGAAATGTCACATGTAGGGTTGCAGGAGGCTGGATAGATGCACAGCTTCTGGGGCAGCTCTCCGGACAGCCCAGGACAGAGTGGGTATATCTGCTAGTTGCTGAACTAAATTGGGGCGGAGTGCCAGCAAGAACGCAAGCTGCCACCCCTTCTTTAGAATGCAGACAATGTAATCAATGTGCAATCTGGTAATGGAAGGTGTCTGAGCTATGGCATAACAAAACTTGAGGGGGCCCCCCCGCAAGGTACTAGAAGGGTCCCGTCTCCGGATTTAATCTGAAACTCCCAGGCCAGAGTACTGTGCTGAGGGGGCCCTTGCAGCTCGGGCCCCAACCTGTACTACGTCACTGAACACTATGTCCTCAATTAGGAGTAAATTGTGTTTTTTCTTCATTATGTGGTTGGGGTCTTTAACGGTGCTGCTTGTCACCTCAAGTGCTTGCTATAGACTTCTATTCTAAAACCTAACAAAGGAACACATTTGCTGGTAAATTGTAATGAAAATTTACTTTTAGTGGCTTTCACTTTCATATTGTGAGAATAAGATTAGATTCCAAAGGTGAATGTTTATATGTGTATTGATCCAGCTGGGCTCTTAAAGCATTTTTACGTGTTTGTAATAACTCTAAATTCTCAAAAAATACAACACATCCCCGAAACATGTAGTGATCCGCAAGTCAGGATTTCAGGCCTTCATACTTCCGAGGTCTTAACACCATAACAGAGGATAATGGATCAGATATGTATCATGAATGTGTAACATATTGATGACTGATCTGTCAAAACCTATCTCTGACTAAAGCTTGCCAAATTAAATATAAAAAGGGGAGAAGGAAAAAGGTTACTGAAACGACACGAGCCACATGAGTTTAGGTTAGACACCAGCTAATCTATTAACTATTGGGCACGGTTACCATGGGAAGAAACTGGCATCTGACCTAGGCTTCACACCTACTTGGTGAAATAATAAGACATTGCTGCGGGAAACGTCTGTGACAAAGCTGCTGCCTGCATGTGAATGAATACGTGAATTAATGAAGAATTCATGAAGATCGGATGTGTGTATGGCCATGGTAGTCGAACTCAGCTTTATATGTGTGCCCTGAGATCAGAGTGAAACCTGATTGTTAAAAGTTTCCATTTCGACACGGACCACACAGATTTTTATCCTTCCCCGACTCTTCTAGAGCAGGCACCAGAGAGCACATCCAGTGACCCTATGCCCGCCACTGTACATCTGAGCTTATTTACAACATCTTTCAGTGACCAATGCCCAACACTCAGTCTCCATCTGAGCTTATTTAGAGCCAGACAGGCGGAACAATTTCAGTGACGTAGGCACTACACTCTGTGTCTATCGAAGCTTGTCCAGAGCAGTCAGCAGAGAGTACATTCAGTGCCTAAGACAGCTTCCCGGGCACACACACAGCTGCACCCAAGTACTTCACAGGTCTTTAAAAGACCATTTGATTGTTAATGGGCTTTGTAGTTTTTTCACTTCTTCTTAGAGCTCCTGTTCCCCACTCTGCCTACTGCTGGAAGAATTAGCCCCCCTGAAATGTTTTCTTAGCCCCCAATCTCCTCCCCTCAGAAATTTGACTCTATTGGCGCCTCTGTGCTGTCATTGTCCTTATCCTATATGTATACCGAACATTCATGGCATGTAAATAATCTAATTTATTATGCGCCCTTGGTCGATGAACAAGAATGCGCTGCAACTACACACAACACCTCGTGCACCATCCCTGACTTGTGCACACAAGCTGGGTAAGGACACCCTCCCAATGTTCGCCACACAAACACGCCACAAAAACACATGTGCAACTGCACAAACTCCGCCAGTTTTCTACACGGACCTGTAAAGAGCTGAGGGAACAATTAAACTGGCAATTTAAAAACACCCCTCCTAAAGTGAAAAGATTCGAGCACGGCAGCACTGCCTAATTTGCTAGTATTTTGCCGTTTTTACATATAAATATAGACAAAGGTAAAATAGATTTCCGTCTGTATTTATATGTAAAAATCTATTTAAACAGAAAACTGAGAGCCCTAGTTATGATTCAGAGCGGCTTGTTGATTCTAGCAGAGGTGAGCGAAAGAAGGCAAGCAGGCACTCTGCTATTTTTGAATTGTACATAAAGCAAAGGTTTTCTCCCTCTAAAAGGATGCATGCTGGTCCAGACTATGACAGCTGGTTCAACACTGTATTGTAATTTAATTTCATAGTGCTTACTATCATCGATGACTTGTTGAAGCACTTTATGGTGGGTAGCACACTACTCTGTTCCCCAAAGTTAGTGGTTAACCCAGTGGCTAATAATTATTGTTGTAGAGTTGTTGGTTATTGTGTTAATCATGTGCTCTAGTAAAACTGTAACATGCCTCCATTTTCAAATGGTGACATATTAAGTTATTAAAAATTGGGCGTAATTATGGAATAAGTTGGTGAAGGTGGAACAAGGGGTGAATAAATAGGGTGAAGAGAAGTTCGATATTGTGAGATGGCAAGGAGAGGTTTAACCGAATGAGAAATTGAAATGTATGGGAGTGAGATAAGTAGATAGCTTAGAATGGTTTTGGTATTGCAGGAATGGTTATGATTTGTCTATGTAAGTAATTTGTAAAGTGCAACCGTTACTCCAAGGAGTGTCCTGGCGCTACTGCAGAAGGCCCATCAGCGGGAAAGAAGGAAGGACAGGCCTATTGGTAGGAAAAACACCAGGGCGTACGTTTTTTTTTAACGCAGGTGTCTCCTTGATACACCAGGAAGACTGTGGAAGTTTGTTCTATAGACAGGGGCCCAGGAAGGACCGAGACCTGCCCCCTAACCATGCCTTTCTAATCCGCAGAACTTTGGCAAGACCGAGATTTTTGGAAGGGAGGGAAGCATTATATAGCTGATTCACCAGCGGGGTAATAACCTCTGCCCCGTGGGCTAAAATAAAGGCGGGACCAGGATCCAACGGGGAGCCTGAATTGAGGTGACTTAGCGCTAGAAGAGAATCTTTTATGGAGATGAGAAAAAAGAATCCAAGAAACTATCTTTTCCCCTGGAGATGGAGACTGATGGAATGAGATCTGGGCAACTCTCTCCCACCTTCACCTTCTCTTTGCAAACCATTACCTCTGTACTGTAGCCCAGCAAGCAACTTTCAGCTCCAGGATGCGAGAGGCTAGCTTGAATAAAAGCTATTTTTTCATGGAAGGAAAGAGTTTGTTCACACCATTCCTGAGAAGAAGGTTTATAATTAGTACCTGCTTTGGGAGAGGTAAAGGACTTAATTTAAAAAAATTCCCTGGAGTGGTTCCCCGTGTGTAAGATTTTGGCCTCAAAGTATAGTGTTTTTGCTAATTTAATTATGGTATTTCCTAAGTGATTCTCTGTATTTTGCTTTTGGTTTTTGGCAGCAAGTTGCCCTCCGTTGCCTCTCTATACGTTTACACTCTAGCTTTAGAATTTCGAGCGAAGGAGAGTACCAAGGACTGCACAATTTAATACGGCGGTGCTGTGTTATTCTTTCTGGAGCAAGAGTCTCAATCCAACTATCAATCCGGCTTACATCCTCGTCCATGTTGCCGTAAAGATTGGGTTTACCCTCTTCCAGTGTACGCTGGAAGGCTCTTACCATACACGACAAGTTGCCTTTATTAGCAGGGGGCCTCTGAGCTTTGCCCATTTGAACCTAAGCATATGTTGTTCAGAACAGACCAGAAATGAAATTAAATGAAATAAAATAACAGCATTTGTAAAGCGCACAGCTACCTCCGGAGAGGTGTCCCAGCGCAGGTGGCCATCAGGAAGATTAAGCAAACTATTGCCCAGTCACATGGTGCTGGGCTACCTTGCTGCTGGGGATCGAACCAGGAACCCTGTGGTCTGGAGTCAGGCACCCTGGCCGCTGCGCCACACCTCTTCCTCAAGAACAGACCAGAGGGATAGGAGTATCAACTTCAAGCGGTCGGGAAGTGAAAATTTGGTCTAGAGTATGACCAGCGAGATGCATTGATTGGGCAAGGCCCATAACAGCCAGATTCTCCAGAAGAAATTAACGTTATATTTTGCGTTTGCACAATCTATGTGTTGGTTAAAATCTCCCAGCAAGATACAATGCCCATATTTGAGAGTTAAAGGGGTCACACCATTACATAGAGAGGCTATGATCCCTTTGGTAGGGACCAGGAGGCCTGTAAATAAATGCCGCAGATAAAGATTGCGTGGCTGAGAAGGAGAAAGTGAAGCCCAAAATCTCTGCGCCTACTAATTCCATAGGGGGCAGGGGGGGCCAGAGTGGGGCATTCCTTGTAAATAATTGCAAGTCCTCCCCCTCTACCCTTATTGCGATCCATCCTCAGAATTTTTAAGCAGTTAGGGACTGTTTTCCAAGTATCCAGACCAGAGGAATCTGTAAGCCAAACAACGCATCAAGATATTAGTCGCACAGTAGGTCATGTATATTAATTATCTGCATGCTTTGGGAGGGAGCTGGAGTTGATCAAGGCCGCTACAAAAGAGGAGCTAGGGCCAACTTAAACCATTGTAGGTTGTTCCCTAGGGCTAGTGCAAAAAGCACATGATGTGCACTTTGTCTCTGAGACCAAGAGTATAGGGGCTAAGAGGAGTACAAGTGGAGGTTAAGGCAAGTTTGAAGTTGTGAAGGGCTGTAAAAGAGACGGAAAGTACCTTTTTTGATGATACCAGCATAGTGACTGGCGCTGTATGCTTCTGGGTCGCTGACTGGCGCAAACGGGCTTGCATTGGCACGCCTTTGGCGCATCTGCACAGCATCCCAGACAAAATGCATTAGGAATAATGCAAGTTAAACTAGAGCGCGCACTTACATAAGTGGCCGGTCCTCCCATCCCCAAAGTAGAAAAAATGCCCAGGCAGCCTAGCGAGAAGTATCAGCCCTTCCCTCCACCCGTAATCACAGGAAAATGCACGGATCCCCAGCAACCTAAGTCAGTTTCAAGACAAGTCAAATTAACACAAATTAAAAAATGAAACCGTGTTTACAATAAATGACTAAAGTGCTAATAAGTAAGATTAAAAATCAGGAAACATAGCAGCCGCATACGAGACCAACTAGAAGTGAGTTGAGACCCACTGAAGTTCTTACTACAGCCACATTTGCGCTGCTTTCCTTACTAAATATATTACGGATGTAAGGTAAGCTAGAGCGCACACTTACTGAAATGGCTGCTCTAGCCGTCCCCAAGGTGGTAAAATGGGCGCTATGCACAGGTGCCTCGTGCAAGCAGCCCAGCAAGAAATATCAGCTGTTCCCTCCACCCGTAGTCCCAGGAAAATGCATGTAAGCCCCAGCATCCTAAGTCCGTTTCAATACAAGTTACATTGAATTTCACACAATTTAAAAAATAAAACAATGCTTGTAATAAATGACTAAAGTGCCAAGGGGGGGGGGGGGTTAGGGGGGAGGGCGTGGCCGAGCCGGCCAAGATGGCGGCAGCACTTCCCTAGCGCTCCGCTCAGCAGCCCGCAACATCGGCATTAAAGTATGCCCGAACCGGACAACAATCCGCCACGAATGCCACCACAGCCACAGCACATGTAAGAAGCTCCCGCAACGGAACAAAGATTTGAAGACTGGTCCTGGTGATTGCCGACTTCCAGACCTTGCTGCAATTCTCTTTCACGATCGGACAGCCCCCAAGCGGGGAAATACATCAGAAAAGCACAGGTGAGAGCGCTGCGGCAGCTGACCGCGGGCCCTTGCTCGTGGCAAATCCCATGCTGGGGGGGGGGAGCCCACCTGAAAAAACACCACCGCAGCAATACAGCAGAGCACCCACGCTAGGCACCCTCCCACGGCACGGCACCGGGCCTCGAGGTGGGAGATACAACCGGGTAGCAGGCGGGCACCAGTGAATTATCCACACCACCAGCAATCACCCCTAACACAGCAGCCCTGCAACTCCGCTGGGAGCCGGGAACCTGGGCCATGCGAGGGAAGGCCCCCACCTGAAAAGATGACGCGCCGACGCCAGGGCCTACCGCAGTAATCCCGAGGTGCGCGGGGAGATGCAACCAGGCAGGCACCAGCAAATTATTCACACCACCAGCAATTGCCCCTAACACAGCGGTGTCTTTACCATATAGCTAAAGAGGAGATGGGTTCTGGATTCCAACCCCCCCCCTGCCATCACCTACCCAGCCAGACTTTGCCCCACTCTGGCCCCCCCTCGTCTCTATGTCCTATGTTCCTCCTACTCCTTTACCCTATCCCCTTACCCTTCCTTGCGCCATTCACCTTGTCCCCTATGTTCTTTAAATTCTTTTGATACTTATATCATTTTTAACTGATGTAAATTGTAACATTATTGTTCTTCATGTAAAGCACTCTGTTTCCTTCAGGTCTAGCCAACACTATATAATAACTCATTAATTAAAATTTGTTCCCATTTAGTACTCTTTCGCTCTTTGTCTACTTCCCTAGCTCCTATCCCCTCTCCCCTGAATCTCTCACTTTGCCCTGTCCTTTGTGCACTTTGACTAAGCACTCCTTCTCCCCTTGTTGGGGAAAGATCCAATATTTATACTCTGGAGTCTCAGCAAACCCGCTGAGAGAGTCAACTGTGCCAAGGGAGCCTCTCACATCGGAGGTATGGTATGGAACCCCTTGCCAAAGCACTCCCTGTCCCCTTTTTGTGGAAAGATTCAGTATGTAGGCCTTGGAGTCTGAGAGTCCACTGAGTAAAGGAAACCTCCCACAACAGAGCTAGAGAAGTGATACCACTTCCCCTGGGATCACAGCTTACTGGACTTTGGATGTTGCTTTGACTCGTCTACCGGTTTGTGTCCCCGTTGCCCTTCCCCTCCTCTTTCCATGCTGTGTCCGCCACCCTCCTCTTCTCTTTCCCCCCTCATTACCCCTCCCCTGAATCTTTCCCCTTGCCTGCTTTTCCCCTTACGTATTTGTGCTTATTGTTTTATCTCAACCTTACAAGTCACTATGTTGCCATGCTCTAATAACTGTGTAACCATGTAACCTGTAACTATGATCTGATGCTCATGTGAAGCGCTCCGATACCTCCGGTCTATCCAGCGCTATATAAAACCTTCAAAATAAAGAAAATAAACCCCACTGGGAGCCGGGAACCTGTGCCTGTGAGAAGCGGCACACCACAAGAGCACATCGGAGGCTTAGACGAAGGGGCGGGAGCTCTCAGAGCTCGATAGCGGGACCACCCAGGACTAGCACGGAGCGAGGCCGCAAGACGACCGCCTAAGAAGGTCCCGTGCAGGGGTGCCCCCAGAACATGTCCGTGACCCCCTCCAGGGCCTTGCAGGGTGCGACCATTATCTGCGAGACAGCCGGATAGTGTGACCGACCGCTACCGTGCATGGGACCCCGGGGCACTTTTGAAGACACACTGAACCCCCACTTCAGCTAAAAACCCAGAGTTGAAATAACACTCTGCGCACACTGAGTACCCCTGTACACCGACAACAGACATCTTCCCTTGGGCAACCACTGACTCCAGAAGACTAAGCCCAAAAGGATTCACGGAGAGGCGTCCGGTCGCTCCTCACTACCATTTCACGGAGTGATCCTCCCCCCATCAAAATCCATACCAGTCTGCACGGGGCGTATGCCAGGAGGGTCAGCGGACATCACCCACCAGCGACCGGGCGACAGTCTGAAGTAATGGCCGGATCAAGAGCGGAGGACACCACACAGGGAGCATAGGCCCCAACTGACCGTGACCCACTGGACCTCCACAGAAGAAGAGGGACACAAGAATCAATCGGTGGCTGTTGACGAGGGACAGTATCACCATGGGGCGCCAAAGCGTAACTGGCACTTCATGGACCCCGGGTCCTCCGAGAACAACGTCCCCAGCACCTCACAATACACAGCTGGGAGAGGAACCCACAACCTCAGAGTCCATGTCGAATAAATTGGACAAAGTCCTGGCGGCAATTGAACACTCAAGGGTAACCATGGAGAGCAAGTTTGGAGAACTGGCCACAGACCTCAATTTTGCTTGGGGACGAGCACAGAAAGCTGTCGGACAAAGTCAAGCAAGGAGAGAAAACAATGCATACTCTGGAACCGCAAATACAACAGCAATGGGACACCTTGAACGATCTTAAAGGACGGGTGAAGATCCTGGAGAGCAAAACGGATGATTTAGAAAGACGGTCCCGCAGAAGCAACATCTGCATCCTTAATCTGCTGGAGAGAGTGGAAGGGACTGACCCTCTCGACTACATTACAACTTAAATCGCGATGTTCACACAAGCAAGGGACCTGACCCCATTCTTCTCCATAGAAAGGGCACACCGGCTGCCGGCCCGCAAACCAAAGCCGGGGTCGTCGCCCAGACTGTTTCTCTTAAAACTGCTTCATTACCAAGACTGGGACGCTATCCTCCGAGCGGTAAGACGACAGGGAACATTCAGAGTAGAGGACAAATAGGTCATGCTATTCCCAGATTACTCACAGGCTGTTCAACCAAAAGAATCCACCTTCTTGGCAGCCAAACGCATTGTGCGCCAAAACATTTTGCAATACGCGCTTCTGTACCTGGCCCGACTCAAGATCATACACCATGGAAATACCCACTTTTTCGGCAGAGGCCAGCAGCTGGGTTGAGCAGCACCTGTCACAAGTGGACAATCCCAGGAAGGGGCAAACCTATCGACCAGCAGGCCGACAGCGAGGGCAACAGAAAAAAGTCACGCTTACACAATTGTGCTCACGTTCGGACTCCTCCAACAAGAACTCTCCTGATCTCAAACAAATCATAGCGGAACGCCGGAGAGCCCTTCAAGCGACCGCAGGGATGGGACTCCCGGGCGACAGCTCAGACGGTGAGAGAGGCCTGCACCTCTTCACTTCAGAGGAAGAAGGCAGCGACACGAATTTTCCCGGCGATGGCTCAATAACACCACCTATAGTGACCCCCCAAATGGCCGACACTCTGATCTGATACTCCCAGACTGGACTGACTCACATTATGGGGGCATTCTTCGAGAACTTTATACCTCCTAAACTAAGAGACCTTGCTCGACACCGAAGGGACGCTCCAGCAACCGGTCCTACACTTAAGGCGCATGAAGACTGTACATAGCATTGAACTGCACCAGACGGCAGTGGCTAGAATAGTCGCGGTTGGGCACCACCAAAGCACAGTCAATGAGCGGGTAGCTGCAGTGACAGCGGCTGACGGAGGCGGGATGACCACTTCCCCCACTCAAGGAACTAAAGTTTGCACATGACGTGCAGTTTGGACGTATCGCCTCGAGTGATAGGTCCTATGAGTTGGGACTGTTTCCCATTGGTTCACCTTATTTCCCCCGCATTTCACATCCCCACCACTCTCTCAGAGGAGCCCACACAGCATAGAGAAACATGGTTCAGATACAAGTGGCAGGATTTTTTATTTTATTGTTTTATTTTCTATTCAGTGATGGGGGTGGCTCGAAGGATGACGGAGACTCCAGGCCAAAAGAAACACCACCTAGATATTAGACGCAATGGCAGTCAAGATCCCTTACACGGACCTGAAGATCATTACGTTAAACGTTAGGGGCATGCACACAGCGAACAAACGGTATGCGATTTACGCCTACATTAAACGGCAGCAAGCACAAATTGCTCTACAGGAGATACACCTGACTGCGACAGAGGTGGATCGCCTACGTAAGAAATGGCGAGGTATTATCTGTGCCACAACATACTCCGCATTCGCATGGGGTGCCCTGATTTGGGTTAGACCAGGGGTTCCCTTCAGAGAACAATCCCGAATGGTAGACAAAGAAGGCAGATACTCCCTGCTAGCGGGACTCCTCGAGGGTAAGGAAATACTGGTCGGAAGTATTTGTGCCCCAAATGTAGAACAGGATCAATATTGGGCCCACCTTACTGGAGTGTTCGCCCAATACACATCGCTGCCTTGGCTGTTGGGAGGGGATTATAACTGCACTCTAGACATTAGCTTAGATAGGTCTCATCCCCCTCCTGCGCAGTCCCCTGCACTGAAACAGACAGAGCAATTAAAAAAAACTGGGTTATCCACTGGACATTAGTAGATGCCTGGCAAGAGAAGAACCCAAACATTAAAGTGTATTCCTTTTACTCCGCCCCACACAACCTCCGGGTGAGGCTAGATAGATTCCTCTGCTTCACAGCGCTGCTCCCTCAAATACAGTATACAGACTATCTTGGCAGAGTACTCTCTGATCATGACGCACATTCAGTGATCCTCAGATGGAGGCCGCCTGGAACCTGTCCTGGGAGTGCCTCACTGATCAGGTGTTCGGTCACGCGCACGGCGACCACATACAGGAATACTTCACACTAAACATAGCCTCCTCCAGAGCAATAGAATGGGACGTGTTTAAAGTTGAGGCTAGAGGACACTGAATCCAACACATAGTAGGAGTGCGAAAAACACTAGAGCAATCACTACAAACAGCGGGAACAAAATTGGCGGACCTAACCAAAAGCATGGATAAAGGGGAAGCTACCCCGGAGCAAGTGGCAACAGCAAAAACCACTTACGCGAAAACTATGAGAGACCTTCGTAAATAGCATTTTAGGACATATGCCGCCTGGGTACATCGGGAGGGAAATAGGGCGGGAACACTCCTAGCCTGGCTAGCGAAACAAGACACAAACATGCAGCCGGTTACAGAATTGATAGATGCCACGGGGAACCTAAGCAGTCACAAGTGGATATAATACGCATTTACCACGACTATTATACGGAATCTATCAGGCTCCGCAACAGTCCTCACGACTAGCGTTGCCCCAGTTCTTCCACTCACTGCCTGTGCCAAGCATCTCGTCGACAGATGGGAAGGCGCAAGCGACAAAGATAAAATCCCCGGACGTGACCCGCGCAATTAGGGCACTGGCACGACGCAAGGCTCTGGAAATGGACTGCTTTCCCCTCGAATATTATACCACTTTTCAGGTCAACTGACCCCACCGCTCGTATCCATGTATGAAGACTCATTAAAAAGAGGTGAACTTCCTGGTTCACTCAGGGAATCTACCCTGGTAACATTCCTCAAACCACATAGGGATCCCACTCTCCCGTCCTCATACAGGCCTATAACCCTACTCAACGTGGACTGTAAAAGTTTAGAGAAAATTGTAGCGGATTGGTACATTCAAGTCCTCCCACAATTGATCCCTCCAAACCAAGACAATTTCCTCCCCCGACGTGGCGTCTCACAGAAAATACGTAGATTCTTCCATATACAAGACAGAGCAAAAGATCACTTCCCACGTGCCGCATGCCTAATTCCAGACCTCGAAAAGGCCTTCGATACACTACCATGGCCATACCTATTCGCAGTCCTCCGTAAGGTACGAGTCGGCCTGACCCTGCTGGCATACGCACAACTCCTCTATAAGGGCCTCATGACTAGAGTGAGAGTGGGGAAGTACATCTCTGCTCCATTCCCGGTGGAGTGGGGGACGAGGCAGGGATGCCCCTTGTCTCCCCTTCTTTTCACCCTGGCAGTGGAACCCCTGGCCATTCGTTTGCGCCAGGCGGTGAGACATGGGGCATTACAATTGCGGACACGGTGCATAGCGTCTCACTATAAGCCGATGATCTCCTGATCTATGTGCGAGATATCACAAGCGACCTTATGCCGATATGGACAATATTGCAGTACTTTGTAAAGGTCTCCGGACTCAAAGTTAATAGGGAAAAATCAATGATCTTTCTGCTAAGCCCCTACCTAGCCCCCTCAGAGATAGCGATTGGGCCCCAGATTCTCGGTTGGAATGCTGCAGTACCCCGATACCTGGGAGTGCGGCTGTGTCACTTGCCCGAGAGTCTCTATGAAGGAAATCACTGCAAGACATTGGCTGGACTGCAAACAGCAGTCGCCTTTTGGAAGACACTGCCCTTGGCCCGCATAGGAAGGGTAGGTTTAGCGAAGATGATTATGGTACCCAGGCTACTCTACTCTTTTACTAATCTCCCAGTAATACCACCTCGCTCCTTTTTTCAAGAACTAGACACACTACTTACAACTTTAATATGGAGGGTTGGTAGACATAGGGTAACCCTGCAAACCCTTTATTTGCCCACAACACAAGGGGGTCTGGGAGCCCCCTCCTTTGAAGCTTACTTCCTAGCAGCCCAACTACATTGGGCGTCCTATCAGATGGCGGAGCGCCACATGGAGGAGGCATTCTCCAACGATGGCCGGATACCTTTCCCGGCCCTCCGGATATTACTGATGCCGGGTACCAAGCCCACACGTACACATACTCTGCCGGTAGCGATAGCCCGTAAATGCATGATGTGCATACACTGTATGTCGAAGTCAGCCTCTCTACTCCCCATTGCTCCAATTAGTGGGATTCCCTCAGCGGGAGAAATATTACACCTCCAGCGCCCTCCGGATAGGGACTGAGCATGAGGTGACAGAGGTCAAGTCCCTGTTCGAGGATGGACAGCTGAAAACGTATGCCCAAATGAGGGGAAGCTACGATCTCCCCCCCCCCCCGCCCCCCCCCTCCCCCGGGACAGTTTCTGGTCCATAGATGATTAATAGATAGCGCCACACACCCGGTGCTGCACACAATTCTGCGTATGGACACGGGGAGGCACTTAGTCACTTGGCATTACAAAGCGATACAGGAACTGCTCACAACCCCTCTACAAGCCCCACGCCGGAAATGGGAGGACGAATTAGGACTGGTGCTCCACGACAAAGAATGGGAAAAGGCACTAGAGTACCCAAAAAAGGTTTCTAGAAATGCACGTTTCAAAAACATTAAATTCAAAATTTTACATTGCGCATACTTAACACCTCACCGGCTCCACTTATTTTACCCCGATACACATTTCGCACGACCATTTACCTAGCTTTGTTTTGTGAACTAAATCCAGTCCGATTCTTTTTAGTTCAGTTGCCAATTAAAGTAGTTGATTCACTTTCAAGAAATTTTTGGAGGGTTTTATGAAGTATTGGGTATATTTTCTTCCCCCCACACCATGCTTTTACTGTTTTGTGAAAGGCTCACCCCAAGGCCTGTGCACAATCTGCCTGTCAAATAGATATACAGTACATTAATATAGCCTTATAGCCCGCCGTAGAGGGCTATACCGGCTATTAAAGGCCCTCTCCAGCGTTAAAGGCCCCGAGCCGAATACGAGGGCCTTTAACTAGGGAGAGGGACTTTAATAGCGGTATAGCCCATCTACGAAGGGCTATAAGAACATTCTGTCACTAGAGGACAGAATGTTCTAACAAAAAAACAAAAGCCCTTCTGGGAGAGTGAAGGGATTGGAATCCCCTCAGGTTCCCTGAAGCCTTTGTTCACAGCCAGAGCTGTAAACAAAGAAACATTAAAATGTTGGAGCTCCAGGCTTATACCAGCCATTATAAGCCCAGAGCACTCCATTGTTTTCAATGGAGCTCCCAACATTCCAATGTTCTAATGACCATTCTGAATAAAAATGACTAAGGGGTCGTTGTGAGACCACAAGGGCCTAAGATTGAGAGCTAAGGAACATTTTGGAACCTCCACCAAGTCTGCTGCTGTGGAATTCCAGCCCAAGGAGAAGCTCCACATATGCGCTATCCCAGGGTTTTCTGGCCACTCCAAGGGAGTGTAATAGGCTAGAGTTTTATAGCATCTAGACACAGGAATAGCATCTATGAATAGTATAGTTAGTTTCCTGGAATACATTTCAATGTCATTAGGTCTCGCCGCAAGACTATAATCGTCGGGTCAGCCGACAACGAGTGGAGACAAGAGATGGCCACGCGCAGCATTGAGACAGCATGGCAGAGTCCGATTACGACGCGCGCTTTGGGATTTGGTCGCATGCGTGAGCTTCTACCGTAGACCGCTTACGACGTGCGCCTTGGGATTTGGTCGCGCGCGTGAGCTTCTACCGTGGACAGCTTACGACGCTCGTCTTGTTTCGTTTTTTTATTACTCGTGCGTGTGCAGCTGGCTTCAAAGTGAACTGTGAGGCGCCCCCGGGGCAGGAGGAGGCCGGTGGAGAGGAGGAAGGAGCGGCGGAGATCCCCTCCTCGGAGACCCGGTGTGAAGAGGAGCAGGGCAGCGGGTAGTTTGGGCCGAGCGTCTGCGCCCGCGGAGGCACCAAGACGAGCAGCACATTGCGAGAAGCAACGGAGGCGGCGGAAGCGCAGGAGGAAGGGGTAATGCTTGTTTATTTATTTGCTTTTAATCCCGGGCCTTGTTTTGTAGCAGGTGTCAGTGTCTCCCTGTCCGGTCGTCTGAAAACCTACCCTCTTGCTCGGTGTTATACTTTCCCACATGTGCTTGTTAATTAATTGGCTTGTTGACTCCGCACTCCCGAGGCGTGACATTGCATGAGACACCCCAGCCCTGGCTTGGTGCTCAAGGGTCCCCAGAACATGCGTGCCCCACTCTTCCGTAGGCGTGCTGCAGTCTGAGGCAGCCCGAGCTGGTCTAGTGCTTAGGGGGTCTCCAGTACACATATGACCCACTCTTCCAAGGGGATCCTGGCCCGGTGCGCTGCGTGTGTCCCTAAGCTCCTATTGTACACTGCTTGAAACACTCGCCCTTCAGTGGAAACACATGGAACAATCGGAGGTGCCTGCTCAGGTTTCCTGCCTGTACTCCTGGCTCTGCCTGCCTCACACCCTGTTCCTGAGCCACCCCCGTGGAAGGAGTCCCTTTATAAGAAATGTGTAGGTTTTATCGCACCAGTGAGGCTTTAATCAGACTATAGGAGCCTGTCTCTAATCAGCCCAGTGCGCCAGCGAAAAGACTGTGTTCTGCACCATCAATGGTAGTGTTTTGAGTAGCACTGTGAGGTCGGTACAGTGAGCGTCCGCTGGGGAGGTCTGTGGGCACGGTGCTGGGACCTAGGCAGGGCACACGCGACCTGTTATCCTTCGAGGTCGAGAGCTCGAAGTCTGTCCAGATGGGTAATAGCATACACCCTGACATGTTCACCAGGGGCAGATACAGTCCAGGAACTGCAGGCGCTTTAAATGAATAGCGCCTACCTTTTAGTAGCATGGAAACCACAATCCACATAATCACAAAGTGCCTGGAGGTCAGCAGCGAGCACTACTCAAGAAATCTGAACCTCCAGTCCCCGACTTACTCATTCTCTCATTTATTAACTCTTTCAGTCATAGTGAATCGTTCACCTATTCTCTGAAAGTGCCACTCAATTCACGGAATCCCGTTCAGCCGCACACCACTCATTCAGCCATTCAACCTTTTCACTTACGCACACACACAGTCACTCCAGACCATTAACACGCACCTCCACTCACCCACACTCACAAGGTGACAGTCACGTTGTTTCAGCCAGTTGTACTCGCCCGCTCTTCTTGATATCTTACCGACTCATATTAAAAATCTTCTATTCTTCACTTTCAACAGTCTTTTTACAAATAAGGGCTTCGGGAAAAGGTCAAGGAGGTGGACTGCAGAAAGCAAACCTGGTGCTGTGGTTCTTGCTGCTGTTTTCATGACTCTTTAAGACTAGGGGTAGAAAGTAATGTGTACGAAATCACAAAATGTAGGCCAGGTGTAGTATCTGCTACTCTTGATTGATGGCTGTGTGGACTTGTATTTTCATCATTGTAGAATACAGTAAACTACCTGCTTTTGTAGCCTTTTCAAACATGTTGTGTTGTTGGCGAACAGCATACTGACCCTTTTAATATAGTTAATTTTCTGTTGATATTGGGCCTGTGGTGGTAGGGCCTTCTAATCTGGAGCTTGACAGGTGATGCAATTCTTCTGCACTGTCAATCAGTGTGTACTAGGGAGAGCCACTGCTGTGAGGCATGCAGTAGTGGAGTATGGCTTTGAAGCCCCGCCCACTCTCTACCCATATTTTTAATTGGCTTGTTGTCTTTGTGTGCAGCCTGTTAATAGAAGGGTTTAATATGTATGCTGAGCTTAGCTGAACACTGCTCATGATTCACATCCAACCACCCACACAACCACAACCACAACCACAACACACACAAACACACACACACACACACACACAACCACACCCATACACAACCACACCCATACACAACCACACCCATACACAACCACACACACACCCACACCCATAACCACACACAACCACACACACAACCACACACACAACCACACAACCACACACACATACACCCACACCACCACACACACACATACACCCACACCACCACACATACACCCACACCACCACACATACACCCACACCACCACACATACACCCACACCACCACACATACACCACAACACATACACCACCACACACACACACCCACACACACAACCACATAACCACACCCACACAAACACACAACCACACCAACCGTGCACACTTTCACCAGGCACAGACACCATCAGTCCTCAGCGCACGCTTTCACCGGGCACAAGCACCACCAGCCGTCAGTGCACACTTTCACCAGGCACACACACACACACACACACACACACGCACACGCACACGCACACACACACTGTGCACACACACACACTGTGCACACACACACACTGTGCACACTTTCACCAGGCACACACACCACCACCCGGCAGTGCACACTTTCACCAGGCACACACACCACCACCCGGCAGTGCACACTTTCACCAGGCACACACACCACCACCCGGCAGTGCACACTTTCACCAGGCACACACACCACCACCCGGCAGTGCACACTTTCACCAGGCACACACACCACCACCCGGCAGTGCACACTTTCACCAGGCACACACACCACCACCCGGCAGTGCACACTTTCACCAGGCACACACACCACCACCCGGCAGTGCACACTTTCACCAGGCACACACACCACCACCCGGCAGTGCACACTTTCACCAGGCACACACACACACACCACCACCCGGCAGTGCACACTTTCACCAGGCACACACACACACACACCACCACCCGGCAGTGCAAAATATCTACAGGCACACACACTCACACCACCACCCGGCAGTGCAAAATATCTACAGGCACACACACACACACCACCACCCGGCAGTGCACACTTTCACCAGGCACACACACACACACCACCACCCGGCAGTGCACACTTTCACCAGGCACACACACACACACCACCACCCGGCAGTGCACACTTTCACCAGGCACACACACACACACCACCACCCGGCAGTGCACACTTTCACCAGGCACACACACACACACCACCACCCGGCAGTGCAAAATATCTACAGGCACACACACACACCACCACCCGGCAGTGCAAAATATCTACAGGCACACACATCACCAGCCATCAGTGCACACATCAATTCTTAACGCATCCACAATTAACTATTGTAGCAATTGCAGTATGGCGCTCTTTACTTTTAAACATATGCATCTAAAGCGCAGCATGCCACCATTGCTACAAAAAAAACATTTTTTTAGCCTACAATTTGTAGACTTTCTTTGCGATTGGTGTTGCAATATTTAGCAATGCCAATAGCTCAAACTTAATTAATGTGATACCTATTGCATTGCAAATGCTTGTTTTTATAGGCTTTCAAATAGTTAACATTTTGTATAGAGTTGTTTCTGTGATTCTTAATCGGAGAACTGAGCACAGAGCAAGGCAGCACTTGCCACTGTGAAATTCCAGTAAACGTACATAAAAAAGTTATATAGCAGCAGTAGGAGATAAGTGGCATGTTGGCAGTTACCTAAGCATTGTGACTGTACATGAAATTAATGTTTCTGTTCTCACGGAACTTAAGACGATATGTCTATTTATGAATAATTCACCTCGTTTGAGATGTCGGCTACCAACCCCTCCTGTCTGAGGGAGGCTACAAGAGTTTTGCTTACATAGTGGTGGAAAATACATGTAAGGTAGCTTTCACAAATCATAGATAGAACTGAGGATGGTCTGCAAAGGACTATTGCCAACTTATACCTATTAAAGACTGCAGATCTCTCACTTATTATGGATGTGCAGGCGGGCACTCAAAGGTCATATCACCACTCCCGCTATTCGTCCTCAGGTGCACAGATGATTTGGTGTTAGTTGCAAGGGCACAAGACACATCAATCCCCATTCCCATTAAACCTCAACGTACTTGAGGCTAAAGTAACATCTTCATCTTCTGCTTCAAGGCTTTACATGTTAAGAAAATCGGCGTTGAAGATCAGGCGGCAATGCGATTGAACTGCATGGGAAACCTCATTGAAGCCATCAACTTCAAACTGATTTTCCTGCTACTCAAAATGTTCTGTTCAGAAACTGTGCTTCTTCCTAGTACCTCTGAAAATGGATCTTTGTTGAGGATTTACCTGGAAAGTCCCAAGAGCAGACCTTGCAGAATGGGAGAATTATGGCTTCTCCTGAGAGAGCCTCCAAAAAGCAAGAGCAAGGAAAGTATTCAGTGTTCATAAACTCATTAAAGATTCCCATGATGGAGAAGCAGGGTTAGATGCAAGTAACCTCCTCCCCTTCCATCCACACCCTTACAGTGACACATTCCTATGGAGGTGAGCAACAAAAAAACAACTCTGATCCATCTTTGCATTGTCTTTCCACTCCAGGCCAGGGCCGTGTTGATGATTATTTTGATTGAACATTTTGGTATTTACTTGTCGCTTACACCTATTGTCTCTTTCCTTTCCAGCCTTCTCTCTGGTTTCCAATATGCTTTGCTTAAAGTTATACTCTTATTAGAGTTAGTTCCATTCCAGTTGCTTTACATAACTTGTTCTGTGACTTTTTACTACTACAGTCCCCTTTCAAATAGACAACCCCAATATACGCCGTCTATTTTTTATTCATATACACACACACTTGCACTCGCTCTCTCTCATACTCATAAGATAGATCGGAGTAGAGATAGGAGGTGACATACTGGCATAAGGGCAGGTGGTGGCCTGGTTGTAGCAGGCTGACTGTATACCCAGTGTTCTATATCTTCTTTTTTTTTGGTTTTATTTAAATGGTGATGAGATGCCCTCTTGTCTGTCCCAGTTATGTAGGGCAATACCTAGTCTAAAATACAGTCATCACAAGGTGTGTTAATTTTACTTATTTATGTGTTTATGGAGAAAATGAAAATGCAGCTTTGACATGAATGGAAAGAAATGAAGGCTGTGAAATGATTCTTTAATGTAGGTAAACATGAAAAGAAACCTTTTTATTCACAGTACATTTTGACACTCATACTAGGCCATTAGCAATGGCCTAGCAATTTAGATACTGGTGATCTGCTATTTCTAGGGAATAAATGCCCTTGCTAAAGTATAGACTACATAATATGGGTTATACACAATTGTGATTTTCTTTGTTGAGAAGAACTCCTATACCTAAACAATTGTGTGATTTCGTGCTAACATGAAGTATGAGGAATTTGGGAAATGTCCTACAGGAGGTCCTCAAGTATTTGTTGCTTGTAAAGATTGAACATCTAAATCCTGTATATTTTTTTATTAGTGCATAATCAAATGTTTCCTTCTTTTTCAGCATATAATTAAGTTTCACAGAGCTTCTAAAGCAAACAAAAAGCCTGTACAGTTACCCCGGGGAATGGTGAAGTCCCTGTTGTATCAAATTCTAGATGGTATTCACTACTTGCATGCCAACTGGGTGTTACACAGGGATTTGGTAAGTTGATATGAAGGGGAATCATGTTTTGGGGACGTTTGGATCATGTCAGGGCTATAGGGAAGTTTCTAAGAACATCTTTCCATAGCTAAGTAGTTGTACTGCTTGTTCTTTTATGCTGCTATGCGGCATTCCAGGACTGATTTGTGTTTTAGCAATATCCTGGTTAATCCAAACAAATCCCAGAGCAAATAAATGTGTGATGTGTTTATGATCCAAAAAGGTGCTTTATAACATTAGGCTTTGTAATTTTCTCCCTCGACATTTGCCACACATCATTCTGCCACATTTTTGCTTCGCCACAGCAAACACCTTTGTGCTGTGCTTCCTCTAAAAATAGTTGTTGCCTGCTGTATTCCCGGACTCTGTCCCAGTCTTGGTACTGGGAGGGTGGGATGTTTGGAATGTAGAATCTTTCCTTTTAATGTTGCTGTGCCAGTGGTCAGGAATCCAAAAGCTTGTTTTTGGATAATGGCCTGGTAGGCTGTAGGGGTTCCCAAGGCTGTAGGAGGTCCTGCCTAGCATCCAAGTCCTCAGAAGTGACGTGATTTCATAAAGGTTGTTTTGCCTCATCTTTGACACCTTGAGCACCGGGATAGTCTGGTGTTGTGAAACAGCCTAACTATTCAACTGTTATTGTTGAAGAAATGAAGAATATATTTAGGCCCAACATCAAGTTTTAGCAAAAGTGAAAAATCTAATTAAAAAGAAGTCGTAAGGCAGAGTTGTCAATAAGTTAAAAAGTTATGATGAATTCACTGAAACAATGGGGCACAAATTGTTCACACGCAAGCATTGAGGAAAGTCTAAACACTTTGTAAAAATAGTCTCTGTTTCCAAGTCTTATAGGCGGTGGGGTTAGGGGTATGCTCAAGAAACAAAAATCATGCTGATTAGTTGATGGCCTGACTTCCACTACTAACCTTAAACTGTTGACTGCGGGTTGTGTACTAAACTCATTTGTTTCACAGACTCTATACAAACCTTGCAGAGGCACATTCCTGGAGATTTGTGTTTTGAGGCTATGACATGTATATACATTTCATGGTGGCCTTAAAGGCTTGTGTTGGGTAAGTGGCGATAGGAGAGACCAGTTGTGTTTATTCACCATGGGCCTTCTTATATCTCCTCGAACCACATCTATTGAGAGCCACTCCTGCTCAAGGAACACTCTTCTGAGCTATTTGCTAATTTCATTGCTGCAAAATAGTGACTACGTATCTTAATATTACATTATGAACCCTTTAAACAGGAGAGATTGACTAGGATAAACTACAGGAAAACGCTCATCAATATTAAATGCCTCCACCTGTCTAATGAAATAACAGCTAAAGCATTACATGCCCTCTGGCACAAAGGACATTGGGGTGTCGGGGTAGCCTATGCATGTGGCAAACCTTGACACTAGGCATAATTTCCAGAGAGCAACACTGTTTATTATGGAGGACACAATGAAACAGGCACATACATTAATATGCACACAAACACAGATGAATGCACATGAAGCACTTAATTCTTCTCCGTTCTGGATCCATACCCTGCTCTTTTTTCAGCTTTTGGCTGATCATGCACCCAACTAATATATTTACTAAACACGTGTCGGCTGTCATCAGCTGTTTTTCGACCAACACGATCTGGAGGGCCCTAGGACCAGGACCCCCAACATGACCATTCATTTGTCTTTTCTTTTGTAGTGCCAAAAGCATCAGTAAAAATGTCAATTTGACACGAATATCACATGCACTGCTGACTTCCTATGTACTGTTGAATATCCTGTGTACAGCCTGTTATTTTTAATCTTTGACATAAATGCCCAGAGCCTAATTGTACTTGATACCACAAAATATTTTGAAGTGGAGCAATATTAAAATAGAACAAGAGAAAACACTTTCTGGATGTTCTCTTTTTGATCTTGGAATATGCATTTATGATGTCCTTTCATGCATGAGCTGTCTTCTAGAACATGATTTATATACATTTGTTTGGAAAAGATTTGAAAAATAAAAAAATCACGAATTGTGCAAACAGAAAAATAGTAGAGTGTCGAGGTACAACTAATCCATATAATATATTTCCACCTTTGTCTATTGCCCTACCTGTCTGTTGGTCAGTATTGAGCATTGCTCAGGTGTACGGTAGGTGTCTTCGTTCATGACCTTTCGCTCACACAGCTGGTGCGACTGATAGGCCAGGGCCTACAACATTGTTACAAAGGATTAATGCGGCTGACCAAGGTTCAGCACCTCTATTTCAAAGTAAAAAAGAAAGTCCTTTGTCTGTGCACACCCGTCCGGAGCTTGCCGCACTTTCACTCCACTGAGGATCAGACAAATTTGTGAGGGTGAGGATAGTGCACCAGAAACGAAGTCAAAGAAAGCTTAAAGTTTATCCAAAATGCCCTTTATTCTATAAATTATTTAAAAATTCAATCACAGCCAACGCGTTTAATTCCATTGGAACTTCGTCAGGGCTCAAATGTCTCAAAAAGGGCTCAAAAGGTCCTGTGCCCATAGAATCAAATTCGTAAAAGGCCTCTGTAACGGCAGATAGGTAGAGTAATGCAGCGAATACCCGCGTGGGCAGAAAATACCAAGTGGCTTAAAATATGGCCCACACTCCTTCATCTTAGTCTGGAGGCTCGCTCAGAAGGGACCGTTCACCCCAAACATATAATTGAAAATGACTGGACCAGTATTGCGGTCCAGTCTCTGGCAGAGCACCTTTTCTTATTTGTTTCACACGAAAGTGGAAAAAATCGACTCCAGTTTTACCAATCAGTCCATCCCCCATTCTAGAGTCAACTTCCATGGCCTCTTCAGCCATGACAGTGGCGCGGCTTGAGTCATTCAATCCAATTTCACTAGCCGATACGGAGAAAATAAATCGAATCTTGCTCACCTCTTGATACCTGTCCTGCCTCTGTGCTTGCCAAGGCAGCCCCCTGCCTATAAATCCGCAAAACAATGCTCTTGTTAACCTTTTCTTAGAGAGAGGCAAGAAGCCAGTAAGCTGGAAAAAGGAACTGGTGATCCCTCTGTTAAAATTATTATTTTCTTTTAAGTTAATGCAGACTCATTCAACTTGAGCAATTATAGGCCCATCTCTCTCCTTCCACACCTTGGCAAGATACTAGAATCCCTGCTAAACCGTCAGATCAGCAGCCATGTGGAACAGAACAAGATTCTACAACCCACCCAGTTGGGCATCCTTGCTGGTTTAAGCACAAAAATAGCCCTTCTAGGAGAAACAGAATACATGAAGTTGAAACATTTATAAAGCGCTCGTATACCGAACGGTTTCTTGGCACTGAGGACGGACATACCGGAAAAGGCAGAAAGGGAGGCCAGGCCGCCTATTGTGAGAAATCGCGTGAAAAAAGCTGTGTCTTGAGAGCCCTGCGAAAGATCGAGTAGGACGCAGCCGTCCTAATACTGAAGGGAAGAGCATTCCAAAAGGCAGGGGCTACAGTGGAGAACCTTATGCCGCCATGTTTTTTTCTCCTAAATTGGGGGACGCACAAGAGAAGCTTGGAGGAGGACCGCAGATCCCTGTTAGGAACATAAGCTGTGATTTGTGAAGCTAGAAATGCTGTCCCGGTGCCTGCTAAGGCCTGAAAGATCAAGCATCCCATTTTGAACAAAGAGCGTTCAGAAAGAGGGAGCCAATGTAAGGATTTTAGCAATGGAGTGGCGTGATGATTCTTGGGCAGTTTAAAGATTAGACGAGCAGCTTGATTCTGGATCAGTTGGAGACGGCGCAGCTCGTATGCGGGAGCTCCAGCATATAGCGCATTGCCGTAGTCCAGGCGTGATACAATCATAGCTAGTAGGATGATTTTCAGAGCTGCTGAGGAAACTAGATGATACCACAGCGCTAATTTGAGAGTTCATAGAGAGTTAAGAGCTGACTCTTATTCCAAGAGTTTTAACGGAGGGGGAGAGGGGCCCAAGGAGTGGGGCCAGAATGCAGAGGACCAGGGGCTGGAGATGCCACCCGTGAGTACTAGCTTGGTCTTATCGGGGTTCAGTTTAAGATGATTAAAATTCATCCAGTCCCTGATAAAGAGCATTATGGATTGAACGTTAAGAGCGGAAGCTGAGGAGGAGGAGAGATTAAAGATGAGTTGGAGGTCATCGGCGTAATTGAACACCGTGACGTCCAGTGTCTGAAGAGCAGAGACGAGAGGAAGGATGTAGAGATTAAAGAGTAAAGGAGAAAGAGACGATCCCTGGGGAACACCACAGGGGACCGGACGAGGAGGGGCAGAGAAACCAGCCAACTGGACCGCCTGGTGGCGGTTTTCTGGGAATGAGGTGACCCATGCCAAGGCGGTTCTCCGAATTCCGCGCCCCTGACACGATCGAGCAAGATGGTATGGTCGACCGTGTCAAAGGCAGCAGACAAATGAAGGAGAACGAGGGCCTGAGGGGAATTGATGTCGGCACCACCTCTAAGCTCATCCAGTGCAGAGAGAACAACAGACTCTGTAGAATGAGCTGGACGAAAGCCCACCTGGTGAGGATCTATGAAATGGGTTTCCTCAATAAAGGAACTAAGACAGGTGGTGACGTGGCTCTCCAAGATCTTTCCCAAAAAAGGGAGTGGAAGTTGGAAAGAGAAGAGAGGTCTGCTCCAACCTTCTTCAAGATGGGAATCATTTTTGCCGACTTGAAGAAGTTATGGACCGTCCCCTGTGTGAGAGAGTCGTTAAGAAGGGTTAACGGGGGTGCAGTGCAAGCTGAGAAGATCTCTTTGAGTATGTGAGCAGGGCAACTGTCAGAAGGAGAGCCAGTTTTGACCTTGGTAAGTAGGGAGGAAAAAGTTTCACGAGCAATCAGGGGGAGTTGCTCCAAAGAATGAAGGTTCGACGGGGGCTCTGGGTGTGAGAAGCTAGGAGGGGAGGGAGGAATTTGCAGAGGGATTGCGAGGGAGCCGGTTTGAAAGTGACTCTATCAGAGGTAGTCAGGTCGTGGACAATAGAAAAGATGTCCTTAGGTTTGTTGGCGGCGAGGAGGACTTTGGTGGTAAAATAGTCCGATTTGGCTTGCAGGATAGCTTTTTTATAGTCATGCAACAGGGAAAGGGAAGAGGATTAAGCAATACTTCAGCCTCCACCGTCGCTCAACTTGCTCTCAGACAGGTTTTTTAGTTTTGAGGTCGGTGGTGAACCATCTATTAGAATCATGAAGGCGGAGCGTCCGAAGACGTTTGAGGGGTGCTAACTGGTCGCAAGCTGAAGACAGCCAGTCATTGATTGCTACGACTTGAGAGTTGGGGGACTGATTAGTCTGGCCCTTGGGGAGGCCGAGAGGGAATTGCAGAGCGAGGAAATGTCCACTCGTCCCCAATGACGGGCCCTGGTGTTAGAGGGAAGAAACGGTTTGCTAATCAGTCCGAGGTCAAGAGAGAATGAAATTAAAAAAAATGGTCCGACCAGGGACATGGGGTAATGACTGGGGTGGAATGTGTAGGTTAGTAGACCAAACCTGGTCCAGGGTGTGTCCACGGATGTGTGTCGGAAGATGTACATGCTGGGAGAAGTTTAGGTTGCCGAGCAGGTCTGTGAATTCTTTCGAGAGAGGATCATCACAGGGGTCAGAGGGCCAGAAGTTGAAATCGCCCAGTTCCACGAAGCAAGAATTGTTGATCACCAGTGTGACCAATAGATCTTGGACTGCCTGACAGAAAAAGGGCATGGACTGTGGGAGAAGGTAGAAAAGGGCACATGTTATGGGGACAGTGGTAGAGGTGGAGCTGATGACTAGGTAGTCAACAGCTGGAATGGTGGAAAAAGACAAGGTCTGAAACTCCAAATTAGAATGTATAATAGCAGCCACACCGCCGCTGACCTTCCCCTCCGGGCGATCGGAGCGCAGTATGTAGTAAGGGTCTGGAATTGCTGCTAGTATGTCTGGCATAATTGAAAGGTAGCAACCTAGGTAATTTAAAGGTTGGGGTATCGTAATGACAAGAGATGATGAAGAAATGACTACAGCTAGCTAAAAAACAACAATTTTATTTTTCAATTGACATAGTAAAAAGGTTCATTCATATAACATAGAATCAAAGTATAAAATTCGTAATACATATATAACATGAACAACAATACATAAATATTAATGAATCAAAAGAGAGAGTAAGTGGCATAAA
This sequence comes from Lissotriton vulgaris, assembly GCF_964263255.1. Lineage (NCBI taxonomy): Eukaryota > Metazoa > Chordata > Amphibia > Caudata > Salamandridae > Lissotriton > Lissotriton vulgaris. The sequence continues at coordinate 1,262,245,881 of NC_141696.1, read as the reverse complement.
AATAAAATCTCTACGCGCGTTTCGGCGGCCAGCGCCTTCTTCCTGGAGCAGCCACGTAATATCTATAGATAAAAAATACATACAGAATATAAAATTACATCGTTTCGCAGTTACATGTGAATAAGAACAAGGTCGAACTGAAAAAAAGGATCACATTTTTAGCAGCTATAGTTCATAAAACATGATTTCATTGATGTTCATTCTATTGTCATTTTCTTGCGGTATTCTTATTTATACATCAAAGGATTTTCCCGGTGAATATACCGGGTAAGTAGCCCAAGTAAGGTGCCATTGATGGGCATGGGTGCCACGGAATCATGACAAATTATTTATAACAATGACTTTTGGCTTCAGGATGACTCGGTGGGGGACGTTCTGTTAATTTTTTTTATGTTTATAAAGAGACGTTTACCGGCTGTCTAAGTGATAAGGCAACTTTTGCGGTTTGTATACTGTTGTACTGTCAATGATGAACAATACACCTGGTAATCCTATTTATTTGTATATGGTAGGTAGAATAAATGGTAAATTTTGGTCTTTAAAGATCTGTGCTCACGCATTTAATTAAATTAAAACGTTATGATCAGGCAAGTGGTGTAAATCAAGTAGTACTTACTAGTATAAAAGTATTGTACTATTAGTCAGGTGTTTTTTTCATTTCTTTATTGTAATTCCTTCTGCATCCAGTATGGGTGAAACTTAATGAAGAAGGAGAACTGAATTTAGACAAGCTATTGAATTTTTCTAGTAATCGTGTAAGCGGCATTTGTAAACGACGAGCATATTATATTATTTTTACCTGGTTGATTTGGTAATAAAAATGGATACTGCCCGCCAGCTGGAACCCTTTATATCGATATATAATGAATGGTTCTGATGATAGATTCTTCCAGCGTTAATTTCGGTTTCTAATATTGTGGAGTATAAAGAAACATATAGGATATTTATTTCCTGTTTTATCAAAGTGCAATTGTTTGGAAGATATCAAGGGCAACTATCTTACCTCTAAGATTTGGCAAAAAATATATTTAACGTCTGGGATAAACAGCTTTTACTCTAGGAGTTGTCCCATCAGAGGAGTATTTGTTTCAGTAGCACCTTAGTTTGCCTACAGAAAGAGATATATATAAGTAATAATTAGGGTGAGTTGAATAATATCCTTTGGTTCTCATTTGTCTGAAACTTCAAACATTCTTTAAGATTTCCCACGTCTAAAGCATTCTAACAAGTCTTTATTTAAACCATGCATCTTACCTAAAAGATTTGCTACTTGTATTTCCCAGGTAAAAAGAATCGTGTATTTCTTGCAAGTGTAGGATCAAAGTTAAAAGATCTCCCTGCCTGCAAATATAAATCGGTACATGAGGGGAACGGAATATTATACCTCGCCGTTAGCAATCTACTAGCAGATAGCAATCTACTTGTATCGATTTATTGACTAAACTCTCACCCGAAGATAGACGGCAGGGCTCCCGATGTCCAGCGGCGGGTAGATACGTCTGACGGCGGCAAAATGCGCGGGAAAATGATGGCTGATTAACTGCTCGCTGAGCTTCTATTTATATTTAGGTTGATTGGTCTATATCATTGGCACCTGGCGATAATTTTTAGTTTGTCTCATTTTCCGTTTCTGGTGTCATGGTTACCTGTTGTGTACTGGTGATCGGCGTTTAGTTTACACAGAGTTTTTGAAGGACTTCAGTGATAGGTGGTTAGCTTCTGCGGAGTTTAGTCTAGACTTTAATGATTGGATGTTAGTAGAATAGTTTCTGTCAGTCGTCATAGTTACAGGTAGACGGTCAGCTATTGGTGTTAGATTTATGTGGAATTTCTTCTAAGCTTTTAGTGGTTGGTGATTGATGGTTTGTTTTCGCGGAGTATTGCCTAGATCTCGATAGTGGTAGGTTAGTGAAATAGCTTCTAATGGCTATCACGGTCGTTATGGTTACAAGTCGATTCTCAACCGTTGGCGCTAGATTTGTGTGGAGTTCCTTAGGGGCTTCGATAATTAGTGGTTCGTTTCCGCGGAGTTTCGCCTAAGTATCCATGGTTGGAGGTTGGTAGAATAGATTCTAACAGTCGTCATAAATATAATTCGACTTACCGCTAATTGCGTTACATTTATGCGGGGTTTTATCCTGGAATCATAGAGTGGATGTTGGCGGAATAGATTCTAACAATTAAAGATACAGTGTGTCAAGAATCTAGTATGGATTTCGATTTATTGACAAACTCATATTTGCGGAGTTTAGCATAGGTCTCAGATTTAAAGTCCTCATATATTTTGGGTTTGATTTAAGGGTGGAAGAAAGACTCTCCGTATGTGAATCCACTAATCCTGGACAATAACTGATTACTGTTGAGTGTATTATAGTCATAGAAAAAAGACTTTGCGTCTATAGCTTCACTAATCTTAGAAAAAAGGGGTTAATATTGGTGTATATATTCCAAAAAATCAATCAGTAGGATTAAAGAGTAAATCAATTGTGAGAAAAATGCTTCATTATAATACTGGGGGAGCATTTTCCATTTATTATGTTTTAGGGAGCAAGGAAAGTTGTAAATACATAAGGAGCCAGCAGTGGGGAAATTTAATTAATGAAGAAAGATATCTATAAATAAAGTTGAATAAGGTGGCTTCTAAAAATTATAGTCATCTATTGGGCTCTGTAGATAGAAATGAATACCTGAAAGATCAGAGATTTTACATATAAATGCTATGGGAATTAAATTTATTACATTTCAAGTAGACTAGATCTCTTAGCATATTGCATGTTCCCACGGAATTTCGCTGTTTAAGCCTTGGCGAAAGGTATTAAAAACGAAAATCCAGAAAACTTCTCTCTTTTTTCGGATGGTCATGCCTCCTTTAGAGTCAGGAACATGGATTTTTTCAAGGATTCTCCATTTAAAATCATCAGCACCATGTCCTTTATCCAAAAAATGCTTGACCATGGGGCATGCAGTTTTCTTAGTTTTTATGGCTGAGCGATGTTCGCATAGGCGTGTCTGAATCATTCTTGCAGTTTCTCCTACGTATCCTTGGAGACAAGGACATTGTATGAAGTATATGACGTTGTTCGATTTACAGTTCCACATTTCCCTTGCTTTGGTTTTGTGGCCATTATGTTCGAATTCCTCGCCTGATAGTATGTTCCTGCAGGATTTACATGAAGAACAGGGGAAAGTTCCCTTTAGAGGATTATTAGTCAGAATAGACAGTTGATTAAGAGCTTCTTGGTTATTATTTTTCATAAAGCGGGAGTGAACAATAAATTCTTTTATATTCTTATTTCTTTTATGGGCAAAAAGAGGCTTCATCAATTTCTGATCATTGGTGCAGTTGCTATTTAATATGTGCCAGTTCGAATTTATCACATGTTTTATTTTTTCATTAACAGTTGAGTGTCTTGTTATACAGACTATTTGTTCATTGGGTGTAGCAGTTTTTGTTTTTAGCAGGCAATCTCGGTCATAGTACCGGGCACGTTTGTAAGATTCTCTTACTAAACGGTGGGGGTAACCCCTCTCAATGAATTTAGTTCTCATCATTGCAGCTTGTGCATCAAAGTCATTTAAGCTTGTACAATTACGTCTGACACGTAGGAATTGTGAAAAGGGGATGCTACTTTTCTGGGTCCGTGGGTGGAAAAAGCGGTAATGAAGTAGTGTATTCCTTGCAGTAGGTTTTATGTGTAGGTCTACATTTAAATTTCCTGCATTATTTTTGATTTCAATATCTAGAAATTCCACTTTCTCATTACTTATATGGGAAGTAAAATGTAAGTTGGGGTTTGCTCCATTTATCCATTGAAGGAATTCATGTAAAGTTTCTCTCCCATCGGTCCAGATAAAGAAGATGTCATCAATATATCTGGACCAATGGGAGATCGACTCAAAAAAAGGGGCTACTTCATTGTGGATAAATTCCTTCTCAAATGCTGCCATGAAAATGTTAGCTATGGACGGAGCTACTGAAGCTCCCATACTGACACCTTTTATCTGGCGATTTACATGGGTACCAAATTCAAATACATTGTCAGTCAGTACAATTTCCAGGCAGGCTAATAAAAATTCTTTAGGGCAGGGAATCTGATATAGGTCAATAAACCAACTTGTGGTTCGCATTGCGTCGGTCAGAGGAATATAACTATATAAAGACTCAATGTCCATTGTAACTAATAGTTCGTTATTTGAATTGAACGAGATTCCTTCAGCCTTTTGTATCATATGGCCTGTATCGCGTATGTAGGATTCTATTTTAGGGATAAATGGACGTAGATAGTTATCTACGTATTTCGAGAGTGGCTCAGTTGCTGTCCCTATTGTGGAGACTATTGGTCTGTAGGGGGGATTTCTGGTATCTTTATGGATCTTAGGTAGACCATAAATACATGCAATTTTTCCTTGATGGTGGTTCAGAAAATCGAACTCTTTAGCATTAATAAATCCATCATCCAGGGCAGTTTTAGTTAAGGACGTAATTTTCTTAGATAAGGTTATCATTGAGTGAGATTTTAATGGGACATAAAATGTCGAGTCATTTAACATTTTAAGCATATTTATTTCGTATTCTGATGTTTCAATGATCACTATACCACCTCCTTTGTCACACCCTTTAAAGGTGAGATCTTTGTTTTCAGAAAGTGATATTAAGGCTTGATGTTCTTCCCTTTTCAGATTGTAAACGGGTTTCGGGATGTATCTTAAAGCTTGTTCTAATTTCTTTAGAACAACTAGTTCAAAGGTTGCTACCTCCGGTCCTAGTTGTTCTAAGCCCGGGCAGAAAGTTGACGGGAGATAAAGAGGTTTTATATAGGAAAGTTCTTCATCTGTGATGGTATTTGTGCGAAAAACTTTTTTAGGCGGATTTTACGAAAAAATGAAATAATATCGCAGTACAGCTCAAATAAGTTAACATTAGAGTGTGGGACATATGATAGTCCTTTAGATAACAGGTTGGTGCTATGTTCATCTAGTTCTAGACTAGCTAAATTGAAAATTGGAATTAATTGCCCTGTTTCCAATACTGTCTGCTTCTGGTTTCGCGCACAAATTGCGGATCTTCCTGCTGGTGATGGTGCTGTGGTTGGTAATTCCCTCTCGGTTGGCCCTGAAAGTGGACTCTGGGGCGTCCCCGTCCCCCTCCGCGATTCCCTAAAAAAGGCTGTCTACGGTTCCCCCTATTGGGTGTTTGGTTGTAGATTAAGTCTGAGTCATAATAGCCTTCATTGATTTCATTGTCGGAATCAGAGGTTTCCGAGAAGGTATTTACACGTTGTTTTTGTGGTTGTTGCTCCCTAGATTCGGTAGTATAGTGATTCTGTTGGTAAAAATCCGGTCTCAGATAAGGATAAGTATTTTCGATAGTGGCATATCTCTTATCTTTCAGTAGTTTGTCGTTTTTTCTTTTTTCTAGATAGTTGGTGAAAGATTCTAGCTCTTTATTGCATTCTTCAATTTTCTTTATGGCTTCATCTATACTGCCCATTTTCTTAATTTTACTTTCTAGTTCTTCCACTTCAGACCTAACTTCTGCAGCTAATTCTTTGGCGGTCTCAACAATGAGCATCATAAGGTCCCTTGAACAACTACTGGCAAAGAATGTTTGAAGTTTCAGACAAATGAGAACCAAAGGATATTATTCAACTCACCCTAATTATTACTTATATATATATCTCTTTCTGTAGGCAAACTAAGGTGCTACTGAAACAAATACTCCTCTGATGGGACAACTCCTAGAGTAAAAGCTGTTTATCCCAGACGTTAAATATATTTTTTGCCAAATCTTAGAGGTAAGATAGTTGCCCTTGATATCTTCCAAACAATTGCACTTTGATAAAACAGGAAATAAATATCCTATATGTTTCTTTATACTCCACAATATTAGAAACCGAAATTAACGCTGGAAGTATCTATCATCAGAACCATTCATTATATATCGATATAAAGGGTTCCAGCTGGCGGGCAGTATCCATTTTTATTCCCAAATCAACCAGGTAAAAATAATATAATATGCTCGTCGTTTACAAATGCCGCTTACACGATTACTAGAAAAATTCAATAGCTTGTCTAAATTCAGTTCTCCTTCTTCATTAAGTTTCACCCATACTGGATGCAGAAGGAATTACAATAAAGAAATGAAAAAAACACCTGACTAATAGTACAATACTTTTATACTAGTAAGTACTACTTGATTTACACCACTTGCCTGATCATAACGTTTTAATTTAATTAAATGCGTGAGCACAGATCTTTAAAGACCAAAATTTACCATTTATTCTACCTACCATATACAAAAAAATAGGATTACCAGGTGTATTGTTCATCATTGACAGTACAACAGTATACAAACCGCAAAGGTTGCCTTATCACTTAGACAGCCGGTAAACGTCTCTTTATAAACATAAAAAAAATTAACAGAACGTCCCCCACCGAGTCATCCTGAAGCCAAAAGTCATTGTTATAAATAATTTGTCATGATTCCGTGGCACCCATGCCCATCAATGGCACCTTACTTGGGCTACTTACCCGGTATATTCACCGGGAAAATCCTTTGATGTATAAATAAGAATACCGCAAGAAAATGACAATAGAATGAACATCAATGAAATCATGTTTTATGAACTATAGCTGCTAAAAATGTGATCCTTTTTTTCAGTTAGACCTTGTTCTTATTCACATGTAACTGCGAAACGATGTAATTTTATATTCTGTATGTATTTTTTATCTATAGATATTACGTGGCTGCTCCAGGAAGAAGGCGCTGGCCGCCGAAACGCGCGTAGAGATTTTATTTTTATGCCACTTACTCTCTCTTTTGATTCATAAATTTTTATGTATTGTTGTTCATGTTATATATGTATTACGAATTTTATACTTTGATTCTATGTTATATGAATGAACCTTTTTACTATGTCAATTGAAAAATAAAATTGTTGTTTTTTAGCTAGCTGTAGTCATTTCTTCATCATCTCTTGTCATTACGATACCCCAACCTTTAAATTACCTAGGTTGCTACCTTTCAATTGTACTATTTTCCCTGACCTAGGAATTTTTCAATTCATTAACTCAGGGGGTCCTTGTTAAATATACATAGTATGTCTGGCATAGTCAGAGGAATACCAAGTTTCAGTGAGGAGCAATGTATCCGGCTTGAAAGAGCCTAAAAAAGAGAAAAGCTCAACCTGATGTTTTACCGCCGATCGAGTGTTAAGAAGGTAGGTGGAAATGCTCGGGGTGGACTGTACAGGGTGAGGCTGAGAGAGTGCGTCTACCGTGGAGGATGGGAGGGAATGGTTCGGTAGGCCCAGGAAAGATGAAGGGGGAGTCGCAGGGCTGCGGTCAGCAATGCCGAGGTTTTTAATTTGTGAGAGAGCAGGGTCGGAGAGGGGCCAATTGCCCCAAAGAGCAATAAGATCCTTAGAGGTATAGGTCAGGAAAGGGGCATAGTGTATGGCCCCTGACCCCGCCCGGCCGCAGGCGGGCTTGCCTTTGGCGCGCCCGCTGCACGTGCTCATGAGCCCCAGATTAAATAGGTCTAAGTGCAGAGTAGCTAGAGTGCCGACCTGTCACTGCCCGGAAGTGAGTGTAACTGGCCCGAAAGCCCTCCAAACAATTGGCGCACACAGCCGTGTCGGACCGGGGCTAGGGGCAAGGCAGGAGAAATAGCAGCAGAGATTCAAGGTAAGGAACTAATTGAATATTTTAAAATTTCAGCAACACAATTAAAAAACAAACTCGGAGGAGCGCTTCAATACACACGCGTAGCTTGCAACAGCCTTCTGCCACCGGTGCCAGTCGCTTCCCGTGCGCATGAGCCCCAGATTAAATAGGTCGAAGCGCAGAGTAGCTAGAGCGCCGACCTGTCACTGCCCGGAAGTGAGTGTAACTCAATACATCAGGGGAAACCTCGACTCTGGGCAGAAGGCAGTGGCCATCTTGTTAGATCTCACCACCGCCTTTGATAGTGTGTTGCACAGGATACTTCTACAAAGGCTGGAGCAGGCAAGAGTTATGGGCTGCGCTTTGGAATGTCCTTGCTACTTTCTTGCTGACAGACAGCAGGTGGTGTTCCTCTCTTTCTTTACCTCCCAGTGTAGAGCCGTAGGCTTTGGTGTTCCTCAGGGTTCATCACTTAGCAAACCATTTTCAGCATCTATTTGGACCCTTTAACTTATTTTGCACAACGTTGGGATATTAACACTGTCTCTTACACGGACAATACTCAACTAATGCTATCCTTCCATCAGCTTAATGACACTATAATTGTGGACGTTTAGGGCTGTCTTGCGTCCATCGCTCAGTAAATGCAGAGCAGCTATTTACAACTAAATTCCAACACAACTGAAATTTTTATGTTTTGTTCTGCCTCCCATCTTGACGCACTGCGTCTCTGGCCATCTAACTTAGGACATGCCACCACCCCTTCCACAGTTGTCAGGAATCTGGGAGTCTTCATGGACACTGCACTTTCCAAGTCAAGGCCATTGCTGGTACCTGCTTAGGTCTGTTAAAATCCCTGAGAAAGCTTTTAAAATATCTTCTCCATGACACTTGCAAAGCTATTGTACATGCGCTAGTCACCTCCAAGTTGGATTATGCCAACATACTTTATCTCTGTGCCTCCCAGAATCTGTTGGCAAGATCCCTACGTGTAGAGTATGCCACAGCGTGGCTCATTTTGAATAGCTTCAAACTTCACTCTATTAGACAAGGGCTCAAAGAACTACACTGGCTTCTAGTCAACTCTAGGATAAAATTCAAAACACTTATGATCACTCACAGAGCACTTCACCAGAGGTGTCCCAGCTACATCAAAGGCCACCTTAACACTACTCTCCTTGTAGGCGCTCTTCCAACCACAACCTATTGTGCATCCCTAGATACCTCAAAACCAAATCTGGGGGCAGGTCCTTCTCTGTTCTGGATTCTAGAATGCTCTTCCACCCTCCCTTTGTGTCATTTCCAGCAAAAGTCTGTTCAAGGCACAGTTGAAACAGTGCTGTTTGAGATATAACTTTTGGTCCTACTTGAGTTACAGAAGCGCCGGGATGCTTCTTCTGAAATAGCAGTTGCTCTCTAAAAATATTACTTCTTTCATTCATTCATCTTTACTGTTCCTTAAACACCTAAAACAAGCCAAAACCTCACAATCCTAGCGTACTGCACCATCCCCTCTATTCATTCAGCTTAACCACACCACCTTGTTACCAATTACATTTTAGGCTCTGTTTCACATTATAAAGATTGTGATAAGGGAGAGCTTAACTCTGGATAACTAACATTACTGGTCAATATTTGCAGCACTGTTACCTGTTTGCACAGCAACTCTTTCAGTGGAGCAAGGCATGTTAGGGTGGGTATTGTTGCAGTCTCACTAGCTTCTGACTGCACAATGAAATGGTTATAAATTTGAAATGTTCATCCAGCACAGCCAAATGCTTCATTTATCACACTTCAAGGTACTCTAAACGGATCAAGCAAAAGGTTAATTTTTCTTGCTCTGATGTGTAGAATGGCTTGTCTCCTGTACACAGCTCAGGATTAGTAAAAATCAAGTAATTGGTATGTATACATTTCTTCTCGGTTAACCAAGCTAGTCATTTCACTGCCTGCCCGTACAGTATTTGCATGTCATACATAGAAGTTACATTCTTGGGAGAACCTTGAGTAGCCCTCTTCATTTTCAAGCATGTTTTAGATACTATTTAGGTGCAAAAGGTATCAAAGAACTTAAATACAATGAAAGATTAACTACATAAATGGGCTAGGCATTTGTTTCTATGTTGTGGTTTGTAACAGGATGATTTGATTGGTTACTTCTCAAAAAAGATGCCAAATTTGAAAATGGTTTATGGAACACCCAAACATTCTAATTCCAAACTTTTGTTCCCTTCCACAGAAGCCTGCTAATATTTTAGTTATGGGTGAAGGCCCTGAGCGAGGACGCGTAAAAATAGGTATGCTTATTATGGTTTTATCTTAGTGATGGAATGTATTCTCTTTGCCTCGTAATTTATTGATTTAAGCCTGTGTGGGCTGCCTAGTATCATAGGAAAGTCCAGTGATGTGCCTGTAAGGTCTTTGATGACTGTGGACGGGGTCGGTGTTTGTGTGTAATCGGAACCTTCAAGCAGGGGTGTAGAGGAGTTAAAGATATGTGAGAACGACAAACCTCTTTATCATGTCACTTAAAGGCTTGCTATTCCTTGTCGGCTGCTTTAGATTTGAAGCTGCTACTACTAAATATGAAAATGGCGAAGGCCTGTATACTCTGAGTTTTAAAACCAGTCTTCAGTTTTAGGTTTGGTTTGGGTCTACAATTTGGGCCCCCTGGAAGGACCTTTTCCTTTAAGAAACAAACAAAAAAAAGCCCTGTGGAACAGTATGGTGAAATGCAAACACATAATGTACGTTTCTTATTAGGAGGCTGGCGTAATATTACAAAGAAAAATCTAGCGGATATTTCTACATTCTGAAAGGCCTCCGTCTCCCAGGCTGTAAATTGGCAAATGGTATGGTCGACTGTCCAGGACTTGAATATGGTGCCATCTGATGTTGTGTGCTTGGTCATCTTAACCACCATTTTCTTCTTAAGCTGTTCCCACAGAATTTTAATGGAATGAAGAGCTAATCATGCCCACAGCCCCTTTAAGTAGTGCGTTATCTGCTTTCGTATTTTATAAGTGCAAAAGTGGCCTCAGTCAGAAGAGATCAACAGATACGTGGTCTGTCAGCTTCCCACTGGAATGCCTGAAGTTTGACTCGGTAGGAAAAGTTGCAAAATTGATTTGAGGAAATGCCTGAGCCCTACAGCTCGGCATAATGTTGTTTCCATTTGAAGTTGTATTTCCACTTGAATGCCTGATGATACTGAAGTATATTGTCTACTCGAATATGACGTAGTTATTTATTATTTATTTATTTATTTTAAGGTTTTATAGAGCGCGTAGTAACCCTAAATCATCCCAGCGCTTGGCCTGAATCTCGAGGGGGGGTAAAGCCATGACTGGAATTATGGGTGAGGAAAGAGGAGGGTCTTTAGTGATTTCCTGAACTGGAGGAGATTAGGTTCTGTTCTCAGTCTCCGGGGGAGATTGTTCCAGTGTTTAGCCGTGTGGACCGAGAAACGGCGGCCGCCGGCCCTGGCTTTTTTGACTCTGGGGACTGTGATAATAGTTATATACTGTATACCCAGGGCATCTGATGTCATTTCTCCAGTAAAAAAAAGTTATTGTGTCCTGTTGATCGGTAAAGTGATTTAGTTTGGGTCCATTAGACAACTTAGTTACTACACCTGCAGAGGAGTGTGTGTGTGCGTGTGTGTTTTTACATTGACAGTGTTCTGTTAAAATAACTGTGGCTTTACGGCAGTATCTGCTGTGTAGCACAGTCGAGTGCAATAATGTCTGTTGGAATTCTGTTTAAACATGAAAAAAAATGTTATGCTCCTTGTCAACCCTTTTTCAGACCCTCATTTGGTGAGATTGGTATATTACGTGGACAACATTTTACCCTTATTATTACCTGTTAAATATTAGAGTACAGCAGTCAGTGGGTGAAAGGTGAACCGCTAACTTTCGCAAAATGCTTTTCTCTGTGAATGCTATGTCTGTATGGTAACTTTTGGTCTTTCTTAGTTTGGAACAGAATATATTTTTGTTCAAATCTGTATATTATGTAGCAGGTGCTGGATTATATAGTGTTAGACCTAGCATCTTTGGCGTGCCTCTGCCGCCTCCTTTTTTTACGCTGTGCTGGATTTCATTTTTGCTGGTTTAGAGGCTTTGGGCACTTTGCCATTGCTGATCAGTGTCAAAGTGTTAGTGATACCTAGGGAAATTGTTATTGTAATTGGCTAGCCATGATTGGCATATTTGTATTACCAAGAAGTCCCTAGTAAAGTGCACTGGGTGTACCAGGGCTGGTGATTCAAAAGCTACTAGTGGGCCACCCACATGAGTAGCCCTAAAATGGTGTCTGAGCCTGCCACTGCAGTGCCTGTGTGCAGTCTGTGGACTGCCATTTCAACCTGGCCAATGTCCCCACTGACCAGGCCTAACCCTTCCGTTTATGTACACATTGGATACCCCAATGGAAGACCCAAGGTACCCCCCTGGGCAGGGTGCAGTGTATATGAAAGGTAGAGCATGTACTGGTGTGTGTGACATGCTCTGGTCGTGAACTACAGCCATTTTCGTTTTTCACTATTGAAAGGCCTATCTTGCCCATAGGCTATAATGGGGAAGGCTGAGTATAATGGTTACCTGCATATCTTCCCATAGGAGATAGGACATAAAAGTCTGGTATCCCTGAACTCAGAATTTAATAACACATCTTTTGGGAAAGATGTTTTTTAAGACCTGTGTTTGAGAACAGCACTTTTAGAAAAGTGGCTGTTCTCTTGTCTGACTTTTCTGTGTGCCTTGTCCTGTTTGTGAATTGACTGTCTGGTTTGTGAGTGACAGGGGATGGGTGGCTCCCAGAGGCTGAGTAGGCCATCCCTGGGCTGAATAGCTCCATCTGCATCTAGAGTGGTGGGAGGGGATAGCACCTGGGCCTGAATAGGACTGTGCCTGCTTTACACAATGCTGGTCCTGCTGGGCGGCTGACGACCCTGCCCCTATCTCTGAAAGGAATGGAGAAGCCAGGAAAACCCAAGTGCTCAAGGAACACCCAGAACTAGTTCAGACTGGGCTCAAGGCCCTCCTCGCACAAAGGGAACAATTACTTTTTTGGGTATAAGTACAGGACCCCAGACTACAGAAAATTAGATCATCCTGGAATCAAGAAGGAACCTATGCCAACGAGAAAGCTGGAAGACTGAAGAGGAAGGACTGTCTTGCTGTGTGTTTGCGGGCTGACCTGCAGTTGCTTTGCTGCCAAGGAGAGGGGAAGGACTTTGTTGTTGCTTTGTCGCCTTGCTTGAAGAGATCTCCAAGGGCCTGAAGAGAGCTGGCCTCCTGTTAAGAAGTCCCAGGAACAAAAGGACTTCACCCCCAGCTTCCCTCTGAACTCTGCTGAGAGAGTTCTGCCTTCCTAGAGTGCTGAATCCGACTGAGGGGCACCTGGAATTTGTTGCTTGCTGTTTGGGAAGCTGGACAAGGAGAAACAAAGACAATCTGCAATTTTCACGCATCGCTCTCTTGCCGAGCGCATCCCCAACAGTGCGAGGAAATTCCCACCGCCGCGAAGATAGAGATCGGCTGCAAGAACCAACACATCGTTTGCTTTCGGAACGCATCCCCCCGATGCGGGAATTTTCCTGTCGCTGCGAGTATCGTCACAGAGCATGTCGTCGCTGGGTGAGATCGTTGCACCGCTTGCTTGCGGACCGCATCACATCGCTGCGGACATCGTCAAAGAGCCATCGCATCGAGGGCCGCGAGAGGAAAAGATCGAAGCTGCGCGGCGCCGCCGCACCTGAGATCTTCGCCGTCCCGGAGATCGTAGCATCGTACCTTTGCGAAATGCTTCCTACGGAACCTGCTCACCGGAATCCATACAAGGTATCGCCTCCCTCCCCATACAGACCGGATTCATCGCAACACGCCTGCTTCGTCCAGCGGGGTTGTCGCATCACCTCCCCAGGGTCTCAGGAGGGACACATCGCTTGTTTTTCAACGCTGCAGCTTCATTTTGGAACTTTGTTGCATCTACAGGTACTTCGGGTTAAACGTGACGCAACTGTGGATTATTTTGACTCAAACCTTAAGAACTCTTTTGAAATCATATTGTGAACTGTGTATGTTGGATTTTTGTTGTTTTGGTCTGGTTTAGTTTAGATTAAATACGTTTATTTTTCTAAACTGTTGTGGAGTCCTTTTGTGGTGTTTTCACTGTGTTACTGTGAGTGTTGGTACAAATACTTTACACATTGCCTTTGATAAGCCTGACTGCCCGTGCCAAGCTACCAAGGGAGTGAGCAGGGGTTATCTAAAGAGTGTATCCTCCTTACCCTGACTAGAAGCAATGGTCCCTATTTGGACAGTGGTACCTACCTCTGCCAACTAGAGACCCCCAGATCGAACATATAGCATATGCCTCAAAACCATAATTATATGAAAAACACTAGTTTTGCGTCCAGTGGCCCTGTTATTTTAAAGTCTCAAGTTTCAATGGAAAGGCCTATTTTTAGTATGCTAATAACGTCATAGCTTCACGTGACACAAAAATGACTGGCTAAACCAAAAAGGGGTCTGGTTATGTAATGATGCTCTGCACTGTACTGCAATAAAGGCCAGGCCCTGTGCTCAACCCATTCTGTTCATAGCCAAATGTTGTGCTTAGTTGGGAATACCCATACTGAGGCTAGGCCCACTCCTTGGCCAGCGCTAAGTAGCCTCTGAGATAAGACCCAACTGCACATGGTTGAAGGGAAGTCAGAGTGGATATGTGCAAAAAGAGACTTAGCATAGGACTATGTATTGCAGATACAGGAGTTGGAAGCAGTAGTTGGCTAAGGGGGAGGTGATACATGATAACAGAAGACTAACCACACATAAAAATACACCTGTAAATAATGACCTACCCAAACAACAGTTATGTCATTAATGATGTCAGTGGTTAGGTAAATAGATAATATCACTAATCATCTCAATGGTGTAATTGGTGATGCAGTCTTTCATAAAATGTCATAGGCAGGGCATTGGGGCGAGTTGCTTGGCTAACCATAACTGGCAGTGATTTCAATTTGACCTAGAATCGTAGCAATAATCTTTCCCTCTCTCTCTCCAATCTACTCCTTCCCTCTCCCTCCACCTCTTTTCCTTCCATTCTCTGTCCCCCATATCATTAAATGTGGTAGACAAGGCATTCCCTGAACCAACTTAGAATCTTGAGTTCAAGATTCCTGCAGGTCAGCATAGGAGTATGGGGGAAAGGCAAAGATAGTTTGGGAGATCTAAAAGTAATATTTCCAAATGTAAGTCTCATATGTACGTTTGCTCTTTGTAGATCAGATTTAGACCATACCCAACATGAAGATTCCACTGTACTCTGACTTCTTTTTTAGAGTAACTCAATTCAGCATTTTCTAAGATACGTGCACAACAATGCGTGGATGGAATTTAAAGGTTAATATTTTGCGTGGTTTTTTTTGGTTTGGTTCGATCATTACTCTGGAAATCATTTGCAAATCCGGAACAGCAGAGGATTTTTTTATTTTTATTTAACAAATTAGGATTTTCTCTACCCACTTAGCATTTTTCCTCTCATTTCTGGATCTGTAGATCTGAGCAATGTGGTATACTGATAGAGACAGAAAACTTGTGCTGTGACAGCCATTATGTTAGATAAGGGATTCTTGAATATTTGTGGGATCCTGCGTCTCAGAAAAATCATATAGTTTGGCATGAAGGGACCAGGAAAGAATATCCACAAAACACTACAGCTATATAAATGTAATAGTTTAAATGGATAACTGAATGAAAGCTTCATCTTTAAGAAGAAACTTGCAGGAAAGGCTTTGTTTATTTCATCATGCCTAAATATGACAAACATTAATTGTGGAGGGTCCCTGTAGGATACAACGATCGCTAAAAACATTTTTAAGTATGTTTTGAATATGTCACCTAAATGTTTACTCAAAAAATGACATTCATACAATAGCTGCAGTAGCATGTAAGACATACTACTTTATCCACATATACCACATAGCAACAAACGGTGTCACCTGTACCTTCTACTGGCCCTTAATAAAATCCTTTGAGGCTGCTTGCATGCTACAATGTTATGTTGAAAGATGTGCTCTGGCGACCAACTGAAATGGCTTCTTGGTAGCAGAGCTCTGTGCCTGAATCCAAATGCACCATACCCGTTCTGCATATCGGACCAAAATTGAGTCTCAAAAATGGTGACTGGTCTCCTACTGCTTCTAAGTGCCAGAAGAAACAAAGACTAATCATCACAGGTTGATGGAAGGGAGATTGCAGCAAAGGCCCTCTGATCCATGGCACAATGCTAAGTAAGGCCGGAAGACTCGGTGATGTGGGCTGCAGGTCTGCCTGGGACCAGCATGGTGATACATGCCCAAGTTGTAGGTGCCTCCGTCTGGTTGACTATGTGTAGTCCCACTCCCCACACATCTGAACAGCAGATCATTCAATGGTTGCTCAGGTTGCAGAGGTATTTGAGACCAACTCTGAATGGCTGTGTGCTGTGACAGTTGAACCCTGGTATTTGGTGACAAAGGACCTGCCTGTGTGAAAGGCTACTTTGCTTCATGAAGCAGTGAAGCCAGATGCCAAAGATAGAGGGGCATTGATAGATCATGCATGAGTAAGTGTGATATCAACCTGCCTGGGGATGTAGAACTACTTATCCTACTGTGTCTGCCATTCTGAAAGCAAACATGAGTCATGCGCAGTTTACCTGTAAAGCTAAATACTGCTCAAACCCATTCCCACTAAGGTGTAGTCAAAGACTGACTGAAAGGTGGTCTGAAACACTTCTTCTCAGGGTTTCAGGCAGATTTCTGTGACTGTGAACAGGAGTGCCTGTGAATCCACTTCTCACAGTTTGTACAGACAACCAGTAGTATTGCAAGTTGTCATTCGAACAGAATTGGCCTTTCGAACAATACCAGTCTGGAAGACTGATGAACAAAAACACCACTGATAATTAAATTGATATCATGGCTTTCCTGGTTGACATGAGGGGGAACTTCAAATCAGTTCACCAGAAAATTGACATCCTCAAAAGGCATGGAAAGAAATCTTAAAGAACAGAATTAATTTATTTAAAAAAAAATTGACTGGATTTGTCACATCGTAGAATTTTTTGTTTTGAAGATATGACCACCTCATAGTGCTGCTGTATAAAAGGTGTTCACTCCTGTCTAAAAATATTAGGCCTCCCCAAAACCATTGACTTGTGAAGGCTGTAACCCTTTTTAAAGAGTTTGCTTGCTGACCTTTTGGGGCACACCATCCTCTGTGTTGTTTTTATTTTCTGCGAGAGCGCACTTTTCCCTTCTCCTGAGACCACACAGTTAAAAGTTCTGCTTTATTCGACTCAGCTGAGAGTAAACCTACTTGGGAAATCTTAGCGCTTCACTGATGCAAAAGAAGCATTCTTCCATATCTGAATTTTTCAAGTTGATTGTTGGGTCAGTAACTGATTATGCAACATTTTGGGGGATCTTTCACTGCTACATAGGATGTATGACATTACCCAAGCAAGCAGAACTCTAACAAGATGTTCACACAGTTACAGCCTGTTGGGGCAGAACTGCACATTCTGGAAAACAGCATACTGACTTCGGTGACCCTAACTGTTTAACAGAGACTAATATTCTACTGCAGAAATATCATTAAATGGATGATAAGCAGATTATCTGACCAAACAGTCATTGGCTCATCATTACTGAGATAGCAAAAGACCTGGCAAAACGCGTGAGTGGATGGAGAAAAGAAGTAGGGGGAAGGAAGTGATAAAGAAGGTTAGAAATGAGGACTGAGAAGTAGGCACTGACATTTGCTGCATAGTGGTGGCTTTCTCTGTCTACTATTCCTGTTTATGCACTTCCAGGTTGAAGCTAACCTATGCACATTTTGAATAATATGTGGTTTGCGGCATGCCTTTTGCATGCATGGAAAACAGTAGCAGAAAAATACTTTGCAAACCAGGCTCATTGACTGAGATTAACTAGCATTGCAAAGCCAGTAGTTTCTGTTTTATATTGCAAGTGGCAAACTATACCGGTGGCAAAGCAAACCTACTTTACATATATCTCAAAACAAAACATTGAATTCATTATTTTCAATCTTTCTAAAATGCATGGTATATTGCTCAAATGCTTTTCATGCAGGAAACAGAACAGAGTTAAAAAAATCCTGTTGCATGCAATTAGTTTACAAATGGCACAGAACAACAGTTGAGAGAACATAATTGCTGTCAGAGGCTCTGAGTAAGGCATTGTCAGAGATTTTAAAGGGGAAAAAGCTTGCCACAGCCTAGTTGGAACTGATACAGTTTCTTCGGCCACTTCGTGCACTCCCTCAGTCCAGGGGCTATGTAGTCCTTCTACCTCAAATGCCAAACGAGTGAATACAGCAGACTGCTTCTCCACCCTGAAAGCTGCCTTTATGTTATGAGGCCTGGACTTTTACAGGTAATACAGGAAGGTAACCAAAATAATACTTTAAAGTCTGCTCTTTAGTCAGACTTCAGTAAAATTCTGTTCTGGTTCTTTCATGAGCAATCTTGGAGGGCTTGCAGTCCATTGTAAGTTGCTGGCACAAACTCCTATCACCTAATGATCTACGCCTCACATATTTTTTCTGCTTTGCAAAGTGTGTCAACGTGTTAGTACTTCAAAAAATCCAGAGACCTATTACATTCAACAGAGCTTGTATTGGGCTTTTGTTGTAAATATATCTCTCGACTGGAATAGAATTAGGTTTCTTCCCTTCCACTTGGAGTTAGTAGTTTGATATTTCTCCTGCCCTTGATACTGAATATCATGATTGTATCCATTGCCTTGAAAAATTGTGTTAACTGAAAAAGCTAGAGGCCTTATGCAGTGGGTAAGAAGACTATGACAAGCTGCCTTTTCTTGGTGAAGTGTTCTAATATGCAGGCATTGTACAATAGAAAGAAGCAATGCACAAACCACCCGAAAAATACAAATGACAGGTGGATGCTTTTTGATTCGAGAGCAAGGTTAGTCCAAACATGTGCAGCATCTGTGGCATCCAATGAAGGTCTTGATGCAAGTAAGAAGTTTACATCTGGCTGGGTGCATATCCAAAGAGAGACTGTTGATCTACCCAAGTGTAAGTACAAGTATTAAACATGTCCTTTGCAAAAGGCTTTCAAAAATGATCTACCATTCACTTTAATAATGGTTGTCTCTTCCACCCCAGACCCTTTGTTTTGGAATTTTGTTAGCATTGATGGGTCCTACGGCATCCTGGGCCCTTTATCAAGATCAACCTATCGGTCATGTAAAAAAAGAATGTGAAAATCATTAGAGTGGACTTCATGGTACATGTGCTTGCCTTCTGACAATTAATCACTTGGTAGAGGTTTCTATTACCTTGCTGCAGATGCTTGTTTAACGTGTGTTAAGAATGTGGTCACTGCACAGGAGAATAGTCATGATTGTTGTATGCATTTTCCATATCTGATATTTCTTTCATATATTAAGATCATTTGTTTGTTCTGTTTTACAGCTGACATGGGTTTTGCCAGGTTATTTAATTCTCCTTTGAAGCCTTTAGCAGATTTAGATCCAGTAGTTGTAACCTTCTGGTATCGCGCACCAGAGCTGTTATTAGGAGCAAGACATTATACTAAAGCTATTGGTAAGTAAAAGTAAGGAAATGCACTGTGCATCTTCTCTTATTTAATTGTTGTGCCTACAGCATTATTAAACATTGTTACCTCGGTTATTCTGTCATAGAGATATGAAAGTAACAGTAACTGTGTAGGAGCAGATATTGTTTTTGCTAAATATTTTTAATCTGTTTTCTGTTCCACTCAAACTAATAATTGAACAAGTACTTCTAGCCATTTGTACAATTGCTAAGGAATGTACTGTTGGTTAATAGTTGACAAAAATGTACTTTTGGCTATTCACATTGGTCACACAAATAAGTAGCTCAATAGAAGCTCAGCAGGTATACTTTTTTAAAATTTGTTTTATTGAAACATAACAGCTCCATCAAAATACACATCAGATAGCAGTGGAAGTGTATTTGTGATTTCACAATAGAGTATAAAAAAGAAAAACCTTCCTTCGGCGTACATATTGTTGGTCTATCCCCGGAGCATGCCCCGACAAAATTCAACAGGCTACATTAAAACATCCCTGCCACCCTGTCTAGACCCCCCCCCCCTAATCTGAGTCCTCACCCCGCCCTCCATCCCCAGCCCCCCCATTTCATGCCCAGAACCTCTCATAAGCATAGGCTCGTGGCCTCTCAGTATGTGTGGTTACCGAGTGTACACAGTGTGTGGTGCTCAGTGGGAGAGTTCCTATGGGGGGGTACCCTCATCATCGGTGAAGCCTCTGGGGTATCCATCCATTCCCCTCTGTACCTTCGCCATGCCAGCCATATCTTTTCCCATGTCTTGGGGCAGCCCCGACTATTATAAATGACTTTCTCTGCCACCAGTCCATGACTTGTTCCCATTCCTCTATCGTTGGTAACAAGTCACTCCCCTAGAGTCGAGCTACGTTACTCTTGGCCACCATGCTTGCGAAGGCTAACCATGTCTTATCATATTTGGGCCAGGCAACGTCACCTGTCACCCCCAGAATGTGCCATCTAGCCTCTAGCGGTACCTCCGCCTCAACACCTCCTCCATGATGTCTTTCAGTCCGACCCAATATGCACGAATTTTGGGGCAGTCCCATAGAATGTGAAAGAAGGTGCCCTCCTCCCCACAGCCCCTCAAGCAGAATTGTGTTGTCGCAAACCCCATCTTAAATTGCACTGTTTGGGGGGTTGTAGGACCTATGTAGGATGCTTAGCTGAACCAATCTGAATCTAGCTCGAATCGCCACCTCTCTAGGACATTGCATGGCCTCATTCCAGTCATCGTCCTCCAACAAGCCAAGGTCTGATTCCCACTTTTCCCTCAATGGCCCCAGTGCGTCCGGAATATTTTTAATGAGCTTTTTGTAGGTAAGTGTGATGGCTTTCTCAATCACAGGGTCTAGCAGTAGCCTGTCCTCAAGTGGGGCATACTCAAGTAGTTGATCCCCCTGCTTCAAATGGGTATGCAAGGCGTGTTTGAATTGTTGGTAGTGTAGGAATTCGCCATCACCCATTCGGAATTCCGTCTGTAGGGTCGCAAACTCCACCAATTGTCCCCTCTTCCATACGCCCCCCAGCGTATCTATGCCGGTCAGACTCCACTAGCGCAGTTCACGGAGTTTCACAACCTCCCTGAGGAAGTTGCCTTTCCATAAAGGCGTTTGGGCCGTAAGCTTCGCCACCCACCCAAGCAACTTTGTTGCCCGTTTCCACACTCATACCACTACCGCAGTCTGGGGAGGCAAGGACTGGCTGCGCCTGGCTTTAGAGTGTAGAGCCGCTAAGTATGAATCCGCTCCCTGGGCCATATGGTCCACCCGATAAGCGGGTTCCTCCTGTGGGGCAAATGCCCAGCCATTTATATTGATCAACTGTGTCGCCCAGTAGTATAGACGGATGTCGGGTACTACCAGCCCCCCTCATAAGGACCCCGCTGCCGTTTCCGAAGAGCAATTCTCGGACACCCTCCACTCCATAGTAAGGAGCGTTGCTCGGACTCCACCCTCTTAAAGACATGCTCCGGGATCGGGAAGGGCGAGCTCTGCAGAACATACAGCAGACGAGGCAGGGCCATCATTTTGAATACCATGGCCCTGCCCATTAGGGAGACCGGGAGGGTCCGCCAGTGCAGCACGTCACTGTGAAGGCGTTCCAGTTGTGTCTGGATATTTAGCTGGAGAAATGCAGTGTTGGATGGTGTGACCCATATTCCCAGATACCGGAACGTTGTGCTCCAGACCAGGCCCTCACAGCCAACCACGGTGTGAGGCTGGGGTCCCGCCAGAACATGGCCTAAGGATTTGCTCCAGTTGATACGATACCCGGAGTATTCCTCGAATTTGCGCAACATGACCATCAGCCACTGTATGGACTCCGGCGGTCTCTGGGTGTACAGCAAAATGTCATCGCCATATAGTGATACGCGCTCCTTGTCTATGCCCCACACCCCAGGGTCCGTCCTAACCCAATGGTCGGGAGAGGGGGCAGCCCTGTCTCGTGCCGCGCCCCAATCAAAATTCCCACGACATAGCCCCATTGAACCGGACCCTCACCAGCGGCCCCGTGTACAGTAGCTTCACTCAGGCGCAGAAGTTGTCCTCGAAGCCCAACTTCTCCAAAACTGCGTATATGTAGCGCCATTCAATACTATCGAAGGCCATATGGGCATCGAGAGATAGCAGTGTCGCTGGCACCTTCCGGCGCGTGGCTACTGTCTGCAGGACCCCGAATAGGCGGCGCAAATTGAGTCGCGTGCTCCTGTGGGGCTTAAAGCCCGACTGGTCCGGATGGACCAGCGATTGTATCACCGCACCCAGGCGTGTGGCCAGGATCTTCCCTAGGACCTTTGTCTCATAGTTACAGAGGGAGATAGATCTGTACGAGCTGCAGTCCTCCTGCGGTTTCCATGTCTTATGGATCACAACGATCGTTGCCAATGGTAAATCCCTCGGAAGCTGCCCAGTGTCCCGCGCCTCGAAGAACATGCTGCACATGTGGGGCGCCGTGCGGCTAGTCACACAGCCAAACGCCTCCGCTGGGAACCCATTGGGCCAAGGTGCCTTTCCTGTCTGCAGGTCCCCCATGGCCTCCTCCATTTCCTTGACCGTAATATCCGCCTCCAGCACGTCTCTGTCCGCGGACTCCAGCACAGGCAGCCGCAGGGGGCCCAGGAAATCGCGACACTCCTGTTCGCCCCTTGTCGTGTGAGACCGGTAGACCTCCTCATAATATCGCATAAAATCTTCCGCTATTGCCACGCTTGTGGTGCTCACTGACCCATCCGGCCGCTCTATCCTCGGCACCCAGCTGCGGTCTCGATCTCTCTTCTCCAGCCAGGCGATCATTTTATTCGCCTTGTCCCCCCTCTGTTGGGTGGCAAGTGCATGCGATCGCGCCTGTTCCGTCAGGACATCCTGTAGCTCTTTACTTAAGAGGCGTGCCTTATGCTGTCTGTCCCGCTCCTGAGCATGAGTACGTTCTGTCCCGCTTTCCAGAGCATGAAGCTCCGATTCCAGTTTCTCCACCTGCGCCTGTTTGTCTTTACGCCGCCTCCCTACCTCGGCCTGTACAAACTCCCTGGCCACTGTCTAGTACGCCTCCCACACTATCCAGGGGGAGCTCACAGAGCCTACATTTTCATTGAAGTAATGGTCCACCCTCTCCCGGAACCTCTCCTGGAACTCCTTGTCCTTAAATAGAAAGGAATCCAGCCTAGGGGGGACACTCCAGTCTCGCTTGGGACCCATCATCTGTACCCCCACCGGTGCATGGTCAGAAATCCCTCTAACTTTATGATGTCCGTCTCGAAAAAGGTCCATGTAGTCTGCTAGTGTAAATATGTAATCAATCCTAGAGGATGACACATGGGCTGCAGAGATGTGCGTGTATTGTCTAACATGTGAGTTATGTGCCCTCCATAAATTGACCAAGCCCAGCACCTGTGCAAAATCCCTGAGGTGGCCTGTCCCTCCCCTACTCGGTGTAGTCGGCGATCCGTCCAACTCTCTAGCCATCACATCGTTCATCTCCCCTGCTCCCCCCCCCCCCCCCCCAGCCCCCCAGGACAAATGTCCCCATAGGCATTTCCAACAGCAGCTTTCCAATATCAGGGAGGGTAGTCTTGTGTAGCTTCGGAGGGATGTATAGCGAGCAGAAATTCAAAGTGCGGCCCTTCCATTGTGCAGATAATGCCGCAAAGCGACCCAGGGGATCAGACCAGCAGCGCCCCAGGACCAGTAGCAAGGAGCTTTTGATTAGGATACCTACTCCCCTGGATCCCGTTGTAAAGCCAGAATGGGCACGTAGGGTGTATCCAAATCTGTCTAGGGCCTTGCAATGATTCCCCAGCAGATGCGTCTCCTGTAGGAGGACAACATCCGGAGCGTGCCTGCGTAGGTACTCTAGCACAACAGTGCGCTTGATCTTGTTCTGCAGGCCGTTCACATTCCAGGATAGTATGTCAAGGTGTTGTGTTCTAGGCGAGTGTGACTCAGCCATTGTCCTCCCCGCAGAAGCTAAGGGGTAGTGACCAAATCCCCCTATCACCCCCCTCCCACCCGCCCAATGTGTGTCTCAATGGAGTCAAAACAAACATACGATACAAAAACAAACAATGAAAGCCAGAACAAAGCCCCCATTTTCCCCCGCAACAACCCCCCCCCCCAACCCCCCCCCCCCCTGCTACCCTGCTACGTCGGCCAACCGCGCCTGACATCCCCAACAAGCAGAGAGCCTGTAGCCCTTGAAATGATGGGTGAGTGGTGCAACCAAGTCCAGCATCCGAGGCTCCCCCCGACCCCACCTTACAGTTCATTAGGTAGTCCAACGATCGTCCCGATCTAGAGCAGTGTCCCATGACTGAGGAAGACCCTCCTAAGAATCAACCAGGGCACCCCATCCAAGTGGGAAATTAGCAACAGCAGCAAAGATATATCAAGGCCTGCTATCGATCCCCTCAGGAACCCCCATGCATTTCGAGGGCCCCCCACTCTCAGCGACCCTACAGGATTAGTATCCAAGGTCCCCTTATACGTTACATGTCCACAAGATCCTGCTAGTCCGAATCCACATACTCCACCTCCTCACTCCAGGTCCGGTGACGCCGAGAGGCTTCTCCTAGCCTGTTGGAGCTGGCTCTCCCGGCGCCGTCGTGCCTCCCCCGCCGACCCCACAGATGAAGCCGGAGACCGGGGGGGGCCGCGCTCCTCCAACTTCCTTGTGGTCCGGGCCTCTTCACTGCTGTCCCCGCTCTTCAAGCCAAGTATGTGCCTCCTCCGGGGTGGTGAAGAAAAAGGACTTCCCCCTCCGTCAAGACCTCGAGCCGCGCCGGGAAGAACATCATGTAGCGGAGACCGCGTTCTCAAACTTTCCTCTTGACGGCGTCAAATGATAGGCGCTCCTGCTGGACCGTGAGTGTGAAGTCAGGGAAAAAGCATATTGTGGCGTCCTCCACATGTAAGTCACCATGCTGCCGTGCCGCCTGTAGGATTGCATCCCTGTCTTTATAATTAAGAACCCGCGCGATGATGGTTCGCGGCGGGACCCCCGGGCGGGGCGGCGGGATTGGCGCCCTGTGTGCTCCCTCTATGACAAAGAATTTAGACAGTCTCTTGGGTTTCAGGCTGTTCAAGATGAGATCTTCTAAAAACAGCTCCACGCTAGCCCCTTCCATTTTCTCCGGCACACCTACCACCCTGAGGTTGTTTCTTCAGGCCCTCCCTTCCTGGTCCTCCAGCCGCGCCCCATCTGCCTCTGGTGGTGCGTGAGCTGTTGGACCTGTTGTTGTAACGACTTGGTGGTCCCCTGGAGGTCTGTAATGGCGGCAGTGTTTTGCGTGGCTTTCTCAGACGTTTTATTCAGATCCGCATGCTGAAGCGTCAATTCAATAGACAATTTGTCTATTTTATACTCCAGAGTAGTGCCCAAAGATTGTATGGCCTGCATTATGGAGGATAGAGATGGCTCACGGGGCTCCTCTGATGGCCCGGGGTGAGCCGAAGTTCCTCCTCCCTGGTCCTCCGTATAATTATCCATGGTGTTCGATTGGGTCACCGTGGACTTCTTGTTTCTCATGGCCTTGGGGGGTATTGGACGATCACCACTGGGCTTTCCGTCGTCTGCCCGCACCCAGCCGCCGCTGAGAGGAGCAGGAGTGGCCCTCCGAAGTTAAACACGGGCCCACTGATGCGCGCCGGCCGCCCGCCAATCTGGTCCACTGCCCACACACCTCACTCAGCCGTGTGCAGTCCGCTTGTGCTCCCCGTCCCGGCACCGTTGTCTCCGAGGGCCTCCTCCACCGCCAGGCGATGTGTCCCTGGTGCCCCGATATCTAGGGGCCTCCTGGCTTATATATTAGGCCTCACCTTCTTCCATCTTCTCACCGCGGTAGGGCCAGTCTTCTCCCCTTTCCCCCACTCCCCCGCCGGGGGGGGGGGCAACCTGCCACGCCGCCGCAGACCGGGGGAGGAAGCAAGGGTCCACACCACGTTGTGGCCTGGAGTGCACCGCCGCCGCGCGCCGCACTTGGCCGCCTTCCTGCGCTCCCACCGCGGCCCTCTGTTCACCTGAGGCCGGTGCTGCACTGGTGGGCCTTCATCCTGTAGGCCGCGCTCGGCCCGTACTTGCCGATCCCCGGTTCTTGGCTTCCCAGGGTCGGATCCGGACAGGGAAGGCACCGGCGGGCGTCGGAGGAAGGGAACTCCCCGATGCCGATGTGGGACGTCGTGGATCTGCAGGATCAGTTGTGGATTTTAGGGGTCATTGGGATCGCCGCCGGAGCGCCGCGAGATTATGCGGCCATCTTCGTCGCACCAAGCCACGCCCCCCCAGCAGGTATACTTTTAGAAAGGATTTATGTATTGAAGATATTAATCTTTCATATAAAAGAGATGAAAGAGTAGGATGAATCTTTAGTGCCATGTGTCGCACTGTGGCATGAGCTTCCTCTACTTTAAACCTTTCAGGGTTGCTGCTCCATCGTTTTCTAAAGATAACCCACCTTTGCAAGTCTGCCCGCAGACAAGGCTCCTGGCCTTGACAGACTCCCCATAACCTTTTACAAAGAATAATCCCAGATCCTAGCCCCCAGGCTACTCGATATGTATCGGGATGCCATAGAAGCAGGATTTCTTCCTCAATCTTTAAGGGAAGCCTTTATAGTTGGACTACTCAACCCGGTAAAGCTGGCAGATCAGTGCATCTCCTATCGGCCCCTGTCCCTCGTCCGTACCGACAATAGTATCTTTTCAAAGGTTTTTGCAAACCGGCTGCTGCTGTTGCTCCCGGTGATGGTGCGACCTGACCAATCTGTATTTATTCCAGGGAGTTCGACCTTACATAATTTTGTAACCCTTTTTGCAGTAATGCATCATATTCTCCCTCTGCTTCTCTATTGGATGCTTCGGAAGCGTTTGATTCATTGGAATGGACATACCTCTTCCCATCGTTGCAGAGAATGGAACTAGGGGCCTAATTCATTTCACAGGTTCAGCTTCTATACACTCTTCCCACGGCCTGCATAGGGCTCAACTACCTCATCTCTGAACCATTCCCGGTCATGCGTGGCCCGAGGCAGGGGTGTCCACTCCCACCCTCCCCCCTCCTCCCTCCTTGTTGTTTGCTGTGGCAATGGAGCCCCTTTCAGCATGTCTTGGCCAACATCACGTGGAAAGAGGCATTGGCTTTGCGTCCAGTGGTCTGGCTGTATTGCTATACGCGGATGACGTTACCCTTTGTGTGCAGGACCCACAGGCCAACTTGGACCCCTTAACGCGGAAGGTGGTGAAGTTTGGAGGTTATTCCGCATACAAGTGAAATAGGCAAAATCTATAATCTTTCCTTTAACTGAGACAACCCTGCCCTTCTCATCAGAATATCAGTTGAAATGGACTTCTGGCTCGACCAAATATTTGGGCATCTGCATTAGTAAGGACCCTGTAGAACTATGGTGGGCCAACTACGGGAGGGCGATAGACTGGTTAGAAGACCGCGTTCCAATTTGGTCCAGGTTAACATGGTCTATAGCCAGCCGTATCACCCTGGCCCACATGGTTATTGTCCCCAAAATCTCTTCAGGGTCTTTCCAATGCCCCTTACTACTAGTTTTTTCAAACAACTACGGTCCAACTTAATTACTTTGATGTGGGCAGGACAACAACTCTGTATGAGCTACTCACACTGCCACAGACACACAGGGCATGGGTGCCCTGGATATGCACCTCTATGCCATATGTGCGCAGGCCCAATATTTGCACTACGGGTTCATCCCATGCCGTTTCAGATGCATGTGGCAATTGAACTGGACAGAACTTCCTCACAGCCATTCACCAACGCTTTTTTCCTGCCCTACAAGGCCCCTAGGTCTGAGATTGACACCACACAGGGCTTGTGTTCTGCATGGGACGGTCTCTGAATGCTCACTGGTATACCAATGCTACATTCTCCGATTGTCTCTATGGCTAACCACCCTTCACTCCCGCCACTACATGACAAAGGAGCGATAGGGCGTGCAGGCAAACAGGGTATCCACATCTTTGCAGATCTTTACTGCAATGAGCACTTTCTCCCTCCCCTTGTGGCCACACCTTCACTAGCCCCTGCGCTGCTTGATACGCTACTCTATGTCAAGCTGCTTGTCGCACAATCCACAAGACTTTCCCCTCTACGCCGCAGATGCTCACAGTGCTAGAACATGTCTATGCCAACACATCACAGCTTAAGCCATTAACACGCCTCTACCTCCACATGCAGCAGTCCTCTCCAGCACATGTCCCAAAGGCCTGTGAAGCCAGTAGCCAGTCATTTGTGTTTTATATTGCAAGTGGTAAACTATACCAGTGGTAAAGCAAACCTACCTTACATGTATCTCAAAACAAAACATGGAATTCATTTTTTTCAATCTTTCTAAACTGCATGGTATATTGTTTAAATGCTTTTCATGTAGGCAACTGAACAGAGTTAAAAAAAATCCAATTGCATGCAATCAGTTTGCAAATGGCGCAGAACATTAGTTGAGGACTTGAAGAACATAATTTCTGTCAGAGGCTCTGAGTAAGGCACTGTCAGAGATTTTAAACGGAAAAAAGCTTGCCACAGCCTAGTCTGAACTGATAGAATTTCTTCGGCCATTGTGTGCACTGCCTGAGTCCTACCTCAAATGCCACGTGAGTGAGCACAGCAGCCTGCTTCTCCACCCTGAAAGCTGCCTGTGAAGCCTGGAAGACTGATCTTGATACTCCTTTGACTGATGCCCAATGGACTTTCGGATGCAGCCTACTTGAAATGCTATCCCCTATCGGCTCAGTCTCATACATTTCAAACTTCTGCATTGTCTATACCATGTACCTAAGCAATTGCTGTGGATGGGGCTCGTCCCTGACTCGCTGCCTAGCACTTCATGCTGACTTCATACATCTAGCCTGGTACGGCCCAAGGTCGCACTCTTGACCGAGGTCTACTACACACTGAGGGAAGTCAATGATACATCCACCCCCTTGTCTCCAGTAACTGGGATGCTAGAATATGTGAAAGAGGTACAGCATGCTTCACGCAGACTAGCAGCAATGTGCTCCTACTAGCTTAAGGCAGGTTGCAGTGCTCTGGGGCAGGTCAGGGGCTCCCACAATCTAAGAGTGGCTCACTGACATTTCATACTGTCAGGAGCAAGTCTCTGCGTTCTGGGAGCTCATGCCGTTGAGATCCCATCCCAGAGATATCGGAGAGCCGTTTACCTTGTAACGTTTGCGACGAGACCAGGCCTCTCCTACCAGGATGGAACACCCTTCCATTGTTGAGCACACTGCTTCGTGAGCTATATCTAGGCTGTCCGGAATTCGGTTAAAAACGAGTCTCCCCGATATTACCCTACCGACTGCAAATTAGCCGACCCGGTTTAAACCGAGTAATGCAGAATTTTTCACATTTAATTCACCACTTGGCCATTTGCACCTTTTCGCCACTTGAGGGAGCCAAAGCAGTACAAACCCAGCAGCCGAGCTAGGCATCGGTAATTCCATGTGTCGGATTATCGTTGTCTGGGTCGCAGAATACACCTTTTAGTGTAACGCACAGTCAGTAAAATGTACGCTGCTGCATAAGCATGTGTTGCAGCCTTGTAGACAGTACAATCCACTGTGTGGGTGTCTTTTACCAGGGCCACGCATTATAGCCCACCGCTAATTAGTGTCCGAGCTACTGTGTGAGAGCAATCACTGCATCTGAGGTATGACGGGGCGCCCCACACAGCTGAAAATGGCGGTAACTAGCGTCTTATCCACGGCGGATTGACAGTTGAAAGCTACAGGTGGCCCCAGTCAGTTCATAGCATGGGCTCCCATCTTCTATTTCATTATTTCTCATTAAAGCGAATGTACGCCAACGCGGAGTACAACAATCCACAATGCGAGTACTCACTATGCACTGCAGCCAGGTGCAATTTAGGAACAGTACTGTTGGTATCACATTGTCGCTCCCAGCCAATACAAACCTGAGATCACATCACATAGCATAGTTTCGGACTTAGTTGTTCACTAACATTTGTCCAGACAAGCAGGCAGCATCACAACAACGGCCGTTTGGCATCCACAACCACACTCACGGCCAGTGGACAATGTCGATGCTAATCGGGCCCAACAGTATTAAAATCCATCAAACAGGCCTGCAGATCACAGGGTCCATGCAGGTCACCAGAATCAGTTTAGTCACTGAGTCTCACAGCGGCCGCTCCGCATGGCGCTGTGCTGTGCTGCAGGCAGGCCGCTCCATCACATACTGCGCTAGGCCAGAACCGGGAGGCCTCGAGACTGCAACACGTTGTTTTGGCCAGGGTTGTATTGGGAAGGTGGACATTCGGGCATTGGCCGATGGGCCGGGGCTCCAGGGACACTTGTGGGCCGTTTTTTTTGGGCCTCTGCAAACCTGCCCAAGAGACTTACAGTGTTCCCTAATCCCCGCCAGGCCACGGCACTCTAATGAGGCGCCAGCATCACGGTTCTCTCCTGACCTGCAGTAATTTGAGGCTGGGGGCCCCGGTGTTGCTCTGGCCTTTGGGGAATTCTTGCCTCGGCCCCCTGCTTCGTGGGGCCTGCTTGGCAAGTAGCAGTGTCATCCCCTGCTGGGCCATGGTCTTTAGGTTATGGGGGCAACAAAGGAGGGTGTGAATACGCGTGGGGGCGGCGGGGGGGGACTGATTTGTGGCCTTTGTGCGTTCAGTGGGTTGTGTCGGGCGCCGGTAGCGCCTAATTAAACCAGCCAGAGAATCTTGCACACAACTAACTAGTTTAGTTTAAAGCCTCGACCTAGTGACGTAGCGGGGGTGGGTGGGGGGACGGGACTGACTGTCCGCTCAATTACCAGCTCCCAGTATGACAGGAAATAGTGCCATTATAATAACCAATACCCTGAAAGGGAACGATAATAAAATAATGTTACCGTATAATCGCAAGTTAAAGTGAACACCCTACTTACAGATACAGTGCGCATAGAATAACATGCAGGTCACCCTGAATCCCTCTCTGGCAGAGCATGTTGTGTGCAAACAACTTCACGGAATCCCAAAAAATGCAGCATTTGAAGAGGTCATGTGCACCAACCAAGATTTATATTTGTGCTACGTATTCAGTGATTAGGGGCCAGGAAGCTGGTTTATATTACCTGCAATTCGGTCAATAGCTTTGAAATTGACATATGCGGTTATGTCTTTTTTTAAAAAGGTTCTACAGTAGGTCAACGATGGTGATGCACCTTTCATATGCTGCTACACTTTTCCATCTGTTGGCACAGTGCTTATATCTGTTAATGCGGTACCTTGCATCAATATCTTGCAGAGCATCTGTATCTCTTTGGAGCCCCCTGCACTGAACAAGGCTGAATTTATTTTCCATTTTCACCAGCTCGGTTGTCTAGAGAAGAACATTTGCTCTTATTTTATTGGAGTGTCAACTATTAACTTTTATATTACTGAATTTCCATTTACGTTTTTTAATATTTTTTAAATACAACACATTCATTAAAAAATGTTCTTCTTATACTGGGTGCAAATCTAGTATAACTACTTTGTACAAAAATCAAATTGCTACTTTCAGTCCTAACTTATGAAATGTCAAGACACTTCTGTTATTTATTTTATTGCAATGGTTTTAAGTAATCATGCAAATAAAATTGTTATCTTATCTTACATACTCAGGGGCCAATGCAGTGACAAACGTATGTACAGAAAATGTGTGTGTGTGTCTATATATAGGGAAAGGAGTTGGCCTAACGGCTAGAGCTGTTGACCTCGAATCTGGAAAACCGGGTTCGAGTCTCTGCAATGACGCTGAACATCCTGTGATTGTGGGCAAATTACCTAATCTCCCTGTGCCTAAAAAAATTGAATGTGTCCTAATGTAATGCAACTGGTGCTATGTAAGGCGCTCTGATACCTGATTCTGGGTAAAGTTTGCGCTATATAAAACTCTGTAAAAAAAGGAACAAAAAAACACCCACAAGACAAAGGCTGGCTGCAAAGTGCCCCCATTACAAACAACAGCACTTTGTTATTTTATGTGCAGGTGGCGCCAGGGTCTGGGGTGGTGAAGCAAAGCGGAAACGCCAACACAAGCCGCTCACACCTTGACCCGTCTGCGCGATCCTTATCTCAGGCCTGAACTGCTTCTGAGCCCAGGAAACGGAGGCTGAGGGAGGGGATAGCAGGCTGAGGATGTTGCTTTAAAAATAAAGATACAAAAATGGGCAAAGAACCTGCACGAAATTAACCGGCACATCCTCAGATTCCAGACCGATAGCTTGTTTGCCCGGGTATGCAGGGAAACTGTTGACCGCAGAAATGACAGTGGCATTCATACCAACCAGCACTTGCACCAATCTACCACAACACTACCCCACCTACTCTCATACCCGCAGCATTCCCGCACTCTAAGACAGACCACCACATCCACCTCTTCACAAGCACCTTTCTGGCAGTCATTTATTTATACGTGTCTGTGGGAGGAATGTGCTGCAGCACAGAAGGCATCAGACCAATGCTTTTACCCTTAGAATTGGTAGTTAAGCACCTTCTGTAGGGCCTCTGTTGAGGGATTCCTTGACTAGGTGTAGTATAGATGGTTGCATTAAATGTCTTTGAGAAACAAGCAATAAATAAAAGCAAAGCGTTCCATAAACACCGGTAAAACACTGTTTCAGTTGTTTTTTACGGCGCGAAAACGAGTAACCACTGAAAAGCACCGTTTTTTTGAAGTATTGAAATCCCTGGAAAACACTGAAAAAACACCACCAGAATTTACCAAAAATAGAAACTGAAAACCGGAAAGCCTAGCTATATCCTTTTAACTAACTGAGATGTATGTCGGGGTCTGCAGGCCCTCTGTTTATTTATGTGTGTGGTGGGGTTGGCCAGAACTGCTAACATCAACCTGTTCTGCACTGAATATGCTACAAGAATTGATTTGGCTTAGCCCATTGTACCTGACCACACCTCCTATATCTGCTTCGTAAATCTGTTTGCAATGTGTGAATGTCACACATTCATGGAATGCTGATGCTTTGTACACTGCCAACATTTATAAATAAAATATATAGATTTTTTGAAGATATCCCACCTTAAACAAAGCACACATTCCTTGGTAAAACATTGTCTTTACTCCTTCTGCATGCAGTACCAGCTAAAGCTTTGCTGTTAAAACAATGTAGTCAAACGAACTGATAATGATCTTTCAAAACCTACCAATATTATTGTCCAAGGCCTACCTGCTCTAACACAGTGTCATAACTTGCCAGCTATGGTCAAACCTCCTCTAGGGTTGTTAACAAAATCTATTTTTTACACTGATTGAATAGATGACCTTTTTATTAAATTATAAAGGAACATTGTCAGAATTGCTGAGCAGTCATATTTTCTCCATGCACATAGGTGACAAAATGTTTCCTGTAGATTTTATTTGCAGTCCTCCCTTCAGAGTTTCAAAGACTCTGGTTCCTTCAGTGCCAGACCTACTCTGTAGGGACTGTCACTGCGGAGGGTATGTTTCTTTCATTTCTCATTCAGCAGTGGAATGGAGGCTATAGACCTTCAAAGTTCCTTTACAAATAAATACATTTCTGTGTTTTCTTTATCATGGAGCTGTGGGATTAAATAGTTAAATTTTTACTCTACAACACATTCTGAACTGGTTAGGGGCCTGCCTGACTGTACGCCTGCTCATGTCCGCTCCCTTTTCTCCTTCTTTCCTATGTGATGCAAAACACTTATCACAGCTATTCTTTCAACCCCTTTTGAATCGGCGCTCTCATCTCAACCTGCTCTGTACCTTTCCCTTACCTGTTAGGGAAACCTATCCCTTGCTCACATCCACTGTGGCAGCAATTGCTTTAATCTTTGAGCTAATTCAGACGTTCTTTATACTTTAAAAAATGTTTGTATTTTATCTTTCAGTTGAAGTAAAAAACTTTCATCAAGATGATGCAATAGTACAGTTCTACAAGGAACATATTCATAACCTATATCTTCGCTCGACACACTCATTTGTTTTTCATTTATTGGCTTTGTATTTCTCCTGACTTGAGACTACTATTTCTTTGAGGCCCTTTTACTTGTTTATAGTTGTTTTCTTCTTTTGAGTTATTTACTGTGGAAGTCCTATCTTCTTCACTTAGCCCATCACAGTTTATCGATCAGCCCCAGTCTTCTCAAACATCGTCGAGCCATCTCTGACTTCATTTAACACTTTTTCAGCTTCCAGGTACATATCCATCCCTGCTTTGTTTTGTCACCTTCTGTGCACTACCCTATTCCCTGACCCTCTTAGCCACACGTAAGCCCAACATGCAAGACCTTGGATTTGGTATAGGCTGTTCTTTATTGTTGGTGATTCCAAGTTTTGAAAACTGGTGAGTGCATGTCATCTCCCAATTTAGAATCACTGCTAGCGTGGCTGTTATTTCTTTCCAACACATTTGTAACTTGCTGCCTCGCTGTACTGTTTGTAGGAATGTTTCTTTATCTGAACCATGCTTTATGCATAGAGGTGTTTTGCCCGCCCCATTTTGCACAGCATGCTTTTAATAGAATGTGCTGTATGCAGGATTTTTACCCTTTAAGCCAAATCAATTGCAATCTTGATTTTATTGCCAGTTAATCAATGTCAACGCCGAGTCGATGTCTTTTAGTATGCCATTTCGATGTTACCTTCAGTCTCTGGAGGAAGTCTGGTATTTCAGTCCAGTAATTGTGTATGCATTCAGGGTGTGCCTGAGATGAATGTATTTGTACATCTGGTTTTGTACCAGTTTGTTTTCTACTTGTGGTTTTGGGTCATTTTAATTCAATTTCTTTCAGAAATATCGCCCACCTTGGCTATCCCAATGACATCACTCTCTTGGAAGCTGTCTTGTTTGCAAAACTCTTCATTAGGTGCCCTTCCCACAGTGGGGTCTTTTATGTAAATTTCTCCTTCAACCCCCAAGTTGTTGGATGCTTTGTCCTAGGCTACTCGTGTTGTCTGTATAATGCTCATGTGTGAGTGCTTTCATTTACATTCTTTCTAACATCGTCACAGGGGTCATCTCTCTGGGCATATATCCCATCATTTATGATATCTTAAGTGGGAGGCCTATTAATATGCTCTTAAATCTGGCAGAGCTGTCACTCCACTTTACACTGATCTCCCTAACGTTTGTAATGCATTCCTCTGCGACAATTTCCAATGCAGTTCCAAAAGTGCTTTATTAGTCCACCATGAAAGAGTTCCACAAATCTATTTGTCATGCCTTTCATGCCTCTCTGATGTGCATTGGATTACCCAGTATATACAAATATATTTCTTGTCCTTTATTTTCTGGACCATTTTCTCCCTCCTTTTGTTGTATAGCTGGATGAATTGTAGTTGCAGCAATAACAATATAAGTCTCCTGTATGCTGCCATACTGTATATTTACAATTTCACAAGTTTCTAACTACTCGGTTTCTATGTTGTCTCCGAGCTTTCACATCCTTGTTTCTTTATGTTGTATCTTTTCTTGTTTTCCATTGGTTCAGGCTTAGATTGAGGTTTTTTTCAAGTTTAGAAAGCTTTATTGAATATATTATACATAGTAAAACATCAGTACATAAAGGATTGAAACAATTAAAGATAATATCATGAACATTTTAAATCTTTATGAAAAAATAAGAAATATACCAAGTACAAGAGGCTTTTGGGATTTTTCCATTTTTAGAAAAGAGAAGAGAGGAAAAAGAGAGAAAAGAGAGAAGGCAACATAATATACAACTCTGTATGATTAATGGGAGGTGAATTGTGAATTACCAGTAGGGGAAAAAGAAAAAATAAGAAGCAACAAAATAAAATCAAACAAGAGAAAAGATACAAAGTTCAAACCACATGTCTACAAAGAAAATCAGTTAATGGAGACAATAACAAATCTCTTTTGTTTAGTTATGATACAGAGGTGGCATAAGCACGATCAAGTCTATGATGATGGCATAACAAATTCCACCAGGCATTGTATGAAATTTTTTGAATTATCTTCCAATTGGTAGTGATGATCTGAAAGATGATAGCAACAACTAGATCTATAAACTTACATACATTATAAGAGACGTTCCTTAAAGGAGAGGATCCTTCCAAAAAAATGTGAGTAATAGCAAAAGAAAAGTCAGTATTTAAAATCTCATTTGACCCTGGGACAGTGAAAAAACATGTGAAGGAGGTCACCATTGATATGTGAACATGACAAACATCTCTTGGAATCCAGTAGTTTACATGTATAAAGATCAGAGGGGGTAAAAAAAGATTCTGTTCTAAAAATAAATATAAAGTTTGCGTAGTACTTGCAGAACGTGAAGCAGTGTGTATTTTGGACCAGATAGAATCCCAAATTTGATAGAAATCCTGAGCTAAATCTTGTTCCCACAAAAGTTCTAATTTTGATTTAACTTTGACAGTTTGTGAAAGGGAGAGTAATTTATATATAGCTGCAGCCTTGAGAGGGGAGGAAAAGTCAGGCGAAGGGGAAAGAGTAAGGTTAGTAATGGGCTGAGGAGTATGCTGAGAGATGAGTGAGGCAAGGGCATTTTTAACTAAGGGGTATTGGAAGGAGTACGTATCAGATATATGAAAATGGTCACGAACATCTAAGAATTCTCTTGGTGAATTCTCTTGGATCATAAACAATAATACCTTTATCTATCCATTCCTTCCAAAATAATGCCCTATTATTAATCTTTAAAAATGTATTGTACCAGATCGGAATCCGAGATTGAGAGTCAGCATGTAAAATAAAGAAGCGAGACAACGGTAGAGCGAGCGCTTTAGAATGTTTAAATATGGGGGTAATAAAACGTTTCGGTGGTTGAGATAGACGAGTCGCAGTAAGAAATGAGAAGGGTGAGAGTTGTGCCAACTCAATAGAACTCCAAGCAGTAGGGATAGGGCAGGAAGAATCTGAAAGAAAAGGCCACATCTGTTTTAACGTGAAGGCGGAATGATAACGACGAAGGTTGGGAAAGTTTAACCCTCCTTGGTCTTTTGGTTGTTGAAGACCGGTGAGAGAGATCCTCGCCTTACGATTAATCCATAGGAATTTAATAAGGGTTCGATTATTAGTTCTAAAAAAAGAGAGCAGGAGGGAGTTGGGAAGCATAGAAAGATAGAAGTTGGCAGTAGGGAGAAACATAATTTTAATAATTGAAAACCTACCCCACCAGGATAGGAAAAGAAGGGACCAACCTTCAATGAAAGTAGATATCTTTTTCAATAAATCTGCAAGATTAATGTTAAGGATTTTTCTGATGGTGTTCACATAGAGTGCACCTAAACATTTGATTTTGCAGGGACTCCATTCAAAACCAGAACCTTGGAACATATGGGAGGGGCAGAATTTATTCAAGGGTAGAACTTCGGTTTTGTCAATGTTTAATATATAACCTGAAACTGTAGAATAATCATTTAATAAGGAAAAAGAAGAATGTCATCAGCATAAGCGGTATATTTTATATCAATGTTCTTAAAGGTAAGCCCAGTGTAGGAAGATGAATGCCTGATTTTTTCTAGAAAAAGTTCTAAAGCAAGAATGACATGAAGAGGGAAAAGGGGGCATCCTTGTCTGGTTACTCTGTGAAGAGAAAAGTAGTCGGATTGAGAACCATTAACCCAAATGGAAGTGGAAGGGGCAGAATATAGCAGTTGAATATGCTGAATAATGTGAGGATTAAAGCCATGCCAGCGCAATACACCAAACATGAAATCACAACTCACGCTATCAAATGCTTTCTCAGCATCTAATGTTATAGTAGCGACTGGGGAATCCATTCTGGAAGCGAGGTGAATGATATTAAGGAAGGTTCTTGGGTTGTCCGTAATTGATCTACCCTTAACAAATCCTGATAGATATATATTAATGAAATCCGGAATAACTGTATTAATACGAATGGCAAAACTTTTTGCATACATTTTACAGTCAGTAATAATTAAGGTGATAGGCCTATAATTTTTGCACATGGAAGGGTCTTTGTCCTTTTTAGGAATCGGGCATAATATTGGTTGAGTCAAAGAACCGCCTGATTTAAGAAAATAATTAATCAATGAGAGTAGGTGGGGTATTAATGTGGACTTAAAGTGTAGGTAGAAGCGAACAGTAAAACCATCTGGACCCGGAGTGTTCTCTTTGGGTAGCAATTTGATGGCATTAATTGTTTCTTTATCTAATATAGGAGCATCTAGGGAGGAGAGGTCCAGAGACTGGTCAGAAAACTTGGGAATGGATTGAAAGAAGGAGTCCATTTGCGAAGAGGTCGGAGTGGATTCTGCAGTGTATAGGGAGGTATAATATTGATCAAGAATCTTATCGTCAGCAGAGTGACACACTCCCGGAGCGTCCTTAATAGCAACAACTTTGGATTTCTGCTTCTTAATTTTGAGATAATTTGCCAAAGATTTACCCGCCTTGTTTCGTCCGCCGTACATTTTTGCATTACATTTGAGAAGATAGTTGCTAGCAGAGTCCCAAGAATGCTCATTATATTGTAATTTTGCCTTATTAAATAAGACAGGGTTTCTTTGGAGTTTGTTGTGAAATATTGATGTTCAAGGTCTTTAATCTGTTTAAGTACAAGGGAAGATTTCAGGAGAGCTTTCTTTTTCTTATTAGATACAAAGGCAATAATAAAATCACGCCCAGCGGCCTTAAAAGCATCCCAGACAAAATGAAAGTGAGGTGTGGAATGAAGATTGTTAAGGAAGAACTCATCCATACAGTATGTAAATTGCTCAACAAAATGAGGGTCTAAAAGGAGAGAATTGTTAAAGCGCCAGCGACGCGAAAGTGGAAGGAGGTGTAGGGTAGTCCAGGTCAATAATGACAGGAGCTTGATCTGAAATGATCTGAAATGAGGATAGAACCTATTTCTGAGTTAGTCATGAATTGTAAGGCATCCAATGCGGGAGTGAGATTTGTGAACTGGGGAAAAGTAGGAAAATTCAACTGTATCAGAATGGGAAATTCTCCATGTATCTATTAGACCTCTAGAAGAAATGGCTCTGTAAAAGGACTATTTGCTGGTTTGTGACTTACGATCTAGAAAGGGGTCCATTAGCTGATTACAATCACCGCCCACAATTAAATTATCAGCTGCATGCGAGGAGAGAAGAGTAGAGAAGTCATTCCAAAACACTAAATTAAGGCCATTGGGGCCATAAACATTACAAAGTGAAAATTGTGTATCATTAACAGTAGTATTTAAAAACAACCATCTACCATTGTTTTCATGAAACCCATTATGTAACTGAACGTTTAACGACTTACGAAATAGGATAACTACACCATTTTTATTATTTACTGCTGGAGATAAAAAAAACTCTCCTGCCCATTGTTTACGCAGTGAAGACAGATCTTCTAATCTAATATGCGTTTCTTGCAACTAAGCAATTGGCATTTTAATCTTGCCAAATGAGATAAAACTCGCTGTTTTTTAATAGGGTTACGAACGCCTTTGACGTTCCAAGATATCACATGAAGACCATTCAAAAGTAAATGTGGAGTGAAGGTGAGCAAGAGGTTAGAAAAAAGGTAAGAGAGTGAGAAAAAAGGAAGATGAAATATCCAGAAGAGGGGCAAAAAAGAAAAGGCCAACAGTAAAAAGCTAGGGAAAGGTGTACGAAAAAAAAGACACACAACAGGAGTAATGTGAGAAGTTGGCTTGGTATATGATGTTCACTATTCTAGTGAGCACCTTGCACCAGTCCAAACAACCCTTGTGGTGATGGTTGTAAAGTCAACCTTATAGACCAGCTATCCTAGTGGTAGCATGGACAAAGCAGTCTTAGGCTAAACTCAAGAGGGCATGTGAAGCCAGCTGTTTTACCATATGTAACCATTTAATACCAAATGAAAGGACACCACACAGGAAACATATAAAATACATATGTATTTATTTCTAGACGAACTCTCTGAACTCTTTGAGGTCAGAGCCACAAGCACATTACAAGATACTTAATTAAAATACAATAAGTTGCACAAAATATCGTCGGGCCCTAGGGGCACGCTAAACCATATACTAAAATAATGGTATAATGACCACTACACGGAAAGTGAATAGGCCTAGGGCCCAGGGAATCGCTGAGGCTACGCTGTACTACCAAGAGATAGGAAGCAGGAGGCCCACGGAAGGCGTGTGCTGAGTCTTTACTCACACGCAAGTTACCAATGAGAATGTATTGGAACGAAAGAGTTAAAAACCTGTTCTTTTAGGGCACTTCTGAATGGACTCGATGAAATTTACTTGAAACCTAGACAGTTGGATAGTCAATACCCACAAGAGCACCGGAGTACTCGTGTTACCTCACCCACAGGAAGCGGGTGCATAGGTATCAAAGTGTGTCGGGTTTCGTAGCTGAATCCTATGGAGCCGTGAAGAAAGATGCTGCAGGCGACCAGGAGAGAAGTGTCCGGTTGGATCCAAGGGCGGATCGAGGATGAAGAGTACCTGAAAGCAGA
This sequence comes from Lissotriton vulgaris, assembly GCF_964263255.1. NCBI lineage: Eukaryota > Metazoa > Chordata > Amphibia > Caudata > Salamandridae > Lissotriton > Lissotriton vulgaris. The sequence goes on along the minus strand of NC_141696.1, from coordinate 1,262,205,625 downwards.
GGGGACAGAGTCTGCGTCACTAGCCAGTGACCAGGAAGGAACCAGGCGATGTTGCGAAGCAATCAGGTGATGTCGTGAAGCTTGTCTCTGCAGCCACGTGGACCAGGAGGCGTGGTCAACGACCAGGAGTCCGGCACGGACTGTCCCACGAAGGCTCTCGCTGTCGGCAGTGTCGGCTTCCGGATTGGAGTCAACAAGCCTTGGCAAAGGCAACCCACGCAGGAATCGAAGTTGGCTTCTTAATTTGACCAGCAAGGTCTGATGGGCTGCTTCTTTTCAGGGAAGCAAGGGCCAGCCTGTAGCAGCCAGACCAGCCGTGTAAATTCAAGTTTTCCTCGCCAAGATGGCCACTAGCCAACGGGCAAGTGACCGGGCAGACGCTTCGAGCAGGAAAATGCAGAAGGGCCCCACGCAGAACTCGTGGAGTGTGCCGGGCTGGTCTTCGGTGCAGATGATGCACGGGGCTGGGGTTTCTCAATCCCCAATGCACAGCTTCGAGGGTGCCTCGGGTGCAGCACAAAAAGCAAGTTGCTGACTTTTCAAGATGGCTTGCCCCACGTCTCTCGTCGCCTCCATGGGTCTCAGCTTTGCTGGGACTGTGGATCGGGCTGTTGGAAGTCCAGTTCTTATCAGGCTCTGTGCTCGGGCTCCGTCGGGAGCGTCGACAAACCAAGCCGTTGATTGCTGGATGGTGCCTGCTTGTGCAGGGTGGTCACTCCTTGACCACAAGGGAGATTCTTCAGTCTTCTAAGTTGAGTAGAATGTCGAAGGTCCAGAGTTTCGTTTCAAGTTTCAGTCAGGATCTAATCTAATGTCTTGGGACTCAGCTCCTACCTATATACCAAATCTAGGGGCTGGATTACCTGCTAGGTCCCTCCTATGGGTGGGACCAGGGAAGGGGGTGGTTACACCCCTTTCCCTTTGTCCAATTTTGTGCCAGAGCTTGGGCTGGAGTGCCCCAGCACCGGTTTGAACTGGACTATGCATGGGACACCTTGTGTGCCCCAGGCAGTGTCTCATTTCTTTCAGCCCTCCCTGTCCCAATACAGTATAGCATGTCTGGGGTGGTGCTAGCCCTTCCCAAAACAGGAAACCTATTGTCCAAGCCTCCCTCGCTGGAAGGACTCCCAGCAGCAGGAGGCCAGACTTGTGTCTGTGGCAGCAGCATCCATTTTGTGATGCTGAGTTTCTGGTTAACTTAAACCGGGATTAGTAGGAACAACATGTCTTCTCCCTCTAGAAGGGTGGAATGCTACCCCGTCACTAGAACTGGCGAGGGGGTAGTATTTTAAAGCATATGACACCTCACACAACATGTTTTGATAAAGCCAAACCATAGTTAGCATTTAACCGCGAGGTTCATAGTGCACTTAAGAGTATATGGTATGGCTATATCCTAGAACAGATATAAGGACATGGTTCCGAAAGCTGCAGACAGGCTCAGCTCATACTAGAGCACCATCTCACATAAAACAAAGCACTCTGCCTCCAGGATTGTTAAGGCCAGCCATAGGAATGACTGATAGGTATATATGTGTCTAGATATAAGGTTAGATATAGGAATGCTATACCTAAGCAAGGGCTGATTACACGACCTTGCCCCAGCTGAGTGATCAGCCAGTTGTGTCAATGTGAGTGGCCAGCCAGGGGTGGCATAATACATGTTGCAGCCCCTGGTAGGCCTTGGATGCACCTATGCCCTGGGTACCTATAGTACACTGTACAGGGGCTCATAAGGTGATCCAATCCCCAATTGGAGATGTACCTAAAGTACATGGAGTCCATTTTACAGAGAGAGCAGATAGCCTGGGGTCCTAATTAACAGGATCCCAGGCCAACTAAGTCAAAAACCAGCTAAACACTAGGCAAAAAATCTGGTGTAACAATAGTCGGGTATACACCTTCCTACACAAAGTAAGGAAAAGATACTCAGGAAGTGGTTGAAATGCAATAGAACATTTGTAATAGAGGAAAAAAAGAGGAAGAGAAATTTCGATAGAATGAAGGAAAATAGATGTGAAAATACAGATAAAGAAGAGGAGATGACAAGAAGGCCAGGGACTTCAGCCATGAAAAAGACATAAAAAGTAACAAGAAACATTGTTGCGAGAAGAGGGGGCGGCAAAAACCAGAACAGCCACACCTGTGGGGAGGGCCACTATTGAATGTACAATATCAGGTAAAAACGAACGGATGAGAAATTACCAAGAAAATAATTAGAGACTGATAAGACAAGGAAAAATGGAGCTTACCAGAAACATGGGAACAAATCAACTAGAAACATGAAACAGACAGACGGACGATAAATGCAGGAATCCTCCACCACAGTGCAAATTAAGCCTAAAAAATCAAAAAAAGTAAAAATTAACAGAAACCAGCAATAAAAGCATAACCTAAAAATTGTAATAAAGGGCATTTATGAAACATTCAGTGTTTGCTAAATTCCATGTGTTCTTCCCTGTGCGAATGAATACATTTCCGGAGATCATCTGGGTCTTCAAGAAACAGGGATGTATGACACTATAACGAGCATTCATAGATTTCAGAGCAGGTCTGAGGTCAAGAAATTATTTACGCCTACTTGGTTTAGAGATATCCTGACTAAAAAAGACCTTGTGGCCAGACCAGAACATCTGCTTATGTGTGTTTGGCAGCAGTAAGAATTTCCATAAGATCAGAGTATAGCAAAAAGTAGGCTATGGTGCCTTTTGGTTTATTGGTCGAGGATGGGTTTTGAGGCCCCAGTCTGTGTACTCTTGAATATTGAAATCAATTGATTTTAAGAGGCCAACAATCTGCAGGGCCTGGGTTTTCAAGAAGGTGATCATGTCAGAACCTTCTGAACCTTCTGGAATACCATAAATGCGGAGATTATTACGCCGATTACGATTTTCTAAGTCCTCAGCAGTTTTTTTGAGATGGTGAACTTCTTTGGTGAGATTGTTAACTGTGGCAATGACATGCTGTGCGTCACTCACTTTTTGCTCAACATTAGACAATCTCCTGTCAAGACCGGGCCATTTTTCTTCAATTCTTTGAAGGGTGGTAGTAGTTTCGGACATGAAAGGGCGGAAAAGACGAAGTTCGTCCAATATGTCTTATAGCGTGATGGGAAGAGGGGACTTAGTTGTAGAGGAAGGTTCTTTTTTAAGGCGTTTGCTGTTGTTGGACACAGAATCCTTCCGGCCTCCAGAAGAAGTCCCAGCAGAGCCATGCGATTTATTGGATAGTCCAAGCTCCATCTTGATGAAATTAGCAAAGTATTCAACTGGAGGCAATTAGGAACCAAGGGTTATATTGTTACTGAAGTGTGAGCAGGGATAAGTCAATGACTATCAGGAACTTGCCTTATTAGAATAAAAGAGATGTGGTAACAATACAAGGAAACCAGAAGCCAAGTAAATAGCATCCTAACAAGTTATCAGGTAGCCGTAAACTGACAAGGAGACTGACAAGCAAGCAAAGCGTGTTAACAACAAGCTGCTCGACTACGCTGAAGAAGTTAGTGCAGGCTTAAAAGAATGGCAATACCAAAAGTAGGTGAAATTGCTTGCTCAGTGAGAAATAACGATACAAAGGCTATATTATTTGAATTAGACCCAGTAAAGAAATAAGTGCGCTAACATGGGTATTTGTATATCCAAAACATTGGTGAAGGTGAAATTAGTCGTAGTTGTTGGAGCGCGCACTCTGTATCAGCTGCAGACTTGAACCCTCTGAGGAAAAAATTAGTTGATTGGTTGAAGGGCGCATGTATTAACAGCAGTAGGCAGCAAAAGAGGAGAAAAGGGGGAAAATTGAGGCACGTTTATTTGTTTTGTGGTGGTCTCCTGCCTTGAAGATAAAATGCAGGTCACTCTGAGGAGAAATTTCATTGCGCCGTATATGCGCAGAGAAAATGGCGGCAGTGAGCACAGGAGTGCACTGGAAAGCAGTCTTTTCCCGAAAACAGGTCAGCGCATACTCTCAGCAGGACGAAAACACACCTCCGCGATCCTAGCTGTTTCCGATAGAATCTCTGCTAATTGTGTGCGGAATTGGTCCTGTTTAGAGGTCCTTCCTTGTGGAAGTACGCCTCGGTGCAACGGACCTCCTTATGGCGCGGCCATCTTGCTGCCGCGCGTCTCTAGATTGAGTCTTTAATCTTGCTGTGTATCTTCTTTATTTGTTATGCTATTTGTGTCTTCTTTGTTTGTGTCTTGTTAAGATGCCCATTCTCTCTTTTGGCTTTCTTGGGAAAATGCTTTTCTTCAATTTTGACATATTTTCCTCCTCAGCTACTCTTCCATTACATCAAAGAATAAGGTCTTTGAGTTCTATATCTATAGACCATCTTAGTATAATCTGGAAAGAACAATATTTGTGTCCCTTCAAAGGCAATTTCTTTTATTTCTCGGGCTGCTTTAAGAATATCATAGCGGTCACAGTAGTTGAGGAATCTTGCAATGATTGGTTGGTGAGGAGTTCGGGAGGCCGAATAGAGGTTTACGCTCTATATCTGTTAGACTTTATAGACAATAATCAGAGCTACTGAATGAAAGTATTGATATTTATTTTTCAATACCCAGTATCAAATGTTTAACAATACATTCAAAAATCATTTTCAAAAAGCCCCAAGGTGGGGGAAGGAGGGGGGAGAAAGGTGAAGGAGAGGGTGTGCTCAAAGCAGGGTAAAGATAAAAAAGGAATACACGTAATCACAATGAAGCTAATCAAAGTTGATACACCTATAAATCAAAACAAATTTGATACAAACGCCTGAAAAGTTAGGGCATTCAATGTAGATATTAATACACAAAAGACCTTCAACGATCACACATAAAGTATTGAGGCTATTTAGAGGACAGGTGCCGGAGGTCTGTGTTGAAAAGAGAAGCCGTCGACGTTTCGACCCCTGGCCGTAGGCTAAGTTAGGTCCTTGAACGGGGTCTTCATCAGGACAGAAGGGGCAGGGTGAGGAGGGGCAATACTATCTGTAAAAGTAAAACAATCGATGAGATCACTGTCTGTTGAAATCATCATCCAATTAGAGAGAATAATTTATAAACATCAATTGACCATGGGCTTAGGGCCTATTGGGCCTCTAAGTATTGAGAGAGTTAGTGAGACCAGCAAAAGTCTGGTTCAAACACAAGTGATACAAATTCATATGTTGGATATTAAAGTGAAACCAGCTAGGAGTCTGGTTCAAACATAAGTGATATAAGTTCACAACTACACAAAGGGAAACGCTAAAGATTTGTCAAATAAAAGTGAGAGTATCAAAACTCACATAACTTATCTACCAATCAGCCGATTGGTGAGATTTACTGTTGTCGACCCACACGGGGGCCTAGGATGCCAAGCATCTATCAGGGACTGCAATTAGAAAGTTTAGAGGTTGGTAATAGGTATGTGAGAATGGCCCTTAATGAATCCCCGTTGGGACGTATAAACTTACGTAAAAAAGTGACAATGAAGTCACCATGGAACTGTAACTGGGAAGATTGCTTCTTCTCCAAGCCTTAAACCGCAGAATTTATTGCTATGGGCGAGAAATAAAGACAAAGTAGCAAATTGCTACATCACTACACTGATTAATGTGCAAGCACGCTAGTGGACAGATGTACCTATCTTACGTACCATTAAGGGTGGTCTTCCACTCACAAAAATGCTGTCACGTAGCATCAGATGCAGCACGTAAGTCAGGAATACCTCAATCATCCAGACAGGTTAGGCAATGTCAGCGCCAGTAGCCTATACAAAAAATATATAGAGAGGTGTCCGTTTTAAAAGACGTGTCCCTTTTAAAAGACCGGCTGTGATTTAGAACACATAAATGGCTAGAAGGGATATAAAACCCAACTTACACGCAATGGTGCTAATACGTTCCAAAGCTTACAGCATCACCCGTAGGTTCATACAACAAGGTTGATTCAGAAGTTGCCTTTGAAAAAATTCCGCGGGAAAAACAGTCCTATGAAAAAACGACACATAGGGGGAACGGGTTTTAGAATTACGAAGGACCTTTGTAATACTCTGTATATTGATGTTCGGGCTCCCGCTTCTTAAAACCGGGCGCTAATACCTGTGATAGCTGGCGATTACCGCCGGCGTCCATGCGCATCCAGGGTCAATCTGTGAGTCCGCTACGCGGAGTTGTGGGCGTGGTCTGTAGGTAAACAGCTCGTTGGAAATGAAAGAGTTACTCAGGATGTTGCGCAACTCAAGATTTGTAGTTCTAAGTTAAGGGCAGCATTGCGAGTGGATTGATATTCATTTGGGCAACAAATTAAGACATTCTCAAATGCTCGCGCACCTCTACAGCATGAGGTTTGTAGTAGTAAGTTAAAGGCTGCATTACGGGATTAAAACATTCTCAGATACTCGCGCACCTCTGCAACATGAGGGTGTAGCCTCAATACTTTATGTGTGATCGTTGAAGGTCTTTTGTGTATTAATATCTACATTGAACGCCCTAACTTTTCAGGCGTTTGTATCAAATTTGTTTTGATTTATAGGTGTATCAACTTTGATTAGCTTCATTGTGATTACGTGTATTCCTTTTTTATCTTTACCCTGCTTTGAGCACACCCTCTCCTTCACCTTTCTCCCCCCTCCTTCCCCCACCTTGGGGCTTTTTGAAAATGATTTTTGAATGTATTGTTAAACATTTGATACTGGGTATTGAAAAATAAATATCAATACTTTCATTCAGTAGCTCTGATTATTGTCTATAAAGTAAAATTCAGCCTTGTTTGTAGTGTATGGTATACATAACACTTTTCCCTTGCGGGGACCCTCTCTACACATACCACATAACGCCCAGGTCCCCGCGACTGCATGGGTTCAACCCCCCTTTCATGTAACTATATCTGTTAGAGACATCTATCCGCAGATTCCTTACCTATGAATTTCCCAGGCGTCCGACTGGATCCTTAAGATTTTTCTTCAAGCAATAGCCTTGCGCATCAGTAGGTGGTGTCAGTCACCCAGGATGCTTGTTTCCGGTCCAGGGAAAACATGGCTTGGCAGTTTGGGCTGGACTGTTCCCATGAGGCACAGGGTCAGACTGATTTGTATATGGCCATGTCTGAACTGGGGTGGCTGAGTGAGCTAAAGAATGGTGAGTGTTTGATTTGCTCAAACACTCCGTCCATCATCCCCTTTTGTATCGGATTGAAATCCCCCCAGCTTTTGAAGGCACAGGCAGAAGCCTGACGTGTCATCTTTGGCGCATTTGTCGAGGACAGCAGACATGCCGACGGGGTTGGTGCCAAGTCAGTTGCTGGTCTTCTGTTCTTGCTTCTTGCAACTCTTCAGTGCCCATCTTCTTCTTTCAGGTCAGCAGGATCTGATTTCATTCGGCCAGGGGCTCCCCTAAATACTTTGTTTAAGGGCGTTAAGGGAGTGTAGGGTAGTAGCCAATAAGCCTCTTACCCCTGGGGGTCAGTACACCCTTTATAGAACCAATTCTGTGGGAAGTGGGAATAACCCTGTCTCAGAGTTCCTAATTCTGCCATTACAAAGATGGCAGACTCTGAAATTTTGTGTCCACCTCAGGTAGCCAAGCCTATGGGTGGAACTAGCCTGAGGGCTAACACGCCTCTCTGACTACTAAATTTTCCGGTCATGGTGTCGGGGTGGCATAACCCTGAGGGAAGCCAGATTTGAATACCAAAGGCTTTGATGCCCCCTGCCTTGGAATGCAAATGTACAGGTCATCCTGCTGGAAGAGGGCGCAAAACACTCTCTGCCGGAGAAGGCTCTGTACCAAACCTCCTGGAGTGTTGTCCCTCATCCCTGGTGGTCAGAAACTTGTCTGCGGTCGCAGGCTGGTCAGGACAAGTTAGCCAACCCGCTACTAGTTGGTAGGTTTTCAGGGGGCACCTCTAAGGTACCCTCGAGGTGCATGTATTAATAATTCCATCACTGGAATCAGTGTGGGTTTTTAATACAAGATGTTTGACATCTTTTGGTTTCAGTAAAGCCATCATGTAGTGGGGGAACTCGTTTTCACCAGTGGCCAGGACATGTACTTAAAATGGCTTCTCCTGTCAGTTGTACTGGCAGTAATTGGACTGGCCAGCACAGGGGCATCTGTGGTCATGCAGACCTCTCCACACATGTGGCATAGTGCACCCTTCATTAGGCCTGTATGCCCTGCTGTAGGTGTGACTTACATATACTGCATGCATTGTCTTTAGGCATGGCACGCAAGACTGTGTGCCATGTCGTGTTTTCACTTTTGTCTGCATCAAAACACACAGCCTGCAGGGGGTGTCTGCATTAGTTAGGTGAGGGGTCCCTTAGGGTGGCACAATGCATATTACAGTCCTTAGGGACCCTCTTTTATACCCATGCCCTAGGTATCTGGGTACCATTTGCTATGGACTTACAGGTGTACCAAAGGTATTGCCAAATGGTGGAACAATTGTACAGTTTTGGGAAAGAGATCTGGCACTGGGGACCTGGATAGCAGGAACCTAGTACCGGTTCATTCAAACTTGCATCGAATAACAGGCAAAAAGCCGGGGTGACCTTGTCAAAAAGGGGCACTTTCCTACAGGAATGTGTACTTAAATACAAATATACACAAAGGTATATACATAAACTCTGCCGTTTTTTGCGTGAACTCCTCACTCGTGCTCTAAGTGCTCCTTCAATCACTTTTAGGCCGTCTTGTTGATTTTGCACTTTATTTTGTGAAAATGTTTTGCTTTCATGCCTATTTGGGTACTTTGCCTCCTCAATTGCCTTGCCCACCGTTGTCCCCGGCTGCAGCTCCCTGTAAGTTTTTCCTGCCCCTTAAACTCAGTCCAGCACTCTTCGACATCTACATGACACTACTCGCAAACATCGTCGGAGCGCATATTAACATAATATCCTATGCCAATGACACTCGGGTCATTCTCAGCGGACCCCACTTCGACGAAGGCCAAATTCCACAACCGTATCAAGAGCACCTCAGCCTGGATGAAGAACAACGGCTTAAAGTTCAAAACAGACAAAACTGAAGTTCTGACCTTCGGCAGACACACCGCCCTCTAGAATGGCTTCTGATGGCCTTTGACTCTCTGACCTACCCCACTCCGAAAGACCACACCTGCAACCTCTGCTTCTTCCTGGACAGCAAAATATCCATGAAACGTCAGGTTAACGCTTTCTTCTCAGCCTGCTTCAACACGCTCTGCATGCTCCGCAAAGTCTTCACGTGGCTCCCCATCAGCACCAGGAAAATAGTGAAAACTGTGAAGCAAGCCCTCATCACCATTGGGCTGGACTATGGCAACACACTCAATGCAGGCACCCCCACCGAACTTATGAAAAGACTCCAGCCGATCCAGAACACAGCTGCCAGACTGATCCTCAACCTGCCCAAGTGTACCTAAATCACCCAGCACCAGAAGGACCTCCTTGCTTACTTTGCCACTGGATTCAAGCTAGCCTGGCTGATGGGTGTTACCCAGAAACTGGTCCCAGGATGCTGGTTTCCGGTTCAAGAAGACCTGGTTTGGCAGTTCGGGCTGGACTGTTCCCATGATGCACAGGGTCAAGACTGATTTGCATATAGCTGGGTCTGAACTGAGGTGGCGAAGTTAGCTAAAGAATGATGATGGATTCAACCCAGATCTTTGACTAGCGGTGAGTGTCTGAAAAGTTTCAGTGCTCTCTCCATCATCTCCTTGTGTTTTCTTTGTTCGCCCTGAGTTGGCAGGCTATGCCCAGACGTGGGTTCCTTGCTCACTTTGCCACTGGATTAAAGCTAGCCTGGCTGATGAAGGGTGTTACCCAGAAACCGGTCCCTGGATGCTTGTTTCCGGTTCAGGGAAGACCCAGCTTGGCAATTTGGGCTGGACCGTTCCCTTGAGGCTCAATGTCAAGGCTGATTTGCATATTGCTGGGTCTGAATTGAGGTGGCGAAGTGAGCTAAAGAATGATGATGGATTCAACCCAGATCTGTGACTGGGGGTGAGTTTCTGAAAAGTTACAGTGCTCCGTCCCTCATCTCCTTGTGTTTCTCGGACCTCCACTGACTCCCTGTCCCGAAGTGATGCATTTTCAAGCTTCTCCCCCAAGCCTACAAAGCCCTCCACGACCAAGGACCTGCCTACATGAATCACTGCCAGAATTTCCACTGACCTCCCAGTAACCTCCACTCCACCCACCTCGCCCTCAAACATATACCATGCATCTGCAGCTGGAGGACGCCCCTTCTCCCACCTCATGGCCAAATCCTGAAACGCCCTTCCCTTCTTCACTTTCACCCCACCCTTGTTGACCCACTTGAGAAGGTACTCCAGATCCGGCTCTTTGACTGATTCCTGGGCACAGTGCCTGGATACCCTTTTGGGTGCTAACCACGCTATAAAAGTACGGCTTTATTGGTTGAGTCAAATTTGTTAACTTATCTCATAAGTTGTACTGTGACACTACTCATGATGTAATAACAAATTATGTACTTACCTATGATGTTACAACCACCAGGATGCCTTTAACACCACAACAGGAGTGAAAGAACAGTAAGTTTGATACAGAGGAGGAAAAAGTTAAACTTAATCCACACATAGAGGGATATAGAAAAAATGTACAAAGCTAAGAATATGGATGTCTACTTTGAGATGGAGATCGCCTAATTGTGCACAGGTCATGCTAGTAAACAATTGTAAATCACAAGGAAATGAGCAGAAAGAATCCCTAGGCAGCTGCTCTCCTGATTAATGGTGCCATTGAAAATACAGCACCTAGTTTAATACCAGCAAATCTGGCATGTACCAGTACCCCGAGGTCCGAAGGAATGTTCAACGCTATTTGGTGAGATGTGCAAGCATTTTCATCCATTACTTTTTTTGTTGCCCTAACGAGTCTCTAAGTGGGAGTGTAAAGCGTAAAATGTATCTTAATTGAGTGTGCTATGGTTAGGGATTTAAGCAGATCCTCACGGATGATGAGTCTTTAGTAGGCTTCTGCGAGTCTAGGGAGTTTTAACTACAAAAGGAAACTCCATAAAACAAGGAAGTTAGGTGGAATGTTAATACTGAAAACAGCGAACATTACACGCCTGTCGCAATTTTTGCTATAGTGCAGTAGCCCTGGAAAGACACAGAAAAGCTGCAACATTTGCTCCAAAAATGATTTATTTTATATTAAAGAAAAAAGATTCAAATTATGCAGATAGTTGCTTAATTAATTTCTCCATTCTACACTTATTCTATTACAGCCTTGTGTTTAGAATACAACCCTTAGTTCTCATTCATATTTGAAGAAATACCTTTTTATATATCCATGGTATCGATAAGACTACTTGCCTTTTTCAGGTTAGGGCGGATATCTCCAATCTTGTATGTACTAAGAGGTTATGTTCCATTAAAATCATCCCGAAGTACTTAAACTTTCAGGGACCATTTCCTTTACCTCAGTCTAGATTCATTTGTGGCATTTGCATGCAGGATTATTACCAGTGACCCCTTCAATGCATCGGAGAAGGTCACTAAGAATAATATTATTTTGAATGCTGCTGCATGTCATAACAGTCATATGCACTTTGCGGCCAGACCTCTGGTAAAAAGCATCCGTAATGGGACTCCCAGCGCAGCATAATTTACAATGTAACCATCAGGCTTTACATTTTTTTCCTTCGTACTTAAGATCTGAAAATACCACACTTCACTTTCAAATCCCTCCTTTCCAATTTGACAACCAAACCACCGCTTTGTGATTTTTCCGGTCAAACATACAGGAGCTTCTTACAGATGGCTGGAGAGCTCTTAGTAGCTCGCGAGCTACTTGTTGGAGAACCCTGATCTAGATATCCCCTTCGGTACAAATTACTGTTGATGTTGCATTTGTGCTGCTTCACCTTATTGTTGGCATCTTTCATTATTGATTATTAAAGTGAACCCGCACGGTTTCACTGATGGCCGTATCCCTGGGCAGCCACAGATTAATGAATGCAGCCACTTCCATGGGTGTTATTGCATGCTTAGTGTTCTGAAAATAAACCTCTATTTTTCTTGCAAATTAAATTTCACTCTTTGTGAAGTCTTTTTGATCTTTCAGTGGTTGCTTCCTGTCATTTAATTTTCATACGAGGTGCATTATGTGTACTGTTCACATTACTTTGTGTGCTCATGATTGTTGTCTGAATCCTTGTGTTTGTATTCATAATCATCTTCAAAAGGATAAAAAGAACAGATGTCACTGAACAACTTAGGTGAACATTTATGACGTTCAATTTAACACCTCTGAACCAATTTCCTTCTGTTTTATGACCGCAGCAAGCATGCAGTATTGCTGCTTCTCCAAATACATGTGTTATCTGCTGATCCTGGGAAGTTTGCTTAACCATGTGTAGCTATCAAATTGACTTTGCAACACTTCTGTGCATTCAATACATTCGCTGTTTTTCTGATCATAAAAGTTTGCTCAGGTGATGTTGAATTATTTCAACAGGAGCACAGTCCATGATTGAAGAAAGGATGATCTTTCATTCTACCTGACTATCCACATGTTTAAATCTGCATGGTCCTTGGAAACCCGAGCATTGTGGCTCACGTTGGCCATCATTGCATCTAAAGATTGATACAGCAGAGACAAAATGTTCTCTAAGAAATTCAAGCCACTCTAATTGTATTACCAAGAAAAATAAAAACGTGTACAAAAATGACAGACTGAAAGCGGCGTCAGTCAAGGTGGCACCTCTATATGAATATTGACACTGATTTCTTCACTGTTATCCGATTCAATATCATGAGCATACTTCTCTCAGGCAGTTTTTATACCTTTAGAACCTGCTCCAAACTCTTGCCAGAAATGCTGTGCCTTGTGTGAATAGAAAATATCTGGTTTCCTGTACGGCCATGTGGGGAGTTATGCAATGGCCTTCTTATCTTGGACTGTTGCTTTAGCTTTATTTCTTAATTATCTGTTGTGACTTGCTTAGTTTCCTTTCTTCTTCAGTGATGTTGTATTTTCTTTTCAGAACAAGGCTCTTGATCTGTTGTTCATGCATGTGTACTTAAAATCAAGTCAAATACCATTGCAACCTGACCTTAAACAAAATGTAAAAAATGCTTCCAGACACATTTCTTGCAGTTTTCTTGGCTTCATCGGTCACAGCTGTAAAATTTGTAGAGTTTCGGCAACGGGGAATATATTAAATTGCATTGTTGACTTGTTCTGAAAGTGGCTGTTTGTGAAATTGTGCTGTACCACAAATAACCAGATTGTAAGTGGGCTTGAGCTTTCTGACTCCGGAACAAACCCTTGTAATAATTGTGCATGGTTTGCAACACGCTGTAAGTACCGTTACATTGCAGTAAATTGAACCTGCCAGAATATAAAAAAGAAAAATGAACATTATTTACCATGGAATGACGCTTTTGGTTTTGTAAGCACCAACACCTGCATGTTATTCCACAGAAGCTCAGAATAGATGCAATTAATCACACAGTCCAGAAACCCGGGAGTTCGATTTTATAGGGTGTGGTAAATAGCCCATATACTCCTCGGAGGGGCTCTTAATTAGACCACCAATTTCAGAAATATGGTGGTTAATTATGAAAAGGCTAAAACTATATTTAGTCCTTGGCTCATTCTTATCGGTTTTGCTTTTTTATATTTGCTGTATCACAAAAACTCCAAGGTACTGAATACAAAAGAACAATGGACTAAAAAATAATTTGAAGGCATAATTTTATTTAGGAATATCAATTAATAGAGTAGATCCTGTTCATGAACAGAAAAGGATAGTGACTAAATCTTTCTAATAGTCTGTTATTTATTTTTGTAGATATTTGGGCGATAGGGTGTATATTTGCAGAGCTGCTGACGTCGGAACCAATATTTCATTGTCGGCAAGAGGATATTAAAACTAGTAATCCTTATCACCATGACCAGCTGGATAGAATATTCAATGTCATGGGTTTTCCTGCAGGTCTGTATTTTATTTCTTATCACTGTGCTGCCACTTTGTTTTTGGAAAATCGTAAACCTCTGTAGGTTTGTGTGTTTGAGGAAAAACAGATTTTAAAGGATTGCACATCTTGTATGAAATTGTTCTGAATAATATGGATATTTGCTTATATGACTTTCAAAACTTTTTTTCTTTCTTGTTTATAGATTTAGGTGACAAATTGTGATACGTGGGGCATAAAATGACAAGAATAAATAAGGTTTTCTCTTTGTCTTTTTCTGACAAAAAGATCAACATTATTGGGAACGTTGCACTTCCCAACCATTAACGCTATTCTAGTGATGCTAAACTTTAGTACTGCATGGCGAAATGTATTTGTAATTACTTTGCAATCATCTAGCCTGAATACATTTTTATTTCAAATGACCTTTGTAGTTTTTTAGGGCATCCTTAATTGTTGGCCTTTCTGCATTAGCATATCTGCCAGAATATGTATTTCTATTTGTAAATTTTACATTAGCATTTTTTGTATTTTTCTTACATTAACCTTGTCTAATGCAATAATTTGGTGGTAACATCTCACCAATTTCACCTGTCCTCCTTTCAGCAGAACCTGGGATTTCACGTCATTTTCATGAAATCCTCTTGCACCCCCCCTCTTAACTGGTTTAGTTCTGAAATCTTCTTCCACTAATGTTGCCTTATTATTTGGGAGCTCAAGTCATCACTTTCTTCCCCTGAGAACTCTTGCTTCATGGTTTCTTGTCAACCTTGATCTAAGCCATTCCTACAGCCATCTTTCTGGGTGCGATTTCTTACACTGAAATTTGGTGGTGATTTACCAAGCTCTTGAGCTGCTTACTGGAACCCTTATTTTCTTTCAGTTTTGATGTTTACTAAAGTCCCTTAGGGTACTCCGAGTCCTAAAGAAGATGTATGTTAAGATGGAGAGGAGTTTAGAGTTGGATACAGTGGTTTAGCAACTGTGTCCAACTTTCTCCAGTCATAACCTAAAAATTGTTATGTTTTCAGATTTTTCCTTAACCCTCATATGATGTCTGGTTAAGATTGTGGATGTTTCATCATTTAGATGATTGAAAACCCATTAGCCTTCACTTTCATCTTGGACCTTGAATTTAATCCTGGCTTCAGGATGGGTTTATTTTGGTCGATTCTGCAGAGATTTAAGCACATTCCGGCTGCCCAATGCTGTATTGTTTGTGGCAATGAAGGTCTTTTGGTCGCTAGAGCAAATAAAACTGTAATCCAAGCATGCTAGGACCAATGCTCATGATAGCTGAATTTTGTGATCAGATTGGAGTAGTATTAGCATTTACAGAGTAAGTCAGAGTTGAAGATTGATATCCTGAAGTATTATGTTGACTTGAGTTCCTAGTTGTTAGAGAGGTTGGCCACATTTCCGAGGCCTGTAGGCAAGTCAAATTGCAGAGACTTTGTTGTTCCTCCAACAAGGATCTCTGTTTTGTCTCTGTTCATGCAAATGAAATTCTACTTCATCCAGTAGAGCATATAATTCAATTAAGCAGAGTTGGCAGTTAATGTATCAGATTTGTTTTCTAGCTCGAAATGGATTTGCATGTCATATGCATACATTTGAAAGTTCATGCGGTATTAACCTAATAGTTTTGGCAAAGCGTGTACTTGCATATTGAACGGAAGACTAGAGACGAAGAATCCCTGGAGCATTGCAGAGGGCATGTAGAGGATTTGAGTGACCCATTCTTGCTTTTTTTTCTCTCAATTCTTTTTCTGTTTTTCTGCGCAGTTGGTCAGAAATTACTCCAACCATATACAGCATTTACAGCAGGATCAAAAACTGCAGATGGTAATGAGGAGGGAGACTCCTCTTGCTATATGGATCCCTGAACACTGATATCATCTTCCACACCACACGCAGAGCACAATGGAGAAAAGCGTTCCTCACCCTACTCACCGTCTCCTCCACCAGAAAATCCGCACATAGTCTAACTCTCTCCATCACACCATCCCAAGTCTTCCCAGCCAGAGCCACCATCACTATTTACAATAACGGGATTGTCCTATCACAATCGACAGACAGGAACCTGGAACTGCTAGACAACTTGTTCCCCACTTTCAAAGAACACCTCTCCAACTCACGGACAAACACTCACACCTCCCCCAGTCACACCAATCATGACCTCACAGCTACATACGCTTCATTCAGGGACATACCTACCACCCCTGACCTCCCATCCCCTACCCACAACCCCACTACCGCAACTCAGCACTCACACACAGAGACAGATCTCTCCCCCCTTACACCGCTCTCCCGCCCCTTCTACCAACTCGCGGACCTCCACACATACCTTCAACACTCCTATCACACATACAGCGGGCATCAACACCCCGCTCGTCGCTGACAGCACAGCTCCCACCCATAACACACCTAACGTAGTCCAGCACCAGAATAACACGCACTCCGACAAGTCCCCCCATTTATCCCCCCCCATTCTCAGTCCTCAGTACCCTCCAACCAACTTCGCAGAACATACCCACCCTCTTAATTTAACTCCCCCCCCCCCCTCAACAGGACCATCTCCAACCCCACTTCCCCTCCTACCCTCAGCCCCCATTACCCTCCCTACACCCCCACCACGGCTATCAGGCTCCCAGTCTACACCTTGACCCCCCGCCTACCACCAATGCCCTCACCCATAACACCAACCTCCTCGCTACCTCATCCACACCCCTCATCCACACCAATGCCCTCACCCATAACACCAACCTCCTCCCTACCTCATCCACACCCCTACCGCCCAAAACCCCTTGCCCCCCTAACTCCATCCCTCACACCAACACAACGCAGACCTGCTCAAACACCATCCCTCTCTCCCACTTGCACACGAATTCCCTGGTCAGCCATTCACCCTTGACGGTCACCCCCATCACCTGCCCTTCGATGGAATACATCACGGCCACCCTCACTCAGATCAAAGAAGAGATACACGCCATCAAAGAACTACTCTCCAAACACCCCATACACCCCCCACCCACCTCCACCTCCCCTCCCAACTTGTCCCCTACTCCGCCGGCTGACTCCCACCCTAATCATGCCCCTCACCAGGCGTCAATCCCGGCTCATAGGCACAGCAACTGCCCTCGTCCCCCGCATCACCCCCGCAACCCCTCACACATCAACACATCCCCGCCCAACTTGTCCCCCACCCCTCCGACTAACTCTCGCGCTCAGCTAACCCACCCCAATCCGACCTCAATCCCAGTTCTTAATCGCAACAACCGCCCTCGCCGCACCCACAATTCTTCCTCTGACCTCGACACACTCGCCCTTCTCCGCTCCTATGACCCAACACCCGAACCTCACTCAACCACACCACAACATTCCCACAATACACCCAAATCCCCTTAGACCACCTACACTAAACAGCAGATCCTCTATCCCCGATAACCTTAGAAAAATCCCTCTCTCCATAGAATCATCTAACACCCTCTACACACCCAGCCTCAAATGCACTCTTCTCAACTGCAGATCGGCCACGAAACATTCCGCCGCCATTGCTGAACTACTCTTATCACAGGACCTTGATCTAATCGTCCTGACTGAAACGTGGCTAACTGAATCCTCGACACCCATAATGGACATTCTGGTCCCTCCCAACTATCACATTATCAGGCTCGACAGAAAAGGCCAAATAGGTGGTGGAATCGCATGCATCTACAGGGACAACCTCTCTGTTCAGAAAGTCAACTCCACATCCCTACCATCCCCTACATCCTGGTAATACATCTGCCTCGACATCATTAGTGAGGGCAAACCGATATGCTCTCTTCACAGCATCTACCACCCACCCAGGGACAATCTCACCTTTTCCCAAGAAATCATGGATATGATCTCAACCAATTCCGGACAGCAGCTCACCCAAATATACCTTGGTGACTTCAATCTCCACTGGAATGACCGCAACGACGCGGTGGTAAATGGTCTTAAAAATTTCCTCGCTGCCCTTAACCTCACCCAAATATGCAACAGCCCAACCCACAAGAAAGGCTCTACCCTCGACCTGATCATCTCCAAAGAGGAATCTATCCAACTCGAATCCATCCAACCCTGTGACTGGTCAGATCAGTATATTATCACATTCTTTATCAATGAAAAAGTCAAAGTCATCCCGGCTCAACTCTCCAAGCCCAAAGTCTGGAAAAGAGACTTGGAAAAACTCAAACCAGGCTCTTTGCCCCCTAACAGTTGCAATCTCCTACTCCCACCTACAGGCGCCACGGACGTCCAAACTCTGACTGACCACTATATCAACGCTATGACCTCTATAATTAATGAGGTCGCACCTATGCAGCTAAAAAGAGTCTCTACTAAAATCTCCAAACCATGGTACGACGGGAGTCTCAACGAAGATAGACGAGACATGCGAATGGCAGAACGGACCTGGAGATCAGCCCCCTCTGCAATGCACCTAAAAGATCTGAAGAAAAAGAGAAACGCCTACTTCAGGAAAATAAAACGCTCAAAATCGGACTTCTTCAGCCTCCAACTCGACCAAGCAAAAAACCGCCCGAGAAAACTGTTCGAGCTAATCAAGTCACAATCAAAGGAGCAACCGCAACCACTAAACACTGGGCGTGAGGCACCCTCCTGTGAAGACTTCGCTGCTTTCTTTATCCAAAAAACCGACAAAATAAAAAGCGATCTCATTGACGCAAGCCTCTATTCCAAACCCCAATGCCTAGCACCCACTGAACCAAAAAACAATGCTACATGGTCAACCTTCAGCATATACTCGGAAGAAGAAATTGGCAAACTGCTCAGCCTGAAACCATCCAATCACCTCACGGACCCCCTCCCTGCCTCCGCAGTAAAAGACTTTACCCCTTTTCTTCTCCCTCTCTGGACTAAAATTATCAACAGCTCTCTCCAACAAGGCAGCATACCTGACTCCCTCAAAGTTGGCCAGGTCACACCTCTACTAAAGAAACCTACAGCCGACCCCTCGGATCTCAACAATTACCGTCCCATCACCAATATCCCCACTCTCGCCAAACTGCTGGAAAAATGCGCACAACTACAATTGTCTAAACACATTGAGCAATTCGATCTCCTCAACCCTCTCCAGTCAGGCTTCCGAGCAGGACACAGCACAGAAACTGCTATGACTCACATAATTGACGACGCACTTCAAATGCTAGACCAAAACGACACCTGCCTCCTCATCCTTCTTGATCTCTCCTCAGCATTCGACACTGTCAAACATGAGAATCTACTAGAACTACTAAACACAAGAATGGGCCTATCTGGAACTGTCCTCAAGTGGTTCACTTCCTTTCTTCACAACAGGTCGCAAAAATTCAAGAGCAACAACCTGATGTCCTCGCCAATACCTGTAACGCTAGGCGTCCCCCAAGGATCTTCTCTATCCCCAACTTTGTTCAACCTAGTCATGGAACCTCTCACCACCTTGCTACAAGCATCCAATGTACGCTTTCACATGTACGCTGATGACACCCAACTTTACCTCAAGTTACAATCACCCAATGACATCCTGCTTCTGAACTCAACTATCAGTTGCACCCAATCCTGGCTTGCCGATAACCACCTCAAACTCAATGCCCTGAAAACAGAGTTCCTTCTGATCTCACCTCCAGCTAAGATATCAACCACTCAACATTGGCTTAAACTCCTAACCGCACTCAATGTCCAACCCACCATCGTGGACTCAGCAAAATCTTTAGGCATAACACTCGACACTAATCTCAACATGCAGCAACATATCAGCAAGGCAACAAAGGGAGCGAACTTCCAGATCAATACTCTGAGGAAACTCAAACCCTACCTCCCGGCCAAAGACTTCCAAACTGCAGTACAAGCACTAGTCATCCCACGAATTGAATACGGCAGCACCGCCCTCTGCGGACTCCCCCTAACTACAACCGCACCACTAAAAGCTTCTCTAAATGCTGCAGCGAGACTCATCACTGGGTCAAAAAAGTACTCCCACATTACCCCTGACCTGAAATCCCTGAATTGGCTGCCTTTTGAAGGCAGAATACAGCTGAAAATCGCCTGCATGACACACAAGGCGGTACACCTAAACTCACCCGGCTACCTCGCTCAGAAGTTGACAATCTCTGGGGGAATTAGAAACACGAGAGGCACAAACAATCTCCTGCTGAAACCTCGAAGATTCCGGAAGGAAAAAACATACAAGCGCTCCTTCTCAGGAATGGCGCCTAGGATCTGGAACTCACTCCCTCCCGAAACCAGGCTGATCTCCTCCACTACACTCTTTAAAAAAGAAGTAAAAGCTATCCTCATGGCTAAATACACTTGAGCTACTATTTCGAATCCTATTAACACCTTGCACCGTTCTGTATTACATGTTTGACTCTTG
Source organism: Lissotriton vulgaris (assembly GCF_964263255.1). Taxonomy (NCBI): domain Eukaryota; kingdom Metazoa; phylum Chordata; class Amphibia; order Caudata; family Salamandridae; genus Lissotriton; species Lissotriton vulgaris. The sequence continues at coordinate 1,262,185,330 of NC_141696.1, read as the reverse complement.
ACTTATTTGTATGAGTTATTTTATCATCCACATGAGTGGTTGTGTCACTTAGTAGTACTATTATACTGTGATTTATTGAGTTACTCGTCTGAATATGCTCCCCCTTGCACCCTTCTATGTAAAGCTTGATTTGCCTGTTTGACTTTGCTCCCTCATGTACCCGTCTATGTAAAGCGCTCTGATATCTGTGAAGATCTTGTTTGCGCTATATAAAACTCTTTAAATAAATAAATAAATAAATAAATATTCAGTGGAATTTAATAACAATGTCCTACAGACATTATGCAATCAGTGCAGACCTTCAGCGAGCCTCTCCACTCATTCAGTGAGGCCCTCACGGACACTGTCCTTGCCATATGGGTGAAACCATGGTCAAAGCTACGTTGACTCCCTTGGCCTTGGATCACCTATACGGCATTTTGCCCAACAATATTGCCCCTTTTGAAGCTTGATAAGGGGTATCCAACAGAGGCAATGTCGACATTTGCATCCGCAGCAATAGACCTCACAAACCTTTCAAGGTAGAAGTTGACAATCTGGCTTACAGAGTCCAGATCCGAGAAGCAAAGCACTGACCAGTCTATGGCCTGTCAGCCTTCCTTACTCCCCCCCACCCACATCCCCCCATCCCTTTTCACCAACGACCACTGGAAAACCTCTTTCGTTTTTTGTCATTGGCACCCTGCCAACCTGTTAGAGGGCTTGATAAGTTATTACTTCCATCAGTGGCGACAAATGGATGCCTCAAGTTGTCTAGCAGTTGCCCAACCCTTTCTATTCACCGCTCTAAACATGCTGCCGCAATAACTTCTGGAGGCAACTTGTCCATCCTGTGGAAAGATATCCAGGCTCTTTCGGAGCAAGGGAGCTGTGTAGAGTTTACTGGCCTTTATTGTTGGGACTGGCTGCTTCTCCTTAACTTTCTGGTCCTGAAGAAGCACAGAGGAATTTGTCCTATTTTAGACCTTCACCCTCTGAATTTCGGCCTCCAAAAAGGACAAGCTAAAGTTTTGCACTCAAGTTCTCACTGCCCAGGATCCAGCTGGTAGATTGTGGTGCTGGATTTGCACAATGCCTATTTGCACATTCCTGCCCGACAGTCTCACAGGTGCTACCTACATTTTCAGGGGGCACACGCACTTTCAGTTCTTATAGCTTTCCTTCAGCCGTACCAGTTTTTTGGTATGTTCATTAAAGTGGTGGTAGTTGCCCAACTACAGAGGTAGGGAATACTAGTCTTCCCATACCTCAATGACTGGCTGATGAAGGGGGGGTCTCAGCTCAAACAGCCGTCTTCCACCTCCAAATGACTGTCAATCTGTTTCCATCTCTGGGTTTTCCCATCAATGTACTGCGGTCACACCGTACTCTTTCTCAGAGGCTCCCTTTCACTGGAGGGATCCTGGATGTGGTGCTATGCTGAGCTTTCCTGATGCCTTTAGAGAGTCCAGGATCTTTCAACCTTAGACCTGAGTCTCAGTGTTTACAGTTCTGAGGATCTTGAGCTTCTGCATCCACTTTGTAGGCCATGCCAGGCGGCACATGCAGGTTCTGCAGTGGGATATGAAATCTCAGTGGGCTCAGCATCAAGGGAACCTCGCAGATTCCATCCAGATATCATAAGAGACATAAAGATCTGCAGTGGTGGCTGATGGACCACAAGTGGAACGGTAGCTGAACCCTCTCCCTGCCCCACTCAAAACTAACTGGAAGATGTGGGGATCAAAGTTCTCTTGTCTGTGGCGGAAGCCCACCACCACATCAGTCCATCACAGTTGTGGGTGATTCGCTAAGCCATAAAAGCTTTTGTCTCTTCTGTTAAGGGGAAAGAGTGCACGTCATCATGGACACCACCACCAACATGTGCTACTGCAACCAGCATGGTGAAGTAGGATTGTGGGTCATGTGCCAGGAGAATGCACATCCCTGGAACTGGTTGAGCTGGCAGGTCATTGTTCTCGCCGCACAACACCTGGGAGAAGCTTTAAACGCATTGGTGGATGAAAAAAACTGGTGTTGTCTAGCACATCAAGAATGGCGTCTAAACTCTGTGGTAGTACGTGGTAACTTCCTGTAATGAGGTGAACCCTGGCTTGAGTTCCCAAGACCATTCTCCTTCGGAGATGCCTGTAGGTTGAACTGGAGCTCGGGACTCCTGCTCTCCTTTTCTCCGTCTCCTGCCCACAATTCTGAAGAAGATCCTCAACAACCAGGCCTAGTCATCCTTGTGGCCAAGAAAGTGTGGTAACCGGAACTTCTGGCCATGAGCATTTGCCTTCTGGCCTGGCTGTACCTTCGGGAAGACCTTATGTTGATGGAGCAGGACAGAACCCTGCACCCGAGCAAACAGAACTTACACCTCCAGGCTTAGAGATTGAGCGGATACATTTGATTGCTTTTGATCTCTCACCACTGGTGGTAATTGCCATTCTGACAGCTAGGTGTCCATCCTCCAAAACCATCTATGTGGGACATTGGAGTAGTTTGGTGTGTGATGTTCTTTAGGGCAAATCCCATCCCCGCAAGTCCAGTTATCTGATGTTATCATTAATCTACCAATGACTTTCTGTAGCCAAATTATAAGTTTTGTTGTCTGCCTTTATACGGTTACATGATCAGTCCTCTCTGATCATGTGTTTAAATCACCTTTTTTGATACATTTTCTAAAAGAGCTGACCCACATGTTTCCGCCAAAACCATGTGTTTCCCCAGTGCATTCTGAATTTGGTTCTATCGTTTCTGGTGAGCACCCCGTTTGAGACCGTGCACAGTTGTCCACACCACCTTCTCAGACAGAATTGTCCGAAGGACTACGGTTGCATTCCGCCCTAAAGTTGACACTCCTTTTCACATTAGGCAGTCAGTCTCCCTGATAGTCTTCTTTACCTGCCTCCTTCTTCCAAGTAGGGAGAGAAAAAATCCTTTGCTTAGACTGTAACAGAGCTCAGAGCTTCTGCATTGATCCACAGGGAACAATCCAGTTGGGTGATCAGTTCTTTGTTGGTTTCTCTGGGACAAAGTGAGGTAAGGCAGTGAAGAAACAGACCATTTCCAGATGGATTGGCCTTTGTATAAATATCTGCTAAGGATTAACTAAGAAACAGCCCCCTGGAAGACTTGCAGGTTCATTCCATCAGAACCAAAGCAGCCTCCACCTTGCTTGCACGAGGAGTTTATATCTTGGACATCTGCTAGGCTGCAACATGAACATTGGTTAACACGTTCCCAAAGCACTACTGTCTGGATTGCCAGGTGCTGCGGGAAGGGTACTTTCCACGTTCCATCCTGCAGGACCTGTGAGGAATCTGCAGCTAGAAGTATCTGTCTTTAGAAAAAGTTACTTGCCATCGGTAATGCTCTTTCTGGTGGATACTCCATCTGACTGCAGATTACTTTCCGACCTTCCTAACTTCACTTTTCTGTAGAATAGACCCTTTCTCCTCCATCTTAAAAAGGACTCCATTTGAGCTCTGCATATTGAAAAATCTGATTATGCAGGGCTCAGAGTCCGGTACAGACATATATCAGAAAGAAACTGTGGAGGTTATATGTGGTCCTGACATCATTACTGGTGTAGGACGGACCCAACACAAAGCCATACAACACCACCTACTGGGGTGTGAGGGAACTGCAGAGAAAAATGTCAGGATCCATCTGTGGTCCGATAGAGTATCCACCAGAAAGCGCATTACCGAAGGTAAGTAGTTTCCCTTTTCCGCTGCTTGTGACTTAGTTGTTTCTAATCTAGTCATTTCTGGAAGTGGAAGTACTGGAAACACGAACCAGCTAACTTTTCTGAATATTGTTGAATGAACTACCCAAAGTGTATTGGCATTAGATTACTTTAAGGCTACCTAAATAATCTTACTTTTTATTTGTCAGATGTACAGTGTGAAATGTTAGACATTAAAATGCAATTTCAGAGTGAGCACTTACTTATTTTGTGAATATTCTCATGTATTTTATGTTTGAATGGTCTGAAAAATAGTTTGCAATCCTATTGACTATGCCGTCCTTAGACAAAGATTGGGAAGACATTAAGAAGATGCCTGAACATTCAACTTTAATGAAAGATTTCCGGAGAAACACGTAAGTTGATGTGATTAATAGCTTCATTTATATTACAGTTCACCCTTTTCGAAAGCTAAAGTATATAAATTGTGAATATTTTTAATGACAGCAGTTGAGCTTCATTGAACTGTGTTTAAATTGAACTTGTCTCGCTCTGTACACTTTATATTGCTGAAATCTAGATGGTCCATTGCATTGTTAGCTGCCACGGTCTGGTATTATCAAGCTTATATGTTTTTCGGAATTAATGCAAACACCGTTCTACAGTCGGACATTGCATAATGGGCTGGAGTGGTGAAGATGGATAGAAAAGGCAACAAGAAGATGCTTGCTTTGGAGAATTAGTACCTTCTTATCCAGAGAACACTGAAGAAACTGTCCAAGTAGTGGTGCTTGGTCTGTCTGAACCACATGGGGCCTGGGTATGGTTGTACTTTAAATCTTTCAATGACCCATATAAGCATGCAGAAGGAGTAATCCAACAATTGTTCATTGTTGGCACCAATCAAGATTAACCTCCGATCCAAAATTGTCCCTTTCTGATGCCTCAAAAAAGCACAGGGGCAAGCTTTTCTTTAAATGCCTTGGCCCCTGTAGTGGTTGTGCCAAAAGACAAGGCCAGTGGGATAGAACAAGTGTAGAGTTATGCAGCTATCACCAGGACCTGTCCCCCACCAGCTGATACCAGGGATTTACTCTTCATGAGATAAAGACAATTCAGTGCCATATTGATTCGTTTCTGATCCCCATTGAAAGGTAGGCACAAATTATTTTCAGTACTTTTCTAGGAACACCCTAGGGTCCCCACTGCCAAGGGCTAAGACTCGTATACACAGACATAATGAAGACTGACATATTACAGGCTTGTCGTTAGAGAAAGACTGGGCTACAGGGACAATGAGGCGTTTAAAGATTGCCCAGCTCTCTTGCAGGTCAAAATGTTAGTGCTTCCATGGCAAGTGATTGATGGTGCTCAATCCTTTCACCATTTTGGGGGATTGGCCTTTTTTGGGTGTTAGGTGGACCTGTTTAGCAGGCATGAAAATGATGTACACAGGTGAGCCGTTTTAGGGTCCTCGACTATTACCGATGTACCTCTTCTCCAGATCTAAAGTTGCCCCGTTACTGATTTCACTATGGCGAAAACCACATGAGTGAGAGAGGGCTGCTGTATTTGATGACCTTTAGTAATCTATATTTTCTTTGTTTAACTTTATATTTTCCCTTAAAAGCGTACAAATAGATGTAGCAAACCTTCATTAAGACAATTAAGCTTTACTAGCTTCTTGTAGTGCTCTCCCTACTATTATCACAGTAGGTGATAAAATGCGCACAGCTTTATATTTGCATTTATAACCATATAATCTTGTGTGTAAGTGCCAGATACTATCTGATGTCTTCACAACAGTTTGCTTCTCCTGGTTACATCTGTGGAATTTCTTCTTATGCAATATACTTGGAGTAGTGTACGTTCTGTGTAGAATGTGAAAATGGGGTCACTTAGTATAGGATCACCAGAAGATTTTTCAACAAATGAGCTTACTTTACTCCAGTCCTCTGTATTTATTTTTTGTCCTCTGATCCTTTTCCAAACTGCCTTAATTCTAAGCTGTGTCTTGGGAATATCCACTCTAAATGCAACATACAGACATGATTAATTTCATGCTCATATCTACATTAGTCTGAGCCTGTTGTGTTTAACATACCACTTGGAATCGTTCCACAGCCACCCTACCCACACCACCCAGTCTTCTCTACTGGAGAAGCTGTGTATCACGCATGTTAAGCAGTTCATTTGCTTCCCTGAATGTAACAAACCAAAGCATTAGAGAAATGGTCACCCATCATGTTTATACCTCCATTTTCCAGTGAGTGAAGTAGATCTCCTTCAAGACTCTCTGAAATGTGCCTGTCTACCATATATGGGTAGCGAGTTAGTGTGGTGTCCTCATTTGGACTAGTTAGTGTATATTGCTCTTCTTCTGTATTGCAGCATTGACAATATAGGGCTGTTTCTTATCTTCCTGGACCCCTGCACATTAAAGGTCTCCAATCGATGGTCACTTTCCTTACGAGAGCACAATATCACATTATGTTGTTGTGAGGCCAGATAATAACCCTCCATATGTGGAAGCTGCATGCTCCTCTCCCCTCCTTCAGAACCACTCCGTTTGCCCCCCCCAAAGTGTTCTATGCAGCAGTATGTTCAATCTTTGTAAATATATCTTGAATAACTGCACATACATGTCTCAAAAAAGCATAATCACTGATGAAGAACAGTAATTTTAATCAATGCTGTTTATCCCGTCAGCCATAAGAGAAGAGTCACGCAAAAAGTAATCAGTTTCTGCCTTCAACCCAAAAATCTCTCAATATTTCACTTTCAGTTAATTTTATTACTCACCAATATTTAGATTGCTATATATTCTAATGGTGCAATTTGCTGTTGAATGTCATTTTGTGGTCACCCATGTTAAGCGTGCGCCTCAAGACACTAATGAAGTAAGTAGCAATTTCTCTTCAGTAAGTCAGAATCACAAAATACTTCTAGACTTTTAGAGTTATTCTATCATTAAGTACATCAAGAATGTGGCCTTAATATACCAGCATGTCAGATGACATGAAGCAAGACAATGTGCTCAGAGTTACTTATCTTTATACCATAATTTCTCAATTTAGTACTCCTCACAGAGGCTGGTGGTTCCCATTTATCTTACACTACAGAGTTGGTTTTGTCCCTGGCCTCAGGGGACCAGTAAAGCAGCTTAAGCCAAATCCAAAACTAGGGTCAAAATTTGACCATGCAAATTTCCTAAAAGGATAGTTTGATTTTTGTAGTGTTAAATGCTTCTACTTGGTCCCATGATGCCAAAATCTGCAATTCAGATGTTTTTGGTCTTCCTCCATGACTTGCTTGCCTATGTAATTTTTGACCAGTGTTCCTTAAGGGGGATGAAACCACCTTGAGCAATGTTAGCGATTACAAACTGTAGTCTTAAATTGCACAATTTTACGAAAACAAATGTTGTTTAAATTAATTGTCCTTTTTAATTTGTCATCTGTACAATATTTTTGTCTTCTAGGTATACCAATTGTAGCCTTATCAAATACATGGAAAAGCACAAAGTAAAACCAGATAGTAAAGCATTCCACTTGGTAAGTCTTGCAGTAACCACATTTGTCTATTCAATGGCCACACTGATTTAAAGCTAGTTGCTTTTCGAAATTTAGCATTCTGGGTTTGGTGTTAAGGTAAGCTGCTTTGTGATTGTGGTGGTATTAATGGTATTTTGAATGTTAATGCCAGCACAACATTTTAAATGTATATGTCGTCCAAGGTGGATTCCTGGACTTTTATTATGAAACTATAATACAGCCAAAATATTTGCTTACATATTGAATACTATTTTTCAATGCTGACTAATGAAAACCTAAAACAGGAATAAAATAGTGTATGTATGTGTATATGTATGTATATATGTATATATATATATATATATATATATATATATATATATATATATATATATATATATATATATATCAAAGTACCAGATTCCCAATTGAAAGGAACACCAGGAAGAGAGGAACCACCTCCCTTCGTCTGTGGCGCTGCGTGCTTTACACATGAATTAACTGCATATGTTAATAGCTGCGTCCCTGGGCGGGGACGCTGCCACTCCTGCGGCATCTTGGGCGTTGTAGTTTTCCCGAGTGGGTGCAAAGGTCATGTGTTGTGGCACAAGTATAAATCCCAAGTGGTTGGAAGGGTAGCCTGAAACCATGTCACGCTGCTTGGTTGCCGTGAAACAGTGTTCGCGTGAGCAATTACTGGAATCATGCTCGTGCGTCTTCCATCCGCAGGCATCAGACACCGTGTGGTGCTGACTCTGATCCAAAGAATGGGGGGTCCCTTCACGACCGGGAAGGCCGCTAAAATATTTCAAAGTAGCAGAGACCCCCCATTCTTTGGATCCGAGTCCGCACCACACGGTGACTGATGCCTGCAGATGGAAGACGCATGAGCATGATTCCAGTAATTGCTGACGCGAACACTGTTTTAATTTTTGTCTTTGTCTCATAAGTTCTTCATTTCTACTATATATATCATGTGCATTGTGTGTTTGTGGTTCACTGTCAGATAGTGATTGCAGATCTCTAAGCAATGTTATGTCTTGGCTTGCGAGATCTTGATATACCGTTGTTTCCTCCAGTAGTGGCGAGTTTGTTGTCATCTGAATCTCTGATTGCTTAGCTGTATTTTTTAAGAGGTGATGTTTTTTTAATTTTAACTTTCTAATACCTCTATAAATGTCCATTCTGGTGGATGCATAGTCAAAAGAACTTTCGGGTGCATATGATAGACCTAGGGATAGCAGATGTAATTCGGCTTGATTTAGAACTGTTTTAGACAAATTTGTAACAGTAATAGTGGTTTCATTTTGAATTTGTAGGTTGTCACTGTTGTCTATTTTTTGTTACCCCGCCTGGTTTGATATCTCCTGGTGGTTTTGCCTTTTGCTTGCCCTTCGCCTTTCTCTGCGTTTGCGGGATTTGTTTTTTGTGGATTTTTTTTGGGCGCAGTGTCTGTTTGCGCTCCTCCACTAAAAAATCCAACTCTTCTACTAGGGAGATTGTTGTTGGAAATCTCCTTTCCCTTGGATCCTCAGTTTTGCTTTCCACGGCTGAGCTCCAGTCTGAGGCCCATGATTCTCCCTGCCCTCGTTTGCCTTGAACTGTATTTTTAGATGCTCCGCTAAATTTTGATATTTTTAAACTTTCGTATTTCTGTGCAAAAGTGAAAATTCTCCCGCATTCATAATCGGCTTTATGGTGCTTAAAGGTTTTGCGTTCCTGTATTTTATCCTCCTCCTTCTTTAGTCGTGAGGTCATTTCCTTTCTGAATTTATTTTCTTCCTCACTTTGTCCCATTTGTTTGATTTCCTCATTTAGTTTTTCGATTTGTACTTGCAATTTCAGCCTGTCCGATTCTGTATATTTAACAAGTATGTTCATCAGCTTTCTAGATGATTCTAGGTTTGTATCTGCCCACTCCTTCATCATTTGGAGGTCAGGGGTCTCATAACTGGGCGCTATGAGTATGCGCAACCCCCTAGGTACACGCCCAACATCTAAATAACGCTGCAGGGAGTGACCCTCCCACCACTTGCTTTGTTCACTTTTGTTTAGTTTCTCCAAAGCACGAAATTTATCACGGAGTACAGTATTCGCGTTTGAACGAGCTTAGCTGCTGACTTATCAAATCAGCTGTGGCGTTTTCTAATGAGACCACAATCCAACAGAATCTTTTCTACCCTGAGGAAGCCCACATCGGGCGAAACGCATTGGCTGTTTCGTGGCTGTTTCACTGATCATCGTACATTGAGATTCTTGGCTGTTTTATCATTGTCAAGAAAAACTGATTTAAAATTGGACTTTTTCATATTCATGAAGGACGTGTCTTAATTCGTCACTTTGATATATTCCATTTCACGATTATTTTTGTTGCCTCTCCATACGCTTGTTTTGTATTTATCTAGTTATAGTTCTGTGGCAGTGGACTTGGGAGGTGGGCAGCTTTTTACTGATTTTTAACTTTGTACATTAGTGTATAGGTAGGTGGTGCAACATTTAATCCCTTACTGCCATCCTTGTGCTGTGTCTTACAGTCTCCAGAGTTAGTGTTGAATCATTTGCATTTGACAAGGTAGTTGTTGTTCAACCTAGGTTTCACTATCAAGGTGCCCAAATCTCACATAGAGCCCTCTCAGGGCACACTATTCATAGGTGCAGTTCTCAACACTACGGTGAATCAAGCCTACCCACCTCCTCTGAGCATTCTGGCCATTCAGGATAGGATTCTGATGTTTTACAGTGGAGCTATGGTTCCAGTCCTGAAGGTCTTAGCCTGCTAGTTCTAATGGCGTCTTGCATTCTGTTTGTCACCCATGCACACTGGTACATGAGGGCCCTCCAGTGGTGCCTCCGCAGGCAGTGGTTTCAGCACAGTGACGATCTGAGAGAGTCAGTCAATATCTCCAGAGACACTGCAGTGGGTCTTCACTGGTGGGGTGTGGCTGGCAATCTGTCACCAGGGAAGCCTTTTCACCCTCTGCCATTGGTGGCCACAGTGATAATTGATGCCTCAACTGCAGGGTGGTGAGCACATCTTGAGGATTTGCAGATCAATGGTCTTCGGAGGAAAGGTTGTTACATACCAATCGGTTAGAATTGCGGGTGATATGTCTGCCTTCTCAAGACCTTCCTCTCTTCCCTTCCCTTTGCGGTCAGCCAGTTCAGGACTTAACAGACAATACTACTGCAATGTGATACATAAACCAGAAGAAGTGGGGTTGTATCCTCTCTGCAGAGAGGCTTTGCGACCCTGGTCATGGGCTCAACCATCAGATCTGCATCATGGCAAATCACTTGGCCAGAGTTCTAAATGTGAGTGTGCGGACAGCCTCATTCGCGACTTTTCTGCCGATCAAGAGTGGCGTCTCCATCTGGTAGTGGTGCAACACATTTTCTGGCTTTGGGGTACCCTCAGATAGACCTTTTTTCCACTCAAGAGAATACACACTGCTGGTTGTTCTACAATCTTCAGTATGCGTTGCAGGGAGTTCAGGGGGACCTGTCTCAATTGCAATGGGGTGCCCAGCTGTTATACACATTCCCTGCACCCGCCATTCCTCCCCCTGGTCTCCTCCACCTACTCCCAAAAACCCTTGATTCCTTGGGCTCTGAGGAAGCTTTACCAAGAAGAGCCCGAGTCCTATTAATAGACCCAGACTGGACACAAAAGATATGGTGTACAAACTTTCTTCACCTCTCTCTGTCTGTGCTGCTTCATCTCCCTCACAGGACAGACCTCCTCTTGCAGGGTTACACACACGCCCTCCCCCCACCTTCAGAGCCTGCACCTACATGCCTGTAGATTGAACGGGGCATTCAGAGTTGTTTTACTTTCCTCCTGATGTGGTGGATGTTATAGTATCGGCCAGAAGACACTCCAGCAAGACAGTTTATGCTGGCTGATGGCTGAAATTTGGAAAGTGGTGTGAGAAAAGTTCCCCTTTAAAAGCCCATTTATCTGACATTTTGCACTTTTCACTGTCCCTAGAGCAGCAAGGTTGTCCGGTCGCAATGGTTAAGAGGTATTTGTCTGCCGTTTCATTATTCCTCTACTTACCGGATCAACCTTCCCTTTTACAGTCCCCTATAGTGTTAAGGTTTATTAAGGAACTTACTAATGAGTTCCCTCCTACTCCGTTTATCATGGCTCAGTGAGCATAAATCGTACAGTGAACAATAAGAGTTTGGAAATGGTCAAGTTTTTAACCACTTTCTGAAGCTGCTGTGATTAGTTGTTAGACATTGTTTCTCCGGAAGTTAATTCCAGTCCCGTGTTGCATGAATGGAGAATGATCTTACTGTTTGCTCCTGTTCTGGCTTTGGGGATACATAGAGGCAGAGCATACGCCCAGGTTGAGAATCTGAGGATTCTGTTGGGAATGTAAAATCTAGTCTTGGTTCTCAGATTGTGAGCCAAGTTCGGTAAGGGCCTTGTGTACATGACACATCAACTTGAATACAGACCTCGTATGCACTGGCAGCCAATGGAGAGATTTCGGTATCTGCGCAGATGCCGCTCTAGCTGAAGCACGGCCTTCCAATGTCACAGCAGTATTGTGAACTGTTTGAAGTCCTGTTAGAGACTGTTATTCCAATCTTACGTTAAGGGTGTTCCTGTAGTTAAGCTGACTTAGTATAAGTGACTGAGTAAATATTTTTCTGCAATTCAGTGGAAGCCAGTTAAAGGCTTTGCAGAGCATCCACAAAGTACAACAGCAAGCGCCGACCGCCTTAACCTGCTCCTTCATACTAAGTTTGTTTTCTATTCAAATACCAAGTTTCCTGGCTACAGATTTAGTTACAGGGGCCTCACTGAATTCCCTAGACCCAGATCACTTGTCCAGAGGCTATTAGCCCTGCCAAACAGAATGATCTCAGAACTGTCTGAAGTTAAATGGCATAATATTTTTGCATTCATCAGTCCATTGAGCAAAGACAGGCCTGAAATTTCAGTTTAGTCTTCCCATGTTCATCTAAGATAGCTATCACTAATGGTGCTTTGTCCACATAGGATATGACATCCCCAGATTACTTACCTTCTAATTATCCCCAGGCGCCAGACCGGACACGGAAATTGTTTATGAGCAGTACCCCTGCACCCCGGTAGGTGGTGTCATTTGGCTCCACTTGGTGTTTCTGTAGCATCTGTGCCTAAGTGATGTGTGCGGTGCCTATATAGTCCCCCACCCCAGCACAATGATGTCCAGTCAGTCAGCACAGGCCCGGAGAAGATTAACCCCAAGTCTTTTTTGACTTACCCTTTTTTGACTTTTTGTTGAGAGTTTTTTCAAGACTGTATCCTGGTGCGGCGAGATGTCCGCTAGGAAGGCTGGTTTCAAGCTCTGTGGCGCCTGCCATCGACAGATGTCAGTGACAGACCCACATTTGGTTTGCATCCGATGGTTGGAGCATGACCACGACGCTAAGACCTGCGTTGAATGCAGCGCCATCCAGACAAAGGCCTTAAGGGAGCAGTCCTTCAAGTTCCTCGAAGTGCGATGTCACGACGTTCATGGTTGAGAGGAAGGTCACAAGATGGTCGTGAAGCCACTCTAAGCATTCATTGACGCAGTGGAGGTTGTCGTGAAATTCGTTAAGTCTCACCCACATAAAAAGAGCATGAAGTCAGAGATCTTCAACTTCTCCTCGTTCGTCTAAGTAATCCTGTGTGACATAAGAGCGTTGGTACTCTAGGCCTAGCTCGTTCGTGAAGCCTGGCCCATCTCTACGCCAGTCCAACTACGCGAATTTTATGAAGCCATGTACATCATATCTGTTCTCGCTAGAGTTCCTTTGGGCTCTGCTGGTCTTTGAAGAGCCTCTACTAGTCTTCTGCCAGCGGGTACGCCCCCATCACTAGTCAGGCCCCTTGGAACAATTGAAGGACCCGGAGCGCACTGGTCGAGCAACCTTGACTTTCTGGGGCGCCTGCTCCAGTGCTGATGCCACTGACGCCCGGCGGCGTCGTCATCCCAGTCATCTTCGACAGGGGAACACTCCCATAAATGATCCATTGTCTTTTTCATATCAGAGGCCTGGATTGGAGGACAAATGGGAGAGTTGTGCAGTTCCTTATGGATATCTGTTACAAGAGACTGAGGACAACTGGTATGAGGATTTGGTAGATGCCATTGGACTGGACACCTTAGCAGACGCTGGCCACGTTAACCCCTCCCTCCTCTTCACTGTGACTACAGAGGAGGGTGCCTGTTTCACAATGGTGGTGCGAAGGGCCGCTGAGCTCCTGAACCTTTAGCTGCCCTCAGTGGCAGTCAAGATGAAGGTTTTGATGGCGGTGGTTCAACTGGGAGTTGCACATTACTCCTCTTTAATGAAGCTCTTACTGATGTTCTACTCGGTCCTGCTCCAAGTCCTGCACAGGGGCTCCTGTACATAGGACAATTACAACCCACTGTTGCCCCACCCGAAGAAACACCATTTTCCTTTTCCAGCTCCCTCCTGTGCATTCCCATCCACTCCACTGGTCAGGTAATCCAAAATGTCATATACCTTTGGTAAGAGGATGTTCTCTTCTTCCAGCCTGGCACTGTGGTCGGTGAACACAGCGAACCTCTTGGGTCGATACCCCATACCAACTGGGACTCTGTTTGGCAAGTGGTGCCTATGGTTTCGGAGGCGGCCCGAGCCATTTTCTCTCAAGAAATTGCTAATGGGAGGGACCAAGCACTGTTCACCATGTGATGTGGGCTGGATACGACCGACTCACTGGTCAGGAAAAATTAATCATCGGTGACCTGTAGGCGCCATGCCTTGATGAGAATTACTGGCTTTTTGGATGAAGTCCAGGCCTATGTACATGCCCTTTGATGGCTTTTGTTTGTTTTGTGAGAAGGCGCACTCTGCGCTCGAGTGCCTTATGGACAGTAGAGCTACGGCTAGGTCTTGGGCCTTTCCATGGCCTCACACCAAACCCAGTTTGCCTACCTCTCCATTTGTGGCCAAAGAATAGGCTTCCAACTACATCTGTACGTGCCTAGCCAACCCGGCCAGCAATCAGCACAATCATTTTGTGGGCTGGGACTCAGTTCCCACAGACCATGTGTTTTAGGGAGCCAGAGGTCAAGCCAGTCCACCACCCCCCAGCAGCTGCAGCTTCCAAACCCCTTTAGCATGCCCTTCTACCATCATGGACATCCAGTGGGTGGCAGGACATGCTATCACCTGCACTACTTGATGTCCGTAACATCAGACTGTTGGGATTTGCTGCTCATCCAGAGGGGCTACTACCTCCCCCTTGTGACCACTCCTCACGCATGCCACCTCCTTACAACAAGCTGACGGAGGACCACCTCTTCTTGCTTCATCAGGAGGTGTTAGCTCTCCAAGGGAGCTATAGCGAAGGTGCTGGCATCAGAAGTAGGATGTGGTTGCTATTCTTCCTACTTTCTGGTGCCCACGGAGGATGAGGGACTTTGTCCTATTTTAGACCTGCACCTACTCAGTCTCTTCTTCAAAAAGGAGAAATTCAAAATGCTAACAAGTCCGGTTTGTCCTAGATCCAGGAGACTGGATGGTATCACTGGACTTGCAAGATTCTTATTTTCCAATCCCCGTTCTAACTGCAGTTCACCATACGCCATGAGCACTTTCAGTTTGCCGCGCTCCTCTTCGGCCTTATTAGCGCCCATCGGGGGTTCATGTCAGAGATGGCAGTGGTTGCAGCTCTTATGTGGAGGTTAGGGATTCCAGTTTTTCCCTACCTTGACGATTGGCTGTTGAAGGTGGGCTCACCCTAAGCAGTAAATGTTCCACCTCCAGTCTACGGCAAACCTTCTGCAACCTCTAGGGTTCAATGTCAATGTGCCGAAGTCACACCTGACTCCCTCTCAGACACTCCCTTTCATCAAAGCTGTTCTGGACACAGCATTTTTGGGCTTATCCTTCTAAGCGGCGGGTTCAGGATATTCAGGCTATGATACCGATGTTTCAGCCTCTATACTGGATTTTGGTGAGACTAACTCTGAGTCTGTTGGGCCTCAAGGCCTCCTGCATCCTTCTTTTGACACATACCGTCTGGCAAATGAAGGCACAGTAGTGGGCCCTGAAGTTCCAGTGAGCACAGTATCACAGGAATCTCTCCAACATGGTTCAAATCTCCAAGGGAACTGCAAAACACCAACACGGACGGCTAACGAGCAGCGATTAGGTCAGTGTCAGACACTTCTCCCTTTCCCCCCAAAGCTGACTGGTGACAGATGAATAACTTCTGGGCTGGGCCAGCCATCTGGGAGTGGTGGAGATCAGAGGACTCCTTCATTCACTCAGGGAAATGCTAGTTCCGGTGTTCAGACAACACCAACGCCATTTGGTACTGCAACAAACAGGGCGGGGTGGGGACGTGTACCTTTTGTAATGAGGCTGTGCACCTCTGGATATGGCTGGAACAACAGAGCATATGCCTGGTCATTCAGCACCTGATGGGCACCTGATGGGCTCTCCATTCTAGGGTAGACTAACTTGGCTGTTGACTATTAACAGATCTTGAATGGTGTCTCACTTCGGAGGTGGCGCAAGGTCTTTTCCAAGAATGGGGAGAGGCTTGGTTGTATCTGTCCATCTCCGTTTGGAAGGTGCAATGTCCGCAGTTTTGTGCGTGGAGTTTCCAAGGCGGATCTCGCTCAGGGAAACTTTGCCTTGAATGGAGCTTGGGTCTTCTATACGCCTTTCCACCAATACCATTACTGTCCAGATTTCTCAAGAAGATCGGGAACAACCGGGCTCAAGTTATTCTTGAGGCTCAGGATTGGGCACAGAGAGTCTGGTATCCCGAGTTGTTTAGCATGTGCACAGGTCCTCCGATCAGGCTGCCTCTTCAGGAGACTCTTCTGTCGCAGCAAAAGGGAGGGTTGCTAGGTTTACGATCCTGGCAATGCTTCACCAACAGGGGTGGAAAAGAGCAGCTACAGTTGACCGCTTTCGACCTTATGCCCGAAGTCTGTAATGTCATCTTGGCAGCCAGGTGTCTCTCCACCAAGGCAGTGTATGCCTGCTGTTGGAGCAAGATTGCGGCATTGTGTACAGATAAGCAGTTTGGTCCCTCATCTCCACCACTTATCCAAGTTATTCTGTTTATTGGACCCAAAAAGAGCCTTGTCGTTCTACCTTGACCGCACAAAAGAGTTCTGCGTGGGTGATCAACTCATGTGGTACGTTGGAGTCAAAAAAGAAAAAGTGGTGCAGGAAGGGACATTTGCCAAAAAGTAACCTCCTGAAGGTTTGCAATCTCATTCTACCAGAGCAAAGACTGCTACCACTGCGTTGGCTCTTGGAGTAACCGTCGTGGATGTTTGTCACGCAGCAACGTGCGCTTCTCTGCACATGTTACGAAGCACTACTGCCTTGACATTTGGGCCCATCGACACTGGCAATCTGCCCAATGCCCGTTCAACCTTACAGGATTTTCTAGTGTAATTCTTGTCGCAGCCTCACCTCTGTGGGTATTGCTTGGGTATCTAGTCTAAGGTAAGGAATCTGCGGCTTCAAGTCTCTATCAGGTGAACAAGTTACTTACCGTTAGTAACGCCTTTTTGTAGCTGCAGATTCCTTACCAACCCACCCACCCATCCTCCCCACAATAAGAACAGATTCAGAGTAAAGAGACATACCTCTTAAAGGTCTAGTTTAACACACCATTGACGTGCTTAGGGCGTGGAAAGTCATGCAAAGAATTTACATATGCGCACCGGCGAGACACCTATATAGACATCGTGCACATATCTTCTATCGTGGACGACGCCATGCAGAGCTGAACGACATCACTTATTGGCGCGCAGGTCACAGCTCACAAAAAAAAAATTGGATCAAGTCTGATGCTTTTGGATAATTCTAAGGTAAGGAATCTGCGGCTAGATAGTTTCTAAAAGATAAGGCGTTACTGAACTCACACACTTTCATAATAATTGCTAAAGGGGCCATGCATATATTTAACACCTTCCCTGCGGTGCAGATTTACCCCCAGTGCTGGGCCCCAATGTAAATGGGTGTGGTCATGACGGAACGGTTCCGTCATGAGCACAGCCCAACTGATGCTCATGACGGAACCGTTCCGTCATGAGCATCGAAGGAGTTAAGAGCATGAGGCTTAATGATGAACCCAGCTGCAATTCCCGGGTAATTGAAGAGTGCTCAGATTTAAAAGGTTCAGAAAAGGGGGTGGTGATGAACAGAGTGTCTGAATTAAGCAGACCACTCTTACCCAGTCCAAAGATCAGGGCTTGATCCATCACCGTTATTTATCTCACTGCCCCATCCCAGCTCAGAACCTGGCTATATGCAAATCAGTCTGTCCCTGGCCCAGTGCATCATGGGAACAGGGCAGACTAAACTACCAAGCCAATTCTTCACCAGAAAGGAGACAAGCTACCGGGGACCGGTTTCTGCCATTTCAGGCGTCTTCGGCCCGGCTTGCTTGAATCCTGATGGAGCAGTGAGCAAGGGACTCACATCTGAGTAGTTTGGTTTGCCCTGTTCCCATCATGCACTGGGACAGGAACAGACTAATTTGCATACAGCCAGGTTCTGAAACTGGGATGGTGCAGTGAGCTAAAAAACGGTGTTGGATCTAGCTCTGATCTCTTGACTGGGTGAGAGCTTTCTGCTTAATTCAGAGACTCTGTCCCTCACCACCCCTTGTTGTAAATATTTTTGTCCACCCTAAGCGTGGAAGGGTATTCTCAGATGTGAGACCCTTGCTCATTGCACCATCAGGATTCAAGCAAACCGGGCCGAAGACGGCTGTAATGCCAGAAACCGGTCCCCGGGAGCTTGTTTCCTTCCCAGTGTAAGAATTGGCTTTTGTAGTTTGGTTTGCCCTGTTCCCATCATGCACTGGGACAGGAACAGACTAATTTGCATACAGCCAGGTTCTGAAACTGGGATGGTGCAGTGAGCTAAAAAACGGTGTTGGATCTAGCCCTGATCTCTTGACTGGGTGAGAGCTTTCTGCTTAATTCAGAGACTCTGTCCCTCACCACCCCTTGTTGTAAATACAGATTTAAAAGGTGGCAAGTATGAAACCAGCCCACTGCTCTTGAGATGATACCGATCTCATGCATCATTTCGTTTATTGGTGTGCTTCCAGACCTGTGGTACTTAGCTGTTGTTAGGGACAAGTTAATAGGATCCTTTAAGAAAGGGATAAAAAGCTCTGAATAGGTCTTTAAAATATGAAAAGGGCAGTGAAGCATCCTTTACAACACAGTTGAAAACAATCAGTGCCTTTACAACGCAAATCTTTACCATGCATATTCCTTTACCACACATGGTAAGTATAGTTAAGGGGAGGGAGGGAGAGGAGGAGGGGGGAGATGGACTCTATATATTGGAGCATAGGGTATTTTTAGGTTTTTGAGGTGGGTAGGGGAAATGGGGTGGTAAGGGTATTTTTAGGGTTTAGTGGTAAGGGTATTGAGTTTCTTTGGCTTTTTGGAGGTGTCGGGTGGAAGGGTATGTGTGATAATTGAATTGTATGGGGTGGGTAGAGGACTTAGGTGTGGGTAGGGGAATATGTGTGAAAAAGGCATGCTTTGTAAAAAATACACGGTAAAGACATGCGTGGTAAAGCATGCTATAGAATATCTTACCACCAAAGGCAGGTAACATCCTAGGAGCCGGACTGAATCAACTGTATGGTTTGTCAGTCTAGAAATGCTTTCGAAATTTTCAACATTGGGTTTCAAACCTGGTTTCAGAAGATCTTGTCAATGGTTCAAAGGGGATTAAAATTAGTGTGTTTAAAAAAAAATGTAGTGACCGAGAACAGTGTACAAGGGAAGCCGAGATGGAGGTCAGAAAGCTCTTTTAATAAAGTTTGATAGCTCTCTAGTGGTGGACCCGCTTTCTTCTATTCTTTCTGTGAAATATTTTCTCCAGGCCACGCTGACTTTTTGTAGTAGTGTTTAAGTTTGGTGCTCTCCTGTCATGCTTTCTGATTGTGATCACCTCCATTCCAGTTCTTATTTCCATTTCACCCCAGAGTCCTTAGCCATGGGTTTATTGCGTTGCACAGGTGCTATCTTGTCTAAGGTTCTAGAAATAGAAATATGATAACTCATAATGATATTTATGTCCAGAGACTGGCATATGACTGGGAGGGCTAGCTCTTGAGAAAGATTGTCATTGTTTATCAGTTTCCAAGGGTGATAGTGTCATTGCATGGCCGGTTGACATGTGGAAGGGGGTGTTGGAAGCTATCTGTATTACTCCAGAAATACATAACATAGTGGTCTGTCAAAAGCGCAGGTCCAAGGGGATGCAACCAAACCTTAAAATTTGTAAGCAATAGATCCAGACATGCAATATGAGTGGGCTTGTTACTCTTTGAATGGATTCCATGGCTTTCAAATAAGCATTGAGCCTCCTATTGGAGGAATCCAAGGTATCTTTAAAATGATAATTGAAATCACTCAATGTCAGAAATTGACTAGATTCAATAATACGGGCTAGCCTACAATCTGACTTAATGGTACTAAAAACCTCTTTAGGCACTGGCGGTCTATAAATTAAGGCTTCGCCAATTGATTACAAGGGTGTGCGTTCTATTAAAAAAGAAGTGTTTTGTAGTTCTTTGGTGACAAAAGTCTCATTTATGGTGCATTGACCGATCTTAAAGATAAATTCTAACTCACCCCCCCACCACCTAACTTGTCTGCCCAGTTCAGTATGATAATGCTATACTTTTGAGATAAAACAATGGATTACAAGATTCCATGTTGAATCTGAGTCAAGTTTTGCAATGCAGCAAATATCTGGGTTGAGATAACAAAGGGTGTTCCTTCTCTCACTGATGTGGAGAAGTGTGGCTCACTGGTTAGAGCAGGCAGACCCTGAAGCAGAGGTCAGACCCGGGACCAGGGTTCAATTCCCGACGCGGCAGGGTCTTGAGCTCAAATGTCCATGGACTCGATAATTCTCGCATCGGTGCCTGACCTAATCATGGGTTCACACTCTGCAACTCTGGGCATTAAGCTTGCTTAATCTCCACAACGGCCCCCCTGCGCCGGGATGCCTGGCTTTCACCTTGGGGATGCCCTGTAGGGGCTATCTCACAGGGAAAAGCCAGGATGGGTTCCCAAGGCAAGCGCGGAGATGCCCCTTCGGGGGTCGATTCAGGCGCTATATAAGAAATATAATAATAATAATAATAATAATACCTAGGTAGTCAGCAAGTGATTAGGTGTAAGCATTTGTCAGTTGAGGGAGAAAGAGTATGTCATCTTTACTCTTGATTCTGGGGGAGAACATCCAGGAGTTTGGCGTCATCCTGTCGCATATAGACGAGCCTCTGGCACGTCAACGATGCCTGAGCAGACTGACATACCTTGGTTCCAAAATATTTTATTTCCTAATCAAAATAATTTCGCTATTGGCCAACAATTTAAATGTTTTTATTATGAACAGTCCTTAATGTTCCCTCCATAATTGCTTTGTGGCTTAAGGGGTAACCTTTGCATTTGCCTATTGGGTGAGCCCTCCTATGGTACCAGTCAAGGTGCTCTGTCCATTAACCTGATTAGATGCAACTAAATAATTGAAAACTCCTGTTTCAGTTTCAAACTGTTACAAAGACCCTGTCTGTAGATAGCCTTTGATAAATAATAAAGTGGAGGCAGTTACTGCACCAGAAGGTAATATCACAAGAGCAAATAATCGCTTGGAAAGAATGATTTTTACCTAGCATTGTCCAGAATATCAGGAATGACTGAAATTTGACACTTATACAGACGTATAAGTGTCTTCCTGAGCACTGGATTCTAAATGCTGTGAATCACAGCCAAGTTCGTTCAAAAAAGTTCCCAAAAGTGGATGTTGAAAAATGTTTTTCTTTAATTTTAATACACACATCCATATAAAGATATCAATGCTTCTTGATTCTTCAATCCATGTACCCAACTTTTGGTACTGTAATATGCATAATTGATCAGTACTGATGTAGACATCAAATCCCAATGCATTTCGGCAGCGAGGCCTTCATCAGGGGACTATCTATAATGTAAATTGAAACAGTCTTAATTCTTAGAAAACCCCTGGAAATGGCCGTCACCAGATTAACTAAAAGTCCTTCACCCTATCATATGTGGTGAAACTCGTGCATTTTTAAATGTGTGTGTGTGTGTGTGGATGCGATAGAAAAGCAAGTTCCAGGCTATTTACCGGTATGAAAGTGTGCATTATTGAAAGTAACGCCAGTGAGTCCAAAGCAACACAGTACACTAATTGGTGATGTCTGTGCTTACGAGGGGAAAAAAAGTGAAAGTTCGTCATGCTGAAATTAACCACATGGATAACGTGCTCGTAAACAAACAATTTACCGAAACTGAAAACACGGAGTGACGGTTTAATGTGAAAGGGTCACAAACACATGCTTTAAATATAGAGGTTCCATCCGTTCGCTTACCGGTCAAAAGTTGTGAACGCTCACAAGAAGAGCAACCGGCGGTTGCACTCTCGTCAATACGGATTTGGATGGCGTGTGATGTACGGTTAGTGGGTTTCTCTATAATGCGAAGCTGACGTAACAAATATCCCGCGATTTAAAGTGATACAGATACTAAATATCTATGGCCTGACTAGTTAAACAAGAAACTTGCCGACATGGTTCGGATGCTTTAGTAAGGTCGCACAATAAAGTTAAAAACAGAGGTGGGAAAAAAAAATACAACAGAGATGAAAAACAGTGAAGAAAAGTAAAGGAAAAGTTACTATGTGTTACGCCTGTTGTGAGGGTAGATACGATGCGCTGTCGGTTAATGAATTTTCTGATGAAATCATAGTACGCAAGAACTAAACATGATATAGTTTAACCAATCATAAATAATATCAAAAAAGTTTAACCAATCATGAATAATATCAAAAAGTTTAACGAGAGCACCATGCATTTAAAGATGAACACATCAATGTTGAATTAAAAATAACATGAAAATTCTGTCCTATCATTCATCCCATGTGGCTACAGGATATACAGGTGATAAATCCAAAAGTTCTCACGCATCAGTAGCATCTTTTTATTGTCTCTTCCATCTCGACGTTTAATGATTTAAATTACACACGCTTTGATTTGACTTATGTGATTATTAGCCTCTGAAAAATGAGTTGCAAGAACAGATTTAAGAGCTTTTGTTCTGATATTGCTTTTGTGTTCATTCAAACGTATTTTAAGTTTGCGTTCAGTTTGGCCAATATACGCCACTCCACACGGGCATTTCAACAGGTGAATGATGTTAGAGCTGTCGCAAATTGCAATAACTCGTAACGGAATCTTGTACCCCTTCATGGGGTGGGAAATGAAATTTCCTAGAAGTATATTATGGCCGTTATTGCAGTTCCAACAGAGAACAGTTCCTTTGTAGATTTGGGTAACTTATCGCCACTTGGCTGTTAAATTAGTTCTCCGATGTTTTTTGCTCTGCTGAATGCAAACAAGGGGCTATTTTGGAAAATATTATTGAAGTCTGGATCTGTTTGTAAAAGAGACCAATGTTTTCGGATGATTCTCTTTTAGTGCGTACTGACGGTTGAAAATTTGGTGACTCATGTAATCCTGGATTCTTTCTTGGTAGTTTGTGTCGACAACAATACTTTTCGAGTTAGCTCTCTCCAAAGACTGGGTTAAGATGACTTCCGGATATCCTCTATCCCGAAAACGTTGAATCATATTCCATGATTGTTCATCACTCTTCTCGGGGTCCTAGACAATTCTTCTGACGCGTAAAAGTTGCGACAATGGCAAATGTTTTTTTAAGGCTTGCGGTGAAAACTGTGGGAAGATAAAGTGTTATTGCGGTCTGTGGGTTTTGCAAATAGATTGGTTGCAAATCCAGTAGGAGTTTTGGTGATTGACACATCCAGAAAATTGATTGTTTCATGGTGAATGTCATATGTGAATTGAATGCGGTCATCAATCAAGTTGAAGTCCATGATGCTTGCTCTCAAGTTTTCTTCTGTACCTTTCCATAAAATGAAAATGTCGTCTATATATCGCAAATCTAGACTTAATTTGTTTTTCCATTTATCGGAGTTAAGAATGTGTTTGCTTTCGTATTCATGCATGAAGATATTCGCATAAGCCGGAGCAGCGCAATTGCCCATCGATGCTCCGCTCTTTTGAAGGTACCAGTTGTCTTCCCATTTAAAGTAACTGCGCATTAGTGTAAACACAAGAAGTTCCATGAGAAACACTTTGATTTGTTCATCGTAATTCATCCCCAGAAGGGCTTTCTCCGCAGCTTCTATGCCTGACTGATGTGGAATCGAAGAATATAGAGATTTAACATCATTACTACACAAAAGGATGTCTTCATCCGTGTTCATTTGTTTTATTCAATTTATTAGGAAAATCAGTGGTGTCCTTAACAAATGATCCCATGTTGTGTACAAATGGCTTGAGATACCTATCCAAAAGTTTCCCCACAGGTTCATGTATGCTTCCACGCGTAGAGACAATTGGACGACAAGGTGGTTTTATCAGGTCTTTATGAATTTTGGTCATCATATAGAAGCTTGGGCTTTTAGGGCTAGTTAGTGGTTAGATATTTACACATTTTTTCATTGATTCCGTTAACTTTAGCGTTTTGAATAATTTTCGAAAGGATGTCTTTTATTTCTGAGGTAGGGTTAAAGTCTAGTCACATGTAGATGTCTTCATCCCGCAAGTGTTTGTTGGCTTGTTCCAGATAATACAATATATTGAGGATCACCAAAGCACCTCCTTTATCGGCTTTCTGGCAAACAATAGAAGTATTGTTGGCTATGGATTTAAGGATGCCAAATTCTTTGTTGGAAAGATTCCTTACATTAGATTTTTTACTGAAGTTAATCTTGGATAAATTCTGTTTAACCAGTTGCTCAAAAAGATCTAAAGTTTTGTGACTCGCTGGAGCCATAAAGGTACTTGAAGGTGTAAGACCTTTGAGTGTATCTTCGGTTTCCGTTCTAGGTTCTGTTACAATATTTAAAAAAAAATGTCTCATTAATTTATAAAAACTTATGTTGAGTTCCAAAAGGTTAGTGTGAGAGGTGGGTACGAATGATGTACCTTTTTGGAGTGTAAGTATTTGAGTTTGGTTAAGTTGTACGTCAGAGATATTAATGACCATTTTGTTCATTGCTGTCCTTTCTTTCTGTCCTTCTTGGAAGTTACATTGCGAGTTTGTGGTGGATCTTTGTCTTTTTCTTTGGGTTTTTCTCCTCTGGGACCTCCTGGGTCGTCCCTTTCGCTTGGGGCCTGCCTCTAAAAAAGACAATGTAGTTGATGATGTAGTAGTGGTAGTAGTAGCTTGATGCTCGCTCTGGGTGTGTGGTCTTCCAGAAGTCTGTCTGGTTGTCTCAGAACCATCTGTGTCTGTGGATGAAGTATCAGTGTGATTTGAATACGGGCGGTTCTGCCTCCTTCTTGCATAAACATCAGCCTAAGTATAGGCCTTGCCTAACTTGTAGTCAATAGTGTCACTTTGGTATTTCCTAATCTTTCTCTCATTAACCTCCTGAGAGTGTTTCGCTAGCTGTATGTTAATGTCTTCCAATATTTTAGTCAATTCTTCTGATGATATTGTTTAATTCCAATTCAGATTTAACTGTTGTAATTTTCTTGTCCAACTCTTCTAGAATGTGAGAAAGTTCCTCAATTATAAGTAATATCAGACCAAGATAACATTTGTTCAAAATCGCAAACCATTTGTCAGTAAATTTCTGAGAGTTCTTGCAAAGCGATGGTTTTAATGAAATCTTCAGACCACGAGGCATTCTTTGTGCCTTATGATAACGAATCATGGTGCTCGCATGTAACCTTTGGTTGCTGATTTTACGTGATAAGTACAATAATTGATTAATGTGTTGCTCTTTGGTATGTGTGGTGGCGAATTCCATAGTCTCTTGGTTTATTAATGAATAGATCCTTGTGATTTCCTCATCTGCAAAAGCAAAGGTTTCTACTCTTGATTCAGTTACGTTTGTAATCTCTTCGTACTGCATGCTGTAAATCCTGCATGCTCCGATCAGTAAGCAGGTAAATTTATGAACATATAAAGGATGTGATCGTGCACTGCTGGTGGTTAAAACAACAAAAACTCATATGTTTACCGTGCTCCAGAAAAATGGCTCCCCACTCAGGAGTATCTCAGAATGAATGAACAAGTCGCACCTATACAGACGTATAAGTGTCTTCCTGGGCACTGGATTCTAAATGCTGAGAATCATAGCCAAGTTCATGGAATCTGCAATTCTGTGAGGAGTTTTATTTATGAATTTCCTTGAGGTAGTGCCTGAAGTTTTACATGCAGAGACCAACCAACTATTTGTGGCTTTTAGGCAGTCTTGCAACGCCCATTGCATTGAGTCCTAGACAAGTCCTAGCTTAATGGTTAGGGGCCTGCATCATATTGCATCACACTAAAGCAAGCAGGTCAACCTTGGTAATAGTAACAATTTACTCCGCAAGATGGGTGTTCACAATAGCTGCTGCTTAGCAAAAACATGTAACATGAATACCAACCACTTCTTCACTAAGCATTACTGACTGGTTGTGCAAACTCGAAGCAAGGTCGCTGTAAGAGGAGCAGTACTTTGACATCTTTAGAGGTACAACTAGTCTCTTCCTTTTGGGGGCCAGTTTTGATATAACATTTGATTTTGACCGATCTCTACGCTGGAGAATTCTACTTTAAAGTAGTTATCTTTTTATTTCCTCATTCGCTTTTGTCCTAGATTTGGACCATGTTCCGCTCCAATTTGAAAGCACTGGTGGGCCTGATTGATGTTTTGGTAAACTGATTTGAGAAGGGGCTGAATTGATTTCTTAATTGCACACGCTTATATGACTCCCTTACATGGGATGCAGCTTCTTTTCTGTCCAACTCCCTCACCCCCCACTCCTCCTGACCCTGCACTCCTAAATTAAATAAAGACATTAGTGGTAAGCAGAACCTGTGTAACTAAGATGTATACTTTCTCTGGTGGTTCTGTGTCTTAACCTAAAAAGTAGAGTCTGAGCAGGAAACCCTAAATACCATTGAAGGTACACTCTAAGACTTTTGAAATCCTCACATTTACACTTTGTTAAAACTCTTACCTAGTTGTACTCATAAGACTCCATTGTGACATTTCCTTTTCCATCAGGTATTGTTATTTTTTCTCATTTTTGAAGCTTTAAGCTTAAGTTATGACTTGCCGGAAGGTGCACAACTCTTTGGCTCAGAATGTAGGTGTACCTAACTCTGAGTCTGTTGGGCCTCAAGGCCTCCTGCATCCTTCTTTTGACACATACCGTCTGGCAAATGAAGGCACAGTAGTGGGCCCTGAAGTTCCAGTGAGCACAGTATCACAGGAATCTCTCCAACATGGTTCAAATCTCCAAGGGAACTGCAAAACACCAACACGGACGGCTAACGAGCAGCGATTAGGTCAGTGTCAGACACTTCTCCCTTTCCCCCCAAAGCTGACTGGTGACAGATGAATAACTTCTGGGCTGGGCCAGCCATCTGGGAGTGGTGGAGATCAGAGGACTCCTTCATTCACTCAGGGAAATGCTAGTTCCGGTGTTCAGACAACACCAACGCCATTTGGTACTGCAACAAACAGGGCGGGGTGGGGACGTGTACCTTTTGTAATGAGGCTGTGCACCTCTGGATATGGCTGGAACAACAGAGCATATGCCTGGTCATTCAGCACCTGATGGGCACCTGATGGGCTCTCCATTCTAGGGTAGACTAACTTGGCTGTTGACTATTAACAGATCTTGAATGGTGTCTCACTTCGGAGGTGGCGCAAGGTCTTTTCCAAGAATGGGGAGAGGCTTGGTTGTATCTGTCCATCTCCGTTTGGAAGGTGCAATGTCCGCAGTTTTGTGCGTGGAGTTTCCAAGGCGGATCTCGCTCAGGGAAACTTTGCCTTGAATGGAGCTTGGGTCTTCTATACGCCTTTCCACCAATACCATTACTGTCCAGATTTCTCAAGAAGATCGGGAACAACCGGGCTCAAGTTATTCTTGAGGCTCA
This sequence comes from Lissotriton vulgaris, assembly GCF_964263255.1. Classification (NCBI taxonomy): domain Eukaryota; kingdom Metazoa; phylum Chordata; class Amphibia; order Caudata; family Salamandridae; genus Lissotriton; species Lissotriton vulgaris. Next base: position 1,262,158,115 of record NC_141696.1, on the reverse strand, counting down.
GGATTGGGCACAGAGAGTCTGGTATCCCGAGTTGTTTAGCATGTGCACAGGTCCTCCGATCAGGCTGCCTCTTCAGGAGACTCTTCTGTCGCAGCAAAAGGGAGGGTTGCTAGGTTTACGATCCTGGCAATGCTTCACCAACAGGGGTGGAAAAGAGCAGCTACAGTTGACCGCTTTCGACCTTATGCCCGAAGTCTGTAATGTCATCTTGGCAGCCAGGTGTCTCTCCACCAAGGCAGTGTATGCCTGCTGTTGGAGCAAGATTGCGGCATTGTGTACAGATAAGCAGTTTGGTCCCTCATCTCCACCACTTATCCAAGTTATTCTGTTTATTGGACCCAAAAAGAGCCTTGTCGTTCTACCTTGACCGCACAAAAGAGTTCTGCGTGGGTGATCAACTCATGTGGTACGTTGGAGTCAAAAAAGAAAAAGTGGTGCAGGAAGGGACATTTGCCAAAAAGTAACCTCCTGAAGGTTTGCAATCTCATTCTACCAGAGCAAAGACTGCTACCACTGCGTTGGCTCTTGGAGTAACCGTCGTGGATGTTTGTCACGCAGCAACGTGCGCTTCTCTGCACATGTTACGAAGCACTACTGCCTTGACATTTGGGCCCATCGACACTGGCAATCTGCCCAATGCCCGTTCAACCTTACAGGATTTTCTAGTGTAATTCTTGTCGCAGCCTCACCTCTGTGGGTATTGCTTGGGTATCTAGTCTAAGGTAAGGAATCTGCGGCTTCAAGTCTCTATCAGGTGAACAAGTTACTTACCGTTAGTAACGCCTTTTTGTAGCTGCAGATTCCTTACCAACCCACCCACCCATCCTCCCCACAATAAGAACAGATTCAGAGTAAAGAGACATACCTCTTAAAGGTCTAGTTTAACGCACCATTGACGTGCTTAGGGCGTGGAAAGTCATGCAAAGAATTTACATATGCGCACCGGCGAGACACCTATATAGACATCGTGCACATATCTTCTATCGTGGACGACGCCATGCAGAGCTGAACGACATCACTTATTGGCGCGCAGGTCACAGCTCACAAAAAAAAAATTGGATCAAGTCTGATGCTTTTGGATAATTCTAAGGTAAGGAATCTGCGGCTAGATAGTTTCTAAAAGATAAGGCGTTACTGAACTCACACACTTTCATAATAATTGCTAAAGGGGCCATGCATATATTTAACACCTTCCCTGCGGTGCAGATTTACCCCCAGTGCTGGGCCCCAATGTAAATGGGTGTGGTCATGACGGAACGGTTCCGTCATGAGCACAGCCCAACTGATGCTCATGACGGAACCGTTCCGTCATGAGCATCGAAGGAGTTAAGAGCATGAGGCTTAATGATGAACCCAGCTGCAATTCCCGGGTAATTGAAGAGTGCTGAGATTTAAAAGGTTCAGAAAAGGGGGTGGTGATGAACAGAGTGTCTGAATTAAGCAGACCACTCTTACCCAGTCCAAAGATCAGGGCTTGATCCATCACCGTTATTTATCTCACTGCCCCATCCCAGCTCAGAACCTGGCTATATGCAAATCAGTCTGTCCCTGGCCCAGTGCATCATGGGAACAGGGCAGACTAAACTACCAAGCCAATTCTTCACCAGAAAGGAGACAAGCTACCGGGGACCGGTTTCTGCCATTTCAGGCGTCTTCGGCCCGGCTTGCTTGAATCCTGATGGAGCAGTGAGCAAGGGACTCACATCTGAGTAGTTTGGTTTGCCCTGTTCCCATCATGCACTGGGACAGGAACAGACTAATTTGCATACAGCCAGGTTCTGAAACTGGGATGGTGCAGTGAGCTAAAAAACGGTGTTGGATCTAGCTCTGATCTCTTGACTGGGTGAGAGCTTTCTGCTTAATTCAGAGACTCTGTCCCTCACCACCCCTTGTTGTAAATATTTTTGTCCACCCTAAGCGTGGAAGGGTATTCTCAGATGTGAGACCCTTGCTCATTGCACCATCAGGATTCAAGCAAACCGGGCCGAAGACGGCTGTAATGCCAGAAACCGGTCCCCGGGAGCTTGTTTCCTTCCCAGTGTAAGAATTGGCTTTTGTAGTTTGGTTTGCCCTGTTCCCATCATGCACTGGGACAGGAACAGACTAATTTGCATACAGCCAGGTTCTGAAACTGGGATGGTGCAGTGAGCTAAAAAACGGTGTTGGATCTAGCCCTGATCTCTTGACTGGGTGAGAGCTTTCTGCTTAATTCAGAGACTCTGTCCCTCACCACCCCTTGTTGTAAATACAGATTTAAAAGGTGGCAAGTATGAAACCAGGCCACTGCTCTTGAGATGATACCGATCTCATGCATCATTTCGTTTATTGGTGTGCTTCCAGACCTGTGGTACTTAGCTGTTGTTAGGGACAAGTTAATAGGATCCTTTAAGAAAGGGATAAAAAGCTCTGAATAGGTCTTTAAAATATGAAAAGGGCAGTGAAGCATCCTTTACAAAACAGTTGAAAACAATCAGTGCCTTTACAACGCAAATCTTTACCATGCATATTCCTTTACCACACAATGGTAAGTATAGTTAAGGGGAGGGAGGGAGAGGAGGAGGGGGGAGATGGACTCTATATATTGGAGCATAGGGTATTTTTAGGTTTTTAAGGTGGGTAGGGGAAATGGGGTGGTAAGGGTATTTTTAGGGTTTAGTGGTAAGGGTATTGAGTTTCTTTGGCTTTTTGGAGGTGTCGGGTGGAAGGGTATGTGTGATAATTGAATTGTATGGGGTGGGTAGAGGACTTAGGTGTGGGTAGGGGAATATGTGTGAAAAAGGCATGCTTTGTAAAAAATACACGGTAAAGACATGCGTGGTAAAGCATGCTATAGAATATCTTACCACCAAAGGCAGGTAACATCCTAGGAGCCGGACTGAATCAACTGTATGGTTTGTCAGTCTAGAAATGCTTTCGAAATTTTCAACATTGGGTTTCAAACCTGGTTTCAGAAGATCTTGTCAATGGTTCAAAGGGGATTAAAATTAGTGTGTTTAAAAAAAAATGTAGTGACCGAGAACAGTGTACAAGGGAAGCCGAGATGGAGGTCAGAAAGCTCTTTTAATAAAGTTTGATAGCTCTCTAGTGGTGGACCCGCTTTCTTCTATTCTTTCTGTGAAATAATTTCTCCAGGCCACGCTGACTTTTTGTAGTAGTGTTTAAGTTTGGTGCTCTCCTGTCATGCTTTCTGATTGTGATCACCTCCATTCCAGTTCTTATTTCCATTTCACCCCAGAGTCCTTAGCCATGGGTTTATTGCGTTGCACAGGTGCTATCTTGTCTAAGGTTCTAGAAATAGAAATATGATAACTCATAATGATATTTATGTCCAGAGACTGGCATATGACTGGGAGGGCTAGCTCTTGAGAAAGATTGTCATTGTTTATCAGTTTCCAAGGGTGATAGTGTCATTGCATGGCCGGTTGACATGTGGAAGGGGGTGTTGGAAGCTATCTGTATTACTCCAGAAATACATAACATAGTGGTCTGTCAAAAGCGCAGGTCCAAGGGGATGCAACCAAACCTTAAAATTTGTAAGCAATAGATCCAGACATGCAATATGAGTGGGCTTGTTACTCTTTGAATGGATTCCATGGCTTTCAAATAAGCATTGAGCCTCCTATTGGAGGAATCCAAGGTATCTTTAAAATGATAATTGAAATCACTCAATGTCAGAAATTGACTAGATTCAATAATACGGGCTAGCCTACAATCTGACTTAATGGTACTAAAAACCTCTTTAGGCACTGGCGGTCTATAAATTAAGGCTTCGCCAATTGATTACAAGGGTGTGCGTTCTATTAAAAAAGAAGTGTTTTGTAGTTCTTTGGTGACAAAAGTCTCATTTATGGTGCATTGACCGATCTTAAAGATAAATTCTAACTCACCCCCCCACCACCTAACTTGTCTGCCCAGTTCAGTATGATAATGCTATACTTTTGAGATAAAACAATGGATTACAAGATTCCATGTTGAATCTGAGTCAAGTTTTGCAATGCAGCAAATATCTGGGTTGAGATAACAAAGGGTGTTCCTTCTCTCACTGATGTGGAGAAGTGTGGCTCACTGGTTAGAGCAGGCAGACCCTGAAGCAGAGGTCAGACCCGGGACCAGGGTTCAATTCCCGACGCGGCAGGGTCTTGAGCTCAAATGTCCATGGACTCGATAATTCTCGCATTGGTGCCTGACCTAATCATGGGTTCACACTCTGCAACTCTGGGCATTAAGCTTGCTTAATCTCCACAACGGCCCCCCTGCGCCGGGATGCCTGGCTTTCACCTTGGGGATGCCCTGTAGGGGCTATCTCACAGGGAAAAGCCAGGATGGGTTCCCAAGGCAAGCGCGGAGATGCCCCTTCGGGGGTCGATTCAGGCGCTATATAAGAAATATAATAATAATAATAATAATAATACCTAGGTAGTCAGCAAGTGATTAGGTGTAAGCATTTGTCAGTTGAGGGAGAAAGAGTATGTCATCTTTACTCTTGATTCTGGGGGAGAACATCCAGGAGTTTGGCGTCATCCTGTCGCATATAGACGAGCCTCTGGCACGTCAACGATGCCTGAGCAGACTGACATACCTTGGTTCCAAAATATTTTATTTCCTAATCAAAATAATTTCGCTATTGGCCAACAATTTAAATGTTTTTATTATGAACAGTCCTTAATGTTCCCTCCATAATTGCTTTGTGGCTTAAGGGGTAACCTTTGCATTTGCCTATTGGGTGAGCCCTCCTATGGTACCAGTCAAGGTGCTCTGTCCATTAACCTGATTAGATGCAACTAAATAATTGAAAACTCCTGTTTCAGTTTCAAACTGTTACAAAGACCCTGTCTGTAGATAGCCTTTGATAAATAATAAAGTGGAGGCAGTTACTGCACCAGAAGGTAATATCACAAGAGCAAATAATCGCTTGGAAAGAATGATTTTTACCTAGCATTGTCCAGAATATCAGGAATGACTGAAATTTGACACTTATACAGACGTATAAGTGTCTTCCTGAGCACTGGATTCTAAATGCTGTGAATCACAGCCAAGTTCGTTCAAAAAAGTTCCCAAAAGTGGATGTTGAAAAATGTTTTTCTTTAATTTTAATACACACATCCATATAAAGATATCAATGCTTCTTGATTCTTCAATCCATGTACCCAACTTTTGGTACTGTAATATGCATAATTGATCAGTACTGATGTAGACATCAAATCCCAATGCATTTCGGCAGCGAGGCCTTCATCAGGGGACTATCTATAATGTAAATTGAAACAGTCTTAATTCTTAGAAAACCCCTGGAAATGGCCGTCACCAGATTAACTAAAAGTCCTTCACCCTATCATATGTGGTGAAACTCGTGCATTTTTAAATGTGTGTGTGTGTGTGTGTGTGTGGATGCGATAGAAAAGCAAGTTCCAGGCTATTTACCGGTATGAAAGTGTGCATTATTGAAAGTAACGCCAGTGAGTCCAAAGCAACACAGTACACTAATTGGTGATGTCTGTGCTTACGAGGGGAAAAAAAGTGAAAGTTCGTCATGCTGAAATTAACCACATGGATAACGTGCTCGTAAACAAACAATTTACCGAAACTGAAAACACGGAGTGACGGTTTAATGTGAAAGGGTCACAAACACATGCTTTAAATATAGAGGTTCCATCTGTTCGCTTACCGGTCAAAAGTTGTGAACGCTCACAAGAAGAGCAACCGGCGGTTGCACTCTCGTCAATACGGATTTGGATGGCGTGTGATGTACGGTTAGTGGGTTTCTCTATAATGCGAAGCTGACGTAACAAATATCCCGCGATTTAAAGTGATACAGATACTAAATATCTATGGCCTGACTAGTTAAACAAGAAACTTGCCGACATGGTTCGGATGCTTTAGTAAGGTCGCACAATAAAGTTAAAAACAGAGGTGGGAAAAAAAAATACAACAGAGATGAAAAACAGTGAAGAAAAGTAAAGGAAAAGTTACTATGTGTTACGCCTGTTGTGAGGGTAGATACGATGCGCTGTCGGTTAATGAATTTTCTGATGAAATCATAGTACGCAAGAACTAAACATGATATAGTTTAACCAATCATAAATAATATCAAAAAAGTTTAACCAATCATGAATAATATCAAAAAGTTTAACGAGAGCACCATGCATTTAAAGATGAACACATCAATGTTGAATTAAAAATAACATGAAAATTCTGTCCTATCATTCATCCCATGTGGCTACAGGATATACAGGTGATAAATCCAAAAGTTCTCACGCATCAGTAGCATCTTTTTATTGTCTCTTCCATCTCGACGTTTAATGATTTAAATTACACACGCTTTGATTTGACTTATGTGATTATTAGCCTCTGAAAAATGAGTTGCAAGAACAGATTTAAGAGCTTTTGTTCTGATATTGCTTTTGTGTTCATTCAAACGTATTTTAAGTTTGCGTTCAGTTTGGCCAATATACGCCACTCCACACGGGCATTTCAACAGGTGAATGATGTTAGAGCTGTCGCAAATTGCAATAACTCGTAACGGAATCTTGTACCCCTTCATGGGGTGGGAAATGAAATTTCCTTGAAGTATATTATGGCCGTTATTGCAGTTCCAACAGAGAACAGTTCCTTTGTAGATTTGGGTAACTTATCGCCACTTGGCTGTTAAATTAGTTCTCCGATGTTTTTTGCTCTGCTGAATGCAAACAAGGGGCTATTTTGGAAAATATTATTGAAGTCTGGATCTGTTTGTAAAAGAGACCAATGTTTTCGGATGATTCTCTTTTAGTGCGTACTGACGGTTGAAAATTTGGTGACTCATGTAATCCTGGATTCTTTCTTGGTAGTTTGTGTCGACAACAATACTTTTCGAGTTAGCTCTCTCCAAAGACTGGGTTAAGATGACTTCCGGATATCCTCTATCCCGAAAACGTTGAATCATATTCCATGATTGTTCATCACTCTTCTCGGGGTCCTAGACAATTCTTCTGACGCGTAAAAGTTGCGACAATGGCAAATGTTTTTTTAAGGCTTGCGGTGAAAACTGTGGGAAGATAAAGTGTTATTGCGGTCTGTGGGTTTTGCAAATAGATTGGTTGCAAATCCAGTAGGAGTTTTGGTGATTGACACATCCAGAAAATTGATTGTTTCATGGTGAATGTCATATGTGAATTGAATGCGGTCATCAATCAAGTTGAAGTCCATGATGCTTGCTCTCAAGTTTTCTTCTGTACCTTTCCATAAAATGAAAATGTCGTCTATATATCGCAAATCTAGACTTAATTTGTTTTTCCATTTATCGGAGTTAAGAATGTGTTTGCTTTCGTATTCATGCATGAAGATATTCGCATAAGCCGGAGCAGCGCAATTGCCCATCGATGCTCCGCTCTTTTGAAGGTACCAGTTGTCTTCCCATTTAAAGTAACTGCGCATTAGTGTAAACACAAGAAGTTCCATGAGAAACACTTTGATTTGTTCATCGTAATTCATCCCCAGAAGGGCTTTCTCCGCAGCTTCTATGCCTGACTGATGTGGAATCGAAGAATATAGAGATTTAACATCATTACTACACAAAAGGATGTCTTCATCCGTGTTCATTTGTTTTATTCAATTTATTAGGAAAATCAGTGGTGTCCTTAACAAATGATCCCATGTTGTGTACAAATGGCTTGAGATACCTATCCAAAAGTTTCCCCACAGGTTCATGTATGCTTCCACGCGTAGAGACAATTGGACGACAAGGTGGTTTTATCAGGTCTTTATGAATTTTGGTCATCATATAGAAGCTTGGGCTTTTAGGGCTAGTTAGTGGTTAGATATTTACACATTTTTTCATTGATTCCGTTAACTTTAGCGTTTTGAATAATTTTCGAAAGGATGTCTTTTATTTCTGAGGTAGGGTTAAAGTCTAGTCACATGTAGATGTCTTCATCCCGCAAGTGTTTGTTGGCTTGTTCCAGATAATACAATATATTGAGGATCACCAAAGCACCTCCTTTATCGGCTTTCTGGCAAACAATAGAAGTATTGTTGGCTATGGATTTAAGGATGCCAAATTCTTTGTTGGAAAGATTCCTTACATTAGATTTTTTACTGAAGTTAATCTTGGATAAATTCTGTTTAACCAGTTGCTCAAAAAGATCTAAAGTTTTGTGACTCGCTGGAGCCATAAAGGTACTTGAAGGTGTAAGACCTTTGAGTGTATCTTCGGTTTCCGTTCTAGGTTCTGTTACAATATTTAAAAAAAAATGTCTCATTAATTTATAAAAACTTATGTTGAGTTCCAAAAGGTTAGTGTGAGAGGTGGGTACGAATGATGTACCTTTTTGGAGTGTAAGTATTTGAGTTTGGTTAAGTTGTACGTCAGAGATATTAATGACCATTTTGTTCATTGCTGTCCTTTCTTTCTGTCCTTCTTGGAAGTTACATTGCGAGTTTGTGGTGGATCTTTGTCTTTTTCTTTGGGTTTTTCTCCTCTGGGACCTCCTGGGTCGTCCCTTTCGCTTGGGGCCTGCCTCTAAAAAAGACAATGTAGTTGATGATGTAGTAGTTGTAGTAGTAGCTTGATGCTCGCTCTGGGTGTGTGGTCTTCCAGAAGTCTGTCTGGTTGTCTCAGAACCATCTGTGTCTGTGGATGAAGTATCAGTGTGATTTGAATACGGGCGGTTCTGCCTCCTTCTTGCATAAACATCAGCCTAAGTATAGGCCTTGCCTAACTTGTAGTCAATAGTGTCACTTTGGTATTTCCTAATCTTTCTCTCATTAACCTCCTGAGAGTGTTTCGCTAGCTGTATGTTAATGTCTTCCAATATTTTAGTCAATTCTTCTGATGATATTGTTTAATTCCAATTCAGATTTAACTGTTGTAATTTTCTTGTCCAACTCTTCTAGAATGTGAGAAAGTTCCTCAATTATAAGTAATATCAGACCAAGATAACATTTGTTCAAAATCGCAAACCATTTGTCAGTAAATTTCTGAGAGTTCTTGCAAAGCGATGGTTTTAATGAAATCTTCAGACCACGAGGCATTCTTTGTGCCTTATGATAACGAATCATGGTGCTCGCATGTAACCTTTGGTTGCTGATTTTACGTGATAAGTACAATAATTGATTAATGTGTTGCTCTTTGGTATGTGTGGTGGCGAATTCCATAGTCTCTTGGTTTATTAATGAATAGATCCTTGTGATTTCCTCATCTGCAAAAGCAAAGGTTTCTACTCTTGATTCAGTTACGTTTGTAATCTCTTCGTACTGCATGTTGTAAATCCTGCATGCTCCGATCAGTGAGCAGGTAAATTTATGAACATATAAAGGATGTGATCGTGCACTGCTGGTGGTTAAAACAACAAAAACTCATATGTTTACCGTGCTCCAGAAAAATGGCTCCCCACTCAGGAGTATCTCAGAATGAATGAACAAGTCGCACCTATACAGACGTATAAGTGTCTTCCTGGGCACTGGATTCTAAATGCTGAGAATCATAGCCAAGTTCATGGAATCTGCAATTCTGTGAGGAGTTTTATTTATGAATTTCCTTGAGGTAGTGCCTGAAGTTTTACATGCAGAGACCAACCAACTATTTGTGGCTTTTAGGCAGTCTTGCAACGCCCATTGCATTGAGTCCTAGACAAGTCCTAGCTTAATGGTTAGGGGCCTGCATCATATTGCATCACACTAAAGCAAGCAGGTCAACCTTGGTAATAGTAACAATTTACTCCGCAAGATGGGTGTTCACAATAGCTGCTGCTTAGCAAAAACATGTAACATGAATACCAACCACTTCTTCACTAAGCATTACTGACTGGTTGTGCAAACTCGAAGCAAGGTCGCTGTAAGAGGAGCAGTACTTTGACATCTTTAGAGGTACAACTAGTCTCTTCCTTTTGGGGGCCAGTTTTGATATAACATTTGATTTTGACCGATCTCTACGCTGGAGAATTCTACTTTAAAGTAGTTATCTTTTTATTTCCTCATTCGCTTTTGTCCTAGATTTGGACCATGTTCCGCTCCAATTTGAAAGCACTGGTGGGCCTGATTGATGTTTTGGTAAACTGATTTGAGAAGGGGCTGAATTGATTTCTTAATTGCACACGCTTATATGACTCCCTTACATGGGATGCAGCTTCTTTTCTGTCCAACCCCCTCACCCCCCACTCCTCCTGACCCTGCACTCCTAAATTAAATAAAGACATTAGTGGTAAGCAGAACCTGTGTAACTAAGATGTATACTTTCTCTGGTGGTTCTGTGTCTTAACCTAAAAAGTAGAGTCTGAGCAGGAAACCCTAAATACCATTGAAGGTACACTCTAAGACTTTTGAAATCCTCACATTTACACTTTGTTAAAACTCTTACCTAGTTGTACTCATAAGACTCCATTGTGACATTTCCTTTTCCATCAGGTATTGTTATTTTTTCTCATTTTTGAAGTTTTAAGCTTAAGTTATGACTTGCCGGAAGGTGCACAACTCTTTGGCTCAGAATGTAGGTGTACCTAACCTTTTTTTGCTGGTTTTCAGTAGGGTTAACCATACTGAGTTGGTGGCTGCCTTCACATATTTCTGATAAATATTTGTATAATTTCGTAATATATTTGTTTACAGTGAGGTCTTCCATTGGGCTTCATAGCTTAGATTAAAGTGAGCTCAACCTTAGAACAAAATGTGTAATTTCTAATACTTACACATGTTCATAGGAAGCAAAGTAGGTGGTTAATCTTATGGCCATATTTGTGACGCAGTATAATTAAAATGTTCTTCTTAGTGTGTTATGTTGTTCATTACTTCCACAAGTTAATCATTTCTTTACTTTGTCTCCAAGCTTCAGAAATTACTTACGATGGACCCAATAAAGAGAATTACCTCAGAACAAGCTATGCAGGATCCGTATTTCTTAGAAGATCCACTTCCCACTTCAGAGTATGTATTCTCTTCATAACAGTTTTGTAACTGCGCTAACAGTTGTTTTCCCTTTTTTGTGCTGCTGCCCTCCTCATTTGTGAAGGAGGTGAAATGCTGCATTACTGGCGAGGTGCAGCAAAGCATGCACATTTTGTTTTGTTATGATCCTACATCACTTTATTTGACAGTACCTTTCTTGTTGATTGCTGATGAGCCAAAAGTTTAATGCCGGGTGTCTCGTGATTAATTCCTGAAGCTAATACACAGCACTATATGAAAATAACAAACACCATTTTATTCTTCAGTTGTCTAACCTGTAAATAGGGTCAGCTGCCAGTTGTGCTAATCAGTAAATTGAAAAGCAAATGTTTACTGATTAGCAGTGGGGCTTACAAGCATCCTCTTAAAGTGATGCGTTACATCTTGTAGTAAGTGCCTAGGGGCTTTTATGAGTGGTGCTTTCGTATGTGAGTGTGAAACTGCAAATCTCATGTCGGAGGATCACTTGGCCCTTCTCCCTCAGGAAGTTATGACTCTCTTGGCCAAGGAAGCCATCGAGCGAATCCCTGTCCCAGAAGTAGGTCATGGTTTTTACTCCCACTACTTCCTGGTGCCCTAGAAGGACAAAGGCCTGCGTCCTATCTTAGATCTCGGGGACATCAACTGCTTCCACTGGAAGGAGAAATTCAGAATGCTGACATTAGCTCATGTCCTGTCTGCCCTTGACCATGGAGAGTGGATGGTAGCGTTGGATTTGCAGGATGCTTATTTCCACATTCCCGTCGAGCCCACAGGCGTTACCTACTGTTCATGGTAGGCCACGAGCATTTTCAGTTTACAGTGCTCCCCTTTGGCCTTACCAGCGCCCACATGTGTTCACGAAAATGATGGCGGTAGTCGCAGCTCATCTGCGCAGATCAGGGGTTCCTGTCTTCCCTTATCTCAATGACTGGCTGTTGAAGGCAGACTCGCCCCAGGCTGTTATCTCCCACCTCCAGAATACAGCGGACCTCTTGCATTCGCTGCAGTTCACTATCAACGTGCCGAAGTCGCACCTGATTTCCCCTCAGAAGCTCCTTTTCATCAGAGCCGTTCTGGATACAACTCAGTTTCAGGTTAATGTACAGTATATCCAGTATTTGTAAAGCACAAACAATTACCCGAAGGTGTCAAGGCGCTGGGGGCCGTCGGGAAGATTTAGCAAGCTATTGCCCAGAGTCACATGGGGCTCGGCAGACCCCTGCCGCCGGAGCTGGGGATCGAACCGTGATCCTCAGCGTCAGTTGCCCTGGCCTCTGTGCCACACTTCTTCCACAGCAGCGAGTCTGGGATATTCGGGCTATGATACTGATGTTTCCGCCTCTATCCCAGATTTCAGTGAGATTGACTTTGAGGTTTTGGGGCCTCATGGCCTCCTGCATCCTGCTGGTGGACAATGCAAGGTGGCATATGTATGCTCTGCAGTGAGGCCTGAAGTTCCAGTGGGTGCAGCATCAGGGCAATCTTTACGATGTCGTCCAGATCTCGGAAGGCACTGCACACCAATTGCAATGGTGGCTAACAAACCAGGATTGGGTCAATGGCAGATCCCTCTTCCCTACCCAACCAGTCTTCACAGTAGTGACAGATGCGTCTCTTCTAGGATGAGACGCCCACATGGGAGAGGCGGAGATCAGAGGCCTTTTGGAGCTCCGGGTGATTAGTCTTGCACTGAAAGCATTCTTCCTTCAGTCAAAGGAAGAGTAGTGCAGGTGTTCACGGACAATACCACCGCCATGTGGTACTGCAGCAAACGGGGCATGGTGGTGTCTTGGACCCTATGGCAAGAGGCTCTTCGCCTCTGGACATGACTGGAACACCAGGGCATGTCCATGGTGGATCAACACCTCTTCACTTGGAGGTTGATGCAAAGTCTCTTTTAGCAATTAGGGGGGGTGAGCCTTGGTTAGATCTGTTTGCCACCGAAGAGAACGCGCAATGTCAGCAGTTCTGCGTGTTGGAATTTTCAAGGCGGCTCATGCTCTGCAATTCTTTCCGCCGCAAGTGCAATTGTGGTCTTCTATATGCCTTTCCGCCTATACCACTTCTGCCCAGAGTGCTGAAGAAGATCAAGCTCGACCGGGCCTACGTCATTCTTGTGGCTCTGGATTGGGCATGAAGAGTCTGGTATCCCGAATTCTTGAACATGGCCATCGATCCTCCGATCAGACTGCCTCTTAAGGAGGATCTTCTGTTGCAGCATCAGGGGGCGGTCCTCCACCGAACCTGTCCAGCGTGGAGATTGAGCAGCGACAGTTGACAGCTTTTGACCTTCCTCCCGAAATCTGTAATGTAATCTTGGCAGCCAGGCATCCCTCCACTAAAACTATATACGCCTGTAGATGGAACAAATTTGTAGCATGGTGCAGAGCAAAGGCTGTGGATCCCCTTTCTGCCCCTCTTTCAAAGGTTCTCCTCTTTATTCTTTCTTTAACCCAGCAGGGTTCTGCTCTGGGCACATTTAAAGGCTATCTTTTGGCCATTTCAGCCTTTCTTCACCTTCCTGATCAGCCTGCTCTTTTCAGGTCCCCTATTGTAAATTGATTTCTTAAGGGCATTCCTCACCTCTTTCCTCCTATTCCGTTCGTAATGCCCCAGTGGTACTTGAATCTGGTCTTAAATTACCATATTTGTGCTCCTTTCGAGCCACTACATAATTGTCCTCTCAGACTCTTGACCTTAAAGACTGCTTTTCTGGTTGCCATCACCTCTGCTCACAGGGTGAGTGAGCTTTAGGCTCTTTCTTCTAAACCTCCTTTACTTGCTGTTCATCCAGACAAGGTCGTCCTTCGAACTCAACCTTCTTTTCATCCGAAAGTGGTTACCTCTTTCCTCTCAGGACAGACCATCACTTTCCCACCTTCTTACCGCACCCTTCCAAGGAGGAGGAGAGACTCCATTGTCTGGATCCAAAGCTTGCATTATCCACGATTCCAGGTGGACGATCAACACTTTGTTGGCTATGTGGGTGCCAAGAAAGGTTGGGCTGTGCAAAAATGGGCCATTTCTCAATGGGTCGTCTTTTGCATTAAGATCGGCTACTCCTTGGCGAAAAAGGAACCTCCGGTAGGACTGCACACCCATTCCACTTGGGGGACTGCAGCCACTACTGCTTTTAGGTCCCCCTCAGTGACATCTGCCAGGCAGCCAAGAGCAGCTTCCAGACTGATCCATTTTTGTAACATTCAACTTGGATACCATTATGTTCGGGTCCAACAGACCATTCGGGATGCGTATCCGGACTTTCCTGCGGAGCCTACAACTCTCCGGGCACTGCAGGTGGTGCTTACGGGGGAGAGACGTAAAGGGCTTAGTACTAGGCTTTATAACTCCTCCCAGCGGGAACATGAGTTAGAGGACCATCCTTCATGCCAGCGCTGGCAAGCCGTGATAGGCAGCCCAATCACGATGGAGGTCTGGACTGCATGCTGTCAGCTCACGGGCCGACTTACGGCCAACTGCAACCTCTGAATTATCTATTTTAAATACCTACATCGGGTATATTACTCACCTTTAAAACTCCACAAGTATGGCCTGAGAGAGTCGGCGAACTGTGTGCGATGTTGTGCAGCGAATGCTGATTTTTACCATGTTGCATGGCTGTGTGGGACTGTGCTGGCCTTCTGGACTGATGTGACTCGCATTTTGTCGGAGGTGATGTTGGAGCCTGTAGACTGTATGCCCAAGCTGTGCCTTCTGGGGTATGTGAAATGCTAAAGCCAGCCAGTAGATGCATTGTTGCGGTCTCCACTTTGTTTGCCAAGAGAGAGGTGGCGCAGAGATAGGGATCGAGGTCCGCCCCCACTATAAAGCAGTGGCTCAGGGACCTGGTTTACTATAGAGACCAGTTACAAGTGTATGATGAGGAATTGCCAGAGTCTTACCGCCCCAAAGATTTCTGGAGCCCCATAACGGCATATTTGATGACTCATTCTGATTTGTTTTGAACGATACTGTTGTATGTGCTGAAAATGCTGAATTGACTTTTGATGTACTCCTAATGGACAAGATCTGGACTACTATCAAGCCTGTCTCTAATATCAGCCTATATGTGGAAGGTAATTCACTGGTTGACTAATATTTACAGCTTGCAGTCATGGCATCACCGCAGAGTGGTGCACGTGTGTATCTGTTTTGCCTCCTGGGATGGGGTTTGGAGTGGGTTGGGAGGTGGGGGGGAGTTTTTGAGATCTATGCACTTCATTCGCCTTGTGTTGACTCATATTACTGTATGTGTCCTTTAGGAATGTACTTGATAAAATTGATAAATAAAAAAACATCAGAATGAAAACCTGCTCCTTAATGCTACTGATGTGTAATTCAAAGACTTTACACATGGAGAATGTTTCATAGCCCATTCGGGAGGGGTATACTTCTGAACGAGATTGACTTGATTGTTAGTCTTGGTTATTGGAGATGTATAATCCTGCATGATTTAAAAGAAATTCTAGTGGGCCATACATTAATCCAGTTTCTCTACCTTAACATTCTCGTTGCTTCATCTGACATTGACCTTTTAACATGGACAATGGCCTTCTGGGGAGGACTGCCTTACAAGGAAGAAAGTGGTGCCTAGAATTGCAATATTTTGATGACATTCCATCTTTACCAACGGGATCTTCTTCCATTTTTTCATTGACTTAGACTTTGTTTCCTTTTTTGAGGATGTTATTCATAAGCTAGATCTTTCTATCATCTATTGTTGTCTTGTACAGATAATAAAACGGCTGTTATTGCTAGGTGGCTAGTCGTGTGCATGTTGAATACCTAATTTAAGGGGTGCAATCTTCTCTGAGACTTACATGTCCCGATGAACTCATTCAAGACTTTTTTCAGGTTTGTGACAGAGGGTTTCCAACACCCGTGCAAGGAACGCTGCTTTAATAGGAACTCTCCTTCAGTAGGAACTTGAACCTTTCAGTTTTTTTAACCATGTTGGCTGCGCACTTAAATTTTGTTGCTTACTTGGACAGCTGCTTAGTAAGAGCCCTGTTCTGTGAGGCAGACACAGACTCCCTGCACCTAATTATGTCTCCTCTTTTCCATTTCGGTCTGACTGTGAATGAGTGAAACCCCATTCATTGGAATGTTGCTGGACACGGAATTGGGGATGGATTTCCAAACCCCATCATAGATGCTGGCACTTCCTGAAATATTGCCCCAATTCTGCTGTTGAGCTTAGTGGTTCCAGAGGGCCATTTGTTATGGTAAGGGGATTTATAAAGTGCCCCAAAATCATGGCTTACTAGCGCTGGGATATTATGATCCCATCCGGCCCTTTTGAACATTTGTGATATGCAGTTGCAACTCACCTCTTGGTTTTATCAAGACTGACAACCAGCCAACCTTTCTTGCCTGTCTCACAGGAAGACCTGGATGATTTTTTGTGTGCATGCAAGACCCGATCGTTTGGTGGATTTTTCCTTCTCTACTCATCCTTCCAATTTTGTCATGCGACTTTAACAGCACAACAGTGTCCTCCAAATTAGTGTAGTAGGCAGAAAATTAAAATATGCACCTCTGATAAAATGGAGCAAGTGAGCCTGAACCTCCCTTGTAGAGTTCCTTTCACAACTACCTACATCCAACCACCCACTCAAGTCCATCCTTCCATTCCCCTAACCTTTCAGTTATCCATAATCTAAGTTTTGTTCTGTGCTTTCACGACTCCATCTGTCAATGTATCTGTTCACTCCTCTATACTTCCTCTTGTAGCCCCATTCATGCATCCATACTTTCACCAATTCATCCTTTTATGTTCCCGCCCACTCTTGCATAGCCATCCTCATCCATTGTTTCACCCTTTTATATGTCCATTTTCACTCTCCCCCTTTCTCTTATCTGTATCCTTCATTGTATTTGGCTAGTTTATCAACCATGTGCCCTATCTGTCAGTTATCCATTCGAAGTTACTTACGAGCTTTTGTCTACAAACCTGACCCTTCCACAACTATACCATTGTTGGCTGATTTGATCCTTCTGGTATTATGGGCCACTATCTTGCCTCTGGATATATTCCCAATAGTAGAAGCTGCTGCTGCTGCATCCCATGTCCTTCATGTGTCTATTCTGTGGTCTGCTATGTGTAAATTGTCTAAAGCCTAATATGAGAACTGATGGCTAACTAAGGTTTTTCGATTGTATGGAAAAGAATTTCTCATGAGGGAATTTGTTTACAAAGCTTCTTTTTTTAACTGGAATTGGATATTAGAATGCTGTGATTGGAGCCGATTTGTAAACATGAAAACTATTTAATCTATTGTAATGTGTCCTTGTTGGGATTCGAACCTGTGACTAGAAGGGCTCAAGTGCATGCTACTTAACTAAGCTAACACAGGGACAGGTGCTCAATTGCTTTTCTCTCTAATTATGGAGGGTTCTTTTACATTGAAATAGTGGTTTACCTTTCTTCCGTACACATTTTATTACATTGAAATATTTGGAGATCACAGCTTGAAACTAGTACTTCTTTATCAAAATGTGTTCGTAAGATAGCAGGTGCAACCCTGCAAATGAGGGTCACTGTTGAAATGTGTTTTATGTGTATTTTCCTCTGAGTTTGGTGTGTAATTTGTCTGAGCTTATGTTCTCATGCTTCATGCAACATAACCTATCATGATGCATAGGAATGTGATCTTCACAGATTGTCAGATACTCTTTACCCACACTCACTAGCCCACTGAAAATGAGAATGAGGTGTAGTGCCTTGAAGGGTTAATGTGAAAGCATGGGTGAGGTTGCACACATTTTCTCTTGGTTTCAGATAGGCAACATATGCACTCACCCAGTGAGTTAATGAGGGAAGAGAGGTCAGCGGGTAGACTGTGAAGTTGAGGTGAGGGGGTGAACACTGAGGGATTTGAGGTAAGTCATCAGAGACAGGAGACAGTAGTAAGAGGGGAGTATATGTGTATGTTGTTGCCTCATGGGTATTGGATATTTCCATTGTCCACCGGCCCCCCTCTTTCCTTACCCCACGTTTCACACGTTTCAAACTGATGCTAGTACTGCTATCCTAGAAAGGAATATGCCTGCAAGTTACCTTGGTGGCGCTTTGTCACTTCCCCTGCCTGCTTCACCCAGGTGTCTTCGCCCGGTCTTCACAGGACCTGACAGCAGCTGAACATTGAAGGACAACCCTGCTTCGGTTCCACTTTTAAAACTTTGATGGCCAGAAGCCAGTGAAATATATCTGTGAATAATTCAAGTTGTTCTTGCCACAGCTCTGGTCACCTCTGTGAAAATATTTGGACTTTCCAGGAATATTTTCAGTTTCTTTTTTTTTCTAGCCAGATAGCCAAACAGACAACTCTAAAAGTTTCTATTTGTGTTGAGAAAATGGTGTATTGCAAGTTGTCACTTGTACAATTTCAATTTAAAGAAGACCATGTGACTCCTCTGAACACATTGAAGGAAGGCCCTTAATATGTTCTCCTATAGTGTCTATTTTGAGTAATGTTTGTTCATTTCATTTTCTTAGCATAGTGCAAGAGATGAGTGCGCATTATACCCAGTCTCGTTCCACTTCAGCTGTGTTTTAAAACCCAAGGCTTATTGTGTCCAAGCATTGCAGTAGCAGTTTACAGTCTCTTTTTAGTCTTGTATTTACTGTGCGCTACACAGCTGTTTAAGGATTTCCTTGACGTCCTTTAACAGAGCAGTGTAGCAAGAATTCAGGTTTATCATAGGAGCACTGCAAGTGTGTTTGCCTTTTCTCTAACTAATCCTTAGTCATAGTGTTCTTTGTTCTGAAGATCTCTCAAGTTCTTTTGATATGTTTTACTTTGGTTTACTCAGCTTGAAATTTCTATTTGATAAAAGTTACTTTCCAGTTGTGAAACAATCCACTTTGCCAGTAAACAAGGAGAAAGCAAGAAACAAAGGAGGAGCACCCCAGTTTCCCAAAATCATTATATACAACAAAGAGGGATCTTGCCCTTGGGAGGGCACCTCGTGACGAGTCAAACAGTATGCTTCATCATGTTTTTATGAGGGAGCCTCAGTGCTTCCCTGACGGGCTTCTACCTTTTTTTCAGAAAGGACATACTTGCATAGTTTTTCGGAGTCTGTGCATTAATGCAGTTGTATTGATTTGAAAGCAACATTGTAAACAGATCTGCACTCTTACTCAGATAGTGTTGTACCCAGTTGTGTCAATCACTGTGTCCACAAGATGTTTCTCCTAAAATTGTATTTCTTGTTTGCCTGCTGTTTTATATAACTCCTCTTTGCAGTGTTTTTGCAGGTTGTCAAATCCCTTATCCAAAAAGAGAATTCTTAACAGAAGAAGAGCCGGATGACAAGGGAGACAAAGTAAGAGCTATAGTTGTACTTTTCTCGCCCTATCGTCTAGAAATCTGTTATCCTGTTCATCTGTTCTGTAGTGTATTTTGTGTTTATCAGGCATTTGTATTCCTATTTATCATTGTAGAAAAACCAGCAGCAACAGCAGCAGGGCAATAACCATACAAATGGAACAGGCCACCCAGGGAACCAAGACAACAGTCACACGCAGGGACCCCCTTTGAAGAAAGTGAGAGTTGTTCCTCCTACCACTACCTCAGGCGGACTCATCATGACCTCAGACTATCAGGTACACCTTATCTAGGTGTTTTTGTTTTAACTTCAGCATTTTGTTTGTATTGTATATTCAAATCTCCTTCATTAAATATTGTAGTAATCTGGAGGAAAAAAGCAAGCCGCATTGTAGAGATTTGTATCTTTTAGCCCATACCTTAGATACTGAGACAGATATGCTTTGTGCACTGATAATAGGTTATCAAAGGTCCCCGCAATTGTTAAAGTTGAAACTTTCAGTATACAAGATGTGGCCTGGGCGGTAGGAAAGCCATTTTTTTAATTAAAGATTTAATTTGATGGTGTAGTGACAAATGAGAATGTTGATGGTTTTTTTGTACTAATCATTAGCTTTTTGTTTTGTCCATGGTGGAAATGTATTTAAGTAGATGGGATCTGGCGTGTTTGTATGCACTGAAGGAAATGTCAGTGGCGGGTGATTAGCTAGCATAGATGCTAAGGTCAGTGGGTTACATTTATGGCAATTTATGGTAATTCATTTAATTTTAGTGGAAGGACTGGCTGCTTATATGCCTTTTGATGCTGTTTTGTATAGTTTTTTTAAAATCTGAAAAAACAATATTGTCTTTTTGCCATGTGCTCTGATTTCAAGATAGTCGCTTTACTTAAAATATGGGGGTTGTTTGCCTCCCTCGTGCTCTAAACCCCAACACTTAATTCATGTTTGGATTTCTGAGAATGACTGATGGTTTTCCTATGCTTCTACAGGAACTTGTTTGTGGAAATCTGATTTCATGGTATCCACTAACAGAAAGAAAGTTGGTGTTAATTGTGGGGGAAAACTTTGCAGGATTACTAACATATAGTGCTCTTTTATACTGGACAGCACGTATCACTTATAAGGCTTACACATGGGTACTCTAGAATACCCACTGGACAAACTCACTATCTTGATCTTGGGTGGTGAAAGTGACTAAAACAGCAAATCTCTAGAAATTCTCAAGTTCAAGAGAAACTCCACCCTAATATGCTCTTCCTCAGGTAATTGCCTAAAGCTTTTGAACTCTTCAACCTAGCTGTCATATTTGCCTTGCCAAGTACCATTTTGCCATGTGGTTAAGTGTTTTCTGTTATGAGTAGTAATAACAGAATTGTAACAGTGAAAAACATTAGAGAGTGTGTATATTACTCGAATAAATGTATAATCAACATGGGGGAGCAAAGTCAAGTAAGATACTAGTTGAGAAAGAAGTGTGCCTTGAGGGATTTTTTATAAAGGTGTGCCTTGAGGGATTTTCAAAAGGTTGAAAGGTAGATCAAGACTTTTTTGATGTTTTAGTTTCTTACGTTTTTGGAATTTGACACTAATCACAATTTAATCCAGGATCAACCTGCAAGACTGTCTTTCAGGTAGCAGAGTAGATCTGATCTCCAGGGAAACCAGTTGTATTAATTCAGAATCAGGCTTGAGGTGATGATTGTTTTTTCACTCCTTTGAATAGGCACATAGCAGTGTGAAGTGTTGATTCAAGGGTAAGCAATGTGCTTGTAAATTTCCTTAGTCATTATGAAATATCACAATTTCTTGAACAAATATTATGAAGTCAAGTAAAGGAGTTACCCATTTTAGGTTCTTAATGAAATTAAGTTGGAAGGATATGGTTTATATGCAGCTCAGGGTAGGTGGCTGAAACCTGTTGGTCAACATTTTGCCATTAATGAACGAATTGAACATTTACCCAGTATCCAAAAACTACGATACAGTTGATTTTTGCATTCATTGTTCACACAGGCTTTGCTCATGGCACAAGTACATTTAGTTTACATGTTTTGCACTTGCAACCATCACACAGGTCGGGTGGACATGAAGGAATTGACATAAATGTGGTACACAATTTACTGTCCCCACTGAGATGGTAACCGTGGTTCATCGAAGATGTGGATGCTGTAGGAGGTAAGAAGCATCCTTCCAAACAAGCACTTAAAGCATTGTGCAATGGTTTCAATAAACTATTTCATACAGTTGACAGTGAGGATTGATTCAGTTGTGCACATATACAATACGGATATTCTCTCTACTGCAAGTCTCTCATATTCTTTAATCTCTTCTGGAAGGGCCAACATACAGTTTGAAAGCACAGTACTATATTAATGGGGCACATTTAAAAATAATTTCTTCCTTATTGCTATGTTGATTTTCCTGCACACTTTTAGGATGTGCAATGCTGACATCCTGTAACCCCAGTTTTTAATTTGGCATACATGTCAAGAAGAGGTCCTAATGATGCATTACAAACCCAGCATAAAGCCACAAACGTTACATTACCTTAACCAGTGCAAAATAATGTAAACCAAACTCAATGACATCAGTGTCTGTCAAAAGTATGGTTCAGGATATGTGCACTGTAACTGCATGATGATTGGGCAAACACTTACTTAGAGTTTTCTTAAGTATGGTAAATCGGCTGTTTAGGTACCAGCAATTACTTGTTGAAATAAAAACTCTCTTGACTACCTTACTGTATGTAAAAAGAACAGCTATGAAGATTAACAAATTCAGCTGAATCAAAGTTGCCCTTGACACATCCAAGCTTACCTCAAGTAGCTTTTGAGATAAGATTTATTGTCACAACCATCAAATTGTTTTCTGCAGTGGTCGCCATGGTTACATTCTTCATTTTTGTAAATGAAATCTAAAATTTAAAAACGCAGTTTCTGCCTTAAAACAGTAAATGAATGTATTTTATAGTTGCAATACTGCAACTGAGTTCTGGTCACAGTAGCCTTTATCAATGCTGTTTGAACTTTCAAGCTTATACCATAGTATCAGCTTTCACCTGCTATTTTGGAATTTGGCCTGCATCTCGAAACAAACCCTCATAACTTATTCTAGATGTGTGGTTTTGTATATCGAGAAATATCTGGCGTTCATCTAATTCCCACCAATCCATAACCATAGAGAAGTGTAACATCATGTGACAAATCGCGCAAATATCAATTTGTCTATTATTAAATGAAAACCTTACTGCTTCCATATCATTCAAGTTGGTAATTAGAATTAGGTGCGGCTTAACAAATGCTCACAACTACTTGATCATCAGAGGTCCCTCTACATGTATATAAAGTTGTAAACTTTGTTTGGTCTGGATCATTAAGGTTTGTTGGTATAGGTCATTACTTATTCAAAAATATATGCATTGATTGAGAGAGAGAATATTGCTGTTCATCAGTCTGGCTGTGGTTAAAAATCTATTTCCAAACAGTATTAAGTCCATCGTTCTGCAGCAAATAAGACTTGCAGATGGAGAAAGCTCAAAACAGGTGCTATTGTACCCAGTTGTAGTCATCCCTTGAAATTTACCCCAAGCTCAAACTGTTTGATGCTCTGAGAGAAAGAAAACCAGGGCTACATCCAGGAATCCACAGGCGAATAAGTTGATGTTAGAGTTCATAAATCTACCATTAGGAAACGTTTGAGCAAGAACCAGTTTGATGGAAGGATAGCCAGGAAAACTCTTCCTAAAAGAATATTGTGGCATGGCTTAGGTTTTTTTGGTGTTGTCTTGTAAAGTTAACTACTTCTGGCAAAACAGCCTTGTAGAAATGAGACCAGAAAAAGTGGAGGTGTTTAGTTATGATGTATTTTGGGCACAAAAAAATAACCAAAAATTGTGCATCACCACAGGAATCTCATAACATTGCTAACCATGGTAGTGGAATAGTGATGATTTGTCTTGCTTTCCAGCCACTGCTCCTGGATGCCTCATTATCAGAATTTGTCTCTACATCAGCACATGCTATAGGAAAATGCCTGATCCTCAGTCCAACAGCTAACACTCGGCCAAAAGTGGGTAGTTGGCCATAAATGGGTCATGTATCAAGACAATGATCCTAAACACATCAGCAAGTCTGATGGGAAAGCTAACAAGCATTGGAAATGCAATAGGTCTCGCATTAGGAAAGTTGGAGCTATTGGTATTGTAAATGGCACTTTTTTTATTTATGTGTTGGTTTTGAAAGTAGCAAAATTAATAGCTTTGTCAGTTAATATGTCAATAGTTTTAACTTTTGCAAATGTGACACCTATAGCATTTGTAATGCAATGTGTGTTGTATTTACGTGACTTAGATGTATTGATATTACAAATAACAATGGCTTTTAATTTTGTAAATAATTAATACTTAAATAAAAGTTATTGTAATTTATAATGGCAATAGCTTAAACGTTTGTAAATAACTTTTGTGAAGATTATGTTCAGTGTATTTTATTGTGATGACAATCCAAGAACATTGCATTTGCACCTACACACACAGAGCCACACACATGTAGATGTGGTGGTGGTGGTGGATCTGGGGGATATGGTGGTGGTGGATGTGGTGGTGGTGGTGGATGTGGTGGTGATGGTTTTGGATGTGGTGGAGGTGGTGGTGGTGGTGGAGGTGGTGGTGGTGGTGGTGGTGGTGGTGGATGTGGTCGATGTGGTGTTGATGTGGTGGTGGTGGATGTGGTGGATGTGGATGTGGTGGTGGTGGATGTGGTGGTGGTGGATGTGGTGGTGGAAGTGATGGTGGTGGGTGTGGTGGATGCGGTGGTGGATGAGGTGGTGGTGGATGCGGTGATGGATGTGGTGGTGGTGGTGGATGTGGTGGTGGTGGTGGATGTGGTGGTGGTGGTGGATGTGGTGGTGGTGGTGGATGTGGTGGTGGTGGTGGTGGATGTGGTGGTGGTGGTGGTGGATGTGGTGGTGGTGGTGGATGTGGTGGTGGTGGTGGATGTGGTGGTGGTGGTGGATGTGATGGTGGATGTGGTGTTGATGGTGGATGCGGTGGTGGTGGTAGTGGTGGATGGGGTGGTGGTTGTAGTGGATGTGGTGGTGGATGTAGTGGTGGTGGGTGTGGTGGTGGTGGTGGATGTGGTGGTGGTGGATGTGGTGGTGGAAGTGATGGTGGTGGGTGTGGTGGATGCGGTGGTGGATGAGGTGGTGGTGGATGCGGTGATGGATGTGGTGGTGGTGGTGGATGTGGTGGTGGTGGATGTGGTGGTGGTGGTGGATGTGGTGGTGGTGGTGGATGTGGTGGTGGTGGTGGATGTGGTGGTGGATGTGGTGGTGGTGGTGGTGGATGTGGTGGTGGTGGTGGTGGATGTGGTGGTGGTGGTGGATGTGGTGGTGGTGGTGGATGTGGTGGTGGTGGTGGATGTGATGGTGGATGTGGTGTTGATGGTGGATGCGGTGGTGGTGGTAGTGGTGGATGGGGTGGTGGTTGTAGTGGATGTGGTGGTGGATGTAGTGGTGGTGGGTGTGGTGGTGGTGGTGGATGCGGTGGTGGTGGATGCGGTGGTGGTGGATGCGTTGGTGGATGAGGTGGTGGATGAGGTGGTGGATGAGGTGGTGGATGAGGTGGTGGAGGTGGTGGTGGATGTGGTGGTGGTGGATGTGGTGGTGGTGGATGTGGTAGTGGTGGATGGGGTGTTGGTTGTAGTGGATGTGGTGGTGGGTGTCGTGGTGGTGGTGGTGGTGGATGCGGTGGTGGTGGATGTGGTGGTGGTGGCTGTGGCGGTGGATGTCATGGTGGATGTGGAGGTGTTGGTGGATGTGTTGGTGGATGTGGTGGTGGTGGTGGTGGTGGTGGATGTGATGGATGTGATGGTGGATGTGGTGTTGATGGTGGATGTGGTGGTGGATGCGGTGGTGGTGGATGGGGTGGTGGTTGTAGTGGATGTGGTGGTGGATGTAGTGGTGGTGGTGGATGTGGTGGTGGTGGTGGATGTGATGGTGGATGTGGTGGTGATGGTGGATGTGGTGGTGGTGGATGTGGTGGTGGTGGATGCGGCGGTGGTGGTGGATGCGGTGGTCGTGGTTGTGGTGGATGGGGTGGTGGTTGTAGTGGATGTGGTGGTGGTGGTGGATGTGGTGGTGGTGGTGGATGCGGTGGTGGTGGATGCGGTGGTGGTGGATGCGGTGGTGGTGGATGTGGTGGTGGCTGTGGCGGTGGATGTCATGGTGGATGTGGAGGTGATGGTGGATGTGGTGGTGGTGGTGGTGGTGGTGGTAGATGGGGAGGTGGTTGTAGTGGGTGTGGTGGTGGTGGTGGTGGTGGATGCGGTGGTGGTGGATGTGGCGGTGGATGTCATGGTGGATGTGGAGGTGATGATGGATGTGTTGGTGGATGTGGTGGTGGTGGTGGTGGATGTGGTGGATGCGGTGGATGCGGTGGTGGTGGATGTGGTGGATGGGGTGGTGGTTGTAGTGGATGTGGTGGTGGGTGTAGTGGTGGTGGTGGATGCGGTGGTGGTGGATGCGGTGGTGGTGGATGCGGTGGTGGTGGATGAGAAGCAGCAGGGGAGGAGTGCTGCTGGCGATTGACTGGCGATTTGATGCGCACAGCAGGCGAGCCCTAAAAAGGCAGGCCAATGACACAGGCTCCTGAAGACATGGACTACTGGCTGAGTCCCGGCAAAAAGCGCCGTGGACGAAACTGTGTGTATATCTCGAGAAGCCAACGAGGCAGTGGAGTGCGTTAATGCACCGGATACAGAAATGAAGGCGCACATAAAAAGGTCACGGTTCTGGTGGTTTTTATGTCACCGCAGTTGTCGTATGCAACCAGCAAGTTTCATATTTATTTTAACCATTACCATGTTGTTCCTTTACCGAGACTTGCTTCGGAGTTAGCAATGCATATTTTATGTTATAAATGGACCCAAACTGTGTTTTGAACTGATTGAAATAATGCTGATGTTGAGTTTGTATACCCGAAAAAATAAGCGCATGAAAACACAATTCCTTCAACAAGCCTGCCTGCTCTTTCTTCAGTAAGAAAGCGCCTAGAGGCGCAGGTGTCCTGGTTTGTTCATGCATGCATTATGCACGTCTCCCAGAAGATTTACACGTTCAGAATACCTTTCATCCGTCCCAGGTGAATAAAATGAGAAGCCAGGGCTCGAATAACAGAAACACCTATTATTGACCGCGGCTAAAAGCCGATAGACCGGACAGCAACCACTATGTTAACAGCAAACATTGTAGCCGAAAGCGGAACTATTTCTGGCAACCAGTATAGAAACAAGCAAGCTTCATAAACACACCAGGAAATACATGGAAGAGTGCCCACTGACGTCACTGGACCAAGATCAGACAGGCAGCTCGAGGGAGCTCCAATGCTCTTCGAGGCAGATGACCTCACAGGAAATTATCCCGCCTGACGTTTGACCCACAAAATTTAACTCAAATCAAAAACCATGGCAGATCTATTTTTATAAACAATCTTTATTTCAGGTTCGAAGAAGAGCAACATGTTTAATTGAAAAAAAAACACCTCACTACAGTCCAGACACAAACGAGCAGCTACAAAGGCATGCAAACACAGCAGGCAAACAATCTCGAAAACAATTGTAATCAGCCTGGAGGCAGCACACACAGCCTGGTGACACGAGAGACAAGGAGAAACACGGCCGTCAAAGTGAAAGTACGGCCGGCTGAGGGCATTGCTGTGGGGAGGGGGGATGAGAAATGCGACACGGCGGGCAGGGGAGGGGGCGGAGCGGGGAGAGCGGCATGAGGGTGTGAAGCAGCAGGGGAGGAGTGCTGCTGGTGATTGACTGAGATTGTGTCACTGTGAATTTCAGTTTACTTAAGCTGTGTAAAATTTGGGGTAGACTATTCAAGGAATAGGTAAATAAGCAACTAGCAATGTGTCAAACATTTTCTGAACTAATTATGTAATGGGAAAGTACACTTTGTTATGCGTGTAATAAATCCTAATCCTAATGACCTCTAACAATATTTTCGTTATTTAGTGTTGCAGTCTAGTTTTTTGCCCCCTTTGTGTTCCTTTTGTGAGTGACATGTCCCTCAGCCAATGCCATTGCTACGTTATCTTATCTAGCGTATGTACGTAGCGCAGCTGGAAATTCCCACATAGTAAACCGCTTAGTTTCTAGAAGGAGTGTAGCGTCTGCTGTTCGTTTCCGGCCTCGTGTGACAGGTAATAAAAAAAAGCGATCTTTTAATTTGTTTGTAATGTTAGTGCTCTTTACATGGTATGGTGGGTGGGGGTGGCTTGTAGGTGATGTTTGGTGAATGTGAAGTTTTTTTCCGTAATTAAGAACATAAAGTCAAGGGCTTTAAGTTTTAAATGGAGCGGAGTTGGCTTTGTAATTTGGGTGGGTGAGGGACGTGGGAGATCTCATTGTTTGGGAGGAGACGGAAAGGAGATAGATGCAGGAAGTGCACAAGTGGGGGAAGGGGTGGCGTATTGAAATGCGGTTGTTAATGGAGGTAGGGAAATGGGAGGAGGGGGAGGTCAGCAGCACACATGAGGACAGAGGAGTTGTTGGTGCAAAATTGAGATTGAATTAAGGGCGCAGCAGGGGCCTTTTATTTTTATGAGGTAATTTGTCGTGAATGTAATTTGTTTGTGGTGTGCAAGAGCTTTAAATGGTATGGTCGGTGGGGGTGGCTTGTAAGTGCTAGTTAGTGATGGTGGAGTTATTTTTTGCTGTAGTCGATATGCTGGGGGGCGAATTAAGGACAGAGGGTCAAAAGATTAAAGTTTTGAATGGGGTGGGGTTGTCTTTCTAACTTGGGTGAATGAGGGAGGTCGGAAGTTCGATTGTTTAGAAGGACATAGAAAAGGGATAGGGGAGGGGGCGGAGCGGGGGAGGTGCGACACAGCAGGCAGGGGAGGAGAGTAGGAGGAGGAGGGGGGAGGAGAGTAGGGGAGGCACGGCCTAGCGGCCCTGCAACCAAGAAGTGAGGGGGCGGAGCTGGGGGAGGCTGTGAGAGAGAGAGTGGACAAGGCAGGCGGCTGGGGGCATGTGCACGCGCTTTTAAGCTCAATGCGCATGCGCATTGAGCTTAAATTTCACGGGCACTGCAAGGAATCGCCACGATTCCTTGCAACTTGGTTAAAGAGTGTTTAAGCCCCCATAGTCTCGCAAGCTCGATGCGCATGCGCATCGACAGGCGAGACCTAAAAATGAAGATTCAGTATCTTAAAATGCCCAAACTGTAGCATGGCACAGAGTTAGCTATGTGCCAATAAATGTCCTCCGACACCATGAAGCTTAAGCACTTTTGTAAGGTTGAGTGAATGAATGAATGAATGAATTTAAACTTGTAAAGCGCGAACTTAGCCCAAGGGCGTCAAGGCACTGGTTGCAAAACATCAGGAGACGGTGAAAAAAAAGAGCGTGCTCAAACTGAGGAATCACGGAAAAGCCAGGTCTTTAATGCCTTGCGAAATAGTAGAAGAGAGATCTCACTCGAAA
Organism: Lissotriton vulgaris; assembly: GCF_964263255.1. Lineage (NCBI taxonomy): Eukaryota > Metazoa > Chordata > Amphibia > Caudata > Salamandridae > Lissotriton > Lissotriton vulgaris. The sequence goes on along the minus strand of NC_141696.1, from coordinate 1,262,129,393 downwards.
TTTCTGCTGGAAGGGAGTTCCACAGTTTGGGCGCCGCAGTGGAGAAGCATCTGCCACCCCATTTAACCTTCTTAAACCTGGGAAGAGTGAGTAGGTTTTTGTTCAAGGACGAAGGGATCTGGTGGGAACATAATGATGGACAATCGACTTGATGCCCTCGGGGCCAGAGTCATAAAAGGCTTCATGAGTCTGGCATAGGGTCTTAAAAATGATCCTGCGGTCCATCGGGAGCCAGTGCAGAAGCTTAATCGAGACCGTAACTGAATGATGTCTAGGAAGATTCAATACCAGCATGGCCGCGGCATTCTACACCATCTGTAACCGATGAATAAGACCTTTATTAATGGCCAGATAAAGGGCATTGCAATAGTCCAATCTGGACGTTACTAAGGCCATGACGGCCTGATTGCATGCTTCAAAAGAAAGGTAGTGGGAGATCTTTCTGAGAATCCTGATGATGCCGAAACAGGTGGAGACAGTCCTGTTTACCTGGAGATCCAGAATCACCCCTAGGTTCTTCCCATGAGTAACTGGACAGGGGTAAACATCAAGCGTGGCTGGCCACCAGTCACTGGACCAGATTTCCCGATTAGTTCCAAAAATCAAGACCTCGGTCTTCTCTCCATTCAGTTCTAGGGAAAAGGGAGGTGCTTACATTCTTCTAAGAAACCTTTACTTGCAAGAGTTTGTAGCTAACAGTTGGGCACATATCTAAATCACAGGGCTACTGAATGTTGCTGGGTGTTTTTTTTTTTTTTTTTTTGGTTTAACAAATGATTGCAGTGTATTACAAGAGGTTATGTTTATCAATTGTTTGGACTTGGCAAGGACTGGATGAAGATTAGAAATGTCTTAAAAGAAAAACCATAGAATCTTTAGGAGGTGTACATTCTTTTGCACATCACTTTACAGAGGCTGCTAAGAAGTGTGCTCAGCCCTCCCCTTTGCCCTTGTTCGGCTGCCTGAAAAAACAAGGGACTGGTCTCCTGTTTATCACATTAGTATTAAATTGTTCAAATTGTGTTAAATGTTCTCTATGTATTGCCCCAGCCGATAAGAGACCAAGTGTCAAAGCAAGTCATTTGTTTCAGATTTTGATCTGAAGCCACCGGATAAACCCACGGACACAGTTCCTCCTAAGTGGAAATTGGCCTTATAACCACCTTCAGTGCCGGCGTCTAATAAGTTGACATCATGATAAAGTCACTTCTACCACCTCCAAGGCCATCTCCTATTTTGCCTCCTGTATCCCACCCTACTAGACAGGCCTCCCCACTACTGCCTCAGCGTTCTCTTCCTTTTGGGGAGGGGACAGTCCCAGGTCTCCCTATGACCCGCCGTAAACGCAGCACGGAAGCATGCTAATTCCCAGGCCACAGGAGATGTGCCTGGTCCATGGGAGGACCTGTTGTTGATCTGAGCTTATACTCATCGCCTCTGTAATGGTGGAATGCCCGCAACCTGTTGCAGGGACAGACCTTCCTGAACCCGGTTCCGCAAATGATTAGCACATCGGACACCTTGCACACAGGTTGGGCAACAACCTCGTAAAGAGCAGACCATGTAAGGGGTGTGGACGCCTGACCAAGGCGTCTACACATCAGCCAACTGGAGTTGTTAGCAATTCAGTTGGCCCTCAAGGTGTTCTTTCCTCTCATTCAAAACATGGTACTTCTAGTCTGGACTAATAACCCATCTGTCATGTTTTTCCTACAGAAGCAAGACGGCACACACTCCCTCCAGTTGTCTACTGTAGCTCAGAGTATTTGGCGGTGGGCTATACATTACAGAGTTCATCTCCTCAAACAGTACATACCCAGAGTGGACAACAGCTTTGCAGACCTGCTCAGTGGGATGCATGAACAAGTCCACAAGAGGGAATTCTACCCCCAAGTCCTACTCTTTTACTTACACCATTGCGGTTTCCCCCACATAGACCTCTTCACCACTGCCACAGTCCATGGGCAGTGCACTATAAATGAACTGGTCAGGGATATTTGTCTACACTTTTCCACTTCTCCCACTTCCTCCATTCATTGTATTGAAGCTTCTGTAAACATCCTTCATTCTCATCTTAGAAGCCTGGCCGGCGCGTTGCTGCCATTGTTCACTACCCTTCTCAACCTTTCTCTAGTGCCACACTAAAAGCTGACCCACAGGCCTGAACTACTCCCCCCAAATCAAGGTACACTCAGGTATCCCAACCCCAAACAGATCAATCTTGCAGTTTGGCTCCTGAAGTCTTAGAATTTGTGTACCTCAATTTACCTGCATGACCATCCTTAAAGAGGCACGAAGGCCTACAACCAGAGGCTGCTATGCGGCCAGGTGGAAACGGTTTGTGTACTACTGTATCCCTACACATTTAGATCCTCTCCAAGCAACAATCCGAAACATTGCTTATCTGCTTCACTGGCAAAAGACAGACCTTGCTTATAGTTCTATCAGACATCTCTTTAGCTGCTGTTGCTGCTCCTCTCCAAAACAGAGAACACATTTCTCTTTCCTGTTATCAAAGCCTTTATGGAAGGGCTCAAAAGGATTATTCCTTCGCGTGTGCTACCTGCTCCTGTGTCGATCCTCAACATTATTCTCATTAGGCTAATAGGCTCTTCTTTTGAACCTCTTGTCTTCTTTCCTGGTGGCCATGGCCTCTTATTAGTGAGATACAGCCCCTTACCTTGGAAGAATTAATTTTCCAAGTACGCCAAGAAAGGGTAATTCTCAGGACAAACCTCCTAATTTCTGCCTAAGTTGGTCTCTAACATCCCCTTCAATCAAACCATAGAACTTCCAGTGTTTTTCCCACATCCAGAGTCAGTAGCATGACAAGATCCTAACACATTAGATGTTGAGAGTGCTTATGTATGACATTAACCAGACAAATCCCTTCGTAAGACCCAATATCTCTTTGCACAAATGGTGTGCTCTCTCTAAGGCAGGGATAGCACGCTGGCCCATCAAATGCATTACCTGTTTTGCTGAAGCAAAATTCCTTTGCCTTTTCGTTCCAACCCCTACTCAACCCGCAAAATAGAAACTTCTATGGCTTTCTTGGGTATTAGTCCTATAGCTGGCATCTGCAAAGCAGCTACAAGGTCCTATCCCTCCACCTCTCCCCACCTCTCCTTTTTTTTTTATTCAACATTACTGTGTTCACCAACAAGCTAAAATGGGAAGGCTGTACTTAGTACCCTTTTCCAATCTTCTGCAACATCCTCCGGCTAGCCACCTCCACCTCTTCTGGGAGGACTGCTTTACAATATGCAGAGCGGGCACATCTACAGCTGCACATGCCACTAACGGAAAATGTAATTTTCTCTGTAAGCATCTCTTCGTGGCATGTAGTGCTGTAGATTCACATGCGCCCATCCTCTTCCCCAGATGCCCCCAGATGTTGTAGACGCGTTCAACCTTCATCTTTTCCTTGAAATGTTCATCTTTTCGGCATCTCTGTGCTCCATCTATATCCTAACCCTTTGTGCTGAAAAACCAACCTGACAATTGTGCCAATGGCCATGTGCATTATCAGCAATAGATGGAGTCAATATACCTCAAGATTTGAAAAGCCCTCTTGGAAGAAAAACAACTTTCCCAACACCAGGTGGCAGGAGTATAAACAGCATGTGAATCTACGTCACTAAATGCCACAAACAGATGCTTACAGGGTAACATGTTCCTCCTAAAGCTGTCATTTACATGCCACCTTTTCTGCTGCAGCTATTCCTATGTTGATTCCAGTACAAACAAATACTGGCCGCTCATATCCACTTTTGTTCAGCTCCTGTTCAAAATCATGGGGTTCCCAATATAAAATAATTAGATGATCCCAAACAAATTCACAACAATGAACAAGTCATTAAACATGCATTTGTGAATAAAACTCACATTCTGCTTTCAGTTTGTAGTTGTGTTTTTTTTAAGAATGGAGGCTCATCTGAGTTTGGGGGGGGAACATTCATTGAATCATGAAATGTTCTGACTCCACTTCCTGGGTCGAGTGCATTAGTTGTGGGTCAAGAAAATAATTCAAGTTACTAGACCTGCAGGTCTGGTAACATTTTTCATATAAGGCCTGCAGTATCTGGAAGCATGGTGTTGCATTAGAATTAGAATCTTTTTGAGATTGGAGAGGAGATGAAAAATCTAAGGACTTTGGCTCTGTGACAATATTCATACATAAATCCCTTCTGGTGTTTTAGAAAGAGGGCTGTCAAGAAAAACAGTGTGTTTTTTCACTGTGAGTTTAAGCACGGTATGTGAAAAGAGAGAGGTTGGGGAAAAAGACCGTTGCCTCCTGTCCATCCAGTTTCTTTGTCCCTTGCAAAATTAATTTATTTTTAGCCCCATTTAGCAATGGCATGCGAAGAGGAACCAAAGCTTTGAGTTGTTCTAAACTTGGAAGAAGATTGTCAAATGGCAGTTAAATCCAAATTAACTTAATCTGCAACAAAGTATCCTTAGGCATAAGAATGCTGTGTTGCACTCAAGACTCCTATCAAATGTTGTAAGAATTTTATGTATACAATGAACGGACATGTGGAGAAAGAGTGTCCCTAAGGAACCCACAAGTGGCATCATTGGATTGGGAAGAAAAAAGTTCTAACTTAATATACTGGGTCATCTGACATAAGACTGAAGAGAAGCATTGAAGCAGTTATATTAACTCTCAGCTACATCGAGGCAATCAAACAGTAGGCCATGGTTGACCATGTCAAAGTACAAGGAGATGTTCAACAAGACTAAGCATACGATCTCTTCCCATCACTGATGGGCAATGGAAAACACAAATTACCTCAATTCCAAACGGACATTGGAGTGTCACCCCAGAATCTGTAAAGCCTCAAAGTTGTAAAGATTTCAGTGTCGCAACATATCTATGATACTGCTTACCCCACTAAGGAACTTCAGAAGATAGTTGCTGAATTACCAAATCTGATTTGCTTTACCTCTAAAACTACCCGCTCAAAAGACCCGTGTGACTTCTTGGCAGTTAACTTCCTCTCTAAACCCTTCTTCACTAAAGCTACTCTTCCACAAATGTTTGCCCGCTGATGATTATACCAACCTTACTGAATCTTGTTGCACTTCAGGGACACCTGAGAGCCAATGTCCAGCACATATATTAGAGTATATTCTTCTTACCTGGCCTGCTGTCCTCTTGGCCAGAGCTTTCATCTACCACTTCTTGGCGTATTAAAGGATAAACTAAAAACTGTATACATCGAACCAGTTGTAAACAAAACAGATGAACCCAACTAGAGTGAAGTAGTGTGGCTCACTGGTTAGAGGCGGCAGACCCGAGAGCAGAGGACGGCCCGGGACCAGGGTTCGATTCCCGGCGCGGCAGGTTTCTGGACCAGGGTCAGCGGACTCGATAATTCTCTCGCCGCGGTGCCCACTCTGATCAGCGATCACACTCGGCAACTCTGGGCATTAGCTTGCCTCATCTTCACTAACGGCCCCACCAGACCGCCGGGGATGCCTGGTCTCTCCCTGGAGATACCCATTAAGGGACCATCTCTCAGGGAAGCCAGGAAGGGTTTCGCAGCGGTCGAAGCGCCTTGGGACCCTCCGGGTAAGTAGTGCGCTATATAAATACCTATACATTTACATTACATTTACATTTACATACATTTACAACGGTCTTCTGATAGGTAGACTGAGCGAGAAGCATTCGAACATTTATCACCCTTCATGTAGGAAAGCATTATTTTTTACTATCATCCAAACGGGAGTCTGTCCACACAAAATGCAGACTCTGCACTGATTGCAACATGGATGACATCAAGATCACAGTGGGCTCAAATGGAGTAGCTGCCCCTCTGTTTTCGGATCTCGTCCATCATCCTGCTTTACATAAGATTCCATCCTTCCGCATTAACAGATATGCCATTCTGTCTGTGTATTAATTCTGCTCTGAGCCCCTTGCCCTAACAGCTTGGGTCCTCAGTGATCCACAATTTACCTTCTATTTAAAATCTGACAGCCTTCTGTATGAGCTGGTATTCTTATTCAGCTGTACCTGGTCAATTATGCAGACTAGACATAATTAAATTAAACCTCAAAAACCATCTACACTTGTCTCTTGTGTTGTCAGCCAGTGCTAGCCACTAGCTTGGATGCCCAGGAATCCTCTCAAGCTGAAAACATCTAAAGCTAAGATGCTGTGGTAATAGACTGCCTGTCCCCCATATGGCTAGAATTGCTGGGCCTTCCTCCTGATCATTCAGTCCAAGAAAGGTGTTTAGGCATGATTTTGAATGCAAATTTCTTACTGAATACTGAATCCACAGGTGATTCAAGTGAATCTTTCCACATGGTGAGATGCCTACCTTGAATTGTCTTTTAACTCTGTGTCCCTCATGGGTACAATCTACCAATAGTCTATTACTTGCACATCTAGATTATGCCAATTGTATATACCTTGAAGTATCCCTCTTTTTACTTTGGAAATTACAGAGTATGCAGAATGCATCCTCAAGAAAACTTCTTAACCTTAATATCTGATAGAGGCCTCTAGCGGCCGTTCCCTTACCTTAAAATATTACCTATATGCCGGTAAGTGGTGTGGTCTGGCTCTGCATATCTTTGTCGCTGTAAGTGGCATGTGCAGTGCCTATATTGGTGCTACCTTAGTGCAGTGATGTCAGATCTTTATTTTCCACGCCAGTCAGCGCAGTTCTGGAGAGTAGCTACCCCCAGTCCTTTTTTGATTGATTTTTCTTTGAAGATTTTTTTTTTAATACTGTCTCCCGGTGTGGAGGATGTCCACCAGAAAATCAGGTTATAAGCCATGCGTGCTGGTCAACGACATGTAGATGACGGATCCACATTTGGTTAGTCTCTGCTGTCTTGGGTGTGACCACGACACCAAGACCTGTGAGGACTGCCGCACCATGCATCTATGGTGCTGAGGGAGCGCTCTCTCAAGCTCCTTCCCACCCGATGTTGTTTGACTCTGTGACGCTCCAGGTCTGGGTTGCGAGGAAGGTTCTGAGATCAATGTAGTACTCGGCGATCTGCAACCAACCTTAAATCATCAGGGAAGTCAGGCAATTGCCACAAGTAGAAAAATGTCAAAGGTCAGACGAATGGCAGGGTCTTTGGCACTCAAGGCCTACCTTTGTGGTGGAGCAGGAGCCTGGGTCATCCTGTGCCTACCTGAATTTCCGGGAACCGGTGTGACCCCTGTCCAATTTAAGGAATTTTATGAAGCCATGCACGTCATTTTTGAGTTGCCCGACCCATCTGTAGCACTCTTGGGCACCACAGATCCGGGAGGGACTCAGTACCAGTTTGGCCCCAGAGGTCTATTAATGGCTCCGTAGCGATGACAGTTGAGCGACCTCCCCCTTCCCTGGCACCCGCACCAGTGTCGAAGACTCCAGTGACCAGCGGTGGCACTGCCCCATAATCATTCCCTACTCCAATACGGAGCTGGACGGGCGTCATCCGACGCTGGCTCCAGTGCCGATCGGGGCCAGACTCCCCACGTCGGAGCAAGTTATTCCTATGACTGGCCTGGATTGGGTGATGATTGGGAGGGTCTGTGGACCCTTTTTCATAACATTCCTTAGAAGATCCTGAGGAAAACTGGCATTAGGATTTGGCAGATGCAATTCGCCTGATACACCTCCCAGACACTGGCCCGGTCTCTCCCCGTACTGGGGCTATGGAGGAGGGTGCCTCTTTTGCAGTGGTGGTACAGAGGGCAGCGGAGGTCCAGGACCCTACGCTGTCCTCAGTTGGAGTCAAGACAAATGTCTTGATGGAGGTGTTTCTGCCAGGCGTTGCCCTCCCCAAAAAATTACCCACAGGGGCTCCTGTGCATACAATTGCCTGCCACCATCGTCTCGCCCAGGGGACCCCAGTTTCCCCGACCAGCACCACACCCCAGAAGCCTCCACCTCCGAAGTCAACCCTGGAGCATTCCTGACCAGTCCGCCGGACCTGGTACCCAAAAGGCTTGAAACCTTAGGGAAGAGGATGTTCTCTTCCGCCAGCGTGGCCCTGCTGTCCATGAGCACCACATGCCTCTTGAGTTGATACTCTCATAATATTTGTGCAAGTACTGCCCATGGTTTTGGAGGAGGTCTGAGCCATACTCTCTCAGGCAATTGATGGGGGGATGTGGGCTGGACACAACAGACTAGCTGGGCAGAGTGATTTAATTGTAAGTGGCCCTTAGGCGAGACGCCTGGTTGAGGACCACTGCTTTTTTGGGGGGATGTCCATGCCTTGCTCATTGACATGCCCTTTGATGGCTCCCGTATTTTTGGAGAGAAGGCGGACTTGGCGCCGGATCTCTTTAAGGACAGCAGGGCTACAACCAGGTCCTTGGGTCTTTCCATAGCCCCTCGTCAGCCCTTGTCTGTCTTCCGCCACATTTGTGGCCACAGGAGGGGCTTTCAACCACATCTTTATACGCACAGTCACCACGGCCAACAAATCGCACAATCTTTTGGTGGCAAAATCCCCACAGACCACGGGGATAGGTCGCCTGATGTTGAGCCGGTTCAAACCCTGCACCCCTCATTCTCTCCCCAGCAGCTGCAGCCTCCAAATCACTTTAGTTTCCCCTCTGACCGTAATAGGCACCCAGTGGGAGGCTGGATACGTCATCACCTGCACCACTGGAGGTCAACGGCTGATCGTTGAGTTTTGCAGCTCTTCCAAAGGGGCCACTCCTGCCCCTTTGTACCTGGCATCAGCAGTAGGTTGTGGTTGATATTCCTGCTACTTTGTGGTGCCCAAGAATGATGGAAGCCTTCGTCCTGCTCTAGACATGCACCTTTTCAATCTCTTCAAAAAGGAGCTCACATTTGTGCAAGTCCTGTGTGCCCTGGATCCAGGAGACTGGATGCTATCATTTGTCTTGGAGGGTGCATATTTTTACATCCCCGTCCTGCGTGCCCACAGGCGTTGTGTGGTTTATGGTCGGCCAAGAGCTCTTTCAGTTTGCCATGCTTCCCTTTGGCCATCACAAAAGTGATGGTGGGTGTTGCAGCTCATTTGCGATGCTCAGGGGTTCCAATCTTTCCCTACATTGACAATTGGCTGTTGAAGGCAAGCTTATTGCTGGCAGTTGTCTCCCATCTCCTGACTACGGTGAACCTTCTGCAATCGCGGGGGTTCACTTTCAATGTGCTAAATTCACACCCGACTCTCTTTCATCTGAGATGTTCTGGACACTGTGCAGTTTTGGGCGTATCCTCCAACCGGCAAATCCAGGATATAACACCAGAAATTCAGCCTCTATCATGGAGTTCAGTGAGACTGACTCTTAAGCTGTTGGGTGTCCTGGCCTCCTGCATCCTGCTAGTAACACATGCCCGCTGGCATATGAGGGCTCTGCAATGGGACCTGAAATTCCAGTGGTCGCAGCAACAGAGGAATCTCTCTGACATGCTCCAGATCTCGGAGGGAACTGCAAAAGTCCTGCAGTAGTGGCTAACAAGCTGAGAGTGGGTCAGTAGCAGACCCTTCCCCCAACCAGAGCTAACTAAAGTGACAGTCACCACTAGGAAGGCTGATTCATGGTAAGAAGCCTGAGTGGGCAGCTATGTAGTGGCTCGTAGGTGCACACATCAAAAATGTGAGAACTAAGTCAGTGTGCTGGGTGGTGCCTATATATAGGCAACATGCACGTTGCTTCTGGTGTAGACAACGCCACGCTGAGCCGAATGGTGCCCATACCAGCATGCAGGGGTACTGCTCACAAAAGATTTCTGGATCCAGTATGATACCCGGGGAGTGTTCTAAGGTAAGGATACTGTGGTTAGACAAGAGTTCCTACCAGAAAAGGCTTTTCCAAAGGTAAGTAACTTGTTCATCCAGTCTCACCGGTCCCCTAGCCATCATTTTCTACACTGACCGCTTGTGGCCCAATTTATCACCTACATTGCTATGAGAAAATCTTATTGAGCTGTCCATGGCTCTCGATCTATCTTTCCTTCAGTACAATCCATGTAACTACCACCAAACCACAGCTTTTTGAGCTGGGATAGCTCCATTCATTGTAGCCTAACTCCTGCCTTGACCATCCATTTCTTCAGAAAATCCTGCAAGGTTTAAATACTTGAGTTCGGACAGGTAACATTTGGAACTCATTCCCTGCTAGAATAAGAGTAATGCATCAGCATCTCATGTTCTAGAAAGCTTTAAAAATGTGCACAAATATGTCTATTTTCACACTAGCCTCAATACCTTTTGCCAATGTGCACCTTGTTTAGAGTGTCTCCGGTCAGCATACACTTTATCAAACCAGAAACTTGTGTGAGTACTTCTTTGTGCTAGTTAATGCAGTATTATTTAAATCCATATGGTTTTGTAAGATTTAAGTGTTTCGGCATATTCCCTATATCATTCAATTGGTATTATAATATGGTGAATCTACCAAGCAACTTGTATTTCCCAAGACAGCGGTGCAGCCACACTTCATCTATTCATGTCTTTTGAGTTAACTGTGGAACCCTCTGACATTCTAGCTGTTTTTTTTGTCATTGATGGTGAAGGTTGATACATTTCAACTGTAAACAAAACCTTTTGAACTACATGAGAAATAACCACAATAAACATAATTCAATCTATATATAATATGCTTACATAATAACTGAATAAAACGTTTAAAATTCAAGTATAGTTCTGGCTCACATGCGTAAAACCACTGTTATGGTTTCAAGGCACACAATGTAACTCGTGGCTCCATCATTGTACTTGAAGGGTATTTTTCTGTTTTTAATAGTGTTGGCATATTAGTGTTTTGAGCATGGTGGCTGGCGTGAGATATGGCTCACCCAAACCAAGAGACGTTTTAAAGGTGACCCTAAAGTGGCTTTGGTCAGGTCCTTGATTGCTCAGAGGCACTTGCTGAGGAATCTGCCATCCTCTGACCATCTCTAATGTATGTGTCCAATTCATTTCATGCAGGTGCCTGTCCATGCCGTTGCAGAATCTCCTCCCCACCTGGGTTAGTCTGCTTCTCTTCTTAACCTATTTGTCCTTTGTTGCGTTCCCACATATTCATAAATATAGCCCACAGCTTGGACTCCGCAATGTGAAAGTCGGCCAAATCCTGCCATGGCGCCATAACACAATGATCCAAGAGAAGATCGGTTAAGAGGTTATATAATGACCTGTAGATCATTGCCTTTCTCCCATACAGCCATCTGCTCAAAATTTCGTTTCCTTCCATATCTTGCATGAAACTTATTGGATTTTGCTGCTACTTGTCATTTTCCTTTACTTTCCTGACTCAATAAAGCTACTGTCTTCTATTACAGTTTCTGCTGCATCAAGCTAATACAAAGCTAGACAACCAATGCCAGTGCAGGTGCTGCTGTTTCACATAATCAACAAATGTAATTCCCCATTTGCTGTTTGCGCCACGGGGGAGATTAGTAGAAACTGTAACTACATTGGCGACCAGGGTTGCCTTCACGGCCTCCAGCTCAACTTCTGCAGCACATTGTAATTGCATGTAATCTGCATTATTCCACCACATGCTGGTTGAATACTGAAAAAAATGTTACAGATCATTCTTTGATTAGCACACAGTGACCCCAGTTGAGGACTGTGCCCCTTAGATTTTATTTTTGGCTATCAAAATCAGTTACGTTCTCCTGCTCATCAGTAGAAGCTAATGTTTGTTTGGGGGAGGAGGAGGTTGCAATTATTTGCATTAGGAAGCTGTTAATAGGAGCAAATAGAATAATATATAATCAGTGCCAGAACTGTAGAGATTTATTCTTAGACCATTCAGGAACTCTTCAAGAAGGATTTCTTTGGTTTGTGTTTTCATAGTTTTTTCATTGATTGACAGAAAGTTGTTTAGGTTCCAACCGAAGTGTCAATAAACATGGGTAGGCTTGCATGGTGCATGTAATTTATGTCTCCCACTTAAGCGTTAAGATATTCTTGTAAAAACTGTGTTTTGTTTAAACCAAAACATTGCAAATGGTTAAAGAAAAACATTGGGCTTCTACACAATGGGGCTGAAGTCTAGTTTTGATGGGGGGAAAAGGCTTCAGTTCCTTCTTTTTGGGGGTTTGGGTTTCAGCATAGACCACGATGGTTCTCCCATCAAGTGAGTCAAATTAGCACAGCAAAACAATTTGACAAAACAGCTGTTCTGAAAGTAATTTAGTCGTTTTAAATACAAAAAAACTGCAGTGCAACAACTGAAAAGATTTTGGAACCAAAATTTCCCAACCAAGTTTTGATTTCAAAGTTGTTTGATGTGGATAGGAAAAGATTTCATTAAATGACTTGGTAGGTAGAGCAAAGTAAACTTCAACGTTAAAACACACTTTGGATGTAAGACTTAAAATTAGGCCAGTGGCATGCAGAGGTTAAAGTGACTGCAAAACTAGCACCAGGTTTTGATTTTGAAATGGTGACTAAAACTTTGTGTGGTGAAATATTTCGATATATATCTGCCTAAGAATTGCCTAAATTGAACTAATTCGTCAACTGGCTGGTCTAGATACATGTGTTGGAACCAGTGTATATTAATGTGTTTGACCATTTCCCGTACATTCACTATAACATACACAGGAAGGTGATCCTGAAGACAAGGTTCCAAAAACTTAATTACACAAAGAAAATACAGGTTATTTGTGCAGTGGAAACATCCAGTCATGGATTTGTTAAAAATAAGCAAAAAGTGTCAATGCTAAAACTTTGCATCCAAGAACCCACATCTTCAGTTCCAAGGCAAGTTAGTCAGGGATCTGTGCATACACGTTTTCCCCACTCTCCCTATTATCTGATGTAACGAACAAATGTAGAAGTTCATGTTAAACATTGCTATACATAGAACCATCATGGTCTCTGCAACCTCTCTTTTTGCACCTTTTGCATTAGTAAGTAATTACCAGTAGTATCACATATATGAACACTGGAGCACGGGGCAGGCAGACACTCCTACCAATAGTCTTGGGAGCTTTGGCTTCTGAGATCTGAGGTTTTGGACATTTAAACATGCCATTTAGATTCAAGGACATCCACAGGAAGATGCAGGGCAGAGAAGCATGTACACGTCAACAATATGGAAGCATTTCATATCACATGGTGAAAACATGCAGCAGAATTACCTTCTGTCAAGTAATTCTTTTTGCAGCGTCCTCTTTATGAAAGTATACTTAACTATGATCACTGCATAAATTAAGGAGCACAAAGAAAGTCACTTTTCAGCTTCCTTCGCACTGTGCTTTTTTAGATGGAGTGAACTTAATCTATTCACCAGATCACACACCTCTTCCAACATAGAGTTTAAAAACAGTGTTAATTAGGTTCATGTTAACGTATTCTGAATTGGTGCTTTGTAACATATCAATTTTCTAGTAACTGTAACTGTCTGTTAAGCAGTCGCATACACAGGTACACGATGTTATGGGAATCATAAGAACTGAAAATGTGCACCAAGGTGCTTGTGTCATTTCACACAAGCTAAGCTGTTCACTTTTGTGCTTTTTTTCTCAAAATGCAGCATCTACATCAGAAAGAACACTAAGTACTGTCAGACAGACAGTAATGTATTATACAGATTAGACAAAATCCGTGCACCACCCTTAATTCATTTTTGTGGCACAAACTGTTTGGAAGACCAGTAGCAAAGGCACAACTTTGAGAATTATTGTTCAGACAATTGTTATCCTACTTTTTATACGGAAATCCATTAAGTGCAAGACCACACACTCCGAGGGGAAAAAGGTTCCTCTGTAGCCTTCATTGGAATTTCTGCTTTAGCTGACATGTGAGCCAGTTTATATGATTCACACATACCTTAGTTAAAACATTAATCGTGCTTCCCAGCCACTGCCTTTTATCAATACTAAAATGAGTTGAACATACTCTGATTATGGTTACTTAGCATGCCAAAAGTGTGAAAAGTGAACTGTGGTATGTCATATGTGGGAAGTGTTTTAGTGTCATAGATGATTGCTCAAGATTATATCATACCCTGACTTTATTGCTGTATCTAGTTAAAAACGTGTGTTGTGAATGACGCAGACATGGCAAATGTTTGTAATAAGTAGTGAAATACAGTATGTGTTGCTGCACTTAAGCATGAACTGGAACAAAAAGAAGTGTGACTACTCCACAGGTGGACCCGCCTACTGTCCTAAATGAGCCAAGATTACGGTTCTTAGCTTTGTTAGCTTCTAGCTATTTTGCTCAGAGCTTACCACCTTACCCATGGGCGCAGCAACACAAGTCCCTAGAACTATTCCCCTGATCCTCCCTACCAGGATGATGGATACTCTTGACCAAATGGATGGTTTTTATCCAGCTACTGTTGTATCTCCCACCTTGTACCTTACCAGCAAACCACCACAATCCTTTCACCACATTTCAGCTGGACTCCCCATATGCCATCAAGACTAGACTAGCAATACAAATCATCTGCCCACCAGTATGGTGCCCCTGGGCTGCCAGAGGGAATTGGACACTAAAACCAACTGACTTTATTTTCCATGTCTTTTTCTAGCTGAGCCACTTGATGATCGAATAATGCACAGTGAGTGGTTATTGGATTACATGTCACTGTCAAACACAATGCACCATTGAATATTATGTGGTAAAATCCCCGCCCTCCTGTACCTCTTCTAAATGTGCTGCCCTTCCCTGGTGCTTTCATGTTTTTGGGAGAGAGCGGCTTGTGTAGGACAGCTCAGCGGGAGCACACTGCATAGCGGAAATGAAGAAATTTTTGGCTGGCACATCCCAGCTCCCTGTTCTGGTCTGCTGTTTTTATGGAGTTTTTCGGGGGATGCTTGTACTTCACCTGCTTTCATTACTTTTGAGCATAAGGTACCACTTTTCTCCCTCCAGCCCCACCATCTTTCCTCCACATTGTGCATTTCTTTTTTTTACCTTTATGCATTTGCCCCGTTGTGTGCTCCTGTGTCAAGTTGCAGGCATTTAAGTGCAAGACAAGAACTAAGCTTTTTCCTATCAAACTGAGGCCTAAACTTCTGCCCTGACCTCCTGTAAGTATCTTCAGCCTAAGACGATGATGCAGCAGGAACTGAAATTAGGATCTACAGCTGTGGCTAAAGCCAATCTTTTTGGCAGGTCAGCAGTCTACCCCCAAGGTCCTCCTTTCTAACATTCTCATAGGCAGTATTATGCATTTTCGTGTACTCTTCTTCACGAAGGGACTCCAGCATGGACTCTTCAAGCTAAGTAGCATCTACAATCTTTAAACCCGTCTCCTATTATGAATAGTTTAGACTTTATCGGGTGTTAGTCTTGAAAGTGATTCGAAGTTGCATTGCTCAGCAGAGGTGCTGCGAGGTCCCTGCGTGGAGATGCTTCGCGCAGCAGCGGTTCCAAGAAAACTGCCAAGCAGATGCAAGGTCTGTGTGTGGAGGTGCACAGCGACAGTTCTGAAGAGCTGCTGTGGCGATGCGAGGGTTGTGCGTGGAGATGCGTCATGCAGTGACAGTTCCAAGAAGCTGCGGTGGCGATGCGAGGTTTGTGCACCAGAGTTGCGTTGCACAGCAGTTCTGATGCAGAATCTTGCGAAATAATGCATTGCACTGTGTCTGTTCTTCTGGGACCACAGATGGTTAGGCAGAGCACCTTCAGTCCCACTTCCAAAGTCCAGGACTAGGATAGCACCACTTGGGAGGGTAGGCCTCACAGAGGACAGAGTCCAGGTGCTGAGCTCAAAGGGGTTGGAGCCTTCTGTCCCTGAGGCTATGGCCAGGAGGGCAGCCACCTAGCCTTTGCTGTCACGCTGGTGGTCCTGGGTTCAAGATTCAGATCCAGTCCATTCACTCACACAGCAGGGCAACAAAGAAGTAGTCCTTCTTGCAGAGCAGAACAGCGCTCCTTCTGAGTCTTCTACTGGTCCAGAGGTGTAATCAAGAATTTGGTCTGAATGGCCACTATTTAGTTCCGCCCCCATGGATGCTTGGAATTTCCTGCCTCCCTGCCCTGGCCCCAGATTGTCTGCGGTAACAATAGACTAGTGTCAAACCCTTTGTGAGTGTGTTCAGGCAGGTCCTTTGTGATATGCAATTGTGGGGCCCCTCACCTCCCCCTCATTAAGACAGAGGTGGCCCATCATGCCAACATCTATGGCCCTCTGTTTTACTGTCCGTGAGCAGTACACAAAGGCCAGCTACACCTAGACTTATGACCCAGTAAACAGGCTGCAGACACCAAATGGTTAGGACATGAAAATGCCAATTTTCTAAAAGTGGCATTTTGAAAATTGCGATTTAAAATCCAACTTCACCTTTAAATACGGCTTTAAACTACAATTCTTTAGACGCCAAACTCGACATTCATTGTTGCGCTCAATTGAAAGTTAACACTTATTAAATGTGATGGGTTTACCCAATGTTATCCTATGGGAGAGGTAG
Organism: Lissotriton vulgaris; assembly: GCF_964263255.1. Taxonomy (NCBI): domain Eukaryota; kingdom Metazoa; phylum Chordata; class Amphibia; order Caudata; family Salamandridae; genus Lissotriton; species Lissotriton vulgaris. The sequence continues at coordinate 1,262,113,014 of NC_141696.1, read as the reverse complement.
GCCCTGCAGTAGTGAAAAACAAATTTAAGGATTTTTCACTACCAGGAAATGTAAAAGTTAAATCTGCATGTGCAACGTTTTAAATACAGTGCACTCTGCCCTCTGAGCTGCTTAGGGCCTACCCTGGGGGTGACATATGTAATAAAAAGGAAGGGTTAGACTTGGAAAGGTTTATTTTGCCGGGTTTAAATGGCAGTGTAAACTGCACACACAGCCTGAAGTGGCAGGCCTGAGACATGTTTAAAGGGCTTCTGGAGTGGCTGGGACAATGAGTGCTTAGAAGGACATAAAATATGCCAATTGGATGTAATCCAATGTTACCATGTTTAAAGGAGAGAGCACAATCACTGGCTAGTAGTGGTAAAGTATATAGAGTCCTAAGCCAGCAAAAGCGAAATCTGCAAAAATAGGAGGCTAGAAGGCAGAAAGTTGGGGAGGGACCATGTGAAGGATGTCACGACCAACCATATGCATTGAAAAATAGTCGATCTTGTCACATGAGCAATCAGCAAGGTGACTGCCATTTCCTTTGGCAGTTGTCTGGGTCTGCTTTAAAACATGTAATCTTTTTTTTGGTTTGTCAGTCATGGTTGATGGAAGAGAGCTGACCCACTCACCCCCTCCCTCCGTTTTTCCTTAAACAGCGAAAGTGTTTAATGACTGTCTTTTCACCAATCTAATTTGTGGGTTGTATGATTTATTTTAAACCTCTGAAACCAGTCACACTAGCATCCTCTGAAATGTACTAATTTTACCTAGTTTAGGATGAACTTAGCAGTATTTGCTTCAGGTGAGCAAGCCACCATCTGAAGATTTCAACAATCACTTTGTATGACGGTAAAAACGATTGCATGCCATCTTTCATGGGCATTTTTCTGGAGCAGTAACAATTTTGCAATTCTTTATCTTCCTGGAGTACATTTTTTAGATGTTCTCCCTTTATGATATTTGGTTGGTGGCATCATTCCCATTAATTCTAATGCTTCTTTTAGGAGCCTTTCTGTTTCAGAACTTTGTTTGAAAAGCTGCTTGGTGTTAAGTGTAGGTGTTGGACTTGGCCCTTTTTGCAGGGTCATCCCTGAACTTTTTGCCTTCCTCCTAGTATTTTTTCTGACCTGGTGTTGTTCATTTTAGGACTCTGGGCACTTAATCACTGCTATCCAATGTAAAGTGCATGTGTTCTCTATGGTAAAATGTGGTAAGATTAGTCTACATCTATTTATCTAATTTAATGTTCCTGTCAGTCCCATGTAAAGTGGTATCCCAGATACCCAGGGCCAGTAAATTAAATGCTACTGGTGGGCTTGCAGCAATGATTGCGCCACCCACCAAAGTAGCCTTCCAACCCTATCTCAGGCCTCTGCCGTTGCAGGGCCTGCATTCACAGTTTACTGCTGCTATGACGTGGCACATAGAGAGGGTGCAACGTCTGTGACTCCCCTTTTACTACATATCAGTCACCCTTAAGGTAGGCAAAAGGTAGGCCATGTGCCTTAACTGTTTGACGTGTCCTGGTAGTGACAAACACCCATTTTGGTATCTCACTACTGTGAGGCTTCCCTCTCATAAGAATGCATTGGGGATTCCCTGATAAATGTTTCAGTGGTAATTCCTGATTAGAGAGGAGTAGAGTGATCAAGTTTGGTATGTTTGGAATAGTGGTGATAAATGCTGTGTAATGGTGTGAGCAGATTTATTATCACTATTTTAGAAATGCCACTTTTAGAATTTGGTATTTCTGTATGCTTGGTGTCTTAGTAAACACAAGGAGATGATGGATGGAGCGAACAGGAAACAAACATCCTGGGACCGGGTTCTGGGTGACACCCTTCATCAGCCAGGCTAGCTTGAATCCAGTGGCAAAGTGAGAAAGGGACCCATGTCTGGGCATACCCTGCCAACCTAGTGCAATCAAAGCAAACACAAGGAGATGATGGACAGAGCGCTGAAATTTTACAGACTCACACCCAGTCACAGATCTGGGTTCAATCCATCATCATTCTTTAGCACACTTTGCCACCTCAGTTCAGACCCAGCTATATGCAAATCAGTCTTGACCCTGTGTCTCATGGGAACAGTCCAGCCTGAACTGCCAAGCCAGGACTTCACTGAACCTTGCTTTGCTCTGTGTCTTTGTGCCTGCCTGATGTGTATTGCATATCTGGCTCTGGAGTGATGAGCTTGAGAGGTGCAGTGGCTCCAAAGAGGCTGGGTGAGTCAGCGCTAGGCTGAATAGGCAGATCTGCATTTGGAGTAGTGGGAGGAGTAGTCCCTGACCCCGAATAGGTCTGTGCCTGCCTTGTACAATGCTGGCCCTGCCCCCCCCTCCCCCCTGTGGTTTGTCTGGGACCAGGACCTGCTCTGTCAACGGGGACTGTTGTGCATTGTAAACCAATGTTGGAGTGCCCCCCCTGGTTTGGACTGGGCGCAGAGCCCTGTGCAGGGGGAGAACAAATACCTTTGCCATATAAATATTAAGGCTGTGACCCCATAAGTTGTGCTTACTGAACTGGAAGAAGAGAATTGCTGGGCACTGGGAGGAACCAGCACTAAAGGCTTCCCCTCTGCTGGAGGACTCTGTGAGCTGGCCTGCCCGGGCCCAGCTCTGCCCCTGGTGCTTCCTGGAAATAGTGGAAAACGCGCTGCCTGCTCCCTGCTTTGTTTTCAGGTGGGAGACCGACCTAGCGCTTGTTAGTGCCCTAGCCAACCAGAAATCCCATTTCTAACAGTAGGTAAGAGATTGTTTGCAATTAAGTTTTATACAACAGTGCATTTGCAAGGTCATTGTTTAGTGCCCAATTATGTACCAATACAAATCTGATTCTTCACATGTCTGTATTTGTTAACACCAGTTACTAAGAATTGATGTAAAAAAATCTCAAATGTATAAGAGCACTTTTGAATTTGTTTTTAGGTCTCGCTAGAGTCAGCGCGCATGTGCTGCTCTTGAGAGAAATTTAGTTGCTGCTTTGAAATGTGCTCCAGGCCAGCCACCAGCTTGCTAGAACGAGAACACGCGCCCAGGCGCGCGCGACGTGCACAGCACTTTTTACGTCACGCGCACCACTCGCTTTTATTTTTTTTAATTTAATTTTTGCGCCGCGCACACAACTTCCAGCCTGGTTGCGCGGCCAATGCTTGTTGTTTCTATCTTGTTTGATCTCTCTTTTGCTTTCACCCTTCATACCCTCCGTTAATGCATCCCCAGCCCTTCCTCCCACACACGCTCTCCATTCATTCTCTTTCCACATCACTCCCTCCTGGTTTCAAGAAAAATGTCTTCCTCCCTCCCAGCCACTGTCTGCAGACTTCCTTCCATCTTTGTTTTCTTCTTCTTCTTCCTTTCTTAATTCCTGTCTTTCTTTCTTTGGCTCATCGTACCACTCTCATTTTGCCTCATAACTTCCTCCACTTTCAGCTTCCTTCCATTATTCCAAACCCCCTTCATCTCTCTTTCCCTTTATTGGGCTCTTCCTTCCTCATCACCCTCCCTGTGTGCTAACTTTCTTCACCTCTCCCTCTCTTCCTTCCTTTGTCTTTTCCATCCTCTTGTAGTCCCGCGCCTCACACGCATCATCACGCAGGCAGGAGAGGGTTTACTTTCACTCCCACAACTACAAAGAGTCTCCGTTGCACGCTTCTCGAGTCTGAGCTGTTAAGAAAGGCGCTGCTTCTGACAACAGCCCATTCCCCCCCCCTTCCGGTGGCCGAGGGCCTATGGGTTAGTGAGAACTGGCCAAGGAATGTATCTGTCAGTGATATCGCCAATACCGGCATAGCCACTAAGTACACATCTGTGTTCATGGCATCATAGCGACTAAGTACCTATCTGTGCCCATGGCATCATAGCCACTAAATGCACATCTGTGTCCCTGGCATCATAGCCACTAAATGCACATCTGTGCTCCTTGGCATCATAGCCACTAAATACACATATGTGCCCCATGGCATCACCGCCACTAAATGTACATCTGTGCCCCACGGCATCACAGCCACTAAATGTACATTTGTGCCCTATGGCATCATACCCCTAAGTACACATCTGTGCCACTTGGCATCAGTGCCTATGTAAACATCTGTGCCCCATGGCATCATTTCACTAAGAGCACATCTGTGCCCCATGGCATGAACACCTATTCTATCAAATACCTCCCTAACCTTACAAGCATTGTCATAGCCAATAGGTCTCGCCTTTGGGACCTTATAAGTGTTTTGGTATGCAGCACAATATCCTTGGTGCAACAACATTAACTGTTGCATTGCTAAGCACTGATAAGATCCCAAAGGCAAGACCTATTGGCTATGCCAATGCTTGTTATTAATTGTGTTAATCACAGAATCCAAAGCTACAATAAACATTTCTCCAAAATCCTAAAGAGTTAAAGTGTTATCGTCCCAGAACCAACTGTATATTCTTCAAATTAAACCTTGCGACTTTACTGTTAGACATTAATCAAATGCGACCTATACAGGTAACGCAATCATTCCTAGCCAATGTTTGGTACAGCGAATAACCAACACACTATTACTTAGAAACTCCCCTTCCCTCCTCAGCTTTGGTCTGTCAACTCCAATAAAGACTATATCTTCACTACACTATATTTCAGCGTTTGGTTCCCTAAAACAAAAAACACAGTAATCAATGTTATCAACACGTGCCAGCACAGCAATGGGGGCTGTAGGTCTAATGGTCTGATTTGGTATCTAGCACTACTAAAATTATTTCCGAAGATTCTGTTGATGGACCTTTGCTGTTTATCCTACATAGGTCCATCAAAGTGGCTGTTTCTGCCCATGTCCATTTCACAACATCCTGCTGTCACTTTCATAATTTAGGAGCTTTACTTGCCTTCCATTTCCTTGTGATATTTCTTTTGGCAATTACCTTTGCTAGGTCAATGAACTTTCATATTTCCCTCATTAGTTTTGGACTGGGAATATGCCCAACTCCGATATCTAACAGCTTCATAGAGCAATCGCACTGATACACTGCTGTATACCCTTTATGTATACATTTGTGTAGGGTGAAGCTAGCTGAACTGCCTGGCAGCGGTTCTCTATACTAGGTCAAAGGCAAAAGTATAGTCATTTTTTGATGGAAGGAAAGCTGGGTTCATAGAACCCGAGTGGACTTTTAATGGGTCATGTCATAGTTTTCTTTTAAGCGGTATCTCGTCCCTTAATTTTGAGCAGGACTATGGCGATTCAGATGAATACAAAAATACTGTCCATGTCCCAAATGCATAGATGGTGCTGATCTATTCCTTTAGATTTTGGTCTTTGAAGTTCTTTGTCTCCAGTTTGAAGGTGTCCTGTCTTCAGTTTAGCCCAGACCTGCCAGACGTGCTAAGCTTGTCAGCAGGATAGGTGGAGTGCCGCTGTGATCACTTTGTAGATTATGCAGCTGGGTTTGAACTCTGCAGATGGCAAGGTGGGCCAGTAGGGATGTGGGTGATCAACATAGAGGGCACACAGAAGCAGGTTCGGGAGTTAAAATGTGAATGCACATCTATTGTCAGCCAGACCTCTGTCATACATTTCCAAAATAGTTTCTCAGTCCTATAATCTGTATGTTATTGCAACCCCCTGAAAACTCTGGAATAAAGTGATATTCTTGATCAGCAATTTCGTGCAATGGCTGATCAGTCTGTACTGATTATATATGTTTTGTCCTGTGCTCCTTTATCCTCAGCATGTTAATGTTTTATCCAGAAATGCAACTCTCCTTGGAGGGTGGTGTTGTCTTTGGGATTTGTATTGAGTGTCGCATATCACGCTGTCCTTATCTTTGACCAAAGTTTTTACAAGTGAGAATGTTTGCAAGCAACAGTGCATGTGTTGAATGCTTCCAGCATGTAAATCATTTGTTGATGTGATGATGACCACAAGTGCTTTGATCAAGTCACAAGCTTTAATAAGCCTTGGCTCTGTGTCATAAGTTTGATGGTGTCCAAAGAAGGTTATATGTGAAGTGGAGAATATAGCTTGTTGTATGGATGGAGATGTGCGTTGTGATAGCTACTGTCTATTATACCATTTGGGTGTCATGTGAGGGCTAGAAATGGGCTGCAAAAGGTTTGTGCTGAACCTCTGCTGCAGATGCGCATACACATTTCAATGAAAGATGTGTTAAGGGTGAAGCACATGTCCTTATTTGCCTCCATAAAGGATTTTGGTCACGATTCAAGAGTTAACTGAGAATAATTGCCTAGAATGCAGTGTTGAGCTGAGATGAATCCCCAGGTTTTAATAGCTCTCTAAAAATAAAGGGGTGTGTCAATGTTGTAAATGCATAGAAGTAGTGAATTCCCTAGTTTGGCAGATTACAGTGAGAGTAGTGCTCCTCCAACTTGAGCCTCCATCTGGAGGTGTAACATCCCCACTTTGGTTGGAGACATTTTGCTTTATCCCGTTAAAGTCACACTTTACATTGTGAAGGTCTTCAAAGACATTTGATGGCACTTGTAGTTAACAAAATGCTTTTAGACCAACATAAGTAATGATGCAGCAGACAATTTTTCGTCGTCTTACATGTTATGTTATCGGTCATTTGTAGAGCGCAGCTATCACTCTGAGGAGCATGATGGTGCTAAGCGGATCGCTTGGTGTACTGGGTAACTGAGGGTCAAGGAATGAATTCAATAAGTACTCTGCATAGTGCGTCGGGGGCTATAAAGATCCAGTTTTCAGTGCCTTCCTGAAGAGAGTTTCTGATTTCATAGAACAAAGGGGGTTGGGGAGTTGGTTCTTTGCTTTGGAGCCAATCACTGCGAGAAATTTTCCCCTTTTGAGACACATCTAAACACTGGGGTTTTTAGCAGATTGGCGTTAGATGATCTACATGGCGCGTAAACCTGGGCCGAAGGTAGTGGGGACCTGAGGAGTGAAAGATTCTGAAAGTGTTTATCAGGATCTTGAACAGGATTCTTTTATGGATTGGTAGCCAGTATAATGCTTCCAGAGCACACTCTGGTAGCGCCTGTTGGCTTAATACATGAGTGCATGAGTCATGGTGACTTGAAATAGAGGAGTTAATTCTAGGAAATGGAATAACTGTATAAGACGTCTCTTGATCTGGTTGGATGCTTTTACCCATTGGTAATGTCTATTTGAAATTCAGGACGACCTGAAACCTCTGTAGAATTTCTAATGGGGCAGGATAGACCTTCTACTCTTTGGGTCAGTTCAAAACAAAGTCCAGTGCCTCAAGTCAGCATGTCACTTGTGGATCATGGGTTAATATTGTTGAGCTTTACAAAGTAACAGTTGAGGATGGTCTGGATGCCATCTTAATAGTTGTATCATTAAGGTCAAAATTGTATCTAGTGGGGAAGGGGTCTCATGCCCTGAAGGGCATTAAAAGGAACTGGTGTGGGAGATGAGAGATGGAGGCCGATGTAAGAGGCAATCTGATAAATGCTAGGAGATCCAGTGAAGGTCTTGTCCGGGTTGTCAATCTTGAAATGCAATGGAGGGGATTGGAATGGTGCATTGTGCCAAACATGATAAAACATCCAAGAGTAACAGCATCTTCTTTAGCTTCTTTAGTATGCATAAATGTCATCCCAAATAGCGATGTGGACAATTCAACCCCGTGTTGAAATTGGAACTCTCGAACTCAAAGCTCTGTTCGATTATTGTTGGACTAAAGAAAGGGAAATTGATTTTATAAAACTATAATTTGGATATATTTTAAGCATAACATGCAGATTTGCACTTGTGTATAGTTCTTTTGGTTATTGATATAAAGTACATACTTCTTCATCAGAGACTAACTATCAGGGATATTCAGCTGTTGTGGGTTGGCCTAAATAGCCCAGCCAGGAGACTTGGTTGTTTGATTGGGGATTGACCGCACTTGTCAATACTAAACACATTACAACCCAGTGGTCATAGAAAATTCATGGTTTGTGAACAGGTGAAAACTTGAGGATTCACAAGCTACAAAACCTCCAGGACAGAGTTAGTCATGACAGTCTATAGGAGCCATAGGTGCTGGTCTAAGATTTCTTACCAAGACCCTTCCATGCCTTCTTAGAGCCAAACCGAGAAGTCGCCACAGTTTAGCACTTTGTTTCTTTACAAAGCCCTTGCTCGACACTGCACAGAAGGCCAGAGTTTGGGTCACTTGTTTGGTCCCTTGAATAAAATGATGCATGAGAGAGGCTCATTCCCTCTAAAGATGGCTGTGCTAAACGAACAGTTGCACACGAAACAATACAGTACCAAAGGATGGATGTACAAAAAAACGCAGCCTACAAAGAGTTATTGTAAGTTTTTTTTCCTATTCACTTCCAGCTAATCTTCCAGTTCGGTTAGTTCTTTGTGCATCTAAAAACATGCTTTTAAGGCACTCGATGTTTGTGTTTATATCTTTGATGATATATCTCTGTCAACAGGTAATGTCTGTCTCTATGCTACGAAAATTCTGGTTTTGACCACCATAGGTTCCTGTTTGTATTTAAGATATGCCACTTGTTTCTACAGCGTGAATTTTTCTGCCAACATGAAGTGTTTTCTTGAATGTAGAAATAATGGCAAAAATGTTACCCTCAGTATTGTATCTGGTACATGGTGGGAGGAATTGGCAGGTTGTAACAGGGTGAAGTGCCTTGGAAAGATGCAGTTTTATCTTTCAAGCATTTGAGGCCTTTCACCAACTGGTATAGTTTTCTAGTCAAGTTGAAAGCAGCTCTCCTTCATCCATCTCAACTTGATGCGTATTTCAACAGCATAGAGTGTTAATTTCGTGATCTTTAATTTAGGTGACTTGTATTACTATGGTTGTGATGTGAACAAAGGGTTACACATAGAGAAAGCAGAGGGCCATTGCCAAGCACCATTTTGTCCCAGACAGAGCCTTGGGCCAAACTTGACCACCTAGAAGTCTAGAAGACTTTCTTATTGCATTCATATTCAATATGGACCTCAGCTTTAAAACTGTAGACATGTTAGATGAGTATGGTCAACCATAACTGATCTGTCTATAGAGGGTTTTAAAATGAGTAGCAAGTACATTTTGGGTATAGGAATCTTAACCTTCAGGCGAATAGTTTGTTCGAGGCAGATGAGCTGTGGATCACATGTTTTGCATACTCCTGCCATCTAGTGTTGGGTCTGGATGTTTGCACGTTGTTTTTCTTCGAAGAAATCTCTCCGGTCACGAGGTAGGTGACTACTCCTTTCGGTGATAGTGCACATGGGCATCAACTCCATTCTTGGATTGTTTTTTCCGCCATCGGGTTCTGATGTGTATTGCTGCGCTCCGGTTCCAAACTGTTCTTTGGTGCGCAATCCATACTAACTGCGTCGGTATTGTTTCGAACGCGTATCCCACTTCTCCTCTTATCATATCCGTTGAGGAAAACCTCTATTTCGATCAGAAAACTTTTGGAAAGCCGTCCGGCCTAACCGCGTTGGTGTACCTCAGTCAATGGAACGGACTCCATTCAAATTCTCTCCTCTGTGCCACGCGAAGTATCCACGCACCAACTCTCATGAAGTGTGCAACTTGTGCTTGTCTCTGGAGCACAACAAACAGGACTGCAACGCGTGCCAATCGTTTCGATTGAAGAAAACGTTCAGCGATCGTCGTGCTTGATGTCGCGAAATGCAGAGTCAAAGGGTCTAATACACGACGGACATCTTCGGTGAAGGATCCGAGCACGAATTCGACTCACAAGGGGCCGAAGAAGAATTTGCATCTATTCCAGAATCAGATTCCGAGATGGAAGAATACTCATCACAAGATCAATGTCCCATGAGTACCGAACACCCCTTGCCCCAAAATCCAAATCAGCCCTAACAAAAGGCTTCGGTTTCACCCCCGCCTTCGGGCCACGGTCGCCACCAAGATTTTTCTGATGCCCCGCCGTCCGGCTCATCACCAAAACACGTTGCTAAGCCTTCCAGTTCTGTATGGAGTCTGCCAAAGTCAGGCACCGAGCTGAAAACTTCAGGCTCTAATCAGAAAACCGCTTCAGAGCCAAAATCCTTGACACCGAAATCGAAGACTGCTTCGGAACCGAAACCTTCTGCGATGAAAAGTCACTCCATCCCGGCACCGAAATCCATGGTGCCGAAACCCAAAAATATTCCTCCGAAGGAACAGGATCCAATTTTCAACGTTCTGGGACCCAAAACAAAATACATTTTATATAAATCCAGCCTCAGGACATTTCCTTACTAAACCGCCTCAGAAGTGCAAACCTGAGTCGGAGGACACACTTTATCATATTCTTTTAAAGAAGAAGAATGTAGATACTAGCCCCTCTACTCCTCCACCACGTTCCCCTGCACCAACTTCCCCACCATTAGAGCATTTACTCATTACACCATCTAACTCTCCACCTCCACCACCTGATGATGATGGAGATTGAGGGAGGGGTGAACAATATTTTACAAATCGATCCCTGGAATGATTTCAACCCTGATTCACCCACTGATAATGACCCAGATCTTTACCCTGCAAAGCCTTCCCCTCCTGACGATAATGTGGGATGTCTAGAATTACTTGCTAGAGCTGCAGAATATCATGGAGTACAGTTACACAAGGAATCTGTAGAGAAAGATTTTTTTATTTGAAACGCTCAGTACAGCACAAAGAACCAGCCAGACTTTATCTGTGCTCACAGTTCTGATGAGACATGCCGATGATATTTTTACAGACTGTGTGCACGCTTGTATTCTCACCCCCAGAATAGATAAAAAATATAAGCCAGCTCCCTCTAATCCGGCTTTTATTAAAGATCAATTACCACTAGACTCTTTGGCTGTCTCCAATTCACAATCTACAGGGGATGCTCGCCCTCCAGAAAGTGTCAAAACTGTTATACGACTCTGGTAAAAGAGTAACCACCCAAATCAGCTACAGGTTAGACACTGCTTTGGGAGTATACTGTTGTATAGTCTATGCAAAGCATGTGATCTTCAGCTCATATACCTCGAATGGATAATGTTACTTACCCAGTAACCATCTGTTCTTGGCATGTAGAGCTGTAGATTCACATGCGCCCACCCGCCTCCCTGGTTACCTATACCTGTTGCAGTTTTCTTACTTTACATACATACGCATGAACATCTCTATTCTACACTTACTAACTCCATTCACACCCTTCACATGAAAACAATCTAACAATGGAGTCATGCACACTATCATCAAATGGAGGTCACCTACCTCGTGACTGGAAAGCCTGCTTCGAAGAAAAACAGCATGTAAACATCTGGACCCAACACCAGATGGCAGGAATATGCAAAGTATGTGAATCTACAGCTCTACATGCCAAGAACAGATACTGGGTAAGTAACATTATCCTTTCAAACTGCCATGATGGGAGCATAGAAAAGTAATGACCCTACAAATGAAGTTATGAATTTCTGCATGTGCTGTCTCTCTGTTGTCTGTACTCCTGGAGTTACTACAAATACCACTCCACAAGTAAGTAAGGGTCGTAGGGAACATATCTATAGACCTACGCCAGATTGAATCCCTAAATCCTATACTAAATAACAACAATACAATCTGGTGGTCTGTAAAAGCACAAAATAATGAAAAAGAAAAAGAAAGAATCGCTGTGGTTTCTTCAAGTCGATAAAATTCAAAACTGGACAAACTGAGAGATTAAACAAACCCTGAAGAGGGAAGATAAGAAAAGGATTTCCATCAACTGCCCCTCGTGGCCAGTGTCATCATTTGGAATTCCAGCTTCCCTGTCACATCACCTCATTTAATGCAGGGGATGAAACTGTGATCTGGGAGAGTGAACCAAATAGCTAGAACACCATGAGGACCAATGATAAATGACTAACAGCCTATCGTCCAAAGTACATGGTGTTCTAGCTATTTGGTTCACTCTCCCAGATCACAGTTTCATCCCCTGCGTTTAATGGGGTGATGTGACAGGGAAGCTGGAATTCCAAATGATGACACTGGCCACGAAGGGCAGTTGATGGAAATCCTTTTCTTATCTTCCCTCTTCAGGGTTTGTTTAATCTCTCAGTTTGTCCAGTTTTGTACTCCTGGAGTACCTTTAATTCTTCCCATATATAGTGGCCTTTGTCTAAGCCTTAATTGCATATATGTGCATGTAAAAATCTTGAATTCTTTCATTCATTGTTCAAAAAGTGTTTACCACCCCCAACCACCCTACCCCTCCCCCCCAAAAAAAACATTCAGTGTTTGTTCTAAAACAAGTTCATGAAATGGGAGGAAGGTGTTTATTTGATGTTGTTGATCATTCATTTAATCTTTGTTTGATTTATAGTAATGTTGAAGTGAAAAGTAGCATAATTTTCAAGGAACTTTGTTAATAGCCTAGTTGTTGGCCATGCCTTTGGCCTAATATATTTTTCTTATATTGACTTAGTGACATTTACTACGTACAACTTAATTCCTATAGTGCAGGGTTCTCCAAAGTTCGTCCTGAAGGGCTGTATCCATGCCAGATTTTTAGCATATCTCCATTTAGATAATATTAGTCATCTTAAAAGTCTGACATGGATCTAGCCCTCCAGGACTGGTTTTGGACAATCCTGCATATAGTCTAGTGAGTAGGATCAATTATGATGACTTTATTTGATACTGTATTGATTATAACATGGTAGGAAGGAAGCAAGGTTGGAGCATTGAGATCCGAGTTAGAAGTACGGGTATATATGTATCGCCGGCCTAGTTACAGGGTCATACTTCTGCATACTGATCAGTAAATTTACTAAAACTGTTAAACTAAGTTTCTTCAAGATATACAAATAACATCAGAGTTGTCCCTTTATCATTCATGGGATTGCACACAATGTATTTTGTCTATGGACTTGTAAAAATTGCTTCTTGCAAATGACGAACATGTTCTGCATCTTTTCTTTTCTAGCGTTCCAATCCACATGCTGCCTATCCTAATCCTGGACCAAGCACGTCACAGCCACAGAGCAGCATGGGATATTCAACTACCTCCCAACAGCCTCCACAGTACTCCCATCAAACGCACCGGTACTGAGCTGCACCTTAATCTCCATGTACTGTCACTAAAGCTGCAGGACTGACCATGCAGCTGCCTGCCTGGCTTGGACCATATGAATGTACTGTACAACCACACCTTCAACGTGTCCATTTGCCAGGGTCCTCCACTTTTCACATAACGGAGTAGTGGTTCCTCAGTTGTAAAGATTTGGGGTTAAACTTGAATGAAAGTGCTAGCACAGTTTGTGTTCTGGGTATGCTACTTCCATCGTTTACTTGACATGGTTCAGTCTGACCATTGGTCAGGGTCTGTAGCAGTTAAAGCTGTGAAATGTGACGGAGCAAGCGTTTTTGTTGTGTGTGTGGTGACTTCTCTCGATGTAACAACATTGTCTGACCAATAGTATCCAGACTACTTCAAATGATTTCTAAAGCATATGTATTAACATGGCAAGAAAAGTAAAAACTCAATCACCGTGATTAATGAAGACAAATTTAGTACAGTTTTATGATTTTATTTTTGCGCATGTTGATTCATTTTTCGCATCCATTGATGTTAATGATCAACAATGCTGCAGGAGTACTTTAAGATAGAAAACATTGCATTTTAAGTTTCTCAAGAGCCTCCCAAAGATTCATTTTCATCAAACAAGGTATTGTTTTTCTTGGTTAAAACCTGTCAGTAGACTGGTTTTACAGCTGCTACAAGATAGTAAATGCATCCGTTGCAACTGAGCTAAATTCCTAAGCTTAGACAAACTAAAATGAGTCTATGTCTCTTCTTGCTGACATGAGCATGTTTTGGAATTGGGGAAGCATAGAAGCCTTCCTAAAGGTGAGCAGCACCCGCACGTATGTTTCGTCATGTTTGAAAGCTGGCTTGGTGTAGAGGATTACAGTTGTATTTAGTTTTATTCTTTTTTTAAATTTGTCCGCACAATTTCTAGGGTGTCCTTAAGACAGCAAAGAAGGTGTTAAGTAGATCCTTTGAATTTACAAGGAACAGGACTGTAACATACAATGTACTGTATCAAAACTATTTTACATGAATGATGCAAGTATTCTGAATTAAAAAATGACATTGTTAAAACAAGGTGTTATGTAATAAATTTATTTTTCATAAACCCAAAAAATCACTCTTTTGTTTGCATTTCTTTGACTATTTGTTCTACTCAGAGTGTGGTTGGATGCTTAAAATCAAGGTGTGCGCATTTTGCACAATTAATACTTTGCCTTTTGGGTCTCCGTGCTTCCTGGCTGATTGGTAACCCTTCTGCAAAACTTCTGAAGGCAACTGCCGTATAGAGAGCCCGCAGCGGTAGCAGCTTCTTTTTACCAGTCGGCTCCCTAAACTTGTTTAAACCTGCGAAAAGATCTTCGAGCGGATGGTACAATTGTGCTGCAACCGTGATCAACATGATGGAAGGGGATCCTGCGGTCTGCTGTAACAGGCGATGAAGTTTGATGCACCTCCTCCGCACCCCCCACCCACCCCCACCCCCAGAGGTTGCATCCTAGGCGAGAGAATTCTGTGGTAGGTGCCGTGTCAGCACACACTATGTTGGGCCTGTTAAGGGAAGGTCTCTCCAGCTACTGTTGGCATGCATCCATTTTTCAGTTCAACCAAGAATATTGTGTTCTCACAACCAGGAGTCATAAGTGACATGATGAGTACAGTAAGCTGAGAAGGTGTCATTGAAAGGCATGGTCAGGGCCAGACAGCCCTTACTCTGGTCCCAACCATTGTGTGATGGTGGTGAGTCCACAAAGGAACAAATGTTAGACAAGGACATGAGGGGGGAGGAGAAAGTTCATTTTTCAGCCTGCCTTATGAAAATAAAAAGGTGGGGATGAGGTGATGGAGCTGAAAATGTTGTTGGGGACATGGTGGAAGGAAGGACAAAGGATATGAAGGCTGCCCTGGAATCTGTCTTGACAAAGATGGAACCGAGTAGAAAAAACCTCAGTGATGGTGGGCACTCATGTGTTGGAAATGTGGAAGGTAATGTAAAAGGGATGGAGTTGTCGCTAAAGGAGGAGAGTAAAGTTTGAAAGAAGTCTCTTTTCAAAACCCAAATCAGATAGTCATGGCGAAGGCACAATCATCGTAGTTTTTAGAGATAAAGAGATTTGAATCCCCATATTGAGGCTGCCTGCTTCACTGAAAAATGCAATCCAAATAGAAGAGAGGCGCATACTACTGATTCCAGACTTAAGTTCGGCGATTCAAGTGAGGAAAAAAAAAAGAGCATCATGTTGTGGGAGAGGAATGGCTGGCATTAGATGGGAGAATTATCCCGCTAGTATCCGGTACAGATAAAGACAGTGAGGTCAGCAAGACCTTCACTTGCACTAACACTCAGGCAACATAATCATTTTTGGGCGATCTTAAGGTGAACCTGAATTGACAGTTGCAGAGAAGCTTCTAATGTGGCAGAATCTGATCTTTCTAAAATATTATTGACTACATTGGGGACGCGAGGGATTGGTTTTCTCCATTTTGGTCATAACGGAGTGTAAAGATTCCCTCATCTATCTATTCTTGAGTTCCTCCTGAGTTGCCCTTATTTTCTGTTCCCTTTTTTTCCAAGTGGGCGTTTGACCCATAGTAATTCCTTATTCCATGTTGGTGACTATTCACCTGGACCAGGAAGCTCTTGCTTACCAGCTGGCCGGGTCTGGTGGCTCAGTGGACTAATGCGTCCATTGCAGGGGCCTGTGTTCGACCTCATGGTCACAGGTTCAAATCCCGGCAGGTCCACTCAGCCTTTCATCCAACTGAGGTCGATAAAATGAGTACCATTGAGTTGGGTAACAATAAAACATCTGTTATTCAGCGCCAAGAGACCTCTGGGTGAACGTGCGCTTTACAAATACACATGTTATGTTATGTTATGTTACCTCATATTTGTTCAGCTTTGATGTCAATGATCTGAGAGGTTTTTTTTGCACACGTAATAACGATGTAATCATTGTGTGTTTTTTTAAGAATAAATTGAAAGCCTGCTAGCTCTTGCTAATTGCTAAACAGAAAAAAAGAAAAATATGTATATTTTAGCTACATCCTCTTTTGGCTCCACCTTATGGGTGCTCATTTAAGAATGAAGGTAGGCTGAGAACCCCCAAGGGGCAAGTTAAATAAAACAAAGTTCGTTTTAGTTTCCTTCATTTGAGAACCATGTTTATTATGGTATTTCAGACATCAGCAATGAAAGTGAACATATGTGACATAATTTATAACCTGTATCTGGAGAGATTGTAGGAAATACGTCTGTTTGTTATGAAATGTCCATGGAAATTCTAGGCAGGTTTGAGGTCCATTAGCAAGACCCTTAGTGAGAGCACAACATAAAATAAGTCCATCAGTGAGTATTTATGAAAGAATATAAGGTTCTCAGCAGCTTAGAAACTTTGCAAAGACATTGGTTCTTGGAAAATGCTCATATGAATATCGGGACGAGTCAACATTACGTTTCAAGCTTGCCTCACTAGACCTAAAACTAAAAAAAAATGGGCAGTAAGGAATGAGCATTACACAAAATATCAAATCTATATAGAGGCCCTTTAAAGCAGAGATCAAAGAAATTGCTACACAATTATAACATTGGTACTGTTGGGATGAGGAAGGTTACAGATAAAATAGGCCCATAGGTAGGGAACCTGTTTAAACACACTTTTTGTCCAAATGATCCAAGTGTACTACCAAAATCTCATAGTGGGGTCTAGCAGCAGATTTCTTACTTTAGAATTATCCCCAGGCTGGATCCAGAAATATTTCTACAGCAGTACCTCTGTGCGTGGGTAGAGGGTGCCGACCTACTCCATAATGATGTCATCCACTGGATGTAACATCATTAGACCCCATATAAGCCCTCACCTGCGCCAATTTCTTCCTTTCCACGCTTCCACACGGATCCAAAGTGCGGTATCTCTGGCCATTGTAGGCCTCTCTTGGCATTGGCGATGACCTAGTGTGCTTTTTTCTGGATATCTTCAAGGTCCTGGGGTCTACAATGTCGAGCCCTCATCCTATTTACATGTAATGTTTAGGCGCCCACCCTGACTCTGAACGGTGCGGCTCATGTCTTCAGCTTAGGTTGTAAGTGCTGCAGGATCGCCGCAAGACGCTGGTGGCCTTACAGTGGTTGTCAGCCCCTTGGTAATCCTCTTTCTCTGAGGACTGTCGAGGGCCAGGTCCTGAAGTCCTTCATCCTCTCTGTCGCTTGGTAAGTCACGTCATAGGCGCTCGGCACCGCAGCCTTCTCCGACCTTACTGCCTACGTGTGGTGTCCCTGAATTTCCTTGTAATCCTCTGAAACGGAGTCCGAGCGATTCTCTATTCCACACCTTCAGGTTTTTCCTTGCGCCCAGGCACCTGTGGCTCAGAAAAGGGACTACTATTTCTCCTTTAATGCCATATTTGGCTATCAACCTCGTTCTGGCACACCTCTTGGCCTGAGCAGGCCAGTGAGGCCTCGACGAGCTAGATGCCAGCAGGAGCTACCTTGATGTCAGCGGGCCCCTTCAAATCTGTGCTCAACATCCGTTCAGCTCCAGTGCACAGCTCTTCGGGTTTCCCACCTGTGACTCCTATATAGAATCCTTTAGTGTCAACAACACCGCTCACCTCTTTGTCTCTTCTCTCCAAAGCCAAGGTGTTGTCTTCACGACGTCAGTCGACGTCAGTGTATCAGTCCCCTTCGTGCTACCTTGCTCAGCTTTTGGGAAAGCACCTTTTTTTTTCTCCATGTCACAGGGGTATTTTGGTGATGTGGTTGCTCCAAAAGATGACCCCCTCCGGCGTTTTATTGGGTCTCTGACCTTGATGACGCTAGTGGCCTTGACTCTTCCCCATCCTCTAGCTGTTTTCTCCTCACCTCACTTCGGAGGCCAGCTCGGTTTTTGCTTAGCTTTTGCAGAGAGTTGATATTGTTCTGGGGCTTACGCTTTTTTCTGTGGAATCGACCATTGATTCCCTACTTGGGGTGCTTCAGCAGAACCAGCTGAGAATCTGAGCCTGTTCTTGTCTTTACTGAAACCCTCTTTGATATTCTGTTGGGCACTTAGGCTAAGACCGTTTAAAGGGCCTCTTTGGACCAGTCTATTGCTCATAGGCACCATCCTGCCGCTGGAGACCCGCTCTGCCTCTTCTGTAACTCTTCCCCGTAAAGCTTTGCAGTTCAGGCTGTTACAGCCTCCCCCAACATCGATGCTGTGCCTGACGTCCCTCCGGACAGGTAGTCTACAGGACTGGACATTTTGGGACGGTATATCTTTTCTGCTACCAGCTTCGCTTTGCGGTCTCTTAATACGACTTGTGTTTTAGGCCGTTTTTCTCATGTCTTGTAGGATTCGGTCTCGCGCCTTCTCCCCTTTTGTACCCTGTTGTCTCTTGCAACAGTCTTGCTCAGCTGATCCAGTATGTCCATCAGGCAGCTACATTGCTGTTTTGTGGTGGCATGGATACAACAGATTCTGTTGGGCGTGCCATGGCACTTTGGGTAGCTCTTTGTCGATGTGCCTGGCAACGTACTTCCTGCTTCTCTGAGGCAGGTCAATCCACCTAGTAGTATGGGCTACTGAGTATGATCTTGGGTGGCTTCTGAATCCTCATCTACGTTGTTCCCTGACTTTCATTCTGGAATTGGTCTTCCAATACTGATTTATTTTACACTATGACCTGATTGGCTGCATAGCCCTCCTGGGTGTAACCTCATCCACCTCGGTCCCTTTTTCCAGTCCTCCATTGTGGTCTTTATTTCTCAATTCTAGCTGGGTTGTTTCTCCCCTGCGGTTTTCTTTTCAATTGTCTCTCTCCTGTCTAATCGTACCATGCTGTCGGTAGTGCTGTTTCTGTCTGCTAGGGTGGGCACTTTGTCCCACCCTCTCCCCTTATATGGGGGATTGTGACTGGTTTCCAGTTTGTCATTGTCTCGCATTCGACCACCCATGGCCGTTGTTGAACTTGTATTGCGCACAGCTACCCGCAGTGGGTTTCCCGGCGCCAGGGACAGACTGGAGAAGAAAACAGCAACTGCAGAGAGGAAGGAAAAAAGAAACAAACTAGTTTCTGTTTTTAGCGCCAACGGGAAAGCGTTCCACATCTTAGGTCCTGGATATGCGAATGAACGGCCTCCCATTTTTGCCAGTCGGATTCTAGGAATCACAAGATTGCCATTGTTGGATGACCTAAGAAAGCGGCCAGGCTGATATGGCTGGGCAAGATTGTGCAAGTAGGTGGGAGCGGAACCCTGACGAATCTTGAATAGGAAGCACAAAGTTTTGAAAACCACACGATCAGAGATTTTTAACCAGTGAAGGTCACGCAGAGCTTGCATTGCGGACGTTCTCCGTGGAACATTGCGCAGCAGGCGAGCAGCTGAGTTCTGTACAACCTGGAGTTTATTGATTGTGGCTTTATCTGCTCCTAGATAAAGCACATTGCCATAGTCGATGCGGGACATCACTAGGGCCTGTACGACAGTTCTTCGAGTGGACTCAGGCAACATCCATATGATCTTCTGCAGCCAGCGTAGATTATTAAAACAGATTGCGGCGACCTTGGTTGCCTGCTGCCTCATCGAGAGTTTATCATCGATCAGGACACCGAGGTTACCGGCAACAGGCACGGGGGTAGGCAACGGACCCATATCACTGGGCCAGTGTCTTGAGCCCCACAGATCTTTGTTTGCCTAGTATGATCACCTCGGTCTTGTCTCCGTTGAGCTTTAACAGATGCGCTTGCATCCAAGCTGCAAAAAGAAAGGCCAGTTTTAAGGGCAGAAGAGTCCTGGACCCTACTGCTAGACAGAGAAAACACAATCTGCGTATCGTCTGCGTATGAGTATATAGACAAACCGGCGTCCTCTACGATAGAAGCAAGTGGTCTGATGTAAATATTGAACAACAAAGGGCTCAATATAGACCCTTGAGGGACGCCGTAAGCAGAGGAGTGAATCGCAGATTCAGCTTTGTTTGAAAAAACCTGAAAGGTGCGCTCATTGAGAAATGAGGCCACCCAGGCAAGCGCTGGTCCAACAACACCAAGGGAGCAGAGAGACCCAATAGGATGGAATGGGTCACGGTATCGAAAGCAGCGCTTAAATCAAGAAGAATAAGCGCAAAGGTCTCACCGCTATCGATACCGTGTCGGAGTCGCTCAGTCACCCCAAGGAGTGCGAATTCTGTGGAATAGTTAGCGCGAAAGCCTGATTGGGATGGATGAAGATATCCCACGTTTTCAACAAACTCATTAAGCTGGGTGTTAACATGGCGCTCTAGTATTTTGGAACAGGCTGGCAGTAGGGATATAGGCCTGAAGTTGGCAAGATTTGTGATGTCAGCACCAGATTTTTTGAGCAGGGGGACGACCATGGCATGTTTCCAGTCCTGTTCCACCCGAGATTCAGTGAGAGAGATGTTAAGTAGCCTCATTAGGAATCTCCGTGGTTCAAGGTAAAGTTGTTTCAGTATCTTCATAGGGACTGGGTCCCGCGGGGACCCTGACCTGATGCTTTTTAAGCAGGAGAGGAAGGAGGAGTCATCAAATGGTGTCCAGTTGTGAATGAACTCAGTAGGAGAGATGGAAGCGTTGCAGAAAGAACCGGGTTGAGAGAGATCAATTGGTGGTGGAAGGGAGGCCAAAGATTGATAAATGCCCTCAACCTTGGATATAAAAAAGTCTGCAATGGCATTACATTGTATACCATCTAAAGCCGGCAGCGCGGGAGTTGTATAGGTTTATATTCATACATAACATATATATAATTTTCCATACCTCTCTAAATGTGTTATATACTTTCTTTTCTTGGGATTCTATGCTGCATAGTCCTAAAGAGCCTCCTCTC
This sequence comes from Lissotriton vulgaris, assembly GCF_964263255.1. Classification (NCBI taxonomy): domain Eukaryota; kingdom Metazoa; phylum Chordata; class Amphibia; order Caudata; family Salamandridae; genus Lissotriton; species Lissotriton vulgaris. Next base: position 1,262,092,212 of record NC_141696.1, on the reverse strand, counting down.
TCTCTAAGTGTTTCCTCTGCCTTACGTGGTCTATGGCCATAATTGTTGCTATTGTTCGCAATACTTTATCAGCTATTTGTGGTTGGAGCCCTCTTCCATGCCTACTTCTTTGGCTGGGGACTTAACCCAGAATTTGTAGCTGTTGTCCTCTGCCTTCTGCCTCAGTTGCTTGGTCCAGTTGCTCTTCCGGGCGGTGTGGTGGTGTTATGTTTATATGGAGTGTTCTCCCCACTTGTCCTGGTCTTCTGCCATTTATTTTCTCCCATGTCTTTGCCCGGCTGCAAATTCGGTTCCGTGCAGGGTTCTCTCCGAGTTTTCTGGTGGGATTTTTTCTTTACCCCTTCCTTCGTGGAACGCAGTCTCTCTTTTTCTTATGCAGACCGGATAGCCTAGTCGGGATATTTCTTGGAACCAGTTTGCAGACCCTCCTCTGGGAAGGTTTTGCTTGGGTATCTATTCTAAGGTAAGGAATCTGTGGCTAGACGTCTCTATCAGATGAGTAAGTTACTTACCTTTGGTAATGCCTTATCTGGTAGAGAGTAGATCTAGCCACAGATTCCTTACCGACCCACGCCATCCTCCCCGCTTTGCAAACTGATTCTCCTTTTCTTCTAGAGCCCTTCTATGCACCCTTGTGCTTTTCATTGGTTAAAAAAAAAAGGAAAAATATATTAATGTCAGACACATTAAACAACTGTTAATACTGATATAAGCGTCTTTCATAAGCGGATTCTTTTTGGGCACACTGTTTTCATAGCTGTTTCTATACGTGGCTCCACATTATAGCGTGGAAAGTAGTTGCAGAAGATACTGACATCAGGGAAGGGCTTATATGGACTCTAACGAAGTCATATCTGGTGGACGAAGTAATTAGAGAGTCGCTCTGCACTCTCTACCTCTACTGCTGTAGAAAGATTTTTGGATCTAGTCAGACAACTGGGGATAATTCTAAGGTAAGGCATATGCTGCTAGATCTAGTCTATACCAGATAAGGCGTTAACAAAGGTAAGTAACTTATTCATCAAAGTCAAGGTAGAAAAAAGTCCAGGTTACATAAAATGTGCACCAATATGCTTTTGAATTCTTGACTACCTATTGGGTCATAGTAGTGAGCCCACAAGTGGGTTCCTTCAAACCATTGTATTATGTATTTTGACACACTTGTACATTGTTTTTCATGTCTGTAGTCTATGTCTGACGTGTGTTTAAAAGTGCAGGTTTCTATCTTTAAATCCATTGTTGCACACTGGCCATTAGTAAATGATAGTTGGGTAAAGACCAAGAAGAAGCAAAATCCAGACACATTATGGAGAATTCCAGAAGATTTGACACGGACTTCTGCTGAGGTAGCTCCAGAAAGGTGATTCGCCTGCTGGGGTCAGTAAAATACCTTGCAAGAGAATGAGCTGGTGCTAACCAACAGAGTGCCTTGCGAAGTCTACACAGAATGAGATACACCATCTCAACCCATTTTTCACTGCAAAATATAGACTGTGTGAAGATATCTGCATTCAAATACCCTGGCTCCTGAAGTGTTGCAACATGGATCCTGGAATCACTCTTCTAAGTCCAGAAACATCCTAGAGTGGATGCAGCTCCTTTTCTCAAGAACATTGTGTTCATTTAAGTTGAAGAGACTTAGCAACAGGTGACTGAGGAAGCAGATTAATACAAGAACATGTCAATGAGACAGGACCTATATAATCTGCTAAAACTGCCCTTCATTTTACATCTGTGCATCCTTTCGATTTGCTCCTATAAAAGTAAATTTGACTACTATTGTTGCTAATCTCAAAGTTCTTGTTCATCTTTTTTCACAACAACTAAAGGGTTTCTCTGTTACGTAATCTGCCCTTGCTTGGGAGCTGAATGTTGTTGTAACTAAGCTTAAGTGCCCCACATAGAACCCCTGCATAAAGTGTGCATCCAACATCTACCCTGAAAATTAAGTTGGCTTTTCTGGTCACTAAACATCAGCTAGATAAGGAAGTGTAGTCAAACTGTGTGTGCAAACCTTGAACAGTATCCTAACATGTTTTTTTAAGAAATGCCACCTCCTGCCTCCCAAACGTTATATTGAATTTTCACATCATTCGGACCACTTAGTTGCCCTCATTCGTTCCAAATCTAAAATCCCAGATGAATGAAGAAAAGGAGGAGGTTTTAAGAAGGTAGTCTACTGAAGGTTGTCCTTCTTCGATTGATTATTAGACCATGCACTGTTTTTCAGCAATCAGAACTAGTTTGTACCTATTCCAGATATAACCAGTGCAACAAAGCTTAGAAAACTACAAAGGACATGCCACATATTTCACGGATAAGACTGTCCCAATCTGTTCTAACTTCATTTTTGATGTCTGTCATTTTAGATTTGCAGCAGACTTTGATCCGAAAAGTGTGCTAGACATGTCCATTAGTTTAAGATCTTTAAATGTGCCGAGTTATCATGGAGACCAGTTCTAAGTTCCTATTTGATTCTGAAATTTTTATTTAGGTGTGGTTATAAAACATTTTTTTTTCTGTTGCTTTTGGATGCAGAACTTTGGCAGCTAAATTTCAGTGGTCCTTTAAGCAACTATTGGCAGCTACGTGCCCCCTCGAAAACCTCCAAAGTTTTTTCCTGTGAACATCTAATGTCTTTTTTTCTAATCTCCGACATTATAAGCACTGCTCCACATTCTTTGGTATTTCTTAATATGCCTACTTGTGTGCACTTACATCAGTCGCAATATGAAAGACGAGAACAATCCAATGTACATCCTTTGCTAGAAATCTTTAAATGAACAAATCTAACAAGTACAAGACTAAAGCAGATGGGGGATGCTTACTGGGGACTACAGATCGGGGGAAATTGGCATTGCATAGCCTTATATGCAGACAATCTCTTACTTTTGTTGCAGAACACACAAGAAGACCTGGCTGGGGCTAGGACTATGTTGAAGTGATTCGGATCAATGTCCGGTATGAAAGTGACCTGGCAGAAGTCAAGGCTGTTTCCGACCTTTCCCAACAGCGGCACCCCATATGGGCTTGAGATCCTGCAATGGGAACCTCGCTACCTCCTATATTTAGTGGTAAAGATTTACTAAGACCGACCCTATTTACTGAATGGGAATGTGGAGCTAGTCATTAGATCACTTAGATCCAAGGTGGCGTTCTCAAAAGTGTTATCTTTGTCAGTGAAGAGGCAGATAGCACTGCTAAAAAAATGATCGCACTCCCACACCTATTATATTTCTATGGAATCCTTCTGGTCTGGATTCCCTAACTACGTTCCGGGAGATGGTCACCCTAATCACCTAATTCATTTGGGGACAGGGCAGGAGGAGAGTGGCACTTGCGATGCTGAAACGCCAGACAGCGGCTGGGGGATTGGCGGTTCCAGAGTGCGAAACAAACTTCCTGGCACCCCAACTTGGCTAGCAGGCAGATGCACCCCAGATGCTGCCTTGGGACCATTTGTCCCGAGCCTCCCAGAACGTACCAGGGTTTTGTTGTGATAAGGCAGCCAGTCCCTAGGGACTCCCAGGATTCCAGGTGATCACAAAGTGTTTGAAGAGATGCTTACAAAAGACTAGTTGGAATGTCCCATACTCCCCAGAATTGCCCATCATGCAGCTAGGGGAGGTATTACACTGGGGAAAACGGAGATTGTTAGAAGAATAGGCAGCAGCGGGCGCACTACAACCGGTGACCTATTTAGGGAATCCGCACTGCTGCCTTTTGAAGACTTTTGCTTAGAATTCAACCTTCCACAGGGCCGTTTCTTGCTCTATAGGACAATCACAGCTGTGATTCGCAAGTACTGGGCTACGGGAACAACTGAACTGCCAAGACGCAAATGTTGTCATTACATGATCATTTCCTCTGGTACTATTAGGACTGTATTGTCTATGGAGCCATAGGAGAGGACCTACACAACCCACTGGACAGGTGATAGCCACATGGAGGGAGACCTGTGTAATCCAATATCTACAGGCGACTGCGGCAAAATATTGGACCGAATCCCAAAACCTTTTCGAAACACTAGATTTAAACTAATTAACTTCTATGCTTTTCAGAGCATCCCTCACACCGGAACGCATTAGAGGTTACTTTCAGATGGCTGATGCGCCCTATCCAAAGTGTGGGGAGCACTGGGCCGACTTGATGCACATGATCTGGTCTTGCCCTTCATTGCGTGAGTTTTGGGAAGAGGTCACAAGAAAGATTGCATCCATAATAGATGGGGATGTCCCTTGCTCCCTGAGGCACTGTCTTTCGGATTGATTTCCCCACACTTTAAAAAAATAAGTTAGTGAGCGAATTCCAAGACCTGGCCTTCGTGTTAGCCAAACAAGAAATTATAATGAATTGGGAATCGTCAAGAGGTCCCAGGCCCTCCTTCTGCTATATAGAGCTGGAAAATGGGCTGGTTGTGAAGGGAGAGTAGGGCCGAGAGAAGGCAAGTGAGGAATAGCCACTATGGGCACAGCTCGAGCATGGGGGGCGTTGGTCGAAAGCCTAAAGATCCTGAGCTTGATTCCCCCACTGCTTCCCCAACTAGGCCATGGGAACCTGACATAGCCTAAACAGTGTTTCACTGCACAGGACTATATGTGATCTCTGGTGTCTTTAGAGCACGCTCACCCATCGCAGAGTTACCTTACACAATACTCATACAGACCAAAGGAGAGAATAGGGCAGGGCTGCCTATATCTGCCTATATGGCAAAGAATTAACATTAGCCTCAAATGTTTGGAGGGAGTAAAGAAAACTGGAGGGAAGTAGGTAGAGTATAGTTTAATTGGGTTTATTCATTAAATGGGATGACCTCTGCATGTCCAATCTGTACTGATTTTAATGGTACTAATTTTGAAGGTGTTCCTAATGTGGTATGCACTGTGTAAAATCCAATAAAATGTGTTTTAAAAAAACGACATGACTAAATGGGGCACTTATTGAACTTTTACCCATTAACTGATCTAAATGCGCATATCTGTGTTTCCTAAAAGCTTGATCAAGTTTCAAAAGACTTAATGATTCAATGCCAACGCAACCCGTTGTTGGCCCCCCAATTTACCCAAAGCTTTTTAAGACGCTGACTTGTGCTACCCAGTAGCCAAATTATGTAAATAAGGTAAGAGAGCTGAGTCTATGTAGTGAATTCTGCCGATCTGATCCCTCACTCACCCTCAGAGACGCCGGGGTCGTATTTCTAACCCCCCAGTGCAATGACCTTGTTTAATGCACCAAACCCAATTAGAAATCCAGTTGGACAGCATCAGTGTGTTGTTTCTTTGAGGGACATGGGCATCTGCACTGGATCAGCTCCTGTATATCCCGAGTATCCAAAGAAGGTGACATACCTTGCATGTGGGCTGTTCAGGACATGATTGTCCAAGTAACAAAACTGTTGTTTGCTCGAACATTGAAAGAGCGATTTGTCCATCATATTGTGTGTATTTCACAGTCTGCAACTGCAATGCGGTGCAGTAGACTTCGTGTATTTTTAGTGGTTAAAACAGTTTTTCACGTTGATCGCATCCAATGGAGGCAGTTCCAACATAACTTCCAGAAAGATTCACCTACCAAAAGACTGGTCTCACTTGCAAGGCATCCACTTTACGAAAAGACAGAGGGCAATACTCGCTTAGAGCAATCAGCAATTCATACTCCATATACCCTAGATAGAACTCTGTGGTCTCTCAGCATTGCTTCTCAGTGGAATACTCTTATTCAGAATTTATTTTGGCCGTGGGACTGGTTTTATTTCTTTGTCAGGAGGAAGACAACTCTACAAATAATCATCAGTAGGGTTGTTGGAAATACCTCAAATAGACTGATGAACAATGAATAAAAACAAAGGATTAGTCCAAAAACAGGGTTAAAGCTGGTCAATAAACTATATCCAATGTTCTTGAAGAAATGCATTGTGCCAGTGGTGTTGGACTATTTAAAGATGGCGTGCAAAAATCCGCAAAGTGAGTGGGATACTGGTTTTGTGGAAGGTTTTGAATCTTGAACGCAAGACTGGATGTTTGTAAGTGGAAAGGATCTGTCCTGACCTTAAGAACACCTCTTTCTTTTTTTTCTTTTTTTTTTAAGTTTGAGTTTATTGAAGATAAAACAGGAACAAAAATAAAGAAAACAGGTAAAGTGATGCAACCATATAGTCATGTGGTAAAAGGCTTAGTCAATAAAAACTACAAGGTATAGAGCAAACAGAGAAGAAAGCAATCAAAGCTCACAAAAAGAAAATAGCATTGTAAGCAAAACCATATCAACAGCAAATGAGGATAAAAAAACATAACATTGTCAAAAGATAAAATAGCAAGCAATTAAAGAAGTGATAAAAAACGCAATGGTAAAAATTCAAGGTGGAGGACGGGGAAGTAATTAAAGATAAGTAATTGGTGAGGGGTAGCCACAGGAGATGTCTTTTGATTGCTAATGAGATGGGAGTGACATAATTGGTGTCCAATCGATGATAACAACATACCGCATTCCACCAAGAGCGAAAAGTTACATTTTTCGCATCCTTCCAATTAGAGGTAATGAGATGGACTGCAATAGCAATTACTAAGTCAAGGAGCATATAGTGTTGTGAGGATTGGGACCATAGAGGAGAGCGAGTACCTAGGAAAACATGAGTAATGGAGAAAGGGAATTGAACATGGAAAATTGTCTGATTTTGGGACCAAAAGAGTTTCCAAAACTGAAAAATAGGGGGACACTCAAAGAGCATATGTTTTAAGTCAGCAAAAGGGTTTGAGCAAGACCAACAAGTAGGGGTGGTATCTGAAGAAAAGGTAGACAAAATCAGTGGAGTGAAAAAAATCTGATTATAGACGAAAAAAAGGGTTTGGGTGGTATTGGCAGCTCTAGAGGTTTTATGAAGTTTGAACCATATTTTATCCCAAAAAGGAACCGGCCAACTCTGAGATAAATCTTGTTCCTAAGCTAACTCAATTTTAGTTTTAGGTCTATCAATGAGCAATTGAAAGGATTTATAGAGAAAAGAAGCAGAAGGAGAATGATCTAATGCAGAGGAAATGGATTGAGATATAGTAGGAATATTAGTAGTAACGGGTAAAGAATGAATATATTGAACAAGGATATGGCAAAGTAAATCATGCTGTGCACGAGACGACGAAGGAAGGGAGAATTGAGATCTGAGATCCGAGAAGGGAAGAGGTTGATCATGAGAAAGAAGTTGAGAGATCCATCGCAGACCTTTGGAATGCCAAGACTTCCAAAATATGGCACGATTACAGGTTCGAATATGTTTATTGTGCCAAATAGGTTGGAGATGAATGGAGCTAAAAGAAGGGTAGGAGGAGGATAGAAAAGGAAGAAGAAGATTACGAGAGTGTGAAATAACAGGGTTATAAAGAAAAGACACGCTGGAAGAAAAAGAAAGAATTTCCCAAAATTCAAAGGGAGTGAAGAAGGAAGACTCGATGTTGAGCCAGAGAGGGGAATAAAACGAGCAATCAGTGGAAATCCATCGAGCAGCTTGTTTCAAAGAGAAAGCACGATGGTAGGATTTAAAATCAGGGAAGCGAAGTCCACCATGAGACTTATCCTTTTTCAGAGTAGCAAGAGCTATACGGGAGCGCTTGCTTTTCCACAGAAATCTTTGCAGAGTAGAGTCAATCCTTTTAAAATAGTAATCGGGAATCATGGAAATGGTATATAGAACAAGCGGTGATAGCATCATTTTAATAGAATCAAGGCGTCCCCACCAGGAAAAGAAGGGAGGATTCCATCGAGTAATAGCTGAATCCAAGTTTTCATTATTTTAAGAGGATCAGACAAATGGGGGCGAACCAAACTCCCAGGTATTTGATCTTAGAGGGTTGCCAAGAGAAGCCTGATTGTTCAAAAAGATGTTTTTGGCAAGAGTTATTTAAAGGAAGAATTTCACATTTGTCCTCATTGAGACGGTAACCAGAGACGTGAGAGAAAGAAGAAACCTGTTGAAGGAAGAAAGGAAGAGAAGACTGAGGGTTAGAACAATATAAGAGAATGTCATCAGCATAAACTGAAAGCTTTAACCTGTTGGGAGCCAAAATGAAACCCAGAAATATTATCAGCAAGCTGGATCTTGGTTAAAAAAGGTTCTAAAGCCAAAACAAATAATAAAGGGGACAAAGGACAACCTTGTCTAACACCTGTAGTGAGAAGTACTCAGAAACCATACCATTAGCAAAAATAGAAGCTTGAGGACCAGAATAAAGCATGGAGATAAGGGAAATAAATTTAGGTGGGAAACCAGACCATCTAAGAGCTTGAAACATAAAATTCCAGCTAATGCGATCAAAAGCTTTCTCCGCATCTAGCGAGATAGCGGATAAAGGATAGTTGAGCGAAGGAGCCTTACTTAAAACATTAAAAAAGACGCATGAATTATAAGAAGAAAGTCTCCCTTTAACAAAACCCAATTGTTCTGGACCAACTAAATCAGGCAAGAATGGATCCATTCTAAGAGCCAAAATCTTGGCAAAAATGTTATAGTCTGTATTCACCAGAGAAATAGGGCGATAGTTTTTGCAAAGAGTATGGTCTTTACCATCTTTAGGAATTAGGCAAATCATAGCTTCTTGGAATGAGCCGCGGGAAGAGCCGGAGGCTATAAAGGACTGATACAAAAGTAAAAGATTTGGTAGGAGAAGAGAAGCAAAATGACTGTAAAATTCAATGGTAAAGCCGTCAGGACCAGGTGCTTTTCCGTGATGTAAAACGGAAACAGCATGCGAAATTTCAGCAATTGAAATATCCAAATCCAAAGACCCAAAGTCAAGGTGTGTGGAAGGGGGCGAAGGTATAGATTGAAAATAAGAAAGAAGATCAGCCGAATCTGGGACTGATTCAGGGGTGTAAAGAGTTTGGTAGAAGGAAACAAACTTGTTGAGAATATCCTTGTCTTTAAATAGAGCAGCACCAGTAGGACTTTAAACAGATTCAATTCTAGTACGTTCCTTCCGTACCTTCAAGTAATTGGCCAGCAATTTCCCCATCTTATTCTGCCCTCCATAATAACGGGAATTACATTTTAATACAAAATTGGAGGCCGCGTCCGTAGTTTATTAAGAAGGCCTTTGGCATCTATAAGTTCTGTAAGGGAGGATTCAGTGTTGGATTGATAATATGTGTATTCAAGAAGTTTAATCTTAGTAAGAAGTTGTGTCGATTTGGCTTCCATGAGCTTTTTCCTGTGTGAGACAAAATTGATAATATAACCTCGAGCAGCTGCCTTAAAAGAATCCCATACCATAACAAAGAGGGAATCCGGGGTGTGGTTAATCATAAAAAATTCAGTAGCAAAATCAGTAAATTTAGTACAAAAATTGGAATCGAGGAGTTGGGAGTTATTAAACCTCCATCGGCCTGGATGAGGGGAAAAAGGAATGAGATCAATAGCCACATAAACTGGAACATGATCTGAAATAAAATGGAACCAATGTCAGAGGAAATGAATTACTGAGGAAGAGGTAATCTATACGGGATTGGGAATGATGGGATGGGGAATAGTAACTATATTCTCGAAGGTCAGGATGGCATAATCTCCAAATATCCGCTAGAGCTTTATGATGAATGGAAGTAGTAAATTGAATGTGCATTTTGGACATACAAAATTTAACTTTGGAATTCCTATCAAGTATGGGGTCAAGAACTTGATTACAGTCACCACCTAAAACAAGGTAATCATCATAAAGTGAGTACAGTTTTTCGGAAATTTTAGGCCAAAAATATTTATCAACACCAGTAGGGGCATAAACATTGAAAAGAACTATAGGAATCTTATCAACAAGAAGTTTTTACAATCACCCAGCCTCCATCAGTATCATATTCATGAGAAATAAGAGAAACATTCAACTTTTTATGACAGAGAATCACAACACCATTTTTCTTACCTACAGCAGGAGAATGAAATACGTGGCCCACCCAATATCTCTTAAGCTTAGCGGCCACAGTGTCAGAGCGGTGGGATTCTTGAAGAAGGGCAACATCAGTTTTAAGCTTGGCAAGATGAGACAATACCAGCTGCCTTTTAATTGGATTATTCAAACCTTTAACTTTCCATGTAGTAACTCGGAATGTAATTCAATAAGAAAGTATGAACATTACAATTATGCTTACGAAAGTAACCAAGAAATAATGAAGTTAAAAAATGTAAAGAGAAAAGAAATAGATCAAAAGAGAAGATGAGATGAAAGCGAAGGCGAAGAAAAGGAGGAAAAAAGAATGGTGAAATGAATAAAGAAGAGAAAGGGATAAAGAACAAGAAGAAAGTACAAGTCAAAAACAGACGACTGAAAAACATACTTACGGGAGCAAACGAAGAACGAGGTTGACGGCACCAAAAGACGACGACAACAACGAGAGCAAACACCAAACATCCGCTACAAAAACTTCACGAAACTAATGTGACACACCGGGAGAGGTGAGAGGAATGTGACATCTGTAAAAAGAGAAAGAAAAAAATAATAATACAAGAAGAGGAAACATGGAATCAGGATATAACTAGACAAAGGGTAAATATAATGACAATCACTACAAGATCAACATAACAAGGACATAGCCACAGAACCAAACTTTATAAACTCTAATTAAACATTTCTGGAAGTGTCCATAACATCCGTTCCATGATGGCGAAGGAATTCTTGTAGAGCCAGTGGGTCCTCAAATGTGGTAGTCTTGTCTTTATAAGTAACCTTGCAGAGACAAGGATGAAGCAGACCGTATCTGGCGTTTAGAGCTCGCAGCTGTGGATGCCTATCCAGAAACTTTTCCCGACTATCAGCCGTGGCTTTGGCTACATCTTGTGACAGGAAAAGTCGATGGCCTTCCCACATAATTAGTTTTTTAGCTTTAGTGGCTGAAAGTACCTGTAAAAGATCAGTATATTGTCAAAACAACATAATGATACCTCGTGGTTTGTTAGATAACTTGGGACCAAGTCAATGGACTCTCTGAATGTTAATGGAAGACAAAGCGTGTGAATCCAGAATCTTTGGAAGAAAGGACTAGAAAAAAGCAGTAGGGTTTGACCCCTCCGAAAGTTCGGGAAGACCATAAAGGCGAAGAATATTTCTGCGATTTCTATTTTCCAAATCCTCCGCCTGCCGTTTAAGTTGAAGTATATCAGCCTCCATAGAAGAGATACGAGAACAGGAGGCCTGAAGAGACTCTGTTGATTGTTCTATAATCAGAACACAACAGTCCAGGGATGACCATTTATCGTGCATAGTCTGTAGAGTTTTGGTGGTCATTTCCATGAACGGCTTGAGAGCTCGTATCTCCTCCAAAATGAGATCCATAGAGGAAGAGGTTGAAGCAGAACCCGGTGAAGGAGGGTCTTTCTTTAGGCGTTTAGTCGACGCTGACGTTGTTGGAAGTTTACTGGTATTGTGCGATTTAGGAGGTGGCCCAGGCTGCAAATCAGACTTTGAAAGTAGGATTGTCTTCCATATCTTGTAGAGTGGAATCGGAGTCTGAGCAAGCAATTAACTTGGTAGCAGCAGAGAGCTTAAGATTACAAAGTTTCCCCATAAAGAAACAAAAATTCATTTGAGAAGAGGCTCTTATTATCAATTGCGCATGCCACAAAAAACAATTCCATATAGTACCAGTTGGTCAAGGTGAAAGGAACGTGAAACATGGAATGAACATTCAAAATGGCGGCAAATCCAGGTCATGTTTGAGGAGAAAAAATGCGCAAGATCCAGAAAGCAGCAAAGAAAGAAATATAGAGCCCAAATTCAGAAAGATACTGCTGGAAAAGTCACTTGTATAGTGTTGCAGGACAACAGAAATGTAGCACATATCGCACCTCAGTGTAGAATCGCACGAAAAGAAAAACAAAATGGCGTCCGGAATCGGGAGAGCCGAATCGCGCTGGATTCTAGGGTTAAAAAGCAGCCAAAAGTTGAAAAAAATGAGAGCGCTGGGATCACCTCATGTTTACACCTCGAAATTGTTGGTTTTTAGGAGCAGTCCTCCGGTGGTGTCGCTGAAAAGCAAACCGGAGCGGAGGTCGGTGCCGGAGCCTCGTCCCTACGCCGCCATCTTAGACGGCGCGCAAGCCACGCCAAGAACACCTCTTTCTGCATACCATCTTTAACTCATTATGCGAACTGAGGCTAGATAGTCATTTCTGCACGTGTCTAACTCATAGAGGTAAAACAGTTTGCAGGCAAGTGCGATTTAAATAGAAGTTTAGCTGTCCCTGTCACCGTGTTCATAACAAGGTGCCCTCACACTCCTGCGCCATGGGAACACATTAACATTCTTGGATGACACCACAAAATATCACATGAAACCTGCAGAAATGGCCGCTGTAATCTTGCTGATTGTATTTGCTTCAGGTTACAATTTGATGGCTGAACCTATAGCCATTTCCCAATCACTTGTAGCTCAGTATAGGATGGTACAACATAGTTCATTCCTCCCACCATCGAAAGCAGGACTAATCAAATACTATTTTGCAAAGGAACAAATGTATGTCTCAAGGAACATTGCTTTTTAAGTAGATTACGAATGTTGGCACAAAGATTAAGACTGCAAAAGCGCACAAACAAACACAGATTACGTACTTAAGAATAAATATATTGAACTCTTTTTTTTCTTCTTTTACTTTTTCTAAGTTTTCTTCTCTTTTATTTGGGTCTTCAATAATGTTCATTGTACGCTTCTTGTTGAGGGACTACATTGGTCTGATATAGGCACTTAACAGATCTCACTAGCCATTCTGCAGGATAATATCTCAAAATCCATCATAATCCTCTGCGATCGGCCCTTTCCAAATATTTATTCACTTAACAAGTGTCTCTCCATGGGGAAACAGTGAACACTACCCACACACCGAAGATTATATTGAGCAGCTTAGTTTAGCCTCAGTAAACATTTCCACCTATATGTATGACCTATCAATATTTTTATTCAAACCATGTCTGACTCGTTGGTTGTCAGAACCCCTTTCAGAGGGCCACGGGGCAAATTTGAATTACTGGGCCCAACAGTTGTGGTTGAGGTCTCTGACTCCTGCTGTCCTGAGACCCAGCCTGATATGGGCTCTGAGCCAAGTACCTCTTCAATACTTCACTCTCAGTGGTAGCACGGGCCGAGCCATCCAAGGCTTCTCGGAGGAGGTAGGTGTAGGAAGAGCACAGATTTACAACTCAAAATACATCCAGCAAACCCAATACAGGACTGCCCACTCAAATACTTTCTTTTGTGTAAAAATGAGTATTTATCTACTAATACAAAGTACAATGCAACACACTGCAAACAATATACACAACCTTTTTGAGGCAAGACCACTGCTGTTAAGAGGTCAGGTTTCCAGTCCCACTTTCCTGTGTATGGCTAAAGGTTATTCCCCATTCGACGGTGGCGATTCGTCGCCATGCCTGGTTGAGGTCCGCCAACTTTTCGGCCGATGTCCAGAACACTCTTATGGACATGCCCTTCGATGGCTGTCGCCTTTTCGGCGACAAGGCAGACCATGCGCTTGAGCGCTTTAAGGACTCCAGGGCTACGGCCAAGTCCTTGGGCCTCTCGGCCCCACGCCAGCAAACGGGTGCCTTTTGCTCCTTTCGTGGCCAAGGAAGGGGCGCTCCCACATGTGCTGCCAGCCACGCGCCGCAGACTAACATCCAACGCGGTGGCGGCCGTGGAAACCGCCGTGGCGGCGGTCGGGGACAATGGCGAGGCCAGTCCACACCTTCCCCCGCAGCATCCGCCTCTAAAGCCTCCTAGTCCATGTTTTCAGGCCCATGTGAATCCAGTGGGGGGCAGGGTTCGCCATCACCACTTCCACTGGCGCACTGTCACTTCGAATAGGTGGGTGTTGCAAATCGTCCGAAGGGACTACTCCCTCCCCTTCGTGACGGCCCCTCCAGCCATGCCACCACTTACAACTTCTGCAAGAGGAAGTTACGGCCCTCTTGGCGTTCCTCGGCCGGAAGTAGGGTGTGGTTGTTACTCCCACTACTTTCTGGTACCCAAAAAGGGCAAAGGGGGCCTACGCCCTATCTTGGACCTACAGAATGTCAACGGCTTCCTCTGGAAATAAAAGTTCAGGATGCTGATACTGGCTCAGGTCTTAGCTGCCCTGGACCCAGGATACTGGTAGCGTTGGACTTGCAGGACTCTTATTTCAACATTCCCGTCCTGCCGGCCCACCGGCGCTACCTGCGGTTCACGGTAGGCCACGAGTACTTCAGTTTACCGTGCTCCCCTTTGGCCTTACCAGCACCCCACGGGTGTTCAGAAAGGTGATGGCGGTGGTCGCAGCTCATCTGGGCAGGTTATGGGTTTCAGGCTTCCCCCACCTCCACGACTGGTTGTTGAAGGCGGGCTCGCCCCAGATAGTCGTAAGCCACCTCCAGACAACGGCAGACCTCCTGCACCAGCTGGGGTTTTCCATCAATGTGCCGAAGTCACACCTGTGCCCCTCTCAAAAGCTCCTCTTCATCGGAGCGGTTCTCGACTTGGCGCAGTTTTGAGTTTATCCATCCGAACAGCGGGTTCGGGATATTCAGGCTCTGATTCCAATCTTTCAGCTTTTATCTCGGGTCTCGGTCAGGTTGACGCTGCGGCTTCTGGGGCTGATTGCCTCCTGCATCCTTCTGGTGCATCACGCCCGGTGGCAGATGTGGGCTCTGCAGTGGGACCTGAAGTTTCAGTGGGCCCAGCATCAGGGCAACCTGTCCGACCATGTCCTGATCTCGGAGGGCACTGCGAGACAGCTGCAGTGGTGGCTCACGGACCGCGATTGGGTCAGCGGCAGGTCCCTCTCCTTACCCCAACCGGAGCACGTAGTTGTGACGGACACGTCTCTCCTAGGTTGGGGAGGCCACATAGGGAAGGTGGAGATCAGAGGCCTCTGGTCTCCGGCGGAGTCCCGGCTCCATATCAACCTTCTGGAGCTGAGGGCGATTCGTCTAGCACTGAAGGCATTCCTCCCCTCTGCCCGGGGGAGCGTAGTGCAGGTGTTCACGGACAACACCACCGACATGTGTTACTCCAACAAACAGGGTGGGTGGGTCGTGGACCCTCTGCCAGGAGGCTCTGCGCCTCTGGCAGTGGCTGGAACATCAGGGCATGACCCTGGTGGTTCAACACCTGGCAGGTTCTCTGAACGCCAGGGCAGACGAACTCAGCCGGCGGTGCATGATGGATCACGAATGGCGTCTGAACTCGGATGAGGCGCAAGGCCTCTTTCTGCAGTGGGGAGAGGTTAGATCTATTCACCACAGAAGAGAACACGCAATGTCAACAGTTCTGCGCGTTGGAATTTCCAAGGCGGCACTCGCTCGGAGATGCTTTTCGTCGCGAGTTGAGTTGCGGTTGGTTGTGCGCCTTTCCGCCTGTACCACTTCTGCCCAGAGTGCTGAAGAAGATCAACCACGACCGGGCCCAAGTTATCCTGTGGCTCTGGACTTGGCACTAAGGTATTGGTATCCCGAGCTACTCAGTATGTCTGTCAGTCCCCCGGTTCGTCTCCCTCTTCAGGAGGACCTTCTGTCGCAGCAGCAGGGGACGGTCCTCCACCCGAACCTGTCCAGTCTCCACCTACATGCTTGGAGATTGAGCGGCGACAGTTGAGGCCATTTGACTTGCCTCCTGAAGTCTGTACTGTGATTCTGGCAGCCAGGCGTCATTCCACAAAGTCGGTATACGCCTGCAGGTGGAACAGATTTGTGGCATGGTGCACAGCAAAGGCTGTGGATCCTCTCCCTGCCCCTGTTTCTGAGGTTCTTCTCTTCCTTCTTTCTCTTGCCCAGCAGGGCTCTGCTCTGGGCACTCTCAAGGGCTACCTTTCTGCCCTTTCAGCCTTTTTAAGGCTACCTGATCAGCCATCTTTGTTCAAGTCCCCAATTGTAAATAGGTTTTTGAAGGGCATCACACACATGTTCCCCTCTGTTCCATTTGTGATGCCTCAGTGGGACTTGAACCTTGTTCTTACCTATCTGATGTGCGCTCCCTTTGAGCCACTTCATAACTGTCCTCTTCGCCTTCTTACTCTGAAGACTGCTTTCCTGGTCGCCATCCCCTCTGCCAGGAGAGTGAGTGAGCTCCAGGCTCTTTCTTCCAGACCTCCATTCCTTTCTGTCCATCCGGACAAGGTTGTGTTGCGGACAAGACCCTCTTTCCTGCCCAAGGTCGTCACAACTTTCCACATCGGGCAGTCCATCACCTTGCCCTCCTTCTTTCCGCCTCCGCATCCCTCAAGGGAGGAAGAGCGGCTCCACCGTCTGGACCCAAAACGTGCTCTCTCGTTTTATCTGGATCGCACACGACAATTCCGGGTGGATGACCAACTCTTTGTTGGTTACGTGGGCCCTAAGAAGGGACGGGTGGTACACAAGCGGACCATCTCTCGGTGGGTCGTGTTGTGTATCAAGGCATGCTACTCCTTGGCTAAGAAGGAACCTCCTGTTGGGCTGAGGGACCATTCCACTCGGGCCACGGCAGCTACTACTGCCCTGGGCCGGGGAGTCCCCTTGCAGGACATTTGTCAGGCAGCTACGTGGGCCTCGCTGCACACGTTTGCAAGACACTACTGCCGGACAGTCAAGTCCGGAGGGATGGCTTCTTTGGCCGTTCCGTCCTCCAGGACTTTCTGGTGTGATTATTGGTTCGCAGACCCACCACTGGGTTGGTATTGCTGGGGTATCTATTCTAAGGTAAGGAATCTAATACTAACCTGTTTCTTTCAGATGAACAAGTTACTTACCTTCGGTAACGATATATCTGGAAGAAACAGTAGTTAGTATTAGATTCCTTACCGCCCCACCCATTCTCCCCGTTCTGTGAACCGATATCTAGGGTTAAGGTCATCCCCTTTCAGGGCCCTAGTTTCATGGCACCAGTGTTGGTTTTTATCATGGCTCTGCGTTTCTGGTGCGTAAAAGCTGTGTATAAGAACTGACGCCAGCGCGCGAGGGCGGCGTCTAAGTACTCTGGCGACGTCATCCCGGCACAAACTACGCCGATGATGGGTGTGGAGCCGCAGATGACGCCTACCGACGCGCAGGGATACTGCTACGCAAAGGTTTCCGGATCCAGTCTGACGCCTGGTAAGTAACTTGTTCATCAGCACATAAAGGGCGACCGGCCTCTTCCCTGTAGCCTCCTCCTGGCATATGGAGATCGCGGGGTGCTTGAACAAGGTGATGGCCCTCTTTGTGTCATGGCGCTGTATCAGCCAGCGGCCCTCCGTCTCTCCCAGTGCAGCACCATTCCCCATCGCTGACACCTCCTGGCTATGGGTTCACGGATATGGCACACTGCTTGCAGCTCAATCAGTGCTGTGGTGTAGATGGACCTGAACTCACACCCTGCTCCCGGGATTCATACAACCGGATCCCTACTGGCTTTTGCTACCTCCAAGTGAGCTTGACCTCACAGGCTCTACTGGTCTAGTCAGGCATAAGCTGGTGCTACAGGCTCTAGGCTTGTGTTCCTGATCCTCCTAGGGGTTGCCCCTCACCAACATGGAAGTCTGGTAGACCTATAGTCCCAAGTCCTAGTCACAATAGCAGAACTTGTGCTAAGCTTCACCACGCTGATGTACTGCTTCAATTTGATAATTTGGGAGTCTCAAGCTCCCCTTTTAGAATTCCTTTCCAGAAATACTTGGGATTTAGTTTCCCTGCATTTGAAGTTTGTGTTCTCAGGGTTGCTCACTTTGAAGTGCCCATTCCTTTGTTGTGATGTTCTTCCAGACAGCAAGACAGTCTCCAATCTTGATAGCCCCAAACACTAACCATAGGAATTTCTCGAGGTTCACACCTGGATGTCAGCCTCCGTGATAAGTTCTTCAAAATGTTACACATTGATTCTCTGATCGGCCTCATCGGCTTCCTCTGTTGCGCCCAGGCCCCTTTGAACAATGACCTCCTTCCTATTGAAATTCACGCAAGCGACTGGCAGTTTCTTCCTCCAATGTTTGTCCCACCAGCTTTCAGAAAATCTGTCTTGTGGAAACTGCCACCACTCCCTGCTCCTCTAGCAAGCCCTGGGTCTCCCAAAATTGTATTATGTTCTTCACACACCCCCCATTTTTCTTTCTCTCTCTCTCTTCCACCTTCCCGCACGTACTGTGCCTCTTCCACATACATTCTAGCATGCTAATTTCATATCACAGGGAAACCCTAATGCACACATGCAGCTGCTCAAGCCATTTCTCCTGCACTTTACCATCTCTCAGGCACATGTACATCCTCTTGCTGCACACACAATTCATTGCAAGCCTAGGGTCGAGTTAAGCAGAGGACCTTTACTAGGGTGGGCCAGGAGGTACCCCTATAGTGACCCAGGTGAAGCTGGCCTGTTTACATTACTGATTAAGCTTTGGGCGCCCCTCCAATTCGAAGCAGTCAGCAGTCCATGAGACAAGCCGAGGTCATTGCTCACACGCATAATCCATGTTCGCTCATGACCAAAAATCTTTACCAATGATCCAAATGTCACTGCAGTTTTGGCCAATCAGTGCAGGGATACACGTTCAGCAACCATGCAAGGGATGTTCCTGTGCCAACACTGATTTTCCTTATGACCGTCCTAATTGCCTGATGTTTAGGTTTGTCTGTTAGGTAAACAACCCAAGCACTTGTATTGTACAACCGTTGCAAAGTCGCTCCTAATGCTAATGGATTGTACTTTTCTTATGCCCATTACTTATGGTATCCCTGTGCCCGGCTTTTCTGCCACCCAATAGAAACTAAGGAGATTTCTGAAAAGCATCCTCGCCAGGCAAGAAATGACATGCATTAAGTTCCTTTTCATGCTTGGTTGTAGGCCTGGACTCCAAAAGCAGCCCTTAGGCACCCAGTCAATGCAAGTGCTGGGCACGGCCATGCTCCCCCACTGGACTTTGCACACCACACTGAAAGACTGCCTAAACTGGGACAGACTCCATCTCAAGCCATGAATGAATCGTCATTTCATCATCCGGCCCTATTAATGATAGCTGCCAGAAACGCCGATAGGAGCAGGCTGAAAGAGTTGAGTGTAAATAGGATTCATATGAACCATGTTTTTGGATTCAGGGTTGGTAGCGTGACTCTCAGCAATATGGAAGTGAGTCGAGAAATACCACCATCTAAAGGGAAATCATTACAGACCACAGCTGATCACTCAATCTCATAAATAGTTACAGAAAATGCTGGTAAAGCGTGTTTTGCTGCTTGGCAGGCTAACCAGCTGTTTGACAAAGGTACATTTGGGCAATGATAATGAAGATGAAAGGAAGAAGCCCGACTCCTCCTTTCAAATTATCTGGGCTCACTTGGTTTGCAAGAGTGGCCAGAGAGGGCTACTGTCCAACTCTCTCCTTTCCAAATTCTGGATCTGTTCCCTTACATGTGAGAGGGCTGTTCTCTGTATATTCAGAAGGCCACGGGGTTTCATTTCAGAAGAGTTGGTGACTAGGCTACTCTGTAGTTTTACTAACAGTATGACAGTGTTATCTTTCATGCCAAACTGAGACTAATTTTTATGAGCCAGCAACAATCTCTGCTTGAACTTCTGGAAGGGACATGTTTGGCCTGGTTTTGCGCTTTAGTCATTTTCATCATTGCCATGAATTCCCCATAGCCAATAGGTACATTAGGAACTCTGATGGTCTTAACCCCCTCCCCCGCCCAATGTGAATCTTCTCAGTGCAAGAATAATTTTACACCCAAATCTGTGGATCCAGTCTACAATCCGATGAAAGTTTCATTTCAAACTTCCATTCTCCCCTTTTTCAAGCAAGTAGAAGAACAGCATCTGCATTCCCTCAACCAAAGAATTGATGGTCTCAGAATTGCGCTTGGTGAGTTTTTGACTAACTGGGAAAGGGAAGAAGTTGTCTCTCTCTCCTCGGGGAAGATAAAACAGACCCATGGTCGCAAAGTGCTATAAATTGGTATGTGTTGGACTGAAAAATGCATCCAATCGACTCCTTCTAGCATTGTGCAAGTTAAGTTAGCATTTGCAGCACCATTTTATATTCAGCCGCCAGTTTGTACCATTATCGAAAATAAGCTTCTGCTTCATACTGCCTGCCTCAGCAGAAAACCGCCTCAATTGTTTCTCTTTATTATTCAAAGTTGAGCTTCGTTAAACTAATGAATAAATCGTTCTGTCACTGCATGTCTTTCCTAGTAGGTAGGCCTGCTCCCACTCTCAGAGAGACAAGCACTGGCAGAGTAACTCTGAAACCAAGATAGCACGTACCCAGTCTCAGGATTGTAGCCCATCCTTCTGTATCTTCTTTGTTCATCAGCGCCCAGACTGGAAAATTCTAGTCTGGGCGGATCTTTAGGGGTGCTGGAAATGTATATCTTGTATTACCATGTTGGTGGGGGTCAGTCCCTCTGCCAGCAAACCAAGGGGGTTGGTCAGACTGGACTCCACTCGAGTGTATGACTAATAAATAACTTTGGTTTGTATTCTCTTCTGTCTGACCGACTCTTCATTTGTATGGAAGGCTGAGAGGTGGTCGCGATTGACCCGGGTGGCCCTAATTGGGTCACTTCCTTCATACGTGCTTCCATTCCATTGAGCTTTCCTGACAAATAACCTAGGAGTGTCTTGATTTCCTAATCCTGAAACACCACAAACACCATTGTCTAGCACAACGACTTACACGTACACATACACAGGAGGTAGCGTAGGGCAGTTCTGTTCTTGACTAAATCAAGACAAAAGCAAAAAGAACAAATGATGGACGTAATGCTGAACAATGCAAACATTCTCCCCCAGACACAAAGATCTGGGTTTAATGTGAGTGGGGTGATTGTCTGCATTGTTCTGCATTTCGTCCATCATATGTTATTTTTTGCTTTTGTCGCCCTAGCTGGAAAGTGTATGCCCAGACGTGGGTGCCGGGCTCACTGTGCCACTGGATTAAAGCTAGCCTGGCTGATGAGGGGTGAGATCCCAAAACTGGTCCCAGGATGTTTATTTCCGTTCCAGGGAGAACCTGGATTGGCAGTTTTGGCTAGACTTTTCCCATGGGGAGCAGGGTCAAGACTGATTTGCTTATGGCTCGGTCCAAACTGGAATGGTGTGGCGAGCAACAAACTTAGGATTTAACCCAGATCTCTGACTGGGGGTGAATGTTTGATTTGTTCAGTAATGTATCCATCACCTGTTCTTTTTGCTGTTATGAATTAGAGTAAAGGAGGGGGGCGTGGCTTAAGGGCCGACGGGACAGGCTGCGTGAGCACGGAGCTCCGCGCCCGATCCCCTGAGTTTCTCCTGGTACCGGGGCCTCCCGGGTCCCCAGAAGCGACCGATGGTTTGGCAGACGGTCAAGAGCTGAGGGGCGTTGAGAATCACCCTAGCCCTTTAAAATCGGGTGGGGCCCGGCCGCCGAGTCGCACAAGATGGCGCCGCTCTCTGATGCGCCTTTCATCTGGAGCTGAGGTCGGATGCGAGCTGGTCATCAGACGGCTCCGTGGAGCGGAGCGAGGAACCCGAGGACGGTGGCCGGAATAGCGGCATAGTGTTCACGACGTGTGGGGCCCTGAGCAGCGGTGAGCAGGGGCAGTGGAGCAGAGGCCACAGGGTGTATCCGGGACTGCACGAACGGCGGGACATTAGAGGCTTCAGGGTGCTACCGGCCTCAAGAGCGAGACGCGCTCACTTTGCAATGGGTTGGGGGGCCTTTTCCCCCACCCCCGCCTCTACTGGACACAGCGCGAGGTGGCTGGCCCCTTTGGAGGGTGGATTTATTGAAGATCTGGCGGCAGACGGGAGCTCATAGAGGAGCGGGCCGGACCCTTCCCTCCTCCCTTTCTCCCCCTCACCTGTGAAGTGAATCCTGGCTGGAGGCGGGTGGGCCACCTCTGGATTGTTTTGCGGGAGCAGGGGCCCTGGCGCGAGCCGCGACTCGGTGGCTGCCCCCCCCCCCCCCCAGTGGCATTGCTGCGTGGGCGGAGGGCTATTACACTGCAGAGTGGGCTGAGCGCGGACGGGGACACTGGACGCGGCCCCCCATCGACAGCCCACAACAGGAGGCTACAGTCTGGATCGTCGCTGCAGGGGTTCCACTAGGACTGTGCTGGGGCCCCGACTGGTGTGGAAGGGGAGAGCAGGTGTGCACCGGGACTGAGAGGTTGCGAGCTGTATAGGGGGGCTCCCCTGCACAAGTTAAGATGGTCCTCGAGTTGCGCCCTGGCTTCGCCGTGTGGGGTGCTATGGCGAGATACGAGTTTGGAGCCTGAAGTTGCCTACTGGTGGCCCCTGACCTGACCCGCACCGTTTGGGTGAGCTGGTGAGGTGGTGCAGGCCTGCAGCTGCTCCTGGATGGACGGGACTGTGCGCGGGGGGACCAAGTGGACGGGGGACCCCCTGACCCTATTGACCCAGTGAGAGTGCACTGTGGGGCGGCGGGCGGGAGAGGCTGGAGGCACAGGTGCCTTGCCCCTGCCTTGAATGGGCCTTGCGCAAACAGCACCGTGCTGACGGAGAGGAGCGGGGGGACCTTGAGATACCCCTGGACTGGCCACTGCCAGGTTGAGCGGGCTGGCCTACTGCTGAAGCGAGGTCTTGGGGCGACGGAGACGGAGACGACCTTGAGGAGTGGCTTGGGGCTGCCTGGCGGAAGGGAAGCTCCCTGGTGGAACTGGGCTGGTGAGTGCTGCTCCTTGGATCGCTGTGGGCATACCTGTGCTAGCTGTGGAGAGCAGGGCCTGCAGCGGGAGACCAATGGAGAGGGCGCCACCACCGAAGGGTTGGGCGGACGAGCGGCAGGGGGGACACCCTGCAGTCCAGTGGCTGAATTGCCTGGCTGTGGAGCGTAGGAGGTGAGGCCTTCTCTGGCTGACTGAAGGGGACCGGAGAGTGGCAGACCTTGCTCGGAGTGCGTCGCTGGCTGTGAGATGGGCAAGCCTTGGGGACAGCGGGAGGGCGAGCAGGCCCCATCAGATGTTGAGTCCCTGGCCCAAGATTCCAAGGTGGAGCAGGAGATGCCGCTGAGCTCCGGGCTTCAACTGCAGCTGGATAAAATTTAGGCAGACTTAACAGACACTCGCACAGCCCTGCAGCAGGACATTGCGCAGGTCACCATAGGGCTGAGCCTACAGAGGGCGGACCACGCGAAGCTGGTGGACCATGTGAAACAGACTGAAGCCACGCTTCAAGAGGTGGGCCCTGCACAGGCTGCGCTGACCGCCTCCATGGCCGAGGTTTTAGATCGCGCCGGCGAGCTGAAGAGGCGGAAGGCTAGAATAGGTGTAATAACATCTGCGTGGTAGGACTGCCAGAGAAAATTGAGGGATCAGATATGGTGGCGTTCTTGGAGGATTGGCTTCACACAGTTGTGGCCCCTGAGGGCCTTTCGAACTTCTACACCTTGGAGAGGGAGCACCGGGTCCAGGCTAAGCCACCTTTGAGGGCCACCCTCCGCGTCCAGTTGTGGCGCGATTGCTGCACTTTCGGGATCAGGACTTGCTCTTACGGAGGGCCTGCAGCGATGGCCCCTTCCAAGTGGACAATTGCAACGTCACTTTGTCCCCGGACTATTCGTTTGAGACGCAACGGCGTTGCATGTCCTTCCAAGCTGTGAAGAAGGAACTGTGATCGGAGGGGATACAGTATTCCCTATTTTTCCCGGCTAAGCTCCGCATTGTACTGGATGGCAAGTCCCACTTTCACGATACGCCGGAGGAGGCTTGGGAATGGCCGGAGTCCTACAGAGCAGGGAAGGATGGACAGCAGGCGGAGGCGCGTGAACTGGCAAGGGATTCGCAGCCTCGCAGATCGCAGCGACTGCGTCTTCGCAGGCGCGGTTTGCGGGAACAATCGACATCACAGACGGCCGTGGAGCGTAGGGGTGCCCTAGACGCAGTGGTGACGATCTCTGGTGAACTGTTGCAAGCCACATCGGAGTCGTCCAAACAGGGTAGCGGAAAGGGACAGTCCGAGGGGGAATCCTCGGTCTCGGATGATCAGCGGCTGCCGCCGGTAACCCCTGTGATGGCTGACGGACTGCTGGATGAGTAACTACGGGACTGGGTCTTGGGATAGGATACTGGTCTTGATGGGTAGCATAACTTTGCCTGGCTTGTTTTGAGGGCGGGCTGCTGTGAAATAACATGGATCACTGGGGGGGTGTTGGATGCCTGGTCTGTGAGTGCCTGGGGCTGCGGTGGATGCGGGGTGCTGTACGGGGATCCGGGAGGAGAGATGGCGCGGGGGATTCGGGGGGGCGGGCGTGAGTAGTGTATTTGGATTTGTAGCAGGTAGCTCTTTAGGCCCTAGCCAACCCCCACTGGATGGTATTGTTTGGTTTGCCATGACTTTGCATGGTGTGTGCAGTTGGGGCGGTTTGGATGGGTTTCACTCTGTAAGTGCCTGTTCTTGGGGGGGTGGGCAGTGTGAGGGCTGGAGGGGGGCGCTTTGGGGGCTGTTTGTTTTGGGGATGTTGCCTGCTGTTGTGCTTCTGTATTATAACAGTGCTCTCTAATGTGCCCTTTTTGAATGTGGTCGTTCCTGTTTGGCAGCTAAGGGAGGTGGGCTGCTTTGTGCAGGATTTTGCGCAATTGTTATGGGTCTGGCTCCAGAGGTGAAAAGTATAACCTGGAATGTTCGGGGATTGCACTCCATGCAGCGTAGGTATAAGATACACTCCTATCTAGTCCGCAGGGGAATACAGCTTGCATTCCTGCAAGAGACGCATCTTACTAAACCTGAGGGGCGGGTTCTGTAGCGCAGGCAGCTGTACTATACTACGTATTCTGCCTTCACGCGAGGGGTGTTGATTTGGGTTATGGCCGGGGTCCCGTTTCAACTGATAGACTACTTAGTAGACCCGGGAGGTAGGTATGTAGTGGTTCGTGGCCGCTTGTATGGCCGTGAGGTCACCCTCTGTAGCGTTTATGCTCCTAGCGTAGAGCAAGCTCCTTTCTTAGAATCGTTGTCCTCTGCCCTGGCCGACTATTTCACGGTGCCAGTCTTGATGGGGGGGGGGGGATTTCAACTCTATCGCTGATGTGACCATGGATAGATCGCAACCTCCGTTACCTTCGGCCCGATAAATAAATTGGCTGTGGTTCGCATCCAATGGCAGGATAATTGGGGGCTTGTGGATGTTTGGCGGGCGCAGCACCCAGCAGCGAGGGATTACTCCTTTTATTCGGCCCTTCACGACCTCCATGTCCGGCTTGATGTGATCTTTTGTAGTGCTGGCCTGACCTCGTTGGCGGTCAGCAGTGAGTATTTGACGCGCACAATATCGGACCATAACCCCCTTTTGGTGAATTTTCGCTGGGTGGGGGAGCGACCCAGCATTCCCCACTGGAGGTTGCACCCTGAGATGTTAGAAGACCCGGTATTTCGCGTGGAACTTGGTGAGGGGATAGTACATTACTTTGCCGAAAATGCGGGGACCGCCTCAACGACTGCTATGGAGTGGGATGCTTTCAAGGTGGTGGTCCGTGGTGTTTGTATCGCCAAATGGGTGGTGGTACGGAAGCTGCTCCTACAGGAGATTGACCGGGATGAATTGGCGTTGCGCGAGGCTGAGAAGGCTCACTCTGATGGCACTGGAACACGTGATGACGTGCTGGCTCGTAAGGAGGTGGTGGCGGGGGGAGTCGAACGGCTCCAATGCTTTGATTATAAGGCGTTTGTAGCTCGGGCGCATGCGGAGTGGGACAAGGTTGGAACATTGTTAGCTTGGCTTGCGGACCCCGCTCCTCGGTGTGTGCCTGTCCTGACGCTGGCGTCCACCGCTGACCCGTTGGAACATGATCCGCAGCGGATCAATGAAGTGTTTTGTTCCTTTTATGCGAACCTTCACACAAGTTGCCTCCAGGCTGATGGGACGGGACCCCAAGCAGTTTTGGAGGATCTGGATTTGCCTACAATAGAGGAGCAAGAGGCAGAAACCTTGGGGCAGGATGTTACCCTAGCCGAGATCCGCTGCGCAATCAAGCAATTGGCGCGCAATAAAACGCCTGGGAGCGACGGATTGCCGATTGAATTTTACTCGGCGTACGTGGACCTACTGGCTCCAAGACTATTGATGGTATATCGGGAGGCTCGGAAGACAGGAAGGTTGCCGGGGTCGACTAGGGAGGCCATCATTATACCGCTTCTTAAGCCTGGGAAGGCACCGACTGATCCTGCTGCGTATAGACCCCTTTCTATGCTCACTTCAGACTATAAAATATTGAGTCGGGTGCTCGCCACTAGGCTCCTCCCGTTGATGACAAGGCTGGTGTATGAGGACCAGGCGGGCTTCATCCCGACGCGTAATACTGCCAGCAGCGTTCGTAGACTGCTCGGGATCCTTGATGCTGGAGGCGGGGGGGGCGGTGAAGCATTGGTGTTGTCGGTCGACATCGCTAAGGCGTTTGTTAGCCTGGAATGGCCATACTTGTTCTCGGCGATGGAGGCGTTCGGGCTTGGGGCTGGATATATTGGATGGACCAAAATTTTATATTCATCGACCACTGCCAGAGTTCGAGGAGGACCGTTTCTTCCTCCTATCCAGTTGGACGGGGCACTAGACAGGGCTGCCCACTCTCTCTGCTACTGTTCGCTCTCGTGATAGAACCGTTGGCTGCACGCGCAAGGTTGGGGGCTGCGTACCAGGGCCTTCAGCTCCGAGGCCGGAACCACCACATTTCGCTGTATTGCGATGACCTCCTTATGTTTTTGGAGGATGCCGGGGACACCCTGAGCGGGGCAAGGAACCTGCTTGATCGTTTCGGGGACATCTCGGGCCTGCGAGTTAACTGGGCCAGGACCTGTGTTTTCCCAGTGTCTAGTGGGTGCGGCCCACCTGCATTGTCACCCGGTTTGACGTGGGAGCCAAGGTGCCTGCCTTACTTGGGTGCGCGAGTGTATCACGCACAGGGGGATCTCCTTGAGGGTAATATCGAAAGGGCTATGCGGGGCCTGAGAGGTAGCATGCGGTTCTGGGGCTCCCTGCCTTTATCAGGGATGTGGCGAGTTGCGCTCCTGAAAATGGTGGCGCTTCCACGCTTCTTATATTTTTTTAGGACTTTACCGATACGAATATTAGTGGTGTTCTTTCGACGGCTCCGCTCGGCAGTGTGTAGCTTTATATGGAGGACAGGTTGGCGTAGAGTGGCTTTGGATACATTGATGAGATCCAGAGAGGAGGGGGGTCTGGCCTTGCCCGACTTTGAATTATATTACCTGGCCGCGCAGTTTTAGGTCCTCACCCAGGCGGTGGCATTGGAGTTCCGGGGACCAGTGGGGGGGATCGTCCCTGACGTGCCGCAGCACGTGTTGTCATTTGTAATACTACAGCAAAAACTGAGACTGGCTGATTTGTCCATGGCGGAAGGTACCTTGAAGTATTGCTGGAAGCGGTATCACAGCAGGATTGGGGGTGCTGCGACCATATAGCCTCACATAACAGCATGTATTGCACAGCAGCGTAAGAATATACACTATTGGTATGACAGACCCTACCGATTATTTTCTGTGTTGTGTGATTCTGTTGATAGAAAAAACAAGCTTTTAGTGCTCTTCGAATTCTAGATGATTGTTGGTTCTTCTCATCGTTGCACGAATCTAGTGATAAGGCTCGGCCATCTGAAGATAGAAGTTGTTGCTGGAGTTTGTCATTTCGTGTAACAAACGAGGCACCGCCCTAGAGTTTGGAGGTGTTGCTGGATGGAAGGTGCACGTTTATGTTGAAGACAGATTGGTCTGATCTCACTGATTGCACGATGTGCAGGGCTCATGCTTTGAGGGTGACCATTCTAGCCACTGGCAGCTAGTGGAAGGATTTTACTGCTGTTTAGCTGATGGTCCAAATGGACAGATTAAGAGCAAGCTTGGTCGCAAAACAATTTAGTTAATGTTATATAGGTTTTTAAGTGACAAAAAGCTTGTCATCAATTACCAAAGACATGCAAGATGAGTAAACTCAGGATTTCACGGCTCTTAGACATTTTTTACAGAGTGAAAAATATGCAACGTTTTAAACATTGGTTCATTGACTCACTCATGGCATATTAATCAGCTACCCAGAGTTCTGTCCTCAGTTGGCTGTTGTCGCACTAACAGTACTGGTGGAGCTACAGGGAGCTCTACTGGAGGGCACCATATCTTTACTAATCAGAAACGTGTGCTGGGGGTTCCAGATATCCTTGAGATCAGAAGTTGGGGGTGGGGGGTTATCATATAGCTCACTGTTCAGTTTCAGTGTATCAGGTCTCGACGCCAGACTTGAATTTTTGGGGCGCGGCCTTTGCCCAGATGATGGTGACACACCTGTTCATGAGGAGTAGTGCTGTGACTGTACATTTGTGCACCGATTTGTCCAACTCTTGTACGTGTTCAAGCAATACCATGAAGGGGCTTTGTTTCAACGCCAGCTCATCAAAAAACTGGAGCCCTACTCAGACATGAGGCCATTCTCCTAATCGGAAAAAAGCACAAGGCTTTTTGTTGTATAACACTCGCCCACCAGGGTTATCCCTTGGTGGCATGCTCTCCCCTTTGTTGTTTGCCCTGGCCATGGAGCCCTTAGCGGCCCAGGACAAAGCGGGGCAACGATATCCGTGACTTTGTCTGTGTACAGGGTCAAATCCATTATATTGCGCTTTACACCGATGATCTATTCATGTTTTTAGCCAATACAGCTGACGCCCTCGCCGGAGCAAAGTGATTGCTTCATGCCTGGCGCTGTTGCTGGACTCAGGGTGAATTGGTTGAAGTCTTTCCCAGCTGCTCCATTGGATGGTGGCCTTCCAAGTATGGATGGGGGCAGTGAGAACATCATTGTCTACCGTACTTGGGGATCCTAATTTATCATGCACAGTCAGATTTATTGGAAGGTAATGTGGGTCGGGCCATCCGGGTCTTTAAAAGTAGCCTTGACTTTTTGGAGACCCTGAACCTTTCAGTGGGTTAATTTACAAATTAAGGCAAAAATACAAAAAAGAAGTATGGCTAGAAAAATCAAAACACCAAACTGGCATCTGGCAATCACTATTAGCACACAGTAAATCCAACAATAATGCTAAATTTTGGGCAGAAATAAACAAAATCGTAAATGGAGCTGCTATGGACTCGAACGCCAACATACTTGAGGATGATTGGATACAGTATCTAGAACACACACACTGCAATAAGACGCTAGCATGGAGTCCAACCTCCCAGACCCCACACCAAAAAAACAACCAAGATGTGGATTCACACTTCAATGTAAACTGGATAACGCCGACACAGGTAGAAATAGTACTAAAAAACCTAAGATCAAAAGGCGCACCTGGACCAAACGGCTTACCGAACGCCTTGTTTAAACAAGATCGTCAGTTCTGGGCGGAATATCTCACCCCTCTATACAACACTGTTTTTCAGTCAGAAAGCATTCCTCAATTATGGAGAGGCAGCATCCTCCACCCAATCTTTAAGGCAGGCTCAAGATCTGATCCAGCTAATTATCGTCTCATAGCGCTCATAGATGTCGAGGCCAAAATCTACGCCTCGAATCTGCTGACGGCCTTAGAAGACTGGGTACGTACGAAAAAAATCCTCCCGATGACGCAGACAGGTTTCAGGCCAGGAACCAACACTCTATGTAACCTGCTGGCGCTAAACCTCTTGGTCGACAAAGCAAGGGAGAAAACTACCAAGCTGTACACGTGTTTTGTCGACTTAAAAGCAGCGTTCGACACAGTCCCGAGGGAGGCCCTATGGCAAAAAATGGCCTCCTGGGAAATACCATCAAAGCTGTTGAGGGCAATTGTCAACCTTTACTCATCCACCTGGGTAAGAATAAAATTAGGGAACGGAGGAAGAATAACCAGAAAAATACCCACCCATGTAGGCCTTAAGCAAGGTTGTGTACTGGCACCAACGCTGTTTAACATCTTCACAGCGGACCTGGACACGAGCATCGCGGAGACAGAAAGCGACCCACCAAAGCTAGCCCAGCATAAAATCAGGAGCATACAGTACGCAGATGACATCGTACTGTGTAGTCAGACCCCCATGGGCCTCCAACGCTCCATCACAAAGCTACACGATTACATCTGCGCACAGGGCCTGCAAATCAATTTTAAGAAAACAAAGATCGTCTGTTTTGCCCCGCGATCAGGGAAGAAACGGTTCAAATGGCACATTGCGGGCAACACCATAGAGCAATCTGCCTCGTACAAATATCTGGGCATAGTGGTCGACTCCAGATGGACTCTGAATGACCACCAATTGTACAGAAAGGCTCAGGCAAACAAATTACGTTTTGCACTAAACCTACTGAAAACAAAATTGAATTGCCCCTCAAACTCGCACTTGTTGAAGGTAATAGCCGCCAAGTTTCTACCATCTCTAACTTACGGGTCGGAATTGTACAGGTGCAAGGATGCAAACTTCTTGGACACGCAACAGTCAGAGCTGTTCAAATATATTTTCCACATCCCGAGGTTCGTATCCCAATCGCAGATTCGCCTGGAATTCGGCCTAACAAATCAACACCAAGTCAGACAAGCGGCTATTTTAAAAATATGTTGGAAACTAAGAGCAGCGCAAGAAGACACGCTCATGGGTTTGTGTTGGACGGAGATGAAGCACCAGAGAAATTCAAAAAATGACTGGAACACAGTATGCGCGAATGCCCTGTCAGAACTCAATCTGGAAAAGGCATGGAATACAAACCAAACCTTCGCGGCTTTTAAAAAAGTAACCAACGGAGCCGCTAAGCAAAGATCATGGCTATTAGATAAAGCAGCAATAGCGAACAAAAATCACGGGTGGACGGTGCTGGCCACATATGGGAAAATGGAGCCTCAACCTTATTTAGTCAACCATATATCCATGGCCGCCCAAAAGACTCTTCTAGATCTACGGCTGGGCATCTCCACCTTAAAAGAACACACACCAGCATGGAAGCAAACATGGTCGACCACTGACTGCAGACTATGTGGACAAAAGGAAGAATCATTGTTGCACATACTTTGCATCTGCCCCTCTCTGAAAAACCTGAGACGCTACTTTCTCCTTCACTCATTTCGTTTTTTTAAAATCAGAACATGCCGCTCGGCTGTCATGCTAGCACTGAACAGCCAACAATTGCAGACAGCTTGTAGAGCCGCAAGATTCTGACAAAAGTCATTGCAGATAATACAAAATACTGAGAAACACAATACTAAAGCTCTGAAGCCGGATGCGTGAACGTATAATGAACTAATTCACTGAATACCCTCTCTCCTCTCACAAACATTCCAATTCCATGGATTATTAGAAAGTTTCCTTTTAACCATTTGAGACTTTGTACTCTTTTTAATTAACCTGTTTTATGTTACAACATTGTAAAGGTTTTAATGAACTAAATACAATAAAATTTTTCACCAATTTTTCACCCTCCCCGGGCTGCTGTACTATTTTAAAACCCTCCCCGTCTGGATACAAGCATCGACTTTTAAAGAGCTCCAGTCGATGATCACAGGGTTTCTCTGGTCTGCTGGCAGACAAAGGGTGGCGTTGAAACCCCTAATGAGGCCAAAATCTGAGGGTGAACTGGCGGTTCCTGATTTTGAGACCTATTACTTGGCGACTCAGCTACAGTGGCTCACCCAGGTAGTCGCGTTGGAATTTAGAGGGTCGGATGACCGGGGGGGAAATGTGGGGCTCTGGGCAAGTACTCGCATTATTTGCAGCGGCCATTGTGGCTTAAGGCACTCACTCACTAGTTCAGAACGTTTCGGCTCTGTTGGAACAGGAGCCAGAAAAGAGCGCAGATCACGCATCCTTAAGCCCCTGAGATCCCTTTGGCTATGTGCACTGTTCTGCCTCATGGGGGCAGCTGGACTGCTTTTACCTACTGGAAGGAGAGGGGTCTGTATACAGTGGGGGACTTGTATGAGGATAACTCCTTGTTTCCCTTCGGTACGTTGCGGGATAGATATGGTCTGCCAATATGTTGTATTAGCAGCGGGCATCTTTAAGACCTTTAAGGTAGTTACCTGCCTATATAGGCATATGACGCATGAAGCCCTAACCCCATTGCTGGTGCTGCGACACAAGTGGGAGGATGATTTAAGCGAAAAAATTACAGAGAAGGTGTGGGCTGAACTAGTGCAGTGGGTATGGAAAAGCTCTAGAAATGCTTGTTTTCAGCTGGTGCATTTTTTTATTCTGCACCGGGGCGTACCTCACCCCGGCTAAAATAATGCATATTTGGGCACAGGTTCCTCAATGTGTCCACACTGCAATATGGAGGGTGCGGATTTCCGTCACATTATGTGGGCCTGCCCCCAGTTTAGGATGTATTGGGAAGTGGTGGTTACGCTGCTGTGTGACATCATGGAGAGAGACATAGAGCCCACAATAGGTACTTGTTTACTGCACTGGTTCCCTCATACCTCTAAGAATAAGATCACTAGTAAGTTCTTGGACTTGGGCCTTCTCTTGGCTAAAAGAGATATTACGGCACACTGGAAATCCAAGAAGGGTCCATGTGTTCAGAGATGGGAGGCCGAACTCCTAAAATGGGTTGAAAGTGAAGGCACAGTTGGAGTACAGTTGGCTCGCCGAGCAAATAGTGAGAAAGCTTTGGAGGCAGCAAGTGCCTGGGAAGCGTTAGTAATACTGCTGAAAGTCATGGAGGTTGATCAGGATGTGGACTCCGCAGCTGGGGATTAGGCTGATGTGCTCTGATCAAGGTGTATTCACTACTTGACTTCCTCTATTTGGGGTATTCCTGGCGTTTCTTGCCTCTGACAGCATTATACTCCCTGATACTGGCTGCAGTTTGCCTGTAATGTACTCTTTTGGGCTCCACCTTGCCTTTACCATAACTTTTGATATGTGTGATATGCCAAGAAGGGGGGAGGAATAAGTGGGAGGGGGGAGCTTCGTTTTGTGTTCCTAAATGTGTGGCACGGGTGCTTCCCACATGATCTTCATTGATAAATGGCCTATGTTGAAACAACTGCTTTTGATGCTCTTGCTGATTATTGTAATTAATATAGTGGGGAATGCTACACGATTTCTGTTGCATATGTCTTGGTCAAGAATACCTGGGGTCGACTAGGGTATGTTCAATCAATAATGATCAATAAAATAAGATTTATTACTGTAAACATAATCAATATTAATGGAAGGTTTCTGTTTAAAACCTCTGCGAAACAGGTGTTAGTTGCTGCTTTGAGTTAAAGTAAAACGAAGGGATCATAAGAAACTCTTGCAACTAAAAAAAAGCGCTAAAGTTTCAATAAAGTTCAGAAGATACATAAAACCTGGGCCCGTGAAGACTTTATTATGGAATGTTTCTTGATTTCAATGGAGCTTCCATCTCCTATATAGATTATAGATGCGAATGATGGTAATTGAGTAGAGTAGTGGTACCTGTTTAGAATGCTGGAGAAGTTGGGACTGGATAACGTTTTATTGGAAAAGGTTGAATGGCAGTATACACAACTTAAGGCGGTAATAGCCCCTAAATGTTTCACTTCCTCAACTTCGATATAGCTCTGGGAATTAGACGAGGATGCATGCTGGGTTGTTTATTTCAGGACTGGATCACTGGTAGCAGCGATCCGTTGAAATCAGGAGATTCAGAACTTAAAAGCCATAGCAGGGGAATTTAAAGCCTTCTTTTACACTGATGACATTTTAGTTATATGCTATCTGATCCTGCTACATCAATACAAGCACTAATCTCGCAAGTAGCATCCTTTTCCAGGTTTTCAGGACGCTATATAAATTGGTGGAAGTGTAAAGTTCTCACGAAGACTATATGACTAACGGTGGCCTCCCTCAGACCTACTCGTGTTAGGCGGAAGAGGTGGCCTTCCTCAGACCTACTTGTGTTAGGTGGAGGAGGAGGCCTCCCTAAGACCTACTCGCGTTAGGCAGAAGAGGTGGCCTCCCTCAGACCTTCTCGCGTTAGGCAGAAGAGGTGGCCTCCCTCAGACCTACTCGCGTTAGGCAGAAGAGGTGGCCTCCCTCAGACCTACTCACGTTAGGCAGAAGAGGTGGCCTCCCTCAGACCTACTCGCGTTAGGCAGAAGAGGTGGCCTCCCTCAGACCTACTCGCGTTAGGCAGAAGAGGTGGCCTCCCTCAGACCTACTCGCGTTAGGCGGAGGAGGTGGCCTCCCTCAGACCTACTCGCGTTAGGCAGAAGAGGTGGCCTCCCTCAGACCTACTCGCGTTAGGCAGAGGAGGTGGCCTCCCTCAGACCCACTCACGTTAGGCGGAAGAATGAACAACTGAACTGTGAGTCCTGGTGACCTGGCAACTGTACCAAATGGTGAGAGAAAATGTGGATCCTCTGTTAAATAGACCATCACAAGACTTCGTTAAGTGGTCCAAGTTACAGAGGAACAGGGTTTAGATTGTTCAAATGAATGTAGCTCCTGACATTAACTATCTCTTTGCAATGATACCCCGCTCAATACTGGCTAGCCTCTTCCACATTTGGAACATGGCTATTAAGCACTTTGTTTGGGGAGGATCTAAACCTAGGTAAAAAATTTACAAATTGCCTGCGGCTACCGAGGCAGGAGGATTGCAACTCTCACATATGGAGTCCTACTGGATGACATACTAACTGGTACAGCTTAAATATTTGTTGCAAGACCACTTGAAATCATAAAGCTGGGTTCACATGGAGAGTGCTTGCATGTCTGCAGCAGGTGGGTTGACCTATATGTATACTAAAGACTTGTAAGTTGTGAAAAGTTAAAACTAGTTTTACACTCCAAGGCACATTGAAAGCAGGTAATCAATCGGTGGTTAAAGTGAGCAGGATCTGTTGGGAACAGTGCTCCTATACTTTACTAATTAGGCATAAAGTATACTTTTTAAAAATAAAAACACGTTCCAGGATGCACGCTGGCATTTCCATTGTTTGTGTTCTTCCATCTATTTGTGGTCCTCGAGGACTAAAGTTGGGCACTTTTGTCCTACTGTAGACAGACATCTGGTGACATTAAACTCTCAGACAAACACACACTTGTTACTTGTAATACAATGAAGTCTTGTACAACTGTAAGCTCATTGGGATCAGTGTTACTGTACACACTAATTCACTAGGGCCAAACGGGAACTCCGGCAAGAGGCAAATATAGCGGTTTGTGCCGGTCCCTGGGACGCTTCTCTTGGGGGGGGGGGGGTGTTAGTGTCAGCCAATGAAGCGGCTGGCACCCGTCCCCCTGGGTAATGATTGGATGTTGGGGCAGATGCCCCGGAAGCTTTCAAATGCTTCGGGGGCAGTAATGGCAGAACAGGTCCCAGATCCTGCCGGGACCTGCTAGAACTGGTTCCTAGCTTTACCCCACCAATAAAAGGAGCGCAGAGCGGCAGCACGGTCTCAATTAATTTTCTCATTTCGATTTTGATTGATTGGATTATTAATTCTCATTGGATTGGATTCCAGATTCAGAGGAGAACATGTGATTCGATGGCTGCACCTGATTAGGGCTCTCCCTCGCTCGGCTCTCTCACTCCCCACTCCTCTAAGGTTCTGGGCCTGCGTTTCCCTGGCTTGACCGGGGCCAGGCTGCGTGCCAAGGAGGGGAAGGAGAAGGGCTAGACTCACCACCCAGCTTGCGCCTCTTGGGTGCTGGGCCTGCGTCTCCCTGGCTTGACCGGGGCCAGGCTGCGCACCAGAGAGGGGGGCAGGCTGAATACCTGAGAATCCCAAGGGCTTTCTCCAGACCCACCCTCCTGGATTGACCGTTCCCGCTGTGGCCCGTGCGTGGTGTGCAGTCTACCTGTGAGCCGCCACTGGATTACCGGGGGACAGCAAAACAGTGAGTACTTGCCTCAATTGCATTGGTAACTTGATTCTGTGCTTTTGACCTGGTAAACGCTGTGATAGCTTCTTGCATCGCTTGAATTTGTGATCTTGCATTAACTGATTTTGTGGTTTTGCATCATATGTTTCCTGCGCTTCTCACCTACTAAACGCTGTACTGTTCTCCTGCATTGCTTGCATTTGTGATGTTACATCAACTAATTCTGTGGTTTTGCAACATTTGACTTTGTGATACTCTGGATCTTGCGACTCCCCTAGCAAACTGTTTGTGGTTTTGTTTTTTCTCAGCAAAAGCTGAGTGATACTATATCCGTAGACGCCCCATAGCTATTACATTATGTCTGCCCAAGGCGCTCCACAGCCCCCCAACAAGCAGCATCAACTATGGATGCAGACATCGGGGCTCATCCCAGCAACACTGAATACGACATGGAATGGCGCACTAAGCCAAAGAGAAAGGGGCGCAACTCAATTCCAAGCTCACCGGAAAAAGTCGTGAAGCTTGCCCGCGCACCTCTCATTAGCCCCACAATTGCAACCTCAAACCGCTATCTGGTTCTCCAACATACCCAGAACCACGACAACCACCTTCAGGGCCACGAGGTACCTGAAACAGAGACCTCTTCAGGCCTCACAAAGCCACTACAGTTCCCTCCCATAATCCTGAAGAACTTAGCCACCCACAAGGACCTCGTGGAGATACTGGATGAACACTGCCCCTCCCCATTCACAATCAAGCCTAGGCAGGACCACGCTAAGATCATGCTCACCACACCAGAGGACTACAGGAGTGTGACGAGCATGTTTACAGATCAGAAACTGGAGTACCACACCTTTTCACTGATCAGCGCGAAAGCCCAGCGCTTCGTAATACGGGGACTCCCAGCAAACGCATCCCTCGGGCACATCACCAGGGACTTATTGGAACTTGGACTTCCAGTCAAAAACATAACACAGATCGCCTCTCCAGCAAGCAAAGAACAAGAAATGTCCCCTCTTTGTAGTAACCCTGTCGGCAAGCCTTGATGGGAAGCCAGCAGACCTCTCAGGTGACACACGGCTCTGCAGCTGCACCGTCACCACAGAAACGCCTAGAGGGAAGCGAGGACTTGTCATGTGCTACAACTACCAGCGCTTGGGGCACACCTCGGCTTTCTGCCATCAGAAGCCAAGGTGCGTACGCTGTGGAGGCGGGCACACCTCTAACCAATACACAAGGAACCGGGAAACCGAACCAGCAATATGTGCCAACTGCACAGGACCCCACCCAGCAAGCTATCGCGGCTGTCCCTACCTGCAGAAGGCAAAGAAGGATGAACAACGCAAGCCACCCCCACAACCACAAAGTCTTCCCAACACTCATCAGCAACAGACCAGCATCAAAGGAAGACTTACAACCGCAGACCTGCATTGGCACACAGGATCCCTACCCCCAATACAACCGACAGCTGTAGTGATGCACACGTGGATGGAAGGACATACGCGGACGTCACAGCACCTAAGCAAGTCAGCCCACCTCCAACAACCACACCGGGACCATCCTGTGAAATAGGCTCAACCAATCAAATGGCAGGAACTCATTGTGAAGGTTGCGAAAGTAGTCGCAGACATGGACATCCACCCTGTGGTGACAATTGTGGTGAATATCATCGCCGGACTTTTCCCAGGTGAAGAAAGCAACTCCCATGGCAGCAAAAACTAAAAGAAACTCTCTCTTCTTGATGTGGAATCCTAACAGCATTCAGAAGAAAACAGATGAAATCCTACACCTGATGGAAACTAAGGATGCTAGTGTTGGGCTTATCTCCGAGACTCATCTCCAAGGAAGCCAGAAGCTTAACCTTGCAACCCACAGGGTGTACCGCACAGATCGCCCCAATGGAGCCAAGGGCAGAGGAACAGCAGTCATTGTCAGCACAAAAGTGAAGCACCACGAGATTGTACTACCACCAGTGGGGAGCATTGAAGCAACTGGTATACAGATCCAAACACTAGCAGGCCCTCTACGATTGATTGCTGCCTACTCACCCCCAGAAAAGCCACACCCAAAAGACCTAGATGCCTTACTAGATCCCAACATTCCAACACTAATTGGAGGAGACCTTAATGCCAAGCACCAGTGCTGGAACTCTCGCACTGCAAACACGAAAGGACACGCTCTACTTGCCCACTCAAGGAAGAAGGACTTTGTAGTGGCAGGCCCAACTTGCCCTACACACTACCCAGGTGCTGCATGGT
Organism: Lissotriton vulgaris; assembly: GCF_964263255.1. Lineage (NCBI taxonomy): Eukaryota > Metazoa > Chordata > Amphibia > Caudata > Salamandridae > Lissotriton > Lissotriton vulgaris. Next base: position 1,262,054,239 of record NC_141696.1, on the reverse strand, counting down.
ACAAACCTGATGTCCTGGACATAGTTGTCATGAAGAACCTATCACAATTTAAATCTATGGAGCTTGAGACTTTGACAGCGCTGACATCTGATCACAACCCAGTGTTGATCACAGTTGGAGATGTGATTGAAAACCAACAACAGGGCACCAGGCACAACTACAAGAAGGCGTACTGGAGTCTCTACAAGAGAAGCCTGGAGGAGACACTGGCCCCTGGCCCCATACGCTGCATTGAAGAAATTGATCAGGCGGTCCACAACTTCGCAGCTGCAGTCCATACTGCTATCGAACGCAGCATTCCCCAGCAAGAGCCCAAACGCTGCTCCATCTACGACCTCCCGAATGGCATCAAGAAGTCGATAGCTGTCAGAAACAAAGCCCGGAGAGAGTGGCAAAAGTACCTTACCCCTGATCTGCTGAAAAAATACGACGAACTGACAAGACAGCTGAAGATGCAAACAAGCCAGCACAGAGGTGAGAAATGGGAAGCAGCAACAGCAAACCTGAAGGACTCGGACAACTCTCTCTGGAGAATGACCTGACGCTTGACTGGAAAGAAAGAACCAAACCCACCCATACAAGGAACGACACACCTGGCATGCAGCAACAGGGACAAGGCTGAGGTCCTCGCCGAGACACTGGAGCATCCTTAAGGCCTAACCAGGCAAGCAAAATGGCAGCAGAAGTTGAACAAGAGGTCAAAAAGCACCACCTGGAGCACCTGCCAGAAACCGAAGCCTCAACCATTGAGGAATGCTCAACAGGTGAAGTCCTAGCCCTAATAAAGAAATAAAAAAATGGCAAGGCTCCAGGAAAGGATGGAATAACAAACAAAGCCATCAAGATGCTCCCAGATGCTGCCGTGGATCAACTTACAGAGATATTCAATGCGTGTATGCAGCAGCAGTACTTCCCCCAAAGCCTGGAAAGAGGCAAGAGTCATTGTTTTCCCTAAAGCTGGAAAACCACTACGAGACCCTTCAAACTACCGACCCATAAGTCTGCTATGAGGCCTATCGAAGCTCTTTGAAAAAGTTATTCTCGCTAGCCTCACAGACTTTGCCTCAAGTGAAAACCTCCTCTCCAAAGAATAGTTTGGGTTCCGGAAAGACCCCTCAACAAATCACCAACTTCTCAGAGTTGTGGACATCATCAGCCATGGATTCAACATCCACAAGTCTACAGGAGTAGTCTTTCTGGATGTAGCCAAAGCATTCGACCGAGTATGGCACAAGGGACTGCTCTACAAACTCATCAAGCTCAAGTTTCCAAGCTACCTGGTTAAGCTGCTGTCTAGCTACTTGTTAGAACGGATCTTCCACGTGGCGGTACAGGAGGAATGCTCAACAACACGCCCTATCCTCGCTGGAGTACCTCACGGATCAATCCTTGGACCTTTTCTCTTTAATATATTTACCAATGATATCCCCACGGACTTAAAGAAGACTGATCTGGCTCTTTACGCTGATGATGTTGCAGTCATCTCCCAATCCTTCAGCGAAATAGAAATGGCTAAGAATCTCGAGGCATCACTCAGCAGACTCGCTGAATGGTACAGCGACTGGCAGATCACCCTGAACACAAGCAAAACCACAGCAACACTATTCACCAGAAAGCTAAACAGGAAACACCCACAGATCCTCCTCAATGGGGATGAGATCAAATGGAAAAGAAGCAGCTCCTACCTAGGGGTGACTCTGGACTCTAAATTCAGCTGGAGAAACCACGTTGAGAAGAACTGCCAGAAAGCAGCAACCAAACTGGCTGTATTGTACCACTCCTGAAGACCAAGTCGATGCCCATACAGAGCAAGGTGTGAGCAATCAACACAATAATACGACCAACAATGATGTATGCTTCACCAGTTTGGAGTGGCTGCCATCCGAGGTATCGACAAGACTTGCAAAAAGTACAGAGCAAGGCCTTACTTATTGCAGCAGGGGCTTCTAACTTCACAAGAATAGCGGACCTCCACAGAGTCCTGGGCGTTGAGATGCTAGACGACCATCTTCGCAAACTCAACAAGAATTTCTACAAAGGGCTGGATCAAAAAGAAAACCCACTGATCAGTAAACTTGCCAACATCTCTGCAAACCCATTTGACCGCTACCCGCGGCCCATCAAAGCACTAACCTTGTGAAACTGAAACAGCAACGCAGCATCCAAACACTCATCACTGCCTGAAGGCAAACGCCCGGCTGGTCCGCAAAACTCATCACTGCCTGACAGCATAATCGCCTCGGCAGGCAACCAAAACCCTTTCACTGCCTGACGGCATAATCGCCTCGGCAGGCACCCAAAACCCTTTCACTGTCTGACGGCATAATCGCCTCGGCAGGCACCCAAAACTCAACACTATCAGAAGGTACTGGATAGACAAAGACAAGACTCTTCGAGGAAAGATGCTGACAATTCTGCAAACCCAACTGACTGCTTCCCGCGGCCCATCACCGAGCTGACCTTGTGAACCAACCTCAACTGTGACAAAGTACCACAGATCAATAAGGAAACCGAAAACAGCAACTATAAAACTCATAAAAGAATGTGGAGTAATGAGGCAACTGCCTCGGTATCCAAAACACACAACTGTCAGAAGCCATCTGACAGATGAAGAGAAGACCCAGCACGGTCTCCTCCTCGCTGCTCCGCTGACGACTCCAACCGCCTCCGTCCACGTGACTGAGTCTTTTTCACTGCAGGTCCTGTGTGAGGAAGGCCTGTCGTGAAAACAACTGCAGCAATGCTGACACAGGGCTTTTTTAGGCACAGCACCTCAGAGCAGCATCGGCCCTTGATCGTTCCTGGTTGGCCTACACTGCACCACAGCTAGGAGCCACGCGGGTTGGAGTGAATACTCTCCTGCCCCACTTGATTGGACTTGTGGGAGTGGCTCTGGCTGTTGGAGTGCTTTTGGTCGATCGGGATTGAGACCTGGTGTTTTTTGATGGGAGGTAAGGGGCTATGTTATATCCCTGAATAGACCTACAGTAGTTGTTTGGGCCCCGTGGGTGCATAGGGCTAGAACTGCAGCAACATTCGTGTAGGGGAGTGTATTTTAGGCCTGTGGCTTAGTGGTTAGGGTTCGGACTCTTGCTGCAAAGGTTAAATGTTCAAGTACTGGTATTCCATGGGTGGTTTTTGAATTAGAGCACTATCATTATAAGGCTCTGTGTTTTTTCTGTTTGGGCATAAAGCGGTGATTGCAGGGCAGTCTACATTAAGGGATATTTGGCCAGCAGCAGTATTTGTCATGGGGCCCTGGTTTTGTGCTGTAGAATTTGATGATGGCGCCTAAGGTGAAGAGGGGTTAGGTTCCCACTTGGATAGAGGCGCTGATGTGCACGATGACAGATATGGGGCAGTCCTTGTCAGAGTTACATAGGAAAGTAGATGGGTTTGAGGAAGCGGAAGAAAGGCCTAGACGTACGGGGGTAGCCCCCAGGGCAGCATTCCCTCCGGTACCCCGGAGATCTAAACCCAAACATGGAGGCGGGGGCCTGCTCCATGGTTGCCGGATGCAGGGATCTTAGAGTCTTCAGCCCCAGCAGGGAGATCTCAGCCAGAGGAGGTGGATGGGGAAGCTCCATTAGGGGTCACCCCACCAGGGGGTGCGGGTCCCCAGCCAACCAGGCACAATGGAGGTCCCAGTTTAGAGGGGGCCCGACTCAGCCAGTAATACCCCCCTGTGAGTCCCTGGCAGGTAGTATGCCTGTACAACCAGACTTGGTGGCCAGTTTAGCAGCGGTGCTGCTGTGGTTAGCCAAAGTGGAGACAGTGATCCCTTCTGCAGGAAGTGGTGTTCTGCTAGCCAAAGGGGATGCAGTGTAGGGGGCCAGGAAATTGGTAGCAAAGGGGCAAAGCACGGGGTGCCCCAGACAGTTTTGGGGGACCCATCGGAGACAGTTGCTGGGGTTACCAGCGGGACAGGACAAAACAGTGCAGTAACCAACAAGAGTGGCCCTGATCTTTCCAAAACTGGCACAACAGAAGTCGAGCATGCCAAGTAGCAGGATTGCACGACAGGAGGTATGGTGCAAGTGCTACCGAGTTTAGGCTTGGGAGAACTGCAATCATCTCGAGAGCGTCTGGGTAGACACATCTCACAGAAGGTGAAAGAAAAAATCTGGAAAGGGGAATATATGAACATGTTTTCTTTCTCAGTTGACAAGGAGGAAGCAAAAAAGATGAGAGGATGGGCTTATCCAAGGGATTGGGGCGATGGGCCTATCAGGAAGAAGATTGATGGAACTCTAGTAAACTGGATAAAGGCATTCCCCAACTATCATGTAATACGGGTGGAGCGGTTCCCTGGGCTAGGCGCGCAATTGGCATGCTATCAAAATAGGATCACCTGTACACATGACGAATACACAGGAGTGGGATGGAAAGAATATGACAAGGATTTCAGGAGGGTGAAGGCATCTGATCCAGGCTTAATTTGGGATCAGAGTGATGTCACCATGTGGTTACATCACATGAAAACTCCAAGCCAAGACACGTCAAGAGTGCAGTCCTTTCGAGCAGGCACACCACATAGCGCAGGAGGGGGTGCCAAGAAGGGGTCTTGGGTTCATGAAGGTTCAGACATGTATGTTCCTTCAGTGGCCTCTCTTCCCATCCGGAATCCAAATGTTTCAAAAATTCAAAGGAAAAGGGAGGTTAAGAGCATTAATGAGGACTTATTGCTTAGCAAAGCTCACTCACTGATAAAAACAATAGCATTGATACCCTGGTTAAGTATTGTTGCCCAAACAAAGCCCAGACTCTTTTAGAAGGCTTCAGAGATGGCTTTAGGATTCCTGCACTTGGCTATTCTGGAGACTCTTGCTGCCGCAATCATCAATTGCTGAGGGATAGCAAGTCTGTGGCGTTGGCTAAAGTGTTGAAGGAATTGTGTTTGGGGAGACTAGCTGGCCCTTTTGATAAGATACCAGTTGAAGGTTTTGTTTGCTCACCGCTGGGGGTGGTGCTAAAAAAAGATCCGGGGGAGTTTTTCTTGATCCATAACTTGTCCGCTCCCAGGGGTCAATCACTGAATGATGCTATTGATGGGGCCCTGTGCACTGTGAGATATGCATCATTGGATCAGGCGATTGCAATGCTGCAGACACTTGGTTCAGGCACATTGTTGGAAAATCTGACATAGAATCTGCTTTCTGTTTACTGCCAGTTCACCCACAAGACTTCCATCTTTTGGGATTCCAGCTAGAGGGGAAGTACTACATAGACAAATGCATGCCATTGGCGGGGTGCTATCTCTTGCTCCTATTTTGAGAAATTCAGCTCTTTCCTGGAGTGAGTTTTCAGGCAAGTGACTGGGCACTAGTGGGTGTTGCACTATTTGGATGACTTCCTGTTGTTGGGGGCATTAGGGTGTCAGGAGTGTGGCAGAGCTTTGGAAGCATTTTGTACACTCATGCATGAATTTGGCGTCTCCCTGGCACCAGGGGAGACAGTGGGACCGGCCACGAAATAGAGTTTCTTGGCATAGAGTTGGATTCAGTGGAGGGTGTATCACATCTGCCACAGGGAAAGGTAAGGGGTTTCACACTGGCATTGGAGGCATGCCTGGGCAAAGAAAAGGTCACCTTACATCAACTGCAGAAGGCAGTAGGAATGCTTAATTTTGCGCTAAGAATCAAACCAATGGACTGCCCATTTTCGCGTTCCATAACACAATCAATGCCTGGTTTGAAAGAGAAGCATCACCACACTCAGTTGTTCAGCTAGGTTAAGCAGGATATGTGGATTTGGATGGCATTCCTGCATGATTTGAATGGCTCTGTAGTGTGGCCCAGCCCTGCTAGGTCCAGCCCAGACCTTGGCCTAATGACAGGCGCTGCTGGGAGTAAGGGTTTTGGTGCCATTCCAGGCCCCCAATGGGCAGCGCAACGTTGGCCAGCTTGGTGGATTGACACTGGCTTAACAGGTAACATTGGATTTTTGGAATTGTTTCCCTTCTTGGGGGCCTTAACCATATGGCCGCACCAGTTTTGCAATCAATTTGTGTCTTTTTGGTCTGATAATATGGCTGTAGTGTAGTGCATTAATCAGCAGTCTGCTAATTTTAGGAGCATGCTTCGCTTGTTGAAAGAGATAGTACTTCAATGCATGAAATTAAACATACTGTTTAGTGCCTGGTATGTCCAAGGGGTACTCAACCCCGCTGCTGATGCATTGTCTCGTTTCAAGATGCAGGTTTTCCGGTCCTACCACCCACGAGCAGCGGAAAGTCCAATGCCCTTTTCCAGAGCAATTATGGCAACTTGGTGCCCCAACCTATCGGACCTCTTGGCAGCTAGCCTTGCATCCAGGACCACGCAGGCTTATGAAGGGGCTTTTACCACCTACTGCACTTTTCTTGGGGATGGCTGGGAGGGGGCATGGCACGAGCCAACGGCTCTCATATCTTTCGTGAGGGTATTGAGAGATGGGGACATTTTGTGGCTTGCGCCAGATGCCACATGGCGGCAATCTACTTTTTTGCAAAAATGCAGGGACATAGGGATCCCACAGACTCCTTTGCAATCAAAAGGGCATTAAAAGGGTGGCAGCGCCTACAAGGTTCCCAGCCGGATGCCCGGCACCCGATTAGCGTGGAGGTATTTTCAGCCCTCATGGAGGCATTGGGGAGAGCATGTAGATCCATGAGGGAGATTCATCTTTTCAGGTGTGCTTTTTCCCTCACCTTCTATGGTGCCTTTAGGATGGGAGAATGGGTGGCATATAACCAGCACGATTGGCATGGTGGGCTTCAATTTGCACATGTTCAATTACAGGGGGGATCTTTATCCTTATCAATTCCTAGATCCAAGACAGACCAGAACGGGAGGGGTGACCATGTTATTCTTCACAAAGCTCAAGGGAGCCCATGCTGTCCAATAAGCAATGTAGAGGGTTTTCTGGCTTACAGATCACAAGGCGCCGCAGGTCAACTCCTCATTAATTAGGATGGGACCCCTCTCAAGAAATTTCATGTGGCAGGATATTGACATTGACGCTGGGGGCGGCAGGCTTGGATACATCCAAATTGGGTAGTCATTCTTTCAGGATTGGGGCAGCCACTGTGCCCTGGCTAGGGAACTACAGGGACATGAGGTTCAGAGGATAGGGTGTTGGTCTTCTGACTGTTACAAACGATATGTGTGTTTACACCTGCTCTAAGTATTATTGGCTAATGGTTGGTTATTTGATTCAATCTTTTGCAGTTTCCACGTCCTGTGCCGCAGGAGGGGAGCTAGTCGTTGTCCGCCGGTCAACGGAGCATCACCATTCCAGGTTACCGCCTGGAGGCCAGGTCAAATCGAAGTCTGGATTATAGGTCACTCACATGTGAGCAGGTTGAAACAATATTTTTTCAGAGGCAATTTCAGGAAAGGGCCCACCAGGCGGGTTTCATGGTGTCACTGCATGGACAAGAAGGATTGTGACTGTGCCACTTGCGCAATGATTTTGGTGCTTTGTTAGCTAGGACTCCTGCGGCACCCGCTGTAGTAATAGTACATTTGGAAGGTAATGACCTGGTACACCTGGGCAGGAAGGGAGTGGTTGAGGGGCTGTTCACGGAAATGGGGTGGTTGGCCAGGAAGTGCCCACAGGCAGTGCTAGTGTGGTCCCACATGATCCTGAGGTTTCAATGGTGGGGGGAGGGGGGAGTAAGTCAGTGTGGGCTTTGAATCCCTCTGTGAAGAGAATCAATAACACGATGATTAGCTCTTTCGGTCCCCAAGACTGCAGACGATTGCGCATGGGTGCATCCGGGGTGACCGTTTTTTTATCCAGGACGGGGTTCACCTCTCTAAGTTGGGCAATGAGTATTTTATTGAAAACATGCTAGCCTGGATGTTAGGGGCGAGGGACATGCCTAATTTCTAATGGATATTTTACTGTTTATGTTTTTCTCTCCCCCCTTTTTTCCACTCGTAATTTATGTAAATCGCTACAGTGGTTGTGTGCAAAATAATTCTAAGACAAACATGACTTAATGTTTTTGTCCTGAAGATGATGCATGTATCTTTGAATTGCATCGAAACGTCGTCGACTCTAATAGCACCATATGTTGTTTTGGATTCAAAGAAATGTCGTTAACAATGGGTTGCTCAAAATGAATCACAGTCTGCTATATTAAGTAACAATGCAGACCGCCTTGTGCGTTTTTTACATAAAACCCTGTCACTTGTTTTGTCTTGTTTCCTGTGGGTCACAGGTTGTGCCCACTTTTGTATAAATGTTGAAATACTTGAACTACTATAACAAATTTAAATAATAAAATCCTGTCCGGCTGGACAGAGGTTATATACTATTTAGTATATGTCTATTCCTTCACATGATCCTAAATAACTAGGGTCCCCTGTCTTGTACAATAGGGGCGAGGGACAGGGCATGCCTTTTGTCAGTAAGCAGAAGGGTGGGGCAGATAGTCAGTCAACTATCCTGGCCTGTGGCGGTAAGGTCATGATTGGTTGATCAATGTTTTCCATCTTTTAGTAGGAATCCCATTATTAATGGGGACGCCTGGGGGGGGTGGGGTTTAGGCCAATCCACGCACAGGCGCATGGGCCCCAAGTCAGTCCCTTGGAAGCAGTATTGGAGGGCGTAGGGGGTGCCCGAGGGAAGGGATCTGGTGGGCAACCGGGCCTCCTGCGCAAGGTCCTCTGGTAAGAAGTGGGACCTAGCAAGTGGTTGAGACCAGTCATGACCTCGCACGTAGACTCATCCGGGATACGCAGAAAACAAAATTGTACATATTTCAGTTTTAGGTTAGGTATGGCTATGTATTAGATATGTGTTAAGGTTAGCCATAAAGAAGTGTAAATATGTTGTATATGGAAAATCTAAAAAGTTATGAATATGTGTGGGTTTTCTGCGCATTGAAAATTATTGAATTTTCAAGTATGATTTTTAATTTTAATAAATTATGGCCGGGGTTATCCGATCCCTATTCCAAGACCTGTGTGGATGTTGAATTATTATATATGCCTCAGGGTAAAGGGGGAGATGAGTAAAATACCCGGTGGTCACTGGACGGAAGGTGACGGTCAACCTGTTGGAAGGAGACTCGGCAATACCTGGCCATAAACAGATGTGCACTGTAGAAAGACAGTGGTAAATGTACACAGGCTTGTGATACAATACGCACACTGCGCCAGTGTCATTGTGCACACTATTATCAGTAAACATACGTGTTACTGTAGATACATGGGTAAGAGTAGTACACTGGCTCCTGATACTGCACGCATATTGAGGCCAGTGTACACACCAGGCATGCTACTGTAGAAACACTGCAAACAGTACACAGGCTATTGATATTGTGTGCACATTGGGGCCAGTGTACACACTGGTAACAGTACACTTGCTTGTGATGCTCTACGAACATTGGAGCCAGTGTACATAAAATTAACAAACGTGCTATTGTAGAAACACTGGTAATGGCACACAGGCTACTGATCCTGTACGCACATTGGGGCCAGTGTACACACCAGTAACAGTAAACTGAAGTTCTGCTGTAGAAAAACAAAGGTAATAGTGTGCAAGCTTTTGTTACTGTACACTTACTAGTAAGAGTAAACTGACATGCTGCGTATGGTTTCCATTTTCTCAGTAGGAACTGTTCGTTTGTTGGTTAACATAAACGCTGGGATAGTACAGACTAATTCTATGCACCCCCTCAGCAGATGTTGACCTATAGACCAGCCAGCTCCCAGTGCCTCCATAAGCACCCCTAATCCTAGTATGGTAACAAATGGTTTGGGCAACCTCAGAACCTGACAACCCTGACCTCCCAAGGAATTGTGGTAACAGATCTAGAACATGTTTGGTCAGTCACTCGTGCTTACTCAGAAAGTTACACAAGAAGCACACAAAGGGGTGTTTCAATATTTATTGAACCATTCTGATTCTTGTAAAGAATATAAGCGCTGCAATGATTAACAGACAGAATCAGATCAAAGTGATTGGAAATACAAGGATTGTGAAAAGATTGAACTATTCCACCATCGTTCTCCAACTGTGAATATATGCTGGCATATAAGTACTGGGTATGTTTTACTCCTACTATGCGCTCCCGAACCTAGTTGCCTAGGGTGAGTGTTCTGCCAAGAATCCCCTACTGGATGATTTAAGTACCCATTACCTGCAGGCAAGGTATGTAGGACCTTTCCTTGGTCACAAGTTGGACATCCCTCCTCGCAGAGGGTAATCGCAATCCACTCAGGGGCAGCTCCTCCGTTAGGGCGAGGAGCGTCGCCTCACTGCTTTTTCGCAGTGTGAGAAGCAGAAACATAAAATTGTATTTTAAATACCATCTTATGTTTCTGCTTCTCGCTCTGCGAGTAAGCAGACGGGTAAGCCTGGTTGGGGCGGGCGGGTGGGCGGGCGCGGCAGGTCAGGGAGGAGTGGCTTGCCCAATGCTGTGGGCCCTGACAGTTTGGTTGGCCCTCTGAATCAGCTGGCCTGAGACTCCGACACAGCGACCACCTTGCAATGACAGCAGACCGCTCCTCTAATATGAGCACACAAATGCGTATTTATAACAACACCATCCATGCTTCTGCGTCGAGGCTTCAGACGGGCTGGCAATGTTTTTTATCTTTGTGATAGCCATGCCGCCTCGTGGACGAATAACAAACAACAACATTTGCCCAATGTGGGTCTAGGCTTTTGACTAAATGGTCAAGGTGTTGTGATAGTATTCTTGCGAAGTAGATTTGTAAGCAAATGTGCTTTCAGAGAAACAAATCCTGCATTGATGCGCAAGCAAAAGTCATTGTGCAGAAAAGAAGGCAACTTAAACTTGTATATGTTAAATGCCAGTGTTTTTTCGAGGCCTAACCTAGCCATGTGACAATGCTACTATTGAAACACACTTGCAACAGTACACAGGTTTGTTACTGTATAAACACGTGTGTGAAAGTGTAACTACATCCACTGTATACACACTCGCAGATTTGCTACAGTAGACACACGCTATGTTGCTTTAAAAAACAACAAATCCACGGTGTTGCGGTGCATACTTTGGGGCTTAGAAACATGCGATACGTTTATCCACCTATTTTCCTTCGCACATTCAATTCTTACGGTATGCATAATTATGAGCAGCAATCTTTGTATAGCTCTCTCTCTCTACGCCGTAATACAGTCTCCAAGCGCTGCACATTAAGCAAACGTGCGTGTTAAAGTACGCACTATTTTACTGTATGCACAAGTTTCCGAGTGCCCCTGTGTGCTACTTTATTACACCTTTTTTATTGTAATTGAGCCACAGCACACATACTGGGCGTAATACCAAAAACATTGTTTCTTTTTAGACGTCTCAGTGCTGCATACACAATTTGCAATACGACTGACGCTTGTTTTTACTTGTTAATCACATAAATCCTCCAATTGTATACACTGCAATTATATTTATTTTTACTAAAAATGTGAAGGGGGCACCCGGATTTGAACCGGGGACCTCTTGATCTGCAGTCAAATGCTCTACCACTGAGCTATACCCCCTTAGGTGTAAGCAGTGGACTGGCCGTGTTATAGACTGCTGACGTGTGTCTCACGGGATGTGCTTCCTGTTCTCTGAAGCCAATCGTTTGTTCACCAGTGAGAGGCCGTGGCGCAGCCTGGCTGCTGGGGGAGGGGAGGGTAGGGGAGGGGAGTGGAGGGGAGTGGAGGGGAGTGACCATAGCTGGCTGTGAGATATGTTTATCGAAAACTCCGAAGCCACCTGCTGGCTCAATAGTGAGGCAGCGCCTCAAAATATGGCTGCTGGTGCTGGCCCTGGGGAGGGACTGCCCGTGGCTTAAATGAATATTAAATATTTATTGTACTGGCACTTATATAGCGCTGTACCCCCTGACGAGGCGCTGCGGCAGTCCGCTCCCCTCGTAGCAACATCATGACCACCGTGACACCGTACCACGTATTAACTTAATATGTAGAGGGGGGGGGGGGGGGGGGGAGAGGTGGGGTTGTTTGGGCGTGAACTATGTCCATGCTTTCTTGCAGAAAGTTCCCATACTTTTTGCTAAAAAAAGCTGTACATTATGCAATGTAATCATGCCCGCAATGCCCGTGTGCTAAATTCGCCCTCTATAATATAACTGCAAATATTTAAATAAATAAAAGATCGCATCCCTGCACGGTTAAAACCAAGATTGAGCTGCTGCAGGAGCGGGTCTCCAGGGAAGCCGAGGGGAAGGGACAGGGAGCTGAACAAGAAGCTAGTCTTCCCATGAGAGTGACTGCCACCTAAAGAAATGCAAATGTGTTCAATTGGTTAATCTGCGAATGTAAAGGCTGCTTGGAAGGCAGTATATGGTTTGATTGATGGGGTCACCTGAGGCTTCATGGAGACAAAGATGCATTCTGAAAGGTGATGTGTGCTACCTGCCGAGTTCTGGAGCGTGGCCTTTTAATGTGCACTTATTCAAATTATTTCCACTAGGTACAGTCTGATTGTGTATTACTAAAATATATATATTCAAAGTACTTGTTTCATCTTAAGTCACCTTGCTGTGCTGCGTGACAGGGAAAAGGCAGCAATGCGCCTCATTTAAAAGAATACAGTGCATTGCGGCCTTCGTCCCTGCGTTAGTTCCTTTTTGGCAGCCTAGCGCCAATGCAGGCATCCATGCATCATGGGGCAAGGGTGTCTGTATTGCATACAGGATTGTTTTTGTGCATGAAGAGGCACCTTCCTACACAAAACTATTCTGAAAGGCACATTCCTCTTTCTAGGTGTGCTGCAGAATCCAGCACACAAAAAAGAGGACGTAACAAGGAGAAATAAAGAGACCTCTCCTGGTTACGCCTCCCCTGAGAAGGCTTATCTTTTTGTCGCATTCCCATGTCTACAACTTTTGGTAAATCTTAGAATGTATCAAAATCCCAGGGAGTTGAGTAGGAACACCCACGCAACACCCATGGAACGCCTTCCCTGGGCAGAGTAACGCAACGCAGCAATTTATGCTGCAATGCGTTATTCCAGATTTATGAAGCCACTCAGGGCCATGCGAACTGGCCTCATAAATCACATTTTGAACTTGTGTCGCTCCACGTTGCATGGTGCAAGAGCAATGTAACTCCCCTTGTAATTATGCAACTAAATCTTTTTGCACATCTTGAGGAAGCCTCCCTTAAACTGTGTATAATGCACTCATAAAATAATGATTTACATGTTCACCATGCTTTATGTGAAAGCCCGGGACATCGTAGCACTATAAATACACAAGGCACTATTTCTCACTTCGCGGACCAGGACTAATTTATTTGACTCTCTAGAACTGTGCTGTTGGGGACACAAGAGGACTTCAAGTCCCACAATGCCCTTGAGGTGTTTGGATGATTGTAGGAAACTAGGACTTTTTTGCAGTAGTCCCTAACTTTCTTGCCTGGTATGTGACGCAACATTGACTGAATTGCTCTGGGTTCCTGCTAGCCCAGTTCTAAAAAGTGAAAACACAACATGGTACACACCCTGTGTGCAATGTCCCCTAACACTACATGTAATATTTGTAAGTCAACCATATTGAAGGCCTTACACCCTAAGGCAGGGTGCATTATACTACATGTGAGGACATATCTGCATGAGCAGATATGTCGATGTGCTGAGCAGTTCAATTATTGACAGTACAAGTGAACTGGGAAGCCATCTTAAGGTTTGTACTGGGAACTGGCCAAAACATGTTTCCCAGCTACATAACTGCTTCACTGAAACCTATAGTGTTTGCTATTCAAGTTCAAGTTCAATTTTATTGCATGATTAATAAAAATCGTTACAATCTTCTTCTAATTAAAACATAAAAAATTACCCACAGTAAAAATGTACTCTCATTGTTAAACTTCCCTGTACAGTTTTAAAAAGCCGTTCGTTATTTCCCCCCTGGGCAGTACCTTTTAAAAAAAAAAAAATTCAGTTCAAGTTCTTGGTCAAAGAATTATTGGAGTTATAAGTGCCTCGATGATCTTCCGGCCTTGGTCCGACCATTGTTCTCAGCCTTGACTACATTTTTCCATTAAGTTTCCTGCAGCTGTTTTTTTACCTCGTTCATCAATTTAAGTCCCCGACATGCCAGGATAGAAGAAGTACCTCCCAGTCAGCTTATTACAGCTTGCCGACATGAGCTTATGTTCAGAGTGATGAAAATATCTCGTAAGTACTGTCTTCTTAAAACCATAAGTGCCGGACATACACATAACAAGTGAGTTAGTGTTTCGTTGTGGTATCCGCACAGTCTGCAGTGGGGACTTTCTTTTTGAAATTTCCAAGATGGTCTTAAGTCCTTGGAATAGTGCTGACCCATTCGGTAGTCTATATAAATCTTTTTTAAATTTTGACTAAAATGGGTGGCTAGGTAACCCTGTGGTTTTTGTCGATTGTAGGAGGAGATTACTGTCCAGGCGTGGCACCTTTTAATCAGTGTTTTTTTGTCCTCTAGTAGTGATTTACTTTTTGCGGCGCCGTTGGCTACTTTGCTAAAATTTGCTTGGTCTGTTTCTTTGTTCCATTCCTCTAATAGATCTAGTTCGGACAGACAGGTACTCAAATAGGTTCCCCATGAGTTTGTAGGAGGCTGACTGTCCTGAAATTTTATTTCTTCCCAACAGTTGTTGTCCATTGACTCGGTTGGGGCTGAGCGGAGTTTATGACATAATTTAACGAAGCTTGTCATAGACCGAAATTTTTGATTTTGTAGGCCAAATTCAAGGCGGACTTGTGCTGGAGAGGCTGATTGTGGCAGTTTAAACACTGCTTTGTATATTTTATTTTGTAATTCGTTTAATATTTTCGCCTCCCTTCCAAGCCACGTGACTAGTCCGTATGACAGCGTTGGTAGGATTTGAGCGGCCATTACTTATAGAAGGTGAGTGTAGATGGGGCCGGCCATTTTTAGTTGTAGTTTCTTACACGCATAAATTAGTGTTTGTGACTTCGCCTTTATTGCCAAGGTGTTCTCCTTGTTTGAGTTACCTTGCCCGAGAGTTGCGCCTAAGTACTTGTAAGATTTCTGTTCTTCTAGCGCTGACTCGTTAATTGTCCATTTAAATTTGATTTTCTTTTGCTCCATTAGCCGGAGCACTTTTGTTTTTTCCTTGTTCAGTTCCAGATTTTCTTGGTCTAAATAGGATAGTAGCCTGTTTATTAAACGTTGTAAGCCTATTGGCGTTTTACTTAATAGGACAATGTCGTCTGCGTACTGCAGTATTGGGATTGGGACGTTGCCCAGTTTAGGCGCGTGACTTTCGATTTTTTTCTGAGTTTCTGCCTATATCTGCCAGATATAAGTTGAATAGACAGGGGGCTAAAACACAACCTTGTTTTAGGCCGTCCTGGGTTTCGATTTTTGATGTTAAACTGGACCCTTATCCTTGTTTTACCCTTGCCCATGTATCACTGTACAAACCTATTATTGCGTTTAGTAGGCTGTGGGGCAACCCTCACTCTTTGAGCTTTCCCCATAGCCTGGACCTGCTCACTCGATTAAAAGCTGCTTTTATGTCTACAAAGCACCTGTATAATCGTTGGTTCTTTGTATCCACGTTCTCCATTAATAGTGCCAGAATTGTCAGATTTGTTGTTGTCCCCATCCCCTGTCTGATTCCACTGGGAATTAGGTTGTTGTTTTCCACCCATTCTTGCATCTGCTCCAAAACGCATGAGGCATAAAGTTTTGCTTCCACGTCTATCAACCTATAGTTCCCTGGATCTCTTCTGTTTCCTTTTTTTGTAGATAGGGTGGATGATGTTTCCTTTCAAAGATGTTGGCATTTGTCCTTGTGTGAAAACTTGGTTAAACAGCGCTGTTAGAATTTTGGACCAAAAGTCCACATTAAATTTAAATACTGCTGTCGGTAGACCGTTCGGTCTGGGAGCGCCCTCTGGTTTGAGCTTTTGTATTAATTTTTTAAGCAGTTGCAACTAGTCAAAGTGGGTTGTTCGTTAACCCCTTTTTCGCTTTCCAGGTCTTTGGGCTTTGTTTCGCTAAACTGGGTAGCTGCTAGATTACTTAGTTCCAATTTCTTTTTTGTTCCTTGGATCTTGTCATTTGAGTGAGGTTCCTTTCTTGAGTAAAGGTTCCTCACGTGGTCCTCCCATCCACTGCCACCAATTTCGGGGTCCTGGATCAGTGCTACACCTTTGTTTAGGTTGTTAATGATGCCCCAAAAGTCCCGTGAGTTTTGCTTTTTGCTTGCGAATAGGAGATTTGCTCAAATAGATTCTTTGTACTTGGCATTTGCGGTCCACAGCATTTTCCTGTAATGTTTTCTCAAACTCCTGATGATGCTACAGTTTGGTATGATTCCCTGTTTTTTCTTTCTCAGCTGCCTCCGTAACTCCTGGGCTATTTTTTTTTCTCTTTTCCTGCCTTAAGTCGCTGTTATACCACGGTTCTCTCAGCACTTTTGTGCCTCTTTGTGTTGCTGGAGGGGCGGAGTGCTTTTGGATCAAGTCCTCTACCAGGTTTTCCCAGTTTTTTACATATTCTCCATCTTTTTGGTGGCCGAGTTTTGTCATAAATGTTCTTGCTGTTGCCTGGATGTCTTTCGTTTCACCTCCTCTCCATCTTATTTTTCACAGGTTAAATTTCCCCGGTTGTTGCAACAAGGAGGTTATTTTTTCTGCCCGAGCTACTGCAATGTTCATTCGTATAGTTTGGGGAAAATGATCACTTTCTATACGCTGGACTATGGTGTAGTCCTCAATGGCATATTTTAGGCCGTCGCTTATTATTGTAAAGTCAATGGTTGCCATAACTTTACCGCTCGTGTAAGTTGGTGCCAGCGGTGGGTCGCCTTTTTTCCTATTTTTTAGAATTATTAATCCCAATGTTTTTAATTTACTCAGTGAGACTAATTTATGCCCTTCTGATGGACCTTTGTCCTGATTATGACTGCTATTACCATCACTCATTAAATTGCAGTTCAAGTCCCCTGATATTATCAATGGGCATTGATTATTTGATTTTTGTAAGGCTTTGATTAGCTTAGTAAGTGTGGCCATTTTTTAGTTTTTAGTTGCTCGGTCGGGATGAATGTAAACGTTTATTATAAGCAGTTGCTGCTGGGGATTAATAGTGATTTTTATTACTTGGACCCAACTCAGCCCCACGTCCTGTTCCTCTGTTTGCCAGTTGAATTTTTGTGACACATACATTGATAGCCCTCCGCGTGGGTGCCCATATTTGGACAATCTCTCTGCCAATATGTGGTGTTCGGTGAATCCCGGAATTGCAGGATAAGTTAAGTTCCAAGTCTCTTGTAAGAGAATTATGTCATGATTCTGAAAGAAAGATTGGGTTTCATGGTCCTGGTCCGTACCGCTGAATTCATGTATGTTTTATGAGCACATGTTGATCTTTGCCAGATAACTTTTTTTTCTGTGTAATGGTCCTGGCTGTTTTTACTTGTTGGTAAATTTGCGTCTGTTCTAGGAACTCTTTTGGCTTAGTGCCATTGGGATCCACGCCCAGTCCTGATCGACCCTAAGGGGCCCTCCTTTGTGTGTCTGTTTTGTTTGGTTGTCCGTTGTTCCAGAGTTTAGTTCCTGGTATGTCGCTCGGGCTCTACAGAGGCACGATGTTTGCTTGCAGCTTCGGGTAAGATGGACTATTCGAGAGGGGATATGGATATCTTGGGCGCATATGTTGCTTCAGGGTTATTCCCCAGCTCTCGAATGATGATCTGTTAGCGAAGATCTTGGCCGCTAACTCCTTAGAAGCCCAGGTAGTCATGGAGCCTTCAATATCTGGGTTGAAGACTCCATATATCTGGGTTGTCTTTGTTTTGAAGAAACTCCACTGCTACAATGTCTCGAGAGACTATTCCCCTTAATTCTGGTGTTGCCTTAATTAGTCTTGTTATGTTCCCTCTGTTTAGAATGTCCTGCCTGCCCTTTGTTACATATTCTGGTGTAAAGTGACCGTACTGGTTCAATGTCGTCCAGGGCGTTCTTTTGGTTTCTTTGAGAGACCAGTTGGAGATCTTCAGTTCTGCTTGCTGAGTTGGATTTGTTTTCAACTGTTTCCTGTCCCGTATGGGCCTCTTCCCTCGTTTCCCTATTCTTTACATGTCCTCCTTGAGTGTTTTGTTTAATTTCGGCTTGTTCTCAAATTTTTATTTGTGCAATGCATTGCCGGTCGTTTCCATATTTAGTGATCTTAATTGGGCTCTGATCTGCCACTAGCTGCTCAGATTTTTTTTCCTGTTTCTGCATGCTTGTGTTTTTGTCCAAGAGTCCGTGGACATACTTTCGTGCTCTCTCTATGCTCGGGTACTTTAAGGACTGACAGACTTCTGTGGTTGCACATGTATCACTTAAAGATGACAAGTCTTTTTCTGGTTGTTTTTGTCGGGGATCATCCACCGATATTCTCATGGTCGTTGTTTGTTTGTTTGACCTCTTTATGTTAGTTGTACCAGTAGCTTCTTGTGGATCCTGAGTCGGTCCCTCGAGTGTTGATGGTTCTGGCTCTTGGGTGTGTTCCGCTGTGATTGATTTCTTGATTGAATAACTTACCTTTCCGAATCTGATACTTTCGGTATGTTGGTGGAGACGTTCGGAAAATAATTTATCCTTTCTGAATCTTGTCCTGTGTTCTTCTTGAATATTGAGAAGAAATGTATTGTGGCTGTCGATTGTTTACTTTTTAATTTGGGCCTTGCCTTCCTTGCTCGTTTCCTTTTTCTTTTCATTAGTTTGTCTTGAGGCTGAGAGTCGGAGTTGACCTGATGTTCTTTTAATTGAACTTTGTGGCTTTCAATTTCCGCCTTTTGAGCCTCTATGTAGTCGACGGGATCACATTTTCCGTCCCCCTTGTTGCTGTACTTTTGGTTTGACTGGTTGTTTGGGACGTTTGATCTTTCTTTGCTGGATTTTTTTTCTGGGGAGTCTTGATTACCCTTCCGCTTGTTTGCTATCTTTACTACTCCGAGTATGCATTTTAAGATTTCTGGGAGTTGATCCGTATTTCCTTTATTGAAATGATCCTTGCTTCCTTTGTTTACCAATAAGGCCATTATAGAGTCTGCCTTGGAGCTAATATTTGCGATATGCTCTGCAATAATGTTTATAAGGTCGATTTGGACCTCCATTTTGTCAGACTGATAATTGAGTGCCCTTATGGCTTGATTCAATGAACTTATTAACGCATTCTCTCAATGTGCGTCAGGCTGTTGGCTTCCCCCACTCCCTTCTGGTTCATCCAAGTATACGATCATACTTGCCGATGAGATGGAAATTGGAACTTGCATGTTGCTGTTACTTTCTCTACTTCAGCAACTAGCACTGTCTTCTATCAGGATTCTTTGAATTCCACTGTTTTCCGTTAAGTTGTGTGGAGTGGATGACACTAGGCCCGTCCCGCGCTCCTTACAGGTTAATTCCTGTGCTAAGGTGGGCCCTAGCGGAAGTGTTTTTATTGCTGTTGTTTTAGTGATTTTGGTCAAGTTTGAGTCGTTTGGAACTAGGAGGGAGTTCGACCAGGTATCCTCCCCTTCTAGTCTCTGTTTTATCCATTTTTCCGTTTCTCTGGGATTTGTCTCTTTACATGGGTCGTGTTGATTTTTATGCCCCGAATTGTTCTTGTATTCCATGTTGTTAAAGGAGTTCTCCAGTAGTTCCTTTCCCGGTGATGTCGATGAAGTCGGTGAAATTTGATGTTCACCCTTTGTGTCTTTCTTTCTTGTAGAGGATTTATTTATTTCCACTCCTCTAGTCAGTTCCGTTTCTGTAGATGATCTGTTTGGTTTGTGGACTAGGGCCTGCACTATTTCCGGATTTTTCCCTAGGTGATGTTTTTTCCGTTGTTCGGCGAACGGGGCAGATGAGGGGGAAGTGGCGTCGTAGGGAGTTGGTACCAATGGCTGCTTGTCCTGATTTGAAGATTCAAACAAGCCTGATAATTTTGGCTTGTCGGGCTGAATGGGGTTCGGTAGGTTTAATGCCTCCTTTGTTGATGCGAAGAGTGCGGACACCGGGTCCTTTAGAAAAAAGAATTTATTAATCTTCTGCTGCTGTTTTCCTGAGGTTAGGCCGATCTTGTCTGGTGTCGGGACTGATCCTGCCATCTCGCTCTCCCCTTGGACAGGTGGCTCCCCCTTTTGGGCTGGAGAGAGACTCTTGGAGGGATTTACCTAGGTTAATTTTTTTAACTTTCTTACTAAGTGAGGCTTTACTTGATAACGCTTGCCGGTTTGTACCCAATCATATTCTCCTTGTTTTTTTTTTTTTTTTGCACATAATAACAGGACTTATGGACTCCTCTAACTTATGGACTCCTCTCATTTACTCTTTGTTTAGTTTTATTAGTGTCCCTTTACCTAGTTGGATTTAGGTTCTCCTCGCTCTCTTCCTGTCTTTCTTGACTCTCTGCCTCTCTTGCAGTTTCTGTTAAAGTGTTTATGTGGAGCTGCAGAGCTTTTTACCAGTCACGCTTCTATTGAAGTCACTTTTGTGAGAGAGTGTTCAACTTAACTGGTTAATTAGGCTTGTCCTCCTTTTTTTTTTTCTTTTTTTCCGTCTTGCGCCCTAGCAACTTGATGCAGTGTTTTTATCATTTTTTTGACTAAATTTGATGAGTTTTGATGAGTTCTGATGATTTAAGCCTTGTTAAGCCTTGTAATAAGGCTCCTGTGTCATGCGACAAGTTTTGTCAGAAGACTGTAGTTTTCTGTTGTTTTTCTGTAACTCCTGCAGGGTACAGGAGAGATGGGGCGAGTTGATGTATTGCAAGCCTCCGGAGGTGGCTCCAGAGGTGACTGCTTAGCCTCTAAGCCTCTAATCCTTTGATGCAGGGTGGAGCTTGGGTGAAGCAGCAGTGGTGGGGGCAGCTACGGTACCAAATGCTCACTACCGTCAAGACAAGTAGGTGGAGCTCATGAGGGGACTAGCGGCGATCGGAGCTCACAGGGTACTGCAGGCAAATCAGACCTAGTCAGGCAGCTTTTCAGTCAACTCCCTGGGCTCTTACTTCGCGGCCGCCTCTATCGGCAGCTGCGCTCGCGTCTCTGCACCCTTACCCTCGAGCGCCCACATACCGGTCGCTCTCACCTCTCGCCTCTCTCGTCTACCGGGCGGACGATGATGTGGCCACTTCGCGCTGACTCGTGAACACTGGAGTTGCTGGAATTGCTGGAATCGCGGGAAAAAACCCGGGTGTCCACCGGCGGGGTCTGCTGCCTTCGGTGCATTCGCTCTGCTCTTGCCACTCAGTGCTCCTCCTCTGACACGTGATCCAATCGAGCGCATTCAACCGCTGTTTGCTATTAAGCACCTCATATTAATAAACCCACACTAATGTCAGTATTGGAATTATTAATACATGCACCCAGGAGTACCTTAGAGATGCCCCCTGACAACTTACCGACCTCTATTGTATCGGCTTACTGGTCCTGTTCAGCCTGCCACCACAGACGTGTTTCTGACCTCTTGGAAGTGAGAGCCCACACTCCGAGTTCTGAAACAATGCCTTCTCTGATAAGAGGTGTTATCACCTCCTCCAAGCAGGATGTCTCATAATTAGCATATCAAGGTAGGAGGCTTCAAAGGTCTACATCCCCTTTGATATGTGACCCTGGATTCCCCCAGATACAGAACATTACCACCCCCTGCCCAGGACCCATTTGGCACCAGGACAGGTGGGAAAATTAGCTAGTCAGTAGGTGTGTTCACCCTCAGGCAAGTACCACCCCTAAGGTGGGGTAAATGAAGCGAACATGGCTATCAAAATTCCCCCATCTTGGTCATTTGTGGAAATAGGTCTATGCTCACTTCTCATATAGCGGGTTCAGTCATCCTAAAGGTAGGTAGCCTGACACTCCCTGTAACACCCATAAACACAGTATTGGGTGGCACCCCTGATGTCAGGCCTTGAAATTCGCCGGATACAAAGAAGGAGTGGACAAAGAAGATTGCTGACCTGAGAACAGAGGAGCAACGACTGACTTGGCACCAACAATTTGGAGCCAACCCTGTCAGCCTGGCTGCTGCACCCGACCTCGTGGAGAAACTGGCTTGTCCTACTGCTGTGCAGAATCCAGGCAACCTGGAGGGCTGCCAGTGCTTCGCGAATCACCAGAGAACTCCCTTAAAGTTGAGGAGCTACTCCCCTGTAGCTGAATGCACCAAAGAAGCAAAGTCCGGTTGACCATCCTACCACTTACTGGGACTACAGATGCTGCATCCACCCAGGAGGAGGTCGCCGTGATCCCACAGGTCCGATCCGTCCTCCCTCCAAGTGTGGGGATGCCAGGACCGACCTGAACTGCACAGTACCAATACCTGGGGGACCAGACTCCTTGCAACAACCAAGGCTTGTCGTGTCGAGACCGGACACCAACACCAAGGAAGACTGACCTGTACGTCGAGGGACTACATTTACAGTGAGACCAACATCGAGAGTAGCCTTGCTGCCCTGTTTGCCCCTTTTCTGCAGAACCAAAGACAAAGATAGTGCCTTCGAGCACCACCGCCCACAATTCAAAGTACCTCTGCACCCATGACGTACAGCCCGAGTCCAGTGGAGGTTACGGTCCAACGGGTTCCTGAGACCCTCAAAGGCTGTGCCTACCCTTGGGTTTGTCTAGACTGACTCCCAGTTGGTGCCTGAAGCCCCTTGGTGCAGGTCCCTCTCAACAGCGAGTGTGTCTTGCAGCACGGATCCGACGCCTAAAGACACCACTGCATAAAAAAAAATAAAAAAAAAAATGTGTATACTTGTAAAGCGCACTGTGACTCCATCTCGGAGTGTCCTGGCGCTGTATACCACTGGGGAACCCTTCCTGGCTTTCCCTGTGAGATGGTCCCTCCTGGGCACCCCCAAGGTGAAGCCAGGCATCCCCGGCGCTGAAGGGGCCATTGTGGAGATTAAGCAAGCTATTGCCCAGATTTGCAGAGTGAAACCCATGGTTAGAGTAGGCACTGAGGCGAGAATTGTCGAGTCTGCGGACATTTTGACCCAAGACCCTGCTGCGTCGGGAATTGAACCCTGGTTCCAGGCTAACCTCTGCTTCCGGGTCTGCCGCTTCTAACCAGTGAGCCACCTTATGCTAATATTCTTAAAATCTTCCCCCTTTTCGGCACGGACAATCTGAGGTCTGGCCTGAGTTTAGGATAAGGTAATGCATTGGTTGGCCAAATGGGTGGGTAATATCTGGCATCTGAGTATGGATAGCATCATGGTGAGAAGAGTTGAATGAGTTGACCTTAGCCCTAAGTCTTGTCCAGGGAACTGTGTTGTGGTGAATTGTGGACCTTGTATCACTGTGCCTGTCTTCTTGGATAGCTTAAATCCCTTTCATTAGTACAGGGTGAGATTGAAGTACTTCCTCTAGGTTACTTTTATAGACTGAGCAATCTCAAAAAACCTCCACAAAGTCATATGCAAGTAAGGATTTACGGGGCAGTGGGCAAGGCTTGAAATATTGTGACTTCTAACAGTTTAGCCCTTCTTGACCCAGTGTTAACTAAATTTATTGATTTACTTGGGCACATAGGGATCCTATTTTTAGCTCCATAGAGCCATCTTTAGAACTCAAGCTTCCTTCTCCAGGGCTAGATTATTTTCCAGATTACTAGCATTAGGAGAAAGGAAATGCTTCTGACTCCAGTCTGAAACCAAGTTTAAATTTTGTCATGGAATGTGGTGAGTATTACTACCAAATTGGATAATCCTGACTTGATTTTTCTCCTCGGGAGCTTTAACATTCGCCGTTTTCAAGAGATTTTGGCTGCACACTGTTTCCATGTAGATGGCTAATCAACCTTACATATGCCCACACTTCGCTTCTTGAGACATGAATGTATGGGGTTCTAAAAAAAAAGGCACAGGCAATGCCAGTTTGGGCATACATATGGACCACCAGAGTTGGCTCCAGACTTGTTAATTATAAATCTGCTTAAAGTGTTCATACAGGTCATGAAACAATGTTTTCTACTTCAATCCGAGTCCGTGTATGTGTCATTTATAAAGGGGCAACCAAGCTAGCCGCCTAAACAGGAGTGTGGGATGCTTGATTTCCTGGGGAGGACCTATGTCACTTTGATCACAACCCGTATAGGAAGGCTTTGAATAATTGGTTGTTAAATATAGCCTTAGTTTTGCTCATGATTTTTGCCATAGGTCTCGTTTAGTTTAATCTGTACTGATGTTTCACAGCAGGGTATGACTACTACTATAGATTTTATTTAATTTTATAATTTGTGTCTTAATGCTTTTGATTTTAACACCCTTCCAACGTGTATCAGCAATCTTAATCCTCTATTAGTTAAATTCAAATTGAGCTCTCAGGTGGATATAACTCATGTCATACTGGAGAATATTGAGGTGGTCAGGACAAACGGACCCGTGGTTAAATGGTGTAATGTGAATACTTACCAGTTAATCGATGACCTAGTTTGCCAGAATTTCCATGGGTTTATGGTTTGACTACAGGATGGGGAAGAAGTTAACAATATTAAGTGTGCCTTTTATGGGATCTCTAGCGCTGTCAAGAGGTTGTTGACAGGCCGGCATTGCCCTCTGAGGGATAACCACTCAGGTTGGTTGGACCGAGCATGTACAAACAAGCATAGAAACCCCTGGGTGGACCTTGCTAAGTCTCCTAGATACAAAGATGAGTTTCAAAGACGTAGACGTAATTATAAAATGCCATTCAGATCTGGAGAACCACGATTAGCGAAGATGCCTTGTCTTTCTGTGATTATTGTGACATCACCAATTTTTGGAAGGTTATTATTGCTGCATTTCTTTATGGAGCCTTCAGCACCATTTATGGATGCTTACATCACTGAGAATACTTGGGAAACCTATTTGGAGGACATCTATGCCCAGCCTCCATCCAATATGCCAGCCTCCATTTGATATGATCTCTATTGACAAAAATCTTATCTCTGATGCAACAATGAGGAATCTGTTAATATGTGATTATGCCAAGGTACTGCTAGTGGTTAATATGAGATGAAGTGGAAGCTCCCCTGCCACCGATGGTGTTCTTTAGACGTGTTTAAGTCTAACACTGACTTCTGGGCGCCTGTCCTGCCAAACGTTTTAAGGTTTGTGGCCAAGTGTGGTCCTCCTAGTTTGTGGTCTGAATCTATTATTGCCAATATTTTTTAAAAAGGAGTCAGAGGAAACCCAAAATGCTACTGCTCAATCTCACTCTTAGACTAATTGGTTAAGGTTGTAGGACAAATATACCTTACGGACAACCACTCTGGCTTTAGGAAAGCCAGGGTGGAGAATCTCATCTTTGTCAATGGAAATGGCGTGTTTAGGTGTCTTCTGCCTGATTAACCTCATGGCCAGTGTAACATTGGTATGAAGAATATAATGAATCCAGGTCAATTAAGAGAAGCTCTTTATTGAAGCACCCTCAGTCACAGCCCGGGTAATAATCTCTCCTCACAAACCGTCCTACCCTGAGCAATAGATGTTGGTTCTAGTACATTGGGGATGGATGGTTCCAATGTCAACGGGAAGGAACAGGGGTATGCAGAAGATACCACGCCGGGGCACCGAGGAGCAGTGTATAAACATACACCTAATAATAGGTAAATATACCATGGCGTTGGTGCACCTGTCTTTCATGGATCTCAGCAGTGGGTTCGCCTCTGTGAAACATCCAAAGCTATGTTCCATCATGTTAAACATGAGGGTGGATCAGACTTTAATTCAGTTTCGGAGACAATTGTACATGGATGTTTCATCCAGGATATATTTTAGCCTGAATGGGTAGTGCACTAAACCATCTGGGATAGTGCACTGCCCGTGTGATGGTTGTTTGACCCACAGTGCCCTACATTTTCTATCTTTCTATAAATGTAACCGGGGGTCAAGGCTGTGCTGTCTGATCACTGCTCAAGAAACATCTTTTCAGGCAATGTGTACAGGCTTTGCTATTCTTACAACTACAGTCTATTGATATTTGCTCAGCTGTCATTTATTTTATAATGCAGAGTCTTAGACTGAATAATGATTTTTTTATTACCTCTAGTACGGTCTATATTACTATGGGTGTATTTCCACTGTACCATATATATTATTATTATTGATGTATTTCTGCTTTTATATAGGAACCAATGAATGGATTGTAAGGTTATATTTTAATTTATGGAAGGTATTTCCTATTTTGATGATGAATGTATTGATGTACTGTTCTCTTTTATGGTTTGAAAAACCAAATAAAGGTTTGTATTGATCCATTAATTCTCTGGTTACACACAGGCATCACAATAACCACCTGAGGTTTCATGACCTAACAAATTGCACTTCCTGCAGCTTTGTTTAGCTTGCAGTTACCTTAAGGCAAAAGAACAACAAAATAGTTACAGACTATTTTGTTCTTCTAGCCACGACCTTAACCTTGCCCCGTTCCCCCTCACCTGGCCCCTCGCTCGCTGATCCCACTTCCACTGCACTCAGGATCACAGTTCCCCTATTTTTTAATGTATTTTAATTGTGGAATCAATAGCAGAATACACAAGGATGCTCCACTTTGGAATAACAGTGATTTTCACATGGACTGAATAGAACTCGCCTGGACAGAGTGGGAAAATAAGGGCATTAAAGTTGCTTAATAAGGCCTATTGGTTATCAGATTGCAGACGCAGGCACCTCTCCTATCCTTACCCATATCCAATGAGCATTGGTAAAGACAATAGTTCTCGATTATGTGAGAGTGATTGGCTTGGTCAATGTCTTTTAGCCATGTTGTACAGCAGCGTGGTTGAAAGTTAGGGAAAATAAGAGTTTTTATGTGGCCAGAGCTGGCTGTGTAATAGTGATTTCTTTTTTCAAGCGGGAGGCTTGGGGAAAACAACACAGGAGGTGTGGGGTTGGAGTAAGCAACACAACCCGTGAGGTGTCCAAGTGGGGGGTGGGGCATGCAATACAATTTCAGAGGATGTGAGGAGGACAAAGCAAGCAACATAACCAGGGCTGGACTGGCCGTAGCGGGCAACGGGCAATCCCCCGGTGGGCCGCACGGGTGGGGGTGGAGGGGGCTTATTTGGGCCCCTGGGGGCCGTTTTTGCAGCATATCGGCCCTGTAACAAAATCGGCCGAAAACCGGCCCTAGCAAAGAGCTTGATGGCACCCCCAATCCCCCGGGGGGGCGGCCGTTCACTTTGCCAGGGCCGGTTTTGGTTCCCAGTCCGGCCCTGAACATAACGCAGGAGTGCAGCAGGCAACACAGTGTGGGCGAGGAGCAGGGGAGAGGGCAAGCAATGCGGGGAGGGGGCAGGAGGGACAGGACAAACATGACAATTTAAGAGGGGTACAAGGGCAGGGGCAGCTCTAGGCTCATGGTGGCCCTGGGCAGAGAGCGTAGGTAGACGCCCCTGGAGGAACGCAGGCGCAGAGGCCAGTGAAGAGGGGGGGATAGATGGCCTGCCATCACATGCATTCTTATGGAGTTCTACAACTGAAAGGAAAAAGTAGCTCCGAAAGTGGTAGCAGTTAAAGGACATTTGGTAAGGAAGCATTATTTGGGACATGCTCCAGTGGAGGGACAAACACACAAAGATGAAGTGATACTGGTACGCGCTGACCAAAGAGAAGCAAGAAGATGAAGGCGATGATGAAGCCAACCAATGGTAAGCAATGGCTGCACACTAAGCCCCCTGTAAGTAAACAAAAATGTCTTGCTTTGTTGCAATATAAATGTGAACCATGTAAATCATTGAGGTGCTGAAGCACAAGAAAAATCAAATGGCAATTGTGATCCTTTTGCGTGACTGTCCTTATAACTACTTGTAACTACGAGCCCATTTCTGTGCAAGACGGCAGTATGGAGCTCAGAAATGGACAGAAAGTCGATGGACCTGATTCACAGAACTAACTTAAGACAAAATCCTAAACTTACTACCATTTTGGTATTCACAGAAGGCACTTACTCATTTTGGTATTCACAGAAGGCACTTACTCATTTTGGTATTCACAGAAGGCACTTACTCATTTCGGTATTCACAGAAGTTAGTAGTCCTAACTTTAGGACTAGCCCCAAAGTATCTGGCTTTCTGCACCTATTGATCGCCTGTTCCAGCCATCCAGAAAAAGTGAATTGCTGGTTTTAAATATGAGAAGAAACAACCCAGGAAAATGAACACATGAGGTTTATAAAACCAATATGCATGACTGATGCATTCTGTACGAAATACAGGATAGTGTTGACTGTAACTGGTGGAAAGAAGAGATTAAAGTGAATTGTGTTCCACCCAAAATAAAGAAGGCAATCATTTGTTGAAACTAACTCACTAACCTGGAATTTGTTTCAAAGACTATCATCATGTGCAGCAGCGGCTGCTCGGCTATGGTGGAGGAGCGCCGCTCCCCCAACAACGTCAGGAAAGGAAAAATAAAACGATAGTAAACACTCATTTTATTTTTCCTTTCCTGCCGAGTTATGGGGGCGGGGCCAGGGGATGGCAAGAGGAGGGGTAGTGCACTCCCTTCAGTGTGCAAGACGGTTTGGCAGGTCATCTCAGGCAGGCCAAGCCATCATACGCATTGAAGCTAACTCCAACCCAGCTGCATTGCTGGGTTGGAGAGAGCAGGCATAGACTCCCAGTCTGTCTGTGAGTGCAAATCAAGGGCACTCATGCCAATCCTGAAGCTGCTCTCATGCATGAGAGCAGCTCAAGGATTGGCTGCAGGCCAGACTAGGAGCCTGTGCCTGCTAGAAGAGGAGCAGAAGAGTGTGACACGGCTGGCTACAGGTAAGTTTTTTTATTATTATAATTTTTTCTTTTGCCCACCGGCAAAACACCTACGCTCCAACCTCGCTCTCCCCGCCTGCCCGCCCTGCGTCCACAACACCGGCCGCTACTGGTCATGTGGTGTTTAAAAGGGCAGAATGCAGTGAAAATCGGGGGATAATTACAAAGAAGTGGCGGAGTGAGGCGTTAGTCGTCATGGCTTAGCGCCTCACTCCACCATTTCAGAAACCAAGACTGCACCATATTTACAAGAATATGGTGCAGCCTTGCATTTACCCCTGCGCTACACTTAGCAGTGTAGTGCCACTGCCAACGCAGGCACCCCTTCACCGTAGTGCAAGGGTGTCTGCGTGCAGGGGAAGATTGTTTATGTACAGGAAGGTCCCCCTTCCTGCACATAAACAATCTTGAAATGCCATTTTACCACTTCTATGTGTGCTGCTTAATGCAGCACACATGGAAGTTGCAAAATTAATTTTATTTTTAAAAGATTGTTTATGTGCAGGAAGGGTCAACTTCCTGAACATAAACAATCCCAGGAGTTTTTTTTTACCATGTGTGCTGCACAAGGCAGCACACATGAAAAAAGCAGAAACGAGGAGAAATAAAACATTTCTCCTCATTTCGCCAAGTTAAGACCAGGTTTTCCCAGGTCTTAATTTTGGAGCTGCCTCCTATTTACGCTGTCCTTGTAAATAGGGGGCGGTGTCAAAATCAATGTGTGTTGCGGTAGAACGCGCAGTGCAACACACACTGCCCACCCCTTTCATACTAAGTGTAGTGTGAAAGGGGGCTTATTTACAAGGCAGCGTTAAGTGGCTTAATGCTGCCTTGTAAATAAGGCGAAGCCCCTATCGCCACGGAAACGTCACTAATAGTGACGTTTCTGTGGCGATAGGAGCTTGTACATATGCCTATAGTTTTCTAACCATAGCCCATGTTGCAACTGCAGCTGGTAAACACATTGTAGGACATATAGCAGGTGTCTGAAAAGCGGCTCTGAGACTAAATAGTCGGACATGTAACAAGAACAATAATTTTTTAAACTACCCTGTCTGGAAAAACTGAACAGAAATAGAAATCCTTCACACCTGAAAGGCGAAAGACGTGGTCAGGGCCGGATTGGCTGTATCGGGCACCGGGCGTTTTCCCGGTGGGCTGCCAGGGTGGGGGCTGGTTTTGAGCCCCTGGGGGCCGTTTTTGTTATCGGGGCCAGCAATATCGGCCCCCTGTAACATAATCTGCCAAAACCGGCTCTAGCAAACAGCTGGCCCCACCCCAGCAGGGCTGGTTTTGGTTCCCAGTCCGGCCCTGGTCAGGAACACTGTACATTGCCCTTTAAAGGAAAGTTAATTTTTTCAAACTCACTACCTTCAAACCAAATTCAAAGCAGGGGCATGACCTTCCTCTTATCAGTGCTCAACTTGAACCGGATGTGTACCGTGTTTGACATGGCACATAATTGTCAAAACCGGTACTTATGACAGATGTTTGTGTAATATAGAAGTGAACACAACAGTTGCTTGTCAATTCCCTCTAGATAAAAAATATGATTAATACCTGCCACTCAAGCCATTCTTATAGCTTTGGGGGCATGGAATAGTGTGAATTGTCACACTTACGGGAGTGTAGTGGTTAGTAGTTGTGTTTGTACTGGCAGCCTGGCAGGGGCAATGACTGGTGCAAGCTGAAGTGGGCTCTTGAGGAGGGACCTGGCTCTTATGTTTTTTACAAATTAAGCACTGCTTCTTATGCTACTGCAAGCAGCCTCTGCCAAGATGATAATTGGTATCCCGAGATGGGAGACAGAGGGACCATCCCCACATATTGATGCTCCTAACGGCTAGAGCGGCTGACCTTGAAGCTGGGGAACCAGGTTTGAGTCTCGGCAGGGACCTTCAACATCTTGTGATTCTGGGCAGGGGCATAACACAGGCCCCCGCATCCCCCGTGGTGCAGGGGGGCTCTAGCTGCAGGGGGCCCCCTCAACACAGTACTTAGTCCTGAGTGCTCCCTTATAAATCCAGAGTGGGGGGCCCTCCATATACATTGCATGGGAGCCCCTTAGACTTTTGTTACTCTACTGATTCTGGGCAAACCACTTAATGTTTCTGTGCCTAACAAAAATGAATGTGTCCGTCTGTAACACAATCGGTGCTCAGGTAAAGCGCTCGGATACCTTCAGGTCGATATATACAACCCCCACCCCACAAAATCCCTGCAATACCTTGGGATTGAACTAACCAGTGAGCAGAGGCAGGACCAAGGTGACAGC
The DNA here is from genome assembly GCF_964263255.1 of Lissotriton vulgaris. NCBI lineage: Eukaryota > Metazoa > Chordata > Amphibia > Caudata > Salamandridae > Lissotriton > Lissotriton vulgaris. The sequence goes on along the minus strand of NC_141696.1, from coordinate 1,262,023,259 downwards.
GGAGCAAGGTGACAGCGGAGCAAGGTGGCAGCGGAGCTGGACACCCCTCACCCCCATCGAATGAAAGTCTGAGATCTTAGTCAATCCTTAAACCCAGGGCTTTAAGTGGGATGAAAAAATTGGGGAGTCTCTCAAAGGGGCGTGGCCGATATAATTAAGGGTGTGGCTTAGAAACACATAAGCTAAAAATCTGTGCTTAGCATAGTATGCCACCTGACTTTGCTGTTTCTGTCATTGCATCCAGATATATGATCCAATACGTAACATCATACCTACAACAAGTCAGGACTATTGGCTTTGTCAGTGGTTGTTAGTTGCATAAGATAAATAGGCAGCAACTATGGCTTGTATATAATATTGAAAAAGCTTCCACTTAAAGCCCTGGTGACCCCACGACAATGTTGCTGCTTCTGAGTTTCAAAAAGAGAAGGAAAATTCAGAGAGAAAATGACTCTCTTTCAAGGATTTTCCTTCCCCGACAATGCTCACCTGGCGTGACGTCATGCAATAACTTCTCCACTAGTAAGAAGTGAGCAGTGTGAAAAAATGGACCTCCTGTGCCAGGGCACAAAACAGAGACCGATAGAGACCTGTTTCGAGGCTTCCTTTAAAAAACTGCCAGTGTTCAGCACTGGTGAGACCCGGCCCACTTAAAGCCCTGCTTAAACCACTCGCGGTTGGCATTTGAGAAACATCCCTCTCTGCATTTGTAAAGCCCGTTTCATCCAGGCTCATTAGAAGAATCTTAGACCACCAAACGAAGCAACACTAAGTAAAAAACAAGCAAATCGGATACATCGAGACAATTTCACAATCACAAAGGAAATGTAACCTCAAATAGCAACTAATAAGTAAATAGGCACATCTTAGTGGAAAGAAGAAGCGTGACTCAGTCACAAGATGATACTAATGTCCAGCCTTTAGTACGCGTTCTAATCAACAGGAAAATAAATACAAGTAGTGCATCAGGACTGAGCGTAGCTGAGCCCTGTATTAAAAGGACGTTGTTTGAGCAAAGACGCAAAAAGCAAAATGGTCATTTAAGTTGCCACCATTTGCAGAAACAGGAGGAAACGTTTCTAAATTATATCCTACAAAACAGGTCTTTGTCTGCTGCCTGCTTATTTCTTGTTAAAGGGGTTTCCTACCCCGCGATCGAAATAGAACAAAGGATAGTCCGGCGCCTGCAAGCTGCCGAGGGCTTTGCAGCGCTAGGAATCTTAAAGGCATTCTACAGTGCTTCTGCAGGGGCACGACCCTTCACTATAAATTTACTATTTCTTTGGCAATAGCTGCACTGGAGATCCCATTAAATTCCCATGAGAAGCCCAACGCTCGACTCTCCCTCGCCCGATGTCGCCTTCTTCACAGAGACCTGGACCAACGCTGCCTCAGCCCCCAACATCAACCCCGCCATTCCGGACGGCTACAAGATCCAGAGGAAGGACCGCCCCAACCACCCGGGAGGAGGCCTCGCCATAGTCTACAGAGGCACCCTCCGCCTCAGCAGCCCCATTGAAACTTTCCCATCCGTCGAACACCTGCATTTCCAGATCAAGACCAGCACTAAGACCAAACTCCACAGGACACTCATCTACAGACCCCCCAGGACGCCGTTCGCCACCGACTTCATCGCACCCCACACTATCACATCAATGAACTAGAAACTACATTCTCATTGGAGACCTCAACTTCCACCTCGACAACCCCAGCGACCCCAACTCCACCATCCTTCGTGACAGCCTTGCCAGCATCGGACTTAAACAACTCATCAACACACCAACTCATAGAGCAGGACACACCCTCGACCCCATCTACGCCACAGGAAACAGCGTCCACTTCTGCCACAAAATGCAACCACCTTGGACCGACCATCACTGCATCCACTTCACCGTTGATAAACCCAAAGCACCTAAACCAGCCCCACGGCCGCCTCGAAGGAACTGGAGCAAGGACACCGACGAGCAACTGAACTCCACCCTCTCCCAAGACAACCACACCTGGACATCCGACGCAAACACCGCAGCCAGAGAGCAACAAAATAGAAGGGGGTTCCCCAAGGAAATGATTCAAATATGGGCAGGAAAAGGGGAAGAAAACAGCTGAATAGAACAAGAGAACCCTGCCAATGTTAATTAATTGGTCCCAAAGGAGGGATCCCAATGATATGGTGGCGGTGACAAGGTAAATCGTATCAGAGTCAACAATACATCACACAAATCGAATACACCTTTTTGAAAAAGATAGAAATGATTTATTAATGAAAAACTGATTCATATTTAAATTCATGTATGGAATAAAAAACAGATAACCAACAGTGCATTACAATGAGACTTTACACAAGACAAAACATTTATTCATGTCCCACACTCCACCACAGTCATTCACTAAAGCATACACTCACTCACAGGCTCACTCACTATAATAATACAATCACACACATAACAACGATGGGGGTACATTATAGCCTGCAGATGATACATTTTAGAACTGCTAGGGTTAAATTGACAGCATGGAGGCCAGACAGGATGGATAGGATGAGTTAATGACAGCTACATTAGAGGCCATCCGTGTTGGTCACGCCAACGCGCGTTTCGATGCGAAGCCTATTTAGGCTGCACCTTCATCAGAGCAAAGAGGACCAAGGGGTGGGGACATGCACACTGTGGATGGATAAGGAAGGTGATTACATTTGGGTCAAATAAATTGATACACATCTGATATGTACATTCAGGAATTCTTGGATACATAGTTCATGATTAATATAATTAAAAACAATACAAATACATATAAAAAGATATTCAAATTCATGTGCATGTTTAAGTTAGTTCAAGGTGCGTGTCTAGACTCTGATCACGAAGTCACTCAACATATTAGAATCCTTCCTCAGTGGAAAGGACTACAGGGGCAAAAAGGATGGCCCTGAGGGATATACATCAACAAAGCAGAGGACCAGTGTGTCTACAAACGTGCAATCCAATTATACTAAACAGTTCCCAACTTTAAGAATATGGAATAACATCAGGACAGTTATATAGTAACAGAGGGGCGATTTTCAGAGTTCTACTGTTTTCTCCTTACTTTTAAATGTATCAAGGGGGAGCTGATGTTTAAGCCATAGATGAGCCTGGCATCAGGTACCTGCAAGAGGATGGAGGAGGGTGGACAGGGGAAAGGGAGTGATGGTGTGCCCAGGACTTACCTCTTTTCTTAAGGGAAAAGACTAGGGAAAAGACTAAGGCTCTTAAGGACTTCCGCAATATCACGAAGGACTGTTTATATCGAGGAATAAACGTTGAGGTTTTTTTTTTAATGTTCACAGCTCGACAGGCCCCCGGACGTTCCCATAGGTGGTGAAACAGTAAATATCAGACACCACTAGGTAGGACCTGGTGAAGGCTCAATGCGTCTATGCCGCCTGCGCGTTTAGGGCAAAAGGGGGGGGGGGTCCAGGAGAAAGAAGAGAGAGGTGAAGATGGGAAAAGAAACAAGAAAGATGATAAGCATGATCCAAGCTGAATTACCTGGTGGATAGAGGTATTTGTCTTCCTTGAAACAGTATGAACCAAATGAGGGAAGTTTTTTAGGCAAGTGAAGAAGACAAGTAGACGTGATAGGTGGATACTGCACCTGGGGGGAAGAAAGGTAAAGGGGATCACATTAACAGTGCATCTCCAACTGCGCAGACGAGCACGCCTGCTACGCAGCCCTGGCAAACCATGCCGCAGAAAAGCCAACTGGTTCACCACCGACCTCCAAGAAGCCAGGCTCACCTACAGACGCCTGGAAAAGAACTGGAGGAATACCAAGACAACCAATAGCTACTCTACCTACAAGGATGCCATGACGGACTACCACAACCAAATCAGAACGACCAAAAGGAACTTCATCCACAACAAAATCCTCACCAACTCCACCAACTCCAAGGAACTCTTCAACGTCATCCATGAAATCACCAACCAATGCAGTGAAGCCATAGACATCACCCCATCTCAAGACCTCTGCAACAAGCTCGGAACCTACTTCCACCTCAAGATCAGAACACTCTACGATAAATTCACCGACCACTCACCAGACACCTCAACCAGTTTCCTGCCTCCCGATGATACCAGCCCACCCATCACCTCCAACTGGACACCAGTCACGACCATGGGAACCACCACAGCAATGAAAGGCATCCACTCAGGGGCCTCTACCGACCCCTGCCCCCGCACATCTATCACAGAGCCGCCAACACCATTGCGCCCCAATTGCAACACACCATCAACACCACCTTGAAAACAGGCACCTTCCCAGACGACAGGAAGCATGCCGAAGTCAGGCCCCTGTACAAGAAGCCGGCGGCTGACCCCACCAACCTCAAAAACTACCGGTCCATCTCACTTCTCCCCTTTGCAGCCAAAGTGGCAGAGAAAACAGACAAGAGGGAGCTGACACGATTCATTGAAGATCACACCATCCTCGACCCCTCTGAATACGGTTTCCGAGCCAACCACAGCACCGGGACCTCCCTACTCGCCGCCACGGACGACATCCGTACCCTCCTGGACCAGGGCCACTCTGCGGCCCTCATCCTCCTCGACCTGTCTGCAGCCTTCGACACTGTCTCTCATCTCACACTAATCACCAGACTACATGGCACCGGCATACAAGGAATTGCCCTAGACTGCCTCTGCTCGTTCCTCACCGGAAGAAGAAAAATGATCAAACTACTGCCCTTCCTCTCCGCCCCCACGGACATCACCTGCAGAGTCCCCCAGCGGTTATTATCTGAGCCCGACCCTCTTCAACCTCTACATGGCCCCCTCACAGACATTGTCCGACAAAATGGCCACAACATCGTATCCTACACCGACAACACCCAACTCATCTTCTCCCGCACCAAAGACCCCACCACCGTAAAACTCAACTTCCAGAGAGGAATGCAAGAAGTGGCAGTCTGGATGACCAACAGCTGCCTAAAACTCAACGCCGAGAAGGCAGAAGTCCTCATCCTGGGAACCACCCCTGCAGAGTGGGACAACACCTGGTGGCCCACCGCCCTCGGAACCCCACCTACCCCGTCAGACCACGCCAAGAACCTCGGCACCGTACTCAATTCTTCACTCACTATGAACCGACAAGTCAACGCAGTCACCTCCAGCTGCTTCAACAACCTCTGCATCCTCCGAAAGACCTTCAAATGGATCCCCCCGAATCAAGAAAAACAGTCACCCATGCACTCATCACCAGCAGACTTGACTATGGCAACACACTCTATGCCGGCATCAACAAATCCCTATTCCGCAAACTGCAAACAATATAGAACACCGCGGCCAGACTCATCCTTGGCATACCCCAGCACAAACACATCAGTCAACACCTGTGGCGACTCCACTGGCTCCCCATGGAAAAACGAGTCACCTTCAAAATCCTCACTCATGCCTACAAATGCCTGCACAACAACAGACCGAAATACCTCAACCACAAAATAAACTTCAACGTATCCAAAAGAATCCAACCTTGCACTGGCGGAAACCCCACGCATTCACAGAGCCAGAGCTGGTAGGAAATCGCTCTGCCACATCGCAGCCAAGACCTGGAACGAGTTACAGGCAGACATACGATGTGCCCCCTCCCTGAACACCTTCAAGAAGACCCTCAAGACCTGGATCTTTGGCTGAACGGAGCTGCATACTCCCCCTCCCCCCCCCCCAGTGCCTTGAGACCCTAACGGGTGAGTAGCGCGCTTACAATTCCCTGATTGATTGATTGAAAGCGAAAATGTTAAAAAGCTCGCATGTGCCAGCTATAGTAATTCTTTCTCCTAACTGAAGCTTTTTTTTATAGCGCAAACTCGATGTGAAGGTATTTGGGCATTTTACATAAACAACAGTTACATTACATAAGGTCACATTCATTTTTTTTAGGCAAGGGGAGATTAAGGGGTAGATTTATGAGGAAGTGCTGCAGCGTAGCACCGCAAGCCCTTTGGCTGCGCCCGCTGTGTCACTTCCGAAGCACAGGAATGCAGCATATTTACGAGGCTATGTCTCTCCCCTGCGCTGGGGCACAAACTGCTGCCATGCGCCAGCGCAGGCACCCTTTCACCATGGTGCAAGGATGCCTGCATCATGGGGAGATTGTTTTTGTGCAGGAAGAGGCACCTTCCTGCACAAAAACAATCACTACAGGCATTTTCCTCTTTCAATGCATGCTGTAGAATGCAGCACACACTGAAAGAGGAAAAAACGAGGAGAAATGAAAACATTGTTCCTCCTTGCACCTCGCTACCCCAACCTTAGGCTGGCGTAGCATTCAGACGCATTTCCAGATTTATGATTCCTCGTAAATCTGGAAATGTGTCTTGGTCCATGGGTGTTGCGTGGGAACACCCACAGCAACACCCATGGAACGCCCCTTCAACGCAAGGTGCTGCGTGTAAAGGGGCCATATTTACAGGGACAGGAAAAGCCACAGAGGGTGGCTTTTCCTGTCCTTGTAAATATGGAACAGGAAAATACGCCACCAGTACATCACAAAAAGTGACGTACTGGTGGCGCAGGGGGCTTGTAAATCTGCCCCTCAGTGATTTCTCCAGAATCATAGAAGATTGAGCTGACACCGAAAGCCAGATTTATGGATGGACTGCATCGCCTTGCATCACGCAAGGTGCCGCAATGGCAACGTAATCCATTAGTCAAATTTGCCAAGCCGAGCAAGGCCATCTTGTGTAGCATAAGTTGCTGCTTTGTATTACTCTGCCCTGGGAAGGTGTACCATGGGTGCAGAGTGGGTGTTCCGACGCATCCACCCATGGATTCTGAAGCATTCCCAGGCTTACCAATACTGGTAGACCTGGGAATGTGTCCGAATGCTACACCTTCCCAAGGGAGGGGTAATGTAGAGAAATATCTTTATTCTCCTCACTGTTTCCTCTTTTTAAGTGTGTGCATTCTGCCTCAGAGGATTGTTTTTGTGATGGGAGGTGTCCCTTCCTTTATAAAAAATAATCTTGCCTACAACACAGCCACCCTTGCACCCTAGGCAAGGATGCCTGTGTTGGCGATAGGCAGCAGATTGTGCCCCAGTGCAGTTAGAGGGCAGGAATGCACCGTATCTTGATAGAGCACATTTCCTGCCCTCTCTATTTCACACAGCAAAACAAGGTGTATTGCTGCATTGCGTTGCGTGAACAATTGATAAATCAGGGTGCAACACTCGAACCTGGTTCCCCAGTTTCAAAGTCAGCAGCCCTGGCGGTAATGCCACATACTCTCACCAGTGGTTTCATTAAAATGCCCTTATTCTCTTCAAAACGCTCTCATTTCCTAAAACAGCTATAATTAGAATTATGATATGACAAGACCCAGCATGGGTAACCACTAGGCCTGTGCTCAGTTTCTGTTACGTCAGAGTAATCAGAGTAATTTCGGTAATTCTGCGCCTGTACACAGATGCAAAACGTCATCACGGGCACGCTGCCTTCACTTTCAGCTCAGAGAATGGTTGAAAAATGTTGTTTCTGTATCCAAAAATTGCAGTTAGGATGTGTTTCACTGTTTCTGTCATGCTTCGATTTATTTTGTGCTTAATACCATCCACTACACACTTTTTCTCTTTTCCACGGCCCGCGTAGCCATGTGTTCTGTTCTGTCAGGGTGTTACAGTGCTAAAAATATGCGTAATTGCTAGTAGTGACAAGTGTGAATAATTCAGCATTGATAGTACCCTCTCCTTCTTAATGCTAAAAATGCCATCTGTGTTGTAATAATCACTTTTCACATGTTTAGCCTCTTACTCTTTAAGGGCCAGATGTACAACGGTTTTTGCATGCTCAAACGGGTTTGCGAACCCGTTTGCACTTGTAAAAACCTATAGAGATATGTACCATACCAAAATAGCGAGTCACAATTTATTTGCATCTTGCTATTTTGGCTGGGGCTGTGAGTCGCTATTAGGAAAGGGCGTTCTCTTCCTAATAGCAAGCGCAACCCCATGTACAAATGTTTAGCGGGGTTCGTCAAGGATGTGTGTTGGCCCCTACACTTTTTTCTTTATTTGTCAACGACATCCCAGAAATCCTAGATAGGTGTAGTAACGACTCACCTAAACTAAACGGTGTGAGGGTCCCATCCTTGTTATTTGCGGATGATACTATCCTGATCTCGCAAACGCCCATGGACCTACAAACCCTATTGAACACTTTTAAAACATATTGTGATTCTAAAGGTCTTGAAATAAATGCGAAAAAAAACAAATGTATGTCTATAAACCCACATAAAACTTTTAAGGGACAATTTTTTCTAAATAACCAAAGGCTTGATCTGGTTACAAATTTTTCGTATTTGGGTGTTACCCTAGATTCAAAAACCTCATGGAGTACACAAATTGAAAAGAGCAAAACCATATATAATCAGAGCTCTCTACCAATCCTAAAGCGCCATGGGGCCAGTTTAAGTAAATCCATATCACAAGCACTAGAAGTTTACAAATTTAAGGCGCAGTCTGGTGCTTTGTATGGAGCAGAAATCTGGGGCATAAAAGCAGGTAACATCTTTATGAACTGCGAAAATAATTTTTTTAGAAGGTTATTGAAGATGCCCAGACATACACCCCTTGTACCTTTGTTTTTGGATTTAAACATGAAAAGAACGGATCATATCGCGTTACTTAGGCCACTGTTGGTTTGGGTTAGAATCTGGAGTACTCCAGAACTCACAGATTACAGACAAGGAATTATAGAAGTCAGGAGTCTGGATGATTATAATACAATTTCATGGCTTAATCATGTTAATCATTGGTTGCATCGAATAGGCCTTGCTCATTATTGGGATGACCCAGCAAGCTTGACCCAAAGATGTAAGACTGAGGTTAAGAATCAATTCTGGTTTTATATAATACACCATTACCAAAATAATCTTCCTTGTGGGTCCATTACTCGTAGTTTTCTTGATTTTAAGAATGTTCCATTGTTCGAGGAATTTTTAAATGAGATACAACCAGCCTTAGCAAAAAGCCTGTACCTAAAATTCAGATATGGTATATTGAAAACAAAAGTAGTACTAGTTAAATGGGATAAGATTCAAGGTCAATCAAAAAATACAAATTGTACATGTTGTGATTTAAACTTAAAAGAAGACGATATTCACATATTGTTCTTTTGTACTGCCTATGAACATGCTAGGAAAAAATGGATCAAACCTCTGTGTAAAGCCTTAGGCATTCGCGCATATCAGGAAGCATATAGGATCGTTAAGACTGACACTAGACGCCTTATTGTGTTTTGTCTTAGCAGATTCCTTTTGAATGTTGGGTATGCACGTAAAATCATGGCCTTAGATCTATAGATAATTTACATGTGCATATCTGATACAGGCTAGGTTGTTTTCTAGATGCGTTAGAGATGGAAACTGTTAATATATTTAATTTCATTTTCATGCCTTTTTAACGGGGATGTTGTTTTTTTTCTGCTTCCAAATGACTGTGTATTTACTAAGTATAATGTAAGTTTTCTTGTCTGAAATGTACAGTTTTTGCTTCAAATTGATTCGGCAATTTATATGTATAATGTGTTGTGTTAAAATGTATCTTTTATGGCTAAAATAGCCGAAATAAAGATTACATTAAATGAAATTAAATGAAATGTTTAGCATTTGCAGTCACAAAACTCTTGCAAATTACCACATTCTTTAAGAGGGTGGTAATGGGGTTGCAAAAGGGAATGGGTCCCCAGGGGACCCCTTCCCCTTTGTAAACGTTGGGGAAAATATTTTTTAATGGCTGGCAGTGGTCCTGCCCTTAAAAAATGAAAGAAAAAAGTTTCATTTTTTCTTTTTAAATGCATCCCGTTTTCCTTTAAGGAAAACGAGCAGCATAAAAAAAAAGCTGCTTTATTTAAAAGCAGTCCCAGCCATGGTGGTCTGCTGAGCCCAGCATGCCACCATACCTGGGAGGGCCTGCCATTCCCAATGGGTTCGCAAATTGCGAAAGGCTCATTAATATTTATGAGCCTCTCAATTTGCGACTCTATTGGGAATCGTTAACAGTGTGTTACACACTGTTGTACATCCAAAATAGCGCCTCGCAAATTGTGAGTCGCAAAAGACTCGCAGTTTGTGAGGCGCAATTTTGGGCGTCGTACATCTGGCCCTAAGTTTTTAAACCTTCTTTAGAAAAGAAAATATCTGTTCAGTTATCAATATTTGATTCTAAATACACTGCTGTTACAGAGCAGCTACAGCATTATCATATTAAATGTTTTTACTGTGTCATAACTAAACTGTATGAAGAAAATGTCAGAAAGGTTCTTGTAAAGATCGTGTAATACTTCTGTACTAGTTACATAGCTAAGTGCAACATGTTTAAATATTTAAAGTCCACACTTTCACAATGCTTTTTAAACCTTTTTGGTGTCTCAAATTTGCTTTATAACACACCATTTGCTCAATCTTTTTTCAAACTTTTCCCTGGGTAGAACCTCTCCCGAACCCTGCTTATGATCGTCAGGCTTGCTCGCTCATTCTGCAACATTCATCCCCATCTTTTACGTCCTCGTGCTTTCAAATTTCACCAGCCGCCACTGTCATTATTAGAAGCTGGGGACCCTCAGCCTAAACAACTTCTATGATGTAAACCTCGAAACAATACACAAAAATACAAAAAACAAGAATTCACTAAACAAATGCTCACATATTGAATATGTTTTATTGAATTTACAATCAAATACAGAAAAAGTTTTCACTGTTTCAATTCTGCTTCTTTATTTGTATATACTTTATAACCTTTTCAATGTATTAATTTTAATATTATTTAATTTTGTGACACAGATTCGGACCCACTGATCAGGCCTCATGGACTCTAGTGGTGCTTTGCCCACAGGTACCCTCTCCTTCTTAATGCTAAAAATACCATGTGTGTTGTAATAATCACTTTTCACATGTTTAGCCACTTACACTTACACTTACACCAATGCACTAGTATCATGTGAACTGCAAATCGAAATGTTGATCCTTTGTGTGACGTCCACTTAGCTGTCAGTGGAAGAGACCTACATATGGTATGTGATATGAGAAGATTGTGCACATGCTGCCGCACCGGGATAACGAGGGGTATATTTACTAGAAACTGGCGGAATGTGGTGTTACGCCAAAATTGGTAATGTCATGCTCCGTCATTTTCAAAACGTTGTGATGTACCTTATTTACAAGAATGCGGCGCACCCCTGCATTTCCCCTAGCGCTGGTGCTAAAGAAGCTGCCGAACACCAGCGTAGGCTCCCTTGCGCAATGTTGCAAGATTGCCTGCCCTGCAGGGTGATTGTTTATGTGCAGGAAGGCACACCTTCGTGAACTGTTGGCGTGAACTCCTTGTAAATATGACCCCATGTGTGTAACAGAAAAGAAAGCAACCACAGCCTCTGTGTGCTACGCAGTGTTTACAATTATAAGTGTGCGACTGTAAAGCGGGACTGCGGCACTTGATCGCAAGGCCAACAACTGACCCTACGCCAGCCTTGATGGCTCTTCTGAGCCACCTCCCTGCCGGGCTATCACAAATTCTCTAGGATCCCAATGTTCATGCTCCCAGTTAATGAGTACACCCAAAGTTAGCAGCTTTGGGGTGGAGAAGGAGAGGCACTAATTAGGTGTTGTGGGTGAGGAGGTGGAGAGCCAGAAAAGCCATTGCTGTATTTTACTCCTGTCGGAGAGCACATAGGTATTCAGGGACACAGCGGTAGTGCACCGAGGAGGCACTAAGCCTTATGATGCAGCCCATCCCTCTAGGAAGCAGAGTGAGTAAGAAAAAGCTCAAATGTGCTGCAGACCGGGCAAGATCGCTGCCCACACTACCTGCTTACTATCACTGAAACTCCACTGGAGGAGGAAAGGTGCCAGCAATCGCTGCGCCTCCATATCTCCCCTGATGGGCAGAGGCCAGTGGTCTTGAAATGTGTTTGTGGTCTGGACCAGGACTGTTACTTGGTCCCAAACCCATCAAATCTCACCATGTAATCAAAATCAGCAGTGCTTCAGAACCAACCCCACTGTCCAGTGTCTGTGGCTTGCAAACATGCACTCTTACAGAGTGCTGCAACTAAAATACAAAACAAGCTCTGAAAACACCAGCAGTGGAAAGACAAGGGGCAAGAAAGAGGAACTTGGGCCATGCTGAAGGGGAGGGACAAACACATGAAGAAGAAGTGAAGCCGGCACATGGTGACCAAAGAGAAACAAAGAAATGAGTGGCCACGAAGCCAACCATGAAGCTGTAAGCCCCATGTAAGTACACAATAAAATGTGTCGCAAGCAACAGGGCAAGCGCTATCTCAGGCAAAATCTAAAAATGGGGTCAATATAAAGAAGTAATAACTGGACTGTTGAGGTTCCGTGACAATCGTAAGTGGTGTTTTCGACTCGCACGAATATGGTCGAGTCTGGTATCTATGAACCGCAAATGACGAGTTTAGTAAGTGTGCGCAGTTTCGCTGTGCTAACTTAAACCGTTCGTTTGTTATGTGGGTTTTTCATCTGTACCCACGGGTTCCATCTTAGATACGGCATCCATTTTGTCTCTTGCCCTCAAGTAGCCAGCGAACGGACGCTGTCCGCTTCGCGACCCTGGGACTCCCAAGATATTTGCGGAAGACACATGTCCTTTGTAAGCGTCTTTATGACGAGGGGGATGCTACTGTAAAGCAGATGGCGCCGCTCGAGGCTCATCTTGCCGCACGGACTTATTGTCTCAGCCGTGCATCTCATTAGGCACGTCCCTTTGATGCCTGTATCTCGTGTTTCTCGATACCTCCCCTTTTACACCCTTTTCCGATCTCCCCACTGTCTCCGTCTTCCTCTACACCTGTCCTTGTTCCTATTTTTGATCTGTTTTACTGCTGATTGGAATTTGCTAATGGGAAGATGGGTTTTTACAGTTGGGAACCGCCAAATGTTTCCGCACTTATGTTCCGGACCTCATGTGTTTCAAAGTGACCAAAGCGACCCCTCTGGGGGATAATGGTGGGAACCGGGTTGTAAACTTTTGTGTGCCATGTTGTCCTATGGGTAAAAACTGTATAAAAGGAGCGATCCACAGAACCAATTTGAAGCAGTCTCCCTGAACTACACTCGATGTACTTCCTGTGATATCTGTGTTCCCTGCAGCAAATAAACCTTGAATCTTTGACGTCGAAGGAAGTGTCCCGTGTCTCTGTGATTCGTATGCCGGAGCAGGTTACCCACGAAGGTTTCAGGTGTTGTGCCCTGGCACCGCTGGGTCTTAAAGAACCCAGTCCTTCAGTTGGCGCCCAATGTGGGGCTGCATCAGTGGTACCGGTCCAAGCCCGACGATCGTGAGGAACTTCGTGTGAAATCTCCGAGGGAAGGTGCACTCCGCTTCATCGATCCTGTTGTCGAAATAAGTGGCCCGAAGACTTTTCCCGCGAAGATTCCCGCCTCCTGACGGCTGCGACGGACTGCTGCCCTGACTGTAGACCTGTTTTGGCGCCTGGCGTAGACCTTGGTATAGCGAGACGATTGACGGGCCTTCCTGGAGACGCCATCGATCTTTGAGTTAAGTATTTGTGGGTCGCTCCCAGAGTTCTTGGTTGTTGACACTTTAGCGAGTGTTTTTGTTGTTAACGCTGTGTGAGTGTTTTTGTCGGTGACACTTTGCTAGCGTACTTTGTTGTGTTGTTTGACGACTGCAGCCGCCAAAAACCGAGGGTTTTGTTCTTTGCTGGGACTTGGTAAATCCCGTAACCCTTGAAGTTTGTGAAACTCGGCTAGTGTGCAAGATGCCTGGTCGCAGTACTTTGTTCAGTTGTTTCAGGCCTTGTGGTACGGATTCCCGACTGGAGGACTCGTGTCCGATACCTCCGGTTGGAACTCCCACTTATGAGCTCTATAGTAGACATGGGCTAGGCCCGATTACTTTTAATGATTATTGGATCAAATATACGAAGAAGGACGGCGACCTTCGTTGGCCACCTCATGGTAGCTTCGAGGCCCCGATCTTAGATAATCTAGAGGTTAAATTGTTCGAAAGAAAGTCAAGGCCGGCCATGTTTGATGCCTTTCGGTTGTGGTGCAAAGAAGCCCGACAGAAAGAAATCAGGCAGACTAAACGTAATCAGCGAGATAATGTTGCTACCATAGTGAAGAAAGCAGAGCAGTTTCAGCGTGACAAGGAGGTTAAGGATAAGGAAGTGTTTGATAGACTACAGCGTATGACAGTAGATAAATGTTATCCCGCTTTGCCTACGGAGTCGGAAAAGAAGGAAGAGCCAGTTGAGGATCCTTTAATGTCTTATCTTATGAAGTCGCCACCTCCGTACGTACAGGGTACCACTGTCCCTGTGATTCCCCCTGTACCTGTCCCTGCACCTATTCTTCCTTTGCCTGTTCCTCAACCTGCACCCGTTCTTCCGACTGTTCCTGCTCCTTCGTCTGTTTCTATTCCTACTGCTCCTCCACTTCCACATACTCCTGCTCCCGCTACTGCTCTGTTAACCCCTGCTGTTGCTTCTGTTTCTACTCCTTCTCTTGTTAGTCCTGTGTCCTATACTTCTCCCTCTACTCGTAGTCGCAATTCTCCTCTTGCGGCTAGCTTCTTTCATTCGCTCGGACCTGTTCATGGGTCCGCTGGTTCTGATGGTCCTCAGAGACGTAGTCAGCTTCCTGGAAACAGAGAACGCGTTGCGCTATATAATATGGCGATGGGTTGGATGGTAAATCCTCTTAGAAGTCCACCCCGTGTTGTCCTCGAAACATTTTGTCAATTCAATATACCACCCCAGAGATATGTGTTCAACGAAATGTGTAAGTTCCTTCATGATCAGATAGCGGCCGATGCGCCTGACGAGGTGCTCACCGCTCTGTCTGATCTTCAGCTTCAGTTCGCAAATGGGCTGATAGTGGATACCAACGTTCGACGTGCTGTTGAGCTGTTGCTATCTTTTCGTCCCGCTCCGATACCTCATGCATTGTTCGTTGAGGATATTGAAAAACAACCAGACGAGTCTGGCCAATTTCCCATGCGAGAAGTTCCACCGGTCTGGATACCACCTAATCCTAATGCTCAACCTCCGACGACGGTGGGGCATTTTGAGAGAGTATGGATACATCTCCCATGGAAACGCTCGGAAGTGTTACAGGTGAAGCAATCTTTGCCTGACCCTCGCAAAAATCCTACAGGGTATTACAAAGAATTATCGCAGCTCGTAGATGCTACGGTAATGAATCTTTCCGATATCGATATGTTGTTCGGCAATGTCGTACCGCAACCGGTATGGGCTAAGATTCGGCAGGAGAATCATCCGAATGAATTAGGCGGTGATTGGGCTGCCATTGTAGCGGCAGATGCCGGACAAGTTGGTGGTGCTAAACCCGACCAGATGATTACTGCTCTTCCCCAACGAATAATAACATTAATGAAAACTCTTATGCCAGCTATGAAGGTGAACTGGGACAAATTGTCAGCATGTAAACAGAAAAAGGACGAGAGTGTCTCCGACTTCTTTACGAGGTTTGAGGAGGCATTCATCGACCATAGTGGACAGGATATGGGTACTGAGGGTGGTCAAAGATTGTTCGTGGATAAATTCGTTTCGAACTTACTGCCCGATTTGAGCAATAAGTTAAAGAATTCGGAAAGTGCATGGGCCGTTTCTACTTCAGCTCAGATATTGGCTACGGCACAATATTATGAGAACAGAGAGAAAGAGGAGAACGACCGTGCTGACAAAAAGACGAAGGAACTAAAAACTAAAGTGTTGCTTCAGCAAGCGTATCCTCCACGTTCGAATCAGAATAATTCGCAACAAAATAGATCACAGTCGCAATCAAACCGATCCCAAACTCGTAATGACTCCTCCTCCCAAAGATCATCGTTAGGGTACAATCAATGTGCTTACTGTAGACAAGAGGGTCACATTAAATTCAATTGTCCTGTTTTGAATGAACGTAATAGTGGTAACTCGACTAGAGGAGGTCGTGGTGGTTCGCAGCAGGCATCACGTGGTAGAGGTCGTGGTGCTCAGAACGATCGCTCAGATAACTCATCCAATTCTAATAATTGTTTCGATCAACGTGGATCGTCGCAAGGACGATCTGCGCAGTACAATGTAGACGATTATTACGTCGATCAGGGAACTGACGACAGTAATTACTAGGACAGCCATAGACAAGGAGAGGGAGTGGTATCAGTTCCGGTTGATCAGAGAGGGCCTTACGTCGCAGTTGCTACATCGGGCGTCGTTGAGCCTTTTCTGTTGGACACTGGTGCAGCGAAAAGTTCTATCATGCATTCGAAACTCCCTGGCGCACCTTTGTCTGGCTTAACAAATGTTTCCGTTGGATTCTCTGGCGCCCCTGTTAGCAATCCAGTTTCGCGCCCTTTGCCCCTTAAAATTGGGCCACGTGAGCTAGAAGCTCCGTTGATTTTGACTACGGGTTGTGGTGAAAATCTTTTGGGTCTGGATTTGCTTAAACGTTTGTATGCGACTTTGTATTGTTCTCCTGCGGGTGTAAAGCTTACGTTAGGAGAGAGGGTTGTCTCTCCCATGTACTTGTCTCTCGATAAGCTCCCACCGGAATTGAGTTCTCTTCCTGCGTCTTTGTGGGCAACGGGTCCAAATGACGTGGGCCTACTTGATATCTCCCCTTATGTTGTTCAGTTGAAATCTAATGTGCGTTTGCCACGTATTCCCCAATACCGTATCTCTCTTGATGGTGAACGAGCACTGTTAGCGATCATTTATGATCTGATCGAGAAAGATGTTATTGAAGAGACTCGGGGAAACGTGTGCAACAGCCCTGTGCTGCCCATTCTAAAACGTACTGATCCTTCAAAACCGCCTGTTTATCGCTTTGTTATCGATTTACGGGAGGTGAATAAAATTGTGGTTCCTCAATTTCCCGTTGTGCCTGACATCACGGCACTACTGACTCTGATTCCAGCTTCTGCATCATGGTTTTCGGTGATTGACTTGAAAAATGCGTTTTTCAGCATCCCGATTGCCGAGGAGAGCAGGGACCTTTTCGGTTTCTCTCTTGGTGGATGCAGCTTCCGGTTCAAACGCGCTCCTCAGGGCTACTGTGAAAGTCCATCGATTTACAGTCAAGCCTTGAAGGGTCAACTGGATGCGTTTAGGTTGCCGGTCGGTGCGGCCTTAATCCAATACGTCGACGACTTATTGGTGGCTGCTGATACTCAGGACATTTGCAAAATTGCTACAGTGTCGTTGCTGCAACATCTCTGTGACTTGAATCATAAGGTGTCCCCTTCTAAACTCCAATATTGTTGTCAAGAAGTAACCTATCTAGGTCACTTATTATCAAAGGAGGGAAGGAGGTTGACCCCAGAGAGAATTGCAGCGATTGCCCGAATGGCTGTGCCAACAACCCAAAGAGATGTGCGTGCCTTTCTAGGTATCACGTCGTACTGCAGGCAATGGATTCCTAATTTTTCATTGCTAGCGAAACCATTAGTGGCTCTTACGTGCAAGGATGTTTCAACTCCTTTACCATGGACGGAAGAATGTCAGAAAAGTTTTTCTGAACCGCGTGATTCCTGTGTTAGGTACCCCTGACTACAGTAAGCCGTTTACGTTATATGTTCACGAGAGGGAAGGTTGTGCTATGAGTGTCTTAACGCAACCTTTTTGTGGTAAGCAACGTCCATGTGCATATTTTTCCTCGACCTTGGACCCAGTAGCTAGAGCATTGCCGAGTTGTTTACGAGCAACAGCGGCAGCTGCGGTCTCCATCCGACAATCAGCAGGATTGGTCATGGATAATATGCTTACGGTGATGGTTCCGCATGCAGTCGATACTCTTTTGAATCGAACGAAAACTCAGCACTTGACGAGTGCG
The DNA here is from genome assembly GCF_964263255.1 of Lissotriton vulgaris. NCBI lineage: Eukaryota > Metazoa > Chordata > Amphibia > Caudata > Salamandridae > Lissotriton > Lissotriton vulgaris. The sequence goes on along the minus strand of NC_141696.1, from coordinate 1,262,005,410 downwards.
AGGTTGTCTGGGTACGAGTTGACGCTGTTGGCAAGCCACATTCAAATAAAACGTTGTAATGTTCTGAACCCGGCAACTTTGTTACCAATTAGCGCAGAGTCAGATGAAGTAGCAGAACATGATTGCTACTTGAGGACAGAGGAAGAAACGAAAGGTCGAGTGGACCTTAAAAACACCCCATTGGAAGATCCGGACGGTACATTGTATGTGGATGGGTCATGTTTTAAGTTGCCGAATGGCGATGTGACTACTGCTTATGCTGTTGTGACGTTGAATACGGTTGTCGAGACTGCAAGATTAAATCAGAATTCTGCCCAAGCTGCAGAGCTGATTGCTCTTACTAGAGCGTGTGTGTTAGCGAAAGGGAAACGTGTGAATGTGTTTACCGATAGCCAATATGCGTTTGGTGTTGCACATAGTTTTGGACGATTGTGGAGAGAGAGAGGTTTCTTGACGTCGCATGGCACGAAGATTCAGCATGGACAACTTGTGAATGATCTCTTGGATGCACTGACGTTGCCTAAGCAAGTTGCGATTGTTAAATGTAGTGCGCATCGTAAGGTGACGGATGATGTTGGTCGTGGTAATGCGTTTGCGGATGAGATTGCTAAGGAGACTGCCCGGAACCTTAGCACTCGAATGTATGTGACGAGTTCGGTTAGGTGGCCTACAGAATCGAGCATGTGTGAAGACACTATCGAAAGTGTGAAAGCAATCCAGAATGAAGCCACCGACACTGAAAAGACGAAGTGGAAAGAAAGTACGGGAAAGTTGGATGCGAATGGTTGTTGGATTGATTTGTCTGATCAGAAAAGATGGATGTTACCCGATGCGTATGTGCTGGCTGTTGTGACAATGGCACATGGGTTAGCACATATTAGCGCGAAAGGTATTTGCAAGTTGCTATCTCCTGTGTGGAAGAATGATGGCATTACGAAATGTGCTGAACGTCTGGTGAAGAATTGTATGGTGTGCATGATGTACAATCCTGGCAAAGGAACCCCAACTCCTCCTGGCAGTTTTGCTCCCCCTTCATGCCCCTTTGAGGTGATTCAATTGGACTTCATCCATATGGAGCGATGCAATAACCTGAAATACGTTTTGGTTGTGGTTTGCGCATTCTCCCGATGGATCGAGGCCTATCCTCTCAAAGACAATACTGCTTTGTCTACTGCGAAAATCCTGCTGAAGGAATATTTTCCTCGGTATGGAATGCCTAGAGTCGTGTGGTCAGATAACGGAAGTGAGTTTGTGGGTAGTGTGATGAAGAGTGTGTGTAAGGGCCTGGGAATTAATCAGAAATTCCACAGCGCCAATCATCCCCAGTCAGCTGGTTTGGTTGAGGGGTACAACGGCACCCTTAAACTAAAGTTAGCGAAGATTCAGGCTACGACTGGTCTTTCGTGGCCTGACGCTTTACCTTTAGCATTACTGTCAACTAGGACGACGGTACACTCCCGAGTAGGGCTTAGTCCCTATGAAATAGTGTTCGGTCGTCCTGCGAATGTGTGGGGGGTTCCTAGGCCAGGTATTTTTCGTGATCTTGAGTACCCAATGTTGATCGATTATCTACATGACTTGACTGCTAAACTGAGGTTAATTCACCAACAGGTTTACGACGCATTGCCGACGCAGACGGAGGGTCCAGGCCACCAGCTCCAGCCCGGAGACTGGGTGGTGACGAGAAATTTTTCACGCAAGAATAACCTGGACCCGAGGTTTACCGGACCCTATCAAGTGCTCCTGGCCACGAGGACTGCCGTTCGTCTCGAGGGACGTAAGAATTGGGTGCATGCCACCCATACCAAAAGAGTCCCCATCCCTTTGCCGGCAGACCCGTGGGTAAGGAGAGGCATTGCATCAACTGAAACAGAAACATTGCCGGCGTTTGTACCTTTCAGCGACGCACAGCCTGTTGGAGAATCCTCAGCGCAGCAGAAAGACACTGTTGAACAATTAGCATCGAAAGACTCAAGACCAGAACACTCAACTGATCAGCAGGACGCTGTCTCTTCAACGGATCCTTTGTTTGACGAGCAGACACGTCCTGGGAAAACTCGATACTTTTTGCGATCTAGCACTAAAGACTAATAAAAGATCCTGCTTTGTTGTATTGACAACTGCATTATCCCGTTTTCCGTGATCAGTTTTGAACATTCGTACCATTGTAATTATTTTGTATATATACATTGAGCTTCGTTCCTTACACTTTTTGCTTCCACAGCTGAGAGACATTGTTTTTGTGTTGCATATATATTGTGCATTAAAGGCCGTAGGGCCACGCGCGTACTTCCTTCTGGATAGTAGGTCTTGACGCTAGGTTAAAGGCCGTCGGTTCCTGGGAACTCCTAGGGATTGACTATTGCTACACAGAACGAAGTGCGTCAAGAAACGTTGCGGACGGTCGTAGGGAATGGCATTCTCGAAGCTGAATGATTTGGAGGGAGCTCAGGTTCACAGATTCAAGCTGCAGCAACTCAGTCGTACCAAATGTTTTATATTCCAACTGTTTGTATTGTTCTTGACTGTTTCTGCATTATTGGCGGGTGGGGTGTATTACACGATGTCTTACTTCTTACCTTCTGCTGCACCTACTCCTACTCCTGACCCTAAACTTACCTCTACTGTTTCTCCCCATTCCTTTCATATGTTACCGGAACACGAACAGGCTAGACGTGTAGAATTCCGCAACAATTCCTTTATTCAGCTCCTTCATCAGCATCAGTTAGTGGTTAACACTACTAATTGTTGGGTGTGTGGGTTGATGCCACATACTACGGATAAGGGAATTCCATATCTGGTGTTACCGTATAGTTCCCAAGGGTCTGCTCGAGCATTTCAGACAATGTTTCGAAGCGCACTGGGTTTCCACCCCATTCGAGAACCACGTTCCCCCTACTCTGGTCCTACCTCGTATCAAAAACCTTTGTCGATAGCAATAGAGGATTTAGATAGTGATATCTATGATCCCTCGCTTATTCCCGAAGAAGAGGTACAGGCCTATAGGGTCCTAAGTAGAGGTGAATATAGTGCGTTCACTAGCGAAAAGCAGCTTAAAAGCTCGCCTCCGATATGGGTCGTACCCCACACTGGTAATTTTTGTCTCATGGGTCGTGGCCGAAGATCGCAAGCCCGACTTGGAGCAAGTGCTTGCACTGAAAATTACATTCTGCCGATGTTCTCGTCCCCTGTGTTTCTGGCTGCCAAGGGTACATACTTTATCTGTTATGATCGTGCATACGCGTGGTTGCCCGCTGACTTTATGGGCTCATGCTTTATTGCAAATTTGTTGCCTCCGACGTTCACTGTAGATGCAGATTATCATAAGACTAGAGTTGTGCGAGGCGTAATTAGCGAAGAGGATACTGCCGGTCAAGAGGCAGGAGACTTTTTCAAGGGTTTCCTCCCGTTTTGGGGACCTATGGTCAATAGTAGGAACCTGAGACAGTTGACTCGAGTGGTAGAATCGACAGCTAATATTACTGCCAGTGCCCTTGGTAATATCACCACAGAACTTCAGGCGGATAGACTTATGATGTTACAAAACCGTATGGTTTTAGATGTCATCTTAGCAGATCGAGGTGGGGTATGTAAGGTGATCCATTCGAGCTGCTGCATTTTCATTCCAGATAACGCTCCAACTGTCTATCAAGCCATCTCGAGGTTGCATAAGATCTCCGAATCCATACACGTGGATGTAGGGGATTGGACGCTACTTGGATGGTTTTGGGGCCTGATGTCGACTTGGGGTTGGAAGATTCTGATGATCATCGGAGTCGTTGTGGTGTTCCTGTTCACGTGTTGCCTTTGTGTGCAGTGTGGTCCTGCCTTATGTGGCCTCTGTGCTACAACGTGTATGAGACAGCCACCTGTTACCAAGTGGACTCGGTTGGACAGAGCTATGCTACAGCAACATCTCGATGGTCTGATGAATATTGAATATGATTCCGACTAGTGCTTGCCTACATGAGGGCAAAAGGAGCGTCTGAGGTTCCGTGACAATCGTAAGTGGTGTTTTCGACTCGCACGAATATGGTCGAGTCTGGTATCTATGAACCGCAAATGACGAGTTTAGTAAGTGTGCGCAGTTTCACTGTGCTAACTTAAACCGTTCGTTTGTTATGTGGGTTTTTCATCTGTACCCACGGGTTCCATCTTAGATACGGCATCCATTTTGTCTCTTGCCCTCAAGTAGCCAGCGAACGGACGCTGTCCGCTTCGCGACCCTGGGACTCCCAAGATATTTGCGGAAGACACATGTCCTTTGTAAGCGTCTTTATGACGAGGGGGATGCTACTGTAAAGCAGATGGCGCCGCTCGAGGCTCATCTTGCCGCACGGACTTATTGTCTCAGCCGTGCATCTCATTAGGCACGTCCCTTTGATGCCTGTATCTCGTGTTTCTCGATACCTCCCCTTTTACACCCTTTTCCGATCTCCCCACTGTCTCCGTCTTCCTCTACACCTGTCCTTGTTCCTATTTTCGATCTGTTTTACTGCTGATTGGAATTTGCTAATGGGAAGATGGGTTTTTACAGTTGGGAACCGCCAAATGTTTCCGCACTTATGTTCCGGACCTCATGTGTTTCAAAGTGACCAAAGCGACCCCTCTGGGGGATAATGGTGGGAACCGGGTTGTAAACTTTTGTGTGCCATGTTGTCCTATGGGTAAAAACTGTATAAAAGGAGCGATCCACAGAACCAATTTGAAGCAGTCTCCCTGAACTACACTCGATGTACTTCCTGTGATATCTGTGTTCCCTGCAGCAAATAAACCTTGAATCTTTGACGTCGAAGGAAGTGTCCCGTGTCTCTGTGATTCGTATGCCGGAGCAGGTTACCCACGAAGGTTTCAGGTGTTGTGCCCTGGCACCGCTGGGTCTTAAAGAACCCAGTCCTTCACTGTATAAGGTATTGATAGCAATGTTTCCAGGCTATCTATCTACTTCTCTTCAGGAAGTCTGGTTTCAATTTTACAAACTGACCATACAGTTGACGATTCAAAGACTTTACTCTCACATTCTAAATATTTACAAGAACCTAGAATAAAGTTTGTATATTTTAAAAACATTCACAAATGGCACTGGAGTCCACAGAGGTTACAGAAGGCCGGTCCCAGCCCTACAGGCAGATGGTGGAGGTGTGGTGTGGGTAAAGCTGAATAGTGTACACTTACTGTGGGAATGCCAGAACCTGTTAACAGGACACGTATTTTGGGATAAAGAGAAACGTGGGGTTCTGGTTTCACTGCCTAATCAAACAATAGATGTCGGAAACTGCACGTCAACAGAAGAATTGGCTTGCAACATCATTGCCGGTGGCCATACTAGAGATTTTACGATTGTGTAAAAGAAACAGCATGTCCTCTATTGATGTATGTCTGCAGGATATGTTCAACATAGCAAAACATGAGAAGATAATATATCAAACTATTGATTTACTGGGAAAGTTTGTAGGAGTGTCTCTTAGGAACTTAGGTTAGGGAAAATTTACAGGGGTAAATATGAGACTCGATTTTTGGATGCATGGGTTGCATACTGTTGGTGGGTCAAAAAGGGAATGCTAGAACCTCGCTTTTTTGTTTTCTACTGTTTCATGTCCTTTTTGCTTTTCATTTCTTCTTTCCTGAAGCATGCAGTTAATTCACACTGGATCTTGGATACCTGCAATTCTACCGTCGATGGTTTTGATTGTAAATCCAATAGTTAACTTCACGTTGTGGCAGATTGTACCCTACAGATCAATGGTACTCTATGCATAACACCGACTGCCATAGTATGATGCCTATATATTTGTCACATATTTGAAAAAAGAATAACGAATGGTTAAACACAGAATAATTCTCTTCTTTGGCACTCAGTGGATTTTTAGGGTTCTGACCTGGAAAAATCCAACTCAATGTTAGAAACATTTGGAGAAGTCCCACATTCTAAGTCTATCCGATGCCTATTTTCCTTAAATATATTATTTACTCAGAGGGGGGAGGGTGTTGTTCCAGGCCTTGGCTGCCCGGTATGAAAGGGAGCGTCCTCCGCTGTACGCGCGATAGATGCGCGTGGGGTGTGTGCGATGAAGAGGGAGGCTGATTGGAGGAGTCACCTGGAATGCTCATCATCATTGCGTTCGCCATGACGTTGAAACTCCCAAAATTATTACCTGAATGCTCGATGAACCATGCACAACTGGACAACTGGATTTCCACCAAGGTAACACTCTTTCAGAAATATTCTCTTTTTCTATTTGATTACCTCTGCTGCTCTGCCAATTACTTGCGTTTATTACACTTTTGAACAAAACCCACTACAATTGTCTTTCATTAAAATCCCTTGAATGTTGTAAAATACACACCGCCTTGCTACCGCAATATGGCAGCTGCACAGAACACAAATCTACAGACAGGGTTATGGAAAGTTCCAGGTTCTCCCTCGCATTCCTCTCATGAGGTTTCCGTGCTTCGAACCGCAGAAGCCTCGCAGCGGCTGCCATTTCCGTCGCGGATGACTCATGGGAAAGAGGTCGGCTTTGCAATAACATTGCCACAAATTATAGACCTCTTTGGGTTGAATGTGACAGGAAATTATATACTGTCAACAACTTCCTTTCTGCAGCTGGAAGTTATTTACAACTTCCACACGTAGCCTGAGCAGGGCTGGAGTGTGCAGCCTTCCTCCTCCTCCGCCGCCCCCCCCAGATCTTCCATTGCGAGTACAGGAGTGAAGTCGCAGCATCCCAGTGGGTTGATGGAGCATTCGCCTGACAGTGAACACTTTACCCAACTTAATATAGGTGTATTAAATTAGTGATTACCATATATATATTTTTTTTAAAGGACCCGCCGGTATTTTTGTCATGCATGTCTTACCTGAGTGATTGTTTTCTCGTTTTATATTGTGTACGTTTTAACCCTATCTTGTAATCTGCATCATGATAACGTTTTCTTAACTTGAAACGTGAACATTTAAAACAATGACTATTTGAGCCTTTAAAAATGACTAAAGTTACGGTAATCAATGAACTACAAAAGCATTGACCGGATCAATAGTTTGGCTTTCGTATAGCAAAAAGTATAGTGAAAAGTGTTTGCCTTGGCATGGGCTCATTAACATATTCTATCCACCACGAGCGTCGCTGACAAATTTATGGCAGTTTCTTGATAATAGAATGCTAGTCCAGCTTATATTTTAAATTGAAACGCATTGGCCTAGATAAGTGAACATTAAGCAACAGAAGGGTACATTTTTTAGATAAAAAATTAGATAGATGGAATTAATATATTTTCCATTGCACCCCATTTGGCTGCCAACTAAAGAGCCTGATTTCCTGCAACGGCAAAACACATTGATGTCCTCACCCTGGGAAACAGAACAACGTGTTACCTGTATTCTCTGTCAATCTGAGGACACACACAGGAAGCCTGCACTCTGCCTCTGAGTGGCTCTTCTGGTGATAAATCTCATATTTGACCCAACGTCTAGGCTCTGCAATTCTTCTGGAAATGGATTCTGTCCACATTGATTCATACTAAGATCCCTGCTTCCACAAATACTTATAGTCCTGAAGATGGCCTACTAACCACAAGCATTTGCAATGCTTTGGGACCTTATATGTATGTAGCCATGCAGCACATTAGCCTGGGTGCTGAAACATCTACTGTTCTTTAAAATGGAGGGAAAGTGAGCACCAAACTGCGTGACACGCCAGGTATGGGAACAATTGGAGAGGAATATTGCCATTCAGCGGGAAATGGTATATTCCAAAGCTCTGTTTTTATATTATATTATATTTTTTAATATAAAATCAGGGCCTTCGGTGGTCATATCACTAAAAATACAAGATTTGAAAAAAATATTGTCCACTGATGCTCGTGAAAGGCAATTTTTATGGACTGGAATCTACAGAATGCTAAAGAGATTCTGGTATTTTACTGACCTCTGCTGGTCGTTTTCTATCAAGAAAGTTAAATAGAAGTAGTTGCCAAAAAAAGAAAAAAAGAAAGTCTTTCAGCAGAAAGCAATTCTGGTATTTTACTGACCTCTGCTGGTCGTTTTCTATCAAGACAGCTAAATAGAGGCAGTAGAACAGAAAAAAGTCCCTAAGCGGAAGCAGACAAGTCCTAGGGCTGATCTCCAGAGCCCACATAGTACATACACATATAAGTATATAATAATACTGGCCTCTGCTGGTCGTTTTCTATCAAGAGCGTTAACTAGAGGCATTAGAACAGAAAAAAAGTCCCTAAGCGGAAGCAGACAAGTCCTAGGGCTGATTTCCAGAGCCCACACAGTACATACACATATATAATACATGTATATAATAAGTATATAATAAATTATATACATGAGGTCTCGAATGCTCGACCTAAAAAAGAGTTGAAACGCCATAGACGAACATCGCAATTGGAACCTCCCTGTATTGTTCTGTTCACTCTCTTTTTAACTTCAACCAGTCCTGACTTTTAGCCAAGACGGCTTTGATTGCTGCAGGATTTAAGCACATATTTATAATGTTAACCCAGAAATTACAAGGCTCAGAGTGCTATATGCTACTTATTCAAAAGAAAAAAGCAATAGGAATGCGGCTGTTAAAGCAATAAGGCCAAGAGCCTGAAGGATGGCGTCTATGGAAAAATACATCTCCGGTTGCCCCTGACCCATACTCCCCCTTAGGTGAACGAAAAAAGGAAGATATTCAGAAAAGTTAATCATAAAGAAAAACAATTTAAATTAACTGATCCTGCTCCATTATCCCTAGGAGAACCCCCTCCCAATTTATATAATTTGTCTCCAGAGGATAAATAGCATGAATCCCAAGCTGCTTTTATTAAGCAATATTTTATCGCTGCTTCCTCCCCCTATTTCTTTCAGATACTCCTGGGCACTAATTTCAGAATTAAAACTTTGTGTTTGTCCTTTATAAGACACTTTTAGACAAGCAGGGTTTAGCAAAAAGACTTCCGCTCTGTGTTGCTGGAAAGGGTTAAACAATTGTCTCATCCGCCATCGCCTCTCTACTGTGGCATGGGCGAAGTCAGGTTTTACCAAGAACGACACATCCCTGAAGATCTTCCTTGAGTTAGGACGAGCTTGGTCATGTATTTCTTGCCGCAACAGAAAGTTCCCAAAATACACCAGGATCGCCCTAGGTCTTTCGGCATCGCTGGGTCAAGACTTTTTCTTCATTAAGGGAAAACTGTGGGCATGTTGGATTTCTGTATTCCAATCCCACCTAGTCTTCTCCAGGAAGGCGCCTTTGAAAAGGGAGATAATGTAAGCACGTATATCAGAATCCTCCACTCCCTCAGGTATCCATACGAGACTCAGATTGTTAGTTCTCTACCTGTTGTCATATTCTTCCTATTTCCATAAAACATCGGCCATTGTTGCAGCCTGGGAAGCTTCCTTTGCTTTTCATATGTTGACATCGGGCTCCAAATGTTTGGTGCGTTCCTCTACCATGGTCAGTCTACCGGCAATGCCAGAGCAGGTTTTATTAATTTTCTTCACAGTCCCATGCAGCTTCTTAGTAGCAAGCCTCGCTCAACGACTTGAGTTCTTGGTTTCATCTTAGACTTGCCGTATGTTATGCAAAATTGTTGCAAGAGATCCCTCCTCAACCGTGGTGGTTTGCGGTTGCCTATCTGAAGTTCTCACTTTGCTTTCTTTGACAGATCTTTCAAGCCTCCTCCCCCGGAGAGCGTTAGCTGCAACAGTAAATAATCCTAGAGAAAATTGCCCGAGGGTCTGTCCTCACTACTTCCTTTAAATGTGTTTCCACTTGCTCGCCCTTTCTTTTCCTTTTTTTTCTTTCCCCAAAATCTTCTCTCTCGTTTACGCTGTGTTGCTAAGATTGGTTCTTCCGGAACGTCCTAGAAGATAAATCTGAGACTAGTTCACCGGTTAGAGATGATGATGACGATTCTCCAATATTCGACAGATCTGACTCGTCTGTTAATGAGAAAAACTTATCAGCGGAATCAAGAGACTTAGCTAAACCTGGTGATAATTCATTTACCACCTTCCCTTGCTCTAAAGTTTTCTCCAGAAAAAGTCCTGCAGCATTGTCGTTAAAGGCTGATCTGTAGCTGTAAATTGTGTCAGGCATCTCCCTGAGTACTTGCTTCTGTTTGCGATCATCTTGATTCTGATCTTCATGGTCGATCGCTTTGTTAGAGACATCTCTATTGGCGATTTCACCGGAGGCCACTGTAGGCGCTGTCTCTGTTAAGCCCTCAATGCCGTTAATAGGGTTACTTATGAAGCCATCAGCTGCCTCATTCTGCTCAGGACTAGGACGATCCAGACTCCTCAAATCCAATGAGTCTCCCGGGGGGGATGGAGGGGGGAAGCATCCACTGCCCCCCCCCCCCACTTTTTCTGTGATCTGTTTGCCCCTTACTAACCTTGGGATCCACTGTTGCTGTCCTGCTGCTGGTCGAAAACAGAGTAGAAATCAGGGATTGACCATGTATTCCAGTCTTTTATGGCCGGGTCCTGGTGCTACTCTCAGTCCCAGTAGCCTTATGCCCTGCTTCATCCACAGCCCCTTCTTGATTTTGTTTCCCTCCCGCCTACTCCCTTACCGATATCCTGGGTGGAGGAGGGAGAATGAATCCCTCCCGAACATCTAGCGTTCGGGCCGGTTTTCTTCACTCCTCGGCCCGGTATCCTGACTTTTGAATTTTCTAACACCTCCCCTGCAACACTGTAGCAGGGAGCGTCAGAACAATGCGAGTAGCGCCTGGAGGCAAGCAATGTAGACAGAGTAATCAGCTGGTGTCCTTAATCCCCACTTCGATCGAGGAACAGCTCCCGGTGCACAATGCCCGATCCATGAGAGCAGGTCACTGTGTGAGGCATGCCCTGGAGTTGGCCTTTAATTCCCCATCACTGAGCTGTCCTCAATGCGATACCGTCATCCCCATCTTCACCAACAAGGTATATCCTACGGCAAAGCCCCAGCCTAAATCGGTGTCCAGAGGGGCTTGGGCTACTCGGGTTTTCTGCTACTGGGTTTGGACTGGCTGGAGGTTTCGGGGAAACAGAAACACCGGTGACTTGAGTAAAGGTTTTAGGGAAGATTTTATTGGAATATAAGTCTTTTCAAGCAAAGGTGCTGCTCGCTCCTGGGACTGAGCTGCGGGGTCCAAAGGAAAAGTATCTTGCTCCAGCTTGCTCAGCTAACGAGATGGTCCAGACAGGGAACGTCTTTCCGCTCGGGTCTCCTCCGCTCCGGTACCGTAAAGAAAGGAAAAGTGGATCAGAAAAACTGGTTGGACCAGATAACACTCGTTAGGGCCGGGAGTGAGGGAAACCAGTGGTGTACTGTAAACGCTATACAACTCGTGAGGTAGGAGTGCACGTGAGGGAAGGATTGGGATAGCTTTACACAAGGGGCTTTACAGAATTATACACGGGGCTGACTCTTCCGCCCGACCCAGCCACCACACTACCCCGTACCTCTTGAAGCCACGCTCCTCCCGTGGGAACGTGGCGGGGCGAAGCGTGGAAACGTTGGCCTCCTGGCGTGTCGGTCCCGATCTCTTTCCGCTCGGTCTCACTCGAACACCGCCGTTCTCCGTCTTCCACGCCCTCCAAGGAAACGCCGTCCGTCGTGTCCTTCCTGCTTCCTCCTTTTGGGCGGGGCCTCTTCCTCTTGGTCCGGGAACTTAAAGGGACCATACGTGTTGTTATCGTCCTGCCAGCCTGCCTCCGGTTCTTAATTCCATGGACAAGGTGGCAGCTGTGGGCAAAAGGGGCAAGGTGAGAGTGGGGTGGCGGACCACCAGTCTGTTGAGGTAGTCGTGTCCTGACCGGACGCCCCGTCACAATCGGCCAATATTGGTATTGGACTTATTAACGCACGGTCAATGGGAAAGCATAGACATGAAATAGTGGACCTAATTACAGATAGGAAACTAGATATCCTTTTAATTACGGAAACGTGGATGGATGATGCATCTGATCCGGATCTAGTGATAGCGGTTCCGCTAGGATACAAGGCCTATCGTCAAGACAGAAAGGGCAAAAGAGGGGGCGGGCTAGCTATAATTACCAGGGATAGCTACATAGTAAAGATCTCTTCCATCTCCTCTTTATGTTGCGAGGCTTTACATTTTTTCAATCAAGTTAACCTCGTCCTATAATTTTAATGGAGTGTTACTATACCGACCTCCAGGAGCACGTATAGGCTTCCTTTCTAATTTAGGCTAGTTATTGGAGTCATTAGTGACTGAAGAATCCTACACAATCATGGGCGATTGGAATTTTCATTTAGAGCAATTCGATGACAAAGACACCCGCTCCCTACTAACTGACATGGAAACGTGGGGGCTTCATCAATTGGTTACATCCCCTACCCATGAGGCTGGCCATATCTTGGACGGCATTTTCTCCAATTTGGAGGGATTCTGTATAACAGACATCCTCCCCATGTCATGGTCCGACCACTTTGCTATCTTAAGCAGAATTACAATAACGGAGAGCCCCATTCATAGAGCCACCTTCTCCAGACCAGAATCGTTGAAGGTCTGGAAAGATATAAATAAGGCAGATTTAAAAGAGTTATTGGACATTACTCGCCCTACCTTAGCCACGGATCCCAATATTGCCATTCGCCAATATCAGGACTGGCTGGGGTAAGCTACACACTCACTAGTACCTATTAAAACATTCTCCTCGGCCCCATGGTTCACCGACGATTTAAGGAAACAGAAACAATTATGTAGGAATAAGGAAAGGCATTGGCGAAAATCTTACAACCCAGAGAGCAAAGCAAGTTACAAGGAAATTCTTGCAACCTATAAATCCATGATTGTATAGGCAAAGAAGAAGTTCTTTACCGAACGAATTGAGAAGGCAAAAAACTCCAGCAAACACCTTTACGAGATCTCAAAGCAACTTGCTGGAAATGCTCCTGATTTAACACCACCTCCCTCCCAATCACTCTGTGATGCGCTTGCAAATTTCTTTTTTACATAAGTAAATGACATATATCTAGCATTCTCTTCTAAAACAGATGTCATCTTAAACCCCACCAGTAACATTCCCCCTCACTCACTATTTACCTACTTTACTGACCTCACGGATGACCAAACAATGGAGATTATGACATCCATAAAAACTGGATCAGCGTTGGACCCCTGTCCTTTCAAAGTCCTGCCCCCGGTAATGGACTCCCTTGTGACGGTTATTACACAAGTCTGTAACACCATGTTTAAATCGGGGATCTACCTCAATATTTTGAAAAAGACCCTTTTAAAGCCACTTTCAAAAAAACCTCTCTTGGATAAGGATGAGCTAAAAAATTATCGACCCATAGCGAGTCTCCCATTTTTAGCAAAATTAGCTGAAAAAGCTATGAACCATCAGCTTTCGGATTTCATCGAGAAACACCATCTGCTGGACAGTACCCAATTTGGATTTTGCAAATTCCATGGTACGGAAACAGCCTTAATTAAAGCAGCCAATGACATCATAGTCATCCGGGATCAGGGAGGAACAGCTGTCCTGGTAATGCTGGATTTATCTGGAGCCTTCGACACGGTCGATCATAAGATCCTGGTCGACCGTGTCGGTAAAATGGGTATCCAACGGGCTGCAAAATATCTGTTGGTGTCATTTTTGGCTGGGAGAACTCAGGCGGTTTCCGTGGGATCTTTCCAATCATCCCAGTTGGCGTTGCTGTGTGGGGTACCTCAAGGCTTATCCCTAAGTCCGACACTGTTTAATATCTATGTGTCGGACCTGGCGAAAGTCATCAAAGCCTATGGGATGAGCCTAACCTCCTACGCAGACGATACACAGCTGGTTCTGGCAATAAACAGTGATGGAGACAAGGTGGCAATTCGTTTTCAAGGAGCTGTGTTAGCAATTGGAGAGTGGATGGCCTCCAATTGTCTCAAACTTAACTCTGAAAAAACAGAGGTAGTCATCTTTGGACCACTCTCACCAGGCTGGTCTTCAGTCTGGTGGCCCTCATCCTTCGGAACCCTTCCTAAACCGGTCTCTAAGGTGAGGAACTTGGGAGTGGTTTTTGACGACGGCTTACATTTTATGGCTCATGCAAATAAAATAGTATCAATAGCCTGTCACAAACTTAAACTAGTGAGGAAAATTCTTCCTTTTTTACCTGATTCAGCTGGAAAAACTCTAGTAAGCTCCCTAGTCTTATCCTCTCTGGATTATTGTAATGGTCTATTTGTAAATGCCCAGACTCGTGTGACTAATAAAATGCAAACTATACAGAATGCAGCGGCCAGACTCCTTTCAAGAACACCTAAATTTAAATCCATCTCAGAGACAATAAGGAACTATCACTGGCTGACAATCCATAATCGGATTAAGTTCAAGAGGCTTTGTATAGTTTACAGAGCACTCCACAAGCAGGGACCGCAGTTTCTTAAGGATCAATTGATTCCTTATATCCCTTTCAGACAACTCCGTTCCTCCACCTTGAATCAACTAGTGGTGCCCTGGACAAAAACAGTTTCCTGGGGCGATCGTCGCTTTTTGGTTTCTGCTCCCAAGTTATGGAATACTTTGCCACAGTCAATAAGGACAAGTCCCACGCTTTTGCTTTTTCGCAAACAGCTAAAGACTTGGGGGCATATTATCAAGGGGGTTTATCTCCGCTTTTTTGGCTTTAAATTATCTCCCTATTACCTAGCTGCCGCTAACACCAGTTAGCAACAGCTAGTAGGAGATAGCGACCATCTTGGGCCCCACTTTGCATGTCAGTGATATTTATCACTAATGAGATGCAAAGTGGGCGTGCCAATATGTTAGCGACTGAAAACAGTCGCTAACATCGCTATCTCCTATTACCAACTTTTGGAGATATTCGCGCTAAGCGGGAATATCTCCAAAAGCTAACACCTGCCCTGAGCAGTTCTTAGCCATGTTATCCAATGGGAGGTGGATAACATGGCTAAGAGCAATAGCTCGCTAATGCATGAATATCGCTGACTTTTCAGCGATATTCATGCTTTGCGGCGATTTTTACCGCATTTGCGTTAAACCTTGGTAATACCAAGGTTTATTTGCGGTAAAAATCGCCGCAGTGCTGCGGTAAATTTTTGTCTCTAACCAAGCAATAGCGATAATTATCGCTATTGCTTGGTAATATGCCCCTTGGTTCTTTAACCAATAATATCATAGCGGCATTTACTGAGACTCATGTAGTTGGTTTTTAGCGCCGAGACGCCCATGGGTATTCGTTCGCGCTTAATAAATAGCAATAATAAATAAATAAATAAATGAATAAATAAATAAATGAGTCGATCTCAGGATTAGCTGAGGGTAGCCATGATGCACTTTAAGATGTAATCAGTTTGGCACTTTATTGGCAGATGGCAGATGGCAGCTGGCAGCGTACAGCGTTGGGTATACTTGTTTTGTCTTTTCTTTTCCTCTTTCTATTCTCTCGTGGGTTTCTTAGCATTGTTATGGCAGCTGTAATTAAATCTTTACTGGCATCTCATTGTTTAGCGGTGGGCGGGTCGGTGGGTGGCTGTTTTACTTGTGTTTTTATCCTGCTTGTTCTTTTCTTTGTACTATGCATTCACTGTTGGTAAATGATAATAAAAATATATTTTTTTGAAAGGAATGCAGCCTTGCCTTTTGCTTTTCTGATCACCATTCCCATCAAGCTATCTCAAGTGAAGAGCAAATAACTTACATTTTTATGAAGCAAACTGGCTCAAGAATACAACCTGACTCTACTAAGTGAGGTACCCACCTCAAACAGACTATACTGTGTGAGGTACCCACCTCAAACAGAAGACACAGGGCGGAAATTTTAAATAAATAAAACCACGTACCTCGGCAATGTGGCAAGCAGAAGGTGAGTGGTGTTCTTTTTTAAATTTTATTTTCTTTAGTCATCTGTCGACTCCCCTACCGTTCTTACTTGCACCATCTGTCACTGCCATTTTCACCTAAAACATTGAAAATTTATTTTTCCAGTACTACTCTTTGGATTTGATCATTTTAATGTCATTTTATTTATTAACATGTACTTTTTCCTTAATTGATTTAGGATTTTTATTGGGTTATTTTTTCAGTTTATTATTGTTTATGTGCTGCATGAATACTTTGTACATTGATCCTACGTTAAGCCTGACTGATTTGTGCCAAGTTAACAGAGAGTTGAGAACAGGTTCATTTAGTTATTTATTGTGGTTCACCCTGACAAGGATTGTGTTTTTTATTTGAGTGATACTTCCACTCCCTCAACTAATAACCCAATTTCTCGCATATAATTTTTGTGAAAAGCTTGATTGGAATCATCGCATACAGTAGGACACAAGTTGGACCTAAGTGCATGATTGGAACAGTCGCGTAATTGCAAGATTTAAACTCTGACTTTACGTACAACCTCACTACAGTGGAAACAACATGACCCTAACCAGATGCTTCACCAGAACCAACGCAGTTCAGCGTAGACCGAAGCAGGATCTTGTACCTCAACCTCCAGGACACAAAGGTACAACTCCCAGCAGGCCTAACTCTGTCCTGTGTGCAGCCTGAACTTGTGACTTTTAGGGGTAGACGGAGTTCACAGAGTTGCACAGGATGGAATTCCGCAGAGTTGCATAAAAATTCAGTGGAATTGCGTGGAGCTCTGCTCCGCCCTATTATTGAGCCTGTAAGCACACTGCACCATTGTAACTTATAAGTACTGGTGCTCCCTCCACCCCTGCACCCGCCTAGTCAGAGTCTATCTCAAATAGTTACAATGCGGACTTGTAAAATACAAAAATGACTGAGTTTAAGAAACAGTCAACACAAAATAATGAGGCACGTATAATAGGCACAACAAAGTCACACACTGAGGTTCCAAGCCGGACAAGTACATGTTCTAAGAGCTGGACTGTGGTTCCAGACTTTGAGGGTCCGTGGTTCGTAGATTCTGAACCCGTTCAATAAAGGTCGTCGGATATAGACGATTTTGGTATCAGCGGACCGCAAATGACGAGTGCGGTGTGTACGAGTGTTTTCGTCTTAATCGATCAATGAGAACACTACGTATTCAGGGATTTCGTTTGAACCCTCGGGTTCCATTTTGTGTGTGGCAGCCATCTTGTGTGGTTGCCCTCACATAGGCCGATGACTGTGGCCGAACGAGTCCTTGGGACACGTACACCTTAGCTGACTCTTGTTTGACCTGGCCGAACTGACTCCCTTGCCCGAGGCTGACCTCACTGAGCCAGTTCCTTGTTAAGCAGCTGGTCAGATAAAGATCAAAGAGCACGACATTGCTGAGTTTATGGTACACGCACCCACCCTTCTATCTTGCTTCTCATCTGTTTCTGTTCCTTCCTTTATGGCTGAATCACTGATTTGGGTCGAGGTTTTACGATGGGTTTGTCCGGCCTGATCGAACAGGATATTGGAATGTGCTTGGTCATGTCTGGTGGGCTGGACAACGGAAAGTGGGATTGTCCTCATGCGCTACTTTTGAAATGTCACGTTCTTATTGGTTGGTTTGTATGTAATTGATGCTAGCCTGGAATGTGATTTTTGGCATAAAAGACCATGCTCCGCTCATTGAATTTGTGCAGTCTCTAGCAAACAACCCGTATTGTACTTCGTAGACCTCTGTTCCTGGTTGCAGCCAATAAACTTGGTCTTTGACGTCATCAAGAAGTGTCCTGTGTCTCTGTTTGCCGAGGCAGGGGAATCCGAAGACATCGGGCGTTATCCCTGGCGCCACTGGGTTCTAAAACCCGGTTCTTCAGGACGTCTACTTAAAATTCAGGATGACACACTGTTGAAACCACGGCAGATTGGGTCTACGACAAACGTTGCCTACAGCTAAATGCATACTATGCAGGATGGCAGTGCAGTTTGCTGCATTAGGCGCATGATCTGTAGTCTCCCTAGCTCCACTGCCCCCTGCTGCAATACAGAGGATGCCTGTTGAGCTTTCTGCTCCTGCAATGGAATCTGTCTGTACCCCATACCTCAGAGAGCATGAGGCTGTCATATTGGAGGGGGGCTGAGCTCGGCTTTTCTTACTTTGTCTCCTTCCACTTCCATCCCCCTCAATGTACCACTGTAGAACTTCGAAGCAGTTCGGTTATCACCCCAAAGACCAACTCAACCCACTGACTGCAACATTTCCCAGTTCCGGGCATGTCTTGGCTGCCAGGGTAGGCTGTTTACCTTCATCGTCGCAGCTCGTCTGAGTTCGCCGCCAGAACTTCCACCCAGAGAATTCACTTAGCTCTGGGGACCTCCGATGAGAAAAGGAGGAGCATAGATGGGCAATCCCGTGATGTTTACATTAGGCGTAGAAGCGGACTTAGCAGCAGCATAGGGATGGGTGGCGGGGGCAAACTCCACCACGTGCCAGAATCAGAGTTTTTTGCTGAGCTCCGTACTCCCTGCAGAGCGCTGTCATAAAAAACCTGCCCACCCCTAGTGACTTTATGCTGGTCCAGCTTGACCAGATAGCCGCAGTTGGTGCTTTCTGCCTCTTGTTGCATTTTCCATTTAAGAATTTAAAATTAATTATCTACGGTTCTACTGACCGTATATTTGCCATTCTAGTATCATTTTATTTTTATTTTTTTCTAAATAGGTTTAGGATTTTTATTGTTTTGTGATTTTAACTTATTTGCTGTTTGTGTGCTGTATATATACTTTACACATTGCTCTAATTTAAGCCTGACTGTTTGTGCCACACTACCAGAGAGTTAAGTGCAGGTTAATTTAATGACTTTTGTGGTTCACCCTGACAAGCCTAGCCTGGGTGGGCCTTCTACCCTTCTCAAACAATAGCCCAATTTCCTTCAATATCCAACTGCTATAGGGTAACGCGTCCGGAGGGCCGGAGTTAGGGATGGTGTTGCCTCCTTGAGTAAGTGACTTATCAAGATGAGAACTTGGACCTAGAACGATTACTGATTAATAAATGTTCAATCTATTGGGTGAATTTCTGTATACTAAGGTGAAGTAGGTTACCCCATTGCTAAATTACCCATAATACTATTGCATATTCGTGAAAGCAGATATTTAATACAATCATGTAACCTTGTTGTACATTAATGCATTCAGTGTCATCACAGAACACATTTGAATGCAACACAACTTTCTTTACACAGCTTCAATAACAAAAGCACTCCCCTGCACCACCACAAGCGCTTCGATAAACAGAATATACAGGAAGTCCTTCTAGTGAAAGGAACGCGTTGGGATTTAGTGGAGATTCTCACAGAAGGGGCCGGTTTGGGACAAGAGCTGCAGGCCATGGATTCAGGGCAGAGACACATAATACTCCATGGTCGACGCCAGCCATTAAAGGCGTCCAACAGGGAATCAATCAACACATTATGAAGCCGGGGTGCACCGCGAGGCAGGCTTAATGCGCAATAATGGCTCAGCGGGAGGGCTAATGAACGGCGGCCGGAAGTGTAGTGAAGGAAGCCCCATGGGCGTGTGATTCCTGACAAATTGCACTTCAAACAATGTGTGGCCATTAATTCTCGCTCTGCGTCACACTGGAGCTAAAATAAGAAACCCTGCTGCCTTCCTCCGGCACGCATGGCCGGGCAGAACTTCCCACCTTCCAAGCAGAAGGCTCCTCAGAGCACAGGCCACAGCGCGCCAAAGTACGAGGGGAATACACGCGCTCCTTTTTAGTGTCAAACAAGGCTACCCCAGCGAAATTAAACCGAGAGACCTACAAAAGGTAAATTGCAAAAGAATTAAAAGCGAACTGACCAGGTTTTGAAAGCTGAATGTTGTCCGAAATCTGGTGGCAGGCCATCATGCGTCTCGGGCTCTATTTATAAACTCTGCAACACATCTAGCAACTTGTTGCTACTGCTACTTACACCAACCAAGACCTATTATCACGACACAGTTTGTCAGGAGTGCATGCTGCGACGCATTTAACCAACTACCCGGGTTTTACGTGACCATAAAGAACAGGGGGCAGATTTACAAGCCCCTTGCGCCACTTTTGCGTCCTTTTTAACATGGGAAAAGTGACGTAAGGGTTGCGCAAGGGGCTTGTAAATAAGCCCCCAGGAGTTTCCAAACGCTTCGGGCTCTACTGAACATGAACTTTATTTTTGATCACCTTCTAGAGCAGGGAGGGGTCTCCAGCGTAGGTCCAGGAGGGCTGGAGCAATTTTTCAGGAAACCCTTAGATTCATCATATGTAGGTGTATTTTATGTGACCATCCTAAAAATTGACATGGACTCCGCACTGTTGGACATTCTGTATGGAGAATTTCATAGTGCGAAAAGGAATTGTAGTGAGGATAATAATAATCCACATTTGTAAAGCGCACAATCACCCGTAAGGGTCTCTAGGCGCTGGGGGGCGTCGGGAAGATTAAGCAATCTTGTGCCCAGAGTCACATGGAGCTGGGCTGACCTGCCGCCGAAGCCGGGGATCGAACCATGATCCCCAGATTCAAGCGTCAGTCGCCCTGGCGCGGCGCCACACCTCTAGATCACAGCTACAGCTAAAAACCTATTACTCAATGTATTATCAGCAAGGATGACATACAGAGAATAGACTGCAAACATGTAACAACATGCCACTAAAAGATTTGTTTCATTACCAAAATTGTATAACATTTTGCAATAGAGAACTGTATGAAAATGTTCATATCTCCTACCCTGGTGATTGTGGAAGTATAACAGAAATGTGAATCATGGGCTTTACAAAGGACTCTCTAAAGGTGCAAAAAGTAATGATTACACAAACCAAAGGTGGTCTGTTTGTGTATGTAGGTGAGAGTCAGATAGCAGGGCACTAATAGACCAGGACTAGAGAGCAATTCAGTGAAAATAATTTGTTGCTACTTTTACATAGATTTGGTAATGATGTCTGACCCTGAAGAGAGCTTCATCTTGTCACTTTTAGGGTTGGCTGCTTCATTTAAAATTATATAATTTAGGCTTATTTTTAAAGTCATTGACTCATCACTGGTAACTATTCTGGTACATAAAGCAACGCGCCCATGTTCACTTTGTTGACTCTATTCGGATCTGTGCTCAAGGTGGTATTTCACTGCGCAATCATAGACGCCTAACAATGCTAGATTTTGGTGACGTGCTTTGAGTGAAGAAGTGGTTAGAGGTGTCCTAATTTAGTTAGCAGCAGACCCGATTCATTAGAAGAGATAAAGCAAAGAAAGCAATATTAAGAATGTTCTCAATAATTGGTAAAGGAGGTGAACCAAAGGATGAGGTAAATAAGTCTAACAGATGAGTAGGTGTGAAGGTTTAAGCAAAATGGATGGCCATAGGCTACCCATCAAATCCCAAAAGTACTTCCATGTTTTGTACTGCCGATATACACTAATCTTAAAGACTAGAAATATATTTTACCAGTCAAGATAACAGATGTTCTTCAATTCACAGATGTAGGAAGCTGCCTCTGTATGTACTATACCAACATGAGGTATAGTGTGCACAGAGTCTAGGTCCCCAGAGGTATAGCAGAGGCTAAATTGGGTAAGTGCTAACTGCTCTCTTTGTGGTAGTGTGGGTGAGTAGTTACGCTTATCTAGAAGGTGTGTTTTAAGCATTTAATGTATTCACTAAAACAAGGACTGATACACATTCTCAGAGACAGAATCCAGATCAATTTAGGTAAGTATAACGAAAATATATGTAGTAAAGGAAGACGAGGACCTCTATATCCAGGTATGAATTATCTGTATTTGAGGCGTCCCCCCCCCCCAATATCTTGGAGAACGATTGTACATCCCAATGACAAAGTCCCAGAACTACACCTCTCTCCTTGACCAACTTCCCCACTGGTATTCATGCATGTTTACCCCATGTTCTGGGCCAACACAAAACCGTTGCTTTGTGGTGCCTCTTCACACGAGTCACTCCACCTCTCTAATATAGTGCGATGTGCCTAAAATAGCATCTCTCACCATTTTCCAACATCACACCATGACTAATAACTGTTTTGACTTTAAAAGGCCCCAAACATTTAGAAAGACCCCTACCAACTCTCCGTGTCTTGCCTTTCACCAAATCTCCAGTACCGACTTGGCTTGCAACACACAGGGCAACATGAAACTCTCCACTCCTACCACCGCTCGACACCCACTCTTTTATCCATGCAACTAACTTGGATCCAGGAGGCCTGCCATGCATCAGCTCAAAAGGGGACTTCAAACTCGGACCTTGCTGTACGCCCAAACAATTTCATTTGCCAATTTGCACACCACAAGATCATTGGCACACACCATTTGTATCACCCCTTAACCAATATGTTCGCTCTCTCACAAAGACCATTATCTTGTGGATTGTACAATGTGGTGAGATGATGAAGAATGCTACACCCCTTCAAAAATATTTGCATATCTCTGGAGACTAATTGTGTCCCATTGTCCGTGGTGAAAATAGATGGAATACCTTCTTCCTGAAACAGTCCACCCAAAATCCTGATGGTGCTTTCAGTGGTGATTTCCTTCAAGAACTTCACACAGAGCCACTTTGAGAATACATCCACCACCACAACGCAAACCTGCTATTCACGGGTAATTCGTACACAGGACCAATAAAATCTAGGCAAATGCTATACCATGGCTTACCTAGATTATTACTGTGTCCCATGTCCTTACTAGATCCTACTTTCAATCTCTTCTCACCCTCCTTACACACCAAGCACTCCTCCCCACCACTTGCTCTTCCATGCTGGGCCATCAAAAATGGGCTTGAGGCGACGTTGGGTCAACGCCTGCCTCAAATGTCCTTCTTGAACCATAGTCAACACCTTCCTTCTCAGTCCAAAAGGGGGAATCAAACTATTTCCCCTCATAATCACATTCTCACCACAAAGCGATAATTCATCCAACACCTTGACAAAAGGGCACACAGATATAGCAAGACAATTTTCCCTTCTATCTCCCAGATTAATCATGCCCACCAACTCCTTAAGCACTTCATCCCTCTCCATTTCTTGTTGCCATTCAACAGCAGTAAACGCTCCTTCTCCAACCAAGACTACATCATCCACTGATGCAACAGAGCTGTCAACCTCAGACTCACACACCAGGGGTCCATCAACAAGTTTCCAAACTAGCAATAATCTGGACAAGCAGTCAGTTTGCACATTTCTCCACCCTTGGATGTACACAATTTTGATGATACTCTTTGATTTGGGCAACTAGTCTTGCCAATCTAGCAGACCCTTTTCCAGCTTCGCCAGGAGACAGTAGCTTCACCAAGGGTTTGTGATCTATCCTAAGTAAAAACTTGGTACCCCACAAGTACACACAAAAGTACTCCATACCCCATGCTGCAGCCAAAGCCTCCCTCTCTATTACTGAGTAATTCTGTCCAGCTGATGTAACTATTCTAGATGCAAACGCCACAGTCCTTTCTCCTCCCCAATGGGTCAGGGAGGGGATAGCTCCCAAACCTGTGGCACTGGCATCTACTGTAATGTTTGATCTTAATTGTACATCAAACAGGACTAACAAATTTGCTGTGCAAATCTCCTTCTTTATGTTACTAAAACTCTCCTCCTGTTGTGCGCCCTACTCAAAAGTCACTCCTTTTTTAACAAAAACCTCAACATAGTCTTGTCAGAAATAATGTTCACAAATTTTAAGTAATACTCAATTAGCCCCATGAAGGATCTTAACTGATCCTTATTGGTAGGGGCAGGAGCAAACTCAAAAGCACTAAGTAAGCTTTTCTTAGATTTAATACCCATAGCTGAAATAGTATACCCCACGTATTCTATTTGCTCTGTCAAGAATAAACATTTATCTTTACGCAGTTTCAACCCCCATCCACTATCCTATGCAAAACAGATTACAACACTTGGTTGTGTTCTTCCACAGATTTCCCAAAAACTAGGATGGCATCTTGGAAATACATTGCATTCCCTATCCCCTTGAAAATGTCTGTTACCATCCATTGAAATACGCCAGCCACTGATGACAATCCAAACGGCAAACGAGTTAACGGGAACATTCCCTCTGTGGTGATGAAGGGTGTATGGTGCTTAGACACCTCAAGTAGTCTTATCTGATGATATGCACTCTTGAGTTCCACCTTGCATCTTTCAAGGTAGAAACCAAATCACCTATATTCGGCAAAGAAAAGGTGTGGCAATCTTACAAAGATTTAATGACCTCAAGTACAGACACAATCTGAGCCTTCCATCAGGTTTCTTCATGATGACCACTGAAGAAACCCACTCAGAAGTCTCTATTGGTTCAATCACACCCCCATCCAACATTTCACATATGAGAGCCTTGACTTCTTCTCGCACAACCATGGGCACCCTTCTCAACTTGTGCTCTACTAGCACTGCATTCTTCCTCAACTTGATGTTGTGCATGTATCCTTTGAGTTGTCCCAACTTCTCCTGAAACACAACCTCAGCCCCCTGTAACACACCCCCTAATCCCTCATCTTCAACTACCATCACTTGTGTAGGAGCCCTTATTTTGACTATGATGTAGAGATCATATTGGTGGACCCAAACGAGAATGGGGGGTCAGCCACATTGGTTTCATAGTTCACTATGAACTGTTTTAGAGAACAAAAAGAAGAAAATGTGACCTTAAATGTTCAATGTTTGAAAACGGCTCAGTAGTTTATTTGCGAAATAACACCTCCTTTGACAGCTTCAACCACTTTGCATCGCGGCCGGCCCAGATGGGTTGTAGGCGACATGCTGTGTTAATTAACTGATCCTCCCCAGACAGTTCCTGTTGGTTATGACACCGCCTGTTGTTGCTGCCGGCCTGCTCTCACAGGTTGTAGGCGTAAAAGCTGTGTAATCCTTACTTGCCTCTAATAAAGGTCTTAAAAAAAAAAAAAAACGAGAATGGGGGTGCCTCTTCTGCCACGTAAACTTTGCCCTTGAGCGACCTACCTGAAAATGAGATGTTAGCTTCAAAGTATCCAATTATATCAATTGACTCACCCTTATACCCTCCTGCTGAGATGTCTTTGGGCAGTAAAACTCTATTTTCCCATTGGCCTTCATTCAAGGTTTTGGGGATGATGGTGTATTTAGAACCAGTATCCACCATGAGAGAAACATTCCTTCGAGCCACCAAAAAATAGCTTTGGGCCTATTCAATCTTCTCCTTTCCTCTCTCTCGGTTTCCATATCTTCAACATTTAATATCCTATCAAATTTTTCACTTCTCATCGCTAACTGATAGGAAACTACAGCCACAGTTCCACATGTTTTACTCTTGCACATCCTAGCATAGTGCACCAGTCGCACACACTTCAAACATTCTTTGTTCGTAGCAAAACAGACCTTCGAATCAGCAGAATGACCACTAATCCCACACCTGTTTTCGTCATGCTACACCAATGGATTCACTGTGTATTTGACGATTTCGTTCTGAAACCCTCGGGTTCCATTTTGTGCATGGCAGCCACCTTGTGATTGCCCTCACATAGGCTGATGACTGTGGCCAAACAAGTCTTTAGGACACATACACCTTAGCTTGAGTTTGTGCTGACTTCTGTTTGACCTGAGGGAACTGACCCTGTTGCCTGAAGCTGACCTTGCCAAACCAGTTCTTGCCCTTTAGCTGATCAAGATTAAGGATCAGAGCACAGGACATTGTAAAGTTTTACTGCACACAAACATGCCTTATCCTACTTCTATCTGTTTCTGTTCCTTCTTTATGGTCTATTTATGATGTGGGCTGCGGGCCTTTTTATTATGGGCTTGTCCGGCTTGTCTAAAGAAGAATGTTTATCTTGGGTTTGTTTGATGATTAATTATGGGCTGGACAACTGAAATGTGGGTTTGTCATCATACAATGCTTTGGTCGTGTATACATGGGATTGGTCAACTGTAAATAAGGAATGTTTGCCTGAAGCACAATTTTTGGCATAAAAAGGGACGACCTGCTTTGTAAAATTGAGCAGTCTCCTGAGAACATACACCGTGTTGTACTTCTAGGACCTCTGTTACTGGCTGCAGCTAATAAATTTGATCTTTGACGCCACCAAGAAGTATCCCGTGTCTCTGTATTCTAAGACAGGTGAACCCGAAGACTTTGGGCGTGCCCCTGGCGCCGCTAGGTTTAAATCCCGGTTCTTCAGTTGGCGCTTCCAACGTGGGGCGACTTCAGCTTTACCGGTCCAAGCCTGAAGATCGTGAGGAGCTTCGTGTGAAAATTCTGGAGGAAGGCCTACCACTTCATCGACCCCTGTATGTCGTCGTGGTCCGAAAGTCTTTGCTGCGAGGTTCCCCGCTTTCCGACGGCTACGAAGGACTGCTGCCCTGACTGTCGCCCTGTCTTGGAGCCCTTTGGTGATTTGTAGAGCGAGACGATAGACGGGTCTTCTGGCGACGTCATCGATACTTCAGTCAAGTATGAGTGGAGTGTCTCCCAGTCCTTTTTGGGTATCCCTTGGGATCTTTGATTTGGGACTTGCAAGCTCCAAAGCCGAGGGACTCGTGTATTCACAAGGCTATCATGTTCGATATTCCCTTGAAGTTTGAAGCTAGACTAGTGAGCGAAGATGCCTGGTCTTAGCAGACTTGGAAAGATATTTTGTTGTGGTTGTAATAGGGATTCCCGATTGGAGGACTCGTGTCCGGTGCCTCCGATTGGAACTCCGACCTTTGAGCTCTATTTAAAACATGGCGTGGGCCCCATCACGTATAATGAAGTATGGATTAGATATACTAGGAAGGACGGTGTCCTAAAGTGGCCCCAATATGGTAGTTATGATGCGGAGATTTTAGATAACTTAGGGCCCGATGTAGGTAAAAGGGATTTTCCGATTTCAAAATACCGAGGCGGGCCGAATCGGTATTCTGAAATCGGAAAACGAGATGTAGGAAAAAAACAGCGAAATAATACCGAATCGGTCGGCATCGGTATTGTGAATCGCTACGTACCGAATCGGCACGGACCGAATCGGAAAGTACCGAATCGACACGGACCGAATCGGAAAGTACCGAATCGGCTACCACCGAATCGGAAATAGCCGAATCGGTAAAATCCGATTCGGCAATTACCGATTCGGAGGTTTGAAAACACACCCATGGGCAAAAAGCCCATAGGAATGCATTGAACAAACCGAATCGGTAAAATCCGATTCGGTAAAAGCCGATTCGGTAAAATCCGATTCGGTAAAAGCCGATTCGGTAAAATCCGATTCGGTAAAAGCCGATACAGCCAATGAGGTGGATCCCCCCTCCCCCACCCAAGCAGGGAGTGGCAACCCTGGCAGGTGCAGCTAATTAAGAACTTTCTGGAGAGCCAGCCTGAGCTGAACACTCACAGTGAGCAGCAGTGGGAGCAGGAGGCAGAGAACTGTTGAGAGCAAGATGGCAAACACCAGTGAGAGCCAGAAGGCCGGCCAGAAGAGAAAGCCAAAGTTCAGTAGCATGGAGCTGCAGGTGTTGGTGGAGGAGGTGGTGAGGGTGCACAGGCAGCTATTCGGGAAGCTGTCCCTCACTGTGCCGGACAGCACTAAGAAGAGGCTCTGGGTTGAGATAGCAGAAAAGGTCAATGCTGTAGGTGTCACCCCCAGGTCCATTGATGACCTTAAGAAACGCTTCTACGATATCCGCAGCCTGACCAAACAAAAGATGGCTGAGATCCAGAGGCAAGCTGGAGGGACAGGTGGAGGCAGGAACCCGGCACCACCCCTCACTGAGCTGGAGGAACTGGTGTCCAGCACCATCGAGAGGGAGAGCGTGACCGGAATCGGGACCCTGGACAGCTCAGCCAGAGCCACAGCTACAGGTAAGAAGCATGCGCATCATGACACACCCTACCAGACACCTCCCCATTAGACACAATGCACAGCCAAACCCCAGCCCAGTACTGTAACCAACATACAAGAGAAAAGCATCATGGTATATGTAGTCAGCAGAAGTTAGCAAAATATGGCAGTGCAGAATCACAAGATAGGAAACAGTGGAACACATTCAAAGGAGATGCAAGGACATGTGCAATGCTTTAATTGTACTGACTGTAATACATCGGCACTCAATTTACAAATGCTTCTTTATACCTAGGGGCACCATCAGGCGGAGGACCACAGGCAACAGAGGCAGCACCACCAACTACCAGTGCAGTCGCAGGGCCTAGCACGAGTCAGGCTGCCGAGGAAGAGGAGGACAACACCATTGGGCTGGGTATTGAGGGAGACCTGGCAATTGACTATGACTTACTTCACTCCCCACAAATGCCAGGAACACCCCCCTTGCTGTTCTCCCCAGAGAACTCTCCCACAAGGGCCCACCCTGCACCTACACTACCTCCTGCCACGATTATGGCTGTGGCTCCAGTAAACCCTATCCTGGGAGCAGGGGGTCAGGCCCCGGCCACCGCCACACCCACACCAGTGGCACCCCAGCCCACACAGCAGGGCGGCAGCAGCAGTACCCGGCGGCGTGCCATTCCCAGCACTGCAGCGCCGGCTCCGGAGGGCAGTGTCTTCCAGGGCCTTGAAGGGAACATGGTGAAAATCCAACGGCAGCAGGCGAAGTCCATCATGGCCTGCCAGCGCCAGCTCCGCCAGCACAACCTGCAGATGGGCGAGATGGTGAAAGGTTTCAAGGCCTTTGTGGACACTAACAAGGAGGTAGCAGCAGGTCTTGGCAGGCTGACCACTGCCATTACTCAGTTATGCGGCAGACTAGAGGAGCATGAGCTCTCGCGCAGGCGGGATGCCCGCGTGCAAAACCGCTCCATTAGCCGCCTTGCTGCTGCAACGGCCCAACTGTGTCAGCGCGGTGCCAATATGGAGTCAAGTTTAACCCAAAACACCGCCGAGATAACCAGGGGAATGGCCCGCATCACTACAGCAATGGAGGCTATGATAATCTCAAACACTGCCGCCAATCCAGCCCTGGACCTGGGGGATGCTGGGGACAGCAGCAGCCGCAGCAGCCCGGCCAGCGCTACGTCAGAGCCGCGCAGGCGCACCAGGCGCTCCGCAGAAGCCGCAGGACATTCTGAAGGGGGTGAGGGACACCCCAGTGGGGCTGCCAAGCGCTCCAAGAAGTAGGCTTGCAAGGGCGGGTGAGGCAACCCGGACCTTAGACTTTTGTTTTCTTAGCTTTTACATTTTCTTTTGTTGCACATCAGTGCAGTAACGGTGTTGCAACAGTATTAAAATTTGCTTTTCACCACAACCATTTACCTGTCTGTGCATCTGTACTCACTCAGAAATAGTTTTCTGTAATCTCCTCCCGTCTGTATCTGCCATCACTTGGCGTAGACACCCCAGCTGGCTGTGTTAGTGGCACAGCTTCGTCGTCGTCATGGTCCTCGTAGTCAGACAACTATGCTATGATCTTGCAGCAGGTGATGGGGGTATACTGCCTTGCACCTCCACTCTTGTGCAGGCATCTGAATCTACTTTTCCAGATGCCAAAGGTCCGTTCGACAACATTCCTTGTGCTTTTGTGGGCCCGGTTATACCTCCTTTGGCTGGGTGTGGAGGGGTTGAGGTAGGGGGTGAGTATGAAAGAGCGGAGGGCATATGCACTGTCGCCTGGAAGGAAAAGGGGTAACATTACACACATGCATACATGTATTACACCTAGCTACTTTGTGTTATGGGGGTCTGATGATGTGTCTCACCTAGGAGGTATCCTTCACCAAATTCGCCAGCCATCAGCCGTGCATAGATGCTGCTCTGTTGGAAAATATAGGAGTCGTGGGTACTCCCTGGGAATTTTGCTACCAGGTCTGTGATGGTGCACTTCGCATTGCAGATCACCTGCACGTTGATGGTGTGCGTAGACTTCCGATTGCGGTATATGTATTCTGTGTCAGCTGGTGGGCAAATCGGAATGTGCGTGCCATCTATGCAGCCAATGATTTGGGGAAATTGTGCCATCTGGTAGAAGTCAGCTTTAGTTTGTAGCAGTTCTGCGTGGGTTGCAGGGAAAGAGATGTATTGGTCCATCCTGTGTATCATGGCGTCAAGGAATGTGTGGAAGAACCTTGACAGGCTGCTCTGGGTCACCCCTCCTACCGCTGCAACTCCACTTTGATAGCCGCCAGACGCAAGCAGGTGTAGGCTGCATAGCACCTGGACGTGTGCTGGGATGGCGTGTGCCCTTGGGGTGGGGTGGTCCAACAATGGTTTGAGGTCCCTGATGAGCTCAAGAATGGTGTCAGAGTCCAGCCTGTGTCTCTGTAGGATCTCTGCCTCTGTGAGCATGAACAGGGTTATCCTCTGTCTGTAGACCTGTTCATTTCTTTGCCATTCCCTCTGTCCTTCCTGCTGTAGCCGTAGCCGCCTCGCAATGACATAAAAAGCTGCCATCCTGCAAGTTGCAATGCATTTTGGGGCTGTTTTTATGGGTTGGAGTTGGTTACCACCTGATTGTAATCCATGGTAAATACCGAGTGAATTCTACCGATTTTGAGCCGAGATCGGTGTTTCTGTGCCTCCCTACATCTCCCCATCTGTCCGAATCGGGGAATTTCCCGATCGGTGATTCTTCCGAATCGGTAGGTTCTCCGATTCGGCTTATGTCCGAATCGGTGTATCTACCGATTCGGTACATGGACCGATTCGGCTTAATTCCGAATCGGTGTATCTACCGATTCGGTACATGGACCGATTCGGCTTAATTCCGAATCAGTGTCACTACCGAATCGGTACATGGACCGAATCGGATAATTTCCGAATCGGTGTCACTACCGATTCGGTACATGGACCGAATCGGTTATTTTCCGATTCGGTGTCACTACCGATTCGGTACATGGACCGATTCGGTATTTGCATCCGAATCGGTGTGTTACCGATTCGTTAAATATCCGATTTTCGGTATGTACGTATCGGATTCTTTTCCATTCGGTACTCATTCCGAATCGGTTTTCGCTCCGATTTGGACTTTTTTCTTTGCCCTACATCTCGATGACAGTATACCGATCGGTAAGGGCCCAAAATCGGTATTTTCGGCCGTTACCGATCGGTAACGGCCTACCTACATCGGCCCCCTAGAAGTTAAACTGTTCAAGAAGAAAGCCCGGCCGGCGATGTTTGACTCTTTCCGCCTCTGGCGAAAGGAAGCCAAACAGAAAGAAATTAAATTGGCAAAGAGAAATAAAAGAGAGAAGGGTATTTCGATAATGCAAGCTGCTATACAGTTTAGAGATAACGAAGAAGAACAAGCAAGTGAGCAGTTGCAAAGGCAACGTAAACTGGCGATTGATAAATGTTATCCAGCTTTGCCGCCTCCTCAGCAGGATGCAGCGAAGGACCTTGAGAAAGATTCTTTGATGTCACATCTATTGAGTTCGCCACCCCCTTATGTGCAGAGTGCTACAGCACCTCCGCAACCTATAGTTGCGCAACCTCCGGTTGCTTTGCATCCTGTTATTGTACCACCACCAGCTCCTCTTCAGTTGGCTCCAGCTCCTCTTCAGTTGGCTCCTACTCCTTTGGTGCAGCCTTCTCCAGGGCCACCGATTTTTCTACCTGCTTCGTCTCCAACTCCTATGCCTGTATTGTCTACTCCTTCTGCTACTACTCCTATGCATACTTTGTCTCATCCTGTTTTTCCCCCTGTTCTTTTGTCACCCCCTCTTTCTTTTCGACAGAGAATGACCGATACTGTTACTGGTCTCTTTTCTCCTCTTTTTGGGTCATTGGGTATGACCCCTGTTGCAGAGCGTAAACAATTGCGTAGCCAATTGCCTGGTCCTGATGAGCGGTCAGTATTGGATCATTTAGCGCGTAAATGGGTTACTTATCCTTTGAGGTATAATTTTGAGTCTGTTTTGGGTGTCTTCCGTCAATGGGAAGCACCGACACAGAGATATGTTTTCGGGGCAATGTGTACTTTCCTTCGTGAAGAATGGAAAGATGGTGATTTGGGACAGGCTCCGCCTGAGTTGTTCCGTGTGCAGTCTGAGTTTGCGAAGGGAACTATAGTGGGTGTTGACATTGAAAGAGCAGTTGCGACATTGTTGTCGTTTAGGAGTGAGTCTCCTTCTCAGTCATTGTTTGAGCCTGATCCTTCTGTTAGGAGAAAAGTGCGACAATATCCAATGAGAGAGGTTCCTCCGGTGTGGAAGGAAGCAGTTCAGGGCGATGCTGTTGCTGGTATTGTAGCTGTACCGGCTCATTTTCAGCGTGTTTGGGTACATGTTCTATGGAAGCGAGCTGAAGTTTTGGCCCTTAAGCAGACTTTGCCTGATCCACGTAAAAATCCTGCAGGGTACTATAAGGAATTATCACAGACTGCAGATTCATGTGTTATGAATTTAGCCGATATAGACATGTTATTTGGAAATGTAGTTCCACAGCCTTTATGGGGATTGATTCGTCATACAGATCATGCGCAAGAATTAGGTGATACATGGGCCAATATTGGTGCCTCAGATGGCAGACAGGTTGGTGGTGCTAAACCTGGGCCTTTAGTTGCATAACTCCCTGGTAGGATTATTAATTATATGAAGACTTTGATGCCTGCTATGCGTGTCAACTGGGACAAATTGTCTGCATGTAAGCAGAAGAAAGACAAAAGTGTGTCTGACTTCTTCACTAGGTTTGAAGAGACGTTTATCGACCGTAGTGGTCAGGACATGAGTACGGAAGGTGGTCAATGGTTGTTTGTTGATAAATTTGTGCATAATCTGCTTCCAGAATTGTGCACTAAGTTGAAGGATTCTGAGAGTTCTTGGGCTGTCTCTTCGTCAGCGCAGATATTGGCTACTGACCAGTACTATGAGAATAGAGATAAGGACGAGAAAGATAGAGCCGACAAGAAGACTAAAGAATTAAAGACGAAGGTTCTTTTACAGCAAGCGTATCCGCCTCGTAATAATCAGCGTGATTATCAGCAACCTCAGCAGTATCAGAGAAACTCGCAAAGGTTCTCAACAGCGTTTTCCTGTAGGCCCTAATCAGTGTGCGTATTGCAAAGAAGAGGGTAATTTCAAGACTAGTTGTCCGGTTCTGTTACAGCGCACGAATGGTGCTTCTGGTGTGAGAGGTCGAGGTGTTCAGCAAGCTCCGCGAGGTAGAGGACGTGGTGTGTCTCAGAATGCGCGTCCCTTGCCTCCACAGAATTCGATGAATAGTTTTGTTCAGCAGAATGGTGTGTTTGGTAGGACGGCTCAGTACTATGCGGACGATTATTACATTGAAGGTGAGAATATGGATGGTAATGATTGCTAGGACAGCCATAGACAAAGAGAGGGAGTTGTTTCAGTTCCAGTAGATCAGAGTGGACCTTATGTTGAAGTGATTGCATCAGGTGTGTCAGAGCCTTTTCTGTTGGATACATTGCTGCAAAGAGTTCTATCATGCACTCTAAACTCCCTGGCGCACCTTTGTCTGGCTTAACGAATGTTTCAGTAGGTTTTTCTGGCGCCCCAGTTAGTAATCCGATTTCTAGTCCTTTGTCTCTTTCTGTTGGACCTTATGAATTTGAAGCACCCCTCATTCTGACGACGGGTTGTGGTGAGAACTTGTTGGGATTGGATTTGTTGAAGAGATTGTATGCGACGCTACATTGTTCTCCTTCAGGAGTACAGCTTACATTGGGTAAGAGAGTGATCTCTCCGATGTATTTATCTAAAGATCGACTTCCAGCTGAATTGTCTTCTCTCCCTGATTCTCTTTGGGCTACTGGTCCTAATGATGTGGGTCTTTTGGAGATTCCGCCATATGTTGTGACGCTGAAAGCGAATGTTAGATTGCCTCGTATTCCCCAATATCGGATTTCCAGCGATGGTGAAAGAGCACTTTTGGCGATCATCTATGATATGATTGAGAAAGGTGTGATTGAAGAAACGAGAGGTGTTGTGTGCAATAGTCCGGTTTTGCCTATTCTGAAACGCACTGATTCTTCACAGCCGCCTGTATATAGGTTTGTGATTGATCTTCGTGAGGTGAATAAGATAGTAGTTCCGCAATTCCCTGTTGTACCGGATATCACTGCTTTACTGACTTTGATTCCAGCTTCTGCTACTTGGTTTTCGGTGATTGACTTGAAGAATGCTTTCTTCAGCATCCCGATTGCCGAGGAGAGTAGGGATATTTTTGGCTTCTCTTTAGGAGGCCGAAGTTTCCAGTTTCAACGCGCTCCTCAAGGCTATTGTGAGAGCCCATCCATCTATAGTCAGGCTTTGAAAACACAGCTTGATACGGTTGTCTTACCAGATGGTGCTGCTCTTATTCAGTATGTCGACGATTTGTTAGTTGCTATTGACAATGAAGAGATTTGTAAAGAAGCTACTTTGTCGTTGCGTCATTTGTCTGACTTCCATCATAAGGTGTCTCTTTCGAAGTTGCAATATTGTCGACAAGAAGTAACCTACTTAGGTCACCTCTTATCGAAGGAGGGAAGAAGATTGACCCCAGAAAGAATTCAAGCTATTGCGAAAATGAGTGTGCCTACGACACAGAGAGAAGTACGCGCTTTCCTGGGTATTACGTCATGTTGTAGACAGTGGATTCCGAATTTTTCACTTCTTGCGAAACCTTTGATAGCTCTTACTGTTAAGGATACTCCGAATCCTATTCTTTGGACTGAAGAATGTCAGAAGAGTTTTTCAGAATTGCGTGATGCGTTGTGTTCGGCTACTGTGTTGGGTACTCCCGACTACAGTAAGCCTTTTACACTCTATGTCCACGAGAGAGAGGGATGTGCATTGTCAGTTTTGACTCAACAGTTTGGCGATAAGCAACGTCCATGTGCGTATTTTTCATCGACTTTGGATCCGGTAGCTAGAGCGTTGCCGAGTTGTTTGAGAGCTACAGCGGCAGTCTCTATTCGACAGTCTGCTGGTTTGGTAATGGACAATACGTTGATTGTAATGGTTCCACATGCAGTGGATAACTTATTGAATCGAACAAAGACACAGCACTTAACTAGTGCTCGGTTGTCAGGTTACGAATTGACACTTTTAGCGAGTCATGTGCATATAAAGAGATGCAACACGTTGAATCCAGCTACGTTGTTGCCGATTTCAGTTGAGATAGATGTTTCTGAACAGCATGATTGCTTCCTTAGGACAGAGGAAGAAACGAAAGGGAGGATAGACCTTAGGGACACTCCTCTTGCAGAATGTGATGGTACTTTATGGGTTGAAGGTTCGTGCTTCAATCTTCCGAATGGTGATACGACTGCGGCATATGCTGTTACGACTTTGCATATGATTGTTGAAGCTGCACGTATCCCACATAATTCAGCGCAAGCAGCAGAGTTGACTGCATTGACAAGAGCGTGTGTGTTGTCGAAAGGGAAACGAGTGACTGTGTATACCGATAGCCAATATGCGTTTGGTGTGGCTCATAGTTTTGGACGATTGTGGAAATAGCGTGGGTTCCTGACTTCACGTGGGACTAGGATTCATCATGGTCAGTTGGTGAATGAGCTCCTTGAGTCACTTACTTTGCCGTTGCAAGTTGCGATTGTGAAATGCAGTGCGCATAAGAAAGTTACTGATGATGTTGGTCGTGGTAATGCGTTTGTAGATGAAGTCACGAAAGAAACTGCGAGAGATGTGATGAGTCGAATGTATGTTGCGGGTCCGGCGAGATGGGTTCCGGATAGAAGTATGTGTGAAGCTACGATAGAGAGTGTGAAGTCAATTCAAGCTGAAGCTACAGAGAAAGAGTTGAGCGAATGGAGAGAAAGTAAGGCTTGAATGGTTGTTGGGTTGAGTTGTCAGAGCATCAACGATGGTTGTTACCCGATGCGTATGTGCTTCCAGTGGTTACGATGGCGCATGGAATGGCTCATATCAGTGTGAAAGGGATTTGTAAGTTGTTGGCTCCAGTATGGCAAAATGCTGGAATTCCAAAGTGTGCAGAGAATTTGGTTAAGAACTGTATGGTTTGTCTGATGTACAATCCTGGCAAGGGAACTCCAACTCCAGCTGCTCATTTTGCGCCTCCGACGTATCCGTTTGAGGCTTTGCAGCTAGACTTCATCCACATTGAGAGGTGCAACAACTTAAAGTATGTGCTCGTGGTTGTTTGTGCCTTTTCGAGATGGGTAGAAGCATATCCCCTGAAAGATAACACTGCCTTGTCCACAGCTAAAGCCCTTGTTAAAGAATTCTTCCCTAGGTTTGGTTTGCCGAGAATTGTGTGGAGTGACAATGGAAGTGAATTTGTGGGTCAAGTGATAAAGAGAGTGTGTGATGGTTTAGGAATCCACCAAAAATTCCATGCTGCAAAATACCCCCAATCAGCTGGTTTGGTAGAATGCTATAATGGCACCCGTAAGCTAAAACTAGCCAAGATTCAGGCGAGCTCCGGTCTACAATGGCCCGATGCCTTGCCGTTAGCACTTCTGTCAACAAGGATGACTGTGCATTCACGAATGGGACTTAGTCCCTACGAAGTCGTTTTTGGTCGCCCAGCAAATATATGGGGAATGCCCCGGCCGACCAAATTCAGTGAGATAGAGCACCCTGTATTGCTTGATTACCTTTACGAATTGAAGGCTAAATTGCGTGTTTTGCACCAACAGGTTCATGATACACTGCCACAAGCATCTGAAGATCCAGGACATGCTATTGAACCTGGCTCTTGGGTTTTCGTGAAAAACTTCCAGCGGACCAAGAACGATCCGCCCGCTGGATTGGACCCTACTTGGTGCTACTGTCCACACGATCAGCAGTGCGAGTGCGCAGTAAAAAGAACTGGATCCACAGTGTACATTGTAAGAGGGCCCCTTTGCCTCTGCCGTACGACCGGTGGGTCCAGGATGGTATTCCTGACTCAGAGACTGAAATCGTGCCTCGTTTTCTTCCTTTTAGCGATGCACGTTTGATTGGGACAAACATCTGAACGAGAAAGCGACGATCTTCTGCAAGAAGCTGTGCCTCCGTCGAATCGTTTGGACACTTCCGAACCTGAACTCTTGTTTCGAGAACAGACATTGCCTGGCAAAGGCCATTATAATTTGCGACCAAGAGTCGTGGGACAAATAAAATGAAATTCTTTCCTTGCTATTTTTGAACTTATGCTCTCTCCTCCGATGAACTGTTTTGACTGATTTTTGTTTTTCGAACCGCCATCCTGGTTCAGCTGTAAGGTCGCGGTGCAAAGACTTGGGAGTGCAAGCCGAAGACACTAGGTCGACGGTTCTGGTTGGTCTTAGGGCGTTCCCTGGACTGACAGACGCATTCCTTAGCATGGAAGACCCAACCACCGCGAACAGCACGGTTAGAGGATGGAGTTTTTCAAGATGGAGAGACCTGTTGAAAGAATTAGCTTTAAGAGCAAAATATGTACTGTGATGAGCAGAAAATGTTTTTTAATATTATGTCTGTTGATGCTGTTTAGTTTAATGATGTTTTTAATAGGGTATGTGACTTTCTCTTTCAAAGTGACGTTTACACCCACTACACAACCTATACCTTCTTCCACTGTTTCCTCGCATTCTTTTCACCCTCTGCCTGAACATGAGTCCATTAGGAGATTGGAATTCGTTAATAACTCCTTTGTTCAGCTTCTGCACCAACACCAGCTAGTAGTGAACACGACTAATTGTTGGGTGTGTGGCCTTATGCCCCATACTACTGATAAAGGTATTCCTTACCTGGTCCTGCCATTCAGCTACAATGGTTCTGTGTGGGCATAGAAAACGATGTTCATCTATGCTCGTGAAGTCTACCCCCTACGTTCTGTGAAAGATAATTCGAAGAATAGTGCTCTAGTTAAGGGAATAGTAGATAAGATTAGAGGAATAGATTCCTATGAGACTATCCCGAGAGATGAGACGCTAGCGTATATTGGATGGAACGTCACTGGATATGTAAATGTGTATGTATAGGCATTTATATAGCGCACTACTTACCCGGAGGGTCCCAAGGCGCTTCGACCGCTGCGAAACCCTTCCTGGCTTCCCTGAGAGATGGTCCCTTAATGGGTATCTCCAGGGTGAGACCAGGCATCCCCGGCGGTCTGGTGGGGCCGTTAGTGAAGATGAGGCAAGCTAATGCCCAGAGTTGCCGAGTGTGATCTCTGATCAGAGTGGGCACCGAGGGGAGAGAATTATCGAGTCCGCTGACCCTGGTCCAGAAACCTGCCGCGCCGGGAATCGAACCCTGGTCCCGGGCCGTCCTCTGCTCTCGGGTCTGCCGCCTCTAACCAGTGAGCCACACTACTTAACTATGGAGTTAGTCTGAGTGAGAACCGGCGAGCGAAAAGATCCTCTCCGATTTGGATTGTACCCCATCAGGGTCATTACTGTCTGCAAGGTAATGGCAAGAATCCGAGAGCTCAGTTAGGGAAGAGTGTTTGCACTGAGACGTATGTTTTTGCGTCCCAGACTTCCCCATCGTTTCTAGCAGCTAAGGGTACCTATTTTGTCTGTTACGATAGAGCGTATACATGGTTGCCCCCTGATTTCTCGGGCACATGTTTTGTCTCGTTCCTGTTGCCTCCTACGTATACAGCTGCGGCAGATTACCACAAGACGAGAGTTGTTAGAGGTGTCTTCAGTAAGGAAGATACTGCAGGACAAGAATTAGGAGATTTTCTGAAGGGTTTTCTGCCGTTTTGGGGACCTATGGTTAACAGCAGGAACATACGGCAATTGACGAGAGTGGTTGAGTCTACCATAGTTGAAACTGCCGGTGCCCTTAGTAACTTGACTGCTGAGCTCCAATCGGATCGCCTTATGACTCTTCAGAACAGAGTTGCGTTAGATGTCATACTTGCAGATAGAGGAGGGGTTTGTAAACTGATCCAATTGAGTTGCTGCATTTTCATTCCAGACAATGCTCCGACAGTGTACCAAGCCATTTCCAAGCTACATAAGATCTCCGAGTCTGTGCATGTGGACGAAGGAGATTGGTCGTTGATGGGATGGTTTTGGGAATTGTTATCCACTTGGGGATGGAAGATTCTGATGATCATTGGGATGGTTCTAGCGATTCTTTTCCTGTTCTGTCTTTGTATACAGTGTGCTCCTGCTATATGTGGCCTTTGTGCTACTTCGTGTTCGAGGAGACCTATCCAGAGAGAGTTACTAAGTACTAGGATGATGCTACAGCAACATCTCGATGATCTGATGAATATAGACCTGGATTCTGATTGACGTGAGTTTAGGTTATTGCCTATGTAAGGGCAAAAGGAGGGTCTGAGGTTCCGTGAATTCTGAACCTGGGTCATAAAGGTTATGGTTCCGTTACGATTTTGGTAACAACGAACTGTAAACAGTGAGCTCAGCAAGCATGAGTGTTTTCGTCATGTTACACCAATGGATTCACTGTGTAGTTGACGATTTCGTTCTGAAACCCTTGGGTTCCATTTTGTGCATGGCAGCCATCTTGTGATTGCCCTCACATAGGCTGATGACTGTGGCCAAACAAGTCTTTAGGACACATACACCTTAGCTTGAGTTTGTGCTGACTTCTGTTTGACCTGAATGAACTGACCCTGTTGCCTGAAGCTGACCTTGCCAAACCAGTTCTTGCCCTTTAGCTGATCAAGATAAGGATCAGAGCACAGGACATTGTAAAGTTTTACTGCACACAAACATGCCTTATCCTACTTCTATCTCTTTCTGTTCCTTCTTTATGGTATATTTATGATGTGGGCTGCGGGCCTTTTTATTATGGGCTTCTCCGGCTTGTCTAAAGAAGAATGTTTATCTTGGGTTTGTTTGATGATTAATTATGGGCTGGACAACTGAAATGTGGGTTTGTCATCATACAATGCTTTGGTCGTGTATACATGGGATTGGTCAACTGTAAATAAGGAATGTTTGCCTGAAGCACAATTTTTGGCATAAAAAGGGACGACCTGCTTTGTAAAATTGAGCAGTCTCCTGAGAACATACACCGTGTTGTACTTCTAGGACCTCTGTTACTGGCTGCAGCTAATAAATTTGATCTTTGACGCCACCAAGAAGTATCCCGTGTCTCTGTATTCTAAGACAGGTGAACCCGAAGGCTTTGGGCGTGCCCCTGGCGCCGCTGGGTTTAAATCCCGGTTCTTCAACCACACGTTTGTTACTTTTGTTATTTTTTACAACAGCCACTCCACTCGTTACATCATCTCGAGTACCACTCTCCGCTCCTCACATATACTATTCTCTGACACTTCCGCTATCTCATTTCCTCAATTACGTTTTTCTAGTTCCTTCCTTCATGCAACAGTCAGATTGTTCAACAACCTTGGCCACTTCAATAGTAGTCTTTAACTAAGGGCTCTTGCCTGCCCAAAGTCTTTCCTGAATTTTGTTGTTGTGGCATTGAACAATCAAATGGTCTCTAATTAATTCATCAGTCATAATGCTAAACTTACATTTAAGGGATTTCTTCCTAAGCATATCTTGCTTCCAACTTACAAACTGCCTCCTTATATTCATATGGCATAAGTTGCCCATTGGTCTATAGAGCTTGAGGAAGTTACCTAAAAATGCGTTGCCCTTACTAGCCCAAAGTACTAAGCAATAACGCGTTCTTTCTCTTAGAGATAAACGCCTGTCTATCCAAAGGATCCAAATATTATTTGAAAATTTAAATCCAATTCTCCCATGGAACTGGTGGTAGACTGGTTTGTGACAAAAACATGGGATAAAATTATTGCGACAAAAAACATGGGGTAGAACTACTGCAATTTGCGATGCGCCCATTATGAAGCTATATTGAAGGAGACTTTAAAATATATGTATTTAAAAATATTAATAGAGCAACACATTGTGGAAATGACCTGATCACAGTTACAGGCGTATTTTAAAAAACTCTATATGTGAAGAAATGTCTTATGAAGCTGCTAGTACTGCTTTAATATAATGTATGGGAGAAAACACCAGGAATAGTGAATAGCTCACTCACTGCACAGCTGTAGAACAATTTGTGAGCTCAGGAACACTTCTTGTTCGCCACCAATTTTTTTGTGAGAGACGAGGATGGACAAAGAGTAGTTTGCTCCCCTCGCTGTTTGCGAATGCTGAGGAAGTCGGAGCCTCATTGCGTGCTGCTTGCGTATACAGGAAACTTACAAAACATACTTGCTGGCAACAGAAAGGGCCGCCGTGCATGGTTATGCACGTTACGTTTAGGGAAGAGTTGCCGTATGCTATGGATACAAGTAGTGCGCATAAACGAAGTGCCCAAGAACGTCACTCATAAGGAACTTCAGCTGACGTCATTGTTAGACGAGTGGAGGTATACTTGTATAACTCCAATCTTTTCCTGGCGCCTTCTTGGACTGACTTGTCATGGCTCTGGATACTCCTATGGGTCGTATTGTGCAGTTGTTCATTTTGTTGTGCTCCATCCCATCCTCATCGTCAAATGACTGTAGAAAAGAAATACGAGCACCTCTATATGCAGGTAAGCATACCTTCTTTATTTGAGGCGGACACGCCAACATAAACGGACACTCCCCAGCTGGCCAGGGAACCAACTGTCCCCGAGAGAATGCTCCTTTTGAAAGCAAACATAGAACCTTCAACTACCCAAGTTCCAACTAGCTGGAACCTGAATACCTCATAATACTTTTTACAAGAATACAACAACATACTTATGTTTTAATTTAGGACCAAGCAGGTGTGTAATATGTACTTTCAAAATGCAAGACTGTTCAAGGGAATGCAGTTGTGCTTCAAATTACAATTGTTACAGGGTTGTATCACTTTTAAATGCAGTTTGTATCATATAGCAAGTATTTTCAGATTACTTTTGGGTTACTTTGGATGACTTTGAGTACTGGGGGTGGTATGCCTAGAATTCACACCTCAGGAACTCTAAATACAAGGTAAGTACGACTTTTTATACTTTGCAATTGATTTCACTTTTCTCCCTACATTAGCAGTTCGACACTTACATTTTTGCCAAAAACCTTATAACATGAGTTCCTATAGGAGAAAAATGGTTATCGATTTTGGAGGTACGTACTCGACTCACGAGGGTGAGCTCTGGGGGTTTGGACCAAGGTTCCCCAATGTCTAGATGGGCACTCAAGTTGCACTACCAGTGGCCTGGGGCAGCCGGGTGCAGAGTGAAGGGGCCCAATGTTAGCCAATGGGGCTAAGTGAGCCTTTGGTTATGGACTGCTGGTAAGCCAAGCTCTTGGGGTTAAGGTCAGCACTGCAGAGGCCAACGACCAGCACAGGAGCTGCATCACCAGCGGCATTCAGGCGGCCGAGTGCAGGGTGCAAAACGGACATCGGGGACACTGTGTTTTCCAATGGAGACCTTCCGTTTCGGAAAGATGCTGAAGGCTAGGGCAGGGAGACTTCCTGAAGGCGACCACCAGCTGAAGAGGTAAGTTGGGGCCTTGGGGATGTCTGGACAATGTTGGTTGGGCCACCCAAGTCCGTGGGGCGCCGGGTACAGGAGTGTCTTTTGGCAACAGGTTTTCTCACCAGCTCCGGCCAAGGTCGGGAGGACCCTTCAGGTTGAGGCTGCAGGCATGGTCGGGAGTCTTGAGAGAGGTTGTAGATCACTAGATCCCAGGACAGGATCACTGGGGAGACCTCCTTGGGTTGTTGGGCCACTCGAAATCGGGCCGTGGGCATCTGGTTCAGAGTGGTGCAGAATCGCAGAGTCAACTGAATCCGGATTCTGGAGGTGAGTCTTTGGTTGAGCAAATCCGGTGGGAAGGTCCTCCGGGTTCTGGGGGTTGCTGGCTGCTGGACTCACTGGATTTCTTGCTGTAGGCAGGTGGTGTACAGGACAGGCCGGTAGGGTTGGTGCCAAGGCAGTTGGTGCCCTTTTCTCCTTCTTGGGTCAGCACAGCTCTTTGGTCGTTCTTCTGTCTTCCTTCAGTCGGAGGAGGTAAGGTTCAGGGTTGCCCCTAAATGATAAATTTAAGGCGGTATAGGGGTGTGCAGGTCAGAACCAATGGGTCCCTTCCTTAGGATGGGTCCCCCCTATTATGCCACAATCCAGTGGGAGGGGGCATGAGCCTCTTCTTAATTGGCCCGGCCCCCTCATCTTCAAGATTGAGCGA
The DNA here is from genome assembly GCF_964263255.1 of Lissotriton vulgaris. Classification (NCBI taxonomy): domain Eukaryota; kingdom Metazoa; phylum Chordata; class Amphibia; order Caudata; family Salamandridae; genus Lissotriton; species Lissotriton vulgaris. Next base: position 1,261,962,533 of record NC_141696.1, on the reverse strand, counting down.
GCTGAGATGTGTGCTTCACCTCACCCCACCCTCCTGAGGGGTGGGGTTGGCAAAGGTGAGCACACCATTCTTCCTTGCTTGGATTTCCCACCGATTATCTTTCCCAAAGTGGGGGCCAGAACTGATGAAAGCCAGTCACTGGGGGCAGCAAAAGGCAGGGACAGCATCCAAAGGTGGCAGGCCTTTGAAGCTTCCCCTTTCATGGACCCAGCCTATCATGGTGGAGGAGGAATGACATCTCTGCAAAGGATGGACTTTGTTTCTGGACTCCGAGAGTGGAGGCTCTCTACCCAGGGGTCCATAAACCTGTCTGGTGGTGGCAAATGGCGGGCAGCAATTCAGGAACCACACCAGGTCTGGTCGATTTTCAGGGGGCATCTCTAAGGTGCCCTCTAAATGCTTTTTACATTAAATCCCTCACTGACATCAGTGTGAGTTTAATGTGCTGAGAAGTGTGCTACCAAACTTCTCAGTTTTTAGTAAAGCCATTATGGAGCTGTGGAGTTCATAAAGACCAACACTCAGACCATACACTCTACAATGTCGAAGAATGGACTTAGTGATACCAAATGGACTTAGACACTGTAGGGGCACAGGGCTCCTGCCTCTGTACTCTAACCTTAGGGCTAGTGCACCCTGATAGAGTGGTGACTTACCTAGGCCTTAGGCAGTGGATTGCAGGCATGGCACATAGAGATGTGTGCCATGTCGACTCTTCACTTTTCTCTTCACCAAAACACACAGCCTGCAGTGGCAGTGCGTGTGTGTTAAGGCGCAGGGCCTCTAAGGGTGGCACAATAGGTGCTGCAGCCCTTAGAAGTCTTCCCTGGTCACAGTGCCCTTGGTACCCTTTGTACCTTTTACAAGGGGCTTACCTGTGGCCAAGGATGTGCCAATTGTGGATAGAAAGGTACAGTCTTGGGACAAAACACAGGCCTTTGGAACCTGATTGACAGGGACCCAGGGTACATCAAGTCAGGTTGCATCTGATGTACAGCAAAAAGTAGCGGGTAACCATGCTAAAGCGCCACTTTCCTACAACAGATTTACATCAAAGAATACAATTTAAAATCTTCTCTCAGTTGGATTCATTAGTAGATGTTAAGTCAAGTCAAGTCAAGTCATGTTAGTCTTTAGTCGATAATTTCAATCATAAAAGACACAATACAAACATAAAAAGTGTCATAATATTGTGTTGGCATGTAGAAATGATAAAAAAGAGAAACATACCAGTTAAATTCCCTGAGAAAAAAAAATCAATTATAAAAGATAAAAGGGTATGTTATCCATATCCATGCCATAAAATGATACAGTTCAGTGCAAGATTAAATATCATCATTGTCGAAGATTTTCCTAACATGTATCTAAAAATTTAAATCCAAACCATAATAATTTAATAGTTTAGAGTTAAAAAGAAATAAAACCATATAGAAGACAATTTACTCAGGATTCTATCATAGAGACGGGCCACTCAGCCAGATGTACATAATTAAGAAGATGGTAGGGATACTGTGGCAGCCTTCAGATTTGTTCTATGTAATGCCCAGGTCCAGCTAAGAAATTTTGCCCTGGCAATTGCTATGTCTTCGCGACTATTAGTTTTCAAAATACGCAAAGCAATCTCATAAGATTTGGTGCCAAGTTTAGAGCACATCGGCTTAAGCCACCTGTCACGCGGACCAATATATGCTGGGCACACAAACAGTACATGAGCTATTGTCTCTATTATAGAGGAGCACATGGGACAATGAGTATCTAGAGCATCGTTCCATTTTGCAGTGAAAGATTTCAACGGAAGAGTGCCCACTCTAAATTGGTGAAATACCTTCCTATCACCTGGTCTTGTGATAGAGTTCCACTAAGCTTCTGCTCTTGTGACCAGCTTATGCTCCATAAAAATGCCAATTAGGGAGCTACTACTCACCCGAGACATAGTTTTCCTACTGGTCATGTCCCAGTAGAGTGCTTTGTACTCATTTTTATTAGGAAACGAGTTCCTTATTGGGTCATCCCACAGGTGGCCAAGGTCCATGTCAAGCAATGTGCCCATAAGCTTTTGCAACCATATGATTTTCGAAGACATGTCTGCTTTCCTAATATACATTACTGCATTGGCATAAAATGCTAGCTCTGGTGTCGTCCACAGCCTTCTCCAGTAGGATAGGGGTCTAAATCCTGTATCCTCATCAAATGGAGTACAACCTAAGTCTAACAGTGGGGACTTGATAGGAGTAGATTGGGGCAGGACGGTTAACGATAGTCAGAACTTGTTTTGTGCAACAACTAGGGGAGATAAGTTATCGAATCCCCAGAGCTCTGCACCATAGATTATGGATGCCCTGATTTTACTATTATACATAGCTAGTGCGGGCCCCACCGGTTTAGTATGTGAAAGTTGGTGTTCTTTTAGTAGAGCTCCTGCTAGCTGATTATACCTGAAGACTAGCAAATCCAATTGGGGTTTCCAGTTCATCCTCCTACCCATAGTTACTCCTAGGTAGGTAAAGGTATCAGTTTGTTCCAAAGGTGCATTATTCATTACCACTCTTCCCTTTATTGTTATGTGTTTATGCCTCACCATGAACTTTGTTGTCTCTACATTGATTACCAGCTCATGGTTGTTGCAGAAAACAGTAAATCTGTCTAGGGCACGTTGCAGACCAGATTGTGTTTTGGACAAGGTTAGAGTATCTTCTGCAAACATTAGAAGTGGAACCCTAGATCCGGCAAGTGTTGGAGCATCAGATGGAAAATTGGTGTAGTAAGAGATTACCTTATTTATAAATAGGGAGAATAGGGTAGGGGCTAGAACACACCCTTGTCGCACTCCCCTATTAACTGGGAAATGATCAGTTAATTCGCCCTGTTGTCCCCACCTTACTTGTGCATAATTTGCTTTATGCAATTTAAGGATAAAGCATAAAAGCTCAGATGGTATCCGGGCCTTCTTTAGGGAATCCCATAGCTTATGATGAGGCACTAAATCAAATGCTGATTTTAAGTCAACAAATGCAGCATATAGGGTCCCCCCCAGATAGGATCACAGTACTCCGATAGATCATCATAAATCTAAAGACTTGGTCAATGGTGGTGACATGTAGTCGGAAACCCGCTTGATAGGTAGACAGTACCTTCTGGTCAATTATCCATTCGTTGACTCTACCTAGCACAAGGCTAGGCACGTTTTTTGCAAGGTGTCAATTAGGCTTATCGGACTATAATTGCTTGGACTAGCGCGGTCCCCTTTTTTATATATTGGGATAATTTCCGCCCCACGCCAAGTTTCGGGAATTGGAGCACCTCTGGCCAAGGTGTTTATGATAATATTAATGTATTTGATCCAGTTCTTCCTGTCATGTTTGTATATATCGGCCGGGATGCAGTCCGGACCAGGGGCCCAATCTGCTGGGACACCGTCTAAAACTCTTTCTATCTCTCCTATATCAAAAGTTAGAACAACGTCAGAAAAAAACTCTGGATAATCGATTAGGGCACTTGTCAGGGAGGCAAATTGGGCCTGATACTGCGAGACCCAAAGTTCAGGTGGAACGTTATTACCTGGTATATTCTCTGATTCCCCGTTGCCCTATTTGACCAAATGCCAACATTTAAGCCAGTTCTTCCCATTGCTAGCATTAGTTAGTAGATGTTATGTATGTCTGTAATGTGGACTAAACATATGTAATGTGAACTAAAAATATGATTACCTTGGCTTATGACTTCAATCCCTTTGCTTTTGTAAGTGACCTGCATAAAGCATGTGTAGTATGTGAGTGAGAAGGTCCCTGAATTTAAGAAAACATGCAGTAACTGACCCAGTAATATAGGGACTAGCATATCATCCCAATCTTAAAACTGTTACACATAATCACTGTTAACTAAACTAGTGATACCACCAATAATAGTAATGAACCCAGTACTACCAGCCCTTTGTACTGACAAGCCTCTAATGGGCCCCAGAAGTGTTTTTAATTTATAGATTTCTACATCATTATTATTTCTGAGAAGAAATTAAAGCCCAAATCGTGAATTAATTTATTAATTTCAATCAGAACTCCATAATGCATTAGATAGTTGAGGAGAGGCCCAAATGGACTGTTGTTCCTATATAGCACTATGTTAAATCCAAGTAGATCAAAATTATTAGATTCAGTGAAACATAAATATAATTTAGGGAGTAGCGGGGAGTAAGCTGCAACTACCAGCAGCAGAATTTCTATTCTAATAGATTATTTCCGCAACATTCCATGATTGAAATTGTATTGTATTGTAATTGCATTTGTATAGTGCTACCCCTGCTACCCCTGATGAAGCGTCAAAGCGCTTTTTTGGCGAGTAGCATGCTACTCCAGAACCCATAAAGCGTTAGTGGTAAATTTGTATAGTAAAATATGCAAGTAATTTGAGTTGTGTATATTAGTCAGTTAATTTAATTGAGAAGGCTAGTGGCGTGATAGAAGAGGGAAAAATATTTGCATTTATATAGAGCTTGTTACCCCTGTTTGTTTAAACTATATGTTAATTAATGTTATTTGTTTTTTTATTGTTATTTCAATTGTTATTGTCATTTGTTTGTTTACATGTGCAATAATATATTTTTTATTTTATTTTTGTTTGTGGAGTTTATTGGGAGGGTTGGGTAGCTAGGCTTTTAAATAAAATGTAGATTCCATAATGAACATATATTTATTGTAGATTATTTAAAATCATTGCAACGAAATTTAAATTAACACACTCTTTTTTTTATACTACATGACATCAATAAATAGTGGAAACAATGTAATTGAAGTCTAGACAAATAACAGAACATGATTACATGTCTACACTGCCGAAAAATGAAAAGGTAAAAAGTATATGTCAATCGTGCGATAACGTTTTATAAAACTGTTTGTAAAAATTGAAACACAAATGAGCTGAGTAATATTTGCAGCGTTCCGGTAGTGCTGCAAACCGTAGAAACAGATGGATATCACGTTAGATATGAAAACCTGTTTAGCTAGCCGCTTTTATTTCCGGACAGCAGTAGAGCAGATGCAAAAGTCCTTTGCACTTGTAATTGCAGAGTTTACAACTTTTTCTTAAATTGGTTGATGGTGCCAAGATACTCTAAAATGACTACTCCAGAAGAATATAAAATGCACTCAAATTATGCTCGGTCGACAAGATATGCTAAGATCTTCACACAAATAAAATTGCTTTTTTGATGAATCATATGAAGCTACCTGCCAGTCGACATTCTTGGACTGTTGAAAGCTGGCACAATCTGCCGCTTGCAAGAGGAGTTTCAGTTGCAAGTTCATCGTGGCCTAAAAAAACAAAAACATTTGGATGGATTATCAGCCCAAATTGTTTCTGCTTTCAGATCTCTTTAGCCAGTACCAAATATTTTGACTATGGATTTGGAAATAGATAATTCTTGTGAATAACTGAGTATAAAACCTGTACAGCCTTCAATTCAATGAGTCCCGTTTTTAGGTCTCGCGCCTGCGATGCATATGGCGAAGCCATATGCCATCGCGCAGGCGCGATACTATTGCTGCCGGGTCTGCTTCCCAGGAGACAGGAGATGTCACGCGCACGCTCAGGAAAGCGATCGGCGCCGGACGCGCGCGCGCGTTCCCAATCTCCTGTCTCTGATAATTCTGGCAATTTTAATGTGATGATTATCTTTTTTATGTAGTTCCTTTTGGGCATCAAAGCACATCAAGGATCTTTTAATAATATAGAGGCACAGAATAAGCAGTAGTGCGTCAAATGCAGACAGATGCATCAAACAAAGTGCACTGTATAACAGAAGCTGTGATCGGGATTCGAGATGAGCTCATGAGCCCTTGACTACAGTAACCCGCGTCCAATTTACCAGGAATCATGTGTGTTGTGACCTTTGGGGCTCCTAATGTGTCGGGCCATTCCTGCTCGCAGAGAGCCACACGTACGGAATCACTTTTCTTAAGCTTGTCATTCGGTTCCCTGTCTGAGTGGGAGCCCTGCAGTTGTAAGTATGCGTGTAGTGGACCATGGCAGGTTCCATTGCCTTAAAAATAAAAAATAAACCAAAACTGAGCCAGGTGAATCCAGGCTTCCCTCCATCCCTTTTAGATGGATATTGCAACACACCAACTCCACAAAAAATGTCGGAGTCTTCACGGTGTCACAGCCCCCCTGGCTGTACGTGTGCTCACATGCGTTTTGCACACCCAAGACGGATGGGCCCCCCTCCACTGGCACATTTATATGTACTGTGTTCACAAAGGCATGTTGACCCTTGATCATCTTGAATAAAGTGCATATTTCTATGTACACCGCACACACGTTTTGACTTGTTACAATGGTTTAAGGAAGTCCAGCTTGCACCTCAGTTTTTCTTCGGTTTGTAAACTCTGCTAGTTGTACAAATACAATAATCATTTAAAAACTCATTACTTATCCATAGTAGTGTAACGTGCCAATTGGCAGTTAAAGGAAGAGTCCCAGCACGTAGAAATAACCTAGGGTGGTGTTCTCCAGAATGTTTGATTTTGTGTATGTTTGCCAGACAGAGGCGTGTTTTGTCTTTGCCAGCGTGCATTGAGGGTCCCTGCTGCAACACACACATATGCAAATTAGCCATGCAGCGGCTCACAGCTGTCCTCTCAGAATCCAAGTGTTAACGATAAATGTTGCGTAACCGAGCTTTTACGTTGGAAGAGCAAAAGCTACCGATGAGTGGGCGAAAAGGACTACATTTGTATTTCAGGTTGTGTTGATGTGAGTGTACGTTTCATGCGATTCGGTTTAAAGTGAGCAGACAGAAGAATGTGCCTTTGTTTGAGAACAGTCCTGATAATGAAATCCTTCATGCATGACTGTTTGAAATAAAAAATAACATGTATTCACCAGAATGTAATACACGCTTGCAAGTCTACAGGCCTAGAAGCAGAACATACACCGCCCTGTGGTTTCCCACACGCACTGTCTGACTGAGTAGGTAGGTGTGTTTCTTTTTTTTTGTTCAGTAAGTTTTTATTGAATTTTAAGTAAGGAGAAGTACATAAAGACATACAAAAAATTGAAGAAATTCATTAAAATACAAAGAAGCAAAAAGAATAATCATAAATATACAGTCATCAATAAAATTGATTGTAAGGAAAAATTTGTCAGTTAAAGGAAAACATAAGAAGGGAAAAGGAGGGGAAGGGAAGGGAAGGAAGAAGGGAAAGGGAAATATACATTTCATAGCATAAATACTTAAATAAGTAGAGTTACCAATACTACATGAGCAATAAAACAACAATATTTATAACTGTACATATGAATCTATAGGAGACCAGAAAGATTGAAAAGTCGATGAATTATGACGAACACCTTGTAATGACAATTGTGCACCTCTTCTTGTAAAGATAATCCAGGACCACCAAGCATGGACTGAAAGGGAAGAAGCATCCTTCCAACAAAAAGTGATGGATTTTAACGCAGCCGATACCAGAAAATTAAATAACTTTGCTTCAATATCATCAAGTGGTACACTCAAAACAACAGATTTACATATAACTAAATTATAAGAGAGCAAATCAGAAATAGGTAAAATCTTCTGTATCACATTCCATACTTCAGACCAAAATTTCGAAATAGTCGGACAATCAAATAACATATGACGTAAGGAACCAGGATGTAAATTGCAATGCCAGCATAGATTAGATGGTAATAAATGAGCTTTAAATAAACGCAATGGTGTCCATAAAGAATTAAATAAAATATAAGCATTAGTTTGATAAATAGATACAGGTAAACATCCAGAAATAGAAAGGGACCATATTAATGACCAGGAATCATTTGGCAATGATAACGATAACTCATTATTCCAAAAAGTAGTAATTGTATCAACATTGGAACCTAAGGATACGGTGAGTTTTTTATAGAATACAGACACCGCTTTAGAAGATAAAGTAACAGTGTTAACATAAAGCATAAAATCAGCTGTCATTTTGGAAGGAATGCCATTGGGGAAGGAATCTAAAATAGAATTACAGAGATATTGATATTTTGACAGATCCGATAAAGGCAGATTAAATTTCGATTGGAGTTGAATAAATGGAATAAACTCATCATCCATGTAAACATCTCCAAGATAAAAAATACCTGTAGCAATCCAGGAAGACCAAAAGGAAATATTCCTATTTAATTTTATCAAGGCACTATGCCATAAGGACAAATGTACTGTAGAAAGTAAGGGGGATTCAAAATTGGAATCTAAATCATTAAAAATTAATCTTGATGATTTAATTATGGAAGAAGAATGTACAATTTTAGATACGGGAGACATGGTTAACAGGGATAATAAAGGAAAAGGTTTAACAAGGGATGTCTCAATATGAAACCAAATAGGGGGAGTAAGCATAGGAGATATATTAAACCATAACGAACTCTGTTTAAGGATAAACGCTTTATGATACAAAAGGAAATCAGGTAGGGCAAAACCAATATGACCTTTAGGGATTTTTAATTTTTTATAAGCAATACGGGGAGGCTTGTTATTCCATAAAAATTTCGATAAAAGTTTGTCAACATCTTTATAAAATTTGAGTGGAAATTCAGTCGGAATCATTGCAAGAGAATAAAATAATTTAGGGGCAATAGTCATTTTAATAGATTCCATTCTCCCCCACCAAGAAAGATGAAGGGAGGACCATTTGGATGTTTTTTGCTTAATATATTCTAGAAGGAAATCACAATTTAATTTTAAAGTAGCGTGAAGGGATGATGAAAATAATATTCCTAGGTATTTCAATTTGCTCTTTTGCCAAACTATATCTGGTGAAGGTAGCATATCGGGAGTACATAACATATTTAGTGGAAAAAATTCAGTTTTAGTAACATTTAACTTATAACCTGACACAGTAGAATACTTAGAAATATTATCAAGCAAAAAAGGAACAGAGGAAACAGGATTACTGATAAATAATAACACATCATCAGCATATGCTAAAGTTTTAACAGTAATATCATTGATATTAATGCCTTGAATGCTATCACATTTTCGAATGCAATTAAGAAATGGCTCTATACCAAGTAAAAACAAAAGAGGGGAGAGGGGACAATCTTGACGAGTTCCTCTGAAAAGAGAAATTTGGGTAGTAATCTGGCCATTAATAAATAATCGAGCTGTGGGAGCATAGTATAAAGCAGAAATCATACGAATAAATGAGGGGCCAAAATTAAAAGATAACAAAGTTTTAAATAGAAATTGCCAATGGATTTTATCAAAAGCTTTTTCAGCATCTAATGCCATAACACCAGCAGGACTAAGATGAGTGGGGCTTTGCTCAATAACATGCAATAACGTTCTCGTATTATTAGCAGAATATCTATTTTTCATAAAACCAGATTGGTCAGGGTGAATAATTGAGTGAAGGATAGGGGCTAACCTGGAAGCGATAATTTTAGCATATAGTTTACAATCTTGATTAATTAATGAAATGGGCCGATAATTAGCAACAAGGGTAGGATCTTTATCAGGTTTGGGAAGTACAACAATTAAGGCCTCAGAGAAAGAACCTGAAATGGTACCTGATGAGGAAAAATGAAAAAAAATCTGGTGCAAAAAAGGTAAAAGATGATGTTGAAACTCTTTATAAAATTCGGCAGGGATACCATCAGGACCAGGGGATTTTTTCTTTGGAAGTGATTTAATGGCCGAGAAAATTTCTTCATTAGTGATGGGTAAATCTAACTTAGTTTTATCAGAGGCCGAAATGTGAGGTAAATCAGAGTGTTGTAAAAAGGAATCAATTAAAGAATCATCACAAGGATCTGGTTTATTATATAAAGTGGAATAAAAATTCAAAAACTCATTAGCAATCTCATTATGGGAAAAAGCAATTTTACCCTGAGGGCATTTGATAGAAGTGATCTGAGTTTTGTCTCGTTTAATACGTAAATAATTAGCCAAAAGTCTACCAGACTTATTGGCGTTAAAACAAAATTTAGCATTGGATTTAGAGAGTTGTATCCCTGCTCTAGTGCTGAGAATAGCATTGAACTCATACCTTAGCTTTTGCAATTTTATTTTATATTGGGGATCATTAGACGTTATAAATAAACGCTCAAAATGAGCTATTTGCTTCTCTAAAGATTTAACCTGTGAGTTAAACTTCTTATTTTCATGAGCCATGATAGAGATAGTGGTGCCCCTAATATAGGCTTTAAATGCATCCCATCGGGTGGTAATAGAGGTAGCACCTTCTGAATTGAAAGTGAAATAATCCTGAATAGCCTGAAGAATTTTGGGTTTATGAGTGTCATTAAGGACAATGTCGGAATTCATACGCCATCTGGACTGCTTAGTAAATGAAGAGGAAACATTTAAAACAAAAGAAATCATAGCGTGGTCTGAAATGTCGATGGTACCAATGGTAGGGTCATTTGCAAATTCAATAAGGGAAGGGGAAAGGAAAAAATAGTCTATTCTGGAATGGGAATTATGAGGATTGGAGAAAAAAGAAAATTCTTTACCAGTTGGGTGGTGTAATCGCCAAATGTCAGCTAACTTGGTGGTTTGAAGAAAAGTCTTAAAGGCATGAAAGGTCCTGGACGGTCGAAACCGAGATGTAGACATTCTGTCCAATAAGGGATCCACAAAAATATTGAAATCACCACCAAAAATCAGTGGAGCATTTCCCAACTTTAAAACTTCAGACGTAACAGTGGACCAAAAAACAGGATCCTCTGACGTAGGGCCATAAACATTAATCAAAAAGAAAACAGAGTCATGAATTTTAACTTTGGCTATAATATATCTACCATCAGAGTCTGAGATCTTATGCAAGAGCTGACAATGCAACCTTTTGGCAAAGAAAATAGCGACCCCATTCTTTTTACCTGCAGCAGGTGAAGAGACAATAGAGTCCACCCATTTTTTGTTCATATAACTTAAAACTTTATCATCAACATGTGTCTCTTGGACAAAACAGATGTCAGCCCTAGAATTACCTAAGTAATCTAAAATTTTTAAACGTTTTACTGGATGTCGCAAACCTTTTACATTAAGAGAAACAAATTTAAGATTATGAACATTAGCCATTAGGATAGAAGAGAAGGAAAATAAGGGAATAGGAACAAGAAGAGAACAGGATAAGACAGATTAAGAGAGTAACTCTGATCGAAAAATAGGAAATGGAGAAACAAAAAAGAGAGAGTAAGGCACAAACAGACAACATAAATAAAGACAAGGAAACGCACACCCGTTCCTCAAGCATGGCCAGTTACCGTTGGAGCCCATAAAGAAATTTAGTTATAAACTTGCCAAAAGAATTCAGCGAGATGCAGTCAAGAATTAGGGTCTTGTGTATCCATTGATGGAGGAACCTGCTGCTCAAGGAAAAGACGAAGATCTTCTGGACGTTGAAAAGATTTATAGATATTGTCTTTCCAGACTCGCATTGTAGAGGGATCAAATAGTCCATATTTGAAGCCAAGGCTCCTCAGTTGTGGACGAAGAGAAGAGAATTCTTTACGAATAGCCACAGTTTCCTTAGCAAAATCCTGATGGATGAAGATTTTGGTTCCATTCACCAGCAATGATGGTATTTCACGAACAGCTTTCCGAATAAGAACCAGATGATGATGACGCAGGACCTTAAATATCATCTGCCTTGGCTTTGAATGACGAGGATTACGATGTGACGGAACTCTATGAGCCTTATCAATTTCAAATTTTTCTGCAAATTTAATATTCAAGAGACCAGGCAAAAGAGATTCAAGATAAAGTCGACAATTGGTCCCTTCGATTTCTTCAGGCAAATTAAAGATGCGCAGATTGTATTGCCTATTACGATTCTCCAAGTCCAACAGCTGAGAATGCATTGGAATAATTCTTGCCATTAAAGGTGTGAAAGCATCCAACTTATTCTTATTATCTTGGATTTTAATGGTATTATCTGACACCTTCATGGACATAGAAGCCATATCTTTACGAACATTTTTAACTTCTGAGGCAATGGAGTCAGTATTTAAACGCAAGGCTTTAATTTCCTCCAAAATCAGAGCCAAAGAAGGTTCCGAGGATTCCACCACTTTAGATTTTGTTGGAGGAGGGGAAACCTGCTGCTTCCTTTTATTTGTGGGAGGATTTTTTGAATCCATTTTGAGGAGAAAAAAAATATTCCTGAATATGAATAAAATATACTTGAGACAAAATTACCTCAAAAAGTGAGGAAAATTGTTGTAAATATGGACCAGTGCAGCATAAAAACACTGAAAAACCCAGGTGCAGCAGCTAAACAGAGCTGTAGGCGGAGCTAGGCCCAAGCCAGCCTCTTTCTTAATTAACTCTCCGCCCCCAGGCTCACAATCTCGGCAGGACCTCGAAGAGCAGTATGGAGCAGGAGCATGGGAGGTGAGGAGAAAACCACCGTCGACCAAAATCGCCAGAAAAAGAACTTACAGGTGAGGAGAGGCTTCAGGAGGCAAGCACCGGTATTTTCGCTGGGTTTTATGCAGGTATTCGTCGTAAAAATGAGCTAAAAGCTCCTAGGAATCACGGAGCTCCGGTGGCGGCGGCCATCTTGGTTGACGCGCTCGCGCGTCCCCAGGTAGGTGTGTTTCTGATGAATTTATTACGGTGTGTGTTTTTCAAATAGTGTGCGCAAAGGTGCACAGTTGATATGCAAAGCGCAGTCACATACAAAAGCCGATAATGCTTCGGCTGGTGTAATATTCTGTGTGTGCAGCGCAGCAACCGTCCTACGGCTCGTTACTAAGGAATGGCGGTCCGTGCCGTTCCAAGTTGACAAACTGTGCTCTTCAGGGCTGCATGTGAGCGTGAACCAAGGACCCAGTTCAGCTGTAGGATTTTCTATCGTGCTAACTGTGAGCATTTAAAGACCAGAAGCGAGCAAAGAGAGATGGTATTAGAATGGGACTTTTTGTCGGAAGAGCACACACTTATAACTGCCAGTGTCTTTGGATACAGTGAAGTGGGCATAACAGGGGAGCAGCCTTAGGCAGTGGTGATCTGTTACAGGGCATGGCTGGGCTAAGGTGGTGAGGGGGGGGGGAATGCCAAGACGAGTGGGTAGCCCACCGCTGTAGGCAGTATGTCTTGTCAGCACTGTGACTATTCATCTGATGTGGTGGGAAAGAACGAGGTCAGGAAGCCAAAAAAAGGACTCTCTCAGTGCTTAGTATGAGCTGTTGGTTGCAGATTTGGGGACCAGCACTTATTTTTCCTCATCAGACTTTGACCCAGAGCAAAAGTGGTCGAACAACATGAAGAGAAAGAGAAAAACTGAATATAATGTCAGGAAGGTAGAAAACAGGACCCTGCAGGACTGAGATAAAAGGACAGGGAGTGTCTGGTGGTGTATGAAAGAGCCATGGGGTGGAATCAAGATTACTCACCCTTGGTATTAATTGCTCCTGACCTCAATAGCCCTAGCTGCGGGCTTATGACCAAAAGTTTGGGCTCGGTACTTATACTTTCACAAATACTGTGCCCTTTGCAAGGCTGGCCTGTGAGCAGTTTGGGGAGGTAATCAAACAACAAGGAGCTAAAAGGATGAATGTTTGCTCTCTTGACTATCCATTCCTGGTGCATCTGGTTATGCAAGTGTGGATGGGAGGCAGCAAGAAACATCTTGCACCCTTCTTCCCACCTGGGTTTGACGAATGACATCAGACTCTCTTTTCCTGCCTCACCAATGCACAGCTACATGCGACCAGGGTGTGTTTCTGCTATTTGTTGTCATTCTTAATATTTTATGATTACGTTTTTGTTTCCTCGGGCTGTCACCATCGGTATACTTTTATTTCGGCATTTTTTCTTTACTCACAGGGACACATTAACCCAATTATGCATGATTAAGATCTTGCAAGTCACCAAAGAGTACCCAGACCTACAGATATCCTGATTTTTTTAATAAAACTATAGAGTTTTGTATCATCTAATTCCTGTAGCACTGCTCCCTCCTCCATCTGAAACATACTTGCTTCCCTAATTCGCTCCAGTTTCAACAAACATTGGCAAAACATTGGTCTGACTGCCGGACTTCTGGCTTTTTAAAAGTTTGTTTTTGGTCAAGGTTTTTGCAAAATGTTGTCAAGGAAAGTTGCTAGACCATTATAAATTTTAAAGAAAACAAATTACTAAATGCCAAACTATTTTTTGGGTCTCAAAAAGTACACATTGCCTTTGTAGTCCCTGAAACTTGAGGGAATTACTTTATGTATGGACGACCTCCTTGTGAAATAGCAGAATGCCATTACTCGTAGTGAAGCTAGCCAATGGCTGAAATTGGCTGACTGTTTGCCCCAAGTTGTGTGTTTTTATTGGGTGGAAGAAAGACGTGAAGAGACCAATGAATGAAGTGGGCTGACTGATAGCCCCACACATACATACGTTATATGTCTAATTTTAGCACATTCAGAAGGTCCTGGCTAATGCCTGATATAAAAATTGCTAGCAATCTGCACCCCCTAGTGTTAAATAAACCAGTGTTGTGCCCCTTACCCAGAGCATGATTTCTGTTTTGCAATCTGTCCAACACATTCCAGGTGTTTTGTGTCATCTCGCCATGCTAATTTAAAACTTAACCTGTGCCCCTTCCCTCCTATCGCACCAGGAACACTGCTTTTCAAATTTAACCCCAAACTGTATTCTGTCCATCTACTGCCCACCCCTCTGTATCAGACTTTGTCCATACCCAAGCCAGGTAGTTGTTGGGGCTGGACTGGTTGTAGCAGGCACCAGGCTTTGTCCAGGTGGCCTTGAAGGGTGTGGGCCGGTTTTTGAGTGGTGTGGGCCGGTTTTGCTACTGGGTGCCGGTTTTGCAGCAGTGCTTTTTAGGTCTCGTGCCTGCGATGCATATGGCGAAGCCATATGCCATCGCGCAGGCGCGATACTATTGTTGCCGGGTCTGCTTCCCAGGAGACAGGAGATGTCACGCGCACGCTCAGGAAAGCGATCGGCGCCGGCCGCGCGCGCGCGTTCCCAATCTCCTGTCTCTCTGGGAAGCACACAAGCAAGCCCAGCAATCCCCGCCAAGGCACCACGAGTGAACGCAGTAAGAGTTGTGCAGCCCGCATTACTATGCGCCCCCTCTTCAGCGCCACTCTAAACACGTTTTTGCAGGTTGTGTCCTGTGAAAGCTCCTGCAGCAGGCAGGCAGGCTGCGGGAAACCTGAGCTCGGGCAGTAACAGCAGAACAATGCTGGCTGCAGGCAGCCACGACTCTCCCCTCCTCTCGGTTGCTTACACGGACCAACTTAACCGGGGAGTTAGGTGTCCAGACTCTGCACGTGGCACGGTCGGGGTGATCTGCGAGAGTCCTGGCCCCTGGAGGATCCCTGCCCCTTCCCTGCTTCAGAGCCTTCAGTCTGCCAGGCTGGCACGAGTAAGTATACATTTTCGTTAGCACAGTCTCTGCTTGATGGATGTCTTCATTTTATAGGCACCCGCTCTTGTCATCCTCCGTGCTTTCACCCCAAGAGCAGTGTGCGGCTAGCTCGGCTCGAAGTGCTGAGCACTCACTGCCTGGTCTCGTCAGCTCCATTGGTTTTACCCCAAGATCAGCGGCGAGCTCCACCCTGCTCTCACAGCTGTGAAAATTAAAAGTCTTGTGTTTTTTTTGCAGAGCGAAGTTATTTTTCAACAACCAGCTGTTCCTAATGGCCCCTTGGGTCAAACGTTTGTATTTCTCGTTTGGCCCATCTTAGCTCACTGCTCAACCCGGTAAAAACCAATAGGGAAAACAAACAATCTTTTCTGTGGCAAACCCTCCCTTGAGATCATGGAAAAATAGGCAGCTGTAAATATTGCACGGTTAATGGCTGTTGGTGTCTGGGAGGTTAAATATGTGTTGGGTTTAAAACCAGTGGCTTTCAGTGTTTACGGACAGGTGGCTTTGTTACTGCCACCAGCACGTGCCTATTTCAATGAGGGCGACAGGCTCTGTTATTGTTAATAGTCTGGGAAGTAAACTTTCAGCGGACATCCCACTCGACACGCACATTGTTGTCAATGTATGGCGGGACTTTAAGTAATTAAAAGCACCACCACATCCACCACAACCACCACATCCACCACCACCACCACATCCACCACCACATCCACTACATCCAACACCACCACATTCACCACCACATTCACCACCACATCCACCACCACATTCACCACATCCACCACCACATCCACCACCACATCCACCACAGCCACCACCACATCCACCACCACCACCACATACACCACCACCACGTCCACCACCACCACGTCCACCACCACCACGTCCACCACCACCACGTCCACCACCACCACATCCACCACCCCCACATCCACCACCACATCCACCACCACATCCACCTCCACCCCCACATCCACTACATCCACCACCACCACATCCAACACCATCACCACATCCACCACCACCATATCCACCACATCTACCACATCCACCACATCCACCACATCCACTACATCCATCACATCCACTACCACATCCACCACCACCACATCTACCACCACCACATCCACCACATCCACCACCACCACCACATCCACCACCATCACCACATCCACCACCACCACCACATCCACCACTACCACATCCACCACTACCACATCCACCACTACCACATCCACCACTACCACATCCACCACTACCACATCCACCACTACCACATCCACCACCACCACATCCACCACATCCACATCCATCACCACCACATCCACCACCACCACATCCACCACCACCACATCCACCACATCCACATCCATCACCACCACATCCACCACCACCACATCCACCCCCACCACATCCACCACATCAACCACCACACCCACCACCACCACATCCACTACCACCACCACCACATCCACCACCACATCATCCACCACCAACAGATCCAACACCCCCACATCCACCAGATCCACTTCCACCACATCTATGTGTGTGTGTGTGCTCTTTGTGTGGCTCTGTGTGTGTGTGTGTGTGGTTGCACATGCAATAGGTCTCACATTTGCGAGAGATTAAGCTATTAGCATTATAAATGACAATGCCATTTATTTATCTGTTTTCAAAACAAACACATACATAAAAAAATTGTCATTTACAATGCCAATAGCTCTAACTTTTGCAAAGGCGAGACCGTTGCATTGTAAATGCTTGTTCATTTTAAGTTGGTCACATATGCTTTTACACTGCAGAACTAGTTTAAAGCAATCAAATTCTAATCGAATTTGTGACCTTTGAGTGCTTCGAGGCAGATGAAAGATCATTTTGTATGCCTTACATTGTAACAGCCACAAAGATAATCCAAACAAGTGGATCATTCACCAAACGTAATTTAAACAATGCTTTCTGCCATGGAATTAAATATTAATTACATAGTCAAAGGATGCTTGCACTGTTTGCTATAAGCTATTACTTTGAGCTAGAAAGAGAAAAATGAAGGAAAACAAGCATGAGCAATGCCAATCGGTTGTGCCTTTGGGACCTTGTAAGTATTTAGCGATGCAGCAGATTATTGCAATATAGGGTGAGTTTATTGATGTAGTAGTAGGTTAATATACACACAAGCTATTAATTTTAGCAGAAAGACCAAAGATTAGAAGCGCATAAGTAATACGTGTGAGTGTGTGTATATAGCTAATGAATTGATACAATTTCACATTAATCTAGGAAACGAGCTAGATAGAGCGGCTCTATTTTTAAGAACACTGTTTCCTATAAAGTGTTGATTTTAGGTTGGATTTACTGAAGAGCTTTAAGTGATATGTTCCTGTGCGTATGTACACCTGTGTGTGTGCCCTCAAACCAGCGTTGTTGAATGTCTTTTTCGCACACCTATGTGTATATATCTTAACACCGTACATTAAGCCCGTTGTGTACACTCTGTGGTCAGTCAGGGCAGCTGCGACCCTGTATCCAGTTACTGCTTTTAGGTCTCACCTATGCAGCGCGTAAGCGTTGCGTTGGAGGGGACCTTTTGCCATCGCTCAGGACTTTTGCTTAAACGCGTGCATGTTTTGCATTGGTTTGTATTGCCACTCGTGCACGTTTGGCATTTCACTTGCGGGAGCGAGCAGCGGCGCAATCTGTTTTTATTTATCTTGATCGCTATTCGAAACAGATGGCACCCCTGCTCGCTCCCACAAGGGAAATCCCAAATTTGGATGAGTGGCGAGGTAAACACTGTGCGTCTTGCACTGTTCGAAGTAAAACAATTATTGGTACATCTTCTAGACTTTCGTGGTAGTACATCTTTTGTATCACACAATGATCCGGCAACATGCACATTATGCAGTGAAATTGTATAGTAATAGCCTGTTAACATAGTAGCAAAAAACTAAACTAGCACGATGAGTTGGTGTACACAAATTAAAGATGTGAATCAAGAACTCATTCTTAATGGAACTGCAATGCACTTGCAGACAGTTGTGGACATCAAAACTGACAGTCATTGTAGCAGCTTCTTTTAAAAGACACCAAGATCTAAGACTTTAGTAACTCAACTCAATGCAAAATAGAAAAAAATGCTGTAATAGTACTGACAGCGAATCCCAGGGAGCACCAAGAAAACTTGGAAAGAGCATACGGCAGAGCACGCATGTTGCAGGCAGAGTGAAAGCATGCATAGGTACCAGGTGCAGAGAAGAAATTTGCCCTATAATCAACATTTAAAAGAGGTGATAATGTTTCTAGGAGCACTGAGTGTAGTATCTTTATGTTCTCGCCATTAGCCTTCGAAAGCGCAGTGAACCTGCCATCTTTGCTTGTCAGGCATTTATGTACTATTCGTATTTGTACCGCGGGTGATCAGCTGGTAGGGCGTTATATGTTCTTTTATTATCGTGTACTTTGTGATTGCCTACTGTAGTAATTAGTGTATTTTGTGACGTGTTTTGCTGTAATAGTTGCGGTAAATCTTTTAAGGCCACGTGCAGTGTATCCGCTGCCTGACTCAGCCGCACCGATGGCTGCCCTTTCCTTGAGGCAGACCCCCAACTCCACCTCTCCTGACTTGGCGTCTTGCATCCTAATTATGGATGATCAGGAGGGAAAAAGCGCACTTGGCTCGACAACAAGAAAGCAACTCGGCCTCCCCCTCCCGAATCCCCTCTCCCCGACAAAAAACACAGTCAATTCTCACAGTAATGACCTGTATTTTACCTCCAAGCAGGCTAGTTATGGAAGTCGTACAGCTATTTATAACTGTTGTCAAATCGAGGGCAGACTGCCTATATTCTAACACATCCCAGCTGTACTCCTGTTTGAACTGGAGCCAAGGGAATTTTTGAGCAGAGTCTTGGCAACGGGTGAATGACAGCAGCAGTGAGTGGTGACGGTGCAGCAGGGCTGGAGGTGCACTTGGACCCCCGCTGTCGTCCCTTGATGATGGGCGCTTCCCTGCACGCACTGGAATAGCAGTTTTCTGCGGAAGACCTTTAAGCCAGAAGCACATGGCTAATCTGCATAAGTGAAGCCACACCAGCCCTGGCAATAAGGCTCATGCGTATAATCTCTGGCCATGAGGCAGCCTGGGAGGACCTGGATTGGAGCCCGCTAACCCAGAAAGCACAGATACAACAGAGGGGCAGGGGCCGCGCGAGAGTAGCGCAAGCCCACATGGCACTGCAGGTGGCCGCCGAAGCGCGAAGAATAGTGGCGTGTGGGGGTGCGAGAACACATGTAAAGTCGTCTCACTTAACTGCCAGGGCCAACACCAGGCCAGGGGCGCCCCCATGAAGAGAATCACATGTGGCACAGTATATTGTAGCCAGGGCCAACACAAGACAGGGGCATCACACGTTTACAACCAAAGGAAAACCACAAGAGCGAAAAGCACACTGGAGTCAGGGGCATAGGACGCCCGCCAATCCAAACAAGCATTGGCATAGCCAATAGGTCCCGCCTTTGGGACCTTATAAGTGTTTAGCCATGCAACAGTTGATGTTATTGCACCAAGGATATTGTGCTGCATAACTAAATACGTACAAGGTCCTAAAAGCGAGACCTATTGGCTATGCCAATTCTTGTTGTTTCATGAAGTTGTTTGTGCAAGGCACATTGGTTCCTTGCAATGCTGGACACACGCTCGTGCCTCAGTTTTTAACATTTGAAATGTGTTGTTTTCTCCAGTATTCGATACTGAAAGTTGTTTTCTGAAGCCAGCACATCAAAGACGCCAGCCAGTGAATAATATATGTCCATGTGACAACATTGGGACGCGGGTTGGAAATGCACACGCTACCTGTATATAAACACACACTCACCACCATACACATGCCTACAAACAACCCTGCAAACAAACACACGACTTACAACCCGCGCACACATGAGCAACCACACCTAAACAAGTGAGTCACACACACACAAGAACACACACCAGTTACTACCTGCGCGCACATAGAAACAACCATGAATAATCACAGTAAACAACTGGACACACTCTCTCACACACAGGCATACACATATGCGTGAACACGTATAAACACACCCCGCTGCAGGCCCCATACACAATTACTATTGGACCCGGCCCTTTAGGCAGGTTCACCCCTAGACTTTTTGCTTTTTCCTAGCCTGTTTCTGTGACCTGGTGTTGGTGATTTTAGGCCTCTGCGCACTTTTTCACTGTGGTACAGTGTAAAGTGCTTGAGCTCTCTGTGTATGTGTGGTGAGTGACCTGCCCTCCCATAGGAATGAATGGGAAATATGTATGCCCATGGTAGTTCCTGATGTGTGGGGAGTGCAGGGGTGGGTTTGGTATGAGAGAACTCGTGAGACTGAATGCTCCGAAATGGTATATGGCATGACTGTGTCTAGTCTAGAAGTGCCACTTTTAGAAGTTGGCATATTTGTGTAATTTGTGTCTGGCGTGTGATTGGCTGGTGAGCCTGGGTCAGGAGTGCCTGAGCCTGCTTGTGGATTGACTGTCTGGTTTGAGGGTGACAGGGGCTGGAGAGCCCAGGAGGTTGTCTGAGTCAGCCCATGGATGAAAGGCAGCATCTGCTGCCAGGGAAGTGGGAGGAGATGGCACCTGATAGTGAAGGGCTGTGCCTGCCTGACTACAAAGCTGGCTCCACCTCCCGCTGGGTGACTGTCACCTCTGTCCCTGATACTGACAGGACTTCCCTATAACCAGTTCTAGCTGGTTCTCACACTGCCTACACAAAGACTTCAAAGACTTTTCTGTGTTTAAGAAGGGGCTGTGTCTCCTTCCAAAATGTTCTTGTTTCTGACTTGAATCTACCAGGGGCGGGCGCTGCCCAGCCCCTGGATGCCTGGAGGACTTCTGGGGGACCCTCTGCCTTGCCTGGGCTGATGGGGGGACCTTGCCCAGCCCCTGGACACCTGATGGACTTTTCCCTGGTTCTTGGGAGCTGCTTGCTCCATCTTTGATGATCCTGGACTTTGGGAGGGGCTCTAGCGCTGGGGAGCGCTTATTCTTGCCCTTTAGCGCTGGGAGCGCTTTATTTACTTTGCAGGTGCCCACCCTGCTTATGGTGGCCCTAGCGAGTGCCCACCTCGCTCATTTGCTATTTTTAAAATTTCTACTTGAGGGAGCCCACTCCTTGGTAAATTCTTCCCCAGCCTCTGAGTCCCTGAAACGGGCCGCCGCGCTGCCCGCGGTGACCCGGAAGTGCTAGGCCGGCCGGCCAATTGCAGCGCGGCCGGCCGGAAGTCCCGCCCCCACAGCCCGAGAGAGAGGAAGTGCGGCCGGGAGACGAGGCGGCACGAAGGAGAACAGGAAGCAGGCTGCCCGGTTCCCCGGGGCTCCCGAGTGAAGGGAGAGCCCCGGGGAGAGAGAAGAAGTCTGGCGCTTTCCACGAGACCCGGTGAGTGCATCGAAGGGGAGGGGACTGTCGGGACACATTGCCGGTGCCCGCCCCTCCCCCTCCAGAGCGAGCGCCTGACCGCAAAGAGGCCCGGGGGGGCCTCCAGTGATGCCGAGTCCCCCGAGGGGGACTCCGCCTACCCTACCTGGAGTCACGAGCCAGCGAGGCTCGAGGGCCCTTTCATGTGGCGAGGCACAGAGTCAGGGCGGCCCCGATTGGCAGCGGGTCGCCCCAACGTAGTCTAGAGCCCAGAGAGGCTCCACCGAGGGCCCGCATTTGTTTCAGAAGTCCCTGTGAGGGGCTTGGGGGCCATGCTTGTGTAGAGCCCCGAGAAGGCTTCGGGGGCACACGCTCGTGCCTCAGTTTTTAACATTTGAAATTTGTTGTTTTCTCCAGTATTCGATACTGAAAGTTGTTTTCTGAAGCCAGCACATCAAAGACGCCAGCCAGTGAATAATATATGTCCATGTGACAACATTGGGACGCGGGTTGGAAATGCACACGCTACCTGTATATAAACACACACTCACCACCATACACATGCCTACAAACAACCCTGCAAACAAACACACGACTTACAACCCGCGCACACATGAGCAACCACACCTAAACAAGTGAGTCACACACACACAAGAACACACACCAGTTACTACCTGCGCGCACATAGAAACAACCATGAATAATCACAGTAAACAACTGGACACACTCTCTCACACACAGGCATACACATATGCGTGAACACATATAAACACACCCCGCTGCAGGCCCCATACACAATTACTATTGGACCCGGCCCTTTAGGCAGGTTCACCCCTAGACTTTTTGCTTTTTCCTAGCCTGTTTCTGTGACCTGGTGTTGGTGATTTTAGGCCTCTGCGCACTTTTTCACTGTGGTACAGTGTAAAGTGCTTGAGCTCTCTGTGTATGTGTGGTGAGTGACCTGCCCTCCCGTAGGAATGAATGGGAAATATGTATGCCCATGGTAGTTCCTGATGTGTGGGGAGTGCAGGGGTGAGTTTGGTATGAGAGAACTCGTGAGACTGAATGCTGCGAAATGGTATATGGCATGACTGTGTCTAGTCTAGAAGTGCCACTTTTAGAAGTTGGCATATTTGTGTAATTTGTGTCTGGCGTGTGAATTGGCTGGTGAGCCTGGGTCAGGAGTGCCTGGGCCTGCTTGTGGATTGACTGTCTGGTTTGAGGGTGACAGGGGCTGGAGAGCCCAGGAGGTTGTCTGAGTCAGCCCATGGATGAAAGGCAGCATCTGCTGCCAGGGAAGTGGGAGGAGATGGCACCTGATAGTGAAGGGCTGTGCCTGCCTGACTACAAAGCTGGCTCCACCTCCCGCTGGGTGACTGTCACCTCTGTCCCTGATACTGACAGGACTTCCCTATAACCAGTTCTAGCTGGTTCTCACACTGCCTACACAAAGACTTCAAAGATTTTTCTGTGTTTAAGAAGGGGCTGTGTCTCCTTCCAAAATGTTCTTGTTTCTGACTTGAATCTACCAGGGGCGGGCGCTGCCCAGCCCCTGGATGCCTGGAGGACTTCTGGGGGACCCTCTGCCTTGCCTGGGCTGATGGGGGGACCTTGCCCAGCCCCTGGACACCTGATGGACTTTTCCCTGGTTCTTGGGAGCTGCTTGCTCCATCTTTGATGATCCTGGACTTTGGGAGAGGCTCTAGCGCTGGGGAGCGCTTATTCTTGCCCTTTAGCGCTGGGAGCGCTTTATTTACTTTGCAGGTGCCCACCCTGCTTATGGTGGCCCTAGCGAGTGCCCACCTCGCTTATTTGCTATTTTTTAAATTTCTACTTGAGGGAGCCCACTCCTTGGTAAATTCTTCCCCAGCCTCTGAGTCCCTGAAACGGGCCGCCGCGCTGCCCGCGGCGACCCGGAAGTGCTAGGCCGGCCGGCCAATTGCAGCGCGGCCGGCCGGAAGTCCCGCCCCCACAGCCCGAGAGAGAGGAAGTGCGGCCGGGAGACGAGGCGGCACGAAGGAGAACAGGAAGCAGGCTGCCCGGTTCCCCGGGGCTCCCGAGTGAAGGGAGAGCCCCGGGGAGAGAGAAGAAGTCTGGCGCTTTCCACGAGACCCGGTGAGTGCATCGAAGGGGAGGGGACTGTCGGGGCACATTGCCGGTGCCCGCCCCTCCCCCTCCAGAGTGAGCGCCTGACCGCAAAGAGGCCCGGGGGGGCCTCCAGTGATGCCGAGTCCCCCGAGGGGGACTCCGCCTACCCTCCCTGGAGTCATGAGCCAGCGAGGCTCGAGGGCCCTTTCATGTGGCGAGGCACAGAGTCAGGGCGGCCCCGATTGGCAGCGGGTCGCCCCAACGTAGTCTAGAGCCCAGATAGGCTCCACCGAGGGCCCGCATTTGTTTCAGAAGTCACTGTGAGGGGCTTGGGGGCCATGCTTGTGTAGAGCCCCGAGAAGGCTTCGGGGGCCATGTTAGTTAAAGGGGGCGTCGGGGCACATTGCCGGTGCCCGCCCCCTCCTGCCTGCGAAATGCTTTGTTTAGAGCCCCGAGAGGCTCCTTGATGGCATGTTTTGTGCCAGAGCCTGAGAGCTCCAACGTTTGGGGCATATGTTTCCAGAGCCTGTGTGGCTCTAACATGTGTAGAGTGAGCTCAGAGCCTGTGTGCTTCAACAGTTGGCGCAGTTTGCGCCTGAGGGTCAGTGAGGACCCTGGCGCAGTTTTGATGATTCCCAGCTGCCCAGCAATTAGTGGGCAGCTGCACCGTTTAGGTTTTGGGATGCCCAGGTGCCCAGCAAGTAGTGGGCACCTGCTACGTTTAGGCTTGTGCTTGGACTGGCGCTGCATAGCAGCGCACCCTGACATTGAGACTCAGGGCGTCTGAGCCCCAACAAGGCCAGTTGGCCTAGGGACTGCCACAGGTGGTGGCTTATGTAAGTTATGCGCAATGTGATTTCTATGTTTTTAATAGTAATTGCCTACTGTGTGTTTTTGCGCTATTGTGTTGTTCTGGCACCTCTGAATGTTTTTAGGCATCATGTGTCTTTCTTTCCATGCGCTGCACCTCTGAATGTTTTAGGCATCATGTGTCTTCTTGCGCTGCACCCTGAATGTATTTTATTGCATCATGTGCTTTATTCTTAACACCTCTGAATGTTTAGGCATCATGTGTTTCTCTTTATTACTCCTCTGAATGTGTTTCATGCATCATGGGTAATGTGTTCTTGTGTATACCCCTAAATGTATTTTATTCTTAGGTGGTTGTTCTTTTTAGTACAGGTGGTCCTAGTAAGGTCCTGGTACCTGTTCCCAGTAGTAACTGGATGTATTTTATAACTATTAACTGGTGCTTTACTTATTCTAAGTTCTAAAAGTACTATTTCTGATTATGACAGTGGCCCATGTGGCCCTGTCTTGTAAATAATCCCATGTGAATATTGCCCGTGCCAGTTGGCACAATGTATATGTGTGATTTTATCTGATGTGTTTTTACAATACAAAAGTTATTTTTATAATAACCTTGTGTGGAGTCTCTTTTGTGGTGTGCCTAGTATGTTGTTGCTGTTGTGCGCTGGCGCAAATGCTTTACACATTGCCTTCGAGTTTAGCCTTACTGCTTGTGCCAAGCTACCAAGGGGGTGAGCAGGGGTTATCTTGGCGTGTGACTTCCTTGCCCTGACTAGAATGGCGGTTTCTGCCTGGCTTTGGCGTCAGCCTTAGCCTACCAGAAATAGCCAGTTCTAACACTTATCATATACAGAAACACTAACGTATAGAAACAGACACACACTCACCACTTCAGGCCACATGATGGATGTGGAAACAGGTACAATGAACACTGATCCTGTGATGGAAACAGGACCTGCTGGCATGAGCCAACAGCCAGCAGTACAAACAAGAGAAACAGAAGGGTGGACTGAGGTTGTTGGGAGTGGAACACAAGATGTTGACATTACATGGATGTGGAAACTGATAATGAACACAAGAGACAATGACATGGGCGTGGCTAAGATAATGGATTGGGGACTTGGAATAATAGAAATGAAAGCCATACTGGGGTCACAAATAGTGGCATAGGTACAGTCACAAGTGAGGTGGATATACAGGTTGATGAGGGCAATATAGATGATGGGTGGCTAAATTAGTCAAAATTGGGAATGCAGAAGCTGATGATGGGCACACAGCAGTTGGTGAAGTAAATCCAGTAGGTGGTGTGGAGAGGCAGTGGCTGGAGTGAATACACAGTAGTTAGTAGAGAGGATGGGGGGTCTAGTGGATATGATTATGGAGTTGATGGGGGAAGCATGAGGCAATGTGACAATGGAAGGAAGACAGTAAGTGTGTGTGTGTGCATACTTTGTGTGCCCCCATCTGCCTAAATTACCTTTATAGAATGTAAAGCAGTCTTTATGCTTCACTGTGGCGACCAGGGCCGGACTGAGACCAGCAACCAGCCCTGGCTGGTTGCTTCCCCACCGGCCCTGGTAACGGGAGGGGAGAGGGTTGTTAACCGCAAAGCACTGCTACCGCTTTTCTTACAGAGGGCCGATTTTACAAAACCGACACTCTGTAAGAAAAGCGGCCCCCTGCGGCCATAAAACCGGCCCCCACCCCTCCAGCCCACCGGGGAAATGCCTGGTGCCCGCAAATGCCAGTCCGGCCCTGGTGGCGACCCTCTTTCTGTGAATGTATCCCTCCCCTCTCTGCTCTCAGTCATTTCACGGAGGGTTAAGGACACACCGCTCTGGGCGGGATATGCTGTGTGCCCTTGGACTAGCAGAATCCCAGAACGACAGAAGCTGCCCTTTGCAGTAACGCGCCATGAAATAGATATTTAACTTAAGAGGACTGTCTGCCACCCTCAGAACGGCAGACCCTTGTCATGCTTCAAAAATGAAAATAGCTGTGGGATTGTCACGCTCAGGCACGCAGAATGCTTTCTTGGTACTGAAAGGCGTGAGTGGGATAATACCTGCCAACTTTTGCTTTCTAGTGCTGAGCCCGGAGCTTCAGCCCAGGCATCGCGTCTCTCCAGGTGAATGGGTATTTCTTGTGTATCTGGAGCGTGCGACGCTGCTATATCCTGGGCTGGGAGTAGCTCCTTGTCCCGAATTAGGGTGAATCTATAGACACACAGTGGAAGCGTTTGCAAGAGCATTGGTGTCACAGTGCAATGAGGGTTGTGCTACAGCTGACTTGCTAGTTTCTCCTGGGGAACCTCAGTTTGTGGTGGCGATGCACTTCCCTTCTCAAGGGTGACACGTATATCAAGGGAGCATACCTAACGAGCTAGCACATTCACTGACTAGACCACAGTGATGCCTCCACAAGGACCGTTGTCTTTTTCTCACCAGTGAGCTCCATGCCGGGTCACACGCTCCTGGGAGCTGCCTGCGAGTGCTGGTGCTTTAGAATCGCAAGGATTCGGATGGCGGCCAGCATAGGCGGCATGGCTCCTGCGCTGTTGTCCCCAAGAACTGTGTTATAGCAGGACGGTCTTTGCAGTCTCCAGAAATGAGAAGCCTCCTGCCTGCTCTCAGTTCAAACAAGCATTTACAATGCAATGGTCTTGTCCTTGTTAAAGTTAGAGCTATTGGCATTGCTTATTTTTGTTTTTAAAACATATAAATACATCGCATTGTCATTTACAATGCCAATAGCTTAATCTCTCGCAAATGCGAGACCTATTGCATTTGCACCCACACACACACACACACGCAGAGCCACACACACCCACATACACACACACAGAGCCACACACACACACAGACAGAGCCACACAGAGCCACACACAAGCCGGGAACAGAGGCACAAAAAGCGGATCACAATCCGGGAACAGAGGCACAAAAAGCGGATCACAAGCCGGGAACAGAGGCACAAAAAGCAGATCACAAGCCGGGAACAGAGGCACAAAAAGCGGATCACAAGCAATGTACAGAGGCACAAGCAGGGTACAGAGGCACACGCAGGGTACAGAGGCACACGCAGGGTACAGAGGCACAAGCAGGGTACAGAGGCACAAAAATTGGATCACAAGCAGTGAACAGAGGCACGAAAACCGGATAACAAGCAGGGAACAGAGGCACGAAAACCGGATCACAAGCAGGGAACAGAGGCACAAGCAGGGAACAGAGGCACGAGCAGGGAACAGAGGCACGAGCAGGGAACAGAGGCACAAGCAGGGCACAAGCAGGGAACAGAGGCACAAGCAGGGAACAGAGGCACAAGCAGGGCACAAGCAGGGAACGAGGCACAAGCAGGGAACAGAGGCACAAGCAGGGAACAGAGGCACAAGCAGGGAACAGAGGCACAAGCAGGGCACAAGCAGGGAACGAGGCACAAGCAGGGAACAGAGGCACAAGCAGGGAACAGAGGCACAAGCAGGGAACAGAGGCACAAGCTGGGCACAAGCAGGGAACAGAGGCACAAGCAAGGAACAGAGGCACAAGCAAGGAACAGACGCACAAGCAGGGAACAGAGGCACGAGCAGGGAACAGAGGCACGATCAGGGAACAGAGGCACAAGCAGGGTACAGAGGCACAAAAACCGGATCACAAGCAGGGAACAGAGGCACGAAAATCGGATCACAAGCAGGGAACAGAGGCACGAAAACCGGATCACAAGCAGGGAAGAGAGGCAAGAGCAGGGAACAGAGGCACGAGCAGAGAACAGAGGCACGAGCAGGGAACAGAGGCACAAGCAGGGCACAAGCAGGGAACAGAGTCACAAGCAGGGAACAGAGGCACAAGCAGGGAACAGAGGCACCAGCAGGGCACAAGCAGGGAACGAGGCACAAGCAGGGAACAGAGGCACAAGCAGGGAACAGAGGCACAAGCTGGGCACAAGCAGGAAACAGAGGCACAAGCAAGGAACAGAGGCACAAGCAAGGAACGGTATACAACGTTTAGCACGCATTTTTTACAACGCACTACCATTACAACGCAGGCATTACCACGCATACCATTACAACGCATTGCGCTGGGGGGCGCTCTAGGATAGGGAATAAGTTTAATTTTATATCCAACACCTTCCCTAGTGTTCACGGGGACTGGAGTTGGAATATAAAATTATACTTACCACTATCCAGCACCTCAAAGCGCTATGCGCTGTAACGGTATTCATTGTAAATACCGCGTTGTAAAGGTATGCGTGGTAATAGTATGCGTGCTAACGTCATACATCCGCAAGGAACAGAGGCACGAGCAGGGAACAGAGGCACGAGCAGGGAACAGAGGCACAAGCAGGGAACAGAGGTACAAGCACCGGATGACAAGCAGGGTACAGAGGTACGAACAGGGAACAGAGGCACGAAAACCAGGAACAGAGGCACAGGGAACAGAGGCATGAGCAGGGAACAGAGGCACGAGCAGGGAACAGAGGCACAAAAACCGGGAACAGAGGCACGAAAACCGGGAACAGAGGCACACACACAGAGAACATATACAATATCGCTGCTCCAATAGCCGGTAAGGTTTACTTGTGTATTTATAGGGCGCAGAGAGAAATAGAGCATACATGTCTAAAATTGAGTGAATATAATGGGCGTAATTTAGAGACTTTGAAGGCCCCTTCCACAGAACTCAACAATTCAGTCACATAATTAAAACATTTCCAATATTAGTTATTTAAATCAAAATCATCACAAGGTCATAAGTTCTGGCTGGTTTTAGTCTGTCAGTTGTGTTACATATCTGATGCAATAACAAAAATTTCAGAGTCACCAAAATACTGTTCAGATGGCACACTTAGGAAATCATAGAAATGTAGTTTACATGTTTAAGCCACGCTCCTAATTACATAAACCACGCTCCATTTAAAGACCACCCCAGCCACTATTTTCACCCCGCTTACAGGCCTGAGTGGAGTAATACTACTGAGAACGAATGCTTCTAGTGGTGCGCCAGGTAAGAACGGGCCCGATGTAGGTAAATTGATTTTACCACTTCTTAAATACCGAATCATACCGATTCGGTATTTAAGAAGTGGTACAATGGAGGGGGGGATGTAGGTATTTCAGATTCGGTAAATACCGAATTGTTGAGATTCGGCATTTACCGATTCTGTAAATACCGAATCGGTAATGCCCATTGATTCCTATGGGCATAGAAGCCCATAGGAATCAATGGGCATTACCGAATCGGTATTTACCGATTCGGTAAATACCGATTGCAGCAAGGGTTCAGATAGTGCCACTTTGACACCCTCTAGCACCCCAAATACAGGCATGTGTGCCATGTGGCACACAGACATGCCCTAAGGGCATGTCTGTCTGTCACATGGCATAGGTGTGCATGCACACATGTGCATGCACACCTGGATTCGGTATTTTACCACCCAATTGGATTGGGTGGTAACATACCGAATCTGACAGGCCTTTGGGACTCAGAAGAGTCCCACCTACATATAGAAGTTACCGAATCGGTAAAAATACTGATTCGGTATTTTACCGATTCAGTAAATTTACCGAATCGGTAAAAAGGCCCCTTACATCAAGAAAACCCATTTACCGGCCGGTAACGGCCGAATCGGCCGTTACCGGCCGTTAAATGGCAACCTACATCGGGCCCCTGGTCTGGGAGGTTGCTTTGCATTGTGGGGGCCACAACTGCGGATATGGCACTTCCATGAAGGACATGAACACAGCGCATCACTGTCTCCGGAGGTGAGGAGCAAGGCGGGTGGTGTGTTCGGAGCCCGGGCTGGAGTGCAGGTCCTGCCATCGCCCCTCGTGACGAGGGAGTCCATAAAGTCCCTGCTGACCATGAGGGAGTGTAGGCGGCACCACGTGATATGTGATTCAGCTGGATCCTGCAGGTGGATGAGGGGGGCTGCTAGGGGGGTTCGTGTCCTTCCTAGGTGCGAGTTCTGCCTGGGGGTTTCCCCCAGGGCCTAGACCTGGGCTTGCAGTGCCCTGCTGATGGAGATCGGGTTCTGATCGTTGGAGGGACAACTGAGGCCAGTTTGGAGGACATCCTATACCCTGGGGAACAGAGGGGGACTGAGTCTGGCAAGTCTGCTCCCCTTGGTACGCATGGGAGGAGGCCCGGAGTCGACCTGGATTAGGGTGGAGGCGCAGTGGGAACCGTAACTCTTCTGCAGAACGGCAGATACATAGGAGTTTCCCAGGATGGACCCTTGTGGCCTGGATGGGTCGTTCGCCCTGTGACTTGGTGGGTCCCACCGAGGAGAGCTGCGGTGGCGCAGGGGTGTGCACCTCTGACTTTTGACATTGGTGTCTATGGACGAATTGCCGTGAGAAATGGGCATGCGCGGGCGTGCGCGAATTCACTGTTTTCACAGAGAACGTGATAAAGAGGAGTAGGGCAGCCCGGGCACGCTGCAACTACGGTAAGGTGTTTTTTATTTACTTTAAGTCATTTTTTCAAAGTTGTAAGTAATTGCTAATAGGGTGGGTGGGAGGCGGGTGGCGTAGGGGATCGCCACAGAGTTTGTTATCAACTCCGTGGCCCTCCGCGTAGCCCCGCCAGGCCCACTACACCTGGGGATAGTTAGGGCCTCATTAAGGGCTATGTTTCACATGCTGTTTGGGCGAGTGACCGCTGTCATACTGACCTGGGGTTGAGGAGTTGTTCAACATGGGGTGTCACTTGGTAAAAGGTAGTTGTGCATGAAGGAGAGAGTGGGCGGGGAGGGGTCCCACATTCCCCTTATGTTTCTGAAAGGCAAGCTCCTGCAAGCATGGCAAGCACACCTAACACTGTATGCTTCCTGACACAGAACATTCGAGGTATGGGAACAATGGCCAAATGCCGCAACGTTTACCCTTATCTGCGGTGAAGGGACGTGCACATTGTATTCCTCCAAGAGACACATCTTAACAGGGAGGAGGCCAGGAAGCTGAAGAGGAGGTTGAGGGGTCAGGTCTTTGCGACCACCTTCTTGTCTTTACCAGGGGAGTGTTGATCTGGGTGAAACCTGGGGTCCCCTTTGCCCTTGAACATTCATGGCTTGATGCAGAATGGTGGTATGCCCTGATCACAGGGAGGTTAGCGGGACATGAAGTGACCCTGGGCAATGTATGCGCACACAATCAGCACTAGGTCGGCTTCTAGGAGTCCCTCTCCGCCTCCCTGGCTCACCACTTCAGAGTTCACCTAATCTTGGGGGGCGACATTAACTGTGTCACAGATGTTGCTGCTGACCGTTCCCACCTGCCCCTCCCAGGGACAGAGCTGCACTGTACGGCACTGGGTTTCCATACCTGGATATACCACCGGGGCCTTAGGACAATTGGAGACTGCAGCATGCTGGGGACAGAGAGTACTCGTTCTTCTCATCGGTCCACCAGGTACATACTAGGCTTGCTACATTCCTTTGCTCCATGGCCTTTAAGGGCTCCAGCTCCCACACCGAATACTTGGGGCGCACTTTGTCGGACCATAGCCCTTTATTAATGTCACATCAGCCCCCGGGCGGCGTCCCCCGATCCCCACATGAAAACTGAATCTGTCATTGCTTGACGATGTTTCCTATCAGGCCTTCCTGCTCACACTCGTTGAAACATACTTCCCCATTAATGCTAACACAGCCTCCTCACCCCAGGTGGAGTGGGAGGCATTCAAAGTGGTTGTACAGGGCCACTGCATGGGTCAGATAGGCGGGGTCCATAGGGAGCTTCGCCAGGAACTCTCGGATTTGGAGGGGATTATCCCCAGACTAGACAACCTCCAGGGTACGGATAATGTGGCCCGAGTGACATTGCAGGAATCATGTGTACGATAGAACGGCGTGCTAGGCAGGCTGGGGTGCTACAACTACAAGGATTACCTGGAGGAGCGCCTATTACACAACAGAATTGGGGAACGTGGTGCACAACCCGGATGCAATTAACAATTCCTTCTTGATGTATTACGTACGGTTGCATAAGGCTCCTGCCACGCCCCTTGCCCAATATACAGCGTTTTTGGGCCCTCTGCAGCTCCGTAAGTTGGAGGCTGAATTGCGGGAGGAGTTGGGGGACCCGATAACCTTGCAGGAAGTCAAGTTCGCCATTGTGCTGGCGCCTGGTAAGATGCCGGGGTCTAATGGCCTTCTGGCCGAATTCTATCAGCGCTTCGCCAACACGCTAGCCCCGCATCTTGTTACGCTATTTACAGGGGCATACAAGGTGGGGGTTGCCTGACTCCACCCAGACGGCGCTAGTGGTCCCTCTCCCAAGTTCCAAAAAGCCAGATGCTGGAGTGAAAGATTGCAGGCCTCTCTCCATGCTCAACCTGGACTTTAAGTTCTTGAGGAAGGTGCTGGCAGGTAAGCTGAAGTCCCTTATCCACCCAGACCAAAATGGGTTTATACGCTCTTGCAGCACTTCTTATAATCTTTGCAGGCTCTACTCTTTACGTTACCACGTGGAAGCTCCAGCTCTGCATCAGGCTGTCAGTCGACTTAGAGAAAGTTTTCGACATATTGGACTGGGAGTACTTATTTGAGTTACTGCTGCGCATGGGATCCGGGGGACAATTGGGGGCAGTGGGTGCAGCTTCTTTATGCTTCACCCACCACGAGAGTCAAGATGAGCAGAACCTTTTCTAGGCTATATAGATATCTCGGGGTCCCTGCAAAGGTCTCCCCACTCCTGTTTCCCCTGGCTATTGAACCCCTTGCAGAATGGATTAGTTTGGGAGGGGACGGCCTGGGATTGTCGCTGGGTGGGAGGCAGCACCACATCTCTTTGTACGCGGATGACCTGCTGCTATAGCTGACAGAGGCAGTTCAGAGTACGTACTTGGCTCTGCACATCCTGGATGACTTTGCACTGCTCAGGCCTTCGGGTCAATAAATCCAAGATGTATCTGTTTCCGATAGCAGGGCCATTGCCAAGACCAGAGACGTTGCCGGCTAACATACTCTGGGCTCAGTGCACCTTTAAATACCTGGGTATTCACATCTTCCATGCTTTAGATGATTTGAAGGAAGGGAACTTGGGCAGGGGACTGCGTTCACTTCATTCCTGCATACATTTCTGGCGCACGTTACAATTACCCATCATGGCTCGGATCACCCTGTCCAAAATGATGATGCTTCCCCAGCTGTTATATTTCTTTGTAAAGCACCCTGAATTCCCTCTTGCGGGATCTGGTGTGCGTAGATGGGCACCTGAGGGTGTCTCTGAAATCTCTACAGTGCCCTATGTTGGAGGGAGGGATAGGGGTGCCGAACTTCGAATTCTGTATGCTGCTGCCCAGCTACAGTGGATAGCACAATGGGTGGAGGGAGTAAACGAGGAGGGAATGTGCCTGTTGGACCCGGCGTACAATCCCAAGTTAGTGACAGTAAAACTGCTGATACCGGCTATGCCTACCCCTTACTACTCCTTATTGCAGTGCACGGCCTTCCAGATGTGGAGAAGATGTCACAGAGGAGGGCAGAAATCCACCAAGTATTCCTCCATGCTGCCTCTTGTGGGACTGCCACACGGCGACCCCGATCCATATTTACAAGTGAACAACTAGCTCGTTGGTCAGATGCTGAGCTGACAATGTTGGGGACTGCTACTTAGGCAAAGCATTGATTCCATTTGAAGAGCTTGTTGACAGCTGAGTGCTCTCCCAGGCAGTTCCTATAGTATGAGGTGTTGACACGCACTTTCGCACATTTATAGGGTGGCGGAAGGGAAGAATCTGACACGCACCCAGTTCTCCACACTTTATTCACCCATGGCACTACAGGAAATTTAGTGAAATGGCTCTATGCCACTTTACTAAAAGCACCCGTCAGCCCCCTCGATGAGTTGCGGACAAGATGGGACAGGATCGGGGGCAGAGTCCTTACCGACTCTGAGTGTTGTAAGGTTTTGCAATATCCTAAAAAGATCTCCCGGAATACCTGTTTGAAATATATTCAATTCAACTACACACCTTTGTCCTACATGATGCCCCATTGACTTAATGTGACCTATGGGGGGGAGGTACGACAATGCCCCTGATGTGCTCACCCGATGCCGATTTTGGTCACCTGACCAGGGACTGCCTATGGTTACATCCTTTCTTGGAGGCTATGTTGGGTAAGTTCAAAGATGCATTGGGAAGGGTGTTGGCTCCCACGATGCAGATGTGTTTGTTGGGCCTTTTTCCCAGGCTGCCTAAGCGCAAGGTCAGGAACAGGTTGATAGACCCTGCGCTGGGTCTCGCTAAGTTAGGATAGTGATGGAGTGGAAGTCTGCGAAGGGGCCACGGTTCACAACTTGAAATAGAGATGTTATCTCATGGGCTGGGGCAGAGGCCAAAGTGTTAAGCTGGGAGGAAGCCAAGGGAACGAGAAAGTGCCGAATGGCCGAACAGTGGAGTATGGCACTGGCTGAGTGGGAGCCCGTAGGCTCTAGTAGTGAGGAGGGTGGG
Organism: Lissotriton vulgaris; assembly: GCF_964263255.1. Classification (NCBI taxonomy): domain Eukaryota; kingdom Metazoa; phylum Chordata; class Amphibia; order Caudata; family Salamandridae; genus Lissotriton; species Lissotriton vulgaris. The sequence continues at coordinate 1,261,927,400 of NC_141696.1, read as the reverse complement.
TCAAGTCACGGATCCCAACACGGTAATGCTGCACAGGACACTCTCCCGAGGTCTCCCGGACTCTGGGGGTCTGATTCAAGTGGGGAGGTGCATGGGATTTGGTCTGCATGGGGGTTGTTAGCCAGGTGCCAGAGGGATACCTGCAGTGAGGGGGCCCCTCCGGGACCCGCTCGTGGGTCGTTCCCGATATCACTTCCCTGGGTTCCAGAGATTTACCACATTTACACCACTCCTCTACACAAGTTCCTTTTTTTCCTTTCCTATTCCTTTCTTTTCCATGGTTTGAATTACGTTATAAGTATGGTATGTACACATATAGGAGTGGTACCTGCACACGATGAACCGACGTTGGATGGCTGCCCACATACATGATGTAATATAATTGTAACAGTGGAGCAAGCACTGGAGAATGTAGTCACTACTGGATGATGTGAGCAATTTCTTAGACTGCAGTGAATGGTGTATTAGGCACTGAGAAGGGTACTAGGTGTGTAAAATGTCAGTCACATTGAGCCAAAAGTATTCATGATCGCTTGGAGTGCCAGTGGATAACACTCTGGACTTATTTACCGCATAATCTGGACCCCTTTGATATTTTGTCTTCCTTCCTTTCCTTTTTGTATCCTGTGTGACGATTTGTATAAAATGCCAATAAAAAAATGTTTTTAAAAAACTTTGCATATCAAGATACCTTTGGACCATGCTTCAAATGGATTTCTTAATATCTTCTTACTATAGTCCTGAAGATGATCTCTCTTATTAATTAACCAAGAGACCAAAACATTGACATGGTCCCTCTTCTTGCTTCTTCACAGACTTCGACTGCGGTGTTCACATTTGTGTCATCAGTTTTCAATGAATGAATAGCCTTAGACTTTTTCTTGACATGACTGGACCAGCATTTACTCGACCCTCTCCTTAGAATTGTCTAAAACACATTTCCAAGAGCTGCATACTGAAATATATAGATTTATGTCTTTCTTTATTGATTTTTCTCTTTCTATGCCAAAGTATTCATTTATAACAAACAGTATAAGCATGACTTAACTATGTAATGAATGTTTCATTCTGTGGTAGAAATCATTGTGCAAAATGGTTTTTGGTGCATGATCCCCTTGTTTGCATTATCTTTGTTGTTGTTTACTCAAACCAAAGCTCTCAAGGGGTCATTGGGTCATCCTTATCTCTATTTATCACATTGTAACAGGTCTAAGATAGAGGCCATTCCCTCTGGACAGGTACTTTGACTGTACGTTAATAAAAGTACCAATTTGGAATTTGGAATCTTCAGAATGCCTTTTGTTGAGGCACTACATAAGTGGGCAATGATTCTACACAATAGAAAGGCTAGGGCAACACCTTTGCTCTTTACAGTGCATAGGATGGGACTAGAGAAGCCGCACAACGGCTTATGAGAAGTGGCTCCGTAGCAGAACCTCCGGTAAACGATTAGTGTCGGACCTCTACAAAATGCTACTAGGCCCAGGGTGCGGGGGCAAGTCTGCATCTCAACAGAGATGGGAGCGAGAGCTGGGTAGAGAGCTAACCTCACAGGAATGGGGGGTATTTACAACAGGGCTAGGCGCACATCACCTAACATAGTAAGCAGAGATACCGCTGTGAAAATAGCCACATATTGGTACTTAACCCCATCTTGCCCACACCAAATAGATCCCACACAAGAAGGGAAATGCTGGAGATGCCTCACAGAGAGTGGCCCACTTACAAATATATAAGGGATTGTACGAAGTTGTCACGATTCTGGTAGGATGTCCTCCCGGACATTGATACACGCTTCTCTGCCCAGTTACCTAGATTCACATCGTACATTGTGCGGGACTCCCTCATCCCCTTACCTACCCACTCCAGTCCCGACGAGGCAGTCAAATCACACTAGCACTCTGATAGCCACATCAAGCTATTCTAGCGTGTTGGGGTACTGATAGAATATCACATAGGTTAGACTGGCTACATAGGATCTGGGGTCTATTGGGTATGGAGCGCCTGTTCTCAGCATTGAGTGCAGGGGACGATACATTTCGGGACATATGGGGACCGTTCTTTGCCCTTCTATCACAGGAATTCACTTGTATTACATGCCCCCAATACCTTAGAGTGTTGAGGCTGACGGGAACCCCACAATCGATGATCACCCCCAGTTAGTCAAATGCAGCAGATGATACTTGGGTCTCCTTTGGTTCCGGAATGAGCAGGCACCCGAAGGGGGGTGGGGGGGGGGGGGGGGGCGGGTCTGGGGGTTTAAGGTGGAGGAAGAGGGGGGTGGGAGTTATGCGGGTGGGGGTTTCGTTTTCTTGCACTAGTTCTATTAGATTATATGAAAATGCTGCAATGCACCTGAGAAGGGGGTATGTTGACGCTGAGTCAGTAATATATTTTGATGTCTTTTTGCTGCAAGAATAAAACTATTTAAACATAAAGTGGATAGGAGACATCTTGGAAAGAGTGTGTCAGAGAGCCAGAACCCTAGATAATTATATTGTTGCCAGATTTAACTTTATTGGGCCCAAACACCAATTGGTGTTGAGTTTTGTATTGGGTTTTCAGAAAGCCAATATTTTAGTTTGGGGTTGATTGACTGCTAGTTTATTAATTAATTTGTATGTGTGTAGAGCAGAGGTCTTCAAACTGTGGGGCACACCCCCCTGAGGGCCGTGGCCGAGGGTTTGTTCACAAGGAGGCACAAATGGGTTTGCAATTACATGTAAATAAAGATGGCCTGGAAGCGTGAAAGGCACATTTCCAGGCTGTCTTCATTTACATGCAGCAGTTAAGGCCCCCAAAAAAGTGAGGACTGTTTGCTTTTGATATGCTCAGTGATAAATATAGTATTAAATGATGCCGTGTTATTGTTTTCTGTTTTAAGAAGTGGGCAGTTTCCTGTAAAATAGATGGAACTATGGCTGCATTGCAGAGTTTTCATCTTACTTGTGGAGTGCCTCATTAAATCGGACATGCTTAGTATATGCCTGGAAAGCGTTAGTTGGTTCAATACAGCATTTAAAAATTGACTGCTATACATTACAAAGCACTTAGATTACATCGACGGAAGATTGCTTATCTAACAGGTTCTAGGACCAGTAAATAAACATATGATTGCACTCATATGTGAGTGAGTTCTCTACCTTCCTGCCTGCCCATAGATACAGCCTTTGAATGGCATTAAGGAATTGTTGATTTCTCTTTTAAGAGTTGGATTGCTTTCCTCTGTATTCCAGTAGGAAAAGCATGTGTTTTTTTTCTGTACTTTTTACTTGTTTTTTACGGATCACTGAAATAATATAGACTGCCAAAATATCGACCTGCAAAAATATCATTGCCAAAATATCGACAGACAAAATATCGACTTTCTATCTACAAACAGGTAAGTACAAAAATATCGAGTACAAAATATCGTTAACAATAATATAGATGTAAAAAATATCGACTTTATTAAAAACAGTGTTAAATTAAATTAATATTAAATTTTAATTACTAAAATATACTTAAAAATACTTAAATTAAATTATAATAATTAAATAATAAGTGAAAATAATAAAAATAATTTTTTACAATCTTATTTGTTGACCCTGAACCCTAAAATATACCCCTTTACCCAAAAACCCAAAACTGACCCTGAACCCTAAAAATCCCCCTTTACCCAAAAACTAAAAACTGACCCTGAACCCTAAAAATGCCCCTTTACCCAAAAACTGAAAACTGACCCTGAACCCTAAAAATGCCCCTTTACCCAAAAACTGAAAACTGACCTTGAACCCTAAAAATGCCCCTTTACCAAAAACTGAAAACTGACCCTGAACCCTAAAAATGCCCCTTTACCCAAAAACTGAAAACTGACCCTGAACCCTAAAAATGCCCCTTTACCCAAAAACTGAAAACTGACCCTGAACCCTAAAAATGGCCCTTTACCCAAAAACTGAAAACTGACCCTGAACCCTAAAAATGCCCCTTTACCAAAAAACTGAAAACTGACCCTGAACCCTAAAAATGCCCCTTTACCCAAAAACTAAAAACTGACCCTGAACCCTAAAAATACTCCTTTACCCAAAATGTATCAATATTATTTAATTACCAAATAATTATTAATTAACAATAACAATAAAGTAAATATATTAGCACATTAGCTGTAATTATTTTAATAATTAATATTATTTTTCCCAATTAATTACTTAACAATAACACAAAATTATATATATTTAAATGTACTCTAATTAATGTAATTAACTAATTACAATTAATCAATTACCAATGAATTACTAATTCAAAATATGTACAAAATTATATTAATTAATTAACTAATTATTATTAATTATCAATTAATTATTAATTATAAATATTTACAAACATATATTAATTAATTAATTATTATTAAATTACTTCCCACCCTATTCCCCTATAAACCCTCAACCCGCTACAGAATTACATAACGCAATTATTAAAAAAACAAAATCCATTTAATAAAATATTTTATAACATTAATACACACTTTTCACACATATTATTACATAAAAATACACTATAAAGTATTATATATTATTAAAAATTCGATATTTTTGCTATCTATATTTTATACAGTCGATATTACTTCACTTACCTGAAAAACGATATTTTTGTAGTCGATATTATGTCCAGTCGATATTTTGTCCAGTCTATATTTAAAACTCGATATTATGTCCAGTCGATATTTTGGAGTCGATATTTTGTCTGTTCACCGTATTTTACTGTTGAAAGATATGCTGTTGTAATGATTTTAATTAATCGTACAATACATGTATTCTGTTTATGATTCTTTGTGTTAGTAGGTGTGTATGAAAGAGAGCTATATATGTAGCAGGGTTATTAAAAATGTGTGTTTGCTTATGGGTGTCTTAGAGAAAGCAACATATTTGTAAGTGTTGTTCCCCGTGTGCATCTAAGAGAGTAATACATAGGAAGAGAGTGTGTGTGTGTGCGTGTGTGCGTGTGTGTGTGTGTGCATGTGTGTGTGTGTAAGAGAGAGCTATATATGTAGAAGTTTTATTAAAAATGTATGTCTGCCTGTCAGACTTTTTCCGCAATCCTATCAGTGGCAGGGACGGTCCAGAACAATCAAAGCTGTGAGTACTGGTGTTTGCTGTGAGTAATGGTGTTGGCTCTCTGGGTAGAAGTGGACAAGCAACCAAGGTCTAGCTGAAAAGAAGTGGCTTATGATTAAGACTAGCTACAGTACAACAAAGTTATCATAATTACAATAACAATGTGAATGTTCAGTCAGAAATGTGAGTATTTGTAAATACAAAGCACTTTTATTACGTCTCATAATGTTTAACAATATTTCCAGTAGAAATGGCGATTACATGCCTGCAAATCACACGAAATATAATATAGCATAGGAATGTTAATGCAACACTTTACCGAAATATGAGAAGGGAACACCTAAAAATGTTAGACATTATTTGCGTTCAATAACTGATCACAAACACCCAAACACTTTGAAAACAAGATAATGAAAGATGATACTAATGAGTACTACTGAGTCTTATGGGGCAGGGTCAGTGAGTGTGAAGTCAATGTCAAAGACATGGCTAAAAAGAGAAACGATCCAGTATCTAATTGTTTTTTTTTCACCTTCGGTAACTGCATATAAAAACAGGCACACACCTCAAATTAAAAATAAATGTAAGTTAAACTAATCAAAGGAGAATATTCTGTTTATATTATGTAACCTCAGTTGGCAAATGTGAATACTGCAGATGTCTTTGTGTGTGACCAGAGAGTCATATAATTAAATCCTGATTGGTGTAGTGAAGGATAGTAACTTGTTTATAGTGCTATGAGGACCCAATTTGTGAGAGAAAGAACTGTGAATGCTATTATTTTAAAATTGCATTACAATGTATAAAACAGGGTGCTGCAAAATCCCATTTGAGAAAAAACAAGTGCTTTAAAAATACACATTTTAGTGAGAAGCATTCAGACTATATCTAGTGTAAATATTTTTATGTGTCCATTAAAACAGTGCAATCCTTTTAACGGACACATAAAGTACATCTCAAACAGGATAAATATTGTCACCATGAAGCTGAGTGAATGCATTGATTAAAAGCTACATTGTCTCCAAAGCAGCCATCATGATTGGTGATTCACCAATGCAAACATTTACATTTCTTTAAGGTAGCAGGCACCTTGGTGAGAAGGTATGCCTCTTTTTTAGTTCTCTGCTATCTGTTTCACAGCGCTGGAGCCCTCCCCACCCTCTGTGAGTGGGCACTGGACCCCAGCTATGGCAGTCTAACTATGAAAAAGAACATGGAGTGCATTTTCCTTGCTACATCAGGGCCCAGGTCACCAGTGTTGCATACAGAACAGGTCCTAAGCAACAGGGAAGGAGGAGGGCTAAATGTGTGTTTTTGTTGTTTTTTCACACACAGCAGTGGAAAGCCTGCTTTGGGCATCTGGCCTCGAAGTAATGGCCCTGTTTAGTGGGCAGGCAGAGTAGACAGCCTGCTTCACAGAGCTGTAGGTATCATTGGTGTTGCAGTTGCAGGGAATAATTGTTGTGCCCGTGTTTCTTTGAGCCTTGAAACAATGGCCCAAGGGAGGGGACAAAATGAAGCAGAGGGCATCAAAGAGGGAGAGAGACACTGAGAGATGGGAGGGAGAGGGAGGAAGAGAGATGGGAGGGAGAGGGGTGGTGTGAGATGGCAGCCCATGTTAACAACCATCAGAGGCGACAGCAAGGCACTGGCTCTTTTGCCCAGGGGCCCACTGCATCATAACTATGAATGTTTTACAATACAAAGTGGGCATGGGAGCTCATTTTCCTTGCTAGCATCAGGGCAAATGGCACCCTTTGCACAAAAAAGGGGGGCAGCATGCAGTAGCTCATTTTCTTTCAGAAAGAGACAAGACTTGTTTCGAAATTGAAGTGATGGTCAGACAAAAGACGGGGAAGGAGCAAAAGAAGAGGTGTTAGCCTGCTTCTCAGGGCTACAGCTATCACTAGTGCAGCAGATGGAGTGCATTGGGGCCCACAACACCCCAATTACGTGAAGTAGGGTTTTGATCGATTCTGTTCTTGTTTGATGCTGTTGATTTTTTATTATCTCACCTTTAGTGTGGATTACGAGCTACAGAAAAGCACGCCTGAAATGATCTCATGATCCCCACCCTCTGTGATTATTCCTGCTCCTCCCACTCCCCAATTCCTTGCCATATAGTTTTGTAGGGGGGCTCAACTTCAAAATATATTGCTTAGGGGGCTCACAGCAATACATTTTGAAGACCTCTGGTGCAGAGTATTCAGGGCTCTTTGGAGGACTTTTGGTGTCTGGTTAAGGATAACAAGATTTTCAGCATACTGTAAGATCTGTATTTTGTGCTTTGCAATTGTTGGAGGAAATCATCTGGCTTGAATAAGAGCCTGTCCAATGAGTCCTTTGTACAGACTGAACAATTTTGGTGCCAGGACTCATCCTTACGTAATTGCCCTGTTAGATTGGATTTGCTTATATACTCTTGTGTCGTCCGCTACCTTTATGTAACATGTGTCAGAACAAACGGAGATTATAGTTGCAAATAATGTGGAGGGGATGCGCCCATCTGCTAGCTTTTTCCTTAAGATACAAAGGTGGACACCATCAAATGCAACGTGTAAACAACAAACGGCCTGTGTAACTGTACTCTCAGATGGGCCATTAGCCTAAATACTACTGTGTTGGCTTCTGTGCTACAATCTGGCCAAAGGCCAGTGATACAGCGTTTTCTCAGGCCCACTCTCTTCCTATATGCCCTCCAATGGACCGTTCTTATCCACACAGAGGGGCGAGGAGAGTTACAGGTAGATTCATCAAAGACCCGTTTTGCGAGTCTTTAATAGCGATTCATAAGGAATCGCTATTACAGACTTGCAAAACGGGATTCATGTAGGAATCGTAAAATAAATTGCGATTCCTACACATTCCTTATTTGCGATTAGCAAATTGCTAATCGCAAATAAGGAATAACTCCCAATTCATTCCTATGGGCCTAAAGGCCCATAGGAATGAATGGGGAGTATTCCTTCGCAAATAAGATGGCGATTTCAAGGGTGCCAGGGGTGTCCAAAGGAAAGTGCAAATTTACACAGGTGTTGCGCACACACATGTCCAAAGGACATATGTGTGTGTAACATGCAACAGAGAAAAATGCACTAAAGTGCTTTTTCTATTTTTTCACAATTTACCACGAAGTCAGACTTTGTGGTAAATAGCGACCAAATATTGCGAATTCGCAATTTCAAATTGGTTAATGAATTGCATTTAAGGAATCTCTAATAGAGATTCCTTAAATCCAATTCCTCGCAAATATACGATTTCGCAAATAGCGATTTTTGCATTTGGGATGATGAATCCCAAATGCAAAAATTGCACTCGCAAAGGGCCAGATTCTCAGAATCTGGCCCGTTTGCGAGCGCAATTTAGCTTGATGAATCTACCTGTTACTGTTTTTACAAGTAAAATTCAATTAACAGTGTAACCCATTTGGCTACACAATAAGGACCAGGAATCGATATCTATAGTTAAGAAATGTATCACAAATTAAAAATCAAATTTAGGTAAATTACCCTTAGCACCATCCTATGAAGATACAGAAGGCCAACCTCCCGAAGAAATTGAGGCAGACTAAAATTAGGCAAACAAGCAACTCAGTCAGAGCAAAACTAAAGAGTAACAAAAGAACTGGATGTTCCGAGAAAAGTCTCAAATTATCTCCTCTATACATTAGTAAATCTAGATTTGCCATATCAGAGTCCAAGCTAAGAGAATGGTTCTGTGGATCTAAAGAATTTCAAAATTTGGTAGGGGAAATTTAGCGCAAGGAAGGAATAATATAGTAGGAAGGTTTCGGCATTTGAGAAGCTCGTTCAAGAGTCTTCTTTGATAAGGAAATCTCAGCAAAGAATTAAGAAAAACTACAGGGTCTAAGAAAGTTCTGGAAGCATCCAAAAGGAGGTCTGGAAAGGAATTCCGAAGTCAGACGGGGTGAACACTGAGTTATAACACACAAGAGTATCTGGACAACACCCCTTTGCATATCTCACGTCTATTGTCTTTGTCCCCTTCTCAAGTTGTAGACTGCAACAATTTCCAAATATCCCACACCAACAGGGGAACAACATCACCTTCTCACCCTCAGGTTACATGGAAACATTGCTGAATAGGCCTTTCTGTTAACGTACTTGCCCTCATTGTTCTTTTGTCAAGGTCTTCCTCTAAGGCTCTTTCTCTACTTCTAGTACAATAATGTACCTATTCTGCAACTAAAAATGAGCGTGAATACCTGCAAGAAATTATATGTTTGCAGGTGTGGCCAGTGCAGGTAAGAGCAGAGGGGTGAGGGGGGGAGGGGTGGACTCGACAGACGATGACGAGGGAAAATTGATTATTTATTTATTTTTCCCTCTGCATCGTCTGTTGAATTCCCCCCTCCACCCGGCCCCACCACTCTTACTTGCACAGACGGCCGCTCCTGCATGTTACCAGAAAATGGAAAACAGAATTATATGCAGCATGGTGAAATACATGCCTAGAATGTCAACTTAAATTATTAGCAAGAGTTCACATTTAATATGTGTGTGCCATTTAAACACAAATTTTCAATACTGTAGAACAATATTTCATGTGGCATGCAGAAAATCCTCAAAGGTATACATGTAAGTATGTCTAAGAGCTCAATTTTATTGCAATACATGGAATATTAGTGCACACCTTACATACATTTTTTGTCTTTCTAGAGTAATCATATTCTATATATATGAGGATGTTTTCTATGAAGTTATCAAAAGAGTAAATGTTATTCAATGTATTAATACTACAATCAAAAACAATTGCCAATACTGCTTATAGTTCCTATACTATGACCTCTCAGGTATAAGAATGGACCATCACTATACCATAAAGCTCATAAATTGCTTTTTATTTTGGAATATTATTTCATTTTTTAGAAAAGAACATTAATCAATTAAACATATGTCCAAAACATATCACAAAAATCCCACAATTACCTGTACAAAATACTAGACAGTAAGACACAATCACATCAAACATTCGTAGAAACACATACTACATTCATACACATACCTCTATAATACAGTATATACAGTAAACCAAACAAAACAAATTGTCAAAGGAAAGTACTTTTTCCTATAGGAATGTGAATATATACAATTTTATAAATCTTATAGCATTCTAATAGAATTGATCAACTTGCATGAATCATAAACCATGAACAAATATCATTTTTTGCAAGGAAAAATACAAATGGTGGTTTGGTTTATCTGAAGGTCTACGCGTTTTGAACCCCACCAATGAGGGGGTTCTCATCAAGACCAAAGCCTCACTAGAGAGGGAGAGAAAAAAGAAGCACTAATCAAAAACTTATCTGTTATTGGGAAACTAAATAAAGCTCCACCAGAGCAAACACCTGCAACTGCTTACCTCCATGAGGTGTGTACCAACAACTGATGGAAAGTGGGGAGTGATAGTTCTAGAAGAGAACAAGAGAAGACAGAAAGGGAAAGCAACTGCCATTGTGCCATCTCGTACAAAACACAAGCGGATTGGCTTCACGGCTGGATTGTATTACAAAACTTACATCAGAAGACAGCCCGGCAGGAACGGCAAAGGAATGGATTCAATCGTTAGATCTGCAGTTTCTAAAAACGAGAACAGACATATATGGAGCTTCTCAATGCATGAGTACTTGACTTGTGAAATAGCGCCGGAGCGCGATGTCAATTACCTTGTAAAAACGGCGTTCTATTTCTATTTCTATTTCTATTTAAGGGGTTTTATAGAGCGCTTGGTGACGCACAGCGGCGTGTCCCCGCGCTAAGGAGCTGATACCTACCAGAACTTACAAATGCAGAAAAACTACTGTGTGAATAAAGCAGTCTTCAGCTTGGCTGTAAAGAGTGTTTCTGAAGGTTCTAATCGCAGCGTCATAGGTAGCTTGTTCCATCTGGATGCTGCGAGGTGCCTAAAAGATCTTCCACCCATCCGGGCTCTGGACACCTTAGGAATTGCCAGGAGTCCTGAGCCGGAAGATCTCAGAGAGCGAGACGGCTCATAGGGTGTCAGCAATCCTTTCAAAGGGAGCGGAGCTCTCCCGTTGATAATCCGGTGGCACGTGCACAGGGCTTTGAATTCCACCCTGCTACAGATCGGGAGCCAGTGCAGAGACCGGAGGGCCGCTGTGGAGCCTGCTCTTCTGGGTAGTCTAAGCACTAGTCTGGCAGCGGCATTCTGGAGAACCTGAAGACGGCTCAAATTCTTCTCCAGAGTTCCCAAGTAGAGAAGATTGCCGTAATCCATCTTAGACGTAATGCATGCACCAGGGTTTGGCGGGCTCTGATAGGTAAGAATTTTAAAACCTTCCTGAGACTTTTGAGGGTCCCAAAGCATGATCCAACCACCTGATTGATCTGGGGACCAAAGGTAAGGTCAGAATCAAACCAAATGCCCAAGTTCTTTGCTTTCTGGCAAGGGGTAGGTGCTGGACCCAAGCACGACGGCCACCACGCCGACGTCCACGCCGATTGGCCTCCCCCCACCACCAGTACCTCGGTCTTGCCTCCGTTGAGCTTGAGGCAATTGGCGGACATCCAGGCCGCGAGGTCTTGCATGCAAGCTCTGAAGATGTCCGCCGAGGGACCGGGCGCACGTGATAGGGAGATGACCAACTGCGTGTCGTCGGCATATGACACCATTTGGAGGCCGTAACTCTCTACCAAGGAAGCGATCGGGGCAACATAAAGATTAAAAAGAGTTGGGCTCAGGGACGAGCCCTGCGGCACCCCTTGATCCAAAGAGATGCGCTCAGAGTAATGGTCGCCCTGCCTTACTTGGAAGCCTCGGCCTGCAAGAAATGAGTAAATCCATTTCAGTGCTGCCCCTCTTACCCCGCCTTTGCCCAGACACTGTAGCAAGATGGAGTGTGCTACAGTGTCGAACGCCGCACTGAGGTCCAGGAGGATTAAGGCCATGGTTTGTCCCTCATCAGCACCTTGCCTGAGGGTTTCGGTAGCCCTAAGGAGGGCAGACTCCGTAGAGTGACGCGGCCGAAACCCGAATTGCGTAGGGTGAAGGAGGTTGCTTTCTTCCACAAATTTCATTAGCTGCTTATTTCCCACCTTCTCCGCTACCTTCGAAAAGTAAGGCAGCAAGGAGATGGGGCGAAGATTATCTAACTTCTCAAAGCTAATGTTGGGCTTCTTACGTAGGGGGAGCACCACAGCCTGTTTCCAGTCCTCTGGTATGGAGCTGGATAGGAAGGAGATATCTAGCAAGTGTCTGATATAAGGTTCTAGTGTTTCCAGACTGTCTCCCAGCCTTTTTGGGGAGGCGGGATCCCGAGGGGAGCCAGATTTAACAGATCTGCAAATTTTAACTAAATCCACCGGTGAAGGGGTGGTGAAATTAAGTAGCAGATTTTGATCGGCTTCATCACTCAATAAGTCTGCTGACACTTCCGCTGCAGGAGGTATGTGGGGAAAAGCAGAGTAGATCTTAGACACTTTATCTCCAAAGTAGTTCGCAATGCGATTGCATGCTGCTACTGAGTGATCTTCCTCTAAAGTAGAGGTTTTTGGGGTAGCCAGAGTTTTATATATGCTGAACAGTTCCCTAGACGAGTTCTCTGCCTCGTGGATTCTGTCAGCATAGTATGTGGCCTTCTCTATCCGGATCTTGTTGTGATAGGCGCGTCTCTTCGCGAGATAGGCCTCTTTCATCCGGTCGTCGTATGCCACTCTCCACTGCCTTTCTGCATGTTTGCAGTCCCTTTTGGCGCAACGCAACGCCTCGCCAAACCAGGTAGCCGTTCTTTGTCTCTGAGCCCGCGTTCCCGGCTGTGTCTCTACAATGGATTATGTTCTGTCGCCTGATGGGTGAAAAGCACTCAGTTAGTAAAATGGATAATGTCCGAACGAGCACACTGATCGATGCTAGTTTCATCGGACAGCCAACCGGCAGAGTGGCGCGAAGGCTGATCTCTTGTCTCAAAGCGAATATGGCCAATCAGTCAGTCAGTCAAATACACTTTATTCGATTTGTTAAAATCATAAAAGGCATAAAAATTACATACATGCATAAAAACAAGCAATTCATATATTTACAAAATAGTGCAAAACCCTTGTAATCGAATGCCATGCAATTAGTTAGGGATAAGGTAGCGTAAAAATGCAATTAATTAAGATAAAGCATTTGATGACACAGTTTTTGTCTTAATTCTACATGCCGCCACTAAAAAACTGGCCACACAATAGATGATGCGGGTGTTACTCAACAATTGGAGATAAATTAGTGTGGGCCTGACTTGATGAAAGCCTGCCTCTCTCAGAATTGGTAACAAATATGGCCAATCAATGCGCCTGATGGAGCTAAGTCCTGGGCGGGTTATGGCCAAGAGAGTAATCACGTGGTATCATCAGATGAACTTTCGCTTGGATTGCTGGGCGATGTAGTTGCTCCTAAAGCCCGTTCTTACTTGATGAAAACAAGTGCGATTTAAACGAGTCATATAGGATTCCCAATGTCGTTGTTTTGAATGGGCGAGCTTTATTGACAACAGTTGTGATATTCTTTCCGTGTCTGCAGAAACAATTCACACTGATCCAAGCAAGCAGTTTGGTTTTCGTCATTTGTCCACATGATAATATGCTCACTCATATTCCTATTTGATGAATGGTTGGGCAAGCTAAAATTCGTCGTAACAACCTTCAATTTATATTGCATGTATGGAGAAAAGAGTTCTAACAAAGATCACTTCAGTCAGTATCTTGATCGGCCAAAATCCGCATATGAGGTATCTAGAATCATTGAGAACCCTTAGTGAACATCTGCAGAACAGATAAAACGAAGATGTCCTATGACGTGGACATGTGTACTCATGAAATGTATCTCTCATAATTTATATGGTTCTGAAATCTTGTTTAATCCTGATACCGCCGTATCAAATTTAACTATTAGAAATGCTTCCCTTCTAGACAATTTTTGTTCTCTATCTCCTCTATGTGGGTCCATCTCTACATTTGCAATAACAGTCCATTTTATGTCATTTTCCGTGTGACATTTTCTGGTCCAATGGTTGACGAGCGGTGCTGTCTCCACTTTTTTGCGGATCCGTGACTTGTGATGTGTTATTCTTTGACGTATCTCCTGACTGGTTTTCCCTATGTGGAGCAATCCACACGGGCATGTGATTCCATAAACTACGAACTTGGTTTTGCAATTGGAGAAGGTATCGTCTTTCCAATGCGTTCCTTTATGGCTGAATAGGGCACCTTCTACAGTGCTTTCACAGCATGTACAGGTGCCACATTTGTGGTGGCCTATAATGGGGCCAGTCCCATAATTTGTCGTAAAGTGGCCTTGGGTTCTCTTTTCACCGCCGCCCTAACTATAAAGTTAGAAGTACTGCTTTCATTTTTAAAGGTTTGTGATTAGTCTTCTTTTTTCTCTCCCTCTCTAGTGAGGCTTTGGTCCTGATGAGAACCCCCTCATTGGTGGGGTTCGAACCGCGTAGACCTTCAGATAAACCAAACCACCATTTATATTTTTTCTAGCACAAATGATATTTGTTCATGGTTTATGATTCATGCAAGTTGATCATTTCTAATAAAATGCTATAAGATGTATAAAATTGTATATATTCACATTCTTATAGGAAAAAGTACTTTCCTGTGACAATTTGTTTTGTTTGGTTTACAGTATATATTGTATTATAGAGGTATGTGTATGAATGTAGTATGTGTGTCTACGAATGTTTGATGTGATTGTGTCTTACTGTCTAGTATTTTTTACAGTTAATTGTGGGATTTTTGTGATTTGTTTTGGACATATGTTTAATTGATAAATGTTCTTTTCTAAAAAATGAAATAATATTCCAAAATAAAAAGCAATTTATGAGCTTTATGGTATAGTGATGGTCCATTCTTATACCTGAGAGGACATAGTATAGGAACTATTGGCAGTATTGGCAATTGTTTTTGATTGTAGTATAAGTGAGCTCAGCCTTGCTGCTTAAGAGCCAGACCCTTCTTTGTTAATGAGATTCAATGTATTAAGGCACACATTAGGAAAGTCGAATTCCATCTTTATTGTAAGTACATGTCTACTAAGGTCCTGATTACGAGTTTGGCTGTCCATGGAACCGCCAAACTCGTGGCAAAGATGCGGTGGTGGTTGGGGACTGCCACACCAGCCGTCCGACTGCTCTATTACAAGTACGGTGCTCAGATCTCCAGAGAACCACTGCGTCAGTGGCGCCAAGCATATTATACGTTTTCTCACTGCCCTCCTTTTCATGGCAGTGAGCCCACTATGAAAAGGATGGCAGTGAGGAAACTTAGGGAGCCCTACAGGGCCCCCCTGATGTCTCGGTGCACATGGGTGCATGCAGGGGGGGGCACATGGTGTGCCCCCCTGTCTTTCTGCATCCCCAGTTCCTGCACAGCATGAACTTTACCGTCCATGCCGTGCTGGCTGGAATGCACAGTGGCTGTTCCTGGCTCTGCCTTTCTAGGGCTCTCCTTTGAAAGGCAGAGCCGTGGGCCAGCCACAGCAGAACAACCCTCCCAGATTACAACTGGTGGGCGGTCGGCGGTGGAGTTTGGTGTGCCACCCTGCCCTGCTCCCACACTGCCAAACTCATAATCAGGCCCCAAGTATGGATGGTTTATTAATATCTCATGTAATACGGTTGAACACAGTTTGAGTAAATGCACTTTAGTTATAATGTAAAATGCAACACTTATTTTAATGTTGTTAGACCACACGAGAAACGTGCTAAGTGCACAATCATGTTATGTATCAGTTATGAAGTTGTGGCGTATCTGTTTTGTGTAAAGGATGGGCAAAATTGCGCTACCCTACGAGAAGGGAAATTGGATTATCTGTCTTTCTTCTGCAAATGTTGCCAACTAGTTTAAGAGTATGCTGGCATACACCATTGCCTCAACTTCTAGAAGAGCATAGGACAATAGTTCAGTCCATCTTAGGTCACAACCCTTGTTACCCTGGCTGAAGGGTAATCCTATCGTCTCATCTTGTATCACACACCAAGTAAGGAGGGAATATCTAATTCTAAAAAGATTAGGAGGGGTGTGAGGTAAAAGAAGAAAAGAACACTAATTTCCAGAACAATGGTTGGTAGAAAACCCAGATTGGACTCACTGAAATACAGGATGGCACAGTGTCACAAGGAAGTGATATAATTCCCTGTGAAGAGAGAAAAGAGACAACAGTGAATTTCAGATAAGGAAATAGGGGTCTTTTCACCGGTAGGTACTGTAGCAATACTTGAGGTAGCTTACCCGGTATAGGTGAAGCATTGCTGAAACTATCCCCCTAGGCAAACCTGTAAACTTGCCTGAGAACTGAAGACAAGTACCATTCCACTCCACCGTAGAGCTGAAATGGAGTTGCCAAACTGATAAGGGAAATCTGAAGTCAGGTGAAAAACAGATTCTTATCCTACTAAGCCACATCACAGGGGATAACTAAAGCAAGTTCAAAATACCAAGATCCATTCAAAAGCTAAAACAGGGCCAGTACAAGGATGTAGGAGAAGAGAGACTGCAGAAATGAAAAAAAGAAAAAACTAAAAAGGTGTGGGAACTGAATTATATGTGCGATCTATTGGTCCCATGGTGGCAGAGGCAGCGTGTTTCATTCACTACTCCAGAAGCTATTGTCGTCCATGACTGTAATCTCCATTGCCCCAATCTCCATATCCAATTTCCTGACTGACTAGTGTGGGATCTTACCCCAAAATCTGACATCTCCCTTTTTAAATAGAGGATGAAGGTTAGAGCCCTGCCAGGAATCCGTAAACATGGGCAAGAGAAATGCACATTATAGACTTGGGTTAACCAATGTTACCAGTAGTCGGTGTCAGATTTAAAAAGGGAAGATGGGAGACAGTTAGGACAAGGGCCTTCGGTGCATCTACATTTTCTAAGATCTTATTAGTCAAGTGGGACTTGTTACCCTATGTGAGCTTTCTTGAGCATTTCAAATGTTATTTCTTGTTTTTATTCAGCGATTTGGAGCACTGTTATATTCGGTGGAAAAGTATAAATTGGTGATATGTGATTTCCATTCTTGAAAACCAACCCTGTTTTCCCTGAATGTACCATTAGTAATGTCTAAGTTATTCACATACTGCTGCAATTTCTTTGGTCTCTATGCTTAGAGAATTTGTGCACCAATACCGATTTATACGAAAAAATATTTGTTTCCCTAGCTGATTTTTAGCTTCGGTTAACAAAGTTAGGAACTGATATTTCTGATTTGTCTGTGCAGTTTGATTAGCTTATATTTCATACTGATCCAGCAGCTTACCAGCAACAGGTAACCCAACACATTATACTCACCTGGGCCAATGCACACATTCACAACATCCTGGTAATAAACCGCTAGGGTCAATTGTTTGAATTCTTACCATATCAAGATTAGTTACATCTGGTTCCTAACTAATCTTTCACTGAGCAAAAAGTTCTTTCCTCTGGTCGATGGACCATTAGTTGAACTAGTTGATGGTGAAATGACATAGATCAATTTACCTGTAAATGTTAAATGATTACAGAGTCGGGAAGTGTTTCAAATCTTTATCTAAGAGATTAAATTCATGTGAATCACTTACAAAGTACAGAATAGTCTCCGTCTATTCATGGAAGGATGATTCAATAAATCAATTATCAAATACATTCAATTTTACTGTGCAATGTTGATGCATCAAAGGAGAGGATAGAGTGAAAAGGACATTGGCACATAGGCATATAGTTATAATGACCAAGTATGGTATGAAAACCAACCCACTGGACAAGGGGCTGGGAAGGGTCCCCAAGGGAAGATCTGGTGACCGAAGGCTTCAGGACAGGAATCAGGACAGAACAGATGACCTCTCTATCACTGACGCTTGTGTAGCACCCCTCTCTGACACTCTCTTCCTCCTCAAGATTCTTCCGCGATCTTCTTCTAAATTAATTACCTTAAGATATATGGTTCTGCTATTCAATTCTTCTTCAACATCTCTCATCACTCCGACAGTATCTTGGTCTCTGCAGCATTCAGCACCGACGTCTCTCTAACTAAGAACTACCTCAATTATAACCTACAATATTCACGTACCTCCCAAAAATGTTTCAATATCATGAAACTGCTAACTCTGCTTGGACAGGAAAGGGGAGGTGATTTTCACACCATGCTTACATGCTTACATAGCCCTATGTTAATAAACCCATCCCCTTAATTCTTAATTCAAACTTTATTTCCCACCCGCATTCACATTATTTTGCAACATTTATAATAGCGTTCACAGTTTCTTCCATCCTGGTGAACTCTTCACCACTTGGTTCCCAGGCCAGGATACTCAGTAGCCTTGGCTTGTATTTAAGTTTGTAGTCATCGTTCTGGATTCACTCTCAATGGGCAGGCGTGGATGAACCTTTCAATCACGTGCGTCTGCTTACTTCTGTCAAGCTTGGGAGGCCCAAAGACGTACTAATAATAAAGTCTGAAAAACAAATGTTAATTTAAAAAATAAACGGTTTCACTGTATACCACCTATTTCAATTCTAACCCCATTTACTTATTAATGCTTTCCCTGTGTAAGCATTAGTAAAATAACTTGTTTTAGTTTTCAGCAAAGCAGCTGCCAAGCATGTGAGTTTCAAAGCAGCCATCTTGTCAGCAACTGCGCAAGTGCAAGAAATTCCTTTGAAGTAAAAGTACGTCATACTAAGTTGGTGCAGTAGACGCATGTGTACTAAAGATTTTCAGTTAACGGACATTTTAGAATCACACTCGAGTTACTGGTTAGTAAAACACATAGGCAAGCTTCTTCTTAAGTGTAGTTTTTGTTGTGCATATGAATTTTCACAATACGAGGCTAATACAGGGTTAAAGGTTACATGAGAGGATTGCGTCCGAGCAAGTCTCTTTTCTACGAGTCCTTGCTCCATCAATATGAAGTAAGGATAGGGTCTACCATTTATCGTTTTTTTGTAAAATTGTCATTGAGAGTCAAGGGGGATTTTTTGTTACAATTAGCTTAATCATTAAAACATTATCATTTGGCAAAAACATTAGTAGGTGAAATGAATCATTCATATTTGCCCATAAAATAATAAGTCTATATTTTCTGGCAAAAGTTGCCATAATTTTAGTTTTTCCAAGCTCTTATTGCTCCATTTGAACAGTTTTAAGTGGAACACACCCTCCTGATACCCAATAAAGCTCATTTGACTGACGTGAACCAGCCCACAATCAAAATCTGCCATAATGGGAACGTGATCACTTTCAATTCTTGCTGTCACTTTAAAATCCTTGAGAATGGGGAAAAGTGAACATGAAACAAACAACAAGGGGCCCATTAGGATGGCGGGGGAATCGCCGGCCTGGCGAAGGCGATCTACCCACCATCCTTGCCGGAATGACCCCCGCCATATTAGTATGGCTGGGGGGTCCGCGGCGGACGGAATGAACGTCCGCCGCTTTTCCGCTAAAAGGGTTTATATGGTTGCGGTGTCTATCAGACACCGCCAGACATATTACCATGAGCATTTTCCAATGCCGAAAGGCATGTGGAGTCTACTTTGGGGGCCCGTTGCGGGCCCCCAAGGACTCCGGGGGGAGGTGGGGGTGGGAGGTGCACATAGGGGGTACCTATGGTACCCCCTGCATTTCAAAGGACAACGTGGCAGGCACCGCGCGGTGCCTGTCACGTTGTCCTTTGAAATGCACAACATGTATTTTTGATATTGCGGCGGGCGGTGCATTCAGCACCACCCGCCGCAATGTTAATAATACAGGATGCGCCCGTCACTGTGGCGGGCGCATCCTAATTCCCCCCAGGGGACCCCCGCCCTTACAGCGGGCGGTCCCGTTATCCGATAGGATGGCGGGCGGACAAAGTCCGCCCGTCATCCTAATCAATCAATCAATCAGTGACACTTATAAAGCGCGCTACATACCCGTGGGGTCTCAAGGCGCTGGGGGGGGGGGAGCCGCTACTGCTCGAACAGCCAGGTCTTCAGCTTCTTCCTGAAGGAGAGGTGGTCTTGGGTCAGGCGCAGGTCGGTCGGGAGGGATTTCCAGGTCTTGGCGGCCAGGTGGGAGAAGGACCTTCCTCCTGTAGTCGCTCTTCGGATGCGGGGGACGGCGGCGAGGGCGTGGTTGGCTGATCGGAGGTGGCGTTTGGGAGCGTAGAAGTTGACTCGGCTGTTGAGGTAGCTCGGGCCTTGGTCGTGTAGGGCTTTGTGTGCGTGGGTGAGGAGGCGGAAGGTGATTCTTTTGTTGACGGGGAGCCAGTGAAGGTCTCGCAGATGTCCGGAGATGTGGCTGGTTCGTGGGATGTCGAGGATGAGTCTGGCTGAGGCGTTCTGGATCCGCTGGAGTCTCTTCTGGAGCTTGGCGGTGGTCCCGGCGTAGAGGGCGTTGCCGTAGTCCAGTCGGCTGGTGACGAGGGCCTGGGTGACGGTCTTCCTGGTCTCGGTGGGGATCCACCAGAAGATCTTCCGTAGCATGCGTAGGATGTTGAAGCATGCCGAGGAGACGTTGTTGACTTGCCTGGTCATGGAGAGGGAGGAGTCCAGGATGAAGCCCAGGTTGCGTGCATGGTCTGTCGGTTTGGGTGCGGTGCCCAGGGCGGGAGGCCACCAGGAGTCGTCCCAGGCGGAGGGAGAGGAGCCCAGGATGAGGACCTCCGTCTTGTCCGAGTTCAGTTTCAGGCGGCTGGTCGTCATCCACCCGGCTACCTCTTTCATCCCTTCGTGCAGGTTGGCTCTGGCGGCGGCGGGGTCGTTGGTCAGGGAGAGGATCAGCTGGGTGTCGTCGGCGTAGGAGATTATGCTGAGGTTGTGTTTGCGTACGATGGCCGCGAGGGGGCTCATGTAGACGTTGAAGAGGGTGGGGCTCAGAGATGATCCTTGGGGGACGCCGCAGATGACTTCGGTGGCCTCTGACTTGTACGGTGGTAGGCGGACTCTCTGTGTTCTCCCGTCGAGGAAGGAGGTGATCCACTCCAGCGCCTTGTCCTGGATTCCGACGTTGCTGAGACGCCGTACTAGGGTGCGGTGGCAGACCGTGTCGAATGCCGCGGAGAGGTCTAGGAGGATGAGGGCCGCTGTTTCTCCATTGTCCATCAGGGCTCGGATGTCGTCGGTGGCGGCGATGAGGGCGGTCTTGGTGCTGTGGTTGGCTCGGAAGCCGGACTGTGAGGGGTCGAGGGATCCGTTCGTCTCGAGGAAAGCGGCCATCTGCTTGTTGACGGTCTTCTCGATGACTTTGGCTGGAAACGGGAGGAGCGAGATGGGGCGGTAATTCTTGAGGTCGGTGGGGTCCGCTGTTGGTTTCTTGAGTAGGGCGCTGAGTTCGGCGTGTTTCCAGCTCTCGGGGAAGATGGTGGTGTCGAGGGATGTGTTGATGATGTCTCGCAGGTGGGGTGCGATGACAGCGTCGGCTTTGTTGAAGACGTGGTGAGGGCAGGGGTCGGTCGGTGATCCGGAGTGGATGGAGTTCATCGTGCGGATGGTGTCTTCGGTGCTGATCGGGGTCCAGGCGTGGAGGGTGGTGGTGGGGGGTGGTTGTTCGGTCATGGTGTGCGTTGGTTGGTTGTTGAAGCTGTTGTGTATGTCCGCGATCTTGTTGTGGAAGTATGAAGCCAGGGAGTTGCAGAGGTCTTGCGATGGGGTGATGTCGTTGTTTCCTGCGCTGGGGTTGGAAAGCTCTTTGACGATGTTGAAGAGTTCCTTGCAGTTGTGTGCGTTGTTGTCCAACCGGTCCTTGAATGCTGTTTTCTTGGCGGCGCGGATCAGCTGGTGGTGTTTCCGGGTGGCAAGTTTGAAGGAGGTCCTGTTGTCCGGTGTCGGTTCCCTTCTCCAGACTTTCTCGAGGGCTCGGCAGTTCTTCTTGGAGCTCTTGAGTTCGTCGGTGAACCATGGGGCTTTCTTGCTGCCGGGTCTGCTGGGCGGGGTCCTCAGTGGGGCGAGTTCGTCCGCGCAGTTGCTGATCCACTTCGTGAGGTTGTCGGCGGCCTGGCTGGGGTTCGCTGAGCTGGCAGGAGGGTGCTGGCTCAGGGAGGTGGCGAGCTGGTCTGCTGTGATCTTGTTCCAGCTTCTGCGGGCGGTCTGTTGCTGGTGGTGGTGGGTCGTTGTTTTCTTGAAGGTGAAGTGGACGCAGCTGTGGTCCGTCCATTGAAGCTCTGTGGTGTGGCTGAAGTTGATGTCCTTGCTGGATGAGAAGACAGCGTCGAGTGTGTGTCTGGCGAGGTGGGTGGGGGTGGACACCAGTTGCTTGAGTCCCAGGTTGGTGAGGTTGTCGAGCAGGGTGCTGGTGTTGCGGTCGTTGTTGTTCTCCAGATGGAAGTTGAGGTCTCCCAGGAGGATGTAGTCAGCGGAGGGGAGGGCATGTGGGCTGACGAAGTCGGCGATGCCCTCGCTGAATTGTGTGCGTGGTCCAGGGGGTCGGTAGATCAGGGTGCCTCTGAGGGTGGTGTTCGGGTTGGTGTGGATCTGGAAATGCAGGTGTTCGGCGGTGGTCAGGGAGTCGTCGGTGCTGGTCCTGAGACGGATGGTGCTCCTGTGGATGATGGCGATGCCTCCTCCCATCTGGTTGGCGTTTCGGTCCCTCCGGACGATCTTGTAGCCCTCTGGGATGGCGATGGCGATGTCGGGAGCTGAAGAGGCGTTCATCCAGGTCTCCGTGAGGAAGGCAACGTCTGGAGCTGTGGTGTCGAGGAGGTTCCAGAGTTCGATGGCATGTCTGTGGACGGAGCGGGTGTTGAGCAGGATGCACTTGAGGTGGGTACTGCTGTGTTGCCCCTCTGCCTTGGTAATGATGAGTGAAAACATTTTACCTAAGAATTTTTTACAAGCCTTTAAACTAGCATATTGGAAGTTTTTATAACAGTTAGTGGTACTTGGTTTCCATGTTTACTTCTCACAGATTTAGGTGCACATGATTTATCCAGGCGGAGTGACCACGTTTTCTACACATTCTCTTTAAAGTTGCCTAGGATGATTGCTTCCAAACCCAAGTGGGAATTTAACAAATTTTAAATTTCTATGCAAAATTTCCTAAGTTGTTTTTTTTTACTTCTGTTATGTGCGGTCAAATAAACGTTTATCAAAAAAAGTTTATCAATGTAAAATAACATTTGTCCAATATGACAACCTGTATGAAATTAAGTTTGTTTCAATTGTAGTTGATATGTAAATAGACAGTATCATAACGGAACTTGTGGGGGTGCCCTTGCAAAAAACATAGAGGGGGCCTCCCATGCTTTGGACCCAGTCAGAAGCGCTCAGACCAAACCTTGTACAGTGCCAGAGGGGGACCGCTGGAGCTCGCCCCCCCTCTCCCTCAGGGCTGAGGGGGCTATTGTTACACCTCTGCTTCCCATGGATACCAACATTTTCTGAACTTTATTACAGAAGAATAGATTTCTCGATAACCAATCAATTGGTACAGGTTAAGTACTCCATGTTTCTTGCATGCATAATGTATCTCGGTTAGATAAAATTAAATTGCACCTTCACATTTTAACAACCCCTTTAAGCCAGTGACAATCCATGACACTACTAAGAAGGTGCTTTGTTTGCAGGGAGAAATTATTTGGTCCCGGTTGCAAAGTATAAGTCTAAGACTTTAATGTGGCAGGAAGCCGGGAACAATCCACAACAGATACCTTTCTGCCAAATTTGGTATAATTCCTTTCAGCAGTCCGGGCTGAAGTTGTGTCTCAATTCCTATGGGAATTAACATGGGAAAAGCATGTTTTTTGACACTCCCCCCTTTTATTCTCGGCCCCTGCTTGATGGATCACCCCAAAACTTTCCATGTGCAACAAGAATCAACGGGGCATTTTTGGGAAACTTTCGTCAAGATTCGTCAAACGAGGCCAAAGAAATAGGCAAGTCACAACATGAAACTCCATTTTTTTCCATAAGCAGTTTAGATTTTATGACATCCCCAAGTGTTAGTGTAAACAGAAAGAGGACATCGTTCTACACCTATTTTTGATCTCCGTCTTATAACATGCATCTTGCTGTCAAAATCAGTTCATTGTTTCTGTGATTCAACAATTATACCACATCATTTGTCTTACTATGAACAAAAATCACAGAATGGGTCAAATTCAAATCCACTGCATATTCAGATTATTCAACTCACTCATGAATAAACACAGGCAATTTTCACATACTGCATTCGCATTTTATCTATGTCAAAACATCTGGATACATTATAGCAAATGTTCCCTTTTCTCAAGTATGAAGAGAAGACCCTAAGACTAGTGAATCAGGTAAAATAAATCTGTGATCTAAATGTATAAGGACAACAATACATTTCCAAGTTGCTAAAGTACAAAATCATGTGTGAAGAGAAACAAATGTAAATATATAAAATCAAACAATATTAAAACGGAATGCCTATAAAAATGAGTTTATTAAAAAGTTTTAACAATGATGCAATAAAATTCACTGTAGGTGATTAGCTAAAGCATGATGTTTTTACATTATTAAAAAATATTTGCCAATTTACAAATATTGCAAAAAAGAAAAACAAACTTTTGGCGCAGCATTTCGGTGATAACTTATTTTGTCTCCTTCTTCAGGACAATAGAGCAATTTAAAAATCTGAATAACAATTAAAACACTATGTCAGAAGCAAAGAAAATTCAATTTTTTTTAGTAACTTAGAAAAATAGTTCTCATTTAACCTTTATTAACCTAATAGCAGCCCGCCCCAGCGTTGCCCGGGGCAGAAGGGGGTTGGGGGCAGCATTTCAGGCTTGCGTGTACTACCGCCCGCCACGACATTGTCCGTGTCCCGGAGCCTGAGCCTTACATCAGCCGCCGTTGTTCAGGGCTAACCTTCCGCCCTCCGGCCCTGGCCCCCTCCCGCCCGTGTCCCGGACAGCCTGAACCTTACCTCAGCCGCCGGTCCAGCTCCAGGCGCTTTTCCTCCTGTAATTCACCATTTGCTACCTCCCGCTCCCCGCGCATGAAGCAGCGCCAGTCACTACAGGACTCACCCCCGTCAGCGCTCTAAGGGATTGTCTGGTCCCGCTCCAGGCGGCCCGCCCGCACAGGTCGCCACTTCGCCCAGCAGCAAGCAGGGCAGCGGCAGTTCTCCCAGCAGGTCGCGATCTTCCGTCAATGGGCACGATCTGCAGAGCTGCACAGCCTCAGACACCCCGGGCAGCACGATTCGCCGCCATTTCAGGAAGTGTTGCCAGGGAGCGCAAATGATGTCAGCACGCACGTGGGCACGATCCGCAGAGCTGCACAGCCTCGGACACCCCGGGCAGCACGATTCACCGCCATTTCAGGAAGTGTTGCCAGGGAGAACAAATGATGTCATCACTCAGAAGTCGCAGCCGGCGCTACTTGCAAAGAACTACTTTATTTTTATTTCTACATTTTTTAAACAACATATATTTTTTATTTTTAATAGCCTATGTCCTTCTGCTTGTCCTGAGGTTTTCAAATATGTCTTGGGTGTTTGGATTGGTGGTGTACTTTTCGAGTTTACCTGGCTCAAAGGACACAGTTCTCTCTTTATAATAGTAATATAGATGTCACGGTTATTTACAGTATCTGAGGGTTCTACTGGTTATTTTAAGATTTTATTTAAAACAATAGCAGCACCATAACGCTGCTTCACATGAATTATTTAGTATGAATATTAATATTAACATGACATACCTGTGGTTGTGACTCTGTAGCCTCTAGATTATCATATTTGGCTATCAGGGGGAATCAATTTCCCATGTGTCATCTTTAACTACCTTGAGGACACTGTTACTGCTCCTGAAAAGGTTGACAACACCAAAATCATAACCTCTTCTCAGTCCGTTTGATAAAAAAAAGTTTTACAAGTGAACTGTGAATTAGTCCACCCACCTGTATACTCTGTATTTCTTTAAAAACACATATTATTAAATTATGGGTCTCCTTTTCAGTGTATTACACCATAAATAGCTGTACAAAAAATTGTCAGTCGCTTTTCTTAGTCTCTGGTTTAGCTGAAATATTAATGGAGCAAACCTCATTGAAAAAGACATCTTCCCACCTGTATAATCCACTATTTCTTTGCAGACTTGGACTGTTGATGGTCCACTTTATTTTAGAAAAAAGTTCAGTTCACTGTAAAGTAAGAAAATAAGAGACCTTGGCTTATAAACTGCCCATTGAGGTCGTGTACCCTATCATTTCTAGTTCTCATTGCGATTTCTCACCTTATTCAATTCGGGAGATTTGTAGAATATATTAATTGGCAGAATCCAGTAAAGTGGATATCTGAACAACCTTTTGCCTAGAAAAGTAGACCTGCTATTATAATTAGAACCACCTCTTCAAACAAATATAATAAGTGTAGCAACAGCCCGATGAATATTAATATTCATACTAAATAATTCATGTGAGGCAGCATTATGGTGCTGCTATTTTTTTAATGAAATCTTAAAATAACCCTCAGATACTGTAAATAACCGTGATATAGCTTGATAAAAGTTCAATGAGAACTATTTTTCTAAGTTGCTAAAAAAAATGTGTGTTCTCCTTCTTTGTACAAAAAAAGGAATGTTCTTTGCTTCTAACATTTTTTTTTATTGTTATTCAGATTTTTAAATTGCTCTATTTGTCCTGAATAAGGTGCCGAAATACTTTATCACAGAAACGCCGCGTCGACAGTTTGTTTTTCTTTTTTGTAATATTTGTAAATTGACAAAGGTTTGTTAATAATGTAAAAACAGTGTGCTCTAGCTGATCACTTACAGTGAATGTTGTGGTATTTTTGTTAAAACTTTTTTAATAAACTCATTTTTATAAGCATTCCTTTTTAATATTGTTTGATTTTATATATTTACATTTGTTTCTCTTCACACATGATTTTGTACTTTAGCAACTTGGAAATGTATTGTTGTCCTTATACATTTAGACAACAGATTTATTTTATCCGAATCACTAGTCTTAGGGTCTTCTCTTCAAACTTGGGAAAAGGGAACGTTTGCCGTTATGTTGATATCCCTTTTCCGAGGATTAGGGTACCTCCCTTATATTGTGACAAAATATCTGGAACACAACAGAACGGTGGTTCATACGAGATTCACATTTTCAAATGAGTGATTTAGTCTGTGTTTTGAAACAAAGATACTTGCAGAATGTTCTGCAATTCAGCATAATGTATTAAATAATTCTGTTTCTGATTACTAAAAGATTTTGTTTGTATCCATTGTACAATCACACAATCTGGTAGAAGCTCCAGGGACTTTACAACAGTGCGCTGAGTGATAGGTACGGAGTTCTCCATACCTCATTTTGACATTATAGCATCACAGGTCTATTTAGGCTGGACCTTTAGCACACAGCAGCATGCTTGGAATCAATTGATTACAGCAGTTTACACATCGTTTAACAGGAGTGCAGGTTGGTACCCCAATTTTCTGCATGACTCTGGACTGGCGTTCCACATCCAGGTAATGAAGTTCCTTGGTAGCGGCTGTTGGCCCATGGTGATCCAACCGCCCAAGTCATAATAGGGAAGGTGGACCGCTGGTGTGGCGGTGGCTGGACAGCCACGCCAGACCAGCACAAGTCTAGTGGCCCTTAGACTGCCTGACTCCTAATTGGGCCCTAAGGGTTTTTTTTGTCGCTGTAAGAGTGAAGTTCAAGAAGACAAGTTCAAAGTCACATCTAGAGTATGAATAATTATTGATGTTCCTACCTGTGGTAGTACCGCTTGACTGTATCACCTCCTGCAAATGCTGGATATTTGAGGGGTCTCAAAACTCAATGAATTATTTTGGTTGATGGTAGTATCTGCCTGAGATCGTTCTAGGGTAGATGATAATTCTATTATTGAAGACTCATCTTGATCAGTGTTGGTAATATTAACTAAAGCAATTGTTTTTATTTCTGTTGACTTATTTTATATTAGAGGCACAGAAAAACTTATCACAGTAACGTCAGAAATGGAATATATACTGTAACATTGCATGCGTTTACAACGCATGCGATTGCAATGCGGTTGTTACAACGAACGCGTTGTTACATCGCAGTACATTACAACGCAAGTTGTTATAACGACTTGCTCTAGATGGAGTGCTGGACTTAGGAATAGTATAACTTACTATTCCAACTCCAGTGTGTGCAATAGTAGTGAGGGTGTTGGAATAGGAAATTATACTATTCCTTAGTTTAGAGCGTCATCTAGAGAAAGTTGTTGTAAAGATTTGCCTTGTAATGTACTGCGATGTAACAGCGCGGTTGTTGAAACAACCTCATTGTAAAGGTAACTGTAACGACCGGATTTTCGGACCAGATAGGATCAGCTCACCAGAGCACCACTAACCCAGCCGAAACGTAACCACCTCCCTCCTTAGGACCTATTTACAACAGGTATCTATGTTTCCTACCCAAGGATGGGGAATTAGCAATATACATGCTTGGATCTTTTACAATACCTCAGTCATACAATATAGTCTCGCGGCCACACGGACCCAGACTAATCTACCCTAGGGCAGTTCTGATTACTTACCATTACACTCTGACTGACAAGCCACAATCCTGTGGGTATAGACACCAGTATCCTCCCTGATGCTCTCTCTTTAACATCCAAGCCACAATCCTGTGGGTATAGACACCAGTATCCCCCCTGGTGCTCTCATTAACGCTGCCTTACAACGACGATCACTTTCCTATGAATACCATTAGCTCTTCATGTTGGGGGAATCTCTCCCTATTCACTAGAGGTACAATACTACAATATTATGGATCATACAAGAATGGCCGAATTACACAGTGTACAACTTATTCTCTATTTCAAGGGCTCCTCTCTCCCTCATTATTCAGTTACCATTTACCTGATCAGGGGTAGCATCCGTTCATGCAACAGCACCTGACTAGAAGAAAGGCTAACTTTACTGTATAAGAATGAAGTATATACACACACTGGTTCACTAAGAACTGGGGTATCTTTATTATCATAACAATAACAATAACAATATAATACTATACTATAACATATAGCCTGAAAAGGAAAATGAAAGGTTAGAATGTGTGCACACTAATAAGAAAGGGTCGACGTCACCTTATTAATATGAAGTCTGGACTCGGCAGTCATCTGGGTTCCCTTCTCGTCTGTGCCTTTACTCGTCTTAGGGTCACACCTCTGCAGTCACGGATACACGTCTGCACCGCTATGCTCTGTCTCCTCTGCTTCCCTCCAAGTCACTGGAACCTTCCTCTCATGAGCTGCTTTCTCTCTAGCTGTTCTGCTTTACTCCTCTCTCCTCTCAATCACGGACTGTCTTCACTTCTCAGCTTCGATCTTATAACTCAGTTTCTACCACTCTGGTATTCGTTCCCTCAACTAACTGCTTCACTCGGTATGCTCTGATCTTAATGTCAAAGCTCACCAGCTGTTCCAACTAAAATAACTTCAATCTTTCTAAGAGAGTATCAGCTTCTCGGTCTTCCTCGGACTTCAAAATGGCGACTGTCTGCCTTGGAATAATTAATTGCATTGATGCTAACAACTAGCTGCCGCCTACCAACTGACTGATTCGCTGCCTCATGCTTTCGCTAATATGGAAGCTTGTCCCTTCATGGAAAGCTACGGCCAGTAACCTGCCGCCCACCAAATTCTTGTACCTCCCCGTACCAAGGACACGTTCTCAGCCAGCCGGCCTGATGTTATGTCTTCGGCATGGAGAAAAATACAGTCTTTCGATAAGGGCCAGCCTGAGCCGGTTCTCTCCAAACGAACAACACCTCATAACTAAAACATTACATTTGACCTAGAAGTGTCTCAAGCTGCTGGGGCAGAAAGAAAGATGGAGTCTCTCCCGTTTGAGGCCTACAAGGCCCGAAATAAGCATAACTCCATGGAAAGTATACTAACACTCTTACAAAAGGACGGATTATCACTAATACTAATGAATCTATCCCTTAACATAGCTTTATAAGCCCTGATCTAAGGAAAAGGGTACGGGACGATGTCAAAACGCCTTGTGAATAGGCTCTAGTTACGGTTCTAATCCTTCTCTTAGAATGATAGCAGACTAAAGTCACCTCCAATCACCTTCCCTCAAGAAAGGGCCGAAAAAGTCGGTCAGAACAGTAACGCAATGTAATGACCACGATGTTGAGGTTGTTTCCTTCCAATGTGTTACTTATTGGTGGGGCCATGCGCCAAGTAGAGCATGGGTCTTTGGGTATTTTCTCACAGAAAGTTGTAGTCATAACGCTACAAGATGTATTACTGGTTGAATTATTGGGTTTACTGTGAGGGTCACTGATCAGCAGGTTTGCTGTATTAGAAGACTTAGTTCTAATATGTTTGGACTGGGTAGTGACAGAGCTGACGGGTCTATCAGGGTGTTTCATTGCAAGCGTAAAATAAGAAAGCTTTCTAGCTCAACTGTCAAGACCTCCAGTAGTTTCTGGTTCTTCAAACTAAGCGACCCAGTCACAGTTTGTTTTCGGTGTTATTTGACTTGAGAATTAAAATTAAGTACTATTTGATGAATCTATTATTCTACTTTTCAGATTAGTAATGTTATTAAATGTTCAATGAATTTTAAATTATATAATTATTTGTTAACATGTTTCCTTCTAATTCTTTTATTATTTCTTTTCAAGTCGCGGGGTGTACTGAAACTTTGGTAAGTAGGGAATAATTATTGCTAGTAGATTAATATGCTAATATTATATTTTATTAAATAATTTTTTTTATATATTTCATAGTTTTTTAATTATTCTTTTTTATTTCAGGTTGAAGAGGTTATTGGGGTATTGGTTGGGCAGTGTTCCAAATCAAGTATATATGAATGAAATGAAATAGTATTTGCTACCCATGGGCATCCCCGCGCTATGGCAGTAACTAAGAGGGGCATCGCGGCACACTTAGGGGAAGAACCAGGTCCTCAATGATTTCCGAAAGGCTAGATGGCTAGATTCCTTACGTAGGCTGAGAGGGAGAGTATTCCACTGCTTTGCAGCATTATAAGAGAATAGGCGGCCACCACTTCTAGCTCTTTTAATCCTGCAAACTACAGCCAGTACTAGAACGTTTGAGCAAAGCTTCTATTGGCTAAATAAGGCTGGACCAGGGAGTGGTTGATCGCGGGACCATTCCTTGTTAACATCTTGTGGGTAATGCACATGGCCTTAAAATAGACTCTCTCCTGTACAGGAAGCCAATGAAGGGACCACAGGTTGGGCTTTGCAGATTGCCGGTTCGGGGTTCCCACAAGGATTCTCGCAGCACAATTCTGCACCGTTTGGAGTTTTGTAAAGGTCGATGCTGGATTCCTGTAGTGCAGACGGGAGAGAATAATTGCCTGTACCATAAGTTTTATTGCCTGGAAGGGGAGATGTGGAAGCACTTGGACAAGAAAGCCGAGATCTTGATCCAGCCAGATACCCAGACTCTTCATCTGGGTCTTAGGGACTGGGACAGGGCCCATGCAAGCTGGCCGTAAGACATGTCTTGAAGAGAGATGGATTAATAAGAATGATCAACTCAGTCTTGTCACCATTTAGTTTTAAGAAAGATTGATTCATCCATCTGACTACCTCTTCTAGACAGGGACAGAGGCCAGCCGAGGTCTTATCCAAGTGGTTTAGAGCTACGACCAAATAAGTGCCGTCAGCATAAGTTATTATATGGACCCCAAATAGGAGCACAATCTCTTCAACTGGAGCCATATAGACATTAAAAAGGGACAGGCTCAGGGTCGACCCCAGAGGGACTCCGCAATGGAGAGGCAGAGGTTTTGAGGTAACATCACCCTCGAACACCTGGAAGACTCTCTCTTCCAAAAAAGATTGCTGCCACATTATGGCTACTCCGGTTACCCCCAAACTTCTGGGACGATGGATCCAAATTTAGTGGTTGACCGTGTCAAAGGACGCGCTGCGGTCATGGAGGATGATCGCTGTTGAACCTCCAGCATCAGGAATCCTTTTTGATGCTTCGACAACAGCCAACAGCACGGTTTCTGTTCCTTGATGTGGGTGGAAGCAAGTTTGCAAGGGATGGAGGAGGTGGTGGGATTCCAGGTATGTCGAAAGTTCCACGTTGACATATTTCTCTGCTATTTTACTGATCTCTGGGAGGAGCGAAATAGGGCGAAAGTAGGTCCGGATCCAAGCTAGGTTTTTTCAAAAGAGGCTTCACCATCG
Organism: Lissotriton vulgaris; assembly: GCF_964263255.1. Lineage (NCBI taxonomy): Eukaryota > Metazoa > Chordata > Amphibia > Caudata > Salamandridae > Lissotriton > Lissotriton vulgaris. The sequence goes on along the minus strand of NC_141696.1, from coordinate 1,261,895,170 downwards.
CTTTTTTCCAGAAGGGTGGGACCACTTCAGTAGGAAGGGAGGCATTGATTAAATCAAGGATGACCGGAAAAACTGTTTCGGACACTTGTTTCAGAATATTAGGTGGAGCTTGGTCACTAGGCGACCCTCTCTTTACGAGTGCCGAGATGGTTTGAAGCGATTCACGGTCCATCAGAGGAAATTATATGAGTTGATATTATTTGATTAGTCTAGTTATTATATACATTTTTAATTTTGAATTTTAATATGTTGCTATACTGTTACGTTATTTAAATATTTGATTTCATGTTTAGTTTTTAATTAGAAACTATATTTGTTAGATTGTGGGGTAGAATAGGGGATTGGATGAATTGCGTTTTATGTCAAATAAAAAATATCAATAATTAATAAATAAAAAAATGTAATTTTCTATTCTTCAGTTCTATATGCTTCTTCATATGCATGTGGTTGTGAAGTTGTATTTTTTTATTATAGTTTTCTTTTAGATCTGGGTTTTGAGAAATTTTAGGGGGTAATGTTTATTTAAAAAATAATATTTGTATTTATTTTAAATGATTATTTACAATTTTAATGCATTAATACATTTTTACAGAATTATTATTTGACATTTAAATGTATTAAATATAGTTATATAGTTATTTTTTATTTCTAGGAATAAATCATAATGGATAGTTATACTATTTGGGTGCATAGTTATTTGCTAATGATTAATTAACTGCATAATGTTTTGAGAACTTTTTTCATTTTTAACTTTTAATTTTTGCGTATTTGGAAATGATTTCAAATAAATTAAATGCAACTATTTAAGAAATATATATACTTTGTACAAACAGTTTATTTATATTTATTTAAATATTGAATTTATTAAAATATTAGAGTATTTTGTAAAACACTATTCCTAATGTGTTGGTTAGCAGTAATTTTGGAGATTGTTGAAGCTTGGCCTCAGGCAACATGGCAGCTATTCAAAGACACTTTGAGGGACCAGATGACCCTAGACTGATTGGATCCGGTTCAGTTACGAACACAATACCTAGCCTGAAATTCAGTACGCAACAGGTTAGCTCATGGGGAAGAAGCGTTGCTCGTCATAATACGCTTGGACGGGAGGGCTCAGTGGAGGAGACCAGCAGTGGCAGTACAGAACAGACAACCCACTAGGAGTCAGCACAGGGGTGAAGATCAACTAGATGCTCCAGGAAGGTTTGGAGGAGACTTGAGACACAAGAAAGTGGACTGAGCACTTGAGGTTGGATGGCCAACCAGCAGGAAAACTGTAGCAGCCAGAGAGAGAGGGAGCAACTAGGCACAAACCTCGCAGCTGGTATGCTTGATTCGGCCAGACAAAAGGTCTGAATTTCATACTGAGTCAACTGCCCTGCTGCTGTTATGCACAAGCAAATTACAAACAAGTCATTTGGGGATAGTGTGCACCCACTAGTAAGCATCTGAAGCTTGAGGAGAGTGAATCAGAACCTGATTGCCTCATTGCGTTAGTTGTGAGACCTGGCACTTGGATACTGAGCACCATAACAGGGCAGCTACCTTAACTGTGAGATTTTTATGAATTCATGCATCATATGAGTACACTAATGGGGGTGACTCCTGAGAACCTAATTGATAAGGTTAGGAGTGACCATGCATGAACAACACCATGAAAGATATCTTTAGCAGCGAGAAGAGGGGCAATATACATTTTTTTTGTGGCAGATGACCAGTGGATAGGTACATGGTAAACAAGATTGCCAAACTGGGTCATTTGTGAGGCCTGGAACACAGTTTATGAAAAACTGAGATGGACGGTCTGCCTAGAATTCATCTACGCTCAAAGGTGGAGTGGGACGCAGTTATTTACAGTACATGACGAGTTGTGAAGGGGTGAATTGAATTGCTACTGTGGGTCAGACTCAAGCATACTGAAACTCTTCCTTTAAATGCGATTGGTTTCTATGAGGCCTACAACGCGGTAAAGTACCAAACATTTGATAATAAATTCTGTCTGGTGGTCCTGTAAACATACAGAATTCATCAGACATGGAAACAAATCATGGCAATTTGGGCTCTCCTCTTCCCCTCAATGAAGTGATACTCTCACGATCTGCTAGACAACTACTGTTCCAGAGGTTCTCTCTAGAGCAAAGACTGTGGCTAAATAGGACTCTACTACTCAGATCCCAAAGATTTTGTGGCTGCAGTTGGAAAAGTGCAGCCAAAATAAAGCTACATTTGCAGCCTGACACCTCAAAACTTGCACTGTTTTTGTGGTGGGCAGAAAATGTGCCTGTCATAAAAATACCACACCATCTTGTGGCCTGTCACTGCAGGAGACTGTCCTGTCACAGTCTTTAACCTCCCAAAGTCTCCAGCAGCACCGTTTCTCAGAAATAGGGGGATGGTTGGTGTCAGAAAGTTCTAACCTCTGCTACTCTGGCTTCTGATCATCTGCATTTCTTGAGGTGTACAGTGAAGCAGGTTTTTTGTGGGGTAACAGGAGCAGGGTTGGGGCAGAAGAGGTCTATTTGGGGGGGCTTTGAGGGCCAGGTGAATCATTGGAGTAGGGGTACACAGTAGACCAGAGAGTCAAGAGAGGAGTCAAGGGGCAGCAGGAACATGGTGCACAGAGAAGACATGTGGGAAGTGAGGATTGACAGGAGACTGAGGGCAGAGGAAGGCGCAGCCCATGGGAGTGAGAGAAGTGACAAAGTGCACTGGAAGGTGAGGGACCAATGGTCTTCAGTAACCACAGGGGGTACACTAAAATATGACGTGGGCCACAGCGTATTGTACAGGAATGGCTCTGTACATTTACATATTACTAAGTTCAACACCAGAGTTGCAGACCTATCTTGAGGATGGAGAAACTGGAAAATAAAGTGATGTACAAAACCAGCTGATGAAAAGGTATCTGTTACTGGTATCTAAACATATGACACCTATTGATTTAGAAATCAGGGCCTGTCTGGATAACCTTAACCTGTGACTACACTGAGTCCCAGAAAAGACCAAAAAAGATGACATGATGGACTTCCTAATTGATTTGCTGCTACGCCTTACAGGCATCACTTTCACTGAACCCCTGGAGATACAAGAGCACATGCAGACTATGCAGGCAGAAGTAAGATGATAAACCTTTCCCCATTACCAAAGGTCTCCATCACCAGCAGGTGCTTAAAATCCTGATGGTGATGAAAGAAAATAAAGGTCCATCGATTATGAAGAGCAAGTTATATGAGAAAATCACCATTAAAAAACATGGCAATACAAATATCACCACAAAAATATTGAGGGCACAAATATCAGCTTTACATACTTCAACCTTAGCTGCAGTTATGGAAAGTGTTGGACTTTGCAGGTGTCAGATTTACTATCCTCACTCTAACGCAGAGGTATTCAAACTTTTCCAGGTTGAGCCCCGCCAGCTGAATTCCCCCGGATGTTGGGCCCCCCCACCACCGACCGAAACCTCGGGAATCCGGCACACCACATGATCGATTGCAACGCGCACACCACGGGCCATATCCGGCAAACAATGCTCAACACAACAAGAGTGCCTAGCAAACTGCAGGCCTGTGAGTGGGTGTGGTGAAATGACAGAGGCATACCACACAGCTCAAAACACAATCCTCCAAGGCAAAGGAAGTCATCACAACCCTCCCCATCCATCATGTACACCTTGTCATCCACCGACTCCCCCACCATTCATTCCTTCCCTCCATCTGTGCTCCATCCACATCCAAACCCCTTCAACCACTTGCAAACCCATCCACCATCCATCCCTCCATCCATCATCTCACCCATCCATCCCCTCACCCATCCATCCATCCCTTCACCCAATCCATCCCCTCACCAATCCATCCACTCTTCCACCCATCCATCCACCCACTCATCCATCCAACCACTCACCCCTTCACCCAAGCTATCCTCCCACTCATCCATCCACTCCTCCATTTATCCATCCACTCCTCCATTCATCCATCCACTCTTCCACCCATCCATCCACTCCTCCACCCATCCATCCACTCCTCCACCCATCCATCCACTCACTCATCCTTCCAACCACCCACCCTCTCACCCATCCAGCCATCCCCCCACCCACTCATCCATCCACCCAGTCACTCATCCGTCCACCCACTCAACCCCTCACTCATCCATCCACCCACCCATCCATCCCTCCCGCTCTCCACCCTCCCCCCACTCATGCATGCACTCTCTCACCCATCCATCTCCATGCTCCTCTCCTCACCCATCTATGCACACACCTGCCCCTCCACTCTGGCAATCATTCATCCATGTCCTCACTCACTCATCCATCCATCCATCCTCCCCCTCTGTCTCCATTCCCCCCTCACCCAGCCACCCATCCCTCCATCCACCCTTCCCCCATCCACCCACTCATCCATCAACTCATCCATCCACTCATCCACTCATGAATCCATCCATTGACCTCTCACCCACCCCTTCACTCCTCCATCCATCCCCCCGTCCATCCACCCTCCTCAATCACCCATCCATCCCCACATCCACCTCTTCACTCATCCATCCGTTCATTCATTCACCCCTTCGTCCATCAATACATCAATCCATCCATCCATCACCTCTCTCATCCATCCACCCACCGACTCGTCCAGCATCCACCCCCCATCGATCTATCCACCATTTCACTGATCCATCCATCCCTCCACCCATCCATATACCCTTCAACCATAAACACATCCATCCACTCCCATCCATCCATCCCTCCACTCATGCATCCATCCTCTCTCCCACCATCCATCCACCCCTTCACCCAACCATCCATCCCCTCACTCATCCATCCACCCCCCCACCCATACATCCACCATGTCACCCACACATCCACCATTCCACCCATCACTCCACCCATACATCCACCACTCCACCCATACATCTATTCACCCACATGGCAACATAACGAATGTCTGGTGGCCGGCTCCACCCGACATCCCTCACACATTTGATGATTCAAATTCGAATCTGCAGACCAACATCCCTAAACACAGACACTTCGGTGCCCCACACAAAGATCCTCATGAGTTGATGACCGCAGACCAGAGCCCACCTTCCCGATTCATGGCCCAAACCCGGATTGCAACCTCTCCCTCCATTCCCAAAATAACTGAAGGACTCCCGCCCCCACCCCCTCCCCCTCACTCCCACCCCCCTTGAAAGGCAGGGGCCCTGAGCCAGAGCCCACCCCGCCCGTGTTTTAAACCCTCTAGGGAAGTGGTTCCCAAACTTTTTCAACCAGCGGCTCCCTTGACATATGGGCCTTTGGCTGCGGCTCCCCACTATGTTACATTTTTTTGGCGGGTGCGGTGATACATATCCGGCCTCTGGAGTACTTTCATTTTTCTCTGTGAAAATTATTGGGATGAAGGTATTATAATCATAGATGTTATCCCCAGTATACTATGTCAGTAAAACCGAATGACCCACAGTGCAAAGAGATGTCAAAAAGTCACTGCTGTTAAATATGACAGAGATCTTCCAGATCAAGGAAAGGAAATTGATTTTACTTTAAATACCACTAGAATATATTAAAAGCAGCTTTCTTACAATCAACTGGGTTTCAAAACATGCTGTGCTTTTGCATAAAGATGGCATGGAAAAACAGGCTAAATGTAGAGAAAGATGTAGTAGATAGATTTTGTGCAAATACAGTGCATATTGAGACAAAGAGAGACTAATTCAAAGTTAGTAAAAAAGTGGTTGATGAAAAAGGTGGGACAGGATGTGCAAAAATGAAGAATGCGAGGGTGGATTGTGTAAGATGATTGGGTGAATTTAAAGTCAGGGTGAGTAGGGGTAGGATTATCCTAGTTCAAGGTCTTTATAAAATAGTAGGGATGAGACAATTACTTGGAATTGGAAATGTGCAGAAGGAAAATGGGAATGAGGGTGCAGTTATGAAAATGAAAGAAGATAATTGTATTAAGGTCGCATAGCTGAAGGACTCTGATTGCAAGGGAGGTGTAAGGGAGGCACCAGGGTCGAACATTGTGTTGGAGATTATGGAGCAGAGAATGCTGAAGCAGTGTTCAGTGGTATGTAGAGAGTTACATCAAATGGGTGCAGCCTGACACTATGTGCTTGCTTCTCAAAGCTTTTGTTTCAGAAAAGGAACAAAGTGCTTATTAAAAAATTGAGTGAAAGTGCCTGACTTTCAACAGACTTCTTGAGGAAAGCCCCTCTGCTCTTCTCGCCACATACTTTTTGCCTAAATCTCACAATATTGTTTCAATAGTTACTAGGTAATGAGAGAGCGCAATTTGAATGAAAAGTATATCTGTACCATATTCACAAGCATATAACGCAAACGTAGAACTTGTAACGTGAAGTAGCACTTATAGCGTAAACTTAGCCGATGTAACCAAAGTAATAGGAAATATTTGCATTTACTCTAGAATATGCATTAGAATTAGAAAGGCCCGTATACATAGTGGGCTAATATAGAAATGTATAGAAATGCTTACGAACAGTAGAACGTGCAAAACAGAATTCACGTATGTAATTATTAAACGGAGAAAGCGGCGAAATGTAAAGCGAAGAAATGTGCAGAGTATATAGCACGGTGTAAGAACACGAGAATATAAACGATGTATTTTATGTAACATGTATTCAAGTATAACCAATGATTTGCTAAATTCGATTATATATAAATGTGTGTTAAAGGTTATACTGTGTAGAAGAGTTTGTAGGAATGTTAGAATAGTGTGGTCATATGTGATTTTAACCTAGCTGACCAAGGGTTCGCAAGAGTGTAGTCTGCTGCATGTAATTTAGTGGGCTCACAGGAATAGGGGATAGCCTTGATCTGAACGTGCGAGCCAAGAGTCAAAGGTCTTGTTAGATTTAAGGTGACAATGCTGGACGAAGTTTATGGCCTAAGTGAGATAAGAGACGCTTGGAATTTGGGGTCTTGTTTAGAAATGACCGTTCACAGGACCAAAGGAGGTTATGATCACAATCGTAAAGAATAGAGTTCTGTTGAGGTGAAAGGCTTTGCTCTGAAAGTGTCAAATGGAATGTCAATGAAGTCACCAGCACGAAGACGAAGATGGTGCCTAAGAAGCAAGGTCAACTTAACGAACGACGCGAAGAGATGAAGCTATGGAAAGAACCAGAAATGACATCATGTGAATGTGTACGTGGTGGGCGTCAAAGGGGCGTTCCACCCATACTGTGATTGTGTATTTAGGGACAGCACCCCGGGGAGAAGATAGCGCAGATGGCATGAGCAGATGGCCTGAGAGAAAAGAGCAGAGCGCAAGAGAGCAGTAGGCCGAGGACCCTTAGAGAGCGGATGGGTAGGCAGAGAGGGTACTGCTTCTCGACATAAGTTACCATTAGAGGCTAAGAGAGTTTGAACTTCTTTGGAAGTCAAACTGCTGACACCTTTTTAGGTAAGGAACTTGCGAAGTAGGGATGTCACCTAGTATAGAGTAGGGACAGATTTAACTTGTTTATTCTCTTTTTGTAGATGACACAACGGATCCACTTTGTGTCTATGCTTTTTAATCTGCTGATTCTGGAATTGATATTGATTGTATTCTTTTGTAGACTTAGGTTCTTTAGGGAATTCATGTTCCTTTTAGTTCCTGTATACTTGTTGAATCTTATCCTGAGAGGATTGTATATGCAACTGATCTTGATTTTATATTAAACTTTTAAAACTTTATCAGTCGTAAGTGGTTCTTCAGAGTTGCGTCAGTCTATGGGGTTGATCTAACTTATGCGGGGTTTGTCTTTTACTCAATGACAGATAATAATCGATCCAAAAAGGAAGAATGAGATAGGTATCTAAGTAATCAGAAAAGATATTAAAATCTCATTCCCCGCAGTAACTTAAGCCACAGAAGCTAGCACCGTCACCTCTCTGAGTGCCAGAGGTAGAGGAGTCTCAGAGCAGGTCTGCGCTCACCTCTGCAGGTAGAGGGGTAAGCCCACTCTCGTTTTTTACCTGCATATTCAGAGAGAGTTTATTGGCGCCTCTGTCCACGCTCTATCTGTTCTCCTCTCAAGTTCCCTGTATAGCACACTCTGCTGATCCTCACGGGACAGACACTTCAATTACATCAAAGCAGCCTGGTGTTCTTTTCACGTCTCCTGCTCCACGTGTCATCAGGGTGCCGTCTCGTGCCCCCTATCACTTCTAAATTCGGTATGCCTTTATCTACAAGTCTTTTGTACACACTTTAGCCTAATTGTAGCACTATAAATTACAATACATGCGTCTGTTCTTTTACCGAAAACTATCTTGGTGTGCATCTGTTCACGGCGCCCTTGGCTTGCATTCACGGTGCACAGATTGGCAATCGCTGCTCTAGGGAAACCTTCTCTCCCTTCTGGGAAGAGCTAACTCTCCCAGGAGGGGGCCAATTCACGGAGTCGACAGCTTCAGCTGCAGTGGGAGGCAAGGGGTCTCCTCTGCTAAAGCTGAAAGCGTGTCTGTTTGTTTGCTTTCCTAGGTCTCGCCTTTACCATTCCGCAGGAATGGGAAATGGGGAGAATTCAAGTTGGCTATTTTCTCTTCAAACTAAGGGCTTTCAGCCGCGGTTTTCTTGCAGTTCACGTGAATCACGTGAGCAAACATGCACGAGCATTCACGGCCAGGGCTTCTCCTCCCCTAGCAGCACACCTCCCACACCAGCAACTCCCCCCTCCCACACCAGCACCTCCCCTCTCTCTCCCCGCAAACACAGCCTTGCCGTAGCAGCACTCCTCCCACACCAGCAACTCCTCCCACACCAGCAACTCCCCCCTCCCACACCAGCACCTCCCCTCTCTCTCCCCGCAAACACAGCCTTGCCGTAGCAGCACTCCTCCCACACCAGCAACTCCCCCCTCCCACAACTCCCCCCTCCCACACCAGCACCTCCCCTCTCTCTCCCCGCAAACACAGCTTTGCTGTAGCAGCACTCCTCCCACACCAGCAACTCCCCCCTCCCACACCAGCACTTCTACTCTCTCTCCCCGCAAACACAGCCTTGCCGTAGCAGCACTCAGCACTCCTCCCACAACAGCAACTCCCCCCTCCCACACCAGCACCTCCCCTCTCTCTCCACGCAAACACGAAATAAACACCAAGCACAGCTCACCATGCCTCTCCCCTCTCCCTTGCACCCACTCTTTCAGAGACACGCTTTCCGTTCGTGCAGCAGGTGCAGTGGCACCGTGTTTCCGACACATCTTTGTGTTTCTTTTAACATTAAGTAATGGCGCCCTCGCATCTTCTTTAAATATATATTTGGAGGTGACTTGCGCTGTCACTTACAACGTCCTGCAGGGTCCTACTGAGTAAACACCAAGCACAGCTCACCATGCCTCTCCCCCCGACACATCTTTGTCTTTATTTTAACATTAAGTAATGGCGGCCTCGCATCTTCTTTAAATATATATTTGGTGGTGACATACAACGTCCTACAGGGTCCTTCTGAGTAAACACCAAGCACAGCTCACCATGCCTCTCCCCTCTCCCTTGCACACACTCTTTCAGAGACACGCTTTCTGTTCGTGCAGCAGGTGCAGTGGCACCGTGTTTCCGACACATCTTTGTCTTTCTTTTAACATTAAGTAATGGCGCCCTCGCATCTTCTTTAAATATATATTTGGAGGTGACTTGCGCTGTCACTTACAACGTCCTGCAGGGTCCTTCTGAGTAAACACCAAGCACAGCTCACCATGCCTCTCCCCTCTCCCTTGCACCCACTCTAGACGTGCATCTTGCAAGCAAACACCCCCTGCCTTGTGTCTCATTCATTCATCTCCACGTTTCTGCCTTTCATATTCAGACGTGCACTTTTTTTTCATTTAAAGCATAACACCCTGTCTTTCAATTGCTGAAACAATTACACCAAATCATCTCTCTGTTCCATTCACCATGCAAGGCAACATGCTCAAACAGTCCACCAAAAACATCTCTCTGGTCGTGGTTCTTGCTTATCCTATCCCAATCAGGCCCGTCCACACGCACAACAGTCACAAACAGCCCTCAGACTCTATCATTTTTCTTCCATTCACCCAGGGAAACACGCACACGTTCACAACATTTAGACGTGCATCTTGGAAGCATACCCACCCTGCCTTACCCTATCCCCCCCTGTTTATTAAACTTCAGTCTCATTCATTCATCTGCACGTTTCTGCCTTTCACTCGCGCAAATACGCACTAAAAGAACAAACACTCTAGACTCTTTCACATTCATGCACGACAAGTTCTTTTTTTTCTGCTTTCATTTCCCCTCTGTAAGGTGGGGAGGGGGCCAGAGCCAAACGTCTGGGGCCTAACCACCCCAGGAGACTGAATTGCTTTCATCACAGTCGTAAAGATTCTAATCTGTTGTCGGCCATCCGCTGGGAAATGCAAATGTTAACTAAAGAGACCGAAAGGCGCCTTTTTCCGGCAAACAAGAAAGCAAGGGAAGCAACTTTAGAAACAACTTTAGAAACAATGTGCCGTAAGTGCACGCTTTCAACACAGATTTTAACATAGCAGACACAATTACAGGTATAAAAACATGCTAATTTGCAGTTCAGTAATGCTGTAGTATGTATGAATGAGACTGTTGGTGTGCTAAATACGGCTGTGGTGGTGCAGAGTGATGCCGTGTTGTTGCTCAATGGTACAGTGGGGGTGCAGAATGATAATGTGGTCTTGCTGCGTGTTGCATTGGAGGAGCCCAGTGATGCCGTTGTTGGGAGAAGTGCTACTATTGTGGTGATGAGTTATGCTGTGGTGGTAATCATTGAACACCAACACAGCACCACTCATCACCAGCACAGCAACACTCATCACAACAACAGCATTACTAAGCACCACACTAACAACACTCAGCAACACACCACCATCACTCTACAACACCACAACAGCATCATTCAGCAACAACACACTATCACAAAACAAAAACACACCAGCACTTATCACCACCACAGCACCACTCATCACCAAAGCAGCATTCTTCAGCAGACAAATGTCACACAAACAGAACATGTACGCTTTCAACAGGCACACACACCAACAGCTATCAATGGACGCTTTCACCAACCGTACACACACACCAACAGTCATCAGTTCATGCTTTCACCAGGCATACACACACAGACAGCAGTCCACGCTTTCAACAGGCATACACACCACCGGCCATAAGTGCACGCTTTCAACAGAGATTTTAACATAGCAGACACAATTACAGGTATAAAAACATGCTAATTTGCAGTTCAGTAATGCTGTAGTATGTATGAATGAGACTGTTGGTGTGCTAAATACACCTGTGGTGGTGCAGAGTGATGCCGTGTTGTTGCTCAATGGTACAGTGGGGGTGCAGAATGATAATGTGGTCTTGCTGCGTGTTGCATTGGAGGAGCCCAGTGATGCCGTTGTTGGGAGAAGTGCTACTATTGTGGTGATGAGTTATGCTGTGGTGGTAATCATTGAACACCAACACAGCACCACTCATCACCAGCACAGCAACACTCATCACAACAACAGCATTACTAAGCACCACACTAACAACACTCAGCAACACACCACCATCACTCTACAATACCACAACAGCATCGTTCAGCAACAACACACTATCACAAAACAAAAACACACCAGCACTTATCACCACCACAGCACCACTCATCACCAAAGCAGCATTACTCAGCAGACAAATGTCACACAAACAGAACATGTACGCTTTCAACAGGCACACACACCAACAGCTATCAATGGACGCTTTCACCAGGCGTACTCACACACCAACAGTCATCAGTGCATGCTTTCACCAGGCATACACACACACACAGACAGCAGTCCACGCTTTCAACAGGCATACACACCACCGGTCGTAAGTGCACGCTTTCAACACAGATTTTAACATAGCAGACACAATTACAGGTATAAAAACATGCTAATTTGCAGTTCAGTAATGCTGTAGTATGTATGAATGAGACTGTTGGTGTGCTAAATACACCTGTGGTGGTGCAGAGTGATGCCGTGTTGTTGCTCAATGGTACAGTGGGGGTGCAGAATGATAATGTGGTCTTGCTGCGTGTTGCATTGGAGGAGCCCAGTGATGCCGTTGTTGGGAGAAGTGCTACTATTGTGGTGATGAGTTATGCTGTGGTGGTAATCATTGAACACCAACACAGCACCACTCATCACCAGCACAGCACCACTCATCACAACAACAGCATTACTAAGCACCACACTAACAACACTCAGCAACACACCACCATCACTCTACAACACCACAACAGCATCATTCAGCAACAACACACTATCACAAAACAAAAACACACCAGCACTTATCACCACCACAGCACCACTCATCACCAAAGCAGCATTACTCAGCAGACAAATGTCACACAAACAGAACATGTACGCTTTCAACAGGCACACACACCAACAGCTATCAATGGACGCTTTCACCAGCCGTACACACACACCAACAGTCATCAGTTCATGCTTTTACCAGGCATACACACACAGACAGCAGTCCACGCTTTCAACAGGCATACACACCACCGGCCATAAGTGCACGCTTTCAACAGAGATTTTAACATAGCAGACACAATTACAGGTATAAAAACATGCTAATTTGCAGTTCAGTAATGCTGTAGTATGTATGAATGAGACTGTGGGTGTGCTAAATACACCTGTGGTGGTGCAGAGTGGTGCCGTGTTGTTGCTCAATGGTACAGTGGGGGTGCAGAATAATAAGGTGCTATTGCTGTGTGTTGCATTGCTGGAGCTCACTGATGCCGTTGCTGGGAGAAGTGCTACTGTTGTGGTGCAGAGTTATGCTGTGGTGGTAATCATTGAACACCACTCTACAGCGACACTGCAGCACTCATCACCACCACTCATCACCACTACAACATTACTCACCAGACAAACGTCACAGAAACGGAACATAAACAGTGCATACATACTACCTATCAAAAAATTTAATGTGAGACAACAAAGGACAATGCAGAGCGGCGAGACAAAACACGTACGGCGAAACACAAAAGAAAACGAAGCAACAGCGACATAAAAAATTTTTTTTACAGGATGTGAGCTCAGACGGAAGTAGACTACAGGACCCACATACCAGAACGACATGCGCAAACATAACTCAATGCATGGCGAAGAGACGAACTAAATAGCAGCCATTGATAGCATGAAAAAGCACACTCAAAAGAAAGGAGCCGGACACAAGCCAAGTGCGAGCAAAGAAAGACCCAAGAACATAATTACATGCACATCACAAAAAGGAAATTCAGAGGAAAAAGTGTACAAATTAACAAAGGCACTCTTTATTAATATTAAAAAAAAAAGTAATTACCTGTCGATCGTAGCAGCTCAGTCAGTGAAATGTAGAGATTACAAAACTAACACACTAAGAGAACATAAACAGTGCATACATAATACGTTTAACTAAACCAATAAAAAACAGCAACAAAAAAACGCCAAAGCATAGCGACGAGACAAGCCACATACGGGTCAAACACCACCCAAAGACAAACCAAGTGCGACATAAAATAAAAAACAGAGTGCGAGCTCAGGCGAAACTAAAATACAGGAACTGCATACCAGGACGACACTAGCAAACATGAGTCAATGCATGGCGAACAGACAACTTAAATACGAGGCAGTGATAGCATAAATAAGAAGAAAAGAGACACACAAGGCAAGTGCGACCTAAAAAATTGCTAACTCCAGAATTACATTACATTCACAGCAATGAAAACTTACACAATTCTGAGTAACAAATAACAAAGGCACTCTTTAAATATTTTTTTAAAAAAAGGCAATTACCTGTCGATCGTAGCAGCTCAGTCACTGAAGTATACAGATCAGACAAACTACACACAAACAGACACAGTGCATACATAATACGTTGAACCAAAAAATAAAAACAGCACAAAAATTAGCACAATGCTTAGCGCCAAAAATAGCCTGATACGAGACAGACACGAGCCAAATACAAGGCTGTTGCGAATTACAAAAAAACACGGTGCGAGCTGAGGACAAACTAGACTTCAGGACCCGCATACCAGAACGACACGCGCAAACAGAAGTCAATGCAGGGCGAAGAGACGACCGAAAATATTACAATTACATGTCAATCGTAGCAGCTCACTCAGTGAAATGTAGAGATCATAGAAACAACACACAAAGAGAACATTTAATAAATTAATAAAAAAAAGTATAATAATTAAAATAAAAGATATAAAGGAAAATACCAAGTAAAACACAATACATTCAACATCTTTATAAAAATGGATATTTGAAAATAACACTATGTTGCACCAACTCGCACATACGCTAAGGGAGGAATACCAATACATAACCAAAATACATAATAAAAGGAATAAACATAACCATATACTACATAAATACATAATCAAAAGTTTGCCATTCAAGAACTTCTACTATTTCCAAAGATAATCAGCAAGTACATACAAAAATATAACAACGTTCGAAATTTAAAAAACATGACACATAAGAAAATATACATTGCTATATATAACATTTAAAACATTACAATTATTAGAAGATCTATCGTTTAGAACAGTACAAAAATATAGTCTAAGTACAGACGGTATAAAATACACAAGTCGCAATACAAAAACATCAATAATACATCCTAATAAATAATTTCTTTAATAAGTATATAAACACAAGTAATAATACATTCAGCTTCATGTACTAAATGTTTTAAAAATTACATCTTACGGGGGAGGAGCCAAGATGGCGGACGGGACAGACGCTTGAGCTCCCGGCTTCGCAAGCCGTCTGGCTTCTTTTTGCAATCCTGCTCACTTATCCTGACCTGCGCCGTCCTACAGCTGTGAAATGCTAACGCTGAAGTTATTGGCGTTCTTCTGGTACCTTTGCCGGCTGATTTGGCGGTAGAATCGGTGTTTTCTCCGACCTTCGGCGCTTCCCCCGGACCCTGCGCAGATGGCCGCCGCTGGACGCCGAGGGACGTGGACGGGGAGAAGAGCTGGGGTGAAGCTGACGACCACGGGGGAGTAGAGCGCTGTCCGGGCGACCGGAGTCGGACCCTTCCATCCGGGTCGGACTCTCTCTCGTGCTGCTGGTGGAGTGGATGACGCTGAAGCCCCTCACGAATAGCTCTCCTCTGCCACTTTGAAGAAATACGGGCGGACTCCATTTTGGTGCGCCTTTCATGCTGTGGACGGCCGGTGCTCGCGGGAGACGTAGAGGGCTCTCACCCAGTGCCGCCTCCGAGTTGTAAACGGAGTTTCCCCGGCGGCTGCATCACTGATTCTTTGGTCACCGTGGTCGCCCCCGTTTCACCACTGATTGCTTGCCGGGGGGATGGAAATGGCGCCTGTTCCTCCTAACGAGACGCTGGCTGATCTCGTATCTACAGTGACTGTGGAACCGTATGCCCCTGTGCCGAGGACCGTATCGAGGGTGCAGCGGGATAGTGCGGACCGGCTTTTAACACGGGGTGACCTGACCTGCGGCGATATCCTGGCCGCCCTCGTGGATTTGAAAGCTGCAATGCGGAGCTCTGCCCGGGCACTGGTGCAGAAAATTGATGAGGCAATGTCCGACGCGGGGCGACCCCGGCTGGATGGTCCCCCGCCGCCCCTGTTTCATCCTGGAGGAGATACAATGTTGCTGACTAAGGGGACGGAGGTGAGGCGTTCTCCTGGCTACATTGTTGTGTGTTTGCCCGTCGACGATGCTACAGTTGCAGAGGCTCCCTCTACTTCGGAAGCTCTGACTTTGCCTACACGCTTTCCATCGTGGCCCGGCTGTTCACTTTCCCTGTCACATGTCCCCCTCGCAGCATCTATCACTGGGGCCCCTGTGTTACGTTACTGCAGTGTTAGTGACCCTGCGGCAATAGGAGTCTTCATCGTTCCCCTTCCTCGTGAACGGCCATCTTGCTTCTTTGTCCTGGTTGAAGGTGACTCGCAGCAATGGACAGGCCTGGAGGAATTCTGCCGGTCCGGACAGGGTTGATGGATTGCCTTTCGTCGCTTTTGTTGGATCGGCTGGCGGAGACCCGGACTGAAAAACATTCTGTAACGTTGGCTGAGTTGTCTTAATGTCCTGTTTTTTGCTTCATGTCACTGTCGTAGTCTCCTGATGTCTACTTCTGCTGTTGGGGGGCGGACTGGGGCCGAACTGAGGTTCTGGGTGTTACCGATTCCGATCTACCGGGTTTATAGTTTTTTGGCACTGTGTTGTGCATGGCGCAGGAGACACTGACGGCGAGGGAGACCGGGAGTTCGGTTGTTGGGTGGGCTCCTCCCCGCTTTTCCTTTTCCTGGGAGTAGTTGATTAGTGTATTCTTCTCTCTCTCCCTATGCTCAAACGTGATTTTATGGACTTTCTTTTCTTTCTTTACTTGTATCTACATTTCGGGTACTCTTTTTGGGGCGACAGACACACTGCTAGGGGGGGGGGGTAGGCCATAGCCTCGGCATGCGTGTAGGGTGGGGGGTCTTCCTCGGTTCGTTTTTTGTTTCTATGGGCCTTCTTTTTCTCTTTTTCTGTTCTTCTTTCTTACGTGCTTTTTCCTGGGTCGGTGGGTGGGTCTGGTGTTAGCAGGGTAGCGGCTGGGGCACAACTCGTTATGTTTCATCATCCTGTGGTTCTAGCTCTGTGCCGCCATTTTAGATATGTTTACTGTTTGTGGAATCTCCTGATGGACGTTACCTGTTTATTACCTAGATGGATGTTCTGTACACTGATCCGTTCTAGCTTCTGTATCTCCTTATATAAAAAATTATTTTAAAATTAACCTTACTACCTCCTGACACTGGGTGCACGTGGATTTACTGTAACACATATTGTATGCTTCTACGTGCTGACGTGCTACCGAGTGGACGTATAATTTGCTACCAAGCTTAAGAAGTGTCGAGGCCGGCCGGATGGTTGTAGGCCCGTATTTGTCTTATGACCAGTGCTAAATAAAGGTTTTCAAAAATAAAAAAAAAATTTAAAAAAAATTACATCTTACCTGTCAAACGACGCAGCAAAAAGAACGAAAGAAGAACACGCCTTTCCTGCACGAACATTCGCACCAATCTGGAAAATTCCCCGGTGACGCACGTCAAACGCAACGCTACGTCACAAAACGTAGCGCTGCGATTGGCTAGAAATTACGTCACACTAAACATTACATCACAATAAAAAAAAAACTAGAAAGCTAATCTCCCTTACGTAACAAACGTAAAGGAAATACATAGCGTACGACATTTTTACATAACAAAAAAAAACACAGTTTAAAAACATTCACTAAACACTTATAATCCCAATAGAAATACACAAATACACACACACATTACATTAAAAATATAAATTAACACATGCAAGACACTCACATATGCAAATCACACATGCAACGCCACTCACACATGCAACGCCACTCACACATGCAACGCCACTCACACATGCAATGCCACTCACACATGCAAAGCCACACACACATGCAACGCCACACACACATGCAACGCCACACACACATGCAACGCCACTCACACATGCAACGCCACTCACACATGCAACGCCACTCACACATTCAACGCCACTCAACCACGCAATGCCACTCACACACGCAACGTCACTCACACACGCAACGCCACTCACACATGCAACGCCACTCACACATGCAACGCCACTCAACAACGCAACGCCACTCACACATGCAACACCAATCACACATGCAACGCCACTCACACATGCAACGCCACTCAAACATGCAACGCCACTCAACAACGCAACGCCACTCAACCACGCAATGCCACTCAACCACGCAACACCACTCAACCACGCAACGCCACTCACACATGCAACGCCACTCACATATGCAACGCCACTCACACATGCAATGCCACTCACACATGCAACGCCACTCACACATGCAACGCCACTCACACACGCAACACCACTCGCACACGCAACGCCACTCACACAGTGCCACTTTTACCCACACAGCACCACTTTCAGACACACAACGCCACTCACACCCACGCAAGCCCACTCTCACACACGCAACGCCACACTCACCCATGCAATGCCAATCACACACGCAACGCAACTCACACACACAACGCCACTCACACACGCAACTCACCCATGCAACAACACTCACCCATGCAACAACACTCACACATGCAACGCCACTCAACCACGCAACAACACTCACTCAAAGCCACTCACACCCACGCAGTGCCACTTTCACACACACTGTGCAGTGCACAATAGGTCTCGCAGTAGGAAAGTTGGAGATATTGGTTTTGTAAATCACAAAGCCCTTTATGTTTTAAACATGCAAAATAAAAAAAAAGGCACTGTTATTTGCAATTGTAATAGCTCCAACTTTCCTACTGCGAGACCTATTGGCAACGCCAGTGCTTGTTAGCATAGGAGACTCCTTGCCTGCACTGCAGCCGAAGCTGTTGACTTCATGAATTGGCCCCCTCCTGGGAGAATCACCCAGACAAAGGAACGGGCACAAAGGGAAGATCGGAGTGGAGCGAGCGCCCCCCCTGGGATGGTGCCGCGCCCCCCCAGGGGGGGCGCGCCCCACAGTTTAAAGAACCCTGCTCTAACGTAAGCAACAGTAAGGAAAGTGTTGGGCTCTGGAGGGGTCAAATGCATCATTCCACCTCCAAATTAAGCAACAGTAGGGAAAGTGTTGGACCTTGGAGAGTCAAATTTACTATTCCCACTTCACCATAAACAAAAGTAGGGAAAGTGTTGGATTTTTGAGGGGTCAAGTTCAATATTACCACTTCAATGTAGGCAATAGTAGAAGATGTCATTTATTAGCACTTCTACCTGAGCAACAGTAGGGAACTGTTGGACTTTGAATGGGATCTGATTTACTATTCCCACTCTAAGGGCCTGATTAAGAGTTTGGCTGTGTGGGAGTGGGCCACTGAACCACCGCCCGCTTCCACACAGCCAAACCTCACCGCTGGCCACCTGCCAGATTACGAGTTAATTTGTGGTCTTGCGGAAGGTTCTTTGGTATTCCCACTGCGGTGCCTATTAAAAAGGCACCACAATTGGGGTGCCAAAACCCGTTTCTGCATGGCATGGACTGTGTAGTCCATGCTGTGCAGGAAAGGGGATGCATGCAGACAGGTGGGCACACCATGTGCCCCCTGCATGCATCCTATGGCTCTAAGACAACAGAGAGCCCTGTAGAGTTCCCTTTGTTTCCTCACCACCACAGTTTTCATGGTGGCCTCACTGCCAAGAAAACTGTGGTGGGCGGTAGGAAACTCCATATATGCTTGGCAGCATATTGGAGCCTCTGACCACCGTGCCACCGCCAGGTTTCGTGGATCCTTGGCAGTTGCAGCAGTCTTATGGCAGTCCGACTGCCATAGTTGTCATACCGCAGTCAGACTGACGCAATGGCAGTCTCTGACTGCCACCGCACCACCACAATAACACACAACCACACAACAAAATAATAAAAAATTATCCTATATTGCAACTTAGCGCCACATGTACGATCGAAGCATTTTGCAACTTCCTAATTGTGTCTTGTTGTGAAACGCAATTAGGAAGTCAAAAAAAGCGATGCACTAATGTATCTCAGACACGTTTTGTAATTCCCAAAGGGGTCGCAATTGACCTACCTCATCAATATTCATGAGGTGGGCCTCAATTTGCGACCCATTGGGAATTGCTAAAACACCGGAATTGAGACCTGCTGGGCACAATTTTTTAAAAAATACTTTCCGGTGATGTGTCTTAAAAAGAAAATTAACTGTTTCTGTTTCATTTATTAAGAGTACCACTGCTTGCTCGCAATTTTTTTTTTTACTTCCCTACAAAAGGGAATGGATCCCCTTAGGACCCCTTCCCGTTTGCAACTGGCTTACCACCTACTACAAGTAGGTGGTAACCTGTGATTGTTTTGTGACTGCCTTCCGGTTGCAAAACAATTATACATCCCCCTGCGACTCAATATTAGGAAGGGACGCCCTTGGCATGCCGCTTCCAAATACGGACTTGCAAACCTTATTTTTGCAAGTCGGTAATAAGTTACCAACAAGCAAAATAGGGTTAGTACATGCTTAAAAAGGGCATATGTGTGGTTAAAACAGACGTACATTTGGCGCTATAATACTACAAGGCACTTAAAAATAATATTCGAACCTTAATTATTAGCACAATATTCTTGACTTCAGGATGTTCTGACATGATATTTGCATTATTCGATACTTTGGAAACAATATGTGGGTGCAACACCTGGGTGCCATGCGATCCACATATT
Organism: Lissotriton vulgaris; assembly: GCF_964263255.1. Lineage (NCBI taxonomy): Eukaryota > Metazoa > Chordata > Amphibia > Caudata > Salamandridae > Lissotriton > Lissotriton vulgaris. The sequence goes on along the minus strand of NC_141696.1, from coordinate 1,261,874,901 downwards.
GGCAGACTCCTCCCATGATACTAATATGTAAGGAAGTGTTTTTTCTAAGGTGTACCCATCTACCCAGTCTTGACATCAAATTTGGATTCTTAGAACAACCACCATCTTAATAAATGATGAGGACAAGATCAGAGTCCGATAGCAGAGAGGAGTTGGCTAACTGCCTTGATTTCGTAGAGCACTCGGATATGGAGGTCTACCACTAAGACATAATGGCAACCTTATAAGACAATCAACAGAGTTCTACACAATGACAAATGGGACTGAGACTATCTGTAGCAATCCACACTTCATGTCATACTATTGGCATAGAGATATCGGAAGGCCCAGTGAAAGCATTCTTATAAGCAGACGATATCCTGTAGACAACTACCAAACCGTCGACTCCATACCAGCGATTTAGTCTCTCATACATTCTTTGCCCAGTTTTTGGGATATAAAATTAATTGTTATTTATATATTTTTTAAACATATATTCTTACTAATATAATGTTGATATGGAGGACCACGGTGTTCTGGTAGTTGATATTTAGGAACTTTACATTAAATCTAACTAAAATTGATATGTTTGTTTTTGATATTTTGAGAACGACATTTCAGTGCAAAGATATTTTCGTGCTCAAAACTTTGACATACAACCATAAAACCAACGGTTCTAGAATCAAAACAACAGAGTAACCACCTAATATGAGAGCAAAAGCGGCATAAAAGGATAAGAGCACTTTAATTACCATCATTAATGTATTAACTAATTAGGAACTAATTAGGAAGGCAAGAACATTTGCTCAGTTAATCTATAATGGTTGATACTGGGGATTATCATGTGTCCAAGAGCTCCAAATGTTGACATATTGGGGCACAAGAACACAGAGATGAATGGAAAATTGGTCCAGTATCACACCATTTGTTCAACTGAGTAAACGGATTAGCATACATTAGTAATTTGCACAGGTTTACTTAATTTGGTGAAATGGAAACACAGGGATAAGATCAAATGTAATTTTCTAAATGTAGTTGTTTTGCATTAAGTAGATGAGATATTTTGCATAAACATACTCGGCCACTGTATGTCAGAGATGTTCCATTATTAGTATATTTAAGTGGCAATGTGCAACATTTATAACAAAAGTGTTTGACGTGTGTGAGAAGGGTGTTGATGCAAAAGTAATATAGTACAGCTAATGTTTGTTTCTCCTTTCTTTTCTTTTTGTGTGAAAATGCTAGGCCTGTCAACTCTCTGAAAACCCGGGAAAGAGGAGAGTGGGCGATGGACACAGTAATCGTTAAGAGAAAGCACTCTGACACTTGAGCACACTTACAATAACAACCTTTTGAGCTGCTAGTCAAAATTAAATGTGAATTTGTAGCAGGTGGCATTAAAGAAAACATCACTAGCGAACAAAGGCTATAAGAAACTGGAACTAATATAGTTTTTTCCGATTTTTACACGTTTACGACCTTGTTTATAATTATTAGGGAATAGGATGGGGTGAAAAAGGTAGATGCACTTAGCATCTTCTTGTTTGAAGCTGACTTGAACTCTAATTTGTCTATCAGTCTCTTTGAAAGCAGAATCAGGGTACGCTAGTGTCCAGTCGAACCCGTGTTTCCTGGGAAGCTGCCATGAGTCGCTAATTGCTAAAAATGCCTCATGGAATAGCTTGGCTCCCTACATACATGTATACTTTCAACCTGGGTGGATACTGAAGTGTGTGTTCGTACCATGAGTAATAATAATAATAATAATCCATTCGTATGCTTACTTCCGGATTTTTTATCCCCACACCCGTTGGTCTCTCAACCATACCACATTTCAGCTACTTGTTTGTAAACAATCGATCTGCAACAAGCGTCAGCTGCTTGCAATCAAGATGCAGCAGTAGTTTGACCATTAATAAATATAATACCTCTTGATAAGTATTAACACTTTGTTATACACAGTTCAGTCTGGGGCAGCTTTGGGGTCTTGGGGGTAGATGTATCAACATACCCCTTTGCGATTTCTAAATAGCAATTTTTAAGGAATCGTTATGTAGAAATCGCAAAATGGCATGTATGTTAAAAATTGCTATTTATTTAGCGATTTCTTAATCTTCCTTATTTGCAAATTCGCAATTTGCGAATTCGCAATTAAGGAATAATTTCCCATTCATTCCTATGGGCCAGGAGGTCTATAGGAATGATTGTGAAATTAATCTCAATTTGCGATTCGCAATTTGCTAATCGCAATTTGAGAATAATTTCAAGGGTGCAGGGGTGTCTCAAGGACACCCTGCGGCACCCCTGTAATGTACATGTGTGTGTGCATATGGCGCACATACTTGCCCTATGGGCATGTGTGTGCATCACATGCCACCTTCAAAAATGCCAAATTGTGCATTTTTAAAAGAATTCGCAAATTAACATCAACTACAAGTTGGTGTTAATTTACGATTTCTTAACCAAAATTCGCAAATGAAAAATGCTACATACATAGCATTTAAGGAATCGCAAAATTGCGATTCCTTAATTTGAGACTTTTTGGTGCATGCCAAAACATGCAAATATACCATTTGCGATTCGCAAAGGCCGAAATTATGCGAATTTCGGCCTTTGCAATTCGCAAAAGGCTTGATACATCTAGGCCTTGGTCCGGAGTGTGTATATGCGGAATGTTTATATGTGTTGAAAAGTTCATCACCATTCCTTTTATGTTACTTGCACATTTTCTGCCGCTGTCAGTGGTTATGCTCTTAGACTCAGTACTACAATTGTATTCTTTATCAACATGCCTCAGACAATAAATCATCACCCAACTAATTTTATTCATCTTAGCACCAGACATCCAACTTTAGCAAGACCGCCCTAAGCCCAACGTCTTGCTTTATCTGGAGTTTTTCAAAATCTGGCCACATTTTGTTACAAACATATTTGCATAATAGAATGAAAGTTAGCTTTGCATATGTATATATAAACACCGACAGATTCAAACCAATGTACTATAAACACTGAACATCAGCTTTCTTTGTATGCAGTGAACACTTTGCATATAAAAAACAACTATAACAGTTTATTTATAGTGTATTGAAACACAATTCATTGCTGTGTTTTCACTAGTGACAGAGTGCTCTCACAAAGAGGTATTTTATTCTGTAAGGGGTTCATTATTGAGAATAAATAGACCTTTGCTTTACACTCGTAAAATGACAATACAAAGAAGAAGGAATTGTTTTCAATTAAATTAAGGAGTAAATGTGGATGTACTCCAGCATGACTGTAAATAATATTAAATTGTTGTGTAGTTCCTATAAACGTGTATGGGATCTGCGTGTTTAGACAACATAGACTGATTCCAGACACACCCACCGGGTATGTTAGCCTGTATATCAACTAGCTTTCAGTGCCTCTTAACAAGGAGAGGATAATTCTTGGCAACTATAGTACATTAAAACTCTGTCCCATCAGCAAGGGATTGTGGAAACAGTACAGTACTTTTCGCTCAGTCACTCGTGCTTACTTTGCCTCAGAGAGAGAACACAGAATAAACAGTGGGAAAGTTTTCAATAAGTATTTATTGATCCATCATCATCCTAGTGTAAAATAGGTGTGCGGAAACAACCATTAGACAGAAACAGATATAAATGATTATAAGGACCAACAGAGAAAAAGGATGGTAGATTTCTACCATATTGCTAAAACGATGAATCTAGGCAAGTATGCAAATACATGACAGTAAAATGCGTACTCCTACGATACGACCCTAACTAGATGTACCTAATTGTACCTAGCATGTATGTAGGTGTAGAGCCAAGAATCCCTCTAGGATAAAGTGAACCCCATTAGCTGAAGTGAGAGACTGTGGGACCTCGTCTTGATCTCGAGGTGCCAAGGAGGGCTGTAGGAACACTACAGTCTAGATAGAGCACAGCTTTTGGACAACCAATGTCTCTTTAATTTCCCACAATATGTGCCATAATTGTTAAATAAAAATATATATCACAAATTGTAACTATTCATATTGTTTTTATATTTCAAAACAATTTCATCAAAGTATCCGTATCTGTAACAGCAAAAACTGCTATGATTTTAAATTTTGCTTACAACATAAACATTATACATGTGATAAGGTTCTATAACAGTCTAAATACAATGCATGGCATTTTGCGAACAGAAACAATCCCAATGCTTTTCGGGTTCTTTGCTGAACCCTTCGTCAGGGGATAAGTATAGAATCCTTGCAGTAAAAGTTGAAACAGTATTGCAGTCCTCCACAGCGATCTACAACACAATTATATTTTGATTACATATTGATGCAACTGGAATTTGCACTCTAAAATAACGAAGTAGAAAGATAGAGCTGAAGAAATGTGCTGTTATTGAAAGAAGAATAAAATCCTAAAGAGGAAAGAGGTTAAACCCAACCTGTCATTCTGAAATGCAGAAATCGAAGATTAGAACTAAAGGAGTGTGCTTCTATTAACAAAGAGCATAAGATCCTGAAGAAAAAAGGTCAAACCCAACGTGTCAGTGAAGAAAACAGAAAATGATACATAAAACGACATGTAAATAATCCGCGTGGGTCCTAGTGTGACCTGCCAAATAATAACCAGAGGTCCGTCACTGATAAAGTGCCTAAACAGAGTCCTTATAGCCCAATAAAAATGATAAAGGGTTACATCAACCATTGTTATAAAAAACGCTTACCCAAACGCGATATATTTTCTGTAAGTAAAAAAGTGCGTGTCAATAAACCTCATTATCAATACAGTGAAAATGCATGTGCTCAAAGGCAAACTATCTTACCCGTGTTTTTGGCAAAAAACGGAAAACGTAAACCAACATGTGTCAAGTCAGGAAACTCCTGTAGGTAAACAATGTAGTAACCGACATTGTAAATAATTGCGGTGTGTAAAGGATGCCATAACTTAAACAAGACACAAAAGACTTACAGAGAAGAAGTGCTGCCACTCAGCCTGATATAATAATAATAACAATAATAATAAGTTTTATAGAGAGCCTGGTTACACTGAGGCCAGTGTGTCCCCGCGCTATAATGTGGCTAGCACCAGTCAGTCAGACAATGCATCCCCACCCGTTTCTCTCCTACTAATCTCCTCACTCTCTAACCGGAGGGAAGAGGTAGGTTTTTAGTTGTTTCCGGAAAGTGCGTTCCGAAGTCTCTAAACGCATTTAGGATGGGAGTCTATTCTAGTGGTGAGCAGCTTGTACTCGGAAGGAGCGTCCACCCATCCGAGCTCTTCTAAACCTAGGAACCTTCACCAGCCCTTTCCCGGAAGATCTCGCAGCCAGGGATATATGGGCTCAGCAGTTCCAGAAGATAGTATGGCCCCTTCCCCTGCATGATGCGATGGCTAATCAGCAGGGTTTTATAGAGCACCCGTTCTTTGATCAGAAGCCAGTGGAGGGATTCCAGGGCCTTCTTAGATGATGCTCTTTTAGGTAGCTTCAAAATCATGCGGGCTGCCATATTCTGTATCCGCTGAAGCCTGGTGATCCATCTGATATTGGCTCCTAAGTACAAGACATTCCCATAATCCAATCTCGAGGTAACAAGAGCATGGACCAGGGTCTTCCTGGCCGCAGTGGGGAGTAAATCCAGTGTTTTCTGCATGTTCCTCAAAATACCGAAGCATTGACCAGCCACACAAGTAGTATGTTGCTCAAAGGAAATTTTGCTATCTAACCGGATACTCAAATTCCTGACTTGTTCGCTCGGCGAGGGTAAAGGCCCCAGCACCTGCGGCCACCATGCCGATGTCCACACAGATGGTGCACGTCCTACCACCAGCACCTCTGTCTTGCTGGCATTTAATTTCAAGCAATTATTGGCCATCCAGGCTGCTGTAGCTTGAAGGCACATCGAGAAGTTGTTGGCTGCTAACCCCGTCTGACTGCGCAAGAGACACCACAAGTTGGGTGTCGTCTGCATGGGTTACTACTTGAACCCCAAAACTTTCAGTGATCTCTGCTATTGGTGTTACATAGAAATTAAAAAGGGTGGGGCCCAAGCTAGACTCTTGGGGCACTCCTTGATTCAGCCTGACACCCTTCGACCGATGTGGGCCCTGGGCAACTCGAAAGCTGCAATCCTGGAGGAACGATTCTAGCCACTCCAAAGCTCTGCCACTCACTCCCCCTTTTTTCAGACACTGCAACAAGATGTGATGTGCTACAGTGTTGAAAGCTGCGACTCAAATCCAGAAGCATCAGTGCTGTGGTATGGCCTTCATCCACCAACTTGCGCTGGTTTCTGTTGACAGGAGTAGGGCAGATTAGGTCGAATATGACGCCCGAAAACCTGATTGAGTTGGATGCAGAAGTTTGCAGGGTTCGATGTGCTCTGTCAATTGCTTATTGACAACTTTCTCTGCGATTTTTGAGAAATAGGGGAGGAGGGAGATTGGCCGTCGGTTATCTAGTTGCTCCGCACTGATGTTAGGTTTTTTCTTCAGCGGGAGTACCACTGCCTCTTTCCATGCTGACGGGACACTCCCTGATCCAAATGATAGATCCAGCAGATGGCGTATATGAGGTTCCAGTGTATTTATACTTTCCCTAAGTATTTTTGCGGGCGCCGGATCATTGGGGGAGCCTGTTTTAATTTTGGATGCTGTCGATTAGGATATCCTCTTGGGGAGTACTGAAGGATACTAGTAACTCAGTTCCTTCAGATTTTACAGTAGCATCTTCTGTCACACCTTTTGTTCTAGCCTCCACCGGAAATGAGGAATACATTTTCCCCACTTTATCTGCAAAGAATTGGGCCACCCGGTCGCAGGATTCCACAGCGCCTTCCAAAGGAGCGGCAGTGCTGGAGAGGGAGCCAACTTCCTTACACACAGCAAACAATTACCCTGGGGCCCGCACCGGGCCCCCAAAGGCATTCTCTGCATGTCTTTCCATGGCGGAGTCTCCACCATGGAAAGGCATGGGACCGCCATCATCGTAATATGGATGGCGGTGCCTGCAAGGCATCGCCACCGTATTGCAGGTCTTTTTTGCCCAGTAGGTAATCAGGCTGATTGCCTACCGGCGGAAAACTGGGGGCTGGTCTTTCCGTCCGCCTGGGTCCCCACCGCCATCGTAATATGGAGGAAGGAAATGTTAGGTGGGTGGACGAAAATGGCGATCCGCCCGCCGTCCTAATGGGCCCCATAGTTCTTTACAATATCTATTTTTTAATTAGTGTTATGTAGTTTGGTTTATGTAAATGTATGTGATGTCCTTTTTTTGTATAAGTATTTATGTTTTTTAATATATGTGTTACATTTTTAGTAGTTATCAATTTTATTTTAATTAAATGTCGCGATTTTTAGTTCTGTAGCAGGTTTTGGGTTTATAGGGGAATAGGGAGGGAATTTAATTATAATAAATTAATGATTTTTTAAAATTTAATAATATTGATTTAATTGAAATTTTATAGTGATAAATTTATTAATTTGAAATTAATTATTCATTGTTTTTTAATTACCATTAATACATTAATTAATTGGTAATTAATTATGGCAATTGTGTTATTTTATTTAGGTGCGGGTTGTGAGGTTTATAGGGGTAAAGAATGAGAAATACATTTTTGATTAATGAATAATTAGTTGTTAATTTATATGAATTAATTTATTGAAAATTATTTATGGAAATTGTGTTATTACTCTTAGGTGTGGGTTATGAGGTTTATAAGGGCGAAGGTTGACAAGTCATTTTTTTAAATGAATTAATAATTAAGTGATAATTTATATTATTTAATTGATTGTAAATTAATTATGGCAATTGTGTAATTAATTTTATGTGTGGGTTGTGGGATTTATAGGGGTAAAGGGTGGGAACTAATTTATTTGTAATTAAATATTATTATTCATTAATATTAATTAATCAATTGAATATTAAATATGGAAATTTTTTAATTAATCTTAGGTGTGGGTTGTGGGTATCTAGGGGTAAAGGGTGGGAAACAATTTATGTTTAATCAATTAATAATTAGTTGAATATTATTAATTAATTAAGTAATATTTAATTAGGATATTTGTTTATATTTTTTTGTGTGGATTTTACTTTTATAGGGGTAAAGGGAGGAGAGTAAATCCATTTTACGTACTTTATCATTAGTTGTTAAATACTATTAGTTTTTTAATTGAAAATAAGTTTAAATTTTGTAATTAATTTGTTTACAGTTTTATTTTAGCTGTACATTGTGGGGATTATAGGAGCAAAGTGTGGGAAGTTAATTACATTTTATGAGTTTTAATTTGTTTTTTAATTATAATATTTCTTAAATTGGTAATTAATTATGTTAATTATGGAAGTACATGTTTTTTTATAAATTTAGATGTGGTTTGTGAATTGTGTGGTCTTATAGGGTAGAAAATAAAAAAAAGTAAATTTATATAGTAATGTTTTTGTTTCTAAATGATTTGTAATGAAAAATATTTATTTGTTTGAAATTTTTTTTGATCTTATTTAATATAATATTTATAGGTATTTGTCATATGTATTTAACATTATGATATGTTTTTTTTTAGATTAAATATATTTATATATTAAATTTTAACATATTTATATCTTTATTTATTTAGTTTTTTAAATATTTTGTTTTTAGTTTTGAACTGACTATAAAGAGAATATTAATTGTTACCCCTTCGCAATCCAATACTTTCTCTACTGTTGCACTCACTGGAGTGGGAATAGTAATTTTACCCCTCTGCTATCAAACACTTTCCCTACTGGTACAGTTATTGGAGTGGGAATAGTAATTTGTACCCCTCTGCTATCCAACACTTTCCCTTCTGTTGCACTGAATGGAGTAGGAATATTAATCTTTACCCCTCCGCTATCCAACACTTTCCCTACTGTTACACTCACTTAAAGATTTTCCTGGTCTTCTGGTCTTCTGCCTCCTATGTACGACACCTTTGTACATAGGGGGCAGCGTCAAATACAATGGGTGTTGTGAAACGCCCACCGCAACACCCACTGCATGCCCCTTTCATGCTAAACATAGCGTGAAAAGGTGCCTTATGTACAAGGCAGCGTTAAGCCACGTTAAGTGGATTAACGCTGCCTTATACATAAGGCAAGGCCCCATCGCAATGGGAATGTCACAAAAAGTGACGTTCCCGTGGCGATGGGGGCTTGTACATATGCACATACGTTTGCTCACCTCCACTGTCTGCTTTCCTATCAAAGTCTTTAAGCGTAGGATTAGGGCAGTGCCATCCACACCGAGATAGAAAGGGACAAAGTCTTTTACCATTTCTATAGCAAACATTTTAAGCATAGGATTAGCACAGTGCTATTCTTGCTGAGCTATAAAATTGCCAAAGCCTTTTTTCACTCCAAGCACAGTTTTACAGCTTTGGATTTGAAATGAAAAAAAGCAACCCCTGACACATGTTTTGCTCTCATTAGAGCTCTTCAGAGAGGTGCAGCTTTTTCCAGACACAAGGGAGCACCCATTATAAGTCAAAACAATTCCCTTTCAGGCATAGAGTGAAACAAAAATTATACAAAATAAAGAAGCAGAGAACTCTGTGTAGTTCTGGGGAAGTGAAGGAAGTACTGGCAAGACCTGCCTGGGTCCCGAGGGTTGGGTATCTGGTCAGGGAGGAAATTGTGGACATGAAATAATTTGCAACATCCTACCCTGTACCAGTCCTGGGTCTTGAAAGTTCCAGAACTGACTTCTTCCGCCTCTTTCCAGCCGCAAAGACAAAATATTTGTCTCCATTGATCTGATCAAACTACACTATGTGGCCGATTCTCAACAGTAAGCCACATGGGCTCTTGGGTAGCTACCTGCCTCCTCTTGTTGCCATGCAAGAAGTCTGGATGGAACTTTTAATAACTAATGAAGCATCTACTCTCTAATGAGAGACAACCATCAACAACAATGAAGTATGCCTTCTACCAGCAACTGTACAGTCAACTAGGACAGAAACATGAATTCAATCTGGAAACCTGAAAAGAATACGGTCAACATCGATTCACTACAGATCAAGTCTGCTCCCAGTTCTATAAAACCTGCTGAGCTGCCAAAAATAGATTGGGCTGCCTCTGGATAATTCATCGATTTTGATGATTTCTCTTCAGATTTGTATGGCCCACTGCTACCTCTACCTTTCAAGTGTGTTTCTTCTATCTTTGGCTGAAAAGGACATATTTTGTTTCTTCATGGTTACACCTTTGGATTACAATGTTGTTACTTTTCCTGGTCCATTGGATTGGTTTTGTGACAGACTTTTTCCTACTTCCGAATGGACACTATCCCCCAGAATGCTCTGTAGTACAACTGGTGAACTTGGTTCTTAACACCTTGGCTGCTAATGGTTTTCCCCTCCTGTGCTGAGCCTCGTCGAACCCCATTGTTCACGACGAGCTCAGCTCGTCATAAGCACAGCTCCACTGTGCCTCATGACGAGCTGAGCTCGTCATGAGCAGCGAAGGGGTTAAACCACATCTATCATCATACAGAGAATGAAGAGACCTTTCCCTAATGAACATTTCAGCCATTTCAGTTCCTGATGGGTTGTTTGGGATTGGGTATCATATGATGTGCATGGCCCCACTGAATTTTTTCAAATTCAATACCTGTTTAAAATATCATTGAATAATGTCATTACCACTAGTAGTGTTCCTGACAATTGGGACATTTATACAGAGCATGACATTCTATAAGATCTAGAGCATTGTACAGTGTTTTCTTCTAAAGAATTGTATGAAGGTATATCTAATCATGATGGAAAGTTTTGTTTTCAACATTACAGTCATAATTTTCTGCTTAATGCAAGTATTCTAAGTGCTGTTTTCAATTACGCACAATGGGAACATTGCCCAACACCGCCACGGGAAGTTCACACACATTTGCACAGAAGTTTGCTTATTTTTACGTGTCTGATACATCTGACCCTGCCTCTTATTATTATAGGCTTGCACCTACACCTGCAAAGAAAAATATGCTGACTGAGACCAAGCTGATATATTCTGCATCTTTTCTTTCCCAGCTGTCTCTACAAGGTTTCGACTTTTGGAGGGACACTATAAATGTAAAATCAATTTGGGGACAAAAGACTGCCAAGTTCAGAGAACCGAGGACTTGTTTATAGTGTGTGTCTGATACCACAAGAAATTATTTCATGGATAAAACTATGCAACAAGCGACAAGTCTTGGATTAGATAATATGAAAGATTTGAACACACCACTCATTCCCACATTTGCACATTTTGAGAACTGACAGCAATTTCCCAAATACAGTGAGGATACATTGGATACCATGCTACATAATGGCATATACAATTCATCAGGCCCCAATTGGAAGGAATGATTAGTTCGCCCACTAGACACAAATGGATGTCAGGAAATATTCCTAGATGACATAGAGGGATTTAAGACAAACAGGCCGGACATGCTGTACATACAGTCTGAGCACTCATCTTACACCTACACAACCCCAGTGGCCAGAACAATGCCACCCTAATAGAGAACCTCGCCAATATCGGACTCAAGCAGCTAGTGACCACACTGAGCCACACAGCTGGTAACACACCCAACCCCGTATTCTCCGGCAGTGGGAACATTACCTACAGCCACACCACCAAATTCCTCTGGACCAACCACCACTGCGTACATTACCCACCGTACACCAACGCCCTCATGGCCGCTGTCGCAGCCAGAACAACGTTACCGGAAAAAGGTCTTGTCGACCTCCTCAGCACAACCCCCCCGCCAACAACAACAGAGACCAGCGCCGCAGCTTGAAACTTTCTATAATCGATCTCTAACTGCACCGACAGTCTGGCACCCCTCACGGAGACACCAGGCAAGCAACACTCTAAGAAAGCTAGCTGATTCACCTCCACCATCCACGAGTCGAGAAGAGGTGAGAAACGAGAAAACCCCGGAAAACCACGTAACCTTCAAATCCGCCATCAACGCACACTTCTCAAAACCACAAAGAAAACTGCCCAAGACAGATTAAATGCCAACGCACACAATAGCAAAGAACTCTGCCATAGTCAAGGAGTTTTCCAGGCCCAACAGCGAGACCACAGACACCCTCCCAAGACCTCTGCAATAAAGTCAGCACCTTCTTCCACCAGAAGATCAGGCATATCTATGACAGCTTTGACACCCAAGACTCCACCACTACACCAACCACCACTACACGCAACCATGCGCACCCCAACAGATTGTGCTCAACTGGACTTCGCTCAACACAGACGACACACTCAAGATCATGAAGAGCATTCACTAAGGAGCCCCATCGGATCCTTGCCCGTACCACATCTTCCATAGAGCAGCCACCTCCAACTCCCACCAGCTTCGCTGCACCATCAACTGCTTCATTGAAACCGCCACCTTCCCCGACGACTACAAACATGCCAAGATCAACCCCCTGCTGTGGAAACCATTCACCGAGCCGACAGACCTCAAGAACTTCAGACCTATCTCCTTCTTCCCCTTCCCAGCCAAAGTAATCGAGAAGGCCATCAACGCTCAACTCTCCGAGCTCATCAAAGCGAACCACGTCCTGGACACCCCCCAATCCGGTTTCTGAAGTAACCACAGCACTGAGACCACACTCCTTGCCGCCACCGACAACATCTGCTGCCTCCTCGACTAGAGTGAAACCACAACCCTCATCCTACTGGACCTCTTGGCCGCCTCCGACACCATCTTCCACCGCACCCTAATCACGAGTCACCACAACACCGGCATCCGCGACAAGGCACTGGACTGGTTTCACTCCTTCCTGACTGGATGAACACAGTGAGTCAGACTACCCCTGTTCCTCTCAGAACCTACAGAGATCAGCTGTGGAGTGCTCCAGGCTCCTCCCTGAGCCCCACACTCTTCAAGATCTACATGGCTCCCTTCGCAGCCATCGTCAGAAGCCAGGGACTCAATATGATCTCCTACGCTGATGACGCCTAGCTGATCATCTCCCTCACCAAAAAACCACAGCCGCCAGAATCAACGTTAGCAACAGAAAGAAGGGAGCAGCTACCTGGATGCAAGACAGCTCCAAGACAGCTGCCTCAAGCTCAACTCGGACAAAACCAAAGTACTCATCCTGGGACCCATCCCTCAGCCTGGGACGACTCCTGGTGGCCCACCGTACTTGGAACCCCTCTTACCCCTACGGACCATGCACGCAACCTTGGCATCATTCTGGACTCCTGCCTCTCAATGAAACACCAAGTCATTGTAGTATCCTCATCCTGCTTCCACATGCTCCGCCTGCTTCGTAAGACATTAAGATGGTTTTATTTATTTTTTTGTAAAGCGCGCTATCATCTCAAGAGGCATCCTGGCGCTGACAGCATCAAAAGCAAAAAGAAGGGCGGCTGGTAGGAGGCTGAAAATTAGAAAGAGAATTAAAAGAAAGTTAAAAGGAACGGGGAAAAAGCCAAGTTTTTAGCTGCCTTCTGAAGGCAAGAAGACAGTTAATCTGCCTAAGTTCAGTAGGCAGCGAGTTCCAAAGCTTGGCCGCAGCCACACTCTATGATCTGCCTCCCGCTCTAGATCTTTTAAACCTGGGTACAGCCACCACCCTGGCCGAGGAGGAGCGCAAGTTACGGGCCGGTACATACCACAAAAACATCCTTTGAAGTCGGACTGGGCCCGTCCCGTGAAGGGCTTTGAATACATAGGGACTTAAAGGTCACCCTTTCCCTCACTGGAAGCCAGTGCAGCTGAGCCAGAGCCGCTGTAGAGGAGGATCTCGTTGGCCAGCCTAAGGCAAGTTTAGCTGCTGCAGACTGGAGTCTCTGAAGCCTATCCATGAGGTAGCTCGGGGATTCCAGCAATAACGCGTTACAGTAGTCTAACCTACTGAGCACGGTGCAGCGTACCACCTCTATCCAAGCAGTAGGCGGTAGCAGTGGCAAGATTTTTCTCAAGAGGCGGATAATGATCATACAACTAGCTGCCACCTTAGAGACCTGCGCCTCCAGGGAAAGGTCACTGTTGAACATAACACCCAGGTTCCGAACTACCTTCACCGGCTGGACCAATGAAGAAAGGTCCTCCGGCCAGAAATTACAAGGTAAGGAAGGACTTATCCTAGGCCGATGGGCAGTATAGCACCTCGGTCTTCCCTGAGTTAAATTGCAGCGAATTGGCTCCCAGCCATTCTGCAGTAGCTCGCATGCAGTTGTGGAATTCCTCCAGGGAGGTAGAATCATTCCCCTCCAAGGACAGAATCAGCTGCGTGTCATCAGCATAGTTCACGATTTCGATCTTAAAGTGTTTGATGACAGCTATTAAGGGCTTGTAATGGCTGGATTTTCTGAGTAGGTGGGATCAGCCCCCAGGGGCCCCTCCAACCCAGCCAGAACGTACTCACCTTCCCTCCTCAGGACCACCTATCCAGGCACCTGGTACCTACCTGAGGATGGGGAACTCGCAATATACAAGCTCATATTATTAAAAACACCACTAAATCTATAGGGATACTAAGAATACTCACTGATTACTAGGGATATCCATACCCTACACCACACTTATTCACATCAGTTGGTCTCGCGGCCACCCTGACCCAGACCGTTCTACCCTAGGGCAGATATGACACACAATCCGGTGCGTCTACACACGGGCCTGCAGAACCCAATGCTCTCTTCTCCAAATTGTTTGCAATCCTGCAAAACTACACACTGATCTCCCACTCAGTGCTCTCATTTACTCAAGCCACAATCCAGTGGGTATCCACACTGGTAATCCTCCCCGGTGCTCTCATTAACGCCGCATATCAACGACGACCACATTCCTATGAACACCTATACATATATATATATATATTGGGAAGTCTCTTCACTAGGGTCTGCTACTACAATAATAGTATGGGATGGTGTACTAACTTAGTCCCTTGGTTGCAAGTCTCCTCTCTCCCTCACTATTACTTACCTGATCAGGGGTAGCATCTGTTCAAACAGTAATACCTATCAGGAGTGATTACCCTCACTGTATGGGGATAAAGATATACACACTATGTGACTGAGTTATTTCTTGATTTAAGCGCTCCTACCCCCCTTTTTGATCCATCAGTGGCTCAACAGCAACTGGCTTGAAGCCAGGATAACTTTATCATAAAAGAACTCATGCACACTAATTCACTAATGAATGGGGTCATTTATTATTAGTACAATATAAACCTTTACACAGAACTGACAAAGACTATAGGTAGAACACACCGCTGAAAGAGAAAAGATTAAACATAACAGGAACACTCCGCTGAAAGGGAAAAGATTAGACATAAAGTGTAAGTGTAACTAATGTGATGAAAACAATATCACCTGATTAGTGTGAAGTCTTGTTCTAGCTGTCATCTGGGTTCCTCTCTCGTCTGTGCCTTGGCTCATCTCAGACTCTCTCTCCCTCCTGCACTCTTGGGTACACCTCTGCGCTGATCACTCTGTCTCTGGACTCCTCTCCCCCACACGAACTGTCTCCACCTTCCATCTTCAATCTTAATGGTTCCTGCCGCTCTGATCACCGTTCATTCCACTAGCTTATTCACTCTGTCTCTGCGCCACTGTCCAATTAACTCCATCTGCTCCCATAGGTTAGTCCACGATCTCTCCTCTGTCTCTTCTAAAAGGCATTACTTCAGACTCCAGCTATTCACACCTCCTCCTGATAAGCAACTGCTTCTGACTGCTTCCTTCAGTTCCAGCTCACTATTCAACTCAGCTCTTCTCCAGCTTGAACCCTCTCTCTCTCTCTGCCAACTCCACTCCACTGCTGGACTCTCTGCTTGACTCCCTCTGCTCGACTCCCTCTCTGCTTGACTCTCTGGCTGACTCCGCCTCTGCACTTCACTGATATAGAATGCTGTTTCCTCATGGAAAGTTCCAGCCAGCAGCTTCCTCCCACCAATCCCATGCACCAGGCTCCTTGCGCTAGACGCTCCCACAGTGACCAGTCTGCTTGTTTTGTCTAGAGACCTGAGCCCGGGAACAATTCCTGATTAGATTCAGCTCTGGCCGGTTCTCTCCGGTCCGCTTAGGGCGAACAACAGTTATAACTATAAACTTTGCCTTTGCCCTGAAAAGCCTCTCAGCTTCATCAAGATGGAGTCCCTCTAGCTCTAGGCCTGTAGGCCTGAAAGGGGTGAAATGCTCCTTAGCTCTGTCAGAATACCTACATAAACCATACCAATGTGTCTAATATGTCAAAGCCAATAGGCAATAGACCGGTTAAAGTCAAGAATAAAGGCATATTTAAGCAGCTATCCTCTTCTAGATCTGGAAAAAAGGGCTTAAAAAGACCAACACAGGCTAAGAATACCTATACTAGATGCGAGCAAGACTAATGATCTATATCACTGCTAAATAAAGCCAAAAACTCTGCCATTACATTGCACCCCTAGATCCTTATCTTGCGAGCATCAGTAAACAACAACAACCATCTAAACAAACATCAACATAATCTATCCAACATAGGCTAAGAATACCTATCCTAGATGTGAGCAAGATTAAGATCTATATCACTGCTAAATATCTCTGCCATCCACCCTTAGATCCTTATCTTGCGAACATCTTATAAACAATAACATCTAGATAAACAAACATCAACACAATCTATCAACAAATCAAAACCTAAAAAAAAACTCCCTAAAAACAATGACAACCCAAGGAAATTCCACCTGAAACTCAATTGTAGGGAATAGAAACCTAAAAACAAATCAAAGCACCCTTGACTTGAATGCCGAAACATATCTGAGATTGGATCTGATAACAACAGAAACTAACCAAAGCATCCTAAAACTAAATGTGCCTCAACTTCTAATGATAACTGGTGAAATCTAGTGATGTAGGGACTTATGTGTTGAATGAAAACAGCAAGGGGCCTAAATGGGGCCTACTTCGGACAACTTAAGCCTAAATGAGGCCTACCTACTATTGTCAACTTAAGAACTAAATGTGTTTCAACTCCTAATGGGAAAACAACAAAGGGCCTAAATGAGCTCTACGTACTATAGGCAACTTAAGCTAATGATGACTCATGAAACTATTGGTGTAGGGGCTTGTTTGTGGGTGAAATCTGAGAAGTACAGTTTCAAGGTCTGGGCAAACATTAATACATAATCATACTAAAAGACACACCACCCAGAACAATCCAAATTTTAAGGTAACCACCCTTTGATCAATCAAGGTGAAAATGCAAGAACAGTAAAAAAAAAAAACAACCCCATTTCTACAAGATAGCTGGTGTAACATCAAGCTTAGAACAACAAAACAACCATTTTACATCATACTGTGGAACACATGTGCGCACCACCATTCAAAAAAGTCCTTCATTGGCAAAAACTGTTTTGAAGAAAACAGAAAAACTATAATAGGTGACATGTTTTTTGCTTTAAAAGTGGGGCCTGCTTGTCCAAGGGATTATTCATCAAATCCTTTTAAAATTCTGTAACAAATAAAACATGTATGTGGGTTTTTTTTTTTAAGTGGGGCCTGCTCGTAGTGATGTCAACAAAAAATGCAGGCCAAGCAATTATGTAACTCAGTCCAAAGTCTTCAGTGTAGGCCACCACCCTGCATCCTCGGTATCCGGACACTTCCTCCAATGCGGCCATCCATCACCCTTCCGGTCTGGTCTGGTCTGGTCTGGTCTGATTCCATCATCCAAAAATAATAAACTAAAATAAAAACATGAAAGTAAAAAGCTAAAACAAGAAAAGAAGTGGAAGGGGGAGGGACCCACGCACAACCACAACTTCAGCAATCCTAGAAACAAGAGAACAAGTATCATTATTCTTGCAAAATAAAATTTTCCATTTAAAAAGCACCCTGGGTGCCTTTCATTATTGAAAAGAAAATATCCTAATTAATTAAAAACATTCAAAATTTAACTTTTAATAACATTGCGTAGGGCCTAACATACCCTAATCCACACTAAGCCAGCCCCTCCCTTCAGAGCAGGAGCCACGCTACAGTATGAAGCTACTTGAAACACTGCCATATGATGAGCCTCTCTAAACCAGCCCCTCCCTTAAATAAACAAGCCATCCGCGGAAGAAAATTGGATTGTAGCCAATCATAACGAACAGGGACGTGATCGAAACTTGCAGAATGAAGGAAAAAAACTCGTCTGCACAAACCAGCTGGTCTGCCAAGGTTGACAAACAAATACCTTTGCCTGTTCTCATGCCTGATTTGTGCTAACCAACGAAAGCTAGCATTTTAAAAAAAAACAATTCTGTTACAGTGTAATTGCCAATTAAAAGCTCCAGTTTTTAAAAAGACTTTTGTCCAACTAATTCAGCTAAAGGCAAGACATTTAAAATATGGGCACTTATTTAGAAAGGGGCAACTAACTTATGCACACAAGATTATACATTCTGCATTTGGGAAAAAAACGAATTAACATGGTCCATTGTCAGCTGCTGAAAAAGAAATAATTTGTAAAACAACATAAAATGCAGATACATTTCAACATTGTATTTAATTTAAGGTTTTGCTGACACATTTATAAAAGCATACATTTTAATTTACATTTGGGAAAATAATAATGTTACATTTAATGTTCTTTCAAAGGCACATGGTTGCCTTCCACTAATTAAAAGCACATGTTACCATGCACTGTCGGGCAAGATTGATTATACTCAACCTGTGATCATTGCAACCAGCACATTCCTGTCTAGATGGAAACCCTCAAAGAAATAATTAATGAAAACAGCTCCGTAGCGTGCACTCTAACGGGCCATCTTTTTAACATTTCACTCATTTAAAAAAAACACAGCTCTCTCCGTAATCCGACTGGTTGATTTATAACCACATCAGTTCCAAGGCAAACCCACACAAATTCGTAGACGCATTTCAAAAAGAATGTGAAATGAACAAAACCCTTTGCAAAGCACAAGATGGTACCTTTCCGTCAAGAAACTGACAAAACACATAGGCAGACCAAGGAATCAAAAAAAAAGTCAAAATCAAACCATCAAATAATCCTTAAAATAATCCACTGACTTTTATAGTCAGGTCAGATAACCATGCATGTTGACAGCATGTAAAAAAAAAATAAAGACTGCCATCTCAACTCAAGATATTAACCCTTTGGCAGCTCAAGCACAATCATTCCCCAATGTCCATGGATACATGGGAAAATCATGAGCACATTTCTTCACGTTTACAGATGACACGTACACATATTTTCAAAAACGTTATCCCCAAGCACCCGAGAGAGATCCAGCTCTCTCCTGCCAAACGTAATGATAACATGCCCTGTCCAAGCCATGACCACATGGCGCTATTCACAAGCCATATTTACAAGACAAGCTTTTCACAAACAATATATCCAAGGCGCAATGCACAAGGAACACAATAGATCAACATGAGAACATGCACCTCACAAGCCACATTAACATGGCGCTATTCACACGTCATATTTACAAGGAGCTATATTCAAAGAACTCCACAGATCATATTACAATGAACACATTTCACATTGCACAGCATAAGCAAATGCAGCAAGCAATTTAATGGGCAATTTAAAAGCATTTTTTACACACATTTATACAATTGAACCATCACAAAGATGTAACTGGCTTCCTCATGTAATGCCATCCTTCAACTCTGACACTTTAAACACCAAGATGAAAACCATTCCTTCCACACTGAATAAGCCAAATGCCATGATGTAATGCACTCTCCTCACGCTGCAACTGTTCAAGCCCATAGGTCTAACAGGCTACATAAACTGCAACATTACGCCAGATGGAACCAGCGTTCAGGGCACTCCCTCAGAACACATGGGAAACTCTCTAAGCACATGGCAAGGTCACACAGGATTCGTAAGATGACGACTACGCCAGATGTAATGTCTGGCGCTCAGGGCACTCCCACACAACACATGGGAAACAATCTAAGCACATGGCCAGATCACACAGGATTCGTAAGATGACGACTACGCCAGATGTAATGTCTGGCGCTCAGGGCACTCCCACACAACACATGGGAAACAATCTAAGCACATGGCCAGGCACACAGGGTTCGTAAACTGTTCGACTACGCCAGATGTAATGTCTGGATTTTCTGAGTAGGTGGGATCAGCCCCCAGGGGCCCCTCCAACCCAGCCAGAACGTACTCACCTTCCCTCCTCAGGACCACCTATCCAGGCACCTGGTACCTACCTGAGGATGGGGAACTCGCAATATACAAGCTCATATTAATAAAAACACCACTAAATCTATAGGGATACTAAGAATACTCACTGATTACTAGGGATATCCATACCCTACACCACACTTATTCACATCAGTTGGTCTCGCGGCCACCCTGACCCAGACCGTTCTACCCTAGGGCAGATATGACACACAATCCGGTGCGTCTACACACGGGCCTGCAGAACCCAATGCTCTCTTCTCCAAATTGTTTGCAATCCTGCAAAACTACACACTGATCTCCCACTCAGTGCTCTCATTTACTCAAGCCACAATCCAGTGGGTATCCACACTGGTAATCCTCCCCAGTGCTCTCATTAACGCCGCATATCAACGACGACCACATTCCTATGAACACCTATACATATATATATATATATATTGGGAAGTCTCTTCACTAAGGGTCTGCTACTACAATAATAGTATGGGATGGTGTACTAACTTAGTCCCTTGGTTGCAAGTCTCCTCTCTCCCTCACTATTACTTACCTGATCAGGGGTAGCATCTGTTCAAACAGTAATACCTATCAGGAGTGATTACCCTCACTGTATGGGGATAAAGATATACACACTATGTGACTGAGTTATTTCTTGATTTAAGCGCTCCTACCCCCCTTTTTGATCCATCAGTGGCTCAACAGCAACTGGCTTGAAGCCAGGATAACTTTATCATAAAAGAACTCATGCACACTAATTCACTAATTAATGGGGTCATTTATTATTAGTACAATATAAACCTTTACACAGAACTGACAAAGACTATAGGTAGAACACACTGCTGAAAGAGAAAAGATTAAACATAACAGGAACACTCCGCTGAAAGGGAAAAGATTAGACATAAAGTGTAAGTGTAACTAATGTGATGAAAACAATATCACCTGATTAGTGTGAAGTCTTGTTCTAGCTGTCATCTGGGTTCCTCTCTCGTCTGTGCCTTGGCTCATCTCAGACTCTCTCTCCCTCCTGCACTCTTGGGTACACCTCTGCGCTGATCACTCTGTCTCTGGACTCCTCTCCCCCACACGAACTGTCTCCACCTTCCATCTTCAATCTTAATGGTTCCTGCCGCTCTGATCACCGTTCATTCCACTAGCTTATTCACTCTGTCTCTGCGCCACTGTCCAATTAACTCCATCTGCTCCCATAGGTTAGTCCACGATCTCTCCTCTGTCTCTTCTAAAAGGCATTACTTCAGACTCCAGCTATTCACACCTCCTCCTGATAAGCAACTGCTTCTGACTGCTTCCTTCAGTTCCAGCTCACTATTCAACTCAGCTCTTCTCCAGCTTGAACCCTCTCTCTCTCTGCCAACTCCACTCCACTGCTGGACTCTCTGCTTGACTCCCTCTGCTCGACTCCCTCTCTGCTTGACTCTCTGGCTGACTCCGCCTCTGCACTTCACTGATATAGAATGCTGTTTCCTCATGGAAAGTTCCAGCCAGCAGCTTCCTCCCACCAATCCCATGCACCAGGCTCCTTGCGCTAGACGCTCCCACAGTGACCAGTCTGCTTGTTTCGTCTAGAGACCTGAGCCCGGGAACAATTCCTGATTAGATTCAGCTCTGGCCGGTTCTCTCCGGTCCGCTTAGGGCGAACAACAGTTATAACTATAAACTTTGCCTTTGCCCTGAAAAGCCTCTCAGCTTCATCAAGATGGAGTCCCTCTAGCTCTAGGCCTGTAGGCCTGAAAGGGGTGAAATGCTCCTTAGCTCTGTCAGAATACCTACATAAACCATACCAATGTGTCTAATATGTCAAAGCCAATAGGCAATAGACAGGTTAAAGTCAAGAATAAAGGCATATTTAAGCAGCTATCCTCTTCTAGATCTGGAAAAAAGGGCTTAAAAAGACCAACACAGGCTAAGAATACCTATACTAGATGCGAGCAAGACTAATGATCTATATCACTGCTAAATAAAGCCAAAAACTCTGCCATTACAGGGCTTCATATAGATGTTAAAAAGAATTGGGCTAACTGCCGAGCCCTGTGGAACGCCATGCGAGATGGTGGAAAAGGCAGATTGAAAGGGAGGGAGGGACACAGCTTGTTCTCTACCTTGAAGGAAGGATTCAAACCACCCAAGGGCACTCCCCACCACTCCAACATCTCTCAGCCTGTCCAGCAGAATATCATGGTTCACCGTATCGAAGGCGGCTGACAGGTCAAGCAGGATCAAAACCCCTGCCTATCCCCTGTCAGCCCGCCAACGAAGCTCATCAAGTACAGTCACAAGGGCCGTCTCGGTGCCATGAGCTGGACGAAAGCCAAATTGAACATCACTCTACAATTTTAGCAGGATAGGGTAGGAGCGAAATAGGCCTTAAGTTCTTAAGGCAGTCCGGGTCAAGGGAGGGCTTTTTCAATAAAGGGGTCACCATCGATTGTTTCCATTGAGGTAGAACCCTACCCGTAGCAAGTGATTGGTTACACACCCGCCTAAGAGTAGGGAAGAGCTCAGACTCATACTCCTGCCAGATTTTTAAGGGGAGCGGGTCCAGCAGAGATCCAGATGTTATGCCAAAAGCCACTTCCTTGAATTCCTCCGCAGACAGCTTTGCAAATTCTGCAAGGGGCTCAACTCCTCCCATGCAGACAGAGCACCGGGAGTCAACAAGCTGCCACAGTCAGTTATTACCAGAGGTTGTTGTTGCTTCACCCCCAAATCATCAATGATCAGTCTGATTTTATCCTGGAAGAACCTAGCTAAGTTCTCGCAGAGTTCCTGCGAAGGGGGGAAATCGTTCTTGACACACTCTGAACTGGTAAGATTATTTAAGATATTACAAATGCTGCGAGAACTATTCGGGGCGTCAAGAATCAACCTTTGAGAAGTGTTCCACCATGGCTTTATGAATCTCCTTCTTATATTCCCCTCGCTTGGCTTTCCAGTTCATCCTGTCCCTGTCCAGATACGCATACCTCCACTTTCGCTCTGCTTGTTTGCATTCCAGCCGCAATTTTTTGAGGCTGTCTGTAAACCAAGGAGCAGAGGGTCTACCCCTGCTTGTATGAGGTTTAAAAGGAGCAGAGGTATCCAACACTGAAGTGATCTTCGCGCAGAAGGCAGCGTAATTCCCCTCCGCCTGTAAGGCGGGGTGAAACACTCCTCAAACATAAACGTAGGTGACACATCTTTTTTCCGAGCAAGGTCCTTCCAGTCCCTACTAACATATTCCCTTACTTGACCAGATGACCCTGCTATAAGCGCGTCAGTCTTTACAAAGAACTTAATCAAAGAGTGATCGGTCCAAGCCATGGGTAGCACATCCCAAATAGTGAGGAGGTTGATCTTGGAAAAGATCAAATCCAACCGATGGCCTCCTTTGTGTGTAGGTTGTAAAATACGCTGGAAAAGACCAAGAGCCTCACACGAGTGGATTAAATTAAGAAAGCCTGTATTCAGGGCGCCATTCAGCCAAAGGTTAAAGTCCCCGAGAATCACCAAATGTGTATGACTGACAGCCAAGTTTGAAAATAATTCCAATAGCACCTGCTGCTGGGCAAGCGCAAAGACTCCCGGAGGTCTATAACAGATAATACATGTCAAAACAGGTCTCTGGAAATCTTATTAGAGAAGCCAAATAACTCACAGCCATTACACTCTTCCATGTTAATGACATTCAAATTAATAGTATCTCTAAAAATCACACCCACCCCACCCCCTCCCACTAATCCTGGGCTTATGTTGCATTTTAAACCCTGGTGGGCAGGCATACCCAGCATCAACTTCACAGCCTGGCACCATCCAGGTTTCCGTCATGCATACAAAATCTAGTTTGTGGGTCTCCAACACCAGTTGAATATCAACACAGTGTTTAGAGAGAGACCTCACGTTCAAAAGCCCCCCAACTAAGGAGTCACCCTTCAGGACGTCCGCTACTGGAGAAGCCATGTGAGACAACAAGATGGTCCCTTTGTCACGTCCTCTCTCACCAATAATAATAAGTTCATTACCGGTGTACCGTCTTGTCCCTCCCTCATCAACAGGGCCCTGACCTGACTCTATAGGAGCAGCATTTCGGGCGCTGGGCGCGTCCTTGGCGCGGACGGGCGCAGACGGGCTTGCCTTTGGCGCGCCCGCTGCGCACGTTCGCTTCAGCATCGGCTTTTGGGCCCCCGTGAGTGCTAGAGACTAGACCACCACTCTTCTAATCTACTACTTCCAATATGGCGGGTCCGCTTGCATGGACGGACCCCTCACTCGAGGAAGATAGCACAATTGAAACGCGGCTGTTCCCGACCCCCTCTGCTCTCAGGAGTACCGAGCGAGTGCACAAGATGTTAGGAACGTGAGTAAGGTAATGTCAGGATCTGACTAAAAATGCTAAAGGAGCAGAATCAGTGCCCCCAAGATGCATGTCACACACAAGATAAAAACACAGCAATTTCAATTTTAAAAATAGCAGAAGCCACAGCAATTTCAATTTTAAAAATAGCAAAAGCCACAGCCGTAGCTCCAACGTAACAACCTCCCGCCTTCGAGCTGCCCGCACAAGCAGCGCGTTCGCTCCAGCATCGGCTTTTGTGCCCCCGTGAGTGCCAGAGACTAGACCGCCACTCTGCTGATCTACTACTTCCAAGATGGCGGGTCCGCTCGCACGGACGGACCCCCCACTCAAGGAAGATAGCACGAGTGAAACGCGGCTGTTCCCGTCCCCCTCTGCTCTCAGGAGTACCGAGTAAGCATGGGCGAATTTTGCGAATCTCGCGTTTGCGAATTTTGCGGATTTGCGAACTCGCAATCCGCAAAATCCGCAAATTCTCGCAAATTTGCGGCTTTTTTTTTTTTGTGTTTGCGCGGGTTTCTGCCAGTTCGCGAGGGTTTTGTACAATTTCGCAAACGGGAACTTACCTGTCGGTCGCAAGTTTTGCGAACTTGTTGTTTCTACGTGTCCAGCCTGTTTGGGACACTCTTCTTCATCACTGCCACTCTCTGTCACCACTGCCACTCTCTGACTACTCATGCCACCCTCTGGCCCACCCATGCCACCCTCTGCTTCATCACAGCACCCTCTGGTTGTCCAGTGTACATTATTGTGGCAAAGCAAAGCACACCTTCCCTGCCTCAAGTGACCTGAATTAATTTGGGGCTGATTAATGTGTCACAGAATATTTTTTTAGCTGGCACCTGCTTCCTTAGTGCTTCCTGATTAGTGATCTTTTGCACTTGCTAAGTGCTTTCATTGTTGCAAAATTAGTTACAACACCTGCCCTGCCCCAACTGACAACAATGAATTAGGGGCTGATTAATGTGTCACTGGATTTGAACTTCCAGCCTGGCTCCTGCTAGTCTCCCTTAGCTGTAATTCAGGATCTTTGTGGCATATGTGTAACTATTCTGAGGGTCAGAGCAGGGTCACATAATAGTTGCAAGTAGGCAACTGAACTCTGGAGGGGCCCCTCATGAAGCACTACAGGAAATGGCTACTAATGATGAGCTTGAACTTTTGAACCTGGTAAGTAGTTTCAGTTTTGCTAAGATCGTATTTCTGCAATTTAGTGCTTATTCGCGGGGCGCAAAGTTGAACTGGGAAGCCGTGAACTCACGCGAACAGTGCGAGCAAGCCATAAAATCCGCTGCTCGCGGATTTGCGGATTTTGCGGGAAATTCGCGAATCTCGCGGATTGCGAATTTACCGAAAATCCGCAAAATCCGCGAGCGGAACGGATTTTCCGCCCATACTTAGTACCGAGCGAGTGCACAAGATGTTAGGAATGTGAGTAAGGTAATGTCACTATATGACAAAAAATGCTAAGGAGCAGTGCCCCCAAGATGTGTGTCACACACAAGATAAAAACACAGCAATTTCAATTTTAAAAATAGCAGAAGCCACAGCAATTTCAATTTTAAAAATAGCAGAAGCCACAGCCGTAGCTCCAACGTAACAACCTCCCGCCTTCGAGCTGCCCGCATAAGCAGCGCGTACGCTCCAGCATCGGCTTTTGTGCCCCCGTGAGTGCTAGAGACTAGACCTCCACTCTGCTGATCTACTACTTCCAAGATGGCGGGTCCGGTCGCACGGACGGACCCCCCACTCGAGGAAGATAGCACGAGTGAAACGCTGCTGTTCCCGACCCCCTCTGCTCTCAGGAATACCGAGCGAGTGCACAAGATGTTAGGAACGTGAGTAAGGTAATGTCACGATCTGACTAAAAATGCTAAGGAGCAGAATAAGTGCCCCCAAGATGCGTGTCACACACAAGATAAAAACACAGCAATTTCAATTTTAAAAATAGCAGAAGCCACAGCAATTTCAATTTTAAAAATAGCAGAAGCCACAGCCGTAGCTCCAACGTAACAACCTCCCGCCTTCAAGCTGCCCGCATAAGCAGCGCGTTTGCTCCAGCATCGGCTTTTGTGCCCCCGTGAGTGCTAGAGACTAGACTGCCACTCTGCTGATCTACTACTTCCAAGATGGCGGGTCCGCTCGCACGGACGGACCCCCCACTCGAGGAAATTAGCACGAGTGAAACGCGGCTGTTCCCATCCCCCTCTGCTCTCAGGAGTACCGAGCGAGTGCACAAGATGTTAGGAACGTGAGTAAGGTAATGGCACAATCTGACTAAAAATGCTAAAGGAGCAGAATCAGTGCCCCCAAGATGTGTGTCACACACAAGATAAAAACACAGCAATTTCAATTTTAAAAATAGCAGAAGCCACAGCCGTAGCTCCAAAGTAACAACCTCACGCCTTCGAGCTGCCCTCATAAGCAGCGCGTTCGCTCCAGCATCAGCTTTTTTGCCCCTGTGAATGCTAGAGTGTAGACCGCCACTCTGCTGATCTACTACTTCCAAGATGGCGGGTCCGCTCGCACGGACGGACCCCCCACTTGAGGAAGATAGCACGAGTGAAACGCTTCTGTTCCCGACCCCCTCTGCTCCCAGGAGTACCGAGCGAGTGCACAAGATGTTAGGAACGTCAGTAAGGTAATGTCAAGATCTGACTAAAAATGCTAAAGGAGCAGAATCAGTGCCCCCAAGATGCGTGTCACACACAAGATAAAAACACAGCAATTTCAATTTTAAAAATTTTAAAAATAGCAGAAGCCACAGCAATTTCAATTTTAAAAATAGCAGAAGCCACAGCCGTAGCTCCAACGTAACAACCTCCCGCCTTCGATTTGCCCCACAGAATCCAGATAGAAGGATACCCATGCACTTATCACCAGTAGACTGGACTACAGCAAACCACTCTACGCCGGCAGAACCCAGAAACATCTAAGAAAACTACAGAACATCCAAAACACTACAGCAAGACTGGTCCTCGACATCCCCGCCACAACCACATGACACAACACCTCCGACAACTATCAACAAGAGAATCACCTTCAAGCTCCACGACACAGGACCAGAATATCTGCCTCGCTTTCCACACACCCGCCAGAAAAATCTGCTCTGCGAAACTCGCTCTGGCCTCCATCCCACAGATTCACAAGGCCAGAACAGGAGGAAGATCCTTCTCCTACCTCACCACCAAGACCTGGAACACCCTACCCCTCCACCTCAGGCAATCTGCATCATTGACCCAGTTCAGGATGGACCTCAAGAACTGGCTCTTGGACTGAACCTCCACACCCAGATGGATCAGCTGCCCCCCCCCCCCGCCTCTAGACCTTCAAGGGTGAGTAGCTGCGCTTTACATCCCCCTTATTGATTGAACTCATTCGGGGATGGTGACAACTTATAGTGTTGGGAAGTTGTGCCTTGACTGGCTAAAGACCTCAACACTGTCTCAAGTGAAAAAACACGTGTACCTTTCATCTGATGACCTGGAACTTAAGGACATTTATTAGGTCCTCGAAAACCACATCAAAAACGCTTCTTGTATGCAATATACACTGAAATATGGAAAGTTTCACAAGTTTGACAGGGCCAATTTTGTAAAAGCTCTAGCAGTGGTTGACAACAGTATGGCCACCTTATCCTCTAGAACATACTCTTTGGGAAACATAGTGTCATTGGCAATAGACATTGTTCAACAAGACAGCATGGGCAATCATAGCTACAGTCTATTTTACTATTGATCTGGACACTTCAAACACTACGTTCTGGTCATGTGCCATGGTGTCATATCAATGTCACAAGTCTATTTCCCCCTTCCTACCTTACAGAACATCAGATATCTATGGCACACTAAGATTCAAAATACACTATGTTACACATAGAAAATCTAGAGAAATTACCTTTCACCATTGCCGAAACACCATCCATGGATTGTATATTTCATGGGTACATCACTTTGCCAATTTTGACATTTCCTGTTCATTACTGTCTTCATTACCACCAAGTGGGCAAATAGGAAGCATTGGGGGAAGGGTTTGTACAGAAGTATTGGGAACTACCTTTCAGATTTCGGTATCGAAATAGGAAAAACTGAAGTGTTTCTCAGCCGATCAGACGGTGAGAATACTTTAAGAGGATCCTTAGTCTGCATGTTTATTTTGCTTCACGAGGTCAGTATTGCTTCTGTGGGAAACGTATCTTGCTACTTGAAAGGTTTCCCGGCAGTCGTGTTAAGTCTGGCTTACGGATTGCTCTCTAACGGGAGTTACCTGATGCTGAACAGTCAACGTTGCTGTGGAATGAAGCAGGGGTTGCCTATCTGGAGACAGTTTCTTCCATTTTCACTTATTGTACACAAGTACTGTTTCCATCTGACCGTACAGTTAAGGAGGCGATGCTTTGGCCTTCGATAAATGGTACCAACGTGCAGTTTGATGTCCTGAGCAAACTGAAAGCCTTACTATTTCAGAAAGAACTGGCCTAAACATCTGCCTAGGAGACATTTGATATTCAGTTTGAAAGGTCCTCTTCAGAGATACAGTCGCTACTCCACACTTTCTCACTACATTTTGGAGTGCTGGTGCACCACATTTTTAACATGTTTGATACGACAGGAATTGTGCACCTTTTTAAAAGCATAGGCTCTGGGTTGGTTAGCACCTCCCAGATAGTTTTCGGAATCATTCCATCCTTTATGCACTCGATGCTCTGAAGCATTTTTATGTTTAAATTTATTTTATTGGTTTCAGTACAAAACACAGGCATGACAATGCAATATGCACGCTCCCCAAGGGGAGAGAGTGCGATCTGGGTGATCATGTCCATCCGGATAGCAATATGAATTGCGGAGAATGCAGGTCCCAGTATGTCACTGAGGAATGAAAACCCTCGTATAGCCCGTAGAACAAGGACAACCATAAAAAGAAGAACCAAGCATTTTTAGAGGTCTTCCACTGGTCCTGCTCCTGATTGTCAGGGCTGTGATTTTATTTTTTCTGCTCCTCAATGAATGTCCCTTTTCAGCAACAAATGGAGCTGTCACTACCACATGTGTTACTGTACTGTGAACACATTGTACATTGCTTTAACGCACCTTTTCTTCGAGAACTGAATGAGCATTGGTCTTATCATTTCGGCCTGTTTGGCTTCAATGCATGCAGCCCATATTCCGCTGTCTGCTGTGTACTTTTGAGCATGCCTTGGACTTGTGCCTGGGAATGCAATTGGTTGAGCCTTTGACATACATGTACTGATCAACCCTTTAAAGGCCAATTGTGTAGCTGTCCACTGAGTATTCCTTAGCTCCTGGCTGCATTCTGTGAGCCTTCCTGGGATGCTTATGCACCTGGTGAGTTGGGTCTTGGCTCTGGTTTGGTGAAACCACGACTGGCTGTAGTGACTATCTCAGCGGCTGCCGTGGGGGTTGGATGGGAACACATTTGCTCTATAAACCTGCTCCGAGGTGTGCCTCTGGGATCATCGTCTGTTGTTGCTAGGAACAGAAATGTTGTGTCTACCTTGCTTAACACAAATAATTGTCAATTCCATTTGGTGGGTGCTTTTAATTCCGCCTGTTTTGAACATCTCAAATTGATTTTTTTTAAAAAATTATTTGCTTTTATATGTTTACATTTTTAATAAAGGCATTCTGTGTGCTTTGGCTTTCAAACAGTATGATTGCCTTTTTAATTTGAGTTCTAGATAGATTTTATAATGACTTTTTATGCATATGCTGTAACACTATTTACCATAGCTTTCTTATTATTAGATAGCTTATTAGTCAACTTATGTCTGAGGAGTGGGTGTCATGTGTCTTCGTTAAGCCCCGGGGGAAACGCTGCCATTTTACATGTACACATTTCCTAAGTTGCTGTGTCTTTCACACGATGACTTTTAACACACATTTATGTGCGTGACTATGCAGGATTTGTTTCTCTGAAACTACATTGCTTACAAATTCTACTTAGTAAGAACATTATCATGACACCTTGAACATCCTGTGCGAGGTCTGAACATACATTGTGCAAATGTAGTTTTTTGTTCCCCCAGTGCTAAATTTGAGCCTGTGGTCTCAGGTGCTCAGCACCGGCACTTACTCATCAACACCACCGCTTATCATGAGCACAAGTTAATCACACGTTCATTTATGTAGGCATGAGGAGATTACGTGATTTGCCCAGAATCACAGAATGTTGAGCCGACGCCGAGACTCGAACCTGGTTCCCAGCTCCAAAGTCGGAAGCTCTGGCCATTACACCATATCCTCTACCCACTTTCATAGTTAGTAGCTGACTCTGTTTTAGGCAGTGCTAATAGGAGAAATAGGCTTGTGCAAGCTGCCTCCTGATGATTTTTTTTACAAGTTAACCACTGGGTAGGGGTGTGAATT
The DNA here is from genome assembly GCF_964263255.1 of Lissotriton vulgaris. Classification (NCBI taxonomy): domain Eukaryota; kingdom Metazoa; phylum Chordata; class Amphibia; order Caudata; family Salamandridae; genus Lissotriton; species Lissotriton vulgaris. The sequence continues at coordinate 1,261,844,069 of NC_141696.1, read as the reverse complement.
GGCGAGCGTGTCCATCAAAAGATTCCTCTGGTAAATGATATGCTCAATGTCAAGTAAAAATATGGTAAAGACTCTTTCAAATTAAAAGTAGGTTATTTCTAGAACACGTTTCACTTAATTTAATTATATTATATCACTGTGTTGACATCTGCTAATTGCAAACATGTTTAAACACAAAGTCTTCCTCCACTTCATCACCATGACAACACTGGCATGAGCGGCCCAGGAGTTATCTGTCAGTTTGCCTTGTGCACCTTATGTGCCCCTTGTTATTCTTGTACATGGAGCTACATGGTCTATTAAACAATACGGTGCTTAATTAAAATGTGACATAGTGAAGTAAAGTGATTTGTATTTAATCTCACAATTTTCTCATCGGGTTAGCCGAATTATGAACTAAAGTTTCCATTTTGCGCATTGTGCATTTCAGCCACTGGATACATATCTCCCTATAATCTTCCTTTTACCACTAAACGGCATTGCTTTGTGCTCAATTATTTCATGCTGTCAGTAAATACAGATATCACATGCTCATTTAATCTGATACTGTGTATAAAATGTCAAAATGTGTTTCTTGGTCAAAAGTACACAGATAAGCATAAGGGTAGGCGGAAGACGCTTTTAATGTTAAGGCCACAGCCTTTATCTTGAGTTAAACAGCAAATAGGGAGAGGGTCTGTACATCAATGACAGCAATTACAATGATTAGCCGAACAAAGAGGCCTCTGGTTTCCCGTAGATCATTGAGACACAAGAATTTAATCTCCCTTAATCTGCAAACACACATCAGAAAAGCAATTTTTTTAATTTTGAGCTCTTAGCTGACACATAGTGGGATTTTGTCACTTAATAGTCTAATAGGGAGGGTAAAGGTAGTTTCATGGATGCCTGACTGGGCTGTATTTTGGCTCGCCAATCCTCTTGGGCTGAGCCAGACTCGAGCCTTTCTTGGGGGCATATAATGAAGTGCTTTATCTCTGCTTTTTTGGCTTTAAAAGCCAAAGAAGCCGAGATAAAAATATCGCCCTATCAACAACAAGGTGCTAACATGCAAAATCGCATGTTAACACCCTTTTCCACTACGCTTCTCTTTGCATCTCTAATGAGATGCAAGTGGGCTTTCCAGAGCAAAATATTAGGAGAGCGACATTTCTCCTATTATCAAGCTTCAAGCTAACCCTGTTAGAGACAAAAAAAAGCAGCACTAACCACGGTTAACAATGCTTTTTTACGCCTGCTAATTTTCAGACTTATATTATTGAGTTGCAATGGGGTATACCCTAAGAACTCTCTGACCTGGGTCAGTAAAAGTAATTTTCAGACTGAGACATGTAATCCAATAGGAGGTGAATTACATGGCTAAGATCACCCTGCCCTATCAGCAAGGTTTCGCTGGTTGCAGTGTGAATATTGCTGGATTTCCAGCGATAATCATACTGTTTACCAGCTAACGCATGGATTCCTATCGCTTGGGAGATAAGCGTTGCTGATGGCACGCTATCTCCGCGATGGAATCCAACGTTAGCCTGCGATCATTATCCTCGCGCTAAAAGCGCTGAGCGATAATTATCGCGGGACCTTGCTAATATGCCCCTTGGTTTGCTGACCACTAGGTAGAGCTAACAGCTGACACTGATTGCAACTGGAAATGTTCAACTTTCATGACTAGACTGCTGCTTTCACAAGAGGCAGCGACAATGCTCGGAGATTGTCAGGGGTGGACTGGGACAGAAAATAGGTTCAGGCACCTGAATAAAAGTAATCCCCCTCCCCCGGTAGTAAATTAGATATCTAAAAAAATAGCCCACGTTTGCAAATTGGGGCAGTATTATTAGTAACATGCAATGCACATAAGACTGTATGGCTTTGAGCTTGCCTTGGGCAATGTTTGTTTTAATATCAAGGAAATAGACAGGTAAAAAAACGCCCCAGCAGAACATAAAACAGGCCCAAAAACAGCCTGAAAATCGTCCCATGGCTCATCGGTCAGAGCAGCTCGTAGGGCACCTTCAGACTGCCCTGAAGGCCAGCCCGGCCCTGGAGAGCTACTGTCGCACCTGATTGCATTTATGATGTTATGGTTTGCTTCACTCTCACAAATATACTACTGATTAAACAAGGAACTGTGGCTAAACTCAAAGATGTTTGACACTTTTCCTTACTAATTTAACGGTGGGCAATGGCAAAGCTCTGCAGACGCTGTGGTCATTATGCCATTTCTGTAAAATATCGAACCTATTTCACATGTCCCTGCAATGTTCTTTCTTACCACTCAATAACCTCTACTTTTCATTTGATACAAAGGACGCATTTAGGACACAAACCAACACATTTACCGTGTCAAGCATATAATGCTTGGAAAGTTGCCATAATCATACTGCCATTTTAGTCACATAATTTTCTATAACTCTGTGCGTAGGGCTACTGGTCCGATATTGTATGCACAAGATTTCTGTACTCTTAAAATCTGCCTTTTTATTTTTTTGCAATTATCATTGCCCGCAAGTGCAATGTCTGTAACTCTGTAGTAAGACCCTTACTCTGAGCTACAAAGTAAGGGCGTGCTAACAGTGGCTGCCTTTTCAACTTGGAACCGAAAACCAAATCTGCACTTGAAGGGAGTTCTCTTCAAAATGTGTAATGTTTTTCCCTACCTTCATTGTACAAATAATGTGGCAATACGAAATGCATGTATTAGCACACATGCCATTGACATGGCACATCTTTTTAATATAGCAACATTTTACAAGTAGAATTTTCTTATTTCTGTATTTGACTTGTTTTATCTTACTGTGCCCCAAATTAAAATTCTAAACAAAACAAGGTTAAGTAAAGGACAGATTTATTTCATTTTAGGAGCATTGTACTGTTTGTACATAATAAATATAGACATTCTGACAGAATATTCAGAAGGTAAAACACAGGTATATTCTCTTCTTTGGGTTTAAAGCTCTTTACCAGTGAGTGCCTTGAAAGACTGAAAGTGGTAACTGATATTTTTAATAAGGAAATGCCACTTTACCTAACGAGTACCAGCCGTGTATTAGCACAGATGACTAAATGCTGTAAGCAGTCAGTTTACAGTACTTACATTTCAGTGCAATGTAGTTTTTGCAAGATGAAGGGAAGCATTTTATGAAATTAAGTCCTTTATTTTTTAGAATATCTTTCTGAAGTTTTCAGTTGAATTACAGTAGGTTGGTATGAATGTTAATGAGGTCAAATAGTTTAGTATTATGCTACAAATATAGCTAATAAAAGATAGTCTAAGCCTAGTGTTGATGGATGGGTGTGTTATCTTTGGTCTGTGTACATGCAATATTTTGTGGGATGCTCCCTTTTTGATGTTTGTATGTGGTTTATCTTGGTAGTAAAAGGCATATCTGTACTGGATGCAGGTTCTGTGTGTGTGTTTGTTGGTGAGTGCTTTGATTTCTTCATTCGATTTACATACAAAGCACGACCTGCCCTTGGGCAAAGTAGGGCTACGGGTGTTTAAGCTAAACGTGCATAAATACACTGAAGCCAAGAAACTTAGATGGTGACATAAGCTAGACCTTTGTAACCTTTAAAAGAATGCTACCTCCTGCTACACATTCAATCAATCAATCAATCCATCCATTTATAGAGCACGCTACTCACCAGTGAGGGTCTAAAGGCGCTGGGGGGGGGGAAGGGGGGATATGGGAAGGGGGAGGGGGAGGTGGGGAGGAGAGTGCTGCTACTGCTCGAACAGCCAGGTCTTGAGAAGTCTTCTGAAGGTCAAAAGGTCCTGGGTTTGTCGCAGGTGGATGGGGAGTGTGTTCCATGTCTTGGCGGCGAGGTGGGAGAATGATCTGCTGACGGTGGTTGTTCGGTGGATGCGTGGAACGGTGGCGAGGGCAAGGTCTGCGGAGCACGGCTGGCGGTTCGGTGTGCAGAAGGTGAGTCATTTGCTGAGGTATGCTGGTCCGGCGTTGTGAAGTGCTTTGTGAGCGTGGGTGAGGAGCTTGAAGGTGATCCTCTTGTTGACGGGGAGCCAGTGCAGGTCTCTCAGGTGGGCAGTGATGTGGCTGTGGTGGGGGATATCGAGGATGAGGCGTGCAGAGGCGTTCTGTATGTGTTGAAGTCTTTTCTGGTTTTTGGCCGTGGTTGCCGCATAGAGGGCGTTGCCGTAGTACAGCCTGCTGCTGACGAGGGCCGTGGTGACCATCTTTCGGGTTTCGGTGGGGATCCATCTGTAGATCTTGCGAAGCATGCGGAGGGTGTTGAAACTGGAGAAGGAGACGGCGTTGACTTGCAGGGTTATAGATAGTGAGGATGAACCCCAGGTTGCATACGTGGTCGGTGGATGTCGGTGCAGCTCCCAGCGCAGTCGGCCACCAGGAATCGTCCCAGGCGGATGGGGTGGAGCCGAGGATGAGGACCTCCATCTCTTCTGAGTTCAGTTTCAGGTGACCATTCACATCAAATGTATGAGATAAGGAGGATTAAGAGCCTGGGTAGTATGTCCTCCTATCAAATGCATAACCCCTTCCCTGTACTCCATGGAGCACGGATGTCAGGGGCATAAATATTTTCAGGTAACGTTTGCCTGACTGCAGAGTTGGGACATATAGCCAATAAAGAGTAGGTTTTGCAGCCATTGGACTGTTGCGAAGACGATTTGGACACTATCTGTATCTAAACATATATTCCTACACTTTCCATTACATCATTTTTGGAACCAGGAGCAGAGATGGGCTATTTTGGCCCTGATGAATGCCTTTACATCTCTTTGGAGGCTGCAACACAGGCAGAAACGTGTTGACCTCTCATTGTGGGTTCAATTCATCCCAAATATTCATTTATATTCAACCTCTCTGTGTGAGTTAAGTTACTCTGCGCATTTAGCACCCTACAGATATACAGTCATGGAGATGATGTGACAATGGTTCCTATGATGAAGCATACCACCTCAGGGTGCGTGAGGTCTTCCTTTCTTCATAAGCAAAGACATTAGGTTTCCCTACCCATTGTACTCATTGATCACCTTTACCTAGCTAGGATTATTCTGTGAGGTTATGTATGAGATGACAATTGTAACAGCAATCACAGTTAGTGCCATGAACAGAGCCTGTGCAAAAACAACAGTTGATGGACAGAATGCAGAACAATGTCATACATTCACCCCAGTACAGAGATCTGGGCCTAAATCCATCGTTTTTTTGCACTCCACACAACCCCAGTTCAGACATGGCCATATGCAAATCAGCCTTGACCCTGTGCCTCATGGGAACAGTCCAGCCCGAATTGTCAAGCCATGTCTTTCCTGGACCGGAATCAAGCATCCTAGGACCGGTTTCTGGCTATCAGCTGTCATCAGCCAGGATAACTTGACTCCAGTGGTGTGGAGAGCATGGGACTCACGTCTGAGCATACCCATCCCACTCGGGGTGACAAATGCAAAAACAACAGTTGATCGACAGAATGCAGAACAATGTCATACATTCACCACAGTACAGAGATCTGGGCCTAAATCCATCGTTTATTTGCACTCCACACCACCCCAGTTCAGAATGGCCATATGCAAATCAGCCCTGACCCTGTGCCTCATGGGAACAGTCCAGCCCGAACTGCCAAGCCATGTCTTTCCTGGACCGGAATCAAGCATCCTAGGACTGGTTTCTGGCTATCATCTGTCATCAGCCAGGATAGCTTGACTCCAGTGGTGTGGAGAGCATGGGACTCACGTCTGAGCATACCCATCCCACTCGGGGTGACAAATGCAAAAACAACAGTTGATGGATAGAATGAAGAACAGAGCCTATGCCACATTTTAAAAGAGCAAATGTTGCCTACTCTCCCTAACCTTATAGAGGGCAATTTCTAGGAGGGGCTTGCATCTCAATACCCTTAATGGTCCAGTAGTCACCAAAAGGCAGACAATCTCCTGTTGGACTATCTCTTGACGGGACATGGGTAAAATGGTAGAAAGCCTTGACACCCTGTGTGGGCCAGGATAAAATACAAAACAGGCGGCAGGCCACTGCCCTCCCACAAGAATCCTAGCCATGTATGCCTGAGGTCACACCACTGACCTTACTGCTTCATAACAGTCCAGTCCAATCTGTTGGATTCCAGAGGCCCTTGCAGTGGTAAGGGAAATCGAGGTGGAATCATCCCAAACCTTCTTTATAGTAATTTTTGCTCTCATTTTATGTAGGCAGTGACATGTCCGGACAAGCAAACACGAACTTTAGCGAAGGGTAAGCAATGATGTAGCAGAAGAGTCTTACCCTCATACAAGATGGCATGGCATCAATAGAAGACTGACATTTTTCAGAGTAAGCACAGGTTTTCTTTCAATAATTGAAAAAGGAACATTCCACAAACATCTTTTATATGTTTAGAGACTAGTGCGTGCAACTATCCGCACACATACTTGTGCCTTCTATTGTCCATTCAAATTCACTCCAATCTCACTTCTCATACTCCTGCTCTTGAATACTTGCTTACCCCTAAGAAAAAAGCTACTGATCCCAACAATAGCAGCCAAATGTGCTGAGGGACAACCTGATATAGAAACAAGTATATCGTTTTCAAGATTGCAGAATATATTACATATGCCTTGCAAAAAATTTTAAATGAAAATGGCACTTTTTAAGTAAGTTAATTTTTATCTGGCTCCTGTGACTATGATGATTTTGTAGGTTAGAAATGAAAAAAGATCCAGATCCAGGGATTAGTGTTGCTAAGCAGCATGTTAGGTGTGAAATTGTGTTTTTTTAATTTTGGAGAAAACACCAAAAAAAGAGAAATGTGATTGATATGGCATAACTATACAGTTTAATTCTCCTGAAAACAAAGTATTACACAACCACCAACTCAATATTGCAATATGCCGCTATGATTTAACCCTTTATAGACATGGCCTAAAGTAGCAGGATTTTCACTTTGACAGGAATGTTAAGTAATACATATGTAACAAAACAATAATTTAGACAGAAAAACAAATAATACAATACAATTCACTGAACAATTTATTGAAAAAGGAATAGCATTAAATGAGGAAAATAACACAACAAAGGTCAAAATCGGGTTAAGGGAACCATCAGTCATATGAATGTTTAAAGTGTTCTGGCAAAAAACTCTAGAAAAGTCAATGCACCAACACAAGATAGTGATTTCTGTTGACCAGGGTGCAGGTAGATATGAGTTTAGGATAACCCTGATAAATAAATTTAGCAGATTGGACTGGTTAAATGTTTTACCTTGAAGCTTGGTAACTTTCCTGGCAATCAGACTCCTTTGTAGTACAGCGGGGAGCTATAGCTGATGAGGGTCCCTTAAGGACAGTATTGGCTCCAGAAGCTCCAAGCATGACAAAGCTAGATTCTGTAGTCATCGTGATTGCTTGGCAGACGTTTTCCATGTTCCAAAATGTACTTTCGGATTTAGTTACTTTTTTGGTTTTTAAAAGTAAAAGGTAGGATGATGTAGCTGACAAGGGTTTCATGAACTTGCATACTCTGCGATGGTGAGCCATGGCTCTTTATCCCAGGCCTCTGGTGTTACAAATATGACTGAGTCATATTTGGACTAACCCTGGGCGTAGTTCGCAAAGTAGCGCTAAGCGTAGCTACCCGAAGTACTCTTCGCACTACGTGAGCTGCGCGTAGCACTACGTGAACTGCGTAGTACCCTGTTCGCGATGATTGCACAGTGCCGGATGCGTGTCCGCACTGTGCAGTCATTGAAAACACCATCTTGCACAGTGCAAGCTGTCTTTTACTGCCGCTCAAGTAGATTTTTACTCGAGCTGCAGTTTTCTCAATGCGGACTGGTAGGTTTTCATCGCGAGCGGTCGCGAGCATACACGACCACTCGCAATGAGAAACCTGACCTCCCTGCGTTGAGAATCTCACCGGGAGGTTTATTTTCCACACTCGAGATTGGCAATTTGATGTTGCTGATCGCGAACGAGGAAAAAGTCTCGCCAGGATATAATTTTGCTTGCTCGCTGTCACCAACTTGACGTTGAGGGCTGCGAGCAAGTACAAAATGACCGCTGCACTACGCTTCGCGTGTTTGCACTGTGCTACGTGCAGTTTGCGTAGTGCGAAGTAGCGCAAACTTCGCAAACTACGCGAGCGTAGCTTTGCCCAGGGTTAATTTGTACCTCCTTTAGTCCCATTTTTCTGCAAGTGTTGGATAACATCCTCTTGTTCTGTCTTTCAGCACCCAGACTTCCATGGACAGCTCCTTTTGAGAAGGTCTCACACCAACAAAGGCTCTTGCAGAATTTAGTTCAGTCACTCTCAAATGGGAATCTGGCTATGCTATTATTCAGCATTCTCTGTCGTGGAGGCCAGCTAACTAACTCATGGGAAACACTTCCAGTCCCTGGGTACAAATCAGGAGCAGGTCACACTACAACACTCCCTTCAGGTAGGTCCACAAATAAACTCAATATGTTCCTTCTGCAGTTGCTGTTATATTCTGAGGGGATGTTGGTTGGAAACTATTTTTTAATGCATATTAAGTAGAATTTGGTGAAAACCTCTAACCCAATCTCAAAATAATTACGACAGCCCAGCCTTTCTACTTTCCCTGTTTACTATCTCACAGTTCCCTGGTCTAGGGCCTTTCAAGATGGTAGGACACTTTTTGGAGGGCCCAGAGCTCCTAAACCTTATTCAGCCAGGGGAGATCTCACAGAAATGTGAATGTCACACACCAAACTAAAAGGTGATTCTACACTACTGTGTATTTTTAAGAAGGGGCCATCATTACAGTTTTTGAATTCTTACAAGGATCGGTACAACCAGTAAAATAACTTTAGCTGATGGAGAATGGTTCTTCAATAGAATTTATGTGATTGGATGTGCAAGCTAAGATGAAATGTAACAAGTTTCCTGCTGAAAAGCAAGATAAAAGGGCATAAGACGTTAATGGTGGTTAGTAAGTGGATGTTATGTTGTGCTGCTCTTTAGAGACAATACGCATAGTGGTGTTTTTGAATACTTCTGTGGTGGGAAAATATGTGCAGCATTCGTTTTAGGGATATCTGTTATTTTTTAGTTTAATAAGCCTAGACGTATTAATGCTGCATACATGCAAGCATTTAACTGTTCCAAATACTAGGTAAAATGCATACCACTTTATTGTTGGATAGTTGGTTGTTGCAAATTTATGTGAGAGAGGTTTAAATGTTTTTTAAGGCATTGCCAAATTTATTCTGTGATTCGTAGTAAATGTGTATAGTTAAGTGGAATGTGGATTGGGAGCACACAGTCTCACCAAGACCTGAGAAGACTTTGGGCAGCATCTCCAGCACCCCCAAAATAGTGTTACTCTCTACTGAAGAAGGACAATTATTCTGAAACACGTGTCTAGAGATACACAGCACTGGCTGCACCAACAAGGGTGAAAAACTAAAGCCTGACACCTAAGAAAGTGTTATCATGCACTGCATTTATTATGATACATCGGGGTAAACTGAGTGCTGGAGTGTGAGGCAGAGTGCGCCCACCCCCCTCCTGTATAATAAAGGAACATATTATTTTTCAAATAACACGTGTTTAGTAATGTTATGGAATGATTGGAAACTTGTACATTTTAAACTCTTTTTGTTTGGATGCATGCTTACTGTTTTGTTTAATTCATTCGACTCTTGCAACCTAATTCCACCTAATTGGGTAAAATACATGTACAGTGGATAAGCTGTTAAGATGTAAATGGTTGATGTCTAGGCCGGTCAAGATCTGTGCTCTGTAATTTGATACAAGTAAACTTGTATAGTATATCCAAGAAAGGATACAGGAAATTTATTATTCATTGGTTGTTTGTAGAATGCTCATTAAGTCGGAAACTACTGCTTCAAATTGTGCGGGGGAGGGTGGCAGCAAGGGGGACAACAAGTATGGGTAAGTATCAATGGGAAATAAGGCTTGAAAAAAGGTCGGAAAAAAGCCGATAGTTTTTGAGGTTTTTTTCTGAATTTGAAACAGTCAGAGTCAACTCTCCCAGGTGCCGTTTGGCATTTCCATAAAAGTTGAAGGAAAAAGAGAAGCTTTGACCATGACAGCACAGTTGGCATAGTTGTGATATTTCCTTGAGCCTGGTGGTTGATGACCTAAGTTATCTGGGTTCTATGTGTTTGGTGATTATGGTCTTGATGTATGAAGGTCTGAATGGACTGAATGGCCTTATGTATGATTCAAATGGGTAAATTATATAAACTTTCATAGGCAGCATGTGTAGCTATTTTTATGCCATGCTAGTGGAAGGCTCATGTGTTTTCTAATAAAAAATAAGCCTCGCTGCTAAGTTTTGAACGTTTCGGAGCCTGCTATGTAGCAGGAAATCTGCCTAGAAAGGTGTTAGGGTACAAACTCCCTGCGACACCCTGAGACACCCTAATTGGCATCAAAGCCTACTAGACAGCATAACTGTCTGGTTTGCTAAAGATATCTTGGGATATTTGGATAGCTTCCCTGAGAAAGCATCCCACCCATTGATTACCGTTGGCTTTGTGGTTTGTAACTCACATTTGCTTGTTTTCTATTTGCTGGCTTTATTTGTCTTAGGCTGTCCAAAACAGGCCTTTAAATCTTTGTAACCTTTCAGGTTCACAAGGAGGGAAGGAGCCAACACTGAAGTGCTCAGTAATTGTTTTTATCAGGCTTAGTCTATTTAGATCCAAGACATTTATGAAGTAACTTAGGAAAGGGGCTAATGTCCATCTTCTGGTCTTCTGTCTCCTGGCTTGTCGGATCACTTCTCTCCGTCTCGCGCCCAAATAAAGCAAAGGAAAGGAGACGTGGCTGTTAGTTCACAGCTCAATAATTTGTTACGGTTATGGGGAAGGGGGTGAGGGTAACATTCGTGAAGAAGGCAACAACCATCACCAGTTCGACAAGCACCTAGCTACAACCCGAGAGTGCGGTGTTCAGTGCTCAACAGTAAATGGTGCCCCGATACGTCCCTCCCTCCTTTCACGGTCACCCAGTACCTCCCCGTTAAAAACTAAGCAGGCTACGTAAACGTTCCCGTACCTGGATTAGCCACGCATCTTCCTGCGTGTGGCTGGGCGGTGCGTGGGAACGGAGGCCTCCTGGCTTCTCCTAGGCTGCTACCTCCGGAACGGTCTCTTGCTTCGGGGCTCGGATACCGCTTCTCCCGACTTCTGTTTCTTCTTGGGTCGGGGCTCCAGGGTCAGCTCTCTCTCGGCTGGGGTCTTCGAGGTCCGTGACTTCACGTTCGTTTTCTCCTCCGGCGTCCTCCAGGTCCGTGGCGTCGGTCAAGGTGGGTTCCCGTCGGCTACCAGTCTTCCACTCCAACTCGATTCGGGACACGCACACACCGGCATCTTCCTGGTCTGCCTTTCTTCCCCCTGGGGCCGATCCTGATAGGCCCACGAACCCCGGTGTCATAGGGGCGGAGTCAACCTCCGTGAAGTCCAGGCAATCCTTAAAGGGCTCGTACCAGTCCTGTTGGTAAGAGTGAAAGTCCGTTACGGGGCTTTTTAGAGGGCAGGTCTTGACCCCCAGACAATCTTGTTTTCATCTTGTCACATTTGCTGGGCATTCAAAGTTAGAGCTTAAATGCCAGGCTCTGTCTTCAGTGAGAGCTTGGTATTTACTTTTCTTTCTGTGACTTCAAAATGATAGGATTTATGAGACAATCTTACTTTGAAAGGCTTTTTTCTACCACACCACAAAGTTTAAATGCCTGTAATGAACTGTGCAGACATTTCAAGTATATCAGAATTAGGAAAGCATAAATAAAGGAAATTTTTTGTAATTCTGAAAAGTAGTGGAAACAAACAATACGATCAAAACAAATCAGTACACTAGGTGGTGACATTTCCACCCATTATCATTTGTGTTCTGTATACTTTTATTAGTAAAACTGTATGTTTGTGCAAATGTAATGGTCATTTCAATTGAAGATGTGTTGTCTGTAGTGGCAGTGTGCTACTACACTATGCATAGTCCAATTTACTCCACTCTACTTCTCACCATTCCATGGCACTGCACTTTACTCTGCACCTCTCTACTCTACGCCACTCCATTCTACACCACTCCACACAGTGTCACTGAACTCTAGTCTGCACCACTGCACTCTATGCCACTTGATGCAACGCCTCGCTACTCTACTGTGCGCCACTCTACTTTACATCCATGCACTCTATGCCACTCTTCGCCACTGTATTCTACACCACTGAACTCTACACCACTCCACTCTACGCCACTCCACTCTATGCTACTCCACTTTTCATAACTCTACCCCACTCCACGTCACACTACTCTGTACCATTCCACTCTATGTCATTCTAATCAACTCTGTACCACTTCACTCTACGCCACTCTCTCTAATGCACTCTACCAGCACCACTCCCCTCTACACCACTTTACTCTACTCTGAAACAATTCACTCTACAACACTCTACTCTGTGCCACTCCACTCTATGGTGCACTATTCCACTCTAGGTACTGCCACTGTAGTCTATGTCACTGCACTCTATTCCACTCTACTCTAAACTACTGTACTCTACGCCAATGCAATCTACACCACTCTACTCAAAACCAATGCACTTCACACCACTGCATTCTATGCCAATCTACTGTGCACCACTACACTCTACTCTGCCAAACTCTACTCTGCGCCACTGCACTTACGCCACTCTTCTTCATTGCAGTATAAGTCTCTGCACTCTACGCCACTCTGCACAACTGTACTCTATGCCACTCTACTCTGCACCACTACACACTGCAAAACTGCACTCTATGCCAATGTACCTTATGCCAATGCACTCTTTTCTGCACCACTGTACTCTATGCCACTCTTCTGTACTGTATGCCACTACACTGTACGTCACCCTACTCTGAATTACTCTATGCCACTGCACTCTGCAGCACTCCACGCCACTGCATTCTACGCTGCACCAATCTATTCTATGCCACTCTATTCTGTGTTACTCTACTCTGCATCACTCAATACCACTACACTCTACTCTGCACCACTGCACTCCATGCCACTCTACTCTACACCACTGCACTCTACGCCACTGCACTCTAAGCCACTTTTGTCTACTCTGCACCACTCTAATCTACTCCACTGCATTCTATGATGCTGCAACACTATACTCTATGACACTAAACTATATGACACTGCACTCTACAACACACTACCACCTTATGTTACTCTATGCTACTCCATGGCACTCTCCACCGTGTCAAAAAATGTTAACCATGTTGAACAGTAGCCACGCTGGTCTACAACATGGCTAAAACACTATTGTCAAAGCCAGTAGCACTTACATAGGTGAGAACTATTGGCTTTGCCAATGCTAGCTACAGCATGACTGTAGTGCTGTCTTCAGACTTTCAGAAGGGTTTTTTCTTACCTCGTCGATGGATGTGGTAAGCCAGTATGTCTTCCTCAGGGCCAAGTTTCCCACATAGGCCTTCCAGGTGGCAGCATTTCTCCTTGATGTTAGCAATGTTGTTGTTTTCTATTTATTTAATGCTGTTATCAAGATAAGCAACACAGGGTGGTAAACACCCTCCGACACTGAAGTGCTGGACTGCTAGTTTGATATATTGTAGTGCCAATAGTGAACTATACTATTGACTTCAACCACCTACCTCACGCCCGAGAGACATTTGGCTACTACTCCAAACATATCTTCTAGAAACACAAGACGACCCTGACCACTCTCCCGATTTGGTGATCTACTTAGACATGCACACGGAATCCCTGGCCTTACAAGTACATACATTTGCGACCTTAGCCTATATTTGCTTAAGCAGTGGATACAGAATTGACTGATGTTGAGAAATAGATAGTGTCAATATTGATAATAGATTGAGAATTATCATCAATGCTGTCTGAAATGTAATATCTGTTATGATCCTATGGTTTGTTAACTGTATGAAACAAAAGGTAAATAAAGTTTTTTTTAAAAAGATAAGCAACACAATTGCTGATAGAGATTTGAGATTACAAATTAATAATTCAATTGTGAGAATTAAGACCTTCATTTATCAGCTTGCGTTTTGTTGAATGAGCAACTTTACAAGAAGGCTGCTTTTACCATGTAGCCGTGAGGTGCACAGTTGATGGGGTGGGGAGTATCCTTTTGGAAGGCCAGGGTGAATGTGAGGGGATGTCATTAGACTAAAGAGATCATAGTTTTCTTGAAGTTGTTGACCTCCAAATTTAGGGTGACAATTAAGTGAAGCGAGTGGCCCTGTAAACATCCTAGTATGCGTTTATCGCAAATGGTATTCCTAAAGGCTGATATTGGTTATGTGTTTATTTTTTTGAGTTGCGACAAAAACTTTACTATACTCTGGTGCCTCCAGCCAAGCTGATGAAGCTATCTAATAATAACTTGTATTTTTGGCGCTTCATACTTTAATTCTGATGTTTCAATATGCTTTAGATAACAGGCTATACAAGTACCAATTTAATAGTACTCCATGTACCAACCTTGGAAGCATGTAAGGGTGAGGCAGCTCTGTTGGCTTTCAAACTCGGATCACCATATGTTTCAGCAGTGAAGACTTAGGGCTTGATGTAGGTAATTCCCATTTACAGACTCTTAAATACCGAATTTTACCGATTCGGTATTTAAGAGTCTGTAAATGGGAAGGGGGCAGATGTAGGTAATTTCAAAATCTGAATTATCGAATCTGTAAAATTCGGTGTTTACCGATTCTGTAAATACAGATTTGGTAAAATACCGATTCTGTAAAGCATGCTCCTACATTAGAAAACCCTAATACCGGTCGGAAACGGCCGAAATCGACCGTTTCCGACCGGTATTAGGGATCCTACATCGGGCCCTAACTGACTTATCCACGGTGTGGTTTTAGATCAACAGAAGTGTTGCACTCAAGTGCTGAAACCGTCCAGTGTTAGTACAATTCCAATTTAGTGGTTCTTATGTATTCAGTCTTAGAACGATGAACAACTGAGGTGAACATAGCAGGATTCAAAGTGATTACTAGCAATGCACCCACAGGTGGCCGCAGCAGGCGCATCGACTCACTAAGCTATCCCACCGGTTGTACATAGTACTCTGGAAGAGGTGAAATACCAGCATGAACTTTCAGATATTTTGTTCTCATTTAAGTTGAGGACAGCTTCAAAATGTACCGTAGCAGTTGCTGCTCATACATTCAAATAGAAAAACCCATGTGTGCTGCAGAGACTAACTCTTAAAAAACACAGTTTTCCCACCTGACTTGGGCGTTTTCGCGTTCACAAATGTTTCCAGTTAAGCCTGGAGATCAGCGACTTTTACAGGGAGTAGGTACTCCAGGATAACTTTTTGTGAGTTACTTTTTCTCATGCAAAAATAGACACCTGTATGTTTATGCAAGAGGGCATTGGCGGTGCAGCTGAAATTGCACTGGTGGCATTTGAAATGATGCGTAGGGTTTCCTCCTGATGTTGAGAGGAATGGCAGTCAAACCTTTGCAGTTTTTGTGGTGAGGTCACTTGGCATTTCTTAAACCTGCTTTCATTTCCCAATCATCTCCTTTCCCTTCCGCCTTCATTCTTTTACCTCCTTCCTGTTCATTCTCTTGTATCCATCTCATGTGTTCTCTCTCGCACGTGGGATCAGTGTAAATACACTTACAGTCAGTCCAGTTCGTCTCCTCAGACAGTCAGTGGAAAATCTTCAAAGCTCTTGCCGTGGTAAGCATACCGTGTAGGGAAGGCTCCTCGAGAGAGAGTCTACCGTAGGAATCCAACAGGCCTAAATGCACATTGCTCATGTTTTAATGTTGCTAATTAGCTCTACTGCGTCCCAGAGACTACCATACCATTGACAAAACAATGGAGGATCTGGTCTCTTTAACAATAATGCTATGGCTCATTTTGCTTCTCCTGGACAGCTCCAGCTTATTCCTTTGTCATTAAGCATTATACGATTAAGCTCAGGGGTATCAGCCCCAGTAAAAATAAGGCTGATATGGAGGGTAGCGGGAATCTCTTCATCTCCAACAAAGCTTTGGATACTTCATTCCTGAATGATCGGATATGAGGGCATTACCACCAAATATGTTCAAAAGTGCCTATTTGACCACACTTTCTCCAGCACATACGACTAGACCTTAGAAGAATTTTGTGTAGTTTGAAGGACAGAAGTGCCAATTATAGAGCAATTTGTAGTGTATCTCTCTAGTTTTGAAGGAAAATTAGCATTTGTTTAGGTCTGATCACAACCGGTCTCTTTCCTTATCTTCAATTGTTCTGTGTAGTAGTCAGTTTCTTTTATTTAGGTTAACCCAGTTATGTGCAGGGCTACTGTTCCTCAATGTAACATATAATTAGATATGTGTCCTCTCTATTTTGTTAGCGTGGTCAGCAATTTTCCAAAATGCTGTTTTGTCTGGTGTCATTGTGCATTCATTAGTTGGGTACATTAGACTGTGTTGTAATTTCATGTATCTTAGTATTTCCATTTTTGCCTGCTGAAAGTCTAGTTTACATTGTGAAAAGGTTTTTATGTCGCTGTGATGGAATAAGTTTGAATTGTATCTACCGCCCCCTAGGGTGCCATTGTGCAATGACAGATCTCCCCAATGCTTGAGTCAAATCTGGGTTTGCAGATACTGGTGCATATGGAGAGGATATGTTGTTAGAGTTTCCATGTTTATTAACCGTGCCCCAGATCCAGAGGGTCGTGCCCACTGGCTTGCTTAAATATGCATTGCAAGCTCTGTGAGATTACATTGCCATATCACTTCACATAGTGCGCGTGTCATAACTGCTCTTTCCATATGAGGCCATGATAACTCTGTCTCCAGTTTAGATCATTCTACTATGGTGCGGAGCTGGGCTGCGTAATAATATAACTTATAATTTGGTAAAGCTAGTCCCCCTGCTGTTTGCTTTGCTGCAGAAATTTCACGGGGACCTGTGGTTTCATGTTCCTCCATATGAACCTATTTACAGAAGTCTATAGGAAGGGGAAGAAAGAGTTCTCAACCAGGACTGGGAGGGCCTGGAATAAATACAGGACTCTGGGCAACATGTTCATTTTAATTACTTTGATCCTGCCATCCAAGATAGAAAGTGAGGTGTCATGTTTGGCTCTGTTTAATAGTAGAGGGCAATTGGCCCTACACATATCCTGGATTCTGGGTATCAGATAAATCCCAAGGTATTTAATCTGAGTGGGAGTCCATTTTAGTGACAATTTCACTTTTAAGTCTGCTTCACGTTCTTTGGGAAGGTTGAAATGAAGCACTTCAGATTTGGATATGTTTATTTTGTATCCTGCAAGAGTTTTGAAGGTATGTAGATGATAGGGTGCGTGTTTTAGAGAACTTGCGGGATCATTCAAGGTGAGGATGAGATCTTCATCTACGAACAGGGTTAATTTATATTTGTCCTCTCTGAAACATATCCCTTTTATAGCTTCAGTTGCTCTAATGTGGGCTGCTAATGGCCCTAAACTGAGAGCAAAAAAGAGAGGTTAACAAGGGCAGCCTTGTCTTGTGCCTCCCATCAACTTGTAAGGGTTAGAGATCTGGCCTTTAAGGGCTATTCTGGCTGTGGGTGTTGCAGAATTGGTCGTTATCATTGAATTAAAACGAGGTCCCATACATGTTTTGTACAAAAACTGTCTCAGAAAATTCCAGTCCACCCGGTCAAAGGCCTTTTCGATGTCCAAAGTGGCTCGGAGCGTTTTAAACCACTTTTTCAGTAACATGAACAATTTACAGATATTATCATGCATTTGTCTACCTCTGGGTGCATAATTTGGTGTACAGTTTGACATCTAGGTTGAGTAAGACAATCGGCCTATAGGAAGTGCAGTGTTTAGGGTCTTTACCAGATTTTGGGATAAGGGATATCACTGCTTCCATCATGGAAGGTGTGACGTAGTCCCTGTGGGCAAATATATTGAGAAGGGAAGTCAGTCAGGAGAGTAGTTTCTGTAGGAAAGCTTTGTAAGTGGCTCTGCTGTAGCCATCAGAACCCAGTGCTTTCCCTGCTATCAATTGCTGCATAACCATTTTCACTTCAAACTGTAGTATAGGGGCCTTCAATTGGTCTGCATATGAAGTGGGGATTTTACTACGGTGGGGTTGATCTATATAGTCATGTTGGGCCATGGGAAAGCATCGGTCAGCTGTGTAAAGGCAGTCATATAGGTTCCAAAAATCCCTCGACTTGTCTGATTCCATTTGTAGGAGGGTCCCATCCGTGCACAAATAGGAGTTTGCTATTTTTTCTCAGAGGAATCTGGTGAGAGAGGATACTATCTGATTGTGAGTCTAATAGGAGTGTTGTTTCAAGTGAAGGAAGGTGAGTTCTGCCTTATTCCTTATTGGTTACAATAATTCTTAGATGACCTCTCAGTGATGTCAGTTGTATCATGAGGGAAAGTGTAGGGCTACGTTCCTATTGCTATATTGTCGAGCAAATCTCAGAGTGCAATGTCTGGGTTAAGGCTAAGCAACGTTTTTTAATGGTGACAATAATGGACACGAATTTCCCCTCAAAGTGTCCTTAAAGGCGTCCCATAGGGTCATCGGAGAAGGCTCTGTGTTATCATTGGTCTCAAAGTATTCCTCAATGGATTCCCCTATATCCAGTCTGAGGTGTATATAGTTGCGATGTACATGGAAGAAAAATCTATAGTTGCAGTCCTTTTTGTGTCTTTCACGCCATGCATCTCGCAGACCGATGGAGCTTGAGTGGTTTTGAGTTGTTTTGAAAAGGGCCAATGTCACTTCGATTTGGCCCAGATCTGTCTTTCTTACTATCCCATACCATGGTGAAGTCTTCCGTGACAATTATCTCCCCAGTGGCAAAATCGCCAGACGTGTAAAATATTCGAGCAGGAATTATACTAATCGTACGGGGCATAGACTGTTACTCTGGTCATAGGTGTGGTCTCCCATTTGCCCCTGAGCACAATATAACATCTGAAAGGGTGTTTTGTAATGCAGAAGGAGCTACTCCATTATACTGTGTAGTGGATGAGAAGCAATTTACGTTAGGGTAGAGTTTGTGCCTCAATGTGTGTTGGTCTGCTCTTGTTAAGTGCATTTCTTGCAGGCAGATAATGGAGGCTGCCATTTTTTTCTGTGGGCTATTAAGTGCTTCACTGCTGACCTCTTGAGAAATGCTGTAATATTTGAGATTTGTACAGTAGCCACTTGGAGGTTTATCTACACCTTTGCCAGCATTTAATACATTGATTCTGATTTTAAAAGTTTGTTTAGACAGTCAACTTTCTGTGCAACCTGTTTGCTAGATCACAGCTCTATTTTCTTCCTGTTCGAAGAGGGTTCACATCACCAGACAGAGAGAAGGTATTGCTGCTGTGTGCCCATTTTTTACTGATGAAGATATATCTTGATGGAGAAATTAGCTATTTACTTAATCCTGGTTCTCCACCATATTTCACCTCTTTGAATTAATTAACAACTCATTTCCCCACCGCTCTACCTCCCTAATCCAGGACAATAACTTGAAGCTGGTCCTATATGTCCATACTCCGCAATGTATGTTCTATCTTTAAGGAATTAGATAGCCCCTTGTAAGAACTGTTATGGATACATGGAAGAAGATGAGGGGTACTTTCTAAAGTCAATCCCCCACGGACAAAGGAGAATTTGGGGATCTAGACTTGGAATTATATTGCGTAGCATCTACACAGTAGGAAAGGGGAGACATTTAATTATTTGTTCACAAGAAGCTGTAATGAAGATTGAATGATCACACATCCCAAATTATAGATACATGGAATGATGATCTGGGAAGATGTGTCAATGACAAGAAGTGGAACAATAGGTTTATTCCCACAATGTCTCTAGAAACTCCCTTTTAAAATATATACAATGCATCATGGATAGAACGTACTTACTTGCCTCTTGACACACTACCTAAGATATACCACAATATGACATCAACATGCCAGAGAGGTTCATGTGAGAAGTCTGGCTTATGGCATATTGTTTGGGAATGCCCATAGTTGAATATTGGATGCAAATTACATGTACTCTGAAGCTAATGCCAGGAAGTATAAATATGTATAATCCTGAATATGGCATACTGGCTAATGTCCTTTATCTGCAACTGACAGGGCCATCTCTAGGTTTCTGGACCTCTCTTCCTTATTGGTGAAATGTTTCGTCACTATGAAGTGGAAATTCACAGTGGCCCCTATCAGAGGATGTTAACTAGTGCTTCATAAAGGGAAACAAGCTGACACCATTTTACTACATCTACAGACCACTGGTACAAACTATTGGCTCAAGTGGGTGAGCTTAATAGATATGGAACATTGCCCCCCCCCCCCACCCCACACCTAGAGCCAATTATGGAACCCCACAGCTATCATAGTATATTGCATTCGACAAAGTGTGTGCATACACAAAGAGAAATGTGTTACAGAGCAGGACCCAACAAATAAATATCATGTACATGACTGTTAAATGTTAGTACACCTTAGTACCATAAGCAGCATATACATGTTCATTTGTCAGATATACTATATTGACTTGAACCGTAGCCGAATGCTTGATCTAAATTTGGGTATTAGGTTTTATTGCCCACCCCACCCCCGCCATTTTCAATTCCTGGAATACCACTGTGATACAGTGGCAGACTGTTGTTGTAAGGATTAAACCCACAATTCTTTACATTGAATTGGATATACAAAAAGAATAATATGTCTGCATTCTAGTACTTGTAATTACTTCTTGTGCATAATGTATCCTATCAAAACAATTTCTACAATGCTAATTGAATCTAAAAGGAAAGACGTGAAGAGCAGCATTTTGTAATGATTACACATGCTGCAGATAAAATGCCAATAAACATGAAGTTATAATAAGTATGCTTTCCTTCCTGTTGTACATTCATGATATAACCTAGAGCTTCTGGCAGCTTTAGAAGCATTTACTTTTACTTCACTATGTTGTCGAATATAATAATTTGATGGCTGTGGCATATGAACATACCAACAAAGTTGAGTTATATAAATACTGCAAGTGTAATAATAGCAAACACTTTACAGAAGTGAAATGAAAAGTAGGGTGACACAGGGCTTCTGCACCCCAGCATTTTACTACATATTGCCTTCTGGAAAAGATAGTGAATTAATAAATGAGCTTAGCAGGGTTTTAGAGAATGCTGTGAATGGACGCTGTATCTAAACTTTTGAATGATGTTGTTATTCAGCACGAAAAAGGCTGCATTAATCCCTTCACCAACGCACAAAGAAAGGACAAAGTGTTCAGGATTTTCATAGAGGTTTCCAGCAGGATTTTGCTGTGTAGTGCACATTCAAACAAGCATTGGCAAAGCCAGTAGGTCTAGCTTTAATTTTGACCACTGGCTAAATCATTATCGAATCTAGGGCCAGATGTAGGACACCAAGGGCCAGATGTAGGACACCAAATACCGGTCGGTAACGGCCGATTTCGGCCGTTACCGACTGGTATTTGGTGTTTGATATGTAGGGGGCCTAAAATTTACAGAATCAGTAAATTTACCGATCGGTAAATCTAGATGTAGGTGGCACTGAAAACAGTGCCACAGGCCCTTAAGAATTCGTTATTTACCACAAAATAATATTTCGTGGTAAATAACGAATTCCAGTGTACATGCACATCTGTGCATGTACACCTGTGCCATGTGGCACACACACATGCCCTAAGGGCATGTATGTGTGTCACATGGCAACATACATGCCCTAAGGGCCTGTATGTGTGTCACATGGCACACAAGCCAGAATCAGGGGTGCAACAGGGTATCAAAGTGACACCCTGTCCCCCTTGACAATTCGGTAATTTTACCGAATCTTTATTTACCGATTCGGTAATTGACATTGATTCCTATGGGCCTCAAGGCCCATAGGAATCAATGGCAATTACCGAATTGGTAAATACCGATTCGGTAATTACCGAATCATACTGATTCGGTAAAAATTACTGAATTATTCCTACATCTCATTTACCGAATCTAGAATACCGAATCGGTAAAATTCGGTATTCTAGAGTCGGTAAATGAATAAATAACAATAATAATATTTATTTGGATAAAAAGATATATCCATAAAAGAGCGCAACCATAATTCAGACAACAGTACACATTATTAAGAAAAAGCAAACCAATAAAACAACAATGGTTAAAAGAGAATCTTCCAAATAGCGTTGAGCGGGTTCTTGTTGCATATGGGTGATTAAAAAGCGCAGTCAGCGTAGGTTTAAACGAGACATTAAAACAGAAGAGGAATGTGATACCGACAATTAGCAATGTTGGGCTTGTAAAAGCAATCAGATGTTCTGCAAATAGATACAGGTTATGACAAAATAAAATCAGATATAACTCAGCAGCAAAACATCAATAGCAGCAGGTTGTGGTAAAATGCGGTCCAAAAAAAACGGATTTAGCAGCTTGGAAATAAAGTGCAATATAATTTAAACTCTTGCTTAAATGGAAGAAGCATGCATAAAGATACGATATGCAGAGTGTATGTAGGTTGTGAGGCCCATGTTTAAAGCTATGTTTTCAGGGTTTAGTGCTGCAATGATTGCCTGTCTACAGGACCGAATACCCAACCTGTTCCACTCCGTTTTCAATTTGCGTCTGCGCTCTGATATAAGGGCGGGGCAGAGGCAGACCACGCGCTCCAAGGTTTCAGCTGTCTTGCCACACCCTCTGCACAATAAAACTTCTGACGTACGACGCCAAGAGGGCAAGTCTTTTAAAAATTGCCAGTCACCCAGTCTAATAGCCGTAAAGCTAAGTTTTAAATAGAGGGAGTAAGTACAGGGCAGGTAGATAGCAGGAGATAGCCGCCCATAAGACTTCATAACTGCCCATGCATGTCTGCTTTTGGCAAAATGGGCTTTGTCAATGATAAGAGAGCTCGTTCTGACACATCTCTTAAGGCTGTTTTGCTAGGGTTGAGGGCCCATAGGTCGCCCGCTGACATTTCGCAGATGGAGTCCTTAAAAAGGCGACCGTACGAGCCCCCTGGGGTTTTCTCGGAGATGTCTAACCAAAACAGTGATTCTAATGAGCCTGTGTGTGCTTGTCTAAGTTTGTGGCAGAGGTTTAAATACGAGCCGATGTTAGAGACTTCATAATTTAGTAACCCCAGTTCTAGTCTGATCTGGGCAGCAGATGCATTTTTTGGCAGATCATAGACAGAACATCGACAGACAAAATATCGAGAGGACAAATTATCAAAGTCAAAATATCGACTGCAAAAATATCGACTTCCTATCTTCAAACAGGTAAGTACAAAAATATCGACTCCAAAATATCGAGTGTAAAAAATATAGACTGTCAAAATATCGAATTTTTTAAATTTCTTAAAAGTAAATTAAAAGTAATATAATAATAAATTAATGTGAACATATTTAAAATACTTAAATTAACGTAAAATTGAGAAATAATTAATGTAACTTTAAAAAATAAATGTAATTTTAAAACATATATATATATATATATATATATATATATATATATATATATATATATACATATTATTAACAAAACATATACAATATTCTTTCAGTAGGATAGCGAGAGGGTTAAATGTACTATTCACACTCCAGAGAGTGCAACAGTAGGGAAAGCGTTGGATAGCGTAGGGGTAAAAATTACTATTCCCACTCCAGAGAGCGCAACAGTAGGGAAAGCGTTGGATAGCGTAAGGTTAAAAATTACTATTCCCACTCCAGTGAGCGCAACAGTAGGGCAAGCGTTGGATAGTGAGAGGGTAAAAATTATTATTACCACACCAGAGAGAGCAACAGTAGGGAAAGCGTTGGATAGCGTAGGGGTAAAAATTACTATTGCCACTCCAGAGAGCGCAACAGTAAGGAAAGCATTGGATAGCGTAGGGGTAAAAATAACTATTCCCACTCCAGAGAGTGCAACAGTAGGGAAAGTGTTGGATAGCGTAGGAGTAAAAATTACTATTCCCACTCTAGTGAGTGCAACAGTAGGGAAACCGTTGGATAGCGTAGGGGTAAGAAATACTATTCCAACTCCAGAGAGTGCATCAGTAGGGAAAGCGAAGGATAGCGTAGGGGTAAACATTACTATTCCCACTCCAGTGAGTGCAACAGTAGGGAAAGTGTTGGATAGCGTAGGAGTAAACATTACTATTCCCACTCCAGTGAGTGCAACAGTAGGGAAAGCGTTGGATAGCGTAGGGATAAAAATTACTATTCCTACTCCAGAGAGTGCAACAGTAGGGAAAGGGTTGGATAGCGTAGGGATCAAAATTACTATTCCCACTCCAGTGAGTGCAACAGTAGGGAAAGAGTTGGATAGAGTAGGGGTTAAAATTACTATTCCAACTCCAGAGAGTGCAACAGTAGGGAAAGCGTTGGATAGCATAGGGGTAAAGATTACTATTCCCACTCCAGTGAGTTCAATAGTAGGGAAAGCGTTGGATAGCGTAGGGGTAAAAATTACTATTCCTACTCCAGAGAGTGCAACAGTAGGGAAAGCGTTGGATAGCGTAGGGTTGAAAATTACTATTCCCACTCCAGTGAGTGCAACAGTTGGGAAAGTAAATACTTCATAGATAAATATAAATAACATAAATATTAATACCAATTACAAAATAATTAAAATATTTTACATTTTTATAAAATATATTAATTAATCAATTAAAATTACAAATAAAAATTAACTAATAATAAAAATTACTTACTAATACCAATAAATTAATTTACAATACATAAATAAATATAAAATTAGACACAAACACAATATTTTATAAATGTAATTACTTACAATTAAATCACTTCCCAAGCTATTCCCCTATAAACACACAACCCACTACAGAAAATAATGTAATAAAAGGAACATATTTATCAATTAATCAATTAAAATTAATTACCAATTATATTTTAATTAATTACCAATTAATAATTAATTAACAAATAATTCTAAATAAATACCAATAAATAAAATAACATATTTAATTAATTATAATTAAATTACTTCCCACCCTATTCCCCTATAAACCCACAACCCACTACAGAAAATAAATTACTAAAATTAACATATTTATCAATTAATCAATTAAAATTAATTACCAATTATATTTTAATTAATTACCAATTAATAATTAATTAACAATTAATTCTAAATAAATACCAATAAATAAAATAACATATTTAATTAATTATAATAAATTACTTCCCACCCTATTCCCCTATAAACCCACAACCCACTACAGAAAATAAATTACTAAAATTAAAATATTTATCAATTAATCAATTAAAATTAATTACCAATTGTATTTTAATTATTTACCAATTAACAATTAATTCTAAATAAATACCAATAAATAAAAAAAATATTTAATTAATTATAATTAAATTACTTCCCACCCTATTCTCCTACAAACCCACTACCCGCTACAGAATTATATTACACAAAAATTAAAAATTAATATTAACTTACCTTAAATTCGATATTTTTGTTGTCTATATTCTGTATAGTCGATATTATGTCCATTCTATATTTTTGATTTGATATTATGTCCATTCTATTCGATATTAACATTTTCTAGTCGATATTTTGGTAGTCTATATTATGTCTATTTGATATTATGTCTATTCTTTATTTTTTACTCGATATTATGTCTAGTCGGTAATAAAAACTCGATATTTTGACTCTATACCTTTTTTGGCAAATGGAGGACTTTTTTTATAAATTTTAGTCACATGTTGGTTTAGGTTGGTGTTTAAATTACCCCTAAAAATCTCAATGCCATATGACAAGGACGGCCCAATTTTTGCTCTCATGACCTCCAATAAAGGTGATAAACTTGGGCCAGCCAGGTTTTTTGAGAGCTTAAAGAGGGTCACCTGTAGGATCATGGCTTTTGCTGATATCTCACTACGCTGTTTGACAAAGTTAGCCCTAGAGTCAAAGTTAACCCCTAAGTACTTGTAGGTGCAACCTATCGCAAGGCTCGCGTTGCTGTACAACCAGCCAGTGTCGACTTTACGTTTTCTTCCAAAAATGACCACTTGGGTTTTCTTTAGGTTAACCTCTAAATTTGTTCGCGGTGGTGTAGTTATATAATTTTTCCAAGAGCCTTTGCAACCCCACCCGTGTGAGGCTAAAGAGAACCAGGTCGTCGGCATACAGGAGATTGCTTATTGGCGAACCACCCATCTTGGGTGGGTGACTGTTTATTTCATTTAGAGGCGCCAACAAGTCTGCTATGAACAGATTAAAAAGAAGAGGGGCCAGCACACATCCCTGTTTGACACCTCTTGTTGTCATGATTTTCCGAGAGAGATGTGTGCCGGACCCCAACTTCACTTGAGCCCATGTGCCTGAGTGTAATTGAATGCTTGCCTCCAAAAGTTTGTCCGGGATCCCCCATTTTTTTAGCTTTTCCCATAGGACTTCCATGGGAACCTGGTCGAAAGCGGCTTTAAAATCAACAAAACAACAAAAAACAGCCCTGGATGTTGAACATGCTTTGTCTACAATTATGGACAATGTCAATAAGTTAGTTAGGGTGCCAGATTTGGCTGTGAAACTGGTTTGATTAATTGGAATCAGGTTGTTCTGTTCCGCCCATGATCTCAGCTCCATCAAAAGAATGCCTGCGTAATGCTTGGCCTCAATGTCTAAGAGAGCAATTAGTCTGTAATTGTTTGGGGAGGCGTGAGAGCCTGATTTGTAGATTGGATGGATTATTGCGCCGCGCCAAGAACCCGGAATATTTGAAGTTCTTAATGCGAAGTTGAAGAGGTTAGTTAGGTAACCCGACCAGAGAACAATATTTGATTTAAAAAGGTTCTGTGGTAGGCCGTTTGGGCCCGGGGCTCCGTCTGATCTTGCTTTTAACAGGACTTTAGTAACCGTTTCTTGGGTGATCTGCATGACATCGCTACGGGGGTCTAAACAGCCAATGGACCTACACCAGCTCTTGCTCTGGCTTATATCCATCGGGTTAGGAGCGCATGTTTCTAGAGACACTGTACCCTCTGGGGACCTGAAGTGGTCTATAAGAAAGGCGGACCTGTCGGCTTCTTGAATGTTTGCTGACCCAGAGCTAAGTGAGCTGGAGTTATGACGGTTGATTAAAGCCCAGAATTTTCTTGCGTTTTAGTTTTTACTCTACCATATAAGTTTGCACCAGAATTGACTTTGATGGAGTTGTTTATCTTTTTGTGTGGCCTGCCTAAATGATTTTTGGGCGGTTTTATACACATTTAGGTGCTCGTTGTTTCCTGGGGATTTCGTAAGAGCCTGCAAGGCGTTGTTTCTGGATTTCTTCAGCACCCTCGTTTGGTTTGAGATTGAGAACTGGCGAGTGGAAGAAGCCTTGTGGAGATGCTGTTTGGCTGGAAAAAGAGTTATCAGTTGTGAACAAAGCGTCGACCATGCAACAGTTGGTGAGAGCGCCGGGTCGATTCCGCCTGTTGTGAGAGCCAGACTTGCCTTCATAACATTAGGGCTTATGTCTTCACTCCATCTTAGGCGCTTCAAGTTTTCAGTGTATGTTCCTGTACATGTTGTTAAGGCTGGTTTATGGTACTCTGGCTTTACATGGAGGGTGACAGTCTGGGGTCGGTGGTCGCTTTCCGTTCGAGGTAGAATAGTGAAGTCGCTCAGATGTTTGAGCAGGGCTAAATTACAGATGGTGTAATCTAAATAAGATTGTTTGCGACCATTTTTCTAGGTCCATTTTGGTGGAGTATCATTCGTTGATCTGCCATTCATTACCAGAAATCCAGCACTATAAAGTTGCAGCACGCACAATTCTCCCAGACGACAGTAGGCTTGTTTTGGTGGATTGGATTGTGCCTCTGCCACAGTGAATGTGTATGGAAAAAGCCCTTTGTGGTCTGCTGTGTTGCCCTGAAAGAGGTTGGTGTTAAAGTCCCCTGAGACTATACAATCAGAATAAGGTTGATCCGCGGCCAGGTTGCACACAATTTTCATTAAGCAAGTTAGATGGACCTTTTTTGTACGCGTACTCGGGTTAATGTAGATGTTGAGGAGTAGAAGTGGACGTTGTTTGCTCCATGAGTCGATTTTGACGCCAAGTAGCCAGTCTTCGTCAAAGTTTAATGGCGTGATAGGGCCTTTTAAGTTGTTTGAGACATAGATCGACAGGCCCCCTTTAGGGTGCCCATTGGGGCAGTCTCGAATTGCCGGTTTCCAGAATTCAATGAAGCCGGTCATAGGCCAATTTCCAGTTGCCCATGTTTCTTTGAGAACAATTACTGTGTGCCCAAATATGAAGGAGTGCGTCTCTGGGTTGATCATTTTATGTTGGAGACCACTGATGTTCCATGAGCACAATGTGAAGGAAGGATCTGGCTTGGGGTTTGGGGGAGTTGCTGGTGGGAATGCTTGAGATCTTGATTGGCGCAGGGCCTAAATGTCGATGAGATTTACCTACATCGGGCCCTAAGTCTGCTCCAGTGAACAAAAACAAAGTAGAAGTGACTTCTTCCTGCATACAAGGCTTTTGAGATAAAGATCTTAATATGTGGTGATTTGATGCATTTTTGTAATGTAAAATAGTTCCTCTACATGAGGCAGAAGGAAACCCCAGACCTCCAATACCATGAGGTGAGAGAGAGAGATACTCCTCTGGGTGAAGCCAAAACCCACTCTATGTATATTTTTAAAGAAATGGTAACAATAGGTCTTGTAGAGAACTGTACTGTAAAACCAGTCCTAAGAACTGATCAAGATCATTTCTGAATGCCTAGAGTAATCTTTGAAGACAAGAGAAAGTGCTGCAGTGATCCTCAAAACCCACAACCTTCCTGAGGTACCTTTTCTTATTACAAACTTTATTTCTTGCTTTTTGTCATATAGTGATGGCTTATTCAGTTGCAACAAAACACAACATAAGTTTAATGACACAAATTACTAATGCTAATGACTTTCATAAGTGACTATGAATGATTTGGGGGGTAGAAAAGAGAGAGAGCGGGTGGAGTGTTTTTCCAATTATGTGCCAACATTACCCTACTGCAAGTAAGAAGTGTGTGAGCAAGCCGCCTATGGGGGAAGACACAGGGTAAATTCTGTCATAGCATTATGATCAACAAGTCCAGTAGAGAGTATTTCTGTGATTTCCACTATAAGGTTCAACAGGGCCACACAGATCGAATGATCAAGAAGGCAGGACCACCAACCCTCATTGTTGGCAATTTTTCCAGCACAAATGGGTGGTCCTAAACATAGCCATCATTGTGGCTGGGGTAAAATACCATCTGGTAAGGATTTTGAATGCATTTTCCTATTATGTACAAATTGAGGTTGTAGCTGTCCACAAGCATATGGTTCCCCAAGTATCTTTGTCAATTTCTGTTGCTAGATCCTCTTTCCATTTCCTGAGCTAGCTTTGATACTCAAACATTCAGGCCTCTCTCAGGCTCAATAATGGAAGCTCTTTTGCTAGATGTAACATCCTTATTAGGGTAAGAGGTGTGGCTTATAATGTCTTAGTGTATGGCAAGCTCAAGTAAGGCATTATTGATTGGCAATTTGAAAATGAGAAATGTGCCCCCTGACATGATGAAAATGGGTGTATATGTTTTTTCATAGTTCCTTAAGAATAAAATCCATTGTCACATAACACAAGTGCTGTGATCCATTATTGTATAGAGTTGAGTTTTCTCTCACCTCTAGACTAGATCCCTTTCTTGTTATCTTGTCTCAAATCAAATCAAACTGTATTTGCCATGAAAGTCAAAAGTAAAAATATACTGTGCAATTACTTTTCATAAAATATACGATTGTTATAACATCATTTTTTCCATAAAAAGAGAGCTAAAAAATACTAGTATACAAGGAGCAGATTAAAGAAGGCAATGCATCATTGACCTTTATAACATCTTAAAAATATTAAGCAGGTTAGAAAGCTAACAGGCTAATTAAATACTAAAAAAAGTACTAATACAGGGGAGGGAAGGGTGTTCTCGGTATCAAAGTGGGATCCTCTCATATCTTTTTCTGATTGCTATCGCTTTCCTAATAAAGTTGAGAACGGAAAAACACACATCTGTTGTTTGAAGATTTTGCAAAGAAGGCCATCCGCATGGGATTTCTGGTTGGATGTCTGTAGAACAGGTCTTAAAAATTCATTTCTAGGGTCCGCATATAATGGGCAGAATAAAATGGTGTTGCAAGTACTTTGTTTCGTAGTTTGGTCACACCGGCAATGAGGTAGATCATGTGTCCAAACACATTGAACAGGGAAGGCCAATTTAAAATGAATCATAGAAAGTCAACAAAGAGAGAGATAACAACAATATACAGGATTAGTGACCCAGATAAGGTATGGTTCTACGTTGGCTGTCGTTGAGATTGTGAAGTATCTTTCAATTACTACCATGGACTGTGCATTTTGTAACCTTAAAATAACATGTTTTGACTTCCTCTTTAATTTTTGGGGTAATCAAATCAGGATTCGTGAACGACTCTTTCAGACCGATTAATTCAAAAGTCTCCTTCAAGTGTGTGCCCCAGGGGATTCGCCTTGCCCCATTCAGGGCGAGTCAATCGAAAATGCATGAACAGACCAGCTCTGACTCTGGACTTGTCCAGGTCTTGATCCACAACAATAATGGAGCAAAGCCAGTGTATCTTCTAGGTAAGTACGGCCAAGCTCTTCACGGCACATCAATGTGGTGGTCCCTGGGGGCACTAGTAATCTCTGTAAAAAATGACTTTCAACCCTCTAGAGCAGAGTTGTGATTGCAGACCCCCAGATGTCCATCCATACCTCTGCTAAAAAATGTGAAATTCCATTAATATATAATAAACAAAGGAAGGTAGCAAGGATGCATCCCTGTTTTACCCCCTATGTGCATTTTATCTGGGGACAGTTTTTTTCCTGCAAGCCATAACAAACTTTTACTGTCAGGTCATGCAGTCATTTAATCAACAATAGGAGATTGGGCTCAACCCCAATGGATTCCATCAGAGACCAAAGTTTGGAGCGGTTTACCAGGTCGAAGGCACTAGACAGGCCTCTCAATGCCAATGAAGAGAGCCCTTTTTTTCCAGTACAAAGTTCCCTAATAGTAACTAAAAATGTAGGCACTGGTCAGTATGCCCACCCATGGTCTAAACCCAAATTAGATGTTTGACAGGATTTTTTGATTAGTGGACCATGTTTTCAAATGTTCCAAAAGCCCCCTTCGGAGAATCTTCATACTTGAATCGATCATTGATATCGGTCTGTAACAAGATGGAAATTGACTGTCCAACTTTTTATATAATGGTATGATTATGGCGGTCTTCCAGGAGTCAGGAATTTGACCCTTAATTGCTCTCCTAAAAACATTTGTCAGGAGAGGTGCCCACAGTTCTGGTTTGGATTTAAAAATTCTGCTGGTACCTCAACGGGACCTGGAGCTTTACCCAAAGCACATTTTTAATTGCATTTACTACTACATCAACTTCAATGGTGAGAGTTGTGTCCTGTGTGCTTGTACTAGGCAGAGACTTTAGTCAGTCTCTTCTTAATATTCTAGAGCCCTATTTTGGATCTGCCAATTTGACAGTTTTGGGTGATTTAAATTTTCATTTAGACAACCCTGATTCTAAAGATTCTTTAGACCTTTTGGACTCACTATCTGCATGTGATCTCGTGCAACTGGTCAAACACCCTACTCATCAGGCGGGTCACATACTGGACACAGTTTTTTCTAATGACGATAGGCTCAAAATAGACGATCCCATCCCACTGGCTTGGTCCGACCACTTTGCTGTCCCTTTGGAGCTTTTGGTCGCCTTGATGCCTGTTAAGACCAGTGTCCCTAGTCAAACCAAATTTAGGAGGAACTTTAAGAAAATCACGAGCACCTCGTTGGCCCCACTGATGCAAAATTACAAAGCTGACCTTTACGAGGATATCAATCTAGCCGCTTCGTAATTGTCCAAAGCCATTAGTGCAGCAGTAGATGTGCTGGCCCCTCTTTCTTCTTGCTATTCTGCGAGAAAGAAACCCTCTGCACCCTGGTTTTCGGAGCCTCTTAGGCTCATGAGACAGGGGTGCAGGAAGCAAGAAAGGCTTTGGCGGACGAGTTGGAACGTTAAGGAGAGGGATCAACACAAGAAACTCCTTAAGGAGTACAAGATGGAGATCATCAGAGTGAAGCAAGAGTACTTTACTAACCTGACAATGGCTCTCTCCTCTCCCAAGGATCTCTTCAAAATAGTGGACTTGCTCTGCACGTTACAGATGCAGGACCCTGTAGTAAGCACCCAGGAATTCTGTGACAAAATCGCAGGATTTTTCCACTCGAAGATTGTGGACATCTATTCGAATCTTGAATCTCAAAGATCTGTCACCCCTCCTCCGCCCGTCCCCTCTTCTTCGATCTCGAAGGAGGTTTTTCCTACCACCTCTAAGAGTCTGTCAGAGTTTCCGCCTCTATCCTATCAGGAGCTTGACCTGCTCTTAAATAAGACAAGGTCGGGGTCCCCATTGGACCCATGCCCCGTTAAAGTCCTGAAGGAGTGCAGAGACTCCCTACTCCCCTCTTTGCTGGGCATCATGAATAGGGCTATGAGAGAGGGCACTTTTCCATCTCAATGGAAGAGTGCGGTGGTCAAGCCCCTCCTAAAGAAGCCCACACTAGATCCCGAGGTGCTTAAGAATTGTTGCCCCATTTCTTTGCTCCCAGCTCTGGCAAAGATGCTGGAGACTCACCTCAATCAACATCTGGCGGCATTTCTTGACTCCTTGGGTCTTTTAGATCAATCCCAACACGGCTTCAGGAGACACCATAGTACCGAGTCAGCCCTTACGGTCGTACTGAATAACATCCGTATGGAGGTAGACCAGGGACATACCACCGTCCTGGTCCTTTTGGACCTTACAGCCGCCTTCGATACCCTATACCCTTCGGTCTTAACATCTCGCCTGAGGGAGATAGGAGTGGAAGGGGCGGCTCTGAGTCTGCTGGCCTCCTTTCTGGACCAGAGGGTACAGAGGGTTAAGCTGGGAGAGTTCTTATCTCCATCCCTACCTGTGCAATGTGGGGTCCCACAGGGGTCGGCATTAAGTCCGACCCTGTTTAACATCTACGTGACCCCGCTTGCCAGGTTGGTTAGATCTTGTGGGATGGAGGTAATCTCTTATGCTGATGACACACAGATCCTGGTGTCCTTCTCCCATTTGGGTGGCTCGTCACCGTTCAACTTTAGGAACTGCATGGAAGCAGTGTCCCAGTGGATGATCTACAATTCATACAATTCACTAAAGTTGAACGGTGAGAAGACTGAGATCTTGGTGTTTGGCCCTAACAATAACAATAACATCTGGTCACCTGAATGGTGGCCGCCTTCGCTGGGGACCTGTCCTACTCCTACGGAGTCAGCACAGAACTTGGGAGTATTGATTGAACCCGCCCTCTCCATGACTTTGCAGGTTAACAGAACTGTTGCTACCTGCTGGGGTATCATTAAAATACTCCGAAAAATAAAACATTATCAGTCCCCTCAGGCGCGGAAGCAAGTGGTGGTAGCACTTGTCGCTTCGCGACTTGATTATTGTAACTCCTTATACATCGGCATGAATAAGAGCCTGATACTGCGTCTTCAGACTGCCCAAAATGCGGCAGCCAAATTTGTTCTGGACGCTCCCAGATTAGCGTCAGCAACGGCAGCCAGGAAGGCCTTACACTGGCATCCTATTGAATCGAGGATTATCTTCAAAACGCTCTGCTTGACCCACAGTGCACTCTCTGGTAAGGGTGCGGGGGTGTCAAGAAACTGCTGCTACCCTATGTATCGGGCAGAGTCTTACGCTCTTCCTCAAAGAACCTCCTGGTGGTACCTCGTTTCTGTAAGAGTAAATGGGGCGGTAGGGCTTTTTCTTCAATTGCCCATAAGTTATGGAATACCCTTCCATGTGAAATTAAATCACACAGTAACATACCAATTCTAGAACCAGGTAGAAAAGGCATAGAGTACAGCAAAGACCATAGAGTAAACAAGATAAGCAAGCAAATAGTTTACAACAGACCCATTGAGGATTAGTGTTGAATTAGTATAGTGAAACATGCAAGTACTTATTTTTTAGCATTTTTCACCTTTAAAGATCATGTGAAGTGAAAGAGAAGACACCTCTCCTTAAATTAAAACTTTGGCCCAACTCTGATTACGGTCCGCCACACAAAGACAGAGCATAGGCTTCATTAAATTAACCAGGCGAGGCTGGTAAAGGTAAGTGCAGTGATGCGGGCGGGGGAGTCAACATAGGACGGGATAGGGAAAATAAAATAAATAAAATCACGCAGAGTCGGCGATGCAGGGAGCTCAAGGTAAGTGGTTTTATTTATTTATTTATTTTCCCCATCCCGTTGTCTGTCGACTTCCTTCCTCTGCTTCGCCCCCACCTCACCGCTCTTACCTGTACCGGCCGAGCCTGAAATTAACAAGATAATGTGGTTGTGGTAGCTGGCTGAGTACAAGGCTTATAACAAATGTGGATCAGTTGTAAAGGCCATACAGCCCAATGCAAACCGTGAAGTAAAATGATGGAAACCAGTCTTTCATGAATTCAAAAACATGATTTTTTTTTCTGCGGTACCCGTGGTAAGGGCTGCCCAACAAGATTGGGGGAATGCAAGAGAAATACAAAGCAATCCTAAGTAGCATGAAACTTCTGTATGGCCATTCAGCCCTCATCAAAAAATCGGGCGTAAAAAAAGGAATAGCTTCTAGTGGCACCGCCGGGGGACATGCATTGTCAATGATGAAGTGAATGTACTCTTCTGCTACAGAGCATCGTTCTAGGGTGTGAGACTGTGGGTGCCGTGACATGTAGTCCGCTGGGTTTTCTGCCTTTCAAGGTTTATGGACGATGGTGTCGATGTAGTCCTACAAGCGTAGACCCCATCTTTCTATTCGTGGGGGCATCTTCGCCCGTGGGTTGCCAAAGATGGTGATAAGCGCTTGGTGGTCTGTGATGAGTGAGAAATGTTTCCCCTATACAAACAGGTGGAAATGTTCACAGGCCCACACAACCGCGAGGCTCTCTTTTTTGGGTTGTAAGCTTTCTCCCTGTCAGTGAGACTACGACTGGCATAAGCGACAACATGACGTTGGTCCGCTTCATTGTTGTACTGTGCCAGGATGGCGCCCAAACCGACAGGGCTGGCGTCCACAGTGATTTCAGTGTCCAAGTATGCTAAATTGAGAGCAGTGCTCACAGCCTTCTTGATTTTATTGAACGCATGTTCACACGCAGGTGACCACTGGAATTGTTGACCTTGGCGGGTGAGTTCTCTGAGCGAGTAGCTGATGGTAGCATAGCCTTTAATGTAACGGGCACAATAGCTTGCCATCCCAAGGAATGAACGGAGGTCACTAATGTCTTGTGGCTGTGGAGTGTCCGCGAGGGCAGCCACTTTCTCAGGGTCTGATTTCATGCCATCTTTTGAAAAGATATGTCCATAGAACTTTAGTGTGGACTTGTGGAACTCACATTTATCCGGGTTGAGTGTGAGGTTAGCACTGAGTAAGGCGTGACACACTCGGTCTAAGGCTTTGTCATGTTCCGCTTGATTTTCCCCAAAGACCAGGATATCTTCACTGTAGTTAAAGGCATTCAGGATGCCCTGGATTACCCGCCGTATAGCTTCTTGAAATATCTCAGCAGCTGAAGATATTCCGAAGTTTAGACATTTATAGCGGAACAGGCCTTGATGGGTGGTAAAGGTGGTAATGTAGCGGGATTTTTCATGTAGTTCCAGCTAGTGGTATCCCTTGTTCAGATCCAGCTTCGAGACAACAGTTGCCCCATTGAGGCGAGCAATCATATCACTGATATGGGGTCCGGGATGTCGTTCCCTCACAATAGCCGTGTTCGGGGCACGCATGTCCACACACAAGCGTACTTTGTTGTCTTGTCCCTTCTTGGGCACTACCACTACTGGTGATACCCAGGGAGTGGGCCCGGTGGATCATTTAATGACATCTATCCTCAGCAAGTCCTGTAGCTTGTCATCTACTGCCTGTTGCAGATGAAACGGCACCTTCCTGTGGTGTTGCGCTATCTGTGATATCTGCTCGTTGATGTGTAGTTTGACTTTGAACTGATTGAGCGTCACAAGGCCTTTGAAGATATTTGGGAACTTGTTGACAATGTCTGGGGAGTCATCTACAGTGTATAAAAGTTCAACAAGTTTGAGGCGTTCTGCTGTCGGCAGACTGAGAAGGCAATCTGCTGCGTCTGGTCCCTCGATCACGTGGATGTGAGCTTGGATCTGTCGGTCCGTATAGGTCAGAGTCGTGCGTAATTGTCCCAGGCATGGTAGTGGTTTCCTGGACATCCAGGTGTAAACTCGAACAGCGGCCGGTTCCAGTTTTGGCCGAGGTTTCATGCTTTGGTATTCCATGGCACATATGTAGTTCAAGGACGCTCCTGAGTCTAGCACAAACTTGGTGGGGTGACTCCCTATGTGGATGTTCAATCTAGGGTATTTCTTCAATCTGTCCGGGTCTGACACCATGCACACATATTCATCGTTGTCCTGCGAGACGGGTGTGGGAGACGACGACTCCCAGGACGTCGACCTCCGGGATCTGTATGAGTTAACTGACTGGGCGCTTGACCTTGATGAGCTGGATGAGCGGCTTTTCCTTCCCCTCACTGCTTTTGCATGGTGGCCGGTTTCTGAGCTTGACTTGGCTGTCTTCATTTCCGACCTTCGTGTTTGACAGGCTACTTCGAAGTGGTTTTCTCTTCCACAGCTGTGACACTGCTGTCCTATGGCAGGACACTGTCGGGAGTGTGGGT
Source organism: Lissotriton vulgaris (assembly GCF_964263255.1). Classification (NCBI taxonomy): domain Eukaryota; kingdom Metazoa; phylum Chordata; class Amphibia; order Caudata; family Salamandridae; genus Lissotriton; species Lissotriton vulgaris. The sequence continues at coordinate 1,261,807,294 of NC_141696.1, read as the reverse complement.
AATCTTGTCCGCATCTGTAGCATTTTGAGGCTGGCCTGCTTGTCCGACTGCTTCGGGTTCCGGTGCTCGAGGAGGTCGCACAGAAGGTCTGTGTCGGTCTTCCCGACTTGCGGCGGTCGGATCGGCGCTTCGAGTCTGTGTGAGACTGCATTCGGAAAGCTTGCTCCTTTTTCTCGGACTTGCTGGCTTCCATTTTCTTGGCATGGTCTTCCGCTTGATCATTGATGCGCGTGAGTTCCTCTATTTCCTCAAGCATGTAGTGTTTCTTTAGCAATCGGCGGCGTAGTGATTCTGACTGGCACCCTTCAATAATGCGCAGTCGCAGCGCGTCTTCGGTGTTGAACGTGTCGAATTAGCAATGTCGGGCTAGGCGCCAAATGCGAGCAATAAGGTCACACATTGGTTCGTCCTTTTCTTGCGACGCAAGGTTGAACGTATACCGCTCGTAGTCTAAGTTTCATTTGTGGAGAAACTTCCGATCTAGAGCTCCTTTCACATCTTCGTATGAGGCGGCACTGGCAGCAGGCAATTCTTTGATGATCTGTGCGATATCTTTCCCTATCAGGTTTCGCAGAGCTATCAGTTTTTGCTTGGAGTCTTGCACTTGAGACCCCGTCATGAAGTCCTCAAAATCCTCAGCCCAGCTTTTCCATTTGGGCCCCATGCTGTTCCCAGAAGTCAGCTCTAGGGGTTCTGGCGGGCGCAGATATGACACTCCTAGCAACATTGGATGCGGTTGCGGGGCTTGCTGGGCGGATCCCATGGCTACTGTATGTGAAGTGTCAGCTTCTACTTGACATCCTGGGCAGGGGTGCAGGCTCCCCAGGCCAGGCGAGGCTTTATTTGCTGAAATTCACTGTTTTTTTTAATGTTTTATGGAACTTCCTGACTTCAAAATGGCCGCCGGGGTGAGAGCCAGTGTTATTCTATGGACGGCGCCTGACTCAAAGATGGCCGCTGGGGGAGGACGTGGGTCTTTATCCTTTATATCTGCCTCAGTCTCTCTCACTGCCTCTCACAAGGGTAGTCGCTGCTCTGGACTCACCCTCTTTCGTGTCTTCAGTCTTTGGCACAGCGCTCAGGCAGCGTGTGACTCTCCACGCGATTCTGATCACATTTTGTGCTCTTTTCGCGCTGTCGCGCTAATTAGTATTAAACAACAATGGTCCAAAACCTCTATAGTTAGAGAAACTGAATCAATCAGTAATCAATCATTGATTATATAAATTTTGAGCATATACACATTAATCAGCTCTATCCAATGTATGCATATATTCATAAAAACATAAAGGCAACAGCATCAACTTGAGATACAAGAGCAATATTTTAATCTATCGTCTCTGGATCAAACAAAACACATATTTCAGGTTATAAATCAATACGAAATATTGGTTGCCCCGAACAGAGCGTGCAGCATAGCAAAAGGGTGCAGTAAGATGTGTGTGGTGATTAAAAAGAAAAAGAAATTCAAAGAAGTGACATAAAATATTCAAATTGGTTTATACAAAGCAGTAACAGATCCACATTCAACCGTACTGCACAACCTGGCCACTCAATTAATACAAAGAACTCTCTCATAGGTTATTCAGGACAAATTATATGTTATTAATATCTGCACATAAACATAGAGAGAAAGGTGGTCCAGGTTTTTTATATATAGAGCGTTGACGTTTCAACTCGTCTTAGGGCTTTGCGGTTATTTGAGCCTGGGCCATGCGAGTCTTCATCAGGACATTAAAACCGGGGCAAACAGGGATTATAGATGACCATACAAAGAAGATGAATAATTGTTGTTTAGGCTGTTGCCGGGCACGTATATCTAAAAATGCTGCCCAAAAGTCTAAATTGCTTACACATAAAGGAGTAAAGGTGGTGATAATTCCCACGTAAAACGGATAGTTTTAAAACAATGAGCACCGGGATCTCATCAAAATTCAAACAAAAATATAATGGCTATCGATTATTATCAAACAAGGCCAAGGTACATACTTTAAGTTCTCATATAGGTGTATGGGCATCACTGTTTGGTTTTTAGAGAATATCTGTAAGATAACAATGGAAAACTTATATCAGGACCCATGTCCACGCTATTATTAGTCAGAGAGTTGAGAGAGCATGTTGATGGGAACTAAAGGGATTGTTACCTGTTTATTAGTCCAACTGCTAAGGAAATCCTCTTCTTTACTATCTGTAGCCCATCCCAAAAGATTTTTGTCATTCCAAATTTCAGACACCCAGAAGCTGGAATATTTAAAAGGGTAAATATTCAAAGCGCTGTCCTGTTATAAAGCGCTATCATGTTTATAAGGGAATCCAGTAAAGAGAGGAGTATCCTCCACCTTTTCAATCAGTTCACCATACTCCAGGGACAGCGAGCACCTGAGACCAAACGGCTACTAAGACGCCAATCGAAAAGGTAGAAACCGAAAAGGGACTACGTTACGTGTCCCGTCTGGTCTAAGCCACATCGCTTCTCGTAGTTCTAAACTCACTATGTCCAAAAGATATCACAGTGGTCTAATAAGCAGTTGTATTCGATACCATAAAATTGGGAAACTTAATGTGGTTAAAATCGCCTCTTCGAAGAGTCATAACCGTGTTGGCCATCTTAGATTGGGGCGATACTAGGTATATTTAGTCAATACACCACCTAGTTATTGAACAAATGCATTACGTGGCTACTAACGGCCCACTTGGATAATTAGCTCACTTATTGACATGCCATCGTTATGCCTTAATCAGTTCAGTTCAGTTCAGATAAGCTTTATTCGATTTTAGTTTAAAAATCATAAAAGCACCAACAATACATAAATAAACACCTTGACATTTCATAACAAAATTAATAAAACAAGATTAAATAGGTATAACGAATCAGCTAATCAATATGGAAAGATTTCAATATCAGTAAAACAGCTCTAAAACAAAAAGTCGTACGTACATACTGAGGAGCCGGGGAAGAACATTAAGCAAACCTCTATCAGTTATATACTTGTCAGTTACATACTACCCTGTCAGTTTGACTCGAACTCACGAGTGGCCTCTTAGTGGTGGGGTCTTAAAAATACAATTTTTGGACAAAAGTTCAGAACCATTAGAGACTAGAAGGTAAGTTGCGCTATAGGAACGGGGTCCCCTTCCCCAGGAGTGGTATTTCTTTATCGTTGGTCTAAGTAACGGGATATGTGGGAAGCTTGGGTAAAAATCGGGCAAGTCCCAAATGCGAATAGTGCCATGTCTTTCTTTGGGGTGACAAAATCGTAAATAGGGGACGATATTCCTGTTCTTAAATTTAATTAGCACCAGGTCCCCAGCGATGTCTTTGGGCAGCGTACCTAACCACCCTACCCTCCTGACACTCAGGATACCACCATCTAGCTCAGGTGGCAAAGGTCTATTGTTTTGTAGCCAGAAAATGACCGTCTTTAGCAGGTCATGCTGTGACTCATGTGTTCCCTGACTGAGTGCAGGGACCCCAGAGAGGACAGACACATATGGGGCGGCTTCAGGGGGTAAGTTGATACGTGGCATTCTTACCGGAGCGGCTCTAGCCACAGTGTGAGTTTTTAGCGCAGGTTTTAGAATTACTTTAGGGCCTGTTGGGGTAGGTATATTGGGAGGCTGTAATTGAGTTTCACCGTTCTTACATATAACAGACTTATGCTTTTCGGGGGCGATGGGAGGATTAGGGCAGACGGATGTAGCCATTATATTAGTTGGAGGAGAATTCTTTTTGATTAATTCCTCAATGCTAGTCAGCCTGTCCCCCAAGTTGTTAATTATTATGACCAAGGGTGAAATGACAGCTAACAACAGTTGCTCAATTTGGGCCAATAAAGTCGATTGGGGGGACAAGACAGGGTCGTCTAATTTGTCCGCAGCCGTGTCCTCCATTGATGTTGTTGGGTTAGAGGGAGATGATATTGGGCTGGTGCACAGATTTAGTGTACTTGCATTGTTCTCATTGTCAATTTCGCTGTCGTGCTTCCCTCTAATGTTGAGATCCAGGGGCAAAGCGTTTACTTGATTTTGCTCTTTATTTACAGGAGAAGCTAGGTCCCGTGGGAAGCCATTAGAAATAACACAGTTAGTGCCCATAATAGGGGGGGTTAATGTATCAGGGACGTAGTTTGTGCCACACAGGACGTTGAGCTCCTCCCAAATGGACATAATGTCTATGATAGTGATGGAAACGCCAGAATTACACAATAAAATAGAAGCATCACAGTACCTCCTCCTATGAAAGAGTCAAATGGGGTGGCCGGTCCCGTCCTCCTCAGGTCCTCTGAGGGCCACAGAGGGCCCGCCCTTTGCCCGGGCTTCGCCTGGCGTCCCGCGAAGCGGAGCAGAGCGCTGCTTTAAGGCGTCTCCTGGCGCTCTCGTGTTGTCAGAATGCAGCGCCACCGCTGAGGCTGCCGGGAGATGTAGTCCCGGGGCGGCGGCGCTGTGGGAAGCAAAAATTGACTCCTGGCAGTGGCGGCTGCAGTGGGGGCCACCTCGCCTCCCCCCTCCGATTTAGTAAGTCTCCCCCCACTCCGCCAATCCGCCGAGCAGAGCGCTGCTTTAAGGCGCCTCCTGGCGCTCTCGTGTCGTCAGAATGCAGCGCCGCCGCTGAGGCTGCCGGGAGATGTAGTCCCGGGGCGGCGGCGCTGTGGGAAGCAAAAATTGACTCCTGGCAGTGGCGGCTGCAGTGGGGGCCTCCTCGCCTCCCCCCTCCGATTTAGTAAGTCTCCCCCCGCTCCGCCGAGCAGAGTGCTGCTTTAAGGCGCCTCCTGGCGCTCTCGTGTCATCAGAATGCAGCGCCGCCGCTGAGGCTGCCGGGAGATGTAGTCCCGGGGCGGCGGCGCTGTGGGAAGCAAAAATTGACTCCTGGCAGTGGCGGCTGCAGTGGGGGCCTCCTCGCCTCCCCCCTCCGATTTAGTAAGTCTCCCCCTATGCCTTAATCATGAGGCATTCCAAAAGGAATGTCCCAAATTTCATTCGATGGCAGCCATGTTGGAAAGGTACAAATTAGATCAATTCAATTGTGTCCATAGTTATATTCAATTATGCACATAAGGAATTATCCCATTATATATATAATGTCAGTGATTACCAGAAACACCATTTTTCATATCTCACATTATTTGCATCGAATTAGAATTGGCCATGATGTAATTGGACCTAGCCATCTTACATGAGGGCAACCAGCGATCAAGCCCACAACTTAGGCGTCGTGAGTCCAGATATTAAAGAGCCATTATTAGATAAAAAATCAAGGCATCCCTTAAAAAAGTCATAAAAGACCATAATCACTTGTAGTCATTGTAGCACGGACCTAGGTAACTTGAGTTGAAGTATACCTTTCAGGCCAAAACATTATATACATATATACATTTGACATAACATAAAACATTACACATTAGTACACATTTGATTACAGTCCATCATAACATTAAACAATGAATGGTCATGTAGTACAGGTTACGGCTTTGTCACAGCTCATCAGATGTTCATAGGAATGCCACCTGTCTATTAATCTCTTCTAATTCATTCAGCCCCTTATTGACCGTGTCTAAATGGTGTATCCATCTACATTCCCTTCTACTCAATGTACTGTTTAAGTCACCACCTCTTTGATTGGCTCTCACCTTTTCAATAATCCACCACCTTAGACTATTGGGCTCATGTTCAAAAGTGGTGAAATGCTCCACTAGGGGTGCTCCTACAGTTTTACAGCATATACGGCTGGTGTGTTGGAGGATACGACATTTGGCTTTTTGGATAGTCTGGCCAATATACATAAAGGACAAATGGTGGGGCCCACGCGGCAGAGGCCGCCCCTGGGGGAGACCCAGGGGGGCACGCAGTGTGACTTGGAATCAGGGAACAGGCAGGGGGAAGAAACAACCCCAATTCCAGCAAGACTCCCATGGTGAAATCAAGACGAGACGCCAGCACTACAGATGGTAGCGCATAGACCAGATAATCCTGTAATCAATCTATTGGATTATGAGTTGAGGCAGGATGAACAGAGTGTGCTATCAAAGGGGCTATCCTTTGTTCCTACATCTATGCCTAATAACTTTAACTTGAGGATTGAACTGCAGCAGTTCTTTAGAAAAGTGCGCCTTAGACACTATTTCCATAATGTTCCCCACAACCCAATTTTTTCAGCAAGTGGTCTGAGACCCCCCTCGAAATTTAATCCTCCTTCCCATTTGGTTGATAATAAAATCCTAACATTTGAGCAAGTGGTTATGCGGGATGTGGATCAGGCTCTGGCAGTTAGACAATATGTGCCGTATAATATGAGCAAACAAGAAAAAGCTGCTCTTTATACCTTAAAGAACAACACTAATATTGTAATAAAGCCTGCGGATAAGGGCGGGGCTATCGTTCAGAGTACTGACAAATATAAAACCGAGATTCTTTCACAGTTACAAGTTGAAGGGAATTACAGGCTATTGAAAAAAGATCCGACAAAAGTGATTAGTCAAACCATTAATGCCATAACTAGCCAAGCGTTGCTGGATGGTTTTATCACTAAAAATAAATATGATTCTTTGAACAACAAACATCCACCGATGCCTACAATATGTACCCTCCCTAAAGTGCATAAACGGATGGAAGACCCCCTGGGGAGACCCATTATATCAGGGTGTGGTTCCTTGCTTGAACCGCTGTGTAAATATATTGATGTGTTCCTAAAGCCTACAGCAATTGCGACTCCCACCTATCTACGAGATACTATGGCGACGATACAGTTGGTAGATGGACGCCAATACGATCCAGATGAGTGAGTATGAACACAACTATGTTTTGAATGAGAACAATCCATATCGTAACCACATTTCCCTTCGGGCTAGGTACATCAATGATGTTCTATTGATTTGGGAAGGGAATAAGGAGGTTCTCGCACATTTTCATGAGTGGTTGAATTTGCGACTTGTTGATTTCCAATTTACTTTGGAGTCGGACAATGTCATAATTAATTTTTTGGACATACAAATAAAGGCTGACTCTGGGTGCCTTTGCACTAGTTTATACAGGAAGAGCAGTAAACGGAACACGCTCCTTAGATACTCAAGTCATCATCCCCGCAATCTCAGGAATAATCTGCCTTTTGGGCAATTCCTGAGGGTGCAGAGAAACTGTACCAAAAAAGAGGATTTTTTCGATGAATCATCACTTCTCATTGCTAAGCTAAGTGAACGAGGGTACCCAATGCGCCTGTTAAAAAAGGCACGTAAACGTGCTTGGCACAATCATCGGCAACATCTGTTAAATGTGCAAGAAAAGGGACCTGTTGAGGAAAGACTGGTGTGTGTTACTACCTTTAACACCAAAAGAAATGCAATTAAAAAAGTGATAAATCAACATTGGCATTTGGTTAAAGAGGAAGTAGAGGGACTGCCGCCCCCACTCCATGCATTCCGAAAGGGTAGGAACATTAGGGATCACCTGATAAAATCCCTTTTACCAACAGTGGCTACAGTTACCCAAAACACATTATGGGGTCTCCCCCCAGTGATAGGTCATACTAAATGTGGTTCGTGCAAAGTATGTTCCCTCACCACAGAATGTACCACATTCACTTATAACAACCATGTACATACGCTGAAGGGACACAGGAACTGTAATACCACAGGGGTGATCTATGCCATCGTATGCCCCTGTGGTTTTATGTATATTGGCCAGACTATCCAAAAAGCCAAATGTCGTATCCTCCAACACACCAGCCGTATATGCTGTAAAACTGAAGGAGCACCCCTAGTGGAGCATTTCACCACTTTTGAACATGAGCCCAATAGTCTAAGGTGGTGGATTATTGAAAAGGTGAGAGCCAATCCAAGAGGTGGTGACTTAAACAGCACATTGAGTAAAAGGGAATGTAGATGGATACACCATCTAGACACGGTCAATAAGGGGCTGAATGAATTAGAAGAGATTAATAGACAGGTGGCATTCCTATAAACATCTGATGAGCTGTGACATAGCCGTAACCTGTACTACATGACCATTCATTGTTTAATGTTATGATGGACTGCAATCAAATGTGTACTAATGTGTAATGTTTTATGTTATGTCAAATGTATATATGTATATAATGTTTTGGCCTGAAAGGTATACTTCAACTCAAGTTACCTTGGTCCGTGCTACAAGGACTACAAGTGATTATGGCCTTTTATGACTTTTTCAATGGGATGGCCTGATTTTTAATCTAATAATGGCTTTTTTAATATCTGGATTCACGACGCCTAAGATGTGGGCTTGATCGCTGGTTGCCCTCCTGTAAGATGGCTAGGTCCAATTACATCATGGCCAATTCTAATTCGATGCAAATAATGTGAGATATGAAAAATTGTGTTTCTGGTAATCACTGAAATTATATATATAATGGGATAATTCCTTATGTGCATAATTGAATATAACTATGGACACAATTTATTTGATCTAATTTGTACCTTTCCAACATGGCTGCCATCGAATGAAATTTGGGACATTCCTTTTGGAATGCCTCATGATTAAGGCATAACGATGGCATGTCAATAGGTGAGCTAATTATCCAAGTCGGCGCTAGTAGCCACGTAATGCGTTAGTACAATAACTAGGGGGTGTATTGACTAAATATACCTAGTATCACCCCAATCTAAGATGGCTGACACGGTTATGACTCTTCTAAGAGGCGATTTTAACCACATTAAGTTTCCCAATTTTATGGTATCGAATACAACTGCTTATTAGACCACTGTGATATCTTTTGGACATAGTGAGTTTAGAACTACGAGAAGCGATGTGGCTTAGCTCAGACGGGACACGTAACATAGTCCCTTTTTGGTTTCTACCTTCTCGATCGGCGTCTTAGTAGCCGTTCGGTCTCAGTTGCTCGCTGTCCCTGGAGTATGGTGAACTGATTGAAAACAGACAAATACGGTGAGCACTAGGTGGAGGATACTCCTCTCTATACTGGATTCCCTTATAAACATGATAGCGCTTTTATAACAGGACAGCGCTTTGAATATTTACCCTTTTAAATATTCCAGCTTCTGGGTGTCTGAAATTTGGATTTACAAACACCTTTTGGGATGGGCTACAGATAGTAAAGAAGAGGATTTCCTTAGCAGTTGTACTAATAAACAGGTAACAATCCCTTTAGTTCCCATCAACATGCTCTCTCAACTCTCTGACTAATAATAGCGTGGACATGGGTCCTAATATAAGTTTTCCATCGTTATTTTACAGATATTTTCTAACAACCAAACAGTGATGCCCATACACCTATATGAGAACTTAAGGAATTTACCTTGGCCTTGTTTGATAATAATCAATAGCCGTTATATTTTTGTTTGAATTTTGGTGAGATCCCGGTGCTCATTGTTTTATAGGATTGGAAACTATCCGTTTTACGTGGGAATTATCACCACCTTTTCTCCTTTATGGATAAGCAATTTAGACTTTTGGGCAGCATTTTTAGATATACATGTTCCGCAACAGCCTAAACACAAATTATTCATCTCCTTTGTAGGGTCATCTATAATCCCTGTTTGCCCCGGTTCTAATGTCCTGATGAAGACTCGCATGGCCCAGGCTCAAATAACTGCAAGGCCCTAAGACGAGTCGAAATGTTGACGCTCTATATATTAAAAACCAGGACCACCTTTCTCTCTATATTTATGTGCAGATAATAATGACATATAATTTGTCCTGAATAATCTATGAGAGAGTTCTTTGTATTAATTGAGTGGCCAGGTTGTGCAGTACGGTTGAATGTGGATCCGTTACTGCTTTGTATAAACCAATTTGAATATTTTATGTCACTTCTTTGAATTTCTTTTTCTTTCTAATCCCCACCACATTTTACTGCACACTTTTGCTATGCTGCACGCTCTGTTCGGGGCAACCAATATTTCGTATTGATTTATAACCTGAAATATGTGTTTTGTTTGACCCAGAGACAATAGATTAAAATATTGCTCTTGTATCTCAAGTTGATGCTGTTGCCTTTGTGTTTTTATGAATATATGCATACATTGGATAGAGCTGATTAATGTGTATATGCTCAAAATTTATATAATCAATGATTGATTACTGATTGATTCAGTTTCTCTAACTATAGAGGTCTTGGACCATTGTTGTTAAATACCGATTGATACCCAGGTCAGTACCTTGTGGGTTATCCCATTACTTTAATGGTCGGCTAATTAGGCTGATCTTCAGCTGCACGCTCGCAGTGAGGGAGTAGAAGGGGTGGGTTGCCAATATCCCACCCTCATCGCCAGTGTAATATACTCTGCCCCCCCCCCCCAACCCCCAAGGAAGAGTCGCACCTCAGAGCTCTTTTGGCAGCTTCTTTATTCTAGCTCTGCAATCGCCATATCCCTTTTTCCCCAGTATGATGATGATGTATTTTATTTGTTTATTAATTAAAACCATTACAAAAAGAAAGCATCAAATATAAACCAAACACAATAACTAATTGACCAAACAGAAATACAGTGCAAAAATAAAAATTGACCATAGTTGATTAACTATTTCCAGTTAGGGATTATAGTGCTACCAATATTTACACAGATTAGGTAGCAATCTACAGGTTCAAGAATAAAGTGCAATGTGCTTACAGAGCAGAGAATAAAATACAGTGTACTAGCCAAAAATGGTCGGTGACGTTTTTACAGAATATCTATTACTGTCATATTGCAAAAACAATGCTAAAGTGACTTATGCTATCATCATAAAGTGAACAGAGCATTAAGTGCAATTAGTTAGCAGCAAATGTTCAAATATCAAAAATTTCAGTGCATTAAGTACGATAGGCTAGCGGCAATTATTCAATAAAAATTTGCAACAAAGCAAAAGAACAGTATCCCAAATATCTAAAACTAAAACCGACTAAAATACACTTGTAAGACAGAATCAATACTAAAATGGGGTTAAAGTGCATATTTGCCATTGAATAAAAGTAGTAAACATAATAAGCGGAACATTCTATAAAAAAGAATACTCTAGCAACAGCTAATATAACATGGATAAAAAGTGCCATAAAAATAATCCATCGACTGCTTAAAAACAGCAACATCTCATTTTAAAGGCATACCAAAATTTAACATTTACTTTGGTTGTCGACTTTACATAATTTCTTTTCGACTCTAAAAATGAATTGAACAAATTGCTGAATAATATGAACGTTGACACCGCTCAGGCAGAATATTAATGCCGATCTACAAGTTCTGAGTCCCATTTCTTTAAAAATAGGTTTTAATTTTTTTTTCTGTTCCTCCGTTTTGGGCATAATGTTACCATATGCAGCAAGGTTTCATCATACTGCCCACAAAGCCCATAAATATTTGATGCCCATTTGGACTCCCATTTAGGGGTTCCATCTTTTGTTGGATAGATTCCAAACCTTAATAACAAAAATTTATTTTTAATTAGGGGTTTTTGATGAAAGAGTAAATAAGGTTGAGCCAACATTTTATCAAACGAATTGGCTATAGACCAAAAGTGTTTTTTTTCTTAACTCATCTTTATCCAACACTTCTGACAACAAAGCAACTGTTGAATTAATTCATTTTTTATAAACCATTTTATTCCTTATTTCATTTTCCAATTTAGAGCATTCAAATTTTAAGAGGCATTCAGCTAAATAACCCTGCCAGCTTCTAGAATATTTGCCATTCGAGATATCACGCCAGCACATGTGGGCCAATGTGCCCTCATCAGATCGAGATAATGCCAATAATCTTTTTAAGAAGTTGCTTGACGCACCAAAAACTGATTCCTTAAGCCGAATTCCAATCTTAAATTGGCACGTGGACTCTGTCTAGGAATCCTAAAAACTGATTTATATGCAGAAGAATGTCATACATTCACCCCAGTACAGAGATCTGGGCCTAAATCCATTGTTTTTTTGCACTCCACACCACCCCAGTTCAGACATGGCCATATGCAAAGCAGCCTGGACCCTGTGCCTCATGGGAACAGTCCAGCCCGAACTGCCAAGCGATGTCTTTCCTGGACCGGAATCAAGCATCCTAGGACCGGTTTCTGGCTATCAGCTGTCATCAGCCAGGATAGCTTGACTCCAGTGGTGTGGAGAGCATGGGACTCACGTCTGAGCATACCCATCCCACTCGGGTGACAAATGCTAAAACAACAGTTGATGGACAGAATGCAGAACAATGTCATACATTCACCTCAGTACAGAGATCTGGGCCTAAATCCATTGTTTTTTGCACTCCACACCACCCTAGTTCAGACAAGGCCATATGCAAATCAGCCTTGACCCTGTGCCTCACGGGAACAGTCCAGCCCGAACTGCCAAGCCATGTCTTTCCTGGACCGGAATCAAGAATCCTAGGACCTGTTTCTGGCTATCAGCCATCTTCAGCCAGGATAGCTTGACTCCAGTGGTGTGGAGAGCATGGGACTCACGTCTGAGTATACTCATCCCACTCAGGGTGACAAATGCAAAAATAACAGTTGATGGACAGAATGCAGAACAATGTCATACATTCACCCCAGTACAGAGATCTGGGCCTAAATCCATCGTTTTTTTGCACTCCACACCACCCCAGTTCAGACATGGCCATATGCAAATGAGACTTGACCCTGTGCCTCATGGGAACAGTCCAGCCCGAACTGTCAGATTACGCTCCACGTAATCCGGTTGTAGCATGCAATGGTCCACCCCCAAACGTCACAAACACTTTGAAGTCAATACACAAAGTATTTGAGCCATTAGGTGAGGGAAAAAATATAGAAAAAAAAGGAAGGGAAAGGGAAGGGTCAGCAGGGAAAAGGAGAAAAAAACCTGAAATGACAAAAGATATCTTCATAAATATCATACAACTTGCAAGGCTACTCTCAGATATTCTCACTAAAAGAAATTTGTATACCTGCATAAAATAAGACCATAACATCAAGCAAAATGTCTAGTCACACTCTACTTTCCACTGTGGACACCTGATTGGGATACAAACAAGATTCATCAAACATGCATGCTGAAAACTATGAGAGTCTCATGTATGTGTTAACCCAAGGCTGACAACCTGCCCCAGGCAGGAGTGGACAAAAACGGTAACATGGGGTCTGAAAGGAAAGGCAGAAAAGAAACCACTTCTTTATATAGTTGTATATCCAATGACCATTTAACTCCTTATAGTAATTCACAGATACAGCAATGCGTAGGATGAAAGAACCACAACACTCCGCTCTTGTTAGAACGAAATAAGAAGAGTATCTGAGAAGAGGTAACAGTTTTATAATGAACAAACAAAACGAAATACGGTAGCGAGTAGTTGCGTCCACCACATTGCTCCGCTTCCTTCCCTTTCTTTAATGTCCTGAATATATATGAATGTAACTACAACATACGGTAGCGCGTAGTTGCGTCCACCACTGCGTTCTGCACAGGTCCTTATTTCCTCATAAGGATCGTCAAAAAAGCACAAGAACGCAAACACGGCAATGCGTAGTTAATCTCACTACTGCACTCTGCGTGTATCACCAATAGTACAAAAATGCAGACATCAAATTCTCCGAGGAAGACCAATCAGGAAATTCACTAACAGGCTAAGAAACTAGAGCTCGCTACTTCGCGAAACTCCCAGGACGAAGATAAGAATACCGGCAACACGTAGCAAGTACTACTGTGTTCCAGCGAAACAGTCTTTAACAGGAATACCAAAACGGCAGCGCGGCGAGAGGCAAGCGCTCCGCGGCCACAGAAATACGGCGAGAATCCTACCGTGATTCGAGGAATCGCTGACTGATAGAGACACTCCAGCACGGGAAATCCAAAGACGAACAGCAGGGGCAATCAGGATACAAGCAGGAATAACACGCAACGAGAAGCGTGTGCAGGCGGCAGAAGTACTTCCTGGATGTGGCGCAAAGGATCATGGGTACTGTAGTCCGACGTTCGGCAGGCGCGATCAAGGCTGAATCCTGACACGAACTGCCAAGCCATGTCTTTCCTGGACCGGAATCAAGCATCCTAGGAATGGTTTCTGGCTATCAGCCGTCTTCAGCCAGGATAGCTTGACTCCAGTGGTGTGGAGAGCATGGGACTCACATCTGAGCATACCCATCCCACTCGGGGAGACAAATGCAAAAACAACAGTTGATGGACAGAATGCAGAACAATGTCATACATTCACCCCAGTACAGAGATCTGGGCCTAAATCCATCGATTTTTCGCACTCGACACCACCCCAGTTCAGACAATGCCATATGCAAATCAGCCTTGACCCTGTGCCTCATGGGAACAGTCCAGCCCGAACTGCCAAGCCATGTCTTTCCTGGGCCGGAATCAAGCATCCTAGGACCGGTTTCTGGCTATCAGCCGTCTTCAGCCAGGATAGCTTGACTCTAGTGGTGTGGAGAGCATGGGACTCACGTCTGAGCATACCCATCCCACTCGGGGGACAAATGCAAAAACAACAGTTGATGGACAGAATGCAGAACAATGTCATACATTCACCCCAGTACAGAGATCTGGGCCTAAATCCATCGTTTTTTTGCACTCCACACCACCCCAGTTCAGACATGGCCATATGCAAATCAGCCTTGACCCTGTGCCTCATGGGAACAGTCCAGCCCGAACTGCCAAGCCATGTCTTTCCTGGGCCGGAATCAAGCATACTAGGACCGGTTTCTGGCTATCAGCCGTCTTCAGCCAGGATAGCTTGACTCCAGTGGTGTGGAGAGCATGGGACTCACTTCTGAGCATACCCATCCCACTCGGGGGGACAAATGCAAAAACAACAGTTGATGGACAGAATGCAGAACAATGTCATACATTCACCCCAGTACGGAGATCTGGGCCTAAATCCATCGTTTGTTTGCACTCCACACCACCCCAGTTCAGACATGGCCATATGCAAATCAGCCTTGACCCTGTGCCTCATGGAAACAGTCCAGCCCGAACTGCCAAGCCATGTCTTTCCTGGGCCGGAATCAAGCATCCTAGGACCGGTTTCTGGCTATCAGCCGTCTTCAGCCAGGATAGCTTGACTCCAGTGGTGTGGAGAGCATGGGACTCACATCTGAGCATACCCATCCCACTCGGGGGAACAAATGCAAAAACAACAGTTGATGGACAGAATGCAGAACAATGTCATACATTCACCCCAGTACAGAGATCTGGGCCTAAATCCATCGTTTTTTTGCAAACCACACCACCCCAGTTTAGACATGTCCATATGCAAATCAGCCTTGACCCTGTGCCTCGTGGGAACAGTCCAGCCCGAACTGCCAAGCCATGTCTTTCCTGGGCCGGAATCAAGCATCCTAGGACCGGTTTCTGGCTATCAGCTGTCTTCAGCCAGGATAGCTTGACTCCAGTGGTGTGGAGAGCATGGGACTCACGTCTGAGCATACCCATCCCACTCGGGGGGACAAATGCAAAAACAACAGTTGATGGACAGAATGCAGAACAATGTCATACATTCACCCCAGTACAGAGATCTGGGCCTAAATCCATCGTTTTTTTGCACTCCACACCACCCCAGTTCAGACATGGCCATATGCAAATCAGCCTTGACCCTGTGCCTCATGGGAACAGTCCAGCCTGAACTGCCAAGCCATGTCTTCCCTGGACCGAAATCAAGCATCCTAGGACCGGTTTCTGGCTATCAGCCGTCTTCAGCCAGGATAGCTTGACTACAGTGGTGTGGAGAGCATGAACATCAGGGTCAGGCAAGGGCGACATGACACCTCACACAAATTAAATTTGCGCTGTGTGCTTGCAGTGATCATGCTTCTAGTTTATTGACGAGAGCACATCAAGGGGATTAATAGTTGCAGTAATTTGTGTGCCTGATTTGTGCACTTTATTACCCTATTGTATATTTTCAATTGAGATGCCTTAAGCACTCAGGTGATGGATGGATTCTGGGATCGTCTAAAGCAGCGGCTCTAAACCTTGGGTCCACGACTATTCAGAAAATTAAGTAATTTTAGCAGATTCATTAAGTATATATACATAAAAAGTAAATTGAAAACTAAAAAAAATGTGACGTCATCTAAAATTAGAGGCTAAACATTAAGCTGGTGTCCTTATCTTGATTTGTGGGAGGAGGACACAGCAAACAGATTCTATTATGGACAGGTGTTGGCATAATTTGCAGCAGTGGTATGCACCAACACAAAGACAGTATACATCAAGCGCAAAGACTGAAAGTTATGTTTTAAGTGTGAGCAAGTTGCTTTGTTTTCTAGTAATACAAGTACAGTTTTAAAAAGCTCTAGTTTTCCTATTAAAATGCCGATTTTTGTATATCCTTTTGTTTGTGACTTAACTATTTCGCAATTTTTGTATTTATTTCATGTATGATTGTTTCAGTATTTTGTATAATATTTTGAGGTTTAAATGGTACACATTGCTTAAGACGGGGTCCCTGGTTCCCAGTAGTGATTCAAAGGGGGGCCACATACATCAAAAGGTTAAAGTGCTGCTGGTCTAAAAGGTTCCTGTTTACCACTTGCATCTTCTTGGCAAATAACCTATGAAATGTGCAGAACATACCAGTTGTTACTTTGCAAGCATTTATTTCGGGAGTCATTCCATTGCGTTTTTACAGCAGGAATACATTGACAGACAGGCACGCACGCACACACCACGCACACGTTTGTTGTCAGTCACATAAAACATTTATCAAGTCACTTACCTGTGAAGCAAAAGACTGAAAACTTAGCGATGTTAATATCCTCGACTTAATGACTCCTAATGTAGTGCCTGTGAAGTAAAGGTAACATACATTATGAATAATCATGCCACATGGTTATGTATAAGATCAGGCAACAGGGTTTACCTCTTTTCCATTGCTAGAAATCGGCTCACCACAACAAGGCTCTTTGGAATTCTTGTAAACACAAGATTCTGAATCAAAGTATCACTCACTTCTTCAGAGGGCAGCATTTTTATAGAGGGCTCAAAGATACTATTGACACATACATTTTCCTACCTAGGTATTTATGCCCAGATGCATCAAACTATGTTTTTGCGATTCCTAATTTGCGAAATTTACCAAATCGCAAATTAGGAATTGCAATTTGGTATGCATCATTTTTCTCGCATTTTTTTTGCGATTCGGTAAAAATCGCAATTTTTTCCGAATCGCATAAAAAATGCGATTTTCAAATTGCGAATTCGCAATTCCCATTCATTCCTATGGGCTGAAATGCCCGTAGGAATGAAGGGGGATTGCGAATTCGCAATTTGAAATCGCAATTCAACAAAGCATTTCAAGGGTGGAGAGGGGGGTCCAAATGACCCCCCTCTGCACCCATGAAATGCACTTTTACCTAAAAGTTACATACACACATGTCCTAAGGACATGTGTGTCTGTAACTTAACAGTTTAAAAAATGCATTTTTGTGCATTTTTAAACAATTTTGCAAATTACCACGAGGTTCAACCTCGTGGTAATTTGCACTTGCAATTTGAAAATTCGCAAATTTTTTAAAAATGATGCATTGCATTTAAGGAATCGCAAAATTGCGATTCCTTAAATGCAATCGCATTTTAGAAAATCGCAAAATTAGCGATTTTCTACAAAAACAAATGATGCATCTCAAAAAGCATTTTTGGAATCGCAAACAGCCGATTTTAAGGAATCGCACCGTTTGCGCCTCCAAAAATGCTTGAATGCTCTGGGCATTTATTCCGTAAAAATGGAAGCTGGTCTTATGCAATTAAGTCAAGGGGGCCTCAATTTGTTAAAAGTATCACATCTCTTTTGGACTTTGCCAGGCTATTGGGCATAAAACATCCATGGGAAATGCTGCACGTTTATAAGGCTAAATGTAGACCGGCTGCCGCGTACGGGTCCGAGCTTTGGAGATACGCTAATGTCGAACTATTTCAGAGAGTACAAAATGCATTTTTAAGGAATCTTCTTGCCCTCCCAAAATGTAGTTCTACCTACATGTGTCACTCTGAATTGGGAGTTTCATACCTGACAGATATGATTAAGGTCCAGCCAGTCTTGCTCTGACATAAGATCTGGTCCTCGGAACATACTACGCTTAATCGCTCTGTAATAGAGGACTGTCTCAGATCTACGTCGGCAATGAAAATCCCTTGGCTCAGATTTGTGCATGACTTTTTGGTCAACACTTGCCACTCCGAGTTTTTTGGCCATCCGGAGCTTAACAGCAGCATTCAAAGCAAAGCCCTAAAATTAAAATGTTTTTCCTTACTAGAGTTTTTGAGGCTATCTACTGAGATCATGAAATCCTCTTTGTGGAAAAATAGGTAATTTTGACAAGTTATGATTTTCCACGGTACCTAGCTAACCTAATCAACCATCGGGACAGATTTGTCTTGACTAGGTTCCTGCTAGACGTTTTTCATCACTTAACAACTTTTCCAAACACTAATAATTGGGCCTCTGAACTTCACTATCTATATTCTGTTTTTTTGTTTGTTTTATACAGAGCTGCGAAAATGTCTAATTAAGCCGCTGCTAAAACAACTTGGATTTGTCCAATGTCGCCCAGCTTTTACCTATCTGCAAATGCTACAGAGTCTGTACATAAGTGTTGTGTTGTCACAATATCTATCGGCTGTGATAAGACGTAGGAAGCAGCTGTAGGAATTTTACTTTCTGCTGGGGAGGATTACGCCTGTTTTTATTCCCTCAATTTAGCGATCTGTTTTTCTATTTTAACGAGGTGTTTTTAATTAGAGATGTTGTTTTATGCAGTTTTTATGATACACAATGTGTTTTCGAATGAAGCTTATTTTGAATTTTGACTTTGACTTGACTCCTAATGTAGTGTCTGTGAGGAAAAGGTACATACATTATAAATAATCATGCCAAATGGTTATGTTTAAGATCAGGCAACAATGTTTTCCCCTTTTCCAATGTTAGAAATCCACTCACCACAACAAGGCTCTCTTGTAAACACAAGATTCTACATTAAAGTGTCACTCACTTCTTCAGAGGGCAGCATTTAAGGGAGTTGATGACTTGCCCTTTCAATCTCTGAAGATGCTGCTCCTGATTCCGGATGCGTTCTTGTTCTTCATGCAGGAAAGGTTGTAACCTGCCCTGCAAAGCTTCTTTGCCACTGAAGCTGAAAATATATGACCTCCTGAAAATAGCTGTGGTCCTGTGAAGACGTTGGATGCAGTGTCTCTTTTCCAGAGTTTTGCTTGTTGAACATGGTACAAAGTAGGCTAGCACCATCTCAGGTTGTTCATGCCCGTTCCAAGGGATAACTTAAGTCTTGGAAAGGATGCAATTGTTAAAGGAGAAAAGTTGTCTCTACCTCATAGTTTTCCACCATGGCTAGTTGTTTCCAGCTGGCACTAAGTCACAAGATCTCTTATGCAGAGAAATTCAGAATCTCATCTTTTCTCGCCTTTTAATCATGAGAATGACCATTGATTGTTTTAATGATTTTACTGCAGATGGGACCTGACCTGTACTGTCTTTCCCAAAAGGAAATTTCATTATCCTGGAGTGACTTATTCTTGCCTCAATGCAGGTATGGCAACGACATCTGATACTTTAGGCTACAAATAGAGTGCCTTACACAAGTCTACTCATGTTGTTTATGTTGAGACCACAAGGAGAGGGTGCTTCTTATAAAAAAACTACTGGATCTGAAAACCATCTTCCTATCACCTAAGAGTTTTCTCCATTTCGTATTCTAGAAGAAGGTGCTGCTTAGCGTTGACAACTCTGTCCAACACTTCTTTCTCCAACTTAAATGTGATCTGGTATGCAGAATGGCTAAACATTCAAAATTGTATTTATAAAACTATCCTTGTGCCTCTGTTTATCCATACATCCATTTGTCTACTCATCCATACCACCTTCCATGTCTGAATGTGTATGTGTTGTCCTGTTTATAGTCTGACTATGTGTCTGTGGGTATGTGGTTCTGTATTTATATGTGTGTGGTGTTCTTTAATGCTTGTATGTCATTGTGTGCATGGATGCCTATAAGTCTGTTGTTTTTTTGTGATATATACGCCAGTCTTGTTGCTGTGTACAATTATGTGTATTTTTGTAAAGCGCGCGATCACCTGCTAATGTATCCTGGCACTCAGCATGTGTGTGTGCCTGGCCATGCCTTGGGAAGGTTGTTTAACTGTAAAGCTACTTGCAGAATTCAAGAAAATAATATGTAGGAGGCTCTGAAGGCAGTGGGAGGTCATTCCACACTTTAGGAGTGATATAAGAAAATACCTGTTCTTCTGATCTGGTTCTGTGTATGCGTGGGTTGTGTGCATGTTGGAGTCCTGTGGAGCAGAGGTGTCTGGATGGTTGATGCGACTGTTCAAGCAGGTGGGGCCTAAGTTGTTGAGTGTGTGTGTAAGGAGTTTGAAATGAGCGTGTTTGTGTATTGTGATCCAGTGGTTCTCCCTGAGGTTTGGTGTGCTGTGAGTACTGAGCGGGAGGTTGAGAATGAATCCTGGATGGGGTGTTGTCTTATGGTGAGTTGCTTGGTGATCTTAACATAGAGGAAGTTTCAGTAGTCCAACTTACTGGTGACTAGGGTTTGAGCGATGAGTTTTCTGGTGTTGCTTGGAAGCCATTTGAAACTCCTTTTACATCTTCAGGTTATGTAAGCAGGATACAGTTATGGCAATGTCAAGTCAAGTCAAGTCAAAGAATTTATATAGCGCTCTACATACCCAGAGGGTCTCAAGGCGCTTGAGGAGGGGAGGGGAATTACTTGTCAAATATCCACGTTTTAAGTTGCTTTCTGAATGCTAGGTGATTCTGAGTAAGGCGAAGGTGAGTGGGAAGGGAGTTCCAGGTTTTAGCTGCCAGGTAGGAGAAGGATCTACCTCCCATGGTGGTTTTGTTGATGCGAGGTACAGTGGCAAGGGCTTGGTTGGATGATCGTAGCTGGCGGGAGGGGGAGTAGAAGGACAGTCGTGTGTTGAGGCATTCTGGTCCGATTTCGTAGAGTGCTTTGTGTGCGTGGGTTAGGAGCCGGAAGGTGATCCTCTTATTGACGGGAAGCCAGTGGAGGTTTTTCAGGTGACCAGAGATATGTTCTTTACGCGGGATGTCTAATATGAGCCTGGCTGAGGCGTTTTGGATTCGTTGGAGTTTTTTCTGGAGTTTGGCGGTAGTACCGGCGTAGAGGGTGTTTCCATAGTTCAGTCGGCTCGTGACCAGGGCGTGGGTGACCGTTTTCCTAGTTTCGGTGGGGATCCAACGAAATGTTTTTTTGAGCATGCGAAGAATGTTGAAGCAGGATGAAGAGACGGCGTTGACTTGTTTGTACATCGAAAGTGAGGAATCCAGGATGACGCCCAGGTTCCGTGCATGGTCTGTCGGGATGGGTGCTTTTCCAAGGGCTTCTGGCCACCAAGAATCGTCCCATGCAGCGGGGGAGGTACCTAAGATAAGGACTTCTGTTTTATCAGAGTTCAGTTTCAGACGGCTATGTTTCATCCATTCGGCAACTTCTTTCATTCCTTCGTGTAGGTTAGTTTTGGCGGTGCGAGGGTCATTGGTGAGTGATAGGATCAGTTGAGTGTCATCCGCGTAGGAGATGATGTTGAGGTTGTGTTGGCGTGCGATGGTCGCGAGGGGGCTCATGTATACGTTGAAAAGGGTGGGGCTGAGTGAAGATCCTTGTGGCACGCCGCAGATGACTTCAGTGGCCTCTGACTTGAATGGTGGAAGGCAGACTCTCTGGGTTCTTCCGGTGAGGAACGAGGTGATCCATTCTAGTGCTTTTCCTTGGATTCCAATGTTTCTGAGGCGCCGTAGAAGGGTGTTATGGCAGACTGTGTCGAAGGCTGCGGAGAGGTCGAGGAGGATGAGGGCGACTGTGTCTCCATTGTCCAGTAGAGTTCGAATGTCGTCTGTTGCTGCGATGAGGGCGGTTTCAGTGCTGTGTTTGGCACGGAAGCCGGACTGTGAGGAGTCGAGGGAGTTGTTGGCTTCGAGGAAGGCGGCGAGCTGTTTGTTGACAGCTTTCTCGATGACTTTAGCCGGGAATGGAAGGAGCGAAATGGGGCGGTAGTTTTTGAGTTCGGTGGGGTCCGCTGTGGGTTTTTTCAGAAGGGCGCTGAGTTCTGCGTGTTTCCAGCTTTCCGGGAAGGTGGCGGAGTTGAGGGGGCAGTTGATGACGTCTCTGAGGTGCGGTGCTATGATGGAGTCTGCTTTGTTGAAGATGTGGTGAGGGCATGGGTCTGTGGGGGATCCTGAGTGGATGGAGTTCATCAGGCGGATAGTGTCCTCAGTGGAGATTGGGTTCCAGTCATTAAGGATGTTCGAGGGTGGTGAAGGTCCAGCAGATGGTTGGGTGGGCTGGTCTCCGGGTTGGTTGTCGAAGCTGTTGTGGATGTCTGCAGTTTTGTTGTGGAAGAATGAGGCTAGGGAGTCGCAGAGGGCTTGAGAGGGGGTGATGTCGTTGGAGTTGGCAGAGGGATTGGTGAATTCCTTGACGATGTTGAAAAGTTCCTTGCTGTTGTGGGCATTGCTATCAAGTCGGTCCTTGAAGGCGGTTTTCTTGGCTGTTCGGATCAGTTGGTGGTGTGTGCGAGTGGCGTTTTTGAAGGCTTCCTTGGTGCTGGTGGTTGGGTCTTTTTTCCAGGCCTTCTCAAGGGAGCGGCAGAGTTTCTTGGATTTTTTTAAGATCATCGTTGAACCAGGAGGCTTTCTTGCTGCCAAGTTTGATTTGTCATTTTTTCAGTGGTGCTAGGATGTCGGCGCTGTTGGATAACCATAGGGTGAGGTTGGTGGCGGCTTGGTCGGGGTTTGAGGAGTAGGTAGGGGCGTTTAGAAGAAGCGATGAGGAGATCTGGTCGATGGTGATTTTGTTCCAGTTTCTTTGCAGAGTTGGTTGGGGGTGGTTGTTGGGTTTGGGCTTGTTGTAGGTAAAGTGGACGCAGCTGTGGTCAGTCCAGAGGAGAGCCGTAGTGTGGCTGAAGGAGACATGGTTGCTGGAGGTGAAGATAGGGTCGAGTGTGTGACCTGCAATGTGGGTGGAGGAAGTGACCAGTTGTTTAAGTCCGAGGTTGGCGAGGTTGTCCAAAAGGGTGGTGGAGTTATGGTCGTTGTTCTTTTCAAGGTGAAAATTGAGGTCTCCCAGAAGGATGTAATCTTTGGATGGGAGCGCGTGTGGAGTGATGAAATCCGTGATGTCCTCACTAAATTGTGCGCGGGGTCCTGGAGGTCTGTAAAGGAGGGTGCCTCTGAGTGTGGTTTTGGGGTCGGTGTGGATCTGGAAGTGAAGGTGTTCAGAGTTGGCGAGATTGACGTCAGAGCTGGTTGAGATGTGGATGGATTTCTTGTGGACGATAGTCTTCTGGGATGGCAATGGTGATGTCTGGGGCGGAAGAGGCGTTCATCCATGTTTCTGTTAGGAAGGCGACGTCCGGAGAGATGGTGTCTAGTAGATTCCATAGGTCAATGGCGTGCCTGTGGACCGAACGGGTGTTGAGCAAGATGCATTGTAGGTTGTTGGGATCGGGAGTCTGTGGGGTGATCGTAGCGGAGTAGATGTAGGTGTCGCTGAATTTGCAGGAGTAGCATGAGAAAGGTCCATGGGTGTGTCCAGGAGCGGCTTGGATGCAGTTGGGGGAGCGGCCGGGGTTAAGGGCTAGGAGGGTGGTGGAATCATAGGTAATGCGGGAGGGCTGGGCAATGCGAGGGCCAGGGGGTATGGCGCTGGGCGCGGTCCAGGTGCGGACGGGCGTAGACGGGCTTACCTTTGGCGCACCTTCGGCGTGGTCGCTGCGCGTAGGTCCATCTGTCCATAAATGGATAGTGGAGGGGGGCGGAGTGTGGGAGGGTCTCGCTGGGAGGCGGGAGCGGGGAGGAGACACGGGGACAAGGTAAACACAACAACAACAGCAAATGGCGGTAGGGTAGCGCGGGACAAAGCAGGGGCACAGTCGTCGTTCAGAAATGCCTAAATTCAGTCAAGCGCAAATTAATTAATTATTTTACCGCTACGCAGGAGCACTGAGCACAGATAAATAAATAAATCAATGCAAACGATACCAGGCGCTAGGAAATCGCCGAGGCACTTTCTCTGGACAGGCAGGGAGCGAGGAGGAGCGAGTGGGAGCGGCCGCTGAGTACAAGATCCAGACGGTCAGGTCAGGTCCAGTTTGCAGTCTATATTTCCATGGTTCCTGGTGTGGATGCCCGGTGTATCTCAGAGTTCAAGTACTGCCGTTCACTACTTGGAGTCCCATGGCAAGGTGTTTTTGCTGAAGATCCCTACTTCTGTCTTGTTGAGCTTGAGACAGTTGGCTTTCATCCAATTAGCGACTTTGGTTTTGCAGGCAGCAAACTTGCTTCTTGTGTGGGGTCTGAGAGGAAGAGTATGAATTGTGTGCCCTCAGTATAGGAGAGGATGTTGAGGTGCGAATGGTTGGTGTTGGTCAGAGGGATCATTTCTGTGTTGAGGAGCATGTAGCTGAACGATGAACTTTGAGGGACCCCACATATGAGTTTGCGGGCTTCCGAGGAGTAAGGTGCCTTGTTGTGCTCTATCAGTTTAGACGGAGCAGATCCAGTGGAGAGCGGGTTCTTGGATGCCAATCTCGTGCAGGTACCTGATGAGGATGGAGTATGAGATGAAGTCAAAGGCTGCAGAGAGGTCTGGAAGAATATGAGCTGCTGTGGCTCCTCTATCAATGATTATGGGGATGTTGTCTTTGATGGTGATGAGTGCTGTTTGTATACTGTGGTTCGGCCTGAATCCAGACAGCAGGAGCTGGTGGTTGCTGCAGTGGCAAGTGAGGTGTTGATTGATTAGTTTCTCTAAGTCCTTGGCCCCGTATGGCGGGAGCAAGATGGTTCTGAAGTTGGAGTGCGTGACTGGGTCAGTTGATAGTTTCTTGAGCAAAGGCGCGATGGTGGTTTGTTTCCAGGTGACTGGGAACATGGCTGAGTCAATGGAGGTATTGCAGAAGAGTATTAGTGCTTTACTGATAAGGTAGGAGTCCTTTGGTGAAGGTAAATGTCAGATGGGGCCTCCAGATGGATAGTATACGTTGAAGCAGTGATTTTGACTTTGGCGATGGAGGGTTATAAGTTCAGGGTTCTTTCTTTGGCCATGATGTTAAGTTGAATTACAACAGTGATGTGGTCTGGTTGAGGGGTGAGGTTGCCGTATATGGAGGAGATTGTGTTGCAGAAGGTGAGTGATGTAAGACAACACCCATCGTCCTGTGAGTGCCTTTATATGAATATATATGACCTATGTTCGCATGTAAGTTGTGCGTCCGCTTACAGTATACAAAAGTCAAACATATTGGTTTTAGAAGTGCTTGTTATATTCTTATTCTTTAACAACTTATGCTCACAATCTAGGGCTTCATTTGAGTGCCTTGCTTCCCTTTGCTTCTTGTATTTCATCCTTTGTTTACACATTATGTCTTTGTTATGTTGGAATCTTACCTGTTCTTAAGATTCTCTCCTCGCTCTGCTCTTTCTCTGTGTTCCGTGTGGAACATCTGGTACACGACACTCGAGAGTTGACAGTTGTCCTGCGCTGTCGAGGTGGTCGGATGCCAGGTTGCTTTCTTCCAATAAACTTACCTGAACAAGGCCTCCGTCTCCTGTCTCCTGCTTTCCTGGATGAAAGAAGCATCACAACATTTTTGGCGATGCTTTCCTGATGCTTGGATCTACTTTACTCGGCTTCGTCGTATGAAAAGCAACCTGGTAATTCCGCGACGTCTTCTCCAGCCCTGAGTTTGTCTTGTTAAAGGTACCATCCAACTTGCTTTGGCCAACAATTTAGACCCCAGACGGTTGGTTCAAGACATGGTTTGGTCTTACCGGACCACCCTCCACAGTGTCACTAAGATGTCTCCTTTCCAAGTCATGCGTGGGCGATCCCCAGGTTCTAGAGCTGTCCCTGCTTGGTTAAAGGATTGGGTACTGTCTGATGGCAAGAGTTCTCCTGTTGTTGTTTCCGGGAGGATCGCTGTTGGCGATTGGGTCAAAGTTAAGTCTGGCAGAACTAAGGCTGGTCTGCATAAGTTTAAGGGCCCTTTTCGTGTTGTTTCCATCAGCAAATTTTCTCTTGTTCTGGAAGGTGGCGACAGGTGGAACCTTAGGAATGTCGCTCTTTATCAGAAGGGTGGTTCGTTTCATATCCCTGCTTCAAGGGCTGAGGGCTGCTCTGGTGCTATGTTCATGCCTGACTCTGATTTCAGAGACCCCCGGACTCAGGATTTGGGTTGTGATTATGGTCCCTCTGTTTCTGGTGCCCGTATGCCAGGTTGCTTTCTTCCAATAAACTTACCTGAACAAGGCCTCCGTCTCCTGTCTCCTGCTTTCCTGGATGAAAGAAGCATCACAACAGTCTTCATACCAAATTCCTTAAGAAAAAGGCGTGTGTCCTCTTCTATCCTTTTCTCCTGTTGCTGCAACTGCCTGTGTTTGCTCCCTGTTCTGGCTTCCCTGCTAACGTGCTGTCACTTTAAATTTTATTTTCTGTACTTGATATTTTCCGCATTATTTCCTAATAATTGCATGTACATTTTGTTAGTGCTCTCCGTGCTTAATCCCACTAACATTTCTTTTTGGTTATTGGCTCCCTATCCTTCTCTTGAGCCCTCATTCGAGTAATTCTATTTTGATTGTTTTGTTATAATCATGCTTCCTCACTGCTCGAGTATTTAGCCTAAGTTCCCCGCCCATGTTAAGATCTTCATACACAATTATGTGTTCCTTCTTTTCTAATCCATGTAATCTGTCTACCTGCCTGAACCCCATCTACTGTATGAACTGTTTCCGAAGGCCCAGTCTTAAATGTCTAATTTTTTTTGTTCCTAAGGTCTGTTTATTTTGTTTTTATATATTTATGGCATTTGTATTGACCTTTTATTAGTATGCCCCATACATTCAACCTGGTTCGGTGCCCTGGACGGAAGCAAGTAACTTATTCTATATGCAACAGTAGTAGAATTGCAATGTTTTGTGTCTTTGACCGCAACTGATGCCTGGTATTGGAGACCATCTCAGAAATGTCTCCGTCTGGCCCTACCTGCCTCCTCCTCTCTCAGGCTGTGTCCTGCATGTGCAGCAGATCCAAAGACTGGGACGGATTCCTGTAGTCTTGAGTCTTGTAATGTTTGTAGGTCCCCACTCTTGTCTCCCATCCTACCTTCTTTGACTTAAGTTTCAAACAGTCTGATTACTGTTGTGGACAGAGCTGACCTTACTTTCCCTTTGAGACTTTTCAGGTTAAGCTGAAGGCAGGTGGGCAGTGTAAGCGGGAATTTCTCATTGCCTCCTGTTTGTGGTTGTTTAACCAGAGAACAGTAACCTGGGTGCATTACAAGGCTCCAGATCTGCAGTTACATGGATATAAACATTTACTCCTGTACTGCAGTCTTTCAGTCAGCTCTGTAACAAAAAATATTAGGATCTATTGCGTCACAGAGATAACTGTAAGAAAGGAAATAGCATGTGGAAGAGAATCCCTAACGTTGCAGTGTAGCAAACATTCTCTCCTCATCCACTTTTAGCAATAAGAAGCTCACAACTACACTCAGGAAAAAATGTCCCTGCAACAAAGCACGTATTGCACCGCTCTCTTCATGGGTTTTCTGTGACACCGTGACTCCCAGCCTGCTGCCTGTCTGTCGTATACGCTGTTCGCCTTATGAACATATGGCATGCAAATATAGCCCAGTGTATTTCTGTGAATGTTGTGGGTGCAAAAGGAAATATAACAGATGGAGTTGATAATGAGCAGGCAACAAACCTGCCCAAGCACATGGCAATTCAAGGAGGTGCTGGCCTTAACTATGGGCCAACATATGGGCCATGGGAATGACAACGTCTAAAAGAGAGATTGTGCTGGCGCTATGTTGGATACCAGGATGGTGGTGACACAGCATGCCCTTTGACCTTATAAAGACAAAAAGTGGGCCTGCAAACTTTGAAATCCTAGCAGTAGTGTGTTTCACCAATTGTTTTCATCCATGGTCTGGAAGCTTCAGATCCCTAACCAGGAGCACCTTCCGGATAAGTATGTTACATCTCCTGATCCCCCTTGGAAGAGTGTCCTGTCCTGCCCACACCGCAGAGCAAGCTCCATCTCCCTCTTGTAGCAGGCACTGCCGGTACTCAATACTTAGTGCAGTGTTCCTGCTTCAGTCATTGTCTTCCGTGAATGTGCTCCTTCTTGGAGGCTATCGCTAGTCTGGGCTCCTCGTGCTCATGTCTGGGCAGTCTATTGGGCGGTGCACCTCCTGGGCTGAGATATGCCTCTGCTACCTCAGCTGCTTAATATGGCAGACTACAGCACAATGCTTGATTTCTCCCTCCCATTTAAATGGAAGTGGAAACATGGGCTACGCCTTACAGAGGTGCTGAGACAGGCAAAGAGGCAACCAAAGGATGGGGCCGTGAAATGGTGCAGGTAAGTGTCCTGAGTGCTGGTGGCCTCATACTTTCCCTGGGTCTCTCAAAGCAGTCATAGCAAAGGAGTAGAAGAGTGAACAGAACATGCATATTCGCATCAGGGTCACTAAAGCAATGGATTAACGCATCTCACCTTCAGTGAATGGAGCGTTCACCATTCATGCTTCGCAGGGCGTGCTTCGCTGTGAAAGGCAAACCACCTCAGAGAACTCTTTGGTTGATTGACAAAAGAAACTCCATACATCATGAATTCTGGTTAGAATGAAACAGCTAGTAAGACTCATGGATTTAGGTTGACCACTTTGGAATGGAAATGTAACTTTGTCCTCTCTTCATATAGATTGGGTAAGCACTGAGACTGGTAAAAAACACTACCGCCAGACCTAGAAGCATCAGGCCAGACGTACTAAGAATCAATTGTCAAAAACTGATTGCAAATTTCACACCAACTTTTTCTGATTTTGCAAATTCTAATTGATTGGTTCACAAAATTCCCATCCATATGGGTCGCAAATCCAACCTATTTCATGAATATTCAAGATGTAGGTCACAGATTGCGACTTACTCCTACTGGAGGCCATCACTGGGTTGGTGGCGTGCTAGGGTCAGCAGACCACCATGTTGGCAATCACGTTTTGTAATGTAAACTTGATTTTTATGCATCTCGTTTTCTTAAGGTAAACTGGGCTGCATTCAAAAAGAAAAGTTTACTCTTTTTTTAAGTTTGAGAGTTGACAGTTGTCTTTTGGACCATTGCCCACTCCCCAGCATACACTGTTTCACCATTTGCAGTGAAGAAGGCATCTCAATGGGACTCCTTTCCTTTTCTCTGTGAATGACTTACCCCCCTCCTTTGAGGTGTCAGTAAACCTTCACTGGTTTACAATTGGAAATGCATCACAAACCATTGACTTGTTTGACACTCAATCGCAGTTTGGAAGTGAAGCCCTAAACATGGCCCTTCCAAATTACCATTAATAATCAATTTCTAAACCAATGTTGCTATTTGCTAATCCAATACTGACTCACAAAATGGTTTAAGTGAATACCAAAAAGGCATTTTGCAGTCGCAAATCCTCACATTTTGTGAAATCCTCAAATTGTGTGAATCACATGGTTTGTGACCTCAACACAGCTTAGTACCTTTGCTCGTTGTCCTCCTCCTTTTGTATTTTCCTTCCCATCTAAAAGTGGAAAATTTAGCATGTGCAGGAGAGGAAATGCAAATAGCTGCTTGCCTTCCAATGTCATGAAGCCAGCTGATATTGTGTTGCTAAATATGAACTATGCCAATCTAGCCTTAAAGGCCACTGCTGGTTTCCGGATGAGCTGATATAAGAACTTAAAAATCTGCTTGACCAACAGAGCCTTTCATAGACAAGTTAAAGAATGCACAAGAACGTTCTGCTTCAGTTTACACCAAAAATAATCCGTATCCTAAAAGTTTCGAGGCGAGTGCCACACACAAAAGTGATAATTTACTTTAGAAGGACTCCCTACAGCCTTTATCTTGAGCAAAGGTACCAGTAATTGAGAAACCAAACTGGTGATTTTCAGAAAGGCCACTCCAGTTTAGATTTGTCTTTATTGTTACGATGAAGACATGAGTAGGTTCGAAATGAAACCGCTTTTTGATCACAAATTTAAATCTGAGTGAGCCACTGGAGTACTGAATGTGTACACATTACTTCCTTGCTCCGCGCTAAGAATGGCTCTGAGGAGTCATCTGGCTGGTTGCTGCATCTGACTATGACCTCCTCTTGAAGCTAGCACCATCACCACCACTCTGTGAGGAGGCGGAGGAAAATCCTCTGCGTCTACTGACCGCCAAGGTGGTCCTTCCTCCACCACCCCAAACGCCAGGCCCCCACAAGGAGCCACCCACTTGTTCAAGAATCAGATAAATTGTCCAGTAAGACCTTTCTTGGACAGGGTCATTGATAACCCCTGACCCTCAGCGCCTTCAAAAGGTTTGCACTGGAGTCAACAAGGCACAAATTGAATAACATTCATGGTTGCAAATAAAAGGCTACAAATCGAAAACAGGTAAAACTGTTAAAAATTAACCCTAGGTCTCCACTGGTCCTATTATTTACACCTCCTCGTATATCATAACCCCTAATCTTTTTCAGGATACGATTTAATAAAAACAAAGCTAGACAGAACTTATGCACATTCCAAAGCTCAGGCATTCCACATAGACCTGATTGTATTGTGTAATATTTTTCGTAATGCACACACTTCTCATTGTTTAAATACAGTGTATTCTGTCTTAGCAGGGTGCAAAATAATAAGAAAATTAAACATGACATCGCCTCTTCATAAAGCCCAGTTCTCACTCGCACAGAAAGCACATAATCATTCTCACTAATTGTCCCTTTTGTGCCGGGGGGCTAACACCCGTTAACTATTCTCTCTCTGCCTTATCTCTCCCGCAAGGATCTCTCAGCTCTTCATGAGTGGCAATGATCTTACTTTTCCTAGAAATTTGTTTGTTTCTATCTCTCTGGCTGGTGACCTGAGATGGTGCATCACAACAATTGTCTTTGATGCAGATGTAGGAATAATATTGTTGACGCCTCTGTCACCCCGACCCTCCAGGGATCTGAGAATACAAAGGTAGGAGGCAATGGCAAAGTGTTGTGTGTGTGGGAGCGACTCCACCTTAAGTTGTGTGCCTCCTCCCTGTGGTAACCGGTAACTCACCCACAGTGTTGGAAGCACTTTGTGCTGATTGGCCTGCTCTGTTCTCCAATGAACTCCAGCCCGTCTCAGGCGCCTTTGCCCTTGGTGGACTGCTCCATGACAGGGAGAACCTGCGAGGTAAGGCATGGGGCCTGGCCATCCTTCTCTCAGCGCCTAAACTGGATGGTGCTTCCTTTCAGGCAGGAAGCACTAGAGTAAGGGGACTGTGACTCCTATAAGAGGTAAAGGTGGGACCCTGCCAAACATCCAGCTCCCCTCCTAGAGTAGATAAGTTGCAGGGCTCATTGCAGGCCTCCGAACACGTTGTTTTCCTGCAGTTCAGCATGTGCATCACTTACAGTAGTCCTAAATTATTCATACACTCATCCATGCATTCCTTTAGGCAGAGCGCAAAAGGAAAGGAACCCGCTGCAGTGATTGCACATCCACCCTTAGCAAATCAGACTGCGGCCTGAGATCGAAACCTCTAAAGAACCATTTGTAAAGTCCATCCCTGGCCACATAATATTCGGCGAAGCCATCACCAGGTCCACTGTCTGTTATATAAACAGGAAATGACATTAACAGAACCAAAATGGCAGAGGTAAACAGTAGTGAATACGTTTTCTAAAACAACAGACTGGCCACTATGTCGCCGAATTACCCAGTCACATAGATGAGTATTTGGAGCAAGGCATAGGGCCTGAGTTTGAACCATGCCCTTCTACAGTCAAGGGTCACGAGAAGAACAGATTTTGGACGCGATAAAAGCCGTGTCATCTATTATTCAGTGAGATGTGACTCAGGCTGTACCCACCCCGAGGCTGCACGTCGACGCTTGTGTGACAAACTGTTTCTGTGGGGATTTTCTCCTCAGGAAGCCTTGTTCTGGTGTCTAAAGGAAAGTGCTCGCGCGTGCCCGCAGAGGTTCCTAAATGCGCTCTTTAGCGGCCTCTTGGGTGCTTCGGTTTCCAGCGCATGTTACTCGCCCGGCCGCCGCTCCATCAGTTCTTGCTCCTCCGGATATCTTTGTGCGCTGCCAATTAGAAGGTTCAATTTGTAGCTGCATTAAAGCTAAATTAGGCAGAAAACTATTTAAGTAGCTGTCTTATTATCATCCGATTCCGGGTTCGGTGTTCTAGACGAACAATCTCCTGATAATGCGTTTTGAAATAAGCTTACTGATGTTGTTCCATAATTACAGAGACTGGCACATTCCCCGCCGGTGGCATGGAGTGGGTAGAGCCAGGAGCAATGTGACAAGATGATTTTTTTATTAAAGATTCACTTCACAGTTCTAAATTATACTAACCTCAACAGGCGATGCCTATGAAGCATTTGATCCTAAGAACTCCTTTTTTGTTTTGTATAAAAAAAACTGCAAGAACATCATATCTTAGAGAACAGACCCCCAGATGCATCAAGCATCCATTTTGTGATTCTTTATTAGAGAAAAATAACGATTCGCTAATAAGGAATAGCAAAATGCTATGCAAGAAGAACTCGCTTAAAATATAGCGATTTCTTAAAATTCCTTAATTGCGACTCGCAAATTGCGACTCGCAATTAAGGAATACCTCCCCATTCATTCCTATGGGCCTAGAGGCCCATAGGAATGAATTGGAAGACAATCTCAATTTGCGATTCTCAATTAGACAATCGCAAATTCAGATTGCAATTTCAAGCGTGCCAGGGCGTCAAAAGGACACCCTGTTGCACCCCTGAAATCTGCATATGGGTACATCTTGCACACACACATGCCCTATGGGCATGTTTGTGTGTAAAATGGAACTTTGAAAAATGCACTTTAGTGCCTTTTTCAAAGTTTTTGCAAATTACTATGAAGTTCAACTTCATGGTAATTTGTGACCCCTATTAGCGAAATCGCTATTTTTTTAACTTTAATGCATTGCATTTAAGGAATCTCAATTTGAGATTCCTGCAAGTAATCGCAATCTTGCAATTTCTTAAATTGCGATTTTTGCATTTGGGATGATGCATCCCAAATGCAAAAATACCGGTCGCAAAGGGGCAGATTCTGGGAATCTGCCCCTTTGCGAGCAGATTTCAGCTTGATGCATCTGTGCCAGAGTCCCTTAATACTTAGACCAGTGGGTCTTAACATTTTGGTTTCTACAGACTCCCATTGAAACATTACTGGAATCCGGGGATTCCCACTGAGTCATTCTTTGACACTGGGGACCCCAGGCCAAAGCAAATCTATGATTTAAACTCTACAGTAATATACAAAAATAAGTACACACCAAACAAATACTCAGATATTAAAATATTTAGTTTAGGGGGCGTGGCTTGGATGCCGCGCAAGATGGCCGGCTAGGTACGGAGCTCCGCCGCATCGATCACCTCACAGCGTGTTTTCCCGATGTAAACGGGACCGCTACTGAGCACCGTCGCCGGATTTGGCTTGCGGAACATTAGCGGAATCAGCGGAGCAGCTTTTCAGCGCTTGTGGAGCCGTTTTCGCCCCTCTCCGCGATGATTTCCCTGCCCCTCACGGAGCCGCCATTTTGAAGCTCTTCCGAGCCTCGGAGCCTCTGCTGACAGACGCTGTCACTACACGACGTGTCACTGGACACCAACGACCTTTAAGACGCCGACTTCACTTCAGGGGTGAGAATTATATATATTGTGCAAGACTCTTTTATTGCATTTTTTTTCTCTCCTCTTCCACATTAGAGGACACGACCAAATACGCAGTTTTTACGGCGCTTCAACCCCTGACAGCTGGGTTCTTCACACCCTAACATGCTCAACGCTCTGTAATACTTTTTCTCCTAAATTTCTTCCTCATGGCGCTATGACAACAACTTTCTCTGAGACTTTCTGCTCATTTCTCCTGTGCCTCAGCTACTTCAGGATGCCCCTCCATATGCTCCCATTTTAGTCATCCTCCTTTTTGTACTCACTACCTATTTCACTCTAATTCCCTGACGCTTTCTCAAACTAGTTACGTCTTGGTGCTTCACCCTATCTTTGGAGATACTTCTGGAACATTTCACACGCACCTTTAGTTGTCTCTCAGGGAATTGAGACTACATTGTGGCACGATCATTTCTTTCTATGGTCAGATTACGCAAACCCCAATTTGTCTTCACACCATCGGGGAGTACTTCAGGAGCTTCTTCATCTGGTACAAATAGAGCCACTTCATCTACGAAAATGACGTCTCAAAAATCATCATTGGCTCATACCAACACTAGTAAGTCTTCCCCACCTGCTCCAGCGGGCAAACGCCTTAAGCAAAATTCTCCTACGCCAGAAGACAATCCTTCAAATTCTTCTACTGACCAAATTCTAGAGGAACTGCGCGCGCTGCGCCCATTTATTGAAAAAACGAGTACAGATATGCAGCTTTTAAAGGATAAATGGGAAAATATGGATGCCCGTCTTTCTACTGTTGAACAGCACCTTCCTGAAGTTCAGTCCAATACACAACGTATAGACACTTTAGAAAAAACGGTCCTCTCACTCCAAAAGCATACAGAAGATTTGGTAAATCGCAATAGGAGGAATAACCTCCGTATTTACAATTTGCCGGAAAATCTTGAGGGGGATAATCCAGTGTCTTTCTTCACCACTTTCTTGCCGAAACTTCTGGACCTACCACCTTCCACCTCCATTAGTATACAAAGAGCCCATAGACTAGGTGCCAGAACGGG
Organism: Lissotriton vulgaris; assembly: GCF_964263255.1. Taxonomy (NCBI): domain Eukaryota; kingdom Metazoa; phylum Chordata; class Amphibia; order Caudata; family Salamandridae; genus Lissotriton; species Lissotriton vulgaris. Next base: position 1,261,772,574 of record NC_141696.1, on the reverse strand, counting down.
CTCCTCCTCAAAACCTCGTGGAGTCATCATCTTATTTCTGAAATACACAGATCTTCTATTGATTCTCTCAGCTGCGAGGAGTAAAAAACAAGTGTCTTGGCAAGGTCAACGAGTATATCTATCTCAGGATGTCTCTAATGTCACTGCCTCCAGACGTAAAGAATTTCTGGCTATGCGTCCTTTTCTGCGCTCCCTGGGAGCAAGATATGGCTTGTTTCACCCTTGTACTCTCAGAGTCACCTATCGAGAAAAGACTTGGTCATTTCAGGAACCTGGAGAATTAAGGAACTTTCTTCTTCTACACAGTGAAGAAGGGATGGACGCCTCCTCTTCTGCTTCGAACAGTGGCTGAAATTGGACTTTTATTGTCTACATGTTTGTTCTTCTAATGGCTTGTCTTTGACTTCATGTATTCTCCTTGCTTCTCCTCTCAGTTCTCACACTCTCTTTTCGTGTATCTTTTCTCTTTTATCTTTTTCTGGCATCTCTTATATATATCTCTACTTTCTTTTTCTACTTTCTGGGCCTGTGCTTTTCCGTCACATGTTCTGTATGTTAACAATTTTTTCCTTTTTCCTCCCCAGACGGATATGTATCGGATACTCCTTTCAACACCTTGTCCCATTCCATGTTCCTTTTGTGCGGTCTCGATGTGGTTTTCCTCCTGATCCTGGTCCGTACGTCTTGTAAAGCATCACCACCTCCCCACCTTCCCTATGTGTATATTTTCCCTTTCAGGTATGTTTAATACAGTCATCCTTTTGGATTTGTACTGTCTTCTATGCATTCTCTCTTTCCTTCCTTCTTCCTTCCCCACTGATCTTCTTTCCCTGTTCCCACCCCTCTCCCCCTCCCTTTTTCTTTTTCTTCTTCCTTTTCTACCTGTTCTTCCTTCTTCCTTTTTGAAGAGTTTTATGGTTAATATTTTTCTACAGTTTGAATTACTACATGTACAGTATGCTCTTGCAATTCTCGGTTTAGATCAGTTTAATAAGCTTTCACCTTCAAAGTTGTTTCATGGAATGTGAAAGGATTTAATCACCCTATCAAAAGGCAAAGAGTACTCTCCCACCTTTCCTCTTACAATCCAGATATTGTCCTTATTCAAGAAATCCACCTATCTGATATTGAATCTTTAAAGCTAAAGCGATTGTGGGTTGGAACTGTTTTATTTTCTCCTGCTTCTCAAAAAAAGAATGGGGTGGCCATTTTGATTCATAAGCGACTCCAGTGTAAAGTAGTTCTAGAAGAAAAGGATGACGAGGGGCGCTGGGTTTTAGCTAAACTAATAATTAACAATATCCCACTTACGATATTCAATGTTTATGGTCCTACATGTTTTGACTCCTCTTTTTGGCCCTCCATTACAGCAAAATGTATTCAATATAAAGATGATGCTTTTCTGTTAGGTGGAGATTGTAACCAGATCATTGACCCATTTTTAGACCGTAGATCCTCTGTTCGTTTTTCTCCTCATAAACCACATAAGCAATTCCTTGACACTATCACTCAAACTCATCTTGTAGACTCATGGAGACTCACTCACCCAGATGTTATGGATTTCTCCTTTTTCTCTCCTCCTCATGCTTCTTTCTCCCGCTTAGACTATATCTTTCTATCTTCATCTCTTTCTCAACACCTTATATCTTCTTCTATTGAACCGATTGTTATCTCTGACCATGCTCCTATTATTACTGTTTTTGACCTTCTTCCTCCTACTCCTAAATCTTCTCGCTGGCGCTTCAACCCCTCTCTTCTTACTGATCCTCTTTTTTCCTCCTCTTTTCGTTCTTTTGCTTCTGAATTTTTTCATCTTAACTCTACACCTGATACCCCCCCTCATATTCTTTGGGATTCCTTCAAGGCCACAGCCCGAGGTTTTATTATTGATTTTGTCTCTAAAAAGAAGAAAAAATTCCTTCAAAAACGTAAAGTCACCCTTGCACATATTAAATCGCTGGAACATCAATTCTATACTTCCTCTGCTAAGATTATGTCTCCTGAATTACTTAAGGCTAAGATTGCCTTTAACAAGCTTACCACAGACTCTGCTTCCTCTTTTCTCCTCCGGAGCAGCGCGCGATATTATGGAGGTCGAAATAAATCAGGTAAATTATTAGCTAACTATTTAAAATCCCGTAAAGAACGAACTAATATTGATTCTATTTATTCCCCCTCTAATGTTCTTCTTCATACCGATGCAGACATTTTGGAACAATTCCACTCTTTTTATGAGACTTTATATACTCCGGAAAACCCTCCCACCCCAGAGCTTATTCAATCTTATTTTGACAACATACCCCAACCAGATACTTCCCACCTTAATATTTCGGCCGTTGATTCTGATCTTACTATTTCGGAACTATCCTCTGCCCTATCCTCCCTCACTAAAGGGAAAACTCCAGGACCTGACGGCTTCCCAGTTGAATTTTACCTACACTTTTCAGACCTCCTCTTACCCAACCTTCTATCTCTCTTTCAGTCTTTTTGTTCTACTGGATCAGCCCAAGGCTCCTTTCAAGACGCTACCATATGCCTTATCCCTAAAGATGGTAGAGATCCTAAGTTCTGTAAAAATTACCGACCTATATCTCTAGTTAATGTTGACTATAAAATTTTTGCGAAATTATTAGCTCTTCGCCTTGACCCGCTCCTACCACATCTTATAGGGAAAGCACAATGCGGCTTTGTTAAAGGCCGTTTAACATCGGACAATTCTAGACTCTTCCTTAATGTTTTAAGTAAAGCCCCTTCCCTATCAATTCCCCTTGCAGCCATTTCAGTAGACGCTGAGAAAGCCTTTGACCGGGTTGACTGGTCTTTTCTCATGGCCTCCTTAAAATGGCACGGCTTTAATCCCAAATTTATATCTTATATTTCTTTGATATATTCTATGCCCAAAGCCTCTGTTCTCGTTAATGGTCAACTCACCTCCCCATTCACACTCCAACGTGGAGTTCGTCAGGGCTGTCCCTTATCACCTCTTTTATTTATTTTGGCGCTTGAACCCTTCCTTACTTCCATACGCAATAATCCATCCATCTCTGGCTTCCCGTATGGTAAATGCCATCTTAAATTGTCTGCATATGCTGACGATATTCTTTTATTTATTTCAGACCCGACTACCTCAGTCCCCACTTTATTAGACGAATTTCAGAAATTCTCCTTGGTCTCAGGTTACAAAATAAATTCTGACAAAACAGAGATCCTTCCTTTAACCAAATTTTGTCTCCCCCACTTTTTCACAGCCACTAGCTTTGCTTGGAATTCTACAAAAATTAAATATCTCGGTGTTCTTTTTTCTAGCTCTATTTCTTCTTCTATTCAACTCAACATGAATGCAGTCATCTCTAGAATAGACTCATTACTCACCTCTTGGAATCCACTATTTCTTTCCTGGTGGGGCCGTCTTGACTCCATCAGAATGATGATTGCCCCTATTCTGATTTACTTATTATCCATGCTCCCACTTCGTATTCCAATCTCATATTTCCGTCGCATTGATTCTGTGTTGTCCAAATTTCTTTGGAAGCAGAAAAAAGCCCGCATATCGCTTTTCAACTTACGTAAATCTAAACTTAATGGTGGTACCAACTTTCCAGACTTTCGCCTCTATCATAAGTCCTTTTCCCTTCGACAAGCTTCCCGCTGGTTATCTCAGGAACCCTCCCCTTTTTATCCCCTCTGGCTTTCTGTTGAACAGGAATTACTGCTTCCATACTCCTTCCAAGAGGTAATTCGCTTTACCTCTAAAGCCCCATGCCTTAATCCCCTTTTATTCAAGCATACTTCTTCTCTTCTACGCCCTTTAGTTTCACCTACCTCAGTGACGCAGGAATCCTTCCTACTATTGCCTATATGGTACAATTCACTTCTATTAATTAACAACAGACCTATTGCATGGCCCTCATGGAGAGCGAAAGGTATCATTTGGGTACATCATCTTTTTGATGGGTCATCCCCTTGCTCATTTCCTAAATTTCGTTCTCAATTCTACTGCCCTCCTTCTTTTGCAAAGAAATTCCCTATCCTTATGGAAACCATTCTAGATCGTTATTACTCTCTCCCCTCTGAAGACCTATCAGCCTCGTCTTCCTCTCTACTCACTGTCCTTTCTACAACTCCTAAAGCTTCCATCATTTACCGGTACTTCTCAGCCCCCAATCCAGATCGTCTCAAATCAAAATTAGAATTGTCTTGGGAAACGGATTTACATTCTTCATGGCCGACTTCTCTTTGGGACAAAATATGGGCCCGATCCTTGAAGATTTCCCGTACTGCCTCTCTCACTCAATCCCTATTTTTCTTTTACCACAGACTATACCTTTCTCCTCTTTCTATCTCTCGCTTTCAACCCGATTCTGTATCTACTTGTTGGACCTGTAATGCTCCCTCTGCAGATCTTTTGCACCTCTTCTTTTTCTGTCCTTCAACTCGTATTTTCTGGTCTCAGATATTCTCTCGCCTTTCTCGTATTTTTAACATCTCTATTCAATTCTCCATTTCTTTTGTATTTCTTGGTAGCCTTTCAGAAGATTTAGATCTCCCCCCACATTCTCACGGTCTTTTTGATCTTATGCTGGCTCTTGCATTACAACATATCGTCTCTAATTGGAAATCTTTGAACAAATTGTCTCTAAATTGTTGGTGGAATCTTGTATGTCAATCACACAGACTTGATGTTGCCTTTGCTTCCTCCTGCAAACCTTCCCGAAATGTTGAACTTTACTGGCTACCTCTTACTCTATACCTCGATCAATCCGCCAAAAAGAGTTACTCTCCACTTTCTTCGGATAATTTCAAGCCCCCCTGAACACATGTACTCTTGCCTGCAGTTTTCATGATATTTTTCAGTCTCAATGTTGTAATTATTTAGCTTTATATTGATCTCCTTTACTACATATTTTTCATTCAAGCAATTACTGAATATGATGGTTTTTACTGTACTTTTTGATTGACATTTAATGTATTTTCTATTTTTACTTATCCATCTTCTATGATAAATACCATGTTTTCTTTCCCTCTCTCCCCCCTCCCCCCCTCCTCCCTTCCCCATAATTCAAAATGCTTTGTTTTTCATTGTGATATTGGCTGCTTCTATTTACTTTATCCCATCGTATACCTTTTTTCTCATATTTTGCTGATGTCACCTTATTGTAATACCTATTCTTCTCTAATAAAGCTTTCAAACTTAAAAAAAAAAAATATATTTAGTTTAATTCACAATCAAATATAGAAAAAGTTTACACATTTTTATTTTTCCTTCTTTATTTGTATATACTTTATTAACTTTAAATATTCATTTTAATATTATTTAATATCGTAACACAGTCAAGGACCCTGTGAATAGGCCTCACGGCCCCCAAGGGATCCTTGGACCACAGTTTAAGAACCACTGATTTTGGGCCTTATTAGGACTTTGGTGGTCTTGGAGCGAGGCCGCTGTGCCGCCGCCCTGTTCCAAGACCGCCAAAACTATAAGAAACCGCCTGCCAGATTAAAACTTTTTTTGTCTCTGGAGGGCAGTTCTTTGGTGGCCCCACTGCAGTGCCTATGAAAAAGGCACCACAATGGGACAGTCAAAAGAAGTTCCTGCAGGGCATGGACTATCCAACTCTTAAGGCATCCATGAGTGTGTCCACAACCGACTCTAGTGCTGCTATAGAACACATCACCCACCAATCAACCTAATTTGTATTTCCTTCCCGCAAGAATTTCTTGAATGCAGGACCTGAAATTCTTTTATAGCAATTGCTGATCTCATTTGTACTCAGTATTCTACTTGGCACAAATTCAACAAGACCCTGCTTGTTTGAGTCTTTTTGTGTGCATGGAAGACCGTGGAAGGCCTTAGAAGGAAAGCTCCATGTCTTTGTAGGCAGCAGGTGCAGATAAACCCATGAAGGATCTATGTTGACTGGTGACGTTTACCTGCTGTTCATTAGTGCGCATCACTGGGCTTTTTCCAGGAAAGCCGAAAGGTAATATAGAAAGGCCAGGCTCTCCTGTCCAAATCCTTAGGAAATGCTCTCTTGAATCTTTCTGGCCTTTCATGGAGGATGAGAGGTCAAATGTGGCTAGATCTTCGCTGGCCCAAATGCGGAAAGTCGTGTGTTCTACCTTTCCTCATAAGTTGTATTCAGCAACTGACCCCCCTGAAGCAACACTGGGAGCAGGCTCTGGGGAGGGCATTCACAGACAGGGAGTGGGTTGCCGTCCGAAGTAGTCCAACGCATATTCCGCACAATCAGCAGTATAAACAAATACAAAAAATTGTATTACATCGGGCATATCTTGCCCCAGCCCAAATTAATAAGTATTTCCTCAGATCAGACGCTGCTTGCCCTAGATGCCGCCTATTAGACGCTGACATAATCCACATGCTGTGGCACTGCCCTGCCCTGCCATAAGCGCATATTGGGGCAATGTGACCACCAAACTGGATATCTGCACATCGCACGATGTTCCCTCTCTGTGGGAGGTTAATACTGCACCTATTCAGCAGGAATAAGAAAAACAGGGCCAACACCCGTGTTCTTGATCTGGTGATATTTGTAGCAAAGTGCTTGATCACTAAAAGATGGAAATCCCAGATGGCACGTCACACAATAGCCTGGGGCCGTTCCCTACACAATTGGGCTAGGGCGGAGGGGGTAGCACTGCGCAGAGAGGACCTGCTTGGCATCTTTAAGTTCCCTCTGGTCACTCACTGGGATGCTATGTTGTCAAACCTACAGGGCATGGTCACTACCACAGGGGAACTTGAGGACGGTGATTGGGACTGATACCCAGCTCCCGCATTTCAAAGCACACATATATGGAGCAGGCCCCAATTGTATTGACATATGACCCTACTTCATGGAGCTACTGCCACTAAGCTCTGTCAGGGCTGGCCCCTTTCCAACACATGTGGAAATGGGTCTCAGGCGAGTACCTTACCCTTCCTTTGGTTACGTTGTCCTCATTTTGTTGTACCCTATGTCCACAGTTCCGGTATGCAATACACCATGTCTGGAACGCCTAAAGAATGTACTATCATAAGATGTCTTAGCATTGCCTTGCCCATTGTAATGACACTATTCCATGTGTTATTTCAGTAACCTGCTTGATAACTTACCTAGTATTACGTTTGTTTGTACCCTGAACTGCATTGCTTTGAAGTTGTTAAACGTGATTTCAGTGCACTCTTCATGTTGTCTGATAATAAAAATCGGAAAAAAAGATTTAAACAACAACAACAAAAATTGTAGTATTCAGCAACTTTAGTTCTGCAAAATAATACAGTTTTAAAAACACAAATCTACAATACATTAAAAATCTCTAATAAGACTTAAAAAAGGTATGCAATCTATAACAAACAATCATGCAGTCAGGCATATGTAGTAATTCAATGTCTTCTGAGATGGTAACAATATTTCATTTTAGGAACAAAAACAATTTCTTAATACAATCCAATGCTAAACAAATAAAAACATGAGTTAAATCATGTAAAGGCTACAAATATTTTAATGAAGTAATATAAAAATAAATATTTATATAAAAATTGCATGCATCAGGTTCCAAATTTGTTCTATCTAAGAAAGTGTATTATTAGTTGGGGTGGTTGTGAGACATCAGCAAGTAATAATGTCACTATTCTGTATCAGGTCCAGTTAGGGTTCTTTAAATGAAAACTTGGCTCTGTCCTGGTAGCTGTGGCAGAGAGCATTCAGGCTTAACTCAAAGAAAATCAAGTGTAAAGCCTTGGTCAATAGCAAAAAGTCAATAAGTAAGAAAGGCAACACAACAGAAATCCCACTCCAATTTACAAAAATAATAAATATTGTTCTTTATAGACAGCAGAATGACAAAAAATCTGATGAAGGGAACCAGAGTTATGCTTTTTTAAATATTTTTATAAAATCACGGCTTTTCACTCCAAAAGTTTTAAAACGTTTGAATATCACAGCTTTGCACTCTTAGCTGTAGTCTATGAGCCGCAAGTGTCTGGGGCGAAGTCAAAGTTTCAGCCTGACCGCAAAGGAAGTCTTAGTCGTATGCGGGCAGCTGGTTGGTCCTGGTCAAGATTTTACATTCATTTGTAGAAAGTTTTCTGGTTCTTTTTCTTGTCAACTGTGAGGTCAGCGGGTTCCTTTCAGCTTGAGGCTGACATTGGGCTTAACGTTGATGGACAGGTGATGTCTTGGATCTCAATGGCGTTCTAGGATGTCCACTTCAGGCAAGAAGCAGTAGTCTTTGAACCTTAGACTCAGTGCCCAAAATCTGTTGTCTTTTACCTTTGGCTTGCAAGTTGTGTGAGGAGAAAGAGTACACTGTAGCACCAGCCAAGGGTCCAGAGCCTAGGAGGCACCTATTGGCGGTTAGGACTCAATCTTACGGCAACATGAGCTGAGTCCAGGACAAGATCAGTGGCTCCTGGTCAGCTGCGCACCTTCCAGGGACCAGTCTCTTGAACTTTTAGGTCCCTGAAGCTTAACAATAGGCTATCCCACTAGCCCCTGAAGGCGACTCACTCGGCTTTGGTACAAGTGGGAGCAGGTCCAGCCCTTGAGGGCCTCTCATCACGATTTTGACAGTATGAGTACCCTTTTCTTTCTGAAGTCTTGCCTTGGTTCAGCAGGTGTAGTCTTCCATGGTGCAGCCTTTCTTTCTGAGGTCCATGGGTACAGGAGGTGCAGTCCTTCTCTCCTTTCCGAGTCCGGAAGTGTTCTGAGGCTGGAAGCCAGGGGTGCCACTATTGTACCAATTTCAAGTTTGTGGTTGGGAAAGACTTGATAGCTAATTGGCTACTATCCTCACAGGACAACCTTCTGAGATCATGTCATGTGTGGTTAGCACTAGACAATCCCACAGTGCATCTCTCTGCCCAAATCCAAGATGTTGAGACTCTTCTTCCCTGGGTCAGAGCTATGGGCACACCCCTGAGGAGTGTACAGTATAATTAACCATATCTCCTGGAAAATCGGTTCTGCAACGAGTTTTCCACCTCTGGAGGAGATGCCAGTCTGTCTACCTACACAACTGAGCAGGAAAACTAAGGGGCAACTCATATTTGCCTCTCAGAGGTGGTAGCCCCATTGAAGCTGGGACAATACCTCCTCCCTCCAGAAGTCATTTTGCTTCACTTCCTGGCAGCGCGTCACGCTTCCTGGTAGGAGGGCAGCAGGCTGTTTCAGGTGAGAACCTCAATAGTTAATCAATCTGTTAGTTAATCACAACTCAAGGCTAAATCAGCGACCCCCAGATCCAAAAAAGACCCCAGAAGTAAGCAGGGAGGGGTGAAGGAGAGAGACCACTCTGCGAATATCAGGTCAGTACACAAGGACAAGTGTAAGAGCCAAGCATCAAATGCTGAGATGGCTAAGTAGCAGCAGATGTGAAAAATGTGGGAGCACTAAGTGTCACTAAGTAGCAAGCCAATAGGTTCCTTTCTCACTGTTACAAAAACATTATTTGTCAATCCATCATCGAACCACAGTTTTTTCGTTTAAAATCCGAGTGACTTTTCCCAAAACTGTACAGACACTCTCCACACAGACAGGAGCCTGAAGTATGGGGAGCCAGTGCGGATGGCAGAGAAATAACAGAAAATAACAAATGACATTTGCCCTTACATTTATATTGCACTTCAAATCCATGACAAGGCAATTTTAGTAGACTACTAGCGCACTGTTGTTTACATTTGAACCACTAGTGAGTGGTGAGCACTCACAGGAGGAGAAAAGGGACTTCGGTTTCTCAGCTCCAATTGGAGAAAAGTGAGTACATTTGATGCGAGCGCAAGGGGATTATATAGGCAAACTAGAGTGCAGCTTGCGTGCGATTGGCTGATGGAACAAGGGCTACAGGTTGGGGGTGGATGGCATGGGGGGGCAACCATAGCTGTTTCATAATGTTTGACAACCCTAGCAAAAGATGGCTTTGAGAGGCTGCAGAACAGTGGTAAAATATTGCCCACTTCCAAATACCGTGCCCTACAGTGCAATCTACAGGAGTGTTACATCTAACTTGTGGAAAGCAGCATTACATGGTACACTCCTAACATAGCGGTTGTTCTAACGCAAAGCTGCACTTAAACTGACAGCGATTCTGGCCCCCAGGCAGAAGACCTGCCAACGCATACGGTGGCATTGAGTGTTGCACAATTTCAGCCCCCTTCACACGGTCACACGGTGAGAAGCCAAAATCACATGGTGCTAGGGAAAAGGGATTTCAGCTTGTCGTCGGAGGCTGTAAGCAGCTGATCAACATTAAATGGTTGAAAACGCCCAAAGACATTGGCAACAGTCTCAGAGACCCCTTTTTTGGATGGGTGGGGGGGGGGGGGCAGGAGCTGAGGGTGGCGTTGATAGAGAGCAGAGTGGATCTTAGGTGGATTCCTGTAGGAGGCCCCACCCCCTCCTCATGCGGTGAAGATTATTTATAAGATGGCAGTTCTGGACAACTTTACAAGGCAGCAGCAAAAATAGTCTAGTTATGTTTTAAAAAGTCCTTTGCAAGAGCTCAATAAACAACCATTTGTAACGGTATGTTTAAAAAAATCACCATAATTAGTTTGTGCGATACAACTTGCTAAATAAATTGGTTAAGTTAGTAAACTAGGTTTATTGTCCTGGCCTTATTCAGTGCGATGCTTCTAATCAACAGACATGGTAAACCTGATTTATAATTGAAATGTGCCACTTGAACAAGTAGAAAGTCACTTTTTGTCACTTTTTATCAGGACACGTTAAGGCGAGTTAAGTCAGTCCTACCATGGGCTGTGCTTACGTGGGACACAGTTCTAGAATAATATTGCTTCGGAAAGGGAGACTCACACACAAAAAAGTATTTAAACACACTGATAATGTGGCTGCCACTTGCTCCTCCAGTGCCCCTAACAACGCCTCCCCGACTCACTTTTTTTCGGCCATTGTTGGATGGTTGTCGGGCGGATTTCACCAGTCGAATCCTATTGTCCTTTTTAATATTTAGCACCCTGACTGGTGGGCTACTAAGGCCTTCCCTTAGGATGACTTATACATATTAAACAGGAAGGTTTTGACTTTGCAAAATGGTTTATTTTACCATGTAGAGTTGACATTTTAAAAGTTGCTAGACTACGTGGCAGACTGAAACCATGTTTTCACCTTGTCACTGTAGTGGTGGCACAATAAGTGCTGCAGTCCCCTAATGACCTTTAATTACTTGCACTGGGTACACTTTGTACCATATACTAGAGGACTTATTGGTATGTCAAATATGCCAATCTGGGATCAGCTGATTGTTCATACAATTTGAGGGGTTTGAGCACAAGCACCGGGGCCTTGTCAGCAGGACCCAAAGATCAGCAGCATCAGTCCTAAAATTTGGGGGGTGGCAATACAAAAAGAGGCCCTTTCTTACACTCTGAGATATAAATGCATTTTCCTAATGTAGCAGAATGACAAACTGCGCTCAATCTACTGATCTGTCGACAATGATACAAGCCATTTTCATAACTTATGTAAGTGTGATCAACTTCAGCCATGTCTTGAAGTGACCTTTAGTGGGCCTAACCAATACATCGGCTGCAGTGATCTTTAAACGTTGACAGGCAAGTTGTGCGAGTCACAACAATCCCTCCAAATTTTGTACCACACGTTGGTAAGTAACGGTCCAGAGAGTGGCCTGTTGAGGGCATTACTAACATTGCAATCCTCATGCATTTGCTTTAAATTCTGTCCCTGTTCTTTAAATATCTAAATGGATATTCTTAGTGAAAACGTTGTCATAGAGATAGATTAGTCTTCCATAAAAGAGCATTTCACCTTTGCTAGACTTATTAAATCATAATGATTTAAACTTCCAATACCATACAATAATAGAGTTGGAATCGTGTACACTCCTCTTCCATAAAGAGGGGTTTATTATCATGCTTTCCTATTTAATTTAAAAAACTATAGCAAGACCAGACAGATCAAGATAGCACTTGCCTTCTGGATGATACTATGCAGCTTAATACATAAATTAGTAGCTAGGATATTTCCCCAATAGCAATATTCTTTTTCCATGAAACCACCAGCTTGAATGGAGCATATTCGAACAGTGGCCAAAGCATATGACATATGCTCCTGTAGTACTCTTTTACCTAGTCTTACATGCCTTTTTTAATTGGCCCCAGAACTTTTAAAAGGGGAATAAAATCAGAATATTTTAACACAAGTGATGTAAATACAAAGGAATCTGGCCTCTTACATCTTTACCAATAGGCAGTTGGATGTTTTGGGGCAATTCACAAAAACATGTACGCAAACATAAGAGTAGTTCTGCAGTGCTACTTCTCAAACTCCTTGTAGGGACGGAAAAGTCCTCTGCATGGTAAAGACATGCACTCCTGCCCTGCGTGCCCAACTGTATCGTTGTCTGGATCCCTAATGCTGATTTTTTGTCATAGGCAAATACGGATCATGTGTGCACCATGACATAGATCTGTCTCATGGATTGCGCCTTGTTTGACCAGGAGAGGCTCCCAAAGCGCTAAACTCATAGTGGTGGAAGGCTACTGCCTTCACCAGGAGTTAAACAGCAAGAGAGTGGTGGTGGCAGCATACAGTGTGACGATGAGGAATAGTGACCAGGTCCTTTTTACACTGTGTTATTGGAGTGTGGCCCACAGGCTCACTCACCTTTTTAAGTTCCGCTCCTATGTGTTTAACTAACTGTAACCTTAAGGGTGTACAAGGAGAGAAGGAGCCAATACTGAGGTAAAGATATAACCAAGATTTATTTGGTTTTCTACAATATGCAAGCAGTTCAGTGCTTCTCAGGGGGGGTTTGTTTTCTTCCAGCTTTGTCTTCGGTACACTTCACAGGCCGGTCGGTTTCTTTATTTCTCACTGTCTCGTCCGTGTGGAAAGAAGAGAAAGGAAATGTGGCAGTTAGCTCACTGCTCAAAAACAATAGGCTGGCAATGGGGCAGGGAGTGGGGGTAACATCTGTGAGGAGGAGTAAAAACCGTCACCATCAGAACACCAAAAGAACACCAACCCGAGGTGTGTGGTGTAAAGTGCTCAAAGTAAATGGTTGCCCTGAACCGATGGTCCCTCCCTCACCCTTCGCTACCCGGTTCCCCCCCTTTTAAATCGTAGGAGTTCTTTAAATCGACCGTACCTGGCTGAGCCACGCGTCTTCCTGAGCGTGGCTGGGCGATGCGTGTGGACGGTGGCCTCCTGGCTTCTCCTTTGGTGGGTCTTCCGAGTCTCCCTCTCGGTCCGGAGTTCCGTTGTCAGCTCTCCTCGTCCTGGCTTCTACTGGTCTTCCCTCCGGTTCGGCGTCTTCAGTCCTTTTCTCCTCCAGTCGGCTTCTTCTCCTCAGCTCGATGTCGCCTCGGTTCACCAACAACTTCGCGTCTTCCGGGTCCGCCTTTTCTTCTGTTGAGGCCAATGAGGATAGGCCGACGAACTCTGACGTCAGGGGGGTGGGTTCAAAGTCCAGGAAGTCCAGGCTTCCCTTAAAGGGCCCGGACCAGTCCTCTAGGGTAGACGGAGATTCAGTCACAGGGAATATTATAGGTGACTCTGCGACCCTGTGACAAATTTCCCCCCTAGTTTTTCCCGTTTGGGGGAAAGTGGAAAACGGGACAGAAAGTCAGCATTAGTTTGGTTCGTCCTCTTCCTATGGTGTACTTCAAAGTCATAAGGCTGGAGTGAAAGAAACCAGCGCAAGATGCGAACATTCCTGCCTTTGTTCTGTTGCAAGCAGGTCAACGGGGCATGGTCAGTAAACAAAGTAAAATGGCAACCTTCTAGGTAGTAACGGAGTTTGTCGATGCTCCACTTGACCGCCAGGCACTCTTTTTCAATCGCCGAGTACGCTACTTCTCTAGGAAATAACTTCCAACTCAGATATATGATGGGTTTTTCCCTGCCTTCGTTGTCCGGTTGTGACAATACCACCCCTAAACCTACGCCTGACGTATTGGTTTCTAGGAAGAATGGCTTCTCGAAGTCTGGGGTCATTAATACTGGAGCTGAGGATAGAACGTCCTTAAGGTTTTGGAAGGCTGTGTAAGCCTGAGGGGAGGGTTTTTTAAAGTGCAGAGAAGTAGCTGTCTTCTTTAGCATGTCAGTTAGGGGAGCAGAGACTGAAGCAAAGTGCGGGATGAACCGGCGATAATAGCTGACTAGTCCCAGGAAGGCCCTAAGATCTCTTCTGGTGGCAGGAAAGACCTGTGACTGGATGGCTTTTACCTTTTCCTGCTGGGGAAACAGATGACCTTCTCCCAGAACGTAACCTAGATATTTGACTTGTGTAAATGCCATTCGTGATTTTTTTGCATTTATATGTAACCCGGCCTTTTGTAAGGCCCCTAGTATTTGTTCCAGGTGGTGAAGGTTGGCTTCCCAGGTGGGACTGTGAACAACAATGTCGTCCAAGTAGGCGGCTGTGAATTGTGCGTAAGGGGCTAAGAGGGTATCCATGAGACGTTGAAACATCGCGGGAGCCCCATGCAGGCCGAAGGGAAGAACCATAAAATGGAATAAACCCTCAGGTGTCGAAAAGGCGGTCTTCTCCTGATCTTGAGGAAGAAGGGGCACTTGCCAATAGCCCTTGGTGAAGTCAATAGTGGTTATACATTGAGCCTCCCCAAGGCGCTCGATAAGTTCGTCCACTCTCGGTAGTGGGTACCCATCCTGTTTGGAGACTTTGTTAACAGCACAGAAATCTATGCAAAACCTAATACTTCCGTCCGGTTTTGGCACAAAAAGTACTGGGGACGACCAATTGCTTTTGGAGGGGACTATGATGCCTGATTCCAACATTTTTAGGTCTCGTAGAGAGACCTAATGCCGTCCATCGACTTTTTACGATCCGGATTTTCAATAGTTCACGAGAAGCGAATCACGTGACAAGCTCCTCGTGCACGAGCTTCCCCCTGCCAGCAGCATTTGCCACATCAAAGGCTTCCACTGCCCCGCCCCCCGCCGTCACTTATTCACGGCCGCAGGCCGTGACTTCAAAGGGTTCCGCTGCCCCACCCCCTGCTTCACGGCCATCTGTTCCCCAGCACCTCCCCTCTCTCCCCTAATTATTCACTGCTGGCCGGCAGGCACATCTAGTTTTCCACGGCATTCGTTTTCCGCTTGATTGGTTGCTTTGCTAATGCTTGTTATACAGGTAATTGGCCTCGAAGCGTTCTTCTGTGCAGAGCCTGTGGTTAGTATTTGGGGTTTGCTTTGCCCACAGGAGGGCTTCGTTTAGTTGAACCAACAGACTATGCGCACTGAGTTTAATACGTATAAACTGCGAATGTATGAGTTTGTATACTTTGAACATATGCAGAATTACATGGGCAGCCAATACCTTTTAGTATATATCGTATTTCTCTGTCAGACTTATGCTCACTTCGGCATTTTTTTGAGAATTATATTGCAATGCACAGTTTCTCTAGAGACTGCCGATGCACGTCATTATTACGGAAAACACAGAAATAATTTGTGTTTAACACCATAAGAGCATTGCCCACGCCAGAGATAGAAAGGCAACAGTAAATGTTAAACGCTTTTGTTTCCACAAGATCTGTTGAGTTTTCATATCTATTGCTTTTTCATTGCTGTGCCAGAGTGGGCCTGCAATGAATGTAAATAGTGCGCGGGGAAACGTGCGGGGATGCTTACTTCATTGGTGCTTTGTAAGCATTCCGCGCGTGATCGGGGTGGGGGGGTGTAATGGCTGACTTTTCCTGGCTCCTTTTAGAGGGAGAATGATGGAGAGTGACTCCAGTCTATCATCCTTATAGCATAGGGATTAGGACTATAGATAGGACCTCTGTCTTTTACATAGTAGGGTATTTTCGTGCCCCTTTCTGTAGAGTAGGGCTTATGAATTCAAGCTAGGGGATAAATATATGAGTATTAATCATGATCTGTCCTTTTACTAGCGTGTTAGGATATTTTCCATGGAGTTATGCGTATTGTGGGCCCTGTAGGCCTTAAACGGGACAGACTCCATCTTGCCCTCTGCCTGGTAGCTTGAGAGGCCTTCTAGGTCAAGTGTAATGTTTTAGTTTCAAGCTGTTGTTCGCTTGGAGAGAACCGGCTCAGGCTGGCCCTTATCGAAGGAATGTATTTTTCTCCACTCCGAAGACACAACTTCAGGCCGGCCGGCTGGGAACGTGTCCTTGGTACGGGGAGGTACAAGAATTTGGTGGGCGGCAGTTTACTGGCCGTAGCTTTCCATGAAGGAACAGGCTTTGATATTAGCGAAGGTGTTAGTGAGTCGAGAGTTAGTTCTGTAGGCGGCAGCTAGCCGTTAGCATCTCTGCCATTAATTATTTCATGGCGGACAGTCGCCATCTTTGAAGTCCGAAAAAGATTTAAGACCGAGACTCTCTGAGAAAGACTGAAGGAGAATTAGCGCGGAGCGCACTGAAACAGAGAGAGAGAGAGATACGGTAGCTAATAACCAGCAAGGTTCCAGTGGCTTGGAGGGAAGCAGACGAGATTGAGCCTAGCGGTGCAGACGTGTACTTGTGACGGCTGGGGTGTGACTGCGAGACGAGCCAAGACACAGAGACGAGAAGGGAACATAGATGACTGCCGAGTCCCGACTTCACATTAATAAGGTGACCTCCGCCCTTTCCGTAATGAGCGCGCATTCTAATCTTTACCTTTTTCTTTGCAGAATCTGTGTTGCATAGTATTGTGTTATATGTTTATTGACAATAAATACCCTAGTTCTTAGTGAACTGATATGTGCCGTGTATTCTTGTTCAATCCTGGTAAACGCAGTTTCTAGTTGATGATTGTTTATGTGAACGGATGTGTAATCCCGATCAGGTAAGTGGTGATCAAATAAATAGGAAGCGAGTGGACCTTTGATGCCAAGAATAAGAGGTACATCATACTATTCGGAAACCGTACTAAATTCTATTATTTTATCCCAAGTAGACAAATGAGAAATTGTTCCGACAGGTGCTCATAGGAAAGTGGTCGTCGTTGATATACGGCGTTAATGAGAGCGCTGGGGTGGATTACCAGCGTGGAGGTTTGCCGGATTGTGAACCGTGTGTAAATGAGAGCGTTGGGGGGATTACCAACGTGGAGATCTGCCGGATTGTAGATCATTTGGAAAAGAGAGCATTGGGTTCTGCAGGCCCGTGTGTAGACACGCCGGATTGTGTGTCACATCTGCCCTGGGGTAGATCAGTCTGGGTCTGAGAGGCCGCAAGACTAACCGATGTGAATAAGATATGGTAGAAAACCTATGCATGTTTATTGCTATTTCCCCATCCTTAGGTACGACTTGTACATATATATATCTATATCCATTGTGAATACGTTCTAAGGAGGGAGGTGAGTACGTTATGGCTGGGTTAGAGGGGCCCCCAGGGGCTGAGCAGAAAATCCGGCCATTACATCTGGCGTCACAAACTGTTTACGAAGCCTGTGTGCGCTGTATTGTTTTGATCTTGTTGGTTTGCGCTCGGCTCGTACGTGTAAAATTTTGTGTATAATTGTGTATATAATTTTTGTGTATCAATATGTTTGCGAAAAAATCGACATCAGTGTTCAAGTTACCTATTCAGATTCCCGGCTGGGAGTCTACGCCTTACGAGGCTTTGGCCCGTGAGTGGGCCGATTCTACTGGTTTGAGTGAAAATTGGTCTTCTTGTTTGGAGCAGGCGGAGCCTGCTGATGTGGTTTCCTGCTTGCAGAAAGCGCCAGTAGTGAAGGGTGATGAGCTTCCTATTTTAGGACGCAGAGGTTGGATTGTTCTTAATGCATACAGAATTCTTCATGAGAGGGTTGTTCAGCTGCAAAAGCAGTTTAAGGACATGGAAGGACAGTGTGTTGAATTGCAAAATGCGCATACTCTTTTGCGCTGTCAAAATAAATTGCTTGCCGACAAACTTGAAACATATCAGACCATAGCCGAAAGGGCTGCGGTTCGCATTGCACGATATAAGTACAAACATCGTCGTGGTCGTGTGTCTACACGGAAAGTGCGTCTTGTCGTAGCAAAGGCCGGAATGGATTGGAACCCTGATGAGTGGGATGGTAATATCTGGGATTCAAATGCTTCGGACTCCTCAGCTGAGGAGGGTGATAAGCGCGAATCTTCTCGCTCCGGACGTGATTGTAAATCTGCTTCTTATACCGACACTGTTGTTCATGGCGACCGTGTTCGCTCTTCCCATTCAGATGACGTATCTTGCCCTGATTGTTCCGCTAAATCTAAGATGCGGGCTTCCTCGGAAGCTCTTCCTGAGGTTTCTGCTCATCCTGTGTTTCGTCGCAAATTACAACAAGCCCCTGGTAATCCGGCTGGTATTGCTTTGGATTGTATTGAGGATTTTACTCAGCAGGAGGTTAGTGACATTTTACAACGATTTCGTCAACGGCCTGGTGAGGCCCTGCTTACATGGATGGTGCGCCTTTATGAACTTGGCGCTGCTGGTATTATGCTTGATGCTGTTGATTGCTTACGGTTTTGCTCTTTGAGTTCTGATTCCACTATTCAAGATCATTTTCGGAACTATAATGGTGCTGGTCAAATTACTTTGCTCCAGCTTGCGTCTGACGGCTGTAATCATAAATATCCTACTGAATCTGATTGGCCTGTTAATGACAAGCCATGGTACACTTTGCGCGATGCGTCGCAACGTTTGAAAGAGGAAGTGATGAAAACTGCGATTTTTCTCAGTACTTCTGACAGATTACTGGATGGTCTTTTAACATCTTCTATGTGTAATCGCATTATCCGTTCTTCGCCTGTTGCTTACAAACAGGTTATGATGACTTTGTTGACTAATCAAACTGGCAATCCTTTGTCTGCTGTGCTTGAGTCTGTTCGTCAGCTTGGTGAGTTGGGTGAGTGGTTTAAACCTGAGAGACAATCTCGACCTGAGGGTCGTACTGCTGGCGACTATAAGTTCTCTAGACGTGACATGTTTCTTGCTCTTATTGCTGATGGTGTCAAAAGGGAGGACATTGACGGTGAGCCTAATAATCGCTTATGGGAGATATTTCGTAAGCGTGGTTTGGATCGGAAGGAGGGTGCCCGTCGTGTGCGGAAGAATGAGTATGATCGTGGTTCTGATGACAGTGGTGATGAGAAACGCCGTGTGGATTCTGATCGCCATGATGATCGGCGTTATGAACGTGATGTGTCCCCTCATCGTGATTACGAGAGAGGGAGAGAGGGGGGAAAAGAAAGGGGGAGAGATGATCGTGTTTCCAGCCGACATAGAGAGGAGAGAAATTATTCCCCTGATATGAGAAGGAGGGAGGATCGTAACAGACTTTCTGATCGTAATTCACAGTACTTTGAAAATGACAAGAATCCATTTCGTAATGGAGATGGATATGAACAAGACATTTTGATACCCAAGAAAACAGAGAGCATTTACCCTGATTTGTCTTGGTTGACAGAACGTAGGAAAAATGACTAGGAAATAGGTCAAGCTCCAGTACACAAGTGGGCTCACAGAGACAACAGACCCTATGTAGATATTGAGATTTTTTGGAAACATCGTAATATCCAAAGGGCCCGAGCATTAGTAGATACAGGAGCGGAGGCCACTCTAATTCACGGAAAATCAAAGAAATTTAAAGGACAGTTTTTCACAATTACTGGTTTAGGTGGAAAAGAAACCCCCGCAGTACAAACTACACTTGAAATTAAAATTGGTAGGATTCCTCGTAGAGGATATTCTGTGTTAGTTGTGCCACTTTTGGAGTATATAATTGGAATTGATATTTTAAAAGGAATGACTTTGCATCTAGATGATGGTTGCTATCAATTTGGAACTAGACATTACATTTCGACCAGACCCGTACGGGTTGGCCGTTTACGGATGCCCCCCATTAAAATTCCTCTAGCCACGAAAGTGGTTTCTCAGAAACAATATCGTATCCCAGGTGGCCATGAAGAAATTAATGCTACAATTCAGGATTTGGTTGACGCGGGAGTTATAATTTCGGTCACATCTGCTTGGAAAAACCCCGTCTGGCCCGTGCGCAAAAGTGATAATTCTTGGCGCATGACTGTTGATTATCGAGAATTGAATAAACATACACCTAAATTGGCTGTTGCAGTACTAGACATTGTCACTTTGATTCAGAGAATTCAGAAGCATCCAGGTACATGGTATGCGTCTATTGATATTGCTAATGCTTTCTTTTCAATTCCAATTGCCCCTGAGTATCAGGAACAATTCAGTTTTACAAGGAATGGACGTCAAATGACGTTCCGGAGTCTTCCTCAAGGTTATGTACATAGTCCCACGATTTGTCACCGGCTGGTGGCGGAGCATTTGTCTGAGGTGCCCGTGAATCCACAAATACAGGTTTGTCATTATATTGATGCCATTTTGATTCAAGGTGAGACGCAAGATCAGGTACAGTCCCACTTAGATCAGATCCTTGATTGTTTGCGAGCAAAAGGTTGGGAAATTAATCCTGATAAATTACAAGGTCCATCCCAAAATGTAAAATTTTTAGGAATTAATTGGCATGAGGGTCACAGAGAAGTGATCCCACAGGTGAAGCGAAAAATCCTAGATTTTGCAGTTCCAAAGAATAGGAAAGAGGCTCAGAGTTTCATTGGTTTGTTTGGCTTTTGGCGTCAGCATATTCCCCATTTGAGTCAGATTTTGGCTCCGTTATATCGAGTCACTCGTAAAAAGAATGCATTTGAATGGGGTGAATCACAACAGAATGCTTTTAATTTGGCGAAAGAAGCAATTCAGTACGCCTTGGACTTGTGGCCGGTGGGCGAAGGTGATGTGGATTTGAATGTGTCTGTGGAAGGTCCGTATGCAAATTGGAGTCTGTGGCAAAAGCAGGGCAGACAAAAAGTACCATTAGGTTTTTGGACTAAAAAGTTACCTGAGGCTGGTGAGCGTTATACACCTTTTGAAAAACAATTACTTGCATGTTACTGGGCTCTGGTGGATACCGAGCAATTGACCTTAGGCCATGCTGTGATTTTGAGACCTGAAATTCCTATTATGCAGTGGGTTTTGAGTTCGCCTAAATCCCATCGAATTGGACATGCTCAAGAGGCGAGCGTGATTAAATGGAAATGATACATTCAGGACAGGGCACGTGTGGGTCCGAAAGGTGTGGCAGTTTTGCATGAACGAGTGGCGCAGGCGCCCTCAAACGAGACTGGAAGTGATTGTTCCGTACCCGTAGTGCAGGAATCTCCCGTCAAGTGGGGTAAATCATTTGATGATCTGTCCGCGGAGGATAGAAAACATGTGTGGTTTACGGATGGTTCAGGGAGGTTCATTGGTGAGAAACGACATTGGAAAGCTGTATCTTACAACCCAATCACGCAGAAATTATTGAGTACAACTGGTGATGGTAAGAGTAGTCAATATGCTGAACTTTATGCAGTTTACCAGGTTTTGAAACAGGAATTGCCTGGCACATGTCATATTTTCACTGATTCCTGGTCCACTGCTAATGGACTGGCGGTATGGTTACCAGCATGGCATTCTCATAATTGGGAATTGCATTCAAAAGAATTATGGGGAAAAGAATTATGGCAAGAAATTTGGGAGTTGCTCCCACAGAGTACTGTGACAATGTTTCACGTGGATGCTCACACTCCGATAGACTCCCTTGATAAATTCTTTCATAACATTGCAGATGAGAAATCTAAAATTGCTGAGGCAGTGGTGGACATGCAAGATTCTGATTTGGCGGGATTGGCGAAATGGGCCCACCAGAAAGCGGGACATTTTGGAGAGAAAGCCACTAGCAGGTGGGCTGCCGATCGAGGAATTTATATTCCTTTTTCTTTGATTAAAGATGTCATTTTGCATTGTCCCATTTGCCAGCATTCTAGAAAGAAGCAAGTGCCTCAAATTGTTCGAGGCCAGTTACATCGAGGAAAATTGCCCGCTCAAATTTGGCAGATTGATTATATTGGCCCGCTCCCTATGAGCAAAAATTGTCAGTATGTTTGTACAGTTGTTGATACTTACAGTGGCCTTTTGGTCGCTTTCCCTTGCAAGAACGCTACCCAAGTGAATACCATTAAGACCCTGGAGTTGCTTATTTTGTATTATGGTGTTCCATTCCAAATTCAATCTGATAATGCATCCCATTTTCGTGGAAGATTGGTACAGGAATTTTGTGTGGAAAATAACATCGAATGGGTGTTTCACATTCCATATTATCCACAGGCTTCGGGACTGATTGAGAGAATGAATGGTTTGCTGAAAGAACAATTGCGTAAATTGACTGATGATCATTATAAAAATTGGAGAGACTTTTTGTTTCAGGCATTATTAATTTTGAATAATCGCCCTTTGTTACATGCTGAATCACCTTTGATGCGTTTATTTCCTCCAAATGTTGATGTAAAGCCTAATTCCTTGTCTAACACTGTTATGTATTGGGAGATTACCCCCGGAGCTTTGGGTCCATGTAGAGCGACCCCAGGTTCCGCAGGCTTAGACCTGCATGCTGTAAATGATGCAAATTTAAAAGGAAAAGATCGAATCATTGTTGAAACTGGCATTGGTGTCTGTATACCTGCCGGTAGTTTTGGATTAATGGCTCCCAGATCAGGCCTTGCCCTGAAAGGTATTCAAGTACTCGGAGGAGTAATTGACAATGATTATCAGGGAGAGATTAAAGTTCTCCTGCTTAATAGCAGTGAGACTGACCTATTGATTAAAAAGTCTGACCGTGTTGCTCAGTTACTGATTATGCCTGTCTTCAGTGGTGAGATCAAGAAAGGCTCTGCCCCAACGTTGCTAACTGTGCGAGGACAAAAAGGCTTCGGATAAACTGATCTTCCTGGAGCTAAAATATGGGTGCAATCGCCTAAAAGTCCCCCTGAACAGGCTGATATTATTGCGACCGGTCATGACAACACCGTTCTGGTGATGAGGCCAGGGAAAGATAGCTGGGAAGCTGTCCCAGCTGATAAATGTTACCTACGAGAATGATTAAGGCCTGTGTTTGTATTCTTTCAGATCATTCTCTGGACTGCTGCTGCAGGATGTGTCGGCGTTGGACTCCTTTTGGCCTGCTACGCCGGGAGAGGAGAGAACCCACCGACTTCGGTTGATTGGAAAACCCGAGTTCCACATTCCTTTGCCGCATGGGACTCCTCCGCCAATTTCTGGATAACTCTGGCTAAGAGAGTGACAAACTCTCCACATTTCTGTCTTACTCCCATGCGGTCTGTGACTGACATTTTGGCGACCTGTTTGGTTGCCGTCCCAGCATCTACTGAGACTTTACGGCATATTTTTAATATTTCACATGCCCGACCAAATATTATTCTGGGCGATTTCGCGGCCCATGAATTTTGTCCCTTATGTACTATTCTTCCCGATCTCGATACTCCTATTCATTCCCAAATCACAACTTACAATGTCACACCAGGTGATTTATGTTTTATTATGACATGTGATCCCAAGGCTATCACCGAATGCCTTCAACTAAAAATTCAGGCTGCTACTTCCTTTTCAGCTCATCAACGATTGCTGTGTTTAAAGAGACTTCCAAATTCATGTATTTCCGTGAAGAACAATATGACATGTAAACGTTTGTTAGTTACCCCTAGTTATTATCGCTCAATGTTATTGCCTTCTGGCTGGCTCTTTTCGTGCGGGAACTCATCTTGGCCCTATATTCCCGCAAATATTTCCGGTGGTCCATGTGCTATCACTAGATTAAGTTTATTAATGTTTTCTTCACATCCTAGTTCACATTCCCGTATGGTGCGAGATTCGATGTCATTACATGAAGACTGTGATTCCTCTGTTCACCTTTATTCCAAATCGGAATACCTTGGTTTAGCTTTTTCTATTATTGGAGTCCCTGCATTGGCCGTTTATAATGCCAAGACAATCGGCAAGATGGCCTGCTGGATGGTTAAATCCATCAATCAAACCTCTACTGTATTATCTGACCTGTTATTAGATGCCCAGGGTGAACGTAGAGCTATTTTGCAGAATCGCGCAGCAATTGATTACCTTTTGTTAAAACATGGACATGAGTGTTCCGATTTTGAGGGCTTATGCTGTTTTAATTTGTCTGACCATTCTAAATCAATCCAAGCCCATATTGACAAACTCCACGACTTGACTGCAGAGATTAGACAGCATATTGATCAGGGCTTATTCGACTGGCTCTTTAATTGGTTACCTGACTTGCATTTTTTACGACAGATTTTAGGGGGAATTATTGTTGCCATTTGTATCTTAGTAGCTGTCTGTTGCTTTATTCAGTGCATTCCTTCCCTGCTCCAATTTTGTAGACTTAGCAAAAGACATAGATCAGTTAATTTTGTTTCCTATTATTCTTCTATTGATGTGAGTTCCATATAGAATATAGTTAATAGACTGGAGTCAAGGGGTGTAATGTAATGGCTGACTTTTCCTGGCTCCTTTTAGAGGGAGAATGATGGAGAGTGACTCCAGTCTATCATGCTTATAGCATAGGGATTAGGACTATAGATAGGACCTCTGTCTTTTACATAGTAGGGTATTTTCGTGCCCCTTTCTGTAGAGTAGGGCTTATGAATTCAAGCTAGGGGATAAATATATGAGTATTAATCATGATCTGTCCTTTTACTAGCGTGTTAGGATATTTTCCATGGAGTTATGCGTATTGTGGGCCCTGTAGGCCTTAAACGGGACAGACTCCATCTTGCCCTCTGCCTGGTAGCTTGAGAGGCCTTCTAGGTCAAGTGTAATGTTTCAGTTTCAAGCTGTTGTTCGCTTGGAGAGAACCGGCTCAGGCTGGCCCTTATCGAAGGAATGTATTTTTCTCCACTCCGAAGACACAACTTCAGGCCGGCCGGCTGGGAACGTGTCCTTGGTACGGGGAGGTACAAGAATTTGGTGGGCGGCAGGTTACTGGCCGTAGCTTTCCATGAAGGAACAGGCTTTGATATTAGCGAAGGTGTTAGTGAGTCGAGAGTTAGTTCTGTAGGCGGCAGCTAGCCGTTAGCATCTCTGCCATTAATTATTTCATGGCGGACAGTCGCCATCTTTGAAGTCCGAAAAAGATTTAAGACCGAGACTCTCTGAGAAAGACTGAAGGAGAATTAGCGCGGAGCGCACTGAAACAGAGAGAGAGAGAGATACGGTAGCTAATAACCAGCAAGGTTCCAGTGGCTTGGAGGGAAGCAGACGAGATTGAGCCTAGCGGTGCAGACGTGTACTTGTGACGGCTGGGGTGTGACTGCGAGACGAGCCAAGACACAGAGACGAGAAGGGAACCTAGATGACTGCCGAGTCCCGACTTCACATTATTAAGGTGACCTCCGCCCTTTCCGTAATGAGCGCGCATTCTAATCTTTACCTTTTTCTTTGCAGAATCTGTGTTGCATAGTATTGTGTTATATGTTTATTGACAATAAATACCCTAGTTCTTAGTGAACTGATATGTGCCGTGTATTCTTGTTCAATCCTGGTAAACGCAGTTTCTAGTTGATGATTGTTTATGTGAACGGATGTGTAATCCCGATCAGGTAAGTGGTGATCAAATAAATAGGAAGCGAGTGGACCTTTGATGCCAAGAATAAGAGGTACATCATACTATTCGGAAACCGTACTAAATTCTATTATTTTATCCCAAGTAGACAAATGAGAAATTGTTCCGACAGGTGCTCATAGGAAAGTGGTCGTCGTTGATATACGGCGTTAATGAGAGTGCTGGGGTGGATTACCAGCGTGGAGGTTCGCCGGATTGTGAACCGTGTGTAAATGAGAGCGTTGGGGGGGATTACCAACGTGGAGATCTGCCGGATTGTAGATCATTTGGAAAAGAGAGCATTGGGTTCTGCAGGCCCGTGTGTAGACACGCCGGATTGTGTGTCACATCTGCCCTGGGGTAGATCAGTCTGGGTCTGAGAGGCCGCGAGACTAACCGATGTGAATAAGATATGGTAGAAAACCTATGCATGTTTATTGCTATTTCCCCATCTTTAGGTACGACTTGTACATATATATATCTATATCCATTGTGAATACGTTCTAAGGAGGGAGGTGAGTACGTTCTGGCTGGGTTAGAGGGGCCCCCAGGGGCTGAGCAGAAAATCCGGCCATTACAGGGGGGAACTTTACTTTGCTAGGATTACAGGTGTCAAGCTCGTGCCCTATTCAGAACTTTAGTTCCATGGCATAGTGTAAGCAGCCAGCGCTTGCCGGAGCGAGCATTTAGTAACCATGCATAAGATGAGCATACTTTGCGTGCCCTCAGAGCTACTTTACAAGCAATGTATACATTTAGAATCCGGCACGTACCCGAGTCAAGAACATATTTGTTTATGTTTTATACAGCACGACCCACAGATATAAGAGCGCTTTACAGGAGCATCAGTTTTGTTAAATGGACACATTCATATTTGTTAGGGATGGGGAGATTAAGTGATTTGCCCAGAATCACAGGATTTTTAGCGTTGATGCCAAGACTCAAACCTGCTTCCCCCGCTTTGAGGTCAACCGCTCAAGCCCTAAGGCTACACTCTTCCTGGCACAATGTAAGTATCCAGCCCTTAACTGAGGAAGCACTTAGCAATATGAGTCCAGCACGTGCCCCATCCACAACTTTACTTTAGGAAGGATATTGAGACATCTGTTCCCCAGCACCTCCCCTCTCTCTCCCCTAATTATTCACTGCTGGCCGGCCGGCACATCTAGTTTTCCACGGCTTTCGTTTTCCGCTTGATTGGTTGCTTTGCTTGTTATACAGGTACTTGGCCTCGCAGCGTTCTTCTGTGCAGAGCGTGTGGTTAGTGTTTGGGGTTTGCTTTGCCCACAGGAGGGCTTCGTTTAGTTGAACCAACAGACTATGCGCACTGAGTTTAATACGTATAAACTACGAATGTATGAGTTTGTATACTTTGAACATATGCAGAATTACATGGGCAGCCAATACCTTTTAGTATATATCGTATTTCTCTGTCAGACTTATGCTCACTTCGGCATTTTTTTGAGAATTATATTGCAATGCACAGTGTCTCTAGAGACTGCCGATGCACGTCATTATTACGGAAAACACAGAAATAATTTGTGTTTAACACCATAAGAGCATTGCCCACGCCAGGGATAGAAAGGCAACAGTAAATGTTAAACGCTTTTGTTTCCACAAGATCTGTCGAGTTTTCATATCTATTGCTTTTTCATTGCTGTGCCAGAGTGAGCCTTCAATGAATGTAAATAGTACGCGGGAAAACGCACGGGGATGCTTACTTCATTGGTGCTTTGTAAGCATCCCGCGCGTGATCGGGGGGGGACTTTACTTTGCTAGGATTACAGGTGTCAAGCTCATGCCCGATTCAGAACTTTAGTTCCATGGCATAGTGTAAGCAGCCAGCGCTTGCCGGAGCGAGCATTTAGTAACCATGCATAAGATGAGCATACTTTGCATGCCCTCAGAGCTATTTTACAAGCAATGTATACATTTAGAATCCGGCACGTACCCGAGTCAAGAACATATTTGTTTATGTTTTATACAGCATGACCCACAGATATAAGAGCGCTTTACAGGAGCATCAGTTTTGTTAAATGGACACATTCATATTTGTTAGGGATGGGGAGATTAAATGATTTGCCCAGAATCACAGGATTTTTAGCGTTGATGCCAAGACTCAAACCTGCTTCCCCCGCTTTGAGGTCAACCGCTCAAGCCCTAAGGCTACACTCTCCCTGGCACAATGTAAGTATCCAGCGCTTAACTGAGGGAGCACTTAGCAATATGAGTCCAGCACGTGCCCCATCCACAACTTTACTTTAGGAAGGCTATTGAGAGCATTGAGCGCGTACCCAAGCTGGGACTTAACTTCCCAGGTTTAATATAAGAACCCAGTGCGTGCCCGAGCCTGTACTTTTACTTCTGAACTATAAAGTGACACACACAACCACACACACAACTACACACAACCATAACCACACACACAACCACACACACACACACCCCTAACCACACACACACAACCACAAGCGCACACACAAGCACACACACAACCACACACACACACACAACCACACACACATAAACACACAACCAGACACACCCACACCCAACCACACACACACACACAATCATAAGCACACACACACAACCACACCACCAGCCATCAGTGCACGCTTCCACCAGGCACACACCACCAGACTTCAGTGCACGCTTTCACCAGGCGCACACACACCACCAGCCGTCAGTGCACGCTTTCACCAGGCACACACACACCACCAGCCATCAGTGCACGCTTTCACCAGGCACACACACACCACCAGCCGTCAGTGCACACTTTCACCAGGCACACACACCACCAGCTATCAGTGCACGCTTTCACCAGGCACACACACCACCAGCCATCAGTGCACGCTTTCACCAGGCACACACACACCACAAGCCATCAGTGCACGTTTTCACCAGGCACACACCACCAGCCGTCAGTGCACGCTTTCACCAGGCACACACACCATCAGCCGGCAGTACACACTTCTACCAGGCACACACACCACCAGCCATCAGTGCACAATTTCTACAGGTACACACACCACCAGCCATCGGTGCACACAGCAATTGTTAACGCATCCACAATTAACCATTGTAGCAATCGCAGTTTGGCGCACTTTAGTTTTAAACATATTCATCTAAAGCGCAGCATGCCACCATTGCTACAAAAATAAATACACCATTTTGTGGCCTACAATTTATAGACTTTCTTTTTTTTTTTTTTTATATTTTTATTTTATTTATTTTTCTTCGTTACAACATATCATTATGAGCATTACATATATCACAATTTTGTCCATTACTGTATTTTTTTGCGTTGTTTAAACTCCTGCCTTAAAAAACTAACATACAAATTATACAATAGAAAAAACTTACACGTTATTCAGTTCAGCTATAATAAGAAGCAAACTCCAAAGTAAACACAAGAAATCAAAAAGATGAAGACCGAAAGCAGTAATAACAACGATACCATCAACATATTCTCGCCCCCCTCCCCTAATTACTCCTTCTTTGCCTCTCTTTCCATTTACATATTGGCTCCCAAATTCTTGTCCCCAATCGTCTTCCACTTCTCCCCTTTCGAGCATAGATTTTTTCCTCTATATTATGTGCATACAGAGTATTTGCCAACCAGGTTTGAAAGCTCGGAGGGCTTTTATCTAGCCAAGCCCTAGCAATTGTGAGCCTATAGACAGCCATTATCACAAACAGAAATTCAACATAGTGAACCTGCTCTTCATTATTCACATCTAGCATAATCCAAACCGGCGTAAGAGATATCTCAATACCCAGTGATCTTGCCAAAAACCCCTCAATCTCACTAATCAATGTTCGTAATTGGGGGCATGATGCAAAAATATGTACGCTATCTGCTTCCAGCTCATTACATCTGGGACAATTGATTCCTTGATTCCCCCCCCATTTTGCAATCTTCGCTGGCGTAAAATACAAAGAATACAATGTTTTATAATGCTGTGATTGCAGCGGGGCAGCACATAGTATCGTACAACCCAAATTCAAAGAATCATAAAACAAATTACTGTCAACTCCCAGTTTATCCTCCCATTTCTTGCTAAATTTAACTAAGTCATCCTGCTTATTTTCCACCAATGCTGCATAAAAGGATTTGATAGAGCAGTCCCCCATCAATTTTATTTTCTCCATTATTTCTATTTTATTAAAACCTGCTGGTCCTCCAACTTTGTTGTTCATAAAACTTCTAACCTGTAGATATTTGAAAAATCCCCTATTATCTAAACCATATGTGTCTCTTAGCTCTGAGAATTGCTTAAAGCCATCCTGTGAATATAGATCTCCAATTTGCGTGACCCCCCTTAGAGCCCACTCTGCCATAGTGTGATCCGCAAAAATTTCCTTAGGGAGTGACCTGTTGCTAAATAATAAGACATACCTGTTATACCTCCCAATTTTTACTTTCTTTAAGAATGCATTCCAGATCGTCACTGCCGCTTTTACAGTTTTGAACTTAGTCCTTTTAAAGTAACTGTAGTCAATACATTTTAAAAAACAGTTCTCAGTATTTGCCCCGAGTGCGACAGCATAAACCTCTGTAGACATCTTTTGGAGCCTTACATCATCAGGGTTTCCACCAATAAGACCTTGGATGTATTGCAACACAGTAGCCATGTAATATAAACGAAAATCTGGTGCCCCCTATCCTCCTTTTTCTCTGGGAAGTGTCATGTACCTATAGGCTCTCCGAGTTTTACCTTGGGCCCATATAAACCTATTACATATAGCCTCAATACCACTAAACCAGCTAGCTTCAATCAACAAAGGTACAGCCCTGAACACATACAAAAATTTGGGTAAGATCATCATTTTGATTATATTTGTACATCCAACTAACGACAGGTGTAAATTGTTCATTCTTTCCAGATCTTTTTTCATTTGAACAATCAAAGGATCCATGTTCTTTTCCACAATTTTACTTACTTCTGCTGTCATTTGTACTCCTAGGTAGGTTGCCATATTCGTCACTCTATCATCATTACAAATTACCCATTGATTTTTAACTATTTGTGTTTTAGTGGTATTCAAGCTATATCCGGAAAACTGACCAAACCTCTCGGCTTCTGCTTAAATTGCCCCAATGGCAACTGAGGGTTCTGGAGTCAAGATAGCGACGTCATCCGCATAGGCTAATGATTTAAGCCTACGACCATTTAATACTAATGGCGATATCTCTTGATTAATTTCCAATTTTCTTATATATGGGTCAAGGTATAGAGCAAAAAGCAGAGGAGAAGAGGGGCAGCCCTGCCTTGTACCTCTCTGAATGTTAACTGCAGCCGAAAAACCTCTATTAATTCTTATCTTGGCCGTCGGATTTATATATAATGTCTGCAAAGCCTTTATAAATCCTGGTCCTATACCATGCCACCTCAAAACATCCCATAAATATCTCCATGAGACCCTATCGAATGCTTTTTCAGCGTCGAGAAACACCGCTGCCATTGGGTCTTCTAGGGTATCTGCTACATCAAATGCCGTAATTACTAGCCTAGTGTGGTGGGTTGTTCCCTTGCCTGGGACAAATCCATGCTGAGAGGGAATAACCAAGGATTCAATTTTCCTAGATAACCTTTTTGCTAACATTTTGGAAAACACCTTAACATCGGCGTTCATTAACGTGATAGGTCGGTAGGAGCCCGGGACATCTGCCGGTTTGCCTTTCTTTGGAATAACGATGATGTCTGCTCCACCCCAAGAATTTGGAACAGACTCACCCAATTGTGCTAACAGCATCAGATTATACATATCTGCTAACAGAGAGGATTGGAAGATTTTATAAAATTCAACAGGGATCTGGTCCGGGCCAGCGGCCTTCCCAGATGGCAGCTCACTCAAGGCCTCAATCAGTTCATCCACCTTGAATTTCTCTTCCAGCTCTTTTCTGTCTACTTCCTCCAATTTTGACGGCTCTATCTCCCCCAAGTAAGCCCTTATGTCCTCTTCTCCTCCATCTCCTTCTGATTGATACAGTGTCATGTAAAACTGCCTAAAAACCTCTCTGATCTGTTCAGCTCCCTTAACATTGACTCCTTGGTTGTTTTTAATCTCCTTAATGTCTGCCATCCCATCTCTTTGTCTAGCTCGTACCGCTAATATGTGACCAACTCTCTCACTGAGTTCATACGCCTTCTCTTTATTAGCCATATACTTCTCCACTGTCCTTTTTGCCAACCCATCCATAACCTCTGCTTTTAGAACAACTAACTTCAATAAAATCTGCTCAATTGGTGAGTGCGCATTTATAGCCATCATAAGTTCCTCCTCTGCCTCTCTAATTAATTTGTTATCTCTCTCTACTTTTTCCCTCTCCCTTTTCTGTGCAGTAATAACATAGCTCAGGGTCATTCCTCTTATTCCGGCTTTCCAAGCATCCCACACTATCCCTGGTGTTGAGGTACCTCTATTAATTTCCCAAAATTCCTTAATCCATTCAGACATTTTTACCCTATACACTTGATCCTGGAGAAGCATTCTGTCAAATGTCCATTGTGTTGGCTCCATATTTCTCTTTTGCCCAAGATTTACAGTTAGCACTAGTGGGCTATGATCTGAAATGATCCTAGGTTCTCTTACTATTTTTACCCCATCTACCAAACCTCTTGTAATCAAAAAATAATCCAACCTAACTAAAATCTGGTGGGGAGCTGAAAAAAAGGTACTCCCATCTAGATTCGGGTGGCAATATAGCCATGGATCCTCTAGAGAATTATTCCTTGCCATATCCGCTAAGGCCCTGTAAGTTCTCTTTTTTCTTCCCGTATATTTCCTGTTGGAATCTAGAAAACTACCATCTGCATCATGGAAATTCAGATCGCCACACAAAATAATAGGCTCTGGCCACTGTGCAAGTTCTGCATCTAAAAATTGGAAAATATCTGGATCGTCTCCAGTAGATCCATACACTGAGACAAGCGTAAAAGTTTCTCCCCTAAACGTTAATTCTGCTATGACCCATCTTCCCCATTGATCCTCCAACTTCCTTTTGACTAATGTGTCCTGTCTTTTGCCCAAGATTACCACCCCTCTTGTCTTGGTATTCTGATTGGTTTTTGCCAAAACATTAAAGCCAAGTTGATCCAATAAATAGGCCCTAGTACCCTCAATGTGTGTTTCCTGAAGGCACACTAAGTCCGGTTTTAGCGATTTTAACAAGGAAGCAGATTTTAACCTCTTGTTCAACTCATTAAGTCCACATATATTTATTGAAACTACTCTACAGGTCATTATATTTCACAGATCTTCCTATCTCAAATTTCCATTTGAGCCAACAAGCTTTAATGATTATCTTTGAAATTTCCCCTACATTTTCCCCTTGCGTTCGCTTATGTACCTTACCCCGTGCAACTTTTTGTATATCTTTTCTATCTTTTACTCCTTCACCTTGTTTGTGCCCAAAACCAACGTGTTTGTCTCCCCTCCCCACCACCCACCCCTCTCCCCCCCTTACCCCCCACCCCTTAGGAGCCCCCCCCCCTTGCTACAGGCAAATAGGCCAATCCTGGCCTATGTGTAGCCCCCTGTAGTCTGTAGAATCGCTACTCTCTCCCATCCTGGTTTCCTCACTGTTAAGCCTTGCTAAGTACCTCTCTTTGTCAATATCATCTTACCATCTTGCCAGCTTACGGGGTCTTTGGTGGAGTTCTCGTGGGAGACCTTGGTGGGGTTCTGGATCTAGTTCTACTCTCCTTACTATTACCAGCTTCCGAGATTTCTGCAAGATATTCTGCTGCTTTTACCTCAGAAGTAAGGACTAGAAAAAATGGTTAGGGGTTCTGCCCACCTCACCCTCCCGTACCTGAGCAGGAGTCATCCACGGATGAAAAAAGTAGAAAAAAATGGTACTGAAGGGATAAATCCACTTTTATTTCTCAAACAAGAAACAATTAATTTTCTTGTGAATAGTAAATTAAATCAAAGAAACATATCCATAAATTCATATATACATATATGGGCGGGCAGCCAGAGAGGCACAACAGAGAACATTATATATACACAACACATCACATGTACATTCTATACAAATTTACAACATATATAATACAAACAATACTTATATGTACCCTAAGGAAAAGAATTATATATATATAAGAAAAAAAATATATATATACATACACCAATTTACAGATGTATCTCCTCTTACAATCTAACGGAGTATACAAAAAAGGTAGTCCCAACAGACAGGCACCAGGGGGGTTAACACATTTACCCAACCTATATTTGTGTAGGTGCATCAATGAATAAATCAAATCTTTGTTGTATTGAGCTAAGGGACTCCGTTCTAAATCAAAGGTGTTGACGCAGTCGCGGTCGCGTTTCAGCCAGATGATGTAGGCTTCATCAGGACATGGGTACTCTCATTTGCAAGGCCCTGTCCAAATCTAGGGCAACTATACTCGATCTACCCACAGCCCACCCAGAAGGGTGGGGTAGGTGCCAGCGTCTCGGCTCAAGTCTCGAGAAATCTTAATCTTTACAGTGTGTCCGCCCAACACAGTATATAGATTCCAAATCGTATGGCTCACAGGGGTGGCTCAAGTCACACGCTCTTCCTGAAATCTCCAAATATGCACTAGTACGAGGAACCGGTGTCCACTAGCAACGTCTTCCTCCGAAGTAAACATTCTGGTATAACCTTTCCTGATTACTTTCAGCCTTGACGGGAACAATAGATACGCTTCTGCCCCTTGCTTTTGGAAGGGCCCTATCATCTGCCTCAGTTTCCACCTTCTTTCCACAGTAACGTGGCAGAAGTCTGGACTGGAGAAAAAAGAGTTCCCGTCAGCTATCTTCCTTGAATCAGGCCTAGCTTTATCTATTATTTCCTGTCTTGCTAGAAAATTGCCTAGAAAAACCAACATTGCTCTTGGGAGCCCCTTCTCTTGCCCTCCCCGATTTTTCTTGAACAATGGGTACCTATGTGCTCTCTGCACTTCGACATCCCAGTGCCATTTCGACTCGGGAAAGGCCTCTTCCAGAATCTTAACCACATAACCTCTGGGGTCCTGCCCCTCTTTTCCTTCCTCCAGCCCCAAAAGTCTCACATTGTTCCTCCTTTGGCGATTCTCAAAGCTTTTTAGTTTCCATTGGAGGTCTTCAACCACCTTTACTTGATCCGTTTTAAAAGATTGCCAGTCTGTCACTTCATCTTCCACCCTGCTTGTCCTTTCCTCAACTTGTGAGACTCTCCCTTCAACCTCTTCCTGTTTTCTGCTTACTTTCCTTAGTGACGCTTGAAGTTTTTTTGTGTCTCTTTTTGCCCTTCTGCTCTCAGTTCTTGCCTCCTTCTGCATCTGTTTTAAAGTCCCAAACAGCATTTCAAGGGTTACATTTTGTGTATTCTGCCTCCCCTCCTTTTCCGCTCCCTCCTGCTCGTTTTCCTTGTAGGTCTCTGAGGTAGCAGCATAGTCCCACGACAGTTTCTTAGTCATGCTACTCCTTGATCCTCTACCATTTCTTTTCTTATCACTGCCCAATCCTTTTCTCTTTTTCGTCGCAAATTCATTGGAACCCTTGCTAGTATCCGAATCAGAGGTGCGCTCAGTACTCTCCTCTTCCTCTGACTCCTCAGGCTCCTGTTCACTAGCATTTGATGAGTCTGATTCCTCATAGACCGAGAAAAACTCAGGAGAGCCTCCCCTCATGCTTCTATCTATATTTTTAATGTTTCTGCCAGTGTCAAGACTCAGAAGCAGCCCTTTCTGGTCCGTTAAGCTCTGGGTGCTGCCCCAACTTGATCCTGCACCCTGTATAGGATTACTATGTGACTCTAACTCTACAGCCAGCAGAGCATCCATCATCAGCATATTATTTTGGTTCTCTAGCGGGTTTGAAACATTCTCCTTGTTCTTACCAGCCTCCATGTTCGCCTTTCTGATTTCCGCAGCGTCTACAGCTTCTGCGTTATGCTCTGCACGCATTGAGCCGACTTCTGCAGCGCTCGGTGGTTGCCCAGCAACCAAGCCGCCTCCAACGCCTGCGTCCTCGCGGCCCGCCGATCCTGCTTCCGCGTTCACCTCCAGTCCGTCTCCATGGACGCCGACAGCCGACACCGGCAGCGCTGCCCTCTCAACCAGCGGATTCTCCTGGCGCGGATCGATTTCCTGGATCTCTATCCGTGGGATAGCTGATGATACTCTTGGCGTAAAAGACTCTGGTAGGGTCGCTTGCCGCTTTTGATCCTTCGCATATGCTGTTTGTGCTGTTTGTGCGCGCTGCACTTTTCCTTCCATTGTTATCTCCCTCGCCGTTTTAGTATTTCCCGAGCGAGTCTCGGTACTTGCCTCGGATTTCTTTTCCTGTTTTTCAGTCTTCTTTGCTGCCGCATTCTTTGAGGACCGGCTAGGGAGTTCTGCTGCTTTCTTCAGAGAGGTAGTTTTCGGAACTGCCCCCTCTCTCACTGCTGCGGCTGAGGCTTTAGTCGGTCCTGTGTTTGCCGGCTTCTCTCTGTCTGCCTTGGATCTTTGGGACATCTCGAAGGGCACTTTCATGAAGCTTATCACACTTCTCCACCAAATCAGCCAGTTTAAAACGTTTTTTGAGACTTTCTTTGCTGTGAGACCCCAAAACCAGCCAGGTTTATTAAATATATCTGTCGGAGCACGTTGAACCTGGTTAACCAGACCCCACATCCCTGGATTCAGCAGTATTTCAGCATCTTCGGATGGGAGAGAGTGAGAGTGCGACTACTCTCTACAGAGCTACGGCGGCCATCTTGCCCCGTAATGCCACCTCTCCATTCCTCCACAATTTATAGACTTTCATTGCAATTGGTGTTGCAATATTTAGCAATGCCAATAGCTCAAACTTATTTAATGTGAGACCTATTGCATTGCAAATGCTTGTTTTTATTTCTGCTTTTAACAACACCCTTCGTGCCTCGGGGACGTGATAGGGATTTTGTTTTATGGTTACTCCAGCGGGAGTTGGGATGGAATGTACTGCTAACGTCGTCTTACCAGGTTGATCTGAAAAAATGGGATGATGTTTTAGGAGTATGTCCTGTACTTCTTTTCTCATACCTTCAGTGAGATCAGGGTTTAGGACCGCTTGATCCACTGTATGTGGGACGGACGTGGCGATAGATACTGACTGAGATGAATGTGGAGGGGGACCCAACCATTTCTTTAGGATGTTAATGTGGTATATTTGGGTTCTAGAGGGTGAAAGCTTTAGCCCATAGGTGGTTTTTCCTATTTTCTGGACCACTGGGAAGGGTCCTTGCCACTCCTTACTGAGTTTGTGAGTGGACGTGGGTAAGAGGACAAGAGTCCAGTCACCTATGGCCAGTTCTCTCCACTTTTTCCCTTTGTCATAAAAGGTTTTCTGTTTAACTCGGGCCTTCCCAAGGGTCTCATATGAGAGCGTTCTTAGTTTATGCAAACGGGTTTTTAGCTGATGTGAATATTCCAAAAGTTCTTGGGCGTCCTGAGCCCCCTCTCTTTCCCAGCTATCTCGGGTAATTTCTAACAGGGTGCAGG
The DNA here is from genome assembly GCF_964263255.1 of Lissotriton vulgaris. Lineage (NCBI taxonomy): Eukaryota > Metazoa > Chordata > Amphibia > Caudata > Salamandridae > Lissotriton > Lissotriton vulgaris. The sequence goes on along the minus strand of NC_141696.1, from coordinate 1,261,735,601 downwards.
GTTTTCTTCCAAAAAGAAGTTCAAAGGGGGATGCCCCCAGACTACTCTGAATTTGGCTTCTTAAGACAAACAGCGCTAATGGAAGCAGCTGGTCCCAGTGTTTCCCGTCTCCGGTTAGTAGTTATTTTAGGGTGGTTTTCAGGAGGCCATTGTAACGCTCGACTAAACCGTCGGTTTGTGGGTGATAAACCGAGGTGCGAAGGTGTTTGATGTTTAAAAGGGCACATACCTGTTTCATGAGAAGTGAAACAAACGGTGTTCCTTGGTCTGTTACCAGTTCTTTGGGGAAACCCATTCTTGTAAACAATTCTACTAGTCTTTGGGAAATAGCTGTCGTTGTGGCTGCCCTTAAAGGGAACGCTTCCGGATAACGGGTAGCGTAATCTACGACAACCATGACATATTGGAATCCTCGTGTTGATTTAGGAAGAGGTCCAACTATGTCAACTCCAATCCTATCAAAAGGTTTCCCTATGATCGGGAGGGGTACTAGAGGAACTTTTGGAGGAATGTAGGCATTGCGCTTCGGACAAATCGGACACTCTTGACAATACCGTTTTACCTGTGCATATACCCCAGGCAAAAAGAAATGTTGGACGATCGAGTCAGTGGTTTTTTCAGCGCCGGAGTGCATTGCCAGGAGATGGGCATGAGAATAAAACATGACTTGGTCACGAAAATCGGTGGGCACAATTAGTTGGGGAGTCGCTTGGTCATTACCTCGTCTATATAAGAGCCCTTTTTTTCCACAAAAGATGGATAGATGAGCTTCCCCCGATTTTTGTTCTCCTGGGCATTCTGCCAGGCTTGAGCCAGAGAGGCATCGTTCAGTTGGGCAGCTCGAAAATTGGAATCTGTTGCCCATGGTTCTGAAACTAACAAACCAGACCTGCTTGTATCTAGTAACTTACTCTTTTGTAAGGCTTCAGTCATTAGGGTGGAAAAACAAATATTGTCAGTACCTAGGATAAGGGGTTCAGGCAATTCAGGGAGTACTCCTAATTCGCACTGCGCTTTTGTACCTTCTTCAGTTGTGATGGTTACCCTGGCTAAAGGATAGGTTCGAATGTCCCCATGTACACATTTTATCCTGACTGTACGACCTAACAAAAGAGAAGGGGTAGGTATTAAGCTTTTCCTGACTACTGAATGGCGGCACCCTGAATCTAATAAGGCCTGGGTCTTCTGGTCATTGAGAAATACACTTACGTAAAAGGTAGGGCCTGTTTCTTGAGAATACATGATGGCGCGGGGCAGGTATCCCACTTCCATTGGTTCTTCTTTTTCTTTCTTTTTGCGACAATACCTCGCGATATGCCCCCATTCCCCACACATAACATTGTGGACCAGTCATAACAGGAGGTTCAAGCTTATGGGGACGGAGTTTGAAAGGAGGTTCTGTCGGGGGCTTGGTTATTTTCTTTTCTATTTTCACAGGGGCTTTATTGTAGTTGTTTCTTTCAGCTTCTCGGAAGTTAGGACGGTTTTGGGCTCGGGCATAAGAATTGGCCATTTCTATAGCCTGTTCCAACGTTAGCCCTGCATGCTGCCTAAGCCATCTCTGAGTTCCATAGGGTAGGGCTTCAAGAAATTGCTCAAGGTATATCTTACTCATAACTTCATCCATATTAGAATCCTGCGGTTTCAACCATCTGTCAGCTGCATCTTTTAATTTGTAAAACAATGTTTTGGGTGTGTCGCTTGGATGTCCCCTTTCTTGTCGGAACCGCAATCTATGACTCTCATCATCTACTCCGAGCCTGTCTAAAAAAATTGTTTCACATGTCCATAGGCCGCTGTACTGTCTTTGTTGGCCAGCTGATACGCTGCTTGGGCCTCCCCTGATAGAAGAGGAGCGAGATAGAAAGGCCACCGTTCTCCCGGCCAGGCACTGGCTCTAACCGCCCTTTCAAAGTTCAGAAAGAACGAGATAGGATCATCACCAGCTACATACTTCTGAATAGGCACCACGGCTCTGGGAGGGGCAGCGGCGCGGGTTTGCCCAAGGGTGGATAAGAGCTGGGTTTGTCACTCGGCTAGTTTTGTCAAATTATCCGCTTGTTGTTGTATAGCGGCTGAGAACGCGGCCCTATCACTGTCAGCTCGATCAGTGGACTGTCCTATAGCCCATTCCAATTTGGCTTGTCCTTCCCTCATCTGATTGATCAAGGCCTCCATCTTAACAGATGGATTTCTCCTATCTGGCTCGCCACTTGTAACCTTAAGGGTGTACAAGGAGAGAAGGAGCCAATACTGAGGTAAAGATATAACCAAGATTTATTTGGTTTTCTACAATATGCAAGCAGCTCAGTCCTTCTCAGGGGGTTTTGTTTTCTTCCAGCTTTGTCTTCGGTACACTTCTCAGGCCGGTCGGTTTCTTTATTTCTCACCATCTCGCCCGTGTGGAAAGAAGAGAAAGGAAACGTGGCAGTTAGCTCACTGCTCAAAAACAATAGCCTGGCAATGGGGCAGGGAGTGGGGGTAATATCCGTGAGGAGGAGTAAAAACCGTCACTATCAGAGAACCAAAAGAACACTAACCCGAGGTGTGTGGTGTAAAGTGCTCAAAGTAAACGGTTGCCCTGAACCGACGGTCCCTCCCTCACCCTTCGCTACCCGGTTCCCCCCCTTTTGAATCGTAGAAGTTCTTTAAATCGACCCCATACCTGGCTGAGCCACGCGTCTTCCTGAGCGTGGCTGGGCGATACATGTTGACGGTGGCCCCCTGGCTTCTCCTTCGGTGGGTCTTCCGAGTCTCCCTCTCGGTCCGGGGTTCAGTTGTCAGCTCTCCTCGTCCCGGCTTCTCCTGGTCTTCCCTCCGGTTCGGCGTCTTCAGTCCTTTTCTCCTCCAGTTGGCTTCCTCTCCTCAGCTCGATGTCGCTTCGGTTCACCAACAACTTTGCGTCTTCCGAGTCCGCCTTTTCTTCTGCTGAGGCCAATGAGGATAGACCGACGAACTCTGACGTCAGGGGGGTGGGTTCAAAGTCCGGGAAATCCAGGCTTCCCTTAAAGGGCCTGGACCAGTCCTGTAGGGGAGACGGAGAGTCAGTCACGGGGAATATTATAGGTGACTCCGTGACCCCGTGACATTCACCCTTGGCCTACATTAGGTTGATGTAGAAGTGTGTGTGTAGTGAAAACATGCTGAGTGAATTTGAGCCCAAAAGAAATATACTACACAAAGGGTGCAGTGTGGAACAGTGCACACCTGGTAAATGTGTGCGCGCTGACAGAGGTATCTTCGTCACACCCGGAATGAAGAAGAAAAATAGTTGCGCCAAAAATACTGCATGAGGAAAAGTGTTAAAAAAAGAAAAGTATTCAATTAAGGACTTTCCCTGGGAGTAGAGGTTTTCCTATGAGAGAGCCCCTGTCCCTGACGTATTTCTTGGTTTTCCAAAAAAATGAAATAACTCAAGAAGTGTCTTTTCCATTTCTCTTGTTTCTTTATGTTGAAAGAAATACTTCAATCCCTTCTTAGGGACAGAAAAATCAAAGAATGCCACCATACTTCAATATATTTTTCTACTGTGTCTGTGGTGGGGTCGGTTGACTTCTAAAAACCACCTGCCCATTTTCCTCTTTCTGTGCAAGAAAGGTTAAAGAAAAAAAAACAAAAAAAAAAACAGTAAGGTAGGGGAAAGACAGTAGTCTATAACCTCCCTACCAACCTTCCAAGACTCTCCGCTTCGACCCACCCCCCTATCCGCGTCCCGTACCGCCTCTGCCACAACACTCCTGAGTTGCGTCGGCTCCTGCACGTCCTCCTTGAGTGACTACCACTCCTCACACCACTTGTCTGTACTCCTGTCGAGTTCAGCGTCTCCTCCTCTCGATTCGGGCAGATAGTTCTCTCCATCGTCCACTGGAGTCTCCCCTTGTTTTCTACTGGTCCTCTCCTCCTCTGCATCTTCCTTCTGTGGGGTTCACTCCTCCCTCCTTCTCTTAGTGACTTCCTGTTCACAAGACTTTCCTTTGCTCCTCCCTTCTGTGTCCGTGATTGGCTTTTCCTCTTGTTTTCTTCCTGTTCTGCCTATGTGAAAGAAGGATAGTCATTCTTTAGTGTTTTAACAGAAGTTTATTTTTTCTTCCCGGTCTGGTCGGCGTCAGCTGAACCCAGAGAGGGCGGAAGACATCGAGGTCAGGGGGTTTCAATTGGTGTCCCCCAGTGATTACCCACATGATGGTATAAACCTGTTGTAAATAATCATTACATACCAATTAATCCAACAAAATTATCCCCTTGAAAAGCTCTGGTCATCTGCATTTCTTGAAGACATATAATATAGTCCTCTTGCAATCAAGATAAGCCACTCTTCAACAAATGTTAAAGGCTAATATAGCACCCAGGCCCAAGTGCCATTTTGATTAGCTTAAAAACTCATTGGGTGGGATATTTGGGGAATTTTGGGTCTCTTTATTCTTACAGACTATGATCTGAGAAGCTGCGCCTTTAAAACCAATAAGTATTATAAAGGGCACAGTAGGCCTAAAACAGGTTCAGTAATAGGTGCTAATTTTGTACATGCGATATGTTCCACTGTTCAATTTTGATTTAGGTGGTTCATAATATCAACACCTTATATTCATAAAAATGGATGGTATAAAAAAAGTTACAAAACGCTTGATAAAATTAAATCTACAATTAGTTTGTTTTAGTGGAAAATAGAGTATATCATACTCAATATATATGGCTTGATTTAAAGGCAATATTTCACGGGTGACCAGAAAGAAGTCCAAAGACAACTCAGAAGTTACATAAGGTATCCTGTACATGAGCGACATCAACATTACGTCCTAGAGAATGTACTATCATAGAAGTAGGCACTTCCATTTTAATTTAGATTTTTATCTTTCTAGCCGCACATATATACTCCTCTACACTAGGATTTAGTGAGTTCACAGTTGGTCTCTCCTCATTCTGTGTATTTGCTCCAGATTGCATGTTCTCTTGATCAGAAGGAGAAAAATCCAATTTTAAAGTATTTCTTTTCATTTATCCACCTTACTTTTATTATTTCAATATTCTCACCCTTTTTTTCAGACTTTGGTTACTTTTAAGATCAAATATTGAGTTGATTAACATTCTCCTGGTTATTGTTGGGCGTACATTTGTAAATGTTACTGTTTGTGGTGTCCCTTAATTTAGTTCCTATATATTTCTGAGTTCAACATATTAGTCTCTTTACTAGCACTGAATTCAGGCAAATTTACTTCTGGAGAAATTTGTAAATATCATGAGTGTAAAAATTCTTGGTACACTCTTCTCAATTATCTCGTCAATAGATACTGCATTGTTGTTCCTGTGTTCACTAGATCATTAAAATTGTACGAATCATCAAGTTCTACTGTGGGAGATTTCAACTTATTAAACATCTCAACCGCTGGCGTTTTAGTTAAAACTCTCAGTACAGCAGTTAAAATATGTATGACATGATGGGGAACAAATGATTGCTTGGTTAATAATTTAACCATAATTGCTGAAGTATTTTATATTGAAAGAGTAATAGCTGATGTAGGAGGGCAAGCAGCCATTATCAGCGGGTCTTATCCAAAAATTCCAATTTGGACAACATTTTCCAAGAAAAGTCATGTATCCATATCTCGTCTGAGGCATCTGAAGGGCTGTCACTGGGAGGGATATCATGATATATCAGTCATACTTACCCATTCCCTCTTTTAGTCAGTACATGAAAACTAGTAATATCAGACTGTGCATGGCACCTTGCCTCAAAATCCCACCATACAAGGAAAAAAATACAGGTGGCACATCCTTCTCTGTTCAAGCAGCCAACCTACGGAACTCTTTACCCCCAAACATAGGATAACTACCTTCTCCTCAGTAGACTACTCAAGAGTTGGCTCTTCCCCACATAACCACCATACTCAAACATAAATATACAGCATATCCCTGTTTATATAAGCATTTATTTGGACTATATATGTGTACCTAGATATGTATATTCCTTTGTATAAACATGTATAATAATTATGTTTATATATATATATCTTGTATTTCTGCTTAACAAATGTACATATCACTTATGGTTATATTATTATACGTTTAGCATGCATGAATAAGTAAATTTTTATCATAACTATATACATTTGCTTCATTATTGAATTACAAAAAGCATACGTTAATTGTAAAAGCAAATAAATTAGCTTTAAGTATAGTAACACTTGAAAGTTTGAATAAATTAAATACAACGTAAATCTAGATATATTATCTTCCTTATACATTTATATCTTCCATGTACTTATGTATCTTTATATTTATTACTTTACTTCTAATTCATCATCTCCAATTCACTACCCTATATCTCCCCCTATACTTTTTCAATATATCCTCTACCTCCACTCTGACTCATACCGAAACCCATTCTACTACTATGATTCCCCAGACAAACCCTTTCTAGACTCTTCGCGTCTTGCATCATCTCAAACCTCTTTTACTATTCAAATCGTCCAAACAAGCCTACCTAACCCCTTCCCTCTGACTCTTCCCACATTCAACCCCCTTTTACTCATCCCAAACCTCCTCTTACTGCTATGAGCTCCAAAAAACACTTTATAGACCCTTCATTCTTCTATCCCTTCACTATCTTTTTTCACTCAAAGTAACAAACTTGCATGTACACCACTCAAATTAATCTCATATCTCCCTATACTAATTCACCACTAATCCTTTTTGGGTTTCAGAGTAGTGTGCTACTCACCGAAGAGTGCTTCAACCCCCTTGTCAGGGGCAGTTAGCGCTATATAAATGCAATTACAATAGTCTAACTGCAAAATAGAAGTATGGGTTTGCTATAATTACTTAGGTTTATGCATAATAGATTCTCCTAAAGGCTGATGCGATGGTGTACTGGACTTTAGAGAAAAATCCAGTATAATATCTGCTGACTTATTTGAATTGTTTTGAATTATCATGCCCTTAGACATGATATCTTTGCAATTTGTATTAAATAGGATTGCTGATGATTCTACTGGAAAATTAACTATTATTGTTTGTTTCTACGTGTAGGCTTAGAGCCAAGTCTTTCTTCGACTGCAATTTGTTTTGTATGTATACTAAGCAGGTCCTTTGCAGGATCTTTATTGTACTCTACTCATCCTCGCAATACAGGAGTATTGAAGGGCAATTGAGACATAAAATTTAAGGAAAATAAGCAACATATTGAGCTGGAAACATTCATGTGTTAAAAACTGAATGTGTCAAAACTTATATAATAATAATAATAATAATCCACATTTGTAAAGCGCGAACCATCACCCGTTAGGGTCTCTAGGCGCTGGGGGCCGTCGGTAAGATTAAGCAAGCTATTGCCCAGAGTCACATGGTGCTGGGCTAATCTGCCGCCGGCCCCGAAGAACGAACCGTGATCCCCATGTTCCGGAATCCATTACCCTGACCGCGGCGCCACACCTCTTCCCTTACACAATCTTGGCCTCTGTCCATCATCCAGTTGAGCAGTGCACTCATCTTTCTCTGATGCCTCTCATGAACATTGTTGGTTTTTGAAAGTTGTTGACTAGGTGATGGGGGCTGGCAAAGACTGAATTGTCCAATCCTGATGGAAAGCGTTGTGTACATTTTATGTATGCTTTTTGCTCTTTCTCCTTCTAGTGACAGAGATACCACATTAATTAGTAGAGGTGCAACAGTGCTTAAAAGCCTGTGGTGTCTCTCAACAAAGTCAGTTTCCAGTGAGAATCAAAGAAGCCTTGCCTCATTTTGATCTTTGAACTGAGAGATACTGCGGTCACACTGAGTGGGGACTCAGATCTAGAGGCTCCCAGATTCTGTGACGGTTTACGAGCAGTGGCTAACTGGATGAATTCCAACTGTCTCCAGTTAAACACCAAGAAGACTGAGATTATGGTAGTGGGTAAGCAGGTAGAACTGTGGGGTGACAAGTGGTGGCCTTCTGAATTGAGTGTGACTCCTTCCCCAGCATCAGAGATCAAAAATCTGGGGGTATGGCTTGATCCATCCCTCAGTTTTGCTTGTCATACCAAGAAGGTGGTGGCTTCATGCTATGGCATTATCAGAGGACTTAGACCGATCCTCAAATTCTTCTTTTTTTTTTTTAATTTTTGAAAACCTTTATTTGTGCATGAAGAAAAGAACAAATACGGGCCTACAACCATCAGGCCGGTCACGATACTTTTGAAGCACAGGTGCAAGCATTACGGTCCCCTAGCATCAACAGGCTAAATAACAACAGTTTATGAGCGTTACACTGGGAAGAGCCATGACACCGGGGGAAAGGAGGAATGAAGGTTAATTTTAAAGTTTTTTATGTAATTTTATCAGGAAAAAAGCAGTGAAGAATAGGAACCAAGGAGATTCGAGTCCGCACAGTATCTTCACAACATGGGAGAGCGGCATCATTTCTGAAAACAACAGTGGAAATTACAGTCCCAGGCAGTGAGGCGGTGCAAATCAACAGCAAGACATCCACACTAGCAGTTACGCACCCCTTCAGCGCCGCCCCCACTCAGCCAACCCCAAACCCGGACCCAGAATCGAACCAGAGTAGAAAGCGCAGAAAACACAAAAGAGAAATTAAGGCCCATAGAACTAATAAGAAGTACTAAATTACCCCCCCCACCCTACACCAATGCGGAGGCTACGGCCTACCCCCCCCCCCCAGCATAGTGCCTGTCGCCCTGTAAAACCCGAAATATAGACAAGAAAGGAGAGCAAGAGAAGAATGAAGAGGAAGAAAGAAAAACTTTAACACCTATGATATAGGGAGTGAGAAAAGAATAAACTAATCTAATCTAAACTCCCAAAAAAGAATAAGGTGGGGAGGAGCCTACTCAACATCAGAGCGCCCGGGACCCTCGGCCGTATACAACTTCCACGCACTAAAAACCTTCTACCCCGAAAGCAGCAGTACTATAGTAAATTACAATATTAACATAGATGGAAGAAGTCATCTCGCGATGCGTGCCCACAGCATACACAAAACAGTTCCAATCCCAGTCCCGCCAACCCATGAAGCAGTGGCGCTAATAAACAGCCTAACCCTGGCCCGATCGCGGGTGTAAGACAAAGCCAGCTCCCATATGAAGGCCCCGCATCCCGTGCACACAAAGACAATATGGCCGCTCAGAAGAAGAAGGTGATTCAGGAGCATAAAATGGCCGCCGACCATCTGTAGAGATCCCTTTGGCCACTTCACATAGTCCCAACAGGGCATCTGGAGCACAAAAGTTCCGCAGGGGATAAGGCGAAGGCCACAGTGAATGAGTCCTCGAGGGAGCCAGGAGCTGCGTAGCCGGATACATCTGCAAGCGCGATGGTGCAGGCAACAATGAGTCAAGCTTCGAAGGAGGGGGAAACAAAGTATCAGCAGCAGAATAGGAGAGTAGCTGGCCATAGGCGCCGGTAAAGTCAGCTGCAGGCACCAATGTAGCACGTCCACTTGACAAATCCACACCTTGCTGGAGACAAATGTTGCGCTCACGACCCGCATCAGATAGCATTGAGTCGAACTGCTCACTCAGTGCCTGGAGACCATTACGCATTTGCGAGTGAAAGTCCCGTAGGGCGGCCAGAACGGAGCCACAGGATGGTGGAGGCTGCATCTCCGCATTGACAACGATCCGAGCCGGCACTGTGGAGCTGGTGCTTGACGCAGGGAGGGCGAAGCAGTCAGCGGGCAGGACCGGGTTATCTCCCCAAGTCGCGGGCAATCCGATGAGGTCATGATTACCGCAGGACGGTATAATGGCCGGGGGCGGGGGGGGGGGGGGGGGGGGGTTGCGGCAAAAACAAGCTCCCTTCAGGTCTATACCGCCACAAGGATCGCGGAGAGTCGAGCGCCCGTTCCTTAAGGTTGTTGTGCAGCGGGTTAAGTGACAGAAGAAGGAGCCGGCAGCCTACGGCGAGCCGGATCGCTGAGCTTCCCACAGCGCGCTCCACCAGATCGGAGCAGGAGACCCGTTCCTCCGGGGCTTACCTCACAGCCCTCATATTCCAGGCGCAGGGTGCAGCAGTCTTTCAGGCCTCACAATCAAGGCACAGCTGGCAGCAGACCTCGGTATGCAGTGCGGTCGGGACCGCGCAGCCTGAGATGGCGCTAGCAGGTCCGGTCACTGCGGAGCCTCCAGGGGCCGGCGACGAGCGGCAATGGAGCGAGGGTCCAGGGCGGGGAACACCATCACGAGTATCTCTGGCATCCGGGCAAGCTGGGATCTCAGGAAAGTACAGGAGTGATCAGCTCGTCTTTGCACACGTTTCGCCGCCAGGAGCGAGCAGGATAGCAGGCAGGATGTTATTGCGGAGCCAAGGGCCGACGGAGCCGGGAGCTCAAGCGTCTGCTCCAGTCGCCATCTTGGCTCCTCCCCCGATCCTCAAATTCTTTGATGCATCCACTAGACAGCTGGTGGTTCAAGCATCAGTGTTGTCTAGGTTGGACTATGCCAGCTCTTTACTGGCTGGGATCAATCAAGCGGAACTCGCTCGATTACAGCGAGTCCAAAATGCTGCAGCCCGAGTGGTGATAGGACTGCCAAGGCACTGCTCGGTGTCTAAATCCTTTCACTCCCTACATTGGCTCCCTGTGCGCCAGAGGATTACATTCAAGGTCCTCTGTCTGGCCTTTAAAATCCTCAAGGGTTCGTCTCCTCAAATCTTGGAGAATTTGCTTTCACCATATACTCCTCAACGTGCCCTTAGATCTCAGGGTCAGAATTTAGCAGTGGTCCCGCGTTTTAGATTGAGTAGAGCTGGTGGCCGCTCTTATCGAGTTTTAGCAGCAAATTGGTGGAACTCTATCCCCATGCATATCAGGCTCATTGATGAGCTTTTCCAGTTCAGACGGGCCATTAAGACCTTTTTATTTGTCTAGCTTTTCCTCTGCGGTCTATTTTTCTGAGCCTCTTTAGTGTTGTGTTATGTCTGCATTGTCAAAGCGCCAGGACGCCCCTCTGCTGGGGCAGCTGTGCGCGGTATAAGTAAAAATAACATAACAACATAACATAACATACTGACTATTATTCATCTTGATTCTCAAGTACAACAAGAATTCCCATAGTGCATAGCAAGGATGTGTGGAGCCTTGTTACCTCATCAGAAACAAGAGGCTTTCATGCCCTGCACAATCCCAGCATTGCAGGTTCATGCATATCGATCCATAGATAGACAGGCACTGAAAGTACTGTGTCTGGATTTGCTGATGGCAGCAGCGGGCTACGTCCTCGTGTGCACAAAGCATAGAAGGCCTGATGCAACGCTGCCATGTATATAGTTGCCAACGGAGTGACAGCTCACTGGTCTGCTATGTTCTGGTGCTATCACTCCATCTGTGGGTCTTCAGGGCCATTGTCTTCACTTGTACGCAAATGAGAAATCTACACAAGATCCTGATCCCTTCTCCTCTTAAAAGGTTCTTGGGGCAGGCAAGAGGGGACATATTCCTAGAAAAAACAGAAACAATTTAAAGAGCTAGAAATACATCCCACTCCTGTGGATTCCTGAAAAAGAAAATATACAAGTACCTGCTAAATATGCCATTTCTTGCTTTGAACCCTACAGTGAATGGTGCCTGTATTCCACTTCTGTTTTACCAGTTTCTAATTGGCCATGTAAGAAAGCCATACTATTTGCCCTGATCACCCCCAATTTTTTACTGGTGGTAATTAACTCTGACTGCGCCTTGGGCTGCGCTAACTAGGCCTAGGGGCAGTGCTCTGATTAAAAAGGCATATGGTAATTAGGTGTAATTAAAATTGGCACTGACAACCTACCTGTAAGTTCCTTGTATATAATATGGCATGTAGATTTAGAGGCCAAGCAGCTCTGAGGCACTTAAGTGTGCACTGCTGTGTTGCCTGTAGTTATTTTAAAAGTCAGCCCTGCTTTCCAAGCTGCTTTTAAAATAAACTAAATGCAAATTCGACTTTGGATTTAAAGGTACTTTCAATGTATTAAACAAGCTTATTTTTACATATAAATCACCAATAAGGTCTGTCCTAGGTGTGCCCAGGGTAGGGTGCCATGTAAAAATAAGCAAGGCCATTTTAAAAGATGTTTTATTGTAGGCTTGTAGCTCCATAGGCAAACATGGGAATACTTTAATAAAGTATAACTATTGATAGGAGTGAGCTAGAATTATATTTCAAGGACTTCAAAGACTGGTAATGATACATTCAACAACTTGCCACTGTTGAATTTATCATAACCAGTACAGAAAATAAGTTATGAAACTTTCTTTCCTGTGAACCAAAATCCAGCTTTCTAGCAGCCTCTCCTGATTGGCCAGTCTTGCCAGGCGGAGCCAAACCGCTTGGAAGAGGTGATAAGATGCCTGCATAGAGACAGAGGTTATCTCGTGGGTGAAGATCTGCTGCTGCAGAAGAACAGGTCAAGAAGGGGGTTGGGTAATCAAACGTGTCTTCAAAGAGAGCAGGGCAGTATGGAATGCCAGCCAGGGCTACCCCGTCTACCTATACCCCCGAGCAAGTGGTAGCCCCAGAAATTGAATTTGCAGGCGGTGTGGAGGGGGAGTGTTAAGGGAAATGAGCCACACCGGTGGGTTGGCTTAGCCAGATCTTACAGCCAAAAAGCAACATTTGCCATTCGAATTTTAAAGTTCAGTGCTTTGTGGGTCATAAATATGGCACACTTTGGAGGAAGGTGTCATACTTTTGGGTAGCACCCTGCCCCCCATTGGATAGAGGTGCCCCCTACTTGTTGCCCCAGTACACTGGATAAATATGTGAGAGCAGCATAGGAACTAAGTTCTGCTGCCTGAAACTACAAAAAGAGGAAGGACCGCCCTGCTGGAACCCTGCCCTGCACCAAGAGGACTGCGCTCTGAATGACGGTGCCTGCTGCACACTAAAGTACTACAGCCCTAAGCACTTTGCCTTACTTCAAAAAGAGAAGGTATGGACTTCCTGAAAGCAACAGGTTACAAGAACTCCACCAGCATCATCTCCAGCAAGGAGAACCCAGCTGACTGCCTTCAGCTGGACTTTGAAGGATTTGGCAGGTGCATTGTGGGCACTGTACTCCCAACTTCTGAGGAGCAACTCAGATACTCTGGAACCTTGGATTTTTCTTGTGGACAATTTGAACACCCACAAGGAACTTCAGGAAGCACCTCCTGCAGTTTGGAGAACTTTTGAGAACGTCTGTGAAAAGGCTCCATAAGGTGACCGACCCGACATTGAGAATGAAGCTGACTAACTCTCACTGCTACCAGGCCTGGATTTCAGGTTCGTCAAGCTGAAGGCTCTGGAGCTCAAGACTTCCAGGAATTGACCAATGGCTCCAGCGGAACCAGTCAGACAAAGTCGCTGTGATTCCGGCCTGAGAGGGTTGATCGATGTAGAAAGAAAATCCTCCAGAAAAGTGCAGAGGTGAAAATTTGATGAAAAGTTCAAAAACCTCCCTCTTAGTGCTTCCAACCAGGGCTCCATCGTGGTCTGCCTCAATCTTTGACTTTGTCCCAGTCAAGCGCGACCAGATGTCCCAATTTGTAGCCATTGGTTTCGAAGCCTTAGAAAGTGTTCATTTTTTAAGAAATCATATCTCCTGTTACCCACATTGGATTTTTGTCGTTTTGGTGTCATTTTAAAGATAAGAATATGTCCTATTTTTATGAATTAGTGATAGATTTTCATTGTGGGTTGTGTCTTACTAATTAAATATATTGGTGTTTTTGACTGCTTTACATACCAGTCTCCTAAGTTAAACCTGCTACACAGAGTTGATTAAGGGAATAATTTATAGAGACCTTGACTGGTTCTTATACTGCATTGGTGGCCTTATTGTTAGTGGTAGGTGCAGCCTTACTCCTACTAATAATCCACCTTACAACAGGCCATTACTGGTTTATGACAAGGAAGTTGGTAATGGCAAAATCTAATTGAAAGTGGAAGCATATCTGAAAGTATAAGGAGCCTGCATTCCTCTCGTCTCTTTTTCAAACTTGGGAGTGGCATCTGAGATACCATATGTCAGGACCAGTGGAGCCTATTCTGAAAGGGCTTTTATACAATTATATAGAAAAGTCTGTCAAACCTATCCTCCAGTGATCTCCGTCTGGGGGGACAGCCTGGTCCTATCACGAATGTGAGGGGTCCAATTGTGGGGGTCCAGTTAATTTAAAAAGAAAAGCTTGTGGCTGTATCCCTCTAGGCTATTTGGAAGTGCTGTTACTCATTATTTATAAGACTTTGTGGAAACTGCAGCACTACTCAATGTCTTTATAACTTGTTTTAGACACAGAATGGGAACTGAATTGGTGGTCATCGCTGCAGTTGATGACCTTAGTACAATAGCTCATGGTTGTCATGTTGGCGTACAGTTTCCATAGAACTTATGCCTACTGAATCCTTTGTCTAACTTTAAAAAAACTTTGATAACAGATTATATCTTCAACTCCTTACTAAGACTGGCTCCATTATGTTGAAACAAATGGTGCCAATGCTATGCTTCATTAAAAGAAGTTTTACCATAAATCAGATGATTTACGACTGTTAGATTGGCTTCCATGAGTCAATGCATCACTTTTAAAGATGCATTCATGATACCCTATTGTAGTGTCTTGCAAGTTAACAATGATGGAAGACTTTTGGCTCCTGATGAACTTCGTAGAACTATGATGTAATGAATAGAGTGTATTCCAGGGAAGGCTGCTTTAGAATGTTGAGTTTGCAGTTACACACAGATGAATAATGACGTGTGATACCAAGCTCCATGTGTGGCGTAGTCATTGGAGGGTATCCCGGCTGGGAAGACGCTACAAATGGCAACAAGATTGTGAATAAGTAACCTGAAGATTGACAGGGCTCTCTCAAGCAAACTGCTCGTGGGGCATCAAAGAACAATTCCAGCCACTGTGAAGCAGATGAAACAAAAGCATTTACAGAGAATCTACACTTTGTTGGTCTAGAACCTGTTGGTTAGGCCACACATAAAGGTACCACGCTATTATACAGCATAAAGACATTTTCTAGTATGGAGTGATAATGCTGAGATTAGAAGAGCTGCCAAGCAGAGATAAACCTGGTGTCAAAAAAAGTACAAAGCAACAGTCAAGTGCAGGATAACACCCCAATTACATGTGCTGCTAGGTAGAGATCAACAAGGTGTCTAGAAAAGTACAAAGTGACAGCCAAGTGCATGAGAACGCTGAGGTTGGAAGCAGACAATCACAAACTGTCAACGTACTTACCAGAGCCTTAAAAAGGAAGAGCTCTATGACTTCAGCGGCTGGGGATGAAACCCACGAAGAAGCCCTGGCCGTTGTGCTTACTGAACTGTCCAATACATGTGGCATCCCTTCAAAGCTGCTGGATGGTGGCTCAGAACGCCAAAGGTCTCTGAGAAAGTGAAGGGCTCCAATGGCGACCAAGAGAGAGCTCACCATTCCACAGACAGTCCACGATGACCAAGAGGCCAGCCTCTCACAGGGCCTCAGAGATGGTACGGATGACCAGATGGCAAACCGAGACATAGAGAACTCCACCCTCCGCGCCAGCCACTCCCACAAATGGTTAAAATGCTGCTGCTTTCTTGAAACCACCATCATCATTCAATACCGCCAAAAAGCTAAATATTGGCGACAGATGGACTATGTGGATAGAGACATTTGAAGATTTCATTGATGCACTTGAAGATACTGATAACAAAAAGTTTACCAAATATCTCAAAACTCATGCAGGTGATGGCACAAAGGAAGTCACAAAGAGAATGCCACAAACTGATGAAGAAATCACATGCCATCAGAATAAAAAACGTTGAATCTCAAGTTCAATCCAATTACAAATGTTGACTATTTAAGATATATTTTCAGTCAAGATTGATAGAAAGTTGCCACAACCATTGATGAATTTGTTGAACGACTCGACACACTCATGAAACACCGTAAGTTCAATTAATTTAATTATGAAGGAGCCAGGGTCATTGATGGATGCTTGTCCAATTCAATCAGATGGTGAATGCTGAGAGAAACTTTGAGTCTTGAACGCATGTAAATGCTTGCTACATATGAAGAGCGAGCTGAAGGACAAGCTGCTGACATGGAGGCTGGAGGTGCCCAGAATGAATCAGTCATGAGTATGAAAAGTAAGTCAAAGCATTAGACTGATGGACACAAGGTGATACCTAAATGTAAAAAGAAGTTATGTTTTAGATGTGGATTTTCATTTCCACATGAAGATAAATGTCCTGCCACTGAACAGATATGTAATGGCTGCCCGTAGGAGAACCATTTTGTGAAGGTGTGCACAGCAAAGGGAAAAACAAGTGTGTCATGGTGTGAAGACAAAATGGCCTCTGGAGAATTCCAGAAGCAGCACTCGGCGCGCATCCACACGGCCAAGAGGAGACGTCAAGTAGAGAAGTCAATTGACATCTAAATCATTGTCAAACAGTTAATCCATATCCGTATCAAATGAAAGTGAATAAGATCGTTGTCATGTCAATGTTTACTTTAGAAAAGTGTGCGCATGTCGGACTGGCTGCATGTGAAGAAAAATGTCAGTCAATGAAAAGTCGACATGCCAAAGCACCAATGTCATTCACAAATTGTTCAAACATTATACTGAAAGTAAATAGTTGTTCGATACCTTTCATCATCGACAGTGGTGTGTCCATAAACATTATGCCTGAGAAGAAATATAATAGATTGCATACCTTAACACAGCTTATGCCATGCAAAACCAAGGTGTATACACGGGCTGCATCAACACCCTTAAAAAGTCAAGGTTCATTTATAGTGATGATGAAACACAAGAAAACGAAGGTGCAAGCACCCATCCATGTGCTTTAAGGGACACCCTCAAATGGCTGTTTACTCAGCTTAAGCACCGCTGCTGATATGGGACTGATTTCCGTGAAATATACCATGAATGTTTACAATAAAATAGTAAGTCTGTTCCCTTCATTGTTTCATGGTTTGGGAAAGCTTAAGACTATTAAAGTAAAGTTGCATATTAATGAGGATGTCCCTCCTGTTGTTCAAAGACATAAGCAAATTGCTTTTTATTTACAAGATGCTATTGAAAAAGAACATGATTTGTTACTTAAGCATGAAATCATTGAGCGTTCTACTGGTCCAATGCCAGGGTTTTTCCCCTTGTGGTAGTCCCAAAAAAGGAAAGTGAAGGAGTGGTACGCATATGCGTTGACATCCGTAGAGCAAACAAGGCAACTGAATGAAAACGACATTCAGGTCCACACATTGCTGACATGATAACACAAATAAATGGTGTAAAGTTCCTCTCTAGCCTTGATTATAATAAAGGTTATCATCAGTTGGATCTCGAAGATTGCAGGTACATTGCAACCTGTCTACATACGTTTCGATACAAAAGACAAATTTTTGGTGTGTCATCCGCTGCAGAACTGTTTCCAGACGTCATTTGACATACCATACAGCAATGACATTGGTTTTCGGAGCTACACAAAAAGAACATGATAAAGCTCTTACACAAGTAGTTTGTCGTTTGTTTGCCAAAGCAAGTTTGACTTTGAATGCAAACAAATGTGTGTTCCATAAGACAATGCTGAATTTCCAGATGTCATTCAACATATCATATATCCTGTCATGAGTGCGTTCAATTACAGCAAAGACATATTGGTTTTCGGATATACAAAAAAAGAACATGATAAAGCTCTTACAAAAGTAGTAGGTCATTTGTTTGCTGAAGAAAGTTTGACTTTGAATGCAGACAGATGTTAGTTCCATCAGACAAAGCTAAAATTCTCTGGCCATATCTTTTCTGATGGTGTTATGACCAGATTCTGCTTAAGAACAAGCGCTGTCAAAGGCTGATCCCCCACAAGATCTTTCTATGGTGCGTTCTTTTCTTGGCATGGCCAGCTACTGTTTTAGAAATATATAAGATGTTGCCACTGTAAAAGCTCCATTGAAAGAGTTGCCGAAAAAGAATGTTTCATTTCCGTGGTCACATGAATGTAAGACCAGTTTTAAGAAAATCAAGCAAGCCATTGAGAATGCTACTGAAATGGCTTATTCCAATCCGAAAAGTCATACTAAAGTTGTTGTTGATGCTAGCCTTATTGGGTTAGGTGCTATCCTTGCACAGCACAGTGGACACCTGAATACTCAAAGGCATATTGTGGCGTATACAATTAGGAGTTTGTCCCAACCAGAACATGCTCACTCACAACCTGAAAAAGAAGGTTTAGCTGTGGTGTGGTTGTGTGAACACTTTCATGTATTCCTGTACGGAAAGCCTTTTATGTTGATAATTGATCATCAAGCTTTACTAGCAATATTTGGCAATCCAAAGGCCAGGATGCCGCCTCGCAATGAACGTTGGGGACTTTAGCTACAAGAGTACAATTATAATATTGTACATTGTCCAGAAAAGGATCAGAACCCTGTTGACTACTTTTCCAGAGTGCCCATTCAAGGTCATGATGCTCCATCCAAATCAGCTGAAGCTTATATCAACTTCATCGCAAAATTCAACACACCAGCTGCCTTTCGTTAGCCCAGATTATCACTGCTATGAGAAATGTAATTGACAAGCTAAAGTTGAAAGATATAATTACACATCAGACATGGAACCAGGACACTTGACCTCACATCAGTGAAGATGAATATCAAAAATACAGAAATGTCAAAGATGAATTGTCCATAACTCAAGAAGGAGTTACATTGCGAGGTTCGAGAATCTGTCTTTACCGGCCTCTGTATAATGCAACCTATTAGAGTTGTATTATTTAGTCTCTAATAACATTCTCCTAGCCATAATTTCTGAAATGCAGTCAGTCAAGGATTCCCCAGATGTATTTACCCAGAGTGAGGCACAGGCCCTCAGACTGAATGATGAGGTAAATGCCACCACTCTGCAGCTAGAGAATCAGATAGCTCTGCATGTACAATGCGGAGGGGATGAGAGTTAGTTTGAAGTGACCTCATTTTCAAGATGCCATAAAATAGGCATATTCTTTTCAACATGGATTTAGGGGATCTGATCTATAGTACATTTAAGAGCAGAAGGCATTCTCTGCCCTTCCAGGAAAAGCACAAAATGAGATCTGCAATCTCCTTTGTGATATTGTACAAGCGTTATATCAAAGAAGGCCTCTATACATAATTTGGACATAATTTTATAAATTTATGTGATGCCTCCAGTTTCATGCTTCATCCAAACACCCTTGCCAGAAATACTGTCAAGTCTGGGGTGAGCATGGGAAGAGAGGTTATCAAGGAATGAAGGTAGAAGCAGAGGCCACTGCGCCCACATGTCAGTTAGTGAGTTTTACCTAGAAATTTACTCCAGAGCATTTCTGGGTCAGAGGTAAAGTCAAATAATGAATGGCAAATGATAAAGTACTGGGTTTGGAAAAAGTATTTTCAAATCACAAATATCCAGTGAACATTTCTTCTTGTACATGCAGCTGAATTCATATCATCCCAGATCTCGAAGATACCTACCTCTAGGGTGCAATTAAGGCATCGCAGCTTTGGCTTTTCTCATAGCTGGGTTAGCATCATCGATTTAGGGTATTAATATTGGACCCGAAGTCCATTTTTATGGTCTTCACAAAGATCTTGGCCCTTTAGCAGATGAGCTTCACATCAAGGCAGTGTAGTGGCTTCTTTGCCTGGACGATGATATCCCTCAGGTGGGCAGGTATACAGCTGATGAACAGGAGGAAATACCAGCTCTTACCTCTCCAGATCTAGCCAGCTTGGGACCTTCCTTCTGGTGCTAGTCTCTTTCATTGTCTTGTTTTTTAATCTTGTTCTGTCTGTAAATCATCACTCTAATGTGGGGGTGTATGTGTGTGTGTGGAGGGTTTATCCCCTTTGCAAGATACCTAGGGGAGTTAAACACCTTCCTTCTAACAGTTTCCCTTCTTATTTTTTTCCATCACTTGATTGTTAAACAGGGCTATAGTTATTCTACAAGGTGAGATCTATCCTTTATCTTGCATGGGTGAATACAGTACACTTCCTTTCTTTTTTCAGAATTCAGGTTCTGAAAAAGAATTTTGTTTACATACCCAGGACATGTAGCAAAGTGGGTACATTTTCTGGCCAAGACAGCGTTTTCAGACACTTTAAAAAAAACTTCATCTACTACATGCAGTCTTCAACCATTGACTTTAACTCTGTGTAATAGGCTTAGCATTTTTCCTTGATAGAAGAAAAGGTTTCTTGTCAGGGACAATGGAGGTCCACCAAATAAATGCTGCCTAATGCAATGTTCTGTTTTGGAAATCTCTAGAGCGTCCACTTAGCCTATTTTTCCACTTATGCTCCTTTTGGGTGTACCAAAATATAGGACTGAGGGGCTTGTGATTTTAGGTTCAAGATTTAGGGCCATATGTATCATCAACCTGATTTGCGATTCTCAAATAGCGATTTTTAAGAAATCGCTACTTGAGAATCGCAAATAGGCATGTATGTACAAAATCGCATTTTTTTGCAATTTCTTAAAATTCCTTAGTTGCGATTAGCAAATTGCGATTCGCAATTAAGGAATACCTTCCAATTCATTTCTATGGGCCAGAAGGCCCATAGGAATGAATGGGAAGTTATTCTCAATTTGCGATTCGCAATTTGCTAATCGCAAAATGAGAATAATTTCAAGAGTGCAGGGGTGTCCAAAGGACACCCTGTTGCACCCCCAAAATATGCATGGGCGCACATGTGGCGCACATACATGCCCTAAGGGCATGTATGTGCGTCACATGGCACTTTGAAAAATGCAAAAATGTGCATTTTTCAAGGAATTCGCAATTTACCACCAACTTGATGTTGGTGGTAATTTGCGACTCCTCAAGGACATTTTGCAATTTTTTTTGCTTCATACATTGCATTTAATGAATCGCAAAATTTGCAATTCCTTAAATGCAATTGCAAAATAAGGAATTGTAAATTTTGCGATTCCTTGTTTTGCACCAGATTTTGCTTTATACATATTGCTTTATACATTTAGCAAATTCGAAATAGTTTAATTCATCTATCCATCCAATGTGCTATTGAGTCTTTGTTTGAAGCGTTGGGATATCTTCACATAGCAAGAAACAGAGGTCATGTTTGTACTACTATCCCTATTACTCAGATTTCCTCTTCATTCCAGTAGTTATGCCACATTACAGAATTGATGTACCTTGCAATGAAAGTTTATTTACAGTTAGAATAGGCAGAAGAGAGCAGATCATATGGTGCCTGTGCAAATCCAATACTAAGTCCCAGGATGATGATGATGCATTTGAGTAATTGTTATTATCAGCAGACAATCGAAGTACCAGTCCAAGACTGCAATTGCTTATCAGTGTCAACAACTCACCAGATTTCTTGCAAACCTTCCTTAGTTGTACCTCGTATTTTTTTGGAGGAAATACAGGATTGCTGAACCTATAACCTGATCCACCTGTCAGAAAATCCTGTTTGAGACTGCTGCATGCATCCCTGTGCACCGTGTAATATGTTAAAAATTGAACGGTTTTAGGCACAGCGAAGCAGTGCGTAATCTTGATAACAGAGCTAAGCGTCTCTTTTTATTTCATCTTTTCACAGTGGCAATAGCATCTTTCGTGTGGACTGGTGAGTGCGTAATTACCTCGCACCTCTCCGTTTTCCCTCGCCTTGGGCTCTGAAGGCATAGCTTGGAGGGCAGTCATTAACCATCAATCTAATCCGTTCCGACAGACTGTTGCGCGTGGGTGTGTTGTAAGGAACATTTTGACGGCTACTATTTGAGTCCTGGTTAAAGAATGCAAATGTTCTCTTCACATTTGTCAGCAGTGGCTTCCGGTGCTCAGCACCGGAACTTTTTGTCCGGGCCTGGACTATGGCTATGGACAGGGCCGGGGCAACGGATTTCTTTCGCGAGTCAGTCAGTGGTGGTGAAGGTGATTTTTCAGGGCTGGGCTAGCTGTGCCTTCCCCGCGTCGACTCGTCTGTGCGGCTCGGCCGGCCTCTCGCTCTCACCCCTCCGGCCGGCTGGTGACGGACCTCGGGCTTTCACCGGGATGGGGAAGGCGGGCGGGCGGGCTCTCCGGGAGCCGTCTTTGTTTCTGCGGTTGACGCGCCTTCCCCCTCCCTCGGAACGGGCTGAGAGAGCTTCTTGAGGGAATGGGGATTGGGGGAGGGTTGTAGTCTTCGTGTCTGATGCCTTTCGCGTGGGCTGGCCTTCAGCAGCTCCCGATTGGTCGCTGAAGGTCTGGGGGACTGACGGGGTGGGTGTTTGTGTGTGCTCGCCTCGTCATCAGATGCAGACTGAGGGAAATAGTGCAGGTGGCGCGTGCATCGCATCTGCAGCCTCCCCTGGGGATGCCAGGTTTGGATGGGAGCCAGGTTTGCGGCGAGTCGGTCCCTTGCACCGGAGTTGCTCAGCGGAATGCTCCCGGCAGAGTGGCCCTCTAATCTGGCTCGTGGTCCCTCCACGGGGTTTCCTGTGGCCGAGGTGGATTCATTCGTTCACGCGGGCGGCTGCGACTCGGGGGAGGAGAGGTGAGTGATGGAGGCTCCTCGCTCCCCCCATTCCGTGCAGTGCACCAGAGCCTGAGGACAAAGTCCCTTCCCGGGTGGCTGTGGGCTGGCGAAGGGAGGAGGCCTTTATCTGGTACCTCTGTGGCTGCGGGATGCTGGAGACCGGAGCGTTGATTTTGGAGAGACAGCATCGGTTTGGGGATTTTCTCTTCGCGTTGGATTTTCACTGATTTGTTTGTGTCGAAGACTTGCTTGCTTTCGGGTAGCAGCAAGGCAGGGAGAGCCGGGGCGGAGTCCCACGCTGTCATCGGGACTCCCATTTTATGTGCATGGTTAGGGCCGGTGGTTGCGGGTAGTGGCCACCGGTGCTGGTTTTTGGGGACTGGGACACAGAGAGATGTAGAGGGTGGGGGGTTCTAGGGTGGGAGGAGTGGAGGGACCGGAGGGTGAAAGGGCAGGCGTGGGACGGAGCCTGCAGGGATAAAGTCGGGGGTCAGGCAGCATTTGGTGGTGGCTGACGTGGGTGTCGGCCCCGTATTCGGCGGCGCTGGTGACGAGCTTTAGAGGGGGCCTTTGAGCCCCGGCACTTATTGTTTTACAAATTAAGCACTGCCAAGAAGGTTTACATAGTTTACACTAAAAGTGCATGTGCATTGAAGATGAATGCACTCCAGTGAGGCCAAGAAATGGGGATAGTTGGAATGAAGAGAACTGTAAATGCTTATTGAGAGCAGTGAACGATGCATATCTTTGTTCTATAATTGGTGTGCAAACTCGCCGATAGAAAATTTGGCGATGGCGTGCTACTGTCTTAATACCCCATCCATTTTACCATTTAATTTCAGCCAGGATAACAGCATTTTTGTTGAATTCATAGTCTTGACTGTATGAAAGGATCTTTCTACAGGATATTCTAGTTGCCCAGGAGCAAGAAGCTGTTTTTTCCCAGAGCACAACCACTTACACTAACATTGTGGCACTTGGCATCCCATGAAAGGTAGTGGGGAAGTTATGGGCATCGATAACATTCATTTACTATATTATCCAAGTTGGGCCTTCTTGATAAATGTTTATATTACCAAAGTAGTTTGGGAAAGTCGTTTGCAAAGGTATCTAGCTAGTAGTGAGCTACTTTTCCGACCCCTTATAATTAAAAGGAACAGAAATAATATACATTCATTTAAAGAAAAAATGCAAGTTTATCACTGTGGCAGTCATTCATATCCAATGCAAAACCATGCCTGTCCGAAAGTATTTTTTTTTCTCCTTGATATGCTTCTAATTTTCTGTCGGGTTTAGAAAGAAAGCATTGCAACGGGGAGGGAACACCTCAAAATAAGCATTTGCAAAGCCAATAGATTTGGTGTTGGTAGACATCCTTTTGGCTTTGTCAGTGATTATTTTGTCATGGTTTTTGCAAATCTTCATTGCTGGGAGAGTGCTTGGCTATCGCCAATATAAAACAAAATAATAAACAAATAAAGCAAAATCTCTAAAAGAACACATTGCCTTAGAAGTCCCTGGCGCTGAAAGAAACTAATTTACCTGCAGATGTGTTCCATGAATGCCATTCATGCTATATGCTGTAGTGAACAGAAGAAAAAGTGAATGACACAACTGACTAAAGAATAAAGAGGGCTGAATGACACAACTGACTAAAGAATAAAGAGGGCTGACTGAACTCCTTATAAATAGGTATAATACATGTTTAATTTTTAACAAAGCTGTACAAAAGGGGGTGGTGATGGACGGAGCATCTGAACTAATCAAACACTCACACCCAGTCAACAGATCTGGGTTTAATCCATCACCGTTCTTTAGCCCACTCTGCCACCCCAGTTCAGACATGGTCATATGCAAATCAGTCTGGCCCTGTGCCTCATGGGAACAGTCCAGCCCGAACTGCCAAGCCATGCCTTCCCTGGACCGGAAACAAGCTTCCAAGGACCGGTTTCTGACATTTCAGCCGTCTTCAGCCCGCTTGCTTGAATCCAGTGGCAAAGTGAGCAAGGGACTCACGTCTGAGCTTACCCTGCCAACTTATGGCGAACAAAGCGGTACAAAAGGGGGTGGTGATGGACGGAGCATCTGAACCAATCAAACACTCACACCCAGTCAACAGATCTGGGTTTAATCCATCACTATTCTTTAGCCCACTCTGCCACCCCAGTTCAGACATGGCCATATGCAAATCAGTCTGATCCTGTGCCTCATGGGAACAGTCCAGCCCGAACTGCCAAGCCATGCCTTCCCTGGACCGGAAACAAGCTTCCGAGGATGGGTTTCTGGCATTTCAGCCGTCTTCAGCCCGGCTTGCTTGAATCCAGTGGCAAAGTGATTTTTAGCAAAATCATAAGTTCTTGGATGCTGCCAGACCTAAATATTATGTGGGTGTAAATTCGGGTGTTTCTGTGCAGGGAAAAAAAATTTCCCCATCGGGAAACAAAGAAAAATTAAACGTGCAAACTTTGCTATGTTGAATCAAAACCTGGCTACAGGTTGCATACAAACATAGATGGCACACGCGAGTACTTCTGGGAATTGTCGACTGTTGTGGATTCGCAGTAGTGCTAATGGAATTCTGTGCGAATTAAAAAAAAAAAAAAAGTTTGGTGCTTGTCCCAAACGTAGGAGTAACTGTATGGAAGCTCATTTCTGATTTATTTATTTTAAAGGATATTTTGTGAGTTGAGACCATCATATTTAGGTCTGCCATAGAGACAGCTTAAACTGCCAGCCTCATAAAATCAAAAATAGTAATAAAACAAAAGACATGTACAAATGCTTAGAGGGGGTTGGGTCATCCTTCTGTCTGTTGAACTGCCATTCATATTTTACTTTCGCCTCCAAAAGAATACATCATTGGGGAATTGGTCAGCACACTCCATTTTTGGCTCTACTGCACTGTAAGTGACAGCATTTTATCTGATCACATGTGCACATCCACCAGAAAATAAGTACACTTAATTGACAAGGCTTTACTTTGTCAATGCATATATTATTCTATACTTTATTGTTTTAAAAATAAATAAAATCATCTTTAGTAGCTTTTCTTTGTCCCATTAAGACCTTTCCTGTGGTGTTCATTAATAATCAAAATGTTTATATACACCTGCCTGCTAGGAAGCAATCCATACTGCTCTATTAAGATTATCTGCAATGCTTTAAAAAAAATTAACACAAGCATGAAGTCCCTATATTTAGATGGCAGCATGTTGTCTTTTTCCGTTCCCTTCTGTTTATTTTTGTGGCATATGCTTGTAATAAAAACATTACAAAAAAGCAACACTTGCACCATTTTGCCAAGGCCAGACCACAATGTTGTTTCCTTTTTAGGTCTCGTCCTACGCAACGCACGTAGGAGGGGACCTAATGCCATTGGCAGAGCTTTTGCAGCAAAGAAGTGCATGTGTTGCATTGCTTGCAATGCAAAGCGTGCGCATCTTGGTGATTTCCTTTCGGCGCCACTCTACCCCCCACATGTGCCACTCTACCCCCCCCATGTGCCACTCTACCCCCCCCATGTGCCACTCTACCCCCCCATGTGCCACTCTACCCCCCCATGTGCCACTCTACCCCCCCATGCGCCACTCTACCCCCCCATGCGCCACTCTACCCCCCCATGCGCCACTCTACCCCCCATGCGCCACTCTACCCCCCCATGCGCCACTCTACCCCCCCATGCGCCACTCTACCCCCCCATGCGCCACTCTACCCCCCCCATGCGCCACTCTACCCCCCCATGCGCCACTCTACCCCCCCCATGCGCCACTCTACCCCACCCATGCGCCACTCCACCCCCCCATGCGCCACTCCCCCCCCCCCCCCCCGGTGCCACTCTGCACCACTGCACTTGAGTCCTGCTCCAGTAAGCGCCACTCTACTCCCCTCTATGCCATTGCATTCTACTCCCCTCTTAGCCATTGCACTCTACACCCCTTCAATCTACTCTGTACTGCTCTACTCTAACTCCCTGCACTGTATTTTGATGGATTCTACACCACCTTACTCAAAACCAGTGCTCTCTGCTTGGCTCGGCTCTACAAAACTACTTCCTCTATGCAACACACCCTCTATGCCACTGCACTCTGCTGTACACTGTCCATGACACTCTATGCCACTCTACTCAGCTCTGACACTGTGCTCCACTCAACTCTATGCCCTTCCACTCTACGACATTGTACTCCCTCCACAGCACTGCGCTACTCTGACACTCCAATTTACTCCTCTCCACAACACTCCAATTCACGACACTCCAGCCACTCTGGTGTACAAAATTGATAAAACATTGGCAGAGGCAAAAGCTCTTGCCTAGGCGAGACCTATTGGCTTTGCCAATGCTTGTTGTATTTGGCATTGTTTTCCATTATTTATTTATTTATTGTTTTTAATAGAATTTCTTTCCTGTGTATTTCAATTCCTGTGCAGAATCTGTGTAGGCCTTTCCTATGGCTGTCAGTTGGATTGGTCATCAATATGACTGGATGTTTTGATGTAATGTGTTTAAACATGTTTTGCTCACATGTATTGTAATATTTCCAGCACACGCACATTACTATGTGATTATTACTAGTGATCCATGTCTCCCCAGGCAAATGAAAAAATGAGTAACTATTTTACATTTCGGTCTTTTATGCTTTTCTGAGCAGTGTCGTCCCATTGTACTGTCAGCATCGTTATCACCTACAGAGTGCAGAATTTAATTTGGGATCCAGTGCTGATTTTTAGGTTTTTCCTGCACAGCGATTGATCTGTGCTAGTGAAATATATTGTTGTTCATATAAATCTTAAAAGGGGCTGGCTTCATGCCCTTTGTTTTTTTTTATTGGTTTCTGTGCTTGCCACTTACTTTTCCTCCATTTCTATTAGCTGTAGCATATTTCCCTACATTTACCAATGCTTGTTCCTCGTCTTCTTTTATCATTTTCCTGTAGCCGAAATAATTTGTAAATGTCTTGTGTGATACTTTATAAATTAACAGATTTATATAGCCTGGAGAGATTAGACAATTGCACAGGATGTTGCACCTCTGAGACTCAACCCAGGATCCCCAGCTCCTGAGGCAGCAGCTCTTGCCGTTGCACTACATCCTCTACTCTTCCATGATACTTGTCAGGGAGCTCTTTCCTTCGTCCCAACGTATTTTTCGCAAAGTTACCTCTTTTTGCTCTTTCAGCTTCTGTGATACTTTTAAAATAAATTAGAATATTTAAATAGCCCAATTTATCTCCTGAAGAGTTTAAGTGATTTGCCCAGAATCACAGGATGCTGCGCGGCCGAGACTTGAACCGGGATCCCCAGCTCTTGAATAGTGTGTTTTATAGCCAGTGCGAGCTGTCGGCCTGCATGCGGCCTGGTTGCTTGTAGTGCCCAGGTTAAGGAGAAGTGCGAGGTTGCCATGGATACTGGCAGCCTCTCAACTCTCTGGTGAGAAATAAACTGTAAACAACAATAAATCCCCAACTGTGGCCTGTGTCTAGTGAGGAACTGATTTGTTTGGCAAATCTCATTTTAGTCTCTAAAAGAAGAAACTTCAAGTTTTCTTTAGAAAGCTGGTCTGACTAACATGTTTACACGCTCTGTATGAAAACTATTTTTATTTGCATTACAAGTAAGGATTTAGTAGGTGAATGAGATGCAGAGGAGTATAAGTTATGGTCATTTTTTAAGATGTTTTATAACGAGGGCACTTGAAAATGATAGGCAGACGTCAGATTTCTCTCTGTGTTGGGTTATATCAGTCTACAAAGTCTGACCCAAGTGCGAAATTGTGCTTGTTTGGCCTTGTGTAGTAGTGCAGTTGTTTCACTTAAGAAATGGTTTTCTATCTCATGCTTACTCTAGATTCATATCATGAATGAATCCTAGCTTTCCCGAGTGGTTATCAGGCATGTGATGCTTTCCCTTAAAATGAAGTGCTGAAGGCGGCTGCCTTGCTGATTAAATGCTTAAAATGTGCACGCTGCACTAATGCTTGTGCTTGATGAATATATCTGTTTATAGTGCAGAAAGTGCAGTGGCGCATGAATTGTGAGGAGTCCACTGCACCCCAGTTGTGGCTGCCTTTTATTACCCAAGCACGGCTCTGGAGCCCATTTTAGTTGCTTGCGATATGGCCCATGTCACATTTCCTACGCCACTGTCGAGTCATCAGCTGGACTTGCATGCAAGGCTTCGTGTTATCCTTGCTAATTGGTGTTGTCACTTCCTGTTTATGCAAATTTGTATACAGTTTAGTCTCACTAATAGCCTTACTGAATCATAAGTCTATAATCACAGCTGATACAATGTACCTGGAACTTTCTATGCATAACAAACTTTTTTCCCAATCCTAGCTTCATGTTCGTGATATTTAGCAGTGGTTATCAAAAAAGATTCTGCACATGTCTAACTATTTTTTTTTTTCAAAAACCTTTATTGAAGCTTAGTACTGTACATCAGTGAAATGAACATTCCGGCGGATCAAAAAGTTGCATTATATCTTGACGTGGTACACCTTCCCGTATCTACAAAATTCAACAATTATATCCCCCCTCTTGATTACCTTATACGACAGTCCGTTCTCTTTTGTTACAGTCCATAGGATACATCTTCAAGTGAGATAACAGATAACATACATAACGACAGTTCGCCACTAGTTGCCATTGGATAATACACAATCGCATAACCTGAACCAATTATGAACCACTTTCTTCTGATAGGATCGTCTCCATTCATTACCTGTGGGGGTTACAGTACATAATTTCTAGCAGCACACTCACGCCATCAGGCCCATCGTCGCTGTTTGCCCCGTTCAGCCAACGCACCTAGAGCACCTAAGGGGCTTCGTCATGTGCTGTATCAGACATCTCCCTCTCTCGCCTCTGTGTCCCCTTGACTTTGATCAGTAGTGCCCTCTTGTGCTAGCAGATAACTGGTCAATGGGCCCCAAATGTCCTTTGGGCGGGATTTCAGGGGTAGCGATTCCGCAGAATAGCCCAAGTTCTCTTGCCATGTGGTCATGGTTTGAATCCATCCTTTAAACTTAGGAGCCCTCCCCCTCCCCCAGCGGGCATGCAAGCTGTCTTTTCGCCAAAAGCAGGCCTATAGCTAGGAATTTCTTATGTGGAGTATTAATGTTGTGCGATAGGACCAAGAGACCCACCAATGGGCAATGGTTGAGCGTTATCCCCAACATGGTGGATAGACCCTAAAAAATTTGCTTCCAAAATAATGCGACTTGTGGGCAAGTCCACGCCAGGTGGAGGAAATCCGCGCCTTCCCAGCGGCATCTGGTGCACTTATCATTGTCTCGGAGGTGGAATTTATGGAGCCCTACAGGCGTATGATATAGTCTGTGTAGGAATTTAAAGTGTATCAGTCGCAGCCTGCTATTACCCGTGACAGCTTCCGTGTGGGTGCAGCTGCGCTCCATTGGTCATCAGAGAGTGTAACCTCTAGATCTCTGTCCCAGTCCTGCCTGGTTCTGCATATAGTGTTTGGTTGCGCTGTTTGTGTGTGTTTGTAAAGCAGGGACACCGCATGCTTGGGGGGTACCTTCTGTAAAAACATCTGCAGTGCTTCTAGTGTAGGCGTTTCCTCGGGAAAGCCCAGGGTCAGTGCAGAGGAAGGTGTCCATAACCGTGGGTGCGTGCTGGTTAAAGAATTGGTCTAAGGTCCGAAAGCGCCCCCCAATATAAAGATCTCCCCAGGTGAAATATTTCAGGTTTTCAAGCATCCTACAACAGATCCCTTCCTCTGTGACGGCTAGCAATGGATGGCGTTTCAAAGTCATATTGGGAGAGTACAACATCGGGGCATCCAGCTTTTAAACTATTTTCCGCAAGGCTACTACCGTACAGTCTAACGTGGATGGGTCTCGCCCGCGTTCGTTAACTTGCGTGAAGAGGTAAGTCGACGGGGGGGTCGGCGCCATGTAGCCGTCCTCCACAGCGAGGTGGGGCATATAAGGTGGTGGATGAAACCAGTATGTTGCAAAGTGGGCTTGCGCACAATAATAGCAGTATTCAAAATTGGGCACGTCGAACCCTCCCTGACAACAAGGCAGCATCATAGTGTTAAGGCTTAGACGCGGCTGCTTCCCTCCCCAAATGAATCTTGTAAGCTGTGTTCGGAGTGTTTTGAAAAAGAATCTGCCGGGGTATTATGGGATGTTGGTGAAAAGGTATAATAGTTTGGGCAGTAGTATCATTTTAATCAATGAGATCCTTCCTGCCATGGATAGGGGCAAAGTCAACCATTTAGTAATATTGTCAGTAATTTTATCCTTGGCTGTGCCATAATTAGCCCTCATTAAGGCCTCTTTGTCCCTAGTGACGTAGATGCCAAGATATTTGACTTCATCCATCTCCCAGACCAATAGATAATCCAGTTGGTGTTGCATGGTGGTGTTCGTTAGGGGGAAAACTACTGATTTGGACCAGTTGATCTGAATACCGGATATGGCTCTGAATTTAGCGATTTCCCTTAGAACCGGATTCAGATTTTCATGAGGTTTATGGATGTATAGGGTTATGTCGTCCGCATAAAGAGATATGAGTAACTGTCTGGCCGGGTAAATTAGTGCTTTATCATTGTGGTGTTGGCGCAGCTTTGCAGCAAGAGGTTTAATAGCCAAGGCAAATAAGATTGGGGATAAGGTGCATCCTTGGTGCGTTCCTCTAGAGATGGGAAAGGAGGGGGATCTCGCACCATTGAGGAGCACAGATGCTATAGGCCGGTGATACAAAAGTCGGATCCACTAAAGGAAAGAAATGGGCAATCCCAAGCTGCCTAATATCCCCATCAAATAGTCCCATTCCAGGGAATCAAATGGCTTAGTGGCGTCTAAAACACTGCCACTGCAGAGCTGGTAGGGTCTATATGTTGCATGACTGAAGCCAGGGTTCTGAGGTTATGAGCTATTGCTCGATTCGGTATGAACCCTGCTTGATCAGGCAGTACTCATTTGTGCATGAGGAGGATCAGTCTGGTCGCTATGACTTTTGCCAGGATTTTCGTGTCACAATTTAGTAGGGATAGAGGTCAGTATGAATCGCAACTTGTTGGGGGTTCCCTGGCTTGGGCCGGGAGTTAATTATGGCTTCACGCATAGACTCCGGTAGGCAACCCTCGTCACGCGCTGTGTAGAATACTTCCCTAAGGATTGGTGCGAGGATGTGGACATACGTTTTATAAAATTCAATCGGCAATCCATCCGATCCTGGGGCACGCCCCGATTTTCATTTGCATTATTGCTTCCGTTATCTCGTCTAATTCAAAATCGTGATCAAGAAATTTTCTTTGGGTATCACCCAGCCGTGCCAGAGCTGTATCGTCCAGGTAGGCCGATAGGTCTAGTGGGTCCCCTCTCTGGGTGAAGTACAGTGCGCTATAAAAGTCTCTTAAAGTATGGAGTAGGTCAGGAAGGTTTCTGCAAAGTGTGCCCTGGGCATTCTCTACTGTGGTGACATAATTGGAGAATTTAGGGGGCCGCACAGCAGTGGCGAGAGCTTTCCCCGGTCGGTCACCCTCTCTATACACTCTAGCCATATATGGTTTGCCACG
This sequence comes from Lissotriton vulgaris, assembly GCF_964263255.1. Lineage (NCBI taxonomy): Eukaryota > Metazoa > Chordata > Amphibia > Caudata > Salamandridae > Lissotriton > Lissotriton vulgaris. The sequence goes on along the minus strand of NC_141696.1, from coordinate 1,261,703,608 downwards.
GAACTTGCCCTCTTTATGAGCAAGCTCCTCATATTCAGACATTGTATCACGCATCTTAGCTCTTAGGGTCCTGGTCATTAGAATTTGCGGCAATGTCATTTTCCAATTGTTTGAGTATCTGCTCCAGCCGATTGAGATCATGCTGCAGTGTCCTCAATACCCCTCCACCCCAAGAAATACACAAACCCCGAACTGTAACCTTGAGGGCTTCCCATACCGTAGTAATGCTAGGGACTGAGGCAATGTTACGTTCAAAAAAGTCTTGGATATCTTGCTCTAGGTCCGCCCTAAAGACAGCATCCTGCAAATGTAGGGGATTGAGACGCCAGCTTCGGGGGCGTGGCTTGGACGCCGATGGCGATGGTCGCCTGAGAGCTCGGCTCCGGGACTGAGCCCGTGATTATCCTGCAGATCGGAGTCCGCGGGGCACCCTAGCCCCCGCAAACCGATGATCGGACCGATTGGGACCTGCCGAGGCGCCCGGTGAAACTCGAACACGGGTTGATCCGACGGAAAATCGAAGTTTGGGGACCCGCGGAGTGCGACCCAATATGGCGCCCGGACCTCTTTGTCTCCTTAGCTGGGACCCTTAATCTGGAGGAGCGTCGTCGGCCACAGCGCACCCTCCACCTTTTATCTCCCTGTGAGGAGATGGTCTGGGGGTCGCGGTGATCGGACTTTGAACGCGGTGATCGCTCCTGGGTGGTTGGAGGTCCACACTATCGTGGACCTCGATTCACGAACGCCTGGCGGCCCTGCCTGCGGTGCCGACCCCCTGAGCCGCACCCAGCTGCATCCCGCCGAGTGACTGACCTCCATGGGCGGCACGGCGCCTTGGCGCCACAAAGTCTCCGGTGGTGGTGGTGACCCTCGTTCCAGATCCTCATCGGCCAAACGGGCCTGCCCGACCTGGCGCCGATTGTCCCCGCCTCCTCCTCAGTGCCCTCCGACGACGCAGTGGTGGCGCGGCCCGAGGCTGTGGAGGACCAACAGGCCCTGGAGACGGAGATCGTCGACCCGAAGACCACCAGCCGAGTGGGACATAGTCGACGCCCGCACTCAGTGGCGCCTCTGACTGACTCTCCACTGTGGGACTCCGGCGCCATGGGAAAACTGAGAGGAGCCAAGGGGACCACCCCAGCCGCCTCGGACTCGGAGGCGCCGGACAAGGATGACCGTGGGGACCCGGAGAGCTCTGGTGGCGCGCCATTGCAGCAACAATTTGACCGGGTCCTGGAGGCGATCGCGACCACGCGCTCGGCCCTCCAGCAGGACATTGCCCAGGTTGCGACGAGTCTGGGCCTCCTTAGAGCGGACCACGGCAAGCTTTCGGATAGGGTCAAGGAAGTGGAGGGCTCGGTAAAGACCCTGGAGCCAGCACAGAGAACCCTGGCCGCGACGATGAAGGATGCCCTATCCCGGATTGATGCCCTGGAGCGGCGAGCGGAGGATGCGGAGGGACGTAACAGACGGAATAACATTCGAGTGGTGGGCCTGCCGGAGAAGATTGAGGATGGCGACATGGTGGCCTACTTGGAAGCCTGGCTACGGGACACGGTGGCCCCGGAGGGCCTGTCCTCCTTCTACACCCTGGAGCGAGCGCACAGAGTCCCAGCGAGGCCGCCCCTACAAGGTGGAAAATAGCCAAGTGAATATCTTCCCGGACTACACATATGAGACCCAGCGCAGGCGGTTCTCTTTCCTGGCGGTCAAGCGCGCGCTCCGGAGCAAGGGCATCCAATACTCGCTCCTGTTTCCTGCAAGGCTCCGCATCATCGTTGATGACAAGACTCAGTTCTTTGATTCCCCGGAAGACGTCTGTAGCTGGCTCGAACTTTATAGAGCTGGAAAAGATGGCTTTGGCTCCTCAACTCAACTGGCAGTGGAGCCTGGACAGCGGCGGCGGTCCAAAAGAATTCGGAGTCGCCGTGGCCAGTCAGGCAGGCCCTCGACTGTGGAGACGTCGGCGGAGCGAAAGGGAGTGTTGGAGGTGTTGTCTACGCTATCTGGCTCACGAGATGGTCCCATTGAGGAGGAAGCGGACCTTGGAGACGAGGGGGCACCAACGGACTCGGAGGAGTCGGTGACTGACAGTGTCCACATGCCGGTGATCACTCCGAACTCGGTTGAGGACCTATTGGATGGACAGGGATGACTGGGTGAGCTGCGTCCATTTGGGTGGGGGCCCGCAGCGGGGGTGGCGGGGGTAGGCGATTGCTCATGAACTCCGGTGAAGGGGAGGTGGGGTGCCCTGCTCGTGACATGGGGGGTTTTGGTATTGTCTCGGGCTCACTTTAGTCTCGGTAGCCCGAGAATCGAGGGCCCATTGCCGGCGCCCAGCCCGCACCTAGCCCTTAAGGCCTTCCTGCGGTGGCGACTGCAGGATTAGTTGGGGACTGTGGGTTTGTTGGGGGTATGGTTTGGATGGGAACTAGATGGTACTATTTGGGTCCTGTTCTGGGGAGGGTGGGCAAGGGTTTGGCTCGAACGGGGGTTGTTGTTTTTTGGTTGGGGAAAATGGCCGCCATCAGTGCTGGGTTGATTGTTGCTCTCCTTTTGTTGGGACCCGGGTGGAGAGACTTTGCACGAACGATATGGGACAATGGCTGATGTTGCTAATGTGAAATGCATCACTTGGAATGTACGGGGGCTTCACACTATGTCTAGACGTCACAAAGTCCACGCTTATTTAGTGCGTAGAGGGGTGCAAATGGCGCTGCTGCAGGAAACCCATCTCAACAAGGCGGAAGGGGCGGCGCTACAGCGTAGGTGGAGAGGGCAGGTCTTTTGCACTTCGTACTCAGCGTATGCCAGGGGGGGCGCTGATTTGAGTCAGAGCTGGGGTTCCTTTTCAGGTTACGAAATCAGTGGTGGATCCGGAGGGTCGCTACGTGGCCATCTCAGGCACACTGGGGGGGAGGGACCTAAACGTTTGCTGTGTTTATGCGCCTAACGTGGACCAGCTTGCCTTCCTTTCCAGGTTATCGGGCTCGTTGGCCCACTTCTTCTCCGGGCCCCTCCTGCTCGGAGGGGATTTCAATTCAATAGTGGATGTGGAGGCTGACCGCTTGCAACCCCCCCCCCCTCCCTGACTCTCCGGTTCGCCGTGTGGCTAAAGGTTGGAGGGACTGGCAGACGCACTGGGGTCTTACGGACATCTGGAGGGCACAGCACCCCGACACTAGGGACTATTCCTACTTCTCGGGTCTGCACGAGTTGCACGTCCGACTGGACGGGTTTCTGGGCTCGGCAGAGTTGGTTTCAGCAGCGGTCCGGTCTGAATATCTGACCAGGACCATCTCAGATCATAACCCTCTCCTGCTGGACCTTCGCTGGTTTCCTGGGGTTCCTGCTGTACCCACCTGGCAAATGCGTCCCGAAATCTTGGAGGACATAGTCTTCAAAGCGGACCTAGAAGATAAGATCTCGGAATACTTTGCGTCCAATGGGGGCACTGCGGGATCGAGGGCGTTGGAATGGGACGCCTTTAAGGTGGTGGTCAGGGGCTTCTGCATTTCTAAAAAGGTGGGCATGAGGCGAATCATCCTTGATGATTTGGCTGTGGCTGATCGGAAACTCCGTGAGTTGGAACTCCGCCGCCCCGGGCGTCCTGAACTTCAGGAGCGCACGGCAGCGGCGAAAGAGGCGGTAGCGGCGGAGGTCGAGCGGTTGCGCTGCTTCGACTATAAGGCCTATACTGTTAGGTCGCTTGCGGAGGGGGACAGATCGGGCGCATTACTGGCGTGGCTAGCTAATCCCACGCGCCAGACCTCTCTAACGACGTCCAGGCGCACGGCGGAAGGGGCCGAAGTGCACACTCAGCCTGAGATCTTGAGTTGTTACCTGCGTTACTATGAATGCTTGTACCGCAGTCGCTCTGCCAGGGACCCCGACCTGATCGATGACTACCTGCGACCCCTAGAGCTCCCAATGGTGGAGCCTGACGTAGCGAAAGCTCTGGGCTCCGACATTGAACTGGGGGAAATTCGCAGCGCCATTAAAAAGATAGCGAGGAATAAGACCCCAGGACTAGACCACCTTCCGATTGAATTTTATGCAGCCTACGCTGATCTACTGGCACCGAGGCTGTTGATAGTTTACAGAGAGGCGAAGCGGCTGGGTCGGCTCCCCGGCTCGATGTGCGAGGCCTTAGTGGTTCCCCTCCTCAAGCCGGGAAGGGACTCGTCCGATCCGGCATCCTACCGTCCCTTGTCAATGTTGACGGTCGATTATAAGATACTGAGCAGCATCTTGGCATCGAGGTTGCTAGGTCACATGGGCTCTCTGGTACATGAGGACCAGGCCGGATTCATTCCTAAGCGAAACACGACCATGAACATCCGTAGGCTGTTCCGCTTGCTGGGAGAACCGCTCGTGGACGCCCCATGCCCGGTAGTCCTTTCGGTAGATTTGGAGAAGGCTTTTGACAGCCTCGAATGGGACTTCCTGCGCACTGTATTGCTGCGGTTCGGCCTAGGCGAGGGCTTCGTTAGGTGGACCACGGTACTGTATGCCTCGGCGTCGGCCAGGGTAAGGGCAGGCCCGCTGATCTCCTCGCAATACCCGGTGGAGAGAGGCACGAGGCAGGGTTGTTCATTATCCCTGCTTCTCTTCGCGCTGGCGGTGGAGCCACTGGCGCTGCTACTCCGGTCGGGGGCCCACTATAACGGTTTGTGGACACCTTCGGGCCCACATTATATCTCGTTGTACGGAGATGACCAGTTGCTCTTTCTTGAGGACCCGGTTGTTGCCTTGAATGGGGCTGCATCGGCGCTCACGGCATTTGGGGAGGTCTCGGGCCTTCGGGTAAATTGGGCTAAGACCTGTCTCTTCCCGGTTCGCAAGGGTACACCCAGCCCTGATATCAGCAGGGAGATTAGGTGGGAACCTGACTGCTTCAAGTACCTGGGGGTGTACGTCTACCACGAACCGTCTGACCTCCTGGATGGGAACATAGCTCGCAGCACTCGAGCGCTGCGTGGCAGCATGGACTTCTGGGCTACTCTACCGCTCTCGGTAGCGGGGCGGATTGCTCTGCTTAAAATGGTGGCGCTCCCCCGGCTGCTGTACTATTTCCGGGCGCTGCCGATTTGGATCCCGCCGGCCACATTTCGCCTGTTACGGTCAATGGTGGTGGGATTCCTCTGGGGTTCGGGCCGCCGAAGAGTGGCCCTCTAGACCCTGACGAGACCAGAAGCTGAGGGTGGGCTTGCGGTGCCGGACTTTGAGAAGTATTACTTGGCAGCGCAGCTCCAGTTTTTCACCCAGGAGGTCGCCAGAGAATTCCGGGGCCCAGAGGACAGGAGGGGCACGGGGATGGCTAGGCATGTCATCTCCTTCACAGCGCTGCGACAACGTTTGGCCTTGCAGGACCTGACGCTCGAAGAGAGGACCATTCGGTTATGCTGGAACCGAGCCCACGCCCGGGGCCAGTTGCGGATACCATATGCACCCGAAATGCCTCTGGGTATGCTGACGGCCCTGCCTCATGGCGGTGATTGGTCGCAACTAGCGGACTGGGAGGACGCGGGTCTACAGTTGGTGGGTGACCTATACGAGGACGGGGCGCTATTGCCCTTTCAGGAGCTCGTTGACCGCTTTGAGGTTCCTCGCGGCGATTTTCTTTTGCACACGGCCCTGATCCGAGCGATTCAGGCGCACTGGAAACACGGACTGGAGGAACCTCCTACATCTCCGGTGTGCCAGTACGTCATGATGTCCGCGGGAACGGTTAAGGCGGTTACTTGCCTATACGGCAGACTGATCAATGAGGGCCTGGCCCCCCTCACTACCTTAAGAACCCGTTGGGAAGAGGACATAGGGAAGGAGATCCCGAAGACGACCTGGTCCCAACTCATGAGGCGGGCCTGGAAGGGCACGCGCCACGCCCGCTTTCAATTGGTCCACTTCTATGTACTCCACAGGGCATACTTGACCCCGGCGAAGATCCAACAATATTTTGCCACGGACTCTGCGGACTGCCCCAGGTGCCGTGCGCCTGATGCAGACCTCCTCCACATGTTGTGGTCTTGCCCGGGGCTGTCCTCCTATTGGCTTGAAGTGGGGGATACCCTGCAGGAGGTGATGGGGAGGTCCTTACCGGTTGATGCGGCAGTGGGGCTCCTGCACTGGTTTCCGCATACCCCCAAAAACAAAATCACTAGTAAATTCATCGATCTGGGGCTTCTCCTTGCTAAACGGGAGGTGACTAGGAACTGGAAGGCACGGGTTGGTCCAACGGGGGTCCGATGGCACAGCGAACTTTTGAAATGGGCGGCGGGGGAAAGTACGCTGCGATACCAGTTAGCTAGGAGACATCACAACGAGAAGGCGCAGGAGGCAGCGTTAGAATGGAAGACATTAGTGCAGGCCCTCAGGGATTATTGCGCTCCCAGCGATTCCGAAAGTGAGGATGCTGCTCGCCCCGAGTCCCGATAGACGATTGCACTTTACATGTCTGTTGCTTTCCCCGGGGGTCCTCTCATAGATCCTCTTACGGCTGTTACCGTGCACTGATGGCGGGGTTGGGGGGGGTTCTGTTTGGTTCATAGTGTTTTGGGGGGGGGTTTTCTTTTGCCCTTTTTGTAGGATGGTTTAGAAAAGCAGATGACGGATAGTGGATCATCCGGACCGGCTTCGACTTCCTGTTGAGTCCCCACTGGTAATCGCCGCCCGACCCTCGGGTTGTGGGCTAAATGGCTGTGTAATGGACCATCCTGTCGTGGGACGATGGGATGTATCCTACTAATTTTGATTGAACTTATAATGCTGGTCCGCTTTGTAAAAATTTACTGATTCCTGCAATAAAAATATATTTAAAAAAAAAAAAAAAATTGAGACGCCAGCTTCTATATGGGGATTGCTGCATCGGGGTTTGCAGTTCAACAAGAACAGGGGAGTGATCAGAGTATGTACATGATAAATGTGTCGTCCGCACCACCCAGTGTGCCATTCCAGCCGACAAGAAAATGTAGTCTAGCCTGGCCCAAGAGGAGTGCACCGCCGAGAGGTGGGTACCTTCCTTCCCATCGGGGTGCATGTGCCTCCAAGAATCCACAAGGCAGCTGTCTCTCGTATGTTCTTGTAGTGTATGACAGGTGTTAGTGTAATGGGCAGGGGATATGTTAGATCTATCTTGGTGCAGGTGCATCACAGTGTTGAAATCCCCCCCCCAGACTACAAATGTAGTACCTAGCTCCTGAACCCCTTTTCAGAGTTTAAGAAGTGTACGGGGCTCATCATAATTGGGACCGTAGTAGTTGGTGAAGGTCACGTCGTGTGAATTTAGTCTGCCCTACAGGAGACAGTAGCGGCCTCCAGCATCAGACTCTGTTCCCCCCAGTACAAAAGACAACCCTCCTTTAATTAAAATCGTAACTCCCCGGGGATAAGTAGAGTAAGATGCAAAGGAGCGGTAAGCCACCCAATTGTGATGCAAACTGGGGTGTGGTTTCAGAGTTTAAATGCGTTTCCTGCAACATGGCAACTGAAATGTGATGGCGGTCTAGGTAACCCAGCACTTGTCTCTTTTTCCTTGGGTTGTATAGCCCGCGGACATTCCACGTTAATATTGCAACAGTGTGCCTATCACTCACATCATCCGTCATCCCTACCATCCATCCTAAATTGCATTATTGTGAAAACTGTACGAGAACAGGTAATCATACATCCATGTAACAAAAGTTCTCTCCCATCCTTTCCGGCATTACCAACTCGCCGGTCATAACATTCCCCAACTCCCCCCAACAGAAATCCTACTACTTAGTGGTGCTATTGCAGTTGCTCCCTTCCCACCTCCCACAACAGCCTCCCAAACACGCCGTGCATGTGCCCTACCCTCCCAAAAATGCCCTCAAATTACGACGAAAGAAGAGAAGGGGGGGAATGCCCACAATTGGGGACCGCTAGGGGCCAATGTCACACCCACTCAACCTCCTTATTTCACCCACCCGCAACCACCTGTGCTACAGGGGTCGGTCTGACGGGACGGGGGCGAGTGTCCGGGCGGCAAAATGTACATTTAGTCTATAAACTATAGTTATACATCACCAGTCCGCATAGCGTTCATTATGGCCATAGCAACTGTACGGTCCAGTACTGCCTCTGGTGTCGCACTCCAGTATCAGCCCGGCTCCGACAGCGGCGAGTGGGATCTCGAGCGCCTTCTTTCTGCTTCCTCTCGCGAGGCCGATCGTCGGTCCCGTTTAAGGTACTCCTCTGCCTGTTGCGGTGTGCCAAAGATATGTGGTTTCCCGCAATGGTGAATCCGTAGCTTCGCAGGGTATAGCATTGCATATTGGATGCCTTGTGCTTGCAATTTTTTCTTTACCGCCATGAATTTGTGCCGGGCCTCTTGTACATTTTGGGTGAAGTCGGGATAAAACAGGGTGGTGTTCTCATACTTCACCTCGCCTTTCTCCTGCGCTATGCGCAGCACTGTATCTCTGTCGCGGTAGTTCAGGAACCGCATGATTATTGGGCGTGGCGGGGTCCCGGGGGGGGACGGGACGTGCTGCCAACGATCTATGCCCCCTTTTGATGACCATGTGCTTAGAAAAGGAGTCCTCACCAAACAGATCAGTCCAGCAAACGCTCCAAGAAATCCTCCAATCTCCCAGTGTTGGTAGATTTTGCCAGGCCTAGCATCCATATATTGTTCCTTCGGGAACGAGCTTCCAACTCCTCATTTTTATCTGCGATGACTTACAGCAATTTATCCATTTGCTGCATATTCTGCTGTCTGGTCCCTGCACCCTCTTCCAAGTCCGACACTCTATGTTCCACCTCCTTTAGCCGCTCTTCATATTTGTCCAGCTTCGTCACTACTGCCTCGAGCCTGTTATTCATAGCGTCCATTTTGGAATCGATAGAGGCAAGGCTCTGTTGCATCCCCACCAAAAGCGCTTTCCACCTTTACACTCTGGTTTCTAGTGGGTCATCATCTTCTCGCTCTCTGGAGCTGGACGCCTTTCGTGCGTCAAAAGTCAATTTCGCCTGCTTTGGTTCCGTCCTCCCCATGTACGCTCACGGTAGGGAGGTCAAGGCTAGGGTCTGCGCCTGAGGGGAACACACAAAATGGCTCCACTCTCCCGAACACTGCAGCGGCCCCCAGCACCTCACTATAATCGCCAGTTAGACCAGGACAGGCGCAGGGACGTAGCTCTAATGCTCTTAAAATACTAGGCAGATACGGATAATACCCCAGGTGGTACTGTGCCTGGGCGATGAGGAGCAGGCATAATATAGCATCCATTGTAGCCTGTGTCCGCGGTAACCCTGGTAGAGAGAGCGCGCTTCCACCCTGCAGAGAAAATGGCAGACTGCGTCTAGCGCTTTGTTTATGGAAGCCGCCTCCCACGGTTATATAGCGCACCTTCCGCTCCTCACAAAGTTCACCACGATACTTGCGCTTCAATTAGGTGTCCTTGCAAATTCGCTCGGCGGCCTCCTTCATTCGGCAGTGTTCGCGACCTAGGCCTCACCGGTGTCTACGCTCAGCATAGCGCCCCAGCGCCAGGCTCTTCATGTGCTGACTGCAGGGCACTGCGCCTCTCCCTTCTTCCGCCTCACTGGGGGTGCCCGCAGCAGTCTCGCTCTCTTCTAGGCCCCCGGCAGTTGTAGGCAAGGCCCGCCGACACCCTCAAGCCGGCCGACACTCGTGAGCCAACCCCGCGAAGCCGCGGCCTCGTGTGAATGCTTCTTCCAGCGGGGCGTTCCAGGCGTACTCCTCTCGTGCCGAAGCTGATCTTTAGTGCAAATATCGGCAGCTGTGTAACTCTCCCGGCTCCGAAACTCAGGCAGGGCAGGCAGCACTACTCTCTTGTCTGAGTGGTGATGTCGGAAATGTCTATTTTCGATGAAGGATGTGGTTTATAAGGATTTATCCGCCCGGGTCGGCGGGAGCCTCACATGAGCGTGGCCATCTCGGTCCGGCGCCATCTAGCGCCCCCCCCCACATGTCCAACTTTTATCCACTTGTCTCCCCCTGTGAGCCACCTTGAAAACATTTTATAACTACACGAAGCAAGCAGTAAGAGGCACTGTGTCCCTTCAGTATGTATCTGGAGATCCTTTATTGATACTGTCAACCGGTATAGGAGGTGTATAAGTTGGAATTGGGGCACTCATTTTGTGTTCTAGGTTACATTATTTCTTGCTCCAGTGGGTTTTTCTGAAAATAATTTTCTTTGATTTCCATGGTGTTTCTTCCTTTTTTTTTTTTTCATCATAATAAAACGCTCACACAAACGTTCTCCACGCACTCACATCAGCCCCCACCGCAGGCAGCTACACTGTCTCATGAAACTATGCCAGTTCCAACTCTTCACACAAGCCTACACAGCCGTGCACAACAATGGACCCTCCTACCTCAGCCACCACCGCCTCCTCTATCACCAACCCTCCAGGCACCCCTGCTCTGCCTCCCTCTCTCACCCACAAACACACGCAGAATCAGAGAGGGCAAGGCGAGAGCTAAAGATTGTTGTGACAATCCTTGACTTGCCAATGGGCTCAAATAAAGAGAGAAGCATGCAGTGAGGTTGGCTTTTCGCTGGACAAATTCGTCAGTAGCTCATACTTTTTAGCACACAAGTTAGTCCATCATGGGCCACCTTCTAGTTCTTGCACCCCACCCACATTTTATTAGAAGCTTAGTACACCAATAACCCCTTACACTGTGACATATAAAGTTTAGATAAAGAGGAACGATTAAGTGTATCTTCTGAAGGTTGATAAAACAGAAACATTCAATGTTGTTACACATCATATAAAAGAATGCTTGAAGGGAAACTTGTTAGTGACCTTCCATTTCAGGTGTTTTTTAGCAGTTTCAAAGCCTTCCCAAAGCTTTTAATTACTCTTAAAATCTTAAAAGGGTCTTACATCCCGCCCCCTTGCTGCCCTGGCTTTTCATTGGCTCCTGTGCTCGCCACTTATTTTTCCTCCATTTATATTGGCTGTAGCATATTTTACTGCATTTACAAATGCTTATTTAGGGAGTGTGAAGCACTGTGCCTAGTGCTTTCCACATTCCTATCAGGCTGGAACAGTTCCACTCTTTGGCAGTTACTGATCGACCAGCCAGAGGGAGAGCCACAGATTTCTACTCGGATGAACTTCACCTAATAAACAAGTTATTCTTTATTACAAACTCTTTATTATTTAAGTATTTTTGTACTTACCACAATTTTGTCTTAAAGTTTTGCCTCTCTGCTTTTTCATATTGCGTGATACTTTAAATTTGGAGCTCTTTCTTTTCTGTCCCTATGCTTTTTTTCATAACGTTTTGCCTCTTTTTCAGCTTGTGTGATACTTTAAATTAACACATTTCTGTAGCCCAACTCATCACCTGTGAGATATTAAGTGATTTGGCCAGAATCCGAGGAGGATGCGCCACTGAGACTCGAACCAGGACCCCCAACTCAGTCAGCAGCTCTGGCCGCTGCTCTTCTCCTCTCCCTTGATGCTTGTCAGGGAGCTCTTTTCTGCGTCCTGGACGGTGATTGAATAATGTGCTCTCCCCTCATCGCCAACCCTTTTTCATCTTACCCCCCCATCTCGTCACATCTCTCACACCCTGCTTACTATTATATAGCTTGGCGCAGTGCTTCATATCAAGAACATTACACAGTGGATTGTTACTTTTCTTCCAGTGACGTATACAAGTGTCCGCTGGTATACTGGCAGTTTAGAACTGTTCTTAGTCGAGGTGAGGCCAAACCCTGCAGTTTGGCACACAGGAAAGAAGTGGCAGAGCACAGAGTCTGTGGGCTGCACCTACCTATGTGCACAGTAGGTGCCCGATCAGTCGACCGTTGTTTTACAGGGTCATGCTAGGCATAGTTTAAAAAAATAATAATATTGCAGCATTTGCTGACAACGCGAAATCCACAGCGTACCCCAAAAGTAGAAAGGAGGACAAGCCGTGTCATGTCACCACTGAGAACGGTACATTCACTCCGTCAAACCAGACCACACCGCGTTTGGAAAGAAATTGCAACTCCTATTTCCCAGTGGATGGTTTTTTTTCCTAACAAGGTGCTGCATCATTCGTTGGTGCTCTGAGGGCACTCGTTGCCCCAGAACTTCCTCCAACACCATCATTTTTTTGGCAGGAATTTATTCATATACACATTTAATGTCCATCGCTTCAACTATCCTGCATTCCCTGGATACAGCCAGTGCCTGCTGGGACCCTTTGGTACATGGGCACTTCTTCTCAGGGACAGAGTCCCTGCTGGGCGTTTTTAAGTTAGGCGTCATACTCCTCTGTTTGCTCATGTTTTTTGGCAACTCACCCCTGCTGCCTGTGTTGTATATTGATTCTTCTTGTAATATGGCCTGTTTTGCTGATCAAGGACAGATTGGAGGGAGTGCACTATCTTTTTCCTGTTTTGTCAGTCTAAGGGGAGTAGGTAGTGGTGATGCCTATTAGTTGTTTTAAGTGTTGTGTCTCACCTCACACTTCACTTTTACACTCTTTGCCCCAAAATGCTCTTTTGCCTTCATGAACTAAAATTAGTTCAAGTCGTCTTAGGCCTCCTTTCTGTTGTTATTATTTTTGTTGTTGTCCCCCATGCTTCAAGCTTTATTTTTATGTTTGTTTCATTTCTTTTCTGTAAAGGAGGAAGATGGGTTGTATATTGATTCTTCTTGTAATATGGCTGACAGTAGTCTTTAGCCCTTCCTTAGTGTTCCTACCTCCCTAGCTTCCCAGAATACATGTGAGTGTTCTAATCTGTACCAGAGTGTTCTACCAGTGTCAGTTGATGGTCTGGTCAGCTGGCGGGTTTTGTACTCAGCTGTGTCCTACAATAAATCTACATGTAATCAACTAGAAGTATCCTGTCATCTATCACCATCCTATTTACAACAGCCTGCTTTTCTTTGCACTCTAAAAACAGGCACATTGCTGACATGACGGTCATCACCCTCTGTGGGGGGCAGGCATTGCCCACAGCACTGCTTCGCAGCCAGGTGGCCCTGTGGTCTGCGCCGACTATGATAAACCCAAAGAGAAACATGCAAAAATAAACTTTTATTGTTAAGGTCTTCAAATTATTTCAGTACCCCCATCTTATATTTCTCACAGCATCTTGTATTTCATACAGTGTGCCTAACATTTATTTCATGAGGCCGCAATCAAGCAAAGTCTTGGATGCATTTTGTACAACTAAATTATATATTCCATTTCATATCAGTGACTTTGGTAGGACAATACTTCACTCCCTTGAGATAGGATTCTGTAACGCACCTCCAAGCCAACGAGACTGTCACTTTATATTGTGGACTAACCATAAATAAATATATTTATCACATCATACCTGTCTGTACTAATTAACTGCATGCTAAACAAGCATTGGTAATGCATTGGTCTCGCCTATGCGATTTAACATAAGCTGTTTTTTGTCCTAAGTTGTAGCTTAGTGAGCAGTTGTGCAATATAAGTTACTAAAACCGTAATGTTTTACAGGCCACTGCATTTTGATTTTCTTTAGCACTGTCAATATGTTGAGAGCTGTGTTCCTCCTATACACACTTTTACACAGATTCGCAATTATCATTGGCATAATCTTGTTGAATCATAGGAGCGCACAATATATTGCGTTTCTCCCTAAAAAAAGCATAACAATTTCAATAACTTGTATTGCACAGCACTTACTAAGCTACAACTTACAACAAAAAAAGCGTATTATTAATCCTATAGGCGAAGCCAATGCATTGTGAATGCTTGTTATAAATTGCAGTTTATAGTTGACCGTAGTGGGACTCATTGCTATCCTGATGGTCTGCAAAATAGCCAGATTGTCTTCAACTTTAAACATCTGATTTACGTCTGGTAAAGTACTCTCAAACTTTCTATTCCATAAAGACCTTCTTGTCCTCTCCCCATTTGTGCCTCCTATTTTCCATCCTTATGTGAGTTATTCACTCTTGATGCTGTGAGCCAAGCAGCATTTCTAAAGTGAATCAATGTGTGTTTAATTTCCAACCTGTTACTTTAATATTTGCTATTGTGTATTATTAACAAGATATGTGAATAATGGTTTAATTAGTGTGCTTGTGTCCTTGATGCACTGTTTCCTTACCCGAGGAAGGCTAATCAAATCCTCTGTCATTTCATTTCGTTGTTATGCAATCTCATTGTAGTTTGTGTGATAGTCAAGTGGTTATGCTAGAAGACAGCTTGAGATAATTATGTCCACGATTTGTCTTCATGTGACCCTTGTTTTGAATATAGAATGTGGTCTTTATTTTTCTTCCTTGACTTTTAACATGAAAACCTCAATTCATGTAATGATTCAGTTAGTGTCCTTTATATTCTCATGAGATGAGAATCTCAGTAAATCACATGGGGTATTTTATGCCAGAAAATATTTCTTTTAATGCACTTTATTACTTCTCCTGCCTGCTTACGTCAATACACCTATAAAAATTCTTGGCTCAAGCAGTGATGTGTGAAACTTTTGTTCAGGGTACATTTATACCTCAAAAGTAGTTTACTTAAGTTTTACAGGATGTTCTTCAATATTTCTACTGCTGTATTTGAAGAAGCCAGAGTATAAGGCACAAGGCGCACTTTTGCAATTGGTGGATGTGAAACTAGGTTGTTCAGATTCATACTTATTGACCTAATTTAGGAGTATATTCTGGTCTATTTTACATCAACATTTCCTGAATGTCACTGTTTTAGTGGTCAGCTAGATATGAAACGTGCATTGTGTTCCATAGCTTAAAGGCCCAGCTTAAACCAACTTTCTCTATAGCTTTGATGTCCTCATTCCTTATATGGTATTTAGCTATTGGTCCTTTAAAGTGCACCATTCATTAAGATATTTGTTATGTGCTTTTCTTGATAGAGCCAAGATCCTTGGATGCTACCAATTGTCTTATTGAAGAATGTTGTTAAACTGTGGACACAATTTAATTTCCATTTCCCTAATGTTACATGATATGTATTTTACTACCCGCAGATGTGTCATGGTAGGTTTTAGGTGTACAGCATCAGTTATGTGTTTTTTATGTTGCCCATTATATTTGAAGAATATGCTTTTGCTTGTACATTGTAGCTTGCATGGCACATAGTTCCAAACATTGAATCGGTCACGTTTTTGTGATTTTAGCTACCGTACAATAAAAAGCAAGTTTCTGAGTATTTCCAGATGCACATAAGGGAAGTATATCTTTTTTTTTGCAAAGCCTAAACTATCCGAAGTGTCTTAATCTTGTAGCAGTGCCAGAGGATTAAACATATAACTAGTTGTCAAGTGAGGCAGGGCGCTGCATCATTTAAGTTGCTGGAGATAGCAAACCACAATGGATTAAGACAAGCGTCAACAGTTTTAAACAGCAGGCTTGAAAGCAACTAGGCAAACGTTATGATTTGTGGAGCAGGGTGGTATGTTTTTAAAATTTGGAAAGGAATTGCATGCTATAGGGCAGCAATGAAATAATACAGGTTTATTGATCTTGGTGATCGAACATGACTATAAATCCTTGGTTTTCCTCGTCAGCTTTTCGAATTTTATTAAATTCCATAGGATAACAGTAAATTTTAGGTTAATTTAGTCAGTGAAAAAAGGTGATACAGCATCATACCATATATCTTCATCCAAAAACCTTTCTTATCCGCACTGAGGGGTGAGGAGAGTTGGTATTTCATGAAGCCATATCAACTAACCGTGCAAACCATTTGGTTATACAACGAGGACGAGGATTAAGAAGATTTATCACAAATTCAGAATGGGGATTTGGGGGGGTGGCCGACCAGCGGGAGGCTCGCCCCCCCCGGGGAAGTTTGGGGCACCAGGGGAGGGGGGGGGGAGGGGGGAGCTTGGCACCAGGGGCTCGCCGTAGCTGGCGTTTGTGGGCTGGTTGGGCGGTTTGGGCTCCTTTTGGGCTGGGATTCTATTTAAACGGCCATTTTGTGTCACCGCACACTGTTTGTGGTGCGGTGACACAGCAGCCAGGTCCTATGCATTTTTTGTGGCCCTCCCTCCCTCCCTGTGGACAGGTTTTTCTTTGGCCCTGGGGTTTTTCTGGGGTGGTGGGGAGTTTTTTGGACAGGGTTTCGAGGGGTTTTGTTGGTTGATGGTGCACTGGTTAGGGTTACAGTTGTGTTGTCGCTGGAACAGGTGCGTTGTTTGGGGCGCTGTCCTAAGGAGATAGGGTGGTTTTGCTGGAGGCCTGGGACTGTAGAGTAGCGGGGGTGGGGTCATGGAGGTCATTGGGGGCATTCAGTAGAGGGGCAGGTTGCTGAGCGGATGTTGTATTACAGTTGCAATGTTTGGGGTTACATTTAGGGGTGGGGGTGGGGGGGGGGGGGTCTGTCAGGAAGTTGTTATTTAGTGAGCAGTAGTTTTGTTCGGCACAGGCCAAGGGGGACTTGTTGTAGGTGCACCTGATTCCAATAAAGCGGCCTTTTTCACACACTTTTGGTTGTCTGTGTCAGTGATTTCCCCCCCCCCCCCCCCCCCCACTCACCTACTGGTGTGCCCCAATCAAGTGTAGATACACAACTCTTGGGTACAGAATAACAACAGGCAGGCCCTACCTACAGAAGAAATTGAGGCAGAACAATATTATTCAAACAAGCAGTTTGTTCACAGCAATAGAATAGATCAATAGAAGTATCTGATGCTCAGAGAGGAGTCACAACTTGTGTTGTCAATACATGGGTAAATCGAAATCACCTAAAGTAGAGTCCAACTAAAAGGATGGTCCTAAAAATCGAAAGTTCTCAAGTTCAGAAATTTCCATAAAGGAAATAAATACTAGCCAAGGAAAAAATAAGTAGGAAATCTGTCAACATTTTAGAAGCTCGGTCAAGAATCTTCTTGGGTCATGCAAGTAAGTATTAGCCTAAGACACACTCAGCAAAGAATCAAGAAAAACATAGAGATCTAAACGTATCAATGTCCAGGGAAGCTGCGGTAAGGGAACCTGAAGGGATCTGCAGGGATGTAAAAAAGGATCTGTTCTCCAATGGTGTGAACGCTGTGTTATAACGCACGAGACCTAATGGGCAACACTGCTTTGCACGCATCATCAGGGTCTAAGTTCTTTCTCCACTTCTCACGCTGTAGACTGCAAAAACGTTGGGAATGACATCTTCTCACACGCAAGCCAGGTTGAAACATTTCTGAATGGGCTTTTCATTTAACGTTCTGGCCCTCCATGTTCTTTATCGAGGTCTTCTTATCAGACTCATTCTCCATTTGTAGTACACTAATGTATCTATTCTACAACTAACAGTGCCTCTGAATACCTGCAAGAAGTGTCATGTTAGCAGCAAATGTAAACCAGCAATTATGCAGCATTAAGAAATATAGGCCTACATTGCCAACTTAAAGTATTAGCAAGAATGCACATTTAATATGCATGTGCACATTTCAACACCAACAAATATGAATGATCAGTATATTAGGTTCACGTTACATGAAGCATACAGTAAATCCTTTGAATAATCATGTGTAAGTGCAAATAAAGTTAAGATTGAGATCGTTAGCAAGTACAAATATTTAGGAATGTGGTTTTCAAATAATCTGTCTTGGAAAGAACACAGTGAATCCCGACTGGCAAAAGAACTCTCTTCTTTGGGGGCCTTAAGAAATTTGATAAACTATATGGTGACCCCTCCCTAAGACCGGTACTGGCCGCTTATCCGAGAATGATACGACCACAATTCCAGTACTGTGCATAAGTTGCCTGTATTAGTTGGAAATTCAATTGGGATCTTGAAGAGGAGAGGCATTGTAAAAGATTGCTTTCTCTCCTATATTCTACGGTGTTACAGGTGGTCAGGATAGAAATCGGCCTAATGTCATGTTCTTATTCAGCGTTTGCAGAGATAATAACATTCTGGGTAAGAATAGCTAGTGAAGAGCTTCTTAAAATGTCACTGCTATGTAAAAAAATTAATTATTTGAGTGAATTAAATTGGGCATGGTCAGTCAGAAGAAGAATCCTAAATCACTGCAAGAAGATAACAATAGCACAGGAGATCGATCGGATCAGGGTGAGTAAAACCGAGCTTAAAAGAATAACTAAACAGGTTGCTAGCGAAGAAGATATAAGCTACTTTAGGAATAAGAAATCAGTATCCCTTCTGATGAGATCGTGGATGAAGACCTTTCCTTATTTGGAGAATGTATACAATGAACAATTAAGACGATGCTTGTTAATATTTAGACTTGGGGTAAACCAGGTCCTAATCTCTGACCTGGTTAGGTTATTAAATGAGGATAACATTTGTAAATGCGGCCTTAATACGAAAGGTGATCTAAAGCATCTTTTAGTGGATTGTTGGTGGTTTTGTTTTTAGCCCAATGGAAGTCTCCATTGAAGCCAGTTTTACACAAATATGGTATTATGGAAAGGGGGCAAGCTGTTAATTTCTTTTTCGGCATGAGGTTTTTAGATGTAGCCTGTGCCTTAGGATGATTTTTATTGTCTCTGAATGAGGTTTTAGAAAAAAGTAGAACATTTTATTGCACTGTTGCACAGCGACATGTTGCTGTTTTAATTGGAGGCTTAGCTGGCTTTTAGCTGTTTTATTTTTACAATGAGTGAATCATGAGTTTTATCGTACCAATGTTATAAAGACTGCGGTGTAAAATAAACGTATGTTTGACTTACTGACATGTGTAAGCATGGCTAAGAACTACATTTAAACAGGCGCAGATGGGCCTGCCAAAGGCAAGCCTGTCTGCGCCAGACCGTGACCAGCGCCAGGATCCCTGCCCATTTTCCGGTCTGGCTCTGCCTTTTCAGGGTGAAACGCTGAGGGGTAAGCCATGGCAACATTGCACTAATCCAGTGAAGAGCTCAAAAACCTAAACAACAATTTGTGGGAAAAACCAACTATACTGGATGATATAGGAATTGCCAGCACACCAGGGAACTTTAGTTTAACAAACTCTGTTTCTTAATGTGATAATACCAACAGTTCTAAATTGTTAAAGGGTATCTATTTAAATGTCCGATCTATCCCAAAGCATGCTATTGAAATATGGAGCCTTCTGGATATGGAAAGACCAGACATCTTTTTGATAACGGAGTCTTGGTTCCACGAATATGCCGATGTGGTAAATGCCCCCACACCCCAGTATAACATAACTAGAGTAGATAGAAATGTTAGAAGAGGGGGAGGTCTTCCCATAGCCACAGTTGCAGTCCTGGAAATCACCCCTTTAGAATCTATGAGTTCAGAGGAACTTGAACTTGAACTTTGCATTTTTAGAATAGATGGGCGATGCAAGGGCATTTGGAGAGGAGCCTTAGTATATAGACCCCCTGGGCTGAGAGAGGATTTTACACATATTTTGCTTGAGGTAATTGCCCCTCATGTGCTCGCCGCGGAGAAATTCCTCTTAATAGGAGACTTTATGCAGAAATTCTATCAGACCCAGACACAAATAAATTGATCACCAGTATGGCCACTCTGGGGTTAGTCCAAATGGTGACGGGCCCCACACATTCTGCGGGTCATACTTTGCACCTGTTGTTTTCCAACTCTAACAACATCTTGGTTGAACCTTCACTTCCACTATTGTAGACAGACCACGGTCTACTGAAATTTACCATCCCAGTGCACACTATTAAAAATTAGATTGGAAAGGAAACTTTACGGAGAAGGTCTTGGGGGAAAGTCACTCCCTCTTCATTCTCGGCACACTTTAAGTTTCCCTTGGGGGAGTTTCCTCTCTCAGGCAATAAGGTCAGTATAGATCAGGCAGCCAACACCCTCGAGGATGCAATAACTACAACATTAAACAAGGTTGCCCCTCTCACTAAGGTTACACTTAAACCCAGTTCGGCACCTTCGGTTTAATGAACAACTAAAAACAGAAACACGTATGTAGGATTGCAGAACGGAAATGGCGTAAAAGTAAAAAGCCGCTGGATCATGATAAATATAAATGTATCACTCGCAGCTATATGGAAAATATTCTCCTAACCAAAAAAATGTTTCTCCTACACCAGATTGAAAAGGCAGCTAACTCCAACAAGGAACTCTATAAAATCTTAAAATAATTCTCGACTATCCCAGTTCAGACTGGTGCCCCTGTCTCTCAGGACTGGGTGGATTCACTCCCTGATTTATTTTGAGGACAAGATCTCTGTAATTCATTGTTCTTTTCCACCATCCGAATCTTTAACCACCCTGGACAAGGATGTAATCGAGCTGATCAGCCCTCCTTCACTGGTAGATTTTTCCCAGTTTAATTCAAAAGATGTGGAAACGGCCTTGCTGAAAATCAAATGTGGCTCAAAACTGGACCCAATGCCACCTCGCTTCTTCTCCACCATTTCCCCTTTGTTTCTTGACAACATCACTGACCTATTTAATAGATCACTGTTACAATCAACGGTCCCAATGACATGGACGGCCACCAGAGTCAGGCCAATCCTAAAAAATCCCTTCTGCAGACCCTAAAATTCTGGCCAACTATCACCCAATCTTGCTACTTCCCTATTTTGGGAAAGTGCTGGAGTCTTTAGTTAAAAGACCACTTGTAATCCATCTTGAAAGCAATGGCCTATTGGATACTTCACAGTCTGAATTAAAGGTCTGCGCATAGCACAGAAACAGCGTTGGTGGAAGCTGTGGACAACATCAGACTGGCTTTGGATAAGGGATAATCCTCTATCCTTTTACGCTAGACCGGTCAGCCACTTTCGACACCATCTCCCACAGCAATCTGGAACAACGGCTCTGGGAGATTGGTGTCAGAGGGAGGGCCTTGAAGTGGTTCCAGAGTTACCTAACCGATCGAACCACCACAGTTCAGATGGAAAATGTGGTCTCATGTAGTGGCCAGGGTGATCCGGTCATACGGCTGTGACGTAGTGTCACATGCTGACGACACTCAGATTCTGATCACCCTTGGTCCTGACCCCATGGACACAAAAACACGTTTTACTAATTCCATTTTGCATGTTGACAGTTGGATGAATACTAAACATCTGCAACTAAACGGTAACAAGGCCGAGGTGATACTCTTTGGGAAGGCACAAGAGTAATGGTCAAAAGACTGGTGGCCCCCCAAACTGGGTCCTTGTCCAAATCCTAGGCAGGCAGTGCGCAATCTTGGTGTTCTAATTGATGAACAACTGTTGATGAAGAACCAGGTAAACCAAATGATAGGCACCTGCTTTGGCGTCATGCGCAGTTTGCACAAAATCTTTAAATGAATCCCGACAGAAGCAAGAAAACCTTTAGTACAGGGACTCATCATCAGATGGATGGATTATGGGATCGCCTTGTTGAAACCAATAAATGAAGATCTGTTGTCCAGGCTACAGGTTCGGCAAAATACCGCGACCAGGCTAGTGCTGAGTCTTCGGTCTAGATCACCCTCAGCACCCAGCTTAAAACTCATTCACTGGCATCCTGTAAGGAAGAGAACCAGGTTCAAAACTCTGCCTAGCACACACGATTATGTACAGTAGGTGCCCCAGCTACTTGGCAAAGAGACTCAGCTGGTACCAGCCTCGCAGGCTATTAAGGTCCAGTAACACATTTCTCCTTACCCCTATTAGAGTCCGTACTACTAATAATGGCGGAAAATCTTTTTCTTTCTTGGCGCCCAATCTCTGGAACAAATTGTCCCTTCACCTAAGTACTGCAACTAATCACAACTGCTTCCATATGGAGCTAAAAACATATCAATTAAAACCAGTAAGATCTTCTCCCTAGCCGGAAAGTCCGAGTCGTCCACCAGCGCCATGAGACCTTTTGGTGATATGTGCGCTCAATAAATATTCTTGATTTGAAATATATGAAACATTAGTGCACACATTACATAAACTTTGTTGTTTTCAAGTGTAATCAGATTGTACATATGAGGATGGTCCTTATCCAGTTATCTAAACAGCAGACCTCATTCAGTGTATAAAGGCACACATTATGAAAGTCGAATTTCATCTTTATAGTGAGTACATAACTACTAAGTACGGGTGGTGTATTAATTCCTCGTGTAATATGGGTAAACACAGAGTACATTCACCAGTCCTACAGTTGATGCACTTAAGTAATAATGTCAAATGTAACACTTATTTTAATATCGTTTAAGAATCTCGTGCTAAATGCACATTTGTGTCATGTATTTGTTAGGACGTTGTGAAGTGTGAAGGATGGGCAGAGTTGTACTGCACCAAAGACTTGGATCATATATTTCGGAATTTCATTCAAACTTGTTCATTGTTAGTGTAATCCTTCAGTCAAATAATTTTACATCATGTATTCAGGGAAAAAACTAGGACACATTTGGAAAACGTACTGTGACATTTACTCACTTCTGAAGGTTAATGATGGATATTTGCTTGGCCTTGTTAGGAAACAGTTTCATAAAAACATAATATCATTTATGCGGTTTTTTTCTGTGCTTGTCCTTCTAAAAAAGCACTTGTCCTGAAGCAACAGTGGCTTTTGTAGTCAGTTCTGTCTATTTCCAGTCAGTTGCTTCTGCAGTCCCACTGGTCTAATACCTATTAGGAAGTGCAAACCTATTAGAAATAGGAAAGGGAAACGCTTGATTTGCTTCCTCATGGTCTCAAACGCTTTGGAGACCCAATCGCAGCCTGATTTACTTCACAAGTCATTGTGATTAAGTTCATTCAAGGCCAATCACATTTAACAAATACTTGTTCTCCATTAGAGTATGGAAACTATTGTTGATGGTATTGGTTCCCTATGGTTACTTCTCATAATTTGGCAAGTTCTAATATTTCTCTCACAAAGTTATTTTTGATCTTGTGTATATGTACTACTAACCTCAAGGCGCTTGAGTGGATATTCATGCATAAAAACACATCCTAGGGGAAATTCTTGCAATTACACGGAGAGGGAGGATGAGGATTATTTTCAGCAAAGATTTGTGGATTTTTGCTTTTCAAGTTATTGTACTGTTGGCACAGTTGATCACAAATAAAAAGTAACAATTGGGTAAGGTTCCAGGGTTTCAAGTTGGCGCTAACACAACAGTGCTATTAAAAAATGTTTTTTTAAAAGAGTTGTTGCAGAGTTGATTACTAAATTGATACCACACGCGCTCTGATTCACATGAAAAACAGGAAAATTGTCCTTTGAGCACCCAGTCAGGGTAGTGCATAGGGCAACACTATTGATTGCATTAGGAAAAAGTTTTAAATTAATGCAATTAAGTTTTCGGAACAAGGAACAATCAAAATGGGACTCTGCTCCACGTACAATGCAATCCATGCAAGCATTGGTAAAGCCAATACGTCTCGCTTATTACATGAACACAAGTCTTTGTTAATTGGTTGCTATGTGTCTGTGATATTGTGGGGTTTGCAAGTTTGTGAAGGCAAGAATGAGTCCATGGATGCTTGAGCGACAGAGTGCCAGTGTGATGAGTGAGTGGATGAGTGGGTACATGGTTTAAAACATCAATTCATTGGTCCATTGACTCATTTCAACCACTTCACAGAGCCACTCAAAGTACATGTGGTGGACATCTTAGATGACCAGAATTCCATCTATATCTAGTGAAGTTCACTGGCTGAGTCACTTAAATAATGAGCCATACAGGTTTTTTCCTTGTGGCTGGTTGCCAGGCCACTGGACATTCTGAATGCGGAATGTGCTCCTTATCACTCCTTTTAGCAATAGGGATCCTGCGTGCGCTCTGAATGTAAAATGAGTGGCCTAATGGGAGAGAGACAGAAGGCATTGAGCTCTCTAAATGAGACTTCAGTGGTTGAGTGGCTGAAAAAGAGCAGCACCTGATCTGCTGGGTGCTCTAAAAGGGAAATGAGCGACCCACAGCAGAGGCAGATAAGCCACCAATTTCTCTCCATAGGAGAAGCTCTGATCTAGGAGAATGAAGATGCCAATGACCATTCTTTAATACAAATTTGAAAATGACTCTATCATTGCTGAAAGTCCATCCAAGCAGTGGATGACGGGCATCAACCCAAAGGGACAAGTGACAGAATGGGGGTGAGCTAAAGATGCACTCTTTATATTGTTTACATCAGATTTAGCAGACAGCTGAACTTGCCTGTAGCTAGACCTAAAAAGTATTTGAATCTCTAGTTTATCTGTACTGTTATTATTGATCTATTAGTGGTTCTTGTTAAGTGCACTATATTAGTCTTTTGGTGCCGTAGAGAAATGTCATGATGCAGCAAGAGACGGCTGATTTGCTCTAAAATGCAATGTTATGAATTAAATCACAGGTTTTCAATGTTTTTCTGAGGTTTAGTTGGCCGTATTGCTTAGGAGATTCCTGTCTTTCAGCTTGTCTTCGGAAAGAGCAACCTTCAACGTACATACGTCTGTGCTCTGGAATATCCAATTTGAAATCTGTAAATGAATGTGGACAGCGTATGAAATGTTGAGGGTATATTGCTGGTCTTTTGGAGGTAGCTGTACTGTAATGTGCTCAGTGCCCCATACCATTGCTTCAGAGGATTGATCTACACGGTCATGGTGTAAGCCTGTTCAGTGAGTTGATTGCCGTAAAAAGGGGGATCAAACTTGCCTAATTTATAAAGTAAGTGGATTATAGCATTCTTTAGGTTGTGATGTGCATTTGATTGTTTGTGAAGAGCATGACATATAATATTCCCATATTCCGGTAGGGGTAAATAATATATATTGAGAATGGCTAAAGGAAATGGAAGACGCTCTTTAGTAATCTCAGTTCGTGAAAGTTGCATCAAATTACAATGATTTTAGTGTCCAGTTTCAGATTTGAGCTAGATGTTGATGTCTAATCACCAGTAGTTTTTAAGAGACCAGAGCCATGCATCCCAGAGTCTACTCACAGAGATCAAAATCAGGAATTAATAAAACTCAACATCAGCCTCGGGCATCAAGGAGAAAAATTGTACATGTAGCGATTCCAGAAGGAGCTATCCAAGCTTGGCAAAAAGTTATTTTCCTTGTGAATTTTAAAAAGAGATTTTCATGGATTAAAAAATAGGGATGTGAAGAAACCGCATTGTACTGAAGAAGGTTTGGAAGGTAGAGAAGAAAAAGAGGAAAGACTTAAAGAGTATAGAGATACTTTATAAAAGTAAATACTTTGTATCACTTGAAGGTGCTTGGCGCAATTTGCAGTTGCTCTGCTCCAAAGTCTAAGAACATTGTTTTAAGAACAGGGTTTGGCGTTTGAACGTCTACATTCCCGAGCACTGGAGCAAACATATCTTTTAACACTGGCGCCCATTTTTTGTATCGCCCTGTCCCTGTGTTCTCAATTTTTGCAGCGAAGTTGAACAAAATATCAAAAGTGTTAAAAGATTGTCAGAAACTAGAAGCATATTTCTTTAACTGTAGATTAAGGTTCCTGGAGTCTAAAAAAGGGCCTATAAAGTACAATGCCTGAGTACAGTAGAAATCAGAAGTGCAGAGAACCTACAAATTCAGGAGGCACAATGTCAGGCGTTGGCCTTGTATACGTGTATAAGACAAACAAATAAATTATACAAATCTAAGTTTGAATGAGGTCTTTCTCAAGTGACAAGTCCTAAGCAATGCCATATAAGGTAGAAGTGATTGGCCATTCTCCAAGGTGATGGATTTTAGTATCTGACATGTTTCTTAACATACTGTGCATCATTTGTTGTACATTTCCCTGAATGTTAAAAAGCAAAACATAAGTTCTCCGAAGTAGCTCCAGATCAATGCATAACTTTGCACTATTTCGCATGGATGTTTCTTAGAAGCACTGAATGTGCACTGCTATTTTAAAAAAAACTAGTTTTGCAATAAAACTTCAATTCCTTTCCTAATAAGGTTGTTCTAGTCCTGAGCAATCACTCCATTTTCAGTTAATATGTTATAACTGTATTTGGCTGAGCAACGAGAGAACTATTTTAACAAAATGCCAAATTGTCAGCTGTTTTGAATCTATTTCTGGAATGCAGGCACACATATTGCATAATGTGAACGTATGATTGTAAGTCCTTTTTTTTTAATATCTTAGGTTCCTCTTCTCCTGGCGTCCACATGGAGTCTTCGCAGAGACTGTAATCCGTCTCCTTTGGGGCATATTTGCAGAAACTCATATGTAGCTAGTGATCGACTGGTAAGTAGATATTTCCTTTAAGCTGTTTTACATCATTATATGCACCACTGGTGTGCTTTTACGGTATTTAGTTTGCTTCATGAAGCTCTTTACTTGCACACTGAAGAACATTGATTATTGTGCATGATTGGTACAAAAAAAAAGAAAATGATTGTACGTTTTATTTTATGGTTACTACAGTAAGAAATCAAACAGTCTATGGTTGCCTCTTGTTTTGCATGGACTTGCATAGTGACTGACTTTTTTTTAGTCGTGCTCTGATTTTATGGGCACTTGCCTATAAGGCGCATGCTTTTAGACCTGTGCACAGCAGTTCCACCCGGTTTATTCATAGTCGCCTTCAGTTGTGCGGTCCTTGCATGTTTAGCTCTTCACTTCCTGCAGGCGCCTCCCTTTGAATGGCTACACAGTGGGGGCCATGGATTTTCAGTACTGGACAGTGAAGAAGCACAGGTCTCAATCACACTAATGCAAGCAAGTAAATTGGGCCCCAGCCCTGGTGTGGTTAACAAAATAGCCACTAATTGGGGTGGAGTGAGCCTCTCACAATTCTGGGCACTGGTGTCCCTGCATCTGCCCCACTGTTGGTAGCTACGCCCTTGGTGCTGGCTTCTTTCTTCTGTACCATAACAGTTGTGTTGCATTTTACAACACTGGTAGAAACGTTCCATTTTTCCTCTCCAGTTCTCTAAAATGTCACTTTAACTCCAGATTCCTCTCACAGGTGCTGGGATTAAATCCTAATGGGTGTTTGGGCACTAGATGCATCTAACGGAAAATAAACACACAACATATGGATGCATTTTTGTTTTGGGGCTTTGCACCCGACAGCATTTAGGAAAAAGCATTTGAAAAGTAATGTGTGTTTATATTACTAGGAATATCATAGTGAATAGCCCGTGTAGGTAGTTGGACCCTACCACCTTTTTCACAGTCCTGCAAATGTTCCTCTCTGGAGACCACCTTTTTAACCCTGAGGTATCACAAAGTACTCTAGTACATCTATAGCCATGAAGTTTGTTAATGTCAGTTAGGTTCTGTCAACTTTTACACCATTTTCTACCTATTCTTTTTTTGTAAACCTTAATTATTATTGATTTTTATCATAGTATCAAACCTAACCAGATACACGCACATTTGCCATTAGTCATTGCACTCCTAAGACACTTTTCTGAGTATGTATGCATTAAATCAGTTGCGACCAACCCCCCACCCCCACCACCACACACACTCTCATCCCCCTCTTCATTACTCCACTTCCATTGTTCAGTGTGTCATTTCTGGCACCCCGTCTCCCAATCCCCCAACTCAAGAAAATTGGACCTAGTTTACCTCTCCGCCACTTCCATTTATGTGTCCCACCTCTTCTGTATCTTACAGCTCTTTTGAGGGTATCCCATGGCCTCATATTTTAGGAGCTCAAGGATTCGACTTGTCCAAGAACAACTCAGTGCTTTGAAAACTAGTCGAGTGAGTTGATGGGTGGATGAGTAGGTTCATGGGTCAATGCCTGCATTAATTAAGGATTGCATGAATTGATTAATGAGAGAATGCATGGATGGATATGCAATTGGGGATTGTTAGAAATATTTCCGTAGCCTTAGGCATGGCTGGTAAGCAACAAAAAGATGTAATGGTCCTCAGTCCCTCAGCCACTGGAATATTGTAGCCATGCTCAGCTTTACTTGCATGTAAATGGCAGTGTATGCAAATGAAAACAAGAATTGCCAGTGTGATACCAGGGCCATTATTATGACAGAATATGTACCAGCATGTTATGGATGCCATGAATAGATATTATCGTCTGGTGCAGCATTATGTCAGAGGTGTGTAGGATCATGCCATTGATGTCTTCAGTATGCCTAGAATTACAGCTATTATGCCAGTGCCAATTTTGTACTACTAGTGGGCACTATTATGCCATTGGTCCTCAAATAATGCAAAACGTACCATGCTTATGCGAAGAATGGACATCATTATTCCAAGACCAGTATTTTGCAAAACATGGATACCAATATGCTACTCAGTATGCAAAGAAATTACCACTGTTTTTCTACGATCGTTATTATGCTAAGACTGGTCACCATTCTGCTACGGATGCTTACTTTATCAATAATCATTAAGTCAGAGGCCATGTGTAGCCTGGTATGGTGAATTATGCCTAAATGTGATGAGAAAAGGATTGGCTGTTTGCTCCAAATGTGTTGTAAAAGATATTAATTGTGGTTTTAGTTCGGAGGAGCGTTATAATGTGAACACGACTGTGACTCATAACTTCCTTTTCAAGTTAAGCCCCAATGCTCGAGCAAATCACCATGTCAAAATACGGATTCACTATCAAACGTAAAGAATAAAAGTTAGAAATAGCGTAGAACACTGTACTACAGTCACCTTGGCATTTCAAGGAACTGGTTGGGCATCTAAGAAAGTGTGGTGCTCCACCAATGGCTCTTTGATGTGGCTAAGTAGATTGGCAGACAGCAAGCAATAAGGGTCAATTGGCATGGATACTTCAGTTTCCTGCTTTTTTTGCCCACCCTGTGTGCTATTTAGGGGCTGGCTGGCTGTCGGTTGTCCACTGTATGGCTTCCCCACCTCTAATTCCTCTGCATCCATGGAAGTCCTTCAAGATTTGTTTACTTGATACTTGCATGTATGGTATAAATCACCATTTGTAAATGTGTGCTAATTAATGCTAAGGTAACTTTGGGATTGCTTCAATTGCACTTGGTTCACTGTGTTTTGATCTGTTTTCTATTACAATTTTCAGCAAAGTTAGGCCTGGTCATAGAGATACAGCTCAGATCCTGAGGCACAGCAAACCAGGGACTCTGTCTGGGCATACACTTTTCCACATCAAACACACAAAAGGCAATTGGAGAAATGCTTGTAAATAGTCAAAACAATTGGCAGCCACTCTGGGTAGAATGTGGCAATACTTATTTGCCCATTATACAGAAACTCCAGAAAGAGGCCCACATTATACCAATCATTACTGACCCTGCTTCTCAATGAAACTGATCAAGTACATGGACAACTCCACACCTTGTAAGGTCTCATCAGTGAGGAATAACTTGGACCCAGATACACAGCAAGCAATGGCCCATGTGTGTGCATAACCGTGTCCACTTAAGGGATTAATTCAAATGCACAAAAGGTGATAGGAGAAATGCTTGCAAATAGCCTGCAACAATGGCAATTACTCTCTCCCCTGATATGAGCATTACATTTGGCACATACTTGAGTTAAAAGCAGATTGGACATGGATGGAAGACCTTTTGTCTTTCCTCCTTTCATAATATGGTTTTTGTTGTGCCATTGCCAACTGACATGTTAGCACCACTAAGGAAAACTTAGGTAGAGGTTTCAAAAAGAGCATTCTCTACTAATGTAAGTTATGGACTGCTTCGCATATCCCTACCTTATGATTTCCTGCCGTTCTGAAAATGAATATTTCCAAAGCTACGACTGAGGTTTGTGGCCCGCCTACATTGTGTGTGAGTTTTCTTGTTTCTGGTTTATTTTAGAAGTTTGTTTTTCTTTTTAAGCCCACTTGGCCCATCTTCAGCAGTGATTGTGGCTGAAAAAGGGCATCTAGACTACTGGCTTTTATGGTGCCTCATAAAGGCTAGGAGGTGTGGAAAAAATCAGTCATGGCAAGCTAATATTGCTTCAGAAGTACATGACCACAAAGGCCCAATGCGCATAACTGCATTTGCTTCTTTTCAGGCCAAGGAGTGCCGATATTGCAGTGCCCACGGCCCTTGACCCCTTCCCCCATTGCTTCCCTACATGTTCTAATGGTAATGCTGCTGCCAAAACCATCTTGCAGAATAAGCTGAAATGAATGGGAATGGGGTGGGCAGGTCCTATATGGTGGCATATTGATCTATTCTGAATTCAAGGTGACTTTCATTGTCCTTTTTTAGGTCTCACTAGAGTCCAGCGCATGCGCTGATCTAGCGATACATTTAGTAAGCGGCTTTTTCAAGTGCTGCTAAGCCGGCCACCAGCTTGCTATAACGCGCGCAAGAGTGCGCGGTTGCTGATCTCTTTCCCTTTCTCGCACGCACGCGCACACAACTCCCGCGATCACTTTTACTTTTGCTGCCGCGCAGCCATGTCAGTTTCACGGCTGCGCGGCCATTGCTTGTTTATATAACAACAACTCGACCCAAAGGTATTGGAGCGCTCTACATGGCCACCAGTTATATTACACAAGGGCCCCATCCGCTCTCATTTATTTTGGTATGATATTAGCTTTGTATTTAGAGTAACGGTGAGTGTGACGTTTCATTTGAAATGCTGGCTGGTCATCCATTCGTTAGGTGGGTGCATGAACCTATTTTTTTTACAACATGAGGCCCACCTGCTTCTCGCTGGCCTCCCCTCCCTTTCCTGACAGCCATGTGTTTGTGGTGTTCACAGCAGCCGTTTGTCTGACAGTGGCTGATTGATGCAGAGGCTGGGAGCAAACAGCTGCTCAATTGATGATTCCTAGAGCACAGTAAAGTATAGAATCTTTATTTGCTAGTAGATGTGCTCTCTGGACATCGATGACATTTTGGTGTTGTTAAATTTTAAAATGCGCGTATGTGAGCGTAGCTGGAAGCTTATCTGTGTTGCCAACGCGCCCCAGTTATTCCTGGGTTCACAGTGCTGCTGCCACAGTTATGACACTTGATGAAGACATCATTTGTGGCGCATAGTAATTCTCAAGGTTTGTTGATCGACTTGCACATCCCTAGCACGTTTGTCTTTTTTTCAGTTTAACTGCTTATTTTCTTGGTATGTGCTTCAATTTGTTTAGATGGTCGTCTTTTGCTTTTGTGCAGGGGCTGCTTTGCGTGTGCTTTATTTTCCAAGCATCTTGCTTCATATCAAATTGGCTTTTCTTTTCCTTAAAACATGCACGGTGTTCTTCTTTTCACACTTGAAGCAATCGCAAGCTGCATGAACCGTGGTATCTGGCGAGTGCATTGTATAGTATTAATTTAAATTAAATCCTTTATTCATTCCTGAGGCTCGTCTTATGTGCGGGTGGTGAAGTGCTGGCATTTTACACGCCTTTCCGAATTGCACCAGATTTAATATTGGATATGTACTTGCTTTGATACAGTGGATCATGATGTGCCACTGCACCCTTTCCCGCCATCAAAGAAGTAGATGGGGCTATTCTGGCAGATCATAATGTACAAACATTTAATCATGCATATGGACATTTCGAAGTTCTCCCCAGTTTTCTGGGCCAAACAGATGGACCCTATTGTGCATATACCATTGATAATGGCTGTATAATCGATTGGGGGAATGTTCTTGCATTCACCAGCTATTGAAACAAGCATTGTAAAGCCAATAGGCCTTACCTTCATGTTTGCTAGTGCTTTTTACCAATGCTGTTCAACAGTGGCAAAAGAGAAACAAGCATTGGCATAGCCAATAGGTCTCGCTTTTGTGACCGTATAAGTATTCAGTTATGCAGCACAATATCCTTGGTGCAACAACATCAACTGTTGCATGGCTAACTACTTATAAGGTCCCAAATGCGAGACCTATTGGCTATGCGAATGCCTGTTCTTCTTTGGGATATATGCAAAGCTGTGCGTGTGTGCATGTCTGTGAGAGAAACAAATTCCTCAGATGGCATTTGGTTGGAGACTGTCCAGGTTCAATGAGGCACTGTAAAACCACCAGAAAAACACTATATGGAATCCACCAAGAAACAAGAGGGGCCCTTACCCCCGGAGGCAGTATAACTACACCCATAAAACATTCTATGGAATCAACCCGTGAGCCCAGAGTTAAAATATGGAGTTCATCCATTAATTGCTGAGGTGATCTTGCAGGTCATCATGAAATGTGTTAATGCAAGGGATATGCAAGGGCCTAAATTGATTATAGCAATTCACAAATTATTCACATCATTATGAAAATTTCACTATTTGGTTCTGCTTCTGCCAGCGAGTTTAATTTCAGCTGTTTGTGGCAATGCTCCTTGAGTTGACGCTTTATTAGAGATTAAGGGTTAGAATTCTTTGTAGTTATGGTTTGGCTTAGATGATATTGAAGGAGACGCATCAAGTGTGCCAAGTACTGTTTCCATAGTGAGATACGGTACCATGCTTATAGAATGGAACTGTAAAGGCCTTAGTTTGTTTAGCTTTCTAATCTGGCAAATTGATAGAATGAATGATCTTTCACAAGTGCTCTTCAATGTGTTTAACTATATTTGCTCTTATTTTCCTAAATGCTGGAAAAACTATCATTTTGAATTAGAACCTGCTTTAAAAAAATAGCTTTATTGACATTTCAGTATGATGTACCAGCAGGCAGTGGAGTAATGATAGAAAGGATTGGAGTAGGGCGGCTCAATAAGTACATATAAATGAGAACTGACAGTAAGCACACTGTATAGGTATATATCAGATATTTTAGCAGTATTCAGAGCGGTGTACTGTGATAAATGGTATTGCAAAAACGACTAATTAGCGATGACCCAACAATTAAACTCAACTAATGGGCTTTGGTGAGGGGGGGGGGGGAGTAGCCGACCTTGTGAGCTGTGCCTCTGGGTTTTTTGGCATATTGGGTCAATCCAGGCTCTATTTTGGCTGGTGGGTATTTGGCCAACCATTTTATGTGCATCGGCCACCATTTTAAGGTAGAATGGCACGGTGACCCCTTTTTTGTAGATTAAGGAATTTTCATTGCCAGTTT
This sequence comes from Lissotriton vulgaris, assembly GCF_964263255.1. Taxonomy (NCBI): domain Eukaryota; kingdom Metazoa; phylum Chordata; class Amphibia; order Caudata; family Salamandridae; genus Lissotriton; species Lissotriton vulgaris. The sequence continues at coordinate 1,261,670,828 of NC_141696.1, read as the reverse complement.
AATTCGGGGCTTCTGCAAAAAAATGATGTCGAACAGGAATTGATCTGGATAATAGGACATTCATTTGTAAAATGGGTGGGACAGTATGAAGTGCAGAAGGGGCAAGGTGCCAATCTTGGGCTCAATCGGTAACTGTATAAAGTTACTTGGCATGGAAAAGGTGGTATGCAGTGGCACAAATTATTGCTATGTCTGAATAAGTTGATGAGAAGGCACATATGTCCAGACATTTTGATGCTACGCTTTGGGGCAAAAGACATGGTAGTGAAGAAAGGCCCATCATCATAGAAGGAGATGAAGAGGGACCACTAAGAGATTGGGCAAGCACTTTCATGATATTTTTGGAATGTATACCCAGGAGACCGTGGAGGGACGAGGACAGGCCTGCAGCCATTGATAAGGCCTGGCACAAGATCAATAGGGGCATGCTAATTTTCTTTAAGTAAGAGGGTTTTGGCTGATTGGAGCATCCAGAATTGAGATCTGATGCTCCGTAATTTTTTAGAGGAGATTGGGTTCACTTAACTAACTATGGAATGGAGCTATACATAATGCAAGTCAAGGAGGCTCTGGAAGAACCACTCCATGATAGTTGGGAACAAAGGGTTTGTTAAGGTGGGTCTGAAAGTTGAGGCCTTTCTGAGTGGTGGCTCGCTGGTTCATTGCCATGTTCATAGATTAAGATATTATTGTGAACATAGGGGAATCAGGACATTGAGGGGGTGGCAATAAAGTTACACATTGGAGGAAGTTAAAAGTTAAGGTTTATGATACTTAGATAGTTAGGGAGTTAATAGACGTAGGTTAAAGTGGAAGGGAGTAAAGGTCAACAGTTTAATAACAGGATAGGCGTTTCAAGGTGCAGGTTTAAATGTAAGGGAGAGGGGCATAATTAAGGGATTGGGTATTGTCGTAGGTAACATGGTTGTATAGTGAGGTTTAGTTTGGTAAGTCCAAGGCTTAGGGTGAAAATATGTCATGTGCACATGTTTTCAAAAAAGCGGCCTTTTTCATACACTAAAACTGCGAGATTGTGATCTGTGTTGCCCCTATATGTCAAACTGAATGTGTAAACGGTTGTCGCAGCAGGCGAGGAAGCTTGAAACCCATTTTGCCACTTAAGGCGCTGTTTGAGGTTTTTACAATCAAACAACAGGAGAGTAAGGGTATAAGTGTTCACTCTCTTACCCCTAATATTATTATTAATAAACAACAAAAGAGTGAAACAACGCTAAGACACCTCAAAGGATCATGTGAGGGACAGGCTGTTTGATGTTTGCCAGGACATGGCGGTCTGGCCAATCCTTCAGTGTGGGACATTTTGGTCTCGGAGAGGATCAAGTGTAAATGTGTGAGGATTCATGTGAATCCAGAGGCAAGTCATTTAGTTATCCAAGGAATGTTCAGTGCATACTAGACTGTGTACAGAATCAAGTAAAGTATATGTGAATAAGAACCACAGCAACGTCCCAACAGATTACGGAGATAATGCATAGTCCTTGGCAGTAGTTAATTTGTAAAAAGTAACAAACCGAAAAGAAAAAAAAGTCCTGGGGCTCTCGTCAGGAGGCAGCTTGCACTAACCCTTTTCTCTTGTAAGCACTGCCTAAAACAGAAGCATGAAAGGGGGAAGAGGCTGTGGCGTAATGGCCAGAGCTGCCGACTTCTGAGCTGGGGAACCAGGTTCGAGTCTCTGCGTCTGCTCAACATCTTGTGATTCTGGGCAAATCATTTAATCTCCCAGTGCCTAAAACGCCAGTGGTGATGAGTAAGTGCTGGTGCTGAGCACCGGAAACCACCGGCTCAAGTTAAGCACTGGTCCTTGGGATAACTAGAAACTGCTTAGGGTGCGAAAACCCCTATGCTTCAGCGGGATGTGCGGCACCTGGAAAGATGATGGTGTGTGTACAGGGAACAAGAAAAATAGGCCTGGGCACCAAAATAAAAGTGTCCCTTATTATGTAGAAAGTTTAAAAAGTGGCTCATTTTGCCAAAATGAGGCCGTTTTGAATTTGCAAAGAAACGCCCTAGAAGTGTTTTGTAAGGTAAGGAAGACTCCATGGGTTTGCGTTTGTTAAAGACAAGGTTTGATTTAATAACATGTAAATTAAAAGCAAAAAGCGGTCCAGCAGAACATAAAACGGGCTCAGCACCATCCAAAAAATCCGCCCACTCACTAACCTTTCAGACCAGCCCATTGGGCACTGTCTGATTGCCCTATAGGCCAATCCGGCACTGTGAGTGTGCTTGTATGTTTAAACTTGTGAAGAGTTAGCATTGTTGCTGTGCTGCACTTGTTTTATGTACGTGGGGTAAGCTTGCATTGTTGCACATGCAGAGAGGGAAGCTTCCATGCTGCTTCAAGTATTTCACCTGTTCACCCTTTGTCATTTGTGCTGGTTCGTTCTGTGTTTTTGTGGTAGCTACTCTGCTGCTACCTGTGGTCTTACTGTACCTTAAAGTGAAGCCAACGCTGCCTGTGCTGCCTCTGTTCTCAGTGCCGGAGGGAGAGTGGATGAATGAAGTGTAGGGTTACCACGTGACCCCATGCCATGGGAACACGGCTCTCCAGCTTTGGACGTGTTGCTGTTTTCAGGTGTGATAGACCCATGAGTTCAAATAAGGAGGTTCTAGAGTGCATTGATGTGGCAAGCGAAAGGATGGGACTGGAACCAAGGTAGATTTGTAACATGGAGTCCAATGGTCACTCGATGCTTGCACTTTCAATGCCTGCTTTGAACCAGTTGTGTCATTGGTCTTCAAGGACCGTATTCTGCTGCAACCAGTCCTGGTCTGTTGTATTGTCGTAAAGTGTTGCACTGCTGCTGCCGCTGTTGTATAGACCGGCTGAGGGGCGTGTGGGGATGAAGGCCATAGGCATGGGAGATGAGTCTTGGAGGCAAGGCTTGCACATGGATGATTGTGCTGTGCCTGTTCTTTTCTTGCAAGAGACCTCCTGGTGCCCTTACTGTACTGGCTGCTTTTGGTTGATGAACGGTCCCGCTGCAGTTGCAGATTCTGTATCTGTCCTTTTCATGAATAGTGTGTTCTGATACAGTGCAGGAAGAACCTGTTGCTTGCCTGTACAAAGTGTTTTCGCTGTGTCTACCTGTGCTGTAGCTGTGCTCTGCATGGGTGAATTATGTACTGCTTCTGTGGATGATGGGCCTCTGTGGTGAATCGGGGAAACTTGTACTGTTTGTACTGTTGAATTTGTTGTAAAGAAGCTTAAGTGGTCCCTTTCACTATCCCAAATCTAAAATAGTTGGCTTTGTCGGAGCTTGTTTGCATTTGTACTCTACCTACTGTTCATCTTCTCAGTGTAGCTTCTAAAACGTCTTCTTTTAATTCTTCAAAGATCTTTTTTTAAATATGTATATTGTATCATTTTTAGGTCTCGCCTGTCAATGCGCATGCGCATCGAGCAAGCGAGACTATGGGGGCTTATCCACTCTTTGTCCAACCTGCAAGGAATCGTGGCGATTCCTTGCAGTGCCCTTGACGTTTAAGCTCAATGCGCATGCGCATTGAGCTTAAAAGCGCGTGCACATGCCCCCAGCCGCCTGCCTTGCCTACTCTCCCGCCCACTCACTTCTTGATTGCACGGCCGCTAGGCCGTGCCTCCCCTACTCTCCTCCTCCTACTCTCCTCCCCTCGCAATCTGTTCCCGCACTCCTCCCACACCCCCGCTCCGCCCCCTCCCCTGCCTGCCATGTCGCGTCGCATTTCTCCTCCCCCCTCCTCCCTCCCCCCAGCCGCCTGCCTTGCCTACTCTCCCGCCCCCTCACTTCTTGATTGCACGGCCGCTAGGCCGTGCCTCCCCTACTCTCCTCCTCCTACTCTCCTCCCCCCTCCCCTTATCTGGCCTTCCCTCCGTCTGTTCCCTCTCCCCGCTCCGCCCCCTCCCCTGCCCGCCGTCTGTTCGAGACAATCATGAAACCAGATGCTTTGATGCAGACTTCACTGCTTTTAGTGGAGCTACTCCGCCCCCTCCCCTGCCCGCCGTCTGTTCGAGACAATCATGAAACCAGATGCTTTGATGCAGACTTCACTGCTTTTAGTGGAGCTACTGACGGATAAACGGCTTCAGGGCGCACTGTCACTCAACAGTTGTGGCAACTTATGCAATTGTGCATGAAAAGCTGCTTGTTTACTTAGTGTGCGGAATTGTAGTGCCTAGAAGCACAAGGCCAAGACCTGAGTGGATGTGCTGAGCCGCTCCTTCTGCACAGAGAAGGAGTTCCCTGCGGCTCACACCAGTGTTTATCCGTACGGGCAGCAGCTTCCTGGCGCTGTGGATCAAGGAACAGACCATTATTTCTTTGAAGTCGTGGAATGTGCTGTGACATCACCGTCTGTCGCAGACCTGTGTTTGGTTGTCTCTCGCTTCAAGGCCAAGGCTGTGCTTGGACTTGCCTTCTTTACCTCCAGACTCATGAATCAGGGATTCACCCAGACCAAGCCCCGTTCTTTCCACAAGGCACTCGTGGATTACACCTCCTCCGACGTGCTTCAAGAGTTATACTTAACTTTTCAGCCACACACACTCGCCCAAATACAGGTCGGTACCCACAGATTGAATATGTGGGTCAATGAGGCAATGCCACCTCAGTCTGTTTTTACATGGGCTGGTTTGGGGTTTCGGAGCATATCCTTGGTTCAGTTTGCATTGACCAGTATCCAGCTGGTGTTGGGGGTTTGTATTTAGCACGGCAATGGCAGCGCCCATCAGTTGTGTGATCCCCTTTCAGGGCTGCCCCTTTAACAGGATCTTTTAACTAAATGGACTGAAGATCTGAACTTGGATACACAGCACATTCACTGTGCCCAGTATTCCCTTTTGGGTAAGCCGGGGCCTGGGTTCGACCTCGGGGTCACAGGTTCAAATCCCAGCAGGGCCACTCAGCCTTTCATCCTTCTGATGTCGATAAAGTGAGTACCATTGGACTGGGTATCAATAAACATATGTTATTCAGTGCCAGAATACATGCCTGCGTGAACGTGCGCTTTACACTTTAAGTTAAGTGCTTGGATTTGACCAGACTCTTTGCATAACAACACCTCTCACACCCTCACTCACCCTCACACACACTCACGCAACGTCACACACCCGAAGCCTCACACCCCCTCACTCACACTCACCCTCACACCCCCTAACGCTCACACCCCCTAACCCTCACCCCCTCACTCTCACTCTGACCCTCACCCCTCACCCCCTCACCCTCACCCCCTCACCCTCACTCACCCTCAACCCCTCACCCTCACACCCTCAACCCTTCACCCTCAACCTCTCACTCACCCTCACTCACCCTCACTCACCCTCAACACCTCAGCCTCACCCTCACTCACCCTCACTCACCCTCAACCCCTCACACTCACTCACCCTCAACCCCTCACACTCACCCTCACTCACCCTCAACTCCTCACCCTCACTCACCCTCTCACCCTCACCCTCACTCACCCTCACCCACTCACCCTCCCTCAACCACTCACCCTCAACCCCTCACCCTCACCCTCAAACCTTCACACTCAACCCCTCTCACCCTCACTCTCACTCATCCTCACTCAGCCTCAACTACTCTCACTCACCCTCAACCCCTCACCCTAACTCACCCTCACTCACCCTCAACACCTCACTCACCCTCACCCACCCTCAACACCTCACCCTCAACCTCAACCCCTCACTCACCCTCACTCTCACTCACCCTCAACCCCTCACCCTCACTCACCCTCAACCCCTCACCCTCACTCACCCTCACACACCCTCACCCTCACTCACCCTCAACCCCTCACCCTCACACAGTGCAATAGGTCTCAGACCATTTCAGTTAGAGCTTTAAGAAATGTTTATGGCTTTTTTTATTTGTAATTCTTTAGCATTGGCTACAGGAAACAAAAATGCTAAACATTTACAAAAAAAACCCATAAACAATTCTAAAAGCACTAACTCTAATGGTGCGAGACCTATTGCATTTCCAATGCTTGTTGTTGTTGTTATTCTCTGGTGTATTTTTTGGTTTGACAGAAAAGAAATGTCCTTTAGTGAGTAGGACATCAACGGTTGATTGATTTAAGGAGTTGGTGTTTCAAATATTGTTAAGGTGTTTGGAATGTCGTGCCACCTTCTTGTTTTTTGGATTTTACATTGACAAATATATTTTTACTTGGTAGCTGTGTGACAGATACAATTGACCCACGTTGCGGGACTGATACTCCTTACTAATGACCGCAAATTATTTTGAGCTGTGGATGAAACGTCCCTCATTTGTTTCTACTTTGTGGTCTTGCCAATTGGGGTTGGCAACTGATTGCATGAATATTGCACTTCGTCAAATGATATAATAAGAGAGTTCTGCATATTTAGCAGAAAACAAAGATTAAGCATTTAGGCCAAGATGCATCAAGCTAAAAACCGCTCGCAAAGGGGCAGATTCTCAGAATCTGCCCCTTTGCGACCGGTATTTTTGCATTTGGGATGCATCATCCCAAATGCAAAAATCGCAATTTAAGAAATCACAATTTGCGATGACTTAAATTGCTGTTGCATTTAAGGACTCTCAAATTGAGATTCCTTAAATGCAATGCATTAAAGTAAAAACGTTTGCGATTTCGTTATTAGGGGAGCAAATTACCATGAAGTTGAACTTCATGGTAATTTGCAAAAACTTTCAAATGTCCATTTTACACACAAACATGCCCTTAGGGCATGTGTGTGTGCAAGATGTACCCATATGCAGATTTCAGGGGTGCAACAGGGTGTCCTTTGGACACCCTGGCACCCTTGAAATTGCAATCTCTATTTGAGATTCTCTAACTGAGAATCGCAAATTGAGATTGTCTTCCCATTCATTCCTATGGGCCTACAAAATGGATGCTTGATGCATCTAGGGGTTAGTGCCCTAAATATTGAAAGTATAGTGTAATGGAACCATTGGCGAGCCCACTTCTTTCTCAGAAAGGAGGACAAAGACACTTTTAGAGGATGACGCTAAACTGCTTGGTGTCGCTTTTATTTTGGGCCTGCTGAACCCACCTTCCTTCCAGAAGCTGCAGGAGAAAGCTCTCGAACACCATTCTCAAAGCACAGGTTCATCCTCTCCATTCCCTTGATCCAGGCGGCGGTGAATGGTTATTGATTTGACTACAAGACGTCACAAACCGCGCCTCCTCTTTTACTATATTAAAGTTAAGGGGACAGGCGGTAAACAGGTGTGATTGCGGAGGACTCCTACAGCCTACAAGAGAAAATGGGAGTTACACCTGACGTGGATGGAGGAGTTCTGAAACAGCTATCACTACTTAGAAAAGCTACTTAGAAAAGCTGTCAAAAGTGTCAACTCTCCAATGCCCCCCCCCCCGCACCCACACTCTTTCCCTCATTTTTCTTCCAAGATCCCTCGAACGTTGAATGAGGTTGACTGTCTTATAGAGGAAAAAAAGGCTTAAGTGTGAGTGCGTAGTACAATTAATATAAGTGCAGGTAGGATAAACATTGGATAATCAGTTTACGTCTTAAGGTCGCCCGCATTTGCTTTAAAAACGTTGCCACATTTCCAGGCCTAAGCATCGTAAACCTTGATCCATGTGCAATTTTAAATTACCTTGTTTTGGTGTGGAGTGAAATCTGCGTGAAACTTGTTTGTTGTTGTAGACTGTGAATAGTTTACAAGGATAACAACATTTCTAGAGGGCATAATTAGCGTCATGTAACTTTTTTCTGAAGGTAACCGAGCAGCTGCTCTAACGATATGGAATCCCCTTTGCCTGCCCCCGTGGCTGTCCCATTCATGCGGGGCCATCTGGAAGGTACTGGCTGCATGCAGAGCTCGCAACATCGCAGTCAGAGCAGGATTAACTTGTCAGCATCCTCTTTTGTTAATACTTTAATCTAGCATCCATTTGTCCCTGGGGGCCCGGTGAAGTGACTGCCCTGCCCGTGCATGGAGTTTTAATTAGCAGTATGTACATAAGGTGATTACTAGGCTTTAGTTTGTGACAATATTCAAAGTTTCCCAAAGTAAATAGTATGTTTTCCCCTTTCATGTATTAGTTCACTCACTGAACACGATGTCTTTTAAACCCTCTCTATTGTATTGTCAAGAGAGTAAACCTTCTGAGATGCCCTCTGCCGTGTGAGATATAGTTTTTTGGCCATTGTAATAGTGCTGTTAGTTCGGAGCCCTGGCCATACCAAACTGGCCTGGAAAAGTGTTCATCCGAAATTTGACTTAATTTATGATTCAATATCTCTGAAATGTGATTAGTGGGTTTAGTGTCCTTTACCTCAGCACATTATCCTCTAAAACCTTGCCTACGGCTTCAAATATTTCTTCTGTTGTATTGAGAGGTGAGGATCCTGCACTTTGCTGCAACAGGTTAGCGGAATCCTTCTTTTCTTAGATCTGGTTGATAGGCAGCCATCTGAAGACCTGTTGTTGTACTTCTTATGCATAGAATGCCTTTGACTGTACCCAGAGTGGTAATAATGCCTCGCATCTTATTATAGGCTGTTTGGTGTATCATTCCCCTTGCTATGTAGTACTTGCTTTGCAAATCCCTAGGCACTATCTTAGAACTGAGAAGAACACTGAATCATCTTGCATTCAATTCTTTATCTCATAAATGCACTGTATCAGAATATATATATATATATATGTTCTTTTTTACTGCAATAGCCTTTTTTAAAAAAATTTTTTAAAAAGCTTTATTGATAAGCATGGATATACAATAGCAATCATACAGCCACGTCGGGTCGGCTGGCAACATTTCCGATGATCATAACAGGATGAATGAATACACAGCCCTTCAGCCGACAACCCTAGGGCCCGGCGGCAATTAAACAAACATGTCATGTCATACATGAAATCGCAGGAGGAATAAGGTCTTTGTTTTGTGGTTTTCAGAAACCAACCAACCAAAAATTAAAGAAATAACTGCGGAGGCTAAACTCAAGGCCGATACATAAGTAATCCTTCTGGTGAGGGAGCACCACATCTACAACTGTTATGTAGTGACAAGCGAAATTGAAAAGCTATAAGAAGAGCAGGTGGGAGGGGGAAAGGGGGAAAGAGAGCAAGTCAGCAATACATAGACAAAAATCCAGACTGGAAGGAGCATCACGCTAAGGGGAATGTAACACCTCCGGTGGAGGCACAAAAGGGGGAGTACAAATTTCACCACGATACTGGTTCCACTGATTCCACACCCTCCCCCACTTCTTGGGCTTGCCCCGAGCAATGTAGACTGTTTTTTCACGGAACATGCACCAGTCCACGTTTCTAGACCAGGCCGACAGACTGGGTGCCCTCGACGATCCCCACAATTGTGCAATGTCATGCTTAGCGATCATATTACCCAAGGTGGCCCACTGTGTCTGCGCTACATTATAATCATTGGGCTCCCACACATTCAATAGACACCTTCGGGCCTCAGGCAACAGCGAAACACCCGTCACCTCGGCCATAACACCATGCACACGATTCCAAAAAGACACTACCGCCGGACACTCCCACAGAATATGAAGGAATGTACCCACCATTCCACACCCGCGCTTACACAAATCATCCGAAGCATACCCCATACGTAACAAGCGTGGACCCGTCATGTACACTCGGTGTAGGATTTTCAATTGCACCAATCTCAGACGGGCCGAGATTGCTACCTCCTTTGGGGAGGATATCGCCGCCTGCCAGTCCTCATCATCAAGTTCCAGACCATCACTGGTCCAGGCCGTACGGAGCTGTAGAAGCAGGTCCGCTCGGTCATTTATCAGCTTTTTATATATAAGTGAGATTGTACTGTCTGGGACATGTCCGTCGATTACTCTGTCCTCCAGGGGTGAAGATTCTGGAACGAGCGTGCCGGCCGGAAAAAGAGAGGAAAGGGTGTGTCGGACCTGTGGGTACCGAAAGTATTCTCGATTGCTGAGTTTGGATTCAAGTTGCAGCTCTTCAAAAGACTTTATCTTGTCTTTCCGCCAAAGGTCCCCCACCCTACTAATCCCAATGAGGTCCCATTGTTCGAATCCCTTGGTGGTCCACAAATTGCCTAACCTCTCGGCTGCGTAGAGTGGAGTCGCTCGAGTGAGAGTGTCCGACCAGCCCGTAGCAGCATTAGCGTTATACCAGACCCGCACCGCAACTCTGGTGGGCCCTGTCAATGCAACATCAGACCGTTTGGAATAAAGCGCCCTGTTATAGTCCCCGCCCGGCAGCAACCATTTGTCCATAGCAAAAGCCGGGTTGGAAGCTGGACCATACATCACATGGTTAACTGAGCTCCGTTGTGAGGCCCAGTAATATCGTCTTCTATCCGGTAACGCTATACCGCCATCATACCAAGGCAGCGTAAGCTTAGCCAAGGCAATCCGGGGACGTCCAGCCCACAGCAGTTTCCTTTGTAGGCACTCTATCTCGTGGAAGTAGCTGGAAGGCACTAGATCCAGTGTGTTTTGGAGCGCATATAAAAATCTGGGGAGGGACATCATTTTGAATAAGGCTGCTCTGCCCACAGCGGCAGTCTGCTCCAGGCTTTCACGTCCGCTTTTAGGCGAATAAGCTGGGGGAGTAAGTTGCGCTGATACCCGACAGCTGAATCACGCGAGACATAGATACCTAAATACTTGAATCCGGTAGATGAAATTTGTATCGGACAATTGCGCGGTACGAGTGGAGCATTGTCTGTGAGCGAGTAAACGCAAGACTTCCCCCAATTGATGACTAGTCCGGAGTTCCTCCCAAAGGAATTAAGGACGTCGAACAATACCCCCAGAGATTTCCGAGGTGAGGTAAAGAAGAATGTCGTCCGCATAAAGTGAGATGCGATCTTCAAAACCGGGAGCCCACCTGATACCTCTGAGGGACGGCTCCCATCGCAACCAAGCGACCAAGGGCTCCAGAGCCAAGGCAAAAAGCAGCGGAGACAGAGGGCACCCCTGTCGCGTACCCTTCCCCAGAACAAAGGGAGTCGATACTCGACCATTAACGACAACCTGGGCTAGGGGCTCCTCATAGAGTAACCGGACCCATCCGATGAATACCGGTCCGAAGCCGAACTTCGCCAGCGCTGCCCATAGGTATGGCCATTCCACTGTGTCAAATGCCATAGTTGCATCCAAAGAAACCAAAATGGCCGGCTCACGCAGCGTCTCCACCCTCGCCAGCACGTCATGAAGACGGCGTAAATTCAATGCGGTATTGCGGGCCGGAATAAAGCCAGACTGGTCCGGGTGCACCAAATCACCGATCACTTTAATCAGACGGTTAGCTAACATTTTTGCCAAGATTTTAGGCTCCACATTAAGAAGTGAGATAGGTCTATAGGATGTGCAGAATTCACGGGGTTTACCCTCTTTAGGGATCGCCACGATAGACGCTAAACACTGGTCACGGGGAAGCGAACCCCTCTCCCTGGACTCCACGAACATCGAGCAAAGATACGGCGCCATTTTGTTCGGACACAACTTGTACAGCTCGATGGGTATGCCGTTCGGGCCCGTGGCTTTTCCAGATCGGATGGAGCGAATAGCGAGCGCTACTTCATCAGTGGAGAAGTCCGCCTCCATTAGCTCCCTGTCAGATTCGGACAAGCAAGGCAAAGCGATATCCCTAAGCAAAAGATGGGAGTCTTCCTCCGGCCGGTCGGAGACCAGCGCATACACCGTTCGAAAGTGGCAGGCGAACTCCTCCACGATCTCCAACGGATCCGTCATGCGTACACCATCCACTCGCTCAACCACCGGTACCACTCGATTCAGTCTCTCCCTCCTGTCCAGCCAAGCTATCAACTTCCCTGCCTTGTCACCCACATCATACAAACGGCTCTGTTGTTCTCGACTCATGGCTTTCGCAGCATTCGTAACCAAGGCTTCATAATCAGACTGCTTCAGTTGCAAAACATGCACCTTTTCACGCGTGACCCCACACTCAAGATCCCTCTCCAAAGCCACTATATCAGACTCCAGCTGCTCCACCTCTCCATTGTGGCACTTCTTAGAGCTGGCGACCAGCGAAAGCGTCTGACCCCGTATCACAGTTTTAAAGGCCTCCCATAGGGACACAGACGAAGACACCGATCCCACATTTTCAACGAAGTATTGATCAATGGCTTTGAGCACCCCAGCCCTGGTCTCCGGAACACGGAGATGCCAGGGATTAATTGGGGCGACCCGGCCCCCTGTGTCTAATCGGAGATCTATATGGATCCATAGCGGGGAGTGATCCGAGATGCCTCTAGGCAAATGTCGGGCCTCTCGCACCGTTGTTGCTTGGGCTGCGGGCACAAGAATATAGTCAAGTCTAGCTAAGCTCCCATGGGCCCCGGAGTGGAAAGTATATTGAGCCTGCCCTGGGTGAAGCATCCGCCAACAATCCACCATACCAAACGTTTCCAAGAAACCACTCAGGCAGGACTGCGATGGTGTAAGAGCCCTGGGGGGATGGCGATCCTCCAGGCCGTTAACCACCGAGTTGAAGTCCTCTCCAACCACCAGAATCCCATCAGGAAGCCTCAACACCAGTTTCCCCAGGTCGACAAATGTGGTGGCCTGCAAACCCGGGGGGACATATATAGAGAGGATGGCGACCGTTTTCCCCTCCCACCTGCCGACAATCGCTGCATACCTTCCCCCTATCGTCCAATATCATTTCATCAATCTCCAAGGGAAGGGAACCACGGATCATAACCCCAGCCCCTCTAGAACCCGAAGTGAATCCCGAGTTTGCCACCAACCGGTAGCCCTTCGGTCCATTGCATGGAACGTGTTCCCCACCAAGTGTGTTTCTTGCAGTAATACAATGTCGGGGGAATGGCGCTTTACATATTGGAGTACAATTCCCCGTTTTATTTTGTCCCCCAAGCCGTTGACATTCCAACTCAAGACTCTCAGCCCCCTACCCCTATCCCGAAAAAGTAGCAGGGTCCCCCAAACCCCAAGAAGGAAACGCAGAATAAACCATTCAGCAACACGTAGCCTCGAAAACAATGCAAACAGTAAAAAGAACCCTCCCCCAAAATACCCAGAACAACAACCCCCACCCTGCACCACTGCGATAAAACCAGAAAGCCACCCCATTCAGCAGTGTGCCTGTCGCCCTACCCCAGAAAACTAATCTACAAGTAGAAAAGGAAACACCCCCGGAGGAGGAAAAGTCCCGAACTCCCCGCCGCCCCAGGGTTTGTCTTTAAGAGTGTCATTGACCCTAAAAAGGATAACAATCCACCGCAACACGGTACGATGGTAGCAGACACTGGTGTCCCTACTCCTCCTGGTCCCGTTGGCTGCCTTCAGCACCTCTGGATTGTTCTGCATTGTCCCGTGGCATTGATAGTGTGTCCAACCAGTCACTGACCACCTCTGGCATATCAAAGAATAGCACCCGCTCATTATGTTCAATGCGCAATCGGGCGAGGAAAAGCATAGCATACTTCATGCCCAGGTCTCTGAGTCTCCGCTTCACCCCAGAAAATCCCAGTCTCTGCTTCTGCACCGATGGGGTAAAATCAGGGTAGAAGTTGATGGACGCATTCTCGAACTTGGTGGGGCCGCTAGTCCTGGAGGCCTGCAAAATGGCGTCTCTGTCCCTATAACTGAAGATCTGCGCAATGATGGGTCGCGGTGTAGCCCCCTGCTTGCGTCTTCCGCCCGGGATTCTATGAGCACGCTCCACCGCAAAAAGGTTACTCAGGCCCTTAGGGGCGAGGTGGTTAAGATTCAGATCTTCAACAAGTAATTCCGTCGATTGATCGGCTGAGGACTCCGGAACTCCAACTATGCGGACATTATTGCGCCTAGCGCAACTTTCGAAATCCTCAAGCCGGCGGGCAAACTGGTCACTCGAGGTCCGAAGAGTCCGGATCTCAGTCTGGAGGTTGGAGACATCGGTGGTGAGACTGGCTGTTTTGACATCCAACGACTTGACTCACTCATTAGTCTTGGCCAAGTCTGCCCTAATCAAGCCTACATCCACCGCCACCGTGTCAATCTTGGCCGCCAAGGTTTCATATTGTTGGCCCATCGATGATTGTATACTCGCAATGGCGCCCATCACGTCTCGAAGAGTTGGCTCCTCCGACTCAGGGGGGCCACCACCAAGGTCCTCCGGGGTTTTGCCAGTCCCGCTAGGCGAGCCCTTGTTGCGAGCAAATCTGTCCATAATGGTGGTCTGAGTTATGCCACCGCGAGTCGCGTTCTTGAGGGACCGCTTGTCACTATCAGGCTTGCCCGCCATGGTGGGCTGCGTGCCCCTCAGGGGCATTTGGGACCTGGTGTAAATGGCTCCCCACAAGGAAAAACGAGAGACTGAAGTGCAGGGTGCCGGTGAAGAGCAGTCAAGCGAGTGCGGTCACAGGCCAGCTTGATCACTAGGCAGCCACCTCCCGACCTTCTTAGCCAGGAAAAGCGAAACTGAAAGTAGACCCCGGATATGCGTCCCCTTCAACACGCCGTTGTTGTTCAACTACTTTCGGGGTGCTCCGGATGCCCAAGTCCCGGGATGAGCCACGGTGTAGGCCTTCAGGCATCAGGAATGAGTAATTCGGGCGTCCGGCATCCGATTTAAAGTCTGAAAAAGGCCTTTCAGATCAGGAGAGTCTCAGCTACTAGAACCAGTCGTCAGGACCAGGATTAGTGCCAGGATAGACGGTGGAGGCGGCGAGGGTTTCGGGAGCTCACAGCTCACGCGACCATCTTGGATGCGCGCTAAGCTCCTCCCCTGCAATAGCCTTTTTAAAAGGTTTTATTCAGGACTTAAAATGCAAGCCAGGCCTGTTAACTTTGTCAATGCTTGTTTTGCTATGAAGGTACAAACCGATATGTTCCTATATGTATTTTTAGTAAATTGCATTTATGACTGGCTCCAAGGAGCTACCTTCATGATCTATTCTGTATTGATGTTTTTTCACTAGTGGACAACATGTATGCTGCAGACCCGCTTCGGTTTCATCGCAGGGTCTGAATCAGTTATTTATGGACTCTTCATGCTGAATTTATTCGGTTTCTGAGCAGTCTAAAAACGGATGTAATTTTTACCCAATTTTACGGTACTCTATGTACCATCCATGATGGTAAGGGGTTCTCTGTTGGTCTTACTAGGATACATAGTGTCCTGAAGATGACTGTATGTGTCAGCAGGGAGTGTGTAACTCAATGGGCCGTCTTTAATGACTGCCCTCTGTGGCTTTCTTCTTTAGTACTGCCTTTACTTAATCAGCCTCCTGTTTGGTCACCAAAGAATGCTACAGATTTAGGCAGGGAGATTTTGATTTATCTATATGTCTCACTCAAAACTCTATAGTGCGACTCTGTGTGAGGTACGTGACAGGAACTTGAAAAACCGATAGTTCTGCAACACCATTATATTGAAATTTGGTGATCATACTGAGGACAAATGAAGGTTGGCATTCTGACTGTATATTGTGTGCAAGTGTTTTGCGTTGCGCCAGATCAGATGTTTTGGAACGTGTTGCGTTTGTCAAATCTCCACCTGTGTAGAGTTCTGCCCTCACCACTGATGTCATGTTAGACTGAACCACTTAATGCAGAAGTCTAGCTCCTGGGCGGACTGTGCAAGTGGAGATGCCAAATGGAGCTGCCCATGTCTCGCACAGCTCAGCATTTTGGTAGATAGGGGCTTAGTACAGCATTCCCTTGCTCTACTCTCTCCCCAGCCTCCCTCAATTCCCGTTGGTTTTGGGGGCGGGGAACTACAGCAGGAGAAGAGGGTTTATCTCTCCCACCCCTCTGGCGAGGGAGTGTCACTTCCAAGGACTGGTGGGCTGTTGAGGGGAGGAAGAAGGGGTTTAAAATACTTGGAGCCACCTGGCTCCCTCCTCTTTTGGCAGCCATTCTATGTGAGAGCAAAGTAGGACCATTTCTTTGGGTAGCCTTGGGGACCCCGCTTATTGCCCGGTGTCCTTCGTCCGTGTATACTTTGAACCGGGAATAAACTACTTGCTGCGCCAAGCGGATGGCACCCAGTTCACTCGGCATCCGTTTATTCGCACAATGGAGTCCAGCCTGAAACTAGCTGGACACGCAGAAAAACATTATTTCATGCATTCCTGTAGGATTGGGGCAGCAACTTCAGCATTTAAGGCAGGCCTTACCCCTAAAAGGATTAAAAGTCTGATTACCACAAGCTGTATATTTGGCCCTGAGAGGTGGGGCGTGTGGTGGGGGGTTGGTTTGACCATCCCCTTGCAACAAAGACCATCACACCATTGGTAATAACCTCATAAATAAGAGGTTTTGTTGTGTAAAACAGTGAGGCATTCTTTTTTGTAAATTGCAAACTGTTATTTTGCAATCGCACACTCTGTAACTACTTTTGGGGCGTTGTGTATGTGTAATGATCAAAGTACTATTTTGCATGACAATGTGTTTCTGTAGCTATCATAGGTTTTGTAAAATATTTAGTGTGTGCTCTATGGAGGAAGTGAAGATTGCCTCGCTTTATTAAATGGTTATGATGCAGATGCCCTCTACTTAATTTCTTGCTAGGGGTAAGAAGGCCACTCCTTTGTTGCAAGAGCGGCGCAACAGGCAAAGAGAAGGAACTGGAACCGTGGCTTCTCTAACACCTTAAGAACATGGATGGGGTTTGCTGGCATGCGACGGGCGAACCTCTACAACAAGCTGCGCCAACCTGCCGCGAAGTTCTCACCAACACAAACTGGTGTGGCCGTATCTTTTTTCTTATGGTCTTGAGTCTATGGCAATGGTCTGCAAACTTTTTAATGCTGAGCCCCCCCAGTAAAGAAATAAGATTCATAACCTCACCATTCTGGTTTATCACAATTATTTTATTAAGTTGGCAGTGTTTAAATATGTCTCAACTTATGTGAACATGAGACATATTTAAACATTGAAGTTAAATTATGTTACCGTTTTATAAAATGCAACCAAATACATGATTGCCAAACCTATTATTCTGGTCAGGCAGGCCTTACTAACGTGTAAAAGTATCCACAGTGTGATTATTGGAAATGGGGGTGGGGGTTTTGAAGAATATTTGGAGTCCCTTCGCTTTTTACACATACAACCGGCTAGGATATAATGACAAAAGATGTTAGTGATGGCCCATTACAGAGCGGCTTACTGGCGCAAATTTTTCCCCCTCTTAAAACAAAGCACTGCTATCAGCATAATGCTTCTTTTGGCCCGAGCCTGGCGCCACCCCTGGGATCGCTTGAGGCCCCCCCAGTTTGAAGACCTCTGCTCTATAGGTATATGTATTCCCACCAGGGCAGTATGTGTGTGGTGAGCCATAGGATATCAGCGCTATGCCTTGGGCGCAAAGCATTTGGATGGGTGCTCCTTGTAAAGAATAATGAAATGTGACAGTGGAGTTCATATCACTGGCTGCTACCTGAAGAAGGTATCTAGTCTAAGTAAGTTACCTAAACATGTCCTATTCATCTGATGCCGGGCTATGCCAACATCTAAAACCCTGTCTTCTATTTAGACAACAGAAAGCAGAAGCATGCTGGTTAATAAACCAGGGCTAGCGGAAATGTCACACTTGACAGCAACTTGGCAGCACTGTAGTGATTTGTCAGAATCAACTCTGAAGGGCAAACAGTGCTGAAGCTCAGACTATTCCAAGTCAGCATTACCATTGGCCGGCTTTCAGGCTGCATCCCCTGTGACAGACCCACAGTTTTTGGTAAGGGTCATTCATATGATAGATGTTCTCCTGAACGGCTGCAATGGCTGGTTCAGATTCATTCCTGTGTCACTAAAATACTAGCAATGCTGGGCCCTGTCAGTGACATTTTAAGGCCACTCACCAGTGGACTGAGGCAGAATCAGTACTATGTCGGCCTTCCATTTTAAAGAGCAATAGAGTTGGGTCATGCCAAACACTCTTCTAAATCTGACTGACTCCACATTGGCACTTCTGCATTGCACGATGAAAACTAAATAAAAAGAAACTATGTAACATACACATTTGCCCTGAAAGGTCTCTTGCTACTGTTGACAAATGTCTGTTACCCAACTTATTGCTAATCATTTTATCAATGCTGGAAAATATGAGTGGCTCTGCCAATACTGGAAACCCCTGACTATGAAGTCAAACACAAATACCTGTAGTAGATGCATTCGTTTGCTGAGGTCCTACCCTGGCTTTAATGGGGTAATTGTGATAATTGGAAAACCTGTAACTTAAAATTAACATTTTACTATTACTTTGGGAAGACAAGATTGAGCTGCGAGCAGTAGCGTACCTTTATTAATTTATGTACATTTTAGGCGTGCTAGTGGCAGCTTGTCGGTTTAAAAAAAAAAAGTTTTTTTCTTTCGGTCCTGCCACTGTGTAGCAAGGCATTGATTCTCTAATCATTGCACTTGCGAGCTGGTGCAAGTCAACACCATCCTCTAGCTTGCTGCAGGTTTCCAGGGCCATTTCCTCTTTGACGTTCAGTGGATTTTCAAAGTTTTGTGTATTTACAAACTCTGTCCTGGGGCCTATAGGTAAGGAAGTGCCTTGGAAGCAGTGGGGATTTTTGTAATGTGTGTTTGCACTTTATGATTACAAAGGACCGCAGATGATTTTGCATCCCCCTTCGTAGTATTGCTTGTGCAGGGCAGTCATGCAATACCGCCATAATGGGATGTGGATATTCCCTGATTTGCTGGTGGCATGGGCCCATGCAAAGGAGTGTACTTTTGCCCATGCATCTTTGCCATGTTACAGACCAGCATGTTGCACACAGGTAGTTCATGGGTATCCTTTGAGAGAAGGAATGGAACATCCCAGGGATTCCCCAAGTTCCTCTAAGGGGTGGGGGGCAGTAGAGCCAGACTCACAACAGAAGTGGCGGTGTAATGTTACTCTCACTGGTTCCTTGCGAGGGGTAATGGATGGACGGATGAGTAGTTCTGATCTTTACAATGTCAGCCACTTCCTTCCCTTTCAAATTCAAGATGTTGACTCTGCCTCAGGTCCTGGCAGCTGCCAGGAATGGGGCAGTTGGATAGGTGCGCTGGGCGATGTCCTAAGGAATCCTTCCTCTCACTTCTCTCATTAAAATTGATATACTGGCGTTGACGGGCAGATAACTTCATGCTTCCTTCAACAGGCCCTTACGACCGAGGATGCTCCAAAAATTAAAGAGCCTGGCTGTTTTTTTTAACACCAAACTATAACCTACACCACAAATGAAAACCTTATTTAAGTGTGTCAATCTACAATTCATCTTGCTCATGAAAATCATCCTGGCTATTTAGACTTGCCAGAAAAGAACAGTCACTGAAGATGCCAATTCCCAGACAACGAAAATCCTTAAAGCGCAGCCTTGGAGTAGAATTTAGCCGCCTCCACTTCAGAAACCCCAGAGGTCCATGATCCAGGCTGGTGCTCGCTGAAGGTCTACAGTGCAGGGGGCAGTGGTCAAGCACTCCAGATACAGGCTCACACGCTGCTGCTTCCGTTTCGACATGAACTATTCCTGAAACCTTTTTTAGTCTGCTTTGTGCCACGACGTTTAGCTCTTTCTAATGACCTTAATATGCTGTTCAAAACTCCTAAAATAACTGAATTTAAACAACTTCAGAAAGGTAGACCTTAAAGTGCCTATGATGCATTGTGTCCCCTCTTTTCCCAGGGCCTGCTTTTTTTGTAGTACTAATTCAAGACCTCCTTTTAGTTTGCACTTGGTTCTCACCATTAGTAGCACTGTAAATAAGAGGGGTAGCATTTTTTTACTTCTCAGGAGTAGATCCATCTATTAAGAGTGACCTGCAGCTTACACATAGGTATTCGCAGTGTGTGACTATTTCTAGGAGCAAATTCTCTTTTTTGTGTGGGAAACATGCACATTAAAACAAACCAACGTTTCTGCTGTTCGAAGTTTGCAATGAGAAACTTAAAATCAGAGCACTTGCTCGCAGAAACTACAACTTCTACATTGCTCTTAGCTTTGCTGCATGTAACTTTCTCACACATGCTCGCTTGCTCGCTCCTTTGGCTATTTAACCACAAACTCCATCTTGACAGATCAGCAGCATCCTTTGGCCGCCTGCCCCTCTTGTTTTACTGAGTTGCACATTTTGATTTGTCTGCCGGTTTGAGTAACTGATTAAAATTGATTTTTTTTGTGATTATTGAAAAGTGCTGACATATACCCATCTGTAAAATGCTATCTGTGATTTATTGTACATTGAAAGTCAACAGGGAGTGTGTTAAGCGCAGACACGCAGGAAAAGGTGGAGGGTTCAATCACATTATTTGGTTTATGGGTCAGCAGCCTGACACCGTAGAATCGGGACCACCTTTCCCAGCGGTAGTACTCTACTGTATACATAATTGCTGATCAATTACCCTCTCTTTCCTATCGGTTAAATGAATCGCACAATTGAGGCCCCCTGTCCTTCTCAGACACATCTTCTTGCAAATGAAAAAGACCCTCCTTACATCCTGTTGTTTTCTGTGGCACAAACTCCTTCATGGACGGGTGTGGTACTCCAGCTGGGGTATGGGCAGGCTCCTCTGCTTCAGCAGTAGCAGGAGTACTTAATAGGGGAATGAAAGGAGGCGGAGGCTGCTTGGGTTATTAAAGAGAAGCAATGCCATGATTCTAGCTGCAGGCTCTACTCTCCGGAATCAGCGCATGTGCAATCCTCCACTTCCCGGTTGGAGAGAGAGACACCTCTCCATGAGCTAGGGATTCCGATTGGTGGGGAGATGCTGCCTCTCCTGTAGCTGGATTAGAAAATAAGGTAGGATGGTGGCAAGAAGAAATATATGGCTCAAAGAGTGTAATGCTGACGTCTCTAAAAAGGTGCTGTTTCTAAAGTTCCCAATAAAAAGGAAAAAGCTCTTTAGAGAATGTCTGGATGGAATACACAGAAAATCCTTTGAGGGTAAGACGCATACTTGGTCTTGTAAGGCTTTTTCTGTAAAGGGTTCTAAACCTTGGAATAGAGAATCTCTTGAATATGGCCTCTCGAGTAATTATGAAGATGTTGACTGCTTTGACCGCTTTACTTCACCAGCAGGCAATACCTGGTCAGTATCTGAACGATTGACTAGTGTTTTCCCCTTGGTTGTAGCAGACAACCGTTCATGTGCACAAGTTGATGCAGATGTTGACAAGTCACAAATTTCTTTTAAATGTCAAGAAATCCCAGTTGCTGCCAGAGCAGGATCGAATTTTTATAGCTGCAGGTTTAGCACAGACCAGGACATATTGTTCACCATTCAATCCCCTATTGCATATCTGATGACAACAGTTCATCCAAGGGTTTCAGCATCGATTAAGCTCCAGAAGTATTTTCCAGTGATGATCTTCTATGCTCCCTGGGCATGGTTCTACCTGCATTTACACAAGGAGAGGGGAGACCCAGTTATTTGTGACCATGTCTGTCTTGCCTGTATCTGAGACAAGTGAGCGTAATGCACCCGGGTAAATCTGTGCTTGCTTCACATGGTTCTACTTGAACAGGTTGATGCGGATCATCCTGCATCATTGGGATCACGTCTCCCAGGACCTCTCTTTTGATCCCACTGACTAAGGAGATGAAGATAGAGCTAACATGGTGGCTGGATCCTGTGAACCTTTTGAAGGAGGTTACCTTGTGCCCTCCAGTTCTGCTAGTTTTTTTTCAACAGATGCTAGTGAGAGGGGTTGGTGCGCATGGACTGGATAGCATTAGAGCCAGGCACTTTGGACATGTGCTTCACGCATCAGGTCTTCCAAATGGAGTAAGCTGGAGGCAGTTCGCCTGGCTCTCTGAACCTTTTTGTGCCTAATCCTTTGCCATCATACTGTTCATTCGGACTACCAGGATCTGCAAAGTCATAACTCAGCTGTACTGGTGGGGGAAAGGGGAGGGGGAAGGGGGGAGGTAAGGAATCCTTCTCTCTCAACAATTTCGGATCATATTATTTTCTTGGGCTCAGTTTCACATCAGTTCTGAGAGCAGTCGACATTCAGGGGACCTTGAATATTCTTACAGACAAATTGAATCAGGAGATTACCTCCTCCCATGACTTTTGTCTCTTACCTGTTGTTCACCTATATTTGTCAGGGTGGGGCTTTCAAATGCTGGATCTATTTCTGACTTGTCGCAACTCTCAGCTTTCCCGGTTTAGTTTCAGTGATAGAAGACAAACATGGGGAATATATGCTTTTTTTCTGTTAGTGGCCGGGGGATCTTCTGTCTGTTTTTTCTCAACCCCCTTTGGTCCAGCAGGTTCTAATCCGGGTGAAGAGAGAAGGGGCTCTGGTGATCTGATTGCTCCAATCTGGCACCACTTTTCCTGGTATCATCTTCTTATAGTGAAGAAGATGGATCGGGAGAAGCTTCTGCCAATAGTTTCCTCTGGTCTTTCACATTCCTCAGGCTGATTCTCTAGTAAAACTCAAATTAATGGCCTGGAAGTTGAAAGGTCAGGGGTAAGACCCCAGGAGCTGTCTGATTCAGCCTCTACCTATATCTAAGCTTCCAGAAAGCTGTCCACTAGATCATCTAATGCGAGCCATTGGACATTGTTTAGGAAGTGGTATTTGGCAAAGTAACTGCTTCTGCTCTTTTCTTTGCTTCTAATTTTATATTTTCTGAAAGATGGGTTTTGCTTAGGCTGAATTATTCAAGCCTTACAATTCAGTGTGTCGCAGTAAATGTGTTCTGGGCTCCAGGTAATTTGGATGATGACCAAGGACTGGTAAGCAGGTTATTTTTAGGGATTCACGAATATCTGTCCTGTCCTCCTTTCGCTTTTTCCAGCATGGAATCATTCATTAGTTTTGCATTTGTTAAAATATCTGCCCTTTGAGCATATTCATTCAATTGACCTCAGGATCTTGACATAAAGTATTTTATTTAGTGGCTATCACTACAGCCAGAAAGTTGTGTGAATTGGGCCACCTTTCCTGCAAAGCTCCTTTCCTTAAGGTTTTTCAAGAGTGGGTGGTGTTATGGCCAGGGCCTGACTTTATTCCTAAGATTAATGCATCCTTCTGCTTTCGGCAAGAGGTCATTGTACCCTTTTTCTTTCCTGATCCTTGGGGTAGTCAGCCTCCATTGTTTGGATGTTCAGAGAGCTGTTTTGGTTTATCTTGAGATAGCAGATATCAGGCTTTCGTTTTCCCTATTAATTAATTTTGGTTCAGCAAGTAGGGGATCTTAACCACATTGCTGCGGCTGTAATTTTTCCGCTGTGCGGCAATTTACAAAAACCCATCGTTTCATGACGAGCTCAGCTCGTCATCTGCACACGACCACCGTGGCTGATGACGAGCTGAGCTCGTCATCAGCAGCGAAGGGGTTAAACATTCAACCCAGATCCATAAAAAATAGGTCTAAGCTCTGGTTTCTCTTTCTTATAAGCGACATGGAGGGTCTTCTCCCCTAGGGGTTCAAAAGAGAGCCTCTTTTGCAGAATGCCATGGGGCATCATTGATAGAACTCTGCAGAGCTGCTACCTGGGTGGTTCTGTCTATATTTATTAAACACCATTGAGTGATGCAAGGCACTGTAGTAAATGATGTCTTGGGGTCAAAATTGTTGTCCACTGTGAAGTAATGGTGATACAGATGTTTTCAGAATAAAAAGTATTTTTCTTTGGGCAGAAGTGTACAGTTGTCCTAGTCCTATTGGCTTGGCTATGTCTCGAATGTGTAATTCATCAAAGTGAGAGGGACGAGGGGGATAATGCTTTGATTCCTTACTGGCACTTGCATTACTCTGAGCCCTACTCTCTCCTTGATTCATTATTCCCTCCCTCCCACCCTGTTGTTCTATTCCACCTCTTGGTGTTGGGCTTAGTAAATAAATAGAATGTAAGGAATGGGGTGATCTTTTATTTTTTTTATGGTATATCTGAGAGGCACATGGGCCTCAACTGTGTAAATAATCAATCTGAGAGTAGTCCTCAGAGTAATGCAACTACTGGTGAGTAATTGAAGCACTACATTGTGACATACCTCTAAACGAGTGATTTACCGTGCTTTTTCAAGTATGAGAGGGTAGTACAAGGATGCTACTGTTTTAATTGCTTAGTGTTACCAATCTCTAGTTTACATCAAGTGATAATTAGCCTCTAATTTACATCTTGAGAACCATACCCAACGTGGCTACTACTAGGGTTGCTAAAGTGCTAGTCAAACATTTAGCACAAGCACATTTAAAGGAGCATTACAGGAGGGGGAGGAGGTGGGAAGGGGAGTTAACTTTATCTTTTTATTGATTTTGCCTCTTCTGAAAAGCAGCCCCACTATGAATATTTGACCTGTCGCAGGCTGTCGCCTACCATTGCCCGCTTGCCTGGCAGCACACTGGCCCATATGGCTACCCATGTGTTGGGGAAGCGGTAGCCGCCTCGTTTCTCCTCGCGGCCGGCCCTCTCTGGGTTGTAGGCGACGTGCTGTGTTAAAATTCAGTTGGTATGCTCTCATTCGTTGTCCAGTTGCCTTGTTCTGCTCAGATGTTAGCCAGCCCGCAGGGTTGTAGGCGCCTGTGTCCTGTTCTGTCTTGCTTCGTGCTTGCCAATAAAAATTGATTTAATACTAAAGGAGCATTACATCAAAATTACTGAATTAGGATAATGTGGTCCACAAATGTAGCCCGGGGAGAATGATGTTGCTCAAAACAATTTGCATTTTGAGACCAGCCTTATGCCAGCCTTGAAATTACTTTAAGGAAGCTACAAGAGAGGAAACATTCAGAAGCCCATTCACATTTTGGGCCTCATTACGCGGTTTCAAAAGCGACCGCCTCATTGCAATGGAGGCTGTCTGTTTTGAAACCGGACAGACATTCCGGCTGGCTTCCAACGGGCTCAGGGAGCCTGTCTGCCAGTCAGAACGGGCACATAATCCCTATGGATGGTGTTTAACGCCGTACGGATTACGATGTTGGTTTCCGGAAGGGTTTCTGTGCTGGGATTTCTGACATGGAAACTCTGTCAGAAGCGACTTTGGGGACCTCTCGCAGGAAAGAGTTTAGACTAAGCTGATAGAATGTCTGGCACCTCATGTTCTAGCATCAGAGAACTTCTTGTTGGTTGGTGATTTTACCCATCGTGCAGAGTTGAGCTCCGATCCAGACACATTACGCTTGCTCTCAGACCTGGATTCCTTAGGTTTCTATCAAAGCGTGAAGACCCTACGCATAGAGTAGGACATATGCTGGAGCTAATACTTATAACCTCACCCAACCCACACGTAGGCTTTCCTATTTCGCTGATCTGGACAGATCAATCTGCTATTAGCTTCTAATTTGACACAGTAAATTCTAAAAAAGTGAATGTAAGAGCCCAGAGATTGACAAGATTATGGAGGAAGGTAGTACCCTCTTCATTTACTCTGGTCTCCAACCCCCCCCCCCCCCCCCCCCACCTCCTTCCTGCCTCCCACCCCTGATTTTGAGGAATTATGAAGATGTCAATCTAGCCTTAAATTATGTTGAGGGAGAACTTTTCCAGACATTAGATACCATTGCTCCACTCAGTCAGCGGGAACAAAAAGAATGCAGCATCACCCTGGTTCTCATAATCTTTAAAAAGGGAAAAAACAGCCTGCAGAAGGCTAAAACGGAAATGGAGAACTACCATATCTCCTGGAGACAAAACTATGTTTAAAACAGTGTTAGATAACTATCATAAGAACATCAAAGTAGCAAGAAAGTCCTTTATAGAAGATTATTCAGCAGGCAATTCAGCGAGACAACTTTATAAGATTGTGAAAGAATTGTGAAGAAATTCACTAATCCCATAATTTATGCCTCACCAATTCCAGCCTCTCAGGTTCTGTGCGATGATCTTGCAACTCACTTTGAGGAATGATCTACAACTCTTTTCCCAATGATACGAAGCCAGAAGAGCTGACTTTATCTAATTAGCCAGACATTATGCACTCAATGCTTTTGGATACTTTTAATCCAGTTACTCCTGAACAAGTGTTGACCCTGATTAATACATAGAAATCTGGGTCTCCGAATGATCCTGCCCTGCCTTATATTATGGCCACTCTGGCCCCAGCCCTTCTTGCCCCTGACACCGACCTGCTCAATCTTTCCTTGAGCACAGAATCCTTCCCTGTAAAATGGAAAATTGCTTGTGTCAGAAAGATACTAAATAAAACTCATGGCTGACCCATGAGGGATGAAAAACTATAGACCTATATCTCTGCTTCCCTTTCTTGGAAAAGGCCTGGCGACCTTGGTCAGTCGTCAACTCCATAGCGTTTTTAGAAACCCCCTCGCTATTGGATCCCTCTCAGTCAGGATTCTGTGCTTGCTATAGTATGGAAACCTCATTAATGAAGGTTCTAGATTCAATTTGACTCCCATTGGAGCCGTGTTGGTTTTATAGACTTGTCCACAACGTTCCGACACAATCCCCTATGCAACTTTAGTTCAGAGACTCTGGAGATTGTTGTTAGGTTTTCAGCCAGCCTAATGCTTTACCCCTTCTAGCTTACCAAACTCATTCAGTACAGCTTGAGCTTTTCAATTCTAGAATGATGGTACTGGACAAAGGGTGCCACAGGGCTAGTCTTTGAGCCACACCCTTTCTAATATCCATGTGGGCCCTCTAGCCAAAGTGATAAGATCTTGCGGTTTTGATGTCATCTCATATGCGGATGAGACATGTTTCACGCCTCTAGACCGGATTCTTTCCGTTTCTTCTGGACCGAAAAGAGTAATAAATAAAGTGAATGTGTGTCAGAAATTACAAGCAGACAGGGATAAGGGATAGGTCTAGACCCTGTGGGACAAGCCCTAGTTAGGCTCGTAGATGTGTTGTCGAGAAAATGTCTCCCACCAACACCTCAGATTAGTTATCCAATGTCAACCCTATGACCTTTTTCACTATTCACTTTCTTTGAACGCAGACTACACTTCCTCATTGGTGGAAGGTCTACAGTTTTCTGTTTTTAACCATACCTTACAGACCAAGAAATAAATTACCTTTTGGTGCATCATCTGTATTTTTAACCCACCCTTGCACTTACACCACACACCCGCTCTCACCACTATGGCGTTCTCTTTTAAAAGATCTCAGCTAAAGAGCCCTCTTGCGGGGCCCATGGGGATTGCAGCACCACCCCCATGAGGAGCCCAAATGCCCTATGGTGAAGCATGACACCTTAACGGGTGTGTGAGGGCGACTCTTTAAATCCGAGTCATTTCCCCACTGTATTATTTCCAACCTAACACTTATCGATCTTAGATAAGCCATCTCTACTCTTCTTTCTCTCCTCCAAAACAATCCATAGCCTAACGGGCCGGCTTCCTTCCATAGGAACAGTTACCCCCCAGTGTGTTTAATCTAACCATGGATACAGACCAGGATATCATCTGCAGAAATGGTCACTCCTGGCTTTGCCCTCTCAGGCAGTCCACTTTATCTGGGTGTTCCTCAGTCCACGAACATGCTGGCATTCTTCTTCTGGACAGTAGCGCCTCCTTCAGGGCCAATGATATTGCTTCCATGTCTCAGGAGGCAGTCCGGTTTCTAGGAATAGGAAGACTCCCAGCACCTCAAGCAGAAAGTGAAGACTTCAGGTAATATCCTGCACCTCAGATAGACTGACTATCTGGCAGACACTAGCCTTGGTCACACTGCAGTCCTTGGAGTACTCTGCAGTGCTTTCACGTCCTTCATCCTGTAGAACTTGGAACTGGAACCAGGTGGGGTGGTTTAGTTCCCACTTTAATACACATGTTCCAGGCGGGAGATGTGAATCTGCTGACTCACCCTTTGGCTTAGTTCTCTTTCAAGGTGTCATTCTCTTGCTGCTGTCTAGATGCAGCATTTGTGAAAAGTGATGCTTCTCAATGAAGGTGGCAATAGGGCTGTGTCCAAGTAGAAGCACCCACAACAGGAACACAGTGACGTGTGAGGTTTCTCTTTGTCTGTCACCAGACTTTCTGACCACTAGTCAGGGGTGTACAAAAAGGCAGGCCTGGCCTGAAACTTCTCCATCTTGCACAATGGAAAATGGAGTCCCACCTTCAAATTCTACCATCAACCAAAAGGCAATACTCAGGAAGAACTACTCAACAGTCCTTTGTTTATAAGGTAGAGGTAGCCTTTTCTCCATCCTCCTCACTTAAGTGTCTAGATGTCCATCCTGCAGCCATAGGAATGCAGGCAATTCACTTCCACTGTCTGGTGAAGCGGTCATCATCTTCCATCTTGTGGCATGTCAAATGAGAGGCATCCAAAACTGATCCCCTGACGTGAACTCAGAAACACCCACCTACACCAACCCCACTCCGCCTACTACTGTGTATGGACTATATGCTCACTGTACACACTTACTTGCAATACATAATGGATGTCAGCGCAAGTTTCTGAATCTCACAGAAAAGTGGATCCTTATTTCAGAGTGGACAGTAGACCATGTTCCCCTGACATAGATACAAAGGTCTAGTCACACTATGAGTTACAAAACACAGTCTACTGCCACCACCGCCTTCTGTGCTAAATGTAAATGTAAATGTAGTGTTGCTTGTGTAGTGCACGTATCACCCCAGACGTGGCATCAAGGCGCTGTAAGCATACCGCTGAGGAACCCTTCCTGGCCTCTCCCTGTGAATTGCCCACTCCTGGGCACCCACAGAGTGAAAGCCAGGCATCCTAGTGCAGTTGGAGCCGTTGTGGAGATTAAGCAAGCTATTGCCCAGAGTTGCAGCGTGGGGCCCATGAACTCACGGGGTCACACTCTGCGACTCTGGGCAATAGCTTGCTCAATCTCCACTACGGCCCCTCGCGGCGGGATGCCTGGCTTTCACCTTGTGGACACCCAGCTGTGGTTTCTCACAGGGGAATACCAGGACGGGTTCCCTAAGCAAGCGCCGGGACGCTTACGGGCAGCTGTGCGCTTTACAAGTCCAGCACATTTACATTTACATTTACCCTCCGAGGTGGGAATTGAACCCTGGTCCCGGGCCAGACCTCTGCATCAGGGTCTGCCGCTCTAACCATTGAGCCACACTTCTAAACCCATGATGAGGGCAACAGTTCACTCTCTCTATGAGATCTTGCTGAGTGCATCCCTCCAGGCCACAGGGCCAGGGCAGCATCTCTCATTGTTGGGAACAGGCCAGTATATGGTAGATTAGCATGTCACAGGGCCAAAATAAAAGAATATCAGATTCACAAACGACAGGGCACTCAGGGCAGGAAAACACACCTACATATAATGCAGGAGACATTCCCGTTACAAAACTCATCATCTCTATGTCCACTGTCTTCCTGTTGGCACTCTTCTCCAGTACTTTTGAGCCTGTACCTGAGACACTGCTTTTCTAGAGTTTACTGATGTGCAAATACCTTCTATGGCGGCCTGGTGCTCATTTTATTGATTTCACAGGAGTTGGTCTCTTGTGAATCGGGGACCTCAATGATTTCCCGGGCTTTTTGATATTCTGGCAACTAGGTCTAATCCTCTCACACTTTGAGGAACTTGGAGTGATTGAAGCGTACTTACCATCTGCTACTACTTGGGTGTTTCATATGCTGTCCTATTACTGACGCTAAGTCCTTCTGTCTTTGAGCCTTGCCTGCCTTTTTCATTAGAAAGTGCACCTTGTGATCTTCTGACATTCCTCCCTGTTTTCATCTGTCAGGATTCGACCATTCACCCCGCCTTTCATTTGGTGAAAAGAGATAGAGGCGTAAATCCTTGTGAACGTACTTTTTGCGAGGGACTAATTCCTATTTATACTCAACTGGTTCATCAAATTCGTTTTCTGTGGATTTGTGCGTCATTTTACTTTCCCTTTGCTTTTTTTATTTTTTTATTCGCATGTTATCTATCAATTCAGCACTAATTATGTATATACTGCCCACATGTAAATTTGGAAAGTGGTGTGGATTAACGTGCTTTAGCTAACACACACACTAAAATGATCAATAATTATTGGCATGTGTAGTCTGCTTAAATATGAAGAAAACATGTTTGAACTATTGGTGCTTTAGTGTGTTTTACAAAGGCATCCGCATTATAGTAGTGCTCAAAGAATGAATGAAAGAAACATATTAAAATGCTTTATTATTGTTCGATGAACTTCATATCTGTAAACAAGGTCATTTTATCTCTCACTGATTTTCACTGATTTTCACGGGGAAATGCCTCTGTAATATTTACTTGCCTGTATCGCTTTGTCTAACTGTCCTTGAATGGCAGTAGGGGTTCTGGGGGCCTGATCATCATTCATGAGTTTTGCAATCTTACCAGAACATGAGCTAGTAAGACAGAGCAGCCGGCCCTATTGAGGCAGGACACTGCCCAGCTGCTCCATCCTAGTAGATACATTAACTGTTTGTCCACTGCTAAAGAGGGCGGGTGGGCAGGGGAGCTGGGATAGCGGCAAGAAAGAGGCCACAAGAGCTACACATGTTCAAGCTTTAACAAGAGGGCCAGGTCAAATGGAGGTCTATTTACTGCCTCGGTCTAATAGCTTCTGGCTCAGAAGGGACAATACCCTACTGTAATATAGTCAACAGACAGTGCCCAGTGACCACACTGACCAGGCACTAGGACCAGCCCGAGGGAAGGCCGAGGGCGGGAGGAAAGGGAGGAGCTGGGGGACGAGAGGGCAGTTCACTGCTGACCACCATGGCTGTAAGACCTGAATAAAGAAGCTCCCTAAGCAAGAAGTTGTCCGCGTGGTTCATAGGTCACTAGGACACTACAACTGGCGACGAGGGTTAAAAGACACCCTGTGCGTGTGACTAGCGCCTGCAGCGACTGGCGACCGACTGACCCGGGCTCGCCCCACGTATGGAGTCTTGAGCGCGCTGCGACCGGAAAGGAAGGAGAACGCCCACCGAGTGCCCACCTCGGCGGCGTGCAGCCAGAAAGAACGCCCACCGAGTGCCCACCTCGGCGGCGTGCAGTGAAGAACAACGCCCACCGAGTGCTCACCTCGGCGGCGTGCAGCCAGAAAGAACGCCCACCGAGTGCCCACCGAGTGCCCACCTCGGCGGCGACAGCGTGGCGAGACGCGGACCTGAGGAGCGCCCACTGAGTGCCCACCTCGGCGGCGACGGCATGGCGAGACGCGGACCTGAGGAGCGCCCACCGAGTGCCCACCTCGGCGGCGACGGCGTAGCAAGACAACCACCCACCGAGTGCCCACCTCGGCGGTGAAAAATAGACTGCCTTACCCCTGTGCCTCCAGCGGTGGATCCCGGTCTGGGTGAGTGAAAACGCCGACCCAGCCAGGCTCCCGGTCAAAATCTGAATCAAATCGGCCGAAATCCCGCCAGAAACGAGATTCCCGGCGGCCATCTTGGAGTCAGGCGGCCTCGACCAATCCACTGCGAGGGATTGCCGGCGGCCATTTTGAAGTCAGGCAACAGTCTTGAGGTACTAAAAAGAAAAAAAAGCTCTGGCGAGTGCAGAGAAACAAGCACTGGCGAGTGCAACAGAGTACACAAACAAGCACTGGCGAGTGCAACGGAGATAACGAACAAGCACTGGCGAGTGCAACAAAGGTATCAAATAAGCACTGGCGAGTGCAACGAAACTTACAAACAAGCACTGGCGAGTGCAACGGAGATAACAAATCAGCACTGGCGAGTGCAACAAGAACGGACAAAAGAGTGAACACAGACTGCAAAAGGCGTCAAGACCTACGAGCAAACAATGCCCGACCCCGCCCCGGAAAGCATGTCGCGAGCATCTCTCCTGCGGCGTCCCGAGCCCCTTATTGTCGAGTCTGGCAGGAGTATGAGCCTGCGGTGGCAAGAATGGATAGAAGACTTTGACAACTTCATGAAGGCGTCCAAGATAACGACCGATGAAGACCAACTACTCTTCCTCAGGAACCTGATTGGCAGGGACGGTGGACGGATCATAAAAGAACTGCCAACAGAATCGCTGGTGTCCTACACTAAAGCACGGGAAGCCCTGAACGGTAAATTCCTGCACAAGAAGAATGTTGACTATGAGCGGTACACTTTCAACCGGGCCGTGCAAGAGAGAGATGAACGAATGGAGGCGTTCGGGACTCGTCTGGATCGCCTAGCAGAGCATTGCGAGTTTGATAAATTTTCGAAGGAAGACGCTATGCGACTAAGAGTCATAGAAGGATGCCTCTCCGAACCATTAAGACGCAAGCTACTGAAGAAAAACTATGCACTAACGGAAATCGTGGACATGACGAGAATAGAGGAACAAGCTGACGAGCATGCAAAGAGCATGGAAAGCGGGAAAAGCGAGCGACCGTAGCGAGCCTTCAGGACGCAGTCTCGGCGCGAACCTAGGTGGTCTCCGCCAAGTGATCGTTCATCCAGGTCCAAGAAACACCACCACCAATCTCACCGGGGGCACAAAGACGCAAGATACACGAAAGGACGGTCGGACAAGCACACCAAATGTTACCGATGCGGCTACGACTTCCCACATGCAGACGCATGCCCAGCGCTGGGAGAGCAATGCCGGAAATGTGGGAGAGACAACCACTTTGAAAGCATGTGCGGGGCCATATCAAAGAGTGACCACAAGAAAAGCCACCGACGATACCCGAACTCAAGCAGTCGCCATCATGTCAGGGCTGTCGAAGACAAACGTGACTCGTCCTCTGGGTCTTCACAATCAAGTGACCGCTCCTGCAGGACCTGTCGGTCTCGGCGATCATCCTCCAGAGAATCTCGATCTCCACCACCTGCTCCTCGAAAAGAATACCTCTATCGGGTAGCAGACCTAGACCAACTGAAAGAATACCCGCGTCTGGACATCAACGTTGGCTCTCACCCCACCCAGTTTGTGCTTGACAGTGGGGCAACGCTCAACTATTTACCAGCCACTGAATACCGCCGGATGAATCCACAACCCGAACTAATGGAGGCCCATGTGCAAGTGTATACGTGGATGGCTGAAAAGCCACTGACGTGCCTCGGGAAGTTCGAAACTGACCTATCCTATGAAGACCGGACAATACCAGCATACATCCACGTCATTGACGGGCCCGAAGCAGACTGCCTCCTGAGCCTGGCAACTGCCGAACGGCTGAAACTGGTGGATGTCCTATTCAGAGTCACTGACAAACCAGCTCTCATCCGAAAATTCCCAAAGCTGTTCCAAGGCCTAGGAAAACTGAAGAACTGTCAAATAAAATTACATATAGATGAACAAGTCACACCGGTGGCACGACACCACCGAAAAATTCCATTTCACCTCCAAGAAGCAGTGGAGAAGGAACTCGGAGACCTGCTAGAGGCAGACATCATCGAGAGAACGGAAGGGCCGACCCCGTGGGTCTCCCCGGTCGTAGTGGTCTCAAAGAAAGGAGAAACTGGCCGAGTTCGTCTGTGTGTAGACATGAGGGCGCCCAACACAGCCATTGAAAGAGAGAGACATCCTGGCCCACACATCAGTGACATGATCACGTCCCTCAACGGAGCAAAGATATTCTCAAAACTGGATCTCAACAAAGGATACCATCAGCTAGAGTTGCACGAAAGGTCAAGATACATCACAACATTCTCGACACATCTTGGACTATTCAGATATAAGAGGCTAAGTTTCGGAGTGTCATCAGCGGCAGAGATATTTCAAGAGGCCATCAGGAGAACAATACACCACATCCCACAGGTCCTGAACTACAGTGACGACATCCTCGTATACGGAGCAATGGAGGCTGAACACAACAAGGCGCTGAATGAGGTCTGTCAAGCGCTGCAGGACGCGAACCTCACACTTAACCAAGCTAAATGTGAACTGCACAAACCAACACTAAAATTTTTCGGACACCTGTTCTCTGGAAACGGAATGAAACCAGACCCAGAAAAGGTAGCAGCGCTGAATGACCCACCAAGCCCGAAGGACGTTGGCGATATACGATCGTTCCTAGGTATGGCCAGCTACTGCTCCAGATATATTCCCGACTATGCTACACTAAGCTACCCATTAAGGAAGCTCACTAAACAAGGGCAATCTTTCCAGTGGTCCACCCAGTGTGAAGGAGCATTTCGGGAAATTAAGAGAACTGTTGAATCAGCAAAGAACCTAGCATACTTCAACCCAACAATGAAGACGGAGATAACGGTGGACGCCAGTCCCGTAGGATTAGGTGCCATCCTGGCACAGTATGACAGGGACGAAGACCAAAGGCACATAGTAGCGTATGCTAGCAGAAGCCTGACGGACACAGAGAGGGCCTACTCGCAACCAGAAAAGGAAAGCCTGGCGGTTGTCTGGGCGTGTGAACACTTCCACATCTTCATTTTTGGAAAACACTTCACACTCATAACGGACCACCAAGCCCTAATCACAATCTTCGGGAACCCGAAAGCAAAAATGCCACCAAGAATAGAGCGGTGGGGCCTAAGGCTGCAAGAGTACACATACACCATCATCCACAAGCCAGGCAAGGATGCAAACCCAGCAGACTACATGTCACAACACCCCATCAAAGACAACAAACGAGAACAATCAATAGCGGATGAATACATTCACTTCGTAGTGAATCAAGCGAGGCCTCCGGCTGTACCACTGGATGCAATCTGTGAAGCAACACAAACGGATACCACCCTGCAAGAAGTGAAACACATGATCCAAACCAACGGCTGGAGACGCAAGTCAAGCAATGGACAAAACAACACTGACATGGCGGCATTCAAACATGTCCATGAAGAACTGTCGATAGCCGCCAATGGACTCATTTTACGAGACACCAGAATAGTAATACCACAACAACTCAGACAAGGGGTTGTCAACTTAGCGCATGAGGGGCACCGGGGCGTTGTAGCTACAAAAAGAGCACTCCGCGAAAGGGTCTGGTTCCCAACACTAGATCAGATGGTGGAAGCGACATTGAAGGACTGTCTGCAATGTCAACTCGTAAGTCGTCCAGACCCCCCTGCACCGCTACAAATGTCCCCACTACCAGAGGGCGTCTGGCAACACATTGCCATTGATTTCTTCGGGCCGATCAAATCGGGCCAATATGTCCTGGTCATCATGGACGAATACTCCAGATTCCCCATCGCCCAGCTGTGCACCTCCACAAAAGCATCGAGTGCCATACCCATCCTGGAAGAGGTTTTTGCCGCCTGGGGAATTCCCCTAGTGGTAAAGTCGGACAATGGACCACCTTTCAATAGCCATGACTTTGCTGAGTTCGCCCAGCACCTCAACTTCACACATCGCAAGATCACGCCACTATGGCCCCAGGCCAACGGAATGGTTGAACGTTTCATGGCCACGATCAAGAGGACCCTACAGCAAGCAGAACTGACCGGAAAGCACCAGCAGACAGCACTTGACGAGGTGCTGCGGGCCTATCGAAACACGCCTCACTCCACTACGGGCAAATGTCCCGCTACCATCATGCTAGGACGCCCAGTGCGCACCAGAATACCAATGATGAATCTGATTGCGCCAGAAATGGATTCTGACTCTGATCACGAAGAGATCGCGGCAAGAGACAAAGAAAAAAAGGAAAAGATGAAAGACTATGCGGACGAGCGACGTCACGCGGCCCCCCCGCAAATAAAAGAAGGAGACTGGGTGCTGGCAAGACAAGAGCAGCACCGAAAGACTGACTGTCGATATAACGAGGTTCCACTCAAGGTAATCCAACAATAGGGAACCATGATCACCGCGGAGACTGAAGGGAAGAGACTCACCAGAAATGTGACATACTTCAAAAAGTGCGGACCCACTGTCACCGAGTCACTGGCCAATCCCAAACGGGAGCCGGAAGACCATGAGATACTGACAAACAACAGCTCACCACCAATGGAGGTCACTGATGAGAATGAGAGCGACAACCCCGACCTTTAAGCACGCCCCAGACGTGTGATTAAGAAGCCATCGCGTCTGATGGAAGAACCTTAAAGAAATGAACTTGTGATCTAATCAGGGACACGTCATTATGCCACCATCCACCGAGGGGGGAGGTGTAATATAGTCAACAGACAGTGCCCAGTGACCACACTGACCAGGCACTAGGACCAGCCCGAGGGAAGGCCGAGGGCGGGAGGAAAGGGAGGAGCTGGGGGACGAGAGGGCAGTTCACTGCTGACCACCATGGCTGTAAGACCTGAATAAAGAAACTCCCTAAGCAAGAAGTTGTCCGCGTGGTTCATAGGTCACTAGGACACTACACCCTACCTTTGAAAATCATACAGAGTTGGTGTTAGGTTTGCAACACTTGCCTATCAAACCCAAGTTTAAGCCTGCTGCAACACATTAGAGATTAATCATTAGTATATCTACAACTCAGTCCTTTTATCACACTAGTCTGGTTCAGCAAACACCTTTTTCAAGTGTTCTGAATTGGGCCATCATTCCTGTTAGAAGCGAGTCAGTTTTTACGCATCTACCATCGTTTTTGGAAGATCTTTGTTATGCGAAGAAGTATTAGTGATTGTAAACGGTATATATATAAAAAAAATCCTTCAAGAAATCTTTTTACACGATCCCTTTTTCTCAAACAAGAACTCAATTTAAACACTCGAGAATGAATCTATGGAAGCATGCATGCAAAGTTCAGACATATGTTGTAGCAGTAGTTCTTCATGCTCAGTTGCTAAGTATTTTCATGAAAGCTAATCCCTTTTAACATTATTTTGCTGTTACTACTCCATGTTATTGTACTCTTTTGTGTTTCAGTTCTGTTCTGTCATGGATGTCAAGTCACTAAAAGGCCTGGAGTAGTGGAAATGCCATCACACACTTTTTAAAGGTTTATATGGGTTGAGCCCTTGACTCACTCCTAGCTTCTTAACATGCTCCTCATTAGGACTCCCTGTATAGCTAGAGGCAACTCCCCACACAAGTTTGAGTCTAGTCGCCTCTTTACGATTGCGCCTCTCTGTATGTGGAGTTAGCTAAATGCCTCACCCTCCCACTGCAGTGTGTGCAGTTTTGCGCTTGTTTTCTGTCCACTCTTCCACCACGTGCTCTCACTTGTTGTTTTCATCAGGCACCCTGGCGTCCCTTTGCTCTGTAAATGTTGGTTTCTTTTTTTCCCTCTCTAAATTCCATCACACGCTCGCACCGACTTAGCCTCTCGTTTCGTCCTTTATATTCCTATTCCAAACGGACTCCCCACTTTGCAGAGCCAGGTTCGAGTCCCTGCGACGGCTCAACACCCTGTGATTCTAGGCAAAGCGCTTAATCTCCCCGTGCCTAAAAAGAAAAAAATGTGACTTTATGTAACGTAATCTGGTGCTCCTGTCCTTGGACCAAGTTCACGCTAAATAAAACTGCGAAAAAGTTACTATATAGTTTGTATCCTTTGCTTTGTATAAAAGCGCTCTAATGAATGCGATAAACGAATGCAACCCAAACCTCACGACCCTTCTGGTCGTTAAGCACCAATTGATGAACATGTTCCCGTAGCCCAGTCGTCCTCCACTTGCAAAGAATAAAGTTATCCGCCTTGCAGGGTGGGCAGTCCTTTTAATCACAGCCGTGCACTGTGCCATTGATTTAATCAGATTAACTGGAGCGCTAAAAATATGCAGAGCAGGCCGGAGTGTTTATGTGACCAAGGCCAGCGCCTCCTGAGTAATTGCTTTTCTTGCGGTTAACGTGGTCTGTTTACAAGAGAAGGATAGAACGCATTCTTCTAGGCACCTTGTTTAAGAATACAGGGTTGCCCCATGATCTGTCTAGTTTAGCAGCTCCGGTAAACACTCTTACAAGATAATGGCCAAAGTGCTTTTTTAAATTGCCTTTCTAAAAAAAAATGTAGCAGTTCGCTTGGCCCAAAGGCGTCAGCACGCTTTATATGAGCCACATATTACTCTACACAAGCCACATTTTTTTTAGGCACAGGATTATTGAGTTATTTGCCCAAATCACACAATGTTGGACCGAAGCCTGGACTCGCGCTTGGTTTATGAGCTCTAAAGTCTGCAGCTCTGGCCCTTCAGCTACATCTCCTCCCTTTGATGTTCTGGTGCCTGCCTCTAATCTGAATGAGGTGAAAGGCTGTGCTGTAACTGCTTGATCGCTGTAACCTCACATCTCCTTATGACAAGGTTTGAGCACCAGCACTAATCCATGCTGAGGTCAGGAAGAGGACTGGTACTCCACTTGATGTGGTAGACTGCTACTTTGTCATGAAGTAGTGTTTTTTAAAAGGGGTGTCTTCAGCTTTTTCATAAATTAGAGCAGGAGTGGGAATGTTCATGGTTGCAAAAATGGAGGAGGCCTGATGCCTTGTTTATCTTTTTATGTACAAATGTGTATCCATTCAGATGGTGTCCGGGATGCAAGGGTGCTGAGAGCCCCAAGGTTCCGAACTTGTCAACCATGCAGGGTGGTTCGGGTTCCGAACTTGTCAACCAGGCAGGGTGGTGTGCGGGTTGTGTTGGCTTTGTGGGGTGATGCAGCTTGTGTTGAAGAGGGTCTAGGCCGGCATGGGGGAGCCGCTGGTGATCCATCAGGGTACAGGAAATGCAGTCATTTTTCTTCAGGCTTTTGATGAAGCGTGTTGCAGCAGGTAGGGTGTCCCTAGGGGAGGACACTGTGGTGCAGGGAGGCCATGGAGTAGGGCGTTGCCGCCACCCAGATGTAAGAGTCCCATGTGTGGCAGGTAAGAGTAGTGAGGCAGGGTGGGTGGGAGGGGGGGAAAGTCAACAATGATGGTGTACGTAAAATTAAATACAAAATAAAGTCACTTACCTTGCGCTCGCCACATCACCACGGTGAACACAAGGTAAGTGTTTTTTTTATTTTTTATTTATTCAATTTTACCTATCCCATCGTCTGTCGACTTCCCCACCTCACCGCTCTTACCTGTGCCAGCCACGCCTAAAGAGTACGGAAACTTGAACTAGTTCTGAAGTCCCTTTCTGAAAGGAACAGATTTGTATTCCTAATTAGAGTGCTAGTACCAGGCTGCCTTGGCTTTCTTGGTGATCTTTTTATTGAGAGGAGGTCAATGTCCTTCTTGAATCAGTGACTTGGCTTTGGGTGTTCTCGACCCTTTGCTTTTCTCAGTCTACATTGCTTCCTTCTGGGATCAAATCTTCTCATTCTGCTTTTCGCATCGCCCCAAAGATGATGAGACACAGTTCGTTTTCTTCTTCCATCACAGACTCCACTGCTCCAAATTCTAATCTACTCTTTCTCAGTTGATGGCCCTCCTCCAGATGGCCTTATGATTTCTTTTGCTTTCCTTACTTAGAATTTAAATCCTCTGTCTCTGCTTCGTACAAGCCTACTCTCTTGCCCTCACCAATCTCTTTCCGTCCTAATGTCATTAAGCCTTCATCCCCCAGTCAGAATTATTGTGATTGTGTTTAAGTTATGGATGCATTCTGAATCCTTCAGCCCTGTCCCTGTCTATGAAAGCCATATTCCAGCTCCTCTTTATAACTAGCATTTTCAATGCAATAGGTCTCTCGTTAGTGAAATTTTGAGGAATTGGCGATGCACATGGTAGTGCTTTTTAGTTGTTTTGTTTGTTCAAAAATATCTCAACAGTAGCATAAGTAATGAAAGAAAATCCACAAAGCAAGGAAAAGGGTGCAGTACCATACGCTGTTACTAGGTGTTCCTGTTGAGTTGTAAAGGGACCTTTATTAGCCACATAAGGTACTGCACCCGTTATGCAATTATAAAGTGAAATTTTGCAGCTGAGCATACGTTTTTATGTTTTTATTAAAGTGCGAATTTTGTTAGTGTATGTTTTAAAAATCCACCATTGTTGTGGTGTATTTTTAAAAGGTAAGCTAACAAAAATCTCACTTCCGATAGAAAAGAAATGGAAACGTATGTCAGTTGCAATTTTTTTTAATTTCTATTATTGCATTAATGGTGTTGTACCTTATGTGGCCAATTGAGGTCAATTTACAACTCCACTGGGACGCCTCGTAACAGCCTGTGGTACTGCACCCTTTCCTTGGTTTGTGGTTTTTGATATGTTACTTATGCTACTGTTGTGATATTGTTTGTGAAAACGAAATATAAAAACATTATCATTTAAACAAAAACAGATTCAGGGCATTTTACTCACCCACAGTGCAATGCAATGCACTACCAACCATGCTTCCAACAGAGATCGCCGCATCGTACATGGGAGGGGAGGTTGCGGTACAGTTGCCTCTATGTGGAGCCTTTGGATCGAGGAGGCAGTTCAGAAGCTGCATTCCTGGTGGGAGAGATATTTTCAGTTGAGAGAGCTTAGCAGTCTATGCGTTAATAGGAGCAGTGGCTGCGGCTGATTGAGCTCCTCCCGTGCCTTTAAAGGGCTGCTCGATGCACCTCTCCCGCTTTTTGTGTTAGGATTGGGAGAGGACAGCCCAGGAGGCAGCAAATGGCGCAAGCAGTTTTGAGAGCCGAGTGGCCTTGCAGAGGGAGCAGCCAGAGTGATGAGAGAGCAGCTCAGACACTGGCAGCTATTGAGGGACCTCCCGCATTCCTCACTGCCATTTTTATTGTTTTAAAGACGTGGACGAGCTGCACAAAAGAAAGGCGTGCAGCTGCCATTGTAAAAGATTAAGTGCGACATGGAAATAATAAAATAAACCAATAGAACGTTGGCTTACAACCGGAAAGTGAGCCACACCGCAAAAAAGAAAGCTGTGTGGCCACCATTGTTAAAGCTAACGGGAACGCAAGCTTTGTGGTCCCATCGCAGGATAAGGAAGTGAAATGAAAAAAACCCCACCACTTTAATTACAGGAACAAAGTGTTGGGGAAGAGCGTAGTTGTCGTGCCTGCAACGCCAGGTACGATGAAGTGATTAACAAAAGAGTGCCCACTAACAGTTGATAAAACATACAGAGTAAGGACACATGTAAGAGGGGCTGTTCTTATGGGAGGTTACAACAGGAGAAAAGGAGGACTGACAAACAAACCAATGAAAAAGAAGCATTTCCAAAAGACACTGAAAGGAGTCAATGAAATACATGGGTGTAACAGAGGCGGAGCTTAAAGCCCATATCCTTAATACAGCATGTCTTGAAGACACAAGACTTAATTAAAAAAAATCACTTGGTTCCCATTTCCCACCACCAATACCTTCTGCAATACATGCATTGAGTCGGTTTTATTACAATGATCTGCTTGTATACTCCTTAAACAATCGTTTTCCCTTGACTGTATGATCAGCTTTGCTAAAAAGTACATTTTCAGTTTCCCACAATACCATTCCATGTAGGCTGTCTACCATCTACAAAGACCAGCTGAGGATCCTCACTTTTAATTCAGTTGATTGCCCATTCGTCCACCCACTTAAATGGTCGACTCCACATCTATTACCCTTGCAATCGCTGACTGCGCTCCAGCAATCTCTACGTTCCTAAATACACCTTTGCTTCAGGTCATCCCCGCTCCTCATTCCACCTACTTGGTCTCCCATTCAGCAATGACTGTAGAGTCATAGTAGCCCTGTTAAATGTCCTCAGAAGTTATTCTGTACACCTGTACCAAACACCCAAATCCCCTCAGAAATAAAAACTTACTTGTAAATAGCTTTTTAATGCCTTTCATCTTATTACTCTTCAGTCAATCACCTTGCATCATTTTATGAATGGTCTACCAAAAAAACGTATACATGTACTCTACATAAGTTGTTGCTAAGTGAATCATTTCTATTCTAAACACGCCTACCTCTGCAAGTAAATCAATAACTAAAACCAACAGACACATATGAATGTATGAAAAAGACATAAAAAGTGAAGGGTTAAGTTCAATTTGCTGAAAATGTAAGCAATTCATGGGAAGAAAAAGTATCAAACACACTTTTAAGAATAGAACGTGTAAAGAGAGACTAAGAAAAATCTGCAAAAGGAACAGATAGGAGACCAACGAAAATAATAGCTTTAAAAGCTGTGAAACATGGAAAGTGACGGAGGCAAAGTGTCAGAGGCACCCACATAAAGAATAAGAGACGGGGACAGCAAAAGAGTGAAAGACGCTCCCAAAGAGGAAAAGAGACTAAGAAAGTACAAAATCTAAGTGTGATGCAGAGAGAGTACGTTTAAAGAAGGGACAAAGGAAGAGAAAGGATAAAAGAGACTCACAAGAAGGCCAGCAGAGGACAGCAGACAGCATGATAACTTTTGGTGTGAGCTCTACAAGCGAAACTATCTATGCTGCCATTGACTCCTGACCCAGACGGATCTGTTCTTTGGAGTCAGGAGTCAATTACAGCACAGACCGTTTCACTTTCAGGGCTTACCCGGGCATGTGCTTCAGAAAAGCAAGCATTGGCAAAGCCAGCAAGTTTTGCTTGTGGAAAATCTATAGGCTTTGTCATATTTTTTTTTTGCATGCTACACAGCAGTGTAGCTGCTGTGCAGCATGGCTTAAAGTCGAGAAAAAAAACCCGATATGACGCAGTAAAGAAAAACGCTATGACAGTCAACATTGAATGCATCATAACGCTTTTGTATTTTTAACTTTAAGCCAATTTTTGCCAGTCCAGTTTACTCTTTGGACCATATTGATCCATCCTCCAGCATGGGACACCAGCGTGGAATTAGAATCTAACCAGTGTTTAATCTTGTTCTTTAATTGGATACAACTTTCAGTAGAACCGGCCTTAAGAGGAGGAACATTTCCCAGCACTATAACCTAAGGGGTGGCTTCTCGTGGCAAGTTAGGTATGATAGTGTTTGATAGGCAGGGATATTAGTTTGAACTACTTCATGCCCCGAGATCCCAGAGTGCAGTATGCAGGGTGTGATGTCAGAAGCGTAGTTGTAGATCAGGGGAGAGGAGCGGAGTGAGCAGGACGACTTGGAGCACCTGAGGTATCGGCGGCCAAGTACTGGGGGCCTGTAAAGCAACAGAGACATCTCTGACCTGCCTGTATACCAGCACACCACACAGCTTTTGTGTGCACTGTGCAGCTGGGTACTGGAGGTTTGAGGTAGGGTAACACTCCCCCCACCTGCCCTTTCTAATGCCGCCTGGTCCTGCCCGCCCTCCCCTTTCTGCTTGTCGTGCCCGATTCCTCGCTTGCAGTGCAGCAGAGCTGCCTGGCATCCAGGGGGTCAAGTCGACCGTCCCAAGAGACCAACCCAGAGACTTCACCAGAGCAGAGAAGTGGTGCCTACATTGTGTGGGCTAACGACGTCTCTTGGAGCAGGCATTTCAGCAGCAGTGCTGCGGCGCTTCAGAGGAATACGGTAAGACCCCTTGCCCTGTGGATTTTGTGCTGGGTGGAGAGGACCAAAAGAAGTAGGCAAGTGTGTTCCAAGCTCTGATCCCCGAAAATATTGAATCATTGTGTAGGGAGATATCGAAAGTATGATCCCAGATTTCTGAAGGGGGTGCGGTACGGTGGCCGTTAAAGTGGCCACACCTGGTTTAGCCCGTCCTCCCTGAGACAGTCCTGCTAGGTCAGGGTGCGGTCTGTGAATTCGATGTTTTCTCCCCTCAACCTTGCATCTAGTACGTCTAGCAGTTAGTGAACCAGGACTTCGAGTACTGTAAGCTCATCAAGCTCTCCAATCAAGTTCGATTACTTTTGATTTGTTGAAGTCAATCAACCAAAACGTAATCAGGTGTAGGTCTTCTGTGGGTGGCCTACTTTCTTTTATGATGTTTTCATAAGATGCCATCGAGGTGTTTGCGCTCCGGTCATTTAATTTCTGCCTCTGGTTCAACTGCTACTTCCCTCAGCTCTCCCAAACCTTTAAATACATATGAAAAAAACTATTCAGCATAAGAAACCACAGTCTCTTCTTTCTCTCCTGAAGTCTCCCCCTTCCTTTCTGTCTTTGTTCTCAAAGAGTGATT
Source organism: Lissotriton vulgaris (assembly GCF_964263255.1). NCBI lineage: Eukaryota > Metazoa > Chordata > Amphibia > Caudata > Salamandridae > Lissotriton > Lissotriton vulgaris. Next base: position 1,261,627,157 of record NC_141696.1, on the reverse strand, counting down.
ACAGGGTAGGAAATAAGGAATTGGAAATGGCTAAAGGAACATATAAAGAAGACAATGCAAGTTTGGATATGGCTTTCTCCCAGGGTATCTCTTCATGGCAGGCTAGTGGAATAAACCACAATTCAGCTCTGGCTGGTCCCCTAAGCCTATCCAATAAATGATGCTGTCCAGTGGAAGAAGTGGAGGCTGCTCCCACGACTAACATCGTTGGCGTCAAGTTTGGGTACAAATCCTGTCCCCTGGTTCCCTTTGTTGGCCTAGATGCTGTCTCTGTGCCGTAAAATATGGCACTTAAAGGTGACCACTCGAGCGACTTGTGGTGGACCCTGAGTGGATTTGTGCAGTGGGGACATTGGTGTACCAGAAGATTATTCCCTGCCAGACATTGCCGCTCTTATGGAGGAGAATCTGATTCGGGAGGCCAACTTGAAACCACCTATTGCTTAGGCCTCGGTCTTGGGCCCGCCGTTGTATTGTCTACATAGCCTTCCATCATTACTGACTTTGTTTAGTAGTACGCTATCTTCGAGGGTTTCTCTATTGGGCTCAATGCACTCTTTGAATTATGACCTGTGCGGTCATTTAATTTGGAAGAGGAGGGGGAATGGGTAGGAGAGGGAAGGGCCCACTCCGATATTTTATTATGTGTTGAGAAGGTTCTAACTTCTATTCTGACTTAGTTGGATAGATCAGTTGCTAATTCTGATCATGTGCTGGATGTGTTGCCTCCAATCTTAATGGGAGTGCAGCACCTAACCAACTTTGTTGTTTGCCCAAGGATGGAAGAAAGTGGCATTGTAGTGAAATCTCAGGCCTCCCACACTATAGCATTGTGGCAAAAAATGGTGAGACAGAAATTGGAATTCAAGTGGGTGACTCTGGTTATCCTGGCGTCACATTCTATGGGCAATTCAACGGTAATCACGAGGCCACTAAAAAGGTTGACAACATTCCCTGTTCTTCCTATTTTAATCATTTGTCTGAAGTGCGATGTCATTTAGCCCAAAGTGCAAATGTAACTGTAACTGAGAATCCCCTCCCCATTTTTCTGATATTTAAAAAAAGGGTCTCCCCCTCCCTCTGGAGTTGTCATTCCTTATGATGATTACTCTAGTATTCTTTCACCCAGGCCTCCAACAAAAGGTGCTTTCCCCTTAAGGGGGCGCCACTGGGATGTTCTAGGGTAATATGCCTTAAAGGGAAAAAGAAAAGATTTCAGCATATTATGAAATGCAAGTTTAAAATTACGAAGGTTCTCTGATGTTGTAGAAGAGTCTGTCCCCATTACTCAGCCACTTAAAGTAGAAGTGCCAAAAAATGCTCCCTTCCATCCAGGTCCAGAGCTCGATTCACCGAAAATAATTAGCATGCACCCTACTCTCAATAGAAGCAACATTCTTAAACCGCCCTCGGCAGAAGAAGGGGTTAATTCCAGATATGGGGGTAATGGGCCATAATAACTGGGGCGGCCTGAAAGTGGGTTTAGTGAAAGAGGGTATTGGGTACGGGCTGTGAATGTCAAATTGCTGAGCACCGAAAAAGAAAGTTGCGGGTCCCCCAAGAAGCTGAGAGGGTATCCGAAAGATCTTCCTTAGTCTCCCTTTGTGGAGAACTGTCCCCACACACTGCTCCCATGTCTGTTAGAACCCTTAATGTGGAGGCTCCTTCTTTTCTTCCATCAGCTCAACCGCTGGGCCAAAACATAAATATATTTGTGCTGTAGGACTAGATTTAGGCAACTTCTCTAATAGCTTGAATTTTGTCTCTCTGGTTGATGATGAATAGGGCCCATTCAGTAGAAGTTTCATTTTGCAGCTCTCATTAGAAATTGAGGCCTGAGTTTGATAACAAGTAGAGATATTGACCCTGTGTATCTGGATCCCATTGCTCCCCTTCCGAGTTCCAGGGTTGCATTTAGCTCTAGGATTGTTTTAATATTGATCTTGGGCAACATGCATCATTTCTGGAAAAAGGCATTGATGTTTTTTCCATTTGAGATGATCACGAATTCTAAGTTTGATAGCTCAAGCTGGGGCTCTCAAGACTCTGCTCAGAATTCATGCAGTAGAAGGCGGCAGCAAAATTAAGGACATCGCAATCTCTATTGGTAGAGACCCCGGAAGCAGAGTGATGAACATTGTGTGATATGAGGACCAGTGGGTCCGGGATTATGGGATGGGCGAAGAGGTAGCACCCTGGAGTTTGGTTGCAGGTGTATTGAATGCCACAAAAAGGAATACAAAACTTATAGTGCTGCAGACGTAGCCCTTTGGGTAAAATTGTTTCTTGGAATATGTTGGGCCTGGGACAGTCTAACTCTAAATTACATTTTATAAGGTTCTAGTCCATTGATAATTTGCCTGCAGGAAACTTGGTTATGTTCTGATTTAAAATATGAGAATTACTTTTTATTTTCCTGCGCAGAAAAACCCTCCATAAAAGGCCACACCAATGGAGGTATACCCATTTTACTCCGTAGTTGCATACATTGGAATTCCAAGGTGTTTGTTCATCCCTCAAAACTCTGCATCTGTTTAAGGTTAAAGGAGGACCATTTTCAACATTCCTGTTGGTAAATATTTATATCCCTCCTGGGAGATCTTATGGTTCCTTAGTTTATTTATATGCTCTTTGTTGTACATAACTTTAGTACCTCGGAAGATTGCCCGTTGATTATTATTGTGAGGAATTTTACTGCCAACATTTAGAATTGTACATGCGTGACCGTTGGAAATTCTGAGTTGGATGATGTATCCCTGAGGTCATTTTACCCATAAATGTTAAATCAGACAGGCGGGGTGTACATTTCCTGGAATGCTTTACTTCAAATGAATTTGTTGCTCCAAATGGCAGGTTTCCAGAGGATACCCTAGCTTCTTTTACTATTCATTCCCCTTCAAGGCAATCCTTAATCTACTATATGGTGGTGTCTTGGTATCTTACCAAATGTTTGGTAACTGTTCTCAATTTGAGGTAATGAAGATGGATTTGAGCGATCATAATATTCTTTCGGTGGCTATTGATTTAGAGCTGAAGGCGCTCGACTCTTGGAACTCCAGTATTGACTCCGTAGTCCCGGCACCTTTTACGCCGATGATGCTGTTTTAATGGCTTGTACTCCTCTTGCACTCCAGCACTTAGTTGACAAATTTGTCACTTTTATGCAGAACCACGGCTTAAAAATCAACATTGGCAGAACCTTTGCAATGAAAATCGGGCATAAGGCCACTCGATGTCGTGACATTTTTATTGAGGGTGCAAAAATTCAGCATACAACTTAATAATCTTACCTGGGGATTTTGTTCAATCATACTGGGAAGTGGCAATGTGTAATAAAATTTAGGTAGCTCCATTACGTTAAAACTACTAGGGCCTTGCTACAGTTTGCTAACATTCAAGGAATTAAACACTGAGGGAAAATGTTGACCATTTACAAAGCCAAATGTAGACCCACTGCCATGTACTGGTCCAAACTATGGTGGCAGGGGCAGATTGATTGTCTCTAAACGGAAGAAAACGCATTCTTAAGGAACCTCCTTGCCGTTCTGAAAAGTAGCGCAACTTACATCTGTCATGCGGAATTAGGAGCCCCCTATATTGTAGATCTGATTAATGTCCCGATTTCTGTTGGCCGTTCTTAATTGCAGGAAGTAGCTGTAGCCCACAATCGAAAATATAAATGGAATTGAATGTACATTTGATGATTGTATCTATGTACTCTAGTTTTTAAGCTTTTTTACATGTTTAAACTTTTTATACTGGTTTTAAATCATTTTTGTTATGGCTGATATTTTTGTAGCTTTTATGATTCATGTGTGAATTCGAATAAAGCTTACTTGACCTGACCTGACTCCGTAGTCTATAATAGAACAAAAGGGAGCACTTTTTGGTCAGGTAATAGCCTACTGAATTTGGCCTCTCATATTAAAACAGCGAGCTTAGGCCCCCCACTACCTTATCCCATAACCCTATCTCCTGATTTGAAAAAAAAGTTGTCTCTTTTTTGAACCTTTGGGGGCAAAAATAGAAGTACTATGTTAAGTTCCCTTTTATCATCCCTTGGGCAGTGAAAAAGGTAAGCCATGATATAAACTCCTTGGTAAGGGGCAAAGGGAAATTAACCGGTTGATGCAAGTGAGAACTAGATTGAAGACATTTGAACGAAGAAAGGAGGAGGATCAGAAATGGTTTAAGTTGAGAGAAATTGCTTCTTGTAACCTGCGCAAATATTGGTCTTTAACAGCCGAATATTGTAATTCTAGAATTAAGACCAAGGCCATTCCGATACACGATAAAGAGTGTACCCAATATTTTTTTCAGTTAAAAAGCCTCCAATTCTAGCTGTAGGTTTCAGTTGGAGTTTAATATTGAGGCTGCATCTTTTGATACATATGGCCTTCTTGTGAGGAGATAGAGGGTTTTTATTAAGGGTGCAAGGTCCTCTGAGGCGGTGAGTCTGTAAGAACTCCCAATATCTCTTATTAAACAAGAAGTGTCTGCATGGGTGCTTTTTCTGCGTACTGTGTTCCATTACTGTTACGTGACTGGGGTTATTCCGCCTTCTTGAAAGGGAAGGGTTGTTGTACTTTATATAAAAATGGCCCTAATACCTCTCCTGCCAGTTTTAGGTATATTGCACTATTGGATTCGATCAGGAAATTGTTTGCCAAGAGTATCCTTCTTCACCATCAGGAATGGGCATTTGGTAATAATATTGTTATGGTCGAGCAGTCTGACTTTCGCAAGACCTGTGGAAACGTAGATAATATTACAACCCTTCAAACGCTAATTGAAAAGTAGGGTAAGGGTATGTCTCTATAGTCTGCCTTTATCTATTTTCTCCACAGCTCATCGATAGGATTGACTGTGGGATGCTGTAGAGGAAATTGTCTGCATTGGGGATTCCTGCTCATGTCCTTAGGCTAATCATTGCACTCTTCCACTTGGACTCTGGTCTTGATGGAAGGTAACCAGGGCTTGTCTAGCAACATTGAGTCACACAATGGTTTGAAGCAGTGTGCCTACTTGCACCCCTACTTTTCTCTCTTTACACTCACTGTCTACCATGTAGAGTTGGCCAGACTAAAAGGGATCCACCTAAACTAGGACTGCTGAATGTTGGTTGTGACTTTGTTTTATTGGATTTAACCTCAATAGGACTTCAGAGGTGCCTCCCTGCACTGGGCAGCTATGCGGTTAAACATTTTTTAAAGATAAACATTCCTAAGAGCAAGGTCTCCGGGTTGTAGAGATGGGGAGGATTTATATTGGTTGTAGGGGACCAATAAATTGGAAGTTGTGAAGTTGTATCCATATCTTGGCAGAAGTTTTTCCAGCAATTGTTTAAATAAAGATCATATTAGCCGGTGTAGAAGTAAGGCATTATCTCAAGTGTCAGCTATTCACAGACTATATAAGTGCTGTGGGTAAAGGCACTTAGCCCATGTTCTTGCGGTCTCCAAGATTAAAATCCCGCCTTCTCTGAGTTATGCCTGTGAAGTAATGGAGGAGTGGTGTTGGTCCTTCTATGAGAAGGTTGAAGGGAGTATTTAGCACCAAATTTGTAACTTAAATTATTCAGCTGCTTCATCCGCCCTTCGGCTAGAATTTGGGCTCCTCCCTACAAATGTGCTTGCCATGGAAGCAGTTCTAAGGTGGAGTCACGGTTTTTCGACCACTGCCCATGCTGCACTAAAACATGAAATATTGGATTACCTGAAGGGAAGAAGTGCCATTTTTTCAAATTATTTGAAAGCTCTCAATTTGTTCAAAATTGGTCAGGATGAGAAGGCACCTCTCCCCAAGCTTCTTCAAAACCTGATTAAAAAATCTATTTATGAAGTAAGTCACTTAAGGGACATTTTACTTTGTGCTCAGTGTGCTAAATGTAGTGGAGAGCAGTAATTGTAAAGAACCTCAACTGTATGTTTCATTTAGCCTTCCTCGTGGTTTGCGCAGAATGATTTTATTACTGAGGTTGAATTTGCTTCCGCGACGAGTTGTGATGGGATCCTGGGAAGGTTTACCTAGGGACGAGAAACTATTTGACCTTTGTTTGAACTATGTCCAAGATTTAAACCATGTGGTTTTCTTGTCCTTTGACACGTTCATTGCGAAGTCAACTGATAAGATATTGTTCATGAAATATAATGTAACTTCGGCAGAGGAAGCTCGTCAATGTCTCTTCACCCCTCTATCTGAAACAGATTGTACAAATATTTTTTAATTTTGTAAACACTTAAACAATTTCAAACACATGAAAAACATTAATTTATCTTAACTGTATTTTGTTTTACTTCTGTGTGAATAAGATTATGTATTCTATAATACAAGTGGAGAAGCGTGGCTCAATGGTTAGAGCGGCTGACCCTGATGTAGAGGTGGAGTTCTGGACTTTTTGGTTCCGTCCAGAGGTGTCAGGGATAACACCCGAAGACCCCGGAGTTCTACCTGTCTCGGTGCACAAATAAACAGAAACACGGGCTTCTCGATGGTGGCGTCAAAGACCAAAGGTTTATTACTGCAGGGACACAGAAGTCACTGAAACTACACACGGGCAGAATCTAGGAGCCTGTTCAATTTGTACAAGAAGGGTTGCTCCTTATATACTAAAAATTGGGCTTGAGGCAAATTCTTTACATGTTAGTACATTCCCAAACCTTTGTGTCCTAAACAATAAATATTTGGCGTTGCACAGGAATCGTCGACAATATCTGATGTCAAAACATTACGAACGAGGGGTTCCCACTTTTCCATCATAATCTCATGTCAACTTTTCATTCAAGACCCGGACCGCCTCATCGTAAATTTCGTTACCTCCCCCTAATAAAGGCCCAGAAGCAAAGGAGCAGAGCCAGGTGCAGAAGATAGAAAAGCAGGATAAGAGATGTTTGTGGGTCGTAAATGGGCAAGGCTACCAGCTTCGGCCGCCTAATCATGATCAGGCCAACGAACACGAGAACCAGTATAGCAGGACTGGCCTCGGGCAGAGGAGGCAGCTTCTGTCGAGTCATGCAGCCATGGCGTGTTCTGTTCTAAGGTGCACGTGTCACTAGCAAGGTGAATCTCCGGCTAAATCTTACGTGTCCTTTAGGTGAAAGGGGTCACTGCGTGTCCATTGTCTACGTGAGGGCAAGAAACACAAAATGGCTTCCGTGATCTAAGATGGATGCCATGAGTAGATCAGAAATGTGCTCGTAACAGGAGTGCTCTTGCTCGTAGCATAGCGAAAACACAAGGATATGCTAAATGGATCATTTGCGGTTCACTGATACCAAAATTATGTATTTACGACAATGTTGAAAACACGGGTTCAAATCGTCACGGAACCTCAGACCCTCCTTTTGCCCTTACGTAGGCAATTACTCTATGTCCGAGTCTATCTCTATGCTCATCAGGTCAGTGACATGTTGCTGCATCATCATTCTTTCTCGCGCCTTTTCTCCAAACGCAGGTGGTTTTCTGAAACATGTTGCAGCACAGAGACTACACAAAGCGGGACCACACTGGATAATCAGGCAGCATGAGAATAGAAATACTAAGATGACACCAATGACCATCAGAACCTTCCATCCCCACGCTGATATCAGAGTCCAAAACCACTCCATGAAGGACCAGTTTCCCTTGTCTACGTGTATAGAGTCGGAAATCTTGTGTAGCTTAGAGATCGCCTCATAGACAGTTGGAGCGTCATTGGGAATAAAAACACAGCAGCTCGATTGGATCATTCTGCATACCCCACCTCGATCTGCAAGTATTACGTCTAGAACCATACGGTTCTGCAACGTCATGAGTCGATCCGCCTGAAGCTCAGCTGTCAAGTTGCTAAGGGCACCAGCAGTTTCGGTAATAGTAGATTCAACTACCCGTGTTAGCTGACGTAGATTTCTACTATTGGCCATAGGCCCCCAGAACTGAAGGAAACCTTTGAAGAAGTCTCCAGCTTCCTGACCAGCGGTATCTTCCTTGCTGAAAACACCTCTTGCTACTCTGGTCTTGTGATAGTCTGAGGAAGCAGTGTACGTTGGAGGCAACAGTCGAGCAATATAACATGAACCTGAAAAGTCAGCAGGCAACCATGTATACGCTCTGTCTTGACAAATGAAGTAGGTACCCCTAGCAGTAAGAAAGGCAGGGGAAGAGTTAGACGGAAACACGTAAGTCTCAACGCACTCACTCCTCCCTAGCTGAGCTCTCGGATTTCTCCCATTTCCTTGCAAACAGACCTGACCTCGGTGAGGCACGACCCAGACTGGAGTGGAGCTTTTACGCTTGCTTTCTCCCAAACTAAGGCGATACTCTGTAGAATTCCAACTCAAATATACTCTTAATTCGTCTCTAGGGTAAGATGGAGTATTATTGACGTCCTTAATCATGTCAATAATTCCCTGAACTAAAGCTTTGTTTGCAGAGTTGTATTTAGTGGAACGTGGTGGACGCGGAGGATAGGTCTCAAGGGCATAGGCAAAAATGGTCTGAAAGGCCTGAAATGATCCACTATAGCTAAAAGGCAAAACCAGATAGGGAATGCCTTTATCCATAGTGTGGGGTATCAAGCCACACACCCAGCAGTCTGTAGTGTTAACTACCAGTTGGTGTTGGTGCAGAAGCTGTACAAATGTGTTGTTAATGAATTCTGAGCGTCGAGCTTGTTCGTGTTCAGGAAACGAGTGAAAAGAATGCATAGAAGAAACAGTAGAAGTAGCAGGATCAAGGGGAGGTACTGTAGTTACTGGCATAAAAATCAAATTCACACCAAAGACGATTCCACCCACCAACGTTATCAAAACAATTAAAAACGTAACTGTACATTGCATTAGAAAGCATTTGCTGTGAAGAATTCTGTACAGTCTATTTCTGCGAACATAAATTACACTTTCTCGTTGCAGCTCAGGAAGCTCCATCTTCTACAATCCGCTCGCGACCACTGATGATGTGTACGTAGATGAAAATGCCTCTATCAGCCCTGGGAGTTCCCAGAACTAACAGAAAGATCGACCTTGTGTCTGACCCCCGCAGATTCAACTAGGCACACAGCCACGACCCTACGGCTACCCAGACGGCAAGGCAATTTTAAAACAACAAAACAATAGCAAACTTCCTGGCTGGAGGCAATGTACGGTATTCAAATGCATAAAATAGGCAGTTTCCTGCTTTATTTGTTCATATTGCGAGATCGTAAATTGTATCTCAGTTTTGCAGGAGCTGTTTGATCTGGAAACAGTGTATTTTCAGCAGACGTTGCAATGTTTAAGTTCGCAGATGGCAAAGTTTCTTCTGATGCGGAGGACAAATGTTCAGAATTCAAAGGAGTAATTTCAGGAGGAGAGCCAGAGTTCGATGTGTCAGTTATTAGTTCGGCATCGCTGAAAGGGATAAACCTGGGAATCTGTTCAAACTCAGAGGCACCGATTCCCTTCTTCACCCAGTTATCGTAAGGAAGTGGCAGGAGCACACGTTTGACGTGCGTCGTGTGAATCCAGTTCTTCCGTCCGGCCACACGAATAGCAGTTCTCGTCGCTAGCAGCACCTGGAAGGGGCCAACGAATCTGGGTTGAAGATTTTTCGTTCTTGCAAAATTCCGTACAACAACGTGGTCCCCTGGTTTCAGCTGATGACCTGGACTCTCCGGTGGCTTTGGCAATGCATCGAAAACCTGTTGGTGAATAAGACTCAATTTAGCAGTCAAGTCGTAAAGGTAATCAATCAACATTGGATATTCCAGAGAACAGAATTCTTTTGGCCTTGGCACTCCCCAAACATTAGCGGGACTACCAAAAACTATTTCATAAGGACTAAGCCCTACTCTAGAATGTACAGTCGCTCTCGTAGATAACAAAGCCAAGGGTAGTGCATCTGGCAAGGACAAACCCGTGGATGCCTGTATTTTAGCAAGTTTTAGTTTGAGGGTGCCATTGTACCCCTCAACTAAACCAGCAGACTGGGGATGGTTCGCACTGTGAAATTTCTGCTTGATCCCTAAACCGGCACACACACTCTGCATAACTTTCCCTACAAACTCACTTCCGTTATCTGACCATACAATCCATGGCATTCCATACCTAGGGAAGTATTCTTTGAGAAGAATTTTGGCAGTGGACAAGGCAGTATTGTCCTTCAGTGGATAAGCTTCGATCCATCTGGAGAAAGCACAAACTACCACTAGGACGTATTTTAGATTGTTGCAACGATCCATGTGAATGAAGTCTAACTGAATCACTTCAAAGGGGCAAGAAGGAGGAGCGAAGTGACCAGCAGGTGTCGGAATTCCCTTGCCAGGATTATGCATCAGGCATACCATACAATTTTTCACCACTCTCTCTGCACACTTACTAATCCCATCATTCTTCCAGACTGGAGCCAACATCTTACAAATCCCTTTAGAACTGATGTGCGCTGCTCCATGCGCCATCGTTACCACTGCAAGCACATACGCATCAGGCAACATCCAACGCTGTTGTTCCGACAAATCAATCCAACACCCACTCGAGTCCAATTTACCCGTACTCTCTTTCCATGCAAGCTTTTCCTCCTCAGTCGCTTCCTTCTGAATTTCTTTCACGCTTTCTACTGTGTCCTCACACATTCCAGACTCAGAAATCCATCTTGCAGACGTAGCAACATACATCCTACTCATCATATTTCTAGCTGTCTGTTTAGCGGTCTCATCAGCAAAAGCATTCCCACGACCAACATCATCCGTGATTGCTTTATGAGCACTGCATTTCACAATCGCAACTTCAGTCGGCGAGGTTAGAGATTCCAACAAGTCGTTAACTAGTTGACCATGTTGAATCTTAGTCCCATGGGACGTAATGAAACCTCTCTCTTTCCACAAACGTCCAAAACTATGGGCCACGCCGAACGCGTACTGACTATCTGTGAACACATTCACTCTCTTTCCCTTAGCTAAAACACACGCTCTTGTTAGAGCAATTAATTCTGCAGCTTGGGCAGAATTCTGACTCACTCTTGCAGTCTCCACAATCGTACTCAGAGTTGTTACTGCGTAAGCGGCAGTCACATCGCCATTCTCCAATTTAAAGCATGACCCATCAACATACAACGTGCCATCTGGATCTGACAACGGAGTGTCTTTTAAATCAATTCGTCCTTTTGTCTCTTCCTCGGTTCTGAAACAACAATCATGGGGTTCAGAATCACTCGACTCCTGATTAGTCGGCAACAATGTTGCTGGATTCAATACATTGCATCTTTTGATCTGAATATGACTCGCTAGCAGTGTCAGCTCGTAGCCAGATAATCTAGCACTGGTAAGGTGTTGTGTCTTAGTTCGGTTCATGAGTGTATCCACAGCATGAGGAACCATGACCACTAGCATGTTGTTCATCACCAAACCAGCAGATTGTCGAATGGAAGCCGCAGCTGCCGCTGTAGCTCTCAAACAACTAGGCAACGCTCTAGCTACCGGATCTAATGTTGATGAAAAATACGCACAAGGGTGTTGTTTATCACCAAATCTCTGTGTCAGAACACTCAACGCGCAACCTTCTCTTTCGTGAACATAGAGCGTGAATGGCTTACTGTAGTCAGGTGTACCCAAAAACAGGAGCTGAACACAGTGCATTTCGTAACTCAGAAAAACTCTCCTGACATTCGGCAGACCATGGCACCGGACTCGGAACATTTTTCCCAGTCAAAGCTACCAACGGTTTTGCTAAAAGAGAAAAATTTGGGATCCATTGCCTACAGTATGAGGTAATACCTAAAAAGGCACGTACTTCTCTCTGTGTGCTAGGGACATTCATCTGCGTAATTGCTTTTATTCTCTCTGGGGTCAACTTCCTTCCCTCCTTTGACAAGAGATGACCTAGGTAGGTCACTTCTTGGCAACATTATTGCATTTTCGAAGGTGACACCTTGTGATTCAGATTAGACAAATGATGCAATAACGAAATTGTAGCTGCTTTGCAAGTTTCCTTGTCATCGGCAGCCACTAGAAGATCATCTACATACTGCACTAAAGCAGAACCAGGAGGAAGTACAAAGGAATCTAACTGACTTTTTAATGCCTGGCTGTAAATGGATGGACTCTCACAATAGCCTTGTGGAGCACGTTTAAATCTGAAGCTTCGACCTCCTAGAGAGAAGCCGAAAATATCTCTGCTTTCCTCGGCTATCGGAATGCTGAAAAAGGCATTCTTCAAGTCGATAACTGAAAACCATGTGGCTGTTGCAGGAATCAACGTTAACAATGCAGTGATGTCTGGAACCACAGGAAATTGTGGAATCACAATTTTATTAACCTCTCTGAGATCGATAACAAACCTATATACTGGAGGCTTTGAAGGATCAGTACGTTTCAAAATTGGCAATACAGGACTGTTACAGACATTTCCTCTAGTTTCTTCAACCACGCCTTTCTTAAATCAAATCTTGCACAATCAATAAAAGTGCACGTTCACCTTCACTAGAGATTTTGTATTGAGGAATTCGTGGAAATTTTACATTTGCTTTCAAAGTGACTACATATGGTGGAATTTCTAAAATACCTACATCGTTAGGACCAGTCGCCCAAAGAGTATCAGGGAGAGAACGCAGCTCTGGTGGGAGCGCATCCATCGACAAGTACATTCGAGAGGTGATTCTTCTACCCAATGTAAGTTGTACTCCTTCCGGAGAACAGTACAATGTCGCATATAGTCGTTTTAACAAGTCTAAACCAAGCAGATTTTCATTACAACCTGTCGTCAAAATCAAAGGTGCTTTCAATTGACGGGGTCCAACAGAAATAGACAAAGGACCAGATACAGGGTTGTAAACAGGGGCACCTGAAAAACCTACAGAAACATTTGTTAAGCCAGACAAAGGTGCGCCAGGGAGTTTCTCATGTATGATAGAACTTTTTGCTGCACCAGTATCCAACAGAAACGGTTCGACTACACCTGATGGTGCTACTGCGACATAAGGCCCACTCTGATCCACTGGAACTGATACTACTCCCTCTCTTTGTCTATGGCTGTCCTAGTACTCCGTTTGCTGAAATCCCTCATCAACTTCACAATAGTCTTCAACGTGATACTGTTGAGATCTATTTTGTTGGGCAGACTGTCCATTTCGCTGATCAAAATGATTAGAAGGGCGATCATTCGTCTGTGGAGGCATAGCACCTCGTCCTCGACCCCTAGAATTTTGCACAAAACCACCACGACCTCTCTGAGCTGCTGCAGCGTTATTCTGTGCTAAGACTGGACACTCATTTTTATAATGACCTTCTTTCTTACAATACGCACACTGATTCCATTGGTATTGCGGTCTCTGAGAACCATAATCTGTCCTTTGATATGACCCTTGCTGTGTATTGGTCTGATTTGTGCGAGGCGGATATGCTTGCTGCAAAAGAACTTTAGTTTTTAAATCTTTCGTTTTCTTCTCTGACTTTTCCTTCTCCTCTTTATCCCTATTCTCATAGTACTGGGCAGTTGCAAGAATTTGCGCAGTCGTAGAGACAGCCCACGCACTTTCGGAATCTTTCAATTTATTACTAAGTTCTGGCAACAAATTGTGTACAAATTTATCAACGAATAGTCTCTGTCCTCCTTCTGTGCTCATATCCTGACCACTGTGATCTACGAAAGTCTCTTCGAACCTTGTGAAAAAGTCGGAAACACTTTCGTCTTTCTTTTGCCTGCATGCGGACAACTTGTCCCAGTTAACGCGTAATGCTGGCATCAGAGTCTTCATTAAGTCAATTATCCTACCTGGCAAATTAGCAATTAGGGGTTCGGGTTTGGAACCACCTGTTTGCTGACCATCTGCCGTAATTATAGCTGCCCAATCACCACCTAGAGCAACTGGATGATTCTCTTTACGAGTTTTAGCCCAAATTGGTTGCGGAACTACATTCCCAAATAACATGTCAATGTCCGCTAGATTCATCACACAAGCCTCAACTGTCTGTGCTAACTCCTTATAATATCCGGCTGGATTTTTACGCGGATCTGGCAAGGCCTGCTTTACTGCTAACACTTCAGCTCGCTTCCATGGAATGTGTATCCACACTCTCTGGAATTGCGCCGGAGCGGCTACAATACCAAGGTTTGCATTAGCTTGCACAGCTTCACGCCAAATTGGAGGAACCTCCCTCATTGGATATTGGTGATTTTGCTTCGTACTACTCTTCTCTAACTCCCTCGGTGAACGAAGGGATGGATTATTCCTATAACTTAAAATTAGTTCCATCGCTTCTTTTATATTCTGACCAACTATCGTACCAGCAGCAAACTCTTTCTGAACACTAATTAATTCTTCTAAATTCGATTCAGAGTCATCTTCTTCTAATTCCTCACGTAAAAGGGAGCACATTTCGTCGAACACATATCTTTGTGTTGGTTCATTCCATTGCATGAATGTATCTAATACATCTCTAGTACTATATCTCCTACTCTTCGAAATCCATCTAAGAGCTGTGGAATCTAATATTCCCCGTTCTTCAGTACTGGGAAGCTGACTGCGTCTCTGTACAGAGTCAGAAGTAGGAGTCTTAATCAGAGTTTTATAGAAGGGAGATAGAATATTCGAGACAGAATCAGTGATTCTCCGACGAACAGAAAGTGGAGTCATAATACTAGCAGAAGCAGAAAACACAGTAGCAGTTGGAACGGATAGGACAGAAACAGTAGGAGTATCAGGCAAAGTAGCTTGTGAACTAGCAGGTGTAAGTGATACAGGTATAGGCAAAGAAGCCGGCAACCCTGGAAGAGGGGGTGCCGAAGGAACATTAACATTGACCACAGGAGGTACAGGAGCTTGATTCTGGGGAGCAGGAGCAGGAATACCAGGTTGTCCAGCAACCGGTAAAGGTGGAGCCGTAGCACCCTGTGCATACGGTGGAGGTGACCGTAACAAGTAAGACAACAGAGGATCATTTTCGGGGTCCTCTACTATCTTAGTTGCACTCGATGGCAAGGCAGGATAGCACTTGTCTATCGCTAGATTACGCTCTCTGTTGGCCACCTCTATTGCTTTCTCGGATTCGTTGACTTGCAGCTGCTTGACAGACTGCTCTAAAGTCAACTCTTGCTCCTTCTGTTCTTTCTTCAACTTTTTAATTTCTCTCTGTTTAGATTCTTTTCGCCAATAGCGAAGAGAATCAAACATTGCCGGCCGGGCTTTCTTTTTGAACAATTTCGTTTCTAAATTGTCAATAACTTGTGGTTCAAAACTACCATGCAGTGGCCAACTAAGGACACCGTCTTTCTCTGTATAACGGACCCATACCTCATTATACGATATAGGACCCACACCAAACTTACAATATAGATCATAAAGAGGAGTTCCGATCGGAGGAACCAGACATGAGTCTTCCAACCGGGAATCACTGTTGCAACCAAAACACGACAACATACAATTTTTCCGACTTACCATTTTATAACCCGGAACACAGAACAAACAAAAACACGAACAGAAATGTGCACTCGAACCAAGAACTTAGGCCTACCGAAGCGAACAAATGTATCGATACCCAAAACTAAACCAAATGATTATCGTAACTAGAACAACCAGTGATAATCTTACGAAACCAAACCAAACCAAGAACTAAAAGGATTTTATCCAAACAGGAACAACCCTTACGAAGTAACCAACTAGCAACCACTTAATACTTAACTGAGGCACTGAAGACGTCACCAAGGAGAAACCCGTCATGTCTCGCCGTACTAAGGACTGCACCTCGGGTCCAAGACAGGGCGACGGTCAAGGCAACGGACCACTGCAGCCGTCCTGAACGGGAACCCTCGTGGAAGAGAACGTCAGGCCACTTTTGCGATATGCCGGGATCGATAAAGTGGGGCGCCTCCCTCAGGAATCTTCACACGAAGCTTCTCGAACTCTTCAGGCTTTTGGACCGGTACCGAATGACGTCGCCCCACATTGGGCGCCAATTGGAGTTCTGGACTTTTTGGTTCCGTCCAGAGGTGTCAGGGATAACACCCGAAGACCCCGGAGTTCTACCTGTCTCGGTGCACAAATAAACAGAAACACGGGCTTCTCGATGATGGCGTCAACGACCAAAGGTTTATTACTGCAGGGACACAGAAGTTACAGAAACTACACACGGGCAGAATCTAGGAGCCTGTTCAATTTGTACAAGAAGGGTTGCTCCTTATATACTAAAAATTGGGCTTGAGGCAAATTCTTTACATGTTAGTACATTCCCAAACCTTTGTGTCCTAAACAATAAATATTTGGCGTTGCACAGGAATCGTCGACAATATCTGATGTCAAAACATTACGAACGAGGGGTTCCCACTTTTCCATCATAATCTCATGTCAACTTTTCATTCAAGACCTGGACCGCCTCATCGTAAATTTCGTTACCTCCCCCTAATAAAGGCCCAGAAGGAAAGGAGCAGAGCCAGGTGCAGAAGATAGAAAAGCAGGATAAGAGATGTTTGTGGGTCGTAAATGGGCAAGGCTACCAGCTTCGGCCGCCTAATCATGATCAGGCCAACGAACACGAGAACCAGTATAGCAGGACTGGCCTCGGGCAGAGGAGGCAGCTTCTGTCGAGTCATGCAGCCATGGCGTGTTCTGTTCTAAGGTGCACGTGTCACTAGCAAGGTGAATCTCCGGCTAAAGCTTACGTGTCCTTTAGGTGAAAGGGGTCACTGCGTGTCCATTGTCTACGTGAGGGCAAGAAACACAAAATGGCTTCCGTGATCTAAGATGGATGCCATGAGTAGATCAGAAATGTGCTCGTAACAGGAGTGCTCTTGCTCGTAGCATAGCGAAAACACCAGGATATGCTAAATGGATCATTTGCGGTTCACTGATACCAAAATTATGTATTTACGACAATGTTGAAAACACGGGTTCAAATCGTCACGGAACCTCAGAGGTATGGCCCGGGACCAGAGTTCAATTCCCGTGGTTAGAGCGGCAGACCCTGATGCAGAGGTCTGGCCCGGGACCAGGGTTCAATTCCCGTGGTTAGAGCGGCAGACCCTGATGCAGAGGTCTGGCCCGGGACCAGGGTTCAATTCCCGTGGTTAGAGCGGCAGACCCTGATGCAGAGGTCTGGCCCGGGACCAGGGTTCAATTCCCGCCTCGGCGGCTCCTGGACTCAATCCCCCCAGACCTGATAAATTTCGCCTCAGTGCCTAGTCTCATCATGGGTCCCACTCTGTGACTCTGGGCAATAGCTTGCTTAATCTCCACAACGGCCCCGAAAGCGCTGGGATGCCTGGCTTCACCTTGGGGAGGGTGCCCAGGAGTGGACATCTCACAGGAAAGCCAGGAAGGGTTCTACAGCGGTATGAATACAGAGCTACGAGACCTCACGGTAGAAGCGCGCTATACTATATAAATACAAACACATTTACATTTACAAGTATTGCATTAGTATTGCTTTGCAAAGTTGAATGAATTCCTTTTGCATTTGTTTTAGATTTTCTCTCCCATTTTGCATTCTTTATCTGTTGAACTGTATGAAGTATGCATAGTTTCCTGCATTGTTCAAGAATTGCACTGTAACGCCTAACCCATCCCTTCGCATTTTTGCATTTTATCTGTTTCTCCGGGTTTTCAAAGCTGCGCAAGGTACTAAGCCACACGGCTTCCTTCTGCACTTTTTCAACTTGTATGCATTTTACTGTATGTGTCTCTAAATTGCTTTTTGCACATTATTGTTTGTATTTATGTGGACCTCTTTGAGTTCCAGATCCTAATAATATACTTGAACACGGAAACAAACATTGACAAGCCTAATAGACGGGGAGGTTAAGTGATTTGACCAGAATCACAAGATTCCGTTGAGCCGATGTTGAAATTCGAACCTGGTTGAACGGTTTCAAAGTCAGAAGTTCTTGTGTTTACGCCACATCCTGTCCCTTCAGTGCACTGTAGCGAATTGACCTACCTGGAACCTTTTGTTTTTTTTTATGGCCAATTAAAACAAAATTTAGGCAGTGTACTGTAAAACACCGGAAAGTGTCGCAGTGACATTTCTGCAGGCGTGGAATCAGAATCGGGCTGTGAAAGCAGTTTGCACCCTCATACAGCTGAAGGTGCTTTAAAAGAGTGTGCCATCCAATTTAGCAAGCTTCGTAGTTAGTACCTTGTCAGATTTCCTTTATACATACATGGGTCTGCAGTAACACTAATTAACTGTGAAGCAAGATCGCGCCATTTAGGGCAGAATCCAAACATCAACTTCATGGCAAGCGAAGCAAGGAAGGACAATTGGAAGCAGCTCTAAGGGAGGCAAGCAACCATGGGGGAAAGCAGGGTCAGAGGAGGAGAGGGGATCTCTGGACAGCAACAGGAGGCCAGAGGGGGCAAGCAGTGACGGGAGGGAGGTGGGGAAAAAGATGGGGCAACCAACAACAAATATGGGCAGGGTGGGAGTTACAGGTAGAGATAGCCTGCAAAACGATGCACTCAGAGTGCTACAGTACAAAATAAAAACAAGTTCCTCTGCAGGTGAGCAGACGCAGACAGGAAGAAGTACTTGGTCTAAGCTCTTAAGAACCTACATGAGGGAGGAGGGACTGTGTTGTGATGTACCAGACGTAGCCGAGGAGTACCTTTGTAGTTTCTTTACTATACTAAGTTGCAGCTTAGCATCCATGTAAAGCAGCCCCACCAGGAGCAGCCTGCCTGTTGCTCAGCCCATGATCAACTGTCACACCTCACCGGACAGGCACCTAAACAGTCCATTCATCCCCATCACACCAACATTCCACTCGGAACACTCACGCTGGCTGAGCAGCTAGGAGCCAGGAACATAGGAGATGATTAATACCTAAGCAGGATATAACACACTGTCCAATAGGAAGCAAGAAAATGAATCAAACATTTTTAAAATTATCTTTTATAAGAGATTTTGCAAGCGCTAAGCAGGATAAACCTAAAAAGATTTGCAAAGAAAGATCTACAACAAGTGGCTATTAAATAGAGCCTGGCAGACTGAAAGAGTTGCAAAAATAGAATTGGTTAAGATCCACTCACACAGAACAAAGGTTAAAAAGACCAAAGAAAGCAGGGTAAAATTAAGCTTCCAAAAGTCAAGTTTAGATGAGAGCCAGAGAATGAAAAACTGAAATACTGACTGAAAAGTAAAATAGCGACTGCAGTCCTCTTTAACCAAACTAATGAAAGGAAATGGACCGAAACACGATTGCACATATAGAGTTCGGTTAAACCTCCACTGTCCACACCAGCTAGATGTGATAATTATATAGATTAATTTCCAGCGCAGCAGAAATTGTTCTTTTGTTTACCAGTTGAAGATTCTTCTGATTGTAAGTTTCATAGCACTGGAGAAATTCAAACACTTTGTTTTTTGTGTTACAGGTTTTGAGCCATGCCTTTAGTAAAGAGGAACATAGAACCAAGGCACCTCTGCCGGGGGGCGGTGCCTGACGGAATCACCAGTGAATTAGAGTGCGTTACCAACAGTACTCTGGCGGCAATCATTCGCCAGCTTAGCAGTTTAAGTAAGTATGAAATGGTATCTTGGCAGTACTAACCAGATCTATCAAAATAATGTGCTTTATTCACATATTATCCACATTTTTAAAAGTATGTATGTATTTTGGACTGTCAAAAGTACAAGTAGACCCTTAAATTCACATGGGGTGGAACAATCCACAAAATCCCCCCTTGGTTGTGTTTGAATTCTTAAAAGCAGGGACTGTGATGGAACTTATAGCTCCCCGCAATTGATATCAAGAAATACTGTGATTAACTAGGGGTTTACGCAGTGTCTTAATGTACATGTGCTTTTAAACATTGTTTCACGTTGGAGCACCATGCCGTCTGCACTTGGTCCATCCACTCATATATGAATGCATTTATATTGCTAATGCATATAATCAACAGAAAACCAGCTGTAGTTCTGGACTCCAGTTTTTCTCTAACATTTATTCTATGCTGATGTTATTAACTATTGGATTCCTTAAATAATTTGAAGGCTTTCTAATTTTGAGTGAATCCCACGGGGCATTTGTACACATCTCATATGTTGACCTCCTTCCCTGTAGGCATAAAGGGTTGTCCTTGTTTGATGATATATGTCAAGGAGCCAGAACAGAGTACATCTCTCCACTACCCTTCCTTTCTTTCGGACTTCTGCATTGTCAGCACATCTCAGTTACAGGGTGTAGATATAAATGGTTACCAAGCCTTTCCATCCACAGCAGTGAAAAGAAGACTGTAATGGTTGTGAAGCTGGGGAGTGCCTGTGCTAATCATCGCTACACCCTAGTCTATATAATAGCACTGTGGGAAGTTGCTAGTTATGTTACGTTGCGTTACAAAAATTTCTAGAGCGCACGGCTGCCACCGGACGGGGCCTCACTGCGCTAGACAGAGGTTGGACAACAGCAGAGCAGAAAGGCAGGATAGGATTAGAAGGAGAACAATTAGGTCTTTAGTTGCTTCCGGAAGCTAAGGTGGTATTGAGTCTTTCTTAGCAACGGTGACATAATGTTCTATAGGGTTGGGGCTAGGACTCAGAAAGAGCATCTTTCCTTTCATGCCCTTCTGTGGCAGGGTATAAAATCCTTATTCAAGTCTGCCGAGCCTAAGGCTCTCGTAGAAGCATAAGACTGCATCAAAGCAGCTAGACTTGACACTTCTTTTTTTATAAGAGATGTTATGTGAAATGCATTGTGCTTTACACTTAGTGCGCTTCTCAACAGGAAGCCAGTAGAGCTTTGTAAGGAGCTGAGAGGATGCACAGAATTTAGAGATGGAAAATATAAGCCTTGTGGCCACATTTTGAACAACTTGCAGTTGGTTCAAAACAATAGTCTAGGCATGAGATGACAAGGCAATGAACAAGCAGTTGGCGAACTTGTAAAGTAGAGAATCCCATGATGGATTTCAGGTTTCACAATAATAATAATAATAATAACATTTATAAAGCGTGACAGCTTCCTTAAACAGAGGTGTCCCGGTGGGAAGCGAAAGCCATGTGGTGATCCGGACTGACAGGGGGCTATCCTTGACTTAAGAGCCAGGTCTTCAAGATCTTCCTGAGCTCAAGTTCTAATTCAATCAATCACATATGAGAGTTTAAGGAGTTCAACAACCTGGTGGTCCTCACAGTGAAGGATCTTCCTTCCATTCGTGACTTAGCATAGCGAGGTACACAGAGCAGGTGCTGGGAATTGGATCTCAGCGTGCTTTCATGTTGGTACAGGCAAAGCCTATGCCGGAGTTCCCCATGTCCTTTATCATGCAGGGCACGAAAGGCCAAGGACTTGAACTCAAAACATTTCGCTACAGGGAGCCAGTGGAGTTGCCTGATATCCAGGGAGATGTGATGATGGAACCGAACCCATCATGTTAATCTCGCTGCTGCATTTTGTACCATTTGAAGTCTGTGGATCAGATAAGAAGGTAGTCCATGGTACAAACTGTTTGCATAGTCCAGCTGAAGGGTCACAGTCGCATGGACTACGACCCCCTGGCTTTCTTCCAGTATTAAATGTAGGACTTTCCTTAAGCTTCTCAACTTCCCGAAGCAGGACAAAGAAATGTGTCAAGATACCAAAGCAGTGGCTTGCTAGAGTTTTAACCTGGGTTTCAAAGAATAGCGAATCATCCATCCATTCACCAAGGTTTTTAACCACTGACTTAGGTTTAGGAGTGGATCCTAGCACTTCTGGCCACCAATAGACTCCCAATAGGAGAGTGAAATCCTTCTGCTAGGCAGACAGTCTTGCTGGTATTAAGTTTTAAGCAATTTCATGCATCCAGTTTAAAGAGGCAACTGCAACACACTTCGTCGTTTTGCTTCCCTCTTCTTTTGTGCTATAGAAATGATTTCCTCCTGTTTACAGGGGTATTATATTTCGTTATTAATGTACAGAATCCCTGCCTACCACCTGAAGTGCAATGCGTATTGGGTGTTGAAGACTTTTTTCTTTCCACCTCACTCGAGAGATGGATTTGGACTCTGCTCAAGACCAAGGCCAAGCCTATTTCCTGTATGTGTCCGTGGCACTTCCAACTAGGGTGCTGGAATGTTAAAATCTTTCTCCATATCTCTGGGTTCAGACAGCTGATTATTTTCCTGTTTTATCAGAACAATTAATCTTTGCTTATTTGTTTCATAAAACGAGAAACCAAGAAAATAAAGTACTTGACGAGATTGTCTCCACAGATGAGCTTCTGATTTATTGGCAAAATAAATGATAAACTATACTTCAGCTCTATGTTTTGTAGTGAAGTCCATTTTTTGCACATGGTACGACAAATCCAGGGCTCTTCCAATTACACTGAATCACTTTGAAAGAAACTGACTGCAAGCCTTTTTCACAGTTCAATGAAACACATACTTTAAAATAACTCCCACAATGTTACAGAAATTCTCGGCAGTCGTACTATTTCATATTGTTAAAAAGTACAAAAACACTTTGGCCCTTATTACGATGTCCTCCGGTAGGCGGTGCAGACCCCAGCATTACAATGCTACCGCACATGGTGCGGTTGAATACTTCCATTTGTCTTTGGGAGCTTGTGTTGTGTCCTTAAACCGGCCGTAGCACAAGCTCCCCATGACAAATGGAAAGATCTGAGGCAACACAGAGATATTTCAGGCACTCACCCCCAGTCGCAGATCTGGGTTGAATCCATCATCATACTTCAGCTCACTTCGCTTCCTCAGTTCAGACCCACCTATATGCAAATCAGTCTTGACCCTGTGCCTCATGGGAACAGTCCAGCTCGAACTGCCAAGCCAGGTCTTCCCTGAACCGGAAACAAGACTGATGATGGATTCAACCCATTATCACCAATGGGGTACCCCTATAGAGTCAAAAGGACCTGGGTATCGTTTAGTACAGAGAAACTGTGGTCCTTGACTAATGTAACTTGAAACTCAAACAACTTTTTCATAGTTATACTTGTTTTGGCACATGAGATCGAAGGCACACATCGAGAATATAAAGGCCCCTTCCAAAAAAGGCTGATAACTCGAAATTAATCATTCAACCATTGAGTTATATTGTGGAAACCTACTTTGGTTATTTCTGATATACAATGTTATATTACATGTGCTCCCCCTAAATGAAACCCTCACTGATGTTATCTTTGGTGCCTGGGCTAAACCTTGTTTGGGCGCTCCTGTACACCGCATGATTGCCTGTCACCATCATCCCACCCCAGGAGGCATGGCCTTCCTCTCCCAGCATCTCTCCCCTGAGAGCTTGGTGGTACCGGCCTCAAAACCAACGTTAACCCCAAAACATTCCCTTCCACTCCACCAGATAGGGAATCCAAGAGGCTGGATGCTTTTGACAAGCAAATTTTCCGGTCCCCCGGGTTGGCTTTGTGGTTGGTGAACACTGCATGCCTCTTGGGCAGATACTCCCATGCATCATGGGACTCAGTTGCACAGCTGCTCCCCATGCTTGCTGAAGAGAGCTACCCTGATGTGAACCAAGGCTTGGTCGATTCCTGGGTTCGCCATCAGGTGCGGAGTGAACACCACAGACTCTGGGTAGGGTCATGGTCTCTACAGTGATGCTCAGTGGCCACGCCTGGGTGCGTTTCACTGGGTTTCCAGGGATGTGCAATCATCCTTGATTGACATGCCATTAGAAGCCTCCCACTTGTTCAGTGGCAGAGCTGACTCCACGCTTTAGTGTGTTCAGGAAAGCTAAGCCATTGCTAGGTCCTTGGGCCTTTCTCTGGCTTCCTGATCACAGCACCATACCCACGGTTTGGGCACAACTGGCATCTGAAATCTCACCACGCCTCCAAGCCCAGCAGGCTAACTAGCCCTTTCTTTGACTGAGGTGTGGGTCCCAAAAAGTATGCAGGAGTCGTGCACAGTATATCATCGAGGCCCCCACCCCTCCGGCAGCTGCAGCCTCCAAGCTGCTTTAGTTAGCACCCAACACAGTCATCCTGTTTGTGACAGGATCTGGCACCTCCTGCCTCAATGCGGCAGCATAACCTCCGGCAAGTGGGTGTTCCAAATTATATAGAGGGATTATGTCCTTCCATTTTGGAAACTCCCGCCTCCTCTGCCACCATCCACAGAACAGCTGACGGAGGACCATCTCTCCTTGCTCAGTCAGGAAGTGCAGGCTTGCTTGGTCAAAGGAGCCCTCAAGAAGGTGCCAGCTCCGAAGTAGGACGTTATTGCTATTATTGATACTTTCTGGTGTCGAAAAAGGACAGAGGACTTAATCATATACTAGATCTGCACCCTCTTAGAGCCTTTCTACAGAATGAGAAATTCAAGATGCTCACCTTGCCTCAAGTCTTGTCTGCCCTGGACCCTGTAAATTGGACGTAAGTATTGGTCTGACAGGATGCTTATTTTCATATCCCCATCCGTCAAGGACAATGGAGATCAGAGAATTCTGATCTCCTGCAGAGTCCTGAATCCACATCAAGCCTCCTGAATCTGAGAGCGATTTGCTGAGCATTGAAACTATTCCCCCCCATCCATCCAAAGAAAGTTGGTTCCAGTGTTAATGGACAACATCACTGCCATGTGGTATTGCAAGAAAGAGGATAGGGTGGGGTTGTGCACCCTGTGCCAGGAGGCCCTGCAACTCTCGTCCAGCCGCAGGACATCTTTCTGGTTGTGCAGCACCTGGCGGGATCTCTGAATGCCAGGGCGGTCAAGCTCAGCAAATGATGTCTTGCAGATCACGAATGGCATCTACATATGGAGGAGGCACAAGGCCTCTTCCGAGAATGGGTAGAACCTTGATCGATCTATTCACCATCGCCAAGATTGTGCAATGTCATTTATGCATGTTGGTGTTTCCAAAGAGGTTCTCTCTTGGGGGACATGTTCCATTTAGACTGGAACCCGACACTCCTGAACATCTTCCCACCGATACCACTCCTGCCCTAAATTCTCAAAAAAATCAGGAATGACCAGACCCTCGTCTGCTCTATGTGGCTCCGGCCTGGCCAAGGAGTTTGGTATTCTGAATTTCTAAGCATGAACTTCTGTTCTCTGATCAGGCTGCCCCTTCGCAAGGACCTTTTGTCAGAGCACCAGGGTAGAGTTCTACACCGGACTATGCATTCTCCTCCTCCTTTCATGAAGATTGTGCATCTACAGTTAAATGCCTTTGATCTGCCTAGACAACTAGACGTCCTTCGGCAAAGACTGTATAGGTCTGCTGTTGGGACAAATTTGTGGCTTGGTGCTCCTCTCTCCAAGGTGCCCATTCTCACCTTCCTTGTTGGAGGTCCTATTGTTTGTGTTATTTTAGCCCAGCAAGGCCTTCACCTGGGCACCATTAAAGGTTATCATTTGGCCATTTTGTTTTTTTGTTCACCTAACTATCAAGACTGCTTTCTTGGTGGCCATTACATTGGCCAAGAGGGCCAGCAAGCTTCATGCTCTCTGTTAACCCTCTAAACACCAGCTTCTACCCAGACAACCTTTTTTCTGAAACATGCCTCTTTTCTGCCAAAGGTGGTTACTGCCTTTCATATTGGCCAGACATCACTCCGCCTCATCCTTCTAAAGAGGAGGAGAGACTCCTCGCCTGGACCTGTAGAGAGCTCTTTCTTTATACACTGATTGCGTCAAAGAAAATAAGTTGGATGATCAGCTGGAGCAAAAAAGTGCAAGGCGGTGCAGAAACTAAGCATCTCTTGATAGCTTGTATTTTGTGTCAAGATATGCTGTTCATTAGTTAACAAGCATTTACAATGCAATGGTTTTGCCTTTGTTAAAGTTAGAGCTATTGGCATTGCTCTTGACATTATTTTTATTTATGTTTTTTTTAACATAAATAAATGGCATTGTCATTTACAATGCCACTAGCTTTATCTATCGCAAATGACACACAAACACACACAGAGCCCCCCCACACACACCCCCACACAGAGCCCCTCACACACAGCCACTTAGAGCCCCCCACACACACAGAGCCCCCCACACACACAGCTACACAGAGCCCCCCACACACACAGCCACACAAAGCTTCCTACACACACAGCCACACAGAGCCCTCCACACACACCCACACAGCACAAGCAGGCAACAGGGGGACACGGAGGCACAAGCAGGCAACAGGGGCACACAGAGGCACAAGCAGGCAACAGGGGCACACAGAGGCACAAGCAGGCAACAGGGGCACACAGAGGCACAAGCAGGCAACAGGGGCACACAGAGGCACAAGCAGGCAACAGGGGCACACGCAACAGGGGCACGAAAACGGAGGCACAAGCAGGCAACGGGGGCACGAAAACGGAGGCACAAGCAGGCAACAGGAGCACGAAAACGGAGGCACAAGCAGGCAACAGGGGCACACGGAGGCACAAGCAGGCAACAGGGGCACACAGAGGCAAATTATTATGAGACATGTGCAAAAAATGCATCTCAAATTATGGGCATCAAAATATGGTCCTTTGCTGGTAAAATCTCAGAAGGGTTGTGGCATGCTATCAAGATTAAAAGACAAAGTTTCAAGGGCATCAGTTCAGGTTCCTAAAGCAAGTATCCGACTAGAATCAATTTCCCAAAGCTTTGTCCAATGGTAATTTCATAAATTGTGTGGACTGCTGATCTGGCAGTGTGTTCTACCACGTGGCAACTGCCTTTCGATTCGATTAGGGCGGTGAGATCTTTGCAAATAAACGTACAACGGCCAAGGACCAGTCATGGGAGTTTCAAAATACCAGAAGTGATGAAGAAGAACCTGAATGTATAGGTACCAATTTAAGGCAAGCCATACACCCCAGAAGTGGAGGACACTTCACTTCACTTGGAAGGGTCGTCAAGGGTAATATGGAGTTTGAGAGGGAGATACCATTAAGGAGAGTTCGTCACTCAAGCAGAGTAAGGGAATGGAATAAACAAGCACTGAAAACACACAATTTGTTCAAAGTAACCATTATAGTGCGAGACCTCTCTCTCTCTCGCCGTCCACCCATGTGTACCCCCCGACTCGTGCCCTGTCAGGACTCGTCTCCAAGAGTATCCCACACATTCCCCCTGCAAACCCTACCAACTACTGATCGTTTTCGCCCCCTGGGCCCTGGTGCAAATATCACCCGCCCCTTTCCCAGTCCTGATCTCCCGTGGGGATCCCACAGAACATCTTCCCCACTTCAGACCCTCTTTCCTCCTCTGAACCCTGCTCCACACACCACCCCATCTGCGCGTCTCCACAACACACCCCTTCCCCTGCCCTCTCCCCGTCACACACCTCCCCAGCCAGGCCCCCTCTCCAGCTCTCCGATCTCCCGCGCCCCCTCTTACCCTCGAAGTGGCCCACGCCTTCGTTCGCCCTGCGGGCCTTAGCACTCCTAGTTAGTTTGCAGTGGCCCTTGCTACTTTGCCTTTAGACATGGCATCCCTCAAATTGCATTACGAGGGAAATATCCATTTTCAGATTTGTATCTCGCCAAAATAGCTTCTAAACTAAAACGTTACTTTCCTAGTCCGTTTGTTCACCAAGTACACATCTTGCATTCACTGTAAGGAAAACAGTTATCGTTCTCAGAGCAAAAAATTGAGTTTGCAAGAGAAACCGAAAACAGCTGATCCTAATGTTTACATTTAAATTAAGGACCCATCGAGACTAAGGAATACTACTCTTTCAGCCACAAGTCATAGCGCCAGGCAGAATCATTGTACCTTTGGAAGACTACAATAGTATTGGCAGTATAAACAGACTGAAGAAGGGTCCAAGTTCGTTGCAGCTTTACAAACAGGAAACCAATCTTGGGTGATTTCGATAACCGGACTAGCCACCTCTGCATAGGATAAAGTTGGGACCTCTGACAGACTTGCAAATCGTGATAAACGAGATTGAGATATATATACGCACAAAGCCAACAAGCGAAATGTTTATGTTCGCTTAGACTGGCTAAAATCCGTTGGCCTAGAAAATTAAAAAACAGTCCTTACGTGCCCTAAAGTAACCACAAACCCAGTCAAAAAAAAAATACAAGAACGTTGTGGCAAACAAAGACATCCGGCACTAGCTGTCAAGTTCAGTTGCATGTAAACAAGGCAGAAGCATATTTATGGCCCGTGAACTACAAGTAAACAAGACACGTCGGCTAGGCCTCAACTGCTACGGTGAAATAATTTGCTGACATGCTAAAGTCATCACAGGAGTCACGGCAGTGCGCTCCATCAGAATATGTACACGTCTCGTGCACTATGTAACAAATATTTTTCCTTAAAGAAGTAAACAGCTACGTCGATATATACATACACACACACACCACGAGGGAAGGAGGAGGCGCACGGGGATGCACGGGACAGAGGCGCAGGGGACATGGTGACTTACTACGGGGGAGGGGGGGAGGGGCGGACACCGACAATGTGTCCCGACGCCCCTCTCCCCTTGCAGGCACTCACCGGGTCCGGCGGCTGCTGGACGAGAGCTCCCGCTCCTCGGGACTCTCCGGGGCCGAGGAGGGACGTTCTCTTTCCCCGGGGCTCCTCCTGTGCAAGCAGATCAACTCACCTGCACCTTGCGACGGCGGCACTTCTCCGGTCTCCCTTTTCGGCATGGGAGACCGGCAACATCGACGGCGGCAATCTCGCTGGCACTTCTCCGGTCTCCCTCTTTGGCATGGGAGACCGGCAACGTCCTCCGCATCTCCCGGTGCTCCCTCCAGGCCACGGGAGCCCCGCGGGCGCCGCCATACTTCCTTCTTCCCCCGGGCTGCGGGGTGGCGGGCACTTCCGGCCGGCCGCGCTAGGATTGGGCGGCCGGTCACTTCCGGGTCGCCGCGGGCAGCGCGGCGGCCCGTCTCTAGCTCAGGCAGGCGGGCGGCGAAGTTTCCCGAGGAGTGGGCTCCCTCGCGGACCAGCAGTGACGTTGCAGCTTCACCAATCAGGAACAGGATAGTCACTGGTGCTGGCAATGCCGGACCAGATTCGGGGGCATTCCCGGCTTTCGGCTGACGTCGCGTGACGTCGGCAAAAGCCAAAGAATCTCGGGAACGCCCCCGTGTCTGGTCCGGCATTGACGGACAGGCCCCTCGTCCAATGGCTAGGCTCCATTTATGGAGCCAGCCAATGAATGACGAGGGCCGACCCAAACCCACACACAGTACTCATTAGGTTTTTGCCTGCGCAAAAAAGATGCGCAGAGCGCATCTTTTTGGCGAGGCAAAACCTAAAAAATGGGCTCGGCGCTCCCTGTAGGTGTCTGGTGTCATTCAAGTTCATTGTGTGACATCGCACTAGCGCTGTATAAGACCTAGCGCTACGTTCAACATTGTCATCGGCGCTACGGAGTGCCATCATTGATCTGCAAAACAAACAAACACGACACTGATGCGAGAGTGGTCTCGGCTGGCACGTTACCTCAGCGTGTCCTCAGCTGGCACCTTCCTGTCCTCAGATGGCACCTCACTCTTCCGAGCTGCCGAACGCGCGGAGTCCGGCGGCCGGACTGTCAGAGTTTAGTGTGTATTTATCTTATTGCCAATGTCCGCGTCCCTTCCGGGCACTTAACTCAGACACTTCAGCTTGTCACGGAGGGAAAGACGGATAATTAGCGCCGTGCGCTGCTGCACAGTGTGTTTCTGCGCTGGGCGCGGGAGGAGAGCATGTCCCGGCAGTTGTGTGGCAGACAGTTGTACATAAACCGAAAAATACAGACCCCCAGGGTTTAGCACTGTTGTTACCAAGCTCTCCCAATTTTTATAAAAGATGAAACTGGAACAGTTTATCCCTGAATTAAAAAATGCAGCGCGGAAGCATGTGGGGTGGCACCTTGAGAAAGCCCTGTTTTTTTGTTCAAGCGCATCTTACGCGCTGGGGGTTGCGTTTCTTTCTTAATCTTGACTATATAGGCTCAGAACTCCCAGCATGCAGGTGGAAAGCCAGGACAGGCTGGAGGTGCCACGCTTAACATCTGGCCAGAGGGCAGCAAAGTTGGGCAGGCAAGCACGAGGCTCACGGTACTTTTCACCTATACGGGCATTAGCTTAAATAGCAGTAAAGGTGAACCTGCGATATTAAAAGGCCAAACAACTCTCCAATGTGTCTTTTCCGTCAACACAACTGATAATAACTCTAATAATGATGATACTAATAATTCCAATGGCAATAGTTTGGTGTGTATATAGCGCCCACCGTTTCTATGCGCTGGATTAGACCCAAAACAGTTTCTGAGTACCTTTTCTCTGTTACGAAATACATTCCAATTTCGAATAGCGGGTAGAACGGCAACGGGGCAGCGGCTCTACAAGGCACTGCGGGGGGGGGGGGCAGCTTTCAGTATTGGGAAGCAGTTGTCGGTTCTATCCTGTGTCTTGAGGGTGATCTCAGAGGAACTAGCGTGAGAATTGTACACATCGTAGGGACAATATGGGACCTAAGCTTATTATTACTGTGTAAGAAAACCAGCATTAATCATTCAAACAAACGTGGATTCTAGCCAGGCATAGTACAAATAGTATTGATTATCTAAACTTGTGTTAATGATATAATTATAAACAACTGCGTATGTTAATAATGTATGTCACAGTCAATCGTAAACATCATACCTGATTTACGGTTACTGAATGATGTAGATCAGGGTTCTAACAAAGTCGGTCCTGGAGGGCCGGATCCATGCCAGATTTTTAAGATAACTACATTTTTTCTGAATGGGGATATGAAAAAAATCTGCCATTGATCTGGGCCTCCAGGACCGACTTTGGAGAACGCTAGTGTAGATTAATCTTCCTGGGACCTTGTCTAGGCACTCAACAGGTGTTCCTGGTCAATCATGACCCTGGGCACTAAGTACAGGTTTAACTACCCGACTCTGCCCTAGAGCACTACATTTGGTCTGTCCCCTCTCTGCCACCTGTCAGGCAACCTCCCACTCGCAGCTCTGATCTCGCGGCATGGGAGCACTTTACACCGAACATAAAAGGGGATGGCACAGTTAACACGGACCCGGCGGTCAGAAACAGAGCGAACCACAGAACTGATCATTAAAAACAAGATTGCGGAGAGAGGGAACAAAAGAGGAGGGCAGAACACCCGGAGTGTTGCGGGCAGTGAGAGTCTGAGTAAAGTGTTTGGAGAGGAGAAAGTGTGGTAGCAGCAGAGGGAGGGAACGTGAGTGACAGAACAGGGAGGCACGAAAGGAGAGAGTAGAGAACGGGTGAACAGAGGGGATGAGGGAAAAGGAATGCAGGAGGAGCTAAGGGGGGGGGGGGGAATACATCTGCAAAGGCCTAAAGAGGGGCAGGAAGGGGTGGAGTGCGAGAGAGAAAGGAGCGACTGGGGATCAGGACATTGGAAGCTGCAGTGAATAAGAGGTGGGAGGGTAAGTGGGTGACAGTAGAAGCGAGAGCTGCAGGTGGGTAGAGTAGGGAGGTAAGGGAGAAGGTGGGAGATGCAGAAGAGTATGAGGGCGTGAGAGGAGTGAGTGGGACCAGAAGTGGGGGTGATGGGAGGATAGAGTAGAGAGATAATGAAGGAAGGGAGGGCAACAGAACAAGGGGTGGTGAATGCAGAAGAAGGAAGTGGGGCGGGGGAAAGAGGGGAAGGCATGGAACAATGGTACAGCAGCGGAAGGAGTAAAGGGGAAAAGAAGAGGGAAACGCTGGAGTACAGATCGATGGGTCAGGAAGAAAAAGAAAAGCGGAGGAGCTAAAAGCATGGACATAATATGCAATAAAGATAATGTGCCTATGTCCCGCTCCAACAGGCGTAGCATGCACGTATTTCTTTTATTTTTACTGTTTTTTATAGTTAAAAAAAAAAACTCTTCTCCCCTCGCCGGCTCCTGTGTTGTTACCAAGCTGGTGGCTAAATTGTGCAACCAGGGAAGGAGGGAGGGAAGAGGACTAATCGGGGTAATAAACAATATCAAACCAGCTTCCGCACTTGGAAGTCAGACCTGCTATCTGCATAGGCTAGAGAGATTTGCACACAACATTTACAGAGAAAATAAGGGCACTTTCTGAGACATGAAATAATTGGAAAACTCACAGAACGTAAACAAGCACAGGCAGTGCCACAGGCTTGACACCAGCAGCACTTGAGTACTGGCCGAAGCAATAAAAGAAAAGCCTGCTGCAGCGCAAAACAATGAAAAGGATTACTTTCGGTACACAATGGAAGAATGAGATAAATAAATAAATGTATGACAAATCTGACTAATAGTCTGGAGCTAGTGGATGGATACCTGGAATACATCCAACCCTCACTAACACAGGTGGATGCACATACGGGCTTAGAGGCCCGAACGAATGCCTGGCCTGTGTTGCTGAATTTTGCACTGCATAATGGCAACGGGATAACAATGAGAGTTTTTTTAATCACCTGAATTCTTAATGTTGCATTGGATTGGTACGAATAAAGTTGTTAGTTCAAACCCAACATCATTTATGAGGAGGGGGGGTGGAGGGGCAACCCCCTGCAATTCACCGGTCCCTTCATCTGGGGGCGTAGGTTGATGTTGCCCTACAAGCCAAGCCCCCGGTGCATGCAGCACTGCCTCTGCCTAGCACTCAACCCCCTTCTCGTCGGCTTCACCCTCGCAGCACTCGGAGCCTGTTGTGGTCAGCCGGCTTTCCCGAGTTATCTTCCGCTCGAGGTCGGGTACTGTTTGAGTCGACTCCTCTGTGCCCCTCGACCCCGGCAGCACGACTCGCCCCCTGATGTACGCATCTGTGTTGTAAGTGTTCAGTGTACACGCGGCACCTTGCACATCTGCCGTTTCCTGTCAGAAACCTTCTTGTTCACCAGGCAAAAATCAAAGACAACGGACTGTGTCAGAACTGGGTTTGGAATGTCTTGAATGAAGCAATAGTGAAACATGCAATATGCTTCAAGGAAGCCACGTGCTCTTCTCGTCAGCACGAGCCCTTTCGCCGAAAAACAAATGACCACTCTCGAGGCCTTGAGGCAGAAGGCTGTAATGGGAGGCAGGACTGGTGGAGAACGTTGAAAAATTAGTAGTAATAACTAGTTTAATTACTTTGCAAATGGCGGTATCAGGAACTAAACACGGGCAAGTCTGGCTACTAAAGGAACAGAGTTACGATAGGTTTCCCCCGGGCTGCGGGGGGGGCGGGCACTTCCGGCCGGCCGCGCTAGGATTGGCCGGCCGGCCGGTCACTTCCGGGTCGCCGCGGGCAGCGCGGCGGCCCGTCTCTAGCTCAGGCAGGCGGGCGGCGAAGTTTCCCGAGGAGTGGGCTCCCTCGCGGACCAGCAGTGACGTCGCAGCTTCACCAATCAGGAACAGGATAGTCACTGGTGCCGGCAATGCCGGACCAGATTCGGGGGCGTTCCCGGCTTTCGGCTGACGTCGCGTGACGTCGGCAAAAGCCAAAGAATCTCGGGAACGCCCCCGTGTCTGGTCCGGCATTGACGGACAGGCCCCTCGTCCAATGGCTAGGCTCCATTTATGGAGCCAGCCAATGAATGACGAGGGCCGACCGAAACCCACACACACAACTCAAGAGGTTTTTTGGCAAATGCGCAAAGCGCATGGCCAGTCAAAACCTAAAAAGCAGCATCCTGGACATTTGAGGGCCCATTCCACTAGAGCCAAGGTCACTACTACAGTGTTAGCATGCAAGGTACCTGTCCTGGACATATGCCAACCAGTCACATGGGTGTCCCTCCATATGTTCATGAGACACTACTGCTGGGATAATCAGGCCTGTCAAGAAACAACATTTTGGCCGCTCTTTGTGCAAGGACTTTTTGTTCTGGACCAGTTTCAGACCCACCTCTGGTGAGGTATTGCTTGGGTATCTATACCAAGGTGAAAAATCTTAAGTTACTTATCTTTGGTAAAACATTTTCGAGGAGAAACTCTAACCGCAGATTCCTCACTGACCCTCTCATCCTCCCCACTCTGCGAACTGAGCTCCTCACCCTAAAGATCCCATTAGACACTGCACACTTGTCACACATTGTTTTTATGTGGCTCAGAGTTTGCGGCACGGAAGAAGTCTCAAAGTAAGCTGATGCCTGCGCACTGGGGTGGTGCTTATATGATGTTTAAGCTTAGACATTGAGAAAGTAATGTCTAATTTTGCGATGAAGTATTGCTAATGTGAAGCTAGAGCGCTCTTTTTGGATTTAAACTGGGATGCCTAAAAACTACATTCTATTGGGTGAAAAGTATTGAGTTACAATATAATATAATAAAGCCTATATATGGCTTTTTGGGTTCTTTTGTTTAAAGGGAGTGGATCCTGTGTCTTTCCTGTGTGTCATTTGAAGTGTTGTTTTAACTGGAGTGTTTGTTGAAAGTAAGACGCGCGTGTCTTTTTCCAGCCGCTCATCTTTCCCGCCTTTTGTTTCTCTCTGCAGGCAAACATGCCGAAGACATATTTGGGGAGCTGTTTAATGAGGCGAACCACTTCTACGTCCGCGCGAACTCTCTTCAGGACCGGATTGATCGGCTCGCTGTCAAAGTGACCCAGCTGGATTCCACGGTGGAGGAGGGTGCGTAGTGTGATTGTGCGCGCGCGCCGAGCCGTCGGTAAAACCACAGTAATTAATTCCTCCACGGCCGCTGCTCATTGTTCGAATGTGTTCAGCTGGCTTGGCATCTGCGTCTGCTGCTGTGGAGTGAGCCTGGGAATAGCTGACGGGGATGAGGTGAATATAGGGTTTCCTTTTCATCGGTCCTGCCCGGGTGAGAACGTGACAAAGTGGGATGGAGAACAGCCATGCCGCCCATTCTGAAGCTCTGAGAGACCTTGTCCATAATTAGCACCAAACCCTCGGCTCCTGTTTTTAACATCAGTCCAGAGCCCTTCTCATGAAATTATCAGCAATTAACATTTCCTCTTCGTTTTTACATTGTTGGTTTGTAAACACCCTTTCCTCCAATTATGTTACTTTTGTGGTGTTTTTTTCTATAATTATTATTCTCCTCCTGTCTTTCTTGCAGTCTTTCTGCCGTGCACACATTCCGTTTATTTCTGCAGCTGGCATGGCAACGTGCAATCCCGACTGTGGATGAATGCTTCCCACTGTCACAGGGCGTCTCTTTTTGGTGGCCCTTCAGTTTTAAAAGCAGATGCCTGAAAACCCCATTTCTGTTTAGTTCCCAAACATTTGCTTTTAGTTTTCATCCAGCCCCTGGAAGTCTTAGCAAGAGCATTGTAAAGGCTACAGGGAGGACTGGTCATCTTGTTAGACTCTGACATAGAAAGGGGTCCAGCCTGCCTGGTGAGGGATGGACCTCAGGCTGTGTTTTCTACGCGGGGCAAGAACCCAAAACAAACCCAGTATAATTTTATACTGTACACAGTGGCCAGTGCCTTTTCCTCATACATGGGGACAAAAAAGCCATGTATGGTTTAAGATACCCTTTACCGTTCTTTGTATTTCTCTATTTTTTCTTGCAGGGAGAGATAGTCCGAACTTGAAACTGGTTTTGGTTTCGAGTTCTCATTTCCCATTGGGTTCGAATGTTCCCAAAAGACTTTTGTTGTTCTACCTCTACAGAAACATCGTATGGCTAGGGTGCTAACATTGTGGGACAGCAAATATGGTATATATATCCGAATGGATAGAAAGACTATACATTAGGTGTTCCCTTCTGGAGCATACAAGGATTTCTTTATAGGTAATGCATTTATTTCCACTGAGCAGGTTCGTATACATCCCTCTTGAGTGAAGTGTCTCAGAAGGATCATCTTATTACAGGTAGTGGAGCCCTATAGGAAACAATCTCACTCCCTCAAATCTTCTACCCACTGCGAAATTACTGCTTTACAATACCTTCCCACGTCTTTAAAACTTTGACAGCTAATCTGAGGTCCTTCCTGTGGAATCCACCCACACCCTCCTCCCGGCCTCGAGAGTGGCGTGAAATAAATCTGTCAAACACCCTACGAGGATGGATTGGGAATCCCGGACCTACAGCTCTACTACTGGGATGTCCAAGCTCTCCCTATCCATGTCTGGATGTTTGGAATCCGGGAAAATCCGGCACTTCTGATCAAGTTGTATTGACTGGAATCCCATGGCGTATTGGTGCAGTTATCCTATAAGAAACCCAAAGCCTCTCGCCCAGTCCCTACGACAATAACCATCAACAGTTAGTTTAGTGGGTGTTATGGAATAGGAAACTGACCGAAGAAACCCCCCTATGGTCCGTTAACTGGATCGTTGTAGTGTCTGTGCTGGCGGGCCCCCATAAGTCACAGGTATGTCCAATCTGGGGGATGTTTGGACCATGAATCACATGAAATCCTACACAGACTTGACAGCTGACTACGACTCGCATAAGTCCGAGTTATTTCTGATTCTTGCAATTAAAGCATGCCTATGACCAATATAAATGCAGGTTGAATCCCATACCTCCATTCAGCCCTTTTAGAAGCAAAGCTTTCCCTGACCAAAGTTGAGACTAAGGGCATATCTGGTTTATACCGAACCTTAGTCAAAAACACTCCTGGTCCCTTCGTGGAGCTCTGAACCAAATGGATAGCAGACGTCAGACAGATTGATGACGAGGACTACCGTGGTGCAAAAATGGCTGCTCACGAGTTAAACCTCTCAGCACGGGTGAGACTGGATCAATATAAATATTTTCATAGGGTTTGCTATTCTCCAACTCGATTGTACCACATGTTGAACCCCGTTCCCAGCTAGTACTCGATGACGTGGGGTACACCGGGCTCTTTCATTCACATGGTATGGGAGTGACCAGTCACCCAAGAGTACTGATGGCAAGTCAGCCACCTCCTGCGAGTGATATTCCCTTTCACTACTACTGTGAGCCTGACCCCCTATCCTGTTGGGCCCAATCAGATTAGTACTCAATGCTGATGTACTTCCATTTATGTATTCAACTTTCCTTTGACACTGCATGGTTATTTTGGTAAAAGAAAACCAACTCCCCATGTTGTAAAAAAAAAAGCGTTCTTTTAAATCCTGACACTCTACGGATGTTGTGTGGATCCGATCTAAACTTGTGTGCCTCCTAGACCAACACAGAATTCAAACTTGTTTCCTTCTTCGTGAATGATGTCTTGCAGGCCAGACTTTGGGGTTCACCCACCCTGGGTACAGACGATAGCCAGACAATCACTATCCTGTATGCAAATATAAACTGTACTTGAAATCTCTATGGCTCTCACAAAATAGAATAAACCGCCCGGGCAAAGTTGCACAGTAGAAATTAAATCTGTATATCACTCTTTAATGTCCAATTTCAGTTTATTTTGTACGTGTACGTTGTGTTGAAGTTCTTTTAATATTGCTTGTGTATTCAGGAGGTTACCTAATTTTAGCAAACAACACTGAGGTATTTTTAATGTAATTATATTATTTGTAGCTATCCTTGTTTATTAGTAGTTCAGGAATTAAGCATTGCTCTGAAACTAAAGATGTTTTTTATTGTTTTTACAGTTTCGCTGCAAGATATCAATATGAGGAAAGCATTCAAAAGTTCCACTATTCAAGATCAGCAAGTGGTGTCAAAGAATAGTATCCCTAACCCAGTTACAGATATCTACAATACATGTGACAAGCCACCTCCTTTGAACATTCTTTCATCATACAGGTATGCATTATTGGATATGTGCTTATTTGCTAATGCATGAATTTGGTATGACTTAGGAACATAATGTTCAAAGGCTGAGGATACTAAATTCAAAAAGGTGCTCCGGTGGACACCTCCCTTCTAAATAGTGATTTTTACATTTTGTGTATGAGTTCAAGGAATTTGTCTACGTACAAACTGTGGTAACTTCATTTTGGGGCACAGTAGTCCGTACATCGCCTTTGAGGGCTGCTAAACGTCTCCAGCATTGGATCCTGGTCATTGCTTTTGAGCTCATCCTTGCAAAAGATGCAGGTCTGGCCAGGGGCAAATTACTGTTGAAGATATTCTTTAAAATGGGCTTTTCTAAAAACTCATACTACTTTACCTGTGTATTTTGAGTAGGACATTTAGACCATTAAGTGAAAACTTTCTCGGTCTGATTCTGCTGTTTTTGACTAGATGTGGTAAACAGAAAAAAGAATAAAGAAGCTCTACGGACAGAGGGGCGTTTGCTTCGCCCCCCCTAACCTTTCTTTGATTCTTCCAAAGAACTTGTTTGTTTACGTGGTTTTTCTATGAACATTGTATACTGATAATTCGATTGTCAATATAATTTATTTGCAATTACCATTGTCAATGACTATGGGCAATCTTTAATTGAGAACAGACGTCCACTATTGTGCCTTACATTTAAAGAAATTGTTTCCAAATTCAGCGTCTGCTGGGCGAGCATTGATTAGCAGCCCAGTCATTGATTCTAAAAGTGTTTTTCTAAGTGAATTTGAGGGAACTATTGTTTTTAATATTACTGGATACCAGACCAAATTCCTGGGCAATATTGGGTCCGTCCCCTCTCTTTTTATATTATCAGAGTACTCGTAGGTCAACTTGAGCCTGGCCATTCCTTTATTCAAGTTCATAGTCCTGCGGCCCAGTGGGACCTCCTTTAATGTGTCTGAGGCGGTCCTTCCACTGCCCAGGATCACTCGCCATAGTGGTCCCCACAGAATCGGGTCATGTTTTGGCGTTATGCGCATGCTTAGGAAAGCCTTTCTCTGGGTTCCCATGCAGACCAGACAAACCCTTGTCCAGGCTGTAGTAGTGAGTTGCTTGAACTATGGGAACACTCTGCTGATCGCAATGAATGAAGTTTTCAAAGAGAAGAGGTTTACGTACAAGGGATACTGTTTATCTAAAGTTTTGACTACTGTTTGTAACAATTATTTGAAGTCTCACCCTAAATAGTGGTGGAAAGTGGAGTAAATCAAAATAGAGATAGTCAAGTCAAGTCAAAGATTTATATAGCGCACTACATACCCGTAGGGTCTCAAGGCGCTTGAAGAGGGTGGGGAATTACTTGTCGAATATCCAAGTTTTAAGTTGCTTTCTGAATGCTAGGTGGTTCTGAGTGAGGCGAAGGTGAGTGGGGAGTGAGTTCCAGGTTTTAGCTGCGAGGTAGGAGAAGGATCTACCTCCCATGGTGGTTTTGTTGATGCGAGGTACGGTAGCAAGGGCTTGGTTGAAGGATCGAAGCTGGCGGGAGGGGGTGTAGAAGGAAAGTCGTGTGTTGAGGCATTCGGGTCCAAGTTCGTAAAGTGCTTTGTGTGCGTGGGTTAGGAGGCGGAAAGTGATCCTCTTATTGACGGGAAGCCAGTGGAGGTTTTTCAGGTGACTAGAGATGTGGTCTTTGCGCGGAATGTCTAGTATGAGTCTATAGTCACAATTTATCAATAGAACCATGAATCATACACTGGGCAAAAATATCTTTCAAAAAAACATTCATATTTTATTATATATGTATTTTAAAAAATCTACAAGCCTTACCCAATACAATAATCAAACCCGCGGACAAGGGCGGAGGTATTGTCCTCTGGGATAAAGAATCATATAGAATGGAGGTACTTAAACAATTGTCCAGTGAAGCACACTATAAAAAACTACTGTGTGATCCATCAAAGAAATTGTCAGAGTCTATAGCTGCATTGAGCCGTGAAGGTTTTGATGGCGGCTGGTTAAGTGCTAAAGAGGCTTCTTTTTTGATTAATACATCTCCCACAATTACGGCACTATATATCCTTCCAAAGGTGCATACAAATACTAGCACCCCCCCAGTAGACCCATTGTGTCTGGGTGTAATTCAATTCTTAAACCTCTGGCCCAATATGCTGACTTTTTCATTCGACCATTTGCCACTGGGTCAGCTGATTAAATTAGAGACACCACAGCAGTAATCAAAATAGTAGATGGACACGACTTTGACCCCTCAAAAGAACTCCTAGTCACAATGGACATTGAAAGTCTTTACTCCAACATCCCCCAAAACTTCATTGCCCATACCTGCAAGGGTATATTGGGTTCCCACTCCATTTGAACTGAACCGCAATGAATGAAGGCCTCTTTTCCAGACTTCAGGTGGTGCAGGACACAGCGGTCTGTCTTGTCTTCAACCTTCCGCCTCGCACGCCTTTTGAACCTTTGTTACATTCTCTCCTTTGGCTTCACATCAATAAACGTGCTGTATTTAAACACCTCTGTTTGGTTTTTAAAGCGGTGTATGGAAATGGGGCACAATATCTTAGAAATAAGCTGCAGCCATACATCCCAGTTTGCGCTCTCAGATATTGCAAGTTATTACTTTTATGCCCTAAGCGTATTCGTAGTGCTAAGTATAGGGGGGGCGCTAATTTTCCTTTTTGTCCCCCAAATATTGGAATCAACTACCCCTCCTGTTACACAGTTGTCCAGTCCTATCCTCCTTTAGAAATCTTTGAAAACCTGGCTATTTTATCTCTAACTCCTTCACTGACCACGTCCAGCACGAGCTGCTCAAGCGCCAAGAGATCCCCCTCGGGGACGATTCATGCGCTCAATAAAAAATACAATTAAATTAAATAAATAGACTAAGTTCTGAGCGAATCCACTGCTGACTCTAGCAGGAGTTCTCCAGGTCCCTTGACCTGGCACCAGTGAGCAGAGCTGGTGTATTGTCTGACACCACGATTGGCCTGCGGCGAGTAAACCCCTTACACAGACTGGCAGCACGCCGGCACCAGCCATGGCAGCTGCTGGGACTGAGGCTGTCTGCAGCTCAGGGGGCAGGCGAGGCAAGACAGAAGATGTAAGCAGATTCCCTGTGACCTGCACAGACTGGGCTCAAGAAGCTAGGAGGCGTCAGGGCTGCCTTCCCTGATCATAGCCACCTATGTGCAGCTTGAGCTGGGATTAACGCTTCCAGCAGCTTTTCTCCATGGGGAGTTTCGTGACTTTGATCTAATCCCTAGGAAGCCTGTAAGGAAAAATAATGTGAACACGCTTGTGTATGGGCCTGCCTGGTGAGCAGTAGGGCTCATCAACGAGACATTGCATGGTCATCTGGCCTGGAGCGCACGTGTGCCTGTGTTGCTCACCTTATAGGGAAGGGTGCGATGCAGCATAAATTGAGAAAAGTGACAGTTGGTGTTAAACAAGGACACCAAGTATGATACAATTGTTTTTTGACATCTCCATGTGCTTTCCACACTATGCTTCTAAGCGCTACAAAGTCACTCTGAGGCGATGGATTGGTGCGTTAGTAAACTATAAAATCTAATACATTGATTGGTTAGTTTCGGCCCTTGAGCATGGCTGGGAAGGTATCTGTCCAGACTTGGCACATAATCAATGGACCCACGATGTCTATTGCCAGGACCTGTAGGAGCACTTTTGTGTGTGTGTGAGGGGGCGGGGGTAATTGGGGGTTGTAGGTGGGGCCGGTACCTCATCTGTAAATGTCCAGGTCTCACCAAACCTGCTCAGCTTCTTATGCTCTTTTATGTTTGAAACCCCCAGCTCCTCGTTTGCTCCCCAGCCCCTCTCACCATTGATTTGCCTGACATTTTGCAGCATTCACCTGCTTGCATCCCCGCTCCTCCATTGTTTCCTGTCCCATTTTCTTGAGTCCTAGTCCTTACTTTACAGATACTGACAGCTGCGATTTGATACCGCGTTGCATCTTTCTTTATGATATACTTAGGTGCATCTTTTTTTTCCCCCACTCAAGATGTGCATTTGCCGTTTTAATTTTTTTTTATTTCGACGTTTTACAAGTAAATGTGAAAAAAGAAGGTAAAATAGTGCTACGTCATGATGTATGCATTTATGGTGACACGTGCTCACGCATAAGTCATCGTTTTAGAGCTAGAGTCAGCCAGTTTTACTTTTTTTATGCTGATGCTGTTCAGTATCGTCAACAAGCATTGCTTTACATATTTGGCAACAAACCATGCCAAAGCCAGAAGGTGGGCTAACACCATTCAAAGTGAGACCTGTTGGCATTGCCAATGCTTGTAGTTCGGGGTGATTGCTCTGTCTGTTATAGCTTATTTAATGATGAACAATATTTATGTGGAAAGCACCTTTTGGCCTGCCCTGCTCAGTCATTAATTGCTGGAAGTGGCATTCAGATTTTGGATTGGACCACAGGACAGAATATATGGAGTGGGACAGGTGGTCCGCCCCCTTCACCCATTGCTTTGTTGGAAATGACGTTCAGATTTTGCATCAGCCCATAGGAGAGCAATTCAATGTTGAGAGAGTCGGACAGCACGAGTGACAGTATTTGCCATCTTTGCTTCAGAGTCCACATCAAGAAGGAACAAGCATTGGAGGCAAAGAAATCGGTCTCTTTCATGCCGCACCATACACCAGTCCTCATTGGAGCAGGATTCTGTTGCCTTATATAGGTAGTGAGGCCAGAGACACAACCATGTCCCTGCATATGGAGTGTCTCACTGGGTAACTTCAGCGGTTTTTATGGTACTTTGAATTGTTGCTCAGCGACTGCGTTTTACAGTGCTGGGGCATACTTGCATCACTGGCAGAGAGCTCTTGCTACAAGTGACTCAGTCAAGGCATCATGGTTAGTCCTCCTCCAGGCCCTAGCGGCACAGAGGCACGAGGTGGCCTGAACGCACTCCACACTACAGAGTTAAAAGAGAACAGAGAATGACAGTGCAGTATGATTGCCCGCTATACAGAACCGGGCCAAGTCACCAGAACCCGGCTGTGGCCATACAGCAGCACCATTCTTGGGGGGAGCACCTATCACTCTTTGCTTGTGCTTGGTGCACTGAGACTGAGGTACAGTGCCATAACACACTGACACCATTAGCGTACTCTGGTACAATAAACTCATCATATATTATTACTCCTCAGAGATCTTTTACCTGCTTTCTTTACCACTTTCCTCTCGGGCTTCCATATTTCAATCCCCATATCCCTGCTGAAGTATAGATGAAAGCCGAAAGTGTCCCTCAGTCTCTACTGAAGAGCTGCGCGAGTCAACACCAGAACATTAAATACAATTCATAAGCAGAATATTTCTTTGAGAGCCAAGTTTTATCCAGCTAACTAACACAGGAGCTCCAGTGAGAGGCCTGACAAAAACTTTAATCACAGATAGTTATACCATCATCCAACAATGGAAATGTACTCAGCAGTACTTTCTTCAGGCAGAACAGATGTATATTCATTATATGTGTAACCACTCCTTCCTGGTACATTGCTAACATTGTCAAACCGTGCACTTTTCCCACTGCAGATGCAACTTTGAGAAGCCCTTGCAAATGCTCTGAAACATAACCTTAATTATGATTAATTATTAGTACCTGAAGCACAAGGGTGTATTAGTGCTGGAGCAATGTGTTCATATGACACAGGAAAGATGGAGTAGGTTTAGTTTTTGAGTAGTGTCTACTTGTGTAATCCTTGATAGGAGATGCTGAGATGCAATGGTAAATCCTTGTGTGATGCAGCAATACCCTTAAAGGCTTGGGCTGTTGAATGCCAATGACCTGTTGCGTGCATGTGGCGGATGGGATCATTTGGTTGGGTAGTTAACTTGGTTGGAGGGCATTAGGGGAATGATAGTCCTAACAAATTAGGGGTGTCTTTAGACCAATATCTGTTTAGCACTGAGTGTAGCTTCCATGATGCCTTCTAAGATTACAAGCACAGCTATAACTGAGCCAGTGGCCCCTCCCCACTTCAGTTAGTTTAAGTGCCTCTGATGACAGAGCAGAGAATTCAGATTGCTTGTTTGACGCAACGCTTCTGTGGAAGACTGAAGGCAATCCCTGATGGGTACAATTTCTCTCCTGCTCGCTCTATTTCTCATTCTTTCATGTCTCTCTCTCACTCACCCACGCACTTACACAACACACACATTATTACTTTTGTTTTGTCTGTCCCCGTATTCTTCTGTTCCGTTCTACCTCTCACCTCTGTCTCGCTCTTGCTTTCTGTGCTGTTGCTTTCAGTTGGTGCCTGGTTCATCACTTTCACATGAACCTTTTTTTCCTACAGCCTTCTATGATGGCATGATGGCACTGGTGGCAAAGGCTACAGAAGGAATATGGAGGAACAAACTGCTGTAGACTGCACATGGGCGGTTTTCTGTTGAAGGCTGTGAAATTGTTTGTGTGGCTATAGAGGCATTGAGTGCCATGCTGCAGCCACATGTTCTCCTATGTTCTGTTGCGTTCTAATTTGTTATGGTTTGTGTGATATTACCATGCTTTGTAGTGTACTCGTTCTCAAACTCTTTATAGTGCTAACTCTCCAATACCTATCCATGTTGATAGCGATCGGGTCTTAAACTGTTTACCAAAGGTCAGTTTGGCCTTTTGATCTGGCAAAGTTTTCCACGAGAATTGGTTGGTTTCATTTTTAACTGTTACGCTTTCATTAAGTTCTAAGAGTAGGGCCAACGACTGTGGTCTAGCAGATTATGCTTAAACCTATTCACAAAGAAAGCGGAACCAATGATGTGGGGTGGCTTGATTATTGACCTAGCTCATTTGATTCAGAGGGAGCCAGTGTAGCTGGTCCCCTTCAAGCATAACATGTAGTGTGTGTTTTACTCCTGTAACCAGCAGAGCAGCTCTATTTTCCAGCCACTGCATTTGGGTACATTGAACCGTGGTAGCGATGGTAATTGCTGTTACCGCCTGAAACTGTAAAAATAGAACGGACAAAGTACTGGTGGCTCAGTGCGTCTCAGGCAATGTTGGAAGTGCATGGCTCAAGATCATAGGTTGATGTAATCAAGCTATTGTGTAACCTCAATCCGTGTATGTGAGAGAACGTCATTCAGATAGACTGTACCCTCATCCCAGGTATCCTACGTCACAGCTGCAAGAATTGTTGCAGCACGTGTTGGGGCAAATGATACATCGGAGCATGAGATGACAGTTATGAAGTGGCTCCTCCGTACTTGAGGTGGTCAACTACTGAGTGTTATAAGTAGCAGTGGCGAAGTATGAGATACATGGAGGGTTTTGTGGCTTTGGAAAGACAGTGAAGATGAGCTTCACATGAATGAAATGTTGTGCTGGGCCAGAGCACTGCATGTTGTGATGATGATTTTGGTGGCACTTGGACATCTGGCACATCCTCATTTCCTCTATTGCTTAGGTCCAGGGATGTCTCTTTGAACGTACGTGAAAGAAACTGCTCACCTTCGGGAAAGACATAGAACAAGAAATAACTGGACTTGAACCAGGATTTTTTTCTATAA
Organism: Lissotriton vulgaris; assembly: GCF_964263255.1. Taxonomy (NCBI): domain Eukaryota; kingdom Metazoa; phylum Chordata; class Amphibia; order Caudata; family Salamandridae; genus Lissotriton; species Lissotriton vulgaris. The sequence goes on along the minus strand of NC_141696.1, from coordinate 1,261,582,166 downwards.
TACTGTGAGTTTGTAGGTTGTAATGAAAATACAAAACCCAAAGAGCATGATTATGTGGCTATCTTAAAAGTACAGGAAATCATAATGGCCTTGATAGTCATTTTATAAAAATACTAATAACGTTGATTCCACTAAAGGACGCAGGAGCAGGGCTCAGTGTGGTATTTGTCAGTATCAGAGAGGTGGATGAAATGTTCATACCTACTCAGAGAGGCCGGCTCGCAATTGAAAGTCCTAAAATACATAGAATTACACTTCAGTACTTACTGGTGTTACAAATGGAGTGTGATGCATGAGTCCACAAGTATGTGCATAAGAATGTACGGTATCAACAAATGAAATTTCATAATAGTAAACATTTGGCCAGAAGCCAAAAAAATATTTGTGGTGTAATGTGCGGACAATCATCAACATAGTCTTAAAGGTTTTAATGTAAGGTAATTGGAATGCTCTTTGTAAAGGACTGTAATGGTAGTTCGTAATACTCTGTAGCAGGGCAGACAAAAGTCGTGAATTTAGGAAATGCAAGTGCTTTTATGGATAATTTCAGTGGTTCGTGAAAAAAGAAGCTAGTGGAGCCTACACTGGTCTAGGTTCTGCAAACTGGATATTAGTCACAGTGGGAAAAGCCATCTTAGCATTTAGGAGCCAATTTGGAGGATAATTCCTTAGCGTTTGCTGGTTGCAGGTAATGTTTTAAGTGTTTTCCACAGTCATAGTATGATTCAGACTATTCTACTGTAACATCACATCATTTCATTAGCTTTGTAGCTTTGAAAAGGAATCAAGTAGGAGCTGGCGTTTTCTGAGTCTGACAAGTGTAATTTCTAAGATCTCACAGCAGTCTCTCATGGTCAGGTTTCGCAGTGATGAAAGCACTGGTGCTTTTATCCAATTATCTTAATTAAAAAGGAAATGGTGTTTTTGTGATTTAAAAAAAATATGTAGTCATTCGTAGAAAGTGTGGGTTTTTCCAGCTGTGGAATATATACTGAATGTTCGGCTAGATGCCTGAATTCCTGCATAACAGTGAAACAGCATCATTGGCTGCATTGCCGGTGCCCAGCTTCTTCTGTGTGCCCAGCCCTGTGAAGCAGTGGCTGCTTGTAAGACCTTTGCAAGAAATCATCTCTTGTATTGATGTGAAACAATGCTCCTCTATTAGGTTGGCATAGAACAACAGGCTTGCTTAGGATGCTTCGGAGGTTTCTCCCTCTGCTCTCATTTGACCATCGCAAGATTACCGTCCATGCCCTCATTGGCTCGAGGCTGGACTACTCCAATGTTCTCTACCTGGGTTTGCCCGACTACCTGCTGCAGCGTCTTCAGGTAGTCCAGAACTCGGCGGCCTGCGCCATTTATGGTCTTCCCCGCCGTGCCAGTGCCTCTGACCTTTTATCCACCTTAGCGAATTGCCTTTAAGGCCCTTACTTTGGCCCATAAGGCGCTCTATTCTACGGGAGCAACTTATATCCGGAAAAGGCTAACTTTTTATAAACCTACTAGGGCTCTGAGATCAGAAACTCTGTCTCTTGCGTTGGTGCCAGTGGTGAAGAAAGCCCGGACTGGTGGACGCTCCTTCAAACGTCTTGCTCCTCAGCTCTGGAACACTCTCCCCTTATCACTCCGCAGCGCTGCCAATTTGCTTGCTTTTAGAAAGGGACTTAAAACCTGGTTGTTTTGTCTCTAGTTTTCAGTTTTATTTTTCTACTGGTCCTATTTCCTGTTGTGTTATGTGTTAGTTGCTGACCTGTTGGTCTGAAAGCGCCGGGACACTCCTTTGGAGTAGCTGAGCGCTATACAAACCCCCCCCATAACATAACACAGCTATCTTGCTTCCTTCAAAAGCTTCCAATTGCGAAAGTTGCAAACATATGCTGGTCAGTAACAGCATGACGTCTTATTTTGGGTTTCCTTTGTAACCAAGAGGGCTTCCAAGAGGCTTTCTGATGAACACCCCTTTCTTACTAGCTTATTGTCTTTTGCTCAGCTAACCCAATTCATTTCTTGGGACTACATACAACACACAGCAGGGCTGACTTCTGAATTCCCAATAGGGCAAATCTTTGCCCGGCAAATTTTAGGCTTTTTGTGTCTCATTGTTAAGTTGGTAATCATCATAATCCTGTAATAAGGAATGTTTCTAAGACTAACTGCTCGGAGGTAGGTGTCTCCATACACCCAATAATTGTTTTGAAATAGGGCTTGATAAAAATGTAACATTTCTATCTTTAAATACATCTCACTTTTGGAAACATCCATGGACAGTCCAACAAGAACACATTGTCTGAGAAATAGGAATAGACAAACTCATGGGCACTGTCAAGGATGGTCATAAAAACTTGACACTTGCTTTTGTGAGATCTTTTAATCAAAAACGTGTATCTGCTGGACCTTTAAAACCATACAACAGATTAGTTAAGCAGTCATGAAACCACAAGTTATCGTTGAACTGCTAAATACTTCTACCGCTTTGAGTGGGGGGCATCAAATCAAAACCCCTTTCCCCCCACAAGAAAAGTGAGATGCTGAGAGTTAGAGCCAAGGATCCAAAGAACTCCTCCAATGGGAGTACCCTTTTTAAATGATTTGTGACAAACCAATTTATTAACTTTTCTACCAATTTCAATCGTAAAAAGTCTATAAAAATAAATCAACACAAAACAAACATGAGCCTCATAGCTCCCTGCTGGCTATGCTGCTGGAAGTATCCACACTTTTTCTTCAATTCCAGAGTACCAAAATCTCCAACACGAGTCCAATCTATTCACTGTATGAGGCAAGATCCTTTACCACAGCTTACCCTGACTGTGTTTACATTTTGAGTTCTAAATACTCAAATTTGATACCTGAATTTCTCTAATGACTTCATGGTTATTCTGTAAGAGGCACAGCACTTTCACATGGGAGCGATTCTGAATTCCATGTCTACAGGACCAGGTTGATCCAAGTATGTGTCAAGAAGAGACTGTTCTACATTAATTTCTACAGGTTAACTACAGTTTTCTTCTTGAAAATTACAACTGGCTGCTATTTCTGATTTTCACAAATGTATTTCACAAGCAATTTCGTTTTCTACCATCCTAGCAATTAGGATTTTGCTGAATGTCCTTACAAAGGTCTTTCTTCTTGATAGAAAACAAGCTCCTAGTGGGGACATGAACATTATCATGACATAGCATACTACGCCCTCTCACCATGGTTAAGAATCAGGGAGATTCAAGCTCTGTTTTCCCTTGAGAAGTGGTTCAGTTTTGACATTCTGCTCTTATGCTTCTGGAATTTTCTCCTCCTGGAATAAGCTTACCATTCTATTTTAGTTTTGATAAACATCAAGGAACTTCCATGATGAAGAAATAAATATTACTTCGGTGGAATCCTACTTGTACATCACAGTTCTTGTCTATGGATTTATAAATAAGGATTTATAAATAATGTATTGTCTTTCCTTTTAAACCAGCCATATAGTTGAAAATTGGGTTGGTCAATACTCAAAATGTGGACACGGCAGTCAGGATTATCTGCTAGCAGGTTATAGTGGCAACCTCTAGTTTAAATGAACTTTAAAAAAAAAAAAACAGCAGAAAACTTTACTTCTTGTCAGATATGATTTCTTTTAAATCATTTTCACAAGGGAAGGTTTTACCTATTGAAATGTGTTCCTGGAACCAGCATGTAGTTGGGTATATTTATGAAGATGCCCATGATTGTAACTGGTATTATGCAATTGATTTTTCTTTTTCCCATCTTGCTTTTTCGAAGTTGCTTCTTGTGACTGAAAATCTACTTGAAAGGCACATGAACCGAATATGAAAGAAATTGAGGGGGGAGGCGTGAAAAAAAATGCTATACATAAAATAAGAAATCTTATTGAAGTCCTGATCCAGATTATTTGAACAGCCTGTCACACGTATATTTTTTTAACCAATTTTATGGGGAAATTGTATGCAGAAAGTCATATATTGACTTAATTCCTTCAAAATTTTCTTGGGGGTACTAACTCCTCCATATATGCCAGAATGTTTGAATATCTCATGAGTGCTTCTTATCTTATCTTCCATCAGAACCAGTCCAGTTTCAGGTCAAACTTTAGCACGGAAACTGCTCTTCTAGAAGTCTCGGAGACCACCAAGGAGACTCTAGATAAAGGTGGGAAGGCCATACTGATATTATTGGTCCTATCCGCGGCTTTCAATACCGTGCCCCATTATCAGCTCTTCCTGAGACTCCAAGAGTGCGGCTGCTGGGGCACAGTACTACGCTAGTTCTCCTCCTTTCTGAAAGACCGCCAACAAACGGTCTGGACACTGTTCTTTGCAGCATCCATTCCCGTTCTAAAGGCGTTTGTCCCCCCAGGGCTCAATTTTGAGCCCCACCCTCTTTAATCTTAATATGACCCCCCTGGCTTATCTAGCTGAAGCCCATGGAGCCAAGATAGTACCGTATGCTGCCGATACACAACTTCTTTTTACCTGCGACAAGGAGGCAGTCTTTAGAGGAGAAGCAATCAACACCTTCCTCGCTGAGGTATTTTCTTGGCTTCAATCACATCAATTGAAATGTAACTCTGAGAAATCGGAGATTATGGTTTTTTTGTCTTCCCTATTGATAATATCGGGCGTAATAGGTGGCCGCAGGATATGTCTCCCTCCTACCTCCTCAGTGAAAACGGTAAAAAACGTAGGTGTCAGGCTTGAGGATAATCGATCTATTAACTCCCATATCACTCTGTAGTGGGGATCTGCTTTGGAGTACTTAAGACGCTCAAGCAGTTCCTTCCTCTGTTGTCAGTAGCACACAGGAAAATTGTGGTCCAGGGGCTAGTTACTTCTAGGCTGGACTACGTCAATGTTCTGTACTTGGGTATCCCTGAATACCTGCTAAATCGACTACAGGTAGTACAGAATGCAGCAGCTAGGGCGATACTCATGCTCGGCCCCAGGACTCGGATGTCCTCCCACCTTAATGCTATGCACTGGCTCCCCATCTGCAAGTGGATACCTTTTTTAAAGCAATGGTTTTGGCCTTCAAGGCACTCCATGGCACAGGGGCCCATATCTCAGGAATAGAGTCCAATTTTACTGCCCACCTCGTGCTCGGAGATCCGTTGCGCTGCATCTCGCGCTTATTCCTAAATTCCATCGGGCATGGGGGTCGCTCCTTTCAGGTGCCTGTAGGGCTCCCCTGGATAAGTCTCCCTCCGGCACTTAGACTGACACAGGACCTTTTGTCCTTTAGGAAATCATTGAAAACATGGTTATTTCAGCAATAGTATTTCATCTCAGCAACCTAGTGCCTGTTTGTCAGCCACAACCAGGATGTTTTAGCGTCGGGACACTCAATTGAGATGCTGTACGCTCTATAAATCCCGAATATCATACCATAACGTTATGAAATGCCTTTAAAACCTATGATTACCACTTTTACAGTTGACCAGTCACTTAAATTTAACTTTAAAAATGCATCGCTGCTTAACTTCTCTGTATCATTGCTTGTAGTAAATACGTAATTCTTTAGAAAGTTTCAGAACTGGCATTTATATTGTCATGTTTCTAGTGAACCGACACTTTTTTCCATTGCTAGGCACTTCAGTATTTTTCTTCAGCTTGCTAATGATCAGTCTGTTGGATTTAATGTTGTTTATGTTGGATTATGATGTCTATGATGCAAATATAGTAATTCATAGAAGATCATGAAAGGTTAATTTGTTCATTTCTTCACGGATTTCCAATTATTTTCTTTCTTTTCACCATTTGTTTTTTTTTTCCTCATATGTATACAGAGATGATAAAAAAGATGGTTTGAAGTTCTACACGGATCCTTCCTACTTCTTTGACCTTTGGAAAGAAAAAATGCTTCAAGATACAGAAGATAAAAGGAAAGAAAAGAGAAGGCAAAAGGTGTGATGAATCCTTCCAGTACGGTACATGCAGTGTGGTGAATTTCAGCTTGAATACCTTGTGTGTTGGTACCAGCAATCAGATAAAATAACAACAACAATCTCATAATATTGATCAAAGAAGAACCCAATGATGCCCTTTAACTTTGAATTGAGCTAAGGTTAAAAACCTAATTCAGTACTCAAATATTGTGCTGTCTAACTCCTTCCCTGAAAGCTTGATCGAGCCCTTCACTATACATTCCATAGTACTTGCATTATGAATAACGTGTCTGGGTATATGATGAGCTTACATATGTGAAGAGGGCTGGGCAGACATGCTCCATGGATAAAGTATTTGGTTTGAAATAGCAAAAACAAAATGAGTACTCTAGGTGGGCAGGAGAAAGAGCGTCTCTTACCTCTTGCAGCAGGGTGCACCGTACACCATACACAGCTGCATAGGCCAGAATCCTTAAAGCTCCCTTGTGCTGATTGTGGACATTCCTTCCTATCACTTTTCAATAGTCCCAGTGGTCTTAGTGAAATCCAGAAATCATCTGTACACGTGTTACTGGGTCAAAGCGCCTATCCAACTCCTGGTATCGTTGCCATGCCAACAGTACTTGCAGCAAAGAACCAACATGGTACCATTAGTGTCTGCAGGAAACCCCGGCCCTCCTGTGAGTCAAACTGCTGTGTTTTTACCTCTATTTTTTTCTTCCTGCCTTAATTCAGCTCATCTCTGCTTACATCCAAAGATGGTAAAAAAGGAACTGGAGTCTAAGATTTGTATAGAGATATTTGCAATGTAGTTAGTACAATCTGCATTGTCAAAACAGTTTCTTGATCATATGCCTCCTCTGACACCCTTTTTGTTCTTCTTCTTTTTTTCCACGCTTTATTTGTTTCTCAGGAACAAAAGCGCGTAGATGGCACAACCCGTGAAGTGAAAAAGGTTCGAAAAGCCAGGAACAGGCGTCAAGAGTGGAACATGATGGCGTACGACAAAGAGCTTAGACCAGACAACAGATTATCTCAGAATGTGGGCCACGGGGCATCTTCAGAGGGATCACTATCCCCAGATACTAGGTCTGTTCATATTACTTTTTAGAATAGTTCGAATCTTGTGACAAACCAATAATATTTCAGTGTGACTTCATTGCATTCTGTCTGACAGTCTGGCTTCTTATCACTAACTTTACCAATTATGTGTTTGTATATCTTTCTACTAAAGGGTAGAAGTAGGGATTTTTTTTAGAACACGGTCCTTTATCATTAAATATGTTTAGATTTTTGGAGGAAATTTAAAGATCAAGTCAACTTTTAAATATTAGTAAAAACAGCATATTTTCTGCTGCTCACGTTGCTTAATAGCAATTTCAATTGCATGTCAATTCTCTTTTTCTTCTGTGATAATTTATGGTTTTACTTTATATGATCCCATTTGGGTGGGTTACTCCGACACACTAATAAATACTGGGTTAGAAATGAAGTTAAGCAATCGAAAGTACATATTGTATCCCGGCTAGGATCATAAGTTGGCCCTCCTTACATGTGATCTGGAAAGTGAGCTGGGATTTCGGCAGGGGGGAAGGAGGGGATGGAATATAGCCCATCACAATTTGGAATTGGAATTGATTTATTGGGGCATGTGCGAATTCCTGATTCTATTCCTACGGAATCCCTTATTTTACCCCAGATTTTTAGCCAGTTATTTCATCTGAAAGCAGCTAAAATCTCTGGGTGATGGTAAAGAACCATGGTATTCCTGTAGATCTCATAATTCGATTGGGGACCCGTTGTAATTAAGGTTAAGTGTCCACACGTAATGAGGGCCACCGTTGCTATGGGACAATACTAAAAGTGAGTGCAAGTTATCTATTTGCTAGTTGAGGCAATTTGAGCTAGGCTACGAGAAAGGGTAGAGGTGTGTAGTTTCTTTCATTTGATGACACTTGTTTGTTGCACCTCTTTAAAATAATAATGGAATGGTTCTAGGCACATTCTAAGGATTGTGAGAACAGATTGCTAGACAGGGACTTGCTTGAACTAAATTAAATATTCTTACTGTTGACTAGATGTACCACAAATAATTTACTCCAATTATATTTTCAAATATATGTTTATTTGCATTTATCGAGAACACAACCGAAAATAGTATAAAGAGCATGAAAAAGCTTTCAGAACATGCCACCTCTCAAGGATAAAATTACAGTAAAGCCCCATATCCGACTCAGTCTCTTCCCAGGACTCCTTGCGGCAAGCCAGGGATAACGACCACTTGCTGCCTGTCCGTGCGCCGTCACTTCCATCTCAATCCACTCCTCAGCTCCGAATGTCCTCTAGGGTACACCTTGGATCCCATAACTTAACAAGTTTCCTTGGGCAGTCCTGAGCCTTGTATACGAGCTCTTAGTCTCTCATGCACCAACCCATGTTGGATTCCCAGAGGTGCAGAGTGGGGAAAGATGTCCCGTGATAGCCTCCGCCACCACCCACCCCCAGTGTCTAACATTGTCATGTCTTACTAATGCCGGTCCACGTTACAGAATAGGAGTGTGTACTTGTTTAAGTTTTGTTACCCTAACATTAACCTTCCCATCAGACAACGCTGCTCATCATCCCCACTATAAATTGTGCACACACAACCCATATCCACTGAAGCAGAACAAGAGGTTTATCATTCTCCTACCAAGCCACCAAATCCTGGAATGCCTTCCCCAACACATCGGGGCCTCCACCTCACTTCTTGATTCTTCAATTAGTCTTCTTGCATCATTGAGACTGCCTGTCCTCAGACCCAACCTTCCTTCATGCCTACTTTCACCTGCTCAGTGCTTGTTACACTCATGGGTGACGATTGGCGCTCTACAAATCCACCTTTCATTCTATTACATACCCTGAGCCACCAGTTGAGGGGTGCGCACCAGTGCTTAATTTGTAAAAGAGTGTTCCAGTGCCGAATCTCTGCTCAGAAGCCTGCGGCCACTGCAATTACACAACAGCGCACTAAATACCAAGGCTGGTAGTCTTACATCCAGTTTATGCCTTTTTAATCCACCACCTGACCCTCTCTGCCCCTTTATATCACTCCAGAAGATTCCTGCTACCGGTTTGTGACAGTTATTCTGCCTTTCGCATCCTGTGTCTTTCCAAACTTCGTGTGTTTTCCTCTCCTTGCTAATAAAATGTCTGGCGTGGGAAAAGTAATGCTGGTCCCCTACTTTAGGTGACTGTGGCCCCCACCAGCTCAAATTAAGCACTGGTGAGCACCCTATTTTCTCTGGTTACTGAGGACCGCTTCTGTGTGATAGCCCACCAGTATCCCTGTACTCGGGGACAATGTCAAAAGGTGTGGAGCAGTGTCTCTTTCAGATTGCATATAGGCAGAGGTCACTGTCTAGTCTCTCCAGGCGAAACAGTCTTGTCCTTGTAAAGTAGGTGACGTGCAAGATCTCCTGTTGGATCAGAACGAATACCCCTCTTATGGCCACCCTCCTGGGGTATCGACATTCTTCGCGCTAAGCATAGTTTTCAAGAGCTCCTAAATCCCATTCCCACTTGTCCTTCAAACCTATCAACGGGGGGAGGTTATGGATGAGCATGGTGCTGTAATTCTGAGATAGGTCAGGTTTAGTCCAGGGAGCCCTCAAGACGTTGGATTCCAGTGGTGTGTCCTATGCTCCGTCTTGCAACAAATCCTCAAAGCCATGCAAGACCTGCCGGATCAACAGGTGTCGCAGATACTGGCTCCCAGAGAGGTCATAGAGGTGCTGCAGTTCAGCAAACGTTATCATCCCATAACCAATCCATATGACCCCCATTTTGGAGGCATCCAGGACATCCCATTGCATATGCCCCTTCACCCTCGGAACGTGCCTCAGTATTTCAGTCTCTCAGGGGTGTCTGCAGCATCACTCTTTCCTCCTAGCCCAGATTACTCGTTGAGGTTCTCCAGGTTTTGACCACCACAGCTGTCGAGGGCGGGAGTCACGTCAACTATCCCCTACTGTATAGAGGTCACGTGTAATTTACTCCGAAGTTATTTGATGCGTTTATCAATCGCCGGTGCTTTATGCTATATGTGAGCTTTATGAATAAACGACGGAAGTGCGGAAGAGACTGGTGGGAAATGTGGGAATGCTGCTCTCTATGGTGCATATGGGTGTTTCCACTTTTAAATCTTTTGTATGGTCCTCATTGCAGTCAAGTAGAACACGCTTTTGTTTCCAGGTATATGATGAATAGAGTAATTTTAACTCTCGTACATGTACCCTGTTCTTGCTCATTTCTTTAAGGTCTGTTAGTCCTTCCTAATGGTTCTAACAACTTGCCACTGTTCCTATACTCCCTACATTGTGGCAAGGACTTCCTGGTAGTTGTTTTATCTTTGTGGGGCACAAATCAGTTGATCACTGAATTTGTGTTTTATATTCTTAAACATTTTCCTGTTTTATTCTACATAGTGCTATGTCTTTGTTTTTCCTGCTTCTTTATAGTGGTTAAATGCTCTTGCAAACACCCTTCTTGGGTTTTTATCGTTATTTTGGATGGCATTTTTTGTACTTTATTTTCACAGACTCACAGGGATTGTTTTCATTATTGTAATTCATGTTTTTCCATTTTCCCAAATTCGTCTTTTTATTGAATGGGGTTCATGACTCAGACTCCAACTCTCACTTGTACCAGAATTATAGAATAGTTGCGGAGCATGCTAGCCTTCGATTACTTTGTGTAAAAGTGGTACCTGAACATCCTAGGCCCATAATAAGAGAGCCTCCCTGACATTCTAGTGCTGGCCACTATTAAAATTAAGTGTGGATTTTCATTAGTGTGTTTTCTCCCTATTGTGTGGATGACCGCAATGTAAATGAACTGTTGTGAAAATACCTCCTATATTCTTTTCTCAGTGACAGTACAGTAGGCCAATTGTCTCCAGATATTGAAGCCATTTCTTGTCTTTTTCCTTCCTCTGCCTTGAACCTTAATGCTCAAAGCTGTCTATCTGCCAGATGCTCCAAACATTTATATCTGTAGGAAAACAAACTAGAAGTAGACACACTCTGAACGTGTTGGGTTCTGCATAATGCTGCACTATTCTTTCCTGTAGTTAAGACTACTCAAACGTGTGGGTACACAATCGTATTCCGAAGACTGAGATGTAGAAGTTACTGATTTCTGGCTTAGATTCGAACTTGAACAGTTGACCAACTCTTCTGCCTCTTGCCTTACTTGGCAAAAAGACCCAATCTTCTGCATGAATAACTCTTATCAGCTTGTTGTAATAAGGCACTGCTTAGGTCCCCTTTGCAGAATGAGAATTGTTTTGTCTCACCACATCCTCCTCAACAGCATCGCTGGTGGTTGCTGCTTCCATCATGAGAAGACTACTGGCAGCAGACTGCTCAAATTCAAGTAATCTGGGATCTGTGCCGCTAGCAGATATTTACTCCCCATAATTAAGCTTCCAATTTCTACCAAAAACATGCATATCTAACAAGCAGTATCAAAGCCATTACGTCTAGCTATAAAAAGCTAAGCCAGACCTATTCGCTTTGCCAACAGTATTGTTCTTACTTGCCTCCACTAAACATGCTGACAGCTTATTATGGTAGATAGCGACATGAAAAATGCAAACCAAGATGCATTTCTAAGAAATATTAGACTAGTATATATGGCTTTACAAGTCTGAAAATACAATTATATACACCGTCGAACTACAGCTTCAAGATATTTCTTTGAATACCAAATAATGCCATCAAGAACATCTGAAACGTTACAATTTAATACAGTTGGAACATAAAAACAAATGCTGTTCTTCACCTCAAAGCCTTACTCCTGCCCTTTGTAAGTGCAATTCAAATAGCGCTTGTCCCTCTGGAAGTGCTTGTATGCAGCTGTATGTACCATTGTTTTCATAGTGCTTCATCATAGAACTTGGGTAGAAGCTGGCAGACTCTCCACTTGCTGGAAATTCCCTGAGGTGGCACCCGCGTTAGCAGGTTTGCTGCAACACACGCCATCCTCGTAAGAAAGTATTTAATTCGAATATAACGTAAATATGTATGTTAATGCATTATATTAGTCAGATCTTATTTCTGAAAAAAGGAAACATTTGTTATCTTTTTGATGTATTGATCTAGTGCATGATTTTCTTTTCTGAAGAAAAATAATACTTTACAAATGGTATGCATTTACATACTTATTTACACTATGCTTCAAGTAAGTGGTTTGCTCTGCTGAACGTGTATATGTTGCTTTTAGTGGTAGAAGTCATCTTTTGAAAATGGCGCCTCTGTTCACTAAATTGTGCTTGGTAGCTACTGGTGCTCCTCAAAACAATGCACTTCATGCATTGCAGTGGAGGACTGCCCGGAGGCGGAATAAGAACAGCGGTGTGTGAGCGAGATACTCCTCTGGGCTGTTCCAAAGTGTGAGTGACAAGAATCCAAAGCAATAGTGGAAGTGTCTGAGTAAAACAAGCCAGTGGCCGTAGGGTACTGATGCAACACCCATTCTTTATGCTATTTAAGGGATGCTTAAACAAGCAAGCTGGATGAAATTGACTTTGTTACAGGTTTGTAAAAGCTAAAGACCAGAGCTAAAAAGGCAGCAGCCAACTGAGCTATTAATGTTCAGCTTAAAACAAAAATTGAAACCCAGACAACAGTGCTGACTGTTTGCAGACACATACAAGCATAGCAATTCCTCAACATTTTTGCAACTCTGACCTTGTGAATGAAATAAAAAGAAACAGTAACACAAGATGGTAGCCATCAAATATGGATGAAAGTACGTATTCAATTCAAACTTAGGTAATTATAATGGATACAAATCATATAAAAAAAGTTGGTTAAATGAGTACAGGATGGCGATTGGTGCAATTGAGAGGTAACACATCACTATTTCCTGTTTGGAATGTAATTCTTTATTAGTCATTTGCACATCAGAGTAGCAAGAGCACTGTCTCGTCACTATTGTCTTGTAGGATCCCTCTTGAAAACAATTACCACTTAGTGTGGTGGATGAATAGATAGGTGCACTGTCTATGGCTTCCAGTGAGATGGCATCTTCGAGGAGCCCTGCATGCCCCTTTATTAGGTCTTACCTAGGCAGCGCTCGCGCTGTCTCTCCGAGACCTGCTGTATTCAAGATATGGGCTTTAGAAGCTGTGCCCATTTTCAAGGACTGTCCCTGTTGCATGTGTTGTTACTCAGAGCTTGTAAGCACTATTTCTTTCTTAATGCTGGAGCAGTGAGACCAGCGTTTTTGGTTTAGCAATCTCTGTTGTAAACAGGGCTGTAAATCTTGCTCTGATCTTGCCACATTTGCTATGCATTCAAAGACAGAGGCCTGTTTTGGCTGCAGCTGCCTCCTCCCTCCTGCTTTTAAAACGCATGGCCTGATGTTACAGTCCCTGCCTTCCTATTGCTGTTGCCGCCTCCGTCTCAGAGCACAAAAAGCATTTGCAATGCAATAGGTCTCGCATTTGTGAGAGTTTGAGAAGTTGGCATTGAAAATGACAATGCCTTTTATTTATGTGTTTTGAAAACTTGCAAGAGGTGCGTAGTACTTGCTTACGAGCAGCAAGGCTGGCCGTAAAAGAGGCGCAGTTACTTCCAGCCTTGCTGGATGATTTAATCGGGTCTGTTAAGGGGTTAGGTGGATGCTGAATAATAGAGGAAATATGAGGGATGCCAAGTGTGAGGAGCTTATGTGAAAAGTGGTAGAAATGTTGTGCTTTGTTTTCCTCCAAGGTAAGAAGCACTCCATTTTAGATCATTTTCACACATTCTGAGTGATGGAATCTTTGTAGTAGCATGTGGTGGTGGGCAGTGCTAAATGTTTGGTCCAGATGCAATAGGGAAGCCACTTGATCCCTTCAGTACTAGGTCTGGATCTGTCGGCGGCGTTCGACACTGTAGACCACACCATCCTACTCGAACGTGTCGAGCATGCCGGCACCTGGGGGCTACCACTGAAGTGGATTACCTCCTTTCTTCAGGATCGTGCTCAGGCAGTTTCCCTCCCACCTTTCTCCTCAGTGGGAAAGCATCTCGCCTGTGGAGTCCCGCAGGGCTCCTCGCTCTCACCACTTCTCTTTAATCTCTATATTTGTTCCCTCATCTCGGAGCTTCAACAAAAATCTGTCACCATCTTCAATTACGCTGACGACCTTCAGCTCATCTTTAGCATCAACCCCCTCCTCCATACAAAACGTCCACTCTGTCATGAACCTCATTAGCTCCTGGATGAACCTCAAATCAGCTCAAACTCAATCCCGATAAAACTGAGCTAGTTCACACCGGTCCCCATGGCAACCCTTGGAATTCTTCTTTCTGGCCACTCTCATTTGGCCCCTCCCCTTCCCCTGTTGACACTGTTAGGAGCCTTGGCATCACCATTTGCAAGGACCTCTCTATGAGAGCGCAAATTAACTCAGTTGTATCAACCTGTTTCTACCACCTGCGCTGTATCCGCAAAATTAGTAGACTTCTCCATCACGAAGCTCTTCTACAGGTCACCCTGGGGCTCATTATTTCCCACATTGACTATGCGAATTCCCTATATGTGGGCATACCAGCATATCAATCACAACGTCTCCAACTTATCCAGAATCAGGCAGCCAGGTTGGTCTATGGTCTGCCAAGATCCACCCACAGCAAGCCTCTTTTAAAGAACCTTCATTGGCTCCCAGTTGCCCAGCGCAGCCTCTTCAAACTTGGCTGCCTGATTCACAAAGCTCTTTCCTCCCAGGGACCTTCTTTCATTTCTTCCCTCTTGCATCGATATGCTCCCCAGCGTGCTCTCCGCTCCTCCAACCACAATCTTCTCACCCCCTGCTCCTTCAGGCGTAAAAAACATGGAGGCCTGCGATTCTCCACCCAGGCCCCTCTCTTTTGGAACTCCCTTCCCCCCGCACTCCGCCTCCTCCCTTCCTACGCCCACTTTAGAAAATCTCTGAAAACTTGGCTCTTCTCGTTGGCTCACAACTAGTTCACCTGATCCGTACTGTACAGCCCTCCCACCCCAGCGCCAAGAAACGGTAGGTGTACGTGCGCTTTACGAGTCCCATTTATCATATATCATATCATATCATAGGTCATCCCTACTGGATATGATGGCTGACGCTGTGCCTCTGCATGTTCTGAAGCTGAATACTTAGTATGATATCAAGTCATTTTTTTCTCCCATACATTTTGGAAGTTGAATAAACACTTTTCTATGAAATAGTTTTCCTAGTAATAGGATGTTTGTTATTGGTTGGTAGTTTTCTGGGTCAGATTGGTTGTGTTTTTCTTTTGAAGTATTTTCTTACTAAAAAGGCGACTGCTGCCTTCTGTCACATTGTGTCGTACGACTTGGTGGCCATCTTAAAAGAATGAAAACTTTATTTTCTATACTTTTTAGACTTCCTATCGCTGCTACTGGCTTTGTTAGTGGCAACTTATTTTAACAGCATCTGACATTGTCACAGTTAATTCCAGCAGCCACCATGGAGTGGGAGAGTGATGCATAGGAGGGAAGGAAGACTAAGGAAAGGATGCACTTTGAGGCAAAAGAAGGTGCTGCCGGCAGCATCCAGAAAATCACCAACCCTGCCGTTTACTACTTGGTGCACCATGGAGTAGTCCTGGGCATCCGTAGCCAGTATTGTGAGGGAGGGTGGTAATGGATAGACTGAGTGGGGAGGTCCAGGGAGCGAAAGCAAGAGCACAAATAGTTTTTAACTGCACACAACGCAGAGGAAGTGTCCGGATATACACTCCCATGGGGGGCTAAATCAAAAATCAAACATACAAATAGTTCCATGACACCAGCAGTAGAAAGATGCACATTAAATCAAAAGTGAGGGTAATTCTTCAGGGTCGGTAAAGATACAGTAATGGGGAGTAA
This sequence comes from Lissotriton vulgaris, assembly GCF_964263255.1. NCBI lineage: Eukaryota > Metazoa > Chordata > Amphibia > Caudata > Salamandridae > Lissotriton > Lissotriton vulgaris. The sequence goes on along the minus strand of NC_141696.1, from coordinate 1,261,566,388 downwards.
AGCCACTTGCGGGGCATCTTCTTTTATGAAAGAGTGTACCATGCAGGGTTCTTATGGGTCTCCCAATGAGTGGCCATCCTGTTGCATAGAGGATTCCATTAATGGTGCAAGGGATAGAAAGCAGAGGACTGAGGTAGACCAGAAAGCCATCCAAAAAGGAGCAAGAGCCCACTCTATGTAGTATTTTGTACAGTGTTGTCTATAACATAACAAAAGTACTCAGGCAATAATGGGTTTGAGGGCTGGGGTCTCTCTAATGATCAAAGAGAAGGTGCGATATTCGACTATGTCATCCCGCCCTTGCAATTAGAAAGTGGCTGTCGGGGAATTCCTGTTGGGAACAGTGATGCAGGCGGTAAGCAGTGAATCCTAATCAGATTTCACTGTGCAGACAGTCACAGAATAGTCATTTATTGCCTTGTTTGGCCGGTGTGCTTCATGCATTTCAAACCACTGTTGATATGGTGAATAGAAGTCTCCCTTCAGGGATACCGTTGATGACACTGATGCGCACCTTTTCTGTTTGGGCATAGATTGCTTCCATGTTTCGTATTAGATTTGTCATGTAATGTGTACTGTAGTATTTGCCATGAGTGTAAGACCACATTGGATCTTTTCCAGTTTTTTGCAGTATATCTCTAATGCTATTTTTGGACTTTGGCCCGCTCTTCCCCAGGAGCTTCTTCTTACCAATGACAAGTCCCGGTACATTCAAGAATGTATTGGAAATTAATAAAACGATTTATTGTCTTGCCAATTCCTCATTGGGAGCATGTACTCACTTTCTTGGGTTTTCTTACTTTGCTCATTTGTCACAACTTTAAATACATGGTCCCTTGGTGGAGCAAGTTATCGGAGTACCAGTGCCGTAAACTATAATGCGTTCCATCTTGATTTTGCAATTTATAATGTCTCAAATGCTTTATTTGATGTTGTATTATAGATCATGTAAAAATGGGAGTACTCTGTTATATTGTCCTCTTGATCCAGTCCCTTTACTGATTTTAGGTCTCATGCATCAGATGCAACCGATTACTCCTACCCTCCTACTCCCAATCACTCACTTCATCAGCAGCAAGGAGTTTCCGCCTACGGACCTGGGGATGGACAATCGTATATGGGAGCAAATCCTGCACAAGAGCACGACTACAGACCATCTTCAGGCACTTTGAGGCATGCAACTCTAAACAGACCTCTGCAGCCACCTCCTCCACCTCCTCAAATTTCAGAAGGACAACAGAACTCTGTGCATTTAGCAGCAGCTGAATATGGGTAAAACTCTTAACTCACAATGCATTTTGATTTAAGATGGATAACAGAGCTAAAATTACTTAAGATGAATAAATCCTTTAAGTGCTTGATTATATTTCTGTTTTTTTTTTCTTTAGAGACCTGTTGGTCAGGTTTAAAATCCAATATGCCTCACAAAAGCCTTTTGGAGTTGTTAAAAGAGCAATATTATTTTGAGTACAAACAACAACTTGTATTCATAGCAGTGTGAAATTCCAAAACTTTGACAGTATGTGCTAAAGTAAAAAAAAAAAAAAGTTTGTAACGACTGGTTGGCGTACAACACTTGGCAAATATGATATATTTTCTGATACGCATCTTTCACTTGGATTATATAGAAAACTTTGTTTCAGACCCTGCTTGGGGGCCATGGGGCATACAGGGGCCACGGGGCCACAGCTGTTGCTGAGGGTTTTTTTGTCTGCTGTCCTAGGGCTGGTCCCACTGTGGCTGTACAAACTTAGCCAAGTACAATCCTTTCAGCACTTGAAGCTCGTGGTTGCAATGACGAGCAGTCACAGACTTTTCTTAAAGGATAGATACTTTGGGGTTACTCTGGCTCAGCACTCAACACTACATACAGCAACCCAGTAAGATAATTGTCCAGCCCAGTACTTCTCTTGGACAAAGATAAGTACTTATTTATAACAAAAAGTGCAACACTACAAACTACAACCATGCTCGATACCTGACTTGCCGAGCGGGTTCCATGGGCTTGAAAGTGGGTTCCCAATCTAGGCATTCTACCCACCTTCTCCTCTCTCTTCCTCCGTCCGTAGGGTCTTTGAGTTGCTTGTTGCACAGTCTCTAGATTAGGTGCAGCTCTCCCCCACCCCTCCCTCCCTCCTTCTCTCTCATAGCATAAAGACTTTTCTTGGCTCCCTTATCGGAGTAGTCTCTCATCCATTTCCTTCTTGCACAGCGCTGGGCTCTGTTGACCATGCCCTTGGGCAGTGGGTTCACCTGCATTCGGTAGGACCAGTGTGCATGGCATGCGGAGCGAGTTTGTGGGTTTTCTCAAACCTTAGAAGTTCCTTCTCATCTTCACCAGATAAACCAAAAAGCAGAAGCACAAACTTATGCCATAAGGAAATTCTACAATTATTCTGGCAAGCAGCATTTTCAAGCACTTTTTTAAATATATAGGGCCAAAATTGCACCAACAATAACCTATGCCACAGGGTATATTTGTTTAGTCCGATGGAACATTTTGAATATCAGCGAAGGACATTTTCACGTATATTAATGTTAAGTCAAGCCGTCCCAGTACATATCATTTGTTTGGAATTCGCTATCGCAAATCTAATTAAATGGGCTTTCAAACTTCTGCATGCAGAAGGCGGCTCTCTAAGAGCCTTACTGAAGTACGAAAGCTTTAACTCAGGGAAAAAACATGATACATTTCAAACAAATCTTGTTTGAAGTCTCCAAATTCTGCTCCTGTCTTCGGTAGAACTAAAAAAAATGTCAAATGGTAGAAACTGCATCTAAAGCTAGATTTGATTCTACTTACTGCAGCATCCATATACCCTAAAAATTCCCATGCACAGTTCCAGTCAAACACTTGAATTAAAAAAGGTTAATGCAACTGCAGCAGCTACTGTATAAGCCACCAGTGTTCAGATATTGGTCTCTGGATGTGAATACTAATCATGGAAGAACTTCATGCAGTTCCTTGATTTTCTGTTGGCAGATGTAGAAAGGCGGAGGCTACCCCAACCCTGAAAGGAGGAGAGCTAGCTTTAGAGGTTCTAATTACATTTTCCGCTTATATGTCCAACACTTATTTCCATTTGCTTGCTAATGGCACAGTCCTTGGGTGACGAGTTGCACTGGAGATCTAACTTCAGATTGGCCATTCAGGCACAAAGGTTTGTGCATGGTATATGATGAGGAACACTTGTACAGTGGACAAAGTCCTTCCAGCTACCCATACTGATACAGAGACAGCCAGTGTAGTCTTCCTCCCATGAAGTCAGAATTCTAATCCTTGACACCAATACATATTGAACTGCCTACCACCAGTACAAATACTAGACATGGTCGAGTTTCCTGTGATACAAGCATATACCACAGTCTTTTTTTGCTTTGTTTTTAAGTCCTACGCACCATTATTAGCCAAGAAGGGGCAAATCATCTTTAAGCCCAAGCATCAAAACAAGTCTACCTCATGCAGAGGTCTTGGCACATCACCAACCGCACTATCATTACTATATATTTCCTGTTACTTGTGGGCCCTGAAATCCTACACAATATCCCAAAAATGTAACTTACCTTAATTAAATGTATATAACCATTTAAATTAATCAAACTTCTTCCAGAGGTGACTACAGAACATGAGCAAATAAAATATCCTCATTCTTTAAGAAAGACAGTTCTCTGCATCTGAAGCAATTGGTAAAAGCTGTGGTCTCGTGTTTTCAGGTATTTAAGCAACTTTATACTATCCTAGCACATACCTTGACTGTTCGGGGTAAGCAGGATATGAAAATAGGGCTTTGAGTCCTTTCACAGTTTTTGGCATTCAGGCTGAGTAGGGCAGTTGGGTGGTAGGAGCATTTCCATTACAAGAATTTCTCACTGTGGAACAACTCTGTACCCATAGCATCTACCTACGCACCATAACTAGAAGTAGCTCATTCACATCTTCAGCAAGAACCTGGGTAGTTGGCACTCACTTTCCATTGATGGTCTCAGACTCACTTTGTCCATCCAAGGGTTTGTCTTAAACTAGAGGGAGAATACTACAGTTAGAGAAGACCAGCAATTCCTACCTTGAATCATAGCTGGCATCCAGTCGCCTTCAACCTGCCTCAGAAATGCAACCTGAAACTTCCTTACCAATGCTCCAGTTACTTACCAGTAATCTTCATTACTCCTAGTCCTGGGTTTCCTTGTCACAGTTCTTACATACATGAAGCGGCAGAGCTCCATATATACTATTATACTATGTTACTGTAATTCGGAAGAAAGACTTTTAACTGTTACCAGTAATCTTTTACTAGACCTTCCGCTTGAATAAGCTAGCCACCATCCTTCTAGATTTGCCAAATACCAAAGGCAGTCATAAGCAGCATCCGGTTATATTGTCCAGAATGGAAGAGGAGTGTAAGCAGGACTAGAACAAGGAAGACCAGGACTTGGAGTGCTGAATTACTGGTAAGTAATTGGAACATTACCTCCTCATCATATGCAAGGACATACGAAGCTGATAAAATAGACACAAATAAAAATCGTACTCTGGGATGTGATGCAACAATGTTTGAAGAAAATAATGTGGATGTTTAAACAGAAGCAGCAGCAGGAAACAAAAGCCTTAGAATATCATATGCAGTAGTAAGAGCCCTAAAAAGTTTGTGAGGAGGAACCCCAATAGCTTCTACCCAAGAGGCAGCTATATCGCTCACAGGGCAACTTTGAACACCCACTGAAGAGGCTTCCCAAGGGCTGAATATCCCTGAATTATAGATATCCAAACCTAACCACTCAGCATAGAAGTGGGTTTCTAAAAATTACCAGCTGTTCCAAATGTAACAAATAGGGATTCTGAAGCACAAAATTCCTTTGGTGCTGCCTAATTAAATTAGAAGGGCTCTGTGCACATCTGAAGTGTGGTCGCAATCATTCAGCCATTCAGGATGAAATACCAGGAGCACAATTTTCAGAAACACATGAAATGGAAAAGGAGCCTTAGGAGTAAACAACTTGATCAAACAAAACCCTTAAGTAAGGAGGAGGAATTACCAAAACACCAACTCCTCTATTTTCCAGGCCGAAGTAATAGCTAGCCAGAAAGACCTTTTCACATAAAGTCAAGAAAAGGGAGCAGTTTGTAAAGGCTCACATGAGGCACATTGTAAAATTGTGTTCAGTTCCCTTGTAGTGAGAGGAGAGTAAAGGCTAGGATGTTTGTTGTAGAAACTTCTAAGCAGTTGCACAGCTGAAGGAAGTACAGTGACTCTGAAGGTACTAACTGCTGCCCATTGAGCCTCAAATGTGGAGGGGGCCTTACCCTTTAAAAACACTCTGTAATAAATAGCGGCAACCCCTCTGTTATGGCAGAGGACTGGACCACCCCCTCAAGCAAGCACAGATGCAAAACTTGTAAAATAAAATGATAATAACACAGGTTTATTATCATTTTATTTAACTTCATTGAGCCGAGTCTAGGGGGCGGGGCCATTGCGATAATGGGCATAGGAGGAGTGGTGGGCACTGCTGCTCAGTGCGCATGTAGATTTAGCTGGCCTTCCTACGATGGCCAAACCGGCATACGTACTAAGATGTCTCCAACCTGAGTTGCATTGCCGGGTTGGGGATAGCAGACACCGGCACACAGTCCCCATAGGAGCGCAAATCCAGAGTGGTCAGGCCAATGCCGGCGCACCTCTCAGGAGTGTCAACCTGTGCTGCAGAGGAGCAGAAGAACGGCGATGCAACCAGATCTCACCCGCGCTGCCTGACACTTTTCCCTGACACCAGCCGTTCCTGGTAGTAAATCTAGAATGAGAAAGGGTTTACAAGATCTTGGGCTCAAGATACCTTTCATATGGCACCAGGATTCAAAACTAACTCAATGTTTCACAAAACTGGAATGGTACATGCCTTCCTGGACTTCTGAATGTCCAATGCCCTTGATCTAGAACAAGCTTGAGACTGCAAACTTAGATGCTCAAACTCAAGGCTTTGAGGTGTAGGCAGCATAGTACCTGAGGGAACAAAATGGGATACTGAAGGGAAAGAGTTGTTACCAGGCTCAGGAGCCAGGGGCGATGAGGCCAAAAACGGTGTTATCAAGGTTATAGATGATTTCTCTCTCCAAATCTTCCTCATCACTGTGGGGAGGATGCCCTCTCCCTCCAAATCTTCCTCAGCACTCTGGTAAGGAGGAGCTAAGAGCAGAGGCCAAACTAGAGATAGTGCATCCTCTGCCAGACTTTGTGATGCCAAACCTCCTAAAAGAATTGGGGAAGAGGATTGGTGTCTTCTGAGGCAAGAAGGTCCAGCTCGGGCTGACCTAATTGGGCTGTTGGCTTCTGAAACACTTTGATCAACAAGTGAAAGCAAATACTGCTGCTAGTTCTCGACCCCTGGGAGAGAAGAGGCTTCAAGCTGTGGTACTATGTGTTTTTGCCTAAAAACAAATGGTCTTAGCCACCCTAGCATGGATCAGATCCCAACTGGCACCCTGATTGTTGAGATTGTTTTTTGCCATCTGAGGTTCAGTCTAGACTAAGACTGTTTGACTGTGAAGGAGAGGAGCAAATATAAAAAGAGCCAGTTGAGTGGCAGAGAGCTATCTCCAATTGAAGGAGTGGGAATTTTTCCTTTTGGAACCAACAGCGCTGCAACACTTGATTATCCAAAGCGGCTCCACAACCCCAGTGGCTGGCATCATGGTGAGGACTACCAGTGTCCGAGAGGCCAAGGAAGTACACCTGTAAATGATTTGGGATCAACCTCTGTGCCAGGGCCTGACAAATTGCAAAAGTCACAGGAATGCAGGTCTTGTAGTCTAGTGAGTCTGGTCTCCATTGAGAAAGAAGGTGAACTACCAAGGGCTTTGGGTGCAACAAGCCCACGGAAATACTGCAGTGGTTGCTGGCATAAGAGCCTGGATCTATAATCTGTCCGTAACGAGGCTGATGATAGGATCAACAATCAGTATAGCCTGCAAACTCTGTCCTCTGGCAGGAAGATAGCACACAATTTGGTGATGAATATGGCTCTGGTGAACTGATGGTGATATCTGGCACTAGATGAGACTTCTCCAAGTTCAGGAGAAAACCCAGCTCCTGCAGGCTGGAGCTTACTTTCTAAGTGTCTGATTCTGCCACCAAAAAGGAGAAGACCGATATTAAGCAAGCATCTATATGAGGAAAGCATTGAACACCTTTAAGTTGTGAAGATGCCAATATAAGTAGTAATGCCTTCATCTAAAAAAAAAAAAAAATCTTCAGTGGTTTTCAACAAAATGTACAAGTGATTTTCTAGTGGCAATAATCGTTTGCGTAGTGTCACAGTAACAATTGCTTGAGCAGCATAGGCAGGGTGTCAGCGTATGCCATATACAATTAACTTAATGCAGTGGTGACATGATTATACACCTTTAGTTTCGCAGGAAAATGCAAAGAAATTAACATTTTTGATTACAATATACAACAACTAAACTGCTAGCTATAAAAAAGATGTTTGATCAAGTCTGTCCAACTCGTGCTTCGTTTCAGTCATTGGTGAGTTGGGGTATGGAACCACATGTGTACCTGAATGAGTATAGAGGGGGGGGGAAGGGGACGGAATCACGTCCACATCCCTACCCGTAGCATTCACCAAGTAGTAATGCCTCATGAACACTTGAGGAGCAGATGGCAGAGTTAAGGGAAGATCCTGAAACTGGTTATTATGGGTCCTCACAACAAATCATAGTAAGCGATGACAGTTTTTATGAAAGCATGCATCTTTCAAATCCAGGGATCTCTGGAAAGATCTTGGATCCACCAAAGGAATCCCAGTCTGTAGGGAAAACATTTTGAAGTAGATCTGTGGAATGTAATGGTTGATCATTTTTAAATCCAGGATGAGTCAGAGACTTCGCTTTTCTTTGTAACCCAAAAAAGAATGCATTAGAAACCTAGTTCCCTCTACTTCAGAGGAACTTGAATCACTGCTTTCTTAGCCAGGATAGATGACATGCCTTGTAAAAATGCTTGGTGATGTACAGGCAGTAAGTAGGTAGAGTGGCTCTGAATTGCGGGATGAGGCAACTTGACAGAATAGCCATGAGTTATGATGACATGAAACCACTCACCATGAACCACTCACTGCTAATTCTTGGAAAATAGAAGAAGGTGATCACCAAGTCCCCAACGTGGGAATTGACACATTGTAATGCCTTTTGGAGAGTGTTCAGGTTGGGACTGGGATTTATCAGGACCGAGGCATTTGAAGCACCTTCAACATTTTATCCATTGTCTGGAAGTTGTCTCCAGATGCCAGAAGTGAGGAAGAGGCCATGCTTATTAAACTAGAGTTGACTTTCTGTTTGTGGAAAGTCATCATCAGGTTGCTAAAACCCCTGGAATTCTGTTACATGAGCCCTTTGTACAGATCTCCCCTCTTGGTCATTATGAACAGTGTTGTGATCTGGATCAAGAACTGTTCTCTTTGGAGGAGGGTCATCAGAAGTAGCTGAGGAAGCTGCTACTAACTCTCAATTCATTTATTGAAACTCTGAGGGAGATAGAGAGACCACCTCTTCCCCCTCTGGAGTGACAGGGTCCACAGGAACATAATGCTAATTAACCCACTTACCACCCTCCATGGTAAATGCAGGAACAAACCGAAATAACTAGGAATCATAACCAGTTTAAATAGTGCTTGTCTTAAGAAACACATTTTATTTTTAACACTTGTGAGATGTAAATCTCTGGATCTGCATAAAAGTGTTGTTCATGCACAGTAAAACAAATATATTCTGCTAAACGTGAGGCCATCTATTTACTTTATTGTTTTTATTGTTATTTAGCTTTCCTGCCTGTTAAAAATCAAAAACTCCTCAAACCCTCTCTGAATTTTGGATGAAGATTCAGAATGTAAATCTAATATCCGGTTGTATCTTTACTTGGATAATGGAAAACACATGAGTGGGGAAAACAGCAATGGGAGTAGCTTGCGTAGGCTAAGTTTACAAAGTGACTTCCACACACCATAGTATCTCTGCTCCAGTAAATGCACAAGCAGGGAAGCAGTGCTAGGGCAGCTGCTGGAGTCATGTTAGGGTATCACAGTAGAGCTAGTCAAACCCACATATGAAATGGGTAAATGTGCAGTTAATGTTTTGTATCTAGAAATCTACAATTGGTTGAAGCAAACCTGTTTATTTTTGTCATGTTTTATATAAAGGTGGAAAGGTACCAATGTATTTTTAGTGAGTCTCCTGTATCCTCCAGTTGCTGGTTTAGACTTTAATGGCTTTTTTCCCCTTATTTTATCATTAAGGCTATATTTAGAATTCTTGGTGATAACTGGCATAGGCTCACCTCAAAACAATTTATGTTCGAGGCATGTGTGCTGTAGATGCACATGCTTTGCATACTCCTGCCATCTAGTGTTGGGTCTGGATGTTTGCAAGTTGTTTTTCTTCAAAGAAATCTTTCCTAGTCACAAGGTAAGGTGACTCCTCCTTTCGTTGATAGTGCGCATGGGCATAGACTCCATTGTTAGATGTGTTTTTTTCCACCATCTGATTTGGACGTATATTGCTGTGCTCAGGTTCGAAACAGTTATTCGGCATTCCCCTCGGTGCACAGAACTCTCTACCGTTGACTGTATTGTTTCATGCACGTTTCTCACCTCTCCGCATATCGTTTCGGTTAACGAAATCTACTTTTCGATCAGAAAGCTTTGTGGACAGCCTTCTGGCCTAACCGCATCAGTTTAGCTCTCCGTCAATGGAACGAGCAGCGTTCAAATTCTGCCCACTGTGCCACACAAAGCATCAGTGCACTGACTCGCACCACGTGTGTAATTTGTCCTTGCCTCCGGAGCACAAAGAAGAAGACGGCAACACTTGCAGATAATTTTGGTTGAAAAAAACTCTTTGCGATTGCCGGGCTTGACTTCGAGAGATGCAGCATCAAAGCATTAAAGACACACTGGATATCTTCGGTGAAGAGTCCGGTCAAGAAGATATTGGTGTATCAGCGGCGGAGGAGGAGGAGGAGGAGGAGGCCTTCTCCGTGTTGGATTCGTAGCTCGAGATAGACCTCGATGCCGAAGAACTTCCACAGGGACAGGGTGATGTGTGTTCAGAAGACCACTTGTCCCATCAGTCCACTATCAGAAAACGTAATGCTTTGGCACCACCTCTGCCTTCTGGCCAAGGTTGGACTGAGACAACATTTCTGATGCCCTGCCTCCCGGCTCAGCTCCGAAACACCTAGCCAAGCCTTCCGGCTTCGGTCCAGGTCGACACAAACCCTCTTCATGACCTAAGCCTTCCGGTTCCAAGTTGAAATCCGGCTCGAAGCTGAAATCCTGCATGATGAAAAAGAAACCGTCTTTGGAGCTGAAATCTTCTGCACCCTAAGACCAGTCCATATCGGCACCGAAAACGCCAGCACCTGAACCGACAGATGTCACTTTGGATTCAAATTTAGACATTGTTTAACTGAAAATGGATCCCAAACAGAAGAGGCTTTATATTCACCCGGAATCGGGTCATATTCATACTAAGCTACCTCGTAAACACAAGCTTCCTGATGAGGACATTCATTACAAGATCCCTTTAAAAAAAGAATTCTGTTGATACCAGCCGTTTTCATCCACCACCATCATCCCCTCCACCAGCCTCTTCTCTGACTTTAAATCCTTTTCAAATCACACCTCCGGATTCTTCGCAATCACACCATGACAGGAACGGTATTGTTGCGGGGGACACACGTTCACCAGTAGATCCATGGAGGGATTATACAATTGACACTCCATTAGACAATGATCCAGACTTTTACCCTGCCAAGCCATCTCCACCTGTTGATAATGTATCTTATCAGGAACTCCTTGCCAGGGCTGCACAATACCATTGGGTGGTACTATGCAAAGAATTCTTATAAGAGGATTTTCTGTTTGAGACATTAGGATCCATAAACGCTTTCCCTACTGTTGCACTCACTGGAGGGGTAATAGTAAATTTTACCCTCCCACTATCCTACGGTAAAAATATTTTCCATTTTTTTATTAATATTATGTTATATATATATATATATATATATATATATATATATATATATATATATATATATATATATATATATATATATATATATATATATATATATATATATAAAAAATTGTATGTTTTTTATAACTGAAATTAATTATTTAATAATTTTAAGTTTAAGTATTTTTAAGTATATTTTAGTTAAATATTTTTAATATTTCATTAATTATACATTCTTTTCAAGACATTTAAAAAAATTCGATATTTTGACTGACTATTTTTTTTAACGATATTTTTGATTCAATATTTTTGTACTTACCTGTTTATAGATAGGAATTCGATATTTTGTCATTCTATATTTTGTCATCGATATTTTGGGTATTCTATATTTTTGTATTCTATATTTTGTCAGGGATCCGTTTCTTTCATGGAAAGTTGCTTTCCTCATTGCAATCACTTCATTAAGGAGAGTTGGTGAGCTACAGGCATTAACCTTGGAAGAACCCTTCTTTCAGCTCCACAAAGACAGGGTAGTTCTTCGCTCCAACCCTAAATTCCTTCCCAAAGTGGTTTCTGCTTTTCATATCAACCAATCAGTTGAGTTACCTGTGTTTTTTCCTCAACCTGAGTCTGTAGCAGAACAAGCTTTTCACACGCTTGATGTCAAAAGAGCTTTATTGTACTACATAGATAGAACCAAAATGTACGCAAAACAAAACAACTGTTTGTTGCATTTACTCCACCTCACAAAGGCAATCTTCTCTCTAAATCCGGCATTTCAAGATGGATTGTTAAATGCATTCAAACATGCTATGCAAAAGCTAAAAGGACTTTATCCATACCCCCTAGAGTGTATTCCACTCGCAAAATAGGGGTTACTATGGCCTTTTTAGGTAACATTACTCTTGCGGACATACGTAAGGCAGCTACATGGTCTACACCACACACATTTACCAAGCACTATTATGTAGATGGGTTAGCATGCCAACAAGCTAATGTAGACAAAAGCAGTACTTAAAACACTGTTTCAAACAACTGCAACACCTACAGGTTAGGCACCTTTTTGTGCGTATACTGCTTTGTAGTCTATGCAAAGCATGTGAATCTACAGCACACATGCCTCCAACGGATTATGTTACCCTGTAAGCATCTGTTCGTGGCATGTAGACCTGTAGATTCACATACGCCCCTGCCCACGGCCCCCCCGCCCCTGCACCTATAGTTGCAGTTCTTGATTATATATTCATATGCATGGACATCTCTATACTACACTTACTTACTCCATTCTCACCCTCATGCGGAAAAACAATGGAGTCGATGCCCATGGTCTCTATCACTGAAAGGAGTCACCTTACCTCTTGACTAGGAAAGACTTCTTCGAAGAAAACTAACTTGCAAACATCCGGACCAAACTCTAGATGGCAGGAGTATGCAAAGCATGTAAATCTACAGCTCTACAGGACAAGAACGGTATACACCTGTTACAACGCAACTTTTACAACTACCTACTGTTACAACGCAACTTTTACAACGCATACCATTACAACGCATTGCGCTGGGGGGCGCTCTAGGATAGGGAATAAGTATAATTTACTATCCAACACCTTCCCTAGTGTCCACGGGGACTGGAGTTGGAATAGTAAATTATACTTACCACTATCCAGCACCTCTAAGCGCTATGCGTTGTAATGGTATGCGTTGTAATGGTAGCGTTGTAATAGTAGGTAGTTGTAATGGTATGCGTTGTAACATGGTACATCCGGCAAGAACAGATGCTTACTGGGTAAGTAACATAATTCTTCATTCATAAATTCCTTGCAAAGATCTGTGTAGTTGAATACATTTGAAATTACCACTTTTCACCTTAGTCATTGCCATAAAAAGTCTTAAGGCTTCAAGAGTTGCTGATTCAAGATCTGCTTCATATATTACCTACCAATTTTATTGTCATGGCAAGATGTCATAAAAAGTGTTCACCAATAAAAGTGATTGCCAAAGAGGAGAAAGACAGAAAAAAAAGAAGACAACCTATTCCTGACTGCTACCCATGCTTTTCAAGAATACTACAACACCTCACTGACCATAAAAGAGGAGGGGGAATGGGTTGTTGGCAGACAACCTCTATGTTAAAAAACTAGGACATTGCAGCTTGAATACTCTAATAAAAGATATCTGCTCTTGTAGTCTGTTGAAACTCCGGAGAGATACACCTTGAAATTCTATCAAATATAATATTAAAACCTGGCAAAGTAATAGATTTTACAATATTATGGTTTCCAATTATTGGTAAGGGTAGAGCATCCCAACGTTATTTTATATAGCTTCTCATAGTTTTCCTTAAGCATCGTCTAGAGCCCAGTGATACTCAGAGTACGCCCGGGGGCCCCAGGCGACCGTCCTGACCTTTACATGCAGCCCTCCTGACCTTTACATGCAGCCCTCCTGACCTTTACATGCAGCCCTCCTGACCTTTACATGCAGCCCTCCTGACCTTTACATGTAGCCCCTTGGTCATTATCTGCACTGGGCTCCTGTTTTCTCAATGCGGCACTAACATTGAGAAAGAAGCAAAATAATCGGGCAAGTCTTTATTTAAAGGTTAATCGAAGTTAAAGAAAGGAAGTAACTAAGTTATCCCGCGCTGCTTAACTTTAGAAACACCTTTACTTTTAAAGACACTTTGAAGCAAAAGTATAAAAAATATGACAAGTTGTCTTCAAATTTCAAAAAGTGTATTTCCATAACATGCAGAACCGTTTCACTGTAAACACATTGCATTATATCAGTGCATTGAGAAGTATGTTTTTTAAAAGATATAGGGCCAGATGTAGGTAATTCTAATTTACCACTTCTAAAATACTGATTCATACCGAATCGGTATTTAAGAAGTGGTAAATTAGAGGGGGGGAAATGTAGGTAATTCATAATCCGTAAATACCGAATCGTTAAGATTCAGTAATTTAAGATTCTGTAAATACCGAATCGGTAATGCCCATTGATTCCTATGGGCATTGAAGCCCATAGGAATCAATGGTCATTACCGAATCAGTATTTACCGATTCGGTAAATACCGATTTTTGCAAGGGTGCAGGGGGTGTCACTTTGACACCCTCTAGCACCCCGAATTCAGGCATGTGTGCCATGTGGCACACAGATATGCCCTAAGGGCATGTCTGTCTGTCACATGGCACAGGTGTGCATGCACACCTGGATTCGGTATTTTACCACCCAATTGAATTGGGTGGTAAAATACTGATTCGGTAAGATCTGTGGGACTCAGAAGAGTCCCACCTACATCTCCAATTTACCGAATCGGTAAAAATACTGATTCGGTATTTTACCGATTCGGTAACTTTATCGATTCGGTAAATTTACCAAATTGGTAAAATAGGGCACCTACATCAGGAATGACCATTTACCAGTCGGTAAGGGCCGAAATCGGCTGTTACCGGTCGGTAAATGGCCACCTACATCTGGTACATTGTGTTCAAACATGTACTTAGTCATTCTTCCCCCCCACACCCCCTGATAACACTGTCAGTAGTGAACTAAGATGTGAGTCAGTTGTTAAGTGCACTAATTGGTCTGGCTTCCTATTATACATAACAGCATTATAATGTATTAAATGAAACACAGGAGAAGGTTTTGTACAATGCACCTCCTGAAGTCATGTATTTTGACAGCCTTTTATATGATAATGAGGAAAAAGGTGGGAAACTGAAATAAAACAATTTATTAGGATCTCACAATTTGGTAAAATGGGGAAGCCTGGATTAACTCCAGGATTTCTGGCTTCACATTAGGCAATTCAGCAACTAGATGCATGTGATTCACTTCCCCTACACCCACCTTACCGGCACCGCTCCCTGGATCCTCCCACTCCTGACCCCCACCCTTCTGGCATCAGTGCAGCCCTCAGTCGTATCACAGGCAAAAGTTTTTGGCCCCTGGGGAGATGTTAGGAGGTACCCTTGGTTTAGACGGTTTCTTGAATGGAATGCCTTCAAACATGCCACATTAAATGCTTGTTTCATTAATTTTGTAATCGGAAATGATTTCAAATGTTGTCAGATCCTTTGATTTTCCTCAATCAGTACCTTACTTAAGTGAGGAATAAAGAACTTTATCATCCACTTACAGCATGATCTGTTACGGCTTTTCCTGAAATTCGTTAGCTGGTATTGAAGCATAATTGTTGATATATTGTACAAGTTATGTGATTTGATGTAAATATTGAAATGCTGAAGAGACAATGGACATTCTTGCTGTGCTCCTCAAGGTACATGAAGAAAACAGGATCTTAAAAACCACGAATGCTGCACTCTGTAGAATGTAAATATATTGAGGCTGCTTTTCACAAAAAAATTTACACTGCAATGTCAAGTACATTTCTGAATTTTGGTAGAGATAGAAAATACAATAGGGTTAGCAAACACATTTAAAAAAAAATGAGTCCTTGGCACCAGAGAATGGTTCTCTTTTTGTATTTTAGTTTGTGTTTAAAAAGCATGCTTTAATCACTTTTATTTGCTTCCCTTTAACTGAGGAATGACAGTCCCATTATTGTTTCCACAGCAGGCATTCTACTTCAAAGATGGATTATTACAGGGAACCAGGCTCGCCTCCTCCACCGCCTCCACCTGTGATCCCTTCAGCTCAGACTGCATTTGTTAGTCCTCTCCAACTCCCTGGACTAGCTTCTCATTCTGGACATGTGACTGGGTTTACATATACTGGTTCTCTTCCCCCTGCTGGGCTTGTTATTACAGCACCTTCTGCTCCACCGGGACCACCACCTCCACCTCCAGGACCTGCCGTTTCAGGTTCTTCTGTTAGATCCTCCCCAATGCATTGTCCATTGATAGCTGAATTGAAAAGGCACGAATCCATAAATCAGGCTGGAGGTGATGCTCGAAGCGATCTTCTTTCTGCTATTCGTATGGGTAAGTGACCTATAAGCATGCACAATTTATTAATGAATGTAAATCAAAACTTTCTCTTTAGACCTTGTAGAGGTTAAAAGAAAATCCATCAGTTGTTTGACCTTGCATGTCATGATTTTCAAGCAAACCACTGAGCATGTTTTTGTGCCACAACATTTAATGACTCCTCATGTTTTCTGTACAAATAGTAATACCCTCTAAAACATTCGGCACCAATGATATAGAAATGCCAATTCCTCAACAAACTTCTCTTCTTGTCTCATGCTTGCTAGACAGAGAGAACTCCTTCCATCAAGTCCAGCATCTCACCCCATGGATTCACTGTTATACCACATTATGAATGAGGTATGGCAGTTAAAGAGCTTACAAGGGGACAACAGTGTTACTCTCCTACCACATTCCACAGCCATACTTGTCCGTACTTTCATCAGTAGTTCCCGCCCTCCAAGGTCACAGTGAGCTGGATGGAACATGATTTGTCAGTCTCGTCACTATGGTCCTTGCATTGTGCTCTTATTTTAGTGAGTAGTGTTGCAACTCTTCTTGGCCCTGCTCAATTAATCCACACAATGTATACTTTATTATTGCCTTGAGGAAAGTACACAGGAGTACAAGAAGTTCGAGGCAGGTGGACAATATTACTGGTGTATGATACTATGAACCTGATTTTGGTCTTCTGTATAAAGCCACGATAAGGTTTCTAGCCACATAGGAGACGTCTGATCCCCCTTTAGGGATTTCCATTCACCTCTGCTTCAGTAATTGACTTAGTCAAAGACCTATTAAAGCTTCCACTCAGAATAAAACCCCTCTCAGGATTCTAGTTAGGACTAGACTCATAAATTTCACCAGCCAATCTATCCCAAGCCTGCACTCTATTAAGGGAGAGGTGTGGCGCCGCAGCCAGGGCGACTGATGCTGGAATCTGGGAATCACGGTTCGATCGC
This sequence comes from Lissotriton vulgaris, assembly GCF_964263255.1. Taxonomy (NCBI): domain Eukaryota; kingdom Metazoa; phylum Chordata; class Amphibia; order Caudata; family Salamandridae; genus Lissotriton; species Lissotriton vulgaris. Next base: position 1,261,549,490 of record NC_141696.1, on the reverse strand, counting down.
CAGCGGCATATTAGCCCAGCACCATGTGACTCTGGCCAATTGCTTGCTTAATCTTTCCGACAGCCCCCAGTGCCTGGAGACCCTTACGGGTGATTGTTCACGCGTTACAAATGTGGATTACTATAATTATTATTAAAAACAAGTTATTCGTTGGCATGGCTTCTTATCCCAGCTTCTCTGTAGAATTTGGCCTTTCAGTTTAACGTAACCTTTCTTTGTGTGAGCATACCTCCGCATGAAAGCTTTAGAGCTAGTTAGGAGTCCCAGTGCTATGCATCCATGTATGGTGTTTGTGAAGTTGATAGATTGACCCAGGATGAAGTTAGTCTTCATATACAGCATTCTGCACTTGTCCACATATTAATGCAATTAATGCAAGAAATCTCTTTCAAGTGACAGCTTGGCTGTCTCCAGTGATGTGGAAGTTGCGAATGCCATAAGGCATGCTCTTGCTAGTCTTCTGCACTGTGTGGAGTTGACAATGTAAGAGCGGGTAGGCTAAACTCTAAGTTTGAAGTCTGCTCGAATGACCTGAGAAATATGATGAGTGGCAAAATGGAGATTAGTTTGTTTCCTTGGAGTCTCTAATGTCTAGCCTTTGTCCAGTATAAAGTAACACGATCAACCCAAAGTGAGTTCACCAGGAGCCCTGGGTAAACATGTAATACAAACATCAGTGGCTCACATAGATATTATTTACACACAAAAACAGAAAAACATTCTTGGGTTAATCTATAATGCCATCAAGGAGTAGCTAAAGCCGCTTCACAAGGGAAGGTCATACAAACCCTCAATTGAAAAACGTTATGTAATATTTTGAAACCGAAAATGTGCTCATGTGATCACACAGTGAGAGTGATAAGTGACAGACATCTGGACAAAAACAAAACATTAGACAAATAGATTATTCAAATATAAAGAATTTGATGCACTACAATATTTAGTATTCAGTGGATGATTATTGATACAAATGTTTTTATTTCAACGACATTTTGACTCTGTTAAAAAAATTATTGGATCGTCATCAGCACTAGGAAGTGAAGAGACTAAGAACGACTTTCTAAAAAAAAAAAATACTAATACAGCTATTTAGAAAAGTGACTGTAAAGGAAATACTTTGCGACCACAGAAAAGGAAACGGGAATGGCAAAACAGAATAAGGGTGTGTCCCAGCTGGTCACTCAGGCCTGTAAGAAAAGTACATATCAGACTATTTGGGTGCATTGAATGAGAAATCATGCAAGTGATAAGCCACATGTATTGGGATACATGCATTATGGCAAAAAAGGTGTGAAAAAGTGCCCCTATTGATATGGTTAGCCCCCCACTTATTGCCTGAAAAGAGATGTGATTTTGATTGAAAGTGCACAGGGTCCCTGACAACCAGGTCTCCTATGCCAGAGCCCCTTCCGTAAAAACGGTACCAAGATTGGCAACTTCCGACCCCCTGTAAGTCCCTGGTAAATAATACCATGGTACCTAGGACATTGGGATTGAGGAGGGTCCCCCAGGGACCCCTCACCAAGGCCATGCAAACTGCCACTGCAGCTTGCATGTCTTGGTGCAGTAAAAAACATGGCGCACTGCTTGTGTGCCATGCCAAGATGCACTGCCAAAGGTATAGCTAAGACACCTCTCTAGCAGGCCCTACAAGCCCTATGGCAGGGTGCACCATTTCTCAGGTGTGGGCATATCTGCAGGAGTAGATATGCCCCTACAATATTTAAATCTATTCTTAATATTGTAAATGCCATTGAAGTCGTAGAGATTACATGGGCTGGAAACTCAACAACTCTAGTTTCCCAGCACCATAGTGACTTACTGAACCCGGGAGTGTTTGGTACCAAACAACTCCTCTCAATAAACCCACACTGATGCCAGTGTGGGATTTATTGAAACGTACACCGAGAGCACCTCCGAGGTGCCCCTGACCCCTGAAAACCTTCCAACCCTGGTGTGGTCTGACTGGCTTCAGGCTCCCTGCCATCACCAGACCTGTTTCTGGACCCCTGGGGCGAGAGCCACTGCTCTCTTAGGCTAGAAACTAAAACCATACTGGGAGGAGGTGTCACACTTCCTCCCTCAGGATGAGCACAGTGCTCAGGAGGAAAGCTTCAAAGGCCTTGCTGCCTTTGTAATGCAAACCCAGCCTCTGCTGCTAGTAGCAAATCGCAGCCCCCAGTTTAAACCCCCACTTTTGGCAGGAGAACCCGCTGGAAAACCTAAGGGAGAACATGAGGTGTGTCCCCTTTGCCAACTCCACCCCTTAGGTGCTGGAGGCAAGCACATTTTTTAGTGCCCACCATCTAGAAGATGGTGGGATGCATCCAATCAGGGCTAGGGCCAGGCCCCCATCCCACAGGAGGGGGGTATAATAGTTGGTGTAGACACCCCATTGGAGAGACCCATCGGTCTCTACCGGTCACTCCCTTGTAATGCCCCTAAATCTAGTAGTTAAGTGGCACCCCAGACCCTGAAATGAGATTCTTGACGACCTAAAAAGAGCTGGACACTGCAGCGTCGCACCAGCGTTGAACACTGCAGACACCAAGTGATGTGGCCCCAGTCCTACGAGCCTGCTTAAAACACTTGATGATCCTACGCCACAAGATGACCTGTTCTGCAGCCCAGGGACCTCCTAAGCCCTGGGAGAACTGCCTGCCTTCGACAAAGGCAAATGTCTCTCATGGACTGCGGACCTGTCGAGAAAAAAAAAACTTTACTGAAAAAAGTCCTCCAGCCTGAGGAACATGAAACCACCACCAGACCCACCTCTACACCTGATGCCCATGGCCCGAGTCCAAGTGGCCCACTGGTCCTGTGAAGGTTCCCCGGCGCTTCTGAGCAAGAGTCCACCGTGGGCTGAAACTGCAGGGCTCCACCTTGACGACTGCAGCCTTAACTCAAAGACTCCCCCAGATAGCGACCTGCCCAGTAAGACTTTTCATACGCCTAAGGACACCCCTGTACTGAAACCCCTGGGGAGCGCACCCAATTGTGTCCCTACGCCCCTAGCATCTCCACTTCCCTGGGAAAGTTTAGGGTTTTCTTCGTCTAGCTTCCTGGCCTGAGCCGGCAGCCTTTCCACAAAACCGATTTCTGCTAAAGGTGTAAGTTTTGCTCTGCCTTATGGCCCCCCTGAGCGTACCCTGTCTCCCTCCCCCTCCTCCCCCATAGACTGGGTTACCAAACAGTGTTACCTGTGAGCAGCATCTCCTCAATTACCCCCGTTCTCCATTGGGTAACATTGGAGCCAAATTCCAAATTTGAACCCTTCACTGAGCCGCTCCTGTGCCGCTGGAGGTGCATGTTTGCCACTAGCCTGGGCTGATTTTTCATTCTGAAAACCAAGACTAAGTTGTATGCTTACTGGCAAAACCACATTTTTGTTTTCCTCCCATAGGTTAACGTTGCTGTACTGAAAATTGCACTAAGTGACACTTTTTATAGTGAATAGTATTTCTTATGAAAAGCGTACTTACCTTTTTGCGTATTTATTGGTCTTAAAATAAATCTTTAAAACCTTATTTTTATAAATCTGATAGAGACATCAAGACACAGATTCGGAAGATTTTTGATAGCAGTACCCCTGTAGGTGGCATCAGTCGACTCCGCATAATGTCGTAGGCGTCTGGTTCGTCATCATGACATCCGTTGCATCAATATTGGCGCCACAGCAGTGTGCTGCCGTCAGTTTCTTTTCTTTCCACGTCAGACAGCGCAGATCCGTCGAAGAGAGCTGCCCCCTTTCACTTTTTGACAGACTTTTTTCGGCTTTATGTCGAGTCCTTTTGGTGTGTTGGTATGTCTACTAAAAGACCTCTGGGCGTGGTGGCACCTGTCACCGCGCCTTGTTGACTACAGACCCCCACCTGGTGTGTCTTTTGTGCCAGATGCTCGACCAAAATCCAAAGTCGTGCTTCAACTGCCTGCCCATGGTGCGGAAGGCTTTGCGGTAGCGGTCCCTAAAGCTAATCGTGGCCCAGCGGATGGCACCACAGAGGTGGCCTTGTCAATCTCTCTTCCGATCTCCGTCGAAAGGAAGGTCCGAGCAGCACCCCAGGGGGGTCGAAGTCTTCTTCCTCTCGTTTGAAGTCATTGCGGTCAGGTAAGAAGCACCATAAGAAGCACAAGAATCCGAAGCGTGGTTCGACTAGACCCCGTCCATCACGCAATGAAATGGAGGAGTTTCGACGTTTGAGGTTTCCGCTCCTCGGAGCGGGTGTCTGGGTCAGCTCTGCATTTCTTCCCTTTCTATGGTTGGGAGCGACCCCCGCCGAACTAAAAGAAATTTATGATGCAATGTGCACAATATTTGGGTGGCCTGACCCCTGCTGGCGTGCCTTATGGCCCGCAGGCTCAGTAGAAGGAGACCCTGTGGGTTGCGCACCTCCTGCGCCACGGCCTCCTCTTGTATCCGTTCCTGGATCCGGACCAGCACCGGTCGTACTACTACGACCTTCCCTCATCGCCGCGTCAGACGTTGAGACATTTGGCGCCTCCCCATCGCCATTCCAGATGACACAGAAATGGCTGGGCGTCCACCGACGCCAAGACCGGCTTAGACAGATCTGATGCGCTTCTTGCCGTGCCCTCCGCATTATTCTGAAGGGCTAGGGATGGATGATGATTGAGAGGGGCAGCAGGATGCCTTAGAAATCCTGCTTCAAATTGAAGAAATGGACTGGTGTGAGGACCTGGGTGATGCCAGCAGCCTGGACACTTCCCCAGAACCTGGCATGCTGTCTCTTCCTAACCTGGCTACGGAGGAGGGAGCTTCTTTTGCGATGGTGGTGCGTAGGGCTGTGAAGGTCTTGGACCTGCAGCTCCCCACGGTGGGAGTCAAGATTAACGTCTTGACAGACGTCCTGCAGCCTTGAATCTCCACTTTGGAACTCCTGCCTTTCAACAGCTGGTCCAAGCCTAGCACAGGGGCTTCTGTGAACAGAACTATTGCCCGCTGCCACCACTTTGCACCGGGTGAGCCAGCTTTCCTCTCTGCCCACCCCACCCCACAGAGCTTGGTGGTCCAAGCCTCTACTTCCCAAGGCATGTTCCCTTCCACATCTCCGGACAGGGTATCCAAAAGGCTGGACAGAAGATCTTTTATTCCACTAACCTGCCTTTTCGGTCAGTAAACACTGCATGCCTCTTGGGCCATTATTCCCACTCGCTCTAGGATATGGTTGCGCAGGTTCTCCCTAGATTCTCGTAGGAAGACCGGGCTCTGCTTTCCCAAGCTGTTGCTGACGAGAGGGATGCAGCAAAGTTTGCCATAAGATGTGGCTTAGACACAGTAGACTCTCTGGGCAGAGCGATGCCCTCAACGGTGGCCATTGGGTGTCATGTGTCATGATGTCACTGTGTCATCCTGGCCTGTGTCCGCCTTTCGTGGCTGTGGTAGGGGCATCCAACTGCACCAACCCTACCTCAGCCAGAGGACCCTGCAAGTTCAGCTGCCTCTGCGGGCCGTGGATGTGGTTCACCCCAACCTCGTGGGTCAGGATGCAAGAAGTCTGGTCAAGCCACAACCCCCTCCCCCACCACAAAACCTTCCTAGTCCGATCCTCCCAGCTCACAGGTGCCCATTTGGTGTCATGATATGCCATCACCTCCACCACTGGCGAGATATCACCTTGGACAGGTGGGTGTTGCAAATAGTCCATCGCGGTTACTCTCTCTCCTTTGAAACTACCCCTCCCTCCATGCCTCCAACTTATGATCAGCTGATGGAGGATCACTTTGCACTACTCCGTGAGGGAGTCAAGACTTTCTTGGCTAAAGAAGCGATAAAAAAGGTTCCCGGGCCAGAAATAGGACATGGTTGCTATTCCTGCTATCTTCTGGTTCCAATCCTGGACCTCAGATCCTTGAACTACTTCCTCAAAAAGGAGAAGTTCAAGATGCTCACCCTTGCTCAGGTCCTATCTGCCCTCAACCCGGGAGTCTGCATGCTAGCGTTGAACATGCAGGACACCTATTTCTGTATTATCAAAAAATATTCCCCGGGGGCGTGGCCAACTGCCGAGCATGGCGGCAGCTTGAACGGGAGCTCCTCCAGGCTAACCGGCCCGTATCATCAATCCGCACACTGATCCGATCCTGTACCCGCTCGAAGGAGCGACATCGGCTCGGGGACCCGAGCGGCACAGTTAGCTCCGACCCCGGTGACAATCGGCCGCCGGGAACTGCATCATCCTGCAGCAACGAGCGACGGCCTGACCCTGATTGGACGCACCGGCCTGGAGTAGCCGGCGAACCCGGGCGGAAGCCCGCCCTCCTCGGCCGGGGCGCTGCGAAACCAGCCGACCACAACCGGACCCCGTCACAAAAGGTACAGTCGCACGCCGCCTGTCTAGCGCCTGCCTCTATATGACCCAGGAGGACTGTGGGGACCGGGGTTAACTGCGGATATCGCCCGGAGGCAGCACGATCACCAGGGACGGCAAAGGTCTCTCGAAGCCCCAGGAGGCGCCATCTTGAGTGGGTCGGGCGGCCGGACGCGCCGTGCATGCTGAGGTGCAGAACTCCCTGACCGGGGGCACTGCCATCCCCCCAAAGCGCTACAACAGACCCGAATTGCGCCCTGACCCAACGGGGGGACAATTTGAACCCCAATGTAGAAAGGGAGGCATCGTGTGAGGACCTTTGCAGTGGTGCCCAACTTGCATAGCGTTCTGATACTTAGGCAATCCTAACCTAACGAGGCTACACCACTGCGCAGGGGGACTTGGGCACTCTCCGCAGGGTGCCTCCTGTGTACAACAACAGCAACGCAGCGCCTAGCAGCGCTACAAGGAGCGCGAAGGTGGGGAGTGGCAGAGCACTGATCCGCACTAGACCGACTTACGGGCCGGTGTGCCAATCATCGCGGACACTGGCAACAACTCGCCTGAGCCCTGCAGCTACTATTCGATACCCCTTGACTCCAGTGGGACACACATTTGCCCGCCTGGCGACCGGAGATACCGCACACCTCATAAAACGAGACTGACCCGGCGGCCGAGTGATCCTACTCCCCCCACCAACGCAACAACATGGCGAACAAGGGTACGAGGAGTGCGTCGACCCAAGCGAAGCTGGATAAATTTGCGTACAGCCAGTCTGGACACTCTCAGAGTAGCGGCCGCCACTCTGCTGGAACAGCCCCAGAAACGGGCGGGACCCCGAAGGTAACCTTAGAGGACGTCATGAAAACCCTTACCGAGGTCCGGACGACAGTGGGCTCCATCTCCTCAGAGGTGACTCTGCTCCGAGCGGACTTCAAGAAAATGGCGGAAAGAGTGTCCCAGGTGGAGGTAGTTACGAAGTCGCTCATCGAGGACACCTCAGACTTGCAAGTAGCCATGGAACGCATGGAGAGAGTCACTAAGCAGTTGCAAGAGAAGCTCGATGACCAGGAAGGGCGTTCGCGGAGAAACAACGTCCGCATCCTGGGCCTGCCGGAGTCGGAAGGTAAAGCCGCAATGGATCTGTACATTGAGGATCTAATCAAAACCCAGCTGAAACCTAAAGGCCTATCACACTTTTTTCCGTAGAACGGGCACACCGAGTTCCGGGTGGAGCGGCTAAGCCAGGCGCTACTCCGCGACCGGTGCTGGCCAGGCCGTTCAACTTTAGGGACAGGGACGCAATTCTGCAGGCGGCAAGGGTCTCTCCACCTATCAAGATTCAAAACTCAACTTTGGCTTTTTTCCCGGACTATACGGCAGAGGTAGCTAGGCGAAGGAAATCGTTCACGGATGTGAAGAAGACACTGCGAGACAGGGGCCTACCATACTCAATGTTATTCCCCGCCAAATTGCGCATAGTGGCTGAGGGGAAAACGTGGTTTTTTGACACACCAGAGGTAGCTAGAGAATGGCTTGATGGATGGAGACAAGTGGGGCAATCCCAACGCCAACACAGGGAACGACAACACCAGCGCAACAGAGGGCCGACAGATCATCCGTCCGGCAGCCCCGCGAATGGAGAAGACACAACAGAACTGGGCTCAGATCTCGAAAGGGACCCACTTGACTCTGGACAACCTGTTCGGGGCTGATTTGAATGGACTGCAGGTGGGACAACATATTTATAGCCCTTGGGGACTTGATGCCGATGGAGCTGAGTAGGGCGGGCACTGGCCGGTGCCTGTGGGGTCTCACCTACCCCACGAGCAAGTAAGATGCACAGGGATGGGATAAAGCACTCTGCAAAGTTGGGGAAGCGGGCGGGAGTTCGTCCGTGGTGCAGGGGAGCAGGGAGGGGGCAGGGGGGGGGGGAGTTATAATGTTATGGTTAATGTTCTCGTCATCGTTACTTCAGTGTGGGCAACGGTATTACTCCAGGCCGTACACTCATGGTGTCCCGGCACAAATCATTGCACATATGTCACAATTCACTTCCTCACATCAGTACCACTAGATGTATACCTAAATGGCCAGACAGGATCGAGATACCCCCGCTGAGGGCGACCAGCCAGTAATAGGAGTGCCCCCTATAAGATTGCTCACGTGGAACGTTAGAGGCCTGGGGGATAAAATTAAAAGGGGCCTAGTCATCCAAACCATCAAACGCCACGGGCCTGATTTGGTGATGTTGCAGGAAACACATCTGGCTGAGTCAACGTGCAAGGCGCTCGACAGGCGTGGGTATGCCATGGCGGTGCATGCTGAATTCACTACAGGATCCAGGGGCACAGGGATACTCCTCAAAAAGAACTCCTCCTTCATGGTTCGGAGTCACAAAACGGACGATCAGGGTCGATTTGCGGCACTGTCTGGCCAGTGGGAGGGAAAACCCCTTAACGTGGTGTCTGTTTATATCCCTCCGGCACTACACTCTACGGCACTGCCGGCGCTGAGCCAGTTCCTTCTTGATCTCCCTGAGGGCGACATGATTATTGGGGGGGACTTTAATGCCATTATGGACCCCTTGCTAGACACCTTTCCCATACGGGACCGCCAGAGGAGGACTTCCGCGCTTCCTGGTTTCTTGACCGCGCTAGGCCTCACGGATGTCTGGCGACACCTGAACCCCACAGCGACTCAATACACACACTACTCTTCTACGCACGACAGTCTCTCCCGCATTGACTACTTTTTCTTTCTGGGGGTGGGACTGGGCTCAGTAGACAAACTAGACATCCTGCCCAGAGGTATATCTGACCACTCCCCTGTGTCCCTCCATATTACGTCTAAGGACAGGAAACGCGCCAGGCTCTATCCAATATATCCAAACTACTTAACGGTCCCTGCTATCAGGAAGAAGCTTAAGACGGCCACATCGCACTACTTTGTAGAGAATGCAGGGACGGTTTCCTCGCCCTCAATACTTTGGGAGGCATACAAAACAGTCCTACGAGGCACAGCCATAGCGGCTATTACAGGACACAAACGGGATTCGAGACAGGAACTGGCTCAGTTAGAATTGGCACTTAACGCTGCAAATACCGCCCACATGTCCAACCCTACCCCTGACACTACACATATGTTGCATCTCAGACAACAGCAACACCTGGCCCATCTCACATCGGTCACGAAGGGTCACCTGGCAAGCACAGCACACAGGATATATGATGTGGGAGACAAGGCGGGGAAGTTGCTGGCTTGGTTAGACAGGCGGGGTGGTAGCAACAGAGGTATTCAAAGACTCTATACACAGGAGGGCCAGCTGCTGACACACCCTGAGCAAATAGTACGCACCCTGGCGCGCCATTATCAGGAAATATACACACCAACTCGGGCAGTTACTGAACAGGAGGCGTCGGCATCACTCGACAACATTGCAGTCCCCACACTCTCACAAGAAGCACAACCAGAACTAGACATGGACTTGACAGCCACCGAAATCGAGTTAGCAATACAGTCGTTGCAGTCCGGCAAGGCGTTAGGTTCTAATGGGATACCCGTGGAGTGGTACAAAGCATCGGCTCCCTTGTTGAGCAAGCCCCTGCTAGATATGTATGTTGAAAGTATGAGCCGAGCGGAGCTCCCTTTGGACCAGCGCACGGCCACTATAGTCGCCATTCCTAAGCCGGCGAAACCACCGACGCTGTGCACCTCGTACCGACCCATCTCTTTGCTCAACGTGGAAGCGAAGATCCTGGCGAAACTCCTGGCGAGTCGCCTGACCAAACACCTACACACCCTAATACACCCTGACCAATCGGGATTCATGCCACATAGAAGCACAGCACTTAATCTACGGAGGGTCCATGGAGTCATGGCACGTGCACATCTCCTTACAGAACAGGCAGTCATCTTATCCCTAGACGCCAAAATGGCCTTCGATCTGGTGGAGTGGGAGTACCTGTTTGCTGTCCTTACGCGTATGGGTTTCGGCCCAAGATACATCGCGTGGGTACGGCTACTATACAAATCACCGATGGTGCAGGTGGTAGCGAATGGTCGCATTTCACCAACCTTCCCCCTGGGTCGCGGGACGAGACAAGGGTGCCCGCTGTCGCCCCTACTATTCGCGCTCGTACTGGAGCCACTGGCTATCCTGCTTAGAGCAACACCACTATTTCGAGGCATCGTCTGGGAGGAGGGATGGGAGGACAAGGTCTCCTTATATGCAGACGATATGCTGATCTACATGACTAATCCCAATGAGCGTATTCCTGCACTACTGACCTTATGCGACGGGCACGGGAAGGCATCGGGCTACACATTAAACTGGTCCAAATCTATAATCTTCGTCCTCAAAGGCCCGGAGCCATTATTGCGGGATGACTGCCCCTTGCAGTTAACGACCGGTTCATTCAAATACCTGGGTATCTTCGTCACCACTAATGCGGCGGACTTCCACACCGAAAATCTGATGCCGCCTCTGGCGCGTCTACGTGCGGACATTAAATACTGGGCTACCTTGCCGCTCACCCTCCTGGGACGGGCAGCGTTATATAAAATGATGGCACTCCCTAGATTCCTTTACGTGCTGGAGAACACCCCTTATGTGGTAGCTCCACGCTACTTCCGACAAGTCGCTGCACTGGTATCTGCTCTGCTGTGGAATAATGGCCCAGCCCGTATAGCACAGGACAAATTAGCAAAAAGCTGGTTTGAAGGGGGAATTGCACTACCCAATCTTCAATTGTATTACTGGGCATCCCAGCTTAAAATAATCAAACATTGGATCCACGTCCCGCGGGCAGACCCCGCTTACAAGGCGGACTGGTCGCAGTTGGGAACTGACGGCATGCTATCGGTGCTGTATACTCACTCCCAGGTTCGGAAACTGATTGGCCCGACATTACATACAGCGACCCTATGGCACACGGCACAGGCTCGACTGGGTTGGAAGGGAAAGATCACATTGATGACGCCGCTATGGGACACGAAATCACTGGGGAACTTGAGGTCCAGTAGGGGTTTCTCGCGATGGGACCAAATCGGGATCTCTGTGGTGGGAGACCTTTGGGACAAGGGCTCGGTGGTAGAGTTCCCACAATTACAACAGCAGTATGGTCTAGGGCCCACTGAGACGTACAGGTATGTGCAGATCCGGCACGCACTGCTACACGCAATCCCACCTGACACCACACTCCCGGAATCGTCCCCACTAGAAGACAGGTTACTGACGGACTTTATGGACCAGAAGGCAACCTCTCTCACATATAAAAAATTGATCAACAACATGCCAGACCCCACGCAGAAACTTAGGGAGAGATGGGTTGGAGAACTGGGCGATATGGATGACACAGAATGGAACGAGGCGCTTGCGTCACCAAGAGAAGTGGGTATATCGGCTAGGTTCAGGCTGGTACAGCTTAAAATTCTGCACCGCACATATTACACCAGAACACTCCTACACAAGATACAGCGGGCACCACATCCCTTCTGTCTGAGAGGATGCGGGGAGGAGGGAACTTTACTCCACACACTGTGGGATTGCCCACTAATCCAAAATGTTTGGAGACAAATTATGCGCACGATCTCCCAAGCCCTTGAGGTGTCCCTCATACCTGAGCCCCGTAAATGTCTGCTGAACGTTTGGGACCCTACTGACCTGAACAGATACAAACAATTATGGGTCACATTGGCTGTCACGGTGGCTAAAAGAGACATCGCACAAAAATGGGGTGCTCCGGAATTGCCTACGGTGTCTGGGTGGATTGGGAATATGGACCTTCTAATGGTGAAGGAGAGGGCGGTATACGTACTGCGGGCCTGCCCCCGAAAATGGAATAAAGTGTGGCTGCCGTGGAATAAATACAGGGGGGAGCCTTGCACACCCTTGCCAGAGAGTGATGACTTGGAGTCGGAGGAAGATGAAGACTAAAAAGGGGCGAACTTCTATATGGAACCCGGGTTTGCTGTTGGAGTGAAGTGTGAAATTGCTAATGCCTTTAAAAATGTACTGACAGTGTGCAATGTACAACAGCTAAATGTGAAAAGATGCGACATTCTACTGAAACGATGACGTTAGTTGAGTTTTTTGATTATAGAACTTTTCTTTTTTCTGTTATTTAAAATTGGTAAGAACAGATTGCGGTGTCATAACTGGGAAGGTTGCTCATAGGAATAGGGTATGATGTACTGTTGAATGAGACTTTTTGCATGAAGAACTGCTCTTATTTCTTGTATAGCCATAAGGTGGAGTTGTTCACAAACGTTAAAATTGTGATATTTTTACGCGTGACTTTCCTCAGACCACATACTGGCATAATCCCGATGAACACAATTGTTACTGTGAATAACTTGTCTGCCCTCCTGACAAAGTATTTTCAAAAAAAAAAAAATATTCCCCCTTGACCTCTATAATTTTAACGATACACATCCAACACTTTAGTTATTGTATTTTAATACATAAGGGCAGACATCAACATTTTTTTAAGCTTTATAGTTTTATTATTTTTTTCACTTTAGTTATATTTCTTAGTACAAAAATTTCTCATTTATCAGTTTCTCACATCAGTTTATATATTTTCAAAAAACACATAATGTAAAACACACAATACTACAATACAATCAATAAAAAGCCATTCCATGCAGAGAAAACAATATATGAAAAATTGAACATTCTCACAACTACATGCACCCCATTCTTATCATACATACTGCATTCATTCTTAATTCTGCGTCTGAGGGATCGCAGATAGAAGTGCGAATTAATACGCAAGATCGACGCGTTTCGGCAGTGTAGAACCGCCTTCCTCAGGACCTATCTTGCAGAATACTCATATATTCACAAACGATATTTTATAGCCCCTGCATGGTTGGGTATCTGTAACGATAAATGATACATTTGTTTCAATTATTCTTCATAATTCATATCTTTTTTGCATCATTTGAATTATTTGCGTTGCCCTATGTACAACCAAAAGGAACTATTCATTTACATATGTTATTCTTTAGTTACTTTATCTCTCATGTGGTTGAACCTGAAACAAGCAATGCAATTGCATCGCTGAAGCTCTCATCACAGACACAAAACCCTGACCTCATCAGTTATTATAGGGGTTTTATACCATTAAGGGTAATTTAAAGTTTCATGCAACATGTGTGCTATTATTAGAGGAGACTTATTGGATGAAGGCTATCTCATATATACACAGTTATTACTAAATAACAAATTGAGGGTATTGTCACTTTAAGCAAAAGGAGACGTAACTGGATGACTCTATATATGACTGTCTGTTTATCTCAGAGTAGTCTCCCTAGCTTGAGGCTATCTCATATATGCACGATTATTTCCACATAACAGGTTGAGAATATTGTCTCTTTAAACAGAAACAGACGTAGATTTAGTTGATAGTATACCTTCAATTTTATCAATGGACTCCTATCCAACTTCAAGCAATGACTTCAGGGCTTATTTTTATGTAACTTCCTGTATCAGAGTGAGAACAAATGTTGTCACTTTTCTGAGATGGTGCGGTTTAATAAAGGAGTTTTCAAGTAATTGTATACAAAATGCTTACCAATATTATCAGGTATTGACTTTTCCACTAGTTATAGATGCGAAGGATGGTTGTGTTCATTTATTTTTAAGACCGATGTTTATCTGCAGAGACCCAAGAATAAACAACAAACAGACCCTGTCTTACTAATGCTTGGTATTGAAAAGACATGTTTAGGTTTCTCACTGGTGTTGTCTATTTATTACTGACCTTACATCCAAAACGCCTGACCCTTAGATCATGTAGCGACTCTTTCAGTAATCACAAATGCGAGGGATTGTTGTGTTTCTGTGTTTTGAAACCGTTGTATATCTGCAGAGGCCCAAAAACAAAACACATAGACCCTGTCTCACTGACGTTTTGCATTACACGAATTTTAGATTTATTATTGGTTTCGTCGAATTTAATACTAACCTTGTAAATGGGTAATTTAAATTCCTCCCGCAAAACGTCTTCTGACGGCGGATAATTAGCGCGACCTGAGACAACAACGCGCCCTTCGGTGTCTGATCCCGGGGAGATATCAATTTAAATAATCTGAAATAGACGACAATGCACCCTCGTCAAATAAATTTTTTTTTAGCGCTCGCTTGTCTTTTTAAATGTTATCGCATTTACCTAATTGCCAGCCACGCTGTACTTACTTTTGTTTCTCTCCCATCAGGTCAATAGTCTTCCAAACAAACCCGCACTCGTGCTACTCGGGTAGCCTGACATGTTGTCGTTCTACCAATGTTATATATATATGGTGTTTTGGCGCCATAAGGTTGATCACATGATTGAAACCCTGGCAACCAATACCCAGTGGTGTTTAAGGAAGTGTTTACACCACTCTGCTGTCAGATGCATGTCGTCATCGGGAGCGCCTAAGATGCGGTCACGTGATCGGGATACCGCAACTGCCATTACTAAGTGGTATTCTTGTTACATTTTTACTTGTTATACAGAAGGCATTATAGCACTACTTTCTCAATGGAATTCAATATGTGACATCTATATATACGGTCTATTTAGGAGAGTTATTCTGTCACATACCAAGAAATATTCTCGTTCAGGCCCCTTCTAACACTGTCAAAGTAAAAAATCCAAAAACATTCCCGCTTTTTCCTAGTTCTCTCCGATAGTTCCCCTTTCCTGCATTGGATTTTTTCAAGAATACACCACTTCAATTCCGACTCATTGTGGTTATGATCTATACATCTATTCAGCTTGTTTGTTCTCACTGAGAACAAACAAGCTGACATCACCTTTGACTCAACACTGTATAGATCATAACCACAATGAGTCGGAATTGAAGTGGTGTATTCTTGAAAAAATCCAATGCAGGAAAGGGGAACTATCGGAGAGAACTAGGAAAAAGCGGGAATGTTTTTGGATTTTTTTACTTTGACAGTGTTAGAAGGGGCCTGAACGAGAATATTTCTTGGTATGTGACAGAATAACTCTCCTAAATAGACCGTATATATAGATGTCACATATTGAATTCCATTGAGAAAGTAGTGCTATAATGCCTTCTGTATAACAAGTAAAAATGTAACAAGAATACCACTTAGTAATGGCAGTTGCGGTATCCCGATCACGTGACCGCATCTTAGGCGCTCCCGATGACGACATGCATCTGACCGCAGAGTGGTGTAAACACTTCCTTAAACACCACTGGGTATTGGTTGCCAGGGTTTCAATCATGTGATCAACCTTATGGCGCCAAAACACCATATATATAACGTTGGTAGAACGACAACATGTCAGGCTACCCGAGTAGCACGAGTGCGGGTTTGTTTGGAAGACTATTGACCTGATGGGAGAGAAACAAAAGTAAGTACAGCGTGGCTGGCAATTAGGTAAATGCGATAGCATTTAAAAAGACAAGCGAGCGCTAAAAAAATTTTTATTTGACGAGGGTGCATTGTCGTCTATTTCAGATTATTTAAATTGATATCTCCCCGGGATCAGACACCGAAGGGCGCGTTGTTGTCTCAGGTCGCGCTAATTATCCGCCGTCAGAAGACGTTTTGCGGGAGGAATTTAAATTACCCATTTACAAGGTTAGTATTAAATTCGACTAAACCAATAATAAATCTAAAATTCGTGTAATGCAAAACGTCAGTGAGACAGGGTCTATGTGTTTTGTTTTTGGGCCTCTGCAGATATACAACGGTTTCAAAACACAGAAACACAACAATCCCTCGCATTTGTGATTACTGAAAGAGTCGCTACATGATCTAAGGGTCAGGCGTTTTGGATGTAAGGTCAGTAATAAATAGACAACACCAGTAAGAAACCTAAACATGTCTTTTCAATACCAAGCATTAGTAAGACAGGGTCTGTTTGTTGTTAATTTTTGGGTCTCTGCAGATAAACATCGGTCTTAAAAATAAATGAACACAACCATCCTTCGCATCTATAACTAGTGGAAAAGTCAATACCTGATAATATTGGTAAGCATTTTGTATACAATTACTTGAAAACTCCTTTATTAAACCGCACCATCTCAGAAAAGTGACAACATTTGTTCTCACTCTGATACAGGAAGTTACATAAAAATAAGCCCTGAAGTCATTGCTTGAAGTTGGATAGGAGTCCATTGATAAAATTGAAGGTATACTATCTACTAAATCTACGTCTGTTTTTGTTTAAAGTGACAATATTTTCAACCTGTTATGTGGAAATAATCGTGCATATATGAGATAGCCTCAAGCTAGGGAGACTCCTCTGAGATAAACAGACAGTCATATATAGAGTCATCCAGTTACGTCTCCTTTTGCTTAAAGTGACAATACCCTCAATTTGTTATTTAGTAATAACTGTGTATATATGAGATAGCCTTCATCCAATAAGTCTCCTCTAATAATAGCACACATGTTGCATGAAACTTTAAATTACCCTTAATGGTATAAAACCCCTATAATAACTGATGAGGTCAGGGTTTTGTGTCTGTGATGAGAGCTTCAGCGATGCAATTGCATTGCTTGTTTCAGGTTCAACCACATGAGAGATAAAGTAACTAAAGAATGACATATGTAAATGAATAGTTCCTTTTGGTTGTACATAGGGCAACGCAAATAATTCAAATGATGCAAAAAAGATATGAATTATGAAGAATAATTGAAACAAATGTATGTCATTTATCGTTACAGATACCCAACCATGCAGGGGCTATAAAATATCGCTTGTGAATATATGAGTATTCTGCAAGATAGGTCCTGAGGAAGGCGGTTCTACACTGCCGAAACGCGTCGATCTTGCGTATTAATTCGCACTTCTATCTGCGATCCCTCAGACGCAGAATTAAGAATGAATGCAGTATGTATGATAAGAATGGGGTGCATGTAGTTGTGAGAATGTTCAATTTTTCATATATTGTTTTCTCTGCATGGAATGGCTTTTTATTGATTGTATTGTAGTATTGTATGTTTTACATTATGTGTTTTTTGAAAATATATAAACTGATGTGACAAACTGATAAATGAGAAATTTTTGTACTAAGAAATATAACTAAAGTGAAAAAAATAATAAAACTATAAAGCTTAAAAAAATGTTGATGTCTGCCCTTATGTATTAAAATACAATAACTAAAGTGTTGGATGTGTATCGTTAAAATTATAGAGGTCAAGGGGGAATATTTTTTGATAGTGTTTTGCTTTTCCTCTCTTTCCCTGACCATTGCAGTAATAATAGAGGGGGTCCCATTCTTATGTTAACACCTATTTCTGTATTCCCGTCCTGCCTGCCCATTGTCGCTACTTGCGGTTTACGGTGGGCCCAAGCACTTTCAGTTTACTGTACTCCCTTCTGGAGGTGGTCGCAGCCTATCTGTGGAGATCAGGGGTTCCATTCTTCCCCTATCTCGACAACTGGTTGTTGAAGGCAGGCTCGTCCCAAGCAGTAGCCTGCCACCTCCAGAGTTTGGTGAAACTCCTGCACTCGGTGGAGTTCACTATCAACGTTCAGAAGTCACAGTTCTGGACATGGTGCAGTTTCTGGCTTATCCGCCCAACTGGCTAGTCCAGGATATTCAGGCTGTCATACAGATGTTTCAGCTTCTATCCTGGATTTCGGTGAGAATGACTCTGAAGCTGTTGTGCCTCATGGCCTCCTGCATCCTGCTTGTGAATCATGCCAGATGGCACATGCGGGCTCTGCAGTGGGCCCTGAAGTTTCAATGGGCGCATCATTGGGGAAATCTCAGCGACCTGGTTCTGATATTGGAGGCCACTGCGAACGACCTCAGTGGTGGTTGACAAATCACGATTGGGCCAGGGTCAGACCCCTTTCTCTTCCCCACGAGATCTCACAGATCTGGTGATGGACACATCGCTTCTGGGTTGGGGCGGCCATTTGAATGAGGTGGAGCTCAGAGGACTCTGGTCTCTGGCGGAATTCAGGCTCTATATCAACCTGTTGGAGCTTTGTGCAATCCGATTGTCACTGAAAACCTTCTCACCATCCCTCTAGGAAGCTGGTTAAAGTGTTCACAGACAACACTACCGCCATGTGGTACTGAAATAAGCAGGGTGTGGTGGAGTTGTGGACCCTTTGTCAAGAGGCCCTGCGTCTCTGGACTTGGCTGGAGCAACAGGGCATTTCCCTGGTGGTTCAACATCTGGCAGGCTCCCTGAAGGCAGAGCAGATGAACTCAGCCTTCGGTGCCTGGCAGATCACGAGTGGCGTCAGCATCTGGAGGTGGCTCAAGGTCTCTCTCAACATAAGTTTCCAAGGCATCTCTCACTCAGTGGCACTTTTTGTTTCGAGTGAAGCACATGCCTCCTGTTAGCCTTTCCGGCAATACCACTCCAGTCCAGAGTGCTGAAGATCAAGAGCTAATGGGCGAAAGTCATTCTTGTGGCTCTGGACTGGTCATGGAGAATGTGGTATCCAAAGCTTTTGCAAATGAACATCGATCTTCCGATCAGGCTGACCCTTTGGGAGCATCTTTTGTTGAAGCAGCACGGGAAGGTCCTCCACCTGAACGTGCCCACTCTCCGCCTCCTTGCGTGGAGATTGAGCGGCAACAGTTGACATCTTTTTATCTTCCTCCTGAAGTCTGAGTTTTGGGTGGATGATTAACTCTTTTTAGGGTGCTTTGGAGCAAAGATGGGGCGCACTGTACGGAAGAGGCGCCTTTCATGATAGGCCATTCTCTGGATAAAATTTTTACTGCTTGGCAAAGAAACAGCCTTCTGAAGTCCGTAGGGCCCATTCTACTAGGGCTAAAGCAGCAGCTACGGCTCTCCAGTACGGTGTTCTGATCCTTGACATCTGCCAAGCGGCCACATGGGCATGTCTGAACACGTTCACCAAGCATTACTGCCTGGACAACCAGGTCCACAGAGAGGGCCTTTTAGGCATTCTGTCCTGCAGGACTTTTTGGTTTGAAGCTTTTCTGTAGTCCCACCTCTAGGGATGGTAATGCTTTGTATCTGTTCAAAGGTAAGGAATCTACGTCAAGATAGGTCTATCAGATGGACAAGTTACTTACCTTCGGTGACACCTTATCTGGTGGAGACATGATCTAGCCCCAGATTCCTTACCGATCCACCCATCCTCCCCACTCTGCGGATCAGTTTATAGTTTCAGGGCTCTACCTTTGGGCCCTAGTTGTTTTTTTAACACACCATGGTCAGTTACTTCACGGCTCTGCGCTTCTGGCGTAGAAAGTCCTGAAAAGTACTGACATCAGGCCGCCGGGGTGGCACCTCTATTGATGACGCAAACATCATTGCGACGACGAACCTGATGCCTGCGACGTCACACCGAGTCGACCAACACCACCTATTGGCGCGCATGGGTACTCCTATCAAAAATCTTCTGGAACCAGCCTGATGGCGGGAAGTTCAAAGGTAAAGAATCTGCGGCTAGATCATGTCTCTACCAGATAAAGCGTTACTGAAAGTAAGTAACTTATCCAATTGGTGTGGATCTCCTTTTTAAGTTGTCTCCATTTATAAATCACTGTGTGCATAACAAATGTCTTACACTCCTCTGTGTTAGGCCTAAGGCTGCTCGACCACACTACCACAAATGGAGCACTTTGGGTTTACATTGAGCCCTGTACCCTTCTGGGGAACTATCTGGTCTCTTTGCACACTATAACGCCTTGGTGGTATATCATATAAAGAGCCAACTTCCTACAAAAGGGTCCCTAATAAAACTCATTAAAATAAAGGCAGTATGAAAAGAGTAACCCGAGATTGCTTATTACTTAAAAGGTTAGCCACAAAGGTCCAAAGAGGTTAATTGAGACAGATGAATAGGTAGTGCCCAAATTAGTTGAAGACCTACATTGACTTTTTGGTAGAATTTAAACCTAGCGAACTAACGGAATTTACAAATTATCCCCAGATTTGTAGATTTAACAAGAGAAAGGCTTACAGTTCACGGTTTAATCGTTAATAACTTGAAGAACTGCATGACTCCATTAGCACTCGAGTATACAGCTAAACAACATGGCCTTCTGAGAGGCCACCCTAAAAATGGCTGGTGTGTTATGCACATAACATGTGCTAGAGTCAACACCCCAGGGTTGCGGGAGGGTTAGTATCCTAGACATATGATCATTTACAGCATAGCTGAAGATTAGAAAGGGCCCTGTCCAAAATAGGGTTATTAATAAAGGATTGCAGCACCCCTACGAACTCAACAAATTCACTGTTGTTCAAAACGCAGTTCTGAGAGATTCTCTGCTCAACCCTTGGTAGCTATGGCACAAGCAGCAGTTGGTCCCCAGAGACGTGCGTGCTAAAATCAAGCGGTGCCAACATTGTTAATGCAAATAACACAAAACAATAGAGCTCCCAAACCAATTTGGGGAAAAAATAGGAATTGTTTTTAGCTTCTTAGCCACTTTCCTACCTAACAATGTCAAAACAGGTTTTCCCTCGTAATGTGGCTAGGGCCTGACTTTCTAGAAGGGTGCTGGGATCAATAGGAAAATCCCTCCCTGGCATCTCTATGTCAAAACAGATCGGTGTTATAGCTCTCCTTTCTTCTGCCAACTGTTCCTCTCCACTCCCAAATAGCTACTCCCTGCTACCTAGTCAGCATTAAGCACCCATTTGGCTTGTCTGACCCAGAGGCAGGCCATCTAGGTTGAGGTGCCTGAGGTGATGCTGTTACTGTGAAGGGGCCCAAACATTTTAAGCACTTTACAGCTTTATTAACCATCTAAATACGCATCTCCACACCACGATTTTGTATTGCGGGGACCTTGAAAATCGCTCTAGACACAAAACATTAAGCTGAGGAGCCTGGAGAAGGGAGCAGAAGGCCCAGACCTAGATGCGTTTATGGGGGGCTATTCTCAGAACTGTTGGGTGAGGGGGGCCCTAAAGTCAAACTAGAGTGAGTCCACAGGGTAGGTCCGTAGATCCAGGGAGAGTGTAGGTGACCCAGACATTTCTTTGCAAAATTACATTCTGTCAAAATAAAGGAAGACATTCTCCAAGCAGCAAGAAAATTGAATAAAGTGACCTTTCAGGGGCATTCTGCTTTTATTTTTAAACCCTGGTAAGGAGGCAACAGTTCAGGCCAATCACAAAGAAACTTTGCCAAGAAAATATTAAATCTAGATGGACGTATCAATTTGGCCTGGCCTTTTCCTACCACAATACATCTCATCACTTGATCTGCCTGAGGCGCGGCTCTACTTGGCGTGAAGATTTCAGATCCTGAGCACTCTACCGATAGGGTGGAAGCCTCATACACAAGACCCCCTGTCGATATTGCAGCCGGACTCCAGCTTTCACAAAGCTGCTCCAGGAGACTCGGGGAGAGGAGCGCCCTCAGCTGCAGCAGTCAACTTCGATCCTTTGTGGCAGCCTTTTTAAGACCCTTTGACTCCCTTACTTGCCAATCATTGCTGATGTATGCAAATAGTTTGTACAGTAGGTCCCATAGTGGGGAAAGATTTGCTTGGGATACAATGTGTTTGACTCCCAAGGGTCAATGGAAGACGCTCATTGAGCCTTATATAGCTCACTAATGTTCCTTACTACTATTTTGTGCTAGTTACCTTATTCATTAGCTACTTTTGTATAGGGGTTTCATGTGGTTTGTGAATTACATGCCCACACTCCTACAGTTATTCCAACTATTTTTCAACTGGTTTTCGATTGTGGGTAACAAAGTCCACATTTTGGGTTGTAGTGTTTCTTATTTATTGATCCATACAGAAGACTTTTTATTATACACAGGAAGGGGAAGAGGGACAAGATTAGTTCTGGAAACAATCAACAAGGGTTTGAGGGAGGACAGGAAGTGGGATCATTCCACCAACTTACACACCTACCGCACTCTCGGGCTTACAAGGGACTGCTCATATTTGCCCCAACTTGCTTTCTTGCCCTGCCGCTGGCCCATTCAGCCGATTAGGCGCTGCCTGGGTGACAGCCCCTAGCAACCACCATCTTGGGTGAGGAGCAGGCAAGCGTTGTAGTGCTGGGCCCTCCCGCCCTTGCTGGTATAAAAGATCACGGTTCCCAGAGCACCGATTGACAGTGTGCCTGAGTCCCGAGGCGGAAAGCCGGGACCTCTGAGTGTGTGTGTGCTGTTTTAATACTTTATTGATCTTACTTTCACTGAGCTTGATTTTAACTATTCACTCTGCCGAAAATTGTGAAATTACAAACCGCACTCTCGGGCTTACAAGGGACTGCTCAGATTTGCCTCAACTTGCTTTCTTGCCCTGCCGCTGGCCCATTCAGCCGATTAGGAGCTGCCTGGGTGACAGCCCCTAGCCACTGCCATCTTGGGTGAGGAGCAGGCGAGCGTTGCAGTGCTCGGCCCTCCCGCCCTTGCTGGTACAAAATGGACCCCCCACCTAGGAAGCGCAGCGGACGGGCACAGCGGGCGCGACGGTGGCGCGTCGAAGGTGCGCCTAAGGTAAGCTCGTCTGCGCCCGTCAGCGCACAACCGGGCCCAGGGGCCAATTCCCCTGGCCTACGACTGACATACTCTCCTAGGGAGCTACACCTATTAGATTCAAATACCCAGACTTTAAGTACAACTACTCTGGCTAAGCTAAAGGAGACCAATATCTTACGGACTAGCGGTAGCACGGTTATGAATCCCCAACTAAAACTGAAATTGACCAGTCTGAACACGCGGTCGTTACAAAAACATCATATAGAAATTTTTACCCTCCTCCAGAATGAGGACATAGATGTCCTAACCCTCACAGAGACTTGGTTGGGTGATAGCTCACTACCAGACATCATTGCCGCCCTTCCAAGCGATTATGACGCTATGTGGCACAATCGTGCAGATAATGTCGGGGGGGGCGTGGCAATTCTGTTTAAAATTTTTTTAACAGTTATCAAACTAATATCAGAAACGGTAGACCTTGCAGATATACTTGGGGTGAAGATTACTTTAAAAAACACTTGGGAAACAAAGGGAGGTTGCTGCACTGTTCCTATGGAAAGTGAGGGAAGTGTTAGTTGGCATGACCACAGATGTTAGAGTAACATCCTGGGGCATCCATTTTGTTGGATGTAATTGCCTCACACACCCCGAAGGATGTCATGCTTCATCATCGGCGGTTGCTCCTCGTCGGGGAGGCGGTGCAATCCCCGACGGGCTCACCTCGAAGAGGGGCTCTTTGGCGGAGATCTTTTTCCAACTGCCTTATGGTGAGGTGGGGGTGTGTGGGCTGGGCTAGGTGTAGTGGTGCAAGGGATATTAAAATGTAGCAAGGGGTACCGGAATTCAGTTTATTCTGGGGGTCCCCTGGCTGCAGTTAAAAAAGTGGGGTTAGCTCACTAGGTGTCAGCAGGTTAGGTCGGGTGACCCTAGATGAGGCTAAAGGTGATGTTGGTCGACATGTTTCACGCTGTGGGTCTAGTCACCCGCGATTCATCAGGACCTTATTAATGTGCAAGGGAAAACATGCTAGTGTCATGTGTGTCATTCGTTACCTCTGTGGGTACTCCTATGCCTAATGCTTAAGGATTACATGCCACATGAGGGGTCGTCGGGACTAAACATCAGGGAAGAGCCCAGGGTTTTAGCTCCATTCTCCCGTGTCCGCGCAGTCTGACCTACCCTTCTCCGCCGAGCTCGAGTAGAAAACACTTGCCTTGCCCTTCTTACAGTCTATCGCCTTCCAAAATCTACACCGCTGTTCAATGACCTGCTTGCCCCCATTATCTCGGATATTTGCACACGCTACCAGAAAGTACTAGTAACTGGGGATTTTAATGTTCATTTGGCCAAATCTCATAAATACGTAGCAACTCGACAGTTGGAGACCACCATGACCACACTTGGCCTCCAACAATTAGTAGAGGCACCCACACATAACAAAGGCCATATTCTTGATCTCATTTGGACCTCAGATCCGGAGGTAGCTCTTACAGATATCCGACCCTGTATATGGTCGGATAACTATTTAATAATGTGATATTCCAATAGATGGGTATTTGTCCCAACCACCCCCAAAAATTAAAAAAGTACGTCAATGGAATAAAGTTGATTCAATAACTCTGACGGAGGGGGGAGGAGCCAAGCCTGCGACCGTGATGGCCGCACTGTAGCTCGGCTCCGTCAACCTTTCTGCCTGAAGCGCATATCCTGCACCTCATCCTGCCCCGAGGAGACACAATCGACTAAATATGGGAAGGTGAAACTTTGCTGGCACTTACCGTCCGTCCCGGGGGCTCCTGGGTGCCGCGGATCTGGAGTTGTGCCCTTGTTTGTTCCGGAGCCTCTGCGGCGTGCAGGCCGGGGACTCGCCTGCGACGGTCGGCCGGAGTGGTGTGCTGACGCCAGCCCCCGGTGGTGGAGAGGGGTCGGCTGAAGAGGCCGTTGTGCGGTTGTTCCGGTGGCGACTGACCGGACCCGGTCTGGTGGCCCGAGGGCTCTGTGGCGGGGCGCAGCCCGCCTCAGACGGGGGTAGACCGTATAGGAGGCTTGTCCCCCCCCTTTGTTGCCTTTTCCGGCCATCTTGAAGCCCTTCGCCCGGACTCGGCGGGCGGCGCCCGTGAGACGGTGGCGCCAGCGACTCCTGCCTTTTGGTGGCCCATCTTTCTGCACCAAGATTGCCATTGCTGGGGTTCGAGGTGACTCCGGTGGGCTTTATTCGAACGCCCGGTCCAGAAGTTAAGGAGCGGAGAGTCCCTGCTGCAATGACAAGATGACCGCCGGCGCCCCGGGTCCCGGACCTGCTTGGGGCGGCGAATCTAGTTTGTTGAACCACACGATGGCTGAGGCTTGTGGGTGTGAGCCCACAATTGGTGATGTCTTGGCCGCCCTATGTTCTTTGCGTGCGGCCATGGCCTTCGACGCTGTTGTGCGAGATAGCGGTTCTGCCGCCATGCCTGTTGGCCCGTCCCCCATGAGTGCGGCTCGACTGGTGGTGTGTGCTGCTTTGCCCTCCTCGGCTGCTGCGGAGTGTGATGCCGCCGTGCACTTACGAGATTGTATGTCAGCGGCCCGAATCTCCAGGACGTTTCAACTGTAGCGAACATGACCGAGGGCCCCACGTTGGGAGTCGCCCATGCCGTTCTGGCTGGGGAGCCCGGCAGATGTTTGATTCGAACTGCTTTAGTGTGGTCCCGCGGCTGCCTTGCAGGGGCTACCTCGCTGGTCTGGACGGCGGGGCTGCACCCAATCTGTTTGTTGCTCCTGATGTTGCTACTTGACAGTCTGGTCTGCCGCAGCCTCTGCTTGCTTTGCTGTCCGAGACTGGGGTCCTCTAGACTGCACCCTTCGCCTGCCTTGTTTCGATCCTGCGTGTACTCCATGCCGAACTGCTTGCTACCTACCACCTTGTCACGCACGAACGCCATGATCAGGAAAGGACAGGGGTGAGACAGAAGTGCTTCGGCGGACTACTGGTTAATGTTCGTGGATGAGGACTACCCGCAGCTGTGACAATATGACCGATTCTTTTTCCTGTTCCTGATCTTTGAGGTTGTGTCCTTCTCGCTCTGATGTGGTTTTCAGCTGTGTTCTGGCGGGGGGTAGTAGCTGAATGTTCGATTGCAGATCTCCTCTCCCACTGGATCCCTTTCCCCTTCCCCTTTTCTTCTTATTTTGGTCTGTTGTGTTCTTTTTCTTACTTTCTGATTCTTCTATATTTCGGGTTCTATTTAGGGCGACAGGCACGCTGCTGGGGGGGTAGGCCGTAGCCTTCTGCAGGGTTGCAGGGTGGTGTGGGAGGGATGGGGTCTTTCTGTTGTTGGATTTCTTTTTTCTTTAGTTCTATGGCTCTTTTGTATCCCTTTATCGGGGCGCTGTGTCTGCGCGCATCTTCCATGGAGTGTTAGCGGATAGTGAAGGAGTTGCTTTCCCGCTTCCACGATATTGACTGCACATGTAGCATGTCTTACATGACTTGGCCCGATAGCGGGTCCTCCAGTTCTGCGTGCTTTACTCGCCGTGGAGCGAGTGCAATGGCGCTGCGTTCTCTCTTTCCCTCTTTCTGACATTCTCATTTCTACCCCTCCCCTCTTTCTTTCTTTACTGGGGTTAGTATAGTGGATGGCTATTACGTTGCTGCTCTGATTCTTCTGATCCGTGCTAGCTCGCATTCAGGCGGTGACGGGTGTGTGGCGGGCCGTGGTGGGAACTGATCTGAAATGGGGCGACCATAAATTGATTCCTGTCAATTGCTGCTATTATTTTCATTTATCACAGCCCCTTTGTATTGTTGCTTTACGTATACTCCGCCATGGGTATTTAGATGTTGAAAAGCTGCAATTGATCCTGCTATACTTCCTCTTATATTATAAAATTAACCTCATTTAATCCTGCTTCTAGCGGTTACACTCGGACTCTTAATGATTGATTGCTTGCCTGTATACCACTGGGTGACTGCCGGGGAACTTCAATGATGACTCTTGTGCGTTTATAATGTGTCGTGGCCGGCCTGATTGGTTGGAGGCCCGTATTTGTATGCCTCTAATCGCACAATAAAGGTTTTCAAAAAATTTAAAAAAATAAATAAATAACTCTGACGGACACCCCTCTTAAATGCACACAATTGCTTAATACCCATGGTGATTTGGACCAGGAGTATGCGAACATTGTGCAAAATCTTAGCCAGGCCATCGATCAGATAGCACCCGAAAGGAAACATATGATCAACGGAGCAGTGAAAGGGGCCCCCTGGTTCAACTCCTCTCTGAGGGAATGTAAAAGAAAGCTCCGCCATTTAGAGAGATGCTGGAGGAAATCAAACGATCATATAGAACGGGACCATTATAAAGCATCTCTTAAGCTTTATAAAAAGTGCATTCTGTTAGCCAAAGCGGAATACTATGAATCCCGAATTAACAACGCAGAAAATACACAGAAAGAAACTTTTAAAATGTTGACAGAGCTAAGCAAGAAAGCAGGAAAATCAGAAACCCTGATAGACTGTAACACCTTCCAACACTACTTCCTTGACGAAGTGAAAACTATACTCTCTGACATTAATAATACCTCCAGCAGTTGCTCCTCACTGCTGCACTCTCAAATCCCCCCCTCAGAACATACCATCTCTAAGTTTCCCCAAATAGACACAACAGCTCTTGGGCGGCTTATGAGTGGAACCAAATCAGGTCCCCATCGGACCCATGTCCTCCTAGCGTCTTCCGAATGGCGCTCCCTACCTTAGAGAGTCACATTATCTCCTTACTCAATAAATCATTAGATACTGGATATCTACCAACAAGCCTTAAAGAAGCACGAGTTAGGCCCCTAATAAAAAAGTCTGAGGCTGACCCTGCCAATCTAAAAAACTACAGGCCAATATCCCAGCTGCCTTTTCTGTCCAAGACTTTAGAACAACACGTCTTGAGATCACTCTCAGTGTTCCTGGAGACTCACCACCTGCTCCAGGAACGCCAAGCGGGGTTTCGCGCGCACCATAGCACTGAGCTGGTGATGCTCTCAGTGCTTGATGAGCTCAGAAGTATGGCTGATAGTAAGAAACCGTGTGCCCTGATATTATTAGATCTGTCAGCGGCATTAGATACTGTCAGCCACACCCTGCTTCTGGACAGACTGGCCGCTTTTGGGATACAAGATCTAGCCTATCAATGGCTTAAATCCTTCCTTTTTGGGAGGACTCAAAGGATTCAATTAGGGGACCTTACATCTGACCTGGGTACAATTGAGTGTGGAGTCCCTCAGGGCTCTGCATTATCCCCACTTCTATTTAACATCTATCTGCAGCCCCTAATTGATTCCCTGGTAAACATGGGCTGCAGAATTTTCAACTATGCCGATGATACTCAGCTGCTACTCAGCATCGACAACACAGCATCTGCACAGACCCAGGCCCAAAACATCCTTAGACACACTGTGAGTTGGATGACAACAAACTCGTTAAAGATCAACCCTGACAAAACAGAGGTCCTAGTGATTTCAGCCGCTGAATCACCTTGGAGTTCCCTGTTCTGGCCTCAGGACTTAGGTCCTACCCCGAAACCATGCTCAAATGTGAAAAGCCTTGGTGTAAAGGTTGACCATGAGCTGTCAATGGCCAGCCAAATTTCCTCAGTAGTAGGGACCTGTACAAATTTAATTAGACAGCTACGAAAGCTAGTGCCTCTTCTCTCCACTCCTACGCTTCGCACAATTGTTTCTGCAACAATAATCTCAAGATTGGACTACGGGAATGCCCTTTATCTGGGCTTGCCTAAAACTTTGACCGGTAGGCTACAAGTGGTCCTAAATGACGCAGCTAGACTGATCTTTAGGCTACCAAGACGGACCCATGCCTCCCTATTGCTGCGCAAACTGCACTGGCTGTCCATAAAGCAGAGGGTGGAGTTTAAAAGTTTATGCACAGCTCATAAAGCAATCCATGGCCAAGCACCCGCCTACATCAAGGAACGTCTTGAGGTTTACAACCCCAAACGATCACTAAGGTCCTCCAATGCACAATTGCTGTCTTGTCCCCGGTACAAACTGGCCACCAAGGGAGGGAGATCGTTTTCTGTGCTGTTGCCACAGATCTGGAACAAACTACCGGAGCCTCTTCGCAAAGAATCAAATCTGTTGCACTTCTGGAAATCATTAAAAACTCTACGCCTTAGAGAAGCCCTAAGCACTGCGTATTTTTAACCACCACACGTATTTTTCCATTCACTCAGCTGTTGTTTCTTCCCACCTGTTATTAGCGCCTAGAGACCTGACGGTGATTTGGCGCTATACAAGTCAAAATTAACATAACATAACAACAGTGGTATTGACCACATTAACTTGGATTGTCAAGGGCCTTAACTTCCTGGGAAGAAGACACGAGATATGGAAAAACCTTACTGATGAGCGTTACTATATAGTTCAAGAGAATCATCTGAAGCACAGTGAAGAAACACTGCTTTGCCATAAGCATTACCCAACCGTTTATCAATCTTCAGCACCCACTTAAAACTGTGAAATAGCCCTTTCTGTTTCATTCCTCCCTCAATTTGTACCCTCTTAGTAGCAAAACCGACACAAAGAAGGGCAAATTTTGATGGTGAAGGGAACAATATCGGATAGAATATGTATGATTGTCTTGATTTACAACCCTAATTCAGCCCAAGTCACTTTTCTCCAGTTATTTGGGGGGGGGGGGGGGAGGGTATGCTGAGGGAGGTTGTATACTCTTGGGGGATTTCAATGTCATTAGGGGCCCACAGATGGCTATTACACATCCACACAGCGCATGCACAGGCAGCTTCACAAAAGGTTTGCAACATTACCCTGCGATCGATTGGTCTAGTGCATGGGTACTCATAAACTTTCTCTCAGGGGCCAAATTTACACTGTGAATTGTGTCCGAGGGCCGCACCAGTGGGGGCGGGGTCAGTGGGGGAGGGTGGGGGGGGAGCCAGTGGGGGAGGGGGCGGGGCTAGAGCAATAAATAAAAAACGGACCATGAGGTTGATCACTGGTCCCTGCAGCGGACACCTTCATGCACTGAGCCACCAGACCCGGCATACACACATCTCTCTCTTGCTCTCTTTCTCTCTCCGTCCCCCTCTCTCTGTCTCCCTCCCTCTGTCTCCCTTTCCCTCTCTCACTCCCTCGATCCGTCTCCCTTTCCCTCTCTCACTCACTCACTCTGTCACTCCCTTCCTTTCCCTCCCTCCCCATCTCTCACTCCCTCACTCTGTCACTCCCTTTCCCTCCCTTTCCCTCTCTCACTCCCTCACTCACTCTGTCTCCCTTTCCCTCCCTCGCTCTGTCTCCCTTTCCCTCCCTCCCCTCCCTTTCCCTTCCTCCCTCCCTTCCCCCCTACCCTTTCCCTCTCTCACTCCCTCACCCGATCTCCCTTTCCCTCCCTCACTCCCTCTGTCACTCCCTTTCCCCCCCTCTTACCCTCCCTTTCCCTTCCACCCAGGGCAGAAGTCCTAAAAAAAGAAGTGGGGGGGACGCTGACGTCACAACAAGAAGTGATGTCACGAAAGGTGGCTTGCACCTTCAGATTCATTGCCTTCTCTTGCTCGCCCCTTAGATGCGATTGCATCAGAGAAGCCAGCGCGTGAGCAGCGTTCTGAATGAGCTCCAATCTCACCCCAGAGAGGCCAAATAGTGAATGTGCTTCTCCATTTGCTCCAATTATCGAGCTCCCGGTAAAATAAGTGGGGGGACGCCATCCACCAGCGTGGTACCTCGACTTGAGCCCTGCTTCGACCCTCCCTTTCCCTCCTTCCCTCTCTTACTTCCTCATCCGTTCTCCCTTTCCCTTCCTCACTTAGTCTCTTTTTCTTTCCCTCTCCCTCTTTTCTCACCCTGCCTCTGTGTCAGCCCGGGCTGAGACCGCTTCGGAGCACACATAGCCGCACTGAGCACATTAACAGGTCTTTAAAAGACCATTAGCATGTTAAGGAGGCTGTGTTGTTCACCTCTTAGCGCCCCGGCAGCTCCACTCCAACTATGGCAGGAATCCCCCGGCCGGCCCCCACAGAGCAGCAGAGTCTCGGAGTAGCGCTGCTGTAACTTAGTTTGCAGACACTCTTCAAAAAAAAAAAAGTTTGCTGTGTGCAAGGTCCGCGGGCCGCCAGGGAAGGCTTGCCGGGCCGCCACCGGCCCGCGGGCTGTACTATGAGTACCCCTGGTCTAGTGGATGCGTGGTGAACGACTCACCCCAACCCTAAGGAGTACACCTTATCACATTCCATTTGCTCCTAATCACAACTAGACTATGTGTTTATCAGCCAATCTTTAAAACAGGTTATTATAACAGTGGACTTCCCCCTTATTGCGTTGTCTGACCATGCCTCAGTTGAGTTGACCCTAGGGTGGGGACCCCCACTCTAAAACTCTGTCGCTGGTTGTTTCCTGAGTCCCTTACTAGAGATCGTCTCTTTAGTGGCGAGTTACACAAAACTATTTGAGAATACTTTCAACTAAATAAATCCCAAGATACCAATTTTTCCAATACCAGGGACCCTTTTAAAGCTGCCATCAGAGGGAAATGCACCCCCTTTCTTCTGCCCTGACTAAAACGAAAACTCAGGGT
Organism: Lissotriton vulgaris; assembly: GCF_964263255.1. NCBI lineage: Eukaryota > Metazoa > Chordata > Amphibia > Caudata > Salamandridae > Lissotriton > Lissotriton vulgaris. Next base: position 1,261,518,162 of record NC_141696.1, on the reverse strand, counting down.
AGATTGGCTCTCAAAGCGGAACTTCGTTCTGCAGAAAAATGACATAAAGAAACACCAACACTTACATTACAGAGGAATATCACTCCCCTAAGGGGTAAGCTAAACGCTAGCAATAATAAGAGGCAATTTCACTCTATTACAACTTAATCATCTAACATATTATAAGGGAAATGAGGTAGCACGCCAGCTGTGGGTAAAGCACGAAAAATAATATATTAATCCAATTTGGAGAGGGTAATCCGCTCAGCAAGACTACTTGGCGAGAATTGCAATACCGCAAGCATCGGTGACCCAAAACGAGGGGTTGAGCAACCAATAGACAAGGAAAAGGTCCGATTGGTAGTAGCCAATTTCAAATCGCGGAAGTCCCACTCGACTTAGTGCGGAGTTCACACTATACACTTCTATTTAAACACATAGCAATTAACAAGGAGGTCACTCCATCGATGAGTGAAGCACTAATTTCTGTATTCCCTAAACCCGGAAAGGGCCCTCAGTATTGCGCTTCCTACAAGCCTATATCCTTACTTAATTTGGATGCAAAACTCTATACTAAGATTTGGACCACCCGATTAGAAAAGATCCTTCTTGAACTGATTCACCCAGACCAATCGGGCCTCATTTGAAGACGCTGAGAAAGCCTTCGACTGCGTGGACTGGTTATTCCTTTTCCAAACCCTTCATAAGTTTGGCTTCCACGACAAATTAATTGGCATGGTCCATGCTTGTTATGTAAATCCTCTTTCACAAGTGGTGGTTTTTTGTTTGTCATGGTACTCGCCAGGGATGCCCACTTTCACCGCTTTTATTTGTTCTCAGAATTCAACTCCTTGCAGTGCCCATTCGAGCTATAACTGAGATTCAGGGCATTCCTTTTGGATCTGTAGAACACAAGATCTCTCTATTTTCAGATCATATGCTGCTCTCCCTCACTGCCCCCTTCACCTCCTTAAATGTTCTACAAAGAGAATTAGCTATCTATTAGAAGGTGGTGGGATACCGCATGAACGTACATAAATCCTTTCTTTTAACCCAGACTCTTCCCGGCACACATTATGGAGCAACTGCTTTTTACGACCCCTTTTCAAATGGAAGAAAAAATAATCGTTTAGGACTCTAACTCACCCCCAAGATCTCCGACCTTTAGTGAGCTACTTTTCTCCCTTTACTTCGTCAAATTAAACTACATCTCAAACATTGGGCCCCCAAGTACCTTTCATGGTTAGGGCGTATCAATGCTACTAAAATAACAGTGCTGCCACACATTTTATACCTCTTCAGAGAATTCTTCATGGAGCTCCTTTCTTTGGTCCTGCGCTTCATCTGGCAAAATCGCAGAGCGCGACTCCCCTACAAACAACTGCTACTCCCAAAGGATACTGGAGGCCTCCCCCTGCCAGACTTTTATTTGTACTTCAAAGCAGCACAGCTGTGGATTATAGCAGAATGGTCCCAAAGAGAATTGGACAAACATTGGCTCCACATGGATGTCGAATTGGTAGGTCAGTATATCTGGGATGTCCTTTGGAAGCCATGACCTCATCGTCCACTGAACGCTTGCTGAGCACTCCAACACGAACGACCCTCAAAGTGTTGGACACAGATGCCAGACTGCCTGGCTGGACTGCTTCTTCTTCCGCATATACCCCTATACACATCCGTCCTGCCTTCTTCCCAGCCTCCACAACAGTACCTTTTGATTCCTAGAGGGAAAGGGGATGTCTCGTTATCTCAGAGCTTTTTCATGGATGGGATTTTCTCACTTTCGAAAACTGTTGATGAGACTTTGGAATACCATTCCAAAAGTTACCACTACACTCAATTGAAACAATGGGCTCTACAAGTGGGGGCTTGGCTAGCAGCCACCAGAGAACTCTCGATTTTGAGAAATTAGTATGGCAAGCAGGGGGAACCAAAGGTCTAATTTTGTCCCTTTACTCACATTTACTCAATGCTTCCCCATCGACCACACCACATCCAATTCTGGACGATGGTCGTTGGCGACCCCATATCTGGAAAACAATGGCAGAAAGTGTGTAGAGATATTCCCGGACACAGTCACTCCCTGGGACTTGGAGAGGCCCACTATTAGGTCTAGTTCGATTGGTATCACTATCCCACTAAACTCAAAACCATAATTCTTAACACAACAGATCTCTGCTGGAGGGGTTGTGGCTTTCTTGGTGACTTCCGGCATATTTGGTGGGACTGCCCAATCATACAGCCATTCTGGGGTGAAATTTTAGATAAGTTAAAATGATACTGGGTTACCCCATTCCAGTTTCCACCAGGTTTTGCACTACTGGGGTTAGGTGAGGATTCATTAAAACGCCAAACCTCAAGTAAGCACGCCATTTTATGGCCAAGATGACCTTGGCGGTTGCCTGGAAGAAAACCACAGCACCCTCTATTACACAATGGCATGACAGATGTGGCAAGCTTTAACTATTGAACGGATGGCAGATATACTGTTAGATTCATACTAGAATTATGAATATAAAACGGGACTGCTGGTTTCTTTTCTTTAACTCCTTCAGTGCTCATGACGAGCCCAGCTCGTCATGAGCCACAGTGCAGTGGAGATGTGCTCATGACTAGCTGGGCTTGTCATAACGGCTGCGCGCCACCCACGGGCAATTAATTCCCTGCCTGTGTGTGAGAATTCATCAGTGGACGGGGTTGTGACGAGCCCAGCCCGTCATGAGCACAGCTCCACTGTGAGTCATGACGAGCTGGGCTCGTCACGAGCACTGTGGCGCAGCGGATCCCCCCCCCCCCACCCCCCGCACCGTGGGGGAATTACTCCTGCAGCGAAGGGGTTAAGAAAACCTTTTGCTCACTGCCTGTACATCCCGCACGAGAGCTTTAAAGCTCTTTTAATTTTGATCCTCCAGACAGCTCGGAGAGCATTTTCAAAATTTCTTGGTCTTGTAACAACCCGCACAACCCAACCGATACCTCTTTACCTGTCATATTAAATGAATCCCTTTTTACTTTGCCTTCCTGCATGGCTTATTGTTTGTTTGTTTCAGGCATGGGGCGGGTTAGAGGGCACTCTACTTGTTTACTCACCTAACCAGCTGACCCTGTCAAATTTACTTTTGTCTGAAATCTTTATTAAGCCATGTCATAAACAACTGAATCCACCATTAGCACTTTGTTGTCGTGTATAATGGCTTATTTCCAATGTATACCGTCATATGTGCTCAAAAAAAGAGTTTGACAGAAAAAATAATCTTTTCTCAGACATTGCCAAATGATACGCCATTTGCAGAAACTAATGGCGGTCTTATTGAAATTCATAGTGAATTTGGAGTCCAGATAAGATGAACTGAGCCATTCATAGAAGACTTTTAAGGTCCCTACCAGTCTATGCCAAATCACAAAAACATCATTTTATCTCTCTCCTCCATTAAAAAGGTTATGTGTTTATTATAGGTTATTAACATCTGTAATTGCGAATTTTGGAATGGAATAAGGTCCATGGAATATGTTGATGGTACTCCACATCTAACTGAAAGTAATTTATTTTGCAACTCTAAGGAGTGATTTCAGGAACTTTTATTGCACCATGTCTGATTGCTGCTCAAGCGCCTGTTTTATAACCTGGATACCATCTTTGTGGGATCTATTGTGGCATAAAGTCTCAAAGTTTAACCATACCAAACATTCCAGTTTCATGTCAAATTGCATGCTTTCAGTTTAGTTTGTTTATGATGAAGTCCCCACTATGTCTAATGTAGGTGAGGTTTGAAATAGCAATGTCCTCAAGGAAAAAATAGATGGATTCCAAAACACAACAAGCGAACACAATAGGTCTACTTGGTGGGTATTTTTTTTATTTTTTTATTTTAAATCTCAGAAAAGGAGTAGAGTACAGTGGTGCTGTGATCTTTATGGATGGTATTCAAACACAGGAATCCATTATTGTTAAGAATTTCATTTTATTTTGTCTGACAAGTAAGTTTCCAGTGCTCTTTCTTCAATTGTTGTAAGTGTTTATTAACAGGTTTGCGTTAGGTCTAGTTGGATAGTTGTCTCAATATTTCTGTCTTGTATTTTCTATGTCCTGTATCAGTATTTCACCACTTTTTTCAAATGGCTTAATAATTGTTTCACTGTTATTCTTGAGGGCCTTAAGAACTATGCTTTCGTCTTTGCTGATGTTCCAAGAGACTAAAGTCCTACTTTCTGTTTGGAAATCCCTATGACACGTTTTTCAAAGAGGGCATTAGGCCTGTACATCGGTTACTGTTGATAATGGGGCTGGATGCAAAGTCTGTTTTAGGGCTGTTTTCTGAAAAAAATGAACATTTCTTTCTCTAAATTAAAGGAATCAGTAATTTTAGTTGGTATGAAAGATAGACCTTTACTTAGAAGAGCTATTTCAGCAGATGAGAGAGTATGTTTGACAAATTAAAGATGGGGATCATGCTATCTGAGAGTTTTATTGCTGCAGTGGCCAACATTGGTTAAACGTGCTCTTTGTCCCCTGCTTGAAAGTACTGGTGTTGAGGTCTCCATTTTTCCCATACTCCCAGCTGGGTTCTTTCCAAGAATCGTGACTGGGGTACATAGTCCAGGTGTCAGACTTTGACAACTGGCAGAGTACTCTGAAAAAGGGGACACATGTCTTCTGTTTGGAGCTTCCCCAGTTCTAAATGGTGTTTGATTGCTGGTTGTACTGATTTGTATGATAATTACATTCCTCAAGGAAGTAGGGATAAGTACACTCATTGCTGTAGGTTTTAATATATTTCTGTACTTTGTTCTTGTTGGATTTAATTCTCTTGAACTCAGCATTGCAGTTTTCAATTTTTTCCAGGATACATTTAGTAACAAAAAACAGATTTCAGAATCTGTTTTTCTAGATTAGCAAATTTCCTGCAGTTTCTTTTTCCTGTGTTCGAAAGCCATATTAATGCTTGTAACCATCCGGTGATGTGCACTAGTTGTAGAAATGTGACTAAACCTGTGTCACAATTTTGGGTCATTTGTAATAATCACTTGCCCATTGCAAACCTAGCCTAGTAGTTGTATCCAATCTTTTAGATATTCAATCAGAATTTTCACGTAAAAATACATTCTGCTTAGTTTCGTTTTGTATTTTTCAAAATGATCTAAATACAGTTGAGATTCGTTGTTCGTTTGAGAAATAGGGTGGCTTCCAGAAATGAGGGGCCAATAATTATTGTGGCTCTATATTCTCTAGGGGGGTATAATTCAGCTTCTTACTACTCATATTGCTAATTTATGAACTAATCAATAACCCTTGAGTAATAAGGGCATCACAATATCAATCAGTAAAAATTTCGCAGTTAACAAAACTACATATTACTATTAAGTAAAATGAGAAACTAAAATTTAATCCATCAGAAGCCTTCAGTAAATATACCCACCCTAATTCTACTCCGCAATACACGTCATTTTTTACCCTTTTCTTTTTTTATGTCTCTGCAATGATTTCTTTCAGCATAATGTTTCTAAATACCTTTCTTTATTCTTTTTTTTTTTATAAAAAAGAAATGTGATAAGTTTCTCCACTCCCCAGTCCTAATGATATGGCTGTTTAGCAAGGACAAAACATCGTTGACATAAACGTTAGGATCAATATTCATCTACTGAATACTAAGAATTATAATACATCAAACATGTTAGACTGGAATAATCTATTGGGCCAATATTGTATTTTTATACACAGTCACTCATTTTGTGATCACATGAGCTCTGAGCACATTTTTGATCTAAAAATGTACATAACCTTTTTGTAGAAACCACATTGAGTAATACCTTAGCCTTTATATTTGAAGCAGTTTCGTTTTTCTCCTGGGTGTCATTACTTATTAACCCATGAATGCTTTTTTTTCTGTGTAAGTAATAACTGCACACACCACTGTTTGTATTACGTGTTTTCCGGGCCAGACAGGCAGGTGGTACTGTCATCTTGGCAAAACCAATTTATTTAATTTATCTTTTTTCACATTACTCCGAGTTCCTGTTTGCCCTTGCTATTCCCCCACTGTGTGTTAGATTATTCTGCTATTCCAGTCTAGTGTTTGAGAACTAAAATTCATAATAGGATCTGTTCACAATCATTGGTATTTTCATAGAAGTCATAAACAACTTTCCCACCTCTGGTAAAGCCAGAAAAATAGATGTGCAGATAGTTAAGATCCTTTCTCATTAGGTTGCTCCAACATTGACATGGGTTAGTGATCATTGCAATAACGTGGTAGAGTCAGATTCTTTTATGATGAGGTTTTAATTTGTCTGTGCTTCCTTTTTTTTAAAGTAAAGGCTTAAAGAGCAGCAAGTTGCTATGAAAGCAAGTTATTATACATAAAACATTTCTCTAAGTACACGTTCAGGGATGTCTCCTTTGAAGCGTTTGCCAATGCTTCTTTATTCAGCAGTCCAGATGCAACATAATTGGTCACATGTGGGCTTAATGAAGTAGCTTCTATTTGTTTGCACAAGTCCTGTTGTAGTCTTTATTTTGGTCCTGTCTGTGGTTCACCTCACACTTCACCTTTACATTTGGACTTCTGGAGTCCAGTATGCACATATTAACTGTTGACCAAATTATCTCATTTTTTGATTATGCATCAAATTAGATATTCATAACTGTCCTTGATGCTCCACTTAGATGCACCAAGTGCAATAAATAGTCCACTACCGGAAATGTTTAATCTTCAATGTAGTGTTACAATAATGAATGTAAGGGAAGAATCCTGCCAAAATTACTGGAGCAGATGAGCTTGATCCTGAGTAGCGCCAATGGGGAATATCACCTTCTGAGCTGAAGCGACATTCTAAGTGACCCTAATCTCCTAGAGAAACTGTAGAATGTATATTCCATATTCTACAAAAAATAGAATTACTTCACTGGACCTTCGAGTTTGAGTGATAATGTAATGAATAGTGTTAGAATTCCATGACTTTGTGTCTATCATATGTAACGTGTCCTACAGCTCGATGCCAGTAAGAACTCATTTTACAAATAGTGAGGTGTTGGATCCATACCAGATTTTGAATATATCAATATCCGATAAATTTGAATACAGATAATTTTAATGGACAGTATTTCCATACCCATGAAACGTTTGCCTGAATCTGCCCTCCTGAACCTACATTGAACCCCTGTGCATTCAAGCCTTTGGTCTTTTGAGCCTTGCAACTGTTCAATAAATGACTGGTGATGAACACATCATCATTGTATTCTTAAAATAAGAATACTAATTATATTCAAACTCAAAAGCCCAGTGAAGCTCCACTGTGATACCTATCCCACAAGATCAAATACTTTGTCTCAAAATACACAATAAAAATGTATTTATTTATTTTACTCAACCTCTAGGCCATAGGCTTGCTGATCATACTAAGGAAATCATGTGCCCAAAGCATGATTTGAAGACATGGCGCTGCGGCCATCCGTGTTCTGCCCAGGTTGCCATCTCATGATATTTGATGCTTTATTTCCGAGCTAATGCAGTGTTTGCTCATCTTGAGTCCTTTCCATTATCTGTTCCTCACTCTTTGACAGGCGGCTGCTGCAATTAGCACCAACATTCTGAACTGGGTAAATACATAGCCCTACATGTTTCTTATTTACTGTTTCTTATTGGAAAATTGAAGGCAAAGTGCTATAGTGCATCTTGAGGGGAAGAAAATATTTTTTTAGGAATACTTTAGAAATATTTTCTCATGTGACTCCTTTGTTTTTGTCTATGTCAAGACTTAACCTATCATTTATGACTATATTTGTCCTATTTTTCTTTGTTGTTGAAACATGACATTTTTTAATTGTCTCTGCACTCGGCCATTGGTAAACCATCAAGATTGAGCTGGTACAATCCCCCACCTTATCTTTTTTTTTATATACCCACAGGCATTCAATTGAAAAAGGTACAAGAACAGCGTGAACAAGAAGCTAAAAGGGAACCAGTAGGAAATGATGTGGCCACCATCCTTTCCAGGCGCATTGCCGTAGAGTACAGCGATTCCGATGACGAATCCGAGCTTGAAGAAAACGACTGGTCAGACTGAGGCCAGAGCATGCCTCCATAGTGAAATGTGTCAGGCACATTCAGTTTATTTAATATTGAAGAACAGACTTCAGAGTTGTTAACCATGAAGAAAAGCAGTAGCAATGCACTGTCTTCACTAATGAGTTGGAATTATGAGTAGGTAGTTAGGACCTTTTCTAAGGATGCAGTCATTGTTTTAACCTGATCTAACATGTTTTACAATACTTGCTGTATACTAAGTGCCACTAAAGTTATAATAGCAGACCAGCACTGCACTGAAAGGTAGGGTTCTAGTGTTTGCATTGTAATAACAAAACCAATTTTCTTCAACTACCGATGCGCATATTGCTGCTTCTTGATGTAACACGACCTTCCAACCATTAACCAGATAACTTTTGTTGCTGAAGGAGATGATCGATGCACTGCACAGAGACCAAAGGGAAGGCATCTGCTTTAGCACCGCATACTCCAGAGTGATGCACTTTCGTGCAGATATTTCAACTAGGTGAATTGGTACTTTTTAAACGACTGTGAAAACGAAAAGTGGGGGAAGACCACCTGAGCTATTTATTTATTTATTTGGGATGAAGTACACAGATTCAGTCCTGTTTTTCCAGAAGTACAAAACGTTTGATCCTTTGCTTTTCTCAAACCTGGTACAACATATGTCCTACGTTGTTGACCAAAAATCAAGATTATGGGCCAGTTCTGGCCATGCTGACTAAACACCATCCTGCGAAAGGTTGATACGTTGTAGATGTTTTCCAAATCATTTTTCTAATTGAAGTTGTTGTTTGGTTCCGGTCAGGTACTGAACTCAAGCTCCTGTTTGCATTCCATCATATTAACATTAGGGTATTTTTTTAAATAATAATATTTTGCAATGCACACTACTCTGTGGTCTTAATAATGCCCATTTCTGCTATCCGTTATGAGGTTATCTTCTGCTTTATGAACTTTGTAAGGAGGGAGACTAGTAGTGTCAGAGCATGATGAGCATATATGTCTAATATTGTGGCTCTGCAGTAAATCTGCATTTTTCATTCCTCCATGTTTGTCACTGCCATAGTTTGGCCTGTTCAGCAATATTGTTCTCTTTATAAAACGTTAATAATAAAATACAAATGGTACCCCAAAAAATGTATGTTAGCCAGTACAAGGAGAATGGGCATATAGCTGGAACAACACATGCAGCCTTGTGTTAAGTGAAAAATACTTTTATTTCTGCTTGACATTTGTTTGGAATTGCAAAGCATGCAGTCCTTTGGTGGATCATACATGCTAGACTGGGTATGTTGGTCTCAATTTACTGCATTTTATTTCCATCAGCATTTTTTACAGCACACTTCCTTTTCACCTTAATCTTAAATAATTGCCCTTTCAGTAATTGTAATGAGGGATATTTTGTAATCCTGCAGGTGTGCTTCTTTGGCTCTAAATTTAACGTGAAATGAAACCACTCTATTTATGTTTGCAATCTGATCTTCCTGTACAATGTCTTTGTTAATGTCTGTACCTGCTGAACACATTGTACCTTGCACCTTCATTTCTTTTTTTTTTATTTAGGTGTTGATGTCAAACAGTTCCAGTGTTCCCGTGGCTAAAAGGGAAGTGAAAGTCGTGTAAGTTGTAGTGCGATTCGGAGCAGAAATATGACTATGGCCACATGCATCCCACCAGAATCTGCAAACCAGGGTCATTGCACGAGTTGTACCAGTTTTAACTGACGAAAGTTAAGGTTACTCTGCAATTATTGCATCTGTCCGCAAGTTCTACATTTTTGCATTCCATTCTGTAGTGAAACTCATATACATTACTGCAGATACTCACAGATAGTGTTCCTTTCATAGTGCTGTTTAGAAGACATTGAATATCGATTTTAAGTTATTTTTACATTTGACAGTTGGTACAGGGGTCCAAATCAGGCAGACAGTCCATGTAGCTAACATACTACTAGTTTGCATCAGTGGCTTCGCGTAAACTTAAAAACTAAATCTATAAAACCTTGTCATGCTTCGGGATATCTCTTTAGCTTTGGAGAGGCGCTTTGGGAGTTATAGATTTGTTGTCAAAACAAGTCAACATATTAAGCCATAACTTCACACACGGGTTGTTCTTTGTCAGATTGATAGTTTTGGGTGAAGAATGGCACATGATTCTAATGCGGACCGAAATGCAACAATTTCCTATATGTGTTAAAGAACTGTTTGATAAAGATAGTTTTTTCTGGCCAAAGAACTCATTCCAGTCATCCTGTCCCTCTGAGATTTTCCATTGCAGTCTTCTTAGACGCCCATTCACAATTGTCTTTGGAAGGTAATAAAAGTTATTTCTAAAGATTATTTCAGAATTTAATTTTAATCAGTTGTTTGATCAGTAATTCTCACCAGTGATCACATTCCTCAAAATAGTATTTCTACTGCACAATTGTAAGGACACCATTTCAGCTCTTCATGCTAAGAACTTCTTTGAGAAGCCAGAGGCCTTCATCATCTGTTGGTGTTCTGCTAAGGAGTGAACAGTTTCCAGAATGGGTGTCTCCATCACAGGGTTTTTTTTTAATCACAAATGTTACTTTCCGGTTCCACCTTAGTAGGAGGCATGTATTCGTAGTGTTTCTGAGGAACAAATTCTATGTGTCTGAAATTCTTTACTGAAAACTTTTTGAAGACAATCTAACTAGCTCGTAGTTTAATCTACGGAAGTGGTGTTCGTTGGGGATCTCTGCCTTCATTCTTAAATTGTTCTTCTAGTGCTTGCAGCATTTTGTCAGATGTTTTAAGGTGTGGCAGCCTGTTTTATAACCCCTCAGTGAGACACCACGAGTGAACATCTTCACATGGTATTAGTGAGCCAGGCATGGCTCTGTAGTTACAGATGATGAGATCTCCCATTAGATGCTATGTACTTACATTTTAACATCCATCACTTTCTTTTTACACAATAGTCTTTTATTAATAGTTTTTAGGGGCTTTTTTCACTATAATCTAGGGACCCTTCATTCTTGAACCAGAGAGCATGCATTCCTACAGGTTGCTGCCCCACTACTTTCTAATTACCGGCCTGGAAGAAGCATAGTACTGTCTCCTTCTGTTACAATAACTGGCTCATTCTATTAAGTAAAGGCACAATTGTACTTCTTATTACTGTTCCTTTCTGGGGACTCTTATTTTCATGAACTTTTACCAGGCCCTCATTCTCTAACAACCTGTTATACATCTGTAGATTATATATACAGATGTGCTGAACCTAATATGCTATTTATTACTGTGGTTGAGTGTGGGGAGGGAGTATGATCTGTGAGCGACACCGCCTCGAGCCGCTTGCAACACCTAACCCCAACAGTAAATACCATGCTACATTCAGTCGATCTGCATGTATAGTTTGTACCGTGTGCTGTCTTTTTCATGTGTGGAAGTTCTAAACAAAGGTTTATAAACCTATCCACAGCACAAGGTATAACATCCGTGCAGTTAAATGGAATCACCGTAGCCAAGCTTTCTGGCCATGGCCTAAGTTGTTTTCGTCTGTCAACTGATTATAACATTTAAATATTGAGAAAGTATGCATTGCTTTCTCACATCAGTTAAGCTGTAAAGTGGCTGAATCTTTGCTTTGTAGTAGTAAATGTGTGAAGGTGCTTTTATCGGTACACTTTTTCCACTTGGCAGGTGTTAGTGAGCAAAATGTATTTTCATGGAATTGGCAAAAATATACTTTTTGTCATGAAGTAGGAAAGAATGAGTTGAAAGAGTGGGAGGATTAGAGACAGCACTTGTAAATGGCCAGTTTAAAATGAATGAAACTAATCTAGTACCACGCCTCTTCAAGCAACATGTCCATTGTATTCAGCCGGACGTGGTTGAAGGTGTTGAATGCTGCTAATAAATCCAATAGCATAAGCGCTATGAAAACTCGCTTGTCTACTTACTGTGTGAAGTCATCCAGACCGAGTGGTCCACATGCTCAATATTCCTAACTGGTCGACCATCTTCTTGGAAGCTGTTGTAAGTCCACACTAGAGTCTCACAGTTGTTAACTGCAGTCACGTATTTGAATAGTGTAGTTCAGCCATATCTTGTTACCGCTCACAATACATTTTCCACTTTGGCAGACCCATTTCTTGATGGTGCGGATTTGTGCAAGTCTCGCCTGCAGAGGTAGCTGCTACAGTATGGAATTAAAGGTTGAGTTACCTATAATGTAATCTAGCCTCTGCAACTGCAATTTTTCAATAGATCATGGCGCCCCTTTCTAGCAATATGTAGTTAAGGCCGACAATTTACAATGTGCACACTACAAAATGAAGTGTCTTAAGCATCACAGATAAAGGTGCTATAGCCCATTACTGTTTTTTATTGAACTTGGAAGGATCATGCCAGGATTCCAAACAAACATTGCAACCCTCTGGCAGGGTACTGCTTGTAAAAAAAAAAAGGATAAATCATTGTATGTAAGAAGCAGCTTCTCTCCGTTTAGAAACACACCATTTCCACTGCTACCCGCAAGTGGTTAACCCCAACATTTTCAGATTGGGATGGCAGATTTGCTTTCTACAGTACAATGTCAACTGTCTATATAAATAAGCTAATCAGCACCACGTGGTATGTCAAACCATCTTGTTTGACGATATTTTAATGAAAAGTGCAATTTCAGATCCCAACACGTTACGCACAATTTGTTTTGTGAAGAGTAAGATATTTGTTTGAAGATACCACAGATGCTCCAACTACTAGCTTTGATAATGCAGAACCCACTATTTCTGTGTCTGTGTTCTTTACTATTTTATGCTCATTCCAGAGTCTTGCTTCTACCTAGCTAATGAACTAATACCCTCAAAAAGTTGCCATTGTATTGTACTGACCCCTGTAAATTATAATTTCCCATGTGATACCGCCTGTGCTGGCACCTGCAGCTGTACCCGCAGCACAAAGAACAGAACCAGAAATACGAGGTTAGTAAGAAGTGTGAAACGTAAGCATGATGAAATTTGCTCCAAAGATATATTATTTCCGTCTCTTAGGTCCTCTTTCTAGTCAAGATCCTTCCTTTAAAAAGGACTTACGAGGTAGTCAGGAAGTGTTATTATAGGTACTCTGTCCAATGAGATGCTGAAGCAGGTTGCCCAGCAGATACTGTGGCTACTACAATTTATAGCTTAACTGTAAGAGCATAATACATGGAGGTGTGTGCTTGGTGGAGTTTGGGGGCAATGAGAGCCACATATGTTGGTCTGGGACCTCACCAAGAATGGATCTTTGTTGGGAATTAGCAGATAGATGAAATTAATTTACATTTATGAGATGAGATGAGAGTTTGCCTGCCCTAACTCCATCCTGGTGTAGAATAATAGCAGTCCCATTACCCAGTTGTACACAGTAGCCATGTAGAGGGCAAGAGGGTCATATTTTCCAAAGTAGTTCAAGGGAACCTACCTGTCAAAGACAGGCAAAGTTGAAGGGATCAACATAAAGGGATGGATATATAGCTTATCTAAGCTGTAACTTACCACAGGAGAGTGAAGAATATTTTAATGCAGAATTGTGACCGTTCAGTCAGTAGTCGGGTCTACCAGATTAGAAGCATAACCACTAGTTTGTATGGTCTTATTCCAAACCACAGATGATGTAAATGTTATGAATGTTTGATAACCCTGCCACTAATTTAAACACAAATCACGTGTGCTGCACTATTCCATCAAACACACACAGTTGAACAAGACAGCGAGTGTTACATTAATAATATTAAACGTTGTTAATATTATATAGAAATATGTGAAACTGCTTGTGAAAAGTTAACACATCTTATGTGTCGGCTACGAATGAAAAGAAGTCGGCAACACTCTGAATAGCACTAAAAATTTCACTCAAAGTTTCAACAATCTTTTTTTTCTCTTGGTGTTGCTCTTAGGTGCATCAACCAAGTGTGCCCACAATAAGCCAGCATATGTACGGTTTCAAAGTCCATATGTAGGTTTGACTGTGCTCTTGCTTGTGCTTATAGATCATGAAATCCAAACAGATGTTTTATGACTTATATATGCCTAATTTAAAAAAAAGAGAGAGAGGAGTGTAAAAGAGGTCTGTCTTGTACAAAGGAATATACATCGGTAACTTAATTTGCTATGTGCACAATAATGTGTGCTTTCAAATCTGGTAAGGCTTTTCAGATCAGTTTTAATCTGCAAAGAGCATAGTATCCTTCGTATGCCTTTGACATGGTACACCTGAATGCCTCTACTGATTACTCAACAATTTGTTTATTATCTTATATTATCTTATTGCTGAAAAGCAATTGGATCAAACTTATTCATTCATGGACTTCAGTCGGAACTGGAGTCTCAACACATTATCATAATTTACTATTTACAATACTTTTGGAATTCTACAAGAGACGCTATCCATCACTGTTCAATGATGTATCATTCCTTTCGTAAAGCAATCTTTTTCAGATGAATTCATTTGGTACTTTTTCTCAAAGTTACTTGGTAGTTACCTAAATACAATTTGTTTTAATCATTGTGTTCTAAGCACCATGAAGCCATCTGGTGATGTATGTGTACTGTACAATACCCTAAACAAATCTAATAAGTGAAAGACCTGAATCTTATGTCCAGTATCAATTGGTCAACCTTCAGTATTCAAAACCAATATTGGAGATGTTCTTTGTCTTCCCTTTTGAATGCATGTTTAGAAAGAGTTGTTGTTGGATCGGTCAAAGCATAGTATAGTCTTATAAAACAAATCTAGAACTAACCTGCTGTTCCAGATGCCAACCTTACATATCTTTTGCCCGTTTTTAACCACTAGTAATTTTTTTAGGCTACTATTGCTTATGCACTTTATTAACCTATTAGGGATGTACTAATATTTGATGCTGTGCCATTTCAATGCTAGCATCTGGAGAGTGAGGACACAGCCATACCTCTGTGTGAACCTTGCCTCCCTGACAGTTGCTTGTAAGTTAGGCAAAGAATTACAAGTGTTCTTCTGTCCTTAAATTCTAGGGTATGATATTAGGAAAGAAACACAGGCAGGATAGGGGGTTTCCACTTTTGGCCCATCATCCCTGTGGTTATATGTGGGTAAGTTATTTGTTACGGACGAGGGTCTTCTTTTTCTTTCCGAGATTAAGGAATGATGGAGCTTGCTGGATCCGGGTGGGAGTTCCAGAATTTTCTTTATTGACCCCGATGAGGTTGATGCTATGTGTTGCTTTGTCCCCAAGAAAAAGGCATCTAGTCCTAACTTATCTGACTCAAGATGGAAATACTACGCAAAAAGCAACCCTCACTAGAATAACTGAACTATATTTCTCTAAGAAAAAAGCAAGTACATGGAGAATATTCAGGTTTTTTATCTTTATTCTTTAATTATGGATATTCTGATGTGTCTTATAGGCAGGGATGTAGTTATTCCAATAATGATTTACTTATTTTATTTTAGCGGTCATAGGGCTAAGAATTCTCAATTTGATATTTAAAGTACATCCTATGTGTTCAGCATTTATGAATATTAATGGTAGTTACAGCACATAAAGTGGAAACTCAGTGCTAACCTATGCCTGATCTGGAAAAGGAGGTACTGCATGGCACTGAAGAGCACAGGATTATTTCAGTAGTCCTGAGCTTTCACTCATAAGAGGAGACCTCAGAAAATCCTTCTGGGTCAATTTGCAGAAAAACTTTTCAGTTCACTTTCTTAATTGTTGCAGGTTACAGGGAGGTCATTAGCAGAACCAGTCACATTACAGACCCTTTTTATAACTGCTTATACATGCTATCCAGAGTTTCCTTACATCCAGAAACAAAAAGTAGCAGTGTCCAACAATTCCACATTCTTGGTGGCAATAGGACCCTATTGCTGTGTGAGATGGGGGAAAATGGTAAATTCATTAGCTCCATTTTCATTCCTTGAGTTTGAAAGAAGACTTCCAAGACTTCCTCACTGTCCTTGGTGAATATTGTTGCTTTTGCTATATTACACAGAGTCTGATCTTGGAGGATGGCAGTAAGTTCAAAGTATTCTCCTTTCATTTGACAGTGAGTTTTCTAGTATTCATCAGAACGTGCACTTGCGTTTGGCTCAGTAGAAATTGGTATACTTTGTTCGTAACCATTGATTTTACATTTACCTTAATAGCGAATAAACTTTGTTTGTTTGATTGAATCAAGTTCAGCAATGTCTTATGAAGCATGGAATTCCGTCTGGTGTGCTGCTTTTTATGACATACATTGTTATACTTGTTCAGTGGTAAACCAAACATTCACCTTTTAAGAGCAAAGGGACAAATAATTGTAAAATTTATGCACTGCAGCTCCACGTCTATGTTGTAACTGAGGAATGTGTTTCTATATAGTGGAACTATGTTCTACAATGAGTTCCAGGTTCGGGTGGAACCCTCCGTCAAAGGAAGTGTGGCAGAATTTCAGACACTAATGAACCAGCATTTTGGAGTAGCCCTGTTTCTCTTTGAAGTAGCCATTGTTTTGCTATCTAGTTCTACAAAGCATTCTTTTTGTGGATTAAGGATTGCGCTATACATTCTGTGGAAATTCATCTGCAATTTTTTTTTTGCGACATGAACTTGACCGATATGAGTGTTACCATTACTTAGAGCCAGGATGTCTTTTAGATAATCGAGCACTCTACAGATGTTTATAATAACAATAAACTGTTTCAACAAATGCACACATTGTATTCAAAATTTCACCCATCTAGCATTCTGCGAGAAAGCAGTTTAATGATTTGGGTGGTCTAAGCTGGATTTATCTTCTGTACTTCTCTCCATCTGCTACCATGCAACATTACCTCCCTCTATATGGTATGGGTTGCCTCATACACACAAGTACATTAAAGCAGCAATGTATCTCTGAATCGTCTTATGCATAAAGGCACAAACACACAATGATGGGTAGATTAATGTGGTTTGCACACAAATACTTCACAATTAATGCCGTTCCAGAATCTGCGGTGTCCTCTCTAAATAGCTTTCCCAAAATTGACTTTGCAGCAAAAAATGTGTTGTTGTTAGAGAAATGTAGTATTGCACAGATATTCCAAATAGCATGTAAGCACAAAGTATTCTTTTCAGAGACCATGAAGATTGTTTAGTTTAAGAACAATAATTGCCTCTTTAAATCCTTGATGTGCCCTTTGCAAAAAGTCAGAAGTTACTTTATTGAAGTTGCAACAAAATAAATGGATATTTAGAATTGTATGATTAAATCATAGGATGTTGATGGGATTTTTGTTATCTGATCCTCAGTGGGAGATCAGGGAGTAAGTTTCTAATCACTCACTGGTCTTTTAATACCTTAGTTAATAGCTATCTTCCCAATCTAACGTTTTCTATATACCCAGCTCCCCTCCTTTTTTGTCATTCATTTACTTTCAAGAATCTTCTTAATGTCTAATCCCCTAGTTTTCATATCTTAAATAGATTCTGTCACACGCCCTGCAGGCTGAAGTGGCCCAACACCCGTAATATTTTAAGCTTAGATGACAGGCATGTACTCTAAAGTACAAAGATGACAAGTGGCCCATGGAGTCCTGCTTTATCCGGCCACCAATGGTTCTTCTTGCAGGACTGCCCCATATTTTCAGTATCATAAACTAGCCGAAGACTGCTGGTCTCTCTGATTCGCCGTTTTCATAACCTGGTGGTGTGATGATTTTATGGAGACAGTGGTGGTGCTTCTATGAAGGACTTTCCACAATTGGGTTACTCTTTGCTCTTTGTCCCCTGCTGAAATTATTTTGTCAGTCCATAATAAGTCCATAATTGTGCACAATTGTTGTGGCATGCTTATCTAATATATTTGAAAGTGTGCATCAGCAAAATAAATGATTTCCTTTCCCAGCTGATATACGGGTACACAAACAGAGGTATTTCTTCTTACTGTGAATCATTTCTGAAAAAACTATGTGTTTGGAATTTGCTGATTCCTGCTCGTCACAGTTGTATTTTACTGTGGTGGTTTCTTTTAAGAGCAGGGATATGTTTAACAATTAGATTTTTGCATAAGCATTTGCAAAGGCATGTGATTATAGTTCAGCATGAACATTAAAACGTACCATACTGGTAATCAAAAGAACTCCAAATCATTTTTCTGCCAATTTTTTAAAGAAGTATTTTAACATCTCCTTTTAGTCAGTATTTTACCAATGCAAACATAAAATTGTCTTAAAGAATTGTAAAGAAAATGTGTTCTAAATATGCCATGTATATCTGTTTGTACACCTTAAAATGGATTACCTACAACAAAAACTAATAAAAGTTACTTCTGACTTAATTTTGTATGTCCTGTCACTTACTGGGTTATTCATTGATAGAATGCAACAATAGGCTGAGAACAAATGTGCCTTCAAAAGCTGCTGCCTCATTGACTTCATGTGTGGTTGCAACCAGACTCTAAGTGCCGTCTCCGCTAGTATAGGCACTTCCATAATAGGTGTGGGATTTGCCATCTGGTGCCACCTGTTGGTAGTGCCAAATTTCGAAATAAAAAGGCAGTAAAAGTGCTTATCTGAAAGAGAAACGTTCGTTATAGATTCCTTACCTTAGAATATCAACAGGCATCAGACTGGATCTGGAAGGTTTTGCTTAGCAGTACCCCTGCACGTCAGTAGGTGGCCTTCTGTGGCTCCGCGTCCGTCGCTGGCGTCTTATGCGCCAAGATGACGCATAAGCCTTCCAAATCTTGGTTCACCCACACCCTTCGGGAATTAAAACTGGGTTGCAAGAAACTCGAACGGGCGTGGAGACCAACCTACCAACCCAAGGCTAAAAGTGACCTGCGTGCGGCGCAAAAAAACTACTATGCTGCCATTAAATCTGCTAAAAGCCGCTATTATGCAGGGCGAATCGAAAAGCTAACAATAATAGTAAGGAAATATTTTCCATTGTAAAAAGCTTCCTTTCACCATGTGCCGCACAGCCTATACTGCCCCTCTCCGAGCAATGGTGTGAAGAGCTCTCTTGGTTTTTTTAAAGACAAAACTGCTAAAATCCAAGAAGACCTTCAGACTGTCTGTGCTGGTTTTCAGTCTCCCCCCCAGATCCCCCTCCACTGCTATACCGAAGTCAACGGAGCAGTTCGCTTTCTTCTCTCCCCGACTGTGTCCGACATTACTACAGTCCTTGCAGCCTTGAAATCAGGGTCTCCCTCCGATCCTTGCCCTGACAGGGTCCTGGGTGAGATAGCTGAAACAGTAAGCAATGAGATTACCCAGATTGTCAATCTCTCTTTTTCCTCTGCTACTGTCCCGCTCTGCTGGAAGCAAGCCAAATTGCTTCCGCTTTTATAAAAAACTGGGCTTGATCCAGCTGTACTCTCTAACTACCGCCCTATTTCCTTACTGCCTGCCTTAGCAAAGGTCTGCGAGAAGATCGCTTTTAAACAACTGGACTATTTTATTGGAACTTCCCAAGCACTTCATCCCGCTCAATCAGGATTTCGGGCCGCCTACAGTACCGAAATGGCGCTTGTCGAAGTGTCGGAGGCTATTCGGGAGTGCCTGGACGGAGGTGGCAGAGCAGCTCTGATTCTATTGGATCTCTCTACCGCCTTCGACACGGTGCCCCATACATTACTCCTCACTAGACTGGCGGCCGTCGGTATCACCGGCCCGCACTAGATTGGCTGACGTCCTTCCTGGACAATAGGACCCAACAGATCTGGATGCCTCCTTTTGCCTCCCTCCCCAAGAAACTTTCTACAGGAGTCCCCCAGGGGTCTACTCTTAGCCCCCTGCTTTTTAATATTTACCTGGCCCCTCTGATTTATCTGGCGGAACAACTGGGGGCCAAAATCATGGCGTACACCGACGATACCCAACTTTTGTTCACCTGGCCAAAGGACAATTTGGATACGTTGGCGGTCCAACTCTGCCTCTCATCCGTCTTCCGTTGGTTAGCGCTTGCTCAGCTCAAGTGCAATGAGGATAGTGTCTGAGGTGATCTTCTACAGCTCCTTCCCTTACAATTTTAGTGACCTCTTATGGCCTCGTGACTTGCCCTGCCCTAAATCCATTGGTGGCCCAGCAAAAAACCTTGGAGTTTGGTTCGGGAATAATCTTAAGTTCGAAGACCATATTAAAAAACTTAGGGGGGTTTGCTTTGCCACTCTCAAGGCCCTCCGCAGGTTTTTTCCCCTCCTTCCGAGAGAGGCCAAGGAGACGCTGCTGCGGGCCCTAATCCTTTCTAGGCTCGACTATGCCAACTGTCTGTTCTGTGGTCTCCCAGCCTTCCTGATCCAACGTCTCCAGGTCATCCAAAATGCGGCCGCCAGGCTTCTGTTCAATCTCCCCATCAGTTCTAGTGTCCGCTCCTGTCTCAAGACCCTCCACTGGCTTCCGGTTGCCCACTGGATTATGTTTAAAACTCTTGTTCTGGCCTTCCGCGCGGTCCATCTGACCGGTCCTGTCTATTTGAGAAAAAGGTTTGCCCTGTACATCCCTAACAGATGTCTCCGTTTGGCCAATCAGTGCCAAATGACGGTCCCCAGATTTAGGCTCTCCCGACTAGGTGGCCAGTCCATCTCGGTTAGGGCCTCTAGGGCCTGGAATGCTCTCCCTTTCCTTCTTAGAGTTGCTCCTAACATTACGGCCTTAAAGAAAGGGCTGAAAACCCATCTGTTCAACATCACCCTCTAATTCTGCTAATTTCCATTTTTTCCTCGGAATCTGACCTCCCCTTCCGCACCAGGATACTATTTTAGTAACAGAGCGCGCTACAAAACCCTTTATATCATATCATATCATGACGTCACGAAGACTACTTCGGTGCCACCCATGCGCGCTGGCGTCCGTTCTTTATTTTTCCACGCCAGTAAGCGCAGATCTGGTTAGAGCACGTACCCTAGTCATTTTTTGACTATCTTTTTGAGACTTTTGTCTCGTGTTGGTTTTCTCTGGTGCTTGTAGGGATGCCTGGTTTTAAGTCTTGCGGGACCTGCCGTCGCAATATGTCGGTGGCGTGACCATGACTCCTGGTCCCGTCTAGACTGCAGGGCTATGGCCCGAAGGCCTTGAGGGAACGGCGCCGAAAGTTGCTTGAAGTTTGGCACTCGTCCCCGCGCCGTTCGAGATCCAAGGGTCATTCCCGTGACCGCTCGCTGACCCGTCACCACCACTCCTCTTCACCCTTGGATTCGGGTAAGAGACTGCACAAAAAGTCGAAGAAGCGTTTTCGCTCTCCGACGTCCCCGTCAGTACTCGGATGCGGACAAGGAGGACAGCGGCTCTGCCCCTGCTGTTCCTTTGAAGCCTGGGAGTCCCGCGGCCTACCTGCCTTACCTGGGTCCGTCGGCGACTCCCACACAGATGCCATGGACCACCTGTTTAGGCCTCGGGCTCCCGCCAGTGCGCCTTCGGGCCCCATGGTCCCGTGTCTGGATCCTGCTGGTCAGTCAACTCCTGCGGCAGATACAGCCCCAGCGCCGCCATCAGCCCTTGGGCCGTAGGATACTGCGCCCCTGGCTCCGGCCTCTGCGCCAAGAGGTCCCATTCTACCGGCTCCATCCCCGGTGCTGCCACGGTGGATAACGCTGGTTCCGCCTCTGCCCCGGTTCCCGGAGGGATTTATCCCCACCTGGCATCTGAATTGGGAACTGGCGAGTTCCCGGCACTGTTCCCGGTGCCGTTTATTCCTTCACCGGTCCCTGCCCTAACGCCGAGGCCTGTGCCTACGCCGCCAGCGGAGGAGGATGACTGGGAAGGGTCTGAGGACCCGCTTGCTCATCAGTGTGATTTTGAGCAGGACTGGGTGGACAACTTGGAGGAGGCTGGTGGCCTTGACATCTCCTCTGATCCGGGGTTTGCCTCTCCCTCGCCCCCTATGGAGGAAGGTGCCGCGTATACAGTGGTGCTCCGTCGGGCTGCTGAGGTCTTTAACCTCGATCTCCCCATTGTGACCCTGAAGACCAATCTCCTCACTGAGGTGCTCCAACCAGCGTCCACTTCATCGGAGCTGCTGCTGCCCTTTAATGATGCCCTCACCGAAGTCTTGTTGGGCACTTGGTCACGGCCGGCCACAAGGGCCCCTGTGGATAAGAACGTTGCCAGGCGTCGTCGCCCGGCTCCGGGTGACCCTGCCTTTCTGATCACTCATTCTACACCCAAAAATCTGGTCATTCAAGCTTCTACGTCTCAGAGTGCCTTTCCCAAGGCTCCGCTGGATAAAGACTCAAAAAATTGGAGCAGTTTGGCAAGCGGTTGTTTTCTTCGGCCAGCTTAGGACTGCGGTCAGTGAACACTGCATGTCTCCTGGGCCACTATTCCCATGCGGTGTGGGATTCCGTGGCTGAGGTGTTGCCTCAGTGCCAGGAGGAGGTCCAAACTGTGCTGTCTCAGGCTGCGGCTGAGGGTAAGGACGCGGCTAAACTCGCCATTTGTTTTGGCTTAAACACTGCAGACTTCCTCGGTAGGGCAATTACGACCGTGGCGCTTTGGCATCACGCCTGGTTGAGATCCATTGGGTTCTCCCTGGACGTCCAGAGCTCGCTCATGGACATGCCCTTTGACGGCACACAACTGTTTGGTGATAAGGCTGACATGGCACTGAAGCGTTTTAAGGACTCTCGAGCTATGGCCAAGTCCTTGGGCCTTTCTGCCACGCGCCCGGCTACATCTACGTTTCATTCCTTTCATGGCCATGGCAGACGCGCCCCTGCCTGTTCGTTCGGTCAAAAACCTGTGCAGAACCCGACTCATCTTGCCCGTCGGCGTGGAGGCCGCTGAGTTGGGTCAGGGTGCCGGCGTGAGACTCGGTCCACCTCCGCGACGTCTACCTTGAAGCCTTCCTAGTGTGAGTTTCGGGTCGCACCCCACGCCATTGGGTGGCAGGATTCGTCATCACGTTCCCATTGGCGTTGTCACTTCCGACAAGTGGGTGCTGCAGCTCGTCCGGAGGGGCTACTCCCTTCTCTTCGAGTCTACCCCCCGGCCATGCCACCTCAGTTCCACCGCATGTCAGGGGATCACTTTGCGCTTCTCCAGCAGAAAGTTATGGCCCTCTTGGCCAAGGGGGCCATCGAACGCGTTCCTGGGCCTGAAGTAGGACATGGTTGTTATTCCCACTACTTTCTGGTCCCCAAGAAGTACAAAGGGGGTTTGCGCCCCATTTTGGACCTCAGGCTCAGGTCTTGGCTGCTCTCGACCCTGGAGACTGAATGGTAGCTTTGGACTTGCGCAACGCATATTTTCACATCCCCGTCCTGCCGGCCCATTGGCATTACCTGTGGTTCACGGTAGGCCAGGAGCATTTTCAGTTTGCTGTGCTCTCTTTCAGCCTTACCAGCGCCGCTCGGTGTTCACGAAAGTGATGAGGGTGTTGCAGCTCACCTGCGCAGGTCAGGGGTGTCAGTCTTCCCCTACCTCGACGACTGGCTGTTGAAGGCGGGCTCTCCCCAGGCAGTCGCCACCCACTTTCAGACTACGGCGACCTCCTGCATTTGCTGGGGTTCTCCATCAATGTGCCGTAGTCGCACCTGAGTCCCTCTCAGAAGCTCCCCTTCATCGGAGCGGTTCTGGATTTGACACAGTTTTGGGTTTATCCTCCCGAGCAGCGAGTCCGGGATATTCAGGCTATGATTCCAATCTTTCAGCCTCTATCCTGTGTTTCAGTCAGGATGACCCTCCGGCTCCTGGGCCTGATGGCCTCCTGCATCCTGCTAGTGCAACATGCCAGATGGCTATGCGAGCTCTGCAGTGGGACCTGAAGTTCGAGTGGGGGCAGCATCCGGGCAACCTGTCCGATCACATCCAGATCTCGAAAGGCACTGCACGACACTTGCATTGGTGGCTCACGAATCGCGATTGGGTCAATGGCAGATCCCTTCCCCAACCGGAGCACACAGTGGTGATGGATATGTCCCTCCTGGGATGGGGAGGCCACTTCGGAGAGGCAGAGATCAGAAGCCTCTGGTCTCCGGCGGAGTCCCAGTTCCATATCAACCTTCTAGAGCTTCCGGTGATCCGACTTGCACTGAACTGAAAGCATTCCTTCCCTCTGCCAATGGAAGTGTAGTGCAGGTGTTCACGTAAAACACCACCGCCATGTGGTATTGCAACAAACAGGGCGGGGTGGGGTCCTGGACCCTATGTCCGGAGGCTCTGCTCCTCTGGACGTAGCTGGAACATCAGGGCATTACCCTGGTGGTTCAACACCTGGCAGGTTCGCTGAACGCCAGGTCGGACAAGCTCAGCCGCCGGTGCATGATGGATCACGAATGGCGTCTGAACTCGGACGTGGCGCAAGGTCTCTTTCTGCAGTGGGGAGAGCCTTGGTTTGATCTAGTCGCCACCGAAGAATATGCGCAAAGTCATCAATTCTGCGCATTCCAATGTCCAAGGCAGCACTCGCTCAGCGACGCTTTTTGTCGTGACTGGAGTTGCAGTCTATTGTACGCCTTTATGCCTATACCACTTCTACCCAGAGTGCTGAAGAAGATTCGGCATGACCAGGCCCAAGTCATCCTTGTGGCTCCGGATTGGGCACAAAGGTACTGGTATCCCGAGCTACTCAGCATGGCAATTGATCCCCTGATCCGTCTGCCTCTTCAGGAGGATCTTCTGTCGCAGCAGCAGGGGATGGTCCTCCACCCGAACCTGTCTAGCCTTCCCCTCCGTGCGTGGAGATTGAGCGGCGACTGTTGACTGCTTTCTATCTTCCCCCCAAGTATGTGATGTCATTCTGGCAGCCAGGCATCCCTCCACTAAACCGGTATACGCCTGCAGGTGGAACAAGTTTGTGGCATGATGCACAGCTAAGGCTGTGGATCCCCTTTCTGTCGCTCTTTACGAGGTCTTTCTGTTCCTTCTCTCTTTGGCCCAGCAGGGCTCTACTCTGGGCACTATCAAAGATTATCTTTCGGCCTTATCTGCCTTTCTACGGCTTCCAGATCAGCCCTCTCTTTTTAAGTCCCCGGTTGTTAATTGTTTCCCGAAAGGCATTACGCACACATTTCCTCCTGTTCCATTCATCATGCCTCAATGGGACTTAAACCTTGTCTTGACGTATCTTATGTGCGCTCCCTTCAAGCCCCTTAATAACTTCCTTTGCGTCTTTTCACTCTCACGACGGCTTTCCTGGTAGCTATTACCTCTGCCCTTTACCAGAAGAGTGAGTGAGGGAGCTCCAGGCTCCTTCTTCTAAGCCCCCTTTCCTTTCTGTTCTTCCGGACAAGGTGGTTTTAATGACCCGTCCTTCTTTCCTGCCAAAGGTTGTCACGCCCTTCCACATCAGGATCACCATCACTTTGCCCACCTTCTTTCCGCCTCTGCATCCTTCAAAAGAGGAAGAGAGGCTTCACCGTCTGGACCAAAAATGTGCGGTCTCGTTCTATCTGAAGCGCGCACAGCAGTTCCGGGTGGATGACCAGCTCTTTGTTGGCTACATGGGTGCCAAAAAATGTTGTGCCGGGCACAAACGCACCATCTCTCGGTGGGTCGTTCTGTCCATCAATGCATGTTACTCGTTGGCTAAGAAGGAGCCTCCTGTGGGACTGCGTACCCATTCCACCAGGGTGAGAGCAGCTACTACTGCCTTGGGACGCAGCGTTCCCTTGCAGGACATTTGTCAGGCAGCTACGTGGGCCTCGCTGCACACCTTTACCAACCATTGCTGCCTTGACAGTCAAGTCCAGAGAGACGTCTTCTTTGGCCGTTCCGTTGTCCGTGACTTTCTGTTGTAATCTTGTTCGCAGACCCACCACTGGGGTTAGTATTGCTGGGGTATCTATTCTAAGGTAAGAAATCTATCTCTAACGTGTCTCTTTCAGATGAACAAGTTACTACTTGTGTAAAGATATATCTGTAAGAGACATTAGTGATAGATTCCTTACCGGCCCGCCCATCCTCCACGTTCTGCGAACTGGTTACTAGGGTTAAGGTCCTCCCTTGCACGGCCCTAGTTTCAATGCACCAGTGGTCAGTATCTTGCATGGCTCTGCGTTCCAGGCGCGGAAAGTCGTGTACAGAACTGAGGCCAGCGCGCATGGGTGGCGCCTAAGTAGTCTCTGTGATGTCATCTTGGCGCATAAGATGCCAGCGACAGACGCTGAGCTGCAGGATGCCACCTACTGACGCACAGGGGTACTGCTAAGCAAAACACTTTCCGGATCCAGTATGACGCCTGGAGATATGCTAAGGTAAGGAATCTATCACTAACTAATGTCTCTTACAGATGTATTGTTACACAAGTAGTAACTTGTGCTTCCAGTCAACAGGTAATGCTTATGCCTCACAGTATTACTAATATTCATTAGTACTAGGCTGTTATGATGCTGCGTCGTGGGACTAACATTTGTGCATCAGCACTGTAACAACAAAATGACACTTATAAGTGAAGCAGGCCACTTGTAGCTGTTTTTGATCTTTCTCTCCAACATTATCAATGCCCTGCTGCCTGTGAACTACATCTTTAACACAGGCACGATATTCATGTGCATAATGAGCAAGTCAAAAGAAGCACTGTTGTGTGGAATGTAGTGAATAAGGGTTGAGGACTGCTGTTGTGATGAGGAAAAGGAATCAAACCGAGAAAGGAAAGGTAGGTTTAGAGAAGAAGCTGGGAGGAGGGTTAAAAAGAGTGGCAGGGTCACTGGATGTAAAGGCGATTTTGGGTACAATTCATTGGAACCTATAAAGTGCATGCCTATCAAGCAAGGGTCTTCCAGCGCTAGGACTAAGTTCAGCGCCCACTAAATCTGATTACGCAAACAGCCAGGTTTTCAGCTGCTTCCTAAAACAGCTCTCACCTTCCACCTTCCTTAGCCTAATCGGAAGTTCATTCCATAATTTTGCAACTAGATAGGATAATGAGAAATTTCCTAGTTACCACAAAGGAAAGTTTCAATTCTATTAAGGAGGCGGAGGCGAGGATTTTGCTAGTCCTTTCTCCATTTTATTGGACAGCAAGTTAGTAGTAAGAAAAAACAATACACCATGGACTGCCCAAACCAACATGGCAGCGGTAGTCCTGGTAACATAACAACCAATCAGAGTCCAACAGTTAGCATATAGGGAGTCCCAGCTGTTAGTCCTTCCTCTTTCTTGGGTGCTGCCGCAGGAAAGAAGTCATCCAACCACTAGTCCGCTTTTTGATCGGAGCCTAGGAAAGAGAAACAATAATAATAATATCTCGTCCAGAACAATGTCGAAGAATTCAAGAACATTGCAATGGAGTAAACGGAACGAATTGCAAAGAGAAATTAATCAGCATTGCACAGCTTATCAATGAGAACATTAAAACACAGAAAAGAGATACTTCCCTTAGACGTAGTAAAATCATCATAGTCCAGTCTCGGGAGGGAAGGCTCGATAAAGCCTGGGTGGGAAAATCCTCGCCTCCGCCTCCTTAATAGAATTGAAACTTTCCTTTGTGGTAACTAGGAAATTTCTCATTCTATGTCAGGAAGCGGAGGCGAGGATTTTGCTTGTTCAAAGCTTACTCGCCACCAACGAAGCAGCCTCATGGATTGGCTTAAAGTAGAACTTTTTGAAAGTCGAATCCGAGGACCAATCCGCTGCATTCATGATATCTTCCAGGCGTCCACCTACCTGTATAGCCTTGGAAGCCATTGCACCTCTAGTGGAATGAGCCCCAAAGTCAGTGGTGCTAATTCCAGCTTCTGACATAACCCACCTGACCCATCTGGCAATGGTGGGAGAGGAAACTGCCTTGAAAGTTTTCTTAACCGCAATAAGCAATTGTCTCTCGCCCGGAGGGCGGAGCTCAAGAGTAACATCTTCATATGTCTTAAGGCAACGAACAACACAGAGCTTTGGCGAATCTGGGAAAGCCGGGTAAGTTACTGACCTGGTATTACATTTAGTTCTTCTTGAAACAGTAAACGTAACCCCTTCTGGGGTAAAAACCCTGGCTGATATATCCAGTGCACGAACATCTGAAGCACGCTTACATGAAATCAGGCAGAGGAGAATCGCTAATTTGGCCGAAAGCTCCTTGCGGGAAAGGTACTGATTATCCTGCCAGGACTTTAGAAAATTCAAGACCACATTAACATCCCACAATCCTGTATAACGGGGTTCTGGGGGACGCGAAAGGCGAATACCTTTAAGGAGTTTACAAACCCAAGGGTGCTCGCCAACCGGAGAGCCATCAACAAGGGCATGCCCAGCAGATATTGCCGACCTGAAAGAATTAATGGTGCTGTACGCCAATTTCTTTTTGAAAAGATCAGCGAGGAAGTTAATCACGTCGGTGACAGAGGAGCCCATGGGATCCAGGTGTTTTCCCACACACCAACGAACCCATCTGTTCCATGCTGATCTATAACGTTTAGTGGTGTTAGGGGCCTAGGCTCCTCGAATGAGGAGCTCAGCGTCTCTCGAAAGCGAGTCACAAGACCAACGTCCCCTGAAATCCTCCATGCCATGAGACGTAGATGGCCCTGGAGAACCAGCGGATGCGGGTGACCCAAGGGATCCGTCAGAATGAGGTCGAACGACGGAAGTCGAAGAGGCTTGTCCCAGGACAGTTCCAAAAGAGAAGGGAACCAGCATTGAGCTCTCCAGATTGGCGTGATCAGAATCAGAGAAGCTCTCTGTCTGCGGACCTGAGCCGCCACACTTTGAATGAAAAGGAAGGGGGGAAACGCATAAGCTGGAAACTGGGACCAGTCCTGTAGGAAGGCATCCACTGCTTCCGCCCCCGGATCCGGTTTCCAGCTGTAGAAGCGGGGCAGGTGGGCGTTCCACCTGGACGCAAATAAGTCCATCACTGGAAGACCCCAAAGGTCCGAAATTCTCCGGAATACTGAAGGATCCAGCCTCCAGTCGCTGGCATCCCGAAAATTCCTGAATTGCCAATCCGCTACTGTGTTCAGATCGCCTGGGAGATACTCCGCCGTGACAGAGATCTGGCGAAGAAGGCAATAGTTCCAGAAGTCTTTTGCAAGATCCGCTAGGACCTTGGAATGCGTGCCTCCCAACCGATTGATGTATCTGACAGCAGTCGTGTTGTCCATCCGAAGAAGAACACAACACTAAACCCTGGTCGAGGTGAAGGAGCGGATTGCGAACGAGCCCGCAAGGAGCTCCAAGCAGTTGATATGGAGGTGAAGTTCCTCCTCCGTCCACCTGCCGCCCACCGAGAGTGAGCCGCAACAGGCGCCCCAACCCTGGCGACTGGCATCTGACTCGATCACAAGATCCGGACGGGAACCGAAAATCGCCTTCCCGTTTCAGGCATCCATGTGATCTAACCACCAAAGAAGCTCCGATCGGGCTTCCAGATTTAAGGAAATCAGTTCCGAGTAAGTGAGACCCTTGCGGAGATGAAACGCCTTCAGTCTCTGAAGAGCCCTGTAATGAAGAGGGCCTGGAAAAATGGCCTGGATCGATGAAGACAGTAAGCCCACAATCCTGGCCAGTTGGCGGAGGGATACTCGATCCCGCCGGAGAACCTTGCGAATCTCCTTCTTGATCTTGGAGATCTTTTCGGAAGGAAGGTGAAGAGTCGCATCCGTAGTTATGATCAGAAAGCCAAGGAAAGTCATTTCCTGTCGAGGAAAGAGATCCGACTTCTGGGCATTGATGATGAAGCCCAGAGACTGAAGAAGGGTTATTGTAACCTGAAGATGGTGAAGAAGGAGGTCTTTGGACTGACACATTAAAAGAATGTCGTCCAGGTAAACAATCAGACGAATCCCCAGGGTACGGAGATGCTCTATCACCGGGCGCAGGAGTTTGGTAAAGCACCAAGGTGCTGAGGAAAGACCAAAGGGAAGCGTACGAAATTCGTAAACCTGATTCTTCCACAGAAACTGGAGGAATCGACAGTGAGGAGGAAAGATTGGAACCGAAAGATAAGCATCTTTCAGATCCAAGCGAACCAACCAATCGTTCTGTAACAGAAGGGCTCTCAAAAGATGGATGCCCTCCATCTTGAAGTGTCTGTAAATTAGCCACTCGTTGAAGGAGCGGAGGTTGATTACTGGTCTGAACCCTTTGCCTTTCTTTTCCACCAGGAAGATGTTGCTGAGGAAACCGTTTGGGTGAAGCACCGAGGGGATAATGGCGCCTTTTTGTAACATCGCCCGAACCTCTAAATCTACAAGTTCTTGTTCTGTGACAGAAAAAACTAGAGGACGAGGACGAGAAGGTTGAACGGGGGAACCGTAAAATTCGATGTGAAACCCCTGAACCGTCTCTAGAATCCAAGGATCTGAAGTTATTGACGCCCAGGCCTGGGGAAACAACGCTAACCTTCCCCCCATTTGAACCAGAGAGATGATACGAAATCTTACCATTAAATCCTCTGGAGTTGGACTGGAATCCACCACGTCCTCTGCCTTGGCCTCTGCCTCCTCTGGAGGGGTAAAAGGTACCCTGTCGTCCATCATTCCAGCCGTTATTTCTTTTGTACTGGCCTCTATTGGGGCCTTGCTGGACTTGACGGCCGGAAGAGCGACCCCTGCCTCTGCCGGCCCCGCCAAAAACCTTTTTGGGAAAAAATCTTTTAATAGAAGCCTGAGCTTTGTCCAGAGCAGAAAAGGTTGCCACAAACGTCCCCAACTCCTTCACAAAGGGGTCACCAAACAAAGCACCCTGTGCAATAGGGCCTGCCTCAGAAGACGACAACTCTCCTAGTTTTGGATCAATCTTAAGAAGCAAGGATCGTCGCCGTTCCGCCGAAAGCGCGCAATTGGCATTGCCAAGAAGGCACATTGCCCGTTGCGACCAACCAGCAACGTCATCAACTGACATCGGTAAACCCGACTCCTTAGAACGTTGGGCCACTTCAATTATTTTAGTGAGAGGGCCCACAACATCCAAGAGTTTATCCTGACAGGCTTTCCATGACCTATCTATACCCTTTTATTGGGTCCTTGATATATTTGGCGAAGAAGGTACACAACTTGGGATCAATCTCAGGGGTGCATGCCACTCTAAAGGGAAGGGAAGGGCGTGGGCACTCAGAACGCAGGCGGAGGCGAACATCCTGAGGTAAAGGCTGTCGAAGCTTAGCTGCGACATAATCAGCTGTAGACTGCTCAGGAAACCACTCCGATGACCTAGGTCTTACAATAGTAGATGGGTCAAACATATTAGGAGGCGCAAGATCACCCTCCGTATGACTAGCAGCGCTGGGCTTTGGGCGCCAAGACCTGCTCACATCAGAAAAATCCTCTGAGGAAGCGTCCTCATCCTCATCTACGTATTCGTCCTCCTCATCATCTCCCTCAATGGGGAACCCTTCCTCCGGGTCAAGGTCCTGGGTGGCAAAACCACCAGTCTCTCCGGGTGAGTCGTCCCCCCGGTAGGGTGCGCTTCTAAGCGTGCGCGCACTCTTACGGAACACTTCAGATAATTTATTGAAGCCCTCCAGGTGCCCCGCGTCACGCTTTCTGGCCGTACGTGGTAGAGCACACGGAACACCACTGGGCCCTGCCCCACTGTCCCCAAAAACACCTGTATCATTCTTAAAAACATGGGCTGACAGTCTGTTTACACTGTCCTGCAGAGGTGCCAGAGCTTGAGCTATCGCAGAAGAGAGAAGCCTGTCAACCTCTGCAGGAGGGTGCAAAGGGGTCAGTTGTGGCTGATCATTAGGAGCCACCACCTCGACAGTAGAAGGACCGGACTGCATTTTAGCAGAAAAACTGGTACCCATACACAAACACCCCAACTATATATAAGGGGAAACCCTTCACACAGGTACCACACAGGCTAACACAAGTGAAAACCTGAAACACAAAAGTTCTGACTGAGATTAAACTAAAATTTATAAAATTCCAGTTAGAAAATACTTCTTGCCGTCGAAAACGGCGTCAGTGTGAGGGAAGAGACCAAAAAACGAAAGAAGCGCAGTGCCTCAGCGCGTTTCTACTCAAGCGCGAAGAGCGCTGAGGTGAACAGCTGATCGGCGTCAGAAGCCGACACCAAGATCGCGCACGCGCGAAGAAGAAACGCTCGGGCTGAAAGCCTACCGCGTTAGAAACACAGCCTACAACAAAGGCAAAGTCAATATCTAACAAGCGATATCCAAATAAAGCTGTCTACAATCACAACAAAAACTGCCACGACAAAGATATGAAAAGCGTGACTTATCTTGCTGAGGCAGCAATGGAGAAAGAGGGAGGACTAACAGCTGGGACTCCCTATATGCTAACTGTTGGACTCTGATTGGTTATGTTACCAGGACTACCGCTGCCATGTTGGTTTGGGTAGTCCATGGTGTATTGTTTTTTCTTACTACTAACTTGCTGTCCAATAAAATGGAGAAAGGACTAGCAAAATCCTCGCCTCCGCTTCCTGACATAGAATGCCCGACCCATGCTTCTCACTTTCTGAACCCTCAGACCAAGTGGTGGGAGAAGGAGGAGGAGGATCTCAACAATCTAGTGGGCCTGTATGGTCGCATCATAAATTGCAGCTACTAGGTCCCTTTATCTAATATACACAGTGAGCAATACAAAAGAGACTTCAATTGGTTTCTCTGTTGAACTGGAAACGGCGTCAGTGTGAGGGAAGAGGCCAAAAAACGAAAGAAGCGCAGTGCCTCAGCGCGTTTCTACTCAAGCGCGAAGAGCGCTGAGGAGAACAGCTGATCGGCGTCAGAAGCCGACACCAAGATCGCGCACGCGCGAAGAAGAAACGCTCGGGCTGAAAGCCTACCGCGTTAGAAACACAGCCTACAACAAAGGCAAAGTCAATATCTAACAAGCGATATCCAAATAAAGCTGTCTACAATCACAACAAAAACTGCCACGACAAAGATATGAAAAGCGTGACTTATCTTGCCGAGGCAGCAATGGAGAAAGAGGGAGGACTAACAGCTGGGACTCCCTATATGCTAACTGTTGGACTCTGATTGGTTGTTATGTTACCATGACTACCGCTGCCATGTTGGTTTGGGTAGTCCATGGTGTATTGTTTTTTCTTACTAATAACTTGCTGTCCAATAAAATGGAGAAAGGACTAGCAAAATCCTCGCCTCCGCTTCCTGACATAGAATGCCCGACCCATGCTTCTCACTTTCTGAACCCTCAGACCAAGTGGTGGGAGAAGGAGGAGGAGGATCTCAACAATCTAGTGGGCCTGTATGGTCGCATCATAAATTGCAGCTACTAGGTCCCTTTATCTAATATACACAGTGAGCAATACAAAAGAGACTTCAATTGGTTTCTCTGTTGAACTGGAATCCAATGTACAGAATCCAAAGAACTTTTGATGTGGACGCGCTTGAGGACAGACACCCACTTTGTTTGGTACTGTAACCAGGAGCGCAAGCGAAAGGGCTCCCGTGATTCTGCACTTGGCTCATTTTAAAATCAATCGTATTTAAAATCAATAGTTTTTACTTTGCAAATATTTCGAATTGCACATAATCTGTTCTAATTGCTTGGCACTCACATTGCTCATTCAACGCTTTCCCCGGTCCACCGCTGATTGTTCAGTTTGCGTGGAGGGAATTCAGACCCGCACACCGGAAGTGATTCACAACTTCCGGTAACCTCACGCAGGTCAGCAGACTAGCAGCTGATCTCTCACCCATAAAATTGAGATGCCTGCCGCAACACGCAGCGGACGCGCTTGAGGACAGACACCCACTTCGTTTGGTACTGTAACCAGGAGTGCCTGAAAAAGGGCTCCCGTGATTCTGCACTTAGCTCATTTTAAAATCAATCGTTTTTACTTTGTAAATATTTCGAATTGCACATAATCTGTTCTAATTGCTCAGCACTCACATTGTTCATTCGGCGCTTTCCCCGGTCCTCCACTGATTGTTCAGTTTGCGTGGAGGGAATGCAGATGCGCACACCGCAAGTGATTCACAACTTCTGGTAAACTTACGCAGTTCAGCAGACTAGCAGTTGATCTCTTGCCCATAAAATTGAGATGCCTGTCGCAATGCGCAGCGGACACACGCAGCGTGCGTGCCAAAGGTAAGTCCGTTTGCACCCATCCGTGCCTGAACCGGGCCCAGGTCCATGCCCCCTGGCCCTTTCAAACCAGCCTCACACAGCAAGGCGTTAACCTACACCAGCAAGCAACTAAAAGACTTACTTCACGCCACTAACGACAAACAGACCTGCCCTTGTTTTAACTTGTAGACATTAGTCATGCAGTCCACCACCTGCTGCCCAAACTGCCCATTCACACTAGATGCTACCGACAGGTCATTGCCCACTTGCACTCACCCTGTATCTACAAACCACGAACAAATCCACTCAGCACTCATACATGAACGTTCCCTTCCCAAGCACAAATACGAAATACTGAACCTCTTAGAGGGCTACAAACTAGACCTTCTGTTCATCACAGAAACTTGGGGTGACCCTCACCTCCTGTCCAGATTTCTGCACTGTAACCCCTGACGGATTCTGTGCCTGCAGATTTGACAGAACTATCAAAAAAGGAGGAGGCCTGGCGCTAGTTTACCTAGACAAGTACTCAGTCAGCACATAGTTAATTCCCTTTAAGATCTGTGAAGCATTTACCTTCACGATAATGCTCACTCACTTCCATTCCTTCAGGGGCATCCTTCTGTACCGCCCACTGGGCTCACAAGCTCAATTCCTCTCGGCCATGAGCGATCTATTAGAACCCTTAGCAGGAGAATTCAATTGTATCGTCCTGGGAGACTTCCATTTCCACCTAGAAGCCCACGATGATCAGGACACCTCAGCCTTCATAGCAGAACTAAAGGTGGTAGGCCTCTCCCAATTAGTGACCAGCCCCACACACTCTGCTGGCCACACACTAGACGGGGGCTGTTTTCCAACCACCAGCAAATCTCCCTAGAGAAGCTCCTCCCGCTATCCTGGATGGACCACTCTGCGGTTCTTTTCAACATTCAGACAGAGAGGAACACCCCCCGTCATTCCAGGTAACATCTCCCCAAGCAGTTCACGGCGTGAGGTAGCATTGCCCCACATGTCCTCAAATCACACTTGCTATCTACCCAGCAAGACCTGCTGCAAGATCCTGAACTGGGGGCCATCAACTACACACAATGGCTCCATAACGTATTTAGCACCTTGGTACCACTTTAAAATACTTCCAAAACTAAACTCCCCATCCACCCCTTTGTTCTCTGAGACACTAAGAATCGAGAAACCAGGTGCAAGAATCAAGAAAGACGCAGGCGTCGAGATTACGACCTTGCAGAAAAAACCCGCTACAGGGAGGCAATGACCAAATACAAACTTCTCATAATCACGGAGAAAAGTTATCACTACCTCAAACAAATTGAAACAGCACAAGACTCTGTTAAACAGCTGTTCCATGTAGAGACCAAGTTATCAGGACCAGGGACCAACTCCCCCATAGTCTCCACCCAAACTCTCTGGCCAGCTTTTTCCAAGAAAAGGTTAGAAGTATTTATGCCAACTTTTCAGCTAATACCAAGACCGACAATCTGACTGACGCTCCTAGTGACAATAAACCCCCCTGAAATCAGCTCGATTGATAAGATTACTGCTAATCGCTCGGAATTTAGCCAGGTCTCTCAGGAAGAGATCATGGACCTAATTTTCACTGTCAAAATCCGATCCCCCAATGACCCTTGCCCTCCAGCTACTTTGAAGCTGATTTCCAACATTATAGGCCCCAACCTAGCAAACATTTGCAACTCGATGTTCATGACAGGCACTTGCCCCTGAAACTGGAAAAAGGCAGTCATCAAGCCGTTACTAAAGAAAAACAACCTAACCCCACAGAGACCAAAAACTACAGGCCAATTGCATGTCTACCATTCCCCGCAATTTTTTTTTAAAGGTTATGAACACTCAGCTGGCACATTTTATTGACAAAAATAACTTTATAGATGACACTCAATTTGGCTTCAGAAAGGGCCATGGCATGGCACTGAAACAGCCCTCCTCAAGGCATCCAATGAAATCAGGATGATACTTGATAGTGGGGGTGCCGTGGTCCTGGTGCTGTTGGATCTATCAGCAGCATTCGACACGGTCGACCACGCCACCCTGATCGACTGTGTCTCAGCCATCGGCATCTGATATAGAGCCAAGGCCCTCCTGGCCTCCTTTCTATCCAATCTGACTCAACTAGTGACTCTCAGCGACTTCAATTCCCCACTATTTGCACTCCCCTGTGGTGTGCCGCAAGTATCATCGCTGAGTCCGACCTTGTTTAATATATACCTGTCGGACTTGGCGAGGGTCATCAAATCCCATGGTATGGGCCTAACGTCGTACGCCAACGACAAACAACTTGTGCTAGCGGTACACAATGACAGAGGGGCAGTTGCGGTAAACTTTCAAGGGGGAATGCTAGCCATTAGTGCATGGATGGCAAACAACTGCCTCAAATTAAAGTCAGACCAGGCAGAGGTGATGATCTTTGGTAATCTCTCCCCAAGCTGGTCCCCTACTTGGTGGCCAGCTAAGCTAGGCTCACCTCCATCTCCCGTCAGAAATGTGGGTGTCCTGTTTGACTACAAGCTGTCATTCATACACCGTGCCAACACAGTTGTCTCTTCATCTTTCCATGTCATCAGGATGGTAAATAAACTTTTACCTTGTCTCCTAGTCAGCGCCGGCAGGACTCTTATTAGCACACTGGTTATGTCAAATATTGACTATTGTAATGGTCTCCTTATCAATGCCCAGGAAAGAGTCCTAAATAAGTTACAACTGGTGTAGGACGTCACCTTTCTTAGACTCGGATCAGCATGGCTGTCCGAAGGCTGACCGCTACAGTGGAGCTCCACGCCTCCACGTAGCACCTGTGCACCTGACTCCCTCGCTCCTCCTCCCCCCTGCATGAGGCTGATGGCGGCGGCTGCTGCTATTCGGAGCGTTTCTGGCGTACTAGAGCAGCTGAAGCGGCAATGTCGAAATGAAAACTCCGCCAAGATTTCGGTTTTCCTGGACTGGAATAGCTGGCACCCGGCGCTTCGTCCTTTTGATTCTGTTTGTTTGGAGCGGCAGTACTGTGAACTCTCCAGCTGCGTTCTCTCGGTCCTCGGACCCGTTGGCAGCAGTGACTTTGAAAACGCGGCTGCCGGTAACTTCAAGCTTCTTGTTGCCGCTGGACGGAGGCTCTTCTTCATTTCTCTTTGGCCGCACAGCTCTTCGACTCACGTTCGGCGGAATTGGAGACTGGAGGCTAAAGGTTAAAGACTAAAGGCTGTGGAAGGCTGTGGCGGGTCTGGAAAAAAATAAGCAGTTTCACTGATCTACAAGTGGCGAAAGCAAAGCTTTGAACGTGGTGAGCAAAAAAAAAAAAAAAAGAACAAAACTCATTTCACTCGTTTTTCACTGATGCTGTTGGGGAAATCCCTCTACTACCCTATATATTCGCAAAGTCTGTTATATAGAGCTTAAAAACGGTATCTCTATAAGATCAGCCGATTATCAGACTACATTACCCATAATCCATCTGCTGCATTCTTTAATTAAGGATTTAGGATGGGCAAACTCGTAAATGCACGTGTTAAGGCGAAAGCACGTCGTCAACAGGCTAAAGAGGCGAAAGAGGTTGCCGCTACGGCTAATGATCAAGATAATGCCAAAGTTGAATCCCCCCTTTAGAGCTCTGAGGATGAAGGGGTGGTACCAGCAGACTCCTCTGCCCCGACTAGCCACAGTGGCATTTTGGTAGTCATTGAGTCAGACGACCCAACCAAAAAGCATACTGGTCTGGAAGATTGTCAAGCAGGACAAAAGGTAGCACCACAGATTCAGAAACCATTTCCTTTATTTGAGAAAAAGACTGTCCTGAACTCTATAATACAGTTATGGGCGCTCCACTACTACTGCCTACACCCGCCGGATTATTGGGCTCCTCGGGCATTGACGGTCACCTAGAAACCGCAAACTCTGCAGGTCTGCTAAGTGATACAAAAGAG
Organism: Lissotriton vulgaris; assembly: GCF_964263255.1. Taxonomy (NCBI): domain Eukaryota; kingdom Metazoa; phylum Chordata; class Amphibia; order Caudata; family Salamandridae; genus Lissotriton; species Lissotriton vulgaris. The sequence continues at coordinate 1,261,480,291 of NC_141696.1, read as the reverse complement.
TCTATATTGCAGATTCCAGTCTCACTCCTAAGGTAATCTCCGTCTCCACGCCCATGCCCAAAAGCTCATCAGGACCTGGCCCACAAGGGGATGAGCAGGTTACTCTTTTGAGTAAGACTCAGACCTTGGGTCATAATGATAACATCACTAACACCGCTAAAACTGTTAATACCGTTAACTCTGTGTATGGTACCCCACTTAGCCCAATTTTCAATCTGGATACAAAGTTTACTGCTGGGGAGCAGACGACAGTTAAGGACATGTTAAATTTGATTCTTGATGAGATCCGTGAAATGAAACCGTTTCAGAGGGAAGAGTTAGGTGCAATCCATCAACGTCTGGATTAGATTGAAGACCTTGTTTCATCTTTCCCTGTGCGCCTTCAAGAGGCAGAGACTAGGATTTCCTCCTTGGAGGACAATATGACAGGCGTTAAAAAGGACGTCTTGGCTAGTTCTAAGGCATCTAAACCGTTGGAGATGAAGCTAGACGATTTAGAGAACTACAATCGGAGATCTAATCTTAGAATTGTGGGGGCCCGGAAGGGATCGAGGGATCCAACATGGTTCAGTGGGTGACGTCCTTTTTAAAACAGAAAGTGGTCCCAGAGGTAAAAGGAGATTTAACGATTACTCGGGCTCACAGGGTCCCAGCACAACCGTTTCCGAACTCTACACTCCCCCGCACTATTCTTCTAAACTTTTCGGATGTCCGGATTAAGGAGTCAATTCTATCCAGGGCTTTTGGGAAGAGACAGTTTTCTATTAACGATACCACTAAATGTCAGATATTTTCGGACATGTCTGCGGCTGCAGCCCGCAGGAGAAAGGAATTTGTTAAAATTTTGCACCTCTTTAAAGCCAAGGGCGCCCAACCCTCAATAGCGCAACAGTCTAAACTAAAAGTCTTGGTTAGAGGAAAGTTCCGTAGTCTGTCCGATGTGGAGGAAGCACATGATTTGTTAAAAAACATTTCTAATGATTATAGGCGCTAACATTTTTTTTTAATAATTTTTTTTTTCTTTTCCTCTAATCAACCATTTTTGAAATATGTTCTTAAGTATATTGTCCGCAGGGATAGGGTGGTAGGAGTGAGGGGCAGGACACAAGGGGTCTAAGGGGTGTAACACCACACATCCCATGGTAAGGGTTAAGGGGCTGTGGCTTGCGTGGGGTAAGGGAATAGAAATAGGGCCACAGGATGGGGTTGAGGGGGGGGTTAAGCGGCATCTTTTGGGGAGGAGGTGGGAGGTGGGGTGGTGGTATGGTGCACAAAAAATAAAGTCTTGGATGTTTTCATTTATTAATATGTGGAATGTTAAGAATGCTGGGAATTTTGAACCGATGCATTGGAAGTTAGATGTTGTTTATAAAAAAGTTTAGAAAATTGTTCAGAGGGGGGACCCCTAAGGGCTATGATATGTTTTGCTTGCGGCCCTATGTGGTGATTGTTCTTCTAGTACGGGTCTGAAAATTATCTCTTTCAATGTAAATGGATTAAATAATAGGAAAAAAATGCGTGCAATAGAATTATGGGCCAAATCTGAACAACCAGATGTCAAAAATTAATTTGGGTCATTATTCTAATGACCCGAATTCATATAGACCTATCATTCATATAGACCTATAATCCGTGTTATTGAACACAGATTATAAAATTATTACAAAATTATTATCTATTTGTTTCAATTCTTTTTCCTCAGATTTGATTCATACAGACCAAAACGGCTTTATTGCCGGCCGACAACCATTATCCAACACTCACTTTTTAATTGAGGTTTTAGATTATTTTGAAACACGACGGGTTCCTGCGCTAATCTTACTGTTCGATGCTGAAAAAGCTTTTCATTTGGTGGTTTGGGAAACACTTTTTATTATTTTAGATCACTCTGGGATTCCAGTGGCTATTATAAATCTGTTTCAGAACCTTAATTCAAGGGGCCAAGCCAACATTATTATTAAAGCAGAGTCTGTGGGCTTAGTGCCAGTTAAACGCGGTACTAGGCAAGGATGTCCGCTCTCCCCCGTTTTATTTGCATTTTTTATTGAACCTCTAGCAACTGCAATTAGGAAGTCTGCTTATATACTCCCCCCTATTACTTTGATGCCCAAAATTAAATTATACGCAGACGATATAATTTTGTTAATTAAACCTGGAATGCAAAAAGCCAAACCCATGCTTTGCAAATATTTGAAGAGTTCGAGGCGCTTGGCGGATATCGGATCAACAAAAAGAAAACCGAAATTCTGGTTTGTGGTGGTCTCGATCCTGAACTTCATCCTGATTTAAGACCCTGCATTAATAATAAACTGAAAAGATATTTAGGGGTTCTTTTCTCCTCTTCTTTCTCAGATCTTTATAGACTAAATTTTGTGCCCCTTCTCCAGAAAGTACGTTCAATGCTGGAAAGATGGAACCCTCTCCCATTATCTATTTTAGGTCGGGTAGCACTCATTAAAATGTCGGTTCTCCCTTTATTTAATTTTTTGTTCTCAACCATCTCTTGTTTTTACCTGGATTGTTTTTCGCTAAAACAGAATCTTTGTTTTCATCTTTTATTTGGGCCAAAAAGACTCCACGAGTAGCCTTAAATACTTAATATGAGGATAAGGAGCAAGGAGGGCTTGCTCTCCCAAATCTGAAAGATTATTACAATGTGTATTTAGCTCAATTCCTAGCTAGATTTAAAGACCGTAACCAGAAACTTTTTATTAACTTTTTTTCTTATTTAATTTGTCGAGAGACCAAGATTCCCTCTCCTCTTCAAATATTTAAATCACCCAAACTGGTCCGTTACAAGGTCTTACATTGGTTCTTTAAGAGGCGCGCAGCGATGCTTAAAAGATATTCCCTCCCCTTTCTCAATCTAGCTTCTTCTTTAAACAGTGCATTCTCTTTTTTAGGGATTGACATTAGTCTTGAAATAGTAGAAAATTGGCATAGGACAGGGTTTACAATGTTAAACAACTTTATGAAAGATGGGGCTTGGATTACCCTTTCTGATATGGCTCCTCGGGTTCAAGGAAACTTTTTACTGTTGGGCTCGTATAAACTGATTTACAGTGTACAGTGTCAATTGGATCCTACACTTCTTTCTCCTGCTACCCAGTTATTTAGTGAACTGTTTATGTCTATACAGGAGAAGAAACCAGGGGAGTGGAAACGCTGTCTAACTTTGAACAGGGCCCCGGATCTATGTCTTAAAGCAATTCACAATTGGTAAGGGCAGGAAAATCTAGCGTTAACTTCTACTGTGTGGCAGAAAATTAATAGACTGAACTTTTCTGTATTAAGAGGCTCTAATTGGCGCAGAATGTTGTTTTTCAGCAAATGGCTCCTTTATTATACTCCGGCGATTGTATCTAAAATGTATTCCAATAGCTCATCTAACTGCTTCAGGTGCCTGCTTTATATTTCTGCCAATTGGTCTCATATTATAGCGCTCTGTCCCAAAATAGCTTCCTTTTGGGAGGATATCTTTGCATTTTTTCAAAATCAACAGAAAATTATGATTTCTCAAAATATTAAGTTGATTTTGATTCGAAGCTGATGTTAACTGGGCAATTAGTCAAACTATTGTATATAGCTATGGCTGTGGCTAGCTCGCTATTACTTCTGAACTGGCGCCCACAATATTGCCCTACTGTACAAGAATGGTGCTATAAAATGGAAAGAGTTAGAAAATGTGAACAAAGTTATGCTCAAAGAATTGGGGCGGTTCGGAAATTTGAGAAAATCTGGGAATCGTATTTTGATTAACGAATATTGGGAATGTATTGGGACTGTACTATTATTTATATTACTTTTTTTTTTTTGTCTGGTTCCGGACGTACTTTGGATATGTTACTATATTTTCTTGGTTGTGGTTCATCCAAGACTTGAATGGAAAAAAAAATGAAAAAAAATAAAAATAAGTTACAACTGGTGCAGAACACAGCCGCCAGAATTCTGTCAGCCACCCCCAAGTTTAAACCAATATCCAAGGTGGTGCGACAGCTCCACTGGCTACCCATGAGGGGTAGACCCAAGTTCAAGGCTCTATGCATTGCATACAAGACAATCCATAACATGGACTGGAGTTTCTGAAGAAAATTCTCTGTGCCTACATGCCCAGCAGACCCTTGCACTCATCCGCAGCAAACCTGCTAATTGTCCCCCAAACTAAGAAAGCCTCTTGGGGTGACAGAAGATTCACTGTCGCCACTACCAGACTATGTAACATGCTTCCCCTCCACATAAAGACCAGTCCCACCCTACTTACCTTCCGGAAACATTTAAAGACCTGACTCTTCAACCAATAAACCACCCGCTCCTGGCTTTCCCCATCTGCCTTAGTCCGCGGTGCCGAGACACCTAAGGGTATTTGTGCGCTTTACAAGTAGCTTAAATTAATAAATGCACTGATACTTGGGTATCTTTAACCCCTTCACTGCAGCGGCTATTCCGCCGCAGTGCTAAGGGGGGAGGGCGGCAGAGCGGCGGGCGCATGCTGGTGACGGAACCGCTCCGTCACCAGCGTCGGTTGCGCTGTGCTCATGACGGAGCGGTTCCGTCACGGCCCCGCCCGCTCAATAGAACGCGCCGCACAGGCACGAAATCAGCGCAGGCGTGGTGGCAGGGCCATGACAGAACCGCTCCGTCATCAGCACAGCGCCACCGCAGCTGATGACGGAGCGGTTCCGTCATCAGCATGGGAGGGGTTAAAAGCAGACGAGTTGTTGTATTCTGAACCACCTGCAGTTCTCTTAAGACCTATTACAGGTATCCTTACAAAAGGGAATTTCCATAGTCCAGGTGTGAAAGAACCAATCTCTGAACCACAACTCTCCAGGTTGGAGGAGGTCGGAAGTCAAATATCTTTCTTTGCATTCTCAAAGTGCAGTAACAGCTAGCCCCTAGTTTCCTCACTTGGGTCTCAGAAGTCAGTTTATCTTCCAGTCAGGTACCAAGGTTCTTGATCATGGCTTTCAGTTAATGATGGATGCCTAAAGATTCAGGCAGCATAAAGTGGACCAGCAAGTAATATTATTGCTGACCACCATCACTTCTATTTTGTCTGCATTCACTTTCAGACTGTAGGATCCCATCCAGTCTGCTAATTCCGTCAAGCATGGCTTAAGCTTGTCTGTTTTAAAGTGGTTATCAGGAGTTAAGTAAATGATGACGTGTCATCTGCATATGATACTATTGAAAGACTGGAGCCTGGAACAATCTGAACCAAGGGACCTGCATGTAGATTAAAAAGAGCGGGACTTGGTGTGTATCCCTGGGGCATTCCACACTTCAAGGAAAACGTCCCCGAATAGAAAGGTTGGTCATACACCCGGAAGGTTCTGTCCTCCAAAAATAAGGTTAGCCAAATCAGCGCTTGGCATGTAATTCCTGACCTTTGTAATACCTGCAGTAACACTGCATGAGAGACTGTGTCAAAGGCAGCACTTAGATCCAGCAAAATAACTGCGGCAGTCCCTCCATGATCCAGACTCATTTAAGCTTCCTCCACCACTGCTAGCAAATAAGGCTTAATACTATGACCAGACCGAAACCTGGCTTCTGTAGGAGGAAGCATACTTGTTTGTTCTAGATACACTGAAAGGTGCTGGTTAATATATATCTCCAGTAACCTTGGTAGGCGCAGGGAAGGGAGTGTAATGGTTGCAGGGTTAAGGGATTAGCAGGGCTTGGCTTGGGAGCTCTGGTTTTACTATAGGGAAGGTGCCCAGGGTGTTAGAAAGGGTAGAGGAACTGTAGTGGCATGGTTAGCCATGGAGAAGGGTTTATTGAGGGACTTATTTAAAGGTAGAGAAAAGGTTTTTTCTTGGGGAGATGTGTGCATGAGTTCCAAAAACAGCAAGTGCGAGGCTAATGACCTGACTGGGTTCTTCAATGGGTGGTGAAATTCCTATTTTTGTTGAGGATACTGGATAACATCTGATATTCTGCACCACAACAGTCACATATCTGGATGATATTGACCACATTGTCATTGCAGTGCTACCATTTAACTTGTCTGCAGTACTGCACTGCCATTGCTTAGAATCTTCTATACTTTGATCCTTTGTGATTGTTCAACATTAAAGTAGGAGGTTCTTTGTCAGTATGAGAACATGTCGGACTCCTTTCGGGTGGGGTACAGGGCAGATGGGTGCACCTCGTCCCCAACCAGGGATGTTGAGGTTGTTTGCTGTTTGTCATTGGTGTCTTGAGGTCCATCCTGAGGCACTATGGCTGTGCCAACTGGGCCTAGTACTTCCACTCAGCACTTTACTTTCACGATAGTGAGGTCGAGGTGCCAAAAGCTTCTCACAGTAGAATTGTGTGGGCAGGAGCTCACAACTTAACATTCCAACAGACACATCGACGTATTGTCAGGCCCAATGCGTATTTTTAGTTTAGAAGTAAGTACCTTAATCTTACAGTAAAATTAAATATTACACACTACAAAGAGGCTTCAGTAACTCTCCCCTACCCCGGGAAGGTTCCAACATCTATGATAACTTAGTCAAAGTTATGGATGTAGACACTGATGAGGTACAGATGCAGATCACCATCCATGACTCCAGGGACGAGTTCTGTAATCTTTATTCCCAAAGTCTTCATACTGATCAAGGGTAGTGCTCTAGTATCAGGATTCACCTCGGCGTAGATTGGGCACAGCCTCTCAATTTGTGTTAGTTCAGCCCTGTATTAGCCTTAGTGGTGTTCATTGGTGTTGGATGGTGCGATCAGCAACTTAATACCCTCGGGCTCAGTGCTGGTGCAGGGGGAATGTGGATCGCTGTATCATTCCTATCGGGCCCACAGCTGTTGAACAGTGCTTTTGGCCTGCTCAGTGGGGACCTGTCTCCTGCAGTTCGACCTCTGGCTTGTGCAGGTGGGCGCTCAACTTTGCGACAGTTGCAACCTCAGGGCTGATGCAGGGGGACCCTGCTCTGCAACAGTTGCAACATCTGAGCCATTGTAGGTGGATGCTAATCGGTAGCAGGTTGAGCCTCTGGATCATTTGGGTGCTCATCTTTGGCAGTTGCAGCCTCTGGGTGACTGTACATGGGTGCTTGTCTTCTGCAGTTGCGGGTCCTGGCAAGTATAACCAGCTCCTAACTGGTGATCCGCTGACACAGGCAGCAGCAGCACCAGATATTTGGAACCTGCAGAAATAACAGATAGCACAGTGACGTTATGATGGTTACCTTGTTCACACAGCACACTGCAGGAACTGCACAGGGAGACTGGGAAATCTCTTACAATTCGGATTGACACTAGCTTAATTCTCTATTGGTAGTTGGTTACTGCTGGGTGTTCCACTTGTCAATAACATGCTGGAACTCTACCCATGGCAGTCTCTCATCCTGCAGGGCCAGGTACTCTCATTCCCTCTCTTAACAGACAGGCTTCTAGGGAGACCCACAGCTCTCGAGCAAGTTACAGACTTGTTATGATAGCCACTCACCTCTGTGAGACTGTTTGTCCTACAGACACCATACTTGATAAGACAGAAATCCTTTGAATCATATGTAGAGGACTCCCAACCTTCATCAGGCACTCCTTTACACTGGAACAAGGTGTGGTGGTTTAGATCCCCTTTGGGGGTGGGATATTTTGGGTCCCAGACCATCTGTCTAAAGTCTCAGAACCGGTTTGAGTTAGTTCTCTATCAAGTGTACATTTTTGGATGCTTCTTAGAATCTTTGTATAAGTTGATGGCACTCAGACAGGTTACTACCCCAAAAATAAGTATCCAAAACAATGGGTACAATGAAAATTGAGATCTTATTGAGACTTCTAGCTGCAGGTTACTTACCTTAGAATGATCCTCAGGCATCAGACTGGATCTGGAAATTTTTCGTGAGCAGTACTTCTGCACTCCAGTATGTGGCGTAGATCAGCTCTGTGTGGGGTGACCGCACCGGTAGTGACATCAGCGATGACTATATAGGCACCACCCTAGGGCGCTGACATTAGTTCCTTTCTTTCAGCTCCAGTCAGTGCAGATCCGGAGAGAGCTACACCTTAGTCAATTTATGACTAACGTTTTGTCAAGTCTTTTTGAGTTTTTTCCTCATGGTGATCAGAATGCGTGTCGTCCAATCCCAACTTCGACTCCAGCCTTTTAAGCCAGAGCCTGAGCCCTATTCATATGAGCTAGAACTCGCGAAGGAATAGGAGGAGGTCACTGGATCCAGAAGAATATCAGCAATATGACACTAACATGGACTGGTGGGAGGATTTGGCTGACGTTCGGGGACTCAGTACCTCTCCAGATACTGTCCCCCTATTGTTGCTATGGAGAAGGGAGTGACATTTGCAATAGTGGTGTGAAGGGCGGCTGAGTTCTTGGGCCTCAGCTTGCCTCTGTGGTAGTCATAACAAACGTCTTGACAGAAGTGCTTCAACTGGGAGTGTCTCATTCTGAACTGCTTGTCCCATTTAATGAAACTCTTAATGATGTCCTGTTTAGGACTCAGTCCAAGCCCAACACCTCCTGTGAACAGGACTATTGCCCTCCGCCATAGCCAAAGCAACTAATGTTAGCTTCTGAGAGTGACACCTATGTAGGCCCACACATCCTTTCCAGAGGTAAACGGCGTCAATGCAGACCCACAATATGTCACCTGTGAAAGGCCTGCCCATATGCCATGCTCCGGGGCATCTGTGCATTCCTTTGAAAAGTCAGGGGCTTTAAGCACAGTGGCTGTGCAAATGGACTATTTGTGGGAGTCAAAGGCTCTGGCAAGCCTCTGTCCAGAGCACCTTTCTTGGCTGCTGCTTGGAAGTAAGCTCATTAAAGGCGGCAACAATGGTGCCATACCCCTTGACAAACCTCCTGTAATATCCTTTGAGGTCCAGGAAGGTACTCGACTCAGTGTGAGTTTTTGAAGCACATGTGAAACACTGTTCCTGGAGAGGCTGCACCCATCAGGTGTCTTAAGTACACCACAGACCTCTGCCTTATCTTGCGCTTACATAGCCTTGGCAGTCAGGCCTGTGCTCTGCAGTGCCTGAAGCACTTCCTGCAGGTAAAAAGGGTGGTCCTTCCAGCTGCTAATTAAGACAGCTATATCGCCCAGGTAAGCAGCACTGAAGGCCTCCATACCAGCCAAAACCTGGATCACAAGCCTCTGGAAGTTGGCAGGGGCATTGTTCAGCCCAAAGGGCATCACTTTGAACTGAAAGTGGTCATGTGGAATGGAAAAGGAGGATCTCTCTTTAACCCCTTCAGTTAGTGCAGTCTGCCAGTACCCTGGAGTTAAGTCAAAGGTACTCTGGAACTTGGCAGTCCCAAACCAATTATTGAGCTTATCAGCTCAGGGGATGGAGTGAGTATCAGTCATGGTGACTGAGTTGAGCCCTCTGTAATCCACACACAACCGGAGTTATGGAGCGGCGCTATGTAAGGCAGCTTTTAGTACCAGCACCAATCGGCTGGACTAGGGTCTACTGGAGTGCTCAATTACCCTGAACTCCAACATCTTAGAGACTTCCGCCTCGATGCTGGCCCTCAATTTATCAGACCGCTTTTAAATTATGTTTCTGAAAGGTGGGGCTGCCTCCAACATGATTGTCATGGGTACAAAGAAGGCCGGGGGTGAGAGAAAACGGAGAGGCAAACTGCCCCATCAATTGGCAACAGTTCCTCTGCTGTTCTGGGATCGGGTAGGGGAGAAGTTGACACCCTCCGCTTATACATCTTTCTCTTTGATGACAGGAGGTAAAGGAGAGATTCAATCTCCTCCCTATCATCTGTCACCAACATAATGGTGACCTCAGGCTTCTCAGTGTGGCTTGAGATGGTTGATATGGTGGACTCTTAAGGGGTACCTGGGGGGTTTTAAGTCCACCACGTAGGTGACTCCCTTTCTCCCTCAACTATCTCATAAGGCCCACTCTAACAGTATTGGAGGGCCCAGGGCTCCACTGGCTCCATCACCTACACTTTCTGCCCAGATTGAAAGTTCACAGGGAGGGTAGTCATCTGGTCTTACCACTGCTTCATTGCCTCCTGGTTCTCAAAAGCCTTATTTCAAAGCGTGGCCATCTGGTTCTAGAGGGCTAGCATAGCTAACCAAATCCTGGGAGGCTTCTTTGGAGCTTGTCCCCGCCCTTCCTTAACCAGACTGAGCGGTTCCCTAACAGGGGGACCATACAGATGTTCAAAGGGGCTAAATCCAACCCCTTTCTGTGGTTCCTCCCTGTAGCCACAGAGCAGGTATGGTAAGTGGACAATCCGCTTCTGCCTCATGGGCTCAAGAAGGCCTATAATAATGTCCTTCAAGGTCTTGTTGAATCTCTCAACAAGCCCATTTGTTTGTGGGTGATGGGAGGTAGAAAACTTGTAAGTAACTCCACACTCCTTCCACATTGACTGCATGTTTGCAGACACAAAGTTGGTGGCCCTGTCAGACACCACTTCCTTGGGGAAACACACTGGTGAAAATCCCCATCAGGGCCCTAACCACTGCTGGTGCAGTAGCAGTTCTCAAAAGCATGGCCTCTGGGTACCTAGTGGCATGGTTCACCAAGACAAGGATAAAGCTGTTGCCTGAGGCTGTCTTCAGGTCTAAGGGCTTCACAATATGATGCCCGCCCTTTGAAAGGGGTGCCAATGACAGGTACGAGATTCAGGAAAGCTTTCTGCTTTTTCCCTTTATTCCCACTGGTCTGGTAGGTTAAGCAAGTCCAACAGAATGCATCTGAGGAAACCTTTATCTGGAACCAGTAAAAGTGGGACTAGCCTCTCAAGGTTCTTGTCCTGCCAGAGGAATTTTGCGCACTAGCCCCTATACGAAGGCCCTTGAGTATTGGGGCACTACCAATGCTCATGTTGCCCCCAGGTGCCTTAGGCCTACTATACAAAATGTTGTTCTTCCAATAGATGCAGTGATCTCCAGGGATATCACCAGCTTCCTGGACTTGAGGTTGCTGCCTCATTCCCTCCAGGGTTGGGTAGTCCCTCTGTGCTTTACAAAACTGCTCCCTGTGGGTCCACCTTCTGCTTGCATTCCAGCAAGCTCAAGCAGGTCACCAAGTGAGACAATGTCCCCCCCCCCCTCCAGTAGGCTCCAAGGTGCCTCATCCACCCCCCACTGATGGACATTCAGGGGCTGGTTTCCCACAGTCCTTGCTCTTCCTCTCTTGGCAGCTGTCTGGGCCATTTTCCAGGCGCAGCTCTGTCGGACAGATATTGAACATGGGATCCCTCAAAATCAAGTTGCGTAGCCCATTTAAATTATCTACCTTGCTGTCCCTCGCCCAGCCCTTCAGTGCCTTGCTGAAATAATAGTCTAAGAAGTCCTCCCAAGACTAGTTTGGGAGTTTCTGGCTGTCCCTGAATCTGTCTGTAGTGGTCAGCCCAACATTGCTAAGGAAATGAATTTCAAGGCAGTTTACTTGGTTTGGTATTCTACCTCAAGTGTCAAGGGTGTGCCCCTCCCCACTGTGGGCTTGTCCCTTCAAAAGCTACCCTACCACCCCCAGTATTCCGCAGAGACCTTGTAAAGAATCAGAGCTACCTCATAAGCTGAGAACATTTTATCTATTTCACTCCACCACATAACTGGGCACCAGATCCTTGGGTATGAGGACACTGCTGATATGCTGCCACCATCATTTTCTGGTCCTGAAGGTTGTCTTGCCTCTATCCCCAGCCCCTCATGTTTTTCTCATGCTCCGACAGTAGTCTCTTTTCAGGTAAGGCCCTCTCAGTCTTCTCTTTCTCCAACTTTAGTTAGGCCAGCTCCTGCTCCCTTTCCTCCAACTCCACTTGTGACAGGCACCTGGAAGACACACTGCTCTTGCCCGCTCCTAGGCATGGTGATTCTCCTCCTCGGGGAAGAGGGGTCCTTCCTGCAGCTCAGGGTTCTTCTCTGTGTCCTGGTCCTCATCCTTATTCAGACCCAGGTCCCCCTCAGGATCATCCTCCGCTGCTAATGTTTGCAGCCTCTTGACTTCCTCATAGGCTTGGAGGGCTATTTGTAGATTCACTTTGGAAGCTTTCCTGCCCACGTTCAGCCTTCTCTCCTTGCAGATCCTTTGCATCTCCTCCCTAGTGAGGTTGTCCATATCCATCAGCTCTCTCTCTCCATGGTAAAAGAGGAAAGTAGTGTTACTTGAATTTAGAAAAATATAAGAGATAATAAAGACTAAGGAGTATTTAAAAAGGCTTGAGTTGGTATCCAATTATTTACCTGGGATTTTGTGTTGCACAAATCCATGTATGGTACAGCACAAATACAAGTCCTGATATACAAGCTGTACAGCTATGTTAGAAATGTGGTTGTCTGTTGAGTAGGGTGTGAGTCCTAGCCAAGTAACTGCCACAATCCCTTGCAGGGCGCACCACAAAAGGCACTAATTTAACCTGTGCCTAACCCTGGGTAACTTGGCACAAAAAGCAGTCAGGCTTAACTTAGAAACAATGTGTAAAGTATGTATGCAGCAAACAAACAGCAACAAAGTAAAAACACAACACATAGGGCCTACCTTAGTGGTGACTTATATGTAAGAAAAGGGGAGTTTAAGGCTTGACGAGGGGGTTTAAATGCAAATTCGACTTGCCAGTGGAACACTGCATTCAGGCTGCAATGGCAAGTCTGGGACATGTTTTGGAGGGCTACTTAAGTGGGTGGCACAGTACGTGCTGCTGGCCCACTGGTGCTTCACAAACAAATGATGAATGGAATGCTGAACAAATTAAACATTCACCCTCAGTCAAGAGATCTAGGTTAAATCCATAATTCTTTTGCTCACCATGCCAACTCAGGTTGGACTCATTTATGTGCAAATCAGTCTTGACCTTTCTCTTCATGGGAACAGTCCAGCCCGAACTGCAAAGCCAGGAAAACCCCCATGGACTGGAAACAAGCATCCTGGGACTGGTTTCAGGGTATAACACCTCATCAGCCAGGCTAGGTTGAGCCAGTAGCACAGCGAGCAAGGGACCCACGCCTGGCCATACCCATCCCACTTAGGTCAAAAAATGTACGCAGGCCCACTGGCAGAATTTAATTTATATGCCCTGGGTACATGGTATACCACTCTATAAGGGACATGTACGTAAATTTAATTTGCCAATTGGGTATAAACCATATTTAGGATAGTGAACACAAGTACTTTTGCACTGGTTAGCAGGTGTAAAATGCAGAGTCCTATGATCAACAAATGCAAAAATCCTGCAGAAACTAGATTTAAGTAGGCAAAAAGTTTGGGGAAAGACCACCATAAGGCTGACGTGTAACACGCCTGGCCACCAAACGATGTTAGCAAGGCATTGAATAAAATGGCATGGGAGACGATATATTGAAGGCTGCTGATGGGTCGAGTAGCATCAAGGAAGCGCTCTTCCCTTGATCCAGTATCAATTTAATATGATTAGATATTTCAAGCAAGGCTGTCTCCTTGCTTTGTCGAAGAAGGAAGCCTGGGTGGTTGTGGCCCAACAGCCTGTGGTGTTTCAGGGAATCAGAAAGTTGGATACTAACCAGCTTCTCAAGCATTTGGCTTGCAGCTGGAAGGAGTAAAATTTGTCTGAAGTTGTATAGCTGACTGGCGTCAGCGCAGGATTTTTGTTGTTGATTTTTTTTTTATAATAAAGGCACAAACCTAGTCTTCTTCCAACTAAGTGGTCTGATATCCGAAGATGATGAGGTGGTAAAAACCTTGTTAAGGACTGGAATAATAACTTTTACTGCCATCATCACAACTGAAGAAGGGCATGGATCAATTAGAAAACCTGATTTACAGTTCAGGCTGGCTCCTTCCGACACCGAAATTGAGATGAAATCAAACTGGGAGCGCACACGCCACTCAGAAGCATCTCTAGTCGGAAGCACTCTCTCTGAGGAGCCAACAGCACTTCCTACACATTGGATAAAGGTTTGATTTTATCTTCAAAGCAGTCTGCAAGTTTATTGCAGAGATCATGGACAGGGATAATTCCCCTCATGCATGGTTTCGGTAACAAGACCTTTATTTGTTCTTTGAAAAATAGCTCAAGGGTCAAGAAGCTGAGCTAAGTTTGTATTCAATGTAGGCCTGGATAGCTTTTGTCGCACCTTGATTCCTTTTTAAGGCAGCTTTGTAGTTTGCCTTGCTAGCCGCAGTGTAGCCTCTGAGACCCTCTCTTTCAAGTTTCTATATGGCCTTTCCATTGCTAAGGCCAGAGCCACTTGAATTATGCAGCAAGGGAGAATCAAATTATGTAGCAGGCTTTACGAAATTATGTGGCAAGAAAATGTGAATTTTCTGTTAAAATCTCCGAATAGTACAGTAGATGATGGCTTATGTGGCAAATGCAACAAATCCATAATTATGTGAAAATCGCAACAGAATCGCATACTTCCCTGAGTAAGGCCTGAGGAAACTAGGGGCAGAAGGACTTCATTAGTGTCCTGCAGGACTCCATGGGGAAAGGGAATCTGTGACTGACTGAAGCCTAATTGTTTCTGCTGCCACATTAGCTCACTAGCTGCTGATGTCACAGTCTTTTCCAGGTGCCCTGCAAGTTAATCAGGCTTGACTTGATTTCAAGGCCTAAAGCGCAAGCTGAGTGGAGGGGGTTATTGTGGGGCTACTAAGGGAAGGACTTCTGCTGGGATTTGATTCCTGATTACTAGTAAAAAGTGGCAAAGAAATGGTCCGGTCAGGTCAGATCAGGAGACAAAATGGCACTTTCGCCACACTCTCCGCAAACATCACTTGTGGACCAAAGGGCCCCTGTCAGGGCTGAACTGGGAACCACAACTGGCCCTGGCAAAGTGCTCGGTCGCCCCCCCCCCCCTCCCCACTGGGGTGGGTGGAGGTGCTGCCGAGCTCTTTGCTGGGGGCGGTTTTCGGCCGATTTTGGTACAGGGCCGATTTTGCAGCTGTGCTGCAAAAACAGCCCTGTAACAAAAACTGCCCCCACCCGTGCGGCACACCGGGGGATTGCCTGGTGCCCGCTATGGCCAGTCCGGCCCTGGCCCCTGTGCTGAAATAATTAGGCCTGGGCGGTGAACTCTGCTCCGTTTGCAGAGTTTTCTGCACTACATGCTCCACGTAGTGCAGCAAACTCCGCTTTGCGTAGTGCAGCAGAGTTTTATCCCTGCTAGCTAGCGCGAGCTGGCACTCGGGAAGAATTTCTACCAGAACGGCAGGAAGATCAGCGCGAACGGCAATTCAAACTGCACTCCTCCACTTGCGGAACTTCACACATTTTTTTTTGTCACTTCTCAGAGTTGCCCGTTGCGAAAGTCCATGAACTACGCCCAGGCCTGAAAATAATGCCCCCAAGGGGTATCGCTCACAAAGCAAACAATTTCTCAAACACAGTAAAGTTTCCGAAAATTAAAATGCAAGTTCAACCCTCCAACTACATTGAGCATTACACAGTGCAGACAGTCTACAAAAAAATCAAATATTTCAAATAACAAATAGATTTGCATTGAAAAATTCCTCCCGTAAAAATCAGCATAGAAACTTCAGAGGACAGTTTTTCCTTATTTCTCTGTTTATTTGTTTTCTTTTCTTTTCTTCCAGGTGTATTCCCATTCCAATGTGCTATGCATCTCTTTGCCCCTTTTTTGTTTTAGCACAACACGCGGAATTGGTAATCCACTGACTTCAGCAGTGAATACTCTCTTTCAAGCAACTTTAATTACGTGTACTGAATCTTGGAGGGACCATGTAACTTAATTCTTTAAGATTTACGCACCTCACTAAATTTCTCTTGACCATACTCGATAAATAATTTGAATGATTCGCAATATATCGTTTGTACTTTCCTGCTGCATGAGATTAACCAGTTCAGTTCGAAGAACTGATGGTTGCTCTTTAGTTGTTCTGTCCTGATGATGACTAGATAACTGAATATGGTCGAAATGCCGTTGATGCCTTCCTCGGCAAAGAATAAGAGGAAGCATTGAGTGTTGTCTGTTTTTGTGATTCCACAAACCTGTTACTGTATATAATGCTTTCCTTGTTACTGTATATAATGCTTTCCTTTTTTCTATGATTATTATTTGTGTTTACACTTTAGTTTGTCTTTTGTTATTGAAAAATGTTTGTGTAACCTTTTGAGCACCCTCTGCATTATTGTATATTTGAATTTTCTATCAAAGAAAAATATAATTTTTAATAATAATGTTTTAAGGGTACTGAACCATTTTATGATTTCCTTGAATGAGATCTTTTTGAATCATTTGAAGCAATAAATGTTTTGTTTTTTGAATTAGGAATCTTACCCACTGTTGCATTCACACCTTTTTCATTTAAGGACTGGTCTAAGCCAAGATCTTTTGTTTTTCACCAAACGTTCTGAAGAGTAAATAAATATACATCCATACATAGAGGGGAGCTTTCAGTCACCCCTTATTATCCATTAGTTTATTGTACTGCCATTTACATTTAACTTCAGTCCATCGCAGCAAACAATAAAGAGCAATGGGTCAGCCCTCACACACAGAACTATCACCACATGGGTATTAGTAGTATTCTACTCGACAGGGGGCAATTGGAGGCGCTGATCCTCCTGGACCTCTCCACAGTGTTTGACACCTTTATTCACCACACACTCACCAAGAGACTGCACCACATCCGGATCCAGGGAGACGTGGTGAGATGGATTGCATCATTCCTCACGGGACTCACTCATAGAATACACCTACCTCCCTTCACCGCCGAACCCAAGAGCACCATATGTGGCTTCCCTCAAGGTTCATCCCTCAGCCCCACCCTCTGCAACACCTATATGACACCGCTAGCAGACATAATCAGAATCTATGATCTCAACATCATATCGCAGGATGACAATATACAGCTCATCCTCTCGCTCTCAGTAGACCCCACCACTGGGAACTTCCACAATTACATGAAGAATATTGCCGACTGGATGAGGGCCAACTGTCAAAAGGTCAACACTGACAAAACCGAAGTGCTGATCTTTGGCAACAACGCCTCCCCCTGGAACGACACCTGGTGGCCCGCCGATCTTGGGCCCACTCCCACACTGACAGACCATGCCCGAAACCTTGGCATCATCCTTGATAGCAAATTAAAGTTCAACTCAGTCTCTTATGCCTACTTTCACTCTCTCCCCAAGCTCTGACGAATCTTCAAATGGCTCCCCATCAGCATAAGAAAAGCTGTCACCAAAGCTCAAATCTCCTGCCAGCTGGAGCAAGGAAATGCACTTTACATAGGAATAACCACCAAACGTCTGAGAAGGCTCCAGACTATACAGAACTCAGTGGCCAGGCTCAGTCTCAACCTGTCCAAACGGACCCACATCACCCCTCAGTTCAGGAACCTCCACTGGCTCCTCTCCCATAAATGATTCCAGTTCAAGATTTTGACGCATGCCTACAAAGCCCTCCACGACCAAGGACAAGCATGAACCTATGCCTGAACTTCCACCAATCATCCAGAGATCTGCATTCCACCTCCCTCGCACAGATGCCACCCATACGCCAAAGCCACAGCTGAGGCAGTTCCTTCTCCTACCTCGCTGGCAAGTTCTGGAACAGCCTCCCACTCCACCTCTGAACATCACCGTCACTGGTGGACTTCAGTAAGAGTCCCAAGACCTGGCTTTTTGACTGAGCCCAGCAACTTATCACCTGTATACCCTCCTGGGTGATTAGCAACACACTGCAAATACTGAATGATTGATAGTGCAAACTTCCCAGGTGTACAAGGAACAAGTATTGCATGGGCACATACAGTGCAAGCTTCACTCATTGCACAGAGCATGTCTAATGCAGACAACAGCAATACTAACTTCACTCACATGGAATAGATAAAGTGCAGAAAGCCGCAGTTCAAACGTCCCTCACATAGAGGAGCTTTTTGACTGCAACACAATTACAACCTGTGCAACAGCAGAGCAAGCTTCGCTTGCACACACGGAACCATTGCAGAAAAAAACAGCCACAGTGTAACAATGAGAAGGGGGACGGCTCTCTTATGGCAAGTGAGTTGCATGTCATCCTCGCCGTTGTTATTGCAGCCCTGAGAGGGCTATGTACCTGAGGTGTGTCAGATGAGGAGCAGAAAGGCTCAGTTGTCAATCTGAGCCCTCCTCATTCAGTGAGTTCTCTGTTTCGGCAGCATAGTGAATGATCTGGACACAGGTCTGGAATCGCATTCTTCAGGAACAGCTTGCGGTAGTAAAGGAAACGACTAAAAAAGTGGCACCCTTGTGATGTAGCTATACACTGGGGTGCTCTTGATACCAGATCACTGTAAGAAGCTGCTGTGGAACATAGTCGACTTGGGCTGAGTCATCCTTCAGGAAAAATCAACTCACAAGAACTGGTCCTACTCACACCAGCCATGTGGGTCTTCAGTTTATTTCAAGCCTGGTGTCAGTTAACTTAAATTGAGGATAAAACCGTCCGTCAATGAGGGGGAGTCACCGTTTATGTGCTCAGTTCACTCGAGTTCACCACTGGCAAGCAGTCACCCAATAACAAGTCATCAACATTGTCCTGATATCACTAGAGTCAACCACTGACAGATGCAGGAATGTGCAGCAGTGGAAGGCTGTGGTAGATGTACACTTACTCTACCACCAGAAGAGCCTTAGAAAGGCAGCGCCGTGGGACAGCCACTGCACGTTCCAGCACGGTAGCGACTGTAAAGTCCATGCCGTGCTGGAACAGGTGGAGCATGCAGACAGCGGGGCACACCATGTGCCCCCCTGCATGCATCCCAAAGGCCCTAAGGCAACACAGGGCCTTGTAGGGCCCCCTTTGTTGAATCTCCACCACCCTTTTCATGGCGATAATGTGCCTGATGGTGCAGCCTCAGACCGCTGCGCCAGCACCAGGGAGTGTAGATCCCTTGCCGCTGCAGCAGTCCTAAAGCGGTCTGACCTCTGGAGTTGTAATATGGCAGTCGGACCACTGGTGCTGTGGAACCTGACCGTCATCGCAACTCCACCGCCTATGGACCACCAAACTAGTAACTAGTCCCTTAATGTTATCCTCCAAAGCGAAATAGTCTTGCATATAGACCAACTAATGTATGAACCGCCCCAAAAGCTGTTTTCCAAACTAACATACACGGCGCCAACCCCACTCATCTGTCTAGATTCCACAACACACTTTTCAGTACCAACAACATCATCAACATTAGTTTATAGAAAATATAAAAATATGTCAATAGCTGAAACGCAAATCTCAAATGTTATTACTCTTCTTCATACCAAGAAGAGGCATTCCAAAATGGCAGTAATTTAGGAAACTAGGGGCCAGATGCATCAAGCGAAATGCGCTCGCAAAAGGGCCAGATTCTCAGAATCTGGCCCTTTGCGAGTGCAATTTTTGCATTTGGGATGCATCATCCCAAATGCAAAAATCGCAAATAGAGAATTCGCTAAATTGCGATTGTTTGCATTTAAGGAATCTCAAATTGAGATTCCTTAAATGCAATGCATGAAAGTATCAAAAATAGCGAATTCGCTAATAGGGCACGCAAATTACCACGAAGTACAACTTCATGGTAATTTGCAAAAACTTTGAAAAATGCACTTTTGTGCATTTTTCAAAGTTTCATGTTGCGCACACACATTCCCTAAGGGCATGTGTGTGCGTAACATATGTGTACAGATCACATTCAGGGGTGTAACAGGGTGTCCTTTGGACACCCCTGCACCCTTGAACTCGCAATCTCAATTTGCGAATCGCTAATTGCGATTCGCAAATTGAGATTGTCTTCCCATTCATTCCTATGGGCCTCTAGGCCCATAGGAATTAATGGGGAGGTATTCATTAATTGCGACTCGCAATTTGCGAGTCGCAATTAAGGAATTCTAGGGAATCGCTATTTTTATAGTGATTGCTTGATGCATTCCATTTTGCTATTCCTTATTAGCGATTCCTTATTTTTCGCTAATAAGGAATCGCAAAATGGATGCTTGATGCATCTGGCCCGAGGTGACCAAAACTTCCTTAAATCATAACCCCTTAATCTCAGATCCCTACTCACAAAGTATTTTAGGAGTATGTAAAGGAGTACTGCTAAAGTATTCTTTTATGTAATCTTACATGCTATTATGAAATGCCTTAAAATATCTAAAATGAGAATAAACTTTGATTATTCAAGTAATATTCATATGCAATTAATACAAACAGAGAGGAACATGGCCTCGTTGCATTTTTTATAACATAAAGCTCTAGCACCACTTCTTGTACTTCTAGTTTTGTCAATATGTCACTTGGATTTTAATCACCCACACAATTTCAGACCAGTTCCAAGATTCCCTTCCTGGCCAAAATTATCATGAAAGCAGTTTAAATGCAACCTTTAACTCAAATATACAGCCTTAACTTACTAAATGCATTTAATTCTGCATTCCTCCCCAAATACAGCACTGAAACTGCAGGAATACAAATACTGGATGTCAATCTCCATCTGGGCGAAGTTAAATCATGCACCCTTGGGCTGTCTAACCTGTCGGCAGCATTCCACAGAATACACCATAACACTTTTATCTTTGGATACATAATAGGAATGGTAGATATAATCCTGTATTATAAATTTATAAATATGGATGTTTATGGGCCAATTACACTCCCTCTAAACTATGGTATCCTGCAAAGGGCAATTTTATTAAATCATATATATTCAACATATGACATGGAATAGATACACACTAGTGTATCATTTGGTACTAAACCAAGGAGAAAAAGCAGCCAAAATCCACCTTAGGTCAATTTAAACATTTTAAAAAACATACTCAACAGGTAAAAAAATTATTTCCCTAACTAAGCAACCTTTACTTCAACTTATTTTTTATATTCCACAGGAATGGATTGATCTAATACATGCCACGCGAAGAAACCTTTTTCTTGAGCCTGCCACACAGAGTCCTTTGCCCAGCAGTTGTACAGCGCCCTATACTTGTGGATACTTTGCGCTGTTATTCCCCCCCGCTGCCGCGCACAGGGTCATCTTTGCAGCTGCCGAGCGGGGGGACTACACCCCCCATAATCCTTAGCGGGTCGTCCCCGCACACCCACAACCACTTCCGTGCCCGGAGGCGATAAATCAACAGTGCTCCCTCGGTGGAGCGGAAGCCATGCATAGAAACCTTTTTCTTGAGCCTGCCACACGGAGTCCTTCGTCCAGCAGTTGTACAGCGCCCTAAACTTGTGGATACTTTGCGCTGTTGTTCTCCTCTGCTGCCGCGCACAGGGTCATTTTTGCGGCCGCCAAGCGGGGGGACTACAGCCCCCATAATCCTTAGCGGGTCGTCCCCGCCCACCCACGAGCACTTCCGCACCCAGAGGCGATAAATCAACTGTGCTCCCTCTGCGTCGCGGGCCGCGCGCGGGCGGCGCCGGGCTAAGCCCGGTCAAAGCGTGGGCCGTCTGTGGCTGTCCGGGGCTGGCCAAGGCTGGGCTGGGGCACCCCTCTAAGCTTCTGGCACTTCCTATGGACTCTCATTAGGTATTTGGGCGTTTTGTTCAGCATTTTGCATTACATCATAGACTTGTGTTGTGATTACTAAGGGAAAGAGTATTTTGCCCATGTCAATGTCAACTCGCTCTGGAAAGGGTAAGCGGGTGGAGGGAGGCTGTGTAAGTGGCACCTTGGACCAGTTTATCACCCGAGCCTTCTCACTTCTTGAGAAGGAAATTGCCATCACAGAGCGCCGCCTCTCACGTGAACCCCTTAATCATAAGTGTTCGTCCTTGGGCCTCTGGCATTGGCGGTCTCTCCTGCAAATATTGAAGAGCATGTTGATGACGTCACTCCTGTTTTAGACCTGCCTAGATCAGGCTTTATAAGGGCCAGCCTAGAGAGGCTCAATGCTCTAGAATCTCGCAGGCAATCAGTTACCCTACCTGCATTGGGGCCTGTTATACCCATTGAGGAACACGCCCCTACTGGCAACCTTATAATCCTCGACAGTTCTCCTATGCAAATAGAATCAGAGGCTGTTACAGGAGATAGACCAGTTATAGGAGTTAGACCAGTATCCACTAAAAGAAAAAGAACTATAAGTGATCAAAGAGGCGGTCATTATAAAACCTCTAAGAAGTTTAAGGCAAAATGTTCTAAGGGCAGCTAAAAATCTCAAGGGTTAGGGAGGCCTGAGAACCATATGTTATCTAAAGGTCAAGGACGTTTGTGGGCTAATGGGCAGTCTATAAGTACCCCAAGTGAGTTGGAGAATGTAAGCCCAGGGACATCCCCCATTATAGGCACTATACCCCAGAATCCTCCCATTGCCCAGATAGAGAAATTGATGAAATCCCTGATACTCCCTGTACTTGAGAGGGTGAAGGTCTTGACAGAGAGGCTGGATAGATTCGATCAAGCCACTCTCGACAATTTCTTTTCCCTAAAGTCTTTAATTAAATTACACTCTAAAAACAGGCATGTTGTGTCGGAAGCAAAGGATGACCCCCCGATGGATGTCATTTCCATAGAGGCGAGGGCTCAAACAGCGACAGACGTAGCCCTTGGGCCTCAATTGGGAGAGAACGCTGTAGCTCTAGTTACACCAACCCACATTGGCAACCCAACCAGCTCAACTTCCAACTCGAATATAGCCAAAAGGCAAAAGGTACCCATCAAAATGTATCCACTCAGAGCAAGGACTCTAATTCCACCCTGGGAAGAAAGGGGGGACAAAGCTGTAATCTACCTGCACTAGTACAAAAGCCTATCCCAGTTGCAAATGGAGACACCAACCTTCCCCCATATTAACTTGAAGTCACTTCCACCTACAACCAGCATACTCCCCGAACGCCTACCACCAACCCTGGGGTGGGAGGGTAAGAGGATCCCATCCTAACGACTGCTATACCCACATGGCCCCTGTTCTAAATGCAGGCCTAGACGTCTATGGGATGGGTCATGGCTGTTGACAAGGGGCTCACACCCTTGTTAAAAGGTTAACATTTGCAGCTGCCACATCTGGGAGCAGAGAGTTGAGCGAGCTTAGTGTACCACCGGGGCCCCCACATATTCCTGACAGTTTTTTCCCTCCCATTACTCTTAGACTCTCAACTATGCCAGCTCCTGATATTTTTCCAACAGAGTCCAGCCATATGCTTGCCGAGCTGGAGGGCACGCCAATGGAGTCCGTAACTAGGCCCAGCAGGTTTGATATACAGCCCCCCCTTGAGCCAGCTGTAGCGGACACTGTGTGGTAAATAAAAAGCTAGTTATTTACGCCGTGTCGGAATTTCTATAATTACCCAAGAAAATGGTAATGCATAAAATGAGGAGCAGAGTCCGTGGTCTTCGAGTTGAAAGGGTTTTATTCCAGAACTCGAGTTAAGGGAGAGCTCCTTCACCAAGCGGGTTCAGGAGTAGTCTACTTTACTTAAAACAGATCAGCATTTTTATACAATACAAGTACAATCGAAAAGAAGGAGTTTCCCTCAGACTTGATTCAATCAAAGACATAGCATACTTGTTCTCGTTTGAAGAATAACCTGAATAGCATATAAACAAACATATTGCATCGTGGTGATTGTGGTGGCAAGTTACAGAGTTGCTGGTATCTGAGGACAGAGAATCGAGGCATTGTTACAGGGTCATTGCTGTCGGGAAGGCAAAGGGGACGAGGCATTGTGCGTTCTTTACTTCGTACACAAAGGTGGTGATGTTTCACAATGGTATGTGTGTGCAGCGGGGAAGAAGGAGAATGGGCTGTAGTAAACTATTCTTCTTCGTGGCAGTCTCGTGTGCTTGATTATGTTTTCCCTTGGTTGTTAACCCAACCCGTGGCTGTCCTCGCAAACTAGGAAATCATTGACGAGCGAGAGCTGCTCGTCCGGTGACAGAGTCAGGGAAGGTGGTTTTCCGAGTCAACCATTTGACTGACTTTGTTTTTGTCAAAGGGAAAATGTTGAACGGGAAGGAAAACCGTAGGTTACATGATAGCTGGACACTATTCTTGGCATGTGTCAGTTTTATGAAAAAGAGAGCAGGCAAGAGGGGGTACAACGGGGTTTGTGCTTGACATAGGAGAGTCTGCTTGCCTGGTCGACGTTAGGATGGATAGGGTGCATGATGGGACACCAGAGGAAAAAAGGGAGCTTTTAAGTCAAATTCCACAACTGGCATAAGGATTCTCAGCTGGAATACAGCGGGCATTTCTAGAAAGTTAGATCTCCCAGAATGGAACACACTTATTGAGTCTTTTACGATTTGTGTTTTCCAAGTATAGAGCCCCGTTACAAGGTTGGCTATGCGACCTATTTTGTACCAGCAATCCCCCCCTCCGACTGGGAGAGGTCGCCCCTCAGGAGGCCTTCTCATATGGGTTAGTATCTCCCTGGGCTGTCATATCAGGCAAATATAAACCATTTCCCCAGACATATTAAGAATCTCAGTTAGGGGGCCCCAGAGAGGGCGTACTTTGGAGATATTTATTATCTACGCTAGGGGTACTAAATGTGGTTCCTCATCCTCAATCATTACCATGGTTGAGGATGAACTTAGACGGTGTAGTGACAGCAAGTATGTCCTGGTTGAAGGGGACCTCAATTGTACATTTGAGCCCCTTGCGGCAGAGGACATCGTGGAAATTTCCGAGGAGGACGCCAGGAGGAGAATACCATCATTAACAATTCTACCTATAAAGAGATGGTCCCAACGGGCCATTCCGATTAACACCTTGACAATGGAATTTGGCTTAAGGGCAGCAAATGGCAGGACAACATCAGACCCTTTGGGAGCCCATACGTTTAATAGGGTAGGCCATTCCTCAAGGATAGACTATATCCTCCTAGATCTCAAGCTCTGGAGATTCATGAATGATATGGAAGTCTTACCAACAGTGGACAGCGACCACAGTACGCTCTCCTTGATCTTGCACTCTCTGTGGGCGCATAAAAACAACTCGCTGGTACCACCTAAATAACTGTCAACCTCTGAAGTCTGCCCATCAAACTGCGGGAGGCGTCTCAAATGGTGCAAGGTTGTCGTGGATGAGGGGAAAGTCCAGACCATAGGGGCACTTATGGCAGCGGTTCAGACCAAGCTGGACACTATTACCTTGGATACCGCAAAAGTATCTGTACTTTTTTGTGATACTGTTGATGCTTTGGCCAACTTATTTATAACACATAGTAGGGGTCCTCCGGCTAGAGAGTGTCAGATATCTAGGGGTAAACAGGGTTGGTATTCCTAAAAATGCCGGCAGATGAAATTTGCACTTATAAAAGCAGTCAAACTGAAGGTCCCGAGTTGATCTGGCTGGCCCGGAATAGTATAAGCTGTCCATTAAGGAAGATAGGAAAGATTGGGAGGATCAGTTTTGGCATAACTTAAAGAAAGCCAGCGCAGTGAGGGATTCTAGTGGTTTTTGGAATTTAGTAAGGGCTAGGAATAGGCCTGACAACACCCTTTTTACGTGTAACATCACTGGCCAAATGTGGTTAGATCATTTTTCGCTTCCATACACTGCCCACCTGGATGACAGGCAGGGGCCGATCATACCTTCCCCCATGGACCCCATTGGGGAGAGTGAAGCCCAGTCCTTTACAGCCAAGGAAGTGGAAAATGTGATAAAATCCTTAGTGCCGCACAAAGCAGCAGGTCCCGATGGGATACCGGGCGATTTGCTCCGTCTCAATTACATCGAATGGGGGGAGGCTTATTTCAACTTTACTTAATGCCAACCATCACGGCGCGGCAAATCCAGACTCATGGAAGGGGGCTGAGGTCGTCCCGATTTTCAAAAAGGGGCGGCGGGACGACCCCGCTAATTACCGCCCAATTAGCCTAATCAATTCCACACAAAAGGTCACTGGACAGGTGGTTCTAGGGTGAGTGCTGCAGTGGGTTGTTGATAACGAAATCCTTTCAGACTATCAAGCAGGTTTCAGGATGGGCACAGGGACTATCGAGCAGGCATTTAGATTACTGTTCATATATTGGAAGGTGGTTGTACTAGGCAAAGGCAGTCTTTATCTCGCTTTTATCGACCTAAAGACTACCTTTGACCTGGTGCCTCGAAACCGTCTGTGGGGGGTATTGTCCAAAATGGGGATGCCCGCTTACATCTTGTTTTTATTGGTGAGGCTACTTACTGGAAACTTTGCACCGGTGAGTTGGGGTACCCAGGGCCAGAAGACCGATAGAATCTCTGTGAATAGGGGTATCCGCCAAGGTTGCGTCCTTGCTCCCACTCTGTTCTCACTTTATGTGAACGGAGTGGTGGAGCACCTTTTGAAAAATCCATCTGACGCACCTTCCTTGGCGGGCAAGCAAATACCAACTCTCCTATTCGCTGATGATACCCTCCTCATCTCTAAGTCCCCTGTGGGACTACAGAGCCTGTTGGACAGCTTCCAGACCTTCTGCACCTGTAGAGGGCTTATAATAAATACTGACAAGACTAAATATCTGGTACTTAACCTCCCCCCAAGAAACGTGGACGTCCCCCTTCCCTGAACCTTGTGCCCCTGGAAAGGGTTGCGGAATTTGACTATCTAGGCATCCGCATATCAGACACTATGCAGTGGAATCCACACCTCCAGAAGATGTTGTTAAACCACAAAAGGGTAGTGGGGCCACTCCTTATGGAACAACGCCTACCTCAACCAAACCTATTTCTCCGCTGTTAGATATATATAAGGCGAGAGGAGTTAGCGCGGCCCTTTACGGAGCTGAACTCTGGGGAACTTATAATTTAGACTAGTTATCCAGATCTGAGAATAAATTTCTTAAGGATTTGATGGCCCTCCCACAGAGTACCCCGACGTTACCCCTGCTGCCTGATTTGGGGTGCCGTTCGATTAAAGACCAGGCACAATTCCGTCCGCTAATATTATGGGCTCGCCTATGGCGAGTCCCAGAACTAGCCAACTATGCGGATGGGTTGTTGGAAGTAATGGCTATGCCGGGTTGGTCCAAGATCAGGTGGCTGAAAGATGTCAAATTCTTGCTTGAAGAGTTGGGGCTCGGGGATGCCTGGGTGTCTAGATCAGCTCCCCCTAAAGCTGTCCTTAAGAAGCTCTACTGGAGTTGGGTATCCTGCAAAAGTAGTTCCGATCCTAAACAAGGCAGAGTAACCGTAGAGTTTCTTAGGATCAAGGATGTGGCTTTTCGGGAACCCTACCTTGATATTATTACAAAGCCTACTGATCGGGCACTGTATTTTAAATTCAGGGTAGGAATTCTCCCTGTAGGCGAATGGACTGCAGGTTGGAAAATCCTGTCTCAAACTTCACCCCTTTGCTATTCTGCACGTCCAGAGTAGAGTCTGTTGCCCATTTTTTATTTGATTGCCCGGCATACAAATCACCTAGATCTAGCTGGCTTAAACCAATATGCAGAGAACTTGGCACCAGACATTACATTGTTGCTCTGCATATTCTGATGTCAGACACTCGGCCCTTGTATGTGTGTGGATTGTCAACATTTTTAACATGGGCTTGTTCGATTAGATCTAAAAGGCTAAATGAAATTGTTTAATTATGGTCATTGTATTAAGACCTTTTTAAATATTTTAACTTGATATGTATATTATTTTAAATTGATCTGCTTGAGCACTGTGTATATTGTGGTTTTTAAGTTGATGTATTATGCTATGCTTTTAAAGATATTTTTTTATCGAAATAAAGCCTACTACTACTACTACCTAATACATTTCTTGCAGCACATTGGGGAGAGGACGTTTATGTGATACATTCTAAAAGGTAAACAATATGGTTTTCATCTTTTTCTCAAAATATAATCTAAGAGATCTATTTCATCAACAAAAAATAAAACCACAACAATAATGGAGAACAATATCTCCAAAAGAGCAGACCAAGCCTTCATCAAAGAACAGGTAATTACTATTCAGAAGAAATAAAATCAAATAAATCACTCTTCTAATTTTAGGAAACTAACTTTTATTTTTCAGCAAATAATCACTGACATTTTCACCCAAACAGATTACAGCAACTAACAGCTATTGTTTTTTTTTTAAATCCATAGGTGCAGGAAAAGTTTCACAAAAACATAGGAAATATTAACTAAACAATTTACTATCTATTTCAGAAAAAGGAAAATTGACACGCTATATGGGTATTGTCATGCTGAGGAAACAGACTTCTAAAATGCAATGAGGTACAGTTATTTTAATGGGAGATTAGCTTTAAAAAAGTCCTACATGCAATTGTCTTTTTATCAACTTTTGCTGATATTCCTAATATTCACTCACCAAAAATGACAAGTAATCTAATGAATAATAAGCACAATCCAAACCCCTACCTGAATTTTCTTTTAATTGAGATATATATATATTTCTGTCCACTACTTTTCATTCTTCGACATCCATAAACGACGCCAAAAAAAAGGCCCACATTTTGAAAATAAGTGTATTAAACAATTTGTAGAGCTTCTTGAAAAAAATTAAAAACCATGACCTAATACGATTCATTATTTCTTTTCTTCTTTTGCTCCGTTTGACTTCTTTCTTTCTAGAATCATGAAAACTTTTTTAAAACAAAACACACATTTCTTTTAAAAGTTATATTTTTTAAATATAGGTTTACAAATGAAATAACTTTTTTTAAAACCTATATTAGAAAAGGAAAAACACTGTCCCGATGTGTACATACAAAAAACTGTTTTTGATGTAACATCTGGTTAAACAAACATAATACATACTATTTTCTTTACAAGATTACTATTAACCTCCCTCTTTCGCTCCTTACAATAAAGGTGCTAGCCTATATGGTTAAAAAAGTAAATTAGATCCTTTTTTACCTGAGCACAGCTCCTCCGTCCATCCGATCTTGACCGCAACGCTCCACCAACTGTAGAAATAGACGCAAAAAAACAAATATAAACCTGAAAACAGACAAATGAAAAAAGGAAATTTTCTTCCATTGAAATGAATGGAAAAGTGAGCGAAAAGTTTGTTTAAAAGTTTTAAAAAGATGTATTAATTAAAAAATGATGTGTGTTAATGTTTAATCCTGATAATCCTGCGACCGAACACTGTTCAGTCGCATTCCGACATTTCCCTATGGGAGCATGCATTACGGCTGTAAACCGTGCCTGCTATGGGTTGCAGGGATTAACAGGGGGGCCTTTGGTACCCCCTCGGCCCCCAACCGGAGGCCACACACATAACGCTTTCTGGCAGGGTTTCTTTGTCTGAAAGGCCGGCATGAAAACCTGTGGTGTGCGCTCTAGCTTACCGGCGTACACGTGATGACGCGTGACGCCGTAGACTAGAGCGGGATAGACGCGCATGCGCGAGCGAGCAAAAGGAAAAGGCGCGAACAGATAAACGGCAGTTGGCGACCGGAGCGGCACACTGTTAGACGCTCGGCGCCCTTAGCTTGTATCCTGCATTGATAAGAAAATAAACGGAGTTACTTACATCTACCTGTGTCAGAGTATCCTGTGGGGGAGAATACGAACATTACAGTGGCGACGAGGGTGGGATCCGGACACCACCAGGTGCAGGGACGACGGCAAAGAAATTCAAACCCCCCACAGCCACGTCCACGAGCCAGGAAGGCACAGGACCTGCAAGGAAGAGCAAGGGCGTGGCAGCAGCGCAGCAGCACGGCCAGGAGCTAAACGACAACCGCATCAGCCAGGTCAGTGTGGCCAGCACCCCGGGAGCCCCCAGGCAGCAACCTGGCAACCAAGGGAGACACCCCCAAGTCAGAGGAAGGGGGGAGGACAGTGCAGACAGCGCCCACTACGAGGGACAATAATCCAGGTAGCCCAAGGGGTCAAGGTGACACGGCAGTGAGCGCAGGAGCGTCCGGTGAACCCACCCAAAGGGCCCAGGAAGGAGTACCGAGAGGCGAAGCCAGAATGGCGAATCAGGCATCGACCCTAATGGCACCAGTCCCATTCCTAACCAGGCCAGGTGAACCCCAACTCAAATGGGAAGACTGGAAGGAATATTTCCTCAATTACATTGAAGCCCTGGAGGATGAGAGTGAAGGGGAATACAAGCCGGAGAGAAAAAAGAGGCTGTTGCTCCACAACTTAGGCCCGGAAGGGGTCAGGGTGTTTAAGAATCTGGTACCCAAAGAGAGGGGTGCAGAGGAGACGGACGTCTTTGTGAACGCACTGGACGACCTGGACAGTCATTACCGCCCAGCAGTTTGCGTCTCGATAGACCGCTATAACTTCCAACAGAGAAAGCAAGAGGCAGGAGAGTCCATTGATGACTATGTGGCAGCTCTCCGCCGGCTAGCAATCACGTGTAGGTATGGGAACCTGCAGGATGAATACATCAAAGACCAAATAGTGATGCACACCACCAGCAGAGCAGTCCAAGACAAGCTATGGGCGATGAATGAAACAACCCTGAAAGAAGTGGTAGCAATGGTCAAGAAGGCAGAAATGTCGAAGAGAGGCGCAGACGCGGCAAAAAGAGAAAGTGGGCCGAGACCGATGATCAACAAAATCGACGAGGCGCCACAATCCAGCAGGCCCAAAAGCACCTATGGAGACCCGAAGAAGGACACAAGAGGGCCTGGGAAGCAGATGCCTCGCCCCAGCCAGGGAACGAAATTTGCGTGCTATCGATGTGGCAGTCCAGCACACGCGGCCCAGGACAGGCGTTGCCCCGCGTTTCGCGCCAGGTGCTCATTTTGCGGGTTGAACGGTCACTTTGAAAAGGTCTGCCGAAGGAAAGGGACGAAGTCCACGGTCAAGTGCATCGATACGGCCACAGCCAATGCAAGTGAAGAGGAGGACCAGGAAGAAGACGACCTGGTGCTATGCATAGAGGATCAGGTGCTGGATGTATCCGGGAAGCGAAGGGATAAGCCCCGCACCGACATGCGCATCGGGGGCGTCAAGGTATATGTGGCCGTGGATTCGGGGTCCCCCTGGACCATAGTGCAAAGATCGATATGGGAAGAGGATTTCGCGCCGGTGTTAGGACCCGACCTGGAGCCGCCGGACATCAGACCCATCTCGTATACCGAGGATTCCATTCCATTGGTAGGATGCAGGGTCCTGGAGTTCGAATTCAGGGGACGGTCGGCCACGTGCACCCTGTATGTAGCGGAAAAGGGCCCATCAGTCCTAGGATGGAGAGACGCAGGTGCCCTCGGCATAATACTCAATCCTGGAGGAAAAGAACAGATCCTGCTTACAGACGAATGGCCCCTCTCGCGGGAGGAAGACTGGAAAGCAGCATATCCCAAAGTGTTTGAGGGCACGGTTGGCAAACTGGACAAATTTGTGCATAAGATGGTCCTTAAGGAGGGAGCAGTACCGGTAGTGCATAAGGTCCGGAACATACCGATATCCACAAGTGAGGCAGTGCGCCTGGAACTACGGAAGTTGGAAGAACTGGATATCATTGAGCCAGTGGACAGTGCAGAATGGCTATCGCCCTTGGTAGTGGTAAAAAAGCCCAATGGTAAGGTCCGGCTCTGTGTGGACCTGAGGGAGCTTAACAAAAACCTCATAGTGGAGAGGTTCCCGCTCCCCAGAATAGAGGAGATGCTAGCAAGGACAAAAGGCATTACCCATTTTTCCACCATAGACCTCACGTCTGCATACTACCAGATAGAACTCCACCCGTCGAGCAGGAAGTACACAGCGTTCATAACGCCCTTTGGATGCTACCAATTCAGGAGAATGCCCTTCGGCCTGGCGTCCGCAGCGGCCGTCTTCCAGAAGCTGATGCATAAGCTGTTTAAGGACATCTCGGGAGTGCAATACTTCCAAGACGACATCCTAGTGATGGGCTCCGACAAGGGCGATCACGACAGAAAACTACATCAAGTGCTGGGAGTGCTGCAAGGCAAAGGAATGACGGCGGAGTGGAGCAAGTGCAGGATTGGGTCTCGCTCAGTGACCTACCTAGGGCACGAGATAGGAACACACGGTATCTCGCCGAAAGAGCAAAACGTGAAGGCAATAAAGGACGCCAGAGCCCCAACTACCAAGGAGGAAGTGCGGTCATTCCTGGGAATGGCCGAGTATTACAGCAAGTTTGTCAGACATTTTGCCACGAGAACGCACAGGATGAGACAACTGACCAGGCACAATACAAAATTCGAATGGGATGAGGAGGCCCAGGCCGAATTTGAGTCCATTAAAGACTGCATCAGCCATGTAATCCCACTGCAGGGGTATGTCCCCACGGGCAAGACGATGGTAACGACAGACGCAAGCGACAAGGGCTTGGGGGCTGTCTTAGCGCAGGAAAGGGAGGACGGAACGAGAGAAACCATCAGTTTCGCGTCCCGGGCGCTGTCCCCGACGGAACAGAAGTACAGCGTGATTGAAAAGGAGATGCTGGCGGTCACGTGGGCGTTGAGCAAATTTCGCCAGTTCATATGGGGCACGAGATTCAGACTCCAGACGGATCACAAGCCACTCATCAAAGTATTGACGTCATCAGGTCACGACACAGCCACCCCGAGAATAGCAAAAATGACCCTGAAGTTGCTCGATTATACGTACGACGTAGAATACCTTCCAGGTACGCAGAACAGGGTGGCTGATTACCTCAGCCGGGCATCGGCCATGGAAGAGGCGCCTGGAGTGACTCCGGACACGGAGGAGATGGTCGCTAGCATGGAGGATCATGAGTCGTCCATCAGTGCGCAGGAATGGCAGGCGGCTTACGAGCTCGATGAGGAGAAGATGGAAGTAAGGAGACATCTCACGTTGGGGTGGCCGGATAAGAAGAAGCTAACGGAGGGCGTCCGACGTTTCTATGAGATGAGAGAAGAATTGTCCCTGAGTGACTCGGGGATATTCTTGTACAGAGGAGAGAGAGTGGTGCCCCCAGTGACTCTGATACCCCGACTGCTGAAAGTGCTCCACGAGGGGCATCTGGGCATAGTGAAAACCAAGGCATTGGTCAAACAGATGTATTGGTGGCCAGGAATGGATGCCCACATCGAGAGACAGGTGCGAGAGTGCGGACAGTGCCAAGGAGCGGACAAGGTGCTCCGCCCACTCAGACCTGCACTGGGGAAGTTCGACACCCCGCATGGCCCTTGGGAGGATGTGGCCATAGATATCCTGGGGCCCGTCCTGGACAGTAGAGGAGTAAACAAGTACATCTGTGTGTTAATAGACAAGTACTCTCAGTGGCCGGAAGTGGACATACAGGAAGCGATGGACACAGACACGATCCTGAAGTTCCTAACTGGAGTGTTCCTCCGAGAAGGAATTCCCAAAACAATCCTCAGCGACAATGGTCCGCAATTTGTGTCGGACAAGTGGGGAAGATACATGAAAAGGAATGGGATCGAGGTGAGACACACTGCCGTGTACCATCCAGCCTGCAACGGCCAAGTCGAAAGGTTTAATAGAGTGCTCATGGGCTCCATCCAGGCAGCCATATCGCAAGGAAAGGACTGGGAGGTGGAAATGATGAACATGATTTGGGCCTACCGGATAACGCCCTCTGTAGTGGGGTACAGTCCGTTCCAAGTGTTAAGAGGACGGCATCCTTTCACCCGGGACAACGTGGCATGGAGGGAGAAGACCATCACCAGCAAGTGGTCTCCAGCCGTGGTGC
Organism: Lissotriton vulgaris; assembly: GCF_964263255.1. NCBI lineage: Eukaryota > Metazoa > Chordata > Amphibia > Caudata > Salamandridae > Lissotriton > Lissotriton vulgaris. The sequence goes on along the minus strand of NC_141696.1, from coordinate 1,261,446,837 downwards.
AGCACAATCTGGAGAAGGCCCAGAAGATCTACGCAGCACACTACAACAAGAGACGCAGCGCGAAGGAAACTGTGCTGGAAGAAGGGGAGTGGGTTAGGATCAAACTCCCCACCCTACAGAAGAAGGGCGAAAGCAAATTCAGCCAGCCGCTACAAGTCAAGGAGGTACGGGGCAGGGCGGCTCTCCTCAGTGATGGCAAGGTCTGGTCGCAAGACCGCATGGCCAGAGTCAACAAAATACTGGTCTGGCCCAAGGCCGAGGAAGTCGAAAGATGCATGGATCACCAGGAGGGTGGATCTCTGTCGGAGTTCGGCACAGACAACCAAGGGGAAGGCGCAGGTGAGGACAATGAAGAAGTTGTCCTGAGAACCAGGCCGACTGACGGAGGAGGAATACAAGTGAATGCGGAGCAGGGAACAGATGTGAGAGAAGCCGGGGTGTCCCAAGGAGAGACGGAGGCGAGAGAGAACATGCCGGTAAGACACACCCGCAGCGGAATGGCAGTTGTGGTGCCCTCTCGGTATAATGACTTTGTGATGGATGGACACTAGCTTGGTGCCAACCCCTGGTGCCCCACATAGACTTTGTTCACAGTGTGAGGACACTGGGTTGTAGGGGGAAATGTTTCTCATTGTGTTTGGTAAAGGGGGGAGATATGTGGTGTGCGCTCTAGTCTACCGGCGTACACGTGATGACGCGTGACGCTGTAGACTAGAGCGGGATAGACGCGCATGCGCGAGCGAGCAAAAGGAAAAGGCGCGAACAGATAAACGGCAGTTGGCGACCGGAGCGGCACACTGTTAGACGCTCGGCGCCCTTAGCTTGTATCCTGCATTGATAAGAAAATAAACGGAGTTACTTACATCTACCTGTGTCAGAGTATCCTGTGGGGGAGAATACGAACATTACAAAACCCTGCCGGAAACCGTGCATGGTAATCCTAAGGGTGGAAAGACCGCCCTTTGGGATTATGGACCAGCCTCTGACTGGCCGACAGGCTTCTTGAACGCATCGGAAGCCAGCCAGAATGACCGTCCAGTTCAGTTTCCAACTGCCAGTATTGTAATGCGGCTGTCGGAAAGGCTCTGACCATCGGTTTCAATACACTTCCCTGAGTTTAGATCATAGCCTTCTGGTTTACATCCTGTGACTTTACACTCAAGTGAAACACATTTTAGGTCTGGCATGTTTTGGTTTTAATCCGCTAATGTATTTTTAAAAAGAGTGAATAAAGCATGCATAAATATATACCTGCATAGAGGGTTTATGGACAGCCATCTATCTTCTTCCATTGATCTGGTTAAATGCCGCTCACATTTTGCATCCGCACAGCACAGCACAGCACAGCACAGCACTCAGCACGGGAACGGAATATTCCACTTCAGCCATAATCGGGACTGAGTGACACCTTTTGTCCCCGATCTCACATGTTCACATCCGCCTAAATGGAACTACACTTCCAGGTCTGGTGGGGAAATTCTTGCCTTTGTTTTTGACATCCTTGAAAGTTTAGGCTATGTCTCCAGTTTACAGTAGTTCAGGGACACTAGTACTTTTCCTCTGCACAAATACAACTCCTATTCTCAACCTTTCGTAAGTACATCTGCCGAATGGAAGAAATGATACCGTTCTATAAAATTATATATAATGGTTCATCTTTTATTGCAAACATACAGGGCTGCCAATTTTATCCAGAGGCTTGTTTTTTTTTTCTTATTCAATATCTGGCAGATACTGTTGCCAATGGGAAACAATTAAAAATGTAATCATGTACCAGTCTGCAAAGGCCTCATTTATTGGATTTATCAGCGCTTGTTTATGACCTTCGCCGAAGAATCACTTACAGAATTCTGGAGTGTAGGTATGTATGTCTGCTTTATTTTATTTGAGAGTCTCGTTTCTGATGCTTCGGACTCCTCGTTTTATGGTTTTTATTTTTGCTCAAATATGAGATTAGTAACCCTTCAAATTAAAAGCTGCGATGTGCAAGTGTTGGAATTACACGTGGAGAGATTAAAGAAAGTTTACTTCTTTAGTTAAACGTTCAAAACACAACGAATGAGAAATGACTGACATCATGTGGCCAAAAAGCATAATGCATGGCAACTAACAGATACTTACCAGGGTACACGTTAACACATGCAGCTTGAATAATATCATCAGCAAACAACTGAAACCCACATATAATTAAAATAGTAAATTCCTTCAATTGCATTTGAAACTCGAAATTCATAAACGTTTAATGCAATATACAAATAATGCAAGGCCTCTATTTTTCACATGAAAAAAAACACACGTTGACAACTTAAAGGCGGGATACTACTAGAGCTATAGCAAACCCATGGTATTTACCCAATAAACAGCATCCTGTTGGTAATGTCAAGATGGGGGAAATAGTCAAAGTAAGTTATGTAATGTAACGTGGTTACATTAGTGCTTCGATGCTTTGACTAATTTATTATACAGTTTAATAAACTATTTTACTTTTTCCTATACTTTATCATAGAGACATCTCCACCCTAACTGTGGATTTTTTGTGTGGTTAAGCTATTTGTAAAAATACTTCTATGGCAAGTACAAAATAATTTTATATGTATGTTCAATGTAGAACAAAATAAAAATGCAGCACTATTAACTTTATTAAAAAATTAAAACTTACATTTATTTATAAATATAAAAATACACAAGAAATATTTTTTGAAGTTTAAGTTAAAACAACATTGCCCACGTAAAGTAAAAAATATATATTTTACATTATTAATGTTTGAAAGTGAATTATAAAGTTAATTAAAAACATTTTAATTACATTCTAGTACAAGTTAACCTTACATTGATTTATAAATTTGAAAAAAGGTTGTTAAAATAACTCGGGTCTTCTGGTGCCCAGTGGACTTGGTTGCCCTGGTTGGTGTTTTTTTTTTTTTTCGTGTTCGGGTCTTCTGGGCACCAGAAGACCCGAACACGAACCAGACCAGGAACAAGCCCCAACAAGCGGGACCTAGCAACCGGAAAACTTAGTCACCAACCTATCAGCTAGACCCCTCAGTAACTATGAGATGTCGGTCCTGAATAAGGGCCTAGGTTTTGTCCCCACGGCAAACCTAGACAAATTTAAACTGCAGTGTGAACTAGCTTCCTTCTTCAGGAAATTAAGGCTGAAAGCCTTCTTTGAGAAACGAGCCAATACTGAAACAAGTCAGGATACAAATGAAACTGGACTACGGAACAAATCAAACTTCATGCCACCACCACACATGGTTCCAGTAGAAATTTCTACGTTCGAACAAGCCGTCTTTAATGACGTGGAAAACGCCACACCCAAGAAACCATTTATGAATCTCACAAAACAAGAAAGGACTGTCCTAAACAACCTACAAACCGACGATTCCATCGTTATCAAGCCCGCGGATAAAGGCGGAGGGATAGTCGTGTTAGACAAATCATCATACCAGACTGAATGTCTAAGATTACTGGCAGACCATAACAACTACCGAAGATTACCGGTTGACCCTACAGAAGACCTGAGAAACGAGATTACATCACTCGTGGAATACGGAGAAGCTGAAGGTTATCTATCAAAACAGGAGGCGGATTTTCTATGTAAAAGTGAAGGGAAGGTACCTTACTTTTACACCATTCCAAAAATGCACAAAAACAAGATACCCCCTCCTGGCAAGCCTATTGTCTCTGGTCTCGGTTCCCTTTTGGAACCATTGTCACGGTTCTGTGACGTGTTTTTCAAGGCTCTAGTGCAAAAAACAAGAACCTACCTACAGGACACCAAAAGCGTGTTACAACTCCTGGATCCACTCACCGTAGATAAAGACACCATTGTGGTCAGTTTCGATATCGAGAGCTTGTGTACAAGCATACCTCAGGATGCCACACTTGAGGTCCTTAAGAAAGCTCTGGATAAAGAAGAATGGACGTCAAGAACCCCCAGGGAATTCATTCTGGAATGTGCAAGGCTGGCTCTCAAGAGGAATTATTTTGAATACGAGGACCAGATATACCTGCAGATCGGGGGTACTTCGATGGGCAGTACTTTTGCCCCTAGTGTGGCGGGCCTAAATGTCCATGATTTTGAGGAGAAGTACATCCTTAGCGACACCAATCCCTACAGCTCAAACATCCTGCTATGGAGACGGTACATTGATGATGTGCTTACGATCTGGAAGGGCACTGAGGAGGCCTTAGTGTCTTTCTTCAACTGGATCAATACATGTGATGATCATCTGAAGTTCACGTATGTGAAAGATCCTAACACTTTGGTCTTCTTAGACCTAACAATAACAAAAGAAAATGGGAAGCTGACAACAGTCACTCACTATAAACCCACTGCTAAAAACAACTTATTACGGTTTGAAAGCTTTCATCCCAGACCACTACGTGAAAACCTGCCCTACGGCCAATGTCTGCGTATTCGCAGAAATTGCAGTGAACTTGCTGATTATAAGAGACAGGCCCAAGATCTCACTGTCAAACTACGGGATCGTGGTTATCCTGAGAAGATACTGCACAAAAGCCAAAAACGCGCCCGCAACCAGCCGAGAACCGCCCTCCTGGAGAATCAAACAAGAGAAACGGAGGAGCCACCATTGACTTGTGTCACAACATATAACACTATCTCCAATACAGTTACCAGAATAATAGGTAAGCATTGGAGTATACTGAACACAGGAAACCTGAGATGGGAAAAACCTTTGTTCTCCTACAGAAATGAGCGCAGTATCAAGGATGCAGTAGTCAATACCAGACCAAAAAAAGAAGTGAGAGAGTAAGAAACAGTTCTCAACACGTGGGGTTTGCCCAAAGTGACAGGCCACTACAAATGTGGGAGCTGTAGCGTATGCCCCTTCACTCATAACACCAAAACTCTACAACTGGAACCCAATAAGACCTGGATTATCAGAGGGCAAACTAACTGCAACAGTGAAAACGTAGTGTACAGAGTGACCTGTCCTTGTAACCTACACTATATAGGTATGACAAGTAGAAAGGTCAAGATACGTATCGGAGAGCATAGGAGAAACATTTGTTGCAAGAAAGCCAACACCAAACTGACTGAACACTATCTGGCGAGTGGGCACAAACCGGACGATCTGCAATGGACTGTTATTGAACAAATCAAACCAGGAGCCAATCTGAACCAACACTTGTTCGAGAAGGAACAGAGATGGGTATATAGGCTCTCAACTCACAAAACTGGTTTGAATGATAATATCCCTTGGAACACAGTGATGTGATAGCTAATCTCATGAACAGTCCGAACTACCAATGACAGTATTACATATTTTGAATTGTGGGGATTTTACTATCAGAGTACAGACTAAGCAGCAACACAGCCCTATTTCACCTCACGGGCTGTTCTAATTTATGTATCGTTATAACATTTTAGTCCCATAAAGAGTCCTGGAGCTTCTCTATTCCTGCCCTGTCATTTTGACCCCTTATCCACTAAACTGGCATGTGTTCACGTTTTTTCATTCCCAATTTCGATTGCGAAAGCGTGTTCACTATGGCAACCAGACCGCTACACGTCACATCGCTGTAGCCACGTGATCAGGACCAAAGATAGACACATCGCTTGGGCGCGTTCCGACTGGCTACTATGGCGGTGACACGTCACGTTTCCCAATTCTGAGTGCGAAAGCGTGGTTACTAAGGTAACCAGCCTGCTACACGTCACATCGTTGTAGCCACGTGATCGGAACTGAAGAAAGGCACACCCTTAGAGAGCGTTTCGATTGGCTACTGAGGCGGTGACACATCACGCCACGCCTAAACCAGGAAATACTGAATAGGTTATTTTACCGGCATCACCGAGGCACCGATCATTCCACGGGGCTTCGAAAGCAGTAACCAAGTAGGTTTACCGCCAGATGATCGCATACCGCAAGTAAGTACAGACTCACCGGACACGGGTACAACGCGGTCCGCCTGCACCTTATCCGAGCCTCACGAGTTGGAGTCTAACACGAGCATTATTTTTGATCTTTGTGTGCCTATGTTTATTTTAAACTCCCTAGGTGACGGACACTTGCCGTCTTGGTAGATCAGAAGCCCATGAAGCGACAATTACCGCTTCGAGTGTAAGCATCGCATGGATAGATTCCCTTCTAAAAACACTGTAATGAGACTACTGGCACGCAAGTACTAGATTGTAAGCCGAACGTCTGTCGGGCGGTTACAAGTCACATGTTTATCTGCCAGTAACTATTACTTTTGATAAACTCACTAGCGTTTCGCTTCAAAGCACAAAAACGATCACCTCTCACTCCTACCACCAGCCTTAATAAGTCAAGTACCGCGCAGAACTTGCCTCTCACTACGGTACCTACTTAAGCGCGATCCAGTAATTGACACTGGAGTCCATTTGGAACCTGCACAACCTATATGATTGAATAATATAGGTAGTCACCTGATGGGGGTGACCTCACTCAGCACTATATATGTTATGTGTATACCCTTGTTATGTCTTTCCTAGTACGCAATCCCAACCCCGTTTCCCCTTTCTTTCTTACAGGTTTTTTTCCTGAACGAGGATTAAAACACACCCTTTTACGTTAGATCACAATTTTTTGTGGTCTTTAAATTGCGCGTGGGCCGGGCGCACCTTAGCGTGTGCGTACCACCCCGTGCAATCCTCACGGTCCTGACGAAAACCATAGAATTTTTATGATGGTTGAAACATGTAGACCTTTTTATAATTTTTCTCTGTAATTATGCACATAGCACACTTCGCTATTTTTAAATATATTACACTTCTTGAGACACCAAAGCCTTCCTAGTTAGGCACAGGTGCCACACTGGTTTTATTGTGGTTCATACGCTCAAGAATAAAGTCTTGAAGTGAGTAGTACTGGCCCTTTTTAATACACCTTTCACTGTAGTTTTAAGCACATATAAAAAAGAAAAAGTAACCCGCTCCACTGTAGTCAGGTGTCGCAGCACACCCTATGGGCATTCGGCCTATGGGGTGGGACGCCGATGATGAAGCATGTCACCAACTAGGTTGGTGAGTGAGGGGTCTTCTCAAAGGACATGCATTGTCCGGTAACGGGTTGGGGTACACAGTGCTAACCTAGACATTCAGTAGGAAGTGGCAATTTGCTACTTTCCTTTCCTACAGGGGGTACTCCTCCATTGTTGTTATCGTTTTATCTTATCTGCCTACTGACATTATTTTCTATGGGAGGGTGTTGTAGGACCTGTGTCTTTGCAGAACCATTTCTATAGTAGTTGCAACATGTTTGCCCCATTCTTGGACCAATTACTATTGATTTTTCCATGTTTCCTGCAGCTGGTATACACCCGAAGCCTCTATGAGTACATTGCAGCAGGTCTAAATGGATGTTCATCCAGATCTACGCATAGATGGGGATATTACAGTTATTTGTGACCAGCATGCACTCTGATGCACTAGCTGTACTTGATATAAACCCACACCCCAACTTCATTCTGTGCCTCCACTTCCTCTTTTTTGTCTTCATAGTGCTGTTTTACAAATTTAAAGCAAGAACGGTTCTCACACTCTTGCGACGGGGCAATGTTAAGTTGACTTGAGTTCTTTAATATAAGATTGTTCGGATAAGTTGCAATGGTGACTGATGCCCACTACTTCTCTTCATTCAACAGTACCAGGATTTGTGCCTTTATACAATAGTAAACTATTCACTGACAATCCCTTCATTCAGTCTTCGTTGCAGTTTAAGGGATGGCCAAAGTTACTCCTTTTCAGAGTAGTAACAAAAACACCAGAATAGAATATTTATTGTGAGATTATTTAAAATCATTATGCTTTCTCTTTCATCCTTGTAAACAAAAACACAAACCAGAGTTCACAAAGACCACACAATATTGCTTGACTGTAACTCCACTGTGTTGTTTTATACGTTTGCCTATTCTAGATTTAGGACCTGATTATGAGTCTGGCGGTGTGGGAGTGTGCCGCCACACCAGCTCCCCGCTCCCCCACTGCCAAACTCAACCACGGGCAGCCTGCCCAGGGGCGGTGGGTGACATTTCAAAGTGGTGGGGTGCAAAGTGATTTGCATACAGCACCATAGCGAGCGAGTGCAGCGAGAGAGCCCGAACCCCAAAAGAGGGGTTTGGGGGGATTACCCCCCCATGAAAAGTTTGAAAAAAAGAAGAAAAATTGTGCATTTTCAAGCAAATTTGAGAAAGCAGGAAGGTTAATAAAGCAATTGTGAAAGTGCAGTTATTACATTAATAGATGGCTCAACATAGGTAGCTGCTTATTCAGTATAACCACAGAGCTTCATACATTTCGTCCTATTACGCTCAGGTGCTGAATTCAGACTATAAGACTTTCATGAAAATCTCAGCTCTAAGAGTAGAAGAAGTTGCACAGCAGTTGGGAAACAGCCTTCACAAAGCATTGGGAAAATGAGAGGCAATTACTTGAAAGCAAACTGAAAGCAATGCATCAAGTAGTAACTTAAAGCAATGCATCCAGCAAAACAGTGCATGCAGTAAACCATACAAAAGTAAACTAAAGCAAGTATGAACCTGTGAACCTTCACTTTGAAAGCAGGGTGCTAGTCAGCAGGCCAGTCACATACATTTAAACTGAAGAAGAGTACACCTCAGCATGCAGGCACCAACATAAAAGCACCAAGCAAGTCAAACAGTTTAATGAAAGAAAAATGAAAGCAATACATCCAGCAAACTAGACAGTGACTCAAAAAGTAAACTGAAGCAAGTGCACACTGAAAGGAATGCGCAGTCATAAGTCAGACATTCACATAAAAGCAACTTACCAAGACACCCAATTAATTACATGGGAAAAAACTTGAGCCAATGCACCCAGAAAACCAGACCAGCACACCAAAGCATCCCACCCCTGATAGGATGGCAGCTGTGCTCTTAGGGTCACCCCTCAGTTTTTTGGCAGGGTTGAGAACCCCCCAGTTTTATGCGATGTGCGCCTGAAGGGGAGACAGGCAAAAGGGGTCATAATGGGACATCTGGCACAGCCACTTTGTAATCAAGGTCACCCACCCAGCTCAAGACTGAGTTACAGGCTGATCTTAAATCTTTAAACAACCACAAGGGTCGCCAGCTAGTTGGTTCTTGAGCCAAAGGAGTCCTCAGCTCACTGGGAGTCTTTACATCGCGCCTGAGATGACATGACAATGTCCCTTAATCCGGAGCAACTGTGGGGACTGGTCTGGGTCTGACTTGGTACGAGCAGGATACAAAAATTAACGGGTAGGTGGTAACCCACTTCAAGTGAAGGAGCTGTGGTTGTAGGCTTGCTACTGTAATAATATAATTGTAAATAAAGGTTTTTTAAAAAAAAAGAATTGTCAGACCACATGTGAGGCTATTGGGCACATTATCAATACATGCTCTCAATGCACATACTGGCCGTACCCACAAACATGCTTGTGGGATGTACGTTGTTACAATGCATGTTGTAACAACGCATGCCTTTACCACGCAAGTCTTACAATGCAAGTTGTAACAACGACTTGCATTGTAGGGCGTGGATTTAGGAATCTTATAATTTTATATTCCAACACCAGTCCCCGTAACAGTAGGGAAGGTGTTGGAATATAAAATTGCAAGATTCCTTATCCCACAGCGCCATCCAGCGCAAGTCGTAGTAACGACTTGCGTTGTAATAGCTGCGGGGTGAAGGCACTGCGGTGTAAAAACCGCGTCCTAAACGATGTTCCCCTGCTTGTGGGACTACAGGAAGACCGGGGGCAAAACATTCATGGGGATGGACTTACCATCAATGGTTATGCTGCAAGCAGTCTGGCCATTGGGTTCTAATTTCAGAAATATGTTGCCGGAGTACATGCCTTCAATGCCACACATACTCATAATTCCATAGTACTACGGAACAGTAGCATTGTGTCTGTCATAAAGGCACACTGCCCTAGTGGGCGTGGTTTGAAGGTAAAATCTCACTTTAAGGAACATTATGACCATGAACTACTGTAGAATTCGTGTAGTATAGTCTACACAACCACCTAACAAATGATTTTGACCAGATTATGCCACAGCAAAACACCACATACAGAGTAAAGCTAAAAGAGATTGAGATGAGAGAAGGTGGCAGGATTTAAAAAAATTACTTTTTTATGATAAAACGATTAAAGTTTGCTTTTATTATCCGTACACACTGATACAAATTGACTATAAGATTTATCCAGTATTTAAATTATTTATACTATGTTGTACTAGCTTTTATGTCAATATTGTCGAAATAAAGCTTTTTGAAGTGAAGTTTCGGTGGATGATGTCATCAGTGATATCATGTGTCATCAGTGATGTCATTAGTGATGTCACTGGCCATTTCGTGAGTGATGTAATATGTAAGGTCATAAGCAATGCATTGCTCAGGTATGTGATAGTTTTATGATGTACCTTTACTATGCTGCCTTTACATGATGTGATATATTCATGCTCAGACCTGCCTTCAATGTATGTATAAAGAACTTTATGCACTGTAAAGCGCTCTGATATCTGCAAGGATCTTGTTCGTGCTCTATAAAACTTCTAAATAAATAAATAAATAAATAAATAAATAAATGTAAGGTGGGTCTTGAGTGAAATCACTAAAAATGGGTCTGTGTATTCGACTGTGTGCTGAATATTTTCCCATGCTGTTAAAGCACAGAGAGAATCACTGCAGTACTCTGCATCATAATATTGTGATCCAGGAAGTTCAATACAGTACTTCTTATTTGGCTGCAATTGGCACACCCTTGGCAAAGATGGCAAGATAAATGTGCAACTCTGTTCCCCATCACACAGTGTTGATACGAAGATACGCAAGGCTTGATGCCATAGGCAAATTCTTAAATGCTTTTTAACTAAATACGTATAAATCGTGTTAACTTACATGCCTGCACAATAGTTAACGACTGATCCTTTTCCCCTCCAACATCCATCTGAGATACTGTGCCCTGGATCCCTTGTGGTTTGCGTGGATTTGATATTTGTGTTCAGCGTAACTCACATCATGGTGGTTGGTCCCTAGTAGGGATTACAGATTAAGAAAGTGTTGACTTGATAATTTGGTTTCAGGCATTCATTTTGATAAAACTGGAATAAAAGCAGGAGGCTTCAATTGTCTCTTGAAAGCATTGATCAGAAAGTCCCACAAACAAAGGAAATATATTTAGCCTTTACTTGAGGTTCAAAATCCAGACTGTTCCTGCTGAAGAGAAGTGGGCAGGAGGCATGGTCAAGGACACAACAAAACAGATGTCATGAAAAAGAGCAAGCTGTATTAAAAAACAGAGACCTAGATTGGTGTGAAGTTAACAAGTCCAAACTGCATTTAAAAAAGACACAAAACAGTAATGAAAGTGTGGTTCCCAGGGGAGTATTTATGGATGTCTAAGCCCTGTAACCTGGCCCTTTTTACTAAAATCTGGCCCAAAGAGGAGGAATTTGCGGGTCGGTAATGCACTGGCATCCGTGACAAGCCACGCATCTCTGCCGCTGTGAAGTTTGCTGCTATCCAAACCCAGGTATAAACTGCAGCAACAGCAAAACATGATCGAAAATAATATATTAGTATTCAGTTTGGTTGAGAGGTGGCTCTTAACTAAATTTTGCAGCATGGCCCTAAAACCCCTCAAAGAAAGAAGTGATCTTAAGTGCTGGCTTCAGAAATGCAGATCTTCAAATATGCCATGTTTAGGAGCAAACATTAATTCCGTTTGTCGCCTGGTGGCAGCAGCTTGTTTTATGGTCTGGAACACAAGCAGGCCGCTTTTGGAATTTTTGGAAGCTGTTATCTTTACGGAATGGAGTTAAAAGCCCTCGCCCCGTTGGCGGTTTGCCTCTTAGCAGCTCTTTGGTTGCGCTCCTAAGTTTTATAGAAACCAGCTTCTACGGATTCCTGTGGTCTCCATTAAATTTAGAGGGAGGTGAAAGGCGCGCTAAAAGAAAAATGTGGAAGCTCCGCAAATGCTCTCGTCTGACAGCTCCCCTCAGCATGTCTTGATCTTTAAATTGACTTTCAACATTGAGTCTGATGTAGTGTCATCCCTCTTTTTCCCACTTCCCCACACCTCTGCCAGATGCCCCGCCCGCTTCTCCAGAGAAATTGAAACATGAAACCAACAAGCCCACTTGATTTCCGGCAAACCCATGATGTCTTACTACTTAAATGTATAAAAGCCCCCCTGACACATTGATGAAACTTACCGGAGACGAGCGCAGAGCCAGTCCCAGACTCCGAACCTTGAGGGAGACATCACTCCCGGGCCCGTGAGCTGCAGGCGCATCAACCCTGGACTGGTTCCAGCCACTTCTGAGTCCAGACTTGACAGCACTGGCATCTGTACCCGCCCACCCAGGCACCCATACACGAATGCCGGGCCACCCCCACGCGCGGCATCCAATGGGATGCTGCGCCGGTGGACCAGCCAATCCTGGCGCTGCATGCAGCGCCAGGATTGGCTAGGAGGGCACATTTGCTGCTCGCCCTGTCCCCCTTTGGAGTGTGGACTGTCACTCAAGTTGCAGCAGGCCACCCCCCCTACGCAATTCCCGCCGGCGGCTGTTTGTTGCAATGCTATTTTAATTTAGAAGATATTAGGATAAGATACTAGGATAGGATTGCGGCCGGCGGCCGCGATGCGGGTCCATGGTGGCTGGTGGGGCTACGCCCCTACGCCCCAATGGACGCACCGCGGCTGAGCCTGCCAGATTAGGAGTGTTCTCCTGGTCTGGCAGGCGGTGCTTTGGCGGTCCCAGGTGGTGAGCATTAGAACAGCACTGCATAGTCTGGTGCAGTCCATGCCATGCAGGAACTGGGGTGCAAGCACACAGGGGGTCACAGCATGTGCCCCCTCTGCATGCACCCTCATGCAGAGGGCACCAAAGGGCCCTGCAGGGCCTCTTACTTTCCTGACTGCCACACTTTTCCTGGTGGGATCACTGCCACGGAAGTTTGGCGGTCAGGAAACTCATACTATGCTTGGCGTTGCCACAGTTGCACCACCAGCATATTGCTGCCCCAGAGTGCCAAGGGATTGTGAATCACTAATAGTTGCGGCGGTACCATGGCAGTCAAACTACTGAAGTTGTATTATGGTGGTCGGACTGCCGGTGCAGTGGTAGCAGCCACGCCACTGCAGGTTTGGTGGTCCTATGGACTGCCAAACTCATAATTAGGCCCTTAGTTTCTATTGTTAGTAGGTCATATTTCATTTATATTTCTCCCTAATTAACCCTAACCTTTAAGCCACTTCACATGTTCTTAATGATACTTTTTACACAGTGAGCCATGGATCGCAACAAATACCATAAGATCTACATTGTACTGTGTTTATCACAGTGCTTTACTTGGAGAGGACTGGAGTAAGCTCATGAATGGTGTGCAACTCCACATGCGACAACACTGGAACATACCCCCGCTCCCTCAGCAAAACTCAAAATACGCACATTGTGTCGACTGCAACAATTTGCCAACGACCCCTTCTGAATTGACAATGCCTTCCCACCTGCACTACACACACATTTCCCTCAACAGTTGCTGTTTGCCTGTCTATATTTGGCCACAAATACAACGCACAAACCTCAAAGGTTGTGTTCATCTCACGGATCACTTGATCATTTGTCGCTCTAGTGAAACTTTTCAATTTTGCTGGGTGAATAAACTTGTCACCCATCTTCAGTAAATGTGCCTCCCCGTTTGCTCACTGGCTACTTTACAGTAAGGATGTAGATTGCTTGCTAGTGTTCTTTCATTTGGCACCCCTGTTATAACATCAGACAAACTTTTGAATGAATTTCCTAATCTCCCCTGACAATGTTCTACTGCTTTTGCATCTATGACCACATGTTCTTCACTTACACGCACGAGGGCATCCCTGTGTTCCCAAAAAGCAGCACAACCCCTATTATAATTCCTTGCAGGCACGCAGCTCAAATATTTTTGACCCTGATACATATTTTGTGATAAATTGATATTCATGCAGGTTGTCTGTTATTCAAATTAACATTGCACACCTCTTTTTGAGCTTACTGCCCCATACACCATATGTGTACTGCTTTTGGTAAGTGGCAACATAAAACTCGCTTCTCCAGCTAAATGTTTTAAATTGGTCCTTAATTCATGCACGAGTTCTTGCTACTGAAATGGGGCTCTTCCTTCGTTCTGAAGCTTTTTCTAAAGGCAGGCTCTGATGAAACTTTTTTAGCAGCATGAAAGTGTAAAGGGGAGGAATCATTTAGTAAAAATCTACTTTCAGACCAATGCCTAATATGTAATAACCAAAGAACAGTTATGGAAGGTGAGTTGTGTTTATGTTAATTATTTTTGGATTTGTAATAAACTTATCTCAGCACGAGAGTATAGAAATACAAAGGACACAGCATGAAGCCAAATCTATGCACCTAATTCAAAGAATGCAGTATGAATAAATCAATTATTTCGAGAAGGAGTATACAGATGATTAGGAAGCAAGAGTCCAATTTTCCGTGCAATGAGGGTTGATGAATAAAAATCATCAAATATATTCCTACGCTATAGCTCAAAGGACAACCCTACATTAACGGGTAAGCATCTTAAGTCAAGAAGAAAATTAAGGTGTCAGTCATGGAGTCTTCCTAAGAAGTCGCTCCACTGTCAAGATGGACCAGGTAACATAAAGCCACCGTCACAAAAGAAAGAGCTCACTCTGAAATGCTCTCTCCCCAAAGACAAGAAAAGTGTGCGCACTTTCCCTAGTTCCAACAATCAGTTATCCACAGGTTGAATTCCCATAGTGCACCTCGCACATGCCATCCACTCTGGGTACAGTCCTGATCATACTTCTCCACGGTATTCTCCAGCGTTCTCCCATCTGAAATCCAATGTCTTCCTTTTATCGACTCAAGTCACACAATTGTAACTTCTTCTCTCCTTGCCGAAGCTGCTAAAACAAAGACATTATTCTGCCTCAAAGCACACTTCTTCAACTGCAATACAAAACCTGAGAAAGTACTGCTTCCACAACACACATGAAATTTATAACTTTAAATCTAAAGCAAGAGTTGTCAGGGGTTTCAATTTTAGGCCTACAATTTTAGCTAAAATAAGAATGCATCATTCATGCTTTACGGATTCACATAATCAATATTACAAATTCAACTAATACATTTACCTATTTATATAAATATCACCATTAATAAACACATTTAGTACATGAAAACTGTCAGTTTTCACGACACAAGTTCTTCTTGTTAACGTTTCCTGCTAATTACATTGATTTACTACGTTAGTTCTTCACAGCACTTGTCAGTTCATCCACCACCGTATTGGGGATTGGAACCGCCGGACATGCTATCATCGGTTCCACAGTAGGCCTTACAATGTGACCGCCACCACGGCGGTCGCAATGCCTATATTTTACATTATGGCGGGTGCTACTGACGGCAGCACCTGCCGCAATATAAAAATGGGGCGTGTTACATATCCTTTCACAACGTGGCAGGCACCATGCAGTGCCTGCCACATGGTACAGGGATATGTAGGCAGGACCCATGCAGTGCCTGCCACATGGTACAGGGATATGTAGGGGGCACCAAAGGGGCCCATCTACACCCACAACAAGGGGGTCCCGCTACGGGCTACTGGGCAACCCGCCATGAAATGGCTGGCAGAAAGGGACATCGTAATCCCTGCGGCGATGCCTGGTAGACACTGCCAGCATTGTAGGGACTACGAGCCTCTCCACCCGACCGACTGGCTCAAGGAGCCCATCGGATGCGTGACGGTAGATCTTTACGATCGCCACACGTCCATCCGCCATCATAATATGCGGGCGGTAAAGTTGGTTATGATGGCGGGGAGACCGCCACCGTCAGGCTGTCGGTGGCGGTCTCCCCGCTATTGTAATCAGCCCCATAGTTATGTCAATACATTTCACAATTCCAACACTTCACGTTACACAAATAGAATTATATATGGGTGCTCTCTATTCGTGGTTACGATGCACTCCTCCAAATAGAATTATACAAATACAGAATCTCTGCTCCTTCGCTACCCTACGACAATATAGCTATGCACAGTCCCATTTACTTAGTGTGAAACAAATGAAATTTTCACTTATAATCAATTGATGTTTTATTCAGCATAGCCCCAAAACCACACGGAGTTGCATCCAGTGTTACAACCAGTTATTTCCCTGGGATATTTTCCCCTTTGATCCTTGAAAAAACCTTGGCACATAGTTCCAAGGACATGTACTCCTTACTTACTTGAAGCCTACAACCCACTTCATAGCATAACCTCAATGGATCATTGAACATTCACACATACCTACAAAAAGAAATAGATGAGCTCGCCGTAGTCGAGTGTGCTCAATAACAGAAGTGACATCTGGTTTAGGTTTCACACTTTGGCGGGACACTAGATGTCTCAAATACTCCAATTCAGATCAGAGGAATCTTGTCTTATCCAAGGGCCATGCCTTTACCTAGTAACCTCGCTAGCATAATTGCTCCTCCCGTGTTGCTTAAAACATAACAATGTCATCTTGAAATGCCTAAACATCTTTCACAATACATCTCTGGAAGACTGGTAATGCTTAGACAAGTGTAACTGGCATCCTTAAAAAAAGTAAATGTCCTTTTTGGTGTAATGGGTGAAAGTTAGTCTTCCTCAGAAAGCTTTTCCCAAATGTTACAATTGAAGTAATTTACGAATGGTGCCCTTGGGCTACAGTACCATTTAACCCCAATTGAATATCCAGGCACACCATTTCAGCACTTGACTCTCACAGGATATTGTGGTCGAGCTGGTCTAGGTCTACTGAAGGAGGTGATGTGAGGTTAGACACTCAGATTACAGTAAACACAATAAGAGCAGTCAATAAAGTTACTTTTCAAAAATATTCTTCTTCCTCAGCCATGCTATCTTGCAGTTGATTGGCCTCGCCCTGTCTCAGGAGTCATGAAGAGGCGGAGCACTACGTGCTTAGGCTTACATGAGGCCTGCATCTCCCTTTGCTGTAGTGAAGCTGTTATCACCTTAGGGTAAAGAAGACAAGCTTGGCAGAACACGCTGTAGAACTGGGGGCAATTGCAGCATCGTCACTGGGAGCTAAGTACTGGAGAGGAGGAAGGTGGACAGGGACACACTATTATGTCTGGTCAAGTATAGACTGTGAGGGCATGCACAACCCTGCCAATTGTCACACATCTGAGGTTAGAATAACAGCTTTTGATGACATCTCCTCATTTCACCACATTTCAGTACCTACTGAAATGCATCACATAGCTGAAGTTAACTGGCAACTGCATGTCCTTGGAATTTCAATGCTTGCTGTGTTATGCTAGAGTAGATACTTTACACTACCCGTGTCTCTCTGCACCAATATGGGAGGCATTACGTGTAAAAGGGTCAATAATCACAACACACCTACCCAAGTCATGAGGGATCGGGCAGCAGCACCCTGGTGTGCTATTATTGGTGAAGCCAGCCCTGGCTGACACTAGATGTGCATTACTTCAGATTCAGAGCTATAGGTCCTGGCCAACGAGGTGGTAAGACACTATGATGGTCTAATGTGCCATCTCATGCTGAAGATGCAACCAAAAACAAATAACAACATACCTGTAGAAGTAGATAAGGGACAAAATCAATACTGAATCAACATATCCACACAATGTTGAGAACATTGGAAACAGGTTCCACATGTTGAACTTTTAGGTACTTAAGTGAGTTGCCAAACACTAAAGCATGGCTATTAAGCTGTAGGAAGCCAATAAGCCCATCCTCAACATGTCTGAAGTGGAAGACATGCAAGAATGTCTCGAGGTCAGAGGAATCAAAGGTTAGCAACATGAGAGTTGGAATGGAAGTATAGGTGGGTGTTAAAAAGTTGGCTTCGTTTGAGAATCATTATGATTGTGAAGAATGACTGATGTAATGTCGAATATGATATATCATTTACCCAACTAGCTTCGCACAATATTATCACAATGCCTTCAATATCATGTACTAGGTCTTTTATCGCACTATGTACAAATGTCATCTATATCTTCATCCACTCGGCGACGGGGCTATCCATAACATCATTAATCTATACACAAATTGCAAGGCTGCTTTCTATTGTAAAAGATGAGCATCCCAATAGATTGGTAGAGGAGGCACTTCAGCTGACACCGAGGGTCCCTGCATGCTGAGACTTCACCACGCAGGTTACTGACATCTTGTGAGGGTTGCCCAGTTCATGACCAAGATGGGGGTCCTTCATTCTATACCATCAGGTAATGGGGTTGGATGGTCCCTTGAGGGGATCCTTTGGCTTTACACCTACACACACTCTAGGTACACTTAGAGTAGGGTTTGCATATTAGGAGTATGCTTGATTACTTCCTTGTTTTATATGCCTGCATAGATACACTGTTTTAGCACCATGGTAGAACTATATCTACTATTTACGCTTTATCACGTTGATCTGCTTCTGACTATTAATCATATCAGCCCTCGTATTTTATGCAAGAATAATGTTAGTTCAATAAAACTTGTTGAAAACATCCTACTGTGTATTCTTTGCATACTTTTCTGAGAAAAAGTGAGCACAAGTGACAGAGCGAAAAGATCTGTACTGTTTCCATGATCCCTGAGGGGTCAGAGTTGTAATGTTTAGTGGTTGCCAGAAACCATTTGCTCTGTGCTAGGTTAGAGGGGGGGGGGCTTACGGTGGCACTGTGAGCTAGCTGGTCTATGGGCCAACATATCCTGTGGGGGTATCCGGTAGCAGTCTTGGCACCAAGCCCCTAGTTTATGTTGTCCAAACAAATGCACAGATCCTACAGATTAGTAGGAACTACACAACAGTAATTTTTCACCACAGTATGACTAATATTGCTTCTCATCAGGATCATGACATTGTGGTTTCATCCAGAGCACATAACATAGCAGTTTAGTGTACGCAGATCCACATCACGCAGTATGTGGACTCAAATTGTGTGCTTCATTTTATGGTTTCAGCACACTTTTCCTGTCTACCTGATGCCACCACATGTATATGTTGCAGTCAATTGACCCTAGGATGTTAGGAAATCCTGCTGTAGCACAGATGCTTGCTTTGCTTGCATTAGCTGTGTGGATGTCCGAGGGTAACTGTATATGGTGTTCACTCTCAGCTAGGCATTCATAACATAGCAGAGTATTTTGCGAAATGTCAACTGAGAAATGCCACTCATCAGTCCTATTTGTTGTGGGGTGACTATTGCAAAGAATTCTAGTGCTGCTAACATTTTTGGGAAGGGGATGGCATTGGATCCCTAAGTTGCTCACCAGGGTGTCTGTAGTGATGACAATATGTTCTGTATGGTGCCTATATCGAGCCTGTGTATCATCTGGATCTCCAGCTGTCACATGTTAAGAGTTCCAGCCTTTCTCTGTAAATCATGACTCTGATCCTGCATTGAGACACCATTTGAGGTCATTGACTGGTGGCCTGGCTTCCACCCTGATACCACATGGTTTGTTGTAACAGAACATAGATGTGGCATAGCATGATATAGTGTCTTAGCAGTGCTGCAGCCATGGTGGTGTACTGAAAAATGGAAGTGTGAGCCACTGCAAGTAACCAGTGAGAGCCTCAGCTGTTCAGGGCTGTTTAAGAAGGTCTGGATCTGCGTACAAGTGTGTGTGAAATTTTATTTTTTCAGCTCAAACAGTTAATGTACATTTTTTTTGCAGTTTGTGTTGGTGTTTTTAATGTATTTTTTTAGTTTATTGCCTACACCTTCAGGAATTTTACCACCTGCTTTTGAGTGGGGGTATTTTAAGGTGGCATTTCCACTGGTGTTTAATGACTCCTCATACTTGTAAATGGTTGTTATTTACCACATGCATTATTTTCCACAAGTGGTAAATATCAGATATAATGAATAGCACAAACGTTAAATAGACTACAGACATGCGGTGTTTGGCACATGTGCTAATTAACACATTGTTTCATAACTCGTGTTCAGACGATTTGGTAAAGTCGTCTGCTATGTATCCCTGCATGTGATACCACTACGCCTTACTCATAATCAAGACCCTAGAGTATCAGCAGAATGCATCCCCTGAGGAATGACTTCACTTCTTGGTGTGGCTCAGCAACCCTAACCGGAGCAGCATGTCTGCATGAGCTGCAGGATCCTGGAGAATGGGAGGAACTGCAGCAGGAATGTATCAGGACTTTGCAGAGTCCAATGAACCTGCTGGGACTGGAGAGACTCTTGTTACAGGAGTCTAGAGGGGGCATCACTGTAGGAACTTGAATAGAGGTAGTATTGGTGGAATTGGAATTGCATACTAGTGCTACATAAGTAAATGGAGAGGCTGCTGAAAGTGCATAGAGTCATGGATTGCTGCAAGGGCGTGGAAGGAAGGCATTTTGAAGATTCATGCTTTAACTTGGAAAGTAGAAGAGGTAGCAGAGGCTACGCCATTATCAATTATTGTGTAAACAACTCTACGGCACAGTCTTCAAGTTTCTTGATTCCATGTGTGAGTACCTCATCTAGACCAAACTTTTTATTTGCATTGTGGTACCTGAAGTCCTGTTTATCCCATTTTAAATTTATGACAAAATGTAATATAATACAAAAAAACTATCCTAGGCTAGATTAAAAAACACACACACACACACTCTCTCTCTCTCTCTCTCTCTCTTACTCACTCACTCACTCACTCACTCACTCACTCACTCACTCACTCTCTCTCTCTCTCTCTCTCTCTCTCTCTCACACACTCTCTCTCTCACACTCTCTCACACACTCTCTCACTCTCTCTGTCGAAACTTAAGACCTCTCTAGCACTCAGGGGGCCTGTGTGTCAATTTCCTACTGGATGGTTTTGGTGCTGTTTGGAGCAATGACTGTGTTTCAGTTTGTTTTAATAGACTGTTGGGATAATGGTTAATACTGCAAGGCTATGCTTCTACAGATCAATAACTAAAAGTTGCAAAAACTATCACTCAAAATGGCACACACAAGGCATTTAGAACATCACACATAAGCACAGTGCAATAATTAAAAAGTCACAAATAAGCGGGCTACACTTGTCAGTGCATGTGCACACGAACGTGAATATATATGCGTGTGTATGTATGCTGAAATGAACCATTACCATGTTCGTGAGTGTTAAGATTGCTTTATGTGGGTGAAGGAGGCAGTGGTTAAAGGAGTGGCAGTGTGCAGCAGGTTGAGTGCAGGATCAGTGAGTTTAAAAGTCAGAATACTGGCCTGGCAATTGATATTGGTATCATGATGGTGTTGTTACATGGAATACCACTGGGTTAAGAAAATAGCAAATGTTGGCATTTATAAGGCTGTGTAACTGCAAAAAAGGATTTCCTGTGCCATACAACTGTTGGGACAGAAATGTCCTCTGCCTGGGGTGCAGTCTTATCCCCTGCCCTGCGTGTCCAACTGTGAGTATCTGGTATCCAGGTTTCAAGATTTTGGCCCCAGTCTCATGCTAAACTAGTATGCATGCGAAGGCCACATCAAGGTCTAGACCTGCCCTTGATATGAGACAGGTCCTGGACATGGCTTGGGCCTGGATAGTTGAACATACAAGTCCTCAGTAGTAGCAGAGGACTCCTGCCCCTGTCATGGGTCTCTGGAAGTAGCGCTGTGGTGGCTGCATACCATGTTTTGAAAAAATCCTAGTGTTACTAGGCCTTTAGACAGACCTATGTCACAAGATTGGGAGTCTACTGGCATAGATTTCCACTGCTAAAAGTGAACCAGGAATCCTAGCTCCAAGATCCCAAGTGCATGAATACATGGTTACTGTGTGTGGGAAGCTTGTTACACACGGCATGAGTGCCTGAGTGAACCAGAGTTCAAACACAGCAATTGATGGACAGAATGCAGAACAATGTCTTACATTCACCCCAGTACAGAGATCTGGGCCTAAATCCATCGTTTTTTTGCACTCCACACCACCCCAGTTCAGACATGGCCATATGCAAATCAGTCTTGACCCTGTGCCTCATGGGAACAGTCCAGCCCGAACTGCCAAGCCATGCCTGGACCGGAATCAAGCATCCTAGGACCGGTTTCTGGCTATCAGCCGTCTTCAGCCAGGATAGCTTGGAGTGGCACAGGCCTGTGGAAGAAAAGAACATTGCCTGTTCATGTGCACAAGATGGATGTTAGGATGCTTTCCTAGACAGTGGAAGTGTATTCCTGACATGCTTAAGACTGGAGAGCGGGAACTCAGGCACTGAAATGGGAAAGAGGAGACACAGTTTGCATTAGAAATTTGATTAGGTCCTTTTTGATACAGAGGGCTGCTGATTAGTCTTTTTGAGGCTACAAATTTGGTACAAGTTTGGGAGGAAAGGGTATGACTGTAGTTCCTGTAGTCAGGGTGCAAAGGGTCTTTTTAGAATGGGGCCGCCCTTTAGTTTCTCTTCCTGATCACTGTCAGATGTGGCTGTTGACAGTATCAGGTTGGTAACACCTCTTAGGGCCTCTGCTTTGGGTCCAGCCTTGGTCCAGCCTAGAGATGACACTGCTGTGAAGAGCATCACTCAGGACAAAGGCTGTTTCTGGAAAACAGCCCAAAAAAGACACATGAAAACCAGTTTTGAAAAAGCAGACAGAGAATCCACATAGCCTGTCTGTGATGGTTGTGTAAGAGTGGAACCCGTTGAATCACATATTTTCCCTGTTCCAAGTTCTCTCTAACTTTGGAGGGGTGCTCCATAGAGTGCTGAGAGAACTGGTGCACAACCAGAGCTGGGGTATAACTGACAGACAACTTCCCAGAGGAGACGGTATGTCACTTACAGTCTGATCTGGAGGAAGAACTGCCTTTTTTGAACCCGAAAGCCTAAGCGCCTGAGCACGACGGAAGGAGCAAGTCGACTCTACAGCAGGATATGACTGTTGATGTGGACAGAAGCAGTTGACCCTATTGCTGTGTTCCATCCACTAGATGCATGTGAATACCAGGTTCTAGCCTGGAAGCCATTCACTGAATTTCAAAGAGGAACAGCAGCATATCCAAAGCAATTGAAGGGTGCTGAATATTAAAAAGTGTGTTTTTAATATGTTCTAACAGTAAAACAGCCTAATTGGCATTTTTACTGTGAAAAGGCCAGTATCCTCATTGGCAAGTCCAGGGTTATAAGCGGACAACTGAGCTGGGGTAGCTCCTCAATGGGACTAGTAAAGTTGGTAGTTAAAGTTATCAAAAGAATCGTTACATTAAATCTGACTTGATGCCTCCACAGACTACATTCTCATCGGAGATCTGAACTTCCACCTCGACAACTGCAGAGACCCCGACGACACCACCCTCCTGGCCAACCTTGCCAACCTGTGACTGAGCAGCTTGTCACCACCCCCACCCAAACCCGCCCCGTCCGCCACGAAGGAACAGGGGGAAGATCACAGAAGAACCCTGCAACATCACCTTCCTCCCCGATCCCCACCCCTCCACCGCCGACGCTAACATCCGCAGCCAGAGAACTATACTGCTGGATCGCTGACCGTGCTGACAAGCTCGCACCCCGCAGTCACCCCATCAAACAACACCCCCCTGAAGGCTGCCTGGTTCACCACCGACCTTCAAGAAGCCAGTTGCCTCGAAAAACTTTTGTGGAAAAGGAAAACCACTGAAGACCCGAACAACTACAAGAACGCCATGAATGAATACCACCAGCGCATAAGAGCCACCAAGCAAACCTTCATCAAGAACAAAATCCACACCAACGCAAGTAACGCAAAATAACTATTCAACGTCATACAGCAGTTCACCAGACCCCCCTGCTAAGCCACGGACCTCTGCAACGAGCTCAGCTCCTACTTCCACCTGAAGATCAAGGCCCTCTACGACAACTTCAGTGAACAGACTGCGGACACCAATTCCCTCTCCACCTCTGACAACCAGCCGACCATCACCACTTGGAAACCTGCCACCACTGAAGACACTACCACGAACATGAAGAACACCCACTCAGGAGCTCCCACGGACCCCTGCCCTCCGTACATCTACCACAGAGCCGCCGCCACCATAGCACCCGAACTAGGCTGGACCATCAACGCCTCCCTTGAACCCGGCATCTTCCCCGATGACTGGAGGCAGGCAGAGGTCAAGCCCCTTCTCAAGAAACCCTCGGCTGACCCGACGGACCTGAAAAACTACTGGCCCAACTCTCTCCTTCCCTTCACAGCCAAAGTCACTGAGAGATTCATCAACGCCCAGCTAATCGCCTTCATGGAAGAAAACGCCATCTCGGCCTATCCCAGTCCGGATTTCACGGCAACCACAGCACCGAGACCACCCTCCTCGCCTCCACCGATGACATCTGCATACTACTCGACCAAGGCCACACTGCAGCCCTCATCCTACTAGACCTCTCTGTATCATTTGACACCGTCTCTTCCCACACTCTCGCAACCAGACTCCACGACGCCAGTATACAGGTTACTGCCCTCGACTGGATCCGCTCCTTTCTGTCCGGCAGAACCCAAAGGATCAGACACCACCCTTCCTCTACAAACCTACAGAGATCAACTGTGGAGTACCCCAAGGATCCTCGCTCAGCCCCACACTCTTCAGCATCTACATGGCCCCCATCGCCGCCATTGTCAGACAGCATGGGCTCAACATAGTATCTTACGGCAATGACACCCAGCTCATCCTCTCTCTCACGCAGAACCCTGAAGACATCAGACTCAGCTTCGAAAAAGGAATGAAAGACGTCGCAGCCTGGATGAGCAACAGCTGCCTAAAACTGAACTCAGAGAAGACAGAGGTCCTCGTCCTTGGACCCTCCCCCACTGCGTGGGACAGCTCCTGTTGGCCCCCTGACCTCAGAAACCCACCCACCCCAACAGGCCACGCCTGGAACCTCAGCATCGTTCTAAACTCCTTCCTCACCCTGACCCACCATAACAACACTGTCACCTACACCAGCTTCAACTCTCTCTGCATCCTCCACAAGACCTTCAAGTGGACCCCCCCCCGAATGCAAAAATACCGTTCCCCACACACTCATAACCAGAAGACTGGACTACGGCAAGGCCCTCTATGCCAAAATCAACAAAACCCTGCTACACAAGCTCCAGACCATCCAGAACACTGCAGTAAGACTCGTCCTCGGAACCCCACGACACGAGCACATGACCCAGCACCTACGAGACCTAGACCTCCACTGGCTCCCCATCGAGAAGAGAGTAACCTTCAAGCTACTCACCCACACCTACAAATCACTCCACATCAGACCCAAATACCTCAATGAAAGAGTCTCCTTCCACATACCCAAAAGGAACCTCCGCTCCCCCGACCTCTCCCTGGCAGAGACCCCACGCATCTGCAGAACCAGAGCAGGTGGAAGAGCCTTCTCCTACGTCGCAGCCAAGACCTAGAATGAGCTTCCAGTCAACATCAGAGGCTCCCTTACTCTGCACACCTTCAGGAAGAGCCTCAAGACTTGGCTCTTCGACTGATCCGGAGCTGCACCCAAGGCGCCTTGAGACCCTAACGGGTGAGTAGCACACTTTATAAACCCCTGATTGATTGATTGATTGATTGATTGATTGATGACCACGCCGAGTTCAGTGTGACCTTTGAGAATAGGTCAACTTTAGAAAGTTGCCACTCTGTTGCTCAAAGTTTTCCACTGGCCATCCACAGTTGCTGGTCACGAGACAGCCTATTGCTGTCCTGAGGATACATGTGAATAACTTCCAGTAAAGGAAACAATAGAGGCCTGCCATTGGAAATGGTGTTACCTCTCCTTGGCAAGAAGCCACACAGTGTGTGACCCCAAAAGCCTAGCTTCAAAGGAGAAGCCGCCTTTGGAGGGCAAATGGTGGACACACGCTCTTTTGTTCTGGTAGATGGGTTGATGTCAGGAATAGAGTAGCCCTCAGGTAGCCACACCTCTAGGGTGGACTACCAAGCTCCACAAGAGAGGGATTCTGCCATCTTGGGAGTGGGTAGAATGTTGCACTCTGGGATAGCTAGTTGCCACACATTACAGGAAGTCGTCATTAAGCAGACCAGACCCGGTAGTCCATTGGCTACTAGTCACCGCATTCTCTGAGGGGAAGTTATGGGCCTAAAAGTGGCTGCCCTGCCACCCAGACCGCAGATTACATCTGCACATGGAGAGTGGACCAAAGAAGGACAGCATGCTGTTCCCTGGACCTGGCAGAGAGAGGCTGCACCAAAGACTGGAGTTCACCCGCTGCTCCTGGGTTAGCAAACTGAGTACTGTGGTGCACTGTTCAAGGAAAAGTTGTCCCCAAGCCCCAGATATTAGAGGTGAACTTCAAGAGTCACTTAGCTGATTTCCTGGTATTATTTCAGGGGCACAAAACCTGAAGAAGCTGCCTTGGCCAAACTGGTAGCCACTATCGCTTGATGGACACCGACCACCAGAGCACAGCCTGTGAGACCGAACTCTGACACCCAAATGCTCCACCAGAGTTGACCTGGGAGAGTCGCCAAAGTGCAGTTTGGTCAGCGAAGTTAGACACTAGCTGCTGTTAAAGGGAACCACTGGTTTTGCTGTCAATGGAGATCAGTAGACCAGTGCCGTTAAGTATTTGCCTTGACTTCACCTGGACTACGAGGGACATCGACTTTCTTGGGCAAAGTCCCCTCACTGTGTTTTTTTTATCCCCGGAAGACCCCCTTCAACCGGCTCAGCATCCTCAGCATCTTCAGCGTCTTCGGCATCCTGCATCCCTTGCATCAGGAGCACTCCATTGATGCCTATGGTGATTAACCCATAGGATATGGACAGGAGACTGCTTTGACTGAAAGATAACTGTCCTACAAAGTCTTGCTGCCCCCCTGGACTTGTACACTGATGAAGTTGGTTGCCCAAGGTGGACTGGAGTACCCGAACATAACTTAGTAAAAAGTTTTTCAAAGTTACTCCTAACCGGTTTAATTACCAATGTTTACAATTTAAGTGAAAAGCTGTGATTAACGATTTACTTAACAATTCTTAACTCTGGAACCCTCCAGTCAATTTAGTTTGTTTTGGTGACTAAAAATCCATTAAAAAAAGATGTATTTTTATACATTGGTGTCAGATTTCCTTTGTGTTGTGTTTCTTTCTTGTTCAATTGTTTTGGTATATCTAAATGCTTTACATTTATTCCTTTTTTAAGGCCTGACTCCTTGAAGCCACAGCTACCCAGAATTGAGCTAAGGTTTTTTAAATGAGCTTCACAAACCAAGACTGGTTTGTGAGTTATTAGACGGTGAGGTTGCACAACTACATTGCCTCACAATGAAATTAAAGATTCCTTTGTGACTAAGAAAAAGGAGTATCCAGACTTGTGAAAACTTGTCCAGTCATAGCTTTCAGTCTGACCCTCCTGAAGATGTTTTGATCTTAGTAAAACTGTAGACTGTCACTAACCACCATCTCCTTCCCTGTCACACTCTTTCGAAAGTTGGCCGCAAAGGGTGCCTTTATCCATGGCTTCCATGACTTTTGACTGGGGTAAACTACAAACTTGGATCTGATTAAACTTTATCCTGTGTCAGCAGTGGCTGGTGTCTATCCGTGGCACCCTATAGACTAATACAGAATTTGACTCAATTCATTTTTATGTCATTTTAGTCATTACATTTCTCCTAAATTTGGTCTTACAATTTTAGGTTATCTAGTCCCTCATTTATGGGGTTTTGGCATAACACCGTGCAGCACAGCATGCAGCTCCATCTTGCTGTGCTTCCCTACGTCAAAGTGAAAGGGCAGGAATGCACCATCTTTATCCAATACGGTACATTCCAGTCCTTACCACCTGTGCTAGCGCCATTTTTGGGAGGTGTAAGGTTTACAAGACTATGCAAATCTTTGGAAGCTTAAAAAAATTCATGGGTGTTGCATGGGAACACCCACCACAACGCCCATGGAACGCCTCCTGAGTTCAGAGTAGGGCAATGCAGCGATTTGCGCTGCCTTGCCTTACTCCGTATCTATGAGGCCATTCAAAGCCACGCAAAGTGGCTAATAGACCTCCTAGATATGATGTTGTAGTTTGTGCCACAGGAGCGTCACAAAAGGGCCCATAAATATGCCTCTTACTTCTTAACTAATATTCGGGCATATTACCAAGCAATAGCGATAATTATCGCTATTGCTTGGTTAGAGACAAAATTTTACCGCAGAGCTGCGGTGATTTTTTTCGCAGATAAACCTTGGTATTACCAAGGTTTATCGCAAATGCGATAAAAATCGGCCGCAATGCATGAATATCGCTGAAAAGTCCGCGATATTCATGCATTACCGAGCTAATGCTCTTAGCCATGTTATCCACCTCCCTCCCAATGGATAACATGGCTAAGAACTGCTCAGGGCAGGTGTTAGCTTTTGGAGATATTTGCGCTTAGCGCGAATATCTCCAAAAGTTGTTAATAGGAGATAGCGATGTTAGCGACTGTTTCCAGTCGCTAACATCTTGGGACGCCCACTTTGCATGTCATTAGTGATAAATATCACTGACATGCAAAGTGGGGCCCAAGATGGTCGCTATCTCCTACTAGCTGTCGCTAACTGGTGTTAGCGACAGCTAGGTAATAGGGAGATAATTTTATCTCCGCTTTCTTGGCTTTTAAAGCCAAAAAAGCGGAGATAAACCCCCTTGATAATATGCCCCTATGTTTTGGTGTAGTTTCGCTAAGGAATCCCTGGCTGAGCCAGCGATCCCTCAGAAAAGACAATTTACATAAAAGGAATCCGATTGTTTTGGCTTTGTAGAAGCTCAGCCACAGCTCGCATCAACCGGCTGTGACCTCTCTCTCTCTCCCACTGTTCTTAACAGTCTGGTTTCCTACACATACTAAGCTAACAGGCCCTCTCAGGTATTTTCTATCTCCCTGCCTCTGTTGCCTATTTTAAACCCATACGTGCCATAAGGATAATAAGGGCCCTGGTGCAAGCAGGAACATCTGCTGCTGTTGGTGGTAATAAATGTACAGCGTTGTCAGGTTTCAATGTTCTCCGGTGCCACTGCACCTATTGCACAAGTGGCGCTACACCTCTCTTCCCAGCGTAAGGGGTGCTCAATGTCTAACCAACAAACAGGGGACGAGTGCTATTGGCCCCTGTCGTGGCAGTGGCAGAATACGATAGTCAGCTTGGGGAATGTGTCCAGAAGGGGCTCTATTAAAGGGGGCGTCCAGCATATATGAAAAAAAAACGTTCTCTTAGGGCATTCCTTTATCTCTAACAATCAGCAACAGGAAGCATTCTAGAATGTTTGTCTGTTTGATGATGTCAGGTAGGATTGTGTAATCTATCGCCCTTTATTGTCAAATCATTCAGCGGAGGGCCCTTTAATTCCGAAGAAAGGGACCACACCCACTGACCTGCTAAAGATAGACTCGGACGGCTGAAGAGAGTGCTGTGTCAGGCCTCCACCACTGATTGGACTTTAAGCGTCCAATCTGATGCCCAGGATGCGCTGAGACGAAGGCATTCTTAAAAGGCATCATTTCTTCTGTAATCATTTGATTTCGCCTGTAATACTTTAAAAAGTAAAAGTAGATAATCAAAACCCATTAATGCATTGGCCTACTTATGAACGGACCTTTGTGTGAACAATTATTTTGAAAGATGTAATGATTATTCACAGTGCAGACACCGAGATTCATTTATATAAAAGGTGCCTTCTAAATGAATTATAGTGCCCGAAGGACTTGGGATTGTAAAATAGCGCGTTATTTTGCACAGAACTTGGATATAATACTCTTTATGACGGGCAAAATAAATGTATTTTTATTCTGTGTGCTATATGTGTAAATACCAAGGTATGGGTTAATCGTATCTTAGATTTTTTAATGTTGACATGTTAATGCATTTTCTCCATTTAGATTTACCTCCATTCAATTTAAAACTGTGAAAACAAACCCATACACAAAGCTGGTTTACGCATTAAGATACCGTCTTATCTATAGTCAGACATTAGTGGACGACGTCGCCTAAACGCAAACGCAATAGTCTATAATTGTGACATTGTCATACCGGCAGAGGGCGACTGTGTGACTGCCTTTCCTTGCCGTGGATGCTATTGAGATGCAGCGTCAGACAGCAGCATTTCACAGAAATCACAGTCGCGCGTGGGTGTGCGATACATATGTCTTCTTCTAGCTGCACTGCACGGAATGACTCCCCGGAGAGCCTGCCTGCTGATTGAACTTGGGTAATTAGTAAGATATTTGGCCTTCTCTAGTGCAAGAGCATAGTTAATTGGCTGCCATGAGTGATTGGAGAGACCCTTGGAGAAGCCGTGGAGGTGGGAGCCGGGGTTCCAGCCTCAATCATGAGGAAGAAATCGATCTTCAGAATTCTTCCTCTTACGTGTAGTTTTTTGTTGGTTTCGGTTTTTTACCAAAGGTCCACTGCAACAAAATATTCTATCTGGCAACAAACACCACTCAGTCATGTTTATTTGACAAATATGATTTATGCAACCGTGTTCTTGACAGAACCTGACTGAGGGGCGGCTCCTCCTTTGAGGCGGATGAGCGTCGCCCCACAAGAAAAATAAAATGATAATTACGCCATGTCATTGTCATTTCATTTTTCCCTTGCGGCTCTGTAGGTACGGGCAGGGCTGCCCACAGAGCGAGGGAGGAGCGGTAGGCGCTCTCCAAGTGCGCATGAAGGTTTGGCCGGCCGTCTTGGGCCGGCCAAACAGTCAGGCGCACTTTGCATTCTCCACCGGCTGTAATGCACAGCCTGGGTGGAGAACATGCACAGGCTCCCAGTCCCCATCTGAGCGCTGAACCACGACGCTCAGACCAATCATGACGCTGCTATCAGCAGTATCGTGATTGTTTAGAGGAGTCTGGAAGCCTGGGTGCTTTCTGTTCCTGTTCGTCGTGGCATGAAGGACGGAGAAGAGGCGGCCGCTGATATGTGAGTTTACATTTTCTTTTTTTAACCCCCTTCCCCGTCTCACCTCTGCTGTCCCATAGCAGCCACAACTGGAACCTGCCACAGGATATATTCTTAAAATCTGATTTAACCTACACTTTAAGTAATCATTACTTCAACTGCTCGAGTTTATTACATGAAATTGTATTGTTGAAACTTTTTGGTAAATAGGTAACATACTTTTTTCAATAAAAGACCTTATCACTAGTAGGGTTGCACAATTGTGTTAGGTCTCGCCTACTAAACAGCGCATGCGCTGGTTGTTGCGAAATGTATTGCTAGCTTACAGAGGGCTTGGAGGCTGCCCATTTCTTACCGTTGGTTGCCTACTTTGTCACTCTCATTTGCCTGCTTCTTATTCGTTAGCTTGTGTGAGAATTTCTTCCTCTTATGTTTGTCCCTCCTCTGGAGCAAGGACGCATTACTTGAATCCTTCCACTGCAAATTTTTCAAGCACTACGCTTTTCTTTTTGCTTAAGTACTCCGTGAGAGAGCATGTGTTTTCCCAGGGGTGGTTCCTCCACTAGGGCAGAGGAGCGGCGCCCCACTGCTTTCGCAGTGCGAGAAGCAGAGAGATAAAATGGAATAACTGAGAGAAAGCAGAACAGAAGGGTTTGGTTGCAGGTGGGTGGGTGGGTGTGTAGAGCTGCTCTGTGAGCAGGGGAGGACTGGTGTGTCCACTCCTGATGGCGCAATGACTTTTTGGTGAGCCCTCTGGTTCTGCCCAAACCAGTCATGTGTACTCTGCCCTTTCTCCATGCAGGCTGCAATGCAGCCTACATGGAGAAAATTACCTCCCCGTAAGCCCCTGGCTGGGCGGTGTTCCCACCAATGACTGTGGTGGCCTGAGAAAGCAGAAATTCCACCTAATACAGCTATCACGGCCCGCAATCTGGGAGTGACCTTTGATAGGAATTTGTCCTTTAAACAGCAGGCACTGAAAGTGGCAGGTACGTGCTTTGGTGTTATAAAGAGTCTGAGAAAGTTCTTCGATCTCCTTCCTTTGGAGGCCAGGAAAACAGTAGTGGTCGCATTGGTTACATCCCACCTTGATTACTGTAATGGATTATATGCAGGCACCAATAAGGAGGTCACCCATAGGCTCCAAATGGTGCAGAATTCGGCGGCCAAACTCATATTAAAATGGCCCAGAAGATCTTCAGCAACAGAAGCCCTTAAGACTCTACATTGGCTACCTATCATTAAAAGAATTCTATTTAAAGTATTGCTCATCACCTTCAGAGCATTTCATAAACGAGGACCACTGTATCTGCGGAAGAAATTCACCAGATATCATCCAACCCGAATTCTCCGCTCGACCAACGCCAATCTTCTGGCAGTTCAATCATTCTGGCTTAAGACCCGCGGAGGCAAGTCCCTCGCGGTATTAGGTGCTAAAGCATGGAACACCCTCCCACCTCACATAAGAGCTCTGGACAGAGAAACTGAATTCAGGAAACAACTAAAAACCTGGATCTTTACCCTACCTGACACTACTGCCAGATCCCTAGTGTAAGAATTCTATCTGATCAGCCATACAAGTGGGCGCCAAGATGCTCCTTGGAGCGATAGTTGCGCGGTATAAATAACTCATTACATTACATTACAATGACAACAACGATGCCATTGCAGCATTGGCTGTGATTGGCTTAGAAGAGGGGAGAGAGACTGCCTACTTCCTGTTCCTTCCAGAGGCAGGTGAGCAGGAGCAGGTCCCAAGCAGGACTGGGGCCGAGAAAACACGGGACCCGGCTGGCGGACAGGTACGTTTTTTTTATTATTAACCCCCCTGCGACTCCCCTGCCACCAGTGATTAATGCAGGCTGCAACTGTGTTTTCCAGCAGTCTCACTAGTGTGCTTTTCTTCGCCCTCAATGTCCCATTTAGCACTCTTTTTTTCCTGTCTGCTTCTCCCCGGCAGCTTCCATTGCTCTCATGCTGGTTTACTTTTCTGCCCCCACTCAACATTGTTGTCTTTCCCCATTATTTTGCTTTCCTCCATGCGCCCTCTGTCCTGCTTTCCTGCACCTGTGCTCCTGTGTTGCTTCCTCTCTCACCCTGTCCTCTGCGATTTCTCCCCGCTTTTTGTATTGCTTCCACCCCCCATGTGCCACATTGCTGACTCTCGCCTGTGTTTCTCCCTTTGTGGTTGACTCCGAGAGCAGCTGATGATATTTGGACCTGCTTCGCCAGGGAGCACATGACCTGCATGACATTTAGATCAACTTCACCAAAGCACAAACACTGTCTTCAGCTCCACTCCTTAAGGGGAGTGGTAGCTGCAAGAACCCTGGGACCTACAATTAGGGCCCGGTGTGTGGTAGTGGAGGAGGTCAGGCCCTCGGCTTTCTTTCGCTGAAGTACACAACTATACCCTGTGTTACACATCTCCAGCTTTCATTCACAGAAGGACACAACTATCCCCTGTGATACGCATCTCAGCTGTGCTGCTGCACTATGAGAAACACTGCAGGGCGTGATTTGACTCCAAGGACTCCACAGTTTTACATCACCATTTTTAATTCTCCACTATGAGGCAGCTTCTAGCTTCTGTAGGCAAAAGCCCATAGTGGACCACACTGCTTTAAGTAGGATGAAAAAGGTGTGGGGGGGAGGGGGTTCTCTAGAGGGGGAGTCACTACGTACAAATGGGCCTAGCTTAAAACATGTGAATTACAATCCTGTGCTTTATACAGCATGCTTCATGACCAGCGTTTAGGTGCCTCTTCGGTAGTTTTCTGCTTTT
This sequence comes from Lissotriton vulgaris, assembly GCF_964263255.1. Taxonomy (NCBI): domain Eukaryota; kingdom Metazoa; phylum Chordata; class Amphibia; order Caudata; family Salamandridae; genus Lissotriton; species Lissotriton vulgaris. The sequence goes on along the minus strand of NC_141696.1, from coordinate 1,261,413,183 downwards.
ACATGCAGACATATCACAAAACAAAAAACACATGCCTAAAACAAGATTGTCAAAAGTCAAAGTCAAAAAGATGTATTGCATAATTAATTAAAATCATTACAATTTTCACATAATAATTTTATAATACAAAAGACAAAATGCTTGCTAAAAAATTAGACTACTCCTTTGTTAAAATAATGTAACACAGTTTAAAAAAAAATAAATTTCATCCAGGGATACTCCCGCAGGCTTTAGGGTCAAAATGTTATTACGTGAGTAGTGCAGAATTTACCTGTCAATAGGATCGAGGCAGCGTTGGTGACCCTCTTCATTAGCCCTGTCCTTGTTCCACAAGACTCAGGCATTTTTTCACTTCTGCCATGAATTTTATTCCACAGCAAGCCAAAATAATTGAACTCCCTCCCAGCCAACCAGTTACCATTTGCCTGCAGGTGCGGATTTTTAACTCGTTGCAGATCTGTTTTAAGAATCGACGACGTTGTGCCAGGAGAGCCGGACAAACACACAAAAAGAGAGCCAGTGATTCTGTTTTGTATCCACATAGTCTACAACTCTCCGTCTGGTAGTTACCTTTCCAGGATGGTGCTAGATCCTTCGAAATGTGCATCCCCATCCTATAGTCTGTGAAGGCTCTTTTTAAATGCACATTGAAATGAGAGTATAAGTATGCATGCGGTAGTCCAGCTTCAAAGGAGTTGATTATGGTCCAACCATGTCGCCGTTTGAGAAGTGACGCTTTGTCATCTTGAAAAGATTTCATCCTTGCTGAATTGTTGGCTAATCTACTTATGGTTGCTTTGTCCGTCACGGACTCCCATGTGCCTTCCAACCCCAGCTCTTTTACACAGAATTTCAGATGTTTTCCCCAAGGGCACAGGGTTCCCTTCACTCCTTGGTTTTTTATAGCTTCCCAGTTTAACCAATCCATTGAATCCGGATCTGCAGATCTTAGCTTGTGACACAGTTTTACGAAGCCGCTCATGCTCCTATATTTCTGGTTTTGCAGACCAAAATCCAGCCTAACTTGCCGGGCTGAAGCACACTGTGGATGGTTAAAAACTGCTTTATAGATTTTGGATTGAAGCTCATTTAGTAGGTCTATTTCCTTGCCACACCAGGTGACGAGACAGTAAGACAAGTATGGTAAAATTTGTGCCGACATAACCTTCAGGAGGTGATTGTGGTTCAGACAGTCCATTTTTGTTTTTAGCAACCGATAAGCAAAAATTAGGCTTTGGGCTTTTGCGCGTACTGCAGTTATATGCTCAGTTTGTTTTGCTCCCTAGGAAATTGTAACTCCAAGGTATTTATACGAACCTTGTTCGTTCACCTTCATCCCGTTATACGTCTATGCGTATCTACGCTTTTTTTTGGGGTCTACTAGACGGACCACTTTGGTTTTTTCTTTGTTTAGATCCAGACCTTCTGATAGTATGTTTAAAGCTCTTTGTAGACCAACTGGGGTTTTGCTCAGCAGGACTATGTCATCTGCGTATTGCAGGCAGGGAATTCGCAAGTTTGCCAATGAAGGTGGGTGCACTTCCTCTGTGTCCAGCACTATTGCGAAGTCGGAAAGAAAAATGTTAAAAAGGGTGGGCTCTAAAACGCAGCCTTGTTTTAGGCCCTGGTGTGTTGGTATGTTCCTCGTTGTATAAGCTCCATTTCCCAATTTAACCTTTGCCCATGTGTCTTCATGTAAAACTTTTATTGCCTCTATTAGTTTTGTTGGCGTCCCCCAATGCTGCAATTTACCCCATAGACGCTCTCGGTTAACTCTGTCGAAGGCAGATTTAATATCTACAAAACAGGCATACAATCGTGCGCCCTTTGCTGCTGTTCTGTCCATTAATAGTGACAGGCACGTCAAGTTGGTAATTGTCCCCATATTACGCCTAAAGCCTGTCTGAAACCAGGGGATTCTGTGAGATTCTTCAATCCAGTCTTGCAGCTTTTGGAGAACACAAGAGGCGTAGAGCTTTGCTTCAACTTCTATCAGCGATATAAGTCTGTAATTTGTTGGGTTGCCATGGTCGCCATGTTTAAATATTGGATGAATCACGTTGCCCTTCCAAGATGCAGGTACCTGTGTGTCTTGATAGATTTGATTAAAAAGTGGTGTTAGGATTTCTGCCCAGAATTCCGGGTCGTGTTTAAAGATGGCGTTGGGCAGCCCGTTTGGGCCTGGCGCTCCTTCAGCCTTTAGCCTTGTGATGATTTTACAGAGTTCCCCTCTGGTGATTAGTTCTGGGATTGTCGTCTCCTCTTTTGAGCTGTCCTTTAACCCCGGTCCTACTGTACCTATGTTGTAAGTTCCCAACTGGCCATTCTATACTGGATATATTACCCGTGTATTGTTCGGGAGGCCTGCTGTTGTTATGCTGTAGAGGGATTGCACATGTTGGGTCCAAGAGTCTGCTCCTACTCCCGCTTCCTGGTAGAGTTTTGGTCCTTTATTTAGGTCATTAATGATACCCCAAAATTCTCGACTGTTGGGGTGTTTTCCTGCACTTAGTAGTTTATGCCAAAGCTTCTCCTTTTAGGCAGATTTTGCGATGTTTAATGACTTCCTATAAGCATTTCTGGCTTCTATCAGGTCCCCCTTATTTATTTGTAACCCCAGTTTTTTTTGCCGAGCTAAAAGTCGCACCTCCTTCGCTACCCTCCTTTTTTTTGTTCTCAATTCGTTGGAAAACTAGGGCTCCTTTTTAAGAGTAGACTTACTTGGAACACCTGAAGTTTCTGGAAATTTGTGAAGAAGGTCCAGGATCAATTGCTCACAATTTTTTACCAGGTCCTCCTTTTTTTGCAGCCTTAACTCGAGTTTCTGAGCTGTTGCGGCGAGCTGGATTTTTTCCAGCATTTCTCCTCGCCATTTTAGTTTCTTTAAATTGAATTTAGAGGCTTGGTGTAGTAAACTTGATATTTTCGGTGCCACAGTGAGCGCAGAGTTTAGGGAAGTTATTTGGGGGAAGTGGTCACTTTCTGGCCGTTGGACAATTTTAAAGGTCTCAATGCCCGGAATTAAGTCGTCACTTACTATTGTGTAATCTATAATTGAGTGGACCCATCCGCTCAGGTACGTGATACCTGCCGGCCTATCCCCCGACGTGTTGCCGTTCAAGATCGTCAGACCCAGGTCTCTTAGATCGAGGGCTAACCTGGGGCCTCCTTTAGGCTGTCGCATGGTTCCTTTTGCCCTATGTTTACCAATTAGGTCGCAGTTGAAGTCCCCTGCGATTAATAGTGGGCATCCTAGATAAGTTTTTTGCATCGTTTTAATCAGCGACGTCAGGCTAATTTGTTTTTCTTGTTGTAACTTCGGGTCCGGGTGGATATAAACATTGAGGGTTATAATTTGCCACTGTTTGGGCCCAACTGACATGGATTCAGTGATTCTAGTCACTTGTACCCAATTGAGGCCTACATCCAATAATTCAGATTACCAATTACATTTTTTAGTTATGTCAGTTGGTAGACCGCCCCAGGGGTGCCCAAAGTTTGAATGTCTTTCTGCCGGGATGTGGTGGGTCTTAAAACCTGGTATTATGCTTGGTGCTAGTTTCCATGACTCCTGAATCAGGATTATATCTTGGTTGGAAAAAAAGGATTGTGTATCATGGTCCAGCTCCATTTCTTGAAATCCGTGTACGTTCCATGCGCAAAAAACACATGCCTAAAACAAGATTGAATTATTTGTTTTGTGAGCGCTTGTTAGTAGTTTGATATAAATGAGCAAAACAATGATTTGCTTCTGAATAATCATATTTGGTAATTACAAATGGTATATATATGACCATTACTATGTGCACACTGGAGAGAGGCCAAGGAGTGGATGAGCATGTAATCTGAACACTGTTATAGCCCACTGACTCACACTGCCTGCAGCCGCAGTGCCAGAGCTCTCAATCATGCCTTGTTAGGAACACCCTCACAGAACCAGAATTCCCCATGGCACATAAATGACATTTTGCCCACATGTACCATACAAGCATTGGAAAACCTGGTAGCGCAGCCTTTAAGAGCCAACACGTCTTGGCTTTGCCAACACTTAGTGAAGTCAATGTAAATTACATTAAAAAATTGCACTAAAGCAAAGAGAGTTTACAAATATTAACAAATTCAAAGTCTTTGCTAACGGAAAATATGCAATGTATATACAGTAACGTATTGGCAAAGCCAATAGGTCCGAAGGGCGAGTCGTATTGACTTCACCAATGCTGGTTTTGATTTTACTGTAAATGAAAGCGAATTACAATGTGACTCTACTGTTTTTTGGGGATCCCGGCCGGGACGCCGAGGGACCCAATAGGTATCCCCGCAGAGGACACCCTTCATACAAATTGTATACAGCAGTTCCTCTCCCCCGCGCCCTGAATTACTGGAACAGCAAGTAAAAGCAATGTTTTTTCTTGCAGCTGTGCAGTGTCTGTGAGTATACAGTCACTAATTTTAATTTTTCACTTTTTTCCACACACCTTAGCGCGTGTGTAGGACAACAATCACCCGTGGTACTAAATTTTGCCACTCACTTCACTTACCCTTGGTCCTGAAGAAAGTCCCGCTCATTTTTCCAGAAGGGACTGAAACATGTCGACCACATAAGTCAACTCTTAGTAACAATTTTTCTAATTGTAGTTGCATCACATATTTTAACCAATACCCTGGGCTGCCAAGAGTAAAACTGTTTGTAAGGATTCCCAGAGGTATCTTTTAATATTCACCTTCATCCACATCACACGTTTGCACCACACCTGCTCCGCTGTAGTCAGGCGTAGAAGCACAACCACGCGGCACTCGGCTGCCTGGTTGGACCCCGATGATGAAGCATGACACCAACCAGGTTGGTATGTGAGGGGTTTATAAACAATACCCATTGGGTCCAGTCAGAAGGCCATTACTTAAAGTGACCCTAAATCGCAGTGAATACTTCTACACATAGTGGGCCAGTCCAAATTGATTCTACATAATACATTTGGGGACAGGACGCGCCCCTAAAACCCTTGCTCTCCCTTTTGATTTTTCTACTGATCTGCCTCAGCCTACTATTGGCCGAAAAAAAGAGTGCTAGACAGCATGCAGGGCTTTGAATTGGTTAAAAGAATGCTGCGAGGTGGCCAACCTGCACATGATGTGATGGCAGTTCATTACAAAGTGGTTTTGAATGGTTACTTAGCAGCCAAGCAGAATAAACCAACCACATGGTCTTTTTTTGAATTTAGCTCTGCTGGCAGACTCAAACAAGCACTTGCAAAGTCAGTTAGTCTCACTCTGGCTGCCAGCCTTTTGACTTTGTCAGTTCATTTTGTTATGCCATGTTTTGTTTTGAATATTGTGGAAACTGTCAGGCCCTCAGCAACATCATTTGGGTGTGAATGTGCTCCTTGTTAAAAGGCAGAATGCTGTCACTCACAGTGAAGTTAGTATGATTGAAGTGGGCTGTAGTGAGCGGACCTAAAAAGATATAAATGATACAACTAAAGACCTATCGATGAAGAGGGCTGGCGGAAAGAAACATATAAGTAAGTATATATGGGATAAAGAACCCCCTTCTGTACATTATAAGGTTAATGCAAGTCAAAAGGAGTTCCGTGAACTCTTAGCCCTAAACCCTCCGAAGTCCACCATTTTCCCTACTTTTGCTTATGTTGACGTGGGAATAGCAAATCTAACCTCTCCAAAGACCAACACTTTACCTGCTTTTGCTGATTTTGAAGTGGGAATAGTAAATTTTACCTCTCTAAACTCCAACACTGTTGCTCAGCCTGGAGTGGACATAGTAAATCTAATCCCTCTAAAGTACAACACCTTCCCTAGTTTTTACGCTGGACTGAGAAAAGAAAATCTAATCTGAAAACTCCGACACATTCTCTCTCTGCTTTTGTTTATGCTGGAGTGGGGATAGTACATTTCACCCCTCGAAAGTCCTAAACTTTACCTACTGTTGGTCAGATAGGAGTAGGAATAGTGAATCTAAGTCCACTACAGTCCATTGCTTTCCCTTCCGTTGGTTAGATTGGAGAGGTAATAGTAAATCTAATCCCTCCAAAGTCAAATAATTTCTCTACTGTTGTTTATGTTGAAGTGGGAATTGTAAATCTAAACTCGCCAAATTCCAACACTTTCTCGGCGTTTGCTTGAATTGGAGTGTTAAATGGTAAATCCCACTCTTCCAAAGCCTAAAACTTTCCCAATGTTTTCTCAGATTGGAGTGTGAATAATACATCTAACCCCTCCAAAGTCCAGCACTCCCTGCTTTTGCTTACGCTGGAGTGGGAATAGTCAATCTGACTCCTTCAAAGTCCAGCACTTGCCCTACCTTTGTTTAGTTAGGATTGTTGATATTTTTGAATGTTTTAAATAATTTAACTTCTTTAAATAAAATTAAATAATTTATATGTTTACTTATATTTTAATTGTGCTGTTTTTGTAGTATTTTCTAATATGATTTGATATGTGTTTTTGTTTATATAGATACTAGCAGCCCGCCCCAGCGTTGCCTGGGGCAGAAAGGGGCTGGGGGCAGCATTTGAGGCTTGCGTGCACTTCTGCCCCCGGCCCCCTCCCGCCCCTCCCGCCCGTGTCCCGGAGATCCTTACTTCAGCCGCCGGTCCCGCTCCAGGCGTCCCGCCCGCACAGGCCGCCACTTCGCACAGCAGCAAGCAGGGCCGCGGCAGTCCTCCCAGCAGGTCACGATCTTCGGCACCATTTCCGGAAGTGTTGCCAGGGAGCGCAAACCCAAATGATGTCATCACGCAGACTTCGCGGCCGGCGCTACTTGCAAGGGACTACTTTATTTTTATTTCGACATTTTTCAAACAACGTATATTTTTTATTTTTAATAGCCTATGTCCTTCTGCTTGCCCTGAGGTTTTCAACAATGTCTTGGGTGTTTTGATCGGTGGTGTACTTTTCGAGTTTACCTGGCTCAAAGGTTTGTGTTCTCTCTTTATAATAGTAGTATAGATATATTTGTTTTTTATTATCAATAATTTTTAAAAAAACATCTTTTTATTAAACATTTATCCGGTCCACCATTACATTAAAAAAGCAACCAGCAGATGTATTTTGGCAACTTCAGGAGCAGGAGTACAATATTGCATGCACATGACAGGGGTCACTGTTGTAGTACCAGTTACGCCTTTCAGTTGTTTCTCTGGCGTTCCTCCGCTACCGCCCCCCACCCGACTAGGTCCTATATTTCTCCCATGGACTCCAATTTCTAAAAAATTTTTGGGGCAACCTCTACTTTTATACACAACTCTTTCTGCCTGTCGGCACCAGTCTAGGTCCTGCTTCCAGTTGATAAGTCTTTGAGGATCTTTGCAGTGGAGTAACAAAAGTTGAGTGGCCCCCCTGCCATGTACACAGAGGGGCCCCCCACTACGGATTTAATCCAGAGCTCTTGGCCCTGAGTTTTGTACTGAGGAGACCCCCTGCATCTCGGGGGTCCCCCCGCACTGCGGGGACTGTGGGATCCTGTATTACACCCCTGGGTCCTTGCTATGTTTTGTTTCACCACCCCTCAGGCTAGCATAGGTCAAATTTTATTATGTGTGGGCCATCTGACCTCTCCTGTGACTCCCAGAAAGTGCTAATGTGCGGCTAAGTGTATGTGCAGGCCTGTCACTTTGGACATCACCCCGGCCACTCCTGCCCAGTTACTCTGAATTTTAGGACACGCCCAAATGATGTGAAAGAAAGTACCTGTCTCCCCGAACCCCATAGTGCATTGGTCTGTATCTCATCTGCCTAGCCTGTGTTTGAACGTTCAGGGAGCGTACGACCTATGTAGGATTCGAATTTGGATTAGTCTGAATCACGCTCATATGGCAACCTCCCTGGGGATCTGAATTGCTTCCAACCAATCATCGTCCTCTAGCAGCCCCAAGTCTGATTCCCAAGCTGTTCCCAGTTGGCCCAGGGGTCTGGGAGATTGTTCATTAGTTTCCGATATGTGAGAGAAACCGCTTTATCAATCATGGGATCGAGTAACAGTTGGTCCTCCAGCAGGGAGTAGTCGGGCAACCACTCCCCCTCTGGCATGTGACTGCGTAGGCATATCTCAGTTGTAGATAGCAAAACCGTTCTCCGTCGGCCATTAGGTATTCTGTCCAAAGTTCTTCAAAGGTGACCATGGTCCCACTCCATCATATATCCCGAGGGTATCTATGGCAATGAGGCTCCATCTACAGAAGCCCTGCAGGCGTCCCACTTTGCCCAATGCAGCACTTTCCCAGAGCTGTGTTTGTTTAATCAGTTTGGACTCCCATCCCAGTGATTTAGTAGCTGCATGCCATGCTCGTACCACCGCCTGCATATGAACGGGTAGAGACCTTTCCCTGCCCCTGCGGTACAGGGCTGCAGAGTTCCCTCCGTTCCCCAATGCATGACGATCAACCCATATGCCGAAGGCCCAACTGTTAATATTAATAAGTTGGGCTGCTAGGTACAAATATCTTGGACTGCCAGTCTGCCCTCGAAAACCCCTCTCTGATGTTTGCGCAGTGCTATGCGTTGTTTGCCACCCTCCCACCGAAGGTTGCACTGCTCCCCTTCAATAGCCCGAAAGAAGGTATCGTATCCAGGATCTTGTAGGGGGTGTTCTGTAAGGCGTAGAGCAAACGCAGAAGGGCCATCATTTTGAACAATACTGCTCTACCCATGAGGGATATCGGTAGCAGCCGTCAGTGTGCTACATCCCCACAAGGCCTCATCAGTTGGGGATGTATATTTAGGTTTACAAAGTCCTGGTCCAACTTTGTGATCCATATACCTGAGTATTTAAACTTGTCATGCTGTACTTGGGCTGCGCAGTCAGCCTTGAGTGGCGGGATTTCACAAGTTAGGTTAAAATGAGGGATTTATCCCAGTTCAACTGGTACACTGAGTAGCTGCCAAAGAGTCAGAGTATGTTGATGAGTCAGTGAAACTTATGCCTAGGTCTGTATGTGCATAGTAATACGCCAACGGCGTACAGGGAAATACGCTTCTCCCACCCACCCTAATGTCAATACCTCGGATCAAGGGGTCTCCTCAGAACCATGCCGCACGTGGTTCAAGCACCATGTTGAAGATTATGGAGGACAGGGGACACCCTGTTGCGTACCCCTGTGAAGCACGAACGATCTAGAGACCGACCTGTCCACCCGAACGCGGGCCGTTGGGCCGCGAATCCGCGATAGAGGAGGCAGACCCAAGCACAAAATTTCGATCCAAAACTCAGTCTGGACAAGACCGCGTGTAGGTAGGGCCATTCAATGCTATTGAATGCCATGCGGGCATCTAGTGACAGTACTGCAGCAGGTTCAGTTTGAATTGCCACCGTAGCATGCATTACACCATATAGGCATCTGAGGTTCAGCCTGGTGCTCCTCTGAGGCATGAATCCTGACTGATCTGGGTGGATTTGATAACACCTTTGCCAGGACCTTGGTTTCAAAATTGAGTAGGGAAATGGTCCGGTAGGAGCTGCACAATTCCAAATTCCAAAGGTTTTTCTTTCTTTGGAATGACCACGATTGTGGCTAATCTTAGATCTTCTGGTAAATTTCCATCCTGCAATGCAGTGTGGAACATATCTAACATCGGTTGTGCCACCCCTGTTGCCACACATTTAAAGAGTTCTGCGGGAAGCCCATTTGGGCTCGCAGACTTCTCGGACTGCAGGACCTTAATTCTATTTCTCCCTTCATCAAGTCTTGGTCAATGGTTTCTGTGTCTCGGCAGAGAGATGTCTCTGAGCAATTCAACACTCTCTTCTCCTGTCAGAGTCATCATCGATTGGTATTGTGACTCATAATAGGATGCAGAGGCCTCAGCTATATCGGTTCCGGACCTTCGTATCGTTCTGTCATTCACTCGGATCTCCGCAACCCTGTTCCGCTCTCTGTCTCTCCTCTCCAACCATGCAATAGGGCTATTAGCTTTGTCTACCAGATCGTATAGCCTCTGCATGGCTATTGCGTGTTTTCCTCTAGACCTCTAGGTATCTGAGCTCCCTTTGCTTAAGGCGTACCCTGTGTCTCAATTCGGGGTAATCCGTCTCATTATGCCATATTAATCATTCTAGGGTGTCAAATTTGTGTTCTAGTTCATCACCTCCGGAGCGCCTCTCTTTCCTCTGTCCCCCTATCACTGCCTGTATATATCCCCTGGCCACCACTTTGTATGCCTCCCATAAAATGCAATGCGATTTTACAGATCGCACATTTTCATCTATGAACTTATCTTGAAATTCTTTGTCCCTAAAATATCAGGGAGCTATACGTGGTTGGAGGGTATGTTTTTTGGGACATCCCTGAAACAGAACCTACACTGGTGAGTGGTCAGATATGCTCCTCGTCTTGTGTTGTGCCCCGCGGAAGTGTCCAAAATGCATGCATTGTGTAAAGAGGTAGTCTAGACACGCCCCATGGCCATGTGCCACAGAAATATGTGTGCATTGTCTACTGGTCGGGTTGTGAAGTCTCCATAGATCTGAGAGGCTCATCGCCTCCACGAAGGCCCGTAAGGGTTCTGTCCCTCCGGCCTGGGTAGACACCATAGTCCTATCCAGTTCATAGGACATTACAGCATTCATGTCTCCTCCCAATATAAGCATACCAGGAGGCATGTCCAGTAATGTTTTGCGTAGCTCAGGGAGGGTCCCTGCGTGCACCTTTGGTGGAATGTATGTGGAGCATAGGTTTAGATTCTGGCCATTCCATGTCCCAGCCATCTCCACAAACCTCCCCAATGGGTCCTGCTAGATGCAGTTCGACAAGAGGGTTACTGAGTTTGTTTACCAAAATCGCCACTCCCCTGGAGCCTGACGTAAAGCCTGCTCGAGCTAGGAGGGTATACCCAAATCTGTTTAGTGCTAGATAGTGGTTGCCTCGCAAGTCATCTCTTGCAAGAAGACTAGATCAGGGGAGTGCCTAAGTAAGTATTGAAGGACCATGGTCTGCTTACTTCTATCCCCTCTGCCATTGACATTCTAGGTCAGGATTTTCAATATGCCCGTAGATTGTGATGCCATTTCGGTGGTCAGGTAATTGCTGTCCGGTCCCTCCTCCACATCTCCCTCCCTATCCCTTCGTCCCTTTGCTGTTGCCCATCATGTCATGTTTGGAATGGATCGCAAAAAACATAAACCAAACATAACTTGGAACTTCTTGAACCAGTCCCCTAAGTGTAAACCCCCCTCACTCCCACCCTGCACTGTAGGTTTAAAACAACCCACTTCCCCAATTTGCAGATCGTCTGTCACATATACAGAATCATTATCTTTTAAACTGGGATTGGCTGGCGTGCCACCTATGAACAGACGGCAGCCCTCCCGCCCTCCTTATGTCATTTGTTTAGGTATATGTCCTTCTGTATGCCAGGGTCAGAGCTCCCACTCCAGTATCATCCTCAAGTGTGGAAGGAGCCTTTTTACCTGCTGCGGCACTCAACGTCTCCGTCACTTCTCAGATCATGCCCAGTCTCCAATTCCTACCTTCAGTCTGAAGGATATCCCTGCACCCTCCCCACCCCCACACTTCATTTGGTTGGGCTCAAGGGATCAGTCTCTGACGGGAGGCCTCCTTCTCGGCCGCCAACATGCGGTCCCTGGGGAGAAGCGTCTTTCTGGTCCCTGCGTCGTCGGTTGTTTCCTTGTCGTGCCTGTCGATTGGCTTATCGCCCTCCTTCAAGTCGGTTCCATACCACATTGGGCACAGTAAAGTACCATGACTTGCCATTGTCCAATACTCTAAACTTGGCTGGAAATAGCATAATGTATTCGAGGTTCTCAGCCCGCAATGTTCTTTTGACCTCGTCGAGCGTGCGCCGCTGACATTGGACCATGATGGTGTAGTTCGGGAGGAAGTGGATTCATGCATTTTCATGGGGCAGATCGCCCTTGATTCGTGCAGCCTGTAGGAAGGCATCACAGTCTCGAAAGTCGAGGATCCATGCAATGATGGTTCATGGGGGTGGGGGAGGGGGCGGTTTCGGCTGCGGCTCCGGTGTTCTGTGCTCCCTTTCCACTGTAAAGAAGTTTGAGAGGCATTTTGGTTGGAGGTGTTTAACTATGAGATCTTCCAGGAATAAGTCCACACTGGGGCCCTTTGTCCCCTCTAGTATCCCCACCACCCTGATGTTGTTCCTGCGGGCCCTCCCCTCATGGTCCTCCAGCTTTGCAGCCATTATCTTGAAATGGTGTGTGAGTTGCTGTATCTGTTCTTCCATTTTTCTGGTGGTGGATTTCAATTCACTGATATTTGTCTCAGCAACAGCAACCTTTTCTGAGGTCCTGTTCATGTCTGCCCGTAGGTGACCTTGCCCATTTTAGACTCCTTGATCGTTCCCAGCTCCTGGATAACCGCCATGATAGCCGCCTTATTATCAATAATTTTAATGTAATATATTTATTTAATTGTTTACATATTCTTTTAATGTTATATATGTATAAAAACATGGAGGGAGTTAAAAAAAGGAAATCCTCCACTACCAAATAAGATAGAAAAACTTATATGGGAGGAAAAGGAAAGCACAAATGAGAGGCACTGTGTTTTTTTCCACAAATACCCCTCTTCATGGAACTTAAGTGAATTCTGGAGATGTTTAAAAAAATGTCCTATGATGGTAATTCCCTGCAATAATATAAACTCTATAGAGTTGGAAGATTATGTAAAATCCTAATATTTGGTCAATAGCAGCACAAAGAATGAAGTATCAGCAATAGAGACTTATTACAGACCAACACCTGAAAATTAAAAAAAGTCAATATAGCCAGCTGCTTTTGCTCTTGCATAAGGAATCATTTGTACACATCCCAAGAGTCTGGAAGCTCCAAGATAGTGCTTGAAAGGTTGGGACCACTATTCCCACAATGCACCTTAACAAAACCCCTAAATGTCCACTGGACACACTACTGGCAGGGAATTCTTGGTGGTGATGGTGCAGGTGATCTCTGTTAACCTGTAGCTTGAAGGAAGTCCTCTCTTTAATCCTTTTGAAGCAAGGTACATCCTAAGGTCTGTGGTTTCAGATAGTGCAGCAGGCACAGTCAGTCAGAAGGCAGGGCCTGGTGGTTCAAATCAAGTTTCCAGCATGGCAATCCTTCTTCTTCTCTCAGTTTCAAGCAGCGGATCTGAGAGGCTCTGCACCTCTCACATATTTATTCAGTGTTCTCTGGCATGAAGCAGGAGAGCACTCCTGTCCAATGAGGTGTAAGGCAACACCACAGCAAATGTCAGCTTCCTCCAACGTGTGGCATATTCTTGTCCTAGAAAGCACTATTCCTCCAACATTCATGATGGCCGAAATCTAAGCAGAGAAGAAAGAATTTGCTAAACCATCCTCCAGTGTGATTCATTTCCATAGTTCTCCAACCTCTAACATCTGCAGATTCCTTCCTTAAGGCTGCCATCTGGGTGGGTCAGAGGGGATTGGGGTAGACAGACCTGGCATTCCCTGCATGCCATGTTCCTCATTTGAAGCCTCATGCTTTACGACCCCTCCCTCCTGATCTTGCATGCCTGTATAGCAGCAGATAGCATTTCCATTGGTGAGCCCCTTATCACTTCATCAGAGCAGCCTGGCTATTCCTGTTTACTCTGACCAATCAGGGAGGACAGCAGGATGGCTGAATTTCGGCTTAGAGACAAGAAATGTTATAACTTCTTTTCTGTACAATTTAGGATCAATTCAGCAATGCTGGATTTATCAATACCATTCTTCTAAGTCTTTGAATGAAATTGTATTCAATTTCTAGTAATATTTATACATCCATAAACTATTGCAATGTTATCCTGTGTGGCTAGGTATCTACAATGGGGAAAATGAAATGTGCACTTTCTCCATCACCAGGGCAAATAAAACATCTTTTTAAAGACTCTGCCTAATAGTTACATGTCCCCCACCCCTGGGACACCTAGGGGAGACATTGGAGTCCCTAATATGTAACAATAATGTTGATTATCACTTTTTAAGTGCCCCTAATACCAAAGTTGAGTGTGCAGTGAATGTATTTTAAAAACAGTGCTGCAGTGCAGATCTGCTTTAAAAATGACCTCAGACGCTCAGCAGTGCACACATGCAAGTGCAAAAAGGCTGCTGACCTCTAAACGGCCATGCCCTTTTATATACTAAGAACTTAAAGGTAGTTGTAATCCCCCTTGCCCTATTATCTATTAAGGACTTTTAGGGTAGGTCAGGCCAATTATAGGTGTACCCTAACATATAGGGGCCGATTCCGATTCGGGAAAAAGCACTCCGAAAAGCCGCACGGAGTCTTTTTCCCATACGAATCGTACCCTGCAATGTCCCCATACGTACGACGTAGTACGATTCTCACCCAAGGCAGCTCCCCGTACGAATCGTACCAGGAACCGTACGACTCAAACTCCTGTACGAATCGCCGCCGGAAAGCACGCAGCAAGCAATATTTGTACGGTTCGAAGCAGGTTTTCCCGACCCAGCAAGTACGATTCATCCCGCCGACTCTCCTTACGACTCTTTTCCTACGGGAGCTGAAAGCTGTCGGAAAAGCAGAGTACGCCTCGAAACAGGTACGGAACGGACCCCCCCGGGTACGGTGCAAACACCCCATGATCGCAGGGGTACGGTGCGTACCCATGAGATTATGCGGTGTACGCACCGTACCCCATGATCGCAGTGTGTACGGTGCGTACACCCTGCGATCATGGGGAATGGTGCGTACACCCAATGATCGCAGGGGTACGCACCGTACCCCTGAGATCATGGGGTGTACACACCGTATGGTGTGTATGTAAATGTGTGACCCTCTATACGAATCGCACTTACCTGACGTGTACCGTACGAATCGTGTCTCAATTCCACAGTCCGGATCGTACTCGTCGGGTCGTACAGCATGTGTACGAATCGTACGGTCCACTGTGAGGGTACGAGTCGTACGGAATCTCCGGTGCAATTCGTATGGGTCGCGTCACTCACGTCGAGCCTCTGATGATGAGCGATAGGCTCAGAAACGCGTGAGGCTGAAGAACCCCAGACTTGAGAGCTGAAAACGATTACCGGAGTGTTGAAATGTGCTTTACCCGCCGAGAGCCGCTACTGCAGTGCTGCCTCGCCTGAGGGCACCCTAGAGCTTGAATATTTATTATATATTTATTTATATATATTTATTTACAATAGTCTGCTCCCACAACTTCCGATCCCCACACAGCGGCGGCAGTGAAGAAGGAGGCACAGACCCCACAGGACGTCAGGCAAGATGTTTGTTTTATTCAACCTCACACACAACGTGTTTCGAGCAGCAAGCCCTTGTTCACGTGCAGTCTGGGTTATACGCCATTATTGCTTTTATTTTTACAGTGACCACCCCCTTGTCCATCATCACAGGTCACAAGGCCATAGTCAGTGAAAAAAGACTACATTTTGTATGGCTATTTACATTCAAAAAAGCCTGTATGCATTCATTATTATACTTTAAACATTGCATGCTCTGTACACATAAATATGTAATAAATATGTGCAAAAATTAGCTGGCCTATTTAAAACAAATAAATAAATATATCTCTCTTCAGAATATATATTACTGGATAAATCCACTGAATGCATCCAATAGTAGTCATATTGAATCAATCAAGTTAGCTCATAGGATTAATCCAATATCTGGCCATGTGTTAAACTGTATATATGCAAAAATATGCTAAGAAATCCATATTTCCTTGTTCAAACTGGTGTGAAATGTGCAAAAAGATGCAAATTTAAAGTGCTAAAAAAGGCATATATATGTATATAAATAGATCAGATAAAATAAAAATAAAAAAAATAATGCAAACATTTAAAAGCTATTATATTAATAACAGTAAAATATCCAGAACTGGACAAAGTACTATTAAAAGACATATTAAAAGCATTAGTTTGCATTAAAAAATCCCATTCCACTAAAATCAGATGTTGAGGGAAAGGGAACCAAAGAAAAGGAATGGTACAGGATGCATCACAATTCATCAATACAAAGAAGGTATTTATGCAGAACAATACAGATAACGCCATCATGTTCATAAAAAGTTGTGCATGTCTTCTGTATTATTCAAACCGTTGGGCCATTTACTATCTAACTCAAGAATGATTCTATTTTCTAATTGCCTAAGTTGGCGTTCCCTATTGCCTCCTCTTCTAAATTTTGGGATGGCATTAATGACGTAATAGGGAAGGCAATTTATATCATTAGCATGAGCTTGCTTAAAATGTCGTGCCACAGGATATGCTGGATCACTGTGGAGAATGGCCCTTATATGCTGCAGTATCCTGACATGCACCTGCAGCTTCGTACTACCGATGTAGTTAAGGCCGCAGGTGCATGTCAGGTCATACACGGCATATTCGGTTTTACAGTTATAGTTACCTATTAGGAATAGATGTTTCACTGAAAGGGGTAGAATAGGGAGTCATATTGCAGCCAAACTTGCATGCCCTACAGGTCACACACTTTCTAAATCCCTTTGTAGGTTGTAACATAAGGCTGCCTTTCTTGTTTCTGGTGAAGCTTTGTCTAGAGTGGTACCCATAGTTTTCCCCCGTCTGAATGTAATCACGGGGGCTTCTGCCAACTTGTTTCGAAAGACATTGTCTGTGAGTACTATTGGCCAATGTTTGTTAATGATGGTTCTTATTTTGCGTTCCTCCCACAATAAGTTGTAATCAGTCTAGGGGTATTTGTTTCTCTAGATATTATAGGAGATTCAGTTTCTTCCTCATTATTATGGTTTTCAAAGAGGCTTGTTCTAGATCGAGTGTTAGCCTTCCTTATGGCATCTCCAATCATTTTATCGGTATACCCTCTGGCTTGCAATCTATTCTCCAGGTCTATCTGGCATTTATTGAAATCCACCTCATTGCTGCATATACGTTTCAGTCTGAGGATTTCTCCATGCAGTATGCTAGCAATGAGGTGTTTAGGGTGTGAACTCATCGCGTGTAATGTAATGTTACCAGAACTTGGTTTTCTGTATAACGTACTTTAAATTTTTCCATCATTAATGTAAAGCCTTACATCTAAAAAATCAATCTGAGTTTTATGGATGTGGGAAGTAAATTTAAGATTTAAATAATTGTTATTAATTTCCTCTATGAAGCCATATGCTTCATTCTCACTTCCTCTCCATAACAAAAAAACATTGTCAATGTACCTTAGGTATGTTACGACATGGTATTCAAAGAGCGCCTGATGGGTGGTCTTGAGGACCCGCTCCTCCCACCAGCCAACATGCAAGCATGCATAGCTGGGGTAGAAGCAGGCCCCCATCGCCACACCCCTCACTTGTTTAAAAATATCTTTGTGAAAAAGAAAAAAGTTATTGTTCAGGCACCAACTAATAAGCTCAAGAATCGCCTTGTTATGCTCTTATCACTTGACCTGTTACCCAAAAAATGTTTTACAGCTCTCACTCCATGTGTATGATCTATGCTCGTATAAAGAGGTTGTATATCAAGAGAAATTAAATATAGATCATCTGTCCATGTTAAATTCTCAACTTTCTTGAGAAAATCTCTGGTATCTTTTACATAACTTGGCAAGTCCTTTACCATGTTTTGCAAAAAGAAGTCTATGTATTGGCCAACATTCTCTCCTAAGCTATTAATTGCCAAAATTATTGGCCTGCCGTGGACTGAAATTTTTTTTAATGTATTTTAGGGATTAAATATAATAGAAGGTAATACCGGGAATTCATTGTACATAAACTTGTATTCCTCATTAGAGATAAGGCCTTGTCTTTTCCATTGTGCCAGATGTTTTTGGAGTGTTATTTTACCTTTCTCATATTCTTTAGCATTAGACTTTATATAGTAGCTTCCCTCATTGAGCTGCCTTTGTGCTTCCAAGACATAATCTTTCTTTGGCCACAATACCAAATTACCCCCTTTATCAGATTTTTTGATAACAACATCATGATTTTCACCAAGTTTTTTCACCAAATTATTATATGCACGTTTTTTGAAAAACACATTCCTCTGCTTTCTGTTCTTATTCACAGTGTGATTTAATTTTTTCAAATCATTGGTGATCATATCGTGAAATATATTGATAGCGTCCTTTGGCATGATAGGTACAAAACAAGATTTAGACTTAAAGGGACTGATCCCAGCTCCTTTTTGTATATGATTTATTTTTCCTAATCTTTCCTGGGTTACCATATCAATGTCCACTTGTGAAGTTTGCGAATCATTTTCATCATTAAGTTAGTGCAACAAAAGCAAATTAGGGATATCTGAGGCTGCCAACATAGGATCCATTCCTTCTTCTTGCCCCACGTTTGTATCAATTCTTTACAAGTTTTCAGAGCAAAGAATTTCTTTAGCTTCAGTTTTCTAATATAACAATATACATCAATATGTGTTCGTGCATAATTAAAATCATCTCCTGGACAGAAATTAAGACCAAGGGCTAACAGTTGTTCTTCTGCCTTTGTGAGTACCACTGTAGATAGACTGATGACACTATTATCTTTTAACGCTATTTTTTCTGTTGCCACTGCGTTTTTTTTTCCGTATTTTTGTTTACGCCTTTTGCGTTGGTCGCGTCTTCTTTTGTTCCTGCGATATTTACTGGCCTCTTTTGTCTGGGCCAAAGTGGCTGTAGTCTCTCCTCGACTAAAAAATCAAGTTCCTGTCCCACACTTAGGGCCCGATGTAGGTACCAAATACCGGTCGGAAACGGCCGATTTCGCCCGTCTCCGACCGGTATTTGGCCTACTGAGATGTAGGGGACCTTTTTTTGTCCGAATTGGTATTTTACCAATTCGGTAAAATTACCAAATCGCTAAAATACCGAATCGGTAATTTTACTGATTTTTAAATTTGGGATGTAGGTGGGACTACTTTCTGTCCCACAGGCCCTTCAGATTCGGTATTTTAACACCCAATCCAATTGGGTGTTAAAATACCGAATCCAGGTGTGCATGCACACCTATGCCATGTGACAGACAGACATGCCCTTAGGGCATGTCTGTGTGCCACATGGCTCACATGCCTGTTTTGGGGGTGCTAGGGGGTGTCAAAGTGACACCCCCTGCACCCTTGCGCAAATCGGTAATTACCGAATCGGCAATTACCGATTCGGTAATGCCCATTGATTCCTATGGGCTTCAAGGCCCATAGGAAGCAATGGGGGATACCGAATCAGTATTTACAGAATCGGTAAATACCGAATCTTACAGATTCGGTATTTACCGAATCTGAAATACCTATATCTCCCCCCCTCTAATTTACAACTTCATAAATACCGATTCGGTATGATTCGGTATTTATGAAGTGGTAAATGTAAATTTACCTACATCGGGCCCTTATTTTTGTTTTCCTCGTACCGGTTTGATCTAGTTCTGTATTGTTGCCTTTTTATTGAGTCAAACTTGCGTGAAAAAGTTCAAATCTGTCCATTTTCGTAGTCCGCCAAATCACAGGCAAACTTATTGGCTTTCTTGAATTACATTTTTTCTTCATGTTTTTTCAGCCTATATATATATATATATATATATATATATATATATATATACATATATATATATATACTAGCAGCCCGTCCCGACGTTGTCCGGGTATGAATTGCTGCCGTCCAGTAGTATATTGTTTTGTAGGATTTCGTTTAGATAGCATTTCTTATCTTTGACAGGCCTGTGAAATGCTCCGACACATGTTGAGCTGATGCCGAGATTCAAACGTAGCTCCCCAGCTCTAAAGTTCACAATTCTAGAACTTGTGGCGGAGGTGTGTCTAAAAGTGTATGTCGGTGCTGGCCATCAATGAGAGAGACCTGTGCATTTTTCAAATGGGTGGTGAAAAAATATGAGTATGTTGCTGGAGATGTGGCCCACCGTGCCACCAATGTACTTACCGGGGGAGGGTAAACACCCATTATTCCGCAACTTTCTTTCCGCATACCATCATTCTGCATACTTTCATTACGAAAGTACCATGACTCCACAATGCCATTATAACGCATGGCATTGATGGGCGTGGCTACGCGCGCAGCGAGACTGGCTGCTCCCTAACAGAGCTCCGGCGAGAGCCCGTACTTAGGGGGTCATTTATCCGTTGAGAACAACTCCTGGCCGGCCCAAACTTGCAGCGAGTGACCAAGGGGCGCTGCCAAAGTATCGGACTAAAACTCAAGGTCCATCGAGCCCCGGGGCCGCACCGGCACCAACGCGGCCGCCATAGCCGAAGGAGAGGACGCGAGCTCGGCGAGACCCGGCAGGCGAGCCCGGTGTCGAAACCGGAAGCGAGGGCCACACGGAAGGGACGCCCGGAAGACACGGACTGGAGCGGCGGCGCTGGGTCACACCAAAGGGAATCGACCCTCGGCGGACCACAGAGAGCAGAGACGACCCGACTGGCCGTGCCCAGAGAACGGTGAAGAGGCGCAACGCTGGGGAACTGAGGCCGCCCGCTGGGCTGCTGAGGCCGCCTTGGACGCGAAGAGGTGCCCATCCCCCACTCGGCCTACAACTGTGGAACGGAACAGCGCTGGGGGGAGCGGACCCGGGATCGGACCCCCGACGCCGCCTGCTGCGACCCTGGGCGGTAAGTGCCGCAGAGCGAGGCGCACAGGGAGCAGCACCCGCCCAGCGGGCACCGAAAGTGGACTCACCCCTACCAATGCAGCGGAGCCAGTAGTCCCGGGCTCACCCGGCGCCACAAACAACCAGGCAACTAAGAGACACCTCCCAGGGCACCCAGTAGGCCACATCCGCCGCCCAAAAACACAAGGTGGCAGTGGGGCAGCGCCGGTGGGAGCCACTGCCCTGCTAAAGGTCCCGCTGCTGACCACGTGCGCAGACCTGAAGGGATTGCCGTGCGGGGTGAGCGCCGAGGGGAGACACTGCCTGCTGCGCGATGCACACGCCGCCAACGCCCACAGCTGGATACTGACGGATCCCGGCGCCCTTGAGACCACAGCTTAGCTGGAAGCCCGGCACATCAGGGGGCACAAAGCGATCGAAGGGTAGTGCCAGAGAGAGCCGCTGACCAATCGCAGGGCTCGGGATCCGACTGCTCAGGTCACCCGCCACAGCCACGGACGACCGGAAGGCACTGCTGCTGATCACACGCACAGAACTATAGGGGCTGCTAGGAGTGATGAGCGCCGTGGGGTGACACTGCCTACCACACGCTGCACACGACTCCGGTGCCCTTGGAACAACGGCGCAACTGGACGCCCGACGCAGCAGGGGGTAAGCGAGGAGCCCAGAACGCATCCAACAGCGGGAGGGGCACAGCATAACCCATTGCCAGAGCCTGAAACCGTCCTGAACGGAATAACGGCTGCCACCGACTCGCGCTGCGCTTTGGACGGCTCGACCACACAGGTGGCTCTAAGGTGACAGTAACCTGCCCTAGAAACGCCGCCTAAGCACCAGCCAGTGGCTCTGGCGATCGACGAGACCACGGACCACCACCCCACCCGGATCCTCCGAGAATCAGTCCACTCTCATGTCTGGAGGTGCCGGGAAGCGCACAGGAACGGGGAGCACGTCCCAAAAGGGCAAAATGGACAAGTCGCAGAAGCAAACGGACGCAGATCCGGTAACGGCCAGACTGGACTCGGTGCTGGCGGCCATGGAGCGCCTGGAAAATTCCATCCAGTCCACCCGGACATCCCTGGAGGCGAAAATAGACGGAGTCGCCATAGACCTCACGCACTTGAAGGAGGACCATAAGAAACTAGCCGAGCGCACCAAAACCCTGGAAACCACAGTGACGGACATAGAAACTCGTGTCGCCCAATCGGACAAACATATTAAAGACCTCCTCAACAGGGTGGAGTTCCTGGAGGACAGGGCAGAGGATGCAGAAGGGAGGGCGAGACGCAACAACGTCCGTATCGTAGGTTGTGACAGAAAAATGGGAAGGCAAAGATCCGACCGCCCATGTAGAGGACTGGCTACGCACCCTGTTGCCCGAAGGCACCCTCTCGCCATATTTCGTGGTGGAATGGGCACACAGAGTCCCGACCAGGCCGCTCCACACCGGCTCTAACCCACGCCCTTTTCTGATCCGAATCCTGAACTATAGGGACCGAGACACTGTACTACGAGAAACTCGAAAACTGGGCACCATTCAAGTTGAAAATGCGAACATAATGTTTTTCCCAGACTATACAATCCAGGTGCAGCGCCAGAGGCAATCATTCCTAATGGTAAAACGGAGGCTACGCCAACTGGGACTTACATATTCCCTCCTCTTCCCAGCGAAACTCAGGGTGATAGCGAATGAGAAGACACACTTCTTCGACTCCTCGGAAGACGTGGAGGCCTGGCTGGACAATGGGACGGACAAGAGCACAGGGAGATCAGATATACTGGATGGCAACCTGATTCGAGCCATAAATTCCTTGCGGGCCCAGGTCCAATTCTGGGGCACACTCCCGCTCAATGTCCCGGCCAGAATCACCCTAACCAAAATGATAGTCCTACCTAGACTCCTGTACTATTTTTCGAACATACCGGTGTATGTCCCAGCTCGGGTCTTTAGAGACTTGGAGACCCTGACACGAACACTGATCTGGAATACGGGGAGACCAAGGGTGGCCCTGAAGAAATTGTATGCCCCGACGACCTCGGGGGGACTTGCGGTCCCGAATCAAGAGCACTACTACCTTGCCGCGCAGCTCCAATGGGTGGTGGCCTGGCTTGCGGGTAGGAACCGAAATGACACGGCCTCGACAGTCCCGGCCCTGACCCATGCGGAAGCTCTCGCACTGTTCCACCCCCTCAGAGGCGCGACACGCGAGACGCAGCTACACCTAGCAGTGGCACTGAGATGCTACAGGCGTGCACTGCGATTAACCAAGGAAACTGCCCCCTACGCACCAGCCCTGCCACTAGAAGGACTGCCAAGGCCTGGGGGAGTGGTGACTGCAGCACGCCTACAAGACTGGACGCAGGTGGGGCTTGAGACACTGGCGGACTTGTATGACGACGGGGCCATGGTACGGTTCGAGGGGCTAGTGGAGAATCCAGGACTGCCAGCGGGACAATTCCTGATGCATGCATCAATGATGCGGGTCCTAACGGAACACTGGGGGGATATGTCCGTGGAACCCGAGACCCACCTCTTAATACAATACCTGCACGTAATGGGGGCAGGGTCGCACGTTGTGCACTGGCTAACGCAGGCGCTGAGGTCCCACACAACGGCCTCCCTTCAGTCGCTCAGGGACAGGTGGACCACAGACAGGGGGAGGGACTGGTCGGATAAAGAGTGGGAGAGGATCCTAGAGGGGCCGCAACACGTTCCCCGCAATTCGAGATTCAGAATCATACAGTTCTATATCATGCATAGGGCATACCTGTCCCCGGACAAGATTAACCGCTACTTTGGTTTGAATACCTCCAAATGCCCGCGATGCGCGCTCCTAGATGCGGATCTCCTGCATATGCTGTGGGCATGTCCCAAGCTCCGGACGTACTGGCATGATGTCAACACGCTGTTGACAAAAGGGACTGCGCTGGGCCTACGCCACGACTGGGACACCTGTGTACTGGGCCTCCTCACCAGGACCAAGCATAACAAAGCACACATGAGGTTCTGGGATCTGGGGCTGATAACCGCAAAGAGACTCATAACCCGCCACTGGAAAGCCGCGGAACCGCCCCTGACGAAACATTGGAGCGCCTCCCTCATCTATTGGCGACCGCAGAGGGCACGGTGCTACGTAGGGAAGAGACGGCGGGGCGGAGGGCCATACCGATAGCCCAGACATGGGAGGGCTTCCTGAGAGCATTCACCAGGGCCTGCCACGATAAAGGGATATTGTAAGGAGATGGCTCCTCCCCAGTGGACAGGGGGGGACAGGTCCGAACCACAGACTGAGTAGTGAGAAAGGGGAGTATCGGGAGCCACACATATATGGACATGAAATACCGCCCCAGCAATCCACTGCTCGCCCCATAACCTTCCCCCCCCCCTTTTCCCTCTCCATCCCCCCCCCCAATTCCTCCGCCCATCCCGCCTTGCCCTGCCCCCCCCCCCACTAGTCAGCGGAGCCCACATACACAGTCGGCCCCACCGATGCGCCCCCACCCGAGACCTAGAGCTACCACACACCACTAGTACCTCCTCCCCGAACACACTCAAGGCCAGCACCCCGCGAGACTACTACACCCGTAACTGCCTAGGCAGAACCAACACTGCAGCACCCCCCCCCCCCCCCCCCCCTTACTCCGAGATCGGATTCTTCACACCCTCACCTACTCTCCTGTTTTTCCCCAGTTTGAATTGGTGGCGTTTACGGCAAAGGACACCCCCCAGTTGTCCACGCTGAATCTGCCTTTCCCACCCACACCTTTCACTTTCGACACACGGCGACGAAACACAGGAGTGCAGCACACATGCAAGCCACTGCCGCAACCTTCTGCCTCACGGAGGCGTACTACTGAACCTCCTAGCCGACCACAGCACATATGCAGGTTGCCTGGAACTGGGCCCGGTTGGTTATTCACACTACTGAGGGACAACTTGCTACATCACTAACCAGTGGGTCGCGAATACCAGGGGTGCGGCTGGCCATCAGGCTACCCGCCCTGACGGGTGAGGTCTGGCACCATAGTAAGGCAGGCAGAGCGCATTACACTGTACAGAAGCAATGAAGCGAATGATTTGGTGAATGCAGGGACCGCCCCAAGATAACGGATGGTACTTTTTAACAGTGAGTGCATTTATTGACTTTCTACCGTCGCCAACATTCGCACTGATGATGTACGAACTACTCCAATTGTTGTTTCCCCTTTGAATTATGCACACAAGAAATGTAATTGTATGCCACGTGTACCAATAAAACAGATTTAAAAAAAAATAAAATAACGCATGGCATTACATTTTTTATGCTTTTACCACATATACATTTACAACGAAATTCGTTGTAAATGCGTGAATGGTAAAAGCATGTTTTTTTAAATGTTTGGATAAGGTAAGTATGGGTATAGGGGTATATGTTTTGGGGTACTGAGGTATATGTTTTGGGGTGTTTGGGTATTTTAAGGGTTCAGATATAGTTTTGGGTTATGGGGTATAGGGTAGTTTTAGGGTTTAGGGATAGGTATGGGTTTTGGGTACAGGGGGATTTTTAGGGTTCAGGGTTAGGTTTGGGTTTTGGGGTATAGGGGTATTTTTAGGGTTCGGGGTAGGTTTGGGTTTTGGGGTACAGGGGTATTTTAAGGGTTCAGGGCTAGGTTTAGGTTTTGGGCAACAGGGTTATTTTTAGGGTTCAGGGCTAGGTTTGGGTTTTGGGGTACGGGGGTATTTTTAGGGTTCAGGGTAGGTTTGGGTTTTGGGGTACAGGGGTATTTTGAGGGTTCAGGGCTAGGTTTGGGTTTTGGTGTACAGGGGTATTTTAGAGTTCAGGGGTAGGTTTGGGTTTTGGGGTACAGGGGTATTTTAATAGTTCAGGGGTAGATTTGGGGTTTGAGGTACAGGGGTATTTATAGGGTTCAGGGCTAGGTTTGGGTTTTGGAGTACAGGGGTATTTTTAGGGTTTAGGGATAGGTTTGGGTTTTGGGGTACATGGTATATTTATAGGGCTAAGATGGGTTAGTGTTTAAGGGTGTTGGGGTATTTTAAGGAGTAAGGGTGGGTTATGAATATGGGGTACAGGGGTATTTAAAGGGAGCAGGGTAGGATTAGCACACGATATGAGACATGGCATGAAGGGCGGAACGTACCACACGCCCCCAGCATTTGTCATGCCCCCAGCACACGCCCACAGCACAACGCAGACACGCCTACAAGGGACGACTTTGCTGGCACCTTCTTTTACCTATTAAATGTATATGGTGGGCGTCTGCATAGCCTATGTCCTTCTGCTGCAACTGCCCTTTCCAACGCTGTATTGGGTGTTGTGATTGGTGCTGTGGTTCCTGAGATTACCCGCCTCAAAGGTTTGGGCTCTCTCCCCAGGGTTACTATTTGACCATTAATGTATGACTCCAAGGCAACAAACAACATTCCACACCATATATGTCTCTCTGGAGAACTTTTACAACCTGAAAATTGTATTCAAGAAGAATCCAAACTGAATGTAAATTGAGACAGTCCTCAGACCATGCTCCTGTAACTATTCTCCAGGCCGCTATGTGTATTTAAACAAACTGTTCCTGTTTTGCCAAACGCCTCTCGCCTTTTGTTTTTTATGGTATTTCGAATTCGAGTAACAGAAAAGAGTACAGTGGCATAGAATGGAGT
The DNA here is from genome assembly GCF_964263255.1 of Lissotriton vulgaris. Lineage (NCBI taxonomy): Eukaryota > Metazoa > Chordata > Amphibia > Caudata > Salamandridae > Lissotriton > Lissotriton vulgaris. Next base: position 1,261,386,987 of record NC_141696.1, on the reverse strand, counting down.
GTCGTACAGTGGCATAGAGTGGGTTAAAGTGTTGTAGAGTGGAGTCGAGTGGAGTAGAGTAGCATAGACTGGGTTAAAGTGTCATAGAGTGGAGTGGCATGCCGTACAGTGGAGTGGTATGTCATGTCTTGCACTGTGGGAAACTGATAGAGAGGAGAAGCATAGAGCGGAGTACAGTGTTGTAGAGTGGAGTGAGGTAGCCTACAGTAGAATGTGATAGCGTGGTACAGCAGAGTGGCATAGAGTGTCCTCGAGTCGAATGGCATAGAGTGCCTTCAAGTAGAGTGGCCTAGAGAGGAGTAGTGGAGTAGTGTGTTATAGAATATAGAGGACTAAATTGTGGTGGAGTGGCACAGAGGGAGTTGCGTAGTGTCTCATAGAGTGGAATAGAATGTGTTAGAGTGACATAGAGTGATCACTGGAGTATAATATTGTACAGTGGAGCAGCATAGAATGGAGTGGAGTTTGGTAGATTGGAGGGGCGCAGAGTGTCGTTGAATGGCAAAGAGGGTCCTAGGATGGAGCAGAGTCAAGTGGCATAGAGTGGAGTGGCTTAGAATGCAGTGTCGTACAGTTTTGTGTCATAGAGTGTCGTATCGTAGAGTATCACAGCATAGATTCTCATGGTGTAGAGTGTTGTGGCATAGAGTGTTGTGGCGTACAGTGGAGTGGTGCAGAGGGGAGTGGTGTAGAATGGAGTGGCGTGGAGTGGAGTGACATACAGTGGAATAGCGTAGAGTGGAGTGGCTTAATGTTGAGTGCTATACATTAGAGTACTGTATAGTAGAGTGGAATACAGTGGAGCAGAGTGAGTGGAACTGCACATAATGGAATAGCATAGAGGGGCGCAGAGTGGAGTGGGGTCCAACTGCATAGCATAGAATGGAGTGGTGTGAAGTGAAGTGAAGTAGCATACATCGGAGTAGCGTAGAGTGGGGTAGTGTACTGTGGAGTTGCATCTATTGGAATAGTGTAGATTGAAGTGGTGTAGAGGGGAGTGACATATAGTGGAATGGCTTAGAGTGGAGTACCGTAGAGTTGAATTGATAGAGTTAAATGGCATATAGTAGAATAGCATAGAGAGGAGAGGTGTAAAGTGGAGTGGCATAGAGTGGAGTGCCATACGCTGGAATAGCTTATAGTAGAGTGGTGTACAGTGGAGTGGCGTAGAGTGGAGTGGAATATAGTGGAGTGGCATTCAATGTAATAGCATAGAGTGGAGCGGCGTACAGTAGAGTGGTATAGAGTTGAGTAGTGTAAGGTGGAATTGCATTAGAAGAATAGCGTAGAATAGATTGTAGTACTATACAGTGGAGTGGTGTAGACTGGAGAAGCATAGACTGGAATGGGGTAGAGTGTAATAGCATAGAGTGGAGTGCCATAGAGCTTACAGGCTGAGTGGTCGCTCCCAGTGTCTCTTGCAGGCATCTGGTATTATCGCGCTGCACTGCTAGAATTTTGATTTTAAAAAGCGCCTTTTCCATTTGGTTACATTTCGCCTGCTGTGTTAAGTATTTCTTAGCGCTGCCTTGCTTGAACTGCTTTGTTACATTTCGCCTGCTGTGTTAACTATTTCGTAGCGCTGCCTTGCCTGAACTGCTTTAATTGTGCAATTTCTCTTGGATACACTTCATCTGCTGTGTTGCATATTGCCGCTTTGCTTCGTTAGCGCTTTATTAATTATTTCCCCACTGCTTTCAGTCCTGTTAGCGCGTTTGACTGTAGCGCTACGCTGTGCCGCCCCCCTCCGCCTCCATTTTGTTTGTTGTTGTCCTCGTGTGCCCGCCCCGCCTCCCAGCTGTGACGCCCTCCCACAGAATAGAAAGAGCGCTCCACTCCCTACATGCGCCGTGACTCGCTCCTCGCTTACAGGCTGAGTGGTCGCTCCCAGTGTCTCTTGCAGGCATCTGGTATTATCGCGCTGCACTGCTAGAATTTTGATTTTAAAAAGCGCCTTTTCCATTTGGTTACATTTCGCCTGCTGTGCTAAGTATTTCTTAGCGCTGCCTTGCTTGAACTGCTTTGTTACATTTCGCCTGCTGTGTTAACTATTTCGTAGCGCTGCCCTGCCTGAACTGCTTTAATTGTGCAATTTCTCTTGGATACACTTCATCTGCTGTGTTGCATATTGCCGCTTTGCTTCGTTAGCGCTTTATTAATTATTTCCCCACTGCTTTCAGTCCTGTTAGCGTGTTTGACTGTAGCTCTACGCTGTGCCCCCCCCCTCCGCCTCCATTTTGTTTGTTGTTGTCCTCGTGTGCCCGCCCCGCCTCCCAGCTGTGACGCCCTCCCACAGAATAGAAAGAGCGCTCCACTCCCTACATGCGCCGTGACTCGCTCCTCGCTTACAGGCTGAGTGGTCGCTCCCAGTGTCTCTTGCAGGCATCTGGTATTATCGCGCTGCACTGCTAGAATTTTGATTTTAAAAAGCGCCTTTTCCATTTGGTTACATTTCGCCTGCTGTGTTAAGTATTTCTTAGCGCTGCCTTGCTTGAACTGCTTTGTTACATTTCGCCTGCTGTGTTAACTATTTCGTAGCGCTGCCCTGCCTGAACTGCTTTAATTGTGCAATTTCTCTTGGATACACTTCATCTGCTGTGTTGCATATTGCCGCTTTGCTTCGTTAGCGCTTTATTAATTATTTCCCCACTGCTTTCAGTCCTGTTAGCGTGTTTGACTGTAGCTCTACGCTGTGCCCCCCCCCTCCGCCTCCATTTTGTTTGTTGTTGTCCTCGTGTGCCCGCCCCGCCTCCCAGCTGTGACGCCCTCCCACAGAATAGAAAGAGCGCTCCACTCCCTACATGCGCCGTGACTCGCTCCTCGCTTACAGGCTGAGTGGTCGCTCCCAGTGTCTCTTGCAGGCATCTGGTATTATCGCGCTGCACTGCTAGAATTTTGATTTTAAAAAGCGCCTTTTCCATTTGGTTACATTTCGCCTGCTGTGTTAAGTATTTCTTAGCGCTGCCTTGCTTGAACTGCTTTGTTACATTTCGCCTGCTGTGTTAACTATTTCGTAGCGCTGCCTTGCCTGAACTGCTTTAATTTTGCAATTTCTCTTGGATACACTTCATCTGCTGTGTTGCATATTGCCGCTTTGCTTCGTTAGCGCTTTATTAATTATTTCCCCACTGCTTTCAGTCCTGTTAGCGCGTTTGACTGTAGCGCTACGCTGTGCCCCCCCCCTCCATTTTGTTTGTTGTTGTCCTCGTGTGCCCGCCCCGCCTCCCAGCTGTGACGCCCTCCCACAGAATAGAAAGAGCGCTCCACTCCCTACATGCGCCGTGACTCGCTCCTCGCTTACAGGCTGAGTGGTCGCTCCCAGTGTCTCTTGCAGGCATCTGGTATTATCGCGCTGCACTGCTAGAATTTTGATTTTAAAAAGCGCCTTTTCCATTTGGTTACATTTCGCCTGCTGTGTTAAGTATTTCTTAGCGCTGCCTTGCTTTAACTGCTTTGTTACATTTCGCCTGCTGTGTTAACTATTTCGTAGCGCTGCCTTGCCTGAACTGCTTTAATCGTGCAATTTCTCTTGGATACACTTCATCTGCTGTGTTGCATATTGCCGCTTTGCTTCGTTAGCGCTTTATTAATTATTTCCCCACTGCTTTCAGTCCTGTTAGCGCGTTTGACTGTAGCGCTACGCTGTGCCCCCCCCTCCGCCTCCATTTTGTTTGTTGTTGTCCTCGTGTGCCCGCCCCGCCTCCCATCTGTGACGCCCTCCCACAGAATAGAAAGAGCGCTCCACTCCCTACATGCGCCGTGACTCGCTCCTCGCTTACAGGCTGAGTGGTCGCTCCCAGTGTCTCTTGCAGGCATCTGGTATTATCGCGCTGCACTGCTAAAATTTTGATTTTAAAAAGCGCCTTTTCCATTTGGTTACATTTCGCCTGCTGTGTTAAGTATTTCTTAGCGCTGCCTTGCTTGAACTGCTTTGTTACATTTCGCCTGCTGTGTTAACTATTTCGTAGCGCTGCCTTGCCTGAACTGCTTTAATTGTGCAATTTCTCTTGGATACACTTCATCTGCTGTGTTGCATATTGCCGCTTTGCTTCGTTAGCGCTTTAATAATTATTTCCCCACTGCTTTCAGTCCTGTTAGCGCGTTTGACTGTAGCGCTACGCTGTGCCCCCCCCTCCGCCTCCATTTTGTTTGTTGTTGTCCTCGTGTGCCCGCCCCGCCTCCCAGCTGTGACGCCCTCCCACAGAATAGAAAGAGCGCTCCACTCCCTACATGCGCCGTGACTCGCTCCTCGCTTACAGGCTGAGTGGTCGCTCCCAGTGTCTCTTGCAGGCATCTGGTATTATCACGCTGCACTGCTAGAATTTTGATTTTAAAAAGCGCCTTTTCCATTTGGTTACATTTCGCCTGCTGTGTTAAGTATTTCTTAGCGCTGCCTTGCTTGAACTGCTTTGTTACATTTCGCCTGCTGTGTTAACTATTTCGTAGCGCTGCCTTGCCTGAACTGCTTTAATTGTGCAATTTCTCTTGGATACACTTCATCTGCTGTGTTGCATATTGCCGCTTTGCTTCGTTAGCGCTTTATTAATTATTTCCCCACTGCTTTCAGTCCTGTTAGCGCGTTTGACTGTAGCGCTACGCTGTTCCCCCCCCCTCCGCCTCCATTTTGTTTGTTGTTGTCCTCGTGTGCCCGCCCCGCCTCCCAGCTGTGACGCCCTCCCACAGAATAGAAAGAGCGCTCCACTCCCTACATGCGCCGTGACTCGCTCCTCGCTTACAGGCTGAGTGGTCGCTCCCAGTGTCTCTTGCAGGCATCTGGTATTATCGCGCTGCACTGCTAGAATTTTGATTTTAAAAAGCGCCTTTTCCATTTGGTTACATTTCGCCTGCTGTGTTAAGTATTTCTTAGCGCTGCCTTGCTTGAACTGCTTTGTTACATTTCGCCTGCTGTGTTAACTATTTCGTAGCGCTGCCTTGCCTGAACTGCTTTAATTGTGCAATTTCTCTTGGATACACTTCATCTGCTGTGTTGCATATTGCCGCTTTGCTTCGTTAGCGCTTTATTAATTATTTCCCCACTGCTTTCAGTCCTGTTAGCGCGTTTGACTGTAGCGCTACGCTGTGCCCCCCCCCCCCGCCTCCATTTTGTTTGTTGTTGTCCTCGTGTGCCAGCCCCGCCTCCCAGCTGTGACGCCCTCGCCCCTCCCCCTCCACTATCCATTTATGACAGTAGCTCCCGCGCGCAGCGTTCACGCGCAGCGACCGCGCCCAATCCGCGCCGAAGGTGCGCCAAAGGTAAGCCCGTCTACGCCCGTCCGCGCCTGGACCACGCCCAGCGCCAGACCCCCTGCCCCTCGCGCTACCCAGCCCCCCCGCATTACCTACGATGCCGCCACCCTCCTAGCCCTTAACCCCGGTCGCGCCCCCAACTGCGTCCAAGCCGCCCCTGGACGCACCCATGGACCTTTCTCATGCTACTCCTGCAAATTCAGCGGCACCGACAACATCTCCGCTACGACCACACATCAGACTCCCGACCCCAATCCCTTACAATGCATCCTTCTCAACACCCGATCGGTCCACAGGCACGCCAATGACCTGTGGAATCTACTAGACACCATTTCTCCGGACATAGCCTTCCTCACGGAAACATGGATGAACGCTTCCTCCGCACCAGACATCACCATTGCCATCCCTGAAGACTATAAGATCACTCGCAAAGACCGTACCAGCCATACAGGAGGAGGAATTGCTATCGTCCATAAGAAATCAATCCGCATCTCAACCAGCTCTAACGCCAACCTCGCCAACTCCGAACACCTTCACTTCCAGATCCACATCGACCCCAAAACCACACTCCGAGGCACTCTCCTCTACAGACCACCAGGACCCCGCGCAAAATTCAGTGAAGACATCACGGACTTCATCACTCCACACGCGCTCCCCTCCAAAGAATACATCCTTCTGGGAGACCTCAACTTTCACCTTGAAAAGATCAACGACCGCAACACCGCCACCCTCGTGGACAACCTCGCCAACCTCGGACTTAAACAACTGGTCACTTCCCCCACCCACATCGCAGGTCACACACTCGACCCCATCTTCACATCTAGCAATCATGTCTCCTTCAGCCACACCACGGACCTCCTCTGGACTGACCACAGCTGCGTTCACTTCACCTACAACAAACCAAAACCCAACATCCACCTCCAACCTACCCTGCAAAGAAACTGGAACAAAATCACCACGGACCAAATCTCCGCATTGCTCCTTCGAAACTCCCCAGCCCCCTCTTCTAACGCTAACGAAGCCGCCACCAACCTCACCCTATGGTTATCCGACACCGCCAACACCTTAGCACCACTGAAAAAACGGCAAAGCAAACCTGGCAGCAAGAAGGCCTCATGGTTCAACGATGATCTCAAGAAATCCAAGAAACTCTGCCGCTCCCTTGAAAAGGCCTGGAAAAAAGACCCAACCACCAGCACCAAGGACGCCTTCAAAAACGCCACCCGCACTCACCACCAACTGATCCGAAAAGCCAAGAAAACAGCATTCAAGGATCGACTTGACAACAACGCCCACAACAGCAAGGAACTTTTCAACATCGTCAAGGAATTTTCCAATCCCTCGGCCAACTCCAACGACATCACTCCCTCTCAAACCCTCTGCGACTCCCTAGCATCATTTTTCCACAACAAGATTGCAGACATCCACAACAGCTTTGACAACCAACCCAGAAATCAACCCACCCTACCATTTGCTGATCATCTTCCCCCCGTGAACATTCTCAACGACTGGAACCCAATCTCCACTGAGGACACCATCCGCCTGATGAATTCAATCCACTCAGGATCCCCCACAGACCCATGCCCTCACCACATCTTCAACAAAGCAGACTCCGTCATAGCTCCGCACCTCAGAGACGTCATCAACTGCTCCTTCAACTCCGCCACCTTCCCGGAAGACTGGAAACACGCTGAACTCACCGCCCTTCTGAAAAAACCCACAGCGGACCCCACCGAACTCAAAAATTACCGCCCCATCTCGCTTCTCCCATTCCCGGCCAAAGTCATCGAGAAAGCTGTCAACAACCATCTCGCCGCCTTCCTCGAAGCCAACAAATCCCTCGACCCCTCACAATCTGGATTCCGAGCAAAACACAGCACTGAGACCGCCCTCATCGCAGCAACAGACGACATTCGAACTCTACTAGACAATGGGGACACAGTCGCCCTCATCCTCCTCGACCTCTCCGCAGCCTTTGACACAGTCTGCCACAACACCCTTTTACAACGCCTCTATAACATCGGAATCCAAGGAAAAGCTCTTGAATGGATCACCTCGTTCCTCACCGGAAGAACCCAGAGAGTCCGCCTTCCTCCATTCAAGTCCGAGGACTCTGAAGTCATCTGCGGCGTACCACAAGGATCCTCACTCAGTCCCACCCTCTTCAACATATACATGAGCCCCCTCGCGGCCATCGCACGCCAACACAACCTCAACATCATCTCTTACGCGGACGACACTCAACTGATCCTTTCTCTCACCAATGACCCCTGCACCGCCAAAACTAACCTACACGAAGGAATGAAAGAAGTTGCCGAATGGATGAAACAAAGCCGTCTGAAACTGAACTCAGACAAAACAGAAGTCCTCATCTTAGGTACATCCCCCTCTGCATGGGACGACTCCTGGTGGCTGGAAGCCCTCGGAAAAGCACCCATCCCGACAGACCACGCACGGAACCTAGGCGTCATCCTGGATTCCTCACTCTCAATGAACAGACAAGTCAGCGCCGTATCCTCTTCCTGCTTCAACATTCTTCGCATGCTCAGAAAAACTTTTCGCTGGATCCCCTCCGATACAAGGAAAACAGTCACCCACGCTCTGGTCACGAGCCGACTGGACTACGGAAACACCCTCTACGCGGGTACTACCGCAAAACTCCAGAAGAAACTCCAACGAATCCAAAACGCCTCAGCCAGGCTCATATTAGACCTCCCACGCAACGAACACATCTCTGGTCACCTTAAAGACCTCCACTGGCTACCCGTCAATAAGAGGATCACTTTTCGACTACTTACCCACGCACACAAATCACTCTACGACATCGGACCAGATTGCCTCAACTCACGACTGTCCTTCTACACCCCCTCCCGCCAACTACGTTCTTCCAACCAAGCCCTCGCCACTGTTCCTCGCATCAACAAGACCACCATGGGAGGCAGATCCTTTTCATACCTGGCTGCTAAAACATGGAACTCACTCCCCGCTTACCTTCGCCTTACCCAGAACCACCTAGCGTTCAGAAAACAACTTAAAACGTGGATATTTGACAAATAATCCTCCTCCCCCTCCTAAGCGCCTTGAAACCCTCTGGGTACGTAGTGTGCTATACAAATCCTATGACTTGACTTGACTTGACAGTGGAATAGTGCAGAGTGTATTGGCGTAGAGTGCAGTAGTGTGCAGTGGATTTGCGTACAGTGGAGTGGCATAGAGTGCAGTAGCCTACAGTGGAGTGGCATACAGTGGAATAGCATCGAGCAAACTGGCGTTGAGTGGAGCAACAAAGAGTGGAATAGTGTACAGTGAATTGGCATAGAGTTGAGTGACATAGAGTGGGTAGCACAGAGTTGAGTGGCAGACAGTGAAGTGACATAGACTAGAGTGGCATATAGTGGAGAGGGGGAGAGTGAAATAGCATACAGTGGAATATCATAAAGTGAAGTAGCGTAGAGTGGAGTGGAGTGGCGCTGAGTGGAGTGGTGTACTGTGGGATTTTTGTAGGATAGAGTGGCGTATAATGGAGTAACATACGGGAGAACAGCGTAGAGTGGAGTGGCATAGATTGGAATAACGTAGAGTGGAGTGGCATGTATTGGAGTGGCGTAGAGTGGAGTGGCGTACAGTGGAATAGCATAGAGTGAAGTGGCATAGAGTGGAGTGGCATAGAGTGAAATAGCACAGAGTGGAATTTCGTACAGTGGAGTTGAATAGAGTGGAGCTGGTACATTGAAGTGGTCAATCAATCAATCAGGGGTTTTATAGGCTCTTCCGCCTCCTCTGGTTCTGCGGATGCGAGGTGTCTCTGCCAGGGCGAGGCCTGCAGAGCGGAGGTTCCTTTTGGATACGTGGAAGGAGACTCTCTCATTGAGGTATTTGGGTCCGATGTTGTGGAGGGATTTGTAGGTGTGGGTGAGTAACTTGAAGGTTACTCTCTTCTCGACGGGGAGCCAGTGGAGGTCGCGTAGGTGCTGGGTCATGTGCTTGTGTCATGGGGTTCTGAGGACTAGTCTGGCTGCGTTTTTCTGGATGGTTTGGAGCTTGTGTAGCAGGGTTCTTTTGATTCTGGCGTAGATGGCGTGGCTGTAGTCCAGTCTGCTGGTTATTAGTGCCTGGGTGACTGTCTTTCTGCATTGGGGGGGATCCACTTGAAGGTCTTGCGGAGGATGCGGAAGGAGTTGAAGCAGGCGAATGAGTTTATCTGGCGGGTCATGGTGAGGGAGGAGTCTAGGATGATGCTGGGGTTTTGGGTGTGGTCTGATGGGGTGGGTGGTTTCCGAGGGTGGAAGGCCACCAGGTGTTGTCCCAGGCAGAGGAGGAGGGTCCAAGGACGAGGACCTCTGTCTTCTCCGAGTTGAGCTTCAGGCAGCTGTTGTTCATCCTGGCTATAATGTCTTTCATTCCTTCCTGGAAGCAGAGGCTGTGTCTTTGGGGTTACTTGTGAGGGACAGGATGAGCTGGATGTCGCCGGCATAGGATACTATGCTGAACCCATGCTGTCTGACGATAGCGGAGCCATGTAGATGTTGAAGAACGTGGGGATGAGCGAGGATCCTTGGGGTACTCCGCAGTTGATCTCTGTGGGCTCGGAGAGGAAGGGTGGGAGTCTGATACTTTGGGTTCTACCAGAGAGGAATGAGTGGATCCAGTCAAGGGCGGTTCCTTCTATCCCGGTGTCGTGGAGTCTGGCTGCGAGAGTGGGGTGTGAGACGGTGTTAAAGGCTGTGGTGAGGTCTAGTAGGATGAGGGCTGCAGTGGGACCCTGATCCAGTAGCATGCAGATGTAAACGGTGGTGGAGAGGAGGGCGGTCTCGGAGCTGTGGTTGCTGCTAAATCCAGACTGGGAGGGGCCGAAGATGGTTTTATCTTCGGTGAAGGTAGTCAGCTGGGCGTTTATGAATCTTTCGGTGACTTTGGCTGCAAAACGAAGAAGAGAGATGGGCCGGTACTTTTTCAGGTCCGTTGGGTCGGCCGTAGGCTTCCTGGGGAGGGGTTTGACCTCTGCCCGCTTCCAGTCATTGGGGAAGATACCGGATTCGAAGGAGGCATTAATGGTCCGGCTTAGTTCAGGTGCTATGGCGGCGGCGGTTCTGTTGTAGATGTGCGGCGGGCAGGGATCTGTGGGGACTCGAGTGGGTGTTCTTCATGGTCGTGGTGGTGTCTACGTTGGTAGCAGGTCTCCTTGTGGTGATGGTGGGCTGGTTGTTGGTGGTGGAGTGGGAGTGGTTTCTGGAGTCCGTTCGCTGAAGTTGTTGTAGAGGGCCTTGATTTTCAGGTGGAAGGTAGGAGCTGAGCTTTTCGCAGAGGTCCTGGGATGGTGTGACGTCCGTGGCTTCGCTGGAGGATTTGGTGAGCTGCTGTATGACGTTGAAGAGTTCTTCTGTGTTACTGGCGTTGGTGTGGATTTTGTTCCTGATGAAGGTCCGGTTGGTGGTTCTTATGTGCTGGTGGTATCCTTTCATGGCGTTCCTATAGGTGTTCTGGTCTTTGGTGGTTTTCCTGTTTCTCCCGAGTTTCTCGAGGTGTCTGCAGGAGCGCCTGGTTTCTTGAAGGTCAGTGGGGATCCAGGAGGCCATCTGGGGGAGTTGATTGACGGGGTGGAAGAGGGGTGGAAGCTTGTCTGAGCAGCTGGAAATCCAGCAGTGTAGTTCTTTAGCAGTGGAGTTGGCATTGGTCGTGGTGGAGGGGGGGTCGCGGAGGAGGATGGTGTTGAGGTGTTCCTCTGTGATCTTACTCAAGTTCCTTCGAAGCGAGCACAGGGCGGGTTTGGGTGTGGTGGTGGTGTTGAAGGTGAAGTGTATATGGTGGTGGTCTGTCCAGAGGGCTGCGTGGTGTGGCTAAATTGGTTCTGGGGCTGATCTGGATCTGGAAGTGGAGGTGCTCTGTGCTGGAGAGGGGTATGCTCATGCTGGAGGTGGAGAGTCGGAGGGCGCTTTTGTGTGCAATGGCGAGTACTCCTCCTGGGCGGTCCTTTTTTGGATCTTGTAGCCATCGGGGATGGCGGTGGCGATGTGGGGAGCGGAGGTGGTGTTGGTCCATGTGTCTGTGAAGAAGGCGATGTCTGGCAAGCGTGTGTCGAGCAGGTCCCAGAACTCTACAGCGTGTTTGTGCAAGGAGCGCATGTTGAGGAGGATGCAAGTCAGAGCTTCGGTGATGTGTGAGTACGGCGGTTGTTGGAGTGCTGTAGATGGTGAAGGATTGTCGGCAGTGTAGGCAGGAGAACTGCCCGTGGGTGGTGTTCGGCATCGACCTCTGGCAGTTGTTGTTTCTTCTATGGTTGAGTGCGAGGAGAGCGGCGAAATTGTAGCGGTGGGGGGTCATATATCCATGGTTCCTGGTGCTGGCTGCAGACAGGTCGTGACAGACGGGCTTGCTTTTGGCGCCCCTTTGGCGCACCCACACAGCGGCCGCCATTAAGTAGGGGAGGGGGAGGGACTATCAGCTGGGAGGCGGGGTGGGTAAACATGCATGGGCACGGGGGAGGGGCCACAGGGGCAGCAGTGGTGGGGAGGAGTGCCATGCAGAGATAGAGGCAGCAGTTAGCCAAGAACTAACCAAATAGTAATAGACAGTAAAAATACACAAACAGAGAGACAGCAGTGAAGAACAATATGTGGCACACAGCAGGTGGCACAATTACCTGCAACTGCGACGAGTAGAGCTAGGAGAGGAGCAGCGGTCTCGAACCCCAGGCAGGGGAATAGTCACAGGAGTCAGAGGCAAGGCATGGCACTGCGGAGCTGCTGAGGAGAGAGCAGGCCTTAGACCGGAGGTCAGGGGTCTTGCTCGCGCTCCCCCGCAGTGGCCGCCATTAAGTAAGGGATGGGGAAGGGACGATCAGCTGGGAGGCGGGAAGCGGGTGGCGAGAAAACGGGCGAGTGCAGGGGCCACAGGGGCAGCAGCGGCGGGGAGAAGAGCCAGCCAGAGATAGAGCAGCAGTTAGCCAAGCACTAACCAAACAGTAATAGACAGTAAAAATCCACACACAGCAGGTGGCACAATTACCTGCAACTGCGGCGAGGAGAGTGAGGAGAGGCGCAGCAGTCTCGAAACCAAACCCAGACAGGAGAGGAGTCACAGGAGTCAGCGGCGAGGCAGGGCACCGCAGAGCTGATGGGGAGAGAGCAGGCCTTAGACCGCAGTTGTGTAGAGTGGAGTGGCGTAGACTGAAGTGGCATAGACTGAAGTGACCTACAGTGGAGTGATGTACAGTAGAGTGGCGTACAGTGGAATAGCGTATAGTGGAGTGGTGCAGAGCGGGGTTGCATGGAGTGGCATACAGTGGAACACCTTTGGAGTGGAGTGGCATATTGTGGAGAGATTTGCAACTTCATTACAGGGTTCACTAATATTAAAAATGGAAAAAAGAAAAATAATGTAGTTAACTACAGCTGAGGATGACAACCGCTGGAGCACTTGGCTTTCAGCCATTAGTAGTGGGGTTGGTTGGTGTGACTGGTTAGGGAAGGGCTTTATTGTTGACCAGGACCTATGTACAACCTGCTGTTTGTTTTGACCAAAAGTTAAAGTGAAGTTAAGGTTAACTTTAGTTATAGCATCTAACCATATGTTTAAAGACCAAAACAAAAACAAAACATCAATGAAATTCGCAAGTTAGAGCCACAATCCATAATCCACACAACAACAATGCACACCATACATCACAAACCAAATGAAATACTTATAACCTCATAATATTTACACCAATAACAATAACATGTAAAAGTAAAATGTAATTAAATAACAATAGATATTCAAACCAATCAATAACAGTAAATTCATAGGGCCCGATTCACAGAATGAACTTAAGACTCAATCCTAAACTTACTACTGTTTTGGTATTCACAGATTGCATTTACTACTTTTGGTATTCACAGAATGAACTTACTACTGTTGGCATTCATAGAATGCACTTACTACTTTTGGTATTCACAGATTGAATTTACTCATTTCGGTATTCACAGAAGTTAGGACTCCTAACTTTAGGACTCCTAAATGCCTTCTGTGAATACCGAAAGTCTTAAAATTAGGATTTTTCTCAATTTAGTAATAGTAAAGTTAGGACTCCTAACTTTAGGATGCCTAAATGCCTTCTGTGAATACCAAAAGTCTTAAAATTAGGATTTTTCTCAATTTAGTAGTAGAAAAGTTAGGAGTCCTAACTTTTGGACTCCTAAATGCCTTCTGTGAATACCGAAAGTCCTAAAATTACGATTTTTCTCAATTTAGTAGTAGTAAAGTTAGGACTACTAACTTTAGGACTCCTAAATGGCTTCTGTGAATACCGAAAGTCTTAAAATTAGGATTTTTCTCAATTTAGTAGTAGTAAAGTTAGGAATGAATTTAAGACTCAATCCTAAACTAGTGTAGGATGCAATCTGTGAATAGCAAAACAGTAGTAAGTTTAGGATTGAGTCCTAAATTCATTCTGTGAATCGGGCCATCAGTCGTTATATTTAAAGTGGTAATAGTAATGTGATATGTAATCTCATTTATAAGATTATTTACAACATTTGTAATTGCATTTCTTGCATTAAGGTGCTGTCATGACAATTGCATTTTGCTTGTGGGTTATGGTTTGATGGCTGTTTTGTAAATTCTTTAAAATACCACATTTTGGACACTTAATTTGGAATGTTATGTCTATATTACTGTTTCCCTGTTGGCTGGCCTGAGCACATATAGTTACTGCTATTTTGGTTGATGTTGTGTAATGCTTCTGCACACCCTGTACCTACCACTTTAGTTCCACTTGAAGTGAGTGTTGCAACTTTTATACTAAAAACCTCAAATTAACTGCAGAAAGCTCTTGTTAAGTATGACCAATGCTACATCAATCAATGCCTTTTTTGTTTAGCCCTCCATCAGCAGGGTAGAATGCTCGATAACAATTACTGTTGATTTGAATGAGGCACTGGGAAGACGTGACTTGCCAAAGCGCACTTGTTTAAAAATAGTAGAGGATTTAATGGGGAAGCATTTATGTATTTCTTGTACAATCATGTGTTCACAGCTGTCTTCCTGGATGCTTTAGATAAAGCATAGTATTGTTCTCATGGTGTACTTTCTTTCATCCAGTCAACTTTTGATTATTGAATGTCTGAGCCTAAAACTATAGACAAAAAATCCTAACTCTGAGCTCGGTGGTCCATATCATATCTGGCACTTGCCACTCACTAAAATAAAGTGTCAGTGTTTGCTAATTTCATCACAAGAGAATAATATATAACAATGTGATGAACAGTTTACTTAAATGTGGCCATGGAGTATTTATTATAGTGGCATTCTGGAACGCTGAAGGTTTAACATTATATGAAGTAACTTACATCATGCCTGCAAATGTTTAGTAAAGAACATTTTAACAACTTTGAGCCTTAAAAATTATTGATCTCATTGACACGGAACACAGTGAAAGCACCATGGGTAGAAAGACTAACCACATAATAATACTCTTCTAAAGTAACTGAAACATAGGACCCCAATAGTCCATGTTTACATGTTTAGCTCCTGACTACAGACAGCTTTAATCTGTTTAATGGCAGAAATATTGTTTTCAATACATACATCTTACATTGAGTGTGCTATGGATCAACCCTCGCTCGAGATTGGAGGACTCACTCTTTATTGTGTCTGATTTAGGCATGGGCGGAAAATCCGTTCCGCTCGCGGATTTTGCGGATTTTCGGGAAATCCGCAATCCGCGAGATTTGCGAATCTCCCGCAAAATCCGCAAATCCGCGAGCAGCGGATTTTGCTCGCACTGCTCGCACTTTTCGCGTGAGATCGCGTGAGTTCGCGCCCCGCGAATAAGTGCAAAATTACAGAAATACGATCTTAGCAAAACTGAAAGTAACTACTTACCAGGTTCAAAAGTTCAGGCTCATCATTTGTAGCCATTTCCTGTAGTGCTTCCTGAGGGGCCCCTCCAGAGTTCAGTTGCCAGTTGAAACTATTATGTGACCCTGCTCTGAACCTCAGAATAGTTACACATATGCCACAAAGGTCCTGAATTACAGCTAAGGGAGACAAGCAGGAGCCAGGCTGGAAGTTAAAATCCATTAATCAGCCCCTAATTCATTATTGTCAGTTGGGGCAGGGCAGGTGTTGTAACTAATTTTGCAACAATGAAAGCACTTAGCAAGTGCAAAAGATCACTAATCAGGGCGCACTAAGGAAGCAGGTGCCAGCTAAAAAAATATTCTGTGACACATTAATCAGCCCCAAATTAATTCAGGTCACTTGAGGCAGGGAAGGTGTGCTTTGCTTTGCCGAAAATAATGTACACTGGACAACCAGAGGGTGTGGTGATGAAACAGAGGGTGGCATGGGTGGGCCAGAGGGTGGCATGAGTAGTCAGAGAGTGGCAGTGGTGACAGAGAGTGGCAGTGATGAAGAAGAGTGTCCCAAACAGGCTGGACACGTAGAAACAACAAGTTCGCGAAACTTGCGACCCGACAGGTAAGTTCGCAATTTGCGAAAGTGTACAAAACCCTCGCGAACTGGCAGAAACACGGGCGAACACAAAAAAAAAAAATCCGCAAATTCGCGGGAATTCGCGGATTTTGCGGATTGCGAATTCGCGGATTTTGCGGATTGCGAATCCGCAAATCCGCAAAATTCGCGAACGCGAGATCCGCAAAATTCGCTCATGCTTAGTCTGATTTACATGATTCACTCTCTGTGCTATTGTGCCCACCACTATGTACTTTAAACCAGTGCTACAGTGCAGGGCTGCTTTTAAAATGATCTCAGGCGCTCAGCAGTGCACACATGCAAGTGAAAAATGGCTGCAGGCCTCGAAACTCCCATGCCCTATTATATACTAGGGACTTAAAGGAGTTGTAATCCCCCTTTCCCTAGTATCAAATAGGGACTTATAGGGTATGTCAGGCCACTTATAGGTGTACCCTAGTACATAATATACTCTAATGCATGTGTTTGTTTGTGTTTTAACATAGCACTGGTCCTGGGCATGTAAACAGAGCCCAGGGCACAGTCAGAGTCTGTTACCACGAGTATCCTTCAGCAAAAGAGATAGTCAAACTGCTCCAAACCACTGTGTGTTTGCTAGGGAAAGTGTAGGCATATTTATACCTTGAAGGTGCCTGGATTGACATAAGGTTAGACAAAATAACGTCACCAAAGAACGGTAGTTCTTTGAAAACGCCATGATTTCTAGGACAAATCAATATTCAAGAAAGGGGATGTCCCTGACTGCTGAAGCCGAGTTTTTCCAAGAAATCGTTGTGGCTTTTTTGGAACTAGTGGAAGTAGCCATGCCGTATTTGAACTGGATGGATTATGTCTAAATATGGGTATGATTTGTATGCCTATATAAGGGCAATGAGAATTATACCTATATAATGGCGTCAATCGGTAAAATTACACTAGGGTCCTAAAACGCTATACAACAATGGGGATGCACAGGGCACACAGGATGACTTTCCAACACTTGCCCAAGCCATTTCTATGATTTGAACTTCAAATACACAAAAATACAAAAGCAAGTATACACCAAGCAAATGCTCAAATAGTAAAATAAAATATTTTTTTAATTTACATTCAAATATACAAAAAGTTTTCACATTTTCAAATGTTTTTTTATTTGTATATACTTTATTATTCTAATGTATTATTTTTAATATTATTTAGTTTTGTATGACAGTTGCAGACCTCCTGATTAGGCCTTGTGGACCTCCAGGGTTCATTGGACCACTAGTTAAGAATCACTGACTTCATTTTATTTTTCAATGATTATTTTAAATATATATTTATATATACATATGGCGAGTGAGACGGCAGGACTGTGTACAGAGGTGCACAACTTACTGGAATTTGAAGGTGGTGCGTAAATTATAAATGTAACTTATAACTTACATATGGTCACATTGAGTCCACGCACTGTTGAGGCCCACCTTTGGTAGCTAATTGACCATTAATGTATGACTCTAAGCCAGCAACCAACATTCCACACCATATATGTCTCACTGGAGACCAATGGGACAATGTTCAGCTATGCTTCCTGCCCTTTCACTATATCCATGTGTTTATTTGCACCCCCTTGGAAATATTCCAGAATTTTCCATTCATTTTGGATCCATGTGGGGTTTTGTGATAGCCAGCATGCTATTCCTTTGAAGGTCTACATTTTTCAGAACCTTTGACCTAGTGGAATATACGAGTACTGATTGGTAAGGTCCTGGAAAACATTCTGTATTTAACTCAGGTTCCAATCAATGCTAGATTGTGTGGTAGCCAGATGCTTTTGCTGCCTAAGCCTCCAATTCCTAGAATTCCCTGCTAAAGGCTTCATTCCACATTTGCAGGCCAATGATTGTCAGAGGAGTCTGCACTGAGGCCTGTGCTCATTAGTGAACTCTTTTAATCCCTTCGCTGCGGTGTTAATTTAGCCGCAGTGCGAGTGGGGTGGGAGGCTGGGCACGGTGCCGCTGTGCTCATGACGGCTCCGGGCCGTCATAGTAGGCGTGTGCTCATGACGGCTGGGAGCCGTCCAAACTCCGCCCACTGACTAATTCGCCTGCACAGGCGGGGAATTAATTGCAGGTGGGCGGAGCGGCAATGTTTGGACGGCTCCCGGCCATCATGAGCACATGACTACTGTGACTCATGACGGTCGGGAGCCATCATGAGCACGGAACGAAATAATCCCACAATTCCTTCCATCCTTCCTTCCATCCAGAATGTCATTGTAATGATGTTCCTGTTTAACAATGTTCCTGTTTAGCTGACTCTTTGTTATGAGAGTTCAAGATTCTTGGAAATTTGCTGAATATTGTTTGCAGAGCTTCCTGATCCCTGTACCACAGCAACATCCTTGATCCTCGAACTAGCATGGTCCTCCTGTGCTTCTTGAATTTTCACTATTTCAGTAGTTAACCTGTTCCCAATCCCTGCCTTTCTTTCCCTCTTCTGTGGTTCCATTTTCCAGTGTGCTCCCTTCTTATCCTTGCTACCTTAGATTCCTGTTTCCTAGTGTGGGGTGTTTAGTTGCATGCTGTACATTCTTCCATGTTGATCACTGTTCATCTCTAGCGCCTTGTCTATTGAGTTTGTGTATTTTACTTCTCCGCCCTTTCTGTAATTGCCTTGCATGTTCCTGTGTGATCACCAGGATTTGTGTGCACAGCTATGGTGGTTGTTCTCCATTGTGAGTATTGTCTTTACGTTACATTTACGGAGTCAGCTCTCATTTTCACCTCTGAAACCCTGCGAGCTGCAATGGACCAGGGAAAGAAGGCTGTACTGGTACTCTTAGACCTGTCCGCAGCGTTTGATACGGTCTCGCATACCATCCTTGTGGATCGTCTAGCCGCGGCGGGGATAGCTGGGAATGTCCTGAGCTGGGTAAAAAGTTTTCTAGCTAATAAGCGACAAGTGATCACCCTAGGAAATTTCAGATCGGAGGAAAAGCGGGTCACCTCAGGAGTACCGCAGGGCTCTTGTCTGAGCCCTACGCTTTTTAATGTATATATGGCCCCCCTGATTGCATTGATATCATCCTTTAAAATTAACACCATTTCGTATGCGGATGATACGCAGCTCATCCTGGTGTTGGATGACGACACCGGCGAGGCTGAAATTAATCTCAAAAACTGCCTCAAAGCCACGTTTCAATGGATGGGCAAAAACCATCTTAAATGCAATTCAGGGAAAACTGAGATTCTGCCATATGGGAAAGATAATTTGTTTAGCCCCACTATATGATGGCCGGAAGATGCTGCCGTCCCCCCAAACACAGTCACGGCAGTTAGAAATCTAGGGATCAGATTCAATGCTACCCTAGCTTTTAAACAACACGCATTAGCTGTGGCAGGAACCTGTTTCAGGATCATAAAAGGTCTAAGAAAATTCTTCGACCTGATACCGCTCCCAGCACGTAAAATGGTTGCAGTAGCGCTCATTACATCACGTTTGGACTACTGCAACAGCCTCTATGCAGGGACAAACAGGTCGGTTGGCCATAAGCTACAAATGGTGCAACACGCAGCTGCTAGACTGGTGCTGGAATGGCATAGGAGGACATCAGCCACAGCGGCGATGGACGCCCTCCACTGGTTGTCAATACACAAGAGGGTGCTTTTCAAAATCCTCTTAATTACTTTCAGGGCATATCATGGAAGAGGGCCCAGTTACATCCAGAGCATGTTTAAACAGTACGATCCCTCACGTAACCTGAGATCTGCAAATGCTAACTTCCTTACCATCCCCAACTTTAGATTAAAAACTAGGAGAGGAAAGGCACTGGCGGTTCTGGGCTCAAAGGCCTGGAATAGATTACCTTTGCCCCTTCGCCAAATCACATCTGAAGCAGTTTTCAGGAAGACCCTTAAAACATGGATATACAGTCTACCTGACGTCTTGTGCAAAAGCCTAGTCTGATTTAATACACTGGATCTGGCCGTCAGTTGACTCAGTGCCTCATTCCATTCCTGCCAAGTCTCTCTCGTAGCGCCAAGATGCTCCCTGGAGTGAAGGCCGCGCTTTATAAAAACCCTATTGCATTACATAACATTACGTTACATTTATAAAATAACCGAAGGTATCAGCTCCACAGATCATGCCCTTGCATTTATATCTTGCAAGGGGATATTTGCATGCAGTATCTGCAAGAAAATGGGTTATTAGTTGGGAAGAATGTGAGTCCTTCCCAAGTAATAATTCCAAAATCTTATCAGGTCCAATACACCAGTTCATTAAATAAATCTGGGATCAACTCTGATAGCTATGGCTGAGAGTTTACTTTTAAAGAAAATGTACAATATCAAAACAATAAGTCAAAACATAACACAATAAAAATCACAGAACAAATTTCTGAAAGTAGACTAAAGTCTATTTAGTAAAATGAAACAAAAATTGTTAAACTCCAATAAGGGGCTCCAGAGATTTCAAATTTTGTAACATTTCAGTGCAAAAAATCACCATGAAAAAAGTAAATCACTAATCAGAATTCACAGGGCCCTATTCACAAAGGTAAACTGAGATGAAAGTCTAACTTTACAACTTCCGGTATTCATAAAAGGCATTTACAAGTAGCAAAGTTAGAGTTTTGTCTCAGTTAAGCATGTTTTGGTCTTAAGTTTAACTGAGACCAAAACTGAGACAAAAGTCTTGCAAATGTATTTTAACCTATGGCACTTGTAATGCAGTGGATGGAATATCGATCACGTGTCTATTTCCCCATTTTTATGTTTTTTTTAAAAGTATTAGGAGAGCCCAGGCAACTGCAAAGTGACTCCGCGCAGTTTGCCTCCATTTTTTGTGCTGGCAAGCATTGTTTTCTTTGGTTTATTTTACTTTTAATTATTGTTGTAGCATGACTATTCACCATTTTAGGATGGCAAATTAAAATGGCGCCAAACTCTACAGCGCATGCTCACAGATTCATCACGTTGGCACCCAGCTTGTAATGGGTTGCGAAATTGGCGATCATCTGTAAGCATGTGTCATGCAGTATGTATTCACCTGCAACTGCCAATCAAAACAGCCTTGGCAAAGCAAATAGTTCAAGCTTTTAGAGCCAAGACCTATTGGCGTTACCAAAGCTTATTTTATGACTAGACGCTACTCATGCCTGGAAAATCAGTAGTAAATCATTCCTACTCACAGAAACATACCTGTGAAACTGGGAGAAAGTGTATATGTCCTTCCTGCGCGGAACGTGTTGCAGTTTAACTCTATCATTGGGTGAAAGGGTGTGCAGCACAGACCACTGACACTTTAATATGTGTGGAAAGGCTGCTTTATTGCAACAGATTTGCATCCCAAAGAATTTCCTGCGCATTCCACCATACAAAACTAAAACCTCATTATTCAATTTGTCACCTACTATTCCTATCCCCCACCCCTAAGGTCCCGCCCCCCGACATAACATACCCAGCAAGTATCTACGTCATGCACTCCTGCGATTGTAACACTTAACTTCCCCTCTCGTTTGTCCATTAACGTTTATTAAACTGAAATTCCTATGACGTAACCTTTAATGTCCTGTCTTGTGCCAGTGTGAGCTTGTTCACCCTCCCTTTCTGGGTGGATGGCCTATGGCAAGAACAATAACCTTATCTAAAGCCAAAAAAAAACTTGTGGGCCAACCGCCAACACTTTGCACCTGTCTCAAAGCGACAATCATGCATAGCACTCAGCCCCTGCGCACCCGAACCGCATAAGGCCGCCAGCACTAACACAAAATCCACTTCTAGCTAACCTGAAAACCCTAATCTGGGGGATGGGTGGGTGGAAAAAGCTTCTTCAAAAATCTATGCTAGGGCTGCCACTGAGTAAACCTACCCTAAAATGGAGTGTGGAAGCCCAAAATGGCCTCATATATAACCTTGGGCTACATCCTTTAACGGATGTATCCCTATGACGCACAGTTGTCTAGACTGCATCACGTTCCCCCAATGCACCAGGGTGACAGAACTCCGTCCGGTCGGCTGTCGGCTGTACCCTAAGCCCCTGTTTGCATCGACCAATGCAGCAGCTTCATTTGCAGGCCCCCCTTCTAAAAAAAACCCTCTGCAGATGCAAATGACCTCAATAACTTCCGCTCCATCACCAATCTCCCTTTTCTTTGAAAGATCACAGAAAAATGTGTTGCAAAACAACTCTCCCAACACATTATGGACAATAATCTCCTCGACATGTTCCAGTCGGGCTTTATTCAAAACTGCAGCACTGAAACAACCCTGCTGCAAGTGATCGATGATGCGCTGCATATTCTCGATTCAGGGGATTCGTGTCTTCTGATTCTTCTTGACCTCTCTGCAGCTTTTGACACTGTTAATCACAACACCCTCCTTAACATTCTTCAACAGAGAATGGCCGTGGAAGGCACAGTACTCAAATGGTTTGCCTCTTTCCTCTCAGACAGATCCCAAATGATCAAGATTGCAAATAGTCTCTCGTCTCCATTGGTGGTTGGTCAAGGCGTCCCTCAAGGTTCTATCCTTGCTCCCACTCTGTTCGATCTCTGTCTGGAACCATTAGGGAACCTTCAAAGCAAATCTGGAATCCTCTACCATCTCTATGCGGATGACACCCAAATCTACCTCAAGGTATCTTCCCCACATGATCTCTCACTACTCAGCTCTACTCTCAACACTATTCACAACTGGATGCTAGTTCACCAACTCATTCTCAATCCCTCCAAAACGGAATTCCTCCTCATATCTAGCTCTCTCTCCCCGCCTCCTGTTCGAGCCTGGATGGATCAATCAAATCTACTCAACAGTAAACCCATCATTGTGGACTGCGCTAAATCCTTAGGTGTCATACTTGTCAAAAGACTCAACCTAATCTCACACATCAACTCCATGGCCAAGAGCGCACGTTATCAACTGCGACTTTTATGGGGGATTCGTCAGTTCTTTCTGGAGAATTACCTAAAAACCTTGGTCCAATCCTAAGTTCTCTCTAGACTTGATTATTGTAATTCTCTTCTGACTGGCCTTCCCAAATCTCACCTCCCCCCCCCATCAAATCCATCCTCCATCCAGCCGCTCGCTTCATTTCAAGGTCCAAACGAAGTGACCACATCACTCCTATCCTGTCTTCTCTCTGATGGCTTCCCATCGAGGCTAGAGCTATCTACAAAACAGCGTGCATCACCCACAAAGCTTTGCACTCTTCCTCCAATCGCTATCTGGCGAATAAACTCAAACTGTCTGGAGGCTCAAGACCTTCTCGGAATGCGGAAAAGTTCCTTCTTGAACCCCCTTCCTGTCTGCACAATGCACAATCATTCTCAGGTAATGCGGTGTGAACCTGGAACTCGCTTCCTCCTTCGCTCCGTGCCATCACCTCCATCCAGATATTCAAAGCGGACCTCAAATCTCTTTTATTCCAAAGACACTTTCAGAACTAATTCCCTCCTTCTCAGACCCCGCCAGGAAGTTCTTTAGTCATTGTAAATTTGTCACATATGTTTATATTTTTGCCTGTACATCCTGTGCTTGCTGCGTTTGAAATTGTGTTCCTTTTGCCTGCGTTGTTTTGATTCTATGGCCTGCTATTGTTCGCCAGGAGTTCTTTAGTCATTGTAACATTTGTCATATTTATTCTTACTTTTGGTTGTACAGTCTGTTCATGCTGTGCTTGGGATTGTGTGCCTTTTGCCCGGGTTGCTTCAACTCTATGGCATGCTATTTATGTTTGCTCTATTCTGCAACAGTTCTCTCATGTAACGTAACTGGTTCTATTGTACAGTGCTCTGACACCTTCGGGTAAAGTCCGCGCTTTATAAAAATGCATTAAATAAATAAATACTTCAACTGAATGTTTACCCTGCAAATCAGGGGTCCTGCTGTTGGGAGATATATATTTTAAGCATCAGGGTGTAAGTAAGTGCTTTAAAAGGGCGCACAAATCAACCGGACGCTCATTGCAGCAAACAGATTGAATTAGTTTAGTGAAGCAAGGAGGACGCAGTGGCCCTTGCTTGATGAGCGCATCTCCTCTTCCTCATAGCTTGCATTTCAGAAGCTGATGGTGCACTGCTAACGTTCCAGATCAGCCACTTTCATTTACAGGGTAAATGTATCAGGTGTTGTCTGGCTTATCAAAATGATGTCCATGAATAGCTCAGGAACTTGCTGCCATTGCAAACAAGCAGTGTCCTGTAGTGACCAAATAAAACACCAAAGTACATATAACTTATTTTTAGATAGAGCTTCAAGGTGTAATGTAGTTTAATGTAATAGTTCTCAATTTAGTTGTGGCATTGAATTGGCATTGTCAGGGTTAATATATAAATATATAGACTTTAATAGATGCTAGGGGCAAGCACAAATTTAGTAAGCCACTTCGGCAGGTAATTTCACAATAACAGCATAATTCTGAATAAAATTTAAGGGCCATATGTACGACCATTTTCAGTGGTCGTAAATGAATAATGTGGCCGTTTGCAACTGCTAAAACAGTTGGCAGCATGTACCAACCTTATTTTGCAAATCTGTAACCTATTACCGACTCGCAAAATAGTGTTTTCGAGTTGCTATTAGGAAGGTGTGTTTCAAGGCCAACCCTTCCTAATAGCAAGTTGCAGTGAAATTAATTAATGTTTTGCCACCAGAATGTAGTCGCACAACAGTCATCTTTTACCGTCTGCGTGAAGGAGGTGGTAACTCATTCGCAAATGGGACAGAGTGCCCGAGGGACCCCTTCCTCTTTGTGAATGTGGGCGCCACTGCCTACTCTTAAAAATTAAAAGGAAACTTTCCTTTAAGGAAAATGGGCTGCATATCAGAAAAAAATAGCTTTAATTAAAAAGCAATCACAGACGTGGCCACCATCCCTGTGATTATAGGCCATTCCCAATGGGCCGAAATTGCAACCAACCTCATGACTATATATGAGGTAGGTCATTTGCGACGTCATTGGAAATTTCTAAATGTGTCTGAGACACATTAGTACATTTCGTTTGTAGAATCGATAATTGTGAATCGTTAAAAATCTCAATTTGCGAGTCGCAAAATAAAACGGTTGTACATCTGACCCAAAGTTTTTTCCATGTTAATGACAGTCTCAAGCAGGAACTATGGGCTTAAGTTGAAAATGGTTCTCCCTGGTTGAAGGTTGTTTTGCAGCTGATTTAAGACACAAAAGGCAGTCTTGCAATCGCCTTAAGCTAGGAAGGACTCCTTTAATGTTGTCCTCATGTTTCGTTGATTACGACAGTCTTGAGCTAGGGAAAAACTTTAGCACCTCATACCCTTTGCTGTATACATGCTATAAAGTGGCCTTTGAAACGTAAATACAGAAAATTGCACATCACTGCAAAATCTAAAGAGAAAGTCTGGTTTAGACCCTGAAGCAATGGGAATACCGATCAATCGATGGGGACGAAGGAACCCCAAGTGCCCGATTGTGTTTTGCAAAGAAAATAAATGGGCTCTCACAAATGCGTAATTGTAAGAAATTGGGCTATTGGCTGAGGGGTGTGAAAGATCCACTCAGGCAACAACCTCAATCCTTGTCACTGTGAACCACAAAAGTCAATAAATTAGCCAGTGCTTAATCCACTGGTAGCTTGGCACAAAGTAGTTAGGCTTAATTTAGATGTAATATGTTGTCGATTCAAGTAGCACACAAACAGTAATACATTTAAAACACAAAACAACCACCCCCACCCAAACCCATTTAGAAAATTGTAATAAATAAAATGATATCAGAATGATGGAAATCCAATAAGTAGAACCATAGATACATCACCTTAAAGATTTTAGTGTACATAGCTCCCAAAAGGTCATTTGGTCGCACAAGACCAGGGAAAAGTCATAATTTCAGGCCGACCGTGATGGCATGCAGGTCAAATGGAGGGCTGTCATTATTTTAGTGCAAAGTGCACCTCTCATGGTGCCATTTCACCCTGCAGGTCGCTGTAGAATTAAGAGTAGGTCTCAATGGAACTTCGCGTTGGCGGTTGTGAGAAATTGGATTATTGGTTGAGAGGGGTAAGAACTTTTCTCAAGCAACAGCCACAATAAGTCACTAAATTCAGCTGTACTTTTCCCTTTGGTAGCTTGGCACAAAAGAAGTCAAACTTAACTTAGAGGCATTGCGTTAAGTATTTATGCAGCACTTAAACAGTAATAAAGTGAAAACACAGTTCAAGACAAATCCCAAACCAATCTAGAGAAATCAGATACATGTCAATAACTAAAATTATACCAGAATTACAAAAATCCAATCAGTAGACCAGGATATATGCAGATTCAAAGTTTTAGGTAAGTATAGTGTCTAAAAGCACAAATTGCGACTCATGGTCAACTGGTCGTGCTAGACCGAGGAGGTCACAAGTTCAGGCGAACTGAGATGGAGCACAGACCAGATATAGGAACCAGGTTCATTAGTAAGTAATTGAGATATATTGTCTGATCTATAAAAATCATCACAAAATGGCATATTACAGTACACACTAGAAAGAAAATTATACACTTATGTACATAAAATACATGAAAGTTAAATATAGAAATTCATTTATCCTAGCATGGAAAAAGAAACATACAGGTTCAATAAAATTGGCAAGTGCTTATAGCAGGGAATGCACTACTATTCATAAATTCTCTATACAAAGACTTTTCAGCCACATTAAAATTAGAGCTACCAGCCGAAAACAATGCAAGACTTCAAAGTGCCTTGTGCTTATCAACAAATAGTCTCTTATTATTTAATCAATAAAAACACCCCAAAATAACATTTTACAGTACAAACAAAGGGTCAAATGCAATGCAAAAAAAACCTGTGAGCATAAAAAAATCCTTCAACTTTGGGCATAAAAATACTGTGATCCTAACAAAAATAAAAGTGGCATGTGCTTTGATACAAGATATGACCGTAAATATTCGGTCATATAATTTATTGAAGCAGTAGCCAAGAAAGTGAAAAGTGCATTAACATGAGATAAGAAAACAGTCTTATACTCAAAGAATAGAAATATGACACTTGTTTTAAATAATACTTTTAAAACACAGTTTAATCTACAGATGCATGCATTCTTTCTGCAATAGTTAGAACCTTCTTATCTTATCTTATCTTATCTTAGGGGATTCTTGTATAGCGCACTGACACCGAGAGGTTTCCTGGCGCTGGCTGAGTGCCAATGAGATGGAGATACGGGGGTCTAGCCAGTCTGTGTGAAGAGGTGAGTTTTTAGGAGTTTACTAAAAGCCAGAAGGGATTTGGCAGATTTAAGAGGGAGAGGTAACTGGTTCCAGAAGGTGGGGGCAAGGTAGGCAAATCTACGACCGCCGTTTTTTTTAGTTTGGTAGCAGGGACAGCTAGCAAGAGGCGATGGGAGGAACGAAGATTGCGTACCGGACGGTAAGGGATGACCAGTGATTTGAGGAAGGCAGGGGAGGTCCCGAACACAGCTTTGAAGGTCAGACAGCCGATCTTAAATGCAGTCCTCTGCTCCACCGGCAGCCAGTGGAGTCTGTGAAGAAGTGGTCTCGCGGATTGCCACTTCGGGGTTTTATAGGCCAGCCTTGCCGCTTGGTTCAGTACAATCTGGAGCCTATTAAGGAGGAATTTAGGTAGGCCGTAGTACAGGGAGTTTGAAAAATCCAGGCGGGAGAGCACCAGGGCGATCAGGACTTGTATCAGGGCCTCTGGTGTCAGGAGATGGGAAACTTTCCTGATTTTTCTGAGCTGGAACATACATGAGGACACAACCGCACCAACCTGAGGCTTAAGAGAGAGCTCCAAGTCAATTATGACCCCGAGGCTCTTTGCTGACTTAGCCGGGATGGGCGGGGAGCCAAGCTCAGTTGGCCAGAACTGTGGGCCCCAGTGAGTGAGACTATTTCCTGGAAGGATCAACTCGGTCTTCCCCGGGTTCAATTTCAGCTGGTGGGAATTCATCCAATGTTGGATGTGTAGCATCACTGCTTGACAATCGAGGGCTGCATTGGGGGTGTTAAGCGGAAAAATGATTTGCAGATCGTCTGCATAGTTGAATACGGTGATATTCCACCTCTTCAAGGAGAAAATAAGCGGCTGAAGATAAAGATTAAAAAGCAGAGGGGACAGGGACGATCCCTGAGGCACTCCGCAGATGGATGGGACCTGTGCGGCTGTGAAGGGGCCAAGCCGGACCGCCTGCATTCTGCCCGACAGGAAAGATTTGAGCCAGGCAGAAGCCAGGCCTCGGATGCCGGCTTGCTCGGCACGGTGGATGAGGATGTTGTGGTCCACCGTGTCAAACGCAGCCGACAGATCCAATAAGACAAGCGCCTGTGATGTCCCTTTATCGGCATTAGTCCTAAGCGTATCCATAACTGCCAGGATCACAGCCTCGGTGGAATGGGCTGGTCTGAACCCAGCCTGATTAGGTTCGAGAAAGTTGGAACACTCGATGAATTCAGATAGGCAACTAGTAACATGTGCCTCCAGGAGTTTGGATAGGTAGGGCAAGAGAGAGATAGGCCGATAGTTGGCAAGGTCGTCCGGGTCAGCTCCAGGCTTCTTCAGTAAAGGCACGAGGACAGCCTCTTTGAAGGAATTAGGTACTACTCCTGCCTCCAATGAGGCATTTAATAAAGGCAAGATGCAGTCCGGTAAGGACAGGCAGATGTCACGAAAGACAGAGGGAGGACAGCAATCATTAGGTGAGCCAGATTTGACTCGAGCAACAAGTTTAGCCAGAGTAGTGGGGTCGAGGGCAGGGAGAGAGAGCAAGGAAAGCGGGTTTTCAGGGGGGGAGGCTGGCATATCATCAGGGAGGACTGAAGGAATCGTGTTCTTGATCTTGGCAATTTTTTCAATAAAGAAAATATTTAAGGCATTGCAAGATTCTTGCGTCGGGGTCTGAGAAGGAAGAGTCCTTGCATCAGACGTAAGCTCCCTCATGATTGAAAAGATCTCCTGAGATTTGTTATGAGCAGTGAGAATCCTTTCCGAGATGTGAAGAGCTTTTGCTGCAATAATAGCATCTTTATATTTTTTTCTCGCAGCGATGTATAGCTCTCTGTTGATGGGCAGATAATTGCGTCTCCACCTACGCTCCGTTTGGCGCAGTTCGAGTTGCTGAGCTTTCAGGGTGGAGTTGAACCACTTATGGGACTTACTGTGCCGGGAGCGGGGGAAGCTGGAGGGAGGGGCAAAGCGATCACTGGCTTTGATGATCCAGCCAGTAAGATCTTCCTCCAGAGTGTGGACAGTCGCAGTTTTAGATGACGAAGGGCGAGTCTCAGCCAAGAATGAAAGGAATGCCTGAGAGTCGAGAGTGCTCCATTTACGGGCAGTCCCACCGGCCATGGGAGGGACCTTACTGCAACCTCTGATTGTGATCACTGTATCGATCAAGTAATGGTCGGACCAGATACAAGGGGTGATTACAGGATAGGAGAGAGTGAGATTATGAGTCCAGATGTGATCTAAAGTATGACCCCCAGTGTGAGTGGGGGAAGTAACGTGTTGGTTCATGTTGAAGCTGGTGAGGACTTCAAATAGCTCAGCCGCATGAGGGCCAGCTTCCTTGTCATTGTACCAATAGTTGAAGTCGCCGAAAATGGCGACTCGGGCAGAGGAAATAAGTAGATTGGCTAGCTGTTCACTGAGGGCTGCGGGGAACGAAGGCATAGGGTAGGGAGGACGATACAGGATGATAATGGTAAGAGCACCCTCTCCGGTGTCTAGCTTAATGATGAGATTGTCCACGTCAGTGAGAGTGAAAGAGGACGTGGAGGTAAATTTAAGCTCCTTACGGATGACAGCTGCCACCCCGCCACCGGCACGGCCAGAAGGTCGGTTCGTATTGAGCAGGTAGTAATCGGGGGCAGAGCAGCTAAGATGTCAGGGAGAGAATCATCGTTCAGCCAGGTCTCGGTAAGTAAGAGAATATCAGGTCTTTCATCAGTGAGGAGGATGAAGAGATCGATCTGATGCTTGACCAGTGAGCGTGTATTTAAGTATAGTGCCCGGATACGTGTTTCAGTCACACTGGGATCGGATAGCTGTTTTATGCAAGGGGGGAGGGGAGGTACACATCGTGCAATGCCAAGGGCCGAGATACTATCTAATATCCGCGGGGGTAGTGCGACAGATACACAGTCCAGATCCCTAAGTACATGAGAGGAATAAACAAAGGGGGAGGTGGCTTCCAGCGCCTCCTTAGCGCAGACGGGCGCAGACGGGCAGGACTCTGGCACGACTCCGGCGCAGATCCGGCGCGTCTGCTGACCGCGTACGCTGCGCGGAGACATGACCGTTGCCTTTTATGCTGGGGACTGGACGCTTCCCCTACCCAAAATGGCCGCCGCGCTTCTGCCGATTTGAGGGAGAGCCTCCCAGCCCCAAAATCGACCGAGGTAGGCTCAGGGAGCAAGGCAGGGCGGGGAAAAGCAATTTAGGTAGGATACCACGTCGAAATTGAAATTATAAGCAGTTTAAAATGATGTGCTATGTGCAAAGAAATCAAGCACTTTATTTAAAATGCGGCGAAAATAGAGGCATTAAAATAGATTAAATAGTCACAGAGTCACAGCGCACAGCAACCTCCCGGCTTCCGCCTCAGGAGGGACTCACACACTCACTCAGAAAACCTTCATCAACTGACAGGTTAAAGAAACTGAAGCACCAGGCAAACATAAAATGAGGGCCTGACTAGCAGAAATCATCCCCTAAAACGAGATAAGGGATTTGACAGAATACAACATGTATTAAGCTAGTTTGGGCAGACACAAACAATATACAATAGAGTTTCTTGTGAAAGCCCACTCAGTCTACAGTGACTAGTTGTCTATTTTTGGGTCCATTTCGGCGTACTGTCCTTAATGGGATACCTGTCAAGTTGTACTTTAAAAAAAATTGTCAAAGGGAGCCAGTTTATCCCGCTGAAAAACGTACCTTCTCAAAGCCCAGCGTGAAGAGTCCAGG
The DNA here is from genome assembly GCF_964263255.1 of Lissotriton vulgaris. Taxonomy (NCBI): domain Eukaryota; kingdom Metazoa; phylum Chordata; class Amphibia; order Caudata; family Salamandridae; genus Lissotriton; species Lissotriton vulgaris. The sequence goes on along the minus strand of NC_141696.1, from coordinate 1,261,356,348 downwards.
TTGCGGTTGAGGAGCCCATGAAGGGTGAAGAGAGCATCGCGGAGGGTCGTTGCTGTAGAGCGAAGCGCAGGCCTGGCATTGTGGACAGTTGTTGTTGTAGAACAAAGATCCGGTTGGGTGTGGTGCATGTTCATTACTGGAACTTCTTGTTGGCGGTCTACGAAGGCTGTCCTTGCTGTAGTCTGTAGTGCAGATCTAGCATTGCCAGTTGTGCAAAAAGTCGGGTTCACCAGAGTTTCGCATTGGCAGTCGTCGCAGTTGGCAGAGTTTTGGCTTGAACCGAGCCGTTTGAGGTCTCGAAGAGCACAAAACTTAGGAATTTCTCCATTACTTCCAGTGGAGTATACTTTGATGCCAAACAAGGGTCCAGGACCTGAGGAGGCACCTCTTGGGATTCAGGGACTCATTCTAGCAGAGGCCAGCAGGACTTAGATAGGTCAATTTGCAGCTGATTTGCTTGGCAGGTGCAGGGAGGCCTCTTGAGCTTGCTGTGTCTCTGTAGCTCAGAATAGGATGGCAGCTAACTAGCTTGGAGGAAGATATAGACTTTTGTGCCCCATCAGGAGGAGATGAGCACCAGAGATTAAGAGACTTTAGAAAGGCTGGCACATTGAGCCAGTGGACTCAGCTCCCAGATACGTGTGCTACCTTAGAAGCCAGGATGACTTCTGAAAAGGCTCCAGGTGACTAGGGCTTAGCACCTGGATCAAAATGAGCCCAGAATCAAGCCAAGCGGCCTAACATGGCCCGAGTACTGGAAGAGGAAAGGATTTAACCTTTGATATCCAGCTTGAGCGACGGGGCACGAGGGCTCTGCCGCAAGTCTTTCAACTACCTCTGAGGTGGGCTAGTGCCTGGAGGTCAGTGCAAGATTCATCAATTTTTAATGATCCCAGGAGGGGGCATGCATGGCCCCCTCCCAAGAGCCCTGTGAGGCATGGGGACCTGATTCTCCAGGCCAGCTCATGCAAGAAATGGTCCTGGCATCCTATCCATGGGCTTCCAACATAAAAAGAAGAAGAAGCAGGAGCACCATTGCATTCCCCCACATCAGGAGGAAGGGACCCAGGACCCTATTCTGGGGCCCCCATATGCGGGAATAGCAAAAGAGAGCGCTATTGTGCTCCCCATGTCTGGGGAAAACAGGAAGGCCACTGCAAGCTCAGCACCCTGCCTGCACAGAGTGGACAGGGAGAGTCCAGCTGCCAACTCCTGTGCTGCCTCAACCAAAAGAGCATTTGGGTGTCCAAGGTGGGACCGGACACCACCTATAAAAGATGGGAAGCTAAGCAAAGAAGATGTGGCACCGAAAATCCTGCAACACAATATAGAGAAACTGTTGCCAAAGCCCTTCATGTGATATTCGTGCTTCCGGAGGGAGCACACCATAATGTCATGCAGGGCTTGTTTTCAATATATGTTCCCACTTGCAGTAGCCCAGGATGGCAGGGACACCACCAACATTATAATAAAGAGCTGTAGAGCTGCAGGAGTATAGCAGAGCCCCCTAAGAGAAATTAAAAAGTGACCCTACATCTGCAGGGTCAAGAAAATTATGCCCTCCCCCTCTAGTCTTTCAGTCTTAGTTTTAAACCCTTCCAAGGCTGTGACTTTTGTTCTACAGACTGGGAGTGCAGGGACCTCTAGTGGTTCGTTTTATGGCTGCATGTTATAAAGCCTGAAGTTTTATAAGAAAAACATGTGGGGGTCAATTCCGATTCGGGAAAAAGCGCTCCGAATACCCTGCAACGTCCCCCTACGTACAACGAAGTACGATTCATACCAGGAGCAGGACTCTGTACGAATTATACAAAGACCGTACAACTCGAATCTCCGCACGAATCTCCCTCGGAACCCGCTGTACTCGACATCTGTACGGTCCGCGGCTGCTTTCTATGACCCGGCAAGTACGATTCGTGTCGGGTACGCACCGTATGACCCTTTTACTATGGGAACTGAAAACAGCCGTAAAAACAGAGTTCGCCCCGAAACAGGTACGGAACGGCCCCTCCCGGGTACGGTGCATACACCCCATGATCGCAGGGGTACGGTGCGTATCCTTGCGATCATGGGGTGTATACACCGTACCCCGTGATCTTGGGGTGAACGCACCGTACCCCATGTTCACTGGGTGTACGTTGCGTACACCCTGCGATCGTGGGGTACGGTGCGTACACCCCATGATCGCAGGGGTACGCACCGTACCCCTGCGATCATGGGGTGTACGCTCCGTACGGTGTGGGAGTGATTGTGTGCTTTTCGCACGAATCGCGTCCTCATAACCCGGTCCGGATCGTACTCGTCGGGTCATACGGCATGTGTACGAGTCGTACGGTTCACTGTTTCAGCCTTGCAATACGTACAGATCGTGACGATTCGGACGGATTGATGGAATACGGATCGTTCTACGCGACTCGGACGGACGGGTATGAATCGTACGGCGATGGCTCCGGATGACAATCGTAAGGGAATATTTTTTCCAGGATCGGAATCGGCCCCATAAAGTTTATTTTTAAATGCTTTGTTAACAATATATTGTTGATAGTGATGTTTGGTTAACATTGCAATGCTATATTGAAAATAATTACTGCATTTGAACATGGTTAATGATTATGGTGATATAATGATGAATTTTGACATATGGTCTTGGTCTTTTAATGAGGTGACCCGTTCCAAAGCCAATAAGTTGACCTTATATATTGCAGTGGTAACCAATTGACAAAGTTAGTAGGCCTGTTTTTCTTTACAGTGATACCCCCCATATTCTAATGTCCTGCCTGGTAAAAGTGAGCGATATCCTGATTTTGGGGGTTAAGACCCATTAGGGTAGGATTTCAGAATTTCACCTAAAGTATTTCTACCCACTTGATGTATATATTTGCAAATTAATACATAGTATTTAGTAGGTAATGAATTTTATGGTATTTAATTTTTGCGTAATTTAATTCTGTAGCGGGTTGTGAGTTTATAGGGGAATAGGATGGGAAGTGATTTAATTATAATTATTTAAATATTTTAATTTAATAATTGGTATTTATTTTGAATTCATTGGTAATTAATTTTTAATTGGTAAGTATTTAAATTATAATTGGTAATTTATTTTACTTAATTCATTAATTGATAATTATGTTAATTTTATTAATGTATTTTCTGTAGCGGGTTGATGGTTTATAGGGGAATAGGGTGGGAAGTAATTTAATTATAATTAAGTAAATGTTTTAATGTATCTCATCGAAGGTGACCGACCCTGGTAGAAGTAGGATGACTCCCTCACAACCATGGTATTCGCCCTATCTACGCACTAGCAAACTAGTCTGCAAAAAACTGGAGCGAGCTTGGAGGGTGCCTTATTGCCCACAAGCAAAGGTAGTTTACCGCTCCGCTCAGCGAGAATATTATGCCAACATCAAACAGGCTAAAACTGAATATTTTGCCAGAAGAATTGAGAGGGCGAATAACAACAGCCGCAAATTTTTTTCTATAGTAAAAAGTTTCCTTTCTCCATGTGCCGAACAAATTTCGATCAAACCCTCTAATGAATGGTGCGAAAGTCTCTCCTCCTTTTTCTTGACAAAAATCGCTAAAATTCAGCAAAGTCTTAGAGCTATTGGTGGGGGGAGCTGGACTGCTGACAATGTTGGATCTAATGTTGAACCTACGCACACCATGGAGAGCTTTGCTCCACCTTCTGTGGATGATACCTTAGTGTCAATTAAATCGTTAAAATCTGGTGCCCCTGGTGATACCTGCCCGGCCAGGGTGTTGGCTGAAGTGGCAGAAGTAGTGGCACCTGAGGTTTCTCAAATAATGGGCCTATCTTTTACATCAGCTAGGGTTCCTAACGAATGGAAACAGGCTAAGCTGCTTCCCTTGTTAAAAAAGACAGGTGCTGATCCAACTGTGCCTAGTAACTACAGACCCATATCTCTACTCCCAGCTATGGCAAAAATTGGGGAGAAACTTGCATTTGCTCAGCTGAATGCCTTTGTAGAATCCTCGGAGGTCTTACATCCTGCCCAGTCTGGCTTCCGTGCAGCTTATAGCACTGAGTCGGCGTTGATGGAGATCACTGAGGCTATCAGGGAGTGTTTGGACAGTGGCGGCAGAGCGGCTCTGATTTTATTGGACCTCTCTGCCGCGTTTGATACTGTCCCACACTCACTCCTCCTGACTCGCTTGGCTGAGATTGGTGTATTGGGTTCAGCACTGGAATGGGTGAAATCTTTTTTATCGGACAGGTCTCAGCAGGTTTGGATCCCACCTTTTTCATCCTCAATTAGGCCCCATACTACTGGGGTTCCTCAAGGTTCTACATTGATTCCCCTGCTTTTTAATATATATCTTACCCCTCTTATTCTGCTGGGCGAACAAATGGGAGCAAAAATCATAGCGTATGCAGATGATACGCAGCTTTTATTTACCTGGCAAGATGCAGCAACTAATACAGAGGTTGTCCGCTCGTGCCTCTCCGCTGTGTTTAACTGGTTAGCAGTGGCACAGCTGAAGTGCAACGAAGACAGGACTGAAATTTTGCTGTATGCCAATTCCCACCCAATTTTAGAGAACTCTTGTGGCCGCCTGATTTTCCCCAGCCATGCTCAGTTACTATCGCTGCCAAGAAATTGGGAGTCTGGTTCGGAGAAGATCTGAGATTCGAGGCACACATAAAAAAACTCACAGCGGTGTGCTTCGGATCTCTCAAAGCCATGAGAAAGTTCTTTCCTTATCTGCCATCATCAGCAAGAGAGTCAGTGGCGAGGGCTTTAATTTTATCCCGGCTCGACTACGTCAACTCTCTTTTTAGCGGTACTCCAGCCAGCCTTCTTAGTTGCCCGACTGCAGATTATCCAAAAGGCGACGGCACGTTTGCTGTGTAAAATTCCAAGCAGAGAAAGCGTGCGAGCACACTTGAAGGAACTTCATTGGCTGCCGATTGCCCAAAGGATAATCTTTAAAATCCTTACCTTAGCATTTAAGGCAGTCAATGATATGGGGCCATCCTATCTGAGAAAAAGATTAAGCCGCTATGTATTCGGCCTCTACGTTCAGCTGACTGTAATTTCCTGAGTGTGCCCCGCTTTCAGCGAGTACGCCTGGGAGGCTACTCGCTTGCTGTTGTCGCAGCTCGGACTTGGAACTCTCTTCCCTTTCCCTGAGATCGATTGAAAATTTCGTCTCTTTTAAGAAAGCACTAAAAACTCATCTTTTTAGAATTGCCTATTAGTTTTATTATTCCTTTCAGATGGCCACTTGCTTGTTTTTCTTTTCGCGCCAGGATACTCTGGTAGTAATAGAGCGCGCTATAAAACAGCTAAATAAATAAATAAATAAATAAAATAAAATATTTATTGGTTTTTATCTTGAATTAATTGTTAATTAATTAAATTATAATTATTTTTTATTAATTGAATAATTGATAATTATGTTAATTATATTAATTTATTTTCTGTAGAGGGTTGTGGGTTTATATCGGAATAGGGTGGGAAGTAATTTAATTGTAATTAATTAAATGTTTTAATTTATTTATTGGTATTTATTTTGAATTAATTGTTAATTCTTTTTCAATTGCTAATTAATTAATTGTTAATTTGTAATTAATTTGTATTAATAGGTAATGATTTTTAATAATTAATTTTTATTTGTATTTTTAATTGATTAATTATTATATTAAATTAAATTGGTAATTACTTTTAATTAATTTGTAATTGGTATTAATATTTAATTTATTTTTATTAATATATGAAGTATTTACTTTCCCTACTGTTGCACTCACTGGAGTGGGAAATAGTAATTTTTACCCCTACGCTATCCAACACTTTCCATACTGTTGCACTCTCTGGAGTGGGAATAGTAATTTTTATCCCTACGCTATCCAACGCTTTCCCGACTGTTGCACTCACTGGAGTGGGAATAGTAATTTTTACCCCTATGCTATCCAACGCTTTCCCTACTGTTGCACTCACTGGAGTGGGAATAGTAATTTTTGCCCCTACGCTATCCAACGCTTTCCCTGCTGTTGCACTCTCTGGAGTGGGAATAGTAATTTTTTCCCCTATGCTATCCGACGCTTTCCCTACTGTTGCACTCTCTGGAGTGGGAATCGTAATTTTTACCCCTTTGCTATCTAACGCTTTCTCTACTGTTGCACTCTCTGGAGTGGGAATAGAAATTTTTAACTCTACGCTATCCAACGCTTCCCTACTGTTGCACTCACTGGAGTGGTAATAGTAATTTTTGCCCCTACGCTATCCAACGCTTTCCCTACTATTGCACTCACTGGATTGAGAATAGTAATTTCTACCCCTACGCTATCCTACGGTAAAGATATTGTATATTTTTTTCCTAATATTATGGTAATATATATATATATATATATATATATATATATATATATATATATATATATATATATATATATATATATATATATATATATATGTGTGTTTTAAAAAATAAAATTGGAATTGTTTTTATAACTTAAATCAATTATTTAATAATTTTTAGGGTTATTTAAGTATTTTTAAGTAAATGTTATTTAATTATTTTTAATATTTTAATCATTTTAAATTATTTTTAAGATATTTTTAAAAAATCGATATTTTGACTAACTATATTTTTTTAAACGATATTTTTGATTCGATATTTTTGTACTTACCTGTTTGTTGATAGGAATTTAATATTTTTGTATTCGATATTTTAACTTCGATATTTGTGTAATTCTATATTATTGTTATCGATATTATGTCAGTGATCCGCTACAGTGGGGGGCCTAGTTCTAATTAAGGGGAAATTGTGGACCTATTACTTTTGCAGGCCTCACCTCTTGCACAACTAACAACCTAATTTCTTACAGTATCGTTGTTTGTGGTAATATTTAGCTTAATTATCAATAATTGTAATTACTATCCCCAGGAAGCATTTTTTGGGTAAGCAAAATCTGAGGTGTTTGTCTGTCAGATTTTGTAAGATTTCACCAGTGTGGAATTTCAGATGTTGTTATTGCTTGAGCAGAAAATGTCTTACAGTAACAATAAAACCCACATTTTCTCCTCCAACCGGCATACCCTTGTTAGAAATTGGGTTTCTGGTTGGCACAGGTCTATCTTCTTGGGGCCTTGATTCTGCATTCTCTAGAGTGGTGAAGTGGCTATCTTCCGACTCTTCCTGTGGTGCAGATTGCATTCTGTGGACCCCCTCCCAGGCTTTAAGGGCTATCTGATACTGCAACTTAGGATATCCCTTAGGGATTTTCAGTCCTCTCTCCCTGCACAACTTCGTTAGATCAGCCATGCTGTAGCTCACAATGGTGTTGATGGCAAACTCCATTTGTGACAGGCCCCTGTTAGATACACTGCTCCCTGCCCCACCCTAGGCATCCTGATTCCCCTTCTGGAGGCGGAGGGAGCGGGGTCCTTCCTGCAGGTCAGGGTTTTCCTCCTCTGCTGTTGCTTGTAGCCTCTTGACTTCTTCATAGGCTCAGTGGGCAATCTGTAGGTCCAGCTTGGAAGATTTCCTACCCACATTCAGCCCTCTCCTCCTTGCAGAACTTCGTCTGCTCCCACACAGTATACAGTATGCAAGACAGTTGATATCCAAAGGTATTACTGGTGCAACAACAAAAAAAAGTCCCTAGTTGATGAAGGTGACCAACTGAGAGAAAAAAAATATTTAAAACTTGTAATGGTCTTAGGTGTGGAATAGTAGTGTTGCACGAAGTAGAATTCCTTAAAAAACAGAAGACAAGAAGTGTTTGGCAAAACAGGAACAGTTTGTTTAATACACAGTTTGGCCGGGAAAACAGTCACTAGGTGTGAGGACTGTCTCAATTTACATTTTGTTTGTCTCTTTCTTATGTACAAAACACAATCGTTACTAAAAGGTTCCCGGCGTACAATATATAGTGAGGAATGTTGGTTGCTGCCTTTAGAGTCATAAAATAATTGTCAATGTTACTACAGGTGGGCCTCAACCTCGCGTGGATACAGTCTGGCCAGTGATTAATGTGGTCCAGATGTCCGGCATTGGGAGCGTGTGATCACTGCATGTGCTTTGTCCTTATTGGTTATGTGTTCCTAACTAATGTGGCATCTGACTTTATGGTGTGTTAGGAGCGCACGTACCCCCTCTGGCTATGTGTGCTTTATTGGGGCAATACCCCCAGACCATTGTAATGTTGCTACACCTATCTGGGAGTGATCAGGAGGTTCCTGCTTGTGTGTTTGCCTGCCAACTTTGCACCCTCCCAACTGTGACCTATCAATCAGCAATCTCCAGGCCTGGGTCTCAGACCTTCCTAACTACATATTTGTAAGTCGAGGTTGATGCAGAGTTCACAATGGGCGATTCGGTTAGTAGTGATGATATTTCATTTTTATTGATGTAAGCATCATTTTCCATATTAACATTCCCCGCTCTAGTTGGTTATTCAATTACACCACCTGACCCATGCATTTCGACAATTACTGTACTTGGGGCCTGTTCCTTAAGTTTGCTATTGACAACAACTGCCTCCCTATGTACTTGCATTCTACCCAATTTGAGGACTATATTTTTACAGCAGCTGATCCCAAATTCTATAACCCAGCATACCAATTGAAACCAAATAATAACTGACAGCAGTGCTTTACATAAACCAGATATTCATTGCATGAGCCAGGAGAACCAATTCAAACCACACCTGCGCTGGAGCACCTCCCTCTTCATCATGCTTCTCTGTTGATTGTGTAGTGCTTGGATGGCGATTGTCAATGTTCCATTGTCCATGTCATTCGCTGGGATGAATGTGCAGTAGGCAGCGCCAATCTTGGCACAGACCCCTCCCTCCATTGCTGTCATTAATTCCAGCATATAATAGTGCTTTATTACCATGAGGCGGACAGCTCGCATTTCTTCCTTGATCGAGTAGAGGCCGAGCTTAGTGCTGTTCATCATTTTGAGCATTTCCCACCGGGTGATCTGAAGCCAGCTGCTGTTAGCTTTTGTCTGCAGGGTGAAGACAGGTATTGACTCCCCTGCCACCAGCTGTGCTTACGTGAACAACCCAAATTTTCTGGAATGTCTTTGATCTGAGCCCAGCCAAAATAGTCCACCGCTCTCCTTTCACATGCTTTGTGCAGCAAAGTGGTCTTTTTATTTAACAGGCACTGGAACAAATCTGTCAGGTCTTCTCCAGATATGACCAGGTTTGGAGTTTGCTCCATTACCAGGGAACACAAACCTCTCCATCCAGCGTGCAACTGAGTATAGGCATGCTTATCACATTGCCAATAAAAATCCATGAGCGTAGAGGTGCCCATTGCATATCTGGAATATATAAAATCACTTTGCTGTTACCATTCATGCCCATTGGAAGTGTTCCCTTTCCTTTGAAACATAAGAAATACAGTGTATGATTCTGTACAATAATGGGATGACCTTTCCCTTCTAACCAAGTGTATCCACCTACTCCGGTGTCCCAGATTTCCTGTCATGGATTAGCCATACTTTTATTGAACCCTACACCATGCAACCCCTTCTCCTTTTTATCCCTGAGCTGGAATTTCATGTCCAGAGACCACTTGTTGTTTGAGAAGACTGCCCCTGACACACTAAGAGACACTCTTGGTCCACAGTTGGACTCTGGAGCGGAATCATTTGTGCACTAAGTTGGGGGTTTGGCTACCTCCAAAAATCTCTTCTTTGGGAAATTTTGGAGCCAGGTTATATCCTCCCCTATATCACCTTTCCTACACATCTTGTCCAGCTTTGTTTGGATATCAGGGGGTTCAGTGAAGATGTACAGATCTGCTGGGTTGGTGTCATATCGGGTTAGGTTTACAACTACCCTGTGTGCAGCGACGGCTCGTGGAGGGAGTTACGGTGGGGCAGGAGGGCGGGGAGGGTGAGGGGCAGGGCGGAGGTTGCTAAAAACCGGCATATGGATAATTGCAGGTAAATAAACAATTTAATTAATAAAACGAATTTCGTAGCTCGCACTGCATTGCATTTTGCGATGCAAGGCGCACTACGAAATTCGTTTTATTAATTAAATTGTTTACTTACCTGCAATTATCCATATGCCGGTTTTTAGCAACCTCCGTCCTGCCCCTCCCTCCCCGTCCTCCTGCCCCACCGTAACTCCCTCCACGAGCCGTCGCTGCCTGTGTGGTTCTATCTTGTTGGGTTGGATCTTGGCCTTTATCATACACAGGTACAGGTGAATAGGCATTTTGCTTTCTGGGGGGGCTACCTTTTGGAACTGGGAAAGCTTATCTGCACCTACCAGGTGTGGGATCAATGAGTAGACACAACATGGCCAGGCTGATGATTGAGAGTTGGCTGCAGGTACCATGTTTTATGTAAAAGGGCGCTGTGCAGTGCATTTGGGACACTAGTGTTCTGTTTAGTGTAATTGTAGGTGACATACAAAAGGTCCCTATGCAAGCGCTGTAGTTCCCCATTAGTGAATCACTCCTGACTCAGCAGTTCCTCAGTAGTACTCAAGTGCTGGACTACCCATAGTAGCCAGAGTGTACATATCTAAGAAATATCGATAACTTTTGTAGTGATATTGCAGTTCAAGGTATGGGTCCCCTGGGAGCTCTCTGTGCCCTCCAGTGGCTGTGTTTCTTTTGTCTACCTCATAAATGTTCGCAGTATTTAGTCCAAAGGTGTCATCCACATGGAAGGGTTCAACTGTACATTGCGACTGTGCTAGCCTGGCTGATGAAGGGTGTTACCCAGAAACTGGTCCCAGAATGCTTGTTTCCTGTTCAGGGAAGACCCGGCTTGGCAATTCGGGCTGAACTGTTCCCACGAGGCACAGGGTCAAGACTGATTTGCATATAGCTGAGTCTGAACTGAGGTGGCGAAGTGATCTAAAGAATGATGATGGATTCAACCCAGATCTGTGACTGGGGGTGAGTGTCTGAAAAGTTTCAGCACTCCGTCCATCATCTCCTTGTGTTTGCTTTCTTCTGGCCATCTCAGAAATGTTTGCAGTATTTAGTCCAAAGATGTCATCCACATGGAAGGGTTTGACTGTACTTTGCGATAAAGCACAAGCATGTGTGCTAAGCAGACGCCTCACTGAGGGCCCATGAGCTTTTCCTCCTTAATTTGCTCAAGTTCGAAAAGTTCCTTTTTCCCTTTGGGTCATGGGACCTGATGACAAATCAGCATTAGTACACTTACTGTTTTGGTTGTTACCTGTTTTGAAAGAACTTTGTTGTTTGTTATTTCAGCTTGTCAAATACGCTCCTTTATCAATGGTTTCAGAGACCCTGTATTTTACCACAGGGTGTGATCCTGTGAACCTACTAGTCACGATCTAGTGAGGTATCCGAAGGTAAACCTTGTCAGAAGCGTCTGTCTGTGAGTTGGGGAGTGAGGGTGATTATTATTCTCTAGGTAGATTTTATTTTTATAAGCTGTTGAGCCCGCTTCTCCCCAATCCTACCTGGGTGGTTCTCGTACCTTCGACATTTCGATTCTGAGTGAACAGACAGGGGTTACGCATGATTGTGAGATAGTCTCATGAGTAAAGGGAGGGATAGAATTGTGGCTTTTTAGCAGAAGTACTATGGGTGATGCTGGTCTTGCCAAAGGAGTCTCCCCCGGTGCTGGCCTAAGAGCACAGCTGCTGTGCAGCCCCTTCCTGAGGCTATTTTCGTGCTGGGGGCTACCTCTTTTTTGATATTATTCCCAGTTGCGCTTGCTACGCGGTGTGTAGTTCAGTATTGCTTTAGGTGCGTGGAAATGTAGGAAGAAATGGATGTATTGTTGTCTGATGTTGCTGGTGCTTGCCACATGCATTGTGGACCTGTTTTCGTGCTTGTTTACTTCCCTGTTTGAGGCATGTGGTGTGTAATGTGGTCCTCCGTCATGGCCTCAGATACCCAGTTTTGCTGATCTTGACCCCTTCTTTTATCTGAAATTTTCCTTTTGGGCAGTTTTACTGTTAATTTTGGATGTTTTCCTTGAACCCTACCGTCATTGTTTCCTTTGCCCTGTGGGGAGAGGGTCCAAAGCTTTCCTGTGGTACTTCCCCCATCCCCTGTACTGCCCGCTATGGGATTGGCAGTTAGGACCAACTGTTTCCTGGCTGATGCCTGTAAGGTTAGAGCAGTGTGAGTGGACTATGCTTGGTAGGGGGTTGAACCTCGAAGGGGGTGCACCCTGTTCCCTGCGATCCATCTGGAGAAGGGGTAGAGACTTTGAAACCTCTGTCCCTGGCAACTCCCTTTCTGTCGGGCCACACCCACCTTGAAAAGCTCAGTGAGACTGCAGTGTCGAGCTCATCATCATGCTGAGGTCGGGTTACGAAATTTCCCATTTTTGACTCTCATGTGTGGGGTTTTAGGATCTTATTCCAAAAGAACATTGGTTCCGTCACCGAGGATGGCTTCATTCATAACTAAAAGTGAGAGGCTTTTGGAGTATTTGGGGGGTGCCTCCCTGTTGGGACTACATGTCATGGAAGAATCATCGACGGTGTGCATGATGCCCGGGAATGGGGACCATTTGACTTCGTAATTTGAGTGTGTCCTATTAGACTTTGGCTGCGGCACCTGGGTGTTGGCTTTAAAACAGTCTTCTTTCCCACCCCCTCATCAGGCTACCCTTCCCCTGGGGTGTGGCCAATGAACCCCATCCTGGGGGGTCAGTATCAGAGTGGGGCCTAGTTTCAGTAGGCGCTTTAGGCAACCTGATTATTCTGTGCTTCCACAGACTCACCGTCGATGTGGAATCTAGTGTGGGCACCTGATCTACACAGCCCGCACCTACCCTGAATTCCTATAAGTTAGTTAAAACCTTTTGGACCCCCAATGTTGTCTGTAGTCCTTTCTGTTCTGAAAAAGGGGGAAGGGGAAAGCTGATTGTCTTTGATATTGGAGGTGAACTACTAGAGGTTAGATTATTGGTATTATTATTTTTTCCTGTCTTTATTTACTCTATGGGCCAATTTTACTGTGCATTTTGGCCCTGTGATAGTGTGTAGGCACTACTTCCTAACACTGTCACCCCTCCTTGCTGTGGATGTGGCCCCGGTCCCTGTTGCACTGGGTTCCCTGTCTGTGGCTGCTGCTGTGTGCTCGCCCAGTTGCTGGATCCCGGCTGCGGTAGTCTGTAGACCGGCAGTCCTCACTGCGACTAAGTGTAGGGTATGTTCTGACTACCCTGTGCTTGGTACTGAGGAGGACGTTTGTGGGGTTTTGTGGTGGCTGGCCCAGGTTGACTAAACTCTGCTGCTTTTGCTGCTCATGGTATGCCTTTATCTTGCACCTCTCTACCAGGTGACCCCGCCTATGGCAATAGTAGCACTCTCTAGGGTCTGGTTGCGATTACCCTTCCTGGCTTCCACTACCATAGCCCGGTCGTGCACCTGTAAGGCCTGTTTGGAACCCTCTACAATTTTGTGATGGAGCCCCCATTGTGACTGGTGCCATCTGCACACAATCACAGCCTTCATTGCTCCCTCAAGGGCAGTCTTTTTCAAATTATGTTGAACTAGTTTTGCTGTGTCACTTTGGGAAGCTCCTGCTTCTCTCTATACTTTTCTTGCTATTTCTTATGGTAGTGGAGTAAACAACCTCATATCTCCTGCCAGGGTTTGGTATTCAAGCCAACTAGGCTGTGTAGCCTGCTCTGTAGCTCATTGGTTAACCCTTTCTTGAGAATATTGTAGAAAAATGTGACTTGTGGGCCGTAATCAGTCCATGGCTGTCCGGTTTCTTGTCCCCATCTTTCCCTCTTTCTATTCAGGAAATAATTTATGCTCTCTTCCGTCTTCATGGTATCTGCCATAAGCCCTCCTACATCTGCGAGATCAGGGAATATTTCTCTCAGGGCAGTCAAGATCCAGTGCCTGTGCATGTTAAATGTGGCCCCGTCATGCTGGGACTCTGTTAGAGTGTTTGCTGAAATTTCAGCTTTGGCAAACACCCTGTTAGTCTGCTCCCCAACTTGACTGCTTACAAGCTCCTAATGTCTCCCATCACTAGATTGATACTAGGATTTGATGTTTTGTGGCGGACCTGCCGTGAGGACAGCACCACCACTGCAATTGAAAGGTGAGTCCGCATTGACTCTGAATTGTTTGTAGCCAAATTGTGGAATGGCAGGTTGCTCAGATTGTATCCGACTACTGACATTGAAATGCCCATCGGAGGGCTATGAAGATTGGAAATGAATTTGTATGGCTGCACACACCTACTAAAAGCAAATAATAAAACTACTGGCACTAAAGTTTAAAACTCACCTGGGAGGCCAACTGGAGGGCATATTGCCAATTAACATGCCAATAAAAAGTGCTGCAGGAGCGTTAGTCCACAGCCATATTTCTGCTTATGACCAAGGACTAAGAAGGTCCGAAATGCGTTAAGCTAAAGAAAAGAACTTCAATGCCAAATGTCGGTGTGTAGCCTCAATAAATGAATAACCAGCCTGGGTGTACGTCTTCGATTCATGGGCAAACTTGGATTTGAAACTTATATCTATGTATTATGTACTTATCTGATGTATGTGTCCATGGTGGATGGAGATCCTGCTTCCTTGCTGATATTGCTTGATGGCTGTAAGAAGTAGATAATTATAAATTAGTCCCCTGACTTTTAAGGGGCTAATTTTTAATTGTGCTTAAGCCTTACACATGTTTGTATATTTTTCCTTAGTATTTTGTTTCTCTCCTTCTTCTCATTATCATTATCCATTAAGGAAGAATATGTTTTTTATTTTTTCCCCCTGATTTTAAAATCGCTAAGAAAATATTGGGCTTTATTTGGATTCCCTGCTGAATATCTCATTAGGTCAGTTATATTTAGATCATTTCTTTTATAGCATCCCATTGTTTACTTATGAATCCACCTAATGCTTTGATCTTCCTCATATAGGTGAAACAACTTATTATACTCTTCAATATCAAAGATACCTAAATGGACTTTACACAGGTAGCTATATCTATTAGGACCACACTAGTTGGTTGTAAAGGGTTCACACCAGTAACATATAGCAGTTAATATATATACCTTTATGCCCATTACAGGAACCACATAAAGACCACTCAACAAGAATATCCTTACCTGAAGCAAGTTGTTAGTGTGACTCCCTTTATCTATCCTTGTTTTATTTCCCCCTCTTCCCCCAATTCCACTGTGTTGGCTTTGACATTGTTGGACCTGCATGGGTGGGTGTGGGAAGTTGAGACCTTGCTTCTGAAATTGCATCTTGCCTCTGCAAAAACAACAGGTGAGAATTACTTGTAAAGGAAGTCCCATTTAGGGTTTCCTCCTTCATGCCTGATGCAATCCTTTGTTACTGCCATGTCCTCAGGCTCACACGATCCTTCCCTTGGCCAAGACCTGTCATATTCATCCCTCTACTCAGTCCAATCTGCTATTAGGTCACAAAATGGGTATACAAAGGCCTTGCAACAGAAAAAGATGGACAGAATGCTGAACATTGTCAAACACTCACCCCCAGTCACAGATCTGGGTTTACTCTATTGTTATTTTGATCGCCACGCTATTCCAGTTTGGACCCAGCCATATGCAAATCAGTCTTGACCCTGCTCCTCATGGAAACAGTCTAGCCCGAACTGCCATGCTAGGTCCTCCCTGGAATGGAAACAAGCACCCTGAGACCGGTTTCAGAGTATCACCCCTCATTAGCCAGACTAGCTTAAAACCAGTGAGTAGTGAGCACGGCTGGGTACAAACTCAGGTGGCATGCAAAATAATGATGGATTAAGCCCAGATCTGTGACTGG
Source organism: Lissotriton vulgaris (assembly GCF_964263255.1). Taxonomy (NCBI): domain Eukaryota; kingdom Metazoa; phylum Chordata; class Amphibia; order Caudata; family Salamandridae; genus Lissotriton; species Lissotriton vulgaris. The sequence goes on along the minus strand of NC_141696.1, from coordinate 1,261,340,604 downwards.
GGGTGAGTGTTGAAAAGGTTTCAACACTCCATCCATCATTTTATTTTGTGCTGTAGCTATGTGCGCCCTCAGTGGCTAATGGTATGCCCAGGCGTGGGTCCCTTGCTTGCTGCGCCACTGGGTTAAAGCTAGCCTGTTTGATGAGGGGTGATACCCTGAAACTGGTCCCAGGATGCTTCTTTCCGGTCCAGGGAGAACCTTGCTTGGAACACGATTGAAGGTATACATGAAAAATTCATTTTTTATCAATTGCTGTGTTATGGGTCTGGGATAGTGGAATTATAGGGACACAACATATTTAAAATAAAACCTGTAGATCTAACCATGCATTTGGAGGATAGCACATGGAATATGTGGCATTCCTATCTATAAATGTCTTCATTGCATTGATGAAAAATCTGAACAAAAGAGACACTGATATTTTCTAGTAAAGCTATATAGACTATACGGTAGGCATTATTCCTGCTGATAACCTCTGAAATGTATTGCAATCTGTTTAAGTTCTTTTGTATGTACTGCTGACAACTACTATGATAACGCATCTGCATTGTGTGTTACTTGATATTTTTGTTATAAATACTGTTGATTATGCTGGAAATACCAATTGAAAGGCAAGGGTGCTGTGATGGCACATTCCATATTTTCCGTTTGCATCAGACTCCGCACAGTGAAAAGGGATAGCGTCTCGAGGGGCAGAGCAGGAAAACAGAGTCTGACTGTCAACCTATATATTTATTTTTTTTAAATGCTGAAAAAAAATTGTGAACAAGGAAAATGTGATGGTAAAGACACCTGTTGCAGAGATCTTTGTGTGCCCAGCAATTTTGAGGGGATTATAATAGCGATGAGATAATTCTGATGGTTAATGCAGGATTGGGAGAGTTCTGTGTTTAGTGTAGTCACAGTTTGACTCATAGAGGCTTAATATGCATGATGTAGAGTACATTCTGTAACATGCAGATCACAACCTTTTGAACTGGACAAGGCCTACAGGGTCCCAGCCTTTAAAACACCAAACAGGTCGGGCCCACAACCGATTATATGCAAACCCTTGCGCTCGCAACACACAGAAGCTATCTTTGGAATAGCAAGGAAAAACTAAAACATGCAATGGAACGGTCACAAGATAATCCTAACCCAAGACTACTCCAAGAGTACATTCGACATAAGAAGGGGTTTCCTGGCCTAGAGAGAAAAATTAAGAAAAGTAAACATCCTGTTCTAATTCGTGGGAGCCATGACGTTCAAAACTATCAACAAGGGGAGGTCACTAGTCTTTGAAGAACCCAATGAACTAAGCAGATACCTACAAGCACCGGCACAACAAGACATGGAAACCACATAACCAGGATCAAGTAAGAGAAGAGCATCGCCAGATCCAAGAATAGAATGAGCATGCAGGACACAGATGATAAAGGACTCAACCGAGACAATCCACCACATCTACCTCAGATCAACCACATACCTCAGTATTAACCTAATACAACGTAGTTACCTCAGGACTGAGAGCCCATAAGCTCTGCAACTGCATATCCTTTTGCCGTAGATTTAACTAACAAGGGGCCATCGTAGGCACACTAAAGGCAGAGGGAACAACGGGAGGGTACGCCTTGCAAACTAATAACACATATGCAACGGTTACCATTATGGGATACCACGGTAGCCTAAATAAGGTCACCCTTCGAGCGACAGAATGGGGTCCAAACGTAACAATCTCAGGGAGGCGGATCGAGGGTCTTGCCGTCGCACGTTCAACGTGTTAGTAACAGGGTTGGGTGGGAGGGGAGAGGGTGGGAGCGGGGTGGGGAGGGAGGGTAAGGTTAATGTTAGTTTGTCTTGTTCGTCTGTCCCATCCAGTTCGTCTGGTTCATCTTGTCTGTCCTACCTGTACTATTTGTGTCTCTCGACTACTCTGACACCCCCTACTACATCCAAATCTTTCTACATCCTGCTTGCCACATACCCGCACAAAACCAGATACACAAGAATAAGGTCTTATGGTACGAAGCTACTAGCCACATACTTGACAACTTGAGAGAGTCCAGCATGTGCATAAAATCCACCATCAAAACTAAAGGGCGGGCACGCAACCCACATTGGGGAGCAGGGAGGAACAGCGATTCACACACAGCCTAAGCTATGACACATAATAATAGCTCCTCCCTGTTAACTAACCTGAAGATAGTCTCCCTCAATGTTGAGGGGCTTAACCACCCTGTCAAGAGGAAAAAGATCCTAGACTACTGAGCCAAGACTAAAGGTGACATCATTCTGCTACAGGAAACCAAGTTCTCTCTAGAAGACACAGCAAGAGTTAAGGCAAGATGAATAGGACAGGTAGCATGTTCACCAGCATCAGGGAAAAGGGAGAAGTGTGGCTCAGTGGTTAGAGGCGACAGACCCGGATGCTGGGATCGACCGTGGACCAGGGTTCGATTCCCCGCCTCAGCGGGTCTCGGGCTCAAAATTCCACGGCCTCAATAATTCTCGCTCCGGTGCCTACTCGACTCACGGGGTCTCACTCTGCAACTCTGGGCAATAGCTTGCTTAATCTCCACAACGGCCCCTCGCGGCGGCATGCCTGGCTTTCACCTTGTGGACACCCTGCCGGGGCCTCTCACAGGGGAATACCAGGACGGGTTCCCTAAGCAAGCGCCAGGATGCCCTTTGGGTGACAGGTTGCGCTATATAAGTACACCTACATTTACATTTACATGATTACACTCATAAACAAGAACTTGTGAATCACCATAGAAGACCAACAACACGACGAGGCTGGTAGACTACTAGTAACACAATTGAAAAGAGTGGGCAAAACAATCCAAGTAGTGAACGTCTACGCCCCAAACACAGATGACACCGCGTACTGGGAGGATATCTCCAGGAGGCTGGAAGCGGGCCCCCAAGAGGACATGACAGTGTTGGCAGGCGACTTCAACCTAGCACTTGACTATACCCTGGACAGACAATCACAGGCCCACACTCTCCCCCCAGCCTCACATAACATTCTAAAAAGCATATGCAACAGATTCAACCTGAGGGACCCATGACGGCTACAACACCCGGACACCAGAGATTACACCTTCTACTCCAACCCACACAACTCGTACAGTAGAATAGGCTACATCCTAATATCAGGCTCTCACACCCACCTAATAGACCACACGGATATAGGAGCTAGAACTATCTCAGACCACTCCTGCATCAACTTGCAATTGTCGGGCCGACACAACGAACATATCACACACAGGTGGAGGTTTAACATCGCAGTTCTGGAAACCAAGAAGAGAAGTCTAAAATAGATCAAGCCATTAATGACTACATAAAACACAATGACACGCAGGATATGGACCCTAACATCGTGTGGGACACACTAAAAGAGACGGTCAGAGGGACACTAATTGACATCATTGCAAAACGGAAAAAGGAAACTAGACTACACCTAGACCAACTAGAAACTGACATCAAAAACCTGGAGGACACTCACATCAAAGATACAAGGAATGCTAACGCACTAAAAGAGCTGACGGAAAAAAAATACGAATACAACAAAATCCTGAGTGAAAGGGCGGGACTGTGGGTCAACAAATACAAACAGATCAACCTATGCGAGGCCAACAAGGTAGGGAAATCCTTAGCGTCATACTTGAAATACAAACAAAGACAACATACCTTATCATCCATCACTGACTCACACAACAACACGCACACTCAACACAAAGACATTCTACGCACGTTCTGTGAGTTCTACCAGAAACTCTATAGAAGAGACGACTCATTGGACCATGACGGTATCACTGAATACCTAAAAGGAGTAAACCTCCCTAAGATAACAAACGAGGAGGCACTGTCACTAGGTAGGGAGATAAGTGCGGCCGAAATTGAGTTGGCAATTAACTCGCTTAAAGACAACAAAGCCCCGGGCCCGGACGGCTATACAGCCTCCTTCTACAAAAGCTTTAGGTCACCACTACTCCCAACCATTAAAGAGGTCTTCAACCATTGCAAGGGGGTGGGCAGGGTGTTGAATACTATGACGGAAGCAAACATAAGTTATCCTCAAGGAAGGTAAGGACCTGTAACCCCCCCAGAACTACAGATCCATATCTCTTATCAACTTAGACTGCAAAATATACACCATAATCCTAGACACAAGACTTAACACGATACTTCCCCAGCTGATAGGCAACTCACAAGTAGGCTTCCTGAAGACACGCATGTCACATGACAATACAAGAGTCCTCTGCCCATTCCTCGAATATTTAACCAAATCTAACAAACCTGCAGTGGCAAACACTCTAGACGCAGAGAAAGCTTTTGACAGAGTGTCCTGGCACTTCCTAGAACAGTGGATGAGGACATACAACCTGGGAGATAACTACACGCGGAAAGTGTTGGCACTGTACACAAACCCCAGAGCGCAGATAGCTATCAACGGGGGGGGGGGGGGTATCAGAAAAACTCACCCTACAGCGAGGGACAAGACAGGGCTGACCCCTGTCCCCGCGCTATTCTTGCTAGCTCTCGAACCTCTGATCAGAGATATTCTAGCCAATAGAGAAATGGCAGGGTCACTATAAACTAGGCCACAGCCAAACTAGCCGCTTACACGGATTTCATCCTCATAGTCACAGAGGACCCTAAGTCCTCCATCCCAGCACTCATGGAATCCATCAGTAAATACTTGGCCCACTCAGGATATAAACTCAACAGAGACAAATCAGAATGTATGCCACTTAACATGCACACCACCAGAGAGGTGCTTGTGAACTCAGGACTCGTCTGGCAACCCGGTTTCATCAAGTACCTAGGGATTCAATTTGGCAAAAACCTCAAATCCACACTTGACCAGAATGAGAAACTAATTTTAGAAAAAATAAAAAAGCTCCTGGAGTCCTGGGGCCTTATTTATGAAGGCCTTGCGCCGCCGGTGCGTCACTTTTAACATGGGAAAAAGTGACGCACTGGTGGCGCAAGGCCTTCATAAATAAGGCCCCTGGTCTTCCAAGTTTATATCCTGGTGGGGGAGAGTAGACACAATTAAGATGATGATCACTCCGGTGATCAATTACCTGGTGGGAATGATCCCACTTACACTAAGTGACGACTTCCAGCGCAAAACTGACAAATTGCTAAACAAGTTCATCTGGCAAGACAAAAAACCAAGAATAAGCCTGAAGAAACTGCGACTAGATAAGAAACTAGGAGGCCTAAACTTGGCAGATTTCAAAACATTTCAGACTGCATTTATAGCAAAACAGGGGATTTACTGAATCCGACCCAACCAGGGCTACACGCTGGTCTGGCTTAAGATGGAGAAGGCCAGACTCAACAACCTTGACCCATTAACATTCACCACAAACAAACATTCACAAAACACAAGCCTTATATTAACCCATTCCATGCTGCCGTCGGCCATTGGCCAACGGCAGCACTACCTTCCCAGTGCTGCCGTCGGCCAATGGCCGACGCGGCCCCGCCCGTTTTGCGGAAGTGCCGCACTGCCGCGAAATCGCGGCATTTTGGAAGGGGTTAAAAAACACCAGACTCGCCCTAATCATGGTAGACCAAAAACTAAAACACAGCATAAAAAACTCGAACTGGGAATCATTGTGGGGAAACTAAAAAATAAAATATAGAGGGAAACCCCTAGCCATAGACGCATGGGAAAAAATTGGGATCTCATACCCAGCCCAGCTGGAGGAAGGGGGAACCCCCCTCACCTTCAACATGCTACAAAAACGGCATAATTTACCAGACATAGAACTCTACAACTTCCTTAAAATTAGACCTGCACTAACCAAATCAAGTATAGCCAGACAAGAACCCTCAATTTTCCAGTACACGGAGAATCTGAACAAAGTGGGTCATCAGGTCTCCCACATCTACAAACTACTCCACCCTGACACCTCCAAGCTTAACAACAAAACAACAAATTACTGGGAGGCAGAACTAGACACGGCCCTGACCGAACAAGAAAGACACGCTCTCTGGTTGGCCCCCTCAAAAAATATGGTCTCCCCGGTGCTTGCCCAGAAAAAATTAAGGCTGCTACACAAAATCTACCGGACCCCGGCGGAACACGACCGGTGCTGGAACTGTGACATTGAACAGGGGGACCTGGCACACCTCATCTTCCACTGCACAAAGGTCAAACAATTTTAGAACAAAGGGTTTTCCTTCATAAACAAAGCCTTAGGGTGCACACTTAAGGAAGAGTTCTCCTCACCTGAACCAGACTCTGAAAACCTATTTGCGGTGTTATGCAAAGGAAGCCAGTGAATCATGGGTTTCCTTGTAACGGCAGGTGGAGCTGTCATATAATAATGCTTGGCACAGCTCTATCAAGGAGTCACCTTTCAGGGCCAATCATGGGTTCCATGCTAAGTTCCTTCCGGTGACTATACCCTGTGATGTGGGGGAACAGCCTACCATGGCCTCTCAAATGAAGGTCCTTCAGGAGATACACCGGAAGATCCAACGGAATCTCGTCCAGGCAAAGGCTCAGTACAAATCTTGGGCCGATCGTCATCGCCAGGAGGGTCCCACTTATGCTGTGGGAGATCGGGTATGGATGTCCACCCAGGACATCCGTTTCCGCTTTCGCAGTATCTTTCATCCCAGGTTTATAGGACCCTATGAAGTGATCCGTCCTGTCGGGTCTGTGGCCTATAAGCTGAAGTTGCCTGCTTCCCTGCGTATTCATTCGGTGTTCCACTGTAGCTTGTTGAAACCTGCAGGGAAGGCCAGGAGGGTGGCGGCACCACCGTTGGACCGAGATAGGCAGCTGGAGTACGAAGTGCGGAAGGTGTTAGACTCCAAGTACCGCCAAGGGCGATTGTGGTATCTCATCGCATGGAAGGGCTATTCGGCGGAGGACGATTCCTGGGTGTCTTCTTCGAACATCCATGCTCCCAGGGCTGCGCGGGAGTTCCACGCTGCCCACCCGGATAAGCCTGGTTCCAGGTGGAGCATGGGAGGTGGGCGTACTGTCAGGAGTTGCTCAATGCGCCTACGTAAGGAATCCGGACTACATCTCCCAGCATGCTCTTATTCTAGGGGAGGAGCATAAACGATAAAGGTCAGCAAGAGCGCACCGGAGTTGCGCGTAATTCTGTTCTTTCACGGAGGCAAACAGGCTTGGTTGTCTTCTGTTCTTCTTCTGCTGTTGTCTGCAGATTCCGCAGAGCCCTCCGGTGTTGCTGGTTCCGATTCTCGTCCTGTTCCTCAGTCCTTGCAGTGAACCGTGCTGTTGGAGGTAGCAGCTCTGGTAAAGCGTCCATTTGATTTCTTACTTACTATCTTCGCTAGGACTCTCTTGAGCCGCGTTGTTGCAGCGCTGTCTTCTGGACCCCTTTTCGGTTCCTCTCACGCTGACGTAAGCGTTCGAGAGTTGAACTGAACGTGGGGCTTTTGGAATGTCTTGAAACTGACTTTGGAATTCCTCACGCTGAAGTTAAGCCTCGAGGGTTGCGGTTGACTGAGCCGAGTTGTGCTCAGGTAAGCTCTTTCTTCTTTTCCTGCTCACGCTGGATACAAGGCGCTGGACATTTACAAACTTGGCTATTCACGCAGGGGCCTGGTGCTGGGAGTAAGAACCCTTGGTTTGCTCGCGCTATTGTCTGGCCCTGGGAGTATTCATCATTTGTGATTCTGAATGACTCTGAGTTTATTATTTTGTTATTACCGCTGGAAACTATTTGGAACTATTCCTGTTCGATCAATTATAAACTGCATCCCATACATAATACCTCTGGATGCTGTCCCTACCTACCGTGGGGGTGTTTTTCATTTGGAGTGAACCATTCCGAGTGGCTTTTTGGTATGTATGAGTGTACACAGAGTGTTTAGACTGAAAGACGTTGTGACTGTATGAATAACATCTTATGCCTTATTTGTTGTAGATTTGTCATTTCGTGGTCTTGGAGAGAAGTATCTCCGTTGGTGTTTATTAGTTGGTATCTTGAGGAGAGAAGGCTTCAGCAGTTAGACCACAGGTATTAGTTCCGACTTAATGAGACAATACGAGAGTAGACTGTATATGCTGTGTATTTACACTGTGTTCTTTTTTGAAGGCATCCTCTTCCCAGCGGTTCCGGCCCTTACATCCTATTTTTCCCTCACCTGATTGCCTCATTACTCTGAGTGCCATCTAGAGTTGAGGACGTCAGGAGGTGGACCCCTTTGTGCATCATACCGAATCCAGGAAGCAAACTTGGATCTGACACTTCTTGTTCTCTGGCTCTGCGTATCCTTCCTCAACTAAGAATGACTTGTCCTTGCCAACTATTATGTCTGATACATACCAACCCCTACGCAGCCGCATGGCAACCCCCAGTGTGCTACTACCTCGCATCCATACCCATTGACACAATTGCTGCCACCTTGATTATGCAGATGCGCTTTTTACCTGGTGCTAGAAATGGTGCCTGTTCTGGTGCCCGTCTTTTGCCTCCCGTTCTCCTCTTGTATGGTCCTCAACGGTTGTCCTGATGCCACTGCCCTTCCTGTTGCCGATTGCCAGCTCTAGTACCCTGGAAAATGTCATGAAGAAATTGGTGAGATTTCACCCCCCCCCCCCCCCCACCATGCCCGCTCCACCCATTCTGCACCTCTTGCTGTTATCCTCATCTAAACAGTCCCTCATAGTACGGATTGTGCCATCCAATGTGTCACCACACCTCACATGCGGCAACATTTGCCTCCTGCTCCCGCGGTTATATTTACCACCTTAGGACACTTTCACAGCATTGGCAAGATTCAAACCCTTTCCTGTGAGAACAAATATAGCATGTTACATTGCATGCTATTATATTATTGTGTTCTATTACAATGCGGCCGTTACAATGACCACGTTGTTAGAATGCGATACCTTTACATCGCAAGTCATTAGATGGACTTGCAGTAAGGGGCACGCTGGACTTAGTATAATTTACTATTCCAGCTCCAGTCTGCGCAACAGTAGGGTAGGTGTTGGAATAGTAAATGATACTATTCCTTAGGTTAGAGCTCCCCCTACAGCAAGTCGATCTAATGACTTGTGATGTAAGGGCCTCTCATTCTAACAATGTAGTCGTTGTAACAACTTCGTTGTAAAAGGAACGCAAAATAATGGCTGCGTTGTAAACGCTGTTTCCCATGAGAACCTTTGCCACCAGAGGCACAAGACTTAGCATTGAGCCACATCTCCTTCCTAATCGCTTCAACATTATCCGCGTACACCTCATGCTTACTTTAGAGGGTCGTACCATCATACCTTCCCAACTCTTCCACTGATGCAGAACGACGCATTCCGAGTCCACTTCCACCAGGGAAAGTCCTGTACCCCTTGGCCCGGTGCACCACCAAGGCCATTCCGTGCTTTCGAGGGACGGTGATCTTCTAATCCCCCACCTCTTTACGGCCCAGCCATACTGGGCCAAGCCTTCTCTTCACCACAGGGTATTGGAGCTGCATGGTGCTCCCCCAAATCTGGAATGCTGTTGAAATGATCCTGCCACAAAATTATATATGGTCCGGTGTACTGGTCACTGACTGCATCCAGAGCTGGCCTTTTCCCTCACCTACCGCTCCACTGAATTTGCCCCCCTCCTTAACTACCTTGACCCCCCCCTGTCCCCTCGCACTAATTGCCCACTTACAGCCTGATTCATCATTCTCCCGTTTTGCGAGCCCCTAATAGCGATTCATAACGAATCGCTATTAAGGACTTGCAAAACGGGATTCAAGTAGGAATTGCAATACTTATTGCGATTCCTACATGTTCCTTATTAGCGATTAGCTAATTGCTAATCGCAAATAAGGAATAACTCCCCATGCATTCCTATGGGCCTACAGGCCCATAGGAATGCATGGGGAGTTATTCCTTATTTGCGATTAGCAATTAGCTAATCGCAAATAAGGATGCGATTTCAAGGGTGCAGGGGTGTCCAAAGGACACCCTGTAGCGCCCCTGAAATGTAATCTACATTGGTGTTGCGCACACACATGTCCAAAGGACATGTGTGTGTGTAACATGCAACTTAGAAAAATGCATTTAAATGCATTTTTCTAAGTTTTTGCTATTTACCGAGAGGTCTGACCTCTCGGTAAATAGCGGCCCAAAATTGCCATTTCGCAATTTTAAAAATGCTTCATGAATTGCATTTAAGGAATCTCAAATAGAGATTCCTTAAATTCAATTCTTCGCAAATGTGCGAATTCTTAAATAGCGAAATTTGCATTTGGGATGATGAATCCCAAATGCAAAAATTGCACTCGCAAAAGGCAAGATTCTGACCGCCTGATTCATCAAGCTAAATTGCACTCGCAAAGGGCAAGATTCTCAGAATCTTGCCTTTTGCGAGTGCAATTTTTGCATTTGGGATTCATCATCCCAAATGCAAATTTCGCTATTTAAGAATTCGCACATTTGCGAAGAATTGAATTTAAGGAATCTCTATTTGAGATTGCATGTTACACACACACATGTCCTTTGGACATGTGTGTGCGCAACACCAATGTAGATTACATTTCAGGGGCGCTACAGGGTGTCCTTTGGACACCCCTGCACCCTTGAAATCGCATCCTTATTTGCGATTAGCTAATTGCTAATCGCAAATAAGGAATAACTCCCCATGCATTCCTATGGGCCTGTAGGCCCATAGGAATGCATGGGGAGTTATTCCTTATTAGCGATTAGCAATTAGCTAATTGCTAATAAGGAACATGTAGGAATCGCAATAATTATTGCAATTCCTACATGAATCCCGTTTTGCAAGTCCTTAATAGCGATTCCTTATGAATCGCTATTAGGGGCTCGCAAAACGGGAGAATGATGAATCAGGCTGTGAGAATCTTGCCCTTTGCGAGTGCAATTTAGCTTGATGAATCAGGCGGATAGTTTCCTTGCTGTAGACCTTCCTGGGTTTGTGCTGCTCCTCAAACAGCCTATTGTGAATGGCTATAATACTAGCTCGCTCAACAATCAAAATGGGCTTCTAGATAAGGGCCCCGGAAGTGGAAGTAGAAATGGCACTCCGCTCCGAGTTAAAGCTAAGGAACTGCCCCCAAAAGTAGCAAGGAAAGATTCCCCGGAATAAAGTGAGATATTCCAAGTGCAGGATCATTAGTATGGCAGCAGTTGTCAAAATGTAGCTGCTATTCTCCTCACAATTCCCCATTTTTTTTTAAAACGGCACACTTTACATCAGTTTAATTTAAATAATCCAGACTCTTAAAAACCAGGCTAGCAGCTATACATTAGTAGTCTGTTTGCCTCTATTAAAAGTGCGCAAAAATTATTTAATAACCGGCTTTGGGGCTTACATCCTGATATGCCCTGCCCACTGCTTGCAAAGACTCACTAATTTTCAATCTTTGAGGAGTGCAGCTTGCCACACGCTGCTCCCCTCCTGAACTCACATACAAGGAATTTTCCCCTCATCCCCAAATCCCATGGGGCCTCTAGGCCGCATTAATGTGCTGTCACTAAACGCGGTGCGGGAACAAGAACCCGCCCTGTGCCTGGTTCACAACCCCTCTGGATTGCTTTTCAAGGTCAAGAGCGACCCGATCCCTCACCTGTGGCCAATATACGTACCGTGGGGGTCAGGCGCAGCAGCGAGCACTCGATGACCACTGCAACTCCTGCCGAGGCTCTCTTCAATGGGTGGACTTCTTTTTTGCCTATTCCCCTCAGGACTAGGCCAGGACGCCTGGCTGGAGCAGAGGCAGGGGTAAACTAGCATTTGCAATGCAATAGGTCTCGCATTTACGCGAGTTTGAGCTATTGACATTGCAAATAACAATGCCTTTTATTTTTGTTTTAGTTTAAAAAACATAAATAAAAGGCATTGTCATTTATAATGCCAATAGCTTAAACTTGTGTACCTGTGAGACCTATTGCATTGCAAATTCTTGTTTTATAATAATACCGCTATTTTCTTTAAACCAGTGTGGTGTCCATTTGTGGTGTTATCAATGTGTTGCTGGGAATGTGGCTGCACATACTTTACACATTGCCTTGGAGATAAGCCTGGCTGCTCGTACCAAGCTACCAGGGGGTGAACAGGGGTTATATAAGAGTGTGTCACTCCTTACTCTGATGAGAAGCACATGTCCCTATTTGGACTGAGGTACTAGAGACCCCCAGGTCTAACAATTCTTCTCAATAAATGCATGCACTGCTGCCTTTCTGCCAAATTTTCAAGAACGACCTCGAGGATCTACTGTTCCAATGCTATTTATCTCCTGGTCTGCCCCTTTCTATTGTCCTTCCGGGTCCAGTCCAGTCTTCTTTGACCCAGCTGTTTTAGTTAGTTATAGGGGGCTTTCAGTCCGACTAATATCCTGTTCCCACCTCCAAGTTTTACTTGGATCATAGACCTTATCTGATCGCTTGAATATAATTTATTGTATTGTGTAACACTAAGCTACTGATAACTAATATTTATAAATCCCATCTAGGCTACTAAGCAAGTGTGAGTGTGCTACTGCTAATGACAAGGAACAATGACGTTGTGTCACAGCACCATTGGACACAACCATGTGATAACATTTGAACCTTAGAGCATGGACTGCTGGATAAACGAATAAACCTCTCCTAAAGTCTTAATTTTATTCCTGGTTATACTTCATGCAACAATAAAAGAGTAGAATAGAGACACTCATCATTCATACAAAACATTTGGCATTTTTAAACAAAAAAAAACATTCTTGTATTTTAACGAATTTATGTCGTCGTCACCAACCGGCTGAAGTAGATTCTAAATAAGGAAGACGCGCCACTCCGAGGCCCTTTTATGCGTTGCTATCAGCAGGTCCTTTAGCTCAGTAGTGGCTGTCCTCCTCTCCCGGTGTTTTCAGGGGCAATCCGTTACACTTATGTGTTTGGTCGTCAGCATCAGTTTTAAGCAATGTAATACGGAGCGCACAGCGGCTCGGCGGGGTGTGCCATTCTCGCCAAGAAATGAGTTTTTATCAACAAATACTGCAAGTGTCAACGGAGGCGTCCACTCTTTAAAAAGTACTTATTGATTACCTGCCTAAGCACGGAGCTGCAACCAAGAGAATCCAAAAAGCAGTTACTTTGCATTTTCTCTGGTCCAGTTTTTGTCAGATACAAAATGCAAGACTTTGCTGCCTTTGCCCCTCTGTGGATAAAGAGCTTGGTGCACTGCATGCCGTTTAATGAATAAAACTTAATTTTGAAAAACACTGTTTTCATGTGATTTCATGAAAAGTGATGGTTCTATTTATTGTTTTCCTCTGTTGATACAAAATGCTGAAATTGCGAGTGTTCATATACATCTGCATACCAGAAATGAGCGTGTCTGTGAGTACTTACCATTTTTTCAGATAAAGGAATTGAAGCGCATATTAAATGACGGGCCCATAATCAGTCACGATGGGAAAGGAAATAAATGCGTGTATCGACGATTGGTGTCCCGATTTCACATTTATTACACGTAACAACAAGAAATACGCTGTGGCTTGAATAAACAAGAAAACCAAGCGCTCGCCATTGCAACTGTTTATTTTTGCATCACGCTTTCACTTTAAAGTGAAAGCGAGATGCAAAAATAAACAAGCGGCGCCATGTCTCCTTTTTTGTCCAGCCCATCTGGACTGGATCGCACAGCTTGTTTACATAACACGCCTCCTTGTGATAAGAAAAAGCTCCTGACTGCTTCTGATAGCCGTAAAGCAGGCGATTCAGTCCGGATGGGCCAGACAAAAAAGCAAAAAGGAGGCACCCCCGAAAGCTTATTCCAATGGCAGGCCACTGTTTAGCATAAACGGTGACGCCAGCCAATGGAAATGAATGAATGAATGAATGAAAGGCGATTTATACAAGCGCTACTTTGCCCAAAGGCGTCAAGGCGCAAAAGATGGAATAAAATAGCCAGGTACTGAAATGAAAAGGAGGTGGGAAAAAGCCTAAGAGTAGGCTTCAGTAAAGAGCAGGGTTTTGAGGCCCTTTCTGAAGAGCAGCAGGGAATCCTGGCCCCTGAGTTCCAGGGAAAGCTCGTTCCAAAGTCTGGGAGCTAGTGTGGAGAATGCCTTACCACCCCATCTCGCCTTGGCAACTCAGGGTTTCATAAAACTCCTTATTAGCAATAAATCTCGCTGAGCGAGCTGCGCATGTGTGCAGCAACGCTAGGTGAGACCTAAAAAAAGTACAGACAGCGGGTGAGTGCCATGAAACAAGACGAGTAAAAAAAGTGTCACTAACTTCCTAGAAAAACGCTTGAAAAGCGCTCTCCTCCACCTATGATCAATCACCATGTATACAGTGACGTTTTAAGGCATGGGCAAAGTGGGCTCTGTCACAGGGCCCCAACCTTTCAGGGGCTCCTCATAGAGCCAGCTCTATTCTGCAGAGTCCTGCCCTGAAGACCTGGACTATTTCTTAAACAGATTGTGTTAAATACTGATTTACTTTCGTTTATTTTTCATCTGTGTGATGTATTAGAGTCTATTACAGACATTTTGTAGAGAAATGTTGTGTTTGTTTCATGCAACATCCAGACAAATAGTGCTCAGATCAAAACAGGACCTCACATATGAGAAATGGGAGGTGTCACAGAGATTATTTGCTGTAATGTTAGTGAGGTGTGGGTGTGTTACAATATCGAAGACAAGGGTCACTGTCTCTGAATATTAGTTGTAAACACATTTCGAATTTGGATCTGTGTGTTTGTGCACTGTCAGTGACCCGGACAAATACGGCATGAAATAGAAGAAACTGGATCAAATATTCAAAGCAGTTTCGATCAAGGGCCCCCAAAATATATTCGGCCCAGAGGCCCCAAAAGCCTTAAGATGGCCCTGCATGTATACCACAAAATGGTGGCTGGTCGAAGAAAATGTGGGCATAAATAGCCCAAATAGGCAAAAGGGGGTGGAGCAGTCGCCTGGGCCGCTCCCATTCCCGAAACACCCCGGGAGGCAGAACTCCCTAAGTTCGGCTGCCCCCAAGACCCCCTCGCAATACAATAGCGCTGAAAAAGGCTTCCTGTTGCGCTTAAACATGCAAGCAGTACTAAAGCGTGCTTCACAATACATCCATATTTCTTTTTGCCTAGCCAATAAGATATTTATATAGCTTATTTTGAAAGAAAGGGCACCAGTGTTAACGTGAAACCAGAAACAAACCGATTTGTCTATCACACCCCGCTTCGAACAGGCTTAAGAACACTCGTAATTGCATTTACTGCGTTGCACGGGTCGGCGATCTTCTATTCTTTACAAGCACCACCTAGAATCACAGGATGAAATCAAAGGCTACAGGATTAGATCTGCGGGAACATGGCATTGTAACCAGGTACAGCCCATGTTCATCAAGAAGTGTGTACACTGGTCAGAAACCTGCCCCAGATACTTTACTTTCGTCTTTTCTGTGTTTTTTTAAATCCTGGAGTTATATAGTCTCACACTCCCTGATGTGCAGGAAAGGAAACTAGACTACACGTGACAAAAAAAGACATTGCTCCAAAATATCCTGCCTATGGCTAAAAATACAAGATGTCACAGGTTCTTAGAACCCGCGGCCTTGTCCCATGGAATTAGAAGCTGTCACCTCCTTGTGACTCCTGGGGGTCTAAACAAACACTGATGCAGGGGGTGTAAGGTACTGTTGTGCTACTGCCGGGGGTAGGGGCTATGAGTTTTAAACTGACTACATCAAGGGGGCTCTTTTTGTAGAAGAATTGTTAGTGCACAATCGCACACACAGGGGTAGGCTTGACACGATTGTAAGTGATTATGCACTTAGGTGCGCCCATGTGTGGCATATAAAAGCGATTACAAATTAAGACCATCTTTGTTTCACAGGCAAATTAAATGCATGATCTGGGTTGACAAACCTTAATGTTTTTAATGGTCTGTTGTTTGTGAGGATTTGATTCAATGGGTTATGATTGAGTCATTCGTGGTTTTGACCTATTTTAGTGTGAGTGTAACTTTGGTGGGCCAATTTTGTGTGTGTATATATATATATATATACACACACACTATATATATATATAGGCAAAATCTTCAAACCCCATAGGCTGCAGTGAAGGAGATTTATTTAAACCTCACAGGTTACGCGTTTCGAGCAACTTATATATATATATATATATATATATAGAGAGAGAGAGAGAGAGAGAGAGAGAGAGAGAGAGAGAGAGAGAGATCTATATATACGTAGAAATATATGTATATTTATTATGTTCTGCTAAAATAAATATGTTAAGGTGAAATGCATGAATTTATGTCTGAGATAAAATCATTATCAATGTTCAATGAAAAAGTAAAAAGTTACTTCTGTAAAAAAAACTCGTTACTATGAATGTCCTGACGCAAGATTATTTCAATTGTGCCAAAAACTATGAGTTATACCGACATGAAATTAGTGGAGTAGTCAATTCCGTTCGCTGCCATCCATGTCTGCAGCACTCTGCCTGACTCTTTTCTGTCTATGTGCTAGCTTTAACTTGTGAAAAGCGTGCTGCGTTTTTTGTACAAAAAAAAGCCTTTGCGCAGTTTTCAATATTTGACAAGTGCGTGCTTTAGTGTTTGCTGTGTCAACATGTTTTGTTTTGTGTTGCTCAAAATGTCTGCTTGTATTGTGGTTTTTTATCCTAATCTGCACTGTTTTTGTTTTGCTTTCAGGAGTTGTCACTATACAAAAACTTTCATTAGCGACGCAGCCTTTGTTGACCAGGGATGACAGGGCATATGAAGATATTGTTCCAGTTAGCAACCAATAGCCTTCCCCTGTAAAGTAGGGCTAAGGTCAATCTAGTACAGGGCGCCACCTCATATGGCTTATTATGCTGCCATACCAGGACCTGTGCAGATTAGCTAGAGGACAGAGCACTGAACTGTACAGTGGTTCAATGTTAAAGGCATGATGCAGCTGCTGTCTCTGAGGGACGGGACCTCACTGCCTATGTTGATTTCTTGGCCACATGTGTGGCTCACCTGTGCACATAACGAACAAGGGCCTTTAAGTTATATGTGATAATCCTAAACCATAGGTGACTTCAGGTTACCAATGCCTGACCTTGTTCTTTAAAGGCATCACGCTTATCTTTGAAATGTATTTATTTACACTGGAAAGTGACTCTGAATCTTTTTGCTTCGAGCATTCCAGAGTGCTCTTGTTTACACTTTAACTCCCTACATCGCTTCTTACCTCTCTCAATCAACCCAGCCAGATCGGCCTCACATCCAAACATGCTTTATTTAAACACTCTACAGAGGGCATCTTTTCGCTCTTCCCACCTCACGAATCTGCCAGCACATCTCCTAACAGGCACAAAAACAATTAGGCACAAAATAACAGCATGTTAAGCCAACTAACACTCAAACCAGGTTACCCACTTCTAAAGTCAGCAGGTACATTACACCACATTCATATAATTCATTCAGTTACTGCCTTATAAATTCCTACATAAACCCCATGCCTACAAAACAGCCACAGGAACCATTTTTTATTTAAATATTGTACTACTATTCACATGACTTGAGCCACAACCCTACTAACCATTTAAAAACAAAGATGTGTTATATAAAACTGTATTATAAGTTCCTCTTTCGTCCAAAGTCATACAAACCAGGCAGAGGCACAATTTCTGGGGAATATTTCACTACCATACAAATGGGTTCATCTTGAACCCCAGTACTCCTTTTTATTTTTGCATTGTTTTATAGCTCGAATGAAGGCATCAAAGCGCTTTACATAAGCAGTAGTTCCATTATAGAAATGTGCCCACTATCACATGATGTAGAGGCTCCACCGAGACTCTGACCCAGTCCCCCAGCTTTAAAGTTTGGCGCACTTGCCCTAACTACAAACCCTCTACAAACAACACTTGCCTTAGCTCTGGAATGCTCCCTGGTGAGTTAAAAGTTGTGTTTTTGGCTAGTTTGCTGTGTACAACCTATGAAATGCTAGCACGAGCTTCATTGGCGTTTTTACACCTGCAGGTTGCTCTGCTAAGCACTCTGCCCCAGCCTCGCCTGCTTTTACTAGGCTTCTTACACAAGCACATTTCTCTGTTCTGGCACAACGTGAAGGCAATGGCTGCTTAGATTCCATGCAGCATCCTAGCGTACATTTTTGTTATTTCTATAACAAAGCGTAAAAAGTGACTAGGAAATGTTATACTCATTTGTTTTGCCTTTTTGGGCATTCTTTGTTTTCACATTTCTGTTGCTTGTGTTATACTGGGGATGAATGCTTCTTCTTTCTGTTTATTAATCTCTAAACTCCCACAAATCTTGATCAGTGATGTCTCCTCGGGAGAGCATCCATCACTTTGAATCCCCTCAGAAGGCTGAGCTGTCTCATTGAACTTAATGCACTGTAATAACAAGGGAATGGCCAGGCACTTGAGCATAAAGTGTTTGAATTATCCAGCCTGCGCTGCTTATACTTTGATCCCTCTTCCCTCCTGCTTTATCTTTTTTTACTTTAATACTTTCTGCGATAGCCCAACGGCTTCGCACTGCTACTGCACTGCTCACTTTCCCACTTGTCATTACTTTCCCACTTGTCCTCTCCTCCCCTTCCCATTTTTTTTATTTCAATGAGGGCCCAGCATTACTACCAGGTCACCATTTATTGGGCATTGTGCAAACAAAAAATCCATCATTTTAACTTTTGCAAAGTCATCATTTATTTGCTGACTGGTACTGGTGGTAACTGACTCTGACTATCCCTGGGCTCTGCCTAATCAGGTCAGGGCCAATGCTATGTTGAAGACACAATTAGAATACAGTGAGAACACCTAAATACACTAGGGTGCACTATGGGTTAGACTACCCCTATGATTGGCATGACCTCTCCTATAAGGCCCTAGTACATAATAGGGCAAGGGGATCAAAACTACCTTTAAGTCCCTAGTATAAAATAGGGCATGGCAGTTAAGAGGCCAGCAGCCCTTTCTGCACTTGCATATGTGTGCACTGCTGAGGCCTGAGGTGAGTTTAAAAGCAGCCCTGTGTTGCAGGGCTGCTTTTAACATATACATTGTGCCCAAACTCAACCTTGGTGTTTGGGGCACTAACAAATAATTAACTACAATATTATCGCATATTAGGTACCCCCAGCATCTCCCCTAGGTGTTCAGTGGTGGGGGTTCAGGCACTTATAAGAAGGACCCTAATAAAATAGGTTTTATATGTCTTGGATTTAGTGAAATTGCACATTTCACTTTCCACATTGTAGTAAAGTGCTTCCCCAAATCGACTTACTTTTGTGCTAGGAGCACTGTGAAGTGAGAATCTGCAATAGTTGTACATATTCATAACCATTGAAGTCTCCCCTAGGTGTTCCAGGGGTGGGGGATCAGGTAGATATAGGGAGGGTCCTTATAAAGGATGTTTCAAAAAGCCCTGGTGTTGGAAAAATTGTCTGGTTCATTTTGCCCATTGCACATCCCCAGCCACATAGGTTAACATGGCTAGAAGTTATTAATTAATAACTCCCGCCAGCAAATACCGAACAATATAATTCAAGGATTTAGTAGAATGGTATTGATACTGTTACATTCTCCTGTTTCAATGTTATTACTGTTCCTTTAATTCTGGTGGAATGTTGGTGTCTCCACTGTGTGTACATAGGAATGTAAGAGTCAGTTGGAGCTGAGCTTTTCTGCCAGTGACATCTTAGGGTTTTATTTCTACAAATAAACTACATAATTTCATCAGCTTCCTGTTCTTCTTACTTGCAAAAGTGGCGACGAGGGAGAAAACAACCCATCCAACAACCATTTGATGTCTTCATTCTTATTTTTAAAAAAAATCGTTTTTACAAAGGAAAAGAAAACCAGAGAAACGTTTCCACAACTAACAAGAAAAAAAACAAGCATTTACAATGCAATGGTTTCGCCTTTGTTAAAGTTTGAGCTTTTGGTATTGCTTTTGACAAATGGTCTTTTCTAACTTCTTTGAAATATGTGTAAAACGTTGATGTGTTTTACTTTACACAGAAATATGGATTGCATTTATAATGCAATTAGTTGCAGATGCACAGTGAATTAGAATACACGTTATTTCATAAAGCTTGTTAGCATGTTAGTGTAGCCAGGAGTGTGAGAGAAGACAGGAGAAAGAGGGCAAGAAGGAGAGAGTGCAAGATAAAGAGAGAGGGCAAGAGGGAGAGAGATGGAGACTGAGTGCAAGAGAAGAAGTGATAGATATAGAAGTTAAGGAGAGCAGGAGTAAGAAGGAAGAAGGAAGAGAGGTCAAAAGGAAGAGAGGGCAGGAGAGAGAGAGAGGGCAGGAAGGAAAAGAGGCAGAAAGGAGTGGGAGGGCAGGAGGGAAGGTAGGAGTGTGTGAGAGGGCAGAAAGGAGAGGGAGGCAGGTAGGAGAGGGAGGGCAGGAAGGAGAAGGATGGCTAGAGGAGGAGAAGACAGGAAGGAGAGAGAACAAGAGAGAGATGGAGGACAAGAAGGTGAAAGAAAGCAGAAGAGAGAGGTGGAAAGGGAGGGCAGGAGGGAGTAAGAAGGCAGAAAAGAGAGGGATGGTAGAAGAGAGAGAGCAAGAAGGAGGGCGGAGGGAATAGAGCCACTAGAATAAAGTATTTTTCATGGATGTGTTCTGTCCATAGAAAGTGCCTCTGGGACGCCAGACAACCTGAACAAAAACATTTGTAACTGGTCAACTGGAATGTCCACTCTCAAGTGCTCTTCCGTTCTCCTCTTCAATCCAGAAGCGCCCATCTACTTTTTTTACGAGAACACATCAGTGGAAAATAATAAAACACAGTCCTGCTCCGCTGCTGTCACTACAGCCGCCTCATAAACTGTGATGAAACGCACTAGGATCTTCCAAAACAAAGTGGCCAAGACTGAGGGCAAAGTCAAACCTCCTGAGTGGGGCGGCTGAGGCTGGCTTCAGAGTATCCCGCTGCGGCCCACGGACACACATTGCAGGGTTTCCGGGACGTCCCAAAGCTGGGCCCTTACCCCTGAGTACCATCCAGAGTGCGCGCCTCACAGGCTCCCGTGTGAAAAGGAAGTGTGAAATCCTGCCAGCCGCCTCACACATGGGAGTCTGCACCAAAGCGAGCGCAGATCCCACGGGCCACAGTCCCGCATGTTGAGGTTCTATGCAGTCTCGGTTCCAAATATGTCTGCAGTGGCAACCGGAGTTCGCTTTGTTATAAGGAATTCTTACACAAAACTTCTGTTGAAAAATTTGGATGTGAATGAAAAAAACTCAAACAGCAGGGTGCGGGGCAGAGAGTATTAACGTGTTGCTCGCGGTCAAATGTCAGCGGTATACGTCATAGTGGCCTCAATGAAATCTTCAGAAATGTAGAATTCGAAGACACTTATGCAAGCGCCTTGAAACTATTTGATTTTTAAAATAAGCACTTTCCGACCTGTAGCTTAGTCAGGGGGCCACAATAATACTGACCAAACCGCGTTTTCAACACTTCTTTTCATTTGAATGTTCCAGTGTGTGTGAAGAACTGGACGAAACGCTGAGATTCCAAGTAGATAACACTTCTGTGTTATCAGAAGGCATAGCGTGCATTTGATGAAGAGCAGAAGACTGTGGAGGGGGTTCCTGAGACCCCGGATGCTGCCCACTGGGTTGGCCCCTGCCTGTACTGGGGTCTCGGCTTGTCACAGCTCGTGACCCCCTAACGCCAGTTCTATTAAGGAAAGGCGCCCTTTGGTGCCAAAAGTGTCATTTGTCATTTATGTGTGTATGGGGGAAGGGAGGGGGTCAGGGGCGCTGCACCTCCAAACTTTACCTTCTGTTCTTTCCTCCCACCACCCGTACCGTCTTGTTCCTTGCAGGATCACCCATTAGTGTCCGCTAACTTTCGTAACCGTGCAAAGTGGCTTCTGGGCGCTATCGATAACAGCAGAAACAAATGCATGCTTGAGGGTCTCACCTTTATAACTAGCCGTGAACAGAGACAGCACAAATCCAGACTGTCAAAACATCTGTCCACGGAGCCGAATCAGGGTTAAGAGTTACACGGACAGCGGAAGGGGGGGGGGCGGATGAACGGGCTCACGGACAGCGGGAGGGGGCCGACAGCGGGAGGGTTAACGGGCTCACGGACAGCAGGAGGGGGGGCGGGCGGGCACACGGACAGTGGGAGGGGGGACGGAGGAAGGCAGGACAGCAGCAAGCACTCACCAGAGGTCGGGGCAAATGACAAAATAAAAGGCGGCCAAAAAAAAAAAGTAAACGCCCACCGCCGCAATGACTTTGTCAAAGGGGCAGGATGAGAAAAATCACCGGGAACGCCCACCAATCGCCTCGCTGAAAGACGGACGCCTCTCTCTTCCAATGGCTAGCCTCCATTTATGGAGCTAGCCAATGGAACAAAGAGGCGGGACTTTTGTCCATACTAGTAAACAAAAGTTTTCGCCTTGCGCGAACGTCTGCTTGCGCAGCTTTCGGCGAGGCGAAACCTAAAACAAAAAATGCAGGAGGTTTAATTGTAGGGTGGAATGAAGGGCAGATTAATGATACAAACAAATCAATACAATTTACACTAAAAGCATTTGTTCTTGATTGACCAGCAGCAGGCAGAGGTGCAACACTCTAGGGTCAAAAGAACAATAGCATCAGTGATGTTTAAAAGACCACCATATGCGCAAAACTAGATGATGCATTAATGACCACCTTGGGGACGCAAGTTTTAACCTAGTTATAGAGACAGGAATGTAAAAAAAAATCTAATTCAGAGGAGATGGAAAAACAGCGTGGTTTGACCAGAAACATGAAATTGACATTGTTTTCTATTACTACAACTTAAGGTTCGCCATTAAAATCACACTGAAAAGAATAAACACTACAAAATATTTTAAGTCGCATAACGGTGCATTATCTTGGTGAGAAACAGTTTATTAATGCAACTCTGAAAATATGTTCACAATAGTTTTGTGACCTATTGAGACATTTTAATAAAAACTGCAACTAGAAAGTGTGAACAGTAGGACAGACCTTCTAAAACACTTGGTATTCAACCATGTACTGAAAATAGATTTTTTTTTCACATTAGCAAGCAAAGCAGTTTCATTTAAACGCGTATTAGTGCAAATACCTATAGTAAATACCTAATTTGTAGAGAAAATGTTTTTAGTCAGTAGGCAGGTAAAGAATTCATTCAAATTATTACGCATGCCCCTAGATAACCTCCCATTTGCACTGCTTGCTTATTCGCTCCCTAATTTTACATTATGAGATAAACCGTGGTTAAATTTGGCCAACCATAGATCACCAAGAATTAACCGTGTTTCTTGCTGTGTGTCTGACCAGCAAGCAAAGATGCATTGCTAAATTACACTGCTTCCCTCTTCCACCTTGATGGAAAATAGGCAGCAAGATCTTGGTGTTGGAAAGGATTTCGTTTCATAAATGACACTTCATATGACAGGGGCTCTCCAGATGTTTGGGCTGCAAAGATTCTATAGCAGACCAAAGCTAGGTTTCCCAGAGCAGATCTTGCGAGGTGCCACTCAAGTATCACATATACAGTATAAATGCCACTGGGTAAACGTATCTTTTTATCAAAGAGATAACAAACAAAAAAATTCCATCAGGCAAGCACGCTTATCTTCAGGATTGACACACAGACCAAGCAAGGAGCACTTAATTAGCGCTTTGGTGTATTGGCCTTCACGGAGATCCATATTTCTACAACATGCCGCACAAAAGCAAGGAGCAGGTGCGTCGCGCGTGGTGGAGGCATTACAAATATCATTGACGTAACCACCACACGGGCGTTACTACAAGTGTTAAGGATAGTTCCACAAGAACACAATTCCATATAATGCACAGGATGTAATTGCTGCTCGAGCCAGGCATGCAGTCATTCGTCATCCAGTTCAAAAACATGCATTCTGTAAGGAAGTAAAGAAAAGAGGGAGAATAAATTTGCAAATCAGCAGATTTTAACAATGGCAACGGATGCCATAACTGGTTCTAAGCGATCATGAAAATCTTGCCTTAGAAATCACGCGGCCTCAAAAACCATCATGGTTTTTGAGGCCGCGTGAGCACAGAGAAGTATCTTGGTTAACCTGGCTTCCTAATTTCCAATAGTCAGTTTAATTTGTGTTGATGGTATCGTTTTTCTAATGTCGCTTTCAGACGCCTTTTTCCAATTACAAAGAGGAAATAAAAAGAAAGTAACAGTTTTATGTACAGTTAATCCATCTGTCGTTTTGCTGCATCCCGCTCTATAAACCTGTGATCCTCGACCAGAAGGAGTTACCGGAAGCTGGAGGCGAGGTCATGCCCCGATTCCACCATCCGTTATCCCCGTCAAGTTAATGCTGCTTGCTCCACCATATGGCCTGGGTGCACATTCAACAAAGGCGCTGCCTAGAACTTGGTATAATCAGCACTTTCAGGGGTGCACAGGCAAATGAGACGGCGTTGGTGAATTTGGTGTATTTCGGCTAATAGTTAAAGCAACAACCAGTAATGGTACGTGGAGGAGTAAGATATGATATTTAAAAACATCTGTAATCTCCTTAAAAATTCTTGTGCAGGTGCAAATAGCACAAACCTGCTAGCCACACAGCACGAAATTTGGTAAATTGAACAATGTGCACGGGATATGGAGTCTGCAAGAGAGCAGACACTCGAGGTATTGATGGCTGAGAGGTTCAACATGTCCCTGGAAATAAAATGGTCAGTTTATCTTAAAATACGTTGGCCATTTTAATATTATTTGAGTGTCGCTTTCGCTCCTGCCGTCTCTGCAGGGCTCCTAAAAAGGAAACACGCGGCATTAAAAATAAAAGAGAGTAAACGAAGCGTCTTGAAGTGCAGGTCACAGACGAGTTAAGGGCTCCCAGAAGCCTCTGCTACCTGGCACGTCCCATCACATCCCAGCTGAGGCAAGGTGCAAGTAGAGCAGAACTTCATTCCAGCCCCCGCCGCGACAACGATAAAATGCTGAGAAAACACACTCTCCAACCCCGAACTCAGCATCAATTTCTGTTAATTACAGCCTTGTCAGCACTGTGATTATTCAAAGAGCTCAAGCAAATGTTAATGAGTCCTTATTTGCATATTTATTTTTTCCTTTGTTGAAATGTCATTGATTATTACATTCTGCGATGATGAATGCGGCTGCTGATGTTCTCGGATATGTAATTAGTCATTAGACGGAATGAACAGATCAATTATGAGAAAGGGCCGAGATTAAGAAATATCAAACAAGACCGCCCAATGTAGCGGGTGAAGGCGGTATTTCTTGGGGGCGCGTGGATTACCGCAGCACCGACGGTGCACTAACACAGTTCTACGATTGTGAGGTCATAAGGGGTCTCACAATCACTTAGTTAATATCAGCGGGGCCGCACAGAATCCTCCCGGTGTACCAGAACGCTCAGCCGTGCTCTACAAAGATCTACGGCTGTGAGGTCATAAGGGGTCTTCCAATCACGGGCCGCGCAGAATCCTCTCCAGAGTCCCAGACCAGCAACAAACGCACCCGCGCGACCTCGGCTGCGTGCAAATGAAAAGGATACAGGGCGACAAGCCCGCGTCAATCTATACGCCGAAACTTGGAAGGAATGTCCTTAAAATAGAAACAACGAGAGGGAAAATATATTTCGCTCTAATCCATTTGATGATACGACGTGCATATCGTCTTCGCAAATGCATTCTGCGAGTACACATCCACTGCTTGCTATAGGCACATGAAGAAAAAACAAGCCGAAACGCAAATGAAAACCTGGCACCGTCCAACTTTTTGTGAAGGCGGGACACAGGGGGAGGGGGGAGGCAGGAACGGACACGCAAATGAAAACCTGGCACCGTCCAACTTTTTGTGACGGCGGGACACAACGGGAGGGAGAGGGGGGGGCAGGAAGGCAAGAAAATTAAACAAAGCACTCACCTGGACTTCTTCCGGCGGCTTTTGGGCTTCAAATTCGGGAGTCTACAGCCTCCCGAAAACGAGCTGTCGACTGAAGGCACAGCGCGCCCTGTAGGGATTCGGGGCCGTGCTGTGATTGGCTGACGTCACGGGGGTGTCCCGGGCGGCAGCCAATCACAGCGCGGCCCGGGAAATGACGTCACTGGGGTGTCCCGGGCCGGCAGCCAATCACAGCGCGGCCCGGGACACACAGCAAGAAGGGGCGGGGCTTAAAAAAAGACCCAGAAATGCCCCCGAATCGCGTTTTCACTGGAAAACGTGATTGACGGCCAATCTCTTCCAATGGCTAGCCTCCATTTATGGAGCTAGCCAATGGAAGAAGGGGCGGATTCAAGTCCCCCATATAGTAAACAATAGCTTTCGACTGGGAGGGGCACTGCTTTGCAGTGCCCTCGCCAAGGTCGAAACCTAAAAAGAGGACCTTCAAAACGATTTCCTGAAAAAGCAGCGTTTTTGCAGTGAGTTGTGTCTAACTTTCTTATCATTACCTGTTATTTTGAAAAAGCGCTTGTAAATACTAAAAACGGCGTTCATCTAGACTTTCATTCATGTTTCATTGGAAGCGCTTGTAAAATGCTGAAAAACGATGCTTATTTTGACATTACTTTGTTTTTGGACATCGTATCGTAATTTAAGCAAACTAACACTTTTCCAAATTGCATCTTTCAAAAAAAGCATCCAGCATCTGTTTTATCAGCGCGCGAACGTGTGTACACGCGCAAAACATTACCAGCTGATTATTACGTTGTTTAGCGTCATCACTCGTCAGGCGGAACATCACGGACAACGTCAGGCGGATATAACAACGCTACGTCGCGTAGTGGCCATTTTGTGTCCCCGGTTGCCTGGCAACGCGTGACAACGCGTTTTTGCCGATTTTTCCCCGTTAAATCAGCATTCTCTGGTGATTCTTCATCAAATAGGCACAAATAATAATCGTCTTGAGCCAAGTGACTTACTCGACGAGTTCTGCTATTAAATAAACGTTTTGCCTGTTTATCTGCACGCTAATTCTAACTACAGTCCCAAGATTATCACGACACACTCACCTGCTATTCTTCTTCGTTTTTTTTTCTCATTGCAATGTATTCTGGGAAATTGGCAGTGCACTCTGGGACATTTCTCTAAAAAAAAAAGAGAGAAGGTACTTTATTAATCTCAACAATAAACAGTTTTTCAAGGTTACTGTTTTCAAGATTATCCACACAGAAAAAGCCATTTCTTCAGTATTGAATCAATACAGACAACGGTGACTACTTTTTGTTTGTTAATTTTTTTTTTTCTTTCATTCCTTCTTTCAAAATATTCACTTTAATTGTATTATTGTCATTGTTACATTTATTGTGTATACCATATTATAATTAGTCATTAACCATCATGGAAACTAATAATATTTTAGCTCCTCCCAAATTTTTACAAGATCCTGGTGTACCTCCTATGAATTGGGAGGATTGGCGCGAATCTTTTGAAACTTATTTGGAGGCAATTGGAGGAG
This sequence comes from Lissotriton vulgaris, assembly GCF_964263255.1. NCBI lineage: Eukaryota > Metazoa > Chordata > Amphibia > Caudata > Salamandridae > Lissotriton > Lissotriton vulgaris. The sequence goes on along the minus strand of NC_141696.1, from coordinate 1,261,313,212 downwards.
AGGTATTCCTTGCCTCACGAAAATTAGCTTTACTCAAGCACAGTCTTGGTGTTGAAGGTAGGAAAGTACTGAAAACATTACCAATTGTATCTTCTGTTAATTCAAAGGTATGTGTAGGCGGAGATGAAGATCTCAGTGAAGAAGAAGTTGTATTTGATTGCTCAAAACTTGAATCAGTTTTATCTGATGAATATCTAGATGCATTTAATGCATTAGAAGAAAATTTTGGTAAGAAAACCAGTATTGTTGTAGAAAGACATAAATTCTTTTCAAGAGCACAAATGGTTGGTGAGACAGTAGAACAGTATGTTACTGCTTTAAGAAGGTTAGCAGTTACTTGCAAGTTTAATGAGTTACATGAGGAAATCATAAGAGATCAGTTCATCAATAGAACTAACAATGTTAAAATCCAGGAGAAATTACTTGACTTGAAAGATCCATCTCTTCATAAAACTATTTCTGTTGCCAGGAGAGTTGAAAATAATTCACGTTATGTCAAAGAGTTAAACAATACACATAGTACAGATCGAAAGTTAACTGAAAACAAAGATTCTGGTGAGGTATGTACTGTATCCAGTAAGCCAAAAACTTTTGATAGTAGGTATAATGTTAAGCGTGATAATAAAATTAAACCTCACAATTTTTCAGGTATCAACAAAAGCACTGTATCATATAACAAAGCATCTTCTAGTAAGACTGTGATTCCTAACAATAAGCAATTTTGTTTCAGATGTGGAAATGCCAAGCATACCACTGACAATTCTTGGTGTCCTGCGTCAAATGTCACTTGCTTCAAGTGTAACAAATCTGGTCATTTTTCAAAGATGTGCAGATCAGGAAATCCTAATGCTTGAAAAAGTTCTGTAAATTTTATTGATGAATCTGTTTACTCTAATAGCGATAGCGACATTGAAGTTATGACTATTTGGAATGATGATGAAGTTAATCAAATCTCTGAAGAGATTCAACCACCTAAATGTGAAGTCACTATCAATAACCACAAGTTATTTCTTTGGGCTGATTCTTGCTCATTATATACCATTATTGATAAGACCATGTGGGAAACTTGTGGTAAACCCATTTTAGTTCATTCACAAAGATCTCCTGTGGGTTATTTATGCATTAGATTACCTGTGATTGGGTGTTTCACATCTGAAATCATTTTTAAGGATAGGAGCACTCTTGGAACTGTCTATGTTGTGGAAAAAGGGAGAGCATTATTAGGGTGGAAGGAACTATGGAATTTAGGGATGACTCTTGATCCAAATCATCCAGACCAAGTTTTACTATCTCCTAATTGGCATAAAAAAACTTCTGAAGAAGTTTTAGTAACTCAGGATGACAATGCTGTGTTAGAATGGCATAAAAAATTCCCTGATTTGTTTAATCCTAAATTAGGTTGTCTCAAAAAATTTGAACATAGAATAATTCTTAAACCTGATTGTATTCCTATTGTCCATAAAGTACGTAATGTGTCGTTAGTGTTAAGATCTCAACTCAAATTGGAGTTAGATCGCCTTTGTCATCAAAACATTATTGAACCAATTGAGGCATCTGATTGGCTTAGTCCAGTGGTTTTGGCATGAAAACCCAACGGAAAATTGCGCATGTGTGTCGATTTAAGAGACTTGAACAAAAATATTTGGGTGGATCGCTATCCCTTACCCAAAATTAATGAAATGGTTGCTTCTGTAAAAGATGCAAAATTTTTCTCGTCCATTGATCTATCCAATGCATACCATCAGATAAAGTTACATCCAGAATCCCGTCATCTGACATCTTTCATCACTCCTGAGGGTGCATTTCAGTTCTTGAGAATGCCTTTTGGTTTATCTTCTGCTTCGGCCGTTTTTCAGAGAGTCATGTGCAAAGTCCTTGAAGGCACACCTAATATGTTAGTGTTTCAAGATGATGTACTTGTATGGGGTGCAGATAAAAGCAACCATGACATGATTCTACATGATGTATTGGGTAAACTTCAAAAGGCTGGGTTGACTGTAGCTGCTAAGAAATGCAAATTTGCCACCAATGAAATAGAATATCTTGGGCACACTTTATCTGCTGATGGTGTTAAACCTAAAAAAAATTTATTAGATGCCATCAAGAATGCTCCGGCACCATCTGATAAAGACCAACTCCGTTCTTTTTTAGGTCTTGCCGAGTACTACTCGAAATTTGTGCCAAATTTTGCTTCTAAAGTCTTTTGCTTGAGGTTGTTAATGAAAAAAGGTGCGAAATTGTTATGGACCACAGAGTGTCAAGCTGTGTTTGATGATGTAAAAAAAGAAATTGCAAATGCTGTTGCACTTAAACCTTATGATCCCAGCAAGAAGTTGATCATCGTTGTGGATGCGAGTGCATATGGGCTTGGAGCTGTTTTAATGCAAGGGAAAGACAAATTCGAGTGGGTGGTAGCTTTTGCCTCACGTACATTGAAAGGTGCTGAGCCTTCTTACTCTGTTATTGAGAAAGAAGCTTTAGCTTGCTTTTGGGGTGTGAATTATTTCAGGAACTATGTCTGGGGCACTAACTTTGAGTTGAGGACAGATCACAAACCCCTTGTTGATATTTTTTCTACTAAGGGTGCAGGGAAAGCCACGCCTAGAATTGCCAAATGGATTTATAAGTTACAAGAATATGACTTTTCAATGGAATACGTACCTGGTATCAAAAATGTCAATGCTGATTGTCTATCTCGACTTCCTGTTGGAGGTGAGGATGTTGTGGTTGAACAAGATGAAGACTGGTCAATTGCTACTGTGGATGAAGCTTGTAATGGTGCTATAAGTTTGGAAATATGGAGACAAGCTGTTCAAGATGATGTGGTATTGAAGGAAGTAATTGCACGCTTAACATCACCATGCAATAATTTCTCTTGGAGCAATTCTGACTTGTCCGAATATAAAACAGTATGGGCTGAACTTTCTTATGATCTTGAGGTTGGTGTGGTTAGAAGAGCTGACAAACTTGTGGTACCGTCTTCATTGCGCAATAAGTTACTGGATCTTATGCATGAAGGGCATTCAGGCATGTCAGGCATGAAAAGAAGATGTAGGTGTGATTTCTGGTGGCCAGGTATGGACAAGGATGTTGAAAGGTGTGTAAGGAATTGTGCCGCTTGCACATGCAGTGATAAATCTCATGTTTCTCAAGAAACTACAATCTCTGCTGTTTCATTTCCTGACGGACCATGGCAGAAACTAGCTATGGACATTTGTGGTCCGTTCAGCGTTGGTAGTATTACTGGGAAGTTTGCCATTGTGTTAATGGATTATTATAGCAAATGGCCAGTGGTTGCATTCGTTAAGGAGGTTAAAGCTTCCAGCATTGTTAACTTTTGTGAGGAGGTTTTTCATAGGGAAGGTTTTCCTGAGAGCATCACGACTGATAATGGCCCACAGTTCGTTGCTTCAGAGTTCCAAAGTTACTTACATTTATGTGGTATAAAACACATTACTACGGCTGTTTATTGTCCAAGGGAGAACGGGATGGTAGAAAGGTTCAACCGTGTTTTAAAGGACTGTATACAATTAGCTGTGTCAGGTGGCAATGATTGCAAGGTTGCTGTCAAAAATTTGTTTTGGAGTTATAGGAATACTCCACATTCTGCTACCATGGTATCTCCATTCCATCTTTTAAAGGGGCGTTCTGTTGGTAATAAGGTGACTCCTGCATGGATGCTTAAGATTTCTGCTGGTCGTAATTATAAAGAAAATCTCAACAGTAGGATGAGCTCTTACCAGAAGAAGTATGTAGACAGGCATAATGACAAAATTATGAAACGTGTAAGTAGTTTTCATGTTGGAGATTTAGTGAGATCTTCTCGCTTTGGGTTATCCAAGGATGGTTCCTCCAGATGGTCTCGTCCAAAAAAGGTGTTAAAAGTATTGGGCAATTGCGTACTGCTAGATGATGGACAAAAATGGAATTTATGCAATGTTGTTAGGTGCAATGATTTGGAACGTGATCTTTGGTTGAAAAAGGGGTCTGGTTCTAATTCTGCTTCAAGTTCTGTTCATTCCCCTCATGTTCAATCCACGTCATCTGAACTTCCAAAGGAGGATGTTTCCAAGCCCAGAAGATTGTCAGGACGAATTATTGTGAAACCTGTCAAGCTTAAAGATTATTTGATGTAACTCTGTATATATATATAATGATCCTTTATTTCTTGTAATGTATATAGTTTTTTTATTTTTTTTATTTTTTATTTAAGAGGAAGGATGCGTTACATTCTCCTGTTTCAATGTTATTACTGTTCCTTTAATTCTGGTGGAATGTTGGTGTCTCCACTGTTTGTACATAGGAATGTAAGAGTCAGTTGGAGCTGAGCTTTTCTGCCAGTGACATCTTAGGGTTTTATTTCTACAAATAAACTACATAATTTCATCAGCTTCCTGTTCTTCTTACTTGCAAAAGATACATTCAACAATATGCTATTTCTATCCTAAAATGTACAGGCAAGAAGTTATACGACTTTCTTTTCTGTAAGCCACAGTTCAGCCTTCCAGTGATCTGCCCTGGTTGCTCAGAGTTAAGTGGATTTGCCAGGCTCCTTTGATGAGGTGATAGTGGCCCTGGGGTTGAAAGAGCCATTCTAGGAGGAGAATGTTCTGCTGCAAAGGAATGCCAGAGAAAAGGGGAGGGGTTGTTAACAATGATCTTCAAAAGAAGGAGGGAAGAAATGTGCAGATGTCAGTGTAAGGAAGTCATTAGAGATGAGCCATCCTTGAGGTTCTTTTAGCCAACTTGCTTCAAAAAGGACTAAAGAGTGGTCTCCCTGCAAGCTACAAGTTAACAGAGCTCACCTGGACCATTACCAACAAGAATCCCCAGCCTGGAATACTACCAGTGGATTTGTAAGGGTTTTGTCCGAGTGGATTGTGGGAACTGAAGTCCCAAATTTTCAAGGAGTATCTTTGGGCTTCCAGACCCTTGGAGTACGTTTTGGATACTTTGGGACCTTCAAAGGAACTTTAGGAGGAAGTTCCAGAACTTTGGAGCAACTTTGAAAAAAAGCTCCATAAGTAGACCGGCTCGACCTGGCCTGCCAAGCCGGCGATCCTCAAACGCCAGTCATCCATGCTCATGCCGCTGAAAAGCTCAGGAGGTCCGACTAGAGTTTGACAGTAAAAGTTTCTAAGTCTGAACATAGAATAGGTAACCGGTACCAGCCACGAGAGTCAAGCCGCCCCCCTTCAACTGCAAGCTGGCATGGATCTCTGGTTTGTATCACTGGAAAGCTCTGGAAGTCAGACTTCCATAGGTGTGACCGGGAGCTCGTCACAAGGCAAGCTTCGAGGTACACAGGAATAAAAGCTCCAGAAAAGTTTCTAAGTCAGAAGGTAAAAACTTGGACCCGCACGGCTCCATTACGGTCGGTCTGAAACTTTGACTTTGTGCCGGGCTAGGGTGACCAGATGTCCCAATAGGCTCTATAGGTTCCTATGCACTATATAGTGATACATCTTTAGAAATTCACATCTCCGGTTCCCTACATTGGATTTTCTTCATTTTGATATCAATTTAAAGATAAGAATATTTCATATCTTTATACACTGGGGTTGGATTTTTATTGTGTGTTGGGTCCTAATTATTTACTGAATTGGTGTTTTTAAATGATTTACATACCTTTCTCTGAAGTTAAGCCTGCGTGCTTGCAGCAAAGCTACCAAGGGTTGAGCAAGGGAATCTTTGTCTGAGACCAATTCTGAGCCCTAGACTGTGATAGTGGCTTTATTGCCAGTGGTAGATGCATATTTACCACTACTAATAATCCACTTTCCAACAAATACCAGTTGGACAACTTGCAAATATAAATAAATGTTTTCAAATAATATGCCAACACGGCGGCCACTGCATGACAATGTAGGTGCCTACAATGGCAAACATCTTCTGTCATATATACATTCAATTTCTAAGAGAAGATCTGGAGCTTAAATTGTTGACTTTGGAACCAGTAGACTTGAGTTTTAATCCTGACCCTCTCATTTGACTATATTGTGTAATAATGGGCCAATCCATTACTCTTCATTAATGTGAATACTATCTGAACAGTCTGAAGAAGATGCTGAATAGAGAGAATCACTGCCCCCACCTGGGTACCTTGTGGCATACCTAGATGTTTTTTATGGTGAAATAGAAAAGAAGTGAACGGTGCACACCTATATGTTTTGTCTGACATTCAACAGCAAACAATTCCGCACCACATAATTCACTGCCACACAACTCAACACCACCCAACATAGTTACACTCCACATAATACCACTCATTGCAACAAGATTCAAGTCCAAGTAATTACACTCTACTCAATACCAATTGAATAGACCCCCACATAAAACCATTCTATGCCACATAGCAACAATCCATATTAAATACACTCCACACCATGCCATATAATTCAAATCTCAATAACTAACAAGGGGTTGGGCCTGTTTAACTTCTGCAAGGGTAGGCCACTATCATATCCAGGAAAGAAATAAGCAACAGTACTGACTCTGTTTTAACAACAAAATGATTTCAATTTGTGATCACACAATTTAATTCTTGTGATCACCCTTTAATGTTCACATTGTACATCAGAAATGATCCCTTCAACATATAACTGTCAGTAACAGAAGAGAAACATCTTCATGTAACAAAGCACAAAATCATACATTACATTTCCCACATCAAAAATATATCAATGCATTGTAACTACTATGAATTTTTAAGCGTAAGGACATTCCACTGTGTGCCCCTTTTGATTTCAGAACTGGTATATTGAATGCAACATATTTTCTGTCAGGTGTTTTCATGTTGTGTTTATTAGTTCATAGTAGTTACAAATTCTGATGTCTTTTTGATGTGGGAGATGTAATGTATGATTTTGTGCTTTGTTACATGAAGATGTTTCTCCTCTGACGTGCATCTATGACTTGTTTACCTAGGTACCATCATGTTGCTGAAGTCTCTTGTTCGCCGTATAGACAGGCTTTCTCCAGAATGTCCTGTCTTCTGTTTGGAAGTTCTCGATAGTACATTCTTTGCTGTAATAATTGAGTCCATCCACCTTGCTGCTGGGTATATTTTGTCTTTTTGAGGATCAAACTCCTTTCCAGGGAACTGCTTCTTCGCATTATGTCCCTAAAGTGTGTGAGTGAAAGTTCCAACTTGATTTGACCATAGATACTTCTGTTTATTTTCTGGGCCATTCATTGTATTTTTAGAAGTTTCCTTTAATACCAGAGGCATCTGTGCTGTTGTTGTCCTGTTTCGTAATTGCCCAACGTTGTCATCCATGCAGTATCACAGGAAATACCATTACTCATTTCTGACTTTTGGTCTTTACAAAACATCAGAAGATATGAAAATTGTTTCTCAGTCTTTCATTGCATCTCTGACCTGTATTAATCCTTGGCATATGTCTTCACTACTGAAACCTTTAACATTGATAGAACCGAATCTGTCCAACATTTCTGTGTGTTCACCATCAAATTTAAAGCTGACTGTTACAAGTTTTGCCATGACCAGTCTTTCTTACGTTTAGTTGTAGTCCCAATATTTCACTATGCTCTTTGATATTTATTGTACAGTTCTCAGTCTTCTTGAACTTCGACTATTAAATTCTGTCATCAGCAAAAATAATGTGGCTTCTTCCTTTAATTTTGAAACTGTTTTCATCTTCCAGACCAAATATCTCATATATTCCATCATACATGTTGAATAGGCAGAATGAAAGAATGAAGCCTTGTCTAACTCCTTTGCCAATCTGGAATTAGTCTGTATGACTATGTCCTTACTTGAATGTGGCTTCTAGTCCAGTGATAGATTATGCATGAGAATAATCAGATGTTCCTATGGATGTTCTACAATTTGAGATGCTGTTATGGCTGTCTTTTTGCTAGCTCTCTGGAGAAGGAGAATGATGGAGAGTGACTCCAGCCTATCACCCCCATAGCATAGGGATTAGGCCGATAGACAGGGATCCTGTCATATATATATAAAGGCATTTGCGTGTTACTTCCCTTAGAGTAAGGCTTATGAATTTAAGTGAGGGGTTAGATATATAAGTATTAGTCATGATTCACTCATTTGCTAACATGCCGATCTGTTTTTCATGGAGCTATGCATATTATGGGCTCCGTAGGCCTTAAACGAGACAGACTCCATTTTGCTTTCTGCCCGGTAGCTCGAGAAGGCTTTCTAGGTCAAGAGTAATGTTTTAGTTTCAAGCTGTTGTTCGCTTGGAGAGAACCGGTTCAGGCCGACCCTTATCGAAGGAATGTATTTTTCTCCACTCCGAAGACACAACTTCAGGCTGGCCAGCTGGGAAAGTGTCCTTGGTACGGGGAGGTACAAGAATTTGGTGGGCGGCAGGTTACTGGCCGTGAATTTCCATGAAGGAACGGGCTTTGATATTAGCGAAGGTGTTAATCTTTTTGTGAGTTAGTCCGTAGGCGGCATCTAGCCGTTAGCATCTCTGCCATTATTCATTTTCATGGTGGACAAGTCGCCATCTTTGAAGTCGGAGAAAGATTTAAGACCGAAACTCTCTGAGATAGACTGAACGAGAAGTGGCGCGGAGCGCACTAATACAGAGAGAGAGAGACGGTAGTTAATAAACAGCAAGGTTCCGAGGTCCTGAGGGAGAGCAGACGAGGTTGAGCCTAGCGGTGCAGACGTGTACTTGTGACGGCTGAGGGTGACTGCAAGGCGAGCCAGGACCCAGAGACGAGACAGGAGCCTAGATGACTGCCGAGTCCAGATTTCCCATTAACCAGGTGATGTCCGACCAATTCCTGTAGTATGTGCACTCTAACCTTTATCTTTTATTCCCTTTGCAAATGTAATGCTACATAGTAATGTGATTTATGTCTATTGTTAATAAATATCCTAATTCATATAGAATTATCGTGTACCTGGTGCTTATGTTCAATCTTGGTAAACGACATTCCTAGTCGAGCGCTATTTAGGTGAACGGATGAGAAATCCCGATCAGGCAAATGGTAATCGAATAAAGAGGGAGTGAGTGGACCTTTGATGCCAAGAGCAAGAAGTACACTATACAATCTGGACCCATATTCAAAGTTATTATTTTAGTTTTGTCCCAAGTAGATTGCCGAAATATCATCCCAATAATGGTTCATAGGAATGTGGTCGTCGTTGATATGCGGCGTTAATGAGAGCGTCGGGGAGGATACCGACGTGTAAATCCACCAGATTGTGGCTTGAATAAGTGAGAACGTCAGGAAGGACACTGACGCGTAGTTTCGCAGGATCGCGAACAATTTGGAAAAGGGAGCATTGGGTTCTGCAGGCCCGTGTGTAGACACACCGGATTGTGTGTCAGATCTGCCCTAGGGTAGAACGGTCTGGGTCGGGGTGACCGCGAGGCCAACTGATGTGAATAAGATATTGTAGAAAATCCGTATATGTATATTGTCATTCCCCATTCTTAGGTGCAACCTGTATATTTATCTGTATATCTACTCATTGTGAATACGATCTAAGAAGGGAAGGTGAGTACGTTTTGGCTGGGTCACAGGGGCCCCTGGGGGCTGATCCCATCTAAACAGAAAATCTAGCCATTACATCTGGCGTCACGAACTGTTTACGAAGCCTGTGTGCATTGTGTTGTTTTAATCTCGTTGGTTTGCACTCGGCTTTTACGTATAAAATTTTGTTTATAATTGTGTATATAATTTTTGCGTGTCATTATGTTTGCGAAAAAATCATCGTCGGTTTTCAAATTACCGATCCAGATTCCCGGCTGGGAGTCTACGCCTTACGAGGCCTTGGCCCGTGAGTGGGCTGATTCTACTGGTTTGAGTGAAAATTGGTCTTCATGCTTGGAGCAGGCGGAGCCTGCCGATGTGGTTTTATGCCTACAGAAAGCGCCAGTAGTGAAGGGTGATGAGCTTCCTATTTTAGGACGCAGAGGGTGGATTGTTCTTAATGCATACAGAATATTGCATGAGAGGTTTGTTCAACTACAGAAGCAGTTTAAAGATACGGAAGGACAGTGTGTTGAGTTGCAAAATGCGCATACCTTATTGCGTTGTCAAAATAAACTGCTTGCCGACAAACTTGAAACATATCAGACCATTGCCGAAAGAGCTGCGGTCCGTATTGCACGATATAAATATAAACATCGTCGTGGGCGCGTGTCTTCCCGCAAAGTGCGTATGATTGTAGCAAAAGCTGGAATGGATTGGAACCCCGATGAGTGGGACGGTAATATCTGGGATTCTCATACTTCTGACTCCTCGGCAGAGGAGGGTGACAAGCGCGAGTCTTCTCGCTCCGGACGTGATTGTAAATCTGCTTCATGCATTGATTTGACTCCCGATGGTGACCGTGCTCGTTCTTCCCGTGCGGATGACGTAGCTTGCCCTGATTGTTCTGTTAAATCTAAGATGCGGGCTTCCTCGGAAGCTCTTCCCGCAGTTTCTGCTCACCCGATCTTTCGACGGAAATTACAACAAGCCCCTGGTAATCCGGGTGGTATCGCTCTTGACTGTATTGAAGATTTTACTCAGCAGGAGATCAGTGACATCCTGCAACGATTTAAACAACGGCCTGGTGAGACCTTGCTTACCTGGATGGTGCGTCTTTATGAGCTTGGCGCTTCCGGTATTATGCTCGATGCTGTTGATTGCTTACGATTTTGCTCTTTGAGTTCTGATTCTACTATTCAGGACCATTTTCGGAATTATAATGGTAATGTCCAAACTTCTTTGCTCCAGCTTGCGTCTGATGGCTGTAATCATAAATATCCAACTGAGTCTGATTGGCCCTCTGATGAAAAGCCGTGGTACACTCTGTGCGATGCGTCGCAACGTTTAAAGGAAGAAGTCATGAAAACGTGTATCTTCCTTAGTACTGCTGACAGGTTATTGGATGGTCTTTTAACATCTTCTGTGCGTAACCGCATTATACGTACTTCTCCTGTTGCTTACAAGCAGGTCATGATGACATTATTGATTAACCAAACTGGCAATCCTTTGTCTGCTGTGCTCGAGTCTGTTCGTCAGCTTGGTGAGCTGGGTGAATGGTTTAAACCTGAAAGACAATCCCGACCTGAGGGTCGTACTGGTGGGGACTATAAGTTCTCTAGACGTGACATGTTTCTTGCTCTCATTGCTGATGGTGTCAAAAGGGAAGAAATTGATGGTGAACCTAATAATATCCTATGGGATATGTTTCGTAAGCGTGGTTTGGATCGAAAGGAAGGTGCCCGTCGTGTGCGAAAGAATGAGTATGATCGAGGTTCGGATGACAGTGGTGATGAGAGACGACGTGTGAATTCTGATCGCCGTGATGATCGGCGCCAGGAACGTGGTAGTTCCCCCCGTCGTAGTGATGGGAGGGGGAGAGAGGATGATCGTGAGAGGGGAAGAGATGATCGTGGTTCTAGCAGACGTAGAGATGCAAGGAGTTATTCCCCTGACGTACGAAAGAGGGAGGATCGTAACAGACTCTCTGACCGTAACTCACAACTTTTTGAACCTGATACTAATCCGTTTCGTACTGGAGACGGACATGAACAAGAAATTCTGATACCCAAGAAAACTGAAAACATTTACCCTGATCTGTCTTGGTTGACGGAACGCAGGAAAAATGACTAGGAAATAGGTCAAGCTCCGGTACGCAGGTGGGCCCACAGAGATTACAGACCCTATGTAGATATTGAGATTTTTTGGAAACATCGTAATATCCAAAGGGCCCGAGCGTTAGTTGATACTGGGGCGGAGGCCACTTTAATTCATGGTAAGTCAAGAAAATTTCATGGACAGTCTTTCACAATTACCGGTCTGGGTGGTAAAGAAACACCCGCAGTTCAAACTGCACTTGAAATTAAAATTGGTAGGATTCCTCGTAGAGAATACTCTGTGTTGGTTGTGCCACTTTTGGAATACATTATTGGAATTGACATTTTGAAAGGTATGACTTTGCATTTGGATGATGGTTACTATCAATTTGGTACTAGACAGTACATTTCGACCAGACCCGTACGGGTTGGCCGTTTACGCATGCCACCTATTAAGATCCCTTTAGCTACGAAAGTGATTTCTCAGAAACAATATCGCATCCCAGGTGGTCATGAAGAAATTACAGCTACGATTCAGGATTTGGTTGACGCGGGAGTCATTACTCCGGTCACATCTGCTTGGAATAATCCTGTTTGGCCCGTGCGCAAAAGTGACAACTCTTGGCGCATGACTGTTGATTATCGAGAATTGAATAAACATACACCTAAATTGACTGTTGCAGTGCCTGACATTGTTACACTGATTGAGAGAATTCAAAAGCATCCAGGTACGTGGTATGCTTCTATTGATATTGCTAATGCATTCTTTTCAATTCCGATTGCCCCCGAATGCCAGGAACAATTCAGTTTTACATGGAATGGACGTCAAATGACGTTCCGGAGTCTTCCTCAAGGCTATGTACATAGTCCTACGATCTGTCACCGGCTGGTGGCGGAACATTTGTCTGAAGTGCCCACGATTCCACAAGTTCAGATTTGTCATTATATTGACGACATTTTGATTCAAGGTGAAACGCAAGACCAGGTACAGTCTCATTTAGATCAGATCATTGACTGTTTGCGAGCAAAAGGTTGGGAAATTAATCCTGACAAATTACAAACTCCATCCCAAGCTGTAAAATTTCTAGGAATTAATTGGCATGAGGGTCACAGAGAGGTGATTCCACAGGTTAAACGAAAAATACTTGATTTTGCTGTTCCCAGAAATAGGAAAGAGGCGCAATCCTTTATCGGATTGTTTGGATTTTGGCGCCAGCATATTCCCCATTTGAGTCAGATCTTGGCTCCATTGTATCGAGTCACTCGTAAAAAGAATGCGTTTGAATGGGGCGAACCTCAACAGACTGCTTTTAATTTGGCTAAAGAAGCTATTCAGTATGCTTTGGATTTGTGGCCTGTGAGTGACGGTGATGTGGATTTGAATGTGTCCGTGGAAGGTCTGTATGCCAATTGGAGTTTGTGGCAAAAGCAGGGCAGACAAAAAGTGCCATTAGGTTTTTGGACCAAAAAGTTACCAGAGGCTGGTGAGCGTTACTCACCTTTTGAAAAACAGTTGCTTGCTTGTTACTGGGCTCTGGTGGATACCGAGCAATTGACTTTAGGCCATGCTGTGATTTTGAGGCCTGAAATTCCCATCATGCAGTGGGTTTTGAGTTCACCGAAGTCCCATCGAATTGGACATGCTCAGGAGGCTAGTGTGATTAAATGGAAATGGTACATTCAGGACAGGGCACGTGTGGGTCCGAAAGGTGTGGCGGTTTTACATGAGCGAGTGGCGCAGGCGCCCTCCAATGAGGCTGAAAGTGAGTGTTCGGTTCCCGTAGTGCAGGAGTCTCCCGTGAAGTGGGGTAAATCATTTGATGATCTGTCCACGGAGGATAGAAAACATGTGTGGTTTACGGATGGTTCTGCGAAGTTCATTGGTGACAAGAGACATTGGAAGGCTGTCTCCTATAACCCGATTACACAGAAATTATTAAGCACAACTTGAGACGGTAAGAGTAGTCAATATGCTGAACTCTATGCGGTTTACCAAGTTTTGAAACAGGAGTTACCAGGTACATGTCATATTTTCACTGATTCTTGGTCCACTGCAAATGGACTAGCGGTGTGGCTGCCGACATGGCACTCGCATAATTGGGAATTGCATTCTAAAGAGTTGTGGGGTAAAGAGTTGTGGCAAGATATTTGGGAACTGCTTCCGCAGAGTACTGTAACAATCTTTCACGTGGATGCTCATACTCCAATCGACTCCCTTGACAAATTTTTCCATAACATTGCAGATGAACAGTCTAAAATTTCTGAGGCAGTGGTTGACATGCAAGATTCTGATTTGGCGGGATTGGCGAAATGGGCCCATCAGAAAGCAGGACATTTTGGAGAGAAAGCCACTAACAGGTGGGCTGCTGATAGAGGAATTCATATTCCCTTTTCTTTAATTAAAGATGCCATTCTACATTGTCCCATTTGCCAGCATTCTAGAAAGAAAGAGGTGCCTCAAATTGTTTGAGGCCACTTACATCGAGGTAAATTGCCCGCCCAAATTTGGCAGATTGATTATATTGGTCCGCTCCCCATGAGCAGAAATTGTCAATACATTTGTACAGTGGTTGATACTTATAGTGGCCTTTTGGTCGCTTTCCCTTGCAAGAATGCTACCCAAGTGAATACAATTAAAACCCTGGAGCTAATTATTCTGTACTATGGTGTCCCATTCCAAATTCAATCAGACAATGCATCCCACTTTCGTGGAAGATTGGTGCAGGAATTCTGTATAGAGAATAATATAGATTGGGTGTTTCATATTCCATATTATCCACAAGCTTCAGGACTGATTGAGAGAATGAATGGCTTGTTGAAAGAACAGTTGCGCAAGTTGACTGATGACCGTTACAGCCAGTGGAGAGATGTCCTACTTCAAGCCTTACTGATTTTAAATAATCGTCCTTTGTTACATGCTGAATCTCCTTTGATGCGTTTGTTTCCTCCACATGTTGATGCGAAACCTAATTCTGTTGCGACCACTGTCACATATTGGGAAATTACCCCCGGTGCTTTGGCTCCATGTAGAGCAACCCCAGGTTCCGCAGGCCTCGACCTGCATGCATTAAATGATGCACACTTCCCAGGAAAAGATCGAATCATTGTTGAAACTGGCATTGGTGTCTCTATACCTGCCGGTAGTTTTGGATTAATTGCCCCTAGATCTGGCCTGGCCCTGAAAGGTGTACAAGTACTCGGAGGAGTGATTGACAGTGATTATCAGGGAGAGATTAAGGTTCTCTTGCTTAATAGCAGTGAGACTGATTTACTGATCAAAAAGTCTGACCGTGTTGCTCAGTTACTGATTATGCCTGTCTTCAGTGGTGAGATCAAAAAAGGCTCTGCCCCAACGTTGCTAACTGTGCGAGGACAAAAAGGCTTCGGATCGTCTGATCTTCCTGGAGCTAAAATATGGGTGCAATCGCCTAAAAATCCTCCTGAACAGGCTGATATTATTGCGACCGGTCATGACAACACCGTTTTGGTGATGAAGCCAGGGAAAGATGGCTGGGAAGCTGTCCCAGCTGATAAATGTTACTTACGAGAATGATTAAGGCCTGTGTTTGTATTCTTTCAGATCATTCTTTGGACTGCTGCTGCAGGATGTGTCGGCGTTGGACTCCTTTTGGCTTGCTACGCCGGGAGAGGAGAGGATCCACCGACGCCGAGTGATGGGATAATAAGAGCCGCGCGGTCTGCGTGGCAGAAATCTTCTAATTTTTGGATCACACTCGCGAAGCGGGTGACGAACTCTCCGCATTTTTGCCTTACCCCCATGAAGTCCGTCACTGACATTTTAGCGACCTGTTTGGTTGCTGTCCCTGCATCTACTGAAACTTTGCACCATGTGTTTAATGTATCCAATGCCCGACCTAATGTTATTCTGGGCGATTTTGCGGCCCATGAATTTTGTCCCTCATGTACTCTTCTTCCAGACCTGGATGTCCCTATTAATTCCAGAATTACTACTTTTAATATTACCCCTGGTGATCTTTGTTTTATGATGACCTGCAACCCTAAGGCCATCTCTGAGTGTCTGCGGTTGAAACTCCAAGCCGCTACTACTTTTTCATTTCATCAACGTTTGCTATGTTCGAAGAGACTTCCTAATTCATGCCTTTCAGTGAAAAACAATATGACCTGTAAAAGTTTAGTTGTAGCCACTAGCCATTATCGTTCAATGTTGTTACCAGCTGGATGGCTCTTTTCCTGTGGGAATTCATCTTGGCCCTATATTCCTGCGAATATTTCTGGTGGCCCATGTGCCATCACTAGATTAAGTTTGCTAATGTTTTCTTCACATCCTCCTTCCCATTCTCGTATTGTTCGAGACTCTATGTCATTACATGAAGACTGTGATTCCTCTGTTCATCTTTTTTCAAGATCAGAATATCTTGGTTTAGCTTTTTCTATTATTGGTGTTCCGGCATTGGCCGTTTATAATGCCAAAACAATCGGCAAAATGGCCTGCTGGATGGTCAAATCGATCAACCAAACGTCTACTGTTTTATCAGATTTATTATTAGATTCCCAAGGTGAACGTAGAGCTATTTTGCAAAACCGTGCAGCAATCGATTATTTGTTGTTAAAACATGGGCACGAATGCTCTGAATTTGAAGGTCTATGCTGTTTTAATTTATCTGACCATTCTAAAGATATCCAATCCCATATTAATAAACTCCACGACTTGACTGCAGAAATTAGAGAACATATAGATCAGGGTTTCTTTGACTGGCTTTTTAACTGGCTCCCTGACATGCATTTTTTACGACAAATTTTGGGAGGGGTTATTGTTGCTGTTTGTATCCTTATAGCAATTTGTTGCTTTATTCAGTGTATCCCTTCCCTACTACAATTTTTTAGACTTACTAAGGCTCGTAGATCAGTTAGTTTTGTTTCATATTATTCGTCTACTGACGTTAGTTCCATTTAGTTTGTGGTTAATAGACTGGAGTCAAGGGGTGTAATGTTATGGCTGTCTTTTTGCTAGCTCTCTGGAGAAGGAGAATGATGGAGAGTGACTCCAGCCTATCACCCCCATAGCATAGGGATTAGGCCGATAGACAGGGATCCTGTCATATATATATAAAGGCATTTGCGTGTTACTTCCCTTAGAGTAAGGCTTATGAATTTAAGTGAGGGGTTAGATATATAAGTATTAGTCATGATTCACTCATTTGCTAACATGCCGATCTGTTTTTCATGGAGCTATGCATATTATGGGCTCCGTAGGCCTTAAACGAGACAGACTCCATTTTGCTTTCTGCCCGGTAGCTCGAGAAGGCTTTCTAGGTCAAGAGTAATGTTTTAGTTTCAAGCTGTTGTTCGCTTGGAGAGAACCGGTTCAGGCCGACCCTTATCGAAGGAATGTATTTTTCTCCACTCCGAAGACACAACTTCAGGCTGGCCAGCTGGGAAAGTGTCCTTGGTACGGGGAGGTACAAGAATTTGGTGGGCGGCAGGTTACTGGCCGTGAATTTCCATGAAGGAACGGGCTTTGATATTAGCGAAGGTGTTAGTCTTTTTGTGAGTTAGTCCGTAGGCGGCATCTAGCCGTTAGCATCTCTGCCATTATTCATTTTCATGGTGGACAAGTCGCCATCTTTGAAGTCGGAGAAAGATTTAAGACCGAAACTCTCTGAGATAGACTGAACGAGAAGTGGCGCGGAGCGCACTAATACAGAGAGAGAGAGACGGTAGTTAATAAACAGCAAGGTTCCGAGGTCCTGAGGGAGAGCAGACGAGGTTGAGCCTAGCGGTGCAGACGTGTACTTGTGACGGCTGAGGGTGACTGCAAGGCGAGCCAGGACCCAGAGACGAGACAGGAGCCTAGATGACTGCCGAGTCCAGATTTCCCATTAACCAGGTGATGTCCGACCAATTCCTGTAGTATGTGCACTCTAACCTTTATCTTTTATTCCCTTTGCAAATGTAATGCTACATAGTAATGTGATTTATGTCTATTGTTAATAAATATCCTAATTCATATAGAATTATCGTGTACCTGGTGCTTATGTTCAATCTTGGTAAACGACATTCCTAGTCGAGCGCTATTTAGGTGAACGGATGAGAAATCCCGATCAGGCAAATGGTAATCGAATAAAGAGGGAGTGAGTGGACCTTTGATGCCAAGAGCAAGAAGTACACTATACAATCTGGACCCATATTCAAAGTTATTATTTTAGTTTTGTCCCAAGTAGATTGCCGAAATATCATCCCAATAATGGTTCATAGGAATGTGGTCGTCGTTGATATGCGGCGTTAATGAGAGCGTCGGGGAGGATACCGACGTGTAAATCCACCAGATTGTGGCTTGAATAAGTGAGAACGTCAGGAAGGACACTGACGCGTAGTTTCGCAGGATCGCGAACAATTTGGAAAAGGGAGCATTGGGTTCTGCAGGCCCGTGTGTAGACACACCGGATTGTGTGTCAGATCTGCCCTAGGGTAGAACGGTCTGGGTCGGGGTGACCGCGAGGCCAACTGATGTGAATAAGATATTGTAGAAAATCCGTATATGTATATTGTCATTCCCCATTCTTAGGTGCAACCTGTATATTTATCTGTATATCTACTCATTGTGAATACGATCTAAGAAGGGAAGGTGAGTACGTTTTGGCTGGGTCACAGGGGCCCCTGGGGGCTGATCCCATCTAAACAGAAAATCCAGCCATTACAGATGCTGAGGTCAATAATGCACAGATTTATTTCTCTGAGTTCTTTTTGCCATTTTCAATTATACGATTCAGAAAAGGGGGTGGTGATGGACAGAGTATCTGAATTAAACAGAACACTCATACCCAGTCAACAGATCAGGGCTTGATCCATCACCGTTTTTTAGCTCACTGCAACATCCCAGCTCAGAACCTGGCTACATGCAAATTAGTCTGTCCCTGGCCCAGTGCATCATGGGAACAGGGCAGACCAAACTACCAAGCCAATTCTTATACTGGGAAGGAAACAAGCTTCCGGGGACCGGTTTCTGGCATTACAGCCGTCTTCGGCCCGGCTTGCTTGAATCCTGATGGTGCAATGAGCAAGGGACTCACATCTGAGTATACCCTTCAACGCTTATTGTGGACAAAACGATTCAGAAAAGGGAGTGGTGATGGACAGAGTATATGAATTAAACAGAACACTCATACCCAGTCAACAGATCAGGGCTTGATCCATCACCGTTTTTTAGCTCACTGCACCATCCCAGCTCAGAACCTGGCTACATGCAAATTAGTCTGTCCCTGGCCCAGTGCATCATGGGAACAGGGCAGACCAAACTACCAAGCCAATTCTTATAGTGGGAAGGAAACAAGCTTCCGGCGACCGGTTTCTGGCATTACAGCCGTCTTCGGCTCGGCTTACTTGAATCCTGATGGTGCAATGAGCAAGGGACTCGCATCTGAGTATACCCTTCCACGCTTATGGTGGACAAAACGATTCAGAAAAGGGGGTGGTGATGGACAGAGTATCTGAATTAAACAGAACACTCATACCCAGTCAACAGATCAGGGCTTGATCCATCACCGTTTTTTAGCTCACTGCACCATCCCAGCTCAGAACCTGTCTACATGCAAATTAGTCTGTCCCTGGCCCAGTGCATCATGGGAACAGGGCAGACCAAACTACCAAGCCAATTCTTATACTGGGAAAAAACGGTGATGGATCAAGCCCTGATCTGTTGACTGGGTACGAGTGTTCTGCTTAATTCAGATACTCTGTCCATCACCACCCCCTTTTCTGAATCGTTTTGTCCACCATAAGCGTGGAAGGGTATGCTCAGACATGAGTCCCTTGCTCACTGCACCATCAGGATTCAAGCAAGCCGGGCCGAAGACGGCTGTAATGCCAGAAACCAGTCCCCGGAAGCTTGTTTCCTTTCCAGTACAAGAATTGGCTTGGTAGTTTGGGCTGCCCTGTTCCCATGATGCACTGGGCCAGGGACAGACTAATTTGCATGTAGCCAGGTTCTGAGCTGGGATGGTGCAGTGAGCTAAAAAACAGTGATGGATCAAGCCCTGATCTGTTGACTGGGTACGAGTGTTCTGCTTAATTCAGATACTCTGTCCATCACCACCCCCTTTTCTGAATCGTTTTGTCCACCATAAGCGTGGAAGGGTATGCTCAGACATGAGTCCCTTGCTCACTGCACCATCAGGATTCAAGCAAGCCGGGCCGAAGACGGCTGTAATGCCAGAAACCGGTCCCCGGTAGCTTGTTTCATTTCCAGTACAAGAATTGGCTTGGTAGTTTGGTCTGCCCTGTTCCCATGATGCACTGGGCCAGGGACAGACTAATTTGCATGTAGCCAGGTTCTGAACTGGGATGGTGCAGTGAGCTAAAAAACGGTGATGGATCAAGCCCTGATCTGTTGACTCGGTACGAGTGTTCTGCTTAATTCAGATACTCTGTCCATCACCACCCCCTTTTCTGAATCATTTTCAATTATACAGCAGGTGTCAGCAATGATGTCTGTTGTTCCCTGGTCTTTCCTGAACCCAATCTGCACGCCCAGGAATACTCATTCCTTGTTAGTTATATTCCACACTGAAAAAACTGAGCTTTATCTTGCTGGAATGTTAAATTAGGGCAGTTGTACGGGAGTTTGCACCTTCTGTGAAGTCTCTCTTCTTTGTTTCTGAAATGTTAGCTACTCCTTCCAAGCTGTTGGCCATTGTGTTGTTTCCCATATCTGTCAGCACAGTTCGAACAGAAAGAGCCCTGGAAGACTCTTCTTCTGTGGCTTTCAATATTTCTTTTGCTAAGCTATCCTTTCTTATAGATTTCCCACTTGGCAGTTACCTAAGGGCTGATCTGACTTCTTCCATTATTTAAGGTTCCAGTATGGAGCTAATGTCCTCTGGCCCAGATCTCTGTACTGGGGCGAATGTTTTGCCATAGTGCAACATTCCGTCCATCAATTGTTGTTTTTGCATTTGTCACTCCGAGTGGGACAGGTATGCTCAGACCTGAGTCCCGTGCTCTCCATGCCACTGGAATGAAACTATCCTGGCTGATGATGGCTGATAGCCAGAAACCGGTCCTAGGATGCTTGATTCCAGTCCAGGGAAGGCATGGCTTGGCAGTTCGGGCTGGACTGTTCCCATGAGGCACAGGGTCAAGACTGATTTGCATATGGCCATGCCTGAACTGGGGTGGTGTGGTGAGCAAAATAACGATGGATTAAACCCAGATCTGTGACTGGGGGTGAATGTTTTGCTATTGTGCAACATTCCGTCCATCAATTGTTGTTTTTGCATTTGTCACCCTGAGTGGGACTGGTATGCTCAGACGTGAGTCCCGTGCTCTCCATGCCACTGGAATCAAGCTATCCTGGCTGAGGAAGGCTGATCGCCAGAAACCAGTCCTAGGATGCTTGATTCCGGTCCAGGGAAGACTTGGATTGGCAGTTCGGGCTGGACAGTTCCCATGAGGCACAGGGTCAAGACTGATTTGCATATGGCCATGTCTGAACTGGGGTGGTGTGGTGAGCAAAATAACAATGGATTAAACCTAGATCGGTGACTGGGGTGAATGCTTTGCCCTTATTCAACATTCCGTCCTTCAATTGTTGTGTTTGCATTTGTCACCCCAAGTGGGACGGGTATACTCAGAAGTGAGTCCCGTGCGCTCCATGCCACTGGAATCAAGCTATCCTGGCTGATGAAGGCTGATAGCCAGAAACCGGTCCTAGGATGCTTGATTCCGGTCCAGGAAAGACTTGCTTGGAAGTTCGGGCTGGACTGTTCCCATGAGGCACAGGGTCAAGACTGATTTGCATATGGCCGTGTCTGAACTGGGGTGGTGTGGTGAGCAAAATAATGATGGATTAAACCCAGATCTGTGACTGGGGGTGAATGTTTTGCCATTGTGCAACATTCCATCCATCAATTGTTGCTTTTGCATTTGTCACCCCGAGTGGGATGGGTATGCTCAGACGTGAGTCCCGTGCTCTCCATACCTCTGGAATCAGGCTATCCTGGCTGATGAAGGCTGATAGCCAGAAACCGGTCTTAGGATGCTTGATTCCCGTCCATGGAAGATATGGCTTGGCAGTTCAGGCTGGACTGTTCCCATGAGGCACAGGGTCAAGACTGATTTGCATATGGCCTTGTCTGAACTGAGGTGGTGTGGTGAGCAAAATAACGATGGATTAAACCCAGATCTGTGACTGGGGGTGAATTCTTTGCCATTGTGCAACATTCCGTCCATCAATTGTTGTTTTTGATAGAAAATTAGAAACTCAGATCAGAGCCACCGGTGAGCCTTTACTGGCCTAGTCGCCCCCATGCTCCTCCTGCTGCTGCCACCTGGTTTTCTGTTTTCTTGCCTGTTTGCTGCCAGGGCGACCCAGCCGCTGCTGAGCCGCCTGCCTGCACCAGCCTTTCCCGCCGCTGGCTCCCTGCGGCCCCGCCCCCCGCCAGCCCATTGGCCGCCCCGCTCCCGCCACCCAGCTGACCCTCCCTCTCGGCTACCTTCTTATGTCGCCCACACGCACGCGCAGCGGGCGCGCCGTTTGTGCGCCGAAGGCGCGCCAAAGGCAAGCCCGCATGCGCCTGGACCGCACCCAGCGCCGGAACCCCTGGCCCCAGCAGACGCCAGCCCACCCGCCAGGCTTACGACACCGCCAACCTCAAAGCACTCAACATCGGCCGAATCCTTCAGCTGTCATTCCTGCAACTTCTCCTGCATCGGACCTGTACCACACCCGCCAAGCTGAGCACCAGCCACCTGAAGTGCATCCTGCTCAACACCCGCTCCGTCCACAGGCACGCCGTGGAACTCTGGAACCTGCTCGACACAACATCACCAGACGTCGCCTTCCTCACGGAAACCTGGATGAACGCCTCCTCAGCGCCCGACGTCGCCATCGCCATCCTGGACGGCTACAAGATCACCCGGAGGGACCGCATCAACCAGACAGGAGGAGGCATCGCCATCGTCCACAAGAACACCATCCGCATCACGACCAACTCCGACGACACCCTCACTGCCGCCGAACATCTTCACTTCCAGATACACACCGGCCCCAAGACCACACTCAGAGGTACCCTCATCTACAGACCCCCATTACCTCGCACACAATTCAGCGAAGACATCGCAGACTTCATCAGCCCGCACGCCCTCCCCTCCGCTGACTACATCCTCCTAGGGGACCTCAACTTCCACCTGGAGAACAACAATGACAGCAACACCACCACCCTGCTGGACAACCTCGTCAACCTCGGACTCAAGCAGCTGGTGAACACCCCCACCCACTACGCCGGACACACGCTTGACCCTGTCTTCTCCTCCACCAAGGACATCCCCTTCAGCCACTCCACCGGACTCCACTGGACTGACCACAGCTGCGTCCACTTCAGCTTCAGAAGGACCATGACTCACCATCACCCACAGCCGGTTCCCCGCAGGAGCTGGAACAAGATCACCTCCGACCAGCTCTCCACATCCCTGAACCAGAATCCGCCCGCCAGCTCAACGGACCCCAACCAAGCAGCCATCAACCTCACACAGTGGATCACCACATGCGCTGACGACCTCGCACCCCTGAAAAACCATCCCAACAGGCCCGGCAGCAAGAAGGCTTCCTGGTTCAACGACGATCTCAAGAACTCCAAGAAGAACTGCCGCACCCTTGAGAAAGCCTGGCGGAAAGACCCGACCACAGACAACATGACTGCCCTCAAGCACGCCACCCAAAAACACCACCAGCTGATCCACACCACCAAGAAGACAGCATTCAAGGAACGACTCGACAACAACTCACACAACAGCAAGGAACTCTTCAGCATCATCTAAGAGCTCTCCAACCCCAGCGCCGGAACCAACGCCATCATCCCCTCGCAAGAACTCTGCGACTCACTCGCCTCGTTCTTCCACAGCAAGATCGCTGACATACACAACAGCTTCGGCACACAGCCCATGCACCCAACCACCGAACCGACACACCCCACCACCACCCTCCGAGTCTGTACCCCGGTCAGGACCGAAAATACCGTCCGCACGATGAACACCATCCACTCCAGATCATCAACCGACCCATGCCCCCACCACGTCTTCAACAAGGCCGCCTCCGTCATCGCACCCCAACTCTGAGACGTCATCAACTGCTCCTTCAACACCGCCACCTTCCCGGAGAGCTGGAAGCATGCCGAACTCAGCGCCCTCCTGAAGAAACCATCAGCAGACCCCACCGACCTCAAGAACTACCACCCCATCTCGCTCCTCCCTTATCCTGCCAAAGTCATCGAGAAGACCGTCAACAGACAGCTTGCCGCCTTCCTCGAAACGAACAGATCCCTCGACCCCTCGCAGTCCGGCTTCCGAGCCAACCACAGCACTGAGACTGCCCTCATCGCTGCCACTGACGACATCCGAGCCCTGCTCGACAACGAGGAAACAGCGGCCCTCATCCTCCTGGACCTCTCGGCGGCGTTCGACACTGTCTGCCACCGCACCCTAGTGCAGCGCCTCAGCAACGTCGGAATCCAAGAGAAGGCTCTGGAGTGGATCATCTCGTTCCTCGCCGGAAGAAACCAGAGAGTCCGCCTCCCCCCGTTCAGATCCGAGGCCACCGAAGTCATCTGCGGCGTACCACAAGGTTCTTCACTCAGCCCCACCCTCTTCAACATCTACATGAGCCCCCTCGTAGCCATCGCACGCCAACACAACCTCAACATCATCTCCTACGCCGATGACACTCAGCTGATCCTCTCCCTCACCAACGACCCAGCCACCGCCAGAACCAACCTACATGAAGGGATGAAAGACGTAGCCGAGTGGATGGAGAACAGCCGCCTGAAACTCAACTCAGACAAGACGGAAGTCCTCATCCTGGGACCATCTTACTCAGCCTGGGACGCCTCCTGGTGGCCCCCTGCCCTGGGCAGCGCACCCAAACCAACGGACCATGCACGCAACCTGGGCTTCATCCTGGACTCCTCCCTCTCGATGTCCAGACAAGTCAACTCCGTATCTTCTTCAGGCTTCAACATCCTCCGCATGCTCCGCAAGATCTTCCGATGGATCCCCACAGAAACCAGGAAGACTGTCACCCAGGCTCTCGTCACCAGCCGATTGGACTACGGAAACACCCTCTACACAGGAACGACAGCAAAACTACAGAAGAGACTCCAACGCATCCAGAACGCATCCGCACGACTCATCCTGGACATCCCCCGGCACAGCCACATCTCCGGACACTAGAGAGACCTGCACTGGCTCCCCGTCAACAAGAGAATCACATTCCGACTTCTCACCCACGCACACAAGGCTCTCCACGACCTGGGCCCCAGGTACCTCAACAACCACCTGACCTTCTACACTCCCACCCGCCAGCTTTGTTCAAACAGCCACGCCCTCGCCGCCGTTCCACGCATCCGAAGAGCCACCATGGGAGGAAGATCCTTCTCCTACCTGGCAGCCAAGACATGGAACTCCCTCCCCATCCGCCTCCTTCAGACCCAAGACCACCTCTCCTTCGGAAGCAACTCAAGACCTGGCTGTTCGAGCAGTAGCAGACCCCCCTCCAAAAAATGCGCCTTGAGACCCCGGGTGAGTAGCGCGCTATATAAATTTCTTGATTGATTGATTGATTGAGAAGGCACTCAACATGTTACTGAGCTAGAGCAGAGGATTTTTCAAAGTGTCGCTAGTGTCTGTGAAGTGGATGAATCAAAGCCTTTAGGCCCTCTGCCTACCAAAGATGCCATAGAGGTAAAGAACATTTGAAGCTGCAAGGACAGGATTACAAGGTGGAACCAGGGATAAACAAAGCATGAACCAAGAAAAAGTGGACATAATAAAGGGTAAAATTAATTGATTGCATATTGACACAATAGGCATTAATGAATTAAAGTTGACTAGAATTGGACATATCCATCTAGCAGATCACACAGTTTACAACTCAGGACGTGATAAAACTGAGAAGAATCGGACGTACCTTCATAGTCAGGGAAGACATTTAAAAAAGTATAATTGTATATGATGATAGGCTTATCTCTATATTGGCCCCATGTACATCCTTTAAATGCGAAAAGCATTTATGTCCCAATAATTGATACAGATGACAAACTAGATTAATTTTACAATCAAGTCCAATCAGAAATTGATAGAAGATGCAAACACTATGTGCTTCTAATAGTTGGAGGTTGGGAATGCGAAAGTAGACAATGGATGAAAGGGAACATAGCCTCATCATTGTCATAATATTTATGAAGCAAACAAATCAATTCCTTTATAATGGTTATCATCAGATGGGGCGCATTTTCCGATTTTTCCGGTTTCCGCACCTAGCAGAAACGAGCTGAGGAGCTGAGGAGCGAGCAAAGCGGAGCCTAGATCCTAGATCCGCCGCCCGGTTTTGGTGTGACCGGTGCCCGCTCCTGCAAGTTTCCCCTGGTGTGTTTAGAGTCCTGTCACAAGGGCGTCTCGCCGTTTGACTCCTGCAAAATTATTCAGCTGCAGATGCGGGAGAGGCGTGGGAGAGTGCTAAGGTGCTAAGGTGCTGCAGCGCTGCTTGTGCACCGGCTGCCGCGGTTGCTGCAGGGGGTCGGAGGAGCCACCTGGTTTTTATAGCTACATCGAGCATTGAGCATTGAGTTGAACCGAGGGGCGGAGGAGACTAGATCTGCTGCTGTGCGACCGGCTCCGGATCTCATCCCGCTCATGAAGGTCTTCCCGGCGCACTACCATGTTGGCACCCCGATGTTTATGACTCCTGCGACCTATTCAGCTGCAAGAGTGCCGGTGTTGTGTAATATGTGGTATCCCCACGATATCCTGTATCCCCTGCTCTTCGGCTCTTTTCGGAAATGAAACTCAGCCCGGGCAGGTTCAGACAGAAGTAGCTGATCACTGCTTGGGCTGAGTGCAGGGATACACGATTCAACAGGAAGCCAAACTCGGCTCTGGCAATAAATCATCTGGAACGTTTACACGAAGAGAGACAGACAGAAATAAATAGAATGAACCATAATGGAAATGGCAATTAATTTAATAAACGTGAAAGCAAAGAAACTATTGCTGAAGCACATCGAATCGCAACGAAATAACACGAGGGGAAGAGAATACAAACTGGCAGAGGTTCAAATAAGGGGAAAAATAATATCAAAACGAGCGAAAAATTAAAGGGTAAAGGTTAAAAAAAGGCAATAAAAAAAGCAAGGTATTACAATACGGAAAGAAAGTGTTTTGATTTTCCTACAATGAATATGTCAGAAGGTGTTAATGACAAACATATAACGTGCACAATAAGTTAAATAACAGTGCATGTTTAGTTTGACTCATACAACATACTTGGCATTTTACCAGCTGCTCTATCTTTTTGTGTCCATGCTAATTAAACAAGCATTGGCAACACAATCGGTCTCATACTTTTGTGAAAGTTAGAGCTAATGGCGTTGTAAATGGCAATGCTTTTTCTTATTTTTTAGGATGATCCTGGGCAGAGCATGCGCTTCTCTGTGGCATGATGTATTGGAGCATGGAATAGAAGCCCCGCCCACTCTCCTCTCATATTTGCCATTAGCTTGTGTCATTGTCCTTCGTATTGGCTTGTGTCATTGTCCTTCGTAAATGGTGGCTTCTGATTCGTTATTAGGTTTGTAAGTCCCTCCTTAGTACCGCCTTGTCTTCATTTGTAACCTCCCATGAGGACTGGCCCTTTTACTTCAGTTGTTACACGCTACGTCTTTTTTAGTCTGTAAGCTCTATTTTCTTTAATGAGTTTCTCCTACGTCAGGCACAACACGCTTTCCTGCTACATTCAGTGCGCCATGCATGTTTTCACTTTCCGAGCAGCCAGGGATAATGGCGACCGCTTCTTTGAATAGGTCTCGCATTTACAAGAGTTTGAACTATTGCCATTGTAAATGACGATGCCTTTTATTTATGTGTTAATTAGCAAAACAGATAGATAAAGTTATTGTCATTTACAATGCCATCAGCTTAAACTCTAGCTAATGCGACACCTACTGCATTGCAAATGCTTGTCATACATGGTTCCTGGTGCACACTGGTGGCACACATTCTGATGTTCGTTTCTCACCTTGCTGGTTTTCTAACCCAGATACTTTCGTATGCTTGTGTCTCAGGCTACACAGTACACATTCTGGGACTAGTTCCCCTACTGTCTTTGTTCGTACACATATCCTGGTGCATGCTGGTGGCTCACAGTATACATTCTCGTGCCAGGGATCTACATGGCAGGTTTTTGTTCAGGAATTCTGGTTCACGCTCATGTCACTCACTGCACAGCACATTCTAATGCTGGTTTTCCACATAGCACGGCAGGTTTTCCTACACAAATCCATGTGCACGCTTGTGTTGCATGCTGCACAGCACACACTAATGCTGGTTTTCCACAGGGGTATTTTTCATGCACTTATTATGGTCCACGCTCGTGTCTCATGTAGCACTGCACACATTTTGATGCTTGTTTTCATACATGGATCCTGGTGCACGCTTGTGTCTCACGCATCACAGCACATTCTAATGCAGGTTTCTCACAGGGCTGGCTGTTGCGCACAGATCCTGGTGCGCACTCGTATCTCACGTTGCACAGCACACACTAATGCTGGTTTTTCACAGGGCCGGTTTTAATGCAAGAGTCCTGGTGAACGCTCATGTCTCGTGCTGCACAGCAAACTCTAATAATAGTTTCCCACATGGCTGGGTTACCCAGACGGAGACTGGTGCATGCTCATGCCTCACGCTGCACAGCACACTCTAATGCTGGTTTCCCACACAGCTGGTTTTCGTGCACAGATTCTGGTGCACGCTCCTGCCTCACGCTGCACAGCACACTCTAATGCTAGTTTCCCACATGGCTGGTTTTCGCACATGGATCCTTGTGCACTCTCATGCCTCACGCTACAAAGCACACACTAATGATAGTTTTCATACATGGACCCTGGTGCACGCTCGTGTCTCATGCGGCACAGCACACTCTAATGCTGGTTTCCCACACAGCTGGTTTTCGTGCACAGATCCTGGTGCACGCTCCTGCCTCACGCTGCACAGCACACTCTAATGCTAGTTTCCCACATGGCTGGTTTTCGCACATGGATCCTTGTGCACTCTCATGCCTCACGCTACAAAGCACACACTAATGATAGTTTTCATACATGGACCCTGGTGCACGCTCGTGTCTCATGCGGCACAGCACACTCTAATGTTGGTTTTCCATAATGCTGTTTTCAAGGCACAGGTCCTTGTGCACACTTGTGTCTTACGCTGCACAGCACACCTTAATGCTGGTTTCCCACATGGCTGTTTTTCACGCACGGAACCTGGTGCGCGCTTGTGCCTCATGCTGCACAGCACAATCTAATGCTGGTTTTCAAATGAGTTTCTCCTACCACAGACAGAACAGGCTTTCCTGCAACATTCAGCGCGCCACGGGTGCTTTCACTTTCCAAGCAGCCTGGGACAATGGCGGCTGCTTCTTTGCAAGGGAATAGGGCTCGTATTTACAAGAGTTTGAGCTATTAGCATTGTAAATTACAATATTTTTTATTTATGTGTTAATTACAAAACAGATAAATAAAAGGCATTGTCATTTACAATGCTGATAGCTTAAACTCTCGCAAATGCGAGACCTATTGCATTGCAAATGCTTGTTTTTGTTTGCAGTAGAGTGATCACTTAGAAAAAGAGAGTTAGATCTATTGGCATTGTAAATGTAAATATTTATGTGTTATAGAGTAAAGTCATTGTATGTGGTTTGTAGTGGAATTATGTGGCTACCATCCAGGTAATGTGAGCATTTACGAAGCAGAGGTGCAGTTAGGATAGATGGATTGGTGGAATGATGGCTATTTGTATGAATGCTTGGATGGATGGACAGCTGTATGAGTACATGCATGGATGTCTGGGTGATCAGTTGAATGAAAAGATGGTAGGTGATGCATGGGTAGGAAAGTTACAACTAGTTGGTATGGAAAGAAAAAGATGGATACATATAGAAAATATTTCTACAAAGGAAAGTTTTGTACATTATTGGACCTTTGGTCAAGACTGTATGATATATCAGGCTACATGGTGGCCACGATCTCATTAAACATAAAATCCCATTTACAATTCAGAAGTTGGTGGTGGTTTGGTGCAGTGACCACGAAACTATGCTTCATTGTCAGCTACTTGGATGCCTGCTTAATCTGCAGTCTTCCAACACAGTATTACATTTGGACGCTGGTTTAACCCATTCAAATCTTAAATGCTGTGTTCCATCAAACCTTACAAGAGGCAGTTACTAATTATGACTGATGAAGGAAAAGTCTGATGACTCGTCCCATTGATAGAACTTGCATGTGGTGTTCTGCAAGTTGCAAGGACACGTTTACAATGCCCTGATGATGAACACAATTATGCCACTCTGTGGCATTGGGACTGCCAAATATAGGCCTATATGTAAACTCTCTGGTGCATGTCATACACACAAAAGGCATGCTACATGTTTCCGGAGCCTTGCAACTTGTACCCGTGTGAGGCCAAAGAAGGGATGGCAAGACAGGCACAGCAAGGGCAGCATTGCAGTCTTTTTGTTCTGAGGACTGCAACATTTCCGAGTGAGCCTTCACAGCAGCAGCTTCCCAGTATCTCTGTTGCTTACTCGATTGGAAGACCAAACAAAAGATCTCATATTCCGGGGCTGTATTACAGACGACTGCCCGAGCGCTAATTGTCACTGTACGCCAGATTATGCTCCCAACGGCCTTACAGAGGATCAGTCTGTGGGGGGGTGTGGCTGGACACCGATAGAGCAGGGAGCCTGAACCGGAGCTCCTGCGGGTGATCCCCCATCACAGCCCATCCTGCCCGATATAGAGGGGCCCTTCACCTAACAAAGTCATCCCCGGACAGGTGAAGGTCGGGGGAGCAGGCAGGAATTGAAAATCGGGGCGCAACAGCTCACCTTCACTGTGAAATGAGCTGAAGGGAGGTGACGCGGGCTAGCCCAGTTGGCGCTCGCTCTTTGAGCTACGACTCTAAGGGAGCAACTGGCGACTGTCTCCCGCACAATGTGGATTCAAGGGGCGATCTGAGCTGGCGGAGCACTGGATGAGCAGGACTTTGCGGCCTCCGGAACGAAGAGGCGGGACCTGGGCTTAGGCAGAGAGGGAGACGCGGCCGGAGAGAATGACACCGAGGACCTGGGGGCGACCTCCGTTGCGAAGCCCAGGTACCGAACGGATAACCGGCGCCAGTTTGGAGCGGGGGCCACTGGGACTAATGCACACGCTGCGGGCTCCAGACAGTGAAGAAGCGAGGAGGGGAGGCAGAGGTGCCCTGAGCCATTGAGGGTCCATGTGTGGAGTACTGTGGGGCAGCCGACTGTGAGCGGGGGCCCGCCTACCAGGGTCGCAGTGCTCGGGCTACTCAGTTGAGCCGGTGGAACTGGCTGCATATCTGGGAGGCTCCGGGAGGAGCCGGCAGTGTCGCTAGTGGAGGGAGCACACCTCCTAAGCCTGGGACTGAGAGGCGGGTCAGACCGCCTCAGCTACGATCACAACCCCCACCATTCAGGTGACTTATCAGATGGAGAGCAGGGGGCTGCTGCCCATGGATCGGTGAGGAGAGGTGGCAGAGGGAGGTCTAGAGGATATTGGAGTGGCGAGGAGGGCCTGGACACTGTGACTTTGAACTTCTGGTGGAGGTGCTCTCCGACTGCAGCAGGTGACGAGCTGACACCCACACCGATGCGGGCTGAGCGAGGGGAGTAGGCCCAAGAGAGACAGGGACCGGGGTTGGGGGCTTTGCCCGTACTGACATATTGAGTAGCCACATGACCTCAGGCCACATTGATCGAATCCTACTTGCGAGGAGAGTGGGGAACAGGTGCCGGGTTAGGTTGCTCCCTTTTCGGCACTCCTTGCGGCATCGCTTCTGCGCTGCCCCCGTGCATCACATTTGGGCTCCACACCCCATGTGCTTGGACTCGACTGCCCTTGCCGCAGGAGAGGACTATATAAACCCAAAGTGGGTACCCGCTGGTGCCTTTACTGATCGGCCTGCTCCCACACCGTTCCAGGTATGGGGAGAGTCAACAAAAGACGTACGTGAGGCGGAGCATTGGGAATCGTAAGGCGAAGACAATTGGGAGTCGTGCCCGCTTTGACCTGATTAGCTTTTATACATTCCACCATGCTTATCTCCGTTAAATCGGGCTCCATCACCTACCCTTGTCCTCCAGCTGTACTTTTACCAGACATTGAACAGGTTGCACCTGTTCTATCTAGCATCTGTAATGCTATGTTTATTTCAGGTATATAGCCCGCAACCTGGAAGAAATTCATTATAAACCTGTTGCTAAAAAAAAAAACCTAGATCGATCTGACACTAAGAATTACAGGCCAATAGCCAGCCTGCCCCTCCCAGCCAAATCACTAAGCCTGACACTTTTTAACATATATGTGTCGGACTTAGCCAGAGTCATCAAGGCACACGTTTAAATTGCTTTTTAATCCAAAGCACAACGTAGCGCTCGCGCACAGCTGATCACATTGGCTGCATCGCGCCCTTCATCGCTCTTTACCTGCAGCTGCCATAGCCACCGGCGTGCGCGCAGACTCCGCCCCTTTCTGAGGACACGCCCCCGCCTTCCACCATAAATGTGTATGCATAGGACGCGCAGCGGACGAGCGCAGCGGGAGCGCCGTTTGCGCGCCGAAGGCGCGCCTAAGGGAAGCCCGTCTGCGCCCGTCCGCGCCAACACCGCGCCAGGCGCAGGAACCCCTGCCCAAAATCCTCTAACCATCAGGTATGCTCCCAATGACCTCCTTAAACTCCGAGGCAGATCTGACTGCCCCTGCAAGCTTGATCTTTCTACAGTATTCGGTTCCACCAGTTGTAACAAATGTCATTGGTTACTCAACCTCGTCACCAAACAGCCACCATCCCCCAAACGACCTCACTTTACAGGAGGTCTGATAAACGCCAGGTCGATGTGTAAACATAGTCAGGATATTCATGATCTCATTATCGACCATGACCTGGATTGTCTCATGATCACCGAGACCTGGCTTACTGAAGACAGTAACCCTGACATAGCCATTGCCCTCCCCCAGGCTACTCCTTTCACAGACAAGACAGACTGAAAGGTAGAGGAGGAGGCGTTGCATTCATCCTGAGGGACTCTTTTAGCTGCCACACCTTCTGCCTCGACCCCCTCACTGATGCAGAGGGACTAGGTTTCTCCATCAAACTTAGTCAAACCCTCTCTTTCTCAGGTGGTCTGATCTACCGCCCACCCGGCACTGCCACAAAATTCCTTGACTCCCTTAATGACGCACTCGGACACTTCCTACTCCGCTACCCACATTTCACCCTCCTGGGCGACTTTAACCTGCATCTCGAAACATCCGTCGACCTCTCCACCAGAAATCTTCTGCAGACATTGGATATTTTCAATCTGCAACAAAGCGTCAAGCTGCCCACCCATTCCCTTGGCCACACCCTGGATGGTGTCTGTTCCAATTTCCCGTCCATCTCCACCTTGTCCCCCATTCCCCAAATTTGGACTGATCACAGTCTGATCCCTTTCCATATCTTCAGCGTTCCCCCTCTTAATTGCAAAAAACGAACTCGCCAACACATTCACTCCATCAATTGGAAAACTGTCCAGAAAGGTCTTATTTCCCATCCCTTTTCCCCTACCAATGCCCCCTCTTCCTCTGGTAACATCGATAAAGATGCAGTCTCTCTCAACAACTGGCTCTCTCAAGAAATCTCAAAACGATGTCCACCTAATAATAAAGACAACACCCTAAAGAAAACGAAAATTAAAGCCCCCTGGTACACGCCTGACCTAACAGCCGCACACCTACTCTGCAGGAAAGCAGAACGTAAATGGCGTAGATCCTACAATAATGACGATCGTAACAACTACATTCTACAGAGGAAAAATTATCTCTCAACCACTAAATCAGCAAAAAGAACCTACTATGTAAACGCTATTAAAGAGGCTAGCCAAAAACAACAAACCCTCTTTTCTATAGTGAAATCTTTCACCAAACCAAAAGCTCTTCAACCAGAAATCCCCCCTTCTCAAGAGCTGTGTGATAAGATCTCTGACTACTTTGAGGAAAAAATCAGCTCTATCCATAAAAACTTCCCCCCTCCCTCTCCTGTGTACTCAATTTTGGATCCAGACCAATCACGCCCGATTGCAAACAGTCTCAAACACTTTACCCCGGTAACCCTGATTCAGACCAGAGAAGCGATCCTTTCATGCAAATCTGGCTCCCCTTCTGACCCTTGTCCCCCCAAGATCCTCCACACCATCATTGATGAAATCAACCCCATCATTAATGAAATAGTCAACCTTTCCCTCAATACTGGCTCTGTTCCCCTCTCTTGGAAGAAGGGTGTGGTTAAACCTCTTATGAAAAAGGCTAACAAACCCCCCTCCGATTTGACTAACCTCCGTCCCATCACCCTGCTACCTGCGCTGGGCAAAATAACAGAACAGTTAGTCCACAAGGAGCTCAAGTCCTTTCTTGATACCCACAACCTACTTCACCCCCAGCAATCCGGTTTCCGGTCTAAACATTCTACCGAAACCGCCCTGATCGAGCTGACCGATACCATCAAAATCCTCCAAGATCAAAGGAAGAAGGCCATTCTGATCCTTCTTGACCTCACGGCAGCATTCGATACTATTACCCACTCCATTCTGCTTAACAGACTTATGGACATCGGCGTTACAAACTCAGCTCTAGCCTGGATCAGTTCCTTCCTCAGCGACAGGTTTCAAACTGTCTCACTGGGCCCTTTCCAATCGAAAGAGAAAAAGATCTTCTGTGGAGTTCCCCAGGGCTCCATTCTTAGTCCCCTCCTTTTCAATATATATCTCATCCCTCTGCTTACTCTTATAGAATCGTTCGGCATAACCGTCACGTCTTATGCCGACGATACTCAGCTCGTCATCCCTCTCGACGACAATTCCAACACGGCCGAACTCAATCTCAAGCGCTGCCTCACAGCGGTCTTTCAATGGATGGATGCCAACCACCTCCGCTGCAACTCGAATAAAACCGAGATCTTGCCCATTGGAAAGAATGCATCTTTCTGCCCCGCCCTTTGGTGGCCTGATAATTCTGCTGCTCCACCTCAGACAGTTTCATCGGCAGAAACCTCGGAGTTATCTTTGATTCCGATCTCTCTTTCGATACCCATGTCGCGACCGTAGCAGGCAAATGCTTTGGCATTATAAAGTCGATGCGAAAGTTCTTTGACTTCCTCCCGCTCGACTCCAGAAAGACCATTGCGGTAGCCCTCATACTCTCTTGAGTGGACTACTGTAATGGCCTCCTGGCAGGGACCAAAAAGTCTACCCGACTGAAACTTCAAAGTGTCCTGCACACTGCTGCGCGGCTTGTCCTCAAACTCCCACGCAAATCCTCTATCTCCACTGCTCTCAAATCCTTACATTGGCTCCCCTTGCACAAGAGAATACTCTTTAAAATTCTCACTGTAGCCTTCCGAGCCTTCAACAAATCCGGCCCATCCTACTTGTCGAGACGCTTCCCTCACTACACCCCGGGCCGCACTCTCAGATCCTCTCAAGAAAACCTCATGACCCCCTCCAAATTCAACCTGAAGTCTAAAGGTGGAAAAACACTCAGTACCCTGGCTGTTAGAGCCTGGAACAGCATGCCAAGGCATCTCAGACTTCAGACGCATGAGAAGCCGTTTAGGAAGCACCTCAAAACGTGGATTTTTAATCTCTCGGATGACTGGACTAAAGCAGCCATTTAGCCCCCCACCACCTTCCCGGTGAATTGGTCCCAGGTTTTATAGCGCCAAGATGCTCCCTTCGGAGCGAACGTTTGCGCTCTAGAAATACCTATCCAAATATCCAAATATCCAAACACGGGATGGGCCTAACATCGTATGCTAATGATACACAACTGGTGCTGTCTATATACAATGATGGTGGTAAGGTAAGGTAGCAGCCAACTTTCAACAGGGCATGCTGGCCATTAGCAGTTGGATGTCCAGCAATTGCCTTAAGTTGAACTCTGATAAAAACAGAGGTTATGACTTTCGGCAAGTTGTTCCCCATCTGGTCCTTTGCCTGGTGGCCGTCCTCACAGGATCCCCCTCCTCTTCCAGTCACCAAGGTCAGGAATCTGGGCGTCATATCTGATGACAGGCTGACATTTGCTCCTCATGCTAATTCGGTGGTCTCAGCCTCATTCCATAAACTGTGAATGATCAAAAAGATTCTACAATTTCTTCCCTTTACCGAGGGTAAAACTTTGGTCAGTACACTTGTTATGTCCACCATCGATTACTGTAATGGGCTTCTTGTGAATGCCCAAAACAAGGTAATTCACAAACTACAATCAGTCCAGAACGCAGCGGCCAGAATGCTCTCAGGAACCCCCAAATATAAGCCCATCTCCCATGTCATTCAGAAGTATCATTGGCTCCCTGTGAAAAATCTCATAAAGTTCAAGGCCTTGTGCATTGCGTACAAAGCTTTGTGTAACATTGGACCTCGTTTTTAATTGAGAAGCTAGCTACTTATATTCCTACTAGGGCCCTTTGCTCCTCTAATGCATTTCTGCTTAGGGTGCCACGTACCAAAACCGCCTCATGGGGCGACAAGCGCTTCATCTTCACCACTGCAAAACTTCCTACCATTAAATATCAGATCCTGACAGTCTTTACTAGCATTCAGGAAAATGACAAAAACCTGGCTGTTTAATCGATAATCGGCTTTGGTAGATGCTGCTGTCCTCAGCACCGAGACACACACGGGTATTTGCGTGCTTTATAAGTCTCATAAATAAATAACTAGATAAATATCTAACCCCAGAATGTATTAACAGATATTTTTCAAGGGAGGATGCCCGATGCCCGAGATGTACTACAGTGCGAGCAACGTACATCCACATGATGTGGAGCTGTACTTCTTTAACACATTATTGGCAGGAAGTGACACAGGATATGGCTAGGATCACGAAGAGGGTAATCCCATGCACACATACACATGTACTGCTGAGATGTTTTTCACACACAGCCAAAACTAGGACCACAGACAGGTTCATAGACCTCGCCTTTGTCCTGGCGCAGGGGGAAATCACTTGTAACTGGAAAGACCCGAGAGGCCCCAGTGTGCAATGGTGGAAACGGGAGCTAGTAACGTGGGCATGATTCGAGAGCAGGGTCCTCTTGAGAAATGCGAGGCAAGGGATAGGCAATGAGGAGAGAGCCAGGGCTTGGGAGACGATGATGGACGACATGCAGTGAGACGGACGGGAGTCTGACGCTTGTACTCCTGAGAGACCACCTCAGTAGGAGCATCCCTAGTGACCAAGGCAGGATGAGAGGGCACAGGGGGATCCCGGACAGGGAGGGATATATAATTTACCATCACAGGGGAGGGAACATACAGAACAGGGGGCACCCGCGAAGGGCTTCCACAGACGGTCAGACACGAGAGAGGTAACCTTCAGAGCTCTAGGGATACAATGGGGAGACAGCAGTGCAGGGCATCTAGTTAACTGTTTTGGATTGGTTGGGTGTGGGGGGGGGACACAAGGCCACCGCAACATTATTCCCTCAGAAAATGAGAGTAGACAAAGACATATCCATTACAAACTGCAGAGGAATGAAGGATGGGTTGGGGGATATATTGCCAACAGCTATGGCCATAATATTTTTGTATCAGGATATGTGGATGAACAGACTGATAATAAATGCCAATGAAGTGTGTTTAAAAAAACAAAAAAACAGAGGATCAGTCTATAATGCACTGTGATGTTGTTGAAGACTTTGAACTCTGTGGTTATAAGTGTTTTGTCTGAGCGCATATTGTATTAGCGCACAGACGCAAATGCACAGACATACTCTGGTGCACAGCGACAATTAGCGCTGGCGCACTCATCTGTAGTACAGTCCCAGAATGTTTAATGTACTGCTTTTGTTGATGGGATAGGTGAAAGTCCTTATTCTCTCACCAAAAGCCTGACCCATACATTCACTGAAGCACTACGAAGAAGAAATAAGGCTGCGCTGCACTCTGAAAAAACAATAGTCTAGCCTCTTAAATCAGAAGTATAACTATACCCAAAGCACGCTCCAGAAACATTTTGTATGCCTTGCAAAGATGCAGATAACAGTTTCAGGTATTCAGCATGTATTGTATTACAAAACACTCCTGCCAAACTTGTGATGCTGTAACTGCCCAGACACGTTATACAGAAGGGGGGTTTACCCAAAAAGTCACTGCTATATTATACAAAAAGAGGGGTCCCAGTGGGATGTATCTAAAAGTACACAAAGTATATATCACAAAATACAACAAAATCCATGAGTTTCCTTATACACACTGTTATTTAATCACAATGCATATTTATGCTGTAAACATTCTTTAGAACTCAATCCATTATAAAAAGGTGCCCCAGGGAAAGAGGGAGTAAGAATGAGTGTAAATGTGAGGAAAAGGGATGTGCAGAATCGATCATAGTGCAAAGCAGCGAACAATACACAATAATGATGACAATATATACAAAAATTCTCGATCTGGCTTCAAACCACTGAGCCAGTATTCACAATTGGAGCAACCAATGCCCTAAAATTTATAAACCACCATGCTAACGTTAATGTTCAGTAATTTGCATTGTTGGTTGCGTCGGCTGGTGTATAATTGTAGTCGTCGACGTTTCAACCCCTGGACTAACAGGTAGGTATACGTTAACTTTAAAGTGGGGTCTTCATCAGGACAAAGGGGATCCGGGGGGCAAGGAATCTGTGGAATGAGGTGAAATAATTATTACTGATTGCTAAAAAACAGGAGTGTCAAAAAGGTTAAAAATCAAGGATCAATTACCATGGGCAGTTGGGCCGTCCGGCTCTCAACATGGGACAGGAAAACGTCAGAAAAAAGAACCTGGAAAGCAGGGTGAAAGGTTCGCTTTAATTCAGTTTGCGTGATACTCCGCATACAAAAGACCAGGATCTCAGGAGAAACTCACTTGTTAATTAGAGTCTTTAAAATCCTCGTAGAGAATTGATGCCAGCATGGTCATCTCAAAACTGCAGAGGAAAAGCAAAAAGGCATATGATTCGTACCTACCAATTGCACGAGTCAAAGGGGTTTGATCAACATGAATCGCCGATTCACTCACATGTAACTGAAGTTTTTCAGATGGTGATTTAATCCAAAGAGAATGAGTGGAACCATTCCATCAAGGCGTTGGGATACTGTAGAGGGGTGAGTGCATAGGCATATGGTGATATAGATATATATAAATGACTAGACAAGACACGAGTGAACACTCTGGATAGTTGGTCGGACCGGAAGTCCCGTGCGACTTCCGACCATTATTTATAGCCTTCTGGCCACGCCTGGCCAGAAGGTGATACAATTTGTGTACGTAGTTCCGGCCGAGGCGGAGCTACCAACAAATAGAACGCTACATCCCTTACCAAATTAGTCCTTTGAGACAAATTAGATTAGCACATAAAGTCAGCAAGTCTTTGACTGGGCCTGGGATTTGGTCGGAGGCTGTA
The DNA here is from genome assembly GCF_964263255.1 of Lissotriton vulgaris. Classification (NCBI taxonomy): domain Eukaryota; kingdom Metazoa; phylum Chordata; class Amphibia; order Caudata; family Salamandridae; genus Lissotriton; species Lissotriton vulgaris. The sequence continues at coordinate 1,261,274,120 of NC_141696.1, read as the reverse complement.
CTGCCTTCTCCCTCTTACCGGAGTGTTCTCAGGGCAGGCTCTCGTGGATGGCGTCAGCGGTTCAGTGATCCCAGTGGATGGGGTGGATGGCGAATTGCTCAAAGTAACACCTGTTGGTTCACTACTGGTGTCTTGCCTTTCCGGTGTACCTGTCTGACGCTCCGTGTTGGCAGGCGTCGCTGGGATTCACTTGAACCACGACACGTTTCTTGTTACCTCTTCGCCTTCGCGTCCAGCTGTCACTGCCGTGCCTCTGCTTGTCCTGACAATCCATGGCTCGACCTCATATGGTGTTCTGAATTTCCCTCCAGGCCTCCGAGCTCGAATGAGCACACGATCTCCGGGGACCAGCAATCTGTCTTGAGCCCCTCTCTTCTTACTTGCCTTGTCGTTAGTTCTTCTCCTCCGGGTTTGGGTGCACTCTGGATGATATGGTTCAGGCCTCCATTCTTCTGCCATGGGTAGCAAGTCACGCCTGGGGCCTGAGAACATGAGAGCCCATGGCGATCTTTGTGTAGTGCTGTGTGGAGTGCTCCTGTATTCTAGTAGAAAGCTTTGAAGAGCATCTTCAGGATTGGTTCCTTCTACTGCAGATATTCTTAACACCTTATTAATTGTCCTCATGAATCTTTCTACTTCGCCATTAGCTTGAGGCCACTGTGGCGTTATGCGGCGATGATGAATTCCTAGTTTTTGCATAAATTCTTTGAACTCACTTCCCTGGAAGGGGGGTCCATTGTCCGTTTTCAGTTGTTGAGGAATCCCAAACAATGCAAAAGTCTTGCTCAGTATAGTTTGAATGTTCGTGAAACTTGTCGGCTGGGCTACCTCCACAATTGGGTACTTCGTATAGCTGTCCACTAGAACCACAGTGACCCTTCCGTCCGGAAAACTGCCAAAGTCTAGGCTAATCCAGGAACACGGTGCTGGTGCGTGTTCCTCGGTGATGATTGGTGCAGGGGCTTCAGTTCTTCCTGTTAGCTGACACGCCCAACAGTTCTTCACTATGGTGTCAACTGCGTCCTCCAAGTTCGGGAACCAGACCTTTTCCCGCATATGGGCCTTCATTCTCCTGGTGCCTTGGTGGCCTTCGTGTGCTAACACTGTCGCTTGTTCCTGCTGGGTCGTCGGAATTATCACTCTTGAGCCTCTTAAGATAAGGCCATTCTCAGCGATGCTTATCTCGTTATGTATCTTCCAGAACTGATTGAGTCGTGTGCGGTCAGCCTCGCTCCAGCCATGTACATCTCGCAGGATGCCTTCCCAGGACCCTGTGTGCACCGCATTCTCTACTCTCTTCAGGACAGTGTCGTTGGCATATTGTTCCACGAGTTTGTCTGCTTGGGGGCATGCTCCCTGTGATATCATATTCACAAACTCTTCGGTCTGTCTTTCGGGCTCTTCTTCTTGTGCTTCTTCCTTAGCGGGATGTCGAGATAAGAAGTCTGCCGGGTTCTTAGCTCCTGGCCTGTACACGAGATCCATTTGGTACTGTTGGATTTGGATCGCCCATCTTTCGATTCGTGGTGGCGGATGAGGCGCTGTGCCTTTGAACAGTGGAATCAGTGGTTGTTGATCGGTAACCATTCTGAAGGGGTGTCCGGTTATGTAGAGATGGAAATGGTTGCATGCCCACTTTACTACTAACGCTTCTCTCTCGATTTGAGAGTATCTCGCCTCAGTGGCGGTGAGGGCCTTGCTCGCGAACGCTAGTGGCGCCCATACTCCTGGTTCCGTTTCCTGGGTGAGGAGTGCTCCCAGTCCAACGGGGCTGGCATCGACCAGTATTTCGGTGGGTCTGGTTGTGTTGAAATAAGCCATGGTCGTTCCATCTAGGAGGGCGTTCTTGATTTTATTGAAAGCTTCTTCCTCAACTTCTGTCCATTTCCACGGGCTCTCTTTTTTCGTTAGATGGCGGAGTGGTTCGGCGATGGTTGCTAAGTTCGGTATGAACCTGGTACAGTATTGGGCCATGCCCAGGAAGCTTCTCACTTCTGAGGCTGTGGTCGGCGCTGAGACATACTTTATGGCTTGTGACTTCCTGGGATCAACTTGAACTCCATCAGAATTGAATACGTAGCCGAAGAATTCTATCGATTTCTGAAAGAATTTGCATTTCTCCTTATGCAGTGTTACTCCATGTTCAGCTAGTCTCTTGAGTGTGGATCTCAGACGCTGGTGATGTTCCTCACTGGTCTTGGAGTGTATCAGGATATCGTCGCTTACATTTAACACTCCTTGTAGGCCAGATAGTATTTCTCGAATTGTATTTTGAAAGATTTCTGCCGCTGAGGATATCCCGAAATTTAGTCTCTTATATCTTCTAAGACCGAGGTGAGTCGAGAACGTCGTTATGTACCTGCTCTCTTCGGCTAGTCGGAGTTGGTGGTATCCAGCGTTGAGGTCCAACTTAGAGAACCATTGGGCTCCGTTCAGATCTGTGAGTATGTCATCTACGGTGGATGTTATATGTCTTTCTCTCTTTATTGCCTTGTTGGGCATCCGCATGTCTATGCAAATTCGGATCTTCCCTGGTTGACGGGGTTTCTCGGCTATCACCATGGGCGACACCCACGGCGTTGGTCCAGTGACTTTTTCTATGACTCCTTGTTTTTCAAGTTGTGTCAGTTCTTGTTCGACTGCTGCTCGTAGGTGAAACGGAATCCTCCGGTGTTTCAGAGCAATTGGCTGGACGGCTTTATCAATGTGTAATTTGATTGGCTGTTGTTTAATTGTGCCCAAACCTTTGAACAGTGACGGGAACAGCTGTAATATGTCTTCCGTTTGGAGTGTCTTGACTGCGTTGGCGAACGCGTCTAGGTTGAGGTCCTCTGCTGTGTGGCTCCCTACTAGCAGATCTGCTTCTTTGTCGATTACGTGAAATGTGGTTGTTACTTCACGGTCTTCCGCTTTAACTTGTACTTGCATTTTCCCACGCAGAGGGAGTGGAGTCTGGCTGCCGTATGTCATTATCTTGATTGTATAAGGCGTCAACTGCGGTCTCGGGTTAAGGCTTTTGTAGTGCTGTATACCCATCACATTCACTGTTGCACCGGTATCTATGACCCCTGTGACTTCTGACCCATCAATTTGAATTTGGCACTTTGGTTGGGGTCTTCGCTTTCTTTTCAGGTCTTTCGTGAACGATACGAAGTAGCACTCTCCTTCATCGTCAGTGGAGGAGTCATCTAATCGTGCATGGCGATGTTGTCTTGCTGTCATGGATCTTGATTCTTGAGTTTCTTCCAGACTTAATTGCCTGACTGCTCCTGTTACGGTCCGTCTCCCCGCTGTGTTTCTTCCGCCGAATTCTCCTCTGCACACGCTGGCAAAGTGGTTTGGTGTTCCACATTTCGAACATGTCTTCCCTCTTGCAGGGCACCCATCTTGACTATGCTCATCACGCCCACAGTATCCACAGGATGTTCGTCTCGGGGTTCTGGTCGGCCATCTTCCCCGTCCACCTCTACCTGATGTGCGGACGGCGTCAACTCGTTCTGTCTTTACAACGGCACTTGCTTCCGCTTGAGTGGTCATGGCGGCCTCCATTGCTGTTGACCGGACATCAGATAACTCATGTGACCGTGCGAGCATGAGAATCTCGTCGAGCGTGATATTGGGCTTGGCGCAGTATTAGTGTTCTTAGAGTCTTGTTCCGGCACCCTTGAATGATCTGTGCTGTAACTTCTTTAGTGTGATCATCTTCGGCGCATGTGCTCACCAGTTCCCTTAGTCGGGCATGGAAGGCGTCCATCGTCTCACCCTCTCTTTGTTTAGATTGTCTGAACTTAAACCGCTCATAGTGCGGGTTGAGCTGGGGGTCAAAGTGTGCATTGAGTGCTCGCACGGCGGCGTCGTACTCATTAGCGTTGCCGGTATCTGGAAGGTGGGAGAACAGTTTGTAGATTTCAGTGCCCCCAAAGTGCAGTAATAGGGAGCGTTTGACTGTGTTATCGGTTTCACGAGTGGCTATGACGTAGTTGTTCAGTTGTCCTATCCATACTGCCCACCTCGGTGCTGCTGTGGAAGGTTCAATTAGCTCGCTGAACGGCGGGAGTGCCTGAATCTGCGAGTGAGCTGATGGATGTGTTTGTTGAGCTGGAGCTACTGCTTGCTGTTGCACTACTTGTTGCGGCGCTGCCTGCTGTTGTGGCGCTGCCTGCTGTTGGGGCGCTGCTTGCTGTTGTGGCGCTGCTCGCTGTTGTGGCGCTGCTTGCTGGTTCTGGTTGCCTGGTGGGTTTGACATTGCCTCTTTGTTGTTTGTCCGCCCCTAGGAAAGTGTTTTCCTCTTATAAAACTTTTTTTTTCACTTTGGATGTACCAATGCTGTTGGTTCGATGAGTCTCTCGTCTGTTTGTATATATTTTTTTTCTTTTCCTCTCTGGGGAGACCGATGCAGTCTCAGCGCTTGTGTCGTATGTTTGTCATTTAACAACAATTGAGTTTTGTCCAATGTCATGTTTATTTGTTAATTTAATTAATATTGATTGTGGTATAACTTTTATGATCTTCTGGAAATAAGAGAGTTTCCCTTATGAAGTCTTCCAAAACAATTAAAGAAAAAAGAGGGTAAAAAAACAACCCTAACCACAAAAGGCATATAGTGTGGTTATTTGTAAATCAAGAAGTTGGATCCCAGGTATTCCACCCGTTTTGCATACATATTACAGCTTTGGCATTGCTGTAATATCTGGTACCATATATAATGGACTCTACCGCCTATAAAATTTGGTATCCCTTGTGTTTCTCGGGTAAGAACTTACAAAGATTCAATTTGATGTGGTCTAATATTGGATGGCTTAGCACAGTATTCGTTTGCCAATAAGCACTCTTCCTTTTTCTGCACAACATCATATATTTCATATACATATACATCATACCAAATATTTGGGCTCAAGCCATGCTGTAATGTCTCGCATCCCCTACGTTCCATGGGTTACCCTTTAGCCTTTGACCACTTGAAGTTGCCTTTTATTAGATAGCAGATTACAGTATCTTTTCCCATTGGGTACATCATTCCATAGGAATTGACATCCAGTACGCTTAGGGGATACCAAATATAATAGTCTATGCGGCCTATAATATTTGGTATCCCCAGTGTTTCTTGGGTTAGAATTTACAAGGATTCCGTTGGACATTGCCTTATGTTGGCTGGGAGACCACAGCATTTCTACACCAAATAACATCCTTCCATTTGCTTTCCAAAATCATTTATTAAGGGGATAACAAATAATATGGCTCATGCATTATCATAATATCTTGTATCCCCTATGTTTCATGGGTTACACTTTAGCCATTGACCAATTGATTGTGCCCTTTATTTGATAGTAGAGTAAAGTATCTTTTCACGTTTTGTACATCATTCCACAAGATTTTACCTCTGGTGCCCTTAGGGGATACCACTTATAATAGCCTATACAGCCTAAAATATTTGGTATCCCCAGCGTTTCTTGGGTTAGAAGTTACCAGGATTAAATTTCACAACGCCTTATGTTGGGTAGTGTAGCACAGTATTTCTATTAAGGAAAACAAGGGACCCCTACATGAATAGCTAGCTATACCATAGGGAAATTAACTAAAGTAAGAAAGGTAATAGCTAGAAAATGATATCTATCTACATATCTGTACCAACTTGCTAGTGAGCTAAGTAATTATCATATAAAACAAGGGACACCCTATTAACACAATATGGACACTGACAGAGGATATAGTGATATATTTATTAATTTAGAAGTATAACATTTTATATTTTATGTTGTTTATCATCAAATGTACAATTTATGATTCATATACAATCGTTTTATAAAGCAGATATTAACAGTCAATATATACAAATCCAATAACGGACGGAGCATTGATTCAGGCAGTGCGGCAGATGTTCACTACATGATAAACAACATAAAATATAAAATGTTATACTTCTAAATTAATAAATATATCACTATATCCTCTGTCAGTGTCCATATTGTGTTAATAGGGTGTCCCTTGTTTTATATGATAATTACTTAGCTCACTAGCAAGTTGGTACAGATATGTAGATAGATATCATTTTCTAGCTATTACCTTTCTTACTTTAGCACAGTATTTCTATACCAAATGGCAGCCTTCCTTTTGCTTTCCAACATCGTTTACTAAGGGGATACCAAATATAATGGGTCACACATTGCCATAATATCTTGTATCCCCTATGTGTCATGGGTTACCCTTAAGCCATTGACCAATTGAATTTGCCTTTTATTTGATAGCAGACTACAGTATCTTTTCAAATTTTGTACATCATTTTACAAGATTTAGCATCCGTACCCTTAGGGGATACCAACTATAATAGCCTATACGACCTATAATATTTGGTATCCCCAGTGTTTCTCAGGTTAGAAGTTACCAGGATTCAATTTGATCTCGCCTTATGTTGGCTGGAGGAGCACAGTATTTCTATACCTAATAGCACCCTTCCTTATGCTTTCCAACATCATTTACTAGAGGGATACCAAATATTATGGCTCATTCTTTGTTGTAATATCTCGTATCCCCGATGTTTCATGTGTTACCTTTTGAGCCATTGAATATTTGAAATTACTCTTTGTTTGATAGCAGACTACAGTATGATTTCACATTTTGTACATCATTCCACAAGATTTTGCATCCGTACCCTTAGGGGATACCAACTATAATAGCTTATACGACTTATAATATTTGGTATCCCCAGCGTTTCTCTGGTTAGAAGTTACCAGGATTCAATTTGACCTCGCCTTATGTTGGATGGAGGAGCACAGTATTTTCATACCAAATAGCACCCTTCCTTTTGCTTTCCAAAATCATTTTCTACGGGGATACCAAGGGCCCGATGTAGGTCACCAAATACCGGTCGGTAACGGCCGAATTCGGCCGTTACCGACCTGTATTTGGTGATTGAGATGTAGGAGGCAATATTTTGCACAATCTGTAAATTTACTGAATCGGTAAATTGACCTATTCTGTAAAATACCGAATTGGTAATGTTACCGATTCGGTAAATTCCAGATGTAGGTAGCACTGTTTACAGTGCTACAGGCCTTCAGAATTCGATATTTTACCACCCAATCCTATTGGGTGATAAAATACCGAATACAGGTGTACATGCACATCTGTGCATGTACACCTGTGCCATGTGACAGACAGACATGCCCTTAGGGCATGTCTGTGTGCCACATGGCACACATGCCTGTATTTGGGGTGCTAGAGGGTGTCAAAGTGACACCCCCTGCACCCTTGCTCCAATCGGTATTTACCGAATCGGTAAATACCAATTCGGTAATGCCCATTGATTCCTATGGGCTTCAATGCCCAAAGGAATCAATGGGCATAACCGAATCGGTATTTACAGAATCGGTAAATACCGAATCTCAACGATTTGGTATTTACCGATTCTGAAATACCTACACCCCCCCCCCCTCCATTTTACCGCTTCTTAAATACCGAATCGGTATGATTCGGTATTTAAGAAGTGGTAAAAATAAATTACCTACATCGGGCCCTAAATATTATCGCTCACCCATTGTGTAATATATTGTATCCCATATGTTTCATGGGTTACCCTTTAGACTACAGTAACTTTTCATATTTGTACATCATTCTATAAGATTTTGCATCCGTACCTTTAGGTGATACCAAATTTAATAGCATATACAGCTTATAATATTTGGTATCCCCAGTGTTTCCCGGGTTGGAAGTTACCAGGATTCAATTTGACTTTGCCTTTTGTTGCATGGGGGAGCACAGTGTACTGATAGCAAGGAGCACTCTTCCTTTTGCTTTCCAACACCATTTACTATGGGGATACCAACTATTATGGGTCCAGCATTGCTGTAATATCTAGTATCCCTTTTGTTTCATGGGTTATCCTTGAGCCATTGAATAGTTGAAAGTGCCTTTTGTTTGAAAGCAGACTACAGTATGTTTTCACATTTTGTACATCATTCCACAAGATTTTGCATCCGTACAATTAGGGGAAACCAACTATAATAGCCTATACAGCCTATATTATTTGGTATCCCCAGCGTTTCTTGGGTTAGAAGTTACCAGGATTCGATTTCACATCGCCTTATGTTGGGTGGAGGAGCACAGTATTTCTATACCAAATGGCACCCTTCCTTTTGCTTTCCAACATCGTTTACTATGAGGATACCAAATAATATGGCTCACGCATTGCTTTAATATCTCGTATCCCCTATGTTTCATGTGTTACCTTTTGATCCATTGAATATTTAAAATTACCTTTTGTTTGATAGCAGACTACAGTATGTTTTCACATTTTGTACATCATTCTACAAATTTTTGCATCCGTACCCTTAAGGGATACCAACTATAATAGCCTATACAACCTATAATATTTGGTATCCCCAGCAATTCTCGGGTTAGAAGTTACCAGGATTCAATTTGACCTTGCCTTATGTTAGATGGAGGAGCACAGTATTTTCATACCAAATAGCACCCTTCCTTTTGCTTTCCAAAATCATTTTCTATGGGGATACCAAATATTATGGCTCACCCATTTTGTAATATACTGTATCCCATATGTTTCATTGGTTACCCTTTAGCCATTGACCAATTGAATTAGCCTTTTATTTGATAGCAGACTACAGTATCCTTTGATATTTGTACATCATTCCACAATATTTTGCATCCGTACCTTTAGGTGATACCAAATTTTAAGGCATATACAGCCTATAATATTTGGCATCCCCAGTGTTTCTCGGGTTGGAAGTTACCAGGATTCAATTTTTCTTTGCCTTTTGTTGGATGGGGGATCACAGTGTACACCAAGGAGCACCCTTCCTTTTGCTTTCCAACACCATTACTATGGGATACCAAATATTATGGCTCACGCATTGCTGTAATATCTAGTATCCCATTTGATTCATGGGTTTCCCTTGAGCCATTGAATAGTTGAAAGTGCCTTTTGTATGATAGAAGACTACAGTATGTTTTCAAATTTTGTACATCATTCCACAAGATTTTTCATCCGTACCCGTAGGGGAAACCAACTATAATAGCCTATACGGCCTATAATATTTGGTATCCCCAGTGTTTCTCGGGTTAGAATTTACTAGGATTCAATTTGACTTTGCCGTATGTTGGATGGGGAAGCACAGTATTCCTATACCAAATAGCACCCTTCCTTTTGCTTTCCAACACCATTTACTATGGGATACCAAATATTATGGCTCACCCATTGCTATAATATCTAGTATCCCATTTGTTTCATGGGTTACCCTTAAGCCATTGACCAATTGAATTTGCCTTTTATTTGATAGCAGACTACAGTATCTTTTCAAATGTTATACATCATTCCACAAGATTTTGCGTCCGTACCTTTAGGGGATACCAACTATAATACCCTATACGACCTATAATATTTGGTATCCCCAGCGTTTCTCGGGTTAGAAGTTATCAGGATTCAATTTGATCTCGCCTTATGTTGGATGGAGGAGCACAGTGTTTTCATACCAAATAGCACCCTTTCTTTTGCTTTCCAAAATCATTTTCTATGGGGATACCAAATATTATGGCTCACCCATTGTGTAATATATTGTATCCCATATGTTTCATGGGTTACCCTTTAGCCATTGACCAATTGAATTATCCTTTTATTTGATAGCATACTACAGTATCTTTTCATATTTGTACATCATTCCACAAGATTTTACATCCGTACCTTTAGGTGATACCAAATTTAATAGCATATACAGCCTATAATATTTGGTATCCCCAGTGTTTCTCGGGTTGGAAGTTACCAGGATTCAAATTGACTTCGCCTTTTGTTGGATGGGGGAGCTCAGTGTACTGATACCACGGAGCACCCTTCCTTTTGCTTTCCAACACCATTTACTATGGGGATACCAAATATTACGGCCAAAGCATTGCTGTAATATCTAGTATCCCATTTATTGCATGGGTTACACTTGAGCCATTGAATAGTTGAAAGTGTCTTTTGTTTGATAGCAGACTACAGTATCTTTTCAAATTTTGTACATCACTCCACAATATTTCGCATGCGATACCCTTAGGGGATACAAAATATAATAGCCTAAATGGCCTATAATATTTGGTATCCCCAGCGTTTCTCTGGTTAGAAGTTACCAGGATTCAATTTGACATTGACTTATGTTGGCTGGAGGAGCACAGTTTTTCTATACCTAATAGCACCCTTCCTTATGCTTTCCAACATCATTTACTATAGGGATACCATATATTATGGCTCACGCATTGCTGTAATATCTAGTATCCCATTTGTTTCATTGGTTACACTTGAGCCATTGAATAGTTGAAAGTGTCTTTTGTTTGATAGCAGACTACAGTATCTTTTCAAATTTTGTACATCACTCCACAATATTTCGCATCCGATAACCTTAGGGGATACAAAATATAATAGCCTAAATGGCATATAATATTTGGTATCCCCAGCGTTTCTCTGGTTAGAAGTTACCAGGATTCAATTTGACATTGACTTATGTTGGCTGGAGGAGCACAGTATTTCCATACCTAATAACACCCTTCCTTATGCTTTCCAACATCCTTTACTATAGGGATACCAAATATTATGGCTCATTCTTTGTTGTAATATCTCGTATCCCCGATGTTTCATGTGTTACCTTTTGAGCCATTGAATATTTGAAATTACCTTTTGTTTGATAGCAGACTACAGTATATTTTCACATTTTGTACATCATTCCACAAGATTTTGCATCCGTACCCTTAGTGGATACCAACTATAATAGCTTATACGACTTATAATATTTGGTATCCACAGCATTTCTCTGGTTAGAAGTTACCAGGATTCAATTTGATCTCGCCTTATGTTGGATGGAGGAGCACAGTATTTTTATACCAAATAGCACCCTTCCTTTTGCTTTCCAAAATCATTTTCTATGGTGATATCAAATATTATGTCTCACCCATTGTGTAATATATTGTATCCCATATGTTTCATGGGTTACCCTTTAGCCATTGACAAATTGAATTAGCCTTTTATTTGATAGCAGACTACAGTATCTTTTCATATTTGTACATCATTCCACAAGATTTTGCATCCGTACCTTTAGGTGATACCAAATTTAATAGCATATACAACCTATAATATTTGGTATCCCCAGTGGTTCTCGGGTTGGAAGTTACCAGGATGCAATTTGACTTCGCCTTTTGTTGGATGGGGGAGCACAGTGTACTGATAGCAAGGAGCACCCTTCCTTTTGCTTTCCAACACCATTTACTATGGGGATACCAACTATTATGGCTCCAGCATTGCTGTAATATCTAGTATCCCATTTGTTTCATGGGTTATCCTTGAGCCATTGAATAGTTGAAAGTGCCTTTTGTTTGATAGAAGACTACAGAATGTTTTCACATTTTGTACATCATTCCATAAGATTTTGCATCCGTACCATTAGGGGAAACCAACTATAATAGCCTATACAGCCTATAATATTTGGTATCCCCAGCGTTTCTTGGGTTAGAAGTTAGCAGGATTCGATTTCACATCGCCTTATGTTGGGTGGAGGAGCACAGTATGTCTATTCCAAATGGCACCCTTCCTTTTGCTTTCCAACATCGTTTACTATGAGGATACCAAATATTATGGCTCACGCATTGCTTTAATATCTAGTATCCCATTTGTTTCATGGGTTATCCTTGAGCCATTGAATAGTTGAAAGTGCCTTTTGTTTGATAGCAGACTACGGAATGTTTCACATTCCACAATATGTTGCATCTGATACCCTTAAGGGATACCAAATATAATAACCTATAGGGCCTTTAATATTTGGTATCCCCAGCGTTTCTCATGTTAGACGTTACCAGGATTCAATTTGACATTGACTTATGTTGGCTGGAGGAGCATAGTATTGTTTTACCTAATAGCACCCTATCTTTTGCTTTCCAACATCATTTACTATAGGGATACCAAATATTATGGCTCATTCATTTTTGTAATATCTCGTATCCCCGATGTTTCATGTGTTACCTTTTGAGCCATTGAATAGTTGAAATTACCTTTTGTTTGATAGCAGACTACAGTATGTTTTCATATTTTGTACATCATTCCTCAAGATTTTGCATCCGTACCCTTAGGAGATACCAACTATAATAGCCTACACGGCCTATAATATTTGGTATCCCCAGTGTTTCTCGGGTTAAAACTTACCAGGATTAAATTTGACTTTGTCTTATGTTGATTGCGGGAGCAAGGTATTTATATGCCAAACAGCACCCTTCCTTAAGCTTTGCAACATCATTTACTATGGGTATACCATATATTATAGCTCACGCATTGCTGTAATATCTCTTATCTCCTATGCTTAATGCGTAACACTTGAGCCATTGAACAGTTGAAATTGCCTTTTGTTTGATAGCAGACTATAGTATCTTTTCATATTTTGTATTTAATTCCACAAGATTTTGCCTTCAGTACCCTCAGGGGATACCAACTATAATAGCCTATATGGCCTATAATGTTAGGTATCCACAGTGTTTCTCAGGTTAGAAGTTTCCCGGTTTCAATTTGACTTTGCCTTATGTTGGATGCAGGAGCACAGTATTTCTACAGCAAATAGCACCCTTCCTTTTGCTTTCCAACATCATTTATTAAGGGGATACCAAATATTACGGCTCACGCATTGCCATAATATCTTGTATCCCCTATGTTTCATGGGTTACCCCTTAGCCATTGACCAATTTAATTTGCCTTTTATTTGATAGCAGACTACAGTGTCTTTTTACATTTTGTACATAATTCCACAAGATTTTGCATCCGTCCCCTTAGGTTATACCAAATAAAGTAGCCTATATGGCCTATAATATTTTGTATCCCCAGTCTTTCTCGATTTAGAAGTTACCAGGGTTCAATTTGACTTCGCATTATGTTGGATGGGGGAGCACAGTAGTCCTATACTAAAGACCACCCTTCATTTTGCCTTCCAATATCATTTCATAAGGGGATACCAAATATTATGGCTCACGCATTGCTGTAATATCTGGTATCCGCTATGTTTCATGAGTTAACCAGGAGCCATTGAATAGTTGAAATTGCCTTTTGTTTGGTAGCAGACTACAGTATCTTTTCACATTTTGTACATCATTCCACAAAATTTTCCATCCGAACACTTAGGGGATACCAACTATGATAGCCTATATGGCTTAAAATATTTTGTATCGCCAGTGTTTCTCTTGTCAGAAGTTACCAGGATTCAATTTGACTTTGCCTTATGTTATATGCAGTAGCACAGTATTTCTAAACTAAATAGCACACTTCATTTTGCTTTCCAACATCATTTACTATGGGGATACCAAATATTATGGCTCATGTATTGCTGTAATATCTCGTATCCCCTATGTTTCATTTGTTACCCTTTATCTATTGACCAGTTGAAATTGCCTTTTGTTTGATAGCAGACTACAGTATCTTTTCATATGTTGTACATCATTCCACAAGATTTTTCATCCGTACTCTTAGGGGAAATCAACTATAATAGCGTATACGGCCTATAATATTCGGTATCACCAGTATTTAAGCGGTTGGAAGTTACCAGGATTCAATTTGACATTACCTTATGTTGGATGCAGGAACACAGTATTTCATTCCCAAATTGCACCATTCCTTTTGCTTTCAAAAGTCATTTACATTGGGGATACCAAATATTGGGTCTCACGCATTGCCGTAATATCTTGTATCCCCTATGTTTCATGGATCACCCTTTAGCCATTGACCATAATTTGGTAGCAAACTACAGTATATTTTCACATTTTGTACAACATTCCACAAGATTTTGCCTACGGTACCGTTAGGGGATTCCAAATATAATAGCTAATACAGCCTATAATATTTGATATCCTCAGCGTTTCTCAGGTTAGAAGTTACCAGGATTCAATTTTATATCGCCTTATGTTGGATGGATGAGCACAGTATATCTATGCAAAATAGCACCCTTCCTTTTGCTTTCCAACATCGTTTTCTATGGGGATACCAAATGTTATGGCTCACGCATCATGTGCACTGTCACAAATAACAGATACAGAAAGGTGTGGGTTTTCAGTTGGGGGGCCAGAGCTCATCAGGGTCTGGCCGGGCCCCGCTCATAATCCCATCCGTAGGTACGACTATGAAACGTCATTTTGGATCCTGCACATCCAGGCAAAACTGACGCTGCCTGCACTGAAGCCATGGACAATGCACACCGAGCCCACAACGCAATGACCTTGACCTTGCCTTTCAACAAAGCCCCGACTTTGCCGCAGCACCTCCGAAGAACTGCTTTTGCGTGAGTCTCAGACACCACATCACCGACATCTGTGGTGCACCATCCCAGCTCCTATGCATTACTGGTCCTGTGTGGCTGTCGACCGGTGCATCGCCCTCAGCCCAGTGGTTCAACCACAACACCACAAATTCGACTCACTGCACTCTTAACATTGACACATCACTGGCACTGAACTGTCTTTGCTAACCAAAGCCTCGAACCCGCAACTGGGGCATCACCTACTTTGCACAGTGCATCACTCCAGAGTGCCAACGCCTCAGTGACCTTGCACTTCCTGCAGAACCGACACATCACCTGCACCTGAAATGCATCCTCTCCATTGAGCATTGCATTGTCCCAAGCATCGACGTATCTGAGGTACTGTCCGAGGGTCTGCATGACTACTGTCTCTGGCCCGTTCTCCATCACGTTCGGACTGAACTTTTGGGCTTGCCCCAGTCAAGCACTCCTAGATGGCCCCAGTTGGAGTTCTTGCCCCGGTTACTTACTGTTAGTCTTCATTACTCTGCCTATCGTCTTCCTCACCACATGGGTTACGCAGTGAGCTTCAGCTTCACAATAGAACCCTCCAAGCAATTTTACGCTCTAGTCCTCCCATCCCTCCACAACATGGCCAACCATCTTCACCCTTTCCCCAGTATCAGAGGAGGCATGACCAACCCCACTTCCTGTACAACTACCAATGCAGCAAGCAACCACATGAAACCGATAGTCAAACAGGGAGGGAGGGATGGGAACTCATGTGGCGAGATAGACTATACTCAGAGTAGTAAAGATTACTGGTAAGTAACTGGGGCATTACCTCCTTGTAAGTTTTCCTCTCTGCCTGAGTCACACAGTGAGCATATCCCAAAGCCAAGCAGCTTCATAGTCACCAACAAGAAACTACATGCCAAAGGCTGAGGCAAATACCACAATTTAATCCAAACAGCAAAACAGAGAAAAAAAAAACAGACACCCAACAGAAGGAGCGGCAGTCAAGTGCAGCAGGGCTAGCATGTAGAACAGCCTCAGCAAAACCCCCAGAAGCAGGACCACCCAACACCACACAATAGTGGTACATGAACATGTGTGGAGAGGCCCACGTAGAGGCCCTACAGATATTCACAATAAATACCTCCTAAAAGAGGCCCAGGAGGCAGAAATACCCCAGGTAGACCGACCCTGGATCCAGGCCGGCACCTCCGACCACTGAGAACAATAGGCCAGAAGGATTGTCTGCTTAATCCATCTACTCAGGGTAGAAAGAGAAGGCTTATGACCCGATCTAACTGGGCCAAAAGTGACAGACTATCACACTTGCAAAAAGCCAAAGTCCGCTCCAGATAAACCAACACTGCCGGCCGGACTTCCAGAAGGGAGAGATCAGCTTCCACCTCCAAATTCAGGGACCGGGGAGAAAGTCAGCAGAATGACCTCCCTGGAATGGTTGGCAACTGAGGGGACCTTGGGCAAGAACTTAGGTTGGGCAAAGGACAGCACAATCCGGCAAGACACGCAAGAAAGAAGGAGACCGCAAAAATGACCCCAACTCTCCAATCTGAGCAGCTGACACAATGGCCATCAGAATCACCACCTTCATGGTCAAGAATTTAATGTCCACAGAACCCACTGGCTTAAAAGGAGCCACCTGAAGGGCCTGTAACACCAACGGGAGATCCCAGGCTGGGGCAGGACAAATCACTCTAGGACGTTGAAGAAAACAACTTCATATCAACCGGGCCACCAATGGATCCAGCCAATCCAAATGAGGACTGCAGAACCGACGCCCGCAAAGCCGTCAACTGAGCCCGAAATATAGAAAGAGCTAGGCACAACGTAAAGCTATCCAACAGAAAATCCAGCACCCAGGACGGGTCCACTGAACCAGACTCTAGGCCTTTAGAAACACACCACCTAGAAAAGGACCCCCAATGTCGGGAATAAGATTGAAGAGTCGCCAGATGTCTGGAACCCTGAAGAAAATCAACCATTTCCTCATCTAGCCACGGAACAAGAGTCTCACCCTCTCAAGATCAAGGCCTGAAATGGAGCCAACCCACAGCCCCTGCAGGAAGACACAAACCCCTCAGCGTATAAGGAAGATTAGGAATCACCCAACACTCCTGAATGGCCAGCTCCCTCAGAAGATTATACAACGAGCAGTGAGCTCAGCCCAGCACAATCAGAAGAACAAATACCTTGCACAGAACCTGGGCAATCAAATGGATCAGCGGAAATGCGTAAAACAGGATGTCTGGCAACTTAAATGACATCACATCAACCCGTCAAGCCTCTGGACAGGGAATAATCATGCAGAAGTGGGGCAGCTGAGCATTGCCCTTGGCCCCAAGCAAGTCCACTGTCGGACACCCAATCTGCGTTTGCAATACACGGAACACCTCCCCAGACAGTGACATCGAAGACATAGGAGGAAAACCCTGCTCAGGTTTTCTGCCACACAATTTTCTCTCCCTGGGAGATAAACTGCCAGCAGAGACAACACAGTGATTTCTGCCCAGGTGAGAATTTCCTGAACCCGGATCCACAGGGACTGAACCCTGCAGCCCCCCTGGTGATTGAGGTAACCCATCACCACCTGACTGTCCATCCGGACCAGAACATGATGCCCCTGAACGGCTGATGCAAACTCCAGATAAGCCATCTGAACTGCCTTCAGCTCCTCCTTGAAGTTGGGTTAGCAACCAGCATGCAGGCGATCCTAGAGACTCTGAACAGACCAGGAATCCAACGTTAACCCCCAGCCCAACTGGCTGGCATCTGTCATCACCTCCCAGGAGGAAGACACCTAAAAAGGAAGACCTCTGGTCAGATTGGATTCCACCACCCACCAACCCAGGGCGATCTGAGGGGACACTACCACTGGCTGATCGTAAGCAGCAGAACAAGGGGACCAATTGGACAGGAGATGGTTTACCAACGGGTACAAATGCAAATGAGCCCACAGCAGTACACTTATTGCTGCTGACATCAAACCCTGCTACCTCAACCACTCATGCACCGGGGCAGAATCCAAGGCAAGCAGACAACCCAGGTCCCTCCTCAAGGTTGCCCTCCTCACGGCCGGCAAAAACACCAGCCCCTTGACCATGTCCAGGTGATCCCTAATAAACACTACCTTCTGGGTGGGAACCAGATGCAACTCTTTGTGGTTGATCAGAAAGCTGTGCCTTTCCAGAATCTCACAGACACTCTGGACTTGAAGAGTCCAATTGGAAAAAGAAGAGGCAGATATCAGCCAGTCATCATGGTACGGGAATACCCACATTCCCTCCCTATGGATGAGCCCAACCAAGGGAGCCAGGACTTTAATGAAGACCATCAGGGCAGAAGACAAACCAAATGGCAGTGCCTGCAATCGGAAATGCTCTGGCACCACACAAAACCTGAGGTACTGCTGGAATGCAGGGTGAATGGGCACTTGGAGGTAGGCATCAAGCAGATCCAAAGAAGATAACATGTTGTGTATTGATTTAGATTCAGTATCAATTTCCCGATTCATACCCTTATATAGGTAAATTTCACATTGCCCTTATATAGGCATAGAAATCCAGTCAATATTTAGGCATAGTCCATGCTACCCAAATACAGGCATGGCTACTTACATCCGTTCATCTACGTCACAACAATTTCTCGGAAAACCAGACTCTTAAGCTTTAGGGACTTTCCCTTGCCTGGATATTGATTTCTCCAAGAACTCAGTTATTATGCATGAACATCTATTCTTTAGGGGCTCATTCATGATGTTCATATGCCCGACTTATACGTCAATACCAGCATTTCTAAACACCTTCAAGGTATAAATATGCCTTCCCTTCCTATGGCAAAGCACGGTGTGGTTCGGTGCAGTTCGACTACCTACTAGCACGACGAAGTTCGCAAAAGCAAGTATCGAAGGAAGCCAACTCCCCAGCTGACTAGACTGACTAGACGCTGTCATCCTCCTGCTGAGAATCCAGCTCCAGTGTTTCTGACTCCCCTTGCGGGGTGTTGGGAAATCGAGTCCCGGGAAAGAGATACCAACCTCTCTCATTCTAAGGTATGGAGCTAATTAGAACCTTGATGAAACCTTTGGCAATTCTTGGCAAAACTAAACCTAGGATAAACCAGCACCTACTTCTTCCCCCTTACTAGACCTAGGTTAGGTACACTGTTGTAGGCGTACTTTAGAAGCACCAGTTGAGTATTTTAGCCTGTGTTATTTATGTATGTATTTTTATATATATCCTAGCAACAGACAATGCTATTGCAGTATTATTTTATATTACTGTTTATGCTGTACGCATTATACTTCACACATTGTCTAACAATTGTAGCAGTTCATATCTCTTGCATGAGAAATAAGACTGTTCAATAAACCCCTTTTATTGAAACGCCCGTCTCTCTTTTTCTATGCAACTCTTTATAAACGAAAAATGCACGATTGACTTAGTGAAATAGTTATCTATTGTTTCCACGACTCTGAAGATATTGTTCCGGCTCTAAGGGGAAACAAAGTTGTCATGTTTATGCGGTTGTCAGAGACTAATCTCTTCTTGTTCATTCGATAAAGTTTCTAATGACCTCTGAGTTAGCTGGCACACACAATTAAGTTGAATGTACTCGATAGAGACACACTGACCTCAGTCCTATCTCCAATCTCTAGTGTATATTATTCCAATGTGCAGAGCCTATTAGGGATATAGGAACTACACTACAACCACATCCCCCTGAACCAGTAAGGGAAGGATCTCCTGCATAGACAGCATCTTAAACTTAACATGAAGCACAAATAAGTTCCCCCTTTTCAAATCCAGCACAGGACGGAAGTCCCCGGAAACCTTCCTTACCAGAAAACGAATGGAGTAGACCCCTTGACCCCTTTTACAGGCCGAAACAGGACGAATAACCCCTTTCTCAAACAGATCCCCAAAACCCACCAAAAGTGCCTCCCGCTTTGGCGGAGGTGATGGTGAGAGAGTGTGGACAAAGAATCCTGGGGGTGGAGAGTTGAAGACAATCGAGTAACCCTTCCTGACAATACGCAAGATCCAGTGGTTGGAGACAGACCTTTCCCAAGTCTCAACGAAGTCAACAATCCCTCGGATATTCTGGACTTTTCTATGAAAAAAAGGGGCGGGTTTTGGGGCAGTGCTACAACCAACTGCCGTGATGCATGGCCCACACACCCCAGAATTAGCCCGCTGTAGCAGTGCTTCCAACCTCCACGATGAGCTTGTTCTGCCGAGCCTTCACCGAAATGCCTAGTAGAATAAGGTAAAAAAAGGGGGGTACAACAAGAGCCCACTTCGCAGGGCCTCCACCCTGGGCGTTAGGGCCAGCTAAGGCATAACCTCACCCTAATTGCCTGAAAATCGTGCTCAGAGAGTCTCCAGGTCAGAAAAAAACAGGAAGTGGGGTGGGTTGTTGTGGTATCCTTGCACTATCCCCTTT
Organism: Lissotriton vulgaris; assembly: GCF_964263255.1. Lineage (NCBI taxonomy): Eukaryota > Metazoa > Chordata > Amphibia > Caudata > Salamandridae > Lissotriton > Lissotriton vulgaris. Next base: position 1,261,254,396 of record NC_141696.1, on the reverse strand, counting down.
TACTATAGAATGTTCTAGCTATGATGCTCTGTGGAATGTTGGCAGTCTGTGGGCTTAGGCTGGCAGTTGGCTTGGGGCTGAGCATCTTGCAGGGTGTTCCTGTTGGGGTCTTTATGGTTTATACCATCATATCTACTTAACTTACAATAAACCATCTAACTACATCAACTGTCTAAGCACCCAATTACTACAATATTTATGGCGACGAGGTGACCTTCCCACGTACTGGGCAAAGCAGCGAAGCGAAATTCAACAGAAAATTACCCAGAAGTAGTCTTCAAAAGAAATAAGTTAAGAAATTCCTTCACTAAAGAGAAAATGACTAGCGCCAACAAGATGATCAACACAATTGGAACAAGAGCCACAAGATTCAGTACAAGACAAGAGATACACCAAGAAAGATACCATCTTCAGAGTAAGGAGCCACTAAAGAAACATCAGCGCAGTAAGATAAAAGGACCCCATCAGTGTCCATCACATCGGACAGCCTCTGCCAAAACGTGCTGTGAGTGGTTTCCTGGTACATATGGTCATCATTTCCATCAGAAGTAAGCATGATGTTATTTTCTTTCTTGTTTTTGGCTCTTTAAAATTCAGTGCGACCTGCCATGTGACATTTTAAAAGAAAATAAACTTGTGACGGTCAGAGCATGCAGTACACTTTTACATCTCGAGTCTATGTCAGAAGCTCTGTTTATATCTCGTAACGTTCAACTTTGAATTGGCAGAGAAACGAAAAATAAATGTGTAAAGCTTTTCAGTCAAGTCACATTTTTGGCGCATAAATGGTGTGTGAAGCTGTGCCTCGATCTGACTCGAGAAGAAGTATTTGTTTGGGCACTCGAGGAAATGTAAATGTTATTTTACACAGTAAACGTTTTTATTTAATCATTACACTTTTTCATTTGCTCCATGGAATATCCACCAGACATTAACGGTCTATTTAAAACTTGTTATTGTGCGCGAGCAACACGCAAAGCTTACCTTGGCTCCTGTGCACCTTATGACGCCATGAGAATGCTTCTCCTTCACGTTTTGGAGCAGCGCTGTGCGGAGAGCCACTCGGTGTAACGTGGGATACGTGACACCATTTTGCGTGCTGGATTTTCTTGTCCAATTGTCACCATGGCAACTACCTTTCAAGCAGAGGCACGGCATTTTTGATTAAATCCTTCAACAAGGACAGTAAAGACTTGTGTTTTTTTGTACTGGCGAAATGTTTATCCTGTTTGGCAGTGAACTTATTAAAAAAAAAAGAAGAAAACTTCCAGTTCAGGTCGGAAATATTACAGCTATAACCTACTTGAGATCGACGATCTTCTTTAGAGACCTCGGGTGAGAGACCGCTCACCGGAGCATAGACTTACTCTTATTGTATTTTGCTGGCCATTTTATAATGGAGAAAGTATTATGTTGCGGTATTGTGTGTGTGGCTGTGATCTTAAGTAGTAGCGCTTTGGGTTGTAGCGTTTTTGTGTCTCTATACAGTTCTTTTCGTGTGTGTCTGACTGGTTCTTTTCGTGTGTGTCTGACTGGTTGTCATCTTATATTTCAGCGTTTAGTGTTTCTTTGCAGTTCTTTTTGTGTTGACACGCACTTTGTGTAGGAGTGGGCTGTAGTCCCATTTCTTTTTGTGATGACTCGTACTTTGTGTAGGAGTGGGTTGTAGTCCCATTTCTTTTTGTGATGACACGTACTTTGTGTAGGAGTGGGTTGTAGTCCTATTTTCCTTAGGAATGGGTTTTGGATTAATATTCTTTTTTTAGGCAGTCCCATATTCTATTTTGATCATTTGTTCACTTTACTCTGGTTGTGGAGTGAGAGGTGTTTTATTTTGGAATGGGTTTCAGTCCCATTACCCTGGTTCATGCTAAATTTGTGTGAGGTGTATTATTTTGGAATGGGTTTTAGTCCCATTATCCTGGTTCATGCTAAATTTTTAAGAGGGGGTGTTTGTCCCACCTTTGTGTTTTTTTAGGGGGTGTCAGTCCCACCTAGGTAACGTTACACTAGGGTTTGAGTCCCTTTAGTGTCCCTTAAGACAGGGGTGGCGTTTGGCTACGTCGTAGTCTTCTCATGTGAGAAGCACTTTGCAGTTGGCTACGAGTCCCATTACCCTAGTTAATGGTTTGTTAATCCTTGTTTAACATTCTTTCATTTTGGGTTTGGGTCCCATTTTTATCAGTCCTTAGTCTTTAGGGCTAGATGTGGGTCCCTTCATCTACTATTTTACGCTTAAGGGTAGGAATTTGGTTTCTAAGTTCCTATTTTCTTATTTCATTCTAGTCTTTATCCATTTTAGAAGGCATTCTTATTCCTATTAGAGGGATTACTTTATTAGCCTTGTTTTATGGTTTTCTTTCTAGGGTCGTAGTCCTATTGTGTCTTTTATTAGAGGAGTGGCATTATTTTATTCCTCTTTTCTGCAATACTTTCTTGGGTTTTGGTGAGCTCATTGCATTTCTGAGATTTAGGTTACTTTATTAGAGCTCAGTGTTTACATATTTTAATTTTGTTCAAAATTAGAGGAGGAGGAGGATGGTGAGGTTTATTCTATCTGTTCACTTTCTTTCTTTCTTCTTTAATAGCTTTTGTATTTCTGTTTTCCCTCTCGTGATGTTATTTTAATTCCATCTTTGGGTTACAGATTTCTTTATATTTGTATTATATTTCTGTGCTTTGTTTTTCCCTTTAAGTTTATTGCTTTCCGTTATTAAAGGGAGAGGATAATGTGGTATCCTTGCACTATCCCCTTTTACTATAGAATGTTCTAGCTATGATGCTCTGTGGAATGTTGGCAGTCTGTGGGCTTAGGCTGGCAGTTGGCTTGGGGCTGAGCATCTTGCAGGATGTTCCTGTTGGGGTCTTTATGGTTTATACCATCATATCTACTTAACTTACAATAAACCATCTAACTACATCAACTGTCTAAGCACCCAATTACTACAGTTGTGCTTCCTCTTGTACTGGGTCATGGGTAAACGTGGCCGGCCATGTTGAGGAGGAATGGGAGGACTGGTGCGTAAAATTACTTTGAGGGTTCTGTTGCGGAGCTGAAGATCATTGTGTAACTCAGGTGGCGAGGAAGACTTACGAGGAGGTAATGGCTTCTAAGCACTGCATTTTGAGTTAATCTTGAAAACCCTTACCCTGACTGGGACTGTGGTTCCTGCTTGGACAGGGTGCGTACCTCTGCCAACCGGAAACCCCATTTCTAACAGTGTGGAGGGAGCATATTGGCTTCAAGCTGTAATGAAGAACATATTTTAGAGTAAGAATGTGAGCAGGTCATCGCCCTGCTTCTCTAGAAGCAGAGTAGAATGTCTGTTTAAAATACTGAGTTACAATACTGTAAGAAATAGGGTTATTGTTTGAGGTGGATGAAATACTACTCAAGCAACAACCAGAATCATTGCCAGCATGAACCACAAAGTCACTGAATTAACCTGTGCTTAGCCATCTGGTAGCTTGGTGCAAAAGCTTTAAAACTTAGAGTCACTGTGTAAAGTTTTTATGCAGCAAACAGTAATAAAGTGAAAACACAACACAAGAAAAATCCCAAACCAATTTTGAAAAATAAGATACATTTTAATAAATAAAATAACACCAAAACAAAATTAAATCCTATTGGGGCGTGGCTTGGCAGGCCAGCATGGCGGATGTGATCTGAGTGCGCTCCGTCCACCCTCACATTGATCTTTACTATAATATTGCCTCTTCGGCTTTCATCCCGTTCCCTGGGCTGCCCCGCTAACATCTCCCGCTGAGGACTAGCCTAGAGCTGATTTTTGGAGCCGCCAGAGGTTCTCAGGCGGAGGTTTGGTAATCGGCGGCGGCCTGCGTGCGACTTTGCGGATTTTTTTTTTTGTGTTCGCGCAGGTTTCTGCCAGTTCGCGAGGGTTTTTGTACAATTTCGCAAACGCGAACTTACCTGTCGGGTCGCAAGTTTTGCGAACTTGTTGTTTCTACGTGTCCAGCCTGTTTGGGACACTCTTCTTCATCACTGCCACTCTCTGTCACCACTGCCACTCTCTGACTACTCATGCCACCCTCTGGCCCACCCATGCCACCCTCTGTTTCATCACAGCACCCTCTGGTTGTCCAGTCAGTGTACATTATTGTGGCAAAGCAAAGCACACCTTCCCTGCCTCAAGTGACCTGAATTAATTTGGGGCTGATTAATGTGTCACAGATTATTTTTTTAGCTGGCACCTGCTTCCTTAGTGCTTCCTGATTAGTGATCTTTTGCACTTGCTAAGTGCTTTCATTGTTGCAAAATTAGTTACAACACCTGCCCTGCCCCAACTGACAATAATGAATTAGGGGCTGATTAATGGATTTGAACTTCCAGCCTGGCTCCAGCTTGTCTCCCTTAGCTGTAATTCAGGACCTTTGTGGCATATGTGTAACTATTCGGAGGTTCAGAGCAGGGTCACATAATAGTTGCAACTGGCAACTGAACTCTGGAGGGGCCCCTCAGGAAGCACTACAGCGCTTATTCGCGGGGCGCGAAGTTGTACTGGGAAGCCGCGAACTCACGCGAACAGTGCGAGCAACCCATAAAATCCGCTGCTCGCGGATTTGCGGATTTTGCGGGAGATTCGCGAATCTCGCGGATTGCGAATTTACCGAAAATCCGCAAAATCCGCGAGCGAAACGGATTTTCCGCCCATGCTTACGTGCGACGCAGCAGTATCCTCAGCCGCGGCATCGCTCGCATTTCCTTGCCGCATTGCCCGGCCGCAGTCGCGGCCACAGTGGGGGTGCAGGGCTTGCGATGCGTGGCTTGCCCTGCGACATTGCTGTTCCTTCAGTTCCCAGCCGGGGGAGCGGATTCTGTTGGCGGCCTGCTCCGGTCGCAGTGCTGAGTGGTGGAGAAATTGGGAGTGCGGGATGCGGACGGCTGACTGCCATCTTGGTGCCTCAGCTTTGGCCTGGGCAGCTCCTGGTAGAGAGGGGCCCTCCTGGGACAGCCAGGGTTTCTACTAATCAGGCACCCAGCACATGAGTACCGCCGCACTGCCTGGGAGGGCGGCCCGGCAGCGGCGGGCGCCTCTCGCTCCTTCATCTCCCCCCCTCCTCTCATTCCCCACCATATGTGATCTCTTCGGGGATAGTACCACCAGGGGTTAGGGGGATGGCGTGCCTCTACCTAGACGACACCGGGAGTGGGACCCCGACCTCCATCGGAATGGCTACATAGTCACCTCCTGGAGGTTTTCTGGCCAGGGTCGGTGGCAGTGATAGGGCACTATGACCAGAGACAAGCCCGGCGGTGGCTCTACTAAACAGAGTACCATGGATAAATGCACGGGCTAGGGGATCCGGCGGTGCTGCCTGGAAGGTCTCAAAATGCTATACCAGATACTGCAGCCCTCATGGCCACCATTGTGCAATCCAGATACGCATTGGAAGTCAAGATCGGGGTGGTCGGCTCCGATGTAAGGCTCCTATGCCAGGACCTGAGGAATGTGGTAGCCCACATTTCAGAGACAGAGACAAGAATCTCGGGTATGGAAGATGTGGTCGCCACTCTGCTGCAGCAAGTATTGTCACTGGAGACTACCCAATGGGGCCCAGCACTGAGAGTGGAAGACGTGGAGGGGAGGGCGCAACTCAACAACCTGCGCTTTGTTGGTTTTCCGCAGGACTGCGAAAAGGGGAATATGGAGCGGTTTCTTATGGACTGGCTCGTGGGCTGGCTCCCTTCTGGGGCACTCTCGACTTTGTGGTGGAACGTGCACACATGACTCTGATGCAGAAGCCCCCCAGTCCGGGTGCCCGCGGCCTGTCATCGCCATGCTCCTCAATTACCACGACAGGGACACCATCCTGAAACAGGCCCGGGCTAAGGAGCTATTGCTGCTCAATTACTCACGCATCTTAATTTTTCCGGACTATACTAAGTTGGTGCAGCAGCTGCGGCAGTCGTTCCTAGCCACCAAGGCCCACATCCATGAACTCAAGCTCCCTTATGCTCTACTTTATCCGGCCAGGCTGTGTGTAGTATACCGCTCCCGCACCCACTTCTTTGACACACCGGAGGAGGTATTTCACTGGACAGATGAAACTGTGTGGGAGAGTCCTCACTCTCCCTTGGGAAGAGAATCCGACTCCTCTTCAGGTGGGCCTGCCCGGAATCAGCAGGGGCCAAGGGGAAGAAGGGGCCGCTCACAGTCTGCAGGTCCCACGGCCCAGGAGTGGTCCGTTTATTGGCCTCTTGTCTCATTGGACTGATACCAGGATGACCATGCTACCTTCCAAATTCGAGTATTGTTTATAGGCCGAAGGGGCATGTAGGTTGTCCAGTCTCTCCGTGGGGCTCCACAGAAGGAGAGGAGGCCACTAGACAATGGGCTGTGATGTGGGGATCAGTTGGTGGGTGAGGGGTGGGACCTCCTGTTGGGGTCAGGCTGCTCTGCCTGCCGCAACAGGTACTTAATTGTTTTGGAGGTACAGGGTGGGGGGATTTGTGGGGTGTGTTGTTGGGGGGGTTTGTGGGGTTGCTGCACTGTCTACTTGTGTTCTGGACTCTGTTACGTCTTGTGAAAGATTCTTGCTGTGCCATGGTACTGTATAGGATCTGCACGGAATATGAATGTCTATTAGTATACAGGAGACCCCTAGTCTTCATCAGGTTCTTAGCTGGAATGTTAGAGGGGCACCAGACAAGATCAAATGGGGGCTATTCTGAAGTCTGCCAAGCGAGCCTACGCAGATATATTATTGTTGCAGGAGACCCAACTCATGGGGACCAAGGCAGTATGCTTTTAGCGGTTCGGATTTACAGAAGTCTTTCATTCCAGGTTTGTGAGGAGTTCCAGAGGGGTTGCTATTTTAACACACCGTAGAATTGCATACACACATGTTAACACTTGGGGTGATCTGCAGGGCAGATACTTGTTTGTACAGGGCATGGTAGGGGGTGAGATTTTGGTACTGGGGAGCTTTTATGCCCCCACCTCTTTCCTGGGGGTTGGCGGAAAAGATTCTGACCCTGTGAACAGATATACCCGAGGGCCTTGCGGTGGTGGGAGGGGAATGGAATGGTGTGATGGATGTGGCCAGAGATAGATGGTGGTTGATGTTTATCTGAGGCCCCCCATCTTACTGAACAGTACTCCTTAGTGATGAGTCTTGATTGGGTCGACCCCTGGTGCAGGATGCATGGTAATACGCAGGGCTATATATATCTTTTGGCAGTCCATGGTCCCTTTTCCCGCCTAGATTATCTGTTCATCCCATGGGTCTTTGACAGCAGAGTGGCGATGGCGGACATTCTGCCACGGGGACTTCCTGACCACTCTCCAGTGGCACTTACTATACGAGCCGGGGAGCCTGTGAGCCATTCCGATGGCACCTATCAGTCTGGAAACTTCAGAAGGAGGACTACATGGAACGAATGGAAGATGCCCTTGATCAATATATAGCCATTAACTTGGGCTCGGTCTTGGGGGCTCTGACTCTTTGGGAGGCCTTGAAACCCACCATTCGGCGGGTAGATATCTCATTTTGTGCTGCGGCCCAAAGACAGCATAAAGAGGCCCTGGTTCGAGCGGAAGCTACTGTTCTTGAGTTGGAGGTGCACGGCAGGGAGGAGGGTGGGCTGCTGGCTCGACATCGGTTACTGCTAGCGCAGCAGGAATATTCTCATATTCGCTTATATGAGGCTCAACAGGCCTGGCTTACTACCCGTAGTAGGATCTACCAATGGGGTGACAAATCAAGTAAAATGCTGCACCGATTGTCGCAGGGTTCGATTCACCCCCAGGCCGTTCCGGTTGTCGTGGGGTCGGATGGGCTACCAGTGTCAGGCACATCGGCTATTGCATGCAGTTTTGCAGAGTATTATGATCAGTTATATGCCCCTACGAAATGCCTCCCAGCGGAAGTCATTGAGCGTTTCTTGGATGATCTCCCACGAAGTCACTCTCTGATGCAGTTAGGGAAAAATTGGAAGGCCCGCTTACTGAAGAACAACTGGGACGGCCTTGGGTGAACTTAATTTTGGCAAGGCCACAGGCCCTAAAGGCTTTCCCTGTGAATTTAAAAAATATATATTTTTTGCAGCTGGGACCCCACTACCGACCAAGCTGGGTTTATGAAGAACACGCCATAATATCAGGCAGGCTCATGTGGCAGTCTCGACAATCCAGGAATTCTTCTATTGGCGGATATGGACCGGGCGTTTGACATCTTGAGTTCGGTCTATTTATTTGTGCTACTGCGGTGACTGAATTTCGGACCGCGTTTTTTGTCCTACCTCACCCTCTTGTATACTGACTTAACAGCCTCGGTGCGAGTGCCAGGCTTAGTTTCTCCTGCATTCTCTATTGGTCGTGGCACCAGGCAGGTGTGTCCATTGGCCCCATATCTTTTCGCTTTAGCAATGGAACCCTTGGCTGCTTGGGTTCGGATGGACGTTCAGGTGTCCGCGTTTGAATGGGCGCATGGACTGTCTGATCGCCTTTTATGCTGACGATGTTTTGTTCTTTCTTACCAACCTGGAACGAACGGGCCCTCGGCTGTTGCGTATTATGCAGATCTTCGGGGAAACATCTGGTTTATATATGTACCCTCGGAATTCCACCCTGTGGGTGTTGGGAGATCAGGCAAGCTTGGTTCTTGGGCGTCGTCTGTACAGGTGGTACAAGGAGGCATGAAATATTTGGTGGTGTATTTGTCAGAATCTCCCACCACGGCCTGGGAACATAATCTTGCACCTGTATGGAAGCGGGTGCGTGAGGACATTAAGACCCGGTCCCCCTTACCCCTGTCCATGTACGGCCAGTCAGCCATCTTTAAGATGGTGTCACTCCCGCGAGTACTGTATCAATTACAAAATCATCCCTAGCTGATTCCCCCACGGTGGTTCCGCCAGGTGAATTCAGTTCTGGGACTGTTCCTTTGGGGGGTGGGGCAGTGAGGGTGGCAGCCCCGACGTGTTTCCTATCTACATATAGCGGGGGACTGGCAACCTCCGATATTTGGTCCAATAAATGTTGCATTGCATCTACTTGTCTTAAACGAGTGGTGGTATGGAGACAGGGCAGACCTAGCATACACCGTGGAGCGGCGATGCATGGGGGACCAGTCCCTACACGCTATTCTTTACTCTGCTCCATTGAAGCGTCTCCTTCTGCCTGTCACGTAGATTGTTTTTCAGATCTGGAGGCAGGCATTGCGGAAGATGGGCTGGTGGAATAGATTGACTAGGGAGACCCCATTATGGCACAACAGCCGTCTCTCCGGGTTTCGCGATTGGGATAACATCGAGATATCTACTCTGGGGGATGTTATTGAAAGCATGGTGTTGAAATCCTTTCAAGACATCCAGACGGCTTTCGGTTCTTTAAATATTTACAATTTTGGCATGCTTTTGCTCCCAGCTTGGAGGGTCTCGACTTGCTGCTGGAGTTTAGCCCGGCTAAGGTTTTTATGGGGGACCTCCTAGACCATAAGATCTCCAAAATCTAACAGTCCCTGGTTACGCGCAGTTCCCCCTCTTTGCAGTGTCTGTGGGAGGCCCGGGAGGGTGATGTGGGCCAGATGGAAGAAGAGGACTGGACAGAAGCTTTGGCTTCCCCTGCGTGGCGTGGCTATTGCAGTGTGCCTGCGGCTTATTCAGTTTAAATACCTCCACAGGTTTACTTTAACAGAATTAGGCTCTGGAGGGCAGGCTTGGTGGCTTCCCCGGTGTGTCTTTGCTGCGGGCATGAAGAGTGGACCTTGATACATACTATATGTCACTGCACAGCGCAAGCACGCTTCTGGAGGGGGGTACTGGCCTGCCTCTCTGAAGTTCTGTGGTGGAGCTGCCTCACTCACCGAAGCTTGTTCTCCTTCATGTGATGGAAGGGATCGGGGGCAACATCTAAAAGTGACATCTCGTGCTCCTGGGCTTTACCTTAGCAAAGAGAGATATAGCTAGAGGAAGGCGGATGTTGCCCCCTCAGCCTCGATTTGGAAAAATGGTCTAGACTTTTGTGTGGGCCTTGAGCTCCCCATTTTTTAGGCTAGAGGGTGCCCTAAGAAGCACTATAACATCTGGAGGCGCTGGGCAGATTATCGAGGGATGGAGCTGGAGCCGCCACGGGGGGGCCAGAGTCGAGACCATTGGCCTCTCCTGTTCCTTGCACTCCCTTATGTGTGGCTCGCAATTCCTCAGTAGAAAATGGTATTGTGATTGTTGAGCTCTTGTGTAAATTGATGGCAGCCTAGGTCAGTAATATGTTGTTCCGGCATAGCGAGACGGTGCGCTGGGGGGTGGGGAAGTAGGTTGTTTGCATTAATTGATTTTATTTGTATTTCATGTTCTCCTGTCCTTAAATATGCAAAAAGGTCAAAGTACATTTTTTTTTGTATTTTACATGTGGCAGCTGTCTCTGGGATTCAGAGGTCTGCATTACCTGTACCTGCATTACCTGTGCAATTTTGACAAATAAAATATGTTTAAAATAAAAAAACCCTATCAATACAACCAGATTCTTTTTAAGATTTCAGTGAAATCTAGCACCTAAAAGACCAACATGCCAACCACGCGTTTCTTGTTGCGTGAGACCGGGACAAAGTCAAATGTTAAGGTTGACCACAATGGAGCACAAGTCAGATAGTCAAGGTGGATTAGGCCTGGGTTTGGCTGAACTTCAGACTGAGATTACATTTTGAAGAAAAAGTCCAGGAGAAGGTAGAGTTCACCAGGACAAGGCAGCAAGTTGCATCCAAAGAGGAGTTGTCAACACCAGAGAGCACTGGACAAAGTCTCGATAAAGCCATTGACAATGGCAGGAAAAAGCTCTGAGCAGAAGAAGCAAGATGTTTGTCGTAGGAAAGTGCCCTCGTTTTGCATGGTTGCCCCCCTCCCCCCTTTATGCCAATTTTGATGTGCTTTGACCGAGTGCGCTCTGGGTTCCTGCCACCTGATTATTATTATACTCATTTGTAGGGCGCAGGGAATCATCCCCAGGGGGATCTCTCGGCGCCAGAGAAGAGAACACTAATGAGCAGAATAATCCTAAAACATCAATTTCTTGAGCATTTTCTTAAATCGAGACAGATCGGAACAGGCCCGGATCTCCTCAGGGAGACTGTTCCAGTGGCTGGGGGCTAGATGAGAAAAAGCTTGACCACCCACTTTAACCTTGTTTATTCTCCGCGTGCAAAGCAGATTGCGATTACTGGATCTTAACTGACGCACGGGTCGATACAGGGCCAATTTCTTTTCAAATAGGCTGTGCCATTCCCCTGCAGAGGCTTGAAGACCATACATAGCAGCTTGAAAATGGCTCATTTCTGAATAGGAAGCCAATGTAGTTGGCGTAGGAGAGGTAAAGAAGGGGTGCACGCCGGTTTGTTGAGGGCGAGGCGGGCTGCTGTGTTTTGCACCACCTGTAGTTTTGATAATAAGTCTTCCCTTATTCCAACCAGCAGAGAGTTGCAATAATCCAGTCGACTAACCAAGAGCGACTGAAAGAGGGTTTTTCTTGCCGAAAGTGGAATTTAAGGGAAGTGCTTTCTAAGCATCCGCATTGTTCCGAAACAGGTGCCTGACTACGTCTTCACCTGTTCCTCCATTGATAACGTATACAGATACCCAGGGCCTATGTTCTTTCCTTAAAATATAATGTCACCAAACCCAAATGACAGCTCTCTGGCCACATGTGGGTCCCTTGTAAAAGGCACTCAAGGTACCAAGGGCACTGTGATCAGGGAAAGCCTCTGAGGGCTGCAGCACTTATTGTGCCATATTTAGAGGCCCTGTGCCTTTACACTCTGACACTGCCATTGCAGGCTGCATGTTTTGGTGCAGAGCAAAAGTGAAAAGTTGGCATGGCCCACATCCCTGTGAGCCATGCCTACAAACCACGGCCCAGGCAAGCCACCCCTCTAGCTGGGTGCACTGTGCCAGTGGTAAGGGTACATGTTCATGAGCCCTGTACCCCTACAGTGTCCAAGTCCATTCTTGGGCATTGTAAGTGCAGTAATGCCATTAAGTGTATATGGTATGGGAGGTAGTCATTACGAACTCCAAAGCGCCAAAATGGCCCTACCGAAAATTGGGAAGTTGGCTATCAAACTTCTCAGCACATTAAACCCATACTGATGCCAGTGTAGGATTTAATGAGAAATGCACTCAGAAAGCATCTTAGAGGTGGCCCCTAAAAACAACCTAACTCTAGTGTCCTGGCTAAGTGACTGTTTGCCAGCTGCCACCACCAGACATGTTTCTGGACCCCTGGTTCTAGAGCCTACAACTCTCTGGGTCCTGAAACAAAGCCATCCTGGAAAAAGGTACCAAGCCTCCTACCCCAAAGAACGGCTGGGTCCATGAAGGGGAATCTTCAAAGGCCTGCCGCCTTTGGTAGGCTACCCCAGCCATTTGCTGCTTTCAGCAAATGGCCCCCATCGGTTCTGACCCCCACTCTGTGCGGGAGAGTTGGTGGGAAAACCAAGACAGGAACAGAGGCGTGACCACCTTTGCCAATGCCACCCCTCGGGGGGAGGCGAGGTGAAGCACAACTTTAAGTCCCCGCCATCTTGTAGATGGGGGGGACCCCACCAACCAGAAAGAGGCCTGGGTCCCAGCTCACTGGAGGGTGGCACAATAGAGGTTGTACCCACCCCAAGGAATGGGCCCATTGGCCCGACCTGTCCCTACCAGTAACATCCAAAAATTTAGAAGTTAGGGGCAACCCCAAACTTTGCCTCCTCAGACCAGAGCCAAATAGGAGAAAAGAAGAAGAAGGACCGAAAAGCCATGCAACTAGGAGGACAACTATTGTCTTGGCCCCAGCCCTACCGGCCTTTCCCAACCTCAGACTCCTCCAAAAGAACTTTGGTGTGTCCTGCAGTCGGCAGTCCTCAAAAACCCAGAGAATTCACCTTGCCTTCAAATCCTAAAAGGACCTTTGTCAACTGTGAGCATCGGACTTGCTCAAGCCAAGCCAACATTGACTCTGGCAGACTCCGTGGGTCACCGTCACTCTGTACCTGACAACCAGAGCCCGAGCAGGAGTGAATGAAACTCTCAAGGAGGTCCTACCAGTGATCCAAGCCTGGATCATAGTGACACCCGACAATCAAGCTCCTAAAACCAACATGCAGTCGTCAACTGAAGATCTGCCCTCAACCGAAGGCAAAGCAGTCCAGAGGAACCAGCCACAACTGTCCGACTGATTCCGTCATCGAACGAAGCAGGCCCAAAAGCAGCAACTCTTGAGATCTCATTCGCCTACAGCCACTGACCGATTCAGAGGAATCCTTGACCGATGTCTGCAACCACAGCCGGGACTGCATCCTACACCCAGCCGCCTCTGTGCCACTGGTGGTGTAGATCTTGTGTGGGCCATTTTGCTTCCGTGTTGTCCCTAACCCTAGGAGTCCTCGTTTATCCAACTTGGTGGCCTGCTTGCCGCAGTCCACCACTCCCACAGCCATGCTAGCCCATTGGCTAACATATGGACCGGGCACTCCGCACCTGTCGCCTCGGTGCCACTGGTGGGGCAACTTGCTGCCACACTGTGAACCTACTCTTACCCATGGACCCGTAAACCCCAGTTCTGCTATCAGAGAACTAAATAGTTGCTCATGAGTATATTATAAAACTGACACAAATTTGCAGAAACATTAACCATGTTCTTCCTTCCTACAGGAAATTTACCAGCCTGGTATCTTGCGATACCTGACTGAGCAGGAAAAGTAATTACAAAGTAATCCAACTGTATATTGATTCACTGCATTTGTACTGTCATTTGATTGCATATATTTCTACAAAGTATTGCTATACATACGTGTACCAGGCCTGGCTTGGTTCTAGAAAAATAAACCACAACTAAATAATATTTTTATACAAACAAATTGGTCTGAGTTCAGTCCTTGAGTGTGTAAAATCACTCCTTGCCTGAGTGTGTACAATAAATGCTTAACACTACCCTCTGATGAGGCCTTACTGCTCGACAACACAACCACAAATAGAGAGTAAGGTACTTTCTACTTTTACCTCTGCCTACCTTTGGGGATCCACTGGACTCTGTGCACACTATACCTCACTTTGGTATAATATATACAGAGCCAGCTTCCTACAGTCGTCATCAATTGGGAGCTGGTCACCATCGAGCCCAGTGAAAATGTTTACCTTCAGACTTAGACAACATTTTGGAAGACCAAAACATCCAGCGTGACAGAGCTACAATCTGTAGCAGAAGAGGGCTCCATGAGGCCAGACACTATCACTGAGAGGTCCTTGTGAGAAGGATTTGCTGCTGCATAGAATAACGAAGCAGGAGCTACTGCACAGTCAGACCAACTGGCAATTTGCCTTGGGTGGATCCACTGTCAGGTAGCACCTAGTCTTCTATCAGTTCTTCTAGAACTTTCAGTGAAACGTCTTAGAAGTCCCACGTTTAGGGCTAGGCAGGAGCAGGACCTCTAATACCACTTCCAAGAGTGCAAGACCTGGAAGACACCATTTGGTGGGGTGGGGATTAACACTCAGTCCAGCAGAGATGAGGTATAGATTTCAAGGTCTCTGGAGATTGTTATGCACCTGTAGCTCACACAGAAGGCTAACTAACTATCCCCTGCACTCATTTTTGGTGGTCCTGTGTTCATGGAGATGGTCCAGTTCTTCTTCAAGCATCAAGGTAGGCCTCTAGCAGCAGGGAAGTCCTCTGGGAAGCAAGGTCCTCAAGAAGCAGAGCTGTCCTCTAGTAGCAGCAGTGCAGACCTCCGGAACCAAGGCAGGCCTATAGCAACAGGGTTGCCAACTAGGTGTCCAGGAAGTCCTTCTGAAGTCTTCCACAAGGTCAGAAATGTCCTGAAAGGCTATTCTGGTGGTGCAATATGTATACTTAGTGCCAGCCTTTGAAGTGGGGGAATTTCCCAAGCTACCCCCACATCTGGTTCTGGAAACTTCTTCGCTTAACCTACCAAGGCTCCCAGAAGTCTGGGGTGAAAAAAGGCCAGTACCAGGTTCCTTCGAGTGTGTGTGCTGGAGACAGCCCTTTGAACTGTAGGTGGGCAGGGGACAGCTCTGCCCCAGCCATCCTGGCAGGCTGGCCAAGTCTGCCAACACCTAATCCCCTTTTTTCTTACTGAGAGGAATACACAAAGACCAACAGCAAGTAAATCACAGTAATGTGACCAGCCCAGCCAAGTACTACTCATAATGCAGTAGATTAAAGCATTTCAGTGTGGTGGTCCACATCTCCGCACTAAAATGCATTGTCATGCATTTATAGCGCCTCCTTATGTTATGTTATGTTAAATGGTTACTTATAAGCGCACAGCTACTCAATAGAGTGTCACAGCTCTGAGGCATAAACAGTTTGCTATGTAGTGTGAGAACCATGGTTATTGCTGGAATAGCCAGGTTTTCAGTGATTTCCTTAACGCTAGGAGATCTTGTGTCAGACTTAATTCCACCGGTAGATTGTGCCACAGTTGTACCGCCTGAACCTGGAAGGAGCGCCCTCCACCCCCCTATCCGCGCTCGGTGGTATTTAGGGCCATGTGCCAACTGAAGTGTTGAGGACCTTAAAGTACGGCAAGGGGAGTAGAACTGGACTCTCTTCATGATGTCCCCGGCACCTATGCCGTGGAGAGCCTTAAAATCCATAGACTTAAAATGGATCCTCTTGCGGACTGCGAGCCAATACATTGATTGCAAACATGTGGACGTCAGTGCTCTTGGGCCCAGCATGAGTATTGCTCTGGCTGCCACATTCTGGGCCACTTGAAGCCTTAACAATAGATACTCCGGCAACCCTAGGTACAGTATGTTCACGTAGTCCATCCTATAGACTATCATATCTTGGACTACTGTTTTTCTATGAATGATAGGCAGGAGAGGCAGGAACTGCTTTAGCATCTTCAACATGGCAAAGCAAGACCCAACCGCTGCCTGAATCTGGGCCTGCATAGAGAGATTCTCGTCCAGCGTCACCCCTAGATTTTTCACTGTTATGACGGAAGTGGAAGGGGGAGACATATCAGCTGGCCCCCAAATACGCCATACACTGCTGGGGGGTGGCCGAAGAAAATGATCTCCGACTTTTCGGGATTACATTTAAGCTGATTAGCATGTAGCCAGGAGAACACTTCAGTCAGACAGAAGTTAATCCTATCTCATATAAAATCTGAGTCTTTATCGCAGGTGAAGAGAAGCTGTGTGTCATCCGCATACAACACAATTTTTGCTCCATGAGCCTCGGCCAAACATGCTTGTGGTGCCATCTATATATTAAAAAGGGTGGGGTTCAACATTGAGCCCTGAGGAACTCCCGCCACCAAAGGGCGGGGTCCAAACTATTTGATTGCGGTCTTTTAGAAAGGAATCAAACCAGCTGAGTACCGTACCCCCAAAACCGCATTCCTTTAAGTCTCGCCAGGAGTTGGTCATGGGGGACGGTATCAAAGGCCGCAGATAAGTGCAATAATATCAATCCAGCCTTGCCGCCTTTATCCAAAACTTTCCTTATGGCTTCCGACACTACCAGCAGTGCTGTTTCAGTGCTGAAGTTCACCCTGAAACCAGACTGACTCTGGTGGAGAATTGAATTTTTTTCAACAAAAGTGGTGGTGACCTGGTTGTCGACTTTTTCTAAGGCCTTAGAAAAGAAAAGAAGCAAATGTATTTGCCTGTAATTAGAGGCCAATTATGGGTCCAAAGTTGTTTTTTTTAATAGGGGAATAATTTCTGCCTTTACCACCTATCGGGGACCAGGCCCGACTGCAAAGACAGGTTAAGGATCCGGTTAACCGCAGTATTGATAATCTCCACTATTGATGCTATAATGCTGGCCGGGCATGGGTCAGAGGGAGAGCTGGATTTAAGGCCTTTCATGATTTCTAATGATTTTTCCAAGGGAACCAATAGAAACTGATTCAAAGATGGTTCTCTCACATGAGTTAAGGAGAAGTCTGACTCTACACTGTCGCTCAGCGGGAAGGTCTCCTAAATATTTTTAATCTTGTCATGGAAATAAATGGCCAAACTGTCAGTCCATGCCTCAGTAGGGATGAATGACTTGGCCACCGCTATAGGAGAGGAGAATTCACTGACAATTCTAAAAATGTCCTTATTTTTGTTCTTTGCTAGTTCTTTTTTGAGGAGAAAAACTGTTTTCTCTCCTCAAGGACTTGTTTATAGTGTCAAGTCAAGTCAAGTCATAAAATTTGTATAGCGCACTACATACCCAGAGGGTTTCAAGGCGCTTAGGAAGGGGAGGAGGATTATTTGTCAAATATCCACGTTTTAAGCTGCTTTCTGAACGCTAGGTGGTTCTGGGTGAGGCGAAGGTAAGCGGGGAGTGAGTTCCATGTTTTAGCAGCCAGGTATGAAAAGGATCTGCCTCCCATGGTGGTCTTGTTGATTCGAGGTACAGTGGCGAGGGCTTGGCTGGAAGAACGTAGTTGGCGGGAGGGGGTGTAGAAGGACAGTCGAGAGTTGAGGCAATCTGGTCCGATGTCGTAGAGTGATTTGTGTGCGTGGGTAAGCAGTCGGAAAGTGATCCTCTTATTGACGGGTAGCCAGTGGAGGTCTTTAAGGTGACCAGAGATGTGTTCGTTGCGTGGGATGTCTAATATGAGCCTGGCTGAGGCGTTTTGGATTCGTTGGAGTTTCTTCTGGAGTTTTGCGGTAGTACCCGCGTAGAGGGTGTTTCCGTAGTCTAGTCGGCTCGTGACCAGAGCGTGGGTGACTGTTTTCCTTGTTTCGGAGGGGATCCAGCGAAATGTTTTTCTGAGCATGCGAAGAATGTTGAAGCAGGAAGAGGATATGGCGCTGACTTGTCTGTTCATTGAGAGTGAAGAATCCAGGATGACGCCAAGGTTCCGTGCGTGGTCTGTCGGGATGGGTGCTTTTCCGAGGGCTTCCGGCCACCAGGAGTCGTCCCATGCAGAGGGGGATGTACCTAAGATGAGGACTTCAGTTTTGTCTGAGTTCAGTTTCAGACGGCTGTGTTTCATCCATTCGGCAACTTCTTTCATTCCTTCGTGTAGGTTAGTTTTGGCGGTGCTGGGGTCATTGGTGAGAGAAAGGATCAGTTGAGTGTCGTCTGCGTAAGAGATGATGTTGAGGTTGTGTTGGCGTGCGATGGCCGCGAGGGGGCTCATGTATACGTTGAAGAGGGTGGGACTGAGTGAGGATCCTTGGGGTACGCCGCAGATGACTTCAGAGGTCTCGGACTTGAATGGAGGAAGGCGGACTCTCTGGGTTCTTCCGGTGAGGAACGAGGTGATCCATTCAAGTGCTTTTCCTTGGATTCCGATGTTATTGAGGCGTTGTAGAAGGGTGCTGTGGCAGACTGTATCGAATGCTGCAGAGAGGTCGAGGAGGATGAGGGCGACTGTGTCTCCATTGTCCAGTAGAGTTCGAATGTCATCTGTTGCTGCGATGAGGGCGGTCTCAGTGCTGTGTTTTGCTCGGAAGCCAGATTGTGAGGGGTCGAGGGATTTGTTGGCTTCTAGGAAGGCGGCGAGCTGGTTGTTGACGGCTTTCTCGATGGGTCTCCAGCGCTGGAGCTGAGCGCTGCTAAATAAACCAGAATGACAGACTAAAGCCTGTTAGCTGGCAGCAGCATGTCTTCACTGCTTTTGGCAGGCTTTGGGTCTGAGTCAACAACTTGCTCAGCTGCCTACAAAGTATAACATGATATTCAACTGACACTCCGGCGCAGCACTTCCGATTAACTCAGGATGTCATGAGCGCCATTGCACAATCGCTACTGCTGAGAAAGCCTTGCAGGGTACACTTTGTGATACCCAGACTTGTAGGCCGCAGTTGCAGCATAGTTTAACTTTGGAAGCCTGACAGCGCAACTGGGAGCCTGCTGCCAGTGCTGTAACTCCTACCGCATTGTATCTCTTGTGCAGTACGAGACCCAGCAGCGTAATGATCACCCAGATTGCCTCCCAGCGTACTTGGGGCTGCTGCTGGAGTGGTGGTCTGGTGCCTTATCACTGCAACCTTGCCCCCAGGTTTGTGATTTTCACAGCTTCAGAGCCTGGCAGCTTTCTGTAATGTCATTCCTTTTCTAATTCATATCTCTTCCTTTGATATCAAGGTACAAGGTCCTGTATCTTTCATAAACTACCAATTCCTATGGGGAATGCTCCCTGATGTAATTTTGTTCACTATATTGATACAATACACTGCGGAGGCCTCGGGGTGAGCCCAGAAGAAGAAGGAGCCAGTGACAGGAGATCCTTGGGAGGGGGAGCAATGCGTTCGACCTCTAATTTTGAATCCACGGTGTAATGTAGCACCTCCTCATTCTGTTGGAGTAGGTACTGCGGGGGCAGAGTGCATTATCCTACAGCCTAGTCTGGTGCCATTGGATGGTCTAGAGAAACACTTGCTCTGCTCTGAGGGGTGAGAACTGCCACTGTGGAGCAATCGATCCCCCACGGCTGGCTCCACCTGGCCGAAGCTGTCAGCAGAACTCTGGGCCAGTCCGTACGCATGTGTATGCCCCCAACAACAGGATCCCTCTGCAACCCCCAGAAAGGTGAGAGATGCCACAGATGTAGCAAGGGTTGCAAGCAGTAGCACCTATACGTAAGGGCAGTGACCTGTCTGTGATGTTATATGTGCAGGAAGGGAGAACGGCGTACTCCAATAACCGGGAGACCTAGTGGTAGATAATTAGGTAATAAGGGGCCATGCACAGGCAATAAGAACATGCTGAGTTAATTCTTTCTCAGAATAAAGCATATGAATGCTTTAAAGAACCAAAGATGTGTCCTCAGAGCTGTGGTGTCAGCAACATGTACAAATGGGCTCTCTCATGAGTACACAATATGCGCAGCATCATGTTTCAATAACGGAATACATTCCATGTCTTCTTGTCTTTAAAACAACTTGTATTTATCATTGCATAATCTGTTGTATCAAACATATTCAGGAAGGTCTGGCTTTTTAGTCAACAGTACAAAGAAAAGTTATACTACATGTCCCAGAATGCAATTTTATATTGGATAAGAAATGTCATAAATGGCTGAAAATGAAACACATTATAAGGCTACTTTTGCAAAGCAGTTCACCTACCTTGGCACAACTTAATGTTGCTCTATAGCCATCAGCTCAGGTCTAACTCCCTGACCTTCACATGTGTGCATCAAGCTCCCGAAGGTAATCGAAATCAGCAATGCAGCTTTTATTTGTACTTTATGCTGTAGTTCATATTTGCATTTTCCAGAAATTATTTGATCATACTGATCTGTTCACATCACCAATCCTGCAGTCTGTTAATATCATGATTACACATTTGTTTACCTACAATCAAGTTGCATGGTCACTAACACTCCTCCATTTCTGGTGCCTTCCAGCAGTTTACATATCTTTTTAGAGTTTCTTGTTGCTCAAATGGGTGTCATTTCTTTTTTTTTCTTTTTTTCTTTTCAAAACCTTTATTGACAAGTTCAATGCAGTCAAAATACAGTTTGCATCAGATCGGAACAACAAACACATCACATTTTGAGTCGAATAATGAAAATGTAAAGACATTCCCAACATTCAAGAGACAAATTCCATGAGGCACTGCCATGGTACCAAAATTAACATGATAATTCCCACCCTAAAGGAGGGGTGGCACAGCCGCAGTGATGGTGACCAGTGCAGCGAACAGGGGAGACAGAGGGATAGAGGCAGGCAGTTACTGATCAGCACCGCCGGCCGCTGCGGGCAGGGTGCCGGCAGGGAGCACAGGAGAGGCAGCATGGCTCAAAGGATTTCGGGAATGAAGGTATTTCACCAAAGGTCCCCATATGTCAATTGGGCGAGACCTCGCAGGGTGTAAGTCCCAGAATTCCGATAGCAAGGTCTGGCATCTTGAGGCGTCCTCAAGCCAGTGAGCGAACCTGGGCGCTTGTCTGTGACCCCAGCACATGGCCACCCTACGCCTAGCCTAGACAAGAGACTCTCTGATTGAATTTCCCACGGAGCGGCAGTGGATAGCAAGTTCCTCAATACGATGGGTCGCGGTTGAATGGCCCCCGCTTGCTGGCTCTAATCGGTTTCTTTGACCAGCCGCCCCTCGAATTCCATTTCACTTTTCAACACAGCCTACAATACCAGCGCCTAACATGTGAGCCGCCCTCCCAACTGAGTTTGTACCGCGTCGCGGGCATTGCGCCTTCAGGCTTTTACCTTATCAAGCTCAGACTTTCATTTTGAATTGCGGTACACCTACACTCCGGCAGCCTTCTTGCCCGCTGTGCAGATTAATCCCTTCCCAGTCCCTGTCCTGAGGAGAACCTATAACATCCAAGGTTCGAAACGCGTTTACATCCCCAACCTGTGGCAAGACTAAAGGGTGCAGCTAGGGTGTAAATCATACCACCCCTGCGGGCCCTAGCCGTGAAATCCTACAAACATTCGACCACAGGCCCTGTGAGACAGGCAGGCACCCTCTTTCCATCTCAGTTCCGCCTGTCCATTGGTTTTTAGTTCTAAGGACTGGTTTCGTTTTTCTTTTCTTTCCATGCACAAGTAATGCACTGTCTCTAACAGCATTTTGTACTTTGCAATTGATTTGGAATAGTATGCGTTCTATCGTTTTTGGTGTAACAATATGTTTTTTGTCTGATTCTTCACCTTAATTGTTTGTACATTTGTATATTTGTATATATTTGTATATATTGTATACACGATTGCATGTTGCTGAACTACCTGTACTGACAGTCTTCCGTTTATGTCTGTTGTTTTTGAAACCAATGAAATCTAAGTTTAAATGAAAATAAATTCTCTTGGAATTTAATTCTATCGGCCACGTAGTACATATTGGCTGCGTGGTTTCAGAATTTTTTGTTAATCATCCTGACCAGTCAATCTGTTCTGTTTTTCCAATTGTTGAGATTCAGGCTGGCCAGTTGTAGAATCCAATACCCTCACTGTTCCATAGCCTAGACAAGCAGCATTGCAATCAGGCGGTGAGAAGCATCCGGGCAGAATTTTACAAAGCCCAGCAGACACAACGTAGTGTCAGGCTGCACAGGCACGGAGGTAATCTCAGAGATAGTGGTGCATACCACCTGCCAGAACTCCGACACCTTGGGGCACAGCCATGCTAGATTAGCAAAGTCTGCAGCTGGGGGAGCACAGTGCATGCAACTATCACTGGGTATGAGTCCTAATTTGTGAAGCTGGGCAGGAGTGCGATATAACCTTTGTAAATACTTGAAATGAATGAGATGAAGCCGGTAGCTGGGTGATGGTTTCTTTGTCTGATTGCAGCAGTAGAGCCAGTCAGCCTGGGCGATGTCCATGCCCAAGTCCTCGCCCCACGCCACGCGCGCCCATTCTGTGGAGATGGAAGTGGACAACTACATGAAGGCATATCATTTAGTGACTATTTTGTGAGGAGTCGGGGATGTGCACATGAAATCAAGGGCAGGCATCGTGGGTGGAGGCTGGGGAAACGTAGGATGTAACTCCCAGCATATAGCACGCAAATGATAGAACAATAGAGTGTCCAGCGGACCAGAAGCGGCAGGAAGAGAATAGAAGGTGTCTCCGAGATATAGATCTGCCAAAGTTGACAGGTCGACATGTTTAGACATGCCAGATGGCTGAAGAGGGGGAAAGGCAGGATGACGCACGATCGGCATGGCATTAGCCGATAGTAACGGGAAGTTGGAGAGTCGGCATAGTCCGGACCAGGCCCAACACAATGTCTCAACGTGTCTACTTCTGCTTGCAAGCGACTCGCCAGGGAAAATAAGGCCGTGGGGGACGGCGAGGGGGACGCGATGTCAGTCTCCACAGCCACGTGCGGTTGATAAGGAGAGGGATGGATCCAGAAATGCAGAAAACTGGCCTGACCGTATAGGGCGTATAGCTTAAAATTAGGAGCACCCATACCCCCTACGGACATAGGAAGAGTGAGAATATCATACGAGACTCTAGGTTGTTTACCGGCCCAGACGAGAGAGATGATCAATGGACGTAGTTTGCTAAAGAAATTAGCAGTGAGGGGGTTAGGGATATTCAAAAAAAGGTAAAGGAATTTTCGGCAGAACGACTATCTTAGCAATGGCTATGCAACCAGCAAGAGACAATGGAAGCCGACTCCAATGCGGAATTTTGGATTCCAACCAGTCCACCGCACACCCGAAGTTAGACCTCCAAAGGTCGTCCAAGTCCCTACTCAGCCAGATACCCAGGTAGTGAGTGGGGCCAGAGGCCCAAATAAAGGGAACGTCTGGCATTAATGGTCTGGTGGCATCCGTAAGGGGAAACAGCACAGACTTGCTCCAATTCACCTGTATGCCAGACAATCCACCAAAGAGTATTATCTCACATACAAGAGGGCTAAGATTGTCTTGGGGGGGTGAACATACAGAGTTATGTAGTCCTCATACATAGAGACCAGGAGGGAGCGGGCCGAGAAACCTATGCCCCTCTGAGTGTGATGCTGCCGGAGTCTGGCCACCAGAGGCTCCATTACGATGGCGAAGAGATTAGGTGATAGAGGACACCCCTGCTAGGTGCCGCGTTCAATGCAAATGGGATCGGATATCTGCCCATTAATTCAGAGACGAGCTGAGGGGCAAGTATAAAGAAGAGATATCTTTCATATAAACATATTGCTACAACCGATGCGAGGTAGGAGAAAAAATAAAAAGGGCCATTCAAGCGTGTCAAACGCCTTACTGGCATCTAGAAGAGCGGCAACTGCGGGGAGACTAGGATTGATCTGGTGAAGCACCGAGAAAATGGTCCGGAGGTTGTGCGAGGTGGCCCTGCCAGGAATTAAGCCAAACTGGTCAGGGAGAGCAATGAGAGACATAAGTAGTAGAAGGCGAGAGGCAATTAATTTAGAGAAAATTTTATAGTCAGTATTAATAAGAGAGAGGGGGCAATAGAAGTCGCGACAGTCGTCTGGCTTGTCTGGCTTGAGTAACAGCGTTATCATGGCCTCAAGTAGGGACTGAGGAAAGAGTCCATTATCAAAAGAATCCCTGTACATAGATGCCAAATGTGGTTCTAAAAGCGATGCATACGTTTTATAAAAAGAAGCTGGAAGACCATCCAGACCTGGAGCCTTGCCGCCAGGCAAGCTATTTATGGCAGCATGTATCTCCTCCTTAGTGAAAGGCTCATCTAAGAATTTCCGATGATAATCCTCCAGCCATAAGAGCGCGTTAGTCTCAAAATATTGTTTGAAGGCCTCGCATGAGGGGGGTGGGGCCAGCAGTATAGAGCTGCGAGTAAAAATCCTTGAAACAAGCCTTAATTTCTTCAGGAGAGGTGGTTCTAGTGGGACCCCCACCACTAAGAGCCGTGATATACGACGCAGCACGGGAAGGGCGTAAGAGGTTGGCTAAGGTCTTTCCAGGCCGATCACCCTCCCCAAAGCAACGGGTTCGGGCCTCTCTGCACAGGAAGGAAAGCTCTATATCAGCCTCTTCCTTTAATTCAGTGTGTTTTTGTCTTAGAAGTGCGAGGGCCTCAGGCCTGGGGTGTGCAGCCTGAGCGGCATCCAGAGTCCTAATTTCAGTTTCCAACTTTGCCAGAGTGGTACGGATTGAACGGAGGACACCGGCCTGTTTAGAAATACACTTGCCTGGTATTACTGTTTTGAAGCCTTCAAAAGTACGGAAGGAGAGTCTACCGAACCCACATTTAGATTGAAATAATTGGTGATGGCTGTTTGGATCTCATCGCAGAAGACTGTGTCGCGGAGCGCTTTCGGAGGGAGTCACCATGTGAATGCTCGCTGTGGGGAGTGAGGGAGACGAAGATCGATTTGAACTGGTGCATGATTCAAGAAGGTACGCGCAATATGAGTGGCAGAGTTAAGCCAGGTAAGGACATCCGGGGAGGCGAGCCAAAAATCAATGCGTGACCAGCATCCCCGAACCCCCGAGACGCAAGTTCCCTCGCGGGTGTTGGGCCACATATGACGCCAGGCATCATAAAGCGAGTTGTCAGTAAGTATGGACTGAAGTAAAGTGGTAGCACACGGATGGGATGAATGGGGATCAGAACAGTCAATTTCCACTGAAAGAGTAACATTAAAATCCCCCCCCCCAGAGTATAACCGCCGGGCCAAAGGAAGAGATAAGATGCCAAATGTGAGTAAAGAAATCGGGATCGTCTGAGTTAGGGCTGTACACAGCAGCGATCGTCATGGGTTGAGTTAACAAGGAGCTATGCAGAATTACGTATCTACCATCAGGGTCCGTATTTGCCTGAGTTGTTTGCCAGGGGAGACCCCTGCATACCAAAATGGAGACCCCCCCTTGCTTAAGAAGAATAAAACAAGGAATTTGATTCTCCCCAGTAACGCGACCGGAGTCTGGAGGCAGACTCAGGCAAGAGGTGCGTCTCCTGTAGGAAACATATGTCTACCCTGTGTTGCTGCAAGTGAGAGTGAATGAGCCTGGCTTTTCGTTGATCGTTCAGACCGCGGACGTTCCAGGTCCAAAACATGGTGTCAGTAATGTCATACTATATCTGAATGAAAAGCGGCGCAGTGCAAGTAGGACAGACATTGTACAGAACTAAATAGTGTGCAGCCGCGTGGGATCATCCACCGACAAGGGAGCAAGGAAGGCGCCCACAGCAAGAGGCAAGGTAAATCGGATACAGTACAGTGAAGGGATCCGACCACACAGAACCAATAAATATTAAACGAAAGGTAACATACCAAAACCCCCCCACCCATCTAATCCTCCCATGATAGCAACTCAAAAAACAATCCCAGATGCTTTTCAAATGTCTAAACCACCACCCCGCAATCCCACCCTAACAGACCAAACAGCAGCATCAAAAGGAACCCAAGCCCCTCACCCACTCCAACCCCCCAATCAGGCTGAGATACTACCCCTTCCCACCCCAGGAACCCACAACTTGGTAGAGCGGAAACCATAAGGAGAAAGGTAATTATCCTGTGAGGGCATGGCAGAGCTCGGCATACACCCCTGTAGTTAAGCAGGGTGGCCAAGCTACTAGAGCATCAGACAACAATCAGTGATTAGTAAACCTAGAAAGTACAACCAGTCAGTATTGTTGCTAAGGCGATCATCCCCAGCAGCTGGGAGCTGGATGGAGAGGGGCCTGTTGATTTGTCAAGTTTCTTTGCAAAGGCAAGGGCATCTCTGGGATCCGGGAAAATAAGCGCTTTTGCGCCCTGCCGAACTCTCAACTTTGCTTGGTATGCCAATGAGTAGGAGACCTCGTGATTTTGCTAAATCCGCTTTGCATGAAGGAATTCACATCTGGCAGCCTGAACAGTGAGAGTATAGTCTTGAAAGAAAGAGAGCATATTGCCTTGATGATTTATTTTGCCCATGTCCCGCACCGCATGGAGAATGGCATCACAGTCTCGGAAATTTAGTATTTTTTCGATGATAGGGTGAGGAGGTAGTCCGGGACCAGGGCATGGACCAAGGGAGCGGTGTGCGCATTCAACAGTAAAAACTGAGGAGAGCACATCACTGAAGAGTTCCTTGATTAGTTGCTCCACGAAGTCCTCCATATGGGCTATGTTGGTGGACTCTGGAAAGCCAGTTATGCGGAATTTACTCCGACCGGAGCGGGCCTTCAAGAGCAAGAATTTTGTCCATCTGTAGCAGCTTCTAATGATACTGCGTGGCTGCATACTCAGCGTCCGAGACTCTGCATTCGACATGGAGGAGACGATTGTCGTGGGAGTCAACACAGGCCTTCACAGAGTCCAGCCGGGCAGAAAGCTGGTCCCGTTGAGTCACTATTCCTGTGACTGTCGATTTGACATCCAACATGATAGCTTTTAGGTCATCATCGCGGGAGGGGGGCGAGTCCATAGTTGCTGCGGGGTCACCACCGTCCAAGCCAGCGCCGTCCTGGCGGGTCGACCTGTGATTTTGGGCTGTTTGGGGTTGACCTCCCCCATGGTGGAGGAGTCTCACAGCAGGCGCCACCAAGAGATGAGGGAGCAACAGAGCACCCAAGATGAGCAGAGTTGGCGCAAGGAGGACCCCTAACCCAACTCCGAGCACACACAGTGACTGGAACAGAGGGCACCTGGACAGAGGAGAACGGCCTGCAGGGTGGACCTCAGGGTGGCAGCCCAGCCGGGAAGGGCTCCACCGTCGCGACTCTTTAGCGAACAAAAGCCTTGGAGAAAGACAAATGGGCAGGCAGAGAGCAGATGGAAGATTTGAAGGATCCATAGGTCCCCAAGAAGGAAGCACAGTCACCCAGCTCGACAGAGGCCCAGAGATCAAGACGTGCACCACACTGCGCCCAGGCCCTACAGATGAAGTCTCCGCCGAGATGGGCCCAAGAGGAAAGAGGCCATCTCAATGCCAGGAGTTCAAATGCGGCACCTCAGCAGGGGTGTGATGGACCAGTCTCAAGAGGCACTAGAAAGCAGCTCTGCAGCGGTACTGTGGCGATACAAGACCCAGCTAAAAGGCAGGCCCCCAGCAGCAGCTTAGGCGCGGGGCCTAGCACGGCCAACGGCGGGAGCAACACCAATCGCCCGGGACAGAGGCCTAGGGGAGCGGGCACACCCCGCCTCCAATATCAGCAGCAGCAGATGTGGTGGAGTGGGCAGGCCCAGCCACAGGATGTACCCGTCTGGCACAGATCCAGCATGCAGTGTCATGTCACAGGTTGGGCGTGGGGAGACAGAATAGGCCTCTGTGAGGCTAGGCCCCTGATGTCGTGTGTGGTGGGCGGCGGCGTCACAATCCGCCGAGAGAGGCCGCAGAGGTGAGAGTGGGACCAGAGATCCCCGCACAGCACCGCAGCAGTGGGGCGAGGAGTGCGCGCAACTCAGGGCAAACACGAATGGGAGGTGCGGGGGGCACACCACTCGCATTACCAGGCCCGGGCACTGAGAGCGAGCAGGGGTGGCACCAAGCAGGAGTGAGGGTGGAATATGGCGCCAGAGCACCCTAGGCCCGGGCAAGGCACTTCAGCGCATGCGCCTCCAGCCCCGCCACAGAGAGCCCCCGGTCGCGGCAACACTCAATGGATGGCAGCGAAAACCCACCATCGACCCTCTGGCTGCACGGAGTCCCAGGCAGCCCCGATGACAGCATAAGGGAAGTGGTCGGGCCCCCGCAGGCCCATGAGGAGGTGTAATCCCAGTGCCTCAGATGGGCGGCAGCTCCCATTTTGTGAACGATCTCGGGAGGTGAAAAAAGCTCCAAGCGATGCCGCAGGTGAGGACAGGCTCTAACAGGGTGCACCAATTGCAACTATTGAGAAGGCCGTCGTCTGCAGGATTTTAACGGATCTTGGGCTTGGTCTGCAGAGCCCACTTAGAGTGTGGCCATCTTGCAGCCGGCCAAGCCACGCCCCCATTGGTGTCTTTCCTGATATTTATATATGTTTCCCTCATTTTCATTGCTTGATTTTGTTTGTGAGAAAGTGTCACTCATGGTCGTTGAATGTCACTCATAATTACACTGAAATTATGATAATGTCACACATACGCAATCTGAAACCTTGGCGGCTATGCTTGACCCAGGGCACGGGCAGCAGGCCCCAAATGCTCTACCCTTCTGCTCATCTTTGCTCTACCCTGACATTTACTGCCAGAACTGTCGGCATTGGAACTGAGTAACCAGGTTCAAGTCTCAACACCTGCTTCTAGGCAAATCACTTAACCTACCCATGTCAAAAGAAACGTGACCATGTTAAATGTAAATATTGCTGATATAAAGCACTCCAGTATCTTAGGGGTTGAGTTTGCGTTATATAAAATTTGCAGAAAATTGTACAAAGAGGTCAAAACAAAGCCTTAACATAATAAGGGGACAAAATTATACCCATTTAGTGACTGATTTTCACAAAGTGAAACCAGAAACCCTGGATAAATCACGGCTTCCCTGCTTACATTTTGTGATCTTAGGCATAGCACTTTCAAATATATGATTTCAGAATACCAGCTGCACAAAAGCCTACTGTGATTGATTTAATAGACCATAATGCTACTTGATAGTGATCTAGGACACAGACAGGGTTCAAATAAAAACTACCCTGCCTCTTATTTTACTAATGGTACTGTCACCAGTTTAAGGGCGGAGAGAAATGGTTCTAAATCTATGTTGAAGGAACAGGGGGGCAGATTTACAATAACTGGCGCATCCCTGCATATCAACAGGGATGCGCGAGTTATTGTGCGCCACGGCTCCGCAGCCATGGATGCACCGCATTTACAAAGACAGAACGGCACAGATGCATGACGCATATGTGTCGTAAAGGCTGCGCATTGCTGGAGTTGAGTCGCAGCTACAGCAATTCTCTGGGGGTCCCTATCTTTACAATGCTGCGTCAAGCCTTACGCCTGCTTCAAGCAGGCGCAGGGTTTTGACGCAGCATGGGCTCAAAAGTGACTGAGTGAAATCTTTTAGATTTCACTCAGCCACTTTTGGAAGGCGTTCTTGCGCTGGAACCCCTACTTCTGGCACAGGGCTTTACAACGTGACGCATCTCCCAGGTGCGTCACATTGTAAATAGCCCGCAGCATGGCGCATCTTTTGCGCCGTCGCTGCGTCACAAAAGTGACGCAAGGACGACATAAAAGAGGCACACGGGGCTTGTAAATCTCCCCCTATCACTTTTAAGAAGTACCTCTCAGTGCAGCACTGAAATGTGACCTATTAATGCCAAAGCATACAAATGTTAATTCAAATATTTTCAAGGTACAGCTCATGCACAGGCTCTTCTTTCCATATATTATCTTTAATGTTTTGAGTATTTTTTTTATTAAAAAGCCAAAATGTTTTTTTTCTTCATTTTACTGTCATGCATTCTCTCTCTTCTTTTCCAATCTTGAAATTATTCCTTGTTCCCTGTTTAATATTTGCATTATTTCTGTGATTTCCCATTACTGTGAAACTGTCATCTCCCTTTTAATTACCGCGTTTAACTCATACTGATTTCATTCCATTTCCTTAAAGTAATGTTTTCGTTTCGTTTTGCACTCGAGCTATCCTGTTATTTTTCTCCTTTGTTTTACAAGTAGTTCATATCTCGAGGGTGTCCGTTCATAGAGTCAGACAGAGGTCACGGCAGAGTAAAGAAATTAAAGAGTTATGTTATATATTTACACCCTTTTCGAGTGCCCCAGTAAGCCTGAAAGCTGATAATCGCGCAATAAACAGACCACGCAGTTATAGGCGTAAAAGGCCATTTATTAGACCAGAACTGCGCATAACAATAGAACAGTAAACAATAACAGAAACATTCCACTCATACATCCCCCCCAATCGTTTTCAATCATTCCTGTCAGTACTGAGCCCTAGCGGCTCCAAACACCCTCCACTTGCCGTCAATCACCCTTCCAGCCCCCAGCCATTGCCAACTTCAAACCCAGTTCGATCCGTCCTGACCAAGTCTCCCCCCCCAAGGGATGGGTATGCCCGCTCTTGACCCCCTATCCCTTCGGAACCTGCCTACCGCAGCTCTGGCCTAAACTGGCAACGCAACAAGCCAACCCACAAGCCACCTCTAACTGCCGGGTGGGTGGGTGGTCTTTTCGAGCTCCCTCCCGATGGTGCCAGGCGCGGAAAAGAGGAAGATCCCTTCCTCCCCCGCGCTTAAGTACCCACCCCCTAACTCCTCCCCTTCCCCTGCCTGGACTATCCCCTGCGCGAAAGACCCCGGGGAAAGACTAGTCTGCGACTCTGCTTTCCCCGGGGCCCGGCATCGCGCAATAAACAGACCACGCAGTTATAGGCGTAAAAGGCCATTTATTAGACCAGAACTGCGCATAACAATAGAACAGTAAACAATAACAGAAACATTCCACTCATACATCCCCCCCAATCGTTTTCAATCATTCCTGTCAGTACTGAGCCCTAGCGGCTCCAAACACCCTCCACTTGCCGTCAATCACCCTTCCAGCCCCCAGCCATTGCCAACTTCAAACCCAGTTCGATCCGTCCTGACCAAGTCTCCCCCCCCAAGGGATGGGTATGCCCGCTCTTGACCCCCTATCCCTTCGGAACCTGCCACCCAGTGGACCCCCTGTAGGGCGGTACACTGCCCCACCCCCCCCGCCCCGGGGCTGTCCGTCTGTCAGGGCCAAGTCACTCCCTCCGACACCAGATCGATTCATTCCACAGCTTGCTCACCACATCCCTCAGCTCCATCATGTACCAAGCATTCCCCAGCTGAGACAGATGCACACCGTCCTCCCTAAATGCTAAAGGCTCCTCCAGGCGAATTCCAGGATGTGCGATGACTTTCACCCCCCTGTCAACACAGTAAAGTCTCATTGCCCGATTCAACTTCCTCCGGGCCTTCTCAATGGCCCCATGTTTCACGGCCCCTCTCCAAACTTTTCGGGGGACCAGCTCCGTCCAGGCAATGCAGGCCCCCGACATCCTTGATTTAAGCACATCCAAGTCCCTCTGCATCAATTGCAACAGAGCCAGTCCGGACAATTGCACCAGGTCGTTCTCTCCCAGATGGATGATCAACAAATCCGGGCAGCCCCTCTGGGGCACCATCTTCGCGAGCCAGGGCAGTAGTGCCCCCCATCGCATTCCACTCTTTCCCCACCACTTCACCTCGTGCAATTGTCCTCTCAGTCCCAGGTTACGTCCGTAAACCTGTTGGTCGGCGTACTTGGATGCCCAGTGCACAAAGGAGTGCCCGACGATCCACGTCACTGTCTTACCACCCGGGCCACCCACGCAACCTACGAAGAAAAAAGAAGTTAGAAACGGGCAAAAAAGAAACCACAAACCAACAACCTGCCTGGGACCCCCTCTACTTCCTCACATACCGCTCGCAACAGCGAGACTTCCAACGACCAATGCTCCGAATCCGGTCCCAGGACCAGCCCAGACGGGCCGCTGCAGAGGCAGCACCAATACGGAAGGAATGAGTACCAAACCCCGCCCCATTCATCCCCAATCGACCCAAAGCCTTCCTCAACACCGCCAACAGCTGGCCCGCCGTCAACCTCGCACCCGAAGCATGCTGGAAAATCTCGCCCTCCCGCGGGCCCCCCGCCCCGCAGAAGGAGCGCCATTCTCGCACCGGGCAAACCGCCCCACCAGCCTCGTTCAACCACACCCACGTACCCCGGCCCAACTGGTCAGTCTTCGAGCGGCCCAGCCAGATCCCCAAACGACCCGCATCCACTCGCACATCCTCGCACAAGCGCCCAGGCCCCCGCCTCGTGCCCAGCAACTCAGACACCCGGAAGGCCCCAAAAAACATCCACACCATGCACAAACGGAACAAGCCCACCTCAGTGCCGTCATAGCAACACTCAGGCAACACCCCCACCAGACGTACCAACAGGTCAAAAGTCACCGCCTCCCGCGGGCGCCCCCCCCCAACACTCCTCACCCGACCCCACCCCCGCAACATGCGAGCCAGTACCACATCCTTGGTGGGGTCGAAACCCAGAAACAAAACACAGTAGAAGGAAATGCCAGCCAACCTTCCAGAAATCGTCGCCGCCGTCAGGCCCCTGTCCATGCAAGAGAGCACATAGCCCCGCACACCCCCCCGCACCTCCGACTCACCACTCACCACACCGTCCACCGTCCAACCCATAAAAGAACTAAATTCAGACCATGCCAAACGATATGTCCTCCTCGTGGACGGAGCCAGCGAACCCTCCACCAGACCAATCATCCTCACTCCCCCAAGGCCCAGATGCCGGCCGGCAGCTCGGTCTTGCAGGCGTCCGCTCCCGGCGCCAGATGTCGGAACCGCTGCCACTGCGAACGAGACAAAGCATCCGCAATGTCATTATTCGCCCCAGGGACATGCTTGGCTCGAAACACCACATTCAATTGCAGACACGCCAGCATGAACCTACGCAACAGCTTCAACACTCGCAGGTCCCTCGCCCTCTGGTTATTCACAAGGTCCACAACCGTCATGTTGTCTACATGGAAAAGCACCGACCTGTCCCGAAAGTCATCCCCCCACACCACCAGCGCCACCAACAAAGGGAAGAACTCGAGAAAAGCAATACTCCTGCCCTGCTTCACCCAGGAGGCCGGCCAGCTCTCCGCGCACCACCGCCCATCCCAAAACACACCAAACCCCGCCGACCCGGCCGCGTCGGAAAAAATTTGGCATTGCCACACCACCCTCTCCTCATCAAACTCCAAAGGCACTCCATGGAACTCCCGCAGAAAGGTCATCCAAGTCCTGAGATCCGACCGCACCCCCAACGTGATTCTCACCCGGTGATGCGGAAGCACTGCCCCCGACATGGCCATGCCGAGCCGCCGACAGAACGTGCGCCCCGCTCGGACAACTCTGCACGCAAAGTTAAGGAAACCCAGCAGCCTCTGAACCGCCCGCAGCGGGATCCTCCTCTCCCCCACTGCCCACTCCAGACACTCCAAAATCTCACGCACCTTAGTCGCAGGCAGACGAGCCAACCAAGCAACAGAGTCCAATTCAATCCCCAGAAAAGTGAGGCAACAGCTGGGACCAGCCGTCTTCTCAGGCGCCAGAGGCACCCCAAACTGCACCGCCAAAGACTGGAAACGCGACAGGGCCCTGCCACAATCCCCCGACCCCGCCTTTCCCAGGAAGAGGAAATCGTCCAGGTAGTGAGTGACCTCTCGACACCCGCTCACCCTCACCATGACCCACTGCAAAAAGGAGCTGAACAATTCGAACAGGGCACAGGAGATAGCACAACCCATGGGGAGGACCTTGTCGACATAGATGGCACCCTCGAACTGCATGCCCAAGAGCCCGAAATCCGCCGGGTGAATCGGCAAGAGCCGGAAAGCCGACTTGATGTCACACTTCGCCAGCTCCGCCCCGGGCCCACAGGAACGCACCATCCGGACCGCATCATCCACCGACGCATACAGCACCCTCGAGTCTTCCTCGGCGATGAAGTCATTCACCGACCTACCCTCCGGCCAAGACAAGTGATGAATCATCCTGAACTCCCCCACCTCCTTCTTCGGCACAACCCCCAGTGGCGAGACAATCAGGTCAGGCAGCGGCCAGTCCAGGAAAGGACCTGCAACTCTCCCCTCCGACACCTCCTTCTGCAGTTTCGCAGCCACCACCTCCGGCAGGTCCCTCGCCGACTTCAAATTCTCGGCCCACCGCCGCTCCCTGGGGCCCTGATAACCCACCCGAAAGCCTTCGGTGAAACCCCAAAAGAGCCGCGCCGCGGCCTCGCGGTCAGGGTAGCACGCGAGCCACGGGGCCATCGCCTCCACTCTAACCGGAGTAGGCGCCCTTCGGGCCAGGCTGGCCTCGCCCCCTGGCATTCCGCCACTGCTCCGAGGGAGTAGTGAGGGAGAGGCACTGAGTGATGGGGTGCTTCCCACCGCACTTAGAACACTCATGTTTAAACTTGCACGGGTACCTGGAGCAGAAACCCCGACTGTAGCTCCAACACACTCCTGTGGTGGCTCCCCCTCCCCCCGGCTTGGGCGACTGTCCGGACACAATGGTGCTGGGCACAGTTCCGCCCCCCGCCCCGCCCTGGGCGGGACGCGTCGGAAAAGACCGATACAACACCGGGAGACCGCTGGCCGTATGAGTAGAGGCCGACGAGTGCGACGACGCCATCCACTGCATCCAGAGTTCCTGATCCACCTCCCCCCAACACTTCTCAGGATCGGCGCTGACACGGGCACGGAACTCCTCATCATAGCTCAACCAAGCGAAACCCCCAAATTGCATCTGCGCCTTGCGCACAATGTCCATGTATTTGAACAAGGCGATCGCGCGGTCAAGGTACTTCACACAATACACACTCGCATAGATCAAAAAGGCCGACGTCCAATTCTCCATCGTGATAGGTACTCTAGGCCGCCTCGTCAACTCCCACTCCTCCTCCTTGGAACCCTCCTTGGCCTGCACCTCCCTGTGCAACAACTTAAAAACGTCCACAAACTCATGTTTCCAGATCTTTTCCCTCATCTTCTCAGACAAATGAGACCCCAATGGCATTGCCAGCCCCATGTACGGCATCTTCTTCGGGACCTTCACCCCTTTTTCCTCCTTCCCGTCACCCTTGTCAGTCTGTACCCCCAACGTTACCGACTTACCATCCACCTTTTTACCATCCTCAGGTGGACCGCCAGAAGGCGCCCCCCCCTCCCGCACAGACCCATCACCCACTCCCACCGAGCGGCAGGGCCGCTTCCTCCCCTCCCCCCCCCGGGGCGCGTCATCCCAAGCCGCCCACCAGGCACTCTCACCTGTAGGTGCCTCCGTCCTTTCCCGGGGCCGTTCTCTGGACTCCTTCCCACGGGCCTTCACCGGTCCAGTCCTCCTCCGAGATCCGGGGTCGACCTGCAAGACACCAAGGTCGTCACCCCCCGACGTGCGGCCTACGCCTTCCAGGTCATCCCGCACCTCCCCCTCTTCCAACTCCTCGCTCTCAGCACCGTAGTCCAGTTCAAGCACCGGTTCCTGATCCACACCTTCAGACGAAACACACTTCACTGCACGCTTCACACCCTTGGTTCCACACTCGCGGCCACGCTGAACGGTGGCGCCACCAGAAACCGTTGCCCGATCCCGCGGAGGAGGGACAGCCGCCGCGGACTGCCCTGCTGCTTCCGGCCTGCGTCTCGGAGCCGTATTGCGCCCCGCTAGGCCCCCCTTGGCTCTGCCGACACCTGCCGACTTGGATCCCCTCCCGCCCCCCAGGTCGCTCGAACCTGGCAGGGCCCCGGCACCATCGGGCCTCAAAGCCGTGCTGGCCGTCCCTACCCCGGCCGCGCCCCCGGTAGGGTGGGCGGCCAGGCCTGACCTCTGCAACCTCGCCCGCCGAATCTCCTCTTCCTGCCTCTCAGCCTCCCGCTCTTCCTCCGAGGTGGGGGTGGGGGGTCCCTCAATGTCGGGGCCCCACACAGAACCAACCCGGGCCCTGGTCTCCTCAGCCCACCTGACCTCCTGAATCTGCTCCAAGATGCGTTCTCCCCTAGCCCTCTCCTCCCAGGAGACGGAACCCCAGACAGGGGGGTGGAGCGGCTGGCCGTGGCCATAAAATTCGCACCCCCGGGGGAAGAAACCCACCTGATGGAAACCCTGGACCCACCCCGGGCCGCCAATGGGGACCAGCGAAGGAGAAGCACCCCTACCCATCGAAAACCCGGGCAACAATGGCCGGACCACGGCCGGGGAGCCCGCCCTCGAGCCCCGGGACAAGTCAATTGGGCCGCCCCCAGACACCCGCAGGTCCAGCCCAGGCCCGTCCCTGCCAAAAGAAGTCCCATCCGGACGGGCCAAGGCCCCGGGGGCCCCGCCGTCACCTTCCAACCCGACCAGGCCCTGCGCGGGCCCGGCCCGGGCGTCACCTAGCTCCACCCCCTGCTCAGCACCGTCCGGCGCCATCAGAGGACCCTGGAGCGGAAGTCCCTCGGGCACGGCCCGCACGGCCTCCCCCGAGGCCCCAGGCACAAAATCCAATTGGGGAAAGGGGCGAGTGGAAGTCGACCGACGCTTCCCGCCCCGCGCAGTATCCCTAGGGGCACCCCCCCCTCTCCCGGCCCCTGAGCCACCCTCCTGAACCTGATCGTCCTCCAGGCAGGCAAAAACCGCCGCCTGCACCCCCGCCGAGGCAGCCCTCGTGCCCCTGGTGGCCCCCACCCAGGCCTGATCCATGACCCCGGGCCTAATCAAGTCATCGCGGCCGGCCCTAGCGAGCAGCAACAAGGCCTCACGGACCTGTTCCGCCGGCACCCCAGACATCCCAGCCAAACTAGAAAGGCAAACAAGGGAAAGAAAACCAAAAACCCAGCTGTCGAACGAGCAGCTCCGAGAACAATTCCTAGAAGTAGCACTAGGCCTCAACTACGCACTAACTACAACCCCTTTTCGAGCTCCCTCCCGATGGTGCCAGGCGCGGAAAAGAGGAAGATCCCTTCCTCCCCCGCGCTTAAGTACCCACCCCCTAACTCCTCCCCTTCCCCTGCCTGGACTATCCCCTGCGCGAAAGACCCCGGGGAAAGACTAGTCTGCGACTCTGCTTTCCCCGGGGCCCGGCAATATGCATATTACTGACAGCTGCTCGGCTCGGTGCGCAGCTGCTTCTGCCTGCTAGAGCCGAGGCTGCCTTCTCCTGAGGCGGGCGGGGCTGCTTGGGGGCTCGTCCAAAGTGTCCAATAGGCAGGACCTACGGAGTCTGCCGAACCAAGGGGATACACGATCCCGAGGGGATACCACATATTACACAACACCGGCCGAGGTCCTAGGGTCCTTGCAAATACATGGATTTGTGCGTGACTCGTGGATGACTAAGTCCAGAAGAGACCCCAGCAGTGAACTGAGTGCTGAACCCTGATTAATGCTAGTACAGATACGGCTGCTACTGGAGGAGATTCCAGTCCTAGTTTTCGTGAGAGTTTTCAGCGCGGAAGCAGGAAAGCTGCAAGCAGCGGATGCAGCGGATGCAGCGGGGGACCGAGTACCGCAAACCATTCCGTGAGAGGCTACAGGTTACAGTGAGACACAGGAAGGCAACAGGGAGCACCAGCGAGGCTCAGTGACCCCAAGTGTTCCACGTGGGAGCTGAACTGGTGGCATTTGAGCGGCATCTGAGTGGGAGCCACAAGTGAGCCACAAGCAGCGAGAGTGAGAGCAGCAGCTCTGAGTTTTCGGAGGAGCTGTGAACAGGCAGGCAGGCAGGCTGTTTTGCAACACTGAACGCTGTGGAAGCTGCCGCTGCCACCTAGAAACTAAAAACAGTGGTCGCTGGAGGAGCACTAATTTTGAACGCTGTTTTAAACTGATGAAACACTGTTTGAAAGGAAAAGTAAAATTATAGACTTCTAGACTTGTGTATATATATCAGCAGTGTTCTTTCCATTGTTCTTTCCAGTGGATTTCCTCCCAACTTTTCCTTGTTTTAAGTACTCCCGTTTGTATAACTTTCAAATATAATGACAGCAAAAAAATTAAGGTCTGGGCGTCTATTGGTGGGTAAAACTTGTGCAAAAACAAAATCAAATCCCTTACGAAACAAGGATGTCCCTGGTATGCTGTCAAAAGGAAAAAGTCAATTATTTAGCCTATGGGAAAGTGGAAAGGATACAATCCCCCAAGTTAGATCAAACACCGTAATCACTGGAGACAGAGGGAGAAATGTGAGTGGGATTAGAAAAGAGCTCGAAGTGGTAAATACTGTTGAGGCTGTAGAGTCCCATACTACTGGTAGAAATTTTAGAGGAGGGAAACCTAGACAATCCCAAGAACCCCAGAGACATCCAGCGCGAAGTCCTGAGGATCTAATCAACTCTCCAACTCCTCAGGTAGCCTTGGGACCTGCTCTAAAAACAATAGATGTGATTATACACAGAACTCCACTTGCTCCCCATGGTTACATAGAAGAGCCCCTGGTCTCAATCCAGTTGAGGATGTTGTAAGTAAAGATTTTACTCTCCCGGATCTAGATCTAGAACTCTGCAGGAGGTATGTTTCTTGTGACTCTAGCAAGATTATAGAACTAGAAAATACACCTATTAAAACAGTCTCTATAGGCCCAAAATTATTTGGCAGTACTCCATCAAATAAATTAAACAGCTTGCTTTTGCACTCCTTCACCTCTCTGACCCCTGATTTAAATATTAATGATACCTCACACAGTCAAATACCTAGGAAGGATATATTAGTCTCGGACTCATTATTATCTCTAGAACATCTATTATCCTCTATTTTAACGCTACTTGAAAAATTTGTAGGAGGTTCTGACTGTGTGTTGGAAACCGTAACTCAAATTTTAAAGGTATTGTTAAAAAGTAAACCTAAGAAAGAGGTTAGTTTAAAAACGGATTTCAAACAAGTAGAAGCAGAAGTAAAAGTAGAAGAGGTGGTGGTGAATATACTTGAGAATGCAAATAGTCATCTAACCTATATAAATTATGATTGTGATTCTCAAACTGATAAGCAAATGAATAAAATGGTGATGTTAGAGAAAACATTTGAACCCTCATCAAAATCTGAACATCATGATTATGTGTTAGCTCAGGAACTAAAAGACTCAGTAGACTCATCAAAAAGGATAGATAGGGAAGTTTTCCCTATTTTTAGAACCCAGTTAAGATATGAGAAAGAAGATTCCTTAGAAACTTTACACTTGGAAAAAAAAGTGAGAAAAGGGAAAAATGAAAAGAATAGAGGGAAAAAGATGAAATCAATACGAAGAACCTCAAAAAAGAAGCAAAGGAGAATTCGTTTTAAAGAAAACATAGAAGCCTCAGTTAGTAAGGAATCTTTCTCTGAAACACCGTTAAATGTATCACAAGATATGATTCAGGAAAATGAAGCTGATCTTGTGAATTTGGAGATTAAAGATCTAGCATTAGGGCCAATATTGGCCTATGAAGCTCCCACCTCGAATATTGTACATCCCATAACAGTTTTTGATAACTCTACAATAGAGGGGTTTCCATCTCTGATAACAGCAATGTTTTCTGGAGATTGAAAGTTTGAAACTTATTCAAAGCAGTGACATAAGCTTAGTCTCCATTCTAAAAACAGAAGTTGGTTATAAATCGAGAGTAAGGCTGAATTCCAAAATTGTTGCTAACCTTATATTTCAATGGTCAGAGGCCTGCAAAGTAGGGGGATCTATGTTATCCCTTTTTCTGAGACACCCCGAAATAGAGCCCTCGATAATAAGTCCTTATTAACACAGGTAGTTTCTTGTAGTAAAGATCGCCCATATGAAATGGAGGAATTAAAAATATGCATCACAAAAAATGGTAGACAAGTGAATTTTAAGGATCCCATCCCATCCTATTCTCAATGGAACTGCAAAGAAGAGAGTCCAAACTGGAACTGGCTACCTGGTGTTCTGTTAAGCAGATCTAGTAATAAACTTCCACTACAGCCATCCTTCTAGCAATGAATTAAAAATAATATCATGAAATGCTGCAGGAATAAAGAATAGTAGGGAAAAGTTACAATACTTATGTGCACTAGTTGCAAACGTGATTTGTCTACAAGAGACCTGGTGTACAGAGGAATTTTTTTGTAAGGATTATTTTATTTTAGATTGTAAAGCAGTCCCATCTAGGAGAGGACATGCCTGCTGTCATACAAGATAAAATGGAATTATGGTTACTATAAAGATACTAGTAACCTTTTTCTGGCAATAACATTGTATAATTCCGATTAAAATGTAAAATGCAAACCATTGACGCTTATAAACGCTTATATTCCACCTGACGCCTGTCACGATGTACTCTTGAAGAAGGTTTTCTCATATATAAAGAAAGTAAAGGAAGTAGAACCCTCCCCTCATATAATATTGGTAGGGGATCTGAATTGTAAAATTTCTAACTCTACTTTTCATATATTCCGAAATAAGGAAAAAGAAGAAGCCCTTCAGATCCCACAAGCACTTTTTCCATAAAATATTAGGACAAATAAGAGAGGGAAAATGCTCCTTGATGAATTAGCGAAAGCTGATGGCATTGTAGTAAATGGAAGACTACCCTCGGATATACCGACGAACTTTACTTGTAAGTCTAATAGCAGAGAATCTATTCTAGACTATGTGGCAGTGGGAAGTACCTCCTTCTTTTTATTGAAAGATCTTAAGGTTTCCAGTTCTCTCTATAGTGACCATAAAGTATTAACTCTCATTGTAAACTTAAATGTACTTTTGAGTGACACATGGTCACTAAATGGTGAGGCTGTTGGTTTTGCTAAGAATTCCGGCAAATGTTATTGTGATG
Source organism: Lissotriton vulgaris (assembly GCF_964263255.1). Taxonomy (NCBI): domain Eukaryota; kingdom Metazoa; phylum Chordata; class Amphibia; order Caudata; family Salamandridae; genus Lissotriton; species Lissotriton vulgaris. Next base: position 1,261,213,758 of record NC_141696.1, on the reverse strand, counting down.
CTAAGGCCATTATGGGTCTGGATAGTATCTCAGAGGCTACTGTAGAGAATTTGTCTAATTGGGATGGATCGGAAATTGCTAGTTTTAATGTTTTTATGATTAAGTTGATAGATATTGCAAAGAAGTCAAGTCAAAAAAGAAGTACCAAAGTAGCCCTCAGATCCTTACTCCCGTTTAATCTTGAAATAAACAAATTGATTAGAGAACAGTACTTGCACGACTCCTCTGATAGATATCGTAAAATATTACTAGTAAAGAGGAGGACGACTAGGGCAAAGGTAAAGTTAAGAAAAGAGAGGGAGGATAATATTTGGATTAAGTTGAGAGAAGCAGTGTTGAAAGGCCAAGTAAGAATCTATTGGTCTCTTATTGGGGAGGGATGTGGAGCTAGATCTAGATCTCTCCCAGTTGCTATTGAGGCGCATAAATGGGTTAACTATATACAGGACTTATATGCGAGTAATACAACAATAATGGACCGCATTGGAATAAAGGAAGATCTATCATCATACGGTTCGCCATCTGAAAAAGATATTGAAATGGCGATCAAGGGGATGCGGTCCTCCGGGGCGATGGGCCCGGATGAGCTACCAATTACGGTGTTAAAACAAAACTAAAATGTGGAGTAAAATCCTATATCCGGTGTTTAATTACTGCTACACAAATAAAACGGTTCTCCCATCCTGGAAGGGGAGTATATTAGTCCCCCTGTTCAAGAAGGGAGACCGAGATGTCCCAAAAAACTATTGTCAAATTGCTCTTTTAGATGCAATAGATAAAGTGTTTGCTAAATGTCTTTTGATGCAAATAAATGACTGGGTGAACGGAGGAGAAATTTTACCTTTTGAACAGACCGAGTTTAGGCCAAAACATGGAACTATTGATAACTTAACGGCCTTACAGGTAATAAACGAAAAATATGTTAAAGTTAGAGGTGGAAGAGTGTACACAGCGTTTATAGACTTCTCCACAGCATTTGATAAAGTAGATCGCCCATTGCTGTGGAGAAAATTGTCGGACCTGAGTATGTCAGCCATCCTCTTGGAGTTAGTACGTGCTCTCTATACTGACACCTGGTGTAGAGTCTTATTGGGAGGGGAAAGAGGACTCTCCCAAAAATTCCCCACTATAAATGGCCTAAAACAAGGATGTTTATTGGCCCCTCTATTTTTCTCCCTTTATATATCTGATCTTTCCCATGCTCTGTCTCTAAGTGATGGCATTGCCCCACTACTGGGGGGAAAATCAATCGTTTGCTTACTCTATGCGGCCGACATACTAATACTGGATTTGACACCAAGAGTATTAAATAGTCGTCTTCAGGTGCTACATGAATATGCAGAGGCCCATTTCCTAAAGATAAATGTATCTAAAAGCAAAGTAATGTGCATGCATGGTAGAAAAAAGCTGAAGTATGGAAATTTCGGTTGGTCTGTAGGTGGGCAAAAACTGGAACTTGTAAAATCATATGTCTTCTTGGGAAAAACGGTGTGTAGCAATTTAAGTGATAAAGCACACATAGAAAATAATATTCATGAAGCAATTACAGAGGGGGAAAGTTTGGGTTCTCTCTATAGGTCAACCGGAAGGAGACACTTTGGAATTTTATTAGAGGTATTTCGAGATAAAATTCCTGCCTCTCTGTTGTATGGTATTAAATTACTTGACTTAGAAAAATGGGGTTTCCTAAATACAACAGAAGGCAAAATTTTACTGAGCATAGCCTCAGTTAACTTTGCCTTAAGGTTGGAATTTGGTCTAAGAAGTGCCTGGGACCAGGGACTTGCGGGGATAGTACGTTGGATTATAAGCCTTGTAAAGGGTGAGCTTGGTACAATAAGATCTTTTATTCGGAAAGAACTATTAGGAAGTTTAAATGAGCAATTAATTGTTAAAAACTTCAGAGCTGCGGTAGATTTGCTTCAACTGGATGATACTGTACTTCTTACCCTATCACCATATCAATTAAAAGCCACTCTCAAACAGGCTACCTGGAAATTGAGTTTCACGAGGGATAGGGAAGCCCGCATCCTCAAGAGAGGTACCCATCCGTCTATTGACTCCTGTGTGATAAACAAAGTACAGGCTTATGTTACTTGGAACCTGTCCCATGGAGTGCGCCGCTTTTGGTTATTAATGAGGCAAGGTCTACTCCCTTTAAATAACTTATTATCTAAATGGTATGGTTCCTCTCCTGCCTGCAATTTGTGCAGTAATTCTATCCAGGATGTTACTCATGTGCTGTTTATTTGTCCTGCCCTATATTTATGTTGACGTAAATGGATAAGGCCTATCTGTTTATCTTTAGCTATTCTCTCCGCCTCTGCTATGACAGATTCTATTCATGTACCACCGAATGAACTATTTTGTCATAGAATTTTTAACTTTTTAAGTGTTTTTTAGACATATATTAAAACATTTATGTGGTGGATATTATATTTAAAATTGGTTTTATCTGATGTTTTTTATATTTATAGTATTTTTATATCATATTTGAATGTTTTGAAAATGTAACTTTCAATTTTATGTGGATCTCCCTGGAGTTCCAAGATCATAAATAAAATAAACTTGAAACTTGAAAACTTGAAAACTTGAACTTGATGGGGTGCACAGGAATGGAATTAATTACTTTCTCTGAAGATAGGTGAGTTGAATTCCAGTGGCGAATACAGACATACCCAGGAGGAGACTGAGGACCAGATCAGAAATTGCTCAGTTGTAATATTCAAGTCAAGCTGAAGAGGAATAACAAAGCCATGTTGCTTACAAGATATGACCTGAAGAATGTATCTGCCACAATTGAGCAAAACGTGAACAAAATTATTTGAAATGCTGAATTTGATTGCCATGGGGTTCACTTACAAAACATTTCTACAGATTAATAAAAATGTATGCATCATGACGTGACATACTGAATGAAACCTATGCATATTAATCAATGCCAAACATTTCAGAGTAATGAAACACAAACACAATCAATGAAGGAGCAGTCGTACAAACCATGATATTACCAAAACTTAGGGCCTGATTAGGAGTCCAACCCTCGTATTACAAAACATGACGTCATATAGACGAAAGACCGCCATGGTTCTGGCGCCACCACTAGGCAATTCTGACCATGTCTCAATAGGCCAAAAAGACTGTCGGAGGCTTAGACTGCCAGTGTAACCGCCGGCCCAATTACAAGTTACCTTACAGCCAATGTGAACGTCGCGGTCTAACTACCGCATCAGTGCTGGCGGAAAGGGAGGGATATAAGTCCAAAACTCACCTCTACTCACATCTGCACATCCGGTGCCGCCATGGGGCCGATCGTACATGTCCTGCCGTTGCTGTACCTGCTTGATATTGTCCAACACTGACACTGTTTCCATAGACTCCTCAGCAAACCAACGGTCCGCCATGAACCTGGCAAGGGGGTTGGGGTCCCTTGGTCAAACATATTTTGTGAGATCATGTTTGGCATTGTTTTAAAGGTATAACCCAAATACATCTGTATGATGCCCTGCTTGGCCACGTCACTGACACTGCACAAGCACACTGTACACAAATGGTTCACAATTCATAATCAGTGATAGTGATGTGTACCATAAATTGTGTCACACAACAGCACCTTCTCATCAATATCACAACTATTAATCTCTGTGACACCCTCACATTGCACACATCCCAGGTCCTGTTTTGGTATCAAAGATACATCTATATGGATGTTTCATTAAACTAAAACACACCTTCTCTGCTACAACTCTGTATTGGACTCTCAGCCACATGAAAAGGCCATGTCAGTAAATGGGATTGCATAGACACCGATTGAGAAGCATTCTAAGGGCACAATGTAAACACTCTCTGCAGAATAGGTATGGCTCTACCAGGCGGGACACTGAAAAGCTGGGGCCCTGGGGCACAGGACATTTTGTGCATGCCTGAAAACCTCAATGTGGACAGGACCTGTGGATTGAAGTATACCAGGGACAACCAATACATAACTAATTGCCATGCATGTGTAGCCAGCCGTGGTCTGTGCAGGTAACAGCGTGGGGCGGTGGGGCCGTGTAAGAGGGATTTCAAGGGACGATGTAGAGGGAAAATAAATAAATAACTTATTTTCCCTCTGCTTCGTCCCTCAAAATCTCCCCTTACCTGGCCCCACCGCCCCTCCGCTGTTACCTGCATGGACCGAGGGTGTGTGTAGGTAATGTGTAAGTGCAAGTCAGTAAAGCAAAAATAGCACTAAAAGCATTTGTCACATATCTAAATACTGTAGGTGTGAGGTACACACAGGAAAAAGTCCACAAAAGTATGAAATTTAACACCCACCATGTGTGGATAAACAAATATCTAACTTGAACACATCAAACACATATCCAACCTACATCACAGGAAGAAGTGCAACCTAAATGATGATGACAGTGGCCAGGCCCTGCCGAAATACTTACCATATTATATAACACTCAAAACAATGTCTGCCCCAATTGGTTATCATCCCACATGGATATCCATCCAACATTTCCCCTTGTCCTGTGTAACTCCAGCACTGGTTCCAAGGTCAAATCATACTAACCACTTCAACTGTATCAGCAATTGAATGTATGACGTTACAACGCATACATTTACAACGCATGCATTTACAACAAAGTTTTTACATCGCACCATCCACTACATTGCATTCCGTTACATCGCATGACACTACATTGCATATTAAAAAACTACCTTTACAACACATTCCATTACATCGCACACTACCTTTACAACGCATACCATTACAACGCATACCCTTATATTGCATTTAAGGTAAGTGTTGGATAGTGTAGGGGTTTAAATTACTATTCTAACTCCAGGGGGTGTAACAGTAGGGTAAGTGTTGGATAGTGTAGGGGTACTATGCATTGTAATGGTATGCGTTGTAATGGTATGCATTGTAATGCCTGCATTGTAGTGACATGCGATGTAGTGTCATGCATTGTAATGGTATGCGATGTAATAACTCACAAAGGGGCATCCATTTGGGCATAGCAGGCACCTCAAAGATTGTACTTGGGGGGGTGCTGCAGATTTTAGGGAGGGGTAGGCTTGGTTTTGGGAGGTTTTTTTGTTCTTTTTTGTTTTTCTGCTGATTTTAGTGGGGTGGGGCTCTCGTTTTTCAGGGGTGGAGTGGGATGTGGAAGGAATGGGTTGGTCTTTGGGGGTGGTTTATTTTGTCTTTTTTGTTTTTTGGATAATTTTAGTGGGGGTGGGAATCTGGTTTCTAAGCGTTGGAGTGGGATGTGGAAGGGATGAGTTGCGCTTTGGGAGAGGTGTTAGGGACTTTGGTAGGAGGTAGTCGGTTTTCCCAGGGCTAAGGGCAAGGGAAAACAACACATCTTCACAGGGAAAACAGCTAGGATGTTCAGGATGGAAAGGGAGTGGAAGTGAGAGGTGTGTGTGCTGTACAAAATGTGTTGTGTCGGTGTGTGATGTGTGGGTGACTGTGAGCGTTCAAGTTTTTTGGTTGTTTGAGCTGTGGATGTGTTGGGTGTTGTGAATTGGTCTGTGGCTGTTGCTGTAGTGTCTGCCAGAATGCTGGGTGTTTTGGTAGGGTCTGAATGTGTTGGCATGATGTCTGGGGGTATGGGTGTAGTAGAGGGGTCTGTATGCCTCCATGTGGTTTCCAGGGGTATGGGCTTTGTGGAGGGGTCTGTGTGTGTTGGTATGGTGTCAGGGGTATGGGTGTTGTGGTGGGGTCTGTGTATGTTGCTGTGGTGTCTGAGGGTATGGGTGTTGTGGAGGGGTGTGTTAATGCTTGTGCGGTGCCTGGGGGTACAGGAGTTTGGATGGGAATGCCACAGGAAGTGGGGTGGAAGGTTGGGATGGGTGGAGGGCTGCTGTGAGGCCAGAGCCTAAAAAGACCTCTGCAGGCCAGATATTGCACTGTGAATGCTTTCCAGGTGTCAGCTGGTTGCCATGCTCTTGGATGGCACTCACAAGTGCAGTTTGACCCACAGAGTTGGTCCTCAGGAGGTCAATAGACTCCTCATTCAGGGCAGCAGGGGTAACAGGGGCAGCGGCTGAGGTGCCTGGGGCGGAGGAGAAAGCTCCCCTCTTAGGGGAGCGGGCCAGACAACTGGTTGGAGGACAACAGGAAGGGTGGTGATGGAACTGGGGGTGGTGGACAAAGATGAAGGTGGCACTAATCCTGTTGGGTCCGCCATCATTCGAAAGTGTCCACCGGAGCATGACTCTGATGACGATGATGATGAGCTGCTGTCCTCCGTTGCACTCCTCACACCTTCCTGGGTCACTGGGTCCCTCTGTGTCTGAGGTGTCACACCCAGAACCACTGTGACCAGTTCGGCCCCCAATGACGGTGGCCCTTCTCCTTCGCCTGCCCTGGATAAATCTGAAATGACATGTAACATGGGTTTATTGCAACTCAATCCCACACCTGGCCATCACAAATCAGCAGAAAACATTTATTTAGTGTTCATATCACACCAGTTTTATGGTTCACTATATAGGTGTCAAATTTAGCATGAGCACATGCATGCATGCTACATAACCTGTAAACAATTGGCTCTACTCATGTCGAAGCTCCAGACAGCTCAAAATGCATTGATGAACTACACTCCATCAGTATTTCCATACTAGGATAGTTGTTCACCTTGCATACTTGGTCCCTTGTAGTATACCATAGTAAAATGATATTACCAAATAGGTTGGATAAAATGTTTTCATTTACACTCTGTTCACACAATGCCCAGATTTCAACCGGTCTCCCTTTGTCTCATAACTCATCATGATGCCATGAAGGTCAACTTAAAGACCAATCTCCCATCAATATGTGTTGTAGCAGAAATCATGCTGCATGCAAATTCACATTGCGCACTGATTTGACTTTTGACTCCAAACTTCGTCATATATCCACTACCTTAAAAGTCTAATGGAAGCTGTACTGAAGTGGTTTAGCCAAGTATCACGTGGACCTTATACAGTTGCCTTAAAACATTGAAGTCCAAAGTTTTGGGAGATAGATACTCTGAATTCACACAGCACAAGACTTCAAACAGCACAATGAACATCCCCAATCTTGCTTGGTAAAGGTGATAATGCCATTCATAGATTGTATTCCTACAAGCCAATACACCTTTAAAGGTTGTTAGGTGTCCCCAAATATCTATGAGATCAAGATGTGGGATCAATAGAATCCCAATGGGATGGCACATCACAGCACTCTTTGGTATTGCAAACTAAGATTGCCTTGTAAAGATGAGTGGAGACATTCACATAGGATCTCTAAAGCTTTACATCTCACGCCCTGATGCATGTCACCAGTCAGTAAATGACATTTTGAAATACTATTGTAGATGAACTAACAACAGGCAAATGTACATAGGGCAACGTGTAGGCACTAATGCTTATGGCACCAGGGAGGTTTACACACTCATGTCACTGTTGAAACACAATTTACCAATGGGAAGTGTTGTAAAGTCACTGCATAAACTGTGCACTATATGCCATTTCACATCTAATAGGGCCACCTTCACATGAAAGACAGTAGTGAGGGAACACCACTACTTACACAAGGAAAACAAGTGACCCGTGAGGTACAATTGTCACCCAGAATGACTAAGAGCATGAGATGATCTATCATTTCACTCAGCCAGGTGTCTGCTAAAAAAAACTGGTCGTGGACTGGACTCTGATATATTCCTGGTCTTAAAGACAATATGCACAGCAGCATGCAGCTACTACCAGACCTACACAAACAATGACTTATATTGTGTGTTGCACATGGTTCACCCCCAACATTTATGGGGAAATGCCTGCCTGTAACACACATAGTTGGTAATGTAACATGTATGACTCTGGCCATCAAGCTCCGGGTAGGCCACCCCCCAGTATGCAGGCCATTAGGGGGGGTCAGGGTCCGGGGTGCGCCCCATCCACATTGGGAGGACTTCCCCAGCAAGATCTCCACTATCTTCCTGGTCCAGCACCTCACATCTTCCCACCTCTTCCTGTAATGGATGCTATTAAAGATATCCAGGGTGCGCAGCTTCTGTCTGAAGGCTCTCCAAATGTTTTTTTTCTGATGGGCATTGACCTGCATGGATGCAATAGATGAATAAACAGATTGTAACTACAAGTTTTAGGATAGCTGTGTGTTTGATACACATTTTGTTGACACCTAGTACAAGCATTCATCAATAGTCAACACAATACATGTATAAACGTCACCTGCTTAGCACTACAAAAAGTATGAAAACACACTTTTGTGGTCATCTGATTACTATCCTAAACCATGGTCATGATCTACACTGACCGGGCCAGACCATTAACATCACCAAGGCCAGGGCCATCCTACATGTACTGTGATGTGAGGTACTATGACACGCTACACACCAGTCAGACCCTCTGAAAGATTAACTACTTGTGCATGACTGTACAGACGCCTTTACAGCCAGGCCCAATGCCCTGATGCATATGGTTGATAATGCCTGGTACCATAGTATAGCCTTCATCCTGAGACATAGGTCACAATGTAAGGCCCAGCTTGTGTGTCACTGAGAGCTTCCTCACTGGGGGATGTGTGGACATGTGGACTACTTAATTGGATATCATACTATATCAGATTGAGTTTGTATATGTGTATGTACTGCCATCACCGGACACAACTTTTGCCATATGTGGCACTGTAACTAGGATGATATTCAACATACCATTATATGTCTTAATTCATTGGATAGAATGTAACAAAACTGGAGGATAACATTTCAAAATCTCTTCAGAAGTAACCAACTATCTAAACTGGTAAATGTGTCAAATGTGCAATAGGCCTGCCAATGGAAGTATGCCTTCTTGAAAAGTGACAACAGACCTGTGGTAGTAAGGGAACTGTCATAAGTCAAAGACACACATTGTTAATGTGCGTCAATGGAAAGACATATCAGGTCAGGGGGCTGCCTCAGACACCATTCCAAATAAAGTAGATGTAAAAACAATTAGGGCAACCATTGCTTAAAAAAACTTATGTTGGGAACTTACATGGATCTGCAGGTCTACAGGGAGTGTATCAGTTGTCGTGCCATAGTATGTCTGCTCCATCCTGGTTCCATGGCCTGGACTGACTACAAGTCATTGACAGGCCTTGCTCTCGGCAGACTATGCCTACTGATCCCAAATGTACATCACATTTACACCAATTCAACACATAAGAGTGAATCTTCTGGCCATCAAATACGTCATCTCATGGTTGTATGGCATGGTGAAGCGGTCTGTGAGGTATAGCTAGCTCCCAGACAGCAGTTTTGCAAAGCCTGATGTGGGCTCAGTGATCTGTGGGACTGTACACATGGAAAACATAAACCTCAACTGCTTCTTGCAGTATTCATACACAGCTCATGCTGTAAAGCCTATACATTTATTTGCACATATCACGTGATCTGATTTGGGAACTTACCATAGGTACCATGAAATGTAGACAAGCATAGATATGTGCATGCAACACAAGTAGGACATAGGGCCTAGCACACATTACAATGCTGATGTCCACTCCACAAAGTACAGTGCCCCATAATCCATTACACGATTGTTCTCTGAAGGGACCACTCAAATTAACCAAAAACTACCATGTTTTCGCTCTGGGACTCAGAGGCACATTATAGCCAATCGGAATTGAAGGGATAAAGTTGAACAGAGTAAAAATATGTATTTGAAATAGTTACCTGTTCCTCTGGTGATCCATGGAGCGAGCCATACAGAGGAAGGACCTCTCCAACCAGGGTCTCCAGCTCCTCTGGAGATAAGGGACATACCCTCTTGCCTGCTCGGCCTGGCATGATTGCTCCCAGAGGTGGCAAACAGGAGCTAAAGTGGAAGAGGAAGTGTTGATAGAAGCAGTGTCAGGAGCCATGTGAGTTTTTTTCTCACTGTGGCATACATGTACTCAACGTAAGTGGTCATCAGCCTAGATGCATGCAGCCATTGGACTGCAACCATCACAATCACCAGCGTTAGCATGGTATTAACACATTGTGTCCACATGGATGGAACCGCCCACCACGCAGTCAACTTCCGCAGCCGGAGGTAATTCCAAATGTTCCAGATGCGAATCTAGGCATCCGCCTTTTGAACGGTTGGAAATACTGTATTGGTGAATGTGAAGTGCGTTACCACCACAACAAATGAGGGCTAACCTGTTTATATTTGAAAAATGCACTTCCCATGTAATGTCCAGTTCAAAAGTCATCTTTGCGATGCATCACTGTGCATAAATTCAAAATGTGCGCGGTGCACTTTACACTGTGGTTGGCGGTTTTTGGCCTAAAATGTCCCAAAAACCTCAGTTTTGTGCAACTTTCACATTTTGGCATTGGTGATGTGCTCATTTCAGTTACAGACACATGTAAAGGCCACATTGGGGGTTATTGGTGGATGTTGAATAGTAGACAATTATAATGTGAATTATATGTAATGCTTTATGAAGCAGTTATGTTATGTCAAATTACTTTTGGCTTAATCTTCATACATTTTGTGACCAATGTACAAATTGATGTTCACTCATCACATAGGTATCCTGGGAGAGGGAGGAGATGACAGCCTCCATTGTACTGTCTGTTTTCAGACCTTCAGACAATGGAAAAAAAAGAAATGTGATGAAGAAATTTTGTTTGAATAGGCAACCAACACACAATCTACGTCATTAGTTGGAGCCTGACCTCCTTCCCCAAATCACTTACCATACATCTCTCACACCAATTTTGAAACTTATTTCAGTCTTGCATTTTCTGGCCACAGGTTCCTTTCAATTCACTGTGGTTATTTCTGGTAGTATATCACAACCAATGTTCAAGTGTGGACTACGAGATGTCCTTTCAGCAATAATGAGACACATGGACAGCTACATCCAGTTCCCCAGATATGAGGATTTAGCGACTGTTAAGGGCGATGTCTATAAAATTGGTTGCATCCCACATGTGGTTGGAGCCATTGATGGCACCCATATTGATTGAGTGCCACCGCAAGCCAGGGAACAAGTGTACCGTAACAGGAAGCACTTCCATACTATCAAAGTGCTAGTTGTTCGCTTACTGGATTTGCACATCTCAAATGTCTGTCCCCAGGTCCCAGGATCTGCGCATGATTCCTTCATACTGCGGAATAGCACCATACCCCTGTTGATGTCAACTGCTGCCCGAGAGGGCCTAGCTTGTTGGCAAGTTTGATCTGTCCTAACTTTGTATGAGTAATTTCAAGTAGTGTAATCTGAAAGTGTGTAACTCTTTGCTGCACTTCTGTCTGTCTTTCATCTAGGAGACTCAGGGTATTCCCAACCGGCCATGGTTGTTGATACCGCTGACAAATCAAACTACGCAAGGGGACATTTGCTTTAATGAGGCCCAAGGAAGAACACGGCAGCCAGTGGAGTGGGCTTTTGGACTCCTGCAGGACTGATTCTAATGTATGGACGAGAATGGAAGGCCCTCCTCTACTCGCCCGGGAATGTGTGTCAAGTCACTAAGGCCTGCTGCAATGGAACATCCCTTATATCGAGCCATTGCGAGAGGAACCTGACATTTCAAATGATGATGATAGTGGTTAAGAGGAAGGAGCTGACGCATCAATATCCCATTGAAGAGCTTCTTCTTATGAGTGGAAGTATGGTGTGAGATGTCATGACTTTGAATATCACAGCAACTCTTGTTCTGATGATGTGAGGAGGCTATTCATGAAATATACAAGGAATATAAAGATCTGGCAAAATGTGGCAAAAGGTGTTTGTTTTGTTAATGAAGTTTTCTTTAGCTTTGCAATTTGTCTTTGACAGTGTTCTCTAGGAGTTGTCTATGTGAATTTGCCATATGTATCGTTTCATAGCTAATCTCTTTGTTTTGGTCTGTTTTAGATACCTTTGCCATGGCATCTTCATTTGGACATGTCAGAGTTGTGACATTAGCAGGTATATGATGCTGTTCGGACTTATGAAGTAGACATGGATTGTTCCTGGAAATGTATGTCGCAGACCTTGGGTGTAAAAAACCTGTACCAAGACAGCTTGCACAGTGATAGGATGAAAGTTACAATTTTTCCATTGGACTAGTTCCTTGTGGTGTGGTGGTCCTAATGCAATATGTGTGCCATCGTGTGCTCCAACCCAATGTTGTGTTCGGCCCAAATTATGCTATTCTGCCTTCACATTGGCTAAATCCTGAATGTGTATGAACTGTATGTATCTGTTGATGTTTCTTCTCATTGTAGGCCAAAGTGCATGTGACACATCACTGACATTTGTTTGTGACCTTCCACCTAATGCAACAAAACTGGATTGGAGTCAGCATATGATCAGAAACTGTGGTGAATCCATGCGTCTGTTTAGTGTTTCAAATGATATGGGATTCCTTTTGTGAGGTAGGCAATATGGCTCCAACTGGTCACATAAACCTATTTATTTTGTCGAATCTCTAGGAAATGGTCTGAGGTGTCATTCATTCCATGTTGTTAAGGTTTACACCTATCAATCTGATCACTGACACAGATTATTTATGTCATGTATGATTTGCTATGTTTCTGACATAATGTTAGCCATTGTATACACTTGTATGTATGTGTAGTAGGTGTGGCATAGTTGTGACCCTGAACTAAACATTGTGTACATGCTATACATCCATGCTTACACACGTAGTTTGTTTTGGTATTGTAAAGTTCACACTGGAGTATATATACATTGCTAGATGTGAGAGATACTACAAGAGGCAATGAGTTTGTGACCACTGCATTGATTGAGAAAATTAACAATGTGCAAAACCAAACAGGGAAAGTCAGTCACGGTGAATAAAACCATAATTGTTGATGCAAAATGTCTGAAGTCCAAAGCCCAACATACTAATCCTATCAGAAATGTAAAAGTGTCCACAAAGTGAATGTGTTCCACACACTGGATGAAATTAGGAGGGAGGCTTCATCCTGGAAATGGTGGGTGTCTTGCCATCCTGACCTCCTGGATCTTTAGATGGACGTCCGCTCCTTTTGGGAGGGGTCAGCTTCTACTAAGACAGGGGTGCCTACAGACTGGTCTTTCTCTGGCAGGGCTTCCCTTCTTGTGGCTGCCACATAAGTTGATGACCTAGATGTACTTGGACCACAGGAATGGGTAGATGCAGGTGAAAAAGCCCTTCCCTTCAGAGGGTGGTGTTGATATCCTGCAGCACTCCGACTAGGGAGGCCATGTTGTTGTTAATGCCGGCCACCTGGTATGTGTCCCACTGCATCTGCTTCATCTTCCAGATTTCTGTAAGTACCTGGCCAATTACGCCTTTAGAGCTCTAATAGACTCTGAAGACTTGACTGATGGTGGGTGTCAGTGACCCCAGTGGGCTCACTCAGCGGGCCCACAATTATCCTCCCACAAAGGCCTGTACCCTTATCCCAGACTGCACCTTCCCACTGGTTCCTGGTTCCTCAGTGACTGGGTTGGTGTTTGCTACCTCAGAATCTAGGACTGGGGGGCACAAGATGTTAGTGACTGTGCTAGGTACACAACCTAGGCAGAGGTTGGCTGTGTTGGTGCAGCTGTGGTGGGAGTTGTTGTGGACACACAGAGCCCCACTGTTGCCATCTGACAAGGCTGACCAGATGAGCCAGAAAGGTCCATCACATTCACATTTCCGGGAGCGTTGCCATCACTGAGGTCATTGATCCTGGGTTGGAGTAAGACTCTGTTCGGTGGCCAAGCTCTGGCCTGCTGCTCTGCCAGATCGACCTGTTGAAAAATCGAGAACATTTTTATTGGTGGAAGCGTGGCATCTACATCCACATCGCTTTAGTCACAATAAGTTGAGACCTAGGATGACACAAAATAGGTGAAGTTGGTTACAAGACATTTGGATACATACAATATATGTAGTAAAATTGAAAAACTCATTAGATGTGCTGATATGTATCATTTTGTATTCAGAGATTAACATGATATTTCCAAAACATTTCAACAAGCACAGTGCAGTGTAGAAGTAACATGTGTATTTGACCATTCCAAGGCATAGTTGTGCAGAATACAGGAGAACACACAGCGTGGTTGTATAGTTAGCATTATTCTTCATGTGAGCGGAGCAGAGTCAATGGTTACCTGTCAGGTCTAATCAGCTGAGTTACCTTCAAGGCTCACATATATCTGAGGTACACACTTGGTGCGGTGTCACTCATGCCATCAATGGTTTCAGTTGAGAACAGGACACCATCAATAAAATAGTCAGATATGTCTTTGAGTAGAGCATTGTATGTACATTGCACAGTCCATGATAAGTGAACATAATTACTATTTCTTAACAAATGGTTAGTGAAACATACCTGTCGGTAACATGCATTTCATATGGACCATATCTTAAAATGTATGCATTCTATATTAAATATATAATATTAAATAATGCTTTCCATGTATTAATCTAATTAGTTCTAGTTTTATTTTGATTTTATGTATTCATTTTTTGTTAATTAATTATTTACATACATTACTAAATGTAAAGCATAATTAATGTCATGGTATAAAATAGAAATAATTATTTTATATGATAATTTGTAATGCTAAATATACAGGAAATTATTATTTGATCAGAGTGTGTTATTAGTAATTTCATTGTTTATTTGAAGATCAATTTTAAGAATGCTTTATTATGGAGTATGGATTGTAAACGTAAACTCTTTTTTGTTCAATACCTTCCCAAAAATACTTTAGATTTGAGTGGGAATAGTAAATGTAATACCTTTAGTGTCAAACACCTTCCCCAAAATGGTTACAATTTGAGTGGAAATAATAAATGTAATGTGTTTGGTGACCAGCACCTTCGTTGAAATGGTTTAGATTGGAGTGGGAATAGTAAATGTGCCCCCTTTAGTGTGCACCAGCTTCCCCAAAATGGTTTGAAATGAGTGGGAATAGTACATGTAACCCCTTTAGTGTCCAACACCTTCCTCAAAATGGTACGGGCCTTATAATGACTATGACGGTCCCTCGACCGCCCCATTACAACTTGGATGGTTGGACCGCATTGGTACCGCCAGGAATCAGAGATCCCTTGCGGTGTTGCGGCAGTCTTGAGGCCGCAGCGGCCCGTCAAGCATATTACGAGTTTCCTCACGTGCACACTTTTCATGGCAGTGGGACGAGCGTGAAAAGTGTTGTGGTGAGAAAAAAAAGGGGGTCCTACAGGGCCCCATTGTGCCTCTGCACCATGGAGTGCATTCGGGGGGCACAGGTTGTGCCCCATAGTCTACATGCACCCCTAGTTCCTGCAGGGCATGGACTTGACAGTCCATGCCCTGTAGGAGCTGCCTTTGATGCTCCCATTGGGGTGCCTTTTTCAAAGGCACCGCTGTGGACCGCCAAAGATCTTCCCCCAGAAACTTTAAAAGTCGCACTCTGAGTGGGTGGTATCTTATGGCCTTGGCGCACTCGGAGCGGGGCCGCGGCATAACAGCCTCACTCCGAGATTGCAAATTCATAATCAGGCCATTAGACTGGAGTGGGAATAGTAAATGTAATCCCTTTGCCAAAATAGTTTAGAGGAATGGTTAATATAAATACTTAAGTGTCCACGGCTTTCCACAAATATGTTTAGGTGAGAGTTGGTTTTGTAATTTTAACATACATAATTGATATTTATATATTTTATAATATTATAGTAAATTACATATTTTATATATTAAAAGTACATATAACAGTTTGTAATTTTTATTTATATTTTCATCATATTAATTTAATGTCAATGTTTACATTTTCATTACATATATCAGTTTACACATAAGAAAGTTTGCTTTAGTTATATTAAAACAATATTCTAATGCAGTTTTGATATTGATTAAAACATGTAAATAATATTTGAACAGTTTTGTACATTTCTACATTTTTTCCAAATATTTTTTTACATTGTGGCACATTTATTTTTTGTACATTAATACAGCTGTTTCACGTACATTTTTTTAAAACACTATGTACATTATTTTTTTAGCCATATTTTAAATAATACTATATTGTTCTTTATAGTATTATTTATTTTATCCTTCACATAATTGGTCACATCACTTTTGGGACACGTTTTCCATTATTTAAACATTTCTAAGTTGAATCCCCATTGTTTTCTATAGGGTGATAGTCTTTTTTTCATTTTCATTTACCAGCCATTTATTTTTAGCTCTAACCTATCTTTTGTAGTCTATTTGACTAATGTCTGGTTCATTTTCCTTAAAATAAGTCGTGGGAAGGTGCTGCTGTTCATCGGAGCAGCCAAGACTATTTTTTTAGGGATCTTATAAGGTTTTAAAGGGAGGGAGATGTAGAGATTATTAGTAAATGGTAGCTATAGGGTTGTTATGTGGTTTTTGGAAGGTTAGTAGTAGTTTTTGTACCTGTATTTGCTAGTGTTTTGTGTTAGGCTTAGGTAGAGTTTGTTAGTAATGTGTCAATATTTTATGTTATATTATGTTATGTGCTTTGTGTAGAATAATTGTGATGTTTGTGTTATGTTTGCAGTTACTGTTTGTGTAGGTGGGTATTGTATCTTATTTTACAGGATAATGGATCCGAAGGTTTCGTTGGGAAGTTTGGATGTTGTTTTTGTCTTTTAAAGAAAATCAGTTTCATTTTTAGTAAACTTAGTTAATTAGTTTCTTTTTTAACAAATTTTCAGGTCTTTTATGGTTTATTAAGACTTAGGGCTCCATTAGGATGATGGGCGGACTTTGCCCGCCCGTCATCCCATTGTAAATCGGGTCCGCCCGCCTAAAGGGCGGGGGTCCCGACATTGGCATTAGGATGCGCCCGCCACAGTGGCGGGCGCATTCCTCAAATTAACATTGTGGCAGGCGGTGCTCACTGCACCGCCCGCCACAATGTTAAAATCAAATGCACGCATTTGCATAATCGAAGCGGCAGGCACCGCGCGGTGCCTGCCGCTGCGAATATCCAAATGCAGGGGGGTACCACAGGTACCCCCCCGTGTGCCACCCCCCTTTGGCCGTCACTCTGGGGGCCCACAGGGGCCCCCTAAAGTGAACAGTGCATGCCTTTCCGTGGCGGCATTGCCGCCACGGACATGCATTGAAAAATGCCTATTCTAATATGGCTGGCGGTGTCTGATAGACACCGCCACCATGTTGTCCCTTTTCCGCCCCGGCCGCAAGGTGACCGGGGCGGAAAACAGGCGGGCAGTGTTTCCCACCGCTGCGCTCCCCTCCGCCATCGTAATATGGCGGGGGGAATGCAGGGAAGGATGTCGGGTGGATTGCCTCCGCCAGGGTGGCGGTGGCCACCGCTACCCTGGCGGAGGAAATCTGCCCGACATCCTAATGGAGCCCTTAGGATCGAAAAATGAATTTTTATTTGCCCTGTTTTATTTTTGAATTTTAGGGGGATTTTTTAATATTATTGTTTGCTTTTTAGTGGATTATTCTTTTGACTACCTGGATAGAAGACAATCTGCAGCTAAAGAACAGTTATTTTTTTTGGTGGGTTGAAAATGTGACATTTGTTAATGTGCATGTAGTGTCTTTGTTTTAAACTCGATATATTACATGTGATGTGTTGTAGTTAATTCTACCTATGTGATTTTATTTATTTTGAGGTTTTTAGTTGGTGAGTTTTTTCAGTTTTTTTTTTATCCGTTGTTATTCATTTTAGAAACTCAACAGCACAGAAGCGTACAGATTTAGTATGGACCTTCACGGCTGTAATGGGCATGTAGTAACATATAAGAGCAATGCATGAATGAACTTCACAGTGACACCAAAGTACGGCATTGTATAAAGTAAAAGTATGAGTGCCATTGTTAAACTTTATGTAGTCCATGTATGCCTCCCAGTAACATAAAAGGAATAAAAGCAAAACAAGAAAAACATCCAATATATCTTGCCTGTACATCAAGTAGGAGATATCAAGTTGCTAGAGCCATACCATTTGAAGGGAATATATGGTATAGAGTCAGCCTACTACCCTTCAAAGAGGGAGTGTATACAAAGTATGTAGGGGAGATGGGGAGGGAGAGTACATGGTGGAGAAGATGGGAGGGAAGCGTCCTGTGGGATCTCACCAATCTGCATCTGCGCGGAAATCTGCAAAGGGTTGGTGGAAGGATGAGTGGTGCATGCCGATCCGCAAATACATTACTGATTAAAGGTAGAGGGCACTGGAACTACAGGGCATGATGTCTGGGTTTGGTCAACAGTTGACAACAAATAATCTCTCATGGGCTGCCAGATATCTTTTCATATAGAGGTCGAGAGTTGGAAGGAGGTGTCAAAGAGTGGTGTTACAGTACGTCATGCTAGTGAGCCAGTTAGCTGTAATAGGTGGCAGGTGATGACCCCAGCGTAAGGCAATCTCACATTTGGCAAAGAGCAATGCTATCGTGGTGGACCATCTAGTGCATTTTTGGGAAGTCCTGGGTATACCCCAACAGGTTGATAAGAGGGTTAGTATCCAGTTCACTCTCTAACATTTGCATCAACAAAGAAAAAATATAATCCCAGTAGTGTGCTATATCTCTGCAAGTCCACGTCATCTGGAGAAAGTCCGCACCTGATGTGTTACACTTAGGACAGTCTGAAGAGCGAGATTGATTATATATATGTTGGTAGTTGGGAGTTATGTAGGAGCGGTATAAAAACCTAAAAAGAAGAAGCTTGTGGTGGTGATTTGGGAATACTAGTTGAGTTTGGGCGCAGCATGCCACCCACATCTTATCAGTAATGGACTTGCCCAGGTCATGTTCCCAGTCGGATCTAAGTTTTATATTATTAGTTGGGAGTAGTGTAACACTAGCATAGTACAGTCTGGGTACTAGCCTACCTCCACCTGAATCAGTCATCACAAATGTGAGAGGAGAGAACTCATGTAGTGCTAATGGATAAGACCCTATTGCAGCTCTCAGTGACTTATGGAAGCTGTGAAAAACAAATGGTCCATGAGCATAGCAACATGAAAGCGAGGGTCAGTGGAATGTGACAGGATATGTCCATTGGGGAAGAGGTCACCAAAGTGACCTAGCTTTAAACATGAGTGTAGAAAATAACTATGAACGTTTATGAATAACCAAACACTTTGTGGGTGATTGCTACCTTTCCAATTAACACCTATCGTTCTTCCATGGAGAACACCTATGAACCCACCATAGATGTCCCTCAAGAATAGCTTCCACTTGCAAATGGATACCGCTTTCTTCAAAAGTTCCGTTGTCTCTCTTCGGTGTGAAATCGCTGCTGTAGTTGCAAACCATTGATATAAATGTTTGTTAGTCACAAAGAATGGGTCGGGCCTCACTTTACTGTCCCTTTTCCTTGCAATTAGCAAAGGCTCTCAATGTGTACTGCGTCAGTCACGTAACCAGTTACAAATTCTCTTTTGTACATTTCAATTCGGGTTTCCACACTCACAAAGCCCGCCATTTCACCCAGTGACCGCTTAAATAAATCTGGCATGTTGTTTCTTTTTGTTTGAGCACTGAAATGTCCATTGTGTCCGCTTGGTGAGGCAAGATGGCGACCGCTACGGACGCTTGAGTGGACCTCGCTTGCCGTACCCTGCTAATGAGTCCTAGAGTGGAGTGGAGAAGCGGAGAAGCAGTTTCCTCTCTTTGTTGTTGGTGCTATCTCTAAGCTGCTACACTCGAGAGGCTTTGCGGGTGGAATTTCAAGTTGGAAGTCACGATCTAACCTGAAGGCTTTTACGCTGCAGACCTCGATTGCTGGACGCCGATGTTGGTGTTTCCGCTGTTTCTTTCAGCAGCGGAGCAGGTGTGGAGCCGGCGTGCTCTCTGGACGTCGTTTCTGGCAAGGCTGCGGCGCACCTGGAGGCCGCTTTCGAAATCGGAGGGAGACTTTCATTTTTTGCTCTGATGCCGCCGAAGGGCTCCCGCGATAAGCCCTGGGGCCAGGAGGAGGGGGCTGGAGAGGTGATTGAAAATTCTGGGGCGGCTGCATAGGTGAGGGGAAAGACAGTATCCAGCAGTAACGCAGCTTGTGGTAAATTGCCTGGATCTGCATCCGCTTCTGGGACTAAAATAAAGGGTAATCAGACTGAGAAGGGAGATAAGAAAATATCCGCAATCTTTTCTGGTATTAAAGAGAAGAAGAAGGATAAAGGAGCTGCTGAGGTGAATAGTGTCCTGGCGCTTGGGGGTGCTGGAGCCTTGGTTTCTGCAGAATCGGATGGGGTTTCCAGTGTTCCTATTAATGGTCATGCTGGCAGTGGGGTGAATACCATGCTGGAATGGTGGTATTAACTCGCGTCATTTGGACTTGCCGGAGGTTTCGGAGGTTCCGGCTCTCACTGAGATGAACGGAGGGGAAAGCGCTGGCGGGTCAGCAGGTCTTGGCGCAGGTGCTGACAAAGGCCTTGTGCGGTGGAGGCAAGGCCTGCCTGTAGCGTTATGGAAGAAGCAGCGCAAGGTTCACTAACTATCGAAGTTGATTCTGGAGACTTCTACTCTTTATCAGAGCAATCTACCTCATCATGTGAGGAGCTGACACTGCAATATTCTGCCCAACTTTCAATGCTGGATGGTAGTGACCATAGTAGTTGAATGCTGGAAGAAACTGAAGAAGTTGAAGACGGGCAACTTCAAATGACTAGGAAGCTTGACTTGGGTGCCAAGAAAGATGTTTTGATTAAACCTTTGCTTCAAGGGGAACAAGGAGCGGCTGAGGGGGGAGGAGGTTTCTTTATCAATGATTTATCGTTCTATTATGTCCCACAAGGACGAAACGAGAGAAGAAAGTTTAAGAGTGCAGAACTCATGTCGTAAGCTTCAGAATTCTGAGAGACGACTGGTTAAATCGCACACGGACTTTCTGTTGAGATTTATTGAGGCAGAGGCCCGGATATCTACATTAGAAGATGATTTGGCCCAACATAAGGCAGCTACGCAACTAAGCTTGGCCTCAAAGGAAGATACTATCTGGAAATTAACTGATATTGAGAACCGGGCCCGTCGTAACAATTTGAGGGTCCTCCAGATTCCTGAGGGGAAGGAGTGGCAGGATCTAAGGAGTTTATTGTTGATCTGTTCAAAAAGGGATTCCCCGAATTGACCCGGTGGGATTGGGACCGTGAAATAGAATGGGTGCATAGGTTTCCTTTCAACATTCGGCTGACACCTGGCCAGGATCCTAAACCGAGGGCTCTTTTGGTATCATTTAATAGCTTCTTGGCACGGGAGGAAGTATTTATAAGTGCTAGACCCGATAAGAAACAAAAAGGGGGTGATGTAGAGTTTTTTGTGCGGCCAGACTTGTGTCAACGCTCAGTTGAGCTTCGCTGGCAATTTCGTCAACTGATACCTGAATTACAGGCTAAAGGGCTATTAGTGTACTTAATGTTCCCTGCTAAGTTGAAAGTTGTTCACCAGGAGCGTACTCATTTCTTTACCAGTATTACTCCTGCCAAAGAATTTTTAAATTCTAATTAGAGCAGAAATATCAGATTGGCCATCCTATACTGACGAAAGGGAGATTATATCTTATTTCTTCTTTCTTATTGCTTCTTTTCTTTTTCCACTTCACTTTGGTTTGTTTGATTTATGTAATGGTCTTAGGGCTGTAAAAAGGACTCTCTAGGGGAAGGCAAGGGGCTTTGGCGAGCTCGCATCTACAGGACTATGTGTCCTAAAACCTCGTTAAAGGGGGGTTGACATCAAGGGTGGGGGGAAGCACTTGGGTAGGGAGGGGTAGGGGGAATAAGGGGGAAGGGGTTCACCTAGGTGGGCTAAAAAGGGAAAAAAATTCACAGCAGCAAGTAGCCTTTCAAATATCAAGGAACAGAAAAAGATAAAACTTTGATGCCTAAATACGGAGGAGTGTTTGAAGCAGCATAAATGTGCATGTTGTAGCCTAGTTTTCTTTGGGGTTGTACTGTTTGACATATGGTGGATCTTTAAACCAGGATAATGCCATATAAAGGATTAAAAATCTGTTCATTAAATGTGTTGGGTCTTAATAATTGGGCAAAGCGGCAGAAAGTAGCTTCGGAATTACGATATATACAGCCAAATTTACTTTGTATACAAGAGACCGATACACCATGGGGTAAGCGAGCCATAATGACAGATTTGGGATTCGTATTAATATCTGCCTCAGGACAAATAGGTATGACTCGGGTGTAGCCATTTTAGCTAGATGGGGTTTGGTTGTTGCTGGACGGACTCTGGCAGATAAACATGGTCGGTGGGCCATAGCTGAATGTAGGATTGAGGGGCATAAGATTACGCTCTGTACTGTATACGGGTCTAATATGGACGACCTTAGATTTTAGCTGACTTAAATTTGGAATTAGCTGCGCGGGAGCATCCATTGGTAATTTGGGGTGATATTAATATTAATTTAACCAATCAGGCTGTACCGGAGGGTCCCCTGAAATATCATGGAGGAAAACCAAAAGTCTTCAAAGCACTATATAATTTAATTTGTGATCATGGTTTAGTTGATGTTTAGGGTAAATTAAAGGAACACAATTTGGGTTTTACTTTTTATTCTCATCCACATAAAAAATTTGTCAGATTGGATTATTTTTTTGCACCTATTTCTTTGTGAAAGGATGTGTCTATTTTGTTATATCCTAGGATCTCATCGGATCACGCCCTTATTGTGCTTGATTTCGCTTTAACTAGGAGTAGGCCCTCATATAGGTCTTTCTCATTTGACCGGAAACTCTGCTTAAATGAGGAATTTAAGGAACACATGAGTCATTGGATTAAGGTTTTTTTTTGGAATAATAATTTGTCAGCAGCTGTTACTAATATTTGGGATACTTTTAAGGCTTGTTTTCGGGGGAAGTCCTTAGCTTTAGTATTTACCAACAGAAGAAATTTAAGTTGGACCTAGGACCTAGCCCGCCATTATGAGCCTTTAGAAAAGGCAGAATGTGCCTTAACTACAGGGATTGCTTTAGGTAAGAATGATATCTCTGAATTAGTGAATAATGTGGCTAAATATCAGGCAGATGTTTTGGGGTTTTGGAACTTTGAGAATGCCCGAAGATATTTAGCTTACAAACAGCAAACCCATGAATTTGGGGAGGCTGTTAGAAGACGGCTGGCTCTGCCCGAATAATACAGGCATCGAAGGATCAGAGTGGTGAACTGCACTCTGACCCCCAGCAAATACTCTCTATTTTTCATCAGTTTTACACTACTCTTTATACTCAGCAGGGAGGATCGGCTGGTGGTAAAAGTGTATTTTTACAGGAGCATGTGGAACAACTAGATCCTCTCCTTGCGGAGCAACTTGATTCCCCTATCTCTATGACTGAGCTAGAAAGTGCAGTAAATAGTTTGGCTTTAGGGAAAGCGGCAGGACCGGACTGGATTCCTGCAACGGTCTATAAGTTGTTTTTTCATTTATTTAAGGATGAGATGTTGAAGGCTTTCCAGATGGCACAACTAGGACAACCCCCTAAATCTTGGTCAGAAGCTACAATCACCGTTTTTTGCAAGAAGGGTAAACCACCGGAGCTGGTAGGATCCTATCGCCCAATCTCCTTATTAAACTGTGATAATAAAATCTACTCTAAAATTTTGGCTAACCGACTATCTAAAGTTATTACGTCTTTGATTTCTTTAAATCAACACAGATTTATTTCACAACGTGGAGCTGTTTCTCATATTAATAAAGTGGTTACATTATTCGATATCGCTAGTACAGAAAAGAGGGATTTAGCTTTGATTTTACTTGACGCGGAGAAAGTGTTTGATTGCGTAGAATGGATTATATGTGGCAATTGATGGATCGAAGTGGTTTTGGTAATAATTTTATTGTTGCGTTGCAAGCCTTGTATAATGACCCTACTGCTAAAATTTCTCCAAATGGAATTTTATCGGACGCGGTTTCTATTACTCGGGGCACCCGGCAAGGCTGCCCCTGTTCCCCCCTTTGATGTGCTCCTTATATCAACCCCTTTATAGAACAATTATCTAACATTATTCGTATTCCTCCATTTATGTCTCATGGTTATCATTTTTCCATATTTGCTTATGCGGATGACATAGCTGTAACTACTGTGAACCCTTCTCTTGCGATTGAGGAGATTGAGCGCCTAGCAACAGAATTTGGATTAATTTCTGGGTATAAGCGCAATGTGTCCAAAACTCAAATGTTGTGCTCTGATAGTATTGGTTGGAGAGATGAGTGGGTAATTAAAGAGGTGACATATTTGGAATTCAAATTCGATTATCTATGTCTGAGCTGATGGATGTTAACTGGAATTTATTGATTCGTAAAGTTAAAGAGTCTCTGGATAGGTGAGGGCGCTTACATTTCCCCTTGATGGGGCATTGTAATATCATTAAAATTAACATTCTACCTAGAGCTCTTTATCTATTCTCCTCATTACCTTTGGAAGTCACAAATACTAGGTTACAACACCTTCAATCGATTTGTGGTAAATTTATTTGGAGCCCTGGTAGGCCTAGACGTGCGATGCGTTTCTTGACGCTATCGCTTGAGAGAGGGTGCTTAGCAGTACCTGATTTTACTTTATACATTTACACTTGTTTTTTGTTAAAGAGGCAGGTTTTAATCACAGGAGAAGGAGCCTGAAATAGGGCTCCGGCACCCACAATTTTTGAAATGCTTATGGGCCCAATTGTTAGACAATGCTTATTTACAGAGGTGGATGGAAGCTATTTCAAACGAACTCGATTTAAAATCTTGAACAGTGCATTTAAAGTCTGGAAATTGCTACGTATGCTGAACTCAATGGGGAAAACTTCATATTATACCACTTTGAATGCAGTTAAGATTTTACCTTCTATATTTGGGGATAATATCGCTCAAGATTGGAGAAGGAAAGGCATTAAGAATTTAGGGGATTTCTATTCTTCGGAATGGGTGTGTAAATCTTCTGATGAATTAGTTTCACAATATGGTTTGCCCAAAGTTCAGCTTTTAAAATTTTTGCAGATTATGGATTTTTTATTTCGCACTAATGTTAATATGGTACCTCACTCCATTATAGAGATTGTTAGACGACAGCCAAAAATTGGGGTTTTATATCAGTTACTTCTATCAGATAGACCAGATGATTTGGACAAATTTAATATCAAATGGTCCAGAGAGCTGGGAGAATCTGATATTTCAGTTGCAATGTCAAAGGAAACGTTAATGTCCGCGAATTTGAAAGTGCAGTTTTTTAAGACTGTATTTGATTTATATTATACCCCTGCACGGATGGCTACATGGGGGGCAGGGTTTGAAGGGAAGTGTTTTCGATGTGGGGGCGATAACGCTGACAGTGTACATATTTTTTTTAGCTGTGACAAATTGTCTAGATTTATTACTGGTATAGAAACATTTTTGTCTTTGATAAAGAATGTTCAGTTGACTATTACTATTGATGTTATTAGGTGAAAGTGCCTGCTAGCAGTCTAGTGAACCCAACACATCGATATCGATTTTTGATTTTTTTTTCTATAACTGTTGCTCGTCTCTGTATTGCTGGTGAATGGCTGCAGAAAGATCCTCCGCCATTCGAAATCTGGCATGCAAAAATGTATAATTTATATAAGTTAGAATGGGGCCTATTTTATGTTAAGGGGCGTCAAAAACAACAGAT
Source organism: Lissotriton vulgaris (assembly GCF_964263255.1). Taxonomy (NCBI): domain Eukaryota; kingdom Metazoa; phylum Chordata; class Amphibia; order Caudata; family Salamandridae; genus Lissotriton; species Lissotriton vulgaris. The sequence continues at coordinate 1,261,188,191 of NC_141696.1, read as the reverse complement.
TGGTATAATTATTTGGGGTGCCTTTCATGATTATTTCAAGGGATGAATGTGTGATTTATACTGTTAAGTTAAGTTGTTTTGCTTTAATCCTCATTGACATTTAATGTATATTGTAATTTGAATTGTGTTATTTTTGCTGCTGTGAAACTGAAAAAAAAAAAAGAAATGTCCATTGTGTCCACTTCCTCCCAGTGCGCAGAGGCAGACAAGTTTTCATTTTCATTTATTGGATCTTCTGATTGAAGGTGAGTAGCTTATAAATATTTCATTTTCAGACTGCTACCCTTCTAGGGCTTTGATTTCGTCTGCCTCTGCTGTCAATTACAGCTTCAGGATGCTGGCTGCAAACAGCTCCTAGACACTCTCTAATGGGAGTAAAAATGCTGACTCTAATTTTGCCTTCAAAAAATGTTTTTGTTTTGAGCTGTGTAGTTGTTTGAGTCATGGCCACAATTTAGACAGTCTCCTAAACAAATAGCTTTCCCTTGTACAAGAAGATGGTCAAAGATATGCACATGAATGCTCGAGGGTTTTTCTTGAATGATTCTGGTAGCTATTCCTTATTTTTATTTGCTGTATTATATTTTCGAAATTAAGCTGATTTCTGATATCTTCCTCATACTCATTCCCAAGACGAAGGCGGAAAAGCTGAAATCTTCTCCTTAAAAAATATGTATATGTTTATTATTATTTATTATTGCCAAAGATAAACACAAAGGAACGCACAAGAGTGAAGTTCATGTGGGCAATGCCATATACTGAGCACAGATCGCATGACATTAGGATGTTTCGATAACTTACAAACATATTAAATATTTTTTTTTAAAGGCGTGAGTTACATATATCATTGCTGCGTGATCCATACGTCAACCAGTGGCTGGACGAGACTGTTGGAGAAAAGATTAGGCGAAAGTTTCAGAATGAGACAATCGGAGACAAAAGAAAAAGGAAAACAAAATGCATATAATATCATGGCCATATAGTTGGAAGGAGTAACAAGAGAAAATGCATGAACTCCCTCAAATTGGTCTGTCATTCCGAATTAGGATAAATCCGGGTTAGAATAATGTCCAAGACCGTCAGCTGAACGGGCAGGTTGTGCCTATTTTTTTTAATTTATTTTTTAACAATTGTATCAAGCATTTAAAAAAAAAAAAAAAAACAAGACACGCAGTACAGTTCCATTTCAAGCACTGTGCAGGATATAAAGAAAATGGGAGGTGCAGCTCGTACACCTAAGATTGCAATAAAGAAGACAACTTTAAGACAACTTGAAACACAGCCCTGCTCAATTAGTACATTGCTTAAGAAGAACCACCCCACCTCCACCACATCTACTTAAACAATCCAACATAGAGGGAAACGAGAAAGAAAGAAAGAAAAGAGGAAAAGCAAAAGAAGAAGGCCTGCTCATCAAGATGGGCGTTCTGTTCCTGAAGATCACCCTTCATGGTCAGAGCAGGAAGACATAATGTGTATGTATCGGATGCTCGTAGAATTTTGGGGGCATATTATCAAGGGGGTTTATCTCCGCTTTTTAGGCTTTAAAAGCCAAGAGAGCGGAGATAAAATTATCTCCCTATTACCTAGCTGTCGCTAACACCAGTTAGCGACAGCTAGTAGGAGATAGCGACCATCTTGGGCCCCGCTTTGCATGTCAGTGATATTTATCACTAATGACATGCAAAGTGGGCGTGCCAAGATGTTAGCGACTGGAAACAGTCGCTAACATCGCTATCTCCTATTACCAACTTTTGGAGATATTCGCGCTAAGCGCGAATATCTCCAAAAGCTAATACCTGCCCCCGAGCAGTTCTTAGCCATGTTATCCAATGGTAGGTGGATAACATGGCTAAGAGCATTAGCTCAGTAATGCATGAATATCGCTGATTTTTCAGCGATATTCATGCATTTCGGCCGATTTTTATCGCTTAGGACATAAACCTTGATAATAGCAAAATATCGCCGCTAAACCAACATAGCAATAATTATCGCTAGTTGCTGGTAATATGCCCCCTGGACATTTTCATATGGAGCGCTCCGGCTCGTTCGAGGTGCTTTATGTGGGTAGTGAAGGGGAGCCAGAGGATATCGAATTTAGCTATTCGATCGCTGATGATAGCAGTACATTTTTCCTTAGCATAAAGGGACCAAACCTTTCCCCATTACATGTTCAAGGAGGAAGGTAGTGGCTGGTCTCACATTTGGGCTACGCACACTGTGCCGCTAATAAATAGCAGGTGGGAAAATAAGTGGCCCTGGAGGGGAGGGGGGAGTCGTTTTAGGGAAAAGTCTATCTGCCCTCAGGCAGTAGTGGCTGACGAGTTGACATAGTGGGTGAGCTGGGGGAATTGGGGAATGGGATGGGGAGATGGGAAACGGAGACAGGGGAGATGTATACATTTTTTTACTAAAACACTTACCTGCTTGCCAAATCGTGCTTGTCGCTTCTCCAGGCACAGGTTCCCAGAGTGTACTGCGTCCAATCCTGATGCTGCTTTCATGCTACTGAAAGCAGCGTCAGGATTAGCCTGAGTATCAATGATTTGCGCTCCCACAAAGACTGGGATCCTGTGCCTGTTCTATCCAACCCAGCTATGCAGCAGCAGTTGTATAGAGCTTCACTGCGCATGTGGGTTTGGTTGGCCTGAGACAGCCAGCCAAACCCACATGCACAGTGAAGGCAGTGCCCAACACTCCCACTCCAGCCTGCCACCACCCTCGCCCTGCTCCCAAGCCTCGGCTCCAAGAGAAAAATAAAAGATAATATACAAGAGTTTATTATGGTTCTATTTTTCATTTTTTGTGGCTGCTGGCAGGTGGGACGGCGCTCCTCCGCCATAGCAGAGGAGCCACTGCTGACCTCATATCACCCAAGCAGATCATGAGTTGATCTGTATTGTTTGCTGGATCTCAACCCAGAATGTATGGATCAATGGGCAAGACCCCATGTATGCAAAAATGTGCCTCGTTTGCCACACCCCTTCCAGCACAAATCTGAACCACTGAATATCTTGAGGAGTCTAACAGGTGTGAGGCACCAACAGGTCAATATTTTGTATGTGTTCTCCTTGTAGCAAATGAATATCTAGGTTTTAGCCACTCTCTGCCATATGACCCCCCATATGTCATCAGAAATCTCAGTAGCTAGTTCTATTCTTCATAGTAATACATAGGCCTGTTTTTACGGGGGTGCAGCTGTAAAAGATGTTGATATAGTCATGATATGCCTCTATGGCAGACGGTATTGAGATAGAGGGACTTGATGGGTGTATTGTCGTGCTAAAGGGCTAAGTGCGCAAGGGGCCTGCCTGCCCAGTGAATCGCTTAATTCAACCTATAAGTATTTAATTGAGTCGAGGTAAATTTAGTAACTAGGTCTCCTCATGATGGCAAGTCTCTGTCACCACAGAAGTCTTGTAAGATAGGAGAGCAGCCCTGCACCCAGCAAAAGGTGCCAGGATTGTAATTGCTGCAGCAAAAGTCTGAGTTATGAGTCACTGGGGTGAGTTGAAAGGGCTAGGTTGGGTATTTCCTGCGCTGTGACACCTCGCTCCAGCAGGCTAAGAGTGTCGATGTCAGAGGCAGTAGATGGGGAGCTACCATCTCAGTTGACACTGGAAATCATATTTCATTTACTTATAGATTTATGTAGCTAACAGCTACCCAAAAGGATTTCCCGGCGCTAAGAAGGGCAATACTCAATCCACAGATTGCAGACGAGCAGGATTATACTTGGTTGTAAGGGAAGATCTTTAATTTCTTATGAAAGGCTAGAAGCGATTGACACATCCTGAATTTTAGTTGAAGAGAATTCCACAGTGTGGGACCGAGGTAGGAGAACGAATGGTCACTCATACGGGTAAGACGGACTCTGGGTTCAAAGAACAGGGAAAGGCTAGCTGATCTCAGATATCCAAAGGGTAAGTAAGGTTTGACCAGGCTTTGTATGTAGGGGGACGCCAAACCATGTTTGACCTGTAACATGTAGCATAGGGCCTTAAACTCGATGCGTTTGTTCACCCGGAGCCAATGGAGTTGATGGAGCAAAGGTGAGACTGAGGCATGTCGAGGCAGCTGGAAAAGAAGGCGCCAGCTGCATTTTGTATGATCTGTAAGCGATGGACAGAGACTTTATCAGCGCCCAAGTACAATACATTGCCATAGTTGTCTGGAAATTAACAACGCCTGCATTACCGTTCTCTGGGCTGAAGGTGGAATTAACAAGAATTTTTTTTTAGCCACTTGAGAACGGCAAAGCAGGTCGCAGTGACCTCAGACACCTGGGCTCTGAGGGAGAGGTTGTTCTCAATAGTAAAACCCAGATTCTTAACTTTAGGGACCAGAGCAGGTAAAGGTCCCATAGTGGCAGGCCAATTGATAGTTCTCTAGAGTTCGGGATTGTTTCCCAGAATAAGGACCTCTGTTTTTTGTTTTTTTTTAAATCTTTTTATTAAAACATAAAATCTCCAAAGGACCTCTGTTTTTAAACCGTTGAGCATCAAGGCATTTCTGGACATCAACAAAGAGATATTACTCAGTCCAAGCCAAAGCAGGGAAGGGTCCTGATGCTGAGAGGCTGAAAGTGAAAGAATGATCTAGGTATCATCTGCGTAGGAAAAAATGGACAGTCCAGACTTCTTTGCAATGTTCGCTAGAGAGCGAACGTAGAGATTTGATTCCTGTCCGCATACCAGGTTATTATTTTAAAGGATTAGATTCACTCTTGATAAAATTTCTTTGGAGGAATAAGCCTCCACGAATCGCCTTGTTTTCCCTTAAAAGAGATAAATTGTTTGGAGGTCTTAAATTTCCGGACTTTAAATCATACCATTACTCTTTTATCCTCAAGCAAGCCTCTCGTTGGCTTTCTACATAACTTCCCACTTATCCTCCTGTTTGGTTATCCTTGGAGAAATCTCTTATCTCACCGTTTGATTTTTCGGAGACTCTTGCCTTCTCTGCTAACGTCTCTTTCTTGAAATCTCCTGTTATCACTCATACCCGCCATCTTTTATTCCCCCTTTTACCCTCCTCTTATCCCTCTCTTGCTTCTTTATCCCAGCAACCCATCTGGCATAATAAATTGCTTCGCATTAAAAACCGTTCTTTTTACTGGAAATCTTGGAAATCCAGGGGTTTGTCATGGATTTCCCAACTTCTGCTCAACAATGTTCCTTTACCTTTTGCGGATCTTCAATCTCAATTTCTTCTCCCCACTTCCTTCAGGAAACAATATGACCTTTTAATACCTGCTCTTCACCAATATCTTCAATCACTTCCTTCTTCCTCTGAGTTGCCCTCCTCTTGCTCTAATATTTTCCTGCTTTTAGAGACCTCGAACAATGCCAGGCTTCTGGAATTCGATCACTGGGGGGAAGATGGCGGCTGGGTAAGACGCTCAGCCGATGTGCTCCTGACTCCGTGATTCATGCGGAGACGGTGAGAGGCCTGACAAACACCACGAAACCATGAAAAGAAAGTAAAAAGGATTTACAAAGGATTTCTTACTTTATGGTGGCCACGGAATGGTAAATTATCGGGATTCGGCGTCCGTGGTGGAAGAAAGCTCACGCCGCGGAGAGCAGGAGAAGGCGGAGCCGAGTTGCTGCTTGAGTCTCTGGGCAGTGGCTGCGAGAGCTAGGTCGCGCTGCTGCCGAGTAGCCAGAAGGCTGAACTCCCAATTCCGGGGCACAAGCGGCAGCAACAGCGGAGGAAGCGGTGAGCTCTCGTCAGATTACAAGGGGGAAAGTGAAGGTAAAACCGTGCACCAAGAGGTTGGGAGATCGAAAACTAGTTCAAACGACACGGAGGGGAAGATAATTTTAAATAGAAACAGCAGTAAGCATATTCAAAGAAATAAAAGTCAAACACAATTGTGCAACGAAACAGAAGCATTAGCCCTTACAGAGGGGTCTAAACTGACACAATTGTGCAATGAAACAGATGCACTAGCCCTTACAGAGGGGTCTAAAGAGTGGTTAACCGCAAACATTTTAAGGAGAGACAAGTAATTATTAGTTGTGTCTAAATGCCTAACTGCTGCAATTATCCCCGAAAACTCACTAACCTCTCACATTAATAAACTAAGATATAGCTCAGACAAACAGCCTATGAGTGACTTGTTAAGCGCAGCAGAGGAGGGTGGCAAAAGAGACTATAGTAAATCGGAAAAGTCCCCCCCTCAATCAGAAGCAGCAGAAGCAAAAGCCCAGGGAGGACAGCTTTTAAAAACACAAGGGAAGCAAGTCATATCCACTTATAGCCTGCGAAATAGAAATTTTCTGAAGCAAGAGCAGTATCCTAAAGGAATATCCCCAAGAGAGTTAAAAAAAAAGCTCAGAAAACAGACCAGAGAGAACAACAAAGCAGCTCCTGAAGGTGGGCTGACCACCCTCAAGGGAAAAATAGTATCCTCGTCTCAAACTAAAACTAAAATAAAAGTGACACCTTCACTAAGATCCTATTTTAAAATACAACAGCAAAAAGGTACACAGGACTATAAGCAGGCTCAACCTCTCTTTCACGGCCAATTACTTACGAGGACGGAAGAAGAAAATTTCTCCCCAAACATAGTATTACCATTAACTCTGGTTGAGACCCCACAGACATTGTTGGAATCAGGAAAAAGGGCCCCAAACGATACAAAAAAGGAGAACAAAAGTAAGAACAAAAGCAGGGTTGAACCAAAGTGCTTGGAGGATTTTTGGAAGGGTAACAAGGAAACCAAGCTGGGAAAGAAAATTAAGTCCCAAGAAGCACACATGGCGGAGGGAGGGGAAAAGGAGAACTGCGTAGAAACAACACAGGATATTACAGAACATGTGGAAGGATCTCAGAATTCTCAAAAAAATCAAACAGAGGAGTACCTAGAAAAAATATGGACAGAAATGAAAGAAAAAGTCTCTATCTCTGAAGCTAAACAAGACAAAATTCAGGAAGCTTGTGAAAAGCTGGACAATAAATTAAACGCTTTGGGCGAGAGAGTGACGCTGGTAGAAACTGAAGTGGCCGCCCTGGACAAAAGGGTGGAAAAAAAATTGGAAAGAAATAAATTCTCTGAGACAAGAAAGTAAAATAATGAATGAAAAGATGGAGTCACTGGAAAATCAAGCAAGAAAGAACAACATCAGAATCTTGAATGTTCCGGAAAATCAAGAGGGATCGGACATGAAGAAATTTGTAGTAGCACTACTGGCAGAATATTTCCCTTGGGCAGACGAGGCACTCCTACAAGAAGATATACAGAGAGTACACAGAGATCCCTTTGGAAAAAACAAGGAGAGGAAAACTCCGAGGAAGATTCTCGTCAACTTCAAAACGTATGTGTTAAAAGATAAAATTTTGGGAGAAGCTTTGAAAAAAGGTAACTTTAACAAAGATAACTGGACCTTCAGAATAAGATCTGATATGTCGAAGGCCTCCCAAACCAGACAATGGGAGCTAGGAAACCTAATGTCAGAGCTGCAACAGCTAGGTGCCACGGTACAAATGAAATTCCCACCATCTCTTAGGATAATGTGGCGGAACAAAATGAGAAATATGAAAGAACCGGAAGAAGTTAGAACATTCATTGAATTTATGAGAGATCAGAGAAGATCAAAAGTAAAAAGTACAGAGGTGTAAGGCTATAAAATGTTTATTATGCACAAGTTAGAAATCACGGGGCAGGGAGGCACAACGGGTTATGAAGATAACAGAAGGAAAAGAGAAGGAGGCTTCCCCGGGGAGGGCAATACACAAACAGAAATTAGAAAATACAAAAATATCACGAAAAAGAAAAAGGGTGGGGCGCAAAATAGGGAAAAAAAAAATCCTCATACGCCAGGGCAGAAGGAGAAACAAAACGGAGTTTTTAAACAATGATGTAACAGAAGTGGAAAAATGGGGAGCATAATTAGAGACATCAAAATACTCTCTTGGAATGTAAATGGGTTAAGGACGAAGAGTAGGAGGAACAAAATATTAGAATACATCAAAACATCAGAATGCGAAATAATAATACTGCAAGAAACACATCTCCTGAAAGAAGAATGGGCTCAAATAACAAAGACCCTAGGCTGGATAGATACATAGGTTTGTACCACTCAACAATGCAATATCAAAGGAATTACAATAATCATAAAAAAGTCTTTAAAAGCTGTTATTGACTCAGTAGAAGTGGACAACAAGGGGAGATGGGCGATAGCTAAAATAAAGATTGAAAATAAACCGTTTACGATCGCAGAATATTACGGCCCAAATCTAGATGATGCAGACCCCTTACGAAAACTATATTCACAGTTATTATTAGCCACCTCACCTATAATTCTAGGAGGAGATTTTAACTTAGTAATGGATCCCAAACTAGATAGGTCACCACCAGGAAGACAGGCAAACCTGCCAAAAATGAGAGAGTGGATTGCTATCTACAAAAAAGATCTTGAGCTGATTGATATCTGGAGAGATAAAGGAGAAACCAAACAACCCTTCACTCTGCACAATAAAAAACTAGGACACAGGTCAAGGATTGACTATTTTCTTATTGATCGAGAACTATCTAACAGTGTGAAAAGCGTAGTACATCTACCAGCTCATATTTCAGATCACTCGGCTGTGCAATTAACCTTACAGATCGAAACAACAAGAACAATAAAAAGATTTACAGTAGAAAGGGCAATATTACAAGATGAACAAATGATAAAGGAATTAGAAAACGAAACATTAAATTTCTTTGAACTTAACAAAACTAGCACCACAAAACAGATAATTTGGGACACGTATAAAGCCGTGGTAAGGGGAAAATTACTGAGCCTAGGAGCTTATAAAAATAAGAAACTAAAGCGAGAAATCTCAGATCTGGAAACTAACATCAGCACTCTAGATACCTTAATATTAAGGGAACAGGAAACAAGCAGAAAAGAAGAATTACAGCAAGAAAGACAGCACGAGATAGAAAAACTTGAAGACATCCTGGAAGAAAGAGTGCGAAAAAAATGGGAGTCAAGCAAGTTAGCAAAGCACGAATATGGGGAGGGATGTGGAAAGTGGTTGGCGTGGAAACTTAAAACAGACCTAGCCAAAAATAAAGTAAGGAGTATACATCAGGAAGATCAAACAGTGCAAAGCACCGATGAAGATACGATCAAGCAAGAATTCAGAAATTTCTTTGAAAATCTGTATACGGAAGATACAAACCCGCAAGATTCGCTGATTAATTCCTATCTGGAAGATGTTCCATCCTCGGTATTAACAGAAGAAGAAAAGAGAGAATTAAACAAGGAGATTCTAACAAGTGAAGTAGAGGAGGCCATTAAGAGTTTGAAGAAAGGAAAGGCAGCAGGACCTGATGCTTTACCAAACGAGTTTTACATGGAACTGAGAAATATTTTGCTCCCACATATCACGGACCTGGCAAACTTGATTCTCAAACAAGAAAGCAGTATACCAGATTCCAGGAACGATGCGGTTATTACCATAATCTTAAAACCTGGAAAGGACCCTGCCAGATGCAAATCCTATCGTTCAATATCGCTGCTAAATACAGACTATAAAATCTTCACTAAAATCATGGCAGCACGGTTGGGAAAATTTCTGCCAAAACTTATAAACACGGATCAAAAAGGTTTTGTCAAGGGGAGACAATTGCATGAAGTTACACAAGAGCTTCTGACGGCAATAGACATAGCTACGCAAAAGAACGTACCTCTCACCATACTTACTGTCGATGCCGCAAAAGCATTCGACAGAGTGAACTGGGCCTTTTTAGAGAGAGTTATGATTAAAAACAACATAGGTCAGCCCTTCATGCATGTTGTAAAGCAAATATATATGACGCCAAGATCCAAAATTCTAATTAACGGCAGCCTCACGGATGATGTGAAGATAGGTAGAGGAACAAGGCAGGGGTGCCCTCTCTCGCCCCTGCTCTTCAACTTATACATTGAACCGCTTGCAAACAACTTAAGGAAAGCCAAAGGAATCACTCCATTTAAATATCAAACATGGGAGAAGAAGATTGCATTATATGCGGATGATTTAATGATTTTTACGGACAATTACCCGAAAGCTAAGGTCACGATTGAAGAAACCATCAGTGCATTTGGGAAGGTCTCGGGCTACTTGGTGAATCACACAAAAACGGAAATTATGACCTTGAACACTCAATTTAAAAGTTCAAATATTAAGAAAGAAATAAGATATCTGGGAATCTTAGTAAATCATGATCTAAATAAAATCCCGCAACGCAATATAAACAAAGTGGCAGGAGAGGTGAGAAAACTGCTTAAGGTATGGTCTACCTTACCACTTAGCTTGATAGGAAGATCCAACATCATCAAGATGTCAATCATACCAAAATATACATTTCTGTTCAATTCAATCCCTTTGGAATTCGCAAAATCATTGTTGAAAAAGCCACAAAGCGAAATTGTAAGTTTCATATGGGCCTTGAAAGTCACAAGGATCTCACTAAAAAAACTTCAAAGGGGAAAGCAAGACGGTGGACTGGCTAGTCCAGATCTAGTGGAGTATCATAGGGCTTTCTACTTCAAAAACATCCGAGTGCTATTTAAAAGTCTTGAAAACTACCCATTACATCTACAAGTAACGACAGATTCAGTTGACCACTTCTTATTCAAATTCGGACACCCCAAGTACTTCAAAAAGATAAAACTGAAGATTTTAAGGGAGGCAGCAAAAGTCTGCACACAAATAAGGGGAATCTTAAATATCCCGTATTATAGCGAAAAGGCCCCTATTTGGTGCTCACCAGGGACTCCAGAATGCCTAAAGGATACACTGGCAACTCCTTTAAAACTTGCGAACGTAAACTACTGGGGACAGTTATTGAATGGCTCAACTTTGAGGACATGGGCAGAACTTCAAAAGATCACTAATAATTCAATTTCCAAATTTAAATACTATCAAATTCTAAGTTGGTCTAAAACAATACCTACATACAGCAAAGAAAATGAAAAACTAGAAAAATAAATGTTAAAGTTCATACCGATACCAAAAGAAGTGGCAAAATGGTACTGGGCGTTAATGACAGCTGGAGACAGGAACATAAGCATTGAAGGTCAAATTTGGGGGAAAGATCTATTGACAGCAGACTTGGATTTAATTTGGGAAACATCAGTGGGGAAATGCTGGTCGACACTTAAATCTGCGGCACTGAAAAGGAATCATTTATATACCATACACCAAGCATACTGGACCCCATAAAAACTCTCCAAATTCAAAAATGCAGGAATAAAGAAATGCCCGAAATCTGGGGAAGAAAAGGCAGACGACATTCACATGTTCAGAAGCTGCCCCATACTGAAGGAATTTTGGAACGGAGTTGGTAAGACCCTGAGCAAAATCATGAACAAAGAAATAACTGTAAGTACCACTCTTACTCATTTTGGGATCGAAGATACAGTTAATAGAGGGGGTCTAAACAAATGTCAAGAAAATTTACTCTTTGTACTAATTGTACTCGCAAGAAGGGAAATCTGTACTAAATGGGTAGGTGCCTCTCCACCAACACATGGAGAGTGGATGAACTTAGCAGTAAGAATAAACAAACTAGATAGAAAGAGAAATAATTGTAAGAGATTTAAGTATTGGGAAAGTTTTGAAAAACATCTAAATCCTAGCACAGAGTAGAAACATCAGTCCTATGATTAATGCGAAACAACTTTTGGTGAACAAGTATGGTACTTGTTGAGTAGCTATAATAGCTAGCTCCCCCACGTTTCGAAACCGAAGTTCAAAGTATGTGACGGTTTAAGGATACTCCTCTACACTCCCCAGACAAGAGAGACCAAGGGGCAGAAACGGAATAGAACAACAAAACCTAGAGGTAGACACCTGAAACTCCGACCACATAAAGCTTCGCAATCTGAGGACAAAACAAAAAAAACAAAAAAAAAACTGCTTTTAAAGACCTCTCCATCCGCTTTCCACATTTACAAATGTCTTATAACTCCCTCTGAATGGCTCAAAACATAGACTGAATTGGCCTGGGAACAGGATTTGTCGATATCTTGGCCTGTCTCTTTCTGGGATAAGCTGTGGTTAAAAATACATAAAACGTCCAGAGCTGCTAACACTACCCAAACTCTTTACTTCATATACCAATGTTTATTATTAACCCCGCAAAAACTGGCATCATTTTCCCATGACCTCTTATCTAAGTGTTGGTCTTGCCCTAGCCAGACTGCTGATTTACTCCATATGTTGTTTCATTGTCCCAATATCGCTTCATTTTGACAATTGGTCTGGTCCCGTATGCATGACATATTTGGCTTCACGCTTCCTTTCTCCCCCTTCAATGTCCTTTTGGGCTCCTTATCCCCTGACTTGTCTCGTTCCCCTTCTCACTTTAAGCTGTTTGACTTATTTTTGGCTGTTGCCTTTCACCTCATTACCTCCAATTGGAAGGATTCCACCAAAGTCAGTTATTCGGCATGGTGGTAAGCTATTTGCTTCCATCATAGACTTGATACCAATTATGTTACCCCCGTTTCCCTAGCTGTAAAAAGGGATTTATTATGGATTCCTCTTACTACTTACCTCTCCAAGCTCTCTTTCCCACCTCCCGCTTCTATTGTTACTCATCAAAATCCATCTGATGATGTTCATAAACCTCCATGATTTTTCTCGTCTGTCTTTTTCCTTCCATTTACTTAGTTTTATAATTATTTATTATTCGTTGTATATTTTATACTATTTAATCAATTTTGCTATTTGCATACGATGTTACATTTTACGATTTTGCCATATTTAGCTTGTTTTTATTTTGTTCTCTTCCCCCTTTCCCTCCCTTTTCATGATTTAGATATAGGTGTTTATTGATTCCGTTTTTATTATACTTCAATTATACCTTTGTACTTTTCATAGGCCTTTTATTGATTGAGTTTACTGTATTGTGCTTTTATTCTATGTTTTGGTTTCAATAAACTTGAACTTAAAAAAAGCAGAGTGCTTAAAATTGAACCCTGCAGCACTCCTGAAGTTAAAGCTATTGGATTTGATTTTGAAGTATGTGAGAAGACTTGTAACAAGTGATCTTTTAAGAAGGAGATCAGCCACCTTAAGTCATAACAGCCCTGTTAGAGGAAAGGAGAAAAAGCTTGCTCCACTTGGACCCAGGATTTACCGTCAGGGTCATGGTTCCAGTCAAGGGAGGGGTGGAGCTGTACGGCTAAGATGTATGTTGTGATGTCAGGAAAGCCAAAGCCATTCTCTAATACTACTCTACTCAGGGCCGCTCTCACCATTCTCTGGGATTTCCCCCCGGGGAAACGGCAAGCATTTTGACACAGATATATATGCGGATCGATGGAGAGCTAGCCAATGGAAGGGTCTGGAGGACAAACAAGAGCAGAGGCATGAAATTAATGTTCAAGCTATTGTCTGCCTAGCTAGGAAATCTCTAGCTTTACCCAATGATAAAAGTCCTTGAATAAAAGGGAGGCGAGGAGAGGGGGGATGATGCAGAAGTATATATCTTTCATATGAGGTGATAGCTAAATCCTAGGTAGGTAATGGCTGATGTCTCCTATTGAAAACTATCCCTCTGAATGGAATCCCGTCGGCTGTTCTAAGGGTTCGCAACACCCATGCCCTGTGACTTGGAGAAGTTCATCTTAAAGCCCAACACCTGGGAGAAGTAATACAGTTCCCTCATCTGTGCCGAGACTTGTGCCCATTTTTTGTTGGGAATTGATCTCCATTTATATAGTTCAGGTGCATGAGACGATTTCTAATTGATGGCTGGGAATCTTAAGTCATTTTTCTGTTCTTGGGCCAAGGCATCAAACGCAAACCTCTGAGACATTTACAAATGAAGTTTTCTAAGGAGATCTGTGACTTTAACACAGAAGTTCATTATACCTGCACACGAGGCATCAGAATTTGCACATCTGGGATATTCGTTGGCCACTGTGGGGAATATCCGATGCAGTGTAGACGTCAGTATGTCAGAACAAATAGGAAATCTTTTACTAACAATTTTTCACAAAATAATTGCATTCCAGCTACTTCACAAACAATCATTACTGGAGTAAATGATAACCCACAACTAATTTACCTTGAATTTCAACAGGAAAAAAGATTTGAGGGAGGTTTAGGCATTTGAAAAGGAAACACAACACAGTGCCATTGAATACTTTATGAACACCTGACCCACACAATTGATTATGACTTGTCGATCTTCCATGAATATCATGCTAGCTTCCAGGATGCTATTTCCTGATATGGTTTCTGATGCTCTTTACATAAGTAATATTCTGTAAAGCAATAACATAGTGTCTGTCTTCTGAAGCAAAATGGGAATAAAAGCTTGGATTTCCAATCAAGATGCAGTTAAAAGAATCAAGCAACTATCATGACAGCACATTGGCTAGAATTGCTGAAAAAATAGGAACGTAGCTTCGGGGGGTTGTTTGAGGTGTTACACACCCCCACCCACCTGAAAAAATGTATTAAATAGTTAGGAACAATGGCTTTCAGTCGGTTATGATGAAGCTTCGGTCGGATTTCACCTAGGCTTTTTACATTCCCATACTGACAAAAACACACACACAGACATGCACGCACGCACCCCCCATAACATTCCTATCATTATGAGGACCAGCCATTGACTGTAATGAAGTGAGTAATTACTATTCTAACTCCATGCGCGCTTTGATAGCTGGGCAGGTTATAAAATGTGTCAAAGCAAATCTAACTGCACTTTTAGTTTTTTTATACACTCACTCAAAAGTACCTAAACACACTACAGGGACCGGTCGACCCAATGCACCAGTCCTCACAAAGCTAGTGTTTGTCTGGTTCAATCAAGGTTAACTGACACTATGAGGACCGAGCTGGTCTCCACATAGGTTATACACAAACACACACACGCACATATCTCTTTTTTAAAGACCTTAAAAATGTTGGCTAGTTTGAAAAATGTTGAGTTTTAAGTGCCCCTAACAATCCACCCTTCTGTCTCTTTCCACCTCCCCTTAAGCCCCACTCATTTCCTGCTTATCATATAATGCATTTTAACAAGATATCCCAGTGTGACTGTTGGGAAGTCTGAAGTCCCCCTTTTGCCCCCAAATCTTATTGACCAAGCTACACCTCTGCTGAAAAGGCAAAAAACAGGAACATTTTTATCACTCAGGTTTTTTAATATGGCGCTTGGGATGCTAGATGTCCACTGCAAAGACTGTGGGGTTCCTGATCATATGTTGCCTGGTCAGTGGCTAGTATAAGAATTTCAAGGATTGGGTTGTGGGTTCATCTTCTTTGGGTGTTCAAGGCTTAAGGGGTTTGCTGCCCTAAAGAAATTCTCTAAATTAGTATCAGATCTGTATTGATAACATTTCAAAATACCTACCTTCTACAAATAACACCAGTAACACTGTCCATCTCTTGCTCTTCCCCAAACACCATCATATAATTTCCATCTTATTTTTCTGGTCCTCTATCCCATGTTAGTTGGCAATGCTTTTCAGGGTTATTAGATTCTTTATGAAGTGGTGACTTTGCTGGAAGTACAGCACAAAAATGTGCGTATGGCTGCAGCACATTGATTTTATCGCTTATCCGGGGGGTGGGGGGAAACACCTCCCTCAGCATTGTTAGGCAGGCAGTCCATTCATAAATTCTTCCATGCAATTATCAACATGGACTCTTCTCAGTTTATAGTTGACGCGTTTCAGCAAATCAGTTTCGGGGCTCTTCAGGACTGTAGAAGGCACACAGGCAATCATTGTACCGGTTGCAACTGCACAACCCTGGTAATCTGTGAGGCTCCAATAATAAAATACCTGCCTACAGGCTTTGAATTTAGTGTAACAACGCTCCACCATATAAAGCATATTGCATTCAACACATGTTGTTCACAGTCTGGCCTACAGACTTTTTCATAACTTTTCAAAATAAACAGATTCAACCAATGAAATATGACATAACGTTTCCCAGTGACCCATTAAGGCCTATAGTCTTTATCATTGGCTTCATACGAAAATCAACTTAAGAAGAAGAAGCAACTTAGAGCCATAGACATGGATAGGGTGAAGTAGGTCGTTCTCCACACCAAACAGGGGTACTATACTAGTGGCACAAACCGGTGCCGCGACATCAGGGGGGTGGAGGATGCTGGCACTGATTTGGCCACACAGGAGGCCTGACCCACCCACTGTGGCTCTGCTATAAGCCTAAAAGATACTGGGAGGAAGTGCTGATGGACATTAATGAGATATATCAAACGTATGCTCCACATCTACCCAACTATGTTGTGCTAAAACCTCCTAATGCTTTCACCTACCCCCTGAGCACCAACAAAGGTAGAGGCATTACCATGGCACTCTGTGGGGCAAAACAAATTATCCTTGCTAAATGAGGCACATACACCACCCCCACCCACACAAACTGGCTGCATAAACTGTGGGACCTATTGGGCATGGAGAAATTGACTGCCATCCTTGAGGACAAACTCTCACTTTTTGACAACACTTGGGGCCCATGTGACCGGTTTCTGGCTCAAGAATTCCATGAGCTCACCTGTCTGGCATACCTACATGTGCTCTGATTAACCAAAGTTGACAACCACTTGTAACAAAACATAGTTAGATGAATCCTAGAACCGGCCGCCTGTTACACCCCGTAGCTGGATCCACCGAACTGTAATAGGAAAGGAGCACCCTGGAAATGGATCCTAGCCTATACCCTGAACCGCACCTATCCTCTCTACATGTACACCCCTCCTGTTCTCATGGACAAATTGCCCCCTGTTGATCTTTTCATCCTTCTCTCCCTTCTCCTTTTCCCTAATTTCAACCTCACCGGCCATTGGATGTAGGTGAGAGTTTATGTTTACATTTCACAATCAATAAAATAGATTTGAACTATAAAATTACAGTAGGCGAAATAATATACAACCCTTCTTAAAAGGGACTAACAAAGATTACTACAATGAAAACCTTCTACCTTGCAAGGTTTGTCATAGGTGATGGCAAACACCAAATCCCTTGCATACAATGGTAATCTGTGAGATTTCATGTAGCAAATGACCTGTCTACCGCCTGTAACACAGCATGATATCGATCCACTGTTAAAGGTCTGTTGGCTTGAAAACATGGAAAGCTGGGAAAAGTAGTGGCAATGGCCCCTCCCTAAAGAAGGTGGGGCTTATCTGGCAGATAGGCTGCCAGGTCAGGGTGTTTTTATGGCAAAACTAGCTGAGTCACCTCTGCTAGAAATCCAGAGGGTTCCCCACCTCTAAATGAGGCAGGAGCTCTGGCATTAAGAAGGAGCTATTGCTCCACCAAACTCAAACCAAGGCCAGAGATATGAGCTGAACTGACCTATTATGTTGCTGTTGTTAATGTTTGCCTTGCAAATCTCAAGTTGGAAGCCACGCGCCATAGCAGTGGGATTTTGGGACCTGGTGTGGGTAGAGCACAAAGTTGGAACACAACAGGAGTCAGAAGCAAATGCACATGGTTTTCCTGAAAAATTACTGCCAAAGGACACTTGTCCACGAAAAACATTGCTGTAGCAACTGCATTTATGCACAAAGTAAGCAGGGGTGGCTTGCAGGTAGATATATTGGTGAGGCGGGCAAATGGGTGGTGGGTAGGTGGGCGCGTGCATGCATGCAGAGAAGGCGAGTGGCTATGAATAAAAAATAATAAAGTCACTTATTTGTTTGCTGCATGTCTGACATCCTGCTCGTTCCAATTTTTCAGCTTTGAATGCTGCAGCCAATTCCATTAACCAATCCTGGTGCTACTTTCATGGTGGTAACCAGCATGAGAGAAGCACCAGGATTGGTTTGAGGGGGTTGGCTAGACGCTCCTTCACACCCTGTAGGCAGGTGCTTGGTCTCCACCCAGCTGTCTAAGAGAGCTGAGTGGACAGCTTCAAATTGCGCATGTCACTTTGGTTGGCGCAAGACAGCGGCCAAAGTGACATTTGCACTTTGGAGCATCCAGCCAGCCACTGCTATTGGCAGAGGAGGAAACACCCCCATTTCACCCGTCTGGGGGCGGGCTTGCAGCGCAGCGCATGAAAATTACAATTGTATTTAATTAATTTCATTGTCATTTTATTTTTCACATATAGCACGGCTGTAGCCGGTGGGGTGGTGATGCTCCCCACCCTTGTGCAAAAAACGTTGCTGAAAATAAGGAGACGCTTACTGAACAAATGAACTATAGCATCTTACAGGACACTTTAAGACTCCCAACTCTAAATTTTCACGGTGAAATTAACAAAGATATTTGTCATATGTGCTCACCAGTTGTAACAACTATATCCATACTCCACTCTTGCCTATTATCACCACCATTTTGCCCCTTCTCTGGTGTCTGCCCTCATTGTCTATGGTCCCATTCTCTCACTTCTTACCACACTCTGCTTCACTCCTCTCCTCATCTGCTACTCTGGTGTGTGTATATTTCCAGGCTTAGATGTACTTGCAAACTACAGATATGCATATCTATAAGTCTGTGATGACGTTAAATAAGGCTATAACATAACATGAAGTGTATTTGTAAAGTGTACATTCACCCAGAAGGGCATCATGGCTCTGAATAATAGATGTTTATTGTTACCCAACTCAAATACTCATTTTATCGACCTCAGAAGGATGAAAGAGTAAGGGGCTTGGCTGGGGCCATAGGGAGAGGACTGGGCTATGCACTTCAGTTGGGCTGGCCAAACAGTCATGCACACTTGGCATGTTCTCCTTCGGGCTGTAATACAGCCTGGGTGGAGAACACGCTGAGGCAGGCTCCGAGGAACCACAGCACTCAGACCAATCACAACAGCGTTGGGGAGCCTGTGTGCTGCTGGGACTCATCGGTGAAGATTTGACAGAAGAAAGACAAAGGCGGCCGTGAGGAGATAAGTGTTTATTTTATTACATTATTTTGTCCCCCCAAGCCTCAACACCCCCGTTCCCTGCAATCCGCCACCCTGCATTAGTCTAGTTGAATGTGCAAACAATTCTTTATGGAGATTCTAGTAGACTGCAGGCTGTTTTCTCTGCTAATCAGACCGACCTGCCCTGTTCTCGTCGACAGTGGTGCAGCGATAGACGCTTTTCTACGGCTGCACTTGGAGCAGGAGCAGGAGCCAGCCCTGGACGCCCTGCAAAGCAGCAGCCTAGCGCCTGAAGCCACAGTGATTACTCCGCGGTGAGAATGAATAATTCAGGGGCTCCTGCCTGAAATGAAAGCAATAAAAAGACCATTTGGAGTGGGCCGGAGAGCAAATGCATTACATTTGCCTTTTACATAACCCAAACATATCTTCGAAATATGAACAGTAACATGCTAATAAAGAGTCTGAGAATAAAGTATATGACAGACTGCAAAAAGTTGCAAGACTTCAAGCGAGCACCCTTATCCCCCTGCTGAGACAGCACATACTAGACCCGAGAGGACAATACACTTTAATCCTACTGGGTATTTAGTTGGGGTAGAAGAAAAATCATCACAAGCACAGGAGAACCGACGCTTCTTCCCAGTCACCATGGTGCGGGATGCAGGGCTGATGCTGAATCATGTTAATATACCATCGTTTTACAGACTATTTTGGTGAGCAGGGATTTGCAGGTGTTAACGCCGCCTCTGCAATAAGTAACTCAAAGCAGTGCTTCCTGCTGCTTTGCACTACTTTTAGGGTGCTTTCCAGCGCATAACAGGTTTTGAGCTGGAAAGTAAATTCCCAAAAGCCAATTTGCACTGGTTAGCATCATTTTTGTGACGCTCACGCAGCGCAAATTGTTTGAAAATGTACTGCTTGAAGTTTACTGCACGTCTCTCGACAACTAGAAACACAAGCACTATGGTGCTACAGAGAAAGATTTTCAATGTGACTAGAGGAAACAGGGAGGTAGGTGGAAGTAAATTCATTGGCTTCGTTAAAGAAATAGCGAGTGAAGATGGTTTGTTTACCCTCTGAATTGAAGATCTTCCAGCCAACCTACGTCTTCAGAAAGAAATTCTTCACAAAAAAGATTAAGGTTCTGATGATGCAGCCAGATAGGAACAACATTTTCTTGTTTCTGTTATTAAGTTGACTTTGCTTATGGGGTGCTTTTTTGACACCTCTGATTTTCAAAGATGAGGCGAGGTAGGAGAGGTGTTGGGAATTAGGGACCAGATTCATCAAAGGGTTTTGCCCATTCTGTTTCTTTGGGAAAATGTGTTCATGCATATGGCCCAAAGTGCCTTAAACATGATGCATACAAGTCTAACTTAATTTCAAACTTCGACCAGTAGTTACTGGCATCACAGGATGGGACATTGCTAAATAACTCCATTCAATTCAAAATATGTAGAAATTCTAGTTTTCTATTGTAAGTTTTCTCAAGCATTGTCACTCAATATTTTAACGCTCACCCGCCTGACACCGCTAGTGGGCTGGCTTTATTGGGTGCAGCCATCATTGTTGCGAGGAGTCCAGCACTGCCTTGCTCACTACAAGGACACAAGCCTCCACTTGGAGAGTGCCACTGTGGATGATCCTGATGACACTGGAGACTACGCGTCCCACAACTCCCCTGCTAACACATCTGAGCCTGATCTGGTTGGTGCCACTTCAGGCTTGCTGCAGTCCCGCTGCATGGGATGCACCCAGGCAAGCCTGGGCCAAGCGCGGGACAATCCGTGCCCATTGGAGCATGGCGGAGGCTGGGCTGGGCCACCCCTCTAACATTTATTCTGCTAACGTTTAGGTTCTCTTGCTTGCTACTTGATTAATCCCCAGTTTGTTGTTATTCTCATTCTTCACTAGAGGTAGGACTGCCCTTTGGACACTTTGCCTATGGGGAAGTGGAAGGCTATGAGGTCGAGGCAGGAGTGGTAAAAAAGAAAGATAAACAATAGTAAAAGCACGCTGGGAGTAATTGTGTGTTAGATAGAATTTATAATTCACTGGTTGAATGTGAAGAGATACCAGCTCCAGCCCCTGCTGATTCGCTTCCCTGCCCCTCGAACTCCCCAAATTCCCCGATTTGTGCCAGCTCAAGCAAGCAAAAACGCATTTCTGGAATGTTAAAGAGATCCAGCAACCGGGCACAGGAACCCCCCCCCCCCCTTTACCAGCTGCAATGGCTTAGAGAGCAGTGTCCTGCCCACAGCAGGTCCTCCAGTAAAAAACAATATTCCATGTAGCAACCATTTTTTACCTTTACAAGACGTCCCTGAAACCTCTATGATCTCCGAGGGACCAGAAGGAGAGGGAACCTCAATAGCCATGTAGGTTATATCTCAACACATAAACAAAAAGTTTCTAGGGCTGCTGGCATCTAAGGGTAGGTAGGGTGGGCGCACACATGCGGAAAATAAAATAAAATGAAATAAAACTTACTGAGCATGACGTCTTCCAGTTCAGTCTTCTTCTTTCCACAATAACTTGATACAGCAACTCCCTTGACCAGTTCTGGCCCTGCACTCATGCGGCATGAGAGTATTGCCCTGATTGGAGGGAGCAGCCTCACTAGGCACTTCACAGCGCCCTGCGAGCTTGAACTTGCGTTATCCCAGCTGTCTTAAGACAGCTGGGTTAGAGATGTTTAAAAAGCGCATGTGCAAGTTGTCGTTGCAAGGCGGAGCCAAAAAGACATGCACACTTTAAACAGTGCAATGACAGCCCACTCTCCTCCCTGCTGCTGTCGCTCAGCAGCGGCCCGCCCCCACCCCCGTCCTGACCGTCTGTTCAGGACGGGGGATGAAAAATTAAATGTTCATCTTTGGGGTTAGGGGGATATTGAGTGGGGCGATGCTCCTCTGCTCCAACAGAGGAGCCGTCCCTGATATTTTCTTAAATGTTTCAGCATATTGAGGACAGAGATTGATGCCCTTAGATACCTGGTAGTCTCCCTTACAGGAATGGTTAAGCAACTAATCAAAGGGAGGGGAGGAATTGATTTGAGGGAACCTGTTGAACCTATTTATCACCGCACTATAGCACTGGAGCCAAGGCCATCAAGACTGACAGTGAGCAGCTCCAGAGTGAGCTCAAGTGCAATTTGTGAAGTAGTCAAAAGCGGAGTTGCTGAGGGCTTAGTAAGGGAGATCCACTGGGGTACACATAGCCAGGTTGGCAAGGTAGGCATACATCACTTTTGTAATAAAATACATGGAAACCTCAAGGAACCGTAAACAGTGAGCGCCACAAGGCACCAGCCTCTAGTCCACTTGAGTCAGGTTACCCCATCCCCACAAAAGATCTATATAGTCAACATGCCCAAGATATCATCATGCATAAGATATGATGGGAAGGTTTCACTCAATAGCAAGGCCATACACTGTATTCATCTTGTGAGGGGATGTAGGTCCATCATTAGAGATCATCCACAGTGGCACTCTCCAAGTGGAGGCCTGTGTCCTTTAAGTGAGCAAGGCAGTGCTGGACTCCTCGCAACAATGATGGCTGCACCCAATAAAGGCAGCCCACTAGCGGTGTCAGGCGGGTGAGCGTTAAAATATTGGGTGACAATGCTTGAGAAGACTTACAATAGAAAACTAGAATTTCTACATATTTTGAATTGAATGGAGTTATTTAGCAATGTCCCATCCTGTGATGCCAGTAACTACTGGTCGAAGTTTGAAATGAAGTTAGACTTGTATGCATCATGTTTAAGGCACTTTATTCCCAACACCTCTCCTACCTCGCCTCATCTTTGAAAATCAGAGGGGTCAAAAAAGGACCCCATAAGCAAAGTTAACTTAATAACAGAAACAAGAAAATGTTGTTCCTATCTGGCTGCATCGTCAGAACCTTAAACTTTTTTGTGAAGAATTTCTTTCTGAAGACATAGGTTGGCTGGAAGATCTTCAATTCAGAGGGGAAAGAAACCATCTTCACTCGCTATTTCTTTAACAAAGCCAATGAATTTACTTCCACCTACCTCCCTGTTTCCTCTAGTCTCATTGATCCCCCAATCAACCCACGGATAGTACCCAACTAACCCTGGAAGATGGAAATCTGATTGCTTGGTGGCTCTTTACCTGAGGACAAGTCCACCCACAATGTCCAACATTTAGTTTAAGTACCATCCAACACAAAGCAAGTCACCACCAAGTATGCAAACCTCCCCCTCTCAAACAACAGATGTTTCTGTACTGGGAGAGTTGATTGACTGGATAGTGGGAGTTCTTTGGTACGGAGTGCGAATCAGAACCAGACAATCCCATCCACAGGGCCATTCCCGAGGATCTATTCTCCCCTGTCCCTACCCATGTCGATAGAAATAATGATGAAAATCCTCTGGGTAGAAGACGTTGTGCTATACAGGTGACTGAGTATTCCCCCACAAACTGTGCCCCATGCACAAGTCTTGCACTCCCTGCGATTAATACTAATCGCCCTGGGGTACTTAACTTAGTCGACCCACGTGCTCCACACTTGCTTTCCTTGCTTGAAGCACTTCTTAAGATCTTAGTAGTTACTTGGAATGTGGCTGGTTTAAGATCAAAACTCACCTTGCCACCGTGGAACAAGTTCATTGAAGACCACGCCATTTATATATTTTAAGAAACCTGGATCACTGAGCCAGTTTATAGATCAGGATACCTAAGTTATTGTTTGCCCCTTTACCCAACAGGCTAGGGTGTCCTGCCAATGGGTTGCTTATTTGGGTAACATTTCTCTTATTTGTACCATCCACCAGCTGTCCATCATTTGCACGGACATCCTAAGAATCTGACTATAGGAACACTCAGGCTCAACTGCAAACATCTACAATATTTATGCAGGAAGCACAATCAAAGGGTGGTAAGCAATCTGCACCCTTGCAGATGCTCGAGGATCATCTGGATAAGAAGGACCCCAACCATCACCAAATGAGACTTTAATGTCTCCTTTGAACCCCTGGATAGGGAAAACGTTTGTATATGCATAGGAGAAGACGAATTGTGGATCAGCCCGCATTTGGACTCGGGCTGAAGGCAATGACCCTCGAGTATGTGCTAAGGGCAGCCAACAACAGAACCCAAATCAGACAAGTCAGGGGCATTTAAGTACAACAGAGTAAACAGTATGAGTCGCATCAATTATGTCTTGATAGACCTATGGCTCTGGTGTCATTTTGAGAACATGGTAGTCAGAAAGAGATTAGAGAGTGACCACAACCATCTATGCCTCAGCTTGTGTTTTTTGGGGTGTAGTCAGTCCGTAGCTCCCCGTCCGCACTTGCTAACTCAGGAAGTGACAGTATCAAATGACAAACGTCGCCTTAAGTGGTAGAATTTGGCCGCACACTCTCCAACGCGTCAATCTCGATGTATTAGAATTCACAACTGCGTTAGACTGTGGACAGAGATTTTAATGCAGCTTTAACTACCTATTCCTGCTTCTTCGAACAGTTAGCGTCATGTTTTATAGAGCCCATTTCCCATCCTAGAAAGAAACATAGAAACCTCAATTTATGATACTACAAGGAGTGTAGGTTACCTAGAAATCAATTGTCCCTGGCCCTAAAGTCCAAAGATGTGGCATATACCCAGGTCTAAAGTAAAGCTAAAAGGGAGTGGGTTGAGAAAATATAGCAGAATGTCACGGAAGCATGCAAAGCTAAGGACTGAAACAAGTTATGGTCTCTGGTTACATGGGGCGTATGAGGCAGTAAGACTGCCTCCCAACAGGAGAACCATGTTTCTATAAATGACTGGTTTAACTGTTTCAAATCACTTTATACAGAAGTCAGATCCCTTTGCAGGAAGCTTTCCCCGTACTTGTTCTGTCGTCCTCTCACAATCCGTTTGATCTGGAGACACTGAAACCTCCATTGACGCTATAGTACACACCAACCAACTGGAGAAACTGGGGAATAAGGGCACGGCTCTGACCTTACCCTGTTTTTTTTTGCCGAATATAGAACAGACTGTGGTGTTTGGAGGGCATGCATCAAACTCTTTATCTCTTCCATGTTGGGTGCCTCAGGGATCATCATTATCCCCAACATTATTTAACATCTATGTCATCTCCTTGGCACAACTCATTGGATTTTACGGCTTTTCTGCAATATCAGATGCAGATGATACGCAGACAATTGTATTTGTTATTTGTTATTTGAGTTAGACGGTGTGGCGAAAGAATTTAACAACTGTTTGACATACATTACAAGCTGGATGCAGGAAAACTGCCTCAACTTGAATACTGAGAAAACAGAGGTGGTACTCTTTGGAAACTACACCTCTTTTTTGGAATGATTCTTAGTGGCCGCCAATTAAGGTCCGTGTCCATCTCCAGTTCAAAAAGTGAAAAATCTTGGATTCATATTTGTTGACAAACTTTGTTTCTCGGCGCAGATCAGTCATATTACATCCTCATGTTTTTTATCTTATGGAGATACTAAAAAATATTTTTCCATTCTTTCCATCAGATTTACAAAAAACTCTAACAGGTACCTTGATTCTGTCAAGAATAGATTTTTGCAATGCTGTCTATTCGGGAACACATGAGTGTCTGCCGTCAAAGTTCCAGTCTCTGCAGAATGGAGCAGCCCACTTACTCTTAAAAATTTCTAAATGCAGCTCCATATTAAAGATCATTAGGGACCTACACTGGTTGCCTGTCCAGGACAGGGTAAAGTTTAAGGCCTTATGCATTGTACATGAGGCTCTGCTTGGATATGGACCTTCTATTTTCCAGAAGTGCCTTAGGTGGCTTGTAAGCTGTGGATTTCCATTCCTTTCTCATTGAGGTCTCAAATAGATAGGCTGCGTTTAAGCAAATTCTTGAAGACCAGGCTCTTTGGGCCATATGTATCAAAAAAGAGTTTTGCGATTCTCAAATTGCCATTTTTAGCGAATCGCACTTAGAGAATCCCAAAATGCAATGTATGTAGGATTTGCTAAAAATGTTTAGAATCCTACATATTCCTTATTTGCGATTCGCAAATTGAGATTCGCAAAAAAGGAATACCTTCCCATTCATTCCTATGGGCTAGGAGGCCCATAGAAATGAATGGGAAGACATTCTCAATTTGCCATTACCAATTAGAGAATCGCAAATTGAGAATGCAATTTCAAGGTTGCAAGGGTGCCAAAAGGACACCCTGTTGCACCCCTGAAGTATGCATGTGTGCACATTTTGTGCACATACATGCCCTAAGGGCATGTATGTGCGACATATGGCACTTTAAAAAAATCTAAAAGGGGCTTTTTTAAAGAAAATCGCAAATTACCACCAACTGGATTTTAAATCAGTTAGTGCACTGGAACATTATTTAGGCATTATTATGTTTCCAATGGCTAGGAAGCTCTATATCCAGTTTAGGATAGGCTCGCTCCTTCTTAATGCACTTACCAGTAGATGGTCAATAAATTCATCCATTCCTAAACTGTGCCCCGGCTGCAAAGCTGCCACAAAAACTATAGCCCACATGCTGTTTGCTTGTGCAGCCTATGCACACTCATGTTCCCAGTGGATAAAACCAACCTGTAGATATCTGAGGACACTCAACTATGTAACCGCCCTGCACATTCTGAGATCTGACCCTATTCCTTTATTTGCCTGCCCTACTGCCAAATTCTTGGAAAATATGTGGTTTATCAGGAGGAATGCCCTAAAGACTTAGGTGGTATGATAATATAGCCCATATACCCTTCTTGCCCTACAAAATCTAAAGTAGAGTTGCCGCTGATACTGGGGCACATGCCCAATGCACTATGCATTTAATCTTTTTGCCACCATTCCATTATAGTTCTTTATCGGGCTGAGGGTACGATTTTCCTGTCTTTTCTCTTTTAGATGTAATTAGTCACATTTTGTATTTTATGTATTATATACACGATATCATCCAGAAAGTATCAAGCTGTTTAAATTGGTCAAGCGGTAGAGCTACTGTTCTACATTTTTTTCTTTAACAGAAGCACGGCGGATCTTCTAATCCTTCTGAGCTGTGCAGTTTTAATGTTTTTATGAGCTACTTTTATCAAAGCTGTATGTTTTAATTTCTATTTTAATGTATGTATTGTGATGTTGTTAAAAACTTGTATGGCACTGGCTACCGAAATAAAGTTATTCACTACTTAAACTTATATGGTATTTCTGATTTGGACAACTGGCATGATGTGAGACTTTTGCATACTAAGAACTCTAATGAGCGTTCACTCATTGTACAAGCCCATTTTAAGACACTATTTTGTCACTGTAGAGTGAAAGTGTGTCAGAAGGGCGGATTGTAAGGCGGGGAGGTCTGCTACTGCTTCTACTACAGGAATCGATGATTGACCTCAAAGTGACACGTTCAAACCCCATCAGTTCACTCAGCCTTACATCCTTCTGAGGACTTAAAGTTAGTATCATGGAATTGGAGAGCGCGAAATATCTCTTATCCAGCACCATCATGACCCAAAGGATCAACATGAGTTAACATGCGATGATACTTTCACAACAAGAGGCTACGCAGTAAATTGAATGTAAGTGCCATGTGGTGAGATGCCTGTAATAAGAACCTCAAGAACTGTGTGATCACTCTTGTGTGCAGTGTAGCAATGTGACAAGTAGTTTAATACTCGCAGGATATAAGCCTTAATAACTCTTTACATGATGCATATAGAAGAGAAGCTGTTATCTGTCGAACCATAGTGTTTATTTTCTCATCTGCAATCAGGCATGAAATATAGGTTTATTAAATTTGATAACTAATTCTGCGTCTGAAAAATTACTATAACACTTTTGCCGAACTAAGATTTTAATACAATTAGGCTCATGTTAATTCCTGCTGTCACATTCTGCTAGGGTCAGTGGCGAACAATATGAAGGCTGTTTCTCTTGGAATGGCTGATGACAAAAGAGTGTGAGAAATACCTGTGAATTTGGTGCTAGTTTTTTACACTGCAAATTTTCATTTTGTTCCTGGTGGATTTTCCCTACCAGTAGCTTCCCTTCCACATATAAACTCTTTTTACCATACAAGGGCGAGGTATAGTTAAATTGAGAAAGGATTCAACATAAGGTAGCGTTCACGATTCTGAGCATTATTTCCCAGGCCAATGCAAAGTCATTATTTCACTATAAAATCCTGAGCTCTACTAAAGGTCAGAGTGGATGTGGAGAGTTCTCGACGAAGCAGTATAGAACCCCAAAATGCATTGAGTTCAGATCAGTCCTTTCTGATATGATGCTTCCCACAACTTCCTTCAGCCAGAGCTGAAAAAGACAACATCCCAATGACCCCGGAAGACAAATATGCCAATACTGAGCTAGATTCAGTGGCAACTGCTGGTTGACTAGGGCCCAGAAGCTGTAGGCTGTGACTAGTCCCACAATTCCAAAGAACTGTCTACTCCTAACCAAGAGCACTGAACCAGTCAAGAAGAAGTTCTCTAAGTGTCTACTGGAAGATATTGAGTAAATGGGGTCAAGGAAGCTGGAGTCTAGGTACTCCTGCTACGAACCCTTCCATTACTTTTAACCATGGGTCTGGATCATAGAGGATGGCCCAAAGATGTTGTGATATTACTGATGCAAGTGAACAGAACTTGGGGGATTATGATGCTACATTCCCAACATTTTCATCTAAAGAAGCTGCTTGGACTTGTAGCTTCCTAAAACAAGTGTACTACCTTCTACATTTCCATTTTATACCCGTGCCCATCCTATAGAGAAAGGTTCATGGCCGATGACGTTACGTTTTTCAATCTCAATGTAGTGAGATCTAAAAATGTAGTAAGGCAGCAGTTTAGCTGTACTAAAGTTGAATTAAAGCACAGCATTACTGCCTGCCTGCAGGACCTGACTTAAAGGGTGGTTTTAGTAGGGTGCACCTTACGTACTTAAATTTGTTGCAGATGCAGATAATGTGAATAAGGTTTTCCGTGCCACAGGTACACAGGCAGCATGGCTGGTCTTCACCTCTTTTTTCCAATGGTGGCAAAAACGGGGTGATTTAACCAACTCCCAATCCAAGCTTTAAAAAATGTTCCTTGGTTGCCAACGTAGTTCCAGCCTTGAGGTAGGGTTGCAGTTTAAGGATGTCAAAATTGTTAAGCACGGCCCAGCCATGGGCTCTCTTTGATAGTGCTTTCTTGTCTTCTATGACGAATGTTAATCTTGTTTTCTTTGTGACAATGTTTCTAAATACAGAATAAGCTGTTGGGCAGTTCCAAAGGTCTGTCAGGCATAAAATCTTGATGGATTCCACGAGGTATTTGTTAGCTGGCGATTTTCCGGTATGAGACAACTCTACCCAGAGATGGTTATTCAAAGTCCCTTCTTCTGCTGCTTTGATCTTATGCCAGCATTTTACGAAGGCTCCCCTTCACTCTATCACCTGGTTTTGAAGCCTTATTTGGGCTGTCGAGACATATTTGGGGAGCTGAAAGATCGCTCGATAGGAGGTCGCTATTATACTATCTAGAGTTGTTGTGCCTTTCCCTC
Source organism: Lissotriton vulgaris (assembly GCF_964263255.1). NCBI lineage: Eukaryota > Metazoa > Chordata > Amphibia > Caudata > Salamandridae > Lissotriton > Lissotriton vulgaris. The sequence goes on along the minus strand of NC_141696.1, from coordinate 1,261,158,827 downwards.
TCAATGATTCACTCCCATAGGTGATCGTGGGCTGTAATTTAGCTTGCAGGACCTTGAGAAAAGGATCTAGCATTAGGTCAGGCAGCAGCTTCTTCAGAGGTTTTAGTGCTAGATAGGTCACAGTTCCCTTCCGTCATAAGGATTCAATTTGTAGATTTAAGGAATTGTGTTGGTCTGAAAGGATGCCCAAGTACTTGTAGCTTGTTAAATGGTTTAATTGATTACCATCCAATTACCAACTGGGGTGTCTCTTCTTATAGTAATTTACTTTCATGATTTTATTTTTTTTAAAGTTTATTTTCAATGAGTTTTGTTCAGAAAATGTTTGAGTTACATCCAGGAGGTGCTGAAGGCCAATAGGAGTAGAACTAATCAGGACTAGATTGCAAGCATATAGCAAGTTTGTTAGTGTTGTATTACCCAGCTTTGGGGGTGATGAGCAGAGATCCTATTCCGGGGGTAAATCCGCCCAAAAAAGGCTGAATAGCAGCGGGGCTAGGACACATCCTTGTTTTAAGCCCTTGTTGGAGGGAATTATTCTTGAGAGGTGCACCCCTGCACCTAGCTTTATTCTTATCCATGTATTAGTGTGCAAAAGCCTTAGTTGAGCTAAGAGGGTGGCTGGTATCCCCCAGCTGTCCAGTTTACACTAGAGCTTAATGCAGTCTATGTGATCGAAAGCTGCGGTGTAATCTATGAAGCAGAGATATAAAGGATATTTTCCCTGCTTCGCAGTATCCATAAGCATGGTCAGGGCCATGATGTTGGTAGTAGTACCTTGCCCTTTGCGGAAGGCTGTTTATGTTATAGGAATGATACAGTTCGTAGAGGCCCAACAGGCCAATTCGTTTAAGATGACCCCTGCATAGTATTTTACCTCGGTATCTCTGATGGGCTATTAATCGATAATTATTTGGAACATCCCTGTCACCCTGTTTATGTATTGGGCTGATAATTGAGCCTAGCCATGACTCTGGAATTATAGTAGTCCCTAAGGCATGTCTAAAAACTGAGACCAATGCTGTGCTCTAGAATTCAGGATCAGATTTATACAGCACTAGCAGCCCGCCCCGGCTTTGCCCGGGGCAGAAGGGGGCTGGGGGCAGCATTTTTAGCCTCTGTGCACCCCCCCCCGACATTGCCCAGAACGCATCCCTCCCGCCTCCCGCCCCGACATTGGCGACATTGGCCATACCGCCTCCCGCCTCCCGCCTTCAGCCTTCAGCCTCCCACCCGCCGCCCGCCCCGACATTGGCCATACCGCCTCCCGCCTCCCACCTTGCGCCTTGAGCCTCCTGCCCGCCTTTCCCTTACCTGAGCCGCCACTCCTCGCCGCAAGTCCACTCCTCCCCGCATACGTCATACCTGAGCCGCCACTCCTCCCGCAAGTCCACTACTCGCCGCAAGTCACCGCTCCTCCCCGCATATCGTCATTACATTACGTGTAGGTCGCGATCAGCGCTACGTCGCGGCCGGCGCTTGTTTTAGGGGACTACTTTGTTTACAAATTTTAATTTTTTAATTTACATGTTTTTTTAATTTAATGTCGCCTATGTCCATCTACACACCCTGACATTTTCATAGATGTATCGGGTGTGTAGATTGGCGCTGTGGTTCCCGAGTTTACCTTGCCAAAAGGTGCAAGTTCTCTCTTTATAATAGTAGTGTAGATTGGAGGGATGCCATTGGGGCCAAGAGCCTCAGCCCGTCTGCCTCTCGCTATTTGTTTCCATATTGCCAATGCTGTTGTGCCATTCTGCTCCTCTGCTGCAGTTGATGGACTGGTTGGGCCTGATAACAAATAGGGCTCCTTCTGCATCGGCATTCATTTTCTACTAACTTCTTCTTTTTGGCTGTGATGAATTAGCGCTTCTGTTGTAAGTTTATTAAAATTGATTTTTTTCCTGGTGGGACGAATGGGGACTAGCAGATTTTAGCTCCAGGTTATTAAAATGTTTAAAGATATAATCAACCCAGGTGGCTTATTGGAGTATTGGAGTCTATGGCGTGGTGATTGGGTCGCTGTAGTTGATTTACACTTTGCCAAAATGTAGTGCTATTTTTCTGATTGGCATAGAAAAGAATTTACGCCCATAACTCATTTTCCGTTGCTCTTTTGGTGTGCCCATCTCCTCCGTTTTGCTTTTGTCTTTAGTTCACGGAGAGTGCTTTGTAAACTGAGGTTGTTTTGAGATTTTAATGTTTGGTTTATGAAATGATTTAGTTTTTTTCAAGTTTGGGCTTTTTGTCTTCTTAGCTGTAGTGGCTGAGACTTTCTTCTGCCTGTTGCTCTGCCTGTTAGTGAATGCCACTCCAAGAGATGTAACAAACTTTTCCCAGAGTTCCCGAGGCTCAACTAACTTTTCATCTAATTGGTTATATAGATCTTTAGCTATAAGTGATATTTCCTCAATATTATTACAGTTGTACCTTATTCTTTTAAGATTGCAGGTCTCGTCCAGTACAATGGTGTTACCTATGTCTGGTGTTTGACTTGGACTTGTTAAAAGGCTTAGCTCTTTAGCATGTGATCACTTAATTCATTATTGCCAATCTTAAAGGTGACAATTTTATTAAACAATGTAAGAATTGTAGTGGACTGAAACCCAGGCCTCCCCTCTGCCTTTGAAGAGCATAGTTTACGACGCCACCTCCTGGCCTGGCATTCCTATAGAATAGCACACTGCCCTCCCAGCAACCTGTCTAATCCAGTTAACTCTGACCAATCAGGGAAGACCACTGAAAGGCTAAATTTGGACTTACAAACAAGAAAGTCTCATAACTTATTGTATGCACACTTTAGGAGAAATTCAACAATATAATATTGTTAGATTTACTACTACCATTCTGGGAAGTCTTTGAATGGCCCGCCTAGTCCTCTCCTATCAATATTTATTAATCAATCACTTACTACCATGTTAACCTATGGGCCATGGGGTTTGCAATGGATAAAATGACCTGGGCCACTTTTCAAGAACCAGGGCTTATAAAACCATATTTAATAAGTATTTCCCTAATTTCTACAGGACCTCCACCCCCTGTGCAACTAGGGGAGGCTTCAGGGGTTCTGAATCTGCCGAAATATTGCAGATCATCCTTACCCAATTCTTCTAGCATCAAAGTCGACTTTGAGCAGCTCTTTAATACAATGTGGGGAGTGAAATGTAAATTTCACTTTACCCAGGCATATAAAAACTCATTTTATAAGGGCGCTGTAGCAATTAAAAGTCTTTAAATCCAGAAAATGAAATAGATCTGATTTATTGAAGATTAGTTTCAAATCAAGTTGATAATACAAAAGTATGTAGGTCCAATTGTAATCTAATTTAAACCCCACCTGGAGCAGATGGACTCCTGCTCAACCTCAGATGTAACTGACTCTCAATCCACGCATACACAATCAGAATCCTATGTGACATCATAGATGCATGCTGAGCAAGTTATAACAAACACTAAAATAGGACAGTGAAAGAGGAAAACAGAATATAACACATCTCCCCCTTGACAGAAATAAAAACAAGATAAGATGATAGAACATAGAGCACATAAAACGTATATATTAATGGAAAAGTAAATAGAATAAGTTACAACATCAAATGGTGAAAGTAAGAAAGAAAATACAGTCACCCACAACATAACTAAATCCACAAGAATGGAAATTAACAGATTTGATAAATTAAATATATATGTAACACCATCCACAAGACTGGAAATGGATGGACCTGATAAAATAAATAAGAAATTCTCTAAAAACATTAGAGCATTTAAATTATTCATAACTATGAACCCCTTCCTCTCTTTTTAAACATCAAATAATTTGAACACCTCTAAAATATAAGAGCACATACATGGTACGTGGTTCAACAAATGAGCAACCTGTGGCTCCTTGCAATCAATCAATCAATCAAGGCATTTATAGAGCGCACTACTCACCCGGAGGGTCTCAAGGCGCTGGGGGGGTCCGCTACTGTTCGAACAGCCAGGTTTTGAGCTGCTTCCTGAAGGCGAGGTGGTCCTGGGTCAGGCAGAGGTGGGTCGGGAGGGAGTTCCAGGTCTTGGCGGCGAGGCAGGAGAAGGACCTTCCCCCTGTGGTGGCTCTTCGGATGCGGGGTACGGTGGCGAGGGCGTTAAACCTTGAACAAAATGAACACCTCTAAAATATTAGAGGACATACGTGGTACGTGGTTCAACAAATGAGCAACCTGTGGCTCTTTTAACATCAAACAAAATTAACACCTCTAAAATATTAGAGCACATACGTGGTACGTGGTTCAACAAATGAGCAACCGGTGGCTCTTTAAACATCAAACAATGTGAACACCTCTAAAATATTAGAGCACAAAAATGGTTCACATCCTAAAATAGAGCAACATGCGGCTCCTTTAAACCTTGAACAAAATGAACACCTCTAAAATATTAGAGCACATACGTGGTTCAACAAATGAGCAACCTGTGGCTCTTTAAACATCAAACAATGTGAACACCTCTAAAATATTAGAGCACAAAAATGGTTCACATCCTAAAATAGAGCAACATGCGGCTCCTTTAAACCTTGAACAAAATGAACACCTCTAAAATATTAGAGCACATACGTGGTATGTGGTTCAACAAAGCACTAAAACCCTTCAAATTGAAATTTCTGAAAAATGGCTCATCCTCGGATGCAACCCATAAACACATAAAACCGAGAAGCAAAGAACTCCTCACTTAACACTGAGCACTAAAACAACGCCTTGTATAATTGAACACCTTCTGCAGAATAGAACACAGCAGAGCTCTTTAGAACTAACTTTAAAGAATAAGGCACCTAAAAAATGAGCACAAATGTGGCCCCGGAAAATACACTAATGGCACCTCAAAATTGAGCACAAATGTGGCCTCGGAAATAAATCTGAAATGAATAAAACTGAGCACCTCAACCTATGTCGAGCATATAAATGGCTCACTCCATAGAAGAAACTAACTCACCACTCACCAGGTGTATTATAAACTCCAGTACACACATACAACCAATATATAAGAAGCAGTACAAATCAAAATCACATGCAACCAATAAATAAGAAGCAATACAAATCAAGAATCACAATATAAATAATGTGCACTCCTTCCCAAAGAACACATATATGAGACTCCGCCACCTCTCTCATAAACAAGTTACAATAAAAGCATTACACTTTTTTTTAACAATAAAATTAACCAAACAAACTCCGGTGCGCAATCTCTCACCTGAGGTCCTTTCCAGTTGAAAATAGAAATCTTTAAAGTTTTTTTTTTTTTTTTAAACAGTTTTAAAAATATGACTGTGAAATCAGGAACATGAAGTTCACAGCTGAAGACTTAATCATCATCATTTGGGACCCAGAAGATATGTAATTATATTTTCCCAAATTCGCCAAATCCACACTGATGGGGAGGGTAATAATCCATGATATAGATCTGTAAGTTCTTCGGAGACCAAAAGTTCATGCGTGTAACACGCGGTGAGTTGTATGTCAATCTTCGAACTTTTAGATGTCCGCGTTTTAAAGATTGGGACAGAGTTCACAAATGAAATGTACAATGTAAATTGAACTCACCCCAGGAATCTGTACCTCACCCCCAGAATCGCCAAAAGCTTTGATGTCTCTTTGGCCAAATAATACTTGAACTTGGACTAGGACTGTTTGCGGAAACGTAGAACAAAATGGCGGCACGCAACTGACGCTGCACACGGGTGACTCTCCTCACTCCAATGCTTGCAAACGTTCATAAGCAGCAACGATAAAGACATAGATGACGATGTCACAGTAGACTCTTGAGACTCTCAAGCTGGATACGTGAGTAGCGCGTGTACAGTTAGCCTTTTTTAAAATTGTATGCACACCGTTAAATTTGAAATAAGTGTGCTGTCGTCCACCACGCTGTCGTTTAAAAAAAATAAATGGACAGTAACTCACATGACAGTAGCAACGCTACATCAAAAATGATATGTACTCAAAATATTAGTACAAATGTGATCAACCATGTAATCACTGCTCTGTCCTCACGCTCGTGGAGCCACTGTGAGATCCACTCTCTAATACTTATAGTAAGCAGTCTCGATAGCGTAAAATGAAATTGTTGACAGATGCTTCCTTTTCTTTAAAACATCAAACAATTTGAACTGTGTAAGAATGCTGAAATCTTCTGTTTCCTCTCTTGCAACGCTGCTTACACTCTTGTAATATCGAAAAATAAATAATTGTTGCACATCTAATTCTTCACAACTGATGGCAGACGTTCAAACACCCTGGGAAGCTGTCCAGATCACTAGAGACACTGGTGGGGTTAACCAGGGCGCTTTACTTAATTTACCTTTTATTTTCAAGATTCTTCAGTTGCAGTTGCAGTATTCTTAAATTCCTTAGTTGCAGTAATCCATTGTATCTGCCTTTTCCTTCACGCATAGGTTTGTACCTCGTCGCCAAATGTAGCAATTAAAAGTCTTTAAATCCAGAATATGAAATAGATCTGATTTATTGAAGATTAGTTTCAAATCAAGTTGATAATACAAAAGTATGTAGGTCCAATTGTAATCTAATTTAAACCCCACCAGGAGCAGATGGACTCCTGCTCAGCCTCAGTTGTAACTGACTCTCAATCCACGCATACACAATCAGAACCCTATGTGACATCATAGATGCATACTGAGCAAGTTATAACAAACACTAAAATGGGATAGAGAAAGAGGAAAACAGAATATAACAGGCGCTCCTTATAGATAACTGTCCCCCCACCCCTGGGATACCTAGGGGTGACCCTGGGGGTCCCTAATATGCAAAAACATGGTAGGTTTTTCACTTTTAAGGGCCCCAACCCCCTAAAGTCGTGTTTGGGCACAATGTAATGTTTAAAAGCTGTCCTGGCCACCAGGGATGCTTTTAAACTGACCTCAGGCTTCAGCACTGCACATATGCTAGTGCAGAAAATCTGCTGGCCTCTAAACTGCCATGCCCCAGGATACTGGAGACTTCTAGGTAGTTTCAATCCCCTGCCCTATTACATACTAGGGGCTTATGGGGTAGGCCATGCCAATTACAGGGGGTACCCCACCATACCATAGTGTACCCTAGTGTATGTTGGGTGTCTTAACTGTATTCTAATGTGTTCCTTTTAGCTTGGCACTGGCACTGGGCCTGGTTAAACAGAGCCCAGGGTCAGTCAGAGTCAGTTAACACCAAAAAGCAAAAAGTTGGGGGTGCCCAGGGCACAGGATGACTTTGCAACAGATACCCAAATTAATTTTTTATTATTGTTTGTATTCCCACTGTTGCTTCGTTCTGAGCTTGCAGTTTTAGGTTGAATTGTAGGGTCAAGAATGTAGGAGGAAACTAATCCTGCCACTCTGGAGAGGCGAGGAAGGACATGTCAGCATTGTCGACTTTTGATGTGTGGAAGTCTTCCTTTGGGAGCAACTGACCTTGTAATGGTTGAAGTTTTTCTTATGGATTGCCTGGTTCCGATAAAACCGCCAAGAACTTTATATCATCCGAACAAGGAGGTGACAAGGATTGTGGAAAGGAGGCTTTTGGTTGTAATACATTCTCCCTTATTTTATTTACCTCCTGCTGAGTTGCTATTTGTGAGAGAACTTGACGGGGCTCGTTGACAAGCCCTGTGTCAGGCTCTTCTTGCAGCAATGTAGTTGGGGTATCTATGCCAGGACTAATCTCAGCAACTTGCGGGGTGGATGGAAAGAACATGGAGTCTGATCTTGATGTTGTCCCCCCTTGTTGGAGAAATGTTAAAGACGCTGGGTCTGAGGGGCCCTCAGTTGCAGCCCTGAGCTTCTCAAGACCAATGTGGCTGTACAGTTGATCGAAAACATGCTCCTTATTTAAGCAAGGTTTAATTGATTCTTCTACCAGTTGCATTACTTTATGACTGGGCCAAAGGGGGCAACTCTTCCTCCCTCATGTTTCCTTTGACTTTATCTTTAGGTCTGTCACCGCAATGAGTGGGTTCGTGAGTTGGCTTTGTTGTAAGGTGTACAGTTTGCAACAAACAACAAAAGTGAAAAGGGTCTAAGGGGAATACGAGATTAGAGACCTATGAACACCCTACCCCTATTTTAACTAGTGAAAACACACAAAAGGGGTGCTAATGGTCTGTAGTGGTTCGGAAGTGATTGTTTTATACTAAATGGATTTATGTATAGACTGTAAGTGTGAGAGAGCAGAGAAATCCAAACTGGTATCCACTAGGTGTCTCACCTTGAAGGAAATGTGAGGACAACCACTAGTGTGTGATCCACCAGTAATGGAAAGCCAGACAGCTTTTTTCACTTTCCACAGCCCTTTATACACTGCAATAGCGACAGTGACAGTGACAGTGACAATGGTTGTAATAACAGTTTGCAGTGTGCCTTCTCACCTTTAGAAAATCAGCAGAGTCCAAGCTGCGACAAAGTCGGCTATGAGAGCCTGGTAAAGGCAGTGATGAGAAAGGCAGTGGAAGTGGAAATGTCGGTGAAAGCTGGTTGAACGGCTGCCCAGATTGGAGGGGCAGGGAGGCAAGGAGAAAGAAGCAAGAATAACAGAAGGTTACTTCAACGCCGGGCCGGTGCCACCAGTGCCGCCAACCTCGGATCTGGTTGCCTGCATCTCCCTAACCTCTCTCCAGCCTTCCTCCGGTCGCAGAGCAAGCCGCTAGGAAACTTGCCTTCCCGCCGTCTGAGCCGCAAGGACCGCTGGATCGAGGGCCAGGAGCCGGAAGCCGAAAGTTAAAAGCTGCTAAAAAAACGCCAGTCACACCAGCTCAGAGCACCCTCTGCGGTTTGCTCCTGTTACTGCTGCTACCGCTGCTGCTCTCAGAACAGATCAATCTGCCAGACTGACAGGTACGCCGAAAAACCTGGAACTGGATAAGTCAAGGGGGAATATTATCAAGCACAGGCGATAAAATTATTGTCGCTTTATCGGCAGGAAACTGCTGCTAAAGCGGCGATAATGAGCTTGATAATATGTCCTTGTGAATTCCCATAACAGCCCAAATTCTGGTGTTAACCTGGGCTGCTATGGGAATTCACAAGGGCATATTATCAAGCCCATTATCGTCGCTTTAGCAGCAGTTTCCTGCCGATAAAGCGGCGATAATTTTATCGCCTGTTCTTGATAATATGCCCCAAGGTTTTCTGGCTCAGAAATGAGGCCCCTTGAAATGCCATGCTGGCCTCTGGGCATTCGCTATTTAAATAAAAGCCCAGTCATAGTCCATATGAGAACAGTAATTCTAATCCCATACATCAAAATAAAAATGTATTTCTAATCATTTAATAGGCCATGGTGTTACCTTTGCAAATCATGAATGAGTTTCTTGGCAACTGTTCATAACAAGCTAGATCACTCAGTTGGAGTACTGTCTCTTTTTTCTAACCCTCAGTGCTCACTAAAATAACACTACAATTTTATCATTACTGTAGGCCACAATTATCATCATCTTGTAGATTTTCAGTCCAAATTATTCGCTGAGATGTTACATTTTCTTGTGATATTTCATAGTGGGAAGTTTTTAACATCTAACATAACTAATGAATAGTATAATCACAAGACAGTATTGTTCCATGGTTTACTTTCAATGGCTCCTATATGGCGAATGTTAAGGTGTGATAAAAGTGATGAAACGAGCCAGAAAACATGCTTCCTCACTAAAAATAATGATTTATCATTAGTCCTAAATATGATAAAAGTTATTGGTTGAAAAGACTTGCAGAGTTGTGTGCTCAGGAATCACAGGTTAGATATTGGCGTTCTTTTACGCTTGTGTATCATTGCCATTGTTGTAAATGTTTAAGTGAACTATCAATGTATATTTCATAAAGTAACTATTAATGTACAGCCAACAAATTCCTATTTTGGGGGGATAGTCTAGGAGTCGTCCAGATGCGTGCATTTTATGAAAGTGATCTGCTATGAGGAGTTCAGGGCTTCAAGATAAGATATTTCGTTGTTCTTAGATCTTTTGGTGTAAGCAGTTCTGGAGTAGACTATGTTGCAACATGCTCCATCTGTTTTTAAGGCAGTAGAACAAATTATTCTATTAAAATGCTTGTTGGGAGAATGGTAAAATATCTACAATAGGACTTCGATTCGCGATGTGTCCTGCTGGCATAGCAGTCTATAAATTGATACTTGTATAGCGCACTACTCACCCGCAAGGGTCTCAAGGCACTTGTACGAATACCGCTGTGGAACCCATCCTGGCTTTCCCTGTGAGGCGTCCACTCCTGGGCACCCCCAAGCACAAGTCTGATCCCAGTCTGAGGTTTCTTCCAGTCTCAAAGGTATCATTCCCAGTGGGACAGAGAGAATGGGCAGTACACATGCCCAGAACTCACTGCTGCAGGAGGCCACTCCTTCACATAAAGCCTTTCATGTTTGCATCACAGGTGCTACATCAGTGCATGTTCCAGGTGTCCTGGGGAGCTTTATTCTAACCTGTGGCTTGATTTTGAACTCAGAGATCTCAATTGCTAGACTCTGAAAATAATGTGCTCATTTGGTATTAAAACAAGTTGCTTTTGATTGTCTTGACTACTTTACGTGGGTAACACATGTCTGGTGGGCTTAGAAATACAAGGAAACGTGTTAGCCAGACAGAATTTATAGACTGATTAAGAGTGGCTCATTTTCTGGCTGAGATTGAGGCCGATTTCCCGCTGGCATATATTGAATTACCCAACAAAAAAGTGGAGATTTCCTAGCTAAAGTGGCTTTGTCCAGCATTGGAGAAGCCATTCTGAGGGGGGATGGAAAGCAGCACTGGCCCTCTTTCCCAGAAACGGCGATGCTTCTGGTGGACAGGTGAATTTACAAAATGAAATGTGATCGCCCCAAGTGGGGGTACATTCTTAGTGGGCACATAAAGACTCTTCGGAATATGGAAAAGTATGTTTCGAACCTGCTGGGGATGCCTTACACATCTTTACATGCAGTGGCGGATCCTTCATGGGCACCGCCCCACTGCTTTCTGCCATTTGTTTCTGCCTTCTCGCACGGCGAGAAAGCAGAAGTTCCTGCTTGTGAGAGTGGGAGAGGGGTTACTCGAGGGCAGGGGGAGTGGCTTTCCCACTGTTGTTAATACTGTCTGTTTGGGCAGCCTGAGAGGCTGTCCAAACAGACAGTATTAACTGTATTAAGAACAGTGGGCAAGCCGCTCCCTCTGCCTTTGAGTAACCCCTCCCACTCTCCCTGCTCTCTATATGCTGCAGCATACAGAGAAATGACGTGGTGTTGGGGTAGCCGGCCGAACCAATCACAGCGCTGTGCTGTGGTGGAGGCAGGCTGCCTGCAGCCTTCCTGCGTGACGACGAGCACGGAATTCGAAAGTAAGAACAGGACAGTGTTGGCGGGAGTCTGGTGGACTCTCGGAGTCGGTGAAGGCGGGAAGAAGGTAAGTTTGACTTTTACATTTTATTTATTTTATTTATCCCGCTTCCCCCCCCACCCGTAATGCCGGCCGCGCCCTCATGTCTTGTGTAATGTTGTGAGGACGTTTGGGGGCTGCAGGGCAGTCTCCCCGAGGGAATCATGCATGTAGAAGGAGGCACGGCCTGCCAGCATGCCGCAGAAAGAAATAACAGGCAGGTTCTTGGGACGGCTCGGAGCAGGAGTGGTGAATGGTAACCCTCAGCCGTGGGAGCCATAGAAGCTTGAGCTGGGCTGAGGTGTTGTCTTGGCTGTGACTGTGGCAAGTGGGGCTCCCCTGACCGAGCTGCAAGCTGCACCTTATTCAATAGGCTGTTTGCCATCATCTCGGTGAGGCTTGATACAGCAGAAACAATGGTTGGTTAGAAAAATGTGTTTTCATTACCATCGTACAAGCTGGAGGCAATAGGTGGGTCTAAATCATTTCCACCTTATGAGGAGGCTAGGCAGGTAGTTGAGGATTTTACTGGTGGTAAACATTCGGCCAATTGCCAGGGTTGCTGGATGGATGTCGGCTCCATCTCGACAACAACTCGGGAAAGATGGAAAGGCACCAGACTGCATCTTACAGTACAGCCTTTGTGTAAAATGGCTTTTTAAACTGCTTTTATTTTTGACGCATGGTTTAGAATTTTGAGGCTGTGCTTTAAATAAACGCATGGAGAGAGCTCCGTTTGTTTAATATTATGAACTTGTCCTTTATGATGGTGGTTTAACAGCAGCACTGACCATATGCCCACTCGATTTTCAATTTTTTCAGGAGGGGGGGGGGTTCGGGCACGCGCGCTACGCCCCGCCACTTTCAAATGTCACTGTTTCAGTTTAAAAGGAAAAGCGTCTGCCTTGCTGTTTTCCTTTGAGATTCAAGTTGCCACCATTGAAGTGGGAGTGCCCCGTGATATGGTTAGAGTGGCGCTGGCTGTTTTTATGAGACCACTGCCCTTTGAATTCTCAGAACTACAAAATGTTGTGCAAAGGTGGGAAAAATGGACAAGAAGGTTGAACATTTTTTAAATGCAACATGTAAAAATCATACTTATGAACAAGCAAAACATCTGCTGCTCAATCTTGTAGGAGATGAAGTAGAAGATTTAATAATTACATTTCCACAACAAGAGCAACAAACTTATAAAGGGCTTATGACATGTTTCAATGATAAATTTGATCCTCACAGAAATCTAGAATATGGTTTGTCAAAAAGAGGATGAAACAATGAATGATTTTGTTACTAGGCTTAAAAAATTGGTAAAGTTTTGTGAATTTGACAAATTCTATAACAAGGAAGCAATAATGTTAAGCGTACTATAAGGTTGCAATTCAAAGAAATTCCGAAAAAAACTAGAGAAGACATATGATCTACAAGAAATTTTGCGTATGGCAAGAACAGAATTAAGAGCCGAAAAACATGCCATGAATATGGAACAAGGAAGGATAAAAACTATAGAACAAGTAAGACAAATGTCACAAAAAGTGAACAGTGAAAGAAAAGAGATTATGGTACAGGTGTGGATTTCAATTTCCTCATCAAAAGTTCGGTCCAGCCATGGGACAACTATGTAAAGAATATGGAGATACAACAATTTTGCAAGTGTGTGTAAGTTCAAGAAAGAAAAAAAGGAAAGCTGGACAAAGAAAGAAAATGGAAATAAGCAGTTTGGTTCAAATGGAAAAGGGAAAAATTAAAATGTAAAACATATAAGGGAAATGGAAGGAATTAAAAGAGAAGGCGAATCTGAAAAAGAATTTGAACACAGTGAAAAGCTATACATGATGCAAGAAGAAAGTGAAGTTCAACAACTCAACGTGATAAAAAAAGAAGATATCAAAAAGACAATGTCAGTTGATTTGTAGGTAAGTTCTCAAAAAGTACCTTTTATCCTAGATAGTGGAGCAACATGCAATATAATGAGCGTAACTGAGTATGCAAAAATGTCTGAAGAACCTCCTCTTAAACCGTTGAATGTAAGTGTTTTTCAATGGGAGGCTAAGCATCCTGTCTCCTGTCTAGGAAAGTTTGAAGAAGTTCTAAAACATCGAGAAATATGTAGCAAAGAAATACATGTTTTACAAGGAGAAGTTCCAGGACCATGTTTACTAAGTAAATAACTGCTCAGTTTATGGGGTTAGTAGCAGTAACCTGTAATCTAACAACTGATCATCCTGTTCTGCAGAACTATCCATAATTATTTGATGGACTAGGAAAATTGAAAGATAGAACAATCACCTTGCATATAAATGAAGCTATAAAATGTATTTATTTATTTGCAGAGTTTTATATAGCGCTAGCTAGACCTGGAGGTATCAGCATGCTTTACATGAGAAAACAGTTGTACAAAATTACATCAGTTACCAGAGCATAAATAATACAAAAACAAGTCCCAATGGGTTATAGAGGGTGCGAGGGGGAGGGGAAATTGAGCAGCTGGAAAACGGACAGAAACCAGGCAAACCGGCAATGGTAGATAGTACATCAGCGGACCCTCATAGTAATAGTCCACGAGCCCACAGTCCGCTTAAGGTCACAGAAACACATCAACTGGGGCCAGACTTTCTCTTGGCGCCAGGGCACCATAGGTTAGAAAGGGGTGTCTTGCAGTGGCCATGCTTATCAGGAGGGAGTGTATGCGTCCCGAAGTGGGGGGTCGACTTGAAGCATTAGACAAGATTGGCAGCACCAAGACGTAGACAAGCGGCCCATAACGATCATAGAAACCGGCCAAAGCCATTAAGATGGTGGACCCAGGACTTGGACCCAAGTAGCCTCCAGCACAAAATGGAGGGACGGCAGATCAATAAAAGCCCAAACCAAAATCCATGATGAAACCCATCTCAGGGAGCTGAGATGGACGGAGGAGTCAGCCAAGGGATCTCAAGAGTGGAGGACCAGAAATCGCCGATCTCGCTCAGGTCATTGCATAAGGCAGCAGCGTTTCAGCTGTAACATACTGCTTTGTCAGGGATGTCAACTCCGGCACCCAGGCAGCTTCTCCGGTTGGGAGAGGCAGACAAGGGGACAGGAGGGTGGAAGACAGGGAAACCGCCGAACTCACCCGGAGCTCGTGAAGGACAAAAGCTCAGGGATGCAGGTCAGCAGCGTCACAGCCGTCGCCTTGTAGAATTGTCAGGGGAGCGTGGCTCATGCGTCCAGGCAGAGGTCCCGGAAGGCGAAGCAGGATGCAGAGCAACAGAGAACATGCCGGGGGTGATCCCTCGCCCCTCAGCTACGTCTGTAGCTCAACCGAGCAACGGTCATGTTGCATGGGATCCCTCACCGTCCGTCCGCCCCAGAATACTCGGCAGGTGCTGCAGCGGTCTCAAAAAACTCTCTCAGGGGTGGTGAATCGCAGGAAGCAGCCCAAAGATCCCCAGAGGGGTAGGTGATTGGAAAGGGGGTCAATCCCTGGGATATAAGACAAAAGGTATTCCTTCACCAGGGAGTTCCCGGCCAGAGCTCCTTACCGGGTGGCCATCTTGCTGTAGCACAAACTCACAGAATAGTTCTAGTTCATATGCAAGCAAAAGTTGAAAAAGAAATTAAAGCGTTACTGGAATAAGACATAATTGAAGAAGCAACAGGCCCAACACCTTGGGTACTCCCATTGTAATTGTTCCCAAAAAGGACACTGAAGATATAATAATTTGTGTAGACATGAGAGTTCCAAACACTGCAATTGAAAGGGAGAGATATCCAGACCCTCATTTAAACGACATGACTAGTAACATCAATGGTGCAGTTGTTTTTCCAAACTTGATTTATGCAAGGGATACTTTGAGTTAGAAATTGACAATCAATATTATTTATATTACAAAATTCTCGACACACTTGAGTCTCTTTAGATACAAACATTTAAATTGTGTAATATGTTCTGCTGCTGAAATCTTTCAAGAGATCATAAAAAATGTCATAAGGCCAATACAAAACAGCATGAATTATGGCGATGGTATCCTCGTTTTTGGAAAAAATTAAGAAGAGCATGATCAAGCCTTGGATGGTGTATGTCAACAACTCCTTAAAGCTTAACTCTTAAGCACAAGAAATGTGAAATAAACAAAACTGAATTAACATTCTATGGACATATATTTTATTGTGAGGGTATGAAACCAGATCCCAAGAAAATAGTTGCCCTAAATGCAATACAAAGACCCAAGGACATAACAACCTTGAGATCATTTCTAGGAACGGCCAGTTATTGTGCGAGGTATGTTAACAATTTTGCAACTTTAAGTTCGCCTCTCAGAGAACTGATGAGAAATGAATGGAATGATGTTTGTGAACATGCATTCAAGGAAATAAAGTCACAAATAACTATGGCAGCAATTTTGAAGTACTTTGATCCAAATCTATGTACAGAATTAGTAGTAGATGCCAGTCCTGTAGGGCTAGGTGCTATACTGGTACAAGACAAGCCTGGAAGAGAGACTCCAAGATATATAGCTTCTCATGCTCGCAAGAGTCTTTCTGAGATTGAACAAAAATACTCCCAGCCTGAAAAAGAAAGTTTGGCGGTTGTTTGGGCATGCAAGTATTACCACGACTTCATACATGGAACACCTTTTGTAATTATAACAGATCACCAAGCACTCACGTCCATTTTTGGGAACCCGAAAACAAAAATGCCTCTAAGAATGGATGTATGACGTTATAACGCATACCATTACAACTACCTACCATTACAACGCGACCATTACAACGCATACCATTACAACGCATAGCGCTTAGAGGTGCTGGATAGTGGTAAGTATAATTTACTATTCCAACTCCAGTCCCCGTGGACACTAGGGAAGGTGTTGGATAGTAAATTAAACTTATTCCCTATCCTAGAGCGCCCCCCAGCGCAATGCGTTGTAATGGTATGCGTTGTAAAAGTTGCGTTGTAATGGTAGGTAGTTGTAAAAGTTGCGTTGTAACAGGTGTATACCCTAAGAATAGAAAGATGGGGAATGAGACTAATGGATTATGATTTTAGAATCATTCATAAACCTGTAAAAGAATATAATCCAGCAGAATATTTGTCCAGACATCTGATAGAATTCACTTTTTAATGCCCCAATCATCCTTGTATTCATATGCGAGTTAGCATCATATGGCTAACTGATGATATACGTACTGTGCTTAATTCCCGTTGCTACCTTATTGCTCTAATGTATGTGTGACAATATTAGTTTCTTAGCTTAGCTTGTGTGCCGCCATTTTGTGTATCCCTCTGTGTCCGCGAGCCTCCCTCGCTCATCTGCCCCTCCCGCAGGAATAGAGAATTTCACTAAGACAGCAGTTTTCGTTTCTCTGCTTACTGTGGCCGAAACTAACAAGTCTCTTTATCAGTAATGTTCTCATGCCCCCAGAGACGCTGAAGCCTAGCTCCATGGCCTTGAGTAAAGATAGCGATGTATCCTTTGCAGGTGCAGATGCCTGCTGCATGATGGCATTGTTCACTGGTCTGGGTTTCAGTAATTTTTCAGAAGGGGCGTACCCTAATGAACTGTGTTGCATTATAATGTATTGCTGTGATGCAGAGAGTCAGTCCTCTCGTTCGCACTCCTAGGAGTGAGGTCGGACAGGGCCCTCTCATATGAGTGTTGTTTGGCCTAATAAAGACTATTGTTTATTCTTCTCCACTGTCCGGCTGACTTCCTATATAGTTACTATAGGTGAGTGCGGTAAGTCACTCGGGTGGATTTGAGCCACGCTTATCAGATGGCGCCCGAATAGGAACCCCGCGATAAGGATCTTTATCACCCGTAGGTGGGTAGCAGAAGACCGGGGACCCGCTGGTCGGCACGGTGGGCCTGGGTACCCATCTGATGCAGAGCTTGGTTCTCGCAGCGCTGCCCCACCCTGCTGATCGGGAGAGGTCCCGGTTCGGATCTTACGCCGGGGTCCAGAAGGCGGAACTCGAAGCTGACCGTGTAGGTCCTGGCAGCCGGAGGTGGAGAACGGTAGAGGTCGGTGCCGCCTACGGAAGGTGAGTGGTCCACCTGTGATTGTTTCAGGAACTGGAGTGTTCCGGGAGACTAGGGTGTCTCCAGTGGTTTGAGGAGCCGGTGTGCTCCTGGGGCTAGTGTGCTCCGGGGAACTCAGAGTGCGAGCAGGCGCTCTGACAGACTTGACGAGGTTGGGAGAATATCTGGAGATATTGTTTGTAGTGATCCGACCGGGTGGTACTGTGGTGAAGGCGTGGCTCATTGCGGGTGGACTCCGGTACTTACCCTGAACTCCTAGAGTGGTGGTTCAGTGAAGGTGAGTCCTGGGTCTCCCGTGGTAAAGTGCGCAGTGATCCGTAGTGCCGCACGGGGAGCGGATTTGTTCCCCATCCTCAGAACAGTTAGTGTACTGTTCGGTCTGCGGTAGGGTCCTGGTTCCCCAGGACTTGGTCGACGGGCCTTGTCCCATTTGGTAACACGTGTTTGGAGGTATTGTATATGCGTGTGTGTGATTTCCTAACGTATAATTATATGTGTGTATGAATGAGCTCGAGCTAGTGATTCAAGGTAACGAAGTCTGTGGAGAAGTGTTTTCTTTCACACCAAGGTAGAGATGCCGTGTTTCAGTAAGTTACGATGTTTTGGTTGTTGTTGTCGACCCTCAGATACCAGACTGGCTGAGAGCCAACCTGCACCCCTTGAGGGCACTCCAAGCTTTGATATGTATATCAAGCATGGATTGCCCCCGATTTTATTTGGCACTCTATGGCACCGGTACACCGCTGACAATGTGGATTTACAATGGCCCTTGACAGGTTCTTCCGAAGAAGCTAAATTGGATTATCTGCAGGACAAATTGTTTGCTAGACGTAGCCGTCAAAGCATGTTTGATTCTTTAAGAGTATGGCAGAAAGAAGCCAGGAAACGTAAGATGAGAGAAGAGAAAGAGGCCTTTAAAAAGTCCGCGCAGACTATGTCACAGAAAGCGAGAGAACATATTAAGAATGAGAATGAGCAGCGTTTGGAGCGCGCAAATAGGCTTTGCAGGTTGAAAGAAAATAAAAGTTATGTAGTGCCAGAGGATGACCAAGATGAGATGGAGGACATTTTGAGTACTCGACCCCCTCCTCCTTATGCCCCGCAGTCATTGTACCCCTCCTTGCCAGCTCCGGCCTCCACTAGTGGGGTTCCGGGTCCATCGGCAAGTGCCCCACACCAACATGGCGAAGCGATTTCTGCTTCCCCGCCCTCGACACCCCTCGTTTCTTTACTCCAGACCACTTCACCTGTGCCCTCCCAATTCTCCTTAGCGCTCCCTACTGTTTCAGCTAGTACCACCCCCAGTCAGGAGATGTTAACGCCGAGTCGAGGCGCAGGTAGCGGACTGCTTTCACAGGTACGGAAGTTGCTTACACGTTCTACAGTTGGTTTAGATGAGAAGAGTATAGTGGCTAATCAGGCATGCCAGTGGGCCAGGAATAATATTTATTCGTTTGAAGATATTTGGTCCACGATGAAAGATTTTGAGCCCTTGATGCAACAGCACGCTTTGTGGCATATGTCAAATGTATTGATACCGCTATGGGAACAGGGGTATGGAGGTGTGGCTCCGGCAACTTTGCGAGATATACAGAGCGGAGCCTTCAGAACGAATACTGGGGTGAAGGAGGTGATGCGTAGCTTACGCGCTTTATTACAGTACAGAAATGAATTGCCCTCTGCAGGTACGCCTCATTTTCCAGGTATACATCCGATGCGTGAGGTGCACCCTATCTTCCATCCCGAGATCCCCGAGATGGTAGATCCAGTCACGAGGGCTGTCACCAGGAACAGGGTAGATGCACATTTTCAGGAACAGTGGGTGTATACTCCATGGAAGAGAAGCGAGGTACTAGCCTTAAAGGCTCAGTTGCCAGATTCTAGAAAGAACCCTACTGCATACTACAAGGAGTTGACGGAAGCTGCGTCTTCCACTGTAATGACTTTAGCCGATGTTGAATTGTTTTTTGGGCTTTTGGTCCCAGTCGATGTATGGCGGCAGGTGAAGGGAACAGATCATTCGGAAGAGTTGGGGGGTACGTGGCAGGAGTTGCAGGATTGGGATAAAGAACGTAAGCCAGGAGAAAAGCCGAAAGCTGAGATTTTGGCCTTGCCGGGCCGCATAATAAAATACATGCACTCTCTCATTCCCCCGAAGAAGGTAGACTGGGACAAGTTCACGGCTTGTAAGCAGAAAAAGGATGAGGCGGTCTTGGACTTCTTCACGAGGTTCGAAGAGACGTTTATGGATTTCAGTGGGCAGGATGTGTCACAGGATGGAGGGTTGCGACTCTTTGTTAATATGTTCGTCATGAACTTATTGCCTGAAATTTCAGCGAGATTGCAAGCGTCGGAGAGCACATGGACAACGTCCTCTCCTTCTGGTATCCTCAGTATGGCACAGTATTATGAACACAGAGAAAATGAGAGTAAGGACAAGCAGGAAAAGAAGGCTAAGGATTTGAAGACTAGGGTTGTGTTGCAGCAAGTGTCGAGGGGCCGAGGAAGAGGTGCGGCGCCAGGACGTGGTGGTGGCGGCTATGGGAGAGGTGAAAGTAGAGAAAGATTGGGACCGAATCAGTGTGCGAAGTGTAAGAAAGAAGGACATTGGTGCAGGGATTGCCCTCTGCTTCAGTCGAATGCCGGAACAGGGCGAGGACGAGGAAGAGGTAGTGGTGACTCTGGGAGGCAGAATGCACGGTTAGATGGAGCAGGGAGACCAGGAGGTAATTATTTCGACAATGGCGCAGACAGACAACAACTGCAAAGGGGCGGTGGTCAGTACTATAATGATGATTACTCAGTTGACGATCTGACAGGGTTCTCCCATAACTAGGACAGCGTAGGACAGAGCGAGGGACCAGTGCCTGTGGAAGTTGATCAAAGGGGATCCTATGTCGAGGCAGACTTATTGGGGTCTCAACAAAAATTTCTAGTGGATACGGGTGCAACGAAAAGTTCGGTGGCTCATTCTCGGGTCCCAGGGGCGGCTCTGTCTGGCAAGAACAATATCTCTGTGGGTTTTTCAGGTACCCCGGTGATTAGCCCCATTTCTAAACCCCTCACGTTAACGATTGGTCCTTTCACTGTTGATTCACCGTTTCTATTGACATCGAATTGTGGAGAAAATCTGCTGGGCTTAGACTTACTGAAGAGGTTGCACGCCACCATCTATTGTTCCCCGGACGGCGTGTACCTCACGTTAGGCCCGACTGTCGCTCGCCCACTACAATGTTTCTCTAAAGATGACCCATTACCACCTGAATTTGAAGGGATACCCGACAGTTTGTGGGCTGTCAATGATACAGATGTAGGTAAAATGAATATCGCCCCGGTAACCATAAGGGTAAAGATGGGAGCGAAATTACCCAGGGTTCCACAGTACAGGATTCCTAGGGAGGGTGAAAAAGCCCTGTTACAAATAATACAAGTTTTGATTCGGTCTGGTGTAGTGGAAGAGACGGATTCGAACATATTTAACAGCCCTATACTACCGATCCTTAAAAGACGGTCGCCTGAAGCTACGGATAATACTCCTGATGTCTATAGGTTTGTGATTGATCTGCGCCACGTGAATAGAGTAGTGGAGCCACAATACCCGGTGGTCTCGGACATCACTACGATATTGACGATGATTCCCCCCTCTGCTAAATATTTCTCTGTTCTGGATCTGAAGAATGCTTTCTTCATTATTCCAGTACATGAAGACAGCCGTTATCTATTCGGATTCTCATTGGCTGGCCGAAGCTTCAGGTTTAAGAGAATTCCCCAAGGGTACACTGAAAGTCCGAGCATATATAGTCAGGCACTGAAGGCGCAATTGGATGAATTGGAACTTCCACCTGGCAACGTTATGTTGCAGTATGTGGATGATATCCTGATAGCGTCGGACGACGAGAAGGGTTGTCGGGATGCTACTATTAAATTACTGCACCATTTGGCAAAAAGGGGGCATAAGGTGTCCCTTCCAAATTTTCAGTACTGTCGAACGGAGGTTACCTACCTCGGTCACCTCCTTTCGAAAGTGGGGAGGAGATTGACGCCAGAGCGCATAAAAGCGATCACTAATATGAAGGTACCTAACACGCAGCGAGAGGTGCGCGCATTTCTGGACATAACATCGTATTGTCGCCAGTGGATACCTAACTATGCGTTACTAACAAAACCCCTATTGTATCTGACTACCAAAGAAGTGCGCGAACCCCTACCCTGGACCCCTGCATGTCAGGAAGCGTTTGAGTCACTAAAAAAAGCTTTATGTTCTGCGCCCGTTCTGGGAACACCTGATTACCAGAAGCCTTTTGTTCTTTACGTACATGAGGCGGAAGGTTGCGCGTTGTCTGTCTTAACACAATGTTTTGGAGGGAAACAGAGACCCTGTGCTTACTTCTCTGCAATGCTTGACAATGTGGCAAGAGCGCTACCGAGTTGTCTGAGAGCCACGGCGGCTGCTGCGGTCTCTATAAGACAATCGGCAGGGCTTGTATTGGGTTCAGACCTCACAGTAATGGTACCGCATGATGTGGATATTTTGCTAAACAGAACACAGACGCAGCATTTAACTAGTGCTCGTCTTACTGGTTATGAGATGACCCTCTTTGCACCTCATGTGACAATAAAAAGGTGTGCTACATTGAATCCTGCCACATTGTTACCTATCCCCACAGATACGAAGGACGATGACATACATGACTGTCTGTTTAGGACAGAAGAGGAGACAAAGGGGAGGGTGGATCTGACGGACATGCCCTTAGACGAACCGGACGGGGAGTTGTATGTGGACGGGTCTTGTTTCAAACTGCCAGATGGTACATCGACAGCAGCGTATGCAATAACGACATTACAGACGGTAGTGGAGACCTCTAGGATACCTTACAATTCGGCCCAAGCTGCAGAAATAGTAGCCTTGCTGAGAGCATGTGAATTGAGTGAAGGACTGGACGTGAACATTTATACTGACAGCCAATATGCCTTGGCGTGGCTCATAATTATGGGCAACTGTGGGCAGAACGGGGATTTCTGACTTCTCATGGACAACGCATACAGCATGGTCCACTGATATTACGACTGTTAGCAGCACTGACGTTACCCAAGCCATTGGCTGTGATAAAGTGTAGCGCACACAAGACAATAGTGGATGATGTGGGGCGAGGCAATGCCTTTGCAGATGAAACAGCAAAAGAGACTGCTCGGACAAAATTACCACGGATGTTTGTCGCAGGACCAGCTAGATGGGTCCCAGATGTTAACATGTTTGCAGATACTGTGCAGAGTGTAAAAAATATACAGGAGAAAGCGACTGAAGACGAATTGAGGGCATGGAAGGATGGGCAGGGGCGATTGGATGCGGATGAATGTTGGACAGATGTGACCGATAAGAGACGATGGTTACTCCCGAATGCATATGTTCTTCCAGTGGTGACGATGGCTCATGGTCCTGTACATATTAGCGCAAAAGGCATATGCAAACTGTTGGACCCCGTATGGAGCAATAAAAATATCTCCAAAGTAGCGACTCACTTGGTCCGACAGTGCATGGTGTGTTTGAGACACAATCCTGGAAAGGGTACCCCTGTCCCGGTGGGAAATTTTGCACCTCCCTCTTTCCCTTTTGAGGTGATTCAGATGGACTACATTGAGATGGAAAGGGTCAACAATCTTAAATAATTCCTGGTGGTTGTATGTGCTTTTAGCAGATGGGTGGAGGCCTTCCCAACGAAGGACTGTACAGCCATTTCTACAGCAAAGATGTTAATAAAGGAGTATTTTTCTCGCTTCGGATTACCTAGGGTGATCTGGAGTGATAATGGCACATCCTTTAATGCGGAATTAATGAAGCAAATATGTAAAGGCTTACAGATTTCCCAAAAGTTCCACGCGGCTCAACACCCTCAGGCCGCAGGACTTGTGGAGCGGTTTAACGGAACGCTCAAACTGAAGATGGCCAAAATACAGGAGACCACAGGACTCCGATGGCCAGATGCCCTTCCTTTAACCTTGCTTTCCATGAGAGTAACAGTCAATTCAAAAACGGGCATCTCCCCCCATGAGGTGATATTTGGCCGCCCGGCCAATATCTGGGGAGTGCCTAGGCCTAAATGCTTCTCTGAAATTCAGTATCCTTTGTTGACAGACTACTTGTATGCTTTGACTAAAGATCTTCGTTCTATTCATCAGCAGGTAGCAGACACCCTGAAGCCGTTACCGGAGGGGCCTGGACATTCCATCAACCCAGGGGACTGGGTTGTCGTAAGAAGATATCAACGGAAGTCCTGTCTGGAGCCTAGGTGGTCGGAGCCGCGACAGGTGCTCCTCACCACGCGTACAGAGCTTCGTGTGGAAGGCAGGAAGGCGTGGACCCATGCCTCGCACGTGAAGAGAGTCCCGCTGCCATTACCCTACGATCAATGGGTAAGAGAAGGCATTGCTGATGAGGAACATGAGCAAATACCCAGATATGTTCCCTTCTCGGATGCTTCACTGATGGGAGAGGAGCAAAGTGGCAAAGAGAATTCACAGTCACGTGCAGAAAAAAGTGTTTCAGTCAGCTCTGCTACTCCCGTTGCTACTAGTGAAGAGACATCAGAGAGTCCAGCACCTGCCATAGATACACCTGTTTTGTTCACTGATCCCGAAGTGCGAGGGAGCACTCGCTATAATCTGCGGCCCCAAAGAAAATAAAAAAAAAAGGTGACAAGTGTGATGGACTAAACACTGGAAGAAGGGCTTAGTGAACATTCTAATAACAAAGATTTAGTGGTAGGGATGGACTTGTAAGAGCCCTGGTGTTTAGCCGAAGATTGTGTTCTATGAGACTATAGAGTGGTGTGGGGCCCAGATTAAGTGCTCCTCTGTTTCAATTACTGTGTGTTGAGCGACGTGGGAATAAGGTATGGACGGTAAAAGCCTGCCTGTGAGGCTTTGAAGGACACAGGGAGAAGATCCCTTCTTTTAGGGTTGAAGAACCCCTCTGGCCGGTTTCGTGGACTGTCTGGGACTATTTTTTATTTTATTTTAGTGGAAGTTTTTATTTTTTTTTCTTGATATATTTTTGAACAGTATTAAAAATGTACCCTTTTGGTCGCCCCATCCCTGATGAGGAGCAGCCCTTTGCGGCTCCTCCGAGACCTGTGCCTGATTCCCCCTGGTTGGCCCTTTCCCGAAAAGGGAAAATAGTGCTTCTTATTATAGTACTAATTGCCTTTATAGTGACCCTTGGTATATTGTTCTTTTTGGATAAAGTCTACCCCGTTCATGTGTTTGCACCCACACCTACTGCTGTTCCTGAACATAATATGGTTACTGTGGATTATGGTGAGCGAATGCTTAGGAGGGGTTACAAAGAAAATGTTTTTATAAAGACTTTGCACCATGCCCATGTCACCACCAATTTAACTGAATGTTGGGTCTGTGGGCTCCTACCTTCTGCTGCCTACAAGAAAGATAGATTTCTAGCACTTCCTTTGACACCTGTGAATAGTTGTGTGTGGTGGTATACTCTCATAGGTCTTGTCAAATATTTTCAGCAGCCAGATTTTCTGACCCCTCGACTGCAGAATAGGGGATCGACAATGACAATGCGAGTACGTCCTCTACCCCCCTCTTCCCTTGGACGGATATATACTGATGGACGTTTTGATCAGACATTTATAGAGACGTGTGAGAAAAAGGTGGGCCGGTTTTTGGTTCCAAATGACACTGACAAAGTTAGGGAAAGTTTTTTGCAATTGAATTCCTCCTTGTCTTACAGGCACCCCCCAAAGGGAAATGACAGTGTTAAGTCTCTGATACCCCTGGCTGTGGTGGGTCCCCCTCCCTTTTTCTGTATTGAGGGCAGGGGCCCTATCAAGGTTGGTAATAGTTCTTGTAATGTGACGGCATTAATACGTTTGCTTTTCAGTTCCTCTTTGGTTACTCCTCCTAGCATCTATTTTGTGTGTGGAGATAATGGATATTTATGGCTGCCCGAAGGTTGGGGTGGGGTATGCTACTTAGCCTATATGATTCCTCCTGTATATGTGGCACCCTCCGACTACCATAAGACTCATCGTAGGTTTCCTAGTCCACAAGAGCAGCGCAAAAGGAGGGAACTTCAGGTAGATGACGTTGACCAGACAGACACCTCCTCACAGCAATGGACTGACTTTTCTAAGGGTTTGCTGCCTTTCTGGGGTCCGATATTTAATAGTAGGGCCATTCGACGACTGTCCAGGGTAATGGAAAAGGTAGTCCTTACTGAAGCTGACATTGCGACTAACATGTCTGTTGAGATTCAGGCTATGAGATTATTTACGATTCAAAATAGGATGGTGCTTGACGTCATCCTAGCAGATAGGGGTGGAGCCTGTCGCGTCATCAGGACGTCTTGTTGTGTGTATATTCCAGACTCGGCTCCGACTGTTAACTTGGCAGTACAGAAATTACATAGATTAGCGACTGAACTCCATCAGGATAATGGGACATGGTCCTTACAGGGGTGGCTCTGGGGTGCTTTCTCCTCTTGGATTTGGAAAATATTGATGGGTCTAGTTGGTGTGGTGAGCGTAATACTGACATGTTGCCTTTGTGTATATTGCCTCCCTCCATGTTGCTCAATGTGTGCTACGAACTTACGACCGCAAAAGAAGGTGTCAGGTCAATATACTGCTTCGATAATTACTGATACTCCTGACGCAAATTGGTTGATGTTTATTTCTGATGATGTTTTCGAATAAAAAAGATGCTCTGCCCTTAGAATGGATGTGTCGGCGCTACCTTTTGGCAAATAAATATGGCTGCAGTTAGCCAATGATGCTAAAAGGAGGGTCTGATAGAATTCACTTTTTAATGCCCCAATCATCCTTGTATTCATATGCGAGTTAGCATCATATGGCTAACTGATGATATACGTACTGTGCTTAATTCCCGTTGCTATCTTATTGCTCTAATGTATGCGTGACAATATTAGTTTCTTAGCTTAGCTTGTGTGCCGCCATTTTGTGTATCCCTCTGTGTCCGCGAGCCTCCCTCGCTCATCTGCCCCTCCCGCAGGAATAGAGAATTTCACTAAGACAGCAGTTTTCGTTTCTCTGCTTACTGTGGCCGAAACTAACAAGTCTCTTTATCAGTAATGTTCTCATGCCCCAGAGGCGCTGAAGCCTAGCTCCATGGCCTTGAGTAAAGATAGCGATGTATCCTTTGCAGGTGCAGATGCCTGCTGCATGATGGCATTGTTCACTGGTCTGGGTTTCAGTAATTTTCCAGAAGGGGCGTACCCTAATGAACTGTGTTGCATTATAATGTATTGCTGTGATGCAGAGAGTCAGTCCTCTCGTTCGCACTCCTAGGAGTGAGGTCGGACAGGGCCCTCTCATATGAGTGTTGTTTGGCCTAATAAAGACTATTGTTTATTCTTCTCCACTGTCCGGCTGACTTCCTATATAGTTACTATAGGTGAGTGCGGTAAGTCACTCGGGTGGATTTGAGCCACGCTTATCACATCCTTCTAACTCAAAGGCAAGCAAACAATTAGAGGTGGAAGAATACATCTGTTTTCTAACCTCATGCGTGCTCATGACGAGCTGGTTGGGCTGTGCTCATGACGAGCTGAGCTCGTCATAACGGCTGCAGCGCTCACACGCGGTGATAATTCCCCTGCTGTGCTGAGCGTTCTGAGGAAACGGGTGTGGTCGTGACGAGCTCAGCTCGTCATGAGCACAGCACCACCGTGCTGTGTGATGAGCTGAGCTCGTCACGAGCACCGGGGCAATGTGCGCACCCCCCTTCCCCCCAGCACAGCGGGGAAATTACCCCCGAGGCGAAGGGGTTAACAAAGTCAGCAATACCAGGAGTTATCTCAGAAAAAGAATTGATTGAAGTGACAGGTTCGGATGATACTATTCAAGAGGTAATTAAAATCATACATGAAAACAACTGGAGGTTGATATGATAAATAGTGCAAGTCCTTTTAAGACAAGTGTAAAAGAAAATTACACTTTAGCCTTCAAGAACATACAATCAGAATTATCAGTAGCCTCTTTAGGAATATTACTTAGAGGGCACATGATAATTGTCCCAGTCTGTTAACAATGGCGAGTTGTTGGTTTAGCTCATGAGAGCCATAGAGGTGTACCTGCCACTAAAAACCTTTTAAGAGAAAAACTGTGGTTTCAAAGACTTGATCAACAAGTAGAAGTTATTCAGTCATGTCATATATGTAGGGCTCCCAGTTTTATGGTATTTATTTTTTTGCCATTTCCGTCTGTATTTATCCATATTTATTTTTGGGGCATTTTTTCTGTATTTATCCACATTTATTTTTGCTACACGCAAAAGACGACGCTACAGCTAGTATTTTTCCATATTTATTTAAAGTGAAAATGCATGATTATTTTCAGTAATATATATAAATAAATGCTGCTGTGTTACAAAAATATTGAAAACACACCTCACTATACCAAAATAATCGATGTAAACACATTTAGAATTTGGAGGAGTGTTCCTGTGCGCTCTAATGACCTGGCAAAAGAGGGCACAAAAAGCTGAAACACATGCTGGTTCCATATTAAAAAGAAATTACATGAAAACTGTAGTCAAGCACTCCTTTAAAGACATGTTCAAGGTCATTAGGGCCAGACTCCAGAACAGAGCTGGCTCTATCAGGGGGCCCATGAAATATTAAAGTAAGGCAACATTTCAAATTGCTGTTTAACTGCAGGGTAAGAGGCCACAGGGATGAATGGGCATGCAGAAGATTTCGTGTGGTCTGGAACTAAGGTGCTGACCACGAGCAACCAAGGCAAATGAAAATGATAGAATAGGGAAATACCGTGTCGAAGTAAATTAGTATAATGTTTATGTATAATGGTACCAGTGTTCTTTTTTAGTAACATCTTTATTTTCCAATTTCTTTCGATAGATAATGCCTCTAAAATCAACCAGGCAGTCAAAACATTAATGTATCCCGTGGGGAATACCAGAGGCGCAACTAGAGTAAAATTTCAGGAGGGGCTAATCAAAATTTCGGGGGTTGGTGCGGATTGTTCCAGCAATTGGCAGAGTGAAGATGCAGGGGCTCTAAGAAGGGGCGAAAGAAAAAACAAAGACTTGTTAACATGTAAATGGTCTTCTAAAGACCTGTGAAGTAATCTGTTGCGGCTGTGAGTGAGCATGGAAAGCTGTCTCTGCCAGGCTGACAAACACAAAGGTGGGGTGGGGGAGGTGGGGGGGGCTAAAGCCCTTTGAATCCAATGCTTGTTGCGCGCTCGTGGTGTACAGTGAAAAGGCGAAATTCCAACCTTTCCTAAACCGTATGCAAACACCTTTTCCCCTCAGCTAAGTTCTCCATGTATAGCACACTACCTTTGTAAATCAAATGCACATGCTCTGATGAACTGGGGACCCCTTGCTCTTTCCATTTCGACCCACTTCATGAGGGTGGCATTCCCGCACAATGCAACCGAGAGGCCAGAACAGAACAGACTCTGTGCCTGCACCACCAGCGGTCGTCCTTCTGATCCTGGCCGACCTACACTGCCTCTAACATCGATTATGGCCGCTAGTGATGGAGGAAGCAGGCTGAATGGGGCCTTAGAGAAACCTGCAAGACCCCCCTCCCCCCAGAACCTGTAGTCGGCCCCTTGCCCAGTGGAGGCCCAGAGGACGAGTCAGGTGTGAAGGCAGCCCAGTAGTGAGTCATCGCAGGAGCTGGGCAGGCCCGAGAGATGAAGTACAGGCCGGGCTGCCCTCAGCGCCGGAGGTTAGACATGTGCACTAAGGAGGGCCCCGAGAGGTAGAAAGCACTGAGCAGATCGGGCTGCGGGGCCGCCACACAGAAGGTGAGACAGCCCTGACAGTGTAGTACAGTGGGTGGGGATGTTGTTAGTTTAGCTGTGGCACAGGGGTTGCTCAGCTGTAGTGGTGCAGGCGCTATGGCAGAGGTGGCACAGGGGACGCTGGAGTGCAAGTCTGGTGTGTGATGTTTGTTTGCTCCCGCCCTCCCCCTCCCCCTTTGACTTCAATGGGAGCGTGGAGAGATAACTGGATTCGAGCACGGCAGCCCTACAGAATTTGCTAGTATTTTGCCGTTTTTACATATAAATACAGACAAAGGAAACATTGTTTTCCGTCTGTATTTATATGTAAAAATCCGTTTAAACGGAAAACCGGGAGCCCTACATATATGTTACCTCAAGAGAAAGAGGGACAGAAGAACTTCATATGCCAGAATTGCCAGATACTGTGTGGGCTAATGAAGGATCAGATTTCTATGGACCTTAAGATTCAGGGCACTATCTATTAGCCATAATAGATGAGTATTCTCGGTTTCCCTATTATTAAAGTAGGATCTTCAACATCGACATCAGTAGTGCTTCCAGTTCTTGATGACATTTTCTCTATGGGGAGAATACCTAATATACTGAAAACTGACAATGGTCCTCCGTTCAGTGGAAATTAATTTCGAAAGTTCATGAATAATCTAGGGATTGTTCATTGGAGAGTGACCCCTAAGTCACTTGATATCCCAAATTAAAGTCCTTGATCTTCTCCCTTTCTTTAGGTCCTTTGGAGCACCCATCCACCGACAGAAAGGAAAGTTCAGGTAAGTCACTTTTTATTTATTGTATTACTCCTTTGGGTGAGCTTAGTTTAGTGAGTCTCTTATCTTCTCTTTCTATAGTGTGACGTTTTTGAGAAGGGTGACCAGGAATAGAGAATTGACTACGAGATCTAAAGAAAATGCTATGACAGAAATAGTTAAGAATCTCAGTGGATACCATTTCCAGATCAAGAAAATAGGTAACAATAAGCAATCACAAAACAATATTTTCAATTCACTTGGCTCTGAAAGTGGGAAATTAATTTGAATCTTTACACGTCTATACATACATATGGAGTAAAGGTCTTTCTTCTTCCCTGCCTCTCCCTTAAAGTTTGCCCTCCCACTTTTTGGCTCAGTTTAGGAGCCATCCACACACCTGATGGAGCCACGTCCCTCCTGGAACGTGGCTGGGAGTGAGGCTTGGTGAGGCTTGGCTGGTGAACATGGTTCAGCTTTGGCTCCTCTCCTGTCATCTCGTTCCCCTCGGTTCGGCAAAAACAATTGGGTTCCTGGTGTGGCAGTTCTTCCAGTTTGTAAATTTCTCATGGCTGGGGACTTCTTCTGTCTCCATCACTACGTATCGGGACCAACGCCAACAGTCTTCTCGTCCATCAGCTTTCTGGCTCGAGACACTGCCTCCTTCCTCTTAGTGATGCACAAGTCCAAAGGGGTTTCTGGTCCTTCTCAGGTGGCCTGAGGTCCTGCTTGTATTGCCTCGACGGAACGGCCCTGCAACATAAGAAGGGTGCAGTCGGCTCCGGGGAGATAATGTACCAAGTCCTCATCCCGGGGTTAGTGACACATATATGTGAGCACAGATTGTGCTCTATTGTTAATTAATTGATTTATTTGTTTGAAAAGTTTTATGTAACACGAACAAGACCCATCAGGGTATCAGAGTGATGTACATTGAAGCAGATAGGTTAAGCTGGTAAAGGAGAAAATAATAGATATATAAGCGTTTACACCAGATGTGCATTGCAGAAAATAAAAAAAAATAAAAAAAATATCCAGGCTATCCAGGAGCAATCCTTTGACTTCTTTTTTAAATGCAGAGGTCGATGGGTTTGTTCTGATTTGGGGAGGGAGAGCGTTCCATATTCTCAGTGCAAGACTGGAGCAGGCGCGGTTGTAGGTTCTTTTCTTTTTGAACTTTTGTGGTTTCAACAGTAGAGTGCTTCTTAGGCCACGATTCCCACCAGATAGTTCAAATTTATTTGCCAAGTAAGTGGGAGTGATCTGATGCAGTGCTGTGTTCATCAAGCAGGGTATCTAGTCCTTGTATCAAGAGAAAGCCAGTTGACTTGGATTAGATCTGGTGTGATTTGATCACATTTCTTGATCAGATGATGAGTCTGGCAGCAGAGTTCAAAGTGGCCCTTAGAGGAGCCAGTTTACTTTTGGGTAACCTGGGTCACAATTCCGTAGTCTGAACGGGAGGTAACTAGGGATTGGACTACTAGTTGCATGTCCGCAGGTGGCAGATATGTTTTGATTTTCCTTAAAGTGTAGAATTGGTGATTGGCTCCTCTTTTTGTTGCACAGATGCGGTCTTGCATATTCAGGAATGTATCTAAAGTTATACCTATTGATCCAGTGGACTTCACAACATGCTCTGTGCAATTGAGAGCTGTTAGTTGTTTGAGTCAAT
The DNA here is from genome assembly GCF_964263255.1 of Lissotriton vulgaris. Taxonomy (NCBI): domain Eukaryota; kingdom Metazoa; phylum Chordata; class Amphibia; order Caudata; family Salamandridae; genus Lissotriton; species Lissotriton vulgaris. Next base: position 1,261,127,191 of record NC_141696.1, on the reverse strand, counting down.
CCTGAATGGAGAAAGGAAGATTGTGGCTGGCAAGCTGGAGGAATTACGTCTTAAGAGGATTTAGCATAAGGTGGTTGTGAGATAACCACTGTTGAGTTTTCAGTAGAGCACAGTTAAGAGTATTGATGTCTTTTGGTGCAGAAATTTGTATGTACAATTGAGTATCATCAGCGTACATGTGGCAGTGTATGTTTGTGTGATTCAGAATTTTGGTGCGAGGTTCCATATACAAGTTGAATAGTGTGGGTGAAAGTGCGGATCCTTGCGGAACTAGGGGCAGCTACTCCACTTTCTGCTTCTCACACTTCGAGAAAGCAGATTAAGGGTTTGGTTGGGTGCTGGTGGGTGGGGGAGGATGGCTAGCCCAATGTTATGGGCGCTGGGCCGACCAAACCAGTCATGAGCGCTCTCCCGTTTTCTCCATGTAGGCTGCATGCAGCCTGCATGGAGAAAACAGCCTCCCCGTAGACACCTGTATGGATGGCGTCCTAGCTAATCACAATGCTGCCATTGCAGCGTTGTGATTGGCTTAGGCGAGGATAGGGAGACTCCCTGCTTCTGCTTCCTGTGGGCAGAGAGAGAGCAGGAGACGTGACACGGGACTGAAGGCGAAGGTACGTTTTATTTTATTTTAATTTTATTAAATTACAACCCCTCCTCCCAAGCGGCCCCCCACCGCCCCAGCCTCGAGTCATGTCGGCCGCGACTGTGCAAAACTCCAATTGAGACCGGCTTACTATTGGAAAGGTCGTGGTTGACTTTGATTCTTTATGTTCTATTTTGAAGGAATGAAGCGAACCAATTTATGACTGGACTTGGTAACCTCATCCTTTTTTTAAGACCAATCAACTTTTCATGTCTGACCCTTTTAAACGCAGAGGAAACATGAAGCAGTATAAGTAGGCAAGGTTTGTTCTGGTCAAGTAGTCTTAGGGCATACTCAACAATGTGTGTTAGAGCAGATTCAGTACTATAAACAGATCTAAAGCCCGATTGGCATTGGTCTAGGAGCTGAAACTGTTCAATGTGTTTACAGAGTTGTGTATGTACTCATTTCTCAAGTAGTTTGGCTAAAGTCATGATATTAGAAATTGATCTGAAGTTGTCAGGTTCAGATAAGTCTGCATCTGGCTCCTTTGAATGGGGGTGACTTGTCCAATCATGAGGCAATCTGGAATCAAGTCTTGCATGAGAGATTCATCTACAATCTTAGACCAGCGAGGGAAAATGGAAGAAATAGGCTCTTTAACACCTTGGCTGCTAGAGGTTTTCCCCCCGGTGCTGAACTCAGAGAGTTCCCATTGTTCATGACGAGCTCAGCTCGTCATCAGCACAGCTCAACCGTGCCTCATGACGAGAGCATCGAAGGGGTTAAAGAACTTGTTTGGCATAGCATAATTGAAATGATTTGAAAGTTTTAATTAAATTATGATTTTGAGCAGCTCAACATCATCTGGTAGTATGACGGTATTCCATGACGAATAATTTTTTAGAATATAATCCACCGATCCAACAAGAGGAGGCACGCCCAAGGTGACCTTTAAGAGGGAGTGGATTGGGCCTGAATCTGTGTGTCTGCAAGGAGAGTTGCAGTTCTAGTATGCTCTTTCTTGTTTTTTCAATCAAGCGTACTGAGAACCCCTAGGGAGTGAGTCCTTGAGTGCAGAGAGTTGAATAGCAGAGTGGTTTGATGGTTGTTTGATGATTTAGAAATGTTTTTTGGTCTGTGTTTGGCCTTATCAAGCTGTGGCCTGAAGTGAATAATGTTGGCGCTATGGATATGGTTGTTTTAAGCATTTCTTGTTATCCTTACCTACTTGAGGTTCGTTATGGAAGGAGGATTTCTCCAGGATCTTTCTGCAAGCCTTAGTTTATGTTATTCCTTGTAAAGGGAGCCATTAAACCAAGGTTTTGAATGTTTACTAGTAATCCTTTTGAGATCCATAGGAGCAAGTAAATCGAAAGTATCAGTCATGGAATAAATGTAATGTTTAGTGAGTTCATCCATATTTGTCATGTTGGGTGGCGGAGGAAGAAGATTTTTGCTCATGTAGGTAAGATCATTTACGTTGATATTCCTCAGATCTCTAGACCATTGCTTGGTCTCATGAGATTGTCCTTGTCTAATCAGCTCCCTTTCCAAGATGAGAAAAGAGATTAGGATGTGATTTGACCAGTCACGTGGTGACATGTCATCCCGTTGTATGATGTTATCTTTGGCCATGCTTAGATCTAAGGTGGAACACTTGTTGTGTGTAGGTCTGTTCCATGACTGTGTGAAGTTAAGGTCGGCAAGAAAAGCATTGAAAGCGCACAGTAAAGGATCATTGTTAAATGGAGCTAGTGTAAATATTTTAATTAATTGAATTTGCAGCAGTTTTTTTCCACTACCACTTCAGTCTTAATAACCTTGGAAATAGACCAGTAAATAGAATCAAGTCTGCACAGTTTGGGACATGTAATTGGGCTGTGTCCAGGGTGGATGCTGCAATTTTATCCCAAGGACTTGCATACTCTAGCACTACAATCAGAATGGAAACTTGGGGGCAGCCGACTGCTCGGAGGTCTGCCGCCCCGGGTTTTTGGGGATGTGGTGTAGTCCAGAGGACTGCACGAGGGTCATGGGCTATTTTTGGGCTACTCTTGTAGCCCAACATATATATGAAGTGCCATTTTGAGTGCAAGCCACCATTTTATCATGATAACAGGGTGGCTGGTAATTAGTCAGGAGCTCTTTGTCTGGAGCATTAGTCAGTGGGTGTACTTTTCGGCTGTCAGGGCTTAAAATGTGCGTATTATTAACATTTTCGTTTGGCCTACCTGATGGCAGCAGTTGCACAAGAGGATAAAATGTCCCAAGCCTTGCGGTTGCTGGAGGAGGCCGGTCAGTAGAGTGGAGGTTTCGAGGGAGATTGAAGCTGAAATGAAACGGGCAGGGCAGTTTGCGGGGAGGGAGAGGAGGGTTTAGAGGACAACATGAATGAGCTGTGCTGGAATAGTATACCAACACAGCTAGTGCCTGCAATAGTTTTCAGGGAGGTATATCAGCAGTTGGTCTCTGAGGGTGCAGGGATAGAGGTGGGAGAACAGCAATCTGAGGACCAGGTTTCATTAACAAGGGAGCTACATTATATTGATTGGGGCAAGGACTCATGGTGGAACAGGGCCTCGGCTGGGACCAGGACCATGCTCCGTGAAGAGATTATGGAAGGGTCAGCTGGGCCCCATGGGGAGCCCCAGGGGAGCACGTGGGGGCAAGTAAGGTGAGAGGGGCAATCTTCAACGGGTATCAGCGTTGGAGGACTTATCCTGGAGAGGAGCTTGGGGTGGAGGGAAGGGTGGCCCTGATTGAGGAGTGCAGCCAGCGTCTGGTCTGTCAAGCCTCCGGATAAAGTTCACAAGAGGGCTGGGCATATGGGAGGTGATAAGGAGTTATAAGGAAGTGTCTCAAGCAAAGGCGAGGCCAGGTTGCTAAGCTGGGTTATCTCTTGGGCCTTTGATGAAAAGTAAAGGTTCTTCCTGCCAGCGAGTAGCAGCCAACTTAATGGTTAGAACCGCACTGTGTGATCTGACTGGACCAGGTGACTTGACATTCTGCAAGTGTTGAAATTTACAACCGGTCACTTCTCAGACTCCTTTCATTCTGTAAATTCATCTCTCCAAGCACTCAAGTGGATCCCATTTTCACAAAGGCAGTTATCCACAGCTCCTTTACGCCGCTGTTTTCCCAACTACAATCTCATCTTTACCTTGTTGGCAATACTAGAAGGACATTTGAAGACACCAAGCACCTCTCTCTAATGAATATTCACAGTTTTTCCCCTTACTTCGTTCCAGAGACAAGCACACAGAGACAGTTGAAGCCTGACTTGAACCGTAGGACAGCAGCTGATCAGCACAAAGTAGATGTCAGCTATCGAATTTTTAAGTATTGGCAAAGACAAAAGGTCCAGGTTTAATGTGCCTATTGGTGGCAGCATTAGCATATTAGAGCGAGACACCACGGAACACAGCCAACAGCATCAGAAAAAGAGGGTAATAGCTGTAAAGTAGTCCCTCATGAATTTCAGTGCAAGCACCCAGTGAAGGTGGAGGTATTCGCCTAACTAGCCAGTAGCGTTAGGTGTGAGTTGATAAGTCCAATGGGCTGAAGAAAGGCTTATTTGTCAAAGCCTCAACGGCCTAAAGAGACTAGTCGAAAAATGCTAATAATTTAAAGGGATGGACCCAATCTAGAGAACAAAATCAGAATTTGTATTAGAGCTAACAAGCGGATATTAAGTGTGGTCCCTGTAGTAAAATATCTTAAAGGAGATTGTGATGTTGAGCAGTGTGATGAGGGCTCTCATCTCCTTGGAATCAGACTCTTTTGATTGCTGGTTCAGAGAGATGCGTAGCTTTTTCCTTTTCTGCCTGTTTGTGGCTACTTTTTCTCGTTCTGTTCATTAATATCTCCCAGTTTTTTTTTTACATTGTTATACTTTTGGTGTTTTGGAAAATTATCGCATCATCTTTATTTTGTTATTTGATAACCCCTTTGTAGCCCTTACAATGGAGCTTCGTTCATGAGAATTTGTGACTTTTGTGCTGTTAGATTAGGAGATTATTTCACCTACAGGTACATTGTGTAACCCGAATGACACATTATACACATCATAAAGTAGTGCAGGGGAATAGTGTGCCTCCAGCGAAACACAATGTGCAACATGCAGATCAAAGAATAGTTTTTTTTATGTCTGCAGCTAAATGGATTACTGTATTTGTCACAGGGACCCTTTTGTTAATTGCAGTTCATAAAATACAGTCCTAATATAGCACAGTGAGCTATGAACCAATATCAGATAGCAGCATGGAAACTGCAAGGCACAGGTTTACACCTTTATTATTTTTCTAAAGTTGATAAATAGGGTTCCTTTGGATAATAATGCGACATAGTTGAGGAAATTATTCAGGAAGAAAAGGCAAATTATGTGGCACAATGCAACACATTTTGTAATAGTATTACTTAATTATTTAGACATTTGTAATCTTAACACTGTCTGGGCATAGATTGCACATCATTAGTACCAGTTAAACATCCAAATATAGCAATAAGCAACAGAAAGGTGACCAGTCACCCTTTGTAATGGGCCTTCCACTATGCAGAAACGTGCTGCTGCATTTTTAGTAACTTTTGAATCATTTGCTCTGAAATCTGCAGAATATGTGGCAGATAATGGATTATGTGGCAAATGCAGCAAATCTATAATTAGGCAAAATTGGAGTGGCTGGACAATTCCAGTGGGGCCTGGTCTTAAGGAACATTTCCAATACATTGGCTTACACACTTTTACAAGCCATTATGTCTGTATATGTGTGTGATATAAAACGCTCCAACACCCTACTCTAACCTACATACTTGGAATTAGTAGCAGTGAACAAGAAATTACCTAACATTAGAGGGGGTCTATGTAGAAATGAGGGGAACCAATGGTGGTACTGATTGAATCCTTGGAGAAGGAGGTCTCTGGTGGAGGAGCACAACAAATATTCTCACATGATCTGGCACCAGCTATAAAGCGTAACATGTCAGGGGCGTAACTATCACTCCTGCAGCCTGCGTAGTGCCCTAGGCCCTGAGGTAAAAGCACTTCAGCAGCTGATTGTGGAATGACTGGTGGGAAAGCATAGATTATGAATGGAGGAATTTAATCTTATTGCAATCATTTTGTTCTATAAAGTTTTTATTCAACATTTCCAGTAAATGTCAAACAAAGAGCTCAAGTAGAAGTGCCTACATACATGATCGATGTGTTCTAATTCCAGAATCTTCTTATGTTGCACAGTGACATGCCAGACAACTGCTCTGGGCCGGAACCTTGGATGGATTTTTCCACCATTCTTCGAAAAATAGCATTTTCTTAACAAACAGGTATTTTCTGTCTGTCAGTGTGTATGTATATGTCATTTCTGTAGCTGGACCCTAGCCAAAATGCAACAGAGCACCTTAAAAGGTCCAAGACAAAATGCATGTTTGGACACCTGTGCCAAATCTTTGAGGGAAACATTTCCCACAACACAGTGCAGTAAGTGAAGTTGTTGTGCTGTGTTGCATGGAAGGGAAAGGAAAGAGTACAGTAGCACCATGTTTTCAAAGATATGGTGCATTGGAATTGGGATTGAAAGGTCTGACATGCAAATTACAAAATGAACCCTTACATAATCTCTCTGTTCATTTCCTATTCAACCTCTTCAACTCTTGGGTCCCTATTCTCCATCTGTTTACTCCTCTTGATTACCTAGCCATTGCTTACTGCTTCTTTCCCTTCACATGCTTTCTCTTGGTTCCTCCTACATCACCTTTTATTTGTCCCCTCTATCTTTTTTCCTCTTTTCGCCCTTCTCACCATCATTCTGTGTCTGTTTTCTGCTCTTTTCTCTGCTCCATATTCTTCTGTTGTCATCTTTTCTCTTTTCATAATCTGTTCTTTCTCTCAGCTGGCAGGCCTCGCTTGCTTTACGCTTCTCTCGCTGTTCACTCTCACTGTTCCAGTCTTCTGTCTCTCCCTCTCAGAATATAGCCTTCTCTTCTTACTCAAAATCATTTGTCTCTCTTTTTCGCACTCTCTAGTAGTGCTACTGCCTGGGAACTCTAAGCCTATGTTTAGCAACAGGGTTATGCGTCTGGCTCTATCAGTCATGGTACATGGTTAGAATTGTGAAACCTGCCTCTCATGTCAACTGCCAAATTCTGCTTCGAGTGTATATATTTACTAGTTTTTTCATCTTTACATCTGTCCAGCTATTTGTGAATATTTGCTCAACACTCCAATGTGTATTACAAACTAAAAAACATAAACTACATGTATAGAATATTTGAACTGCACTGGATGAGTCTAAATTGTTATTTTTTTTTAGACTATGATTGTTGACTATCATGGTTGGAACACTTTTGAGATTGGTGAGGCTGAACTGTATGGAAAATCTGAACTGTGTGCTCGGAGTTCTGCCTAATGTATTCTTTGGTTGTTTTTGCTCCTTCCCAATGGAATGAGTTGTTTTGTACATAGCAATGTCTAAATGCTGTTTGCATCTGGACAACTATATTGATGTATTTTTAGTAACATCGATCCTTCTATTGTAAGTGTATTAGGACAACACTTGGGTAGCTTGGAGTACATTAATAGGGTTAATACAAAAAATTGATACACAAGAGAGATTTCTTGAAGCACATCAGTGTCAGGGAGTCTCATGAAGGAGCGTGTGAATTTACAGTTTATTGGATATGTAGACTCTGGCTGGTGTGACAAGTATAAAACACGATCTGGGTACTGCATGCATAGTGGATTGCTTGAGGTGGGTCATAATGGAATGGGAGTGAACTCATGAATGTGTAATTACTTTTCAAATCGTTACTGTTGTGTAAGGAGTCAATTGTCGCCTCCATCTGAGGAATTGCAACCATTCAGTGGTGTATGAATATTCATCAAGTGTCATTGATGAAAGCCCTCTTAATTCCAGTGTGATCTAAAGGCATTGCCTTGTACACAGATGTCTTAACCATCTTTCATAGCAAAATAACTAGCAATGTCTGTGCTAATTTCCTCAGGTTCAAACCACTCTACCTTCCTATTCAAATATGATTCTATAGCTTGGAAATAAGGTGTCTGAATCTTTAAATTTGACATATGAGGCACATCAGAAATTCAACCCTCACTTTCTAGCTGGTGGTGGTTAATGCCTCAACAATGTATACAGTTTCAAGTCTCTAGCACACTTCTGTGCATTAATGGCAATTTGCACTTACAGCTCACAGAAATTAAACAGCCCAATCAGTATACTATTTCCCATATGCAGGTAAAATAAGGAGGGCTGATAAATGGCTAGCCTCGGTCTTAAATAGTAACATCAACTCCTATCTAATCATTCTATTCCAGAATAATACCATAATACTAAGCAGTCTGGAACAAATTAGAGCTCATGCAGGCTGGTTAATAACTCCCATTTCCTGCATAATGCTCTGACCCTCACACAAGACGTGTACACTATGGATCTTATCCATCACTCAGTACTGTACCAGCCCCTAAATCCAGAATTTGCAAATGGCTGCAGATCACCCATGAGGGTCTCAAGGCGCTGCATTGTGGGCATGGGGAGATTAAGTGTTTTCCCAGAATCACAGGATGTTGACGCCAATGATGAGACTCCAACCGGGATCCCACTGGTGCCGAAGTCCGCAGCTCAGCTTGTTATGCCACAACCAGTCATCACCAGCTGAACAGACATGGAATACCTGAAGCGATCTGACACATAAAGAAGGCCACTTGGAGAACTGCACTCTAGTCCAGCACTTCAGGTCCCAATTAGCTACATTTTAGGCGTGCTGATTTACATCTCACAATGGCACTCAAATATGAGATGCTAGTAACAAAGTCCATCAGAGCAGATCTTTCTGTCCCCTCCTCTCACTAAACATACCTGCTCAGGACCATTAACTGTAAACAAAATATCAAACTGGACAGCCTAGTGCAGAGTACCCATATAAAGTGCTCAAAGCTCCATGCATACCGAAAAACCTTGAAGTGTTGCAACCTAATATAAACTAATTTTGACTTGTAATTATGTTGGTTTTCTATTTACGCATTTACATACTATATATATATATATATATATATATATATATATATATATATATATATATATATATATATATATATATATATAATATATATATATATATATACATATATATATATATATATATATATATATATATCCAAGGTCCTTTTTCTTACAAAAAAGCAGAGACCCACCCAGGATTCGATCGGAAGGCTTTATTGATGGCTTCACAGGAGAACACAATCAAAAATGTTCTTTTCGGCGTATGCATTTATATATATATGACCATGTCATGAGTGATGTAATATGTGATGTCATCAGCAGTGTATTACACGCGCAAGTTATAGTGAGTCCAACTAACTATAACGTGGGAATTTCAATGGTTTTATGTCAGTAAAATTTCCAGGGAACTATAACTGGTGTGAAACCTATGGTTTTTTCAGTAAATTTAATAGGTTTTTTAAATGCTAATTCCTAACTATAACTGGTGTGAAACCTATGGTTGTTTCAGTGAATTTCAAAGTTTTTTTTAATGCTAATTCCTAACTAAAAGTCGCACTTTATAAGTAAGACTGTTAGCGCTCTAGTTGTTCTTTAGAACACTCTGGTACATACTATCACTGGGCTATAGTTGCGCTACATCTGGCTGATATTTGGGCTACATTTGTATTTTTTTGTCTCTGGTGGCCATCTTTGGGCTACATTGGGCTACATTGGGCTACATTGGGCTACATTTGGGCTACATTTGGGCTCTAACATATATATAGCCCAATCTAGCCCAATATATATTTTTTAAAAGTTAATTTTCTTAAAAACAACTGGAGCATATATCTTGAGACATAGCAAATGCACATCGGGCTACCAGTCCTTACAATTGTCCATTTTTTTGCCCTGGAGCGCTCCCGTGCGCGCCCCGGTGAGCGCCCCGGAAAGCATAGTATTTTGAAGCGCCCCGGTGCACGAACCGGGAAGCGTCCCGTTAGCGCCAATGTCGCGAACGAAAACAACATCGTGACGCGTCGCGTAAGCGTGACGTATCGCGTAGCCGCGCGATGTGTCTTATGACGCGCTGCGTAAACGCAGCCGGAAGCGCTCCGCGGGGCGACCCGGAGCTCGTAACGTAAGCGTGCCGGAGCGCGTAACGTAAGCGCATCGGGTCATGTGACTTGAAAATAACACTTTTCATTGGTTCCTAATATTTTTTATTCCATATGAGGAAAGCCCGCACCTTTTTTCCTCATTCTTACTTTCTTCTTTGAGAGAGCAAGAGCTATTTCTTTGTGAGAGACCAATAATGGCTACTCTACTTGCTGCTGCTGGTGCTCCAACACCACCACCACCACCAAAAGGACCACCACCACCTATGCTTTTTGGTGGTGAGCTGGACGAAGAGGAGGAAGAAGAGCGGTGGAGCAGGAGAGACAGTTCCTACCAGAGGAACCCCACCCATCTTGTGTAAAGGAGCACTACATTTGGCAATTCTTTAAGTTTCCTGCAGGACTGAAGAAAGTTACTGCCCCTAAAGTAACATGTCTAATTTGCAGCAACATCCTTTCACGTGGCAATCCTGCTAAAAAATATAGTTTTGGCAATCACACCATGATTCGCCACATGGAGAGGTGGCACCCAAATAATTTGGCCGAAGCACAGGTGAGAGCTATGGCTGAAAACCCACAGACCCCTCAGCCTAGCACCTCAAGTGCGGAATCATCTTTTGCAGCACCTGAAGGGCGTCAAATGGTGCCCAACATCCAAAGCAAATTCTCACACTTCAAAATAGTTTGTATTTATTGTGGGGCTACTATTGCTCATGGTGAAAAAAGTATCACCTTAATTAACAGAGCAGAAGAAAACCACAAGTGCTCTCACCAACGAAAGCAATGATTCTTTATTGTTTTTTTTGCTTCTGTTGAGCCATTTTCAAATCCTTCAGTTTTTTTCGAAGTACTAAAAAAACTAAAAAAATATATAAAATTGTTTTGAAAAACCAAAAAAAAGTAAAAAATGTTCACAAAAAAATATATAAAACAACAAAAACAATTAAAAAAAAGTTATTTTCAGAACTACCTCCCATTTATATAAAATGACTTAAATTTTTAAACTCTGCCATTCTCTTTTCTCTTCGGTGCGCTCTCCGGTACGCGTACCGGGGCGCGCACTGAGAGCGCAACCCCCCAAAAAAAGGAGTGAGCATAAGGGAAGGAGACAGAGAGAGTAATGATAAAAGAAATACAGCTAGAGGGATGTTCTATACAAGTCTCTATCTAGGTTTTGTAAATGCAAATTCTATTAGTGAATAACGTTTTTATATGTTAATATCCTTCTGGTACCACCTGAGCAGTTATCTCATTTCTCAGTAGAACTGAGGCACAAGAGAGCACAAAACAAGAGTGGAAAACGCAAAAAGGGGGCAGGGTAGGGACCCCCTTACCCCCTAGCCCTTCTCAGGTTGTCCCAGAAGGACTCCCAAGGCCCAAAAAAAAAGAAAAAAATTATTTTTTAATGAAATTGCTGGGTGCATGTACGGTACGTACGAGGACATGTACGCGTACCGTGCGCGCACCCCATGATTTTTTCGTTTTTTTTTTCCACCGGTAAGCGCTCCCCAAAAAAATGTGGGAAATAAAATTACATAAAAACCACTGGACAGACTTTCACCAAATATAGAATAGACCCTACGACATACCAGTCCCTACCATTATCCCACATTTGATGGTATTCCATCGAGCCATTTGGGCTGTAGCCCTGTCTAAATATCCTGAGGTAAATTACATGACAAAAACACATATGAAAGTGTTAGAATTTTCAACCAATTAAAATGTTACTTTCATATCCTACTTTTTTTTCATGACATTTGATTTGTTATGCACATTAATATAAATTAAAAATGAGAGGGAAAGCACGGCCATTTTGACTACAACTACCTGAGATACATCTTTTAAAACATTTCCTCATTTATCTTCATCACCTTTCTATAAGGTAAGTTATACATTTGTGAAGGGGCACTTTAAGTTCATTTGTAAAAACGTTTTCTGACAGTTATTTAATGTCCCTCTGTTATAATTACAGATTCAGATAGGCTTCTCTGTTATAGTTAAAGATTAAATTAGGCTTCTCTGTTATATTATAATTATATTAGGCTTCTTCACATACACTTTTTTATATTTCTACTTCCTACTACATCCAATTTATAAAAAAAGGTTCCATTTTTTTAAAAGTCAGTCATTCTTTTTTCATCATGGTACCCTCCCCGGTGCGCCTGCCCACGAAATTCAAATATTTTTTTTTTTTTTTGCCCAGCGGGACCCTTTTATAGCCCCCACATCAAACCTAGGAGGTCAGGGGGGGTCTACCCTGCCCCCTTATGGTCATTTCACCCTTTGGTTTGGCCACCTCTTGTGTCTTGATTCTACCGAGACACAAGATGGCGGCCGCTCCGGACTGTTTCGAATGTTTACAGACACCCGAGATCCAATCAGCTTTCCCCACGCAAGTCGCGTAGCGCGCCCGGTACGCGCCCCGGTGCGCGTACTGGGGCGCTGCCATAGATATATATATTTTTTTAACCTAAATTACTCAAAATCCACTGAAGCACATATCTTGAGACAAAGCAAAGACACATCGGGCTAACAGTCCCTACAATTTTGCCAAGTTTGGTGGAAATCCATTTAGCCGTTCGGGCTAAAAGTGAGGTCGACCGCCCTACGGAAATTAACATGGGGAAAACACGTTTTGGGACCCCTCTTTTATCTCAGCCCCCGCTTGACAAATCCCCCCCAAACTTTCAGGGAAGGACCGGGGCACCCCGAGGCCATTTTGAGGAAATTTTCAGGCAGATTTGTCAACCGGCGCCAAAGTTATTCCAAATAGAATTTTGAGATTTAACATTGAAAAAATCCTAACTATAACTACCTACTGGCGACCGCGAGTAGGTTATATATATATATATATATATATATATATATATATATATATATATATATATATATATATATATATATTACCTACTGGCGGTCGCCAGTAGGTATATATAGTTAGGATGGTTTACCATAGGAAATCCCCAACATTCTATTGGGAATAACTTTGGCCCTGGTTGATGAATCTTCGCAAATTTCTCTAAGAAGATGGCTCGCTCCGCTCTGCTCCTTCCCTGAAAATTTGGGGGGGATTCGTCAAGTGGGGGCTGAGAAAAAAGGGGGGTCCCAAAACGTGTTTTCCCCATGTTCATTTCCATAGGACCTTTAGACTCAGCTACAGCTTAAACCGCTGAAGGGAATTACACCAAACTTGTCAAAATGGTAGTGTCTGGTATGCAGATCACGCTTTTGGTAAAATCGTGTAAATCCCGCCAGTGGTTCCTGAGAAAATTAGAAGAGAAATCAATTATATATCTATAAGCGCGAACGCGTGCGCGCACCCCGCGATGTTTCGCGATTTTTTTGGGGGGCGGGGCTTGGGGGGGGGCTTGGGGGGCTTCTCTTTTTTATTTTTATGTGTTTTATTTAGATTTCGCGGGTGCCCACTCCTCGTTTTACCCCCAAGATCACCGCCGCGGCCCGAGCCGCCTCAAGATGGCCGCCGCCGCCTGGTTGTGGGCGGGGCCGGGAGGACTTGGTTTCCGCTTCCCCCTGCCTGGGGGAAGCGTTCGATGTGTCCGCCCGGTACCGCCCGGTCTCCCGAACAAGAGAGCCTCAGCCGGACTGCAGTCTCGTGACTACCTCAGCAGCAGAGCACGGCCGCTTCCTCCGCTGCTGGGAGTTTGCTGTGAGTTTGTGGCTGCCGTGGAGCCGGGCGGGGAACAACATCAGCAGGTAGGAGTGCCCGGGGAGGCAGCGGAACGGAGCTGCCGGGAGGAGCATGGATAACAAGCCCCTGCTGGAGCAGCGACCGCCCGCCTACAGCTCTGCGGGGCAGGAGGGCTACGGGCAGCACAGCTACGGGACCATTAACCCGCCGCCGCCGGGCTTCCAGCCAGTCCAGCCGGGCTTCCAGGCGCCGCCTCCGTACCCCTACCCCAACGCCGTGGCCACAGGTTATGCAACTTCCTCACACACAGCAGAGTTGAATGAAGCGCTGTCGCAGCACTTACGGTCTCACCTCTCCGCACATGCCCCCGTGGGCGTGGGCGGGCGCCCACAGTAAGACACACACTCAGAAGGGTGGAGGGGGCATTGGTAGTGTCGGGAATGACTGCTGGGGACAGAGGCTCCTCCGCTCTTGCAGTGCTTGCGCTGTGTGTGGGGATCAGAGAATACTGGGGGGGCTCTGAGGATTACACTCCTGGCAGTGCTGATGGTATTGTGGTAAGACCATAGGTCTGGCGGCAGGTGGAGGCTCTGAGGACGAGGAAGAGCTGACAGAAAGGCTGCAAGATTTCACAGATTCACTTTTTAGCTTGCCAGTTACTATTATGGCGTGTTTATTCTAATTACTTGGGGCATTGATGGAGAATGGAGGGCGTTGTAGTAGATAAGCTACCCGTGTAATAGCAGGAAAAGGAGTCCAGTTGTGTGAAGTGCTCATTAGCGATCGGCTGGAATTATCTCCATAACAATGTTTGCTTTCACTACAAGACTTCCAGTTAATTGCAATTATCGTGGGATGGCTATGAAGGGAGGGAAGACAGCAGGTGCTCGGCTTCTCTGGTCATGTGATGGTTTCTTTGCAGAAGCACTTCAGGCATAATCACCTGCATGTCTGCGTGCACGTGTGATAATGGAGACCCCCACCCCCTATAATCTCCCCCTATACCCGCTCTGCTGGGCCTCCCGTCTCCGCATGAGACACTATGCACTTCTTCTTTGTGAATCTCCAGCTCCATTACTCTGTGTTTCTGGAACATCACAAGGCCGGGCTACTATCCAGATACTTGGGTCCGCGCGCTGTTTCGCAGCTACCTATCATGTCGTGACAGGTTTATGATCTCATAAAACATAAGCACGTTGAATAAGCTGCTTTTTGCATTACTTTGCAAACATGATGTTTAAAAGGAAATACATCACGTCTAAGCTCTGTAGACTAATGTATCAACTGTAGGTAATATGTGCGTGACGCCATACCCAGGGGTTCGATTCCCGCCTATACCATTCAGCTTTTCATACTTCTGAGGTCGATAAAATTAAAATGACTACCATTATGCGGGGGTACATTAAGGAAGTGATATTCCATTCCAAGATGTCATTCGGAGTGAATGTGTGTGAGCTTTATTTTATACACACACTGTACGTTAAAGTTTCGAAATCGGCTTTAACAATCTGTTTTTGATGTCTGCATTTATTCAATGGATTTTTGTTGGATGGTGTGTATTTTTATAAGCGATCCGTAATGGTGTGATTAACAGACACAAATTGAGAGTGCAAAGCAGTGGTGGCTGGTGACATTTAAAACACCCAGCCACCCTCCCACCCACTATTCATGCACCCCATCCATCCACCCACCCATCCATCCATCCTGCATCCATCCATCATTCATGCATCAATGCATCCATCTATCATGCATGCATCCATCCATGCATCCACCCAACAATCATTCATCCATCATGCATCCAACCATCGTTCATGCATCAAAAATCGGATCCCTAGGGCTGCTCAGGTGGTCCCACAAGGATATTAACATATTTAAACGTTATCCGCTAATAGAATTAGCATTTTCAAAACCTTGCAAATTCACTGAAAAAAACATAGGTTTCTGGCCTTATTGAGGTAGGAATTAGCATTTAAAAAACCAATGAAATTCACTGAAAAAACCATAGGTTATACAGTATATATAGTTAGGAATTAGCCTTTAAAAAACCAATGAAATTCACAAAAAAAACCATAGGTTTTAGGCCTTATATAGTTAGGAATTAACATATAAAAAACCATTGAAATTCCTCCTATATAGTTAGCTGGACATTTTATTGATATAAAACCAATGAAATTCGACATAGAGTTAGGTGCACTAACTATTTAACTGGACATTTTATTGACATAAAACCCAATGAAATTCCATATATAGTTAGTTGCACTAACTATATATCGCGCACCCGCAATCCACTGCTGATGATGTCACATATTACATCATTCATGACATGGTCAGTGACATCACTGATGACATCACTGATGACATCATCCATTGACTGTGTGTTTCTGTAAAGTTTAAATATGTTTTACATATTGAAGAATGAGTGGATGTATAAGTGTCTGGATGAAGGATTTAGTAGGTGCGTGACTGACTGAGCGAGTGAATGAATGTGTCTTACTGAATGCATGGGTTAGTGACTAAACTGTCTGAAAGTGTGCATCAATATGTCTGTTGTTGTGCAAGCTGCTGCATAGTTGCACTAACTATATATTTCGCGCATCCGCAATCCAATGCTGATGATGTCACATATTACATCATTCATGACATGGTCAGTGACATCACTGATGACATCTCAAATGGCATCACTGATAACATCATCCAGTGTCTGTGTGTTTTTGTAAAGTTTAAATATGTTTTACATATTGAAGAATGAGTGGATGTATAAGAGTATGGATGAAGGATTTGATTGTATAAGTAAGTAAGTATGTGTTAGTATATCTGTGAAAATGTAAGCTGTTTTGTGTTTAACTGTATAGATGAAGAAATCAAAGTGTGATTGATTCTTTACAGGACTGAGTAGGTGTGTGAGTAACTCCATGGATGAGTGGCAGTGTGTGAGTGTCTGCATAGGTGTATGAGTGCATATGATAGTGTTATAATGATGAGTGACTGTATGTACGAGTGACCTTATGGGTGAATGAATGAATGTGCATGTAGGAATCAGTGAGTGCGTATGTAGTAAATGGTATTGGTGTGTCAATAGTTTCAAAAATGATACTCTGTATTTTACACTAGGTGTAACAGAGGTTATATTAGAGTGTAAGGAGGTGCATTGTATTATCACTTGAAGTATGTCATCAGTGGTGTGATCATTGATGTTAAATGAGCTGTCATCAGTGATGTCATCAGTGATGTCACTGACCATGTCATGAATGATGTAATATGTGACATCATCAGCAGTGGATTGCGGGTGCGCGATATATAGTTAGTGCAACTAACTATATATGGAATTTCATTGGGTTTTATGTCAATAAAATGTCCAGCTAAATAGTTAGTGCACCTAACTCTATGTCGAATTTCATTGGTTTTATATCAATAAAATGTCCAGCTAACTATATAGGAGGAATTTCAATGGTTTTTTATATGTTAATTCCTAACTATATAAGGCCTAAAACCTATGTTTTTTTTAGTGAATTTCATTGGTTTTTTAAAGGCTAATTCCTAACTATATATACTGTATAACCTATGGTTTTTTCAGTGAATATATATATATATATATTCACTGAAAAAACCATAGGTTATACAGTATATATAGTTAGGAATTAGCCTATATATATATATGTATATATATATATATACATGAATGCTCCAAATGCCCACAGGGTAGGATTGCACACAAACAGCCGCCTGAATTCAGCGGGTAAAGGACCTCCATGTGCGCCAATAACTGCAGCTCCCCTGTCCTGGATGGAAGCCTGAGGCGTTTCTGAGCCGTGTTGCTCGTCTTCAGAGGCTCGACTGGGAAAGCATTTCTAGGGACACACCCATGATTTGTAGTTAAGTCAATTTCCTGCCCCCAGATGGGAGTACTCAAATGCGCATAACGCCAAGATTTGTGGGTAATGTAGTCCGTGTCCCTAGTCCATTGGGTACAATAATACATTCAAAGCCCATGGATGGGCCTCAGCACACAGGCGGTCCATTAGTGGGGGGCACAGGCTTTTGTCACGTGCAACAGAAGCAAGGGATTAATGGACCGCCTGTGTGCTGAGGCCCATCCATGGGCTTTGAATGTATTACTGTAAGTGTTACCATGTACACTTTTAAAGTGTCTGGCTACTGGGTAGAAGCTGTCATTGTTGACCATTGCCCGAATATGCTGCAATATCCTGGCATGCACCGGAAGCCTGGTACTACCCACATACCTCAGGCCGCAGGTACACGCCAGGACGTAAACAGCATACTCCGTCTTGCAACCGTAGTTACCTTTGATTGGCAATGGTACCGGGCTGAATGGAGTATTGTAATATTGGGTGTTAACTCCAAATTTACAAGAGCCCTGCAACTGATACACTTGTAAACCCCAGCCGGGGTGGGAACCAATTTTTCTTTTTGGACAGTTCCTGGCAAGGATTGGAGATATGTGTACGTAAGGAGGGACCCGTCCGAAACGTAATATTCGGTAGATCAGGTAAATGTTGAGATAACACTGCATCAGTTTTCAATATAGGCCAGCTTTTAGTTAAAATGGACCGAATCTTCCTGTCCTGGCAACTATATGCAGTGATAAACCTGATGGTAGATTCAGCCGAATCTTCCCTGGTAACTGTATTTGAGGTCACTGGTTTAAACAGTGTCTCTCTAGGTCTTAATTTCATTTTATTTACCGCTCTTTTTAATATTTTATCTTTGTATCCTCGCTCCCTGAATCTGTCCAATGCTTCAGTAGTGCAAACTGTCATCTCCTCATCACTGCTACATATTCTTTTTAACCGAAGTAGCTCTCCATAAGGGATGTTGTCTATGACGTGGCGAGGATGGGCACTAGGTGCATGTAGGGTTGAGTTTCCAGACGTGTCCTTTCTATGGAGGGTGGTGGCTAATTGACCTGCTTTGTGAAAGACCTTGACATCTAAAAAGTCCACTGCTTTATTACTGATGTTATGCGTGAACCTGAGATTTTCCTCATTATTGTTAAGTGTCTTGATGAATTCTTTCACACTTTCTTCACTCCCTCTCCAAATTAAAAAAACATTGTCAATAAAACGAACCCACATAACCACATTTATTATTATATTTTATTATTACATTTCTTATATAGCGCCAGAATCGACCCCCGAAGGGGTATCTCCACGCTTGCCTTGGGAACCCGTCCTGGTTTTTCCCTGTGAGATAGCCCCTACAGGGCATCTCCAAGGTGAAAGCCAGGCATCCCGCCGTGGGGGGGCCGTTGTGGAGATTAAGCAAGCTTAATGCCCAGAGTTGCAGAGTGTGAACCCATGATTAGGTCAGGCACCGAAGCGAGAATTATCGAGTCCGTGGACATTTGAGCTCAACACCCTGCCGCGTCGGGAATCGAACCCTGGTCCCGGGTCTGACCTCTGCTTCAGGGTCTGCCTGCTCTAACCAGTGAGCCACACTTCTCCACATTTGCTGTGAACATCGCATGGTGTGTCTCCATGAGGACCCGCTTCTCCCACCAGCCAACGTGAAGACACGCGTAGCTGGGAGAGAAGCAGGCCCCCATGGCCACACCCCTTTTCTGCACGTAGACATCATTACCAAATAAGAAAAAGTTATGATATAGACACCAACTCACAAATTCAACAAGCATCTTATTGTGATTGTAACAATGCACTGGTCTTGTACTCAAAAAGTATTCTAGTGCCTCAAGCCCTTTGCGATGGTCTATGCTGGTATAAAGGGCTTCGATGTCTAACGTGACTAGTAAACAATCATCTGTCCATGCAATGTTCTTTAGCTTTTGCAAAAAGTGGCCTGTGTCCCTTATGTAAGTCGGCAGATTGGTAACCAGAGATTGTAAAAAATAGTCAGTGTATTGTGCTAGGTGTTCCGCTACACGGTCTATGGCTGAGATGATTGGTCTTCCCGGAACAGGAGACATGCCTTTATGTATCTTGGGAATCAAATAAAATCTGGGCAAAACTAGTTGTTCCACATGAAGAAATTTGAATTCCTCGCTAGAGATCAATCCTTCCCTCTTATATCTGAAAAGGAGTTTCTTCAATTGTTCTCTAGCCAAATCATATTGTTTTATACTTGTCTTTTCATAACAGACAATGTCAGAAAGTTGTCTGTTCGCTTCTTCAATGTATTGTGCTTGGGGCCAGATGACAATGTTGCCTCCCTTGTCCGAACTGCACACAATAATTTGATGGTCATTTTTCAGTTTGTTGACTAGAGCCCAGTATTGTTGTTCCTTAGATGTTTTGATTCTCTTACGGTGTTTGACCTGGTAGTACAATCTCTTGAGGTCTGCCGTGATCACCTCGTGGAATGAATCGATAGTGTCTCTTGGCATGGTAGGAATAAAATTGGAAGCGGGCTTGAATGGACTTGCTCCTGCTCCAATTTGATGTATTTCTGCATCTCTTAATTCTTGTTGAGTGGACAAATTGGTGTTGTCATCGTTGTTGCTGGTAGAGTCCCCCAGTTGTTGTAGTGTAAGAAGCCCTCTTGCATCTCGTGCTTCCAACACTGTCTTGGGTGCACTCATAATGTTACTCTCAATTTCATTCAGACCTTCTTTGATATTAAAAAACTTTCGCAGTTTTAATTTGCGGATATATCGAAAGACATCAATCCTGGTGGAAGTGTAATTGAAGTCTGAGATGGGACAATAGGTGAGACCTAGGTACAGCAACTGTTCCTCTGCTGATGTTAATACTGCCGCTGATAAATTGACAATTGTCTTATTCTTTGACCCTATTGTTTCTTGTTGCGCCAGAATTGTTTTTTCTTTTTGTTGCTGTTTTGTTTTATGTTTTTTCCGGCGTTGTTTGCAGCTTCTGTTGATTCTTGCCCTTTTTGAAATTGTGTTTGCCGATTGTGAGAGCGTAGAGTTTGCAGGCGGGCGCTGACTAAAAAATCAACTTCTTCACCTAGGTTTAGTACACGTTGAGGTTCTGTTGTGCCTGATGCCCCCCTGGGGTTCTCATCTGAGTACAGACTGCTGGTCTTGCTGCTGTTAGATTCTGTCTCACTGGCCCCTGCTTCTGTTTCCTGTATTGTACTACTTGCTCCACCTCCTGTTGTTGATGCAGTACCAGCTGGGGTTGCTTTTTGATTGATTTTCAGGCGTTTGGCATTTTCAAACGTGCGTGCAAATGTGTAGACTTTGCCATTTTCGAAATCATCTTTATCACGCGCAAATTTCCATGCTTTTCGCGTTTTTATTTTCTCTTCGTGTACCTTTAGGCGTTCCTGTATTTCCTTTTTCAATTTTGGTATCAACTCATTAGGCTCAAATTTTGTCAGTTCATCATTTATATCTTCCATGTCTTTCAAAAGTTGCAGACGATCGATTTCTGCATACTTGATTAATATTTTTATCAGCTTGGTTGAAGAGTCCAAATTAGCTAAACCCCACTCCTTAAGCATGTCTGGGTGCGGTTGATCGTAGCTCGGTGCTAGAAGAATTCTCAGTCCACGTGGGACCCGCCCCTCAGCTACGTACATTGAGAGTGATTTATGTTCCCACCACTTTGTGCACTCATTTTTCATACATTTCTCCATGCGTTTCATGATATTTTTAATTTGTGCCTCGTTTGATGTGGGAACTGATTGTGTACTCGCTGGGATTCCTGCAGTTGCTCCTTTTTTAGAAACATTAGGCAAATTCTGGAAAAGCTCCAATGAGGCCATTTCCCGTTCTTTGACAGTCTCGTCCGACATTTCAGCTGCCTACGCTCTGCTGACTGACTCTCTATCACGTTAATTGTGTTTGCAAGTGCGGCCGAGGCTTAAAGTAGGTCGCACTTTAGCCAATGTCCTCCCCGCCGCCTGTTTTGTGCACAACACTCACCGCGTTGTCGTTCTTTCTCCAACGCGAACACCTTGGCTTTTCCGCTGTTGTCTTCCTTCGCGGCTGAGCCCGTCCTGGCGTTTCCGACGCGGTAAAAAGAATGTGGGCGTGATGGTTGGAGGCAGGGTCCGTTGAAAAATTCTATTCCCACAGAGAAACGAAGAGCTGGTTGAATTCAACGGACATCTTTCAGGGGAGTGGATTTGTGGCGGTGGCAACCACCCTCCACAAGTTAAATCGGCTGCAGAAGGTCGACTTGGGATCACCTGTGTCTCGGCGATCACACACAAAAAGACCCACAAATCCCAAATGGTGGCAAAAGGATATTTAATTCCGAGAGAGGTACAGCAGCGTGGCAGACGACGCGTTTCGGGCAGTTACCCTTGTTCACATCAGCGATATTACCCATAATGCCCTCTTTTTAACTAAATTTGTGCACACCATGTGACAAATAAAAACAAACAAAATACTAATAGGTCAAAGTCACAATTAACACATCCGGGGTTTGCTTGCCATGTTCTTCATACTTGTAAATACATTGGTAATGTTCATCTTGGATTATAGTATTTTTTGATATCTGCATACATGCCTGTATATATATATATATATATATATATATATATATATATATATATATATATATATATATATATATATATATATATATATATATATATATATATATATATATATATATATATTTGAAACAAAGGAGGCGGCGCAGTCAGAGATCGATTTTAAGCCTTATTTATTGCAAGACTTCACCCCACCAACGCGTTTCGGCCTCACTCGGCCTTGCTCACGGTTGGTTAGTCCCTCTACAGTGTTTGTATTTATACTGACCCATTTGTAGCCATTTATGAGGCATTATGGGAGATGTAGTTTTAGTGCAAGTAAGTGAAAAGAAAAGAAAGACTTTGCATACTTTTAGCACTTAAATAATAGTTATTGTTCAAAATCAGGGGTTTAGTACCCATTGTCTTTGTTAGATGTTCTGCTTCGGTGTTGTTCCGGGTGTAGTACCCATTTATGTTCTGAGGTTCTATTCCAGATGGACATGCAGGTCCTCTCCAAAGTTCATCCCCTTCGGGTGTTTGGTTCGGAGTCTAATTATCATGCGAGACTCCATCTGTCGCAATCTTCTGACCACATCACCTCCTCTTTCCATTTTGTCTAGAACTTTTGCTCCGAAAAAATGCATTTGCCTCCAATCACCGTTTTGGCATGTGCTCATGTGCTTCGCAGTGGCGTATTGCATGTTGGCATTCTTTACTGCTCGAATATGCTCCAAAATCCTTTTTTTTAGCATACATGTGGTGCACCCCACATATCTCATTCCGCATTTGCATTCGATTATGTAGATGACATTTTTTGAGGTGCATGAGATTTGTTGATCTATTCTCATTAACTTGCCATCTGGTTCTTCGATTGCTTTCATACTCTTTCCAATCTTGCAGGCTTTGCAAGTATTGCAGGGTTGGAATCCTTTTCGCTGCATTTCTAGCCAGTTTTCTCTCGGCTTTTCTTGGAAGTGGCTTTTGACCAATAGGTCTTTGAGTGAAGTGTTTTTCTTGTATGTTATTTGCGGTGAGTTGCCAATGGTGTTGCCAATATCAGGATCATTTTTCAAGAGATGCCAGTATTTTCTCATTATTTTGGCAATGTTGGAGCTTTCTTTACTGTAAGTCATTATTAGTCTTGGAGGTGTGTGGGTTTCATTCTTTTTCGGTTGTTCCATCAGTGTTTGGGTGCGTGTTTTTTGATCAATTTTCTTTTTGCAATTGGTCAACACTCTTTCTTCGTAGCCTCTCGCTCTGAATCTACATTTGCTTTCCTCAATGATTTTCTCCGCATCTTCAGCTACTGAGCAGTTCCTTTTTAGTCTTGTAAATTCGCCATATGGTATGCTTCGCAGCAGTGGTGTTGGATGGAAACTTGTCCCATGAAGCACACTGTTCGTGGCTGTCTTTTTGCGAAATAGAGTTGATTCCAACTTTTCATTGTGCACATATATTTTTGTGTCCAAGAAATCTATTTCTTTGGTGCTCGTGTTGCATGTGAATTGCAGTCCGACATTATTGTTATTGAGTTTGTTGAAATATGACTGGAATTGCTCATTTGTGCCGTGCCATATAATGAACAGGTCGTCGATGTACCTGACCCATAACATTATTCTTTCCAGATCTTGGTGATTTTCTTCATTCCACGCTATGGTCTTCTCCCACCACCCCATGGTGATGTTGGCGTAGTTTGGTGATAGAGAAATGCCCATAGCGGTGCCACAGGTTTGTCTGAATAGTTGCTTGTTGAAGAAAAAAACATTGTTTTTTAGGCATAGATCAATCATTGATATTAGCATTCTCGAATGGTCCAGGTATATGATGTTTCGTTGTTTGAAATAATATTCACAGGCTTGCATTCCGATGTCATGGCGGATTGAGGTGTAGAGTGAGACCACATCAATGGTTGCCAGCAAAAATTCAGGGTTCCAGGTCACATTCATTAAAATTCTCAAAAAATCACCAGTGTCTTTTATGTACGATGGAAGACTTTGGGCAATGGGAGCCAAGAATTTATCGACATAGTTGGAAATATTTTCGTATAATGATCCGCACGAAGAAACAATGGGCCTCCCTGGTGGTTGGTTTAAGGTCTTGTGAATCTTCGGGAGAAAATATATGCACGGTATTATTGGGTGGTCAATGGTTAGGTACTTTTGTTCTTCTTCATCTATTAGACCATTTTTGTGCCATGTTTCCAGATGTTCATGCAGTTCTTTTTTCATCCTTTCGTACGGATTTGTTGTCAATTTTTGATAGTTATTTGCCTGGTTTAATTGTCTCATTGCCTCTTCTATGTAATCAGTTGTTTTCATCAGGACAATATTTCCCCCCTTGTCCGCGGGTTTTATGGTGATTTTAGCATTGTTCATTAATGTTTTGATTGCTGTGCGCTCACTTTTTGAGAGATTTTCCCGTGTCTTGTTCTTGGCTTTAGTGAGATTGTCCAGTTCTTTTACTACTGCTTCCGAAAATAGGTCTATCTTATTCCCAGGTGACAGTGTTGGATAGTACCTTGATTTCCTCTTCAATCCTGTTGCTGGTCTGACGTCGGTTGGGATATTGAGCTCCTCTAGCAATTCAGCATCCGTGATCGAGGTACCATCTAGGTCAAATAATGATTCAAAACTGTTTTTCATATCTGGGATATCTGCAATAGTATTGAAAGGAACTTCCTCATTATTATCATTTGCAGTGTCAATGGGCTCTGTTTCTTTGTTGGCATGTACTTTTGCTAGTTTTAACTTTCTCACATATTTGTAGAAATCTATCCTGGTTTCCGCATAATCAAAATGTGCCTCGGGACAAAATGATAATCCTTTATTTAAGACACACTTTTCAGTCTCTGTCAGTTGGTGGTCGGAAAGATTCACTATCAGGTTGGCCTCGGATTGCGATTCCGCAGAGGATACTGGCATTTTTCTTCGCTTGGCCCTGCGGGTTTTTCTGACGCTGATGTGGGGGTTGCTTGATTTTGTTGCCCCCTGCCTCTTCCTCTTTGTCTTTGGTTGGGGTATGGTCGTCTCCCCCTTCCTCTTGCTCTTCCTCCGCCTCTCGCAATGCTTTTTTCCAGATTGACCAATTCGACCTCCTCTAAAACTGACCAGTTTTTTGACTGGTAGGTGCTTCGTGTTGATCCATCATCACTGATGCTGGATTCACTTGCGCTTGATGCTAGTTTTTGTATAGGATAGTTCTTTTTTAAATTATCATATTTTCTAGCAAAAGTCAATATTCTGCCATGAATGTAGTCCTGTTCATCCCTTTGGAATTTCCGCTCTTTGCGTTCTTCGATTTCATTTTCATAAGAGTCCAATCTTGTTTCCATTTCCTTGCGGAGTTTGGTGACTTCATCTTGATTTGTCTCATTTGAAATGTTGTCTTCCAGCTCTTTAATCTTTAATGTGATCTCATCCACCTCAATGCGTGCATGCTTCACAAGAATGCGCATCATATTCAGAGAGCACTGGGTGTTATTATCCATCCATTCTTCAATTAGTTCTTTTTTTACCTCCGTATGCGTTGGCATTGTGAATATCCTGAGCCCACGAGGAATGCGTTTAACTTCTAGGTATTTTTCCAAAGCTATTGCTTCCCAACTTTTATTGATCTCTTTCTTGTATAATTTTTCCAAAGCGTTTAGCTGCTGCTTTAGAGTATTGACAGGTGTTGAGGACGTTGTCGAGGTTACTGGAGTTTCATCTGGTTTGCCCCCAGCCTTAAACATCGTGGTTACTTTGGTGGCTCGTTTCGCTATACGAGCTTCCATTGTTGTAGTTTAATGGTGTGCTAGATGCAATTATACCTTAAAGGGTGAAACAATGTATTCAGTCTCTGTCACTTTAAGGCACGATCCTGACCTGACTGTTCTTCGTGAAGCTGCCCGTTATGTTCACGGAGTCAGCATTTTCCTACGTAGATTTAGTCAGCCACTTCAAATTCCTGCTTGCATTTATGGGAGTAGTACTCCGCTTACCTTGTGCGGGACTGCTTCGCTCGGAGATCGCGCTGCGCAGCTTCTCCTTCAGTCCGGCCAGGTAATCACTCACACGCAGCCTTTCGGTGCAGGAAGTTGGGCGCGTCACTCGGCTTCATTTTTCAGCAACCAAAGAGATCCCATAGCCATGGGAGCGCGCTCCACAGTGTGTGCTCTGCCCAGGGGTCGGATCCTGACCCAGGTAATTTTTTGAAACAAAGGAGGCGGCACAGTCAGAGATCGATTTTAAGCCTTATTTATTGCAAGACTTCACCCCACCAACGCGTTTCGGCCTCACTCGGCCTTGCTCACGGTTGGTTAGTCCCTCTACAGTGTTTGTATTTATACTGACCCATTTGTAGCCATTTATGAGGTATTATGGGAGATGTAGTTTTAGTGCAAGTAAGTGAAAAGAAAAGAAAGACTTTGCATACTTTTAGCACTTAAATAATAGTTATTGTTCAAAATCAGGGGTTTAGTACCCATTGTCTTTGTTAGATGTTCACCGAAGCAGAACATCTAACAAAGACAATATGTACTAAACCAGATGAAACTCCAGTAACCTCGACAACGTCCTCAACACCTGTCAATACTCTAAAGCAGCAGCTAAACGCTTTGGAAAAATTATACAAGAAAGAGATCAATAAAAGTTGGGAAGCAATAGCTTTGGAAAAATACCTAGAAGTTAAACGCATTCCTCGTGGGCTCAGGATATTCACAATGCCAACGCATACGGAGGTAAAAAAAGAACTAATTGAAGAATGGATGGATAATAACACCCAGTGCTCTCTGAATATGATGCGCATTCTTGTGAAGCATGCACGCATTGAGGTGGATGAGATCACATTAAAGATTAAAGAGCTGGAAGACAACATTTCAAATGAGACAAATCAAGATGAAGTCACCAAACTCCGCAAGGAAATGGAAACAAGATTGGACTCTTATGAAAATGAAATCGAAGAACGCAAAGAGCGGAAATTCCAAAGGGATGAACAGGACTACATTCATGGCAGAATATTGACTTTTGCTAGAAAATATGATAATTTAAAAAAGAACTATCCTATACAAAAACTAGCATCAAGCGCAAGTGAATCCAGCATCAGTGATGATGGATCAACACGAAGCACCTACCAGTCAAAAAACTGGTCAGTTTTAGAGGAGGTCGAATTGGTCAATCTGGAAAAAAGCATTGCGAGAGGCGGAGGAAGAGCAAGAGGAAGGGGGAGACGACCATACCCCAACCAAAGACAAAGAGGAAGAGGCAGGGGGCAACAAAATCAAGCAACCCCCACATCAGCGTCAGAAAAACCCGCAGGGCCAAGCGAAGAAAAACGCCAGTATCCTCTGCGGAATCGCAATCCGAGGCCACCTGATAGTGAATCTTTCCGACCACCAACTGACAGAGACTGAAAAGTGTGTCTTAAATAAAGGATTATCATTTTGTCCCGAGGCACATTTTGATTATGCGGAAACCAGGATAGATTTCTACAAATATGTGAGAAAGTTAAAACTAGCAAAAGTACATGCCAACAAAGAAACAGAGCCCATTGACACTGCAAATGATAATAATGAGGAAGTTCCTTTCAATACTATTGCAGATATCCCAGATATGAAAAACAGTTTTGAATCATTATTTGACCTAGATGGTACCTCGATCACGGATGCTGAATTGCTAGAGGAGCTCAATATCCCAACCGACGTCAGACCAGCAACAGGATTGAAGAGGAAATCAAGGTACTATCCAACACTGTCACCTGGGAATAAGATAGACCTATTTTTGGAAGCAGTAGTAAAAGAACTGGACAATCTCACTAAAGTCAAGAACAAGACACGGGAAAATCTCTCAAAAAGTGAGCGCACAGCAATCAAAACATTAATGAACAATGCTAAAATCACCATAAAACCCGCGGACAAGGGGGGAAATATTGTCCTGATGAAAACAACTGATTACATAGAAGAGGCAATGAGACAATTAAACCAGGCAAATAACTATCAAAAATTGACAACAAATCCGTACGAAAGGATGAAAAAAGAACTGCATGAACATCTGGAAACATGGCACAAAAATGGTCTAATAGATGAAGAAGAACAAAAGTACCTAACCATTGACCACCCAATAATACCGTGCATATATTTTCTCCCGAAGATTCACAAGACCTTAAACCAACCACCAGGGAGGCCCATTGTTTCTTCGTGCGGATCATTATACGAAAATATTTCCAACTATGTCGATAAATTCTTGGCTCCCATTGCCCAAAGTCTTCCATCGTACATAAAAGACACTGGTGATTTTTTGAGAATTTTAATGAATGTGACCTGGAACCCTGAATTTTTGCTGGCAACCATTGATGTGGTCTCACTCTACACCTCAATCCGCCATGACATCGGAATGCAAGCCTGTGAATATTATTTCAAACAACGAAACATCATATACCTGGACCATTCGAGAATGCTAATATCAATGATTGATCTATGCCTAAAAAACAATGTTTTTTTCTTCAACAAGCAACTATTCAGACAAACCTGTGGCACCGCTATGGGCATTTCTCTATCACCAAACTACGCCAACATCACCATGGGGTGGTGGGAGAAGACCATAGCGTGGAATGAAGAAAATCACCAAGATCTGGAAAGAATAATGTTATGGGTCAGGTACATCGACGACCTGTTCATTATATGGCACGGCACAAATGAGCAATTCCAGTCATATTTCAACAAACTCAATAACAATAATGTCGGACTGCAATTCACATGCAACACGAGCACCAAAGAAATAGATTTCTTGGACACAAAAATATATGTGCACAATGAAAAGTTGGAATCAACTCTATTTCGCAAAAAGACAGCCACGAACAGTGTGCTTCATGGGACAAGTTTCCATCCAACACCACTGCTGCGAAGCATACCATATGGCGAATTTACAAGACTAAAAAGGAACTGCTCAGTAGCTGAAGATGCGGAGAAAATCATTGAGGAAAGCAAATGTAGATTCAGAGCGAGAGGCTACGAAGAAAGAGTGTTGACCAATTGCAAAAAGAAAATTGATCAAAAAACACGCACCCAAACACTGATGGAACAACCGAAAAAGAATGAAACCCACACACCTCCAAGACTAATAATGACTTACAGTAAAGAAAGCTCCAACATTGCCAAAATAATGAGAAAATACTGGCATCTCTTGAAAAATGATCCTGATATTGGCAACACCATTGGCAACTCACCGCAAATAACATACAAGAAAAACACTTCACTCAAAGACCTATTGGTCAAAAGCCACTTCCAAGAAAAGCCGAGAGAAAACTGGCTAGAAATGCAGCGAAAAGGATTCCAACCCTGCAATACTTGCAAAGCCTGCAAGATTGGAAAGAGTATGAAAGCAATCGAAGAACCAGATGGCAAGTTAATGAGAATAGATCAACAAATCTCATGCACCTCAAAAAATGTCATCTACATAATCGAATGCAAATGCGGAATGAGATATGTGGGGTGCACCACATGTATGCTAAAAAAAAGGATTTTGGAGCATATTCGAGCAGTAAAGAATGCCAACATGCAATACGCCACTGCGAAGCACATGAGCACATGCCAAAACGGTGATTGGAGGCAAATGCATTTTTTCGGAGCAAAAGTTCTAGACAAAATGGAAAGAGGAGGTGATGTGGTCAGAAGATTGCGACAGATGGAGTCTCGCATGATAATTAGACTCCGAACCAAACACCCGAAGGGGATGAACTTTGGAGAGGACCTGCATGTCCATCTGGAATAGAACCTCAGAACATAAATGGGTACTACACCCGGAACAACACCGAAGCAGAACATCTAACAAAGACAATGGGTACTAAACCCCTGATTTTGAACAATAACTATTATTTAAGTGCTAAAAGTATGCAAAGTCTTTCTTTTCTTTTCACTTACTTGCACTAAAACTACATCTCCCATAATGCCTCATAAATGGCTACAAATGGGTCAGTATAAATACAAACACTGTAGAGGGACTAACCAACCGTGAGCAAGGCCGAGTGAGGCCGAAACGCGTTGGTGGGGTGAAGTCTTGCAATAAATAAGGCTTAAAATCGATCTCTGACTGTGCCGCCTCCTTTGTTTCAAAAAATTACCTGGGTCAGGATCCGACCCCTGGGCAGAGCACACACTGTGGAGCGCGCTCCCATGGCTATGGGATCTCTTTGGTTGCTGATATATATATATATATATATATATATATATATATGTAGTTCAGTACAAAAATGCAGGCCAAAAGGTAATTTCTACAGATACATCAGTATATATATATATATATATATATATATATATATATATATATATATATATATATATATATATATATATATATATATCTGATGTATCTGTAAAACTTACCTTTTGGCCTGCATTTTTGTACTGAACTTTGCTGTGCTGTCCCTTAACCCCTTGGCCGCGGCAGTAGTTCCGCTGCGGTGCTAGGGAGGAGGGGTGGCCGTGCGGCGCCGCCATGCTCGTGATGGAACCACTCCGTCACGAGCCGCGGTGGCGCAGTGCTTGTGACGGAATGGTCCTGTCACTGCCCCGCCCGCTCAATGGAACGCTCAGCGCAGGCGCAGAATCAGCGCCGCGCAGGCGCGGCGGCCGGGCCGTGACGGAACCATTCCGTCACCAGCACAGCCCCACCGTCCAAGGGGTTAATTTTTGTCGTGAATATTGACCCTTTATCCAGAATTTTTACACTCACCATCTTGAATTTGCACCCATGCCAGTTGATCACCCTATCTCCAAACCAAGTTACTCCCATTGTATGCCTCAAGTGCAGCGAATGGAGCAATCAAGGTGGTAAAGGATTCGGAACTTCGAGACCATTGACAAATATACACTCAATAACGTCATTGTACTTTCAGAGCAACACCTTTATTCAACCGGAGGAAACTAGGGCATATAAAATTAGAATATACTCTAAAACAGACTGTCCTAGGAAGAACTGGAAACGTTATCTTTCTCATGACGCCCCAACCTTCCTTTCACCCTTGGGACTGAGTCGTCCTCTGCACGCTCCCGTCAGTTATACTGTGGAGGGAGGGGGTGAGGGGGCTGTTGCATCTGCGTGCGCGCCCACGCGCCTCTGCGCCTCTTCCGCGTGCTGCGGTGGACAGGGCCCGCGCGTGCTGCTGCTGCCTTCCCTCGCGGCGCCGGAGGATCCCAGCTGCAGTTCCCGAAATGTGTGAGAACCAGGCACGGGAGCAGCGCAGCCTCGGCGACCGCCCATCCTCCGCCTGCTGCACCTCTGTCTGCAGCGACTGCAGCTGCAGCGCGGAGATCCGCCGAAGGAGAAGCCGCAGCCCGGGAGAGGTGCATCGCCCTGAATGAAACATGCTCGGGACTGTGAGCTGAAGGAGGAAGGATGCGGGAAGCAGCGGCGGCTGCAGCAGCATTGTGAGCAGAGGACGGGGACCCTCGGCGGCGGTAGCTCAAGGTGACTGCACTGTACAGTGTTAGGGGCGGAGGCGGCTCTTTTACCAACAGACATGGATAGGTTTTGTGCGATTTTAAGTAATACTGTAATGTGCATCATTCATCTGTATAGCGCTCATCAAGAGTAGGCGGCTCCCTATCGCGCATTAATTTACATTTTTGACGCCGTGAAAACGAGCCAGTTTCCGTTCTAGTTCATCAGTAGCGTTTATTTTTTATTTCGGTTAATCCCTTTTTATTATTAACTACTGTATGGTAGGTACTACGTTAGAATAAGGGGCTTCCGATTACGGATCAGATGGCAGAGCCTGTTTGGGACCATGACCTGCATGCAACATAAACACAAAAGAAATACCTGATTCAAATTACATCTATTTCTAATTAAATTGCATTTTGTGCGAGGCGTGTTTGGTACTTTGTCTATTTATCCTTCAGCATATTTTCTTTTGCATTCCATTTACTTGCTCAGATCTCGTTTCAGGTGATTTTTTTTCTAGTATTCTCATCGCTTCATCGAGTATTGTGTTAATGTAGAGGAGCTGCACTTGTAAAGCATGTCTGTTGAGTGAGATGCCCATGTTGAGATATCATATAATGTGAAATTCACTGCTACTGTCCATGGATATTAAACATGCGTCTATTTTTTCCATTGGAGGAAACAGAGATTAAAATGAATGAAGACCCGAAGGTTAATTTAAGCTGGTTGCCCCAGGACCGCTTAGACGCCATTTCTTCTGAGAATGTATCCGCCTCGATGTCCTCTCTGGTGCCTGTTGCGGACTCCGGGCCAGAGCTGATGGTGAACCCTTGGGATATTGTTCTGTGCACTTCAGGAACCCTGATCTCCTGTGAGAATGCCATTGTGGTCCTCATTATCTTCCATAATCCCAGTCTTCGAGCTCCTATGTTCCTCCTCATAGGCAGCCTGGCCCTTGCTGACCTATTGGCAGGGATTGGACTCATTGTCAACTTTATTTTTGCCTACCTTCTGCAGTCCGAAGCAGCCAAACTGGTCACCATTGGCTTAATCGTTGCTTCTTTCTGTGCCTCTGTCTGCAGCTTGCTAGCGATCACTGTTGACCGGTACCTCTCCCTGTACTATGCTTTGACCTACAACTCTGAGCGGACGGTCACTTTCACCTATGTCATGCTTATTATGCTTTGGAGCGCATCGGTTTGTGTCGGACTGCTACCTATAATGGGCTGGAACTGCCTGAGGGACGAATCTACCTGCAGCGTCATCAGGCCACTGACAAAAAACAACGCTGCGGTTCTCTCTGTCTCTTTCCTTCTTTTGTTCGCCCTTATGTTGCAACTGTACATCCAGATCTGTAAAATTGTCATGAGGCATGCTCATCAGATCGCCTTGCAGCATCACTTCTTGGCAACGTCCCACTATGTCACCACCAGAAAAGGAGTGTCTACGTTGGCCATCATCTTGGGGACCTTCGCTGCCTGTTGGATGCCTTTCACACTCTATTCTTTAATTGCAGACTATACCTACCCTTCCATTTACACCTATGCTACTCTGCTTCCAGCCACCTACAACTCTATCATCAACCCTGTAATATACGCTTTTCGAAACCAAGAGATTCAGAAAGCTCTGTGGCTCATCTGTTGCGGGTGTATCCCCAATAGCTTATCTCAAAGAGCACGATCGCCCAGTGATGTATAGTAAGTTGGGACATGGTAAGGACCTGTCCATGCTGGTGTTTTTGTATACATTCCTGCAACATGTTTTGGTTGGGATATGGGATCACCAAGTTGTACATGTCTAATTGCCATAGATGTCATCCGAGCACCGATCCATACTGCAATGCGCTTAGAAGCCAACCTGTGTGCCTTAAGCGCTGTATATGTTTTATAGATAAAAGGGAAGACCACTTTCCAGAAAGAGCTAAGGTGTTTTACCAAGAGTTTTAGACTGTCATTGTTCTAAAATGCATGTTGATGTGTACATTACCTCAGGTTTCTTGGTAATACGGCAAACACTAGCAGTTCGAAGAAACTTTGCGAAGGAAACAAAAATTGTGGATTGAACAAGGAGCTTAAGGCCTGTCGCCGGTATTGGCTTGTTCGATCAGATGGATGAGTTCTGTGTAAAGCATATGTGGCAGCGAAAATTAATCTCATCTTCCAACTGCTGGAGAGCAATTCTATATTAAGGCAATAACTCATGCCAGGACTGTGCATTTATCAGCACTTATTGCGCTGCTCCAGTGAATTAATGTCCCTTCAGCTCCTAAGGTAGTGCAATAACCATGATGCATGCTCAGCCTTCGAGTGCCTTATTGCTATCCTAACGGGGAGGGCACACGTGGGGTGAAGTGGATAGAACTCGTCTGCTGAGCATGTCCATGTTCCTCTAGACCTTGCCTCAGGCAGCATTAGATCGGGACATTAACATTCTCCGCTGGTAATGGTCTGTATTAGGGACAATGACAAGCCTTGTGCTGCATCATTAACTTCCACGCCCTCCGCAGTGTCATCCTGTGTTCTTGTCTTATGGAGGGTACAGAATGTCACAAGCTATATTTCTATCCGCCTTCATTTCACCACGAGATCAGCTTGACTGCTAGGCAGACCTCAGTACACTTAGTTAGACGTCACATGAAGTAGTGGTTGACCGGTTGCCCAGGTTTGACTTTGCTGCAACACCGATCTGCCCAATGAGGTTGAGATGCTTTTGCCCACTAGGATCTGGCTCGGGCAGTCTTCCTTCTGCTTCATTGAAGGTTGCTATGGTAACACACCCACTTCACGGGTAGGGTATGTGTGCAATGTGAAAAGTAAGAGCTATGGCTGGTTTCACTTCTCGAATTCTCACTATCTCTCCTTGAGAGTGGATTATCCTTCTCCACGGCCACGTCATGTCACTTCTGACACGCAGAAGGGAGGCCAGGAGAGGTTTGCACAGCTGCAGCATGGTATATGCTCATTTAGAGGTACCAAATTGATCGACAGAGAGGCTGGATGAAAATTAAGTGCCACAGAAAAGGCATAAAAAGGAATCCGAATAATTGAACACCAGCCTCCTCCAAGAACAACAGAAATATAACAGCAACATTTGTCTTGTTATTCAATTCTGCACAGCATTGAGCCACATACTACACTGTCTCTTGTATATCTACTGGGGTAGACTCATGCTAGGCCTTTTGGGGACTCTGTTTTGTAAGTCTGGTCAACCACTGAAGCTTTCTTAGTTGATGTAGTACAAAAATGAGTGAATATATATTTTTTTAATTGATGGTCTTTTGGGTCGTGTGGTTTACAATTCAGTTCTGCATCAAAAACATTTATTTATTCAGCAGCCAAAACCTTTTGGACTCCACCCTTGTACAAAAGAAACAACTGGGGCGTGAATTGAATGTGTCTTACTCGCGAGTGTGTTAGAGGCGAGCTATACAAACAGAGGATGTGATTCTTTGCAGTTCGCTTCACATCATAGTTAAATTATTGTGTGTTAGATGGAGGTATGAAAGTCCTGGTGAACGACGGACCCGTCTTCAGGCTTTCATGGTATGCAGCCTCCACAATCCATCTAGCGGGTGTTGTGTGATCAGCTTTCACAGAAGGGTGTATTCAATCGATGGAAGTCAATGCAGTGCAGCTGCTTGCTTAATAACGTACCGAGGCATCTTTGTGATAGAAACCATGTGATGCAACACAAGAAATGGACTACACATTTTTAATGGTGTGTGTGTGTCACCGACCATATCTCAAGTGAACACAAATATAGCCAAGCAACCTTAATGTGTTATCTAAAACGAAATTCATATTCATATCCTTAAACCGCGATTTACAAATTTAATTATTTGTATCTTTTCAACAGACATCTATACATGGATTCCTAGCTGGAGCGTTTTTGTTTCAGATGATGAAAATAGGATATTTTGACCCTGACTTGAGCTTTAAGCTGGATTTACTTTCGTCCAGGGACCTGCCTGGGCGCTTCATTAGATGTGATTTTACGGCAGCTTTCCAATTATATCACTCACTTGATTCAGCGGGTTATTTATAGAAATTTCTTTTCACGTGCAATGGTCAAGAAAGAGTAGGTAGGGACTTTGTGTTTCAGCAAGCAGGTCGTTCTTGCAGACAAGCAGAGAAAAGCGTTTAATATTTAATATTTTGTTTGTTCCTTTCTGAAAAATAGATCACAGGCGAGGCAAACAATAGACTCGACCTTTCCACAAACTCGACAATTGGTAGGCGCCGGGCGTTTTAATCTGAAAAATGCCTTGTGAAAAAAATGCGTGTATTATTTCCTTTAAACTCGCATAATTGTGAGATGAGAGCACTGAAGCCGCCACCAAAAATCACCTGCAACATATACCAAGCAGCATTATTTATCTACCAGTGTTTACTGTGTGAATTACCAATTTACACTGAACAACCTATTTCTGAACTGCGCCAATTGTTACTAATGTTCGTATTCGATCAGGAACATTTTTTTTGTGTACTGCAGTTGCAATGTTTCTGATTCAACGCACTTCACTGTAATGGCAAAATTGGTTGTTCATTTTAGCTCAGTTATATCATTTCATAAACCGTTTATAAACCCTGCTTTGGGATTAGTGCCAAGTAAGCAATTCGTAAATGGAACAAATGGAGACCCTCATCACAAAATAGACTTAAATCTCAAGATATGTATGTAGTGTGCCAGAATAAAACATATAAAAAATATTATCTGACATAACTATCGTGAGCTAAACGTAGTTAACAAAAAATGAGATCCCATTTGGAATAGATTTTCCATTATTAATTGCAAACGGATAATATTTTTGTGGGTGATATTTAGGACACAATGTTTTGACAATTATATTCTAGAACCATGCCATATGCATATTGCAGACCACTCTGAAAACTTACACTCCCATTCCAAGAAGTAGGCCTAACAAAGGAAGAGAGGTTTTTGCGTAGATTGTAACCTACCTGCTGTGCACATGTCTTCCACAGCCCTATGTCTACTCGTGGTTAATTTCCTAAAAGTGAAGGTGTTTGTAAAATTTCTCTAACATTCCTTTTTTAATATGATTTTTCTTCACATGGAAACCGTTTTTACATGTGAAAAGACATGCATGAAGATATTGGCATTTTCCCGTACTTCATTAATCACTTGCTTTAGGTCTAGTCTGGTGTAAATTTGCAACTGACGAAATTGTGTGAAAAGCAATGCAGATATTTTTGAAGATCCAGAAAGCTAGGAGTCTTTGGATGTTCACCTTATTTGCATTGAGCACTTAATACAGACAAATCTGCTCACTTACCAGAATTTATGCAAGTGAAGGTGGCACCTCCACATGCAGAAGGGGCTTTGAGATTTAAATCTGTTTTTACATGCAAAGGTTCTGCTTTTTTAAATTTGTTAATATAGATCTAATCTACTTTATCACAAATCAATGTTTGTTCTACTAATGAAAAATTCTTGTGCAGAGGCCATGTTAATGGGGTAGAATATATCCAGAAACAGAATTATTTATCGGCATTTGTTGTTTGCATATTGTTGAGGATGCCTATAGTTGTAGATGTTCGGAATCTGTGTAATGAGACTGGCATCCATTTTAGATGCCTGGTGTTTTCTTTTAACAGGCATTTATCAGCAGATTATCACCTTATTACTTTTACCAAAATGGTGGAATGTTATTTTGGATTTGTTAATTTAAAGTATGTGTTTCTTTATATTGTTTGATAATCTAAACTTGTACGCTATCTCATTGCTAACTAAGGCATTTATGTAAGCTTACAGTAAATAGATTTCACATCCATACTAGCGAGACAGATCTTCAAATAAAATACAAAAAAGTTGCTGGTTACTTCATATAAAAGGTTGCTGTCAGCCTGAGGTACCTATGAACATACGTATTTGTGTAATATTCATTTTATTTAAAAATGCAAATTCGCGGAGCTAGCAGCATTTATACCTAGTCAGTTCCCTGCCTGGCTAATGTTTCATCTGAGCAATAATACAAATAGCAAAAGAAGATGCACTAATAGCAATATAATACCAAGAGGCTGCAGTGGTTATGCTTATGCTGTAAAGCAGAAAGCAAGCAGTGTTGCAGTAGCAATAATCCATTATAATGTGTACAAACGCATATCTGCCATTTACACAATTTTGAGATACAAGATCTTAGCTTTTCGCGTGGGTGATAGTTCCAACAATGTGGTCTGTTTACATGGATTCCGTATTGATGGTGGGCCAGGCCAAAAGTGCATAGTAAGTAGGCTCAGTGGGTGTATTCGAACACTTAAATGAAGGCTGAACAAGGATTTAAAGGCCTTAACCATATTTAAATGACAAACTGTCAAGATAAAGCAAACACACGCTCACATATGTCCGTTAAATTTCTTAAATAATGGTCACACGATGCAAAACATTTCACCAATCCATAAAGACTTCACATACTGGTATAGGGAACGCATAAATTATCCAGGCCTCACCTAGCATCCAAGTGGGAAAACTGGGAGTAAAGCTTGGAAGTCAAGATCAGCTTGCCAATTGTACATGCAGAAAATCCACCAGGGACAGTTTGCTTCCCCTGACAGGCACAGGAGGTATGATAAAAGGAGTAGTTTAGTCTTCCATTTCTTGCCACAAGGCCTTTAAGTTGCACAAATATAGGTACTCCCCTTCAGGAACTGAAAAAAAGAAACTGAAGCTTAGCATTACCCTAAAGCAAAATAAAAACTTTTTTCACAACAGCACCCTGCTGTTAATGAATCGAGTTCTTCCTGGTGCGGATTAATATCACATGTCACACCATGAGAAAATTGAGCTGGCTTTGTGAGCCTAGGCAGCCCAATGTTCAACTTATCCTTTCCTAACAGACTTGCAGGAACATTTCACATCAAATAACTACTAATTGTGGAACCAGGTTATGCACCCAAACATATGCACTCAATATTGCCATACTCCTCATCTCTCACAACAGATCTTGAGAATACTCACTGCCCAGGTGGAAATAAACACATTTCCTGATTAAGAAACTTCAGTGAAAAGCACATTTCAGATACATGTGATCTCTGATCAGCCAGCTTCATCCCATCCAGCAGAAGCACATTTCTAGAGTGGGCGACCCCAAAGTGCACATATGGGAGTTTGCTTAGCTTGTCCATCCATCCATTGAAGTTTTTTCCATACACATCACCTTTCAAAACATCCAGAATTGATTAGGAAGCTCGTTCTTGAGGTAGTGTAAGATGTTTTAGCATGATGAGCAAGATCCACCCTGCTGCAGAATGTACCTGTTGAAGTTTTCCCAGTGCTTATTTTGGAAGACCAAGGTAAGCAAACATGTTGTGATCTGGAGGTGACCAGTGTCAGTACAGCTGTCATTAGCTTAGCATTTATAACGTTATATAAAACATTTAAAGATCTGAAACAAAAGGACTAGTGGTCTGTGCTCACACAGTGATGTGTGAGCAGAAAGAGCAGGTTTTTGTCAAGATTGACCCACAGTTTGAGACTGAAGAGTCTGGTACTGGGCAAGTGTCAACTAGAAGAGTTATTAGTTGGGTCGTCCTATGTGATGCCTCTTTCTTGTAGGGTTTAACTTGAGATGTTGTACTGCCATTCAGTGTTTGATCTTAAGGTCATATTTTGTAAAAAAAAAAAAAAAAAGGTTGCAGAAGTGCAGAAGTTGTGCTGAGGCTATATTGTCATAGCTTGACCTGGGTGTCATTAGCTTATTTATGTAAAAAATAGCATTGTTGAAGCAAATAAACATTGGAAAAAACCCAGCAGGGTTAAACTCCGTGGCACACCACAGGACAGAGGTTGGTGCTTAGAGACAAAGGATAGTAACTCCACTGCTTGAGAAACATTTGTACCACGCCAAACTCCACCTGCCCATGTTCTCTCGGATGGGTCATTATCATGCCATGATCCAATCTAGTATGTGAAAAGCACAGGCGAGACCTAACGAACTTAGACCGCTGTCACCACTGCTGTCTGATTCCAGCCTGTTACTGTGATCTCTGTTGCCTACTAAAATGTTTAGTAGACTTCCCTATGTGCCCTGTATCTGCACACCTTTAAACCACTCGTTAATTTATATGCCAGTGATCCGTTTTTGGGTGCCTACAACCCCATCTGGCAAGTATATGAAATCAAGTACAGCTTTCCCCCTCTTGAAGAAAGTCCTGAGAAGCATTCCTTGATGGGCTGTGCAACCTCCAGAATTCAACCTCTTTACACTTTTACATTAATCATACATACATCAGTTCATAAATAATTTGTGGAGCTATTCTTCTATACATTAATATGATTTGCATATTGAGTTATTCTTTCTATAACTAAGCACAATTTAGTTAATTTGCTCAACATTGATAATAGTCTTCACAGTGAGGTAGTTGCCTAATTATGGCTTTACCATGCCCCTTAAAAGTAAAACCATCCTGATAGAGTATGAAAGTTGCATTCCGGATGTGTACAGAGACCATACGTTTTAAGTGTGTTCGTGCCAAGCCTTCATTGCCAGTCAAGCTCCTCATCTGAGTGAGAAGGTAACCCTGATTTGGATATATTTCTACCCACCCCCCATTTCACCAGTAATAACCTGGTGAAAAAAGGCCCTGAATTTGCGAAAACCTGTGGAAAAGGTTGTGATGGAAGCACCAATCCAGACGTAATTTTCTATTTCTGAGGGAGAACATGTTCATTCCACCCCCTAAATTAACATGGTCTGCAGTGTTGGGAGTTCTAGGGACACACTTTCTGCATCTGGCGTCCCCCGATTCCTGTAATGACAACTCCAATTTGTAGACTATCTCCACATTGGTTCACCATTGCCTACAAATTTCTGACAGAGATTGACTAAAACCTATTGATGTTTGCTGCATTCAGCTTACAAAATTTGGCACAGTGATTCCTGCAGGAGTTAATTACTTTGAATGAATTATGCACCAGGGAGCTAGTGTTTCTTTATTTTTTATCATGCAAACGACCTATTTAATAACTATAGGTACGCATATTATAAAAACCTCCCGGTGTTGCTAATCTTTGCTTTTTTTTGTACACCAGGTATTTCTATTCCCTATAATGTGCAGTAATTATATATGGTCTGATTATTAGAGACAACTTTATTCAGGTGTAAATTAAAATGACCATGGTGCGCACAGTTCCGATTGCGAAGCGTCCTTTATGACAAAGCCGGAATCATGCTGTGCTTTCAGAGCGCCGGCAACCGAACAAACGCGTATTGAGCACGCATTCGTTCAGCACGGAAGTCATTACAACGACTTGCTTTAGGGGGGTGCATTGAAGAATGGTGTTGGATTTTAAAGTCCAACACCTTCCGTACTATTGCGCAGACTGAAGTTGGAATAGTAAATGAAACTATTCCTAAATCCAGCGCCCCCTTAAGACAAGTCTTTATACCGACTTGCATGCTGAATGAATGCGTACTAAAGACTTCTTTTGTTCGAATTACTGCGTTCAGAAGGCATGCGTGTTCAACACATGCGAAATACCATCAAACATTATTTGCAAATCCATGGCCTAGTTTACACATTTGCCCTGCTCCACATCATGACATTGATCATAGTTATTCTTCGTTTTGAATCTCGCTGATAAGAATACAGGATGCTTGACGAAAGGGGTAGATAAATGCGACTACCAAAAACATCTGTGTGATTGACTATTGTGGTTCTGAAGTAGGAACTTCTTACAGATAATACAACAATTTGCCATGGTGCATTAAGGGAAGATTATGGTCTTGTGTTTGCTGGAGAGATACTAATTCACATTTATCATTGAGTAACCATTATCCCTTGCTGATTTTCAAAGTAATGACCATTATTTGGCTTTCTGAACACATTTTACTTCTAGTTTGCAAGAAAAAATGTGGTATCCATAAGCTCAGCATACTATGCACATCTTCTTGCTCCTGCACCATGCTTGTAAGCTGCTGAGGCTGACTATAGTTTTGTTTTAGTTTTAATTTATGCCTGCTGCTTTTTTAGAATCAAGTCAACTAGAATGTTAGTTTGAACAGTTGAAATAATAAAAAGAAACAATATTTTCACAACTTTAGGTTATGCTAGCCGTTACTTTTTTTCCTAGAGATGCTTATGATGGATAGTGTTTTGCTAGAAGTTTGCTGCTGGAAAACTAGATCTATAAGTGAAAAGTCTGGACAGTCTTTGCTAGGATTATTTTAGGAAGTAGTGTTGACTATGAGAAAAGTAGCATGGGAATGCAATATGGCTGAAATCACTAAGAAGGCTGTGGACTGTCAATCAGAAATGTGCTCTAAAAGAAATAAGTATCCAAATATCATGTGGGTTCTTTATAAAGCCTTTGCTTTCCCAAACAATTATTTTCACTGGAAGGGACTGCTCCATTAATGGCACTGACGATTTTAGGCATCAATTACCCCAGTGCCTTCATTGGTAGACCACATTTCTAACTAATCAATGGAAAAACACATTTGTATTTAAAAATGTGCAGAATTTACCTATACTGTTAGAACTTCTTTTACTGGCCATCCCATCAAAGTGTGTTTAGTGCCTTGTTGGGTGTTTGTCTTTTGATATAGAAAGCTAAAATTGTTAATTATCTTTAAAAAATCGTCTCTGGTAAATATTTTTACTCCTGGATTCCCATGTAAAATTCTTGATCAGTGAACCCCAGACAATGAATTGTAATGACTGTATGTCCAAACTCCAACATGGTAGTTCAATCATTGCAACATTGTCTAAAAATGAGTAAATTCCAAAGCGTAGACTTAGAACTGAAGAGCAACTAATGTAATGCAAGCTCATTGGGAGAGTAATGATTGTTAACTTATCTGCATTGAATTCTTAGAATCTTTCACAGAGCACAAACAATGCTCTGGTGTTTACCTACCAGTCCCTATGGTATCTCTTTTCTGAAATCCAACAATGTACCACACTGTCCGATAAAAGAAAGAGTCCCAAATTGGGTGTTTATTATTTCCAGATAAAACCAAATATTTTGGCAAACTGCATTCTTATTCTAATTATTAAACTATTTTGTGCTTTCTAAAGTACTGTGGCAATGAAAGGAAGCTTCATAGCGTTTCTCGAGCAGAGATGGGGAGATGATTTAATAATTATAAAGTGAAAGGTGACACCGAAATTGTGGAAGATAAATCAAGCAAAATCATGAGAATCATTTTTTAAAGGTGCCCACTAAGGGTTAAGTTTCGAGCAATGCATTTGAATTCCCACCAGAGATTCTGGACTGCATTCAGTCCTGCTTTCTTTTCAAAAGAGAAGCATTCTACATTTTCTGTATTTAAAAATGCACATTTAACCTATATCAGAAGTATGTTGCTTCCCTGGTTGAAGGGGTGACATTGTAACTGTAAAGCCCAGGTTGAATATCTGATCTGTAGTTGCTGCTTTACTTGTGTAAAACACAGCAACAGTTAAGATGGACTTTAAATTAATGTATTTGCCTGTTTTGTGAAGGCGGCACAGATTAGACATTTTAAAAACAGTATGTCACATTTTCTTATGTACCAAAATTACATTTTTATTACCTATTAATTCATTGTTTGAGATGTGAGAGGCTGCGTTTAGTTTCCACAGCAAGCAGAAGAATTACATTACTGACCTGCCCATATAACTAAAATGAATTTTAAACTGTCATAATTTATAACAAGCTATTCGATAGTACAGTGTTATCTATCTAGGCCAAAGCCAGGAGCCACTGATGCCAAAATGTCACACCCATATTAACAAGTTTATGCATTACAGCAGGTGACTGCATAATTTTTAAACGGGTTACATCAACTTGTCTAGATTAAATAGGTTGTATTTTGTTTAAAACCTATTTATATCTGCGTTTTAGTTCCACTTGTATTGATGTAATAATTTGACTATGCCGGCATATTTTGAGCGCGCCTCTGCCTTCACTGGATACAGGACTGGCACTAAATGTTTGCACTAGGTAAAAATATAGATTTAAAAATGTAATTAAAATTTAAAAAACTTTCAAACAGAACCATGTTTATAGAACCCACATTGTATTTGCTTCTGTTAAACAACTTTTTGTGATTACCAAAGGAAAGATTCTCCAGCTATTAGCTTATGCCTCTCTGCCTTATTGGGTTTTAAAATCCTACTTCTGGTAATGGTTTATGAGACACTATCCCTGATAAATGGCCACATTTAATTTCACTTCAGAAGGAAATTTGGCAGAGAAGTTTTCTATTTAGAGGTTGTTAGACTGTCAAATATAATATGGGTCGCATCTAAGACACTCTGCTTTGCTTATCTTCATTCGCTATTAATTTTGTCACTATAAGATACCTTAATTCAAGAATACATTTGTCATGGTCTATCAGATTTAAACCTCCAGTCAGTGCAGCAACATTGCCATTAGCCAGCCTCTAGTCTGTATTGGGCTGCATGGACTGGTGAAGACCTTTTCATCATGATGTCACACAGATTCACCTCAGTAAACTGGCATCTAAAATCACAGACCCTGCTGAAAAATATACCTAAGAAGTGTTTAATTTATTTCTACCTCTGATTCCCTGCTCTTACAGGGAATGTTACGCTACCAGCCTCTGTTATTTTATTTCAAAAGCTAACTGGCAAGCAGAGCTGCTCTTGCAGGGAGAGCAGTGAAGTAGCGTAAGAAAATACAGCACCAAACTGGACATCTTCGAATCCGATTTTCATATTTTTCAAACCTAAGTGATAAGACATCACTTCTCCATTCCTTCCCTCTCCAAACTTTGAAAAGTTAGAAA
The DNA here is from genome assembly GCF_964263255.1 of Lissotriton vulgaris. Taxonomy (NCBI): domain Eukaryota; kingdom Metazoa; phylum Chordata; class Amphibia; order Caudata; family Salamandridae; genus Lissotriton; species Lissotriton vulgaris. The sequence goes on along the minus strand of NC_141696.1, from coordinate 1,261,083,262 downwards.
ACTAGCAACATTTTTGTTGGTATACTTGACATGGGGAAACTGCTGACCTGTGCTGACTGCTGACATGTTTCTATTGGAAGTCCTTCAGTGAAGGGTCACAGTGTGGGATTTTAGCAGTCCAGTAGCAGCAGACATATGCCGTGGTGCCACCTAGACTTGCTTAGGTGAAACATAGATGACCTTTTGTTGCATTTGGCCACCAGCTACAGAAGCTAGAGCATTTTGTGATGATGAAGAGTTGCTTATTAATAATATATTTAGCTTCATCCCAGCAGTCACTTATTGATCCTCTGTAGGAATTTCTTCTATGCTTGAGAAATCATAAAAATATGTATAGACACAAAATGGACTTATGATACTGGAATACAGACCCAAAGAAACGTGTGAATCATACAGAGTTTTTGTATTCTAACTCAGTGGAAACCTCTCCAACTGCACTGTGCTTGTATTCCTACTAGCATCTACTGTCTACTGTCTTACCCATTTTACCATTTGAGGTGATCTTGTTTGTAGCCTTTAGCATAGACTATGCTTTAGGATCCAATGACACTTAACTAAATGTCATACTTAAAATTAAAAAATAATCATATTATAGTAATTTTGTATTATAGTAATTTTGTAGCCCTGTCTTCCAATTGGGCACTAACATTTGTATATAATAAACTGTCATTTCATTCACTTTCACTCTTGAAATGAAATAATTTGATATAAACAGCTACTCCAGCTAGAGTATCCTGGCGCTCAGATGGACTCCTAGAGAATATTTCACAGTTCCAGTCAATTTTAGAAACACACAAATAAGTTCATGAATAAGGGTTGTTCCTAGATGAAGACCTCTCAAAGACCCCAGTTCTCCAAGAAGAACATTCTGTTCTTATTAGATGCTGCCCAGAGTTTTAAAGATGGGGAATACCGCATCCTAGAAAAGTTGCAGACTTGATTTGTTTTGCTTAATGATTTTGATATTACAGTTAATGCTGAAGAAGGACGTGGGAGTTTGATGAGGGACTCAATTAATGGATGTGTGTGAGAGTGAGAGTCTGTTTCAGAAAGTGGACCTGGAATACTTGTGTTTAGTAGCCGGGTCTGGAGTCTCAGTGGAGTTTGACAGGTTTGAATCCCGTCAACTTAGCTTTTCATTTTCCGGTGCTGATAAAACGAGGACCATTATGTTGGATAACAGTAAGCATCTGTCATTTAGCCCCAAGATCCCCCAGAGGATAAACGTGCGCTTTGTGATATTTGTTACATTTTAGGTCCTCTTTACCCACATTCCATGTGGATTAGATGCCACCTCCGACATTTGTTGCTTTTAATTTCTCCAATATTCTTTAATGGAATATGTTTTCTTTTCATTGTATCTAGTTGCTGCTCGTTTATGTCTTTGCATGACATTAGTATGTTGCCCTTTGAAAGCTAATTCAACTTTGGAAGCCATTGCTTTTCTGATTTATAATTGGAATTCATTTTGGAGTTGCCTCGCACTTTGAGATACAAATTATAATTAGAAACTGATCATCATTTTGCATGATAGTAATTTGTGGAAAATGCACATATATTTGTGCAGTATGTGCACAAAAGTAGTCTTCTCTTTTCAGTGGGTGATATAAAGTATGCCTTTTGTTGCATGCTGCTGCACATGCACTTAGATTTGCCATTGCCACATTATGTGCTAGGCCACCTAAATGCCTGCTGGTGAAACGGGTTATATTGGTTTTAGTGGGTATTATTTGAATCCATTTTATATGGGAGCTTGACTCTTGGAGTCATTGATTACTTGCACGCCTGTTCCTGATCTGTGCATGGCACTGTGATACGGTAGCTTGTTATCTCAACACACTTGCATTTTGTTGCAGAGCATTAAATGTGATCTTTGGCACATTTTAGGCTGCCTTGGTTTACTCTACAGTATCATTTTACTTTTGAACATCTTAGTCAGTCCCCGCATGCAGAAAACCTTTACATTGAAGTTAGGACACTGGTTTACCTAAATGGTTGAGGTATGGTTTCCGGCTTCGTTCTCCAGAGTTCTGCCCTTTTTTAAACTAATATTATGTATTTGATGGAGCTGTGCTTTAAAATGTAGACTTTTCCTTCAATAAATAGGTACGTGTCTTCTCTGAAACTTCTGTCTGCATTTTTGAATGTGTTGTACATGGGTAAATATGTGGGCGTTGCAGTGATTGTAATTATCATGCCATAATTTGGCAGGCCTGGGAAGAGAAGAGGGTTTGCTGTTGGCTATGTAGCAGAGATAGGACAAAGACCTCATTATGGGAAGGTAGCAAATAGTTTGGGCAAGTCTTTAATTCTAGCCATGGAAATTTACAAGTCAGTCTTTGCAAGGTGGCATTGGGGGATCACGCGCTGTTGAATTGTGGGCGGCCCTTAAAGGCAAAGGAGGTTTGCTTGAAAAACTGAAAATTGAAATTTGCCCAGAAGGGTTACCTTGATGTGGAACAGAAGTACACAAGACCAAATAAGTGTAGCTGCCATGGTACTTGACCTCCCAACATGGCCAGCTCCCAGTCTAAGATTGATGTATCAGATCACGGAGAGATGGTTTGACATGGCAGTGGCAGAAGATAAAGATGGGACTGGACTTGCAATATTGCTTCTCATTTTTCTGAAGGAAGACTTCTGTGTGGATTTTGAACTTGCAAGGTGACTTTGAAAGATGACTGATCCCTGCACTGACAATGGCCAAGCAAATTCTGCCCTCCTTCCCATGTCAGGGACACTGCCACAGCCCAATTAAACCTTTTTCCCAGTTAAGGGGCTCTGCACCTTCCCCATTCAATGTTTTATCCCAGTGAATGAACACTGCAACATGCACATCCAGCCCGTATTCCTAAGGAAGTGGCCCTGTCACAGCCCAAACAAATCCTTCCCATTGAGGGAACTCTGTCGCAGAGCCATTCAACCCATTTTTGCTGGGAAAGGGTGCAGCCATAACACCATTAAATCATTTTTATTAGTGAGGGGCTTTTACCACCGGCCCGAAAACCCTTCTTCACTGCAAAATGTCTCTGCGCCTGCCCCAGTAACCCCTTCTTCCTTGGGCAGGGGACCATGCCACAGGCAAGGTGAGGCCTTCCTCAGGGCAAAGGTTATGTCCATGTCATATCTATAATTATTAACTTCCTGTCATTACACACTGCCTTTAGGTAAAAAGCGCTGTATTAAGAACAGTAATACAATAAATGAAAATATTCTGTAATTGTAAATTCTGTTGGTCGTTCGTAGATATAAGGTCCGAGTTCAAAATGCAAAAGAAGTCCGCGGGCAGGTAGCTAGATCGTAGCAATTGCATTAGGCACAGCCGCTGTTCAAATGCCCATTCAAGTGCTTTGACAGTTTCATTTGTTTTCCATTATGTATTGCCACACTGCGGCCCGATTACAAGTCAGGTGGTGCAGTATTCCTGAGTGGAGTACAGCTTCGCCCAATTACATCTGGCCCGGTGTTCGTACTCCCACATTTCCTTAGATGTAGGAACACTTTCCACAACTTTACTAGCCAGATGAGCTGCAAGTTATATTGCATGAGGTTGGAGCTGTAAATGCAGCTTGGGCCAGCACAACCCGATCTGGCATGGAGATAGAATTGAAATCTCCTCCCTTCCAGCCCAAAACCTGCCTGCCCTGATAGCTGGCAGTCTTCCAACCCCCATCCTTTCTCCCATTTACTGCCTACTTATACCAGATGGTAAAAAAAGTAATCTGCACGAGATTGGGAAATCCATGGATAAACCGGGCCACATGGCTATTACCCATTACTCTGTTTTGGTGCAAGGAGACAGTTTGGTAAAGTTATTTCCACCCACGAGGTATTCCCATGCCTAAAAGGACGAATAACTCATAATGTGGATTGATGTCTTTTAACATGCTTCATTCAATCATTCAGATACTTGTACAGTGCGACTACTTACCCATTAGGGTCCCAAGGAGCTGTGGGGCGAGCAGGGGTGGGGCGTGGGGGGAGGTGCTCTGTGGTTCAGTCGAAGAGCAGGTTCTTGAGGTCCTTCCTGAATTGAGGCAGTGACAGCATTGTCATTTTATTTGATTAGATTCCCTGCATAGAGCAACAGCTCTTGTCTGGGTAAGTTTACCAAAAATCCTCATTTGCGCAACAGTCTGTGGTTGTAGATGGCTATGGGCCTGTGCCACTGCCCACACTGGTGGGGTGCTGGCTTTGAGTGGAAAAGGGCTGATGGAAACATTCTGCCCGCGGAGAGAGCCACGTGCAATTACAACCGTGATACCCTGGGGGCTTCAGCGACAGAAAAACATGCTGTGACAAAGCAGACCAGATTGCTGGTATCATTGCTTTTTTCTGGTAGAAGGAGGTGTGAAATGTTTGTTGTCAAGTCTTTGCTGCAGCAGAAAGAAATCATTGTATTCCACCCTGCACATCCTGCCCGTTTTCTGATCTTGTAATCTTACACGCCTGGGTTCTTTAGTTTAAAAAACAAACACTTGAGCACTTGATTAGTGCATTTCGCTTTGCACATTTTTATCAGTCTCACTCTCTGTGTAGTATCGACGATTGGGTAACAACAGCCGAAAAAGTGACCCTTCTAATGTTTTGTAATTACATTTGATTGTATTATATTTAAACCTAAATGACGCTGTGACTCTGAAGTGTTGTATAGGAACATTTTTTGAAAAAAGGCCGGGTTTCTGGAGTTTCCACTCAACATATCTGTGTGGATACAGATCAGCTAGCTTTACTTATCTAGTTCAGTTTTCAGCAGTTCGAATGCTTCTATTTCAAATGAATGTACATTTTTTGTTGATTGTACACAAGTAGAAGTGATCACACTGCCTGCTCTTACATTTCTTCCTGGAACGGCTCCTGAAGTTAGCTGTACATGGATGTACTTTGGCTAGGAAAACAAAAGGACAAGTTATATATTTTTTTATTTATTATTTGCCTTCAGTGCACAAATTGTTTATCCTTCTAATGTTAAGTTGGGGTTTTGCAAATGCATACCTTTTTCCTTTGTACAAAATGACTGGTTAATGCACTTTATTTTAACAAAAATGGCACAAATATGTTTATGGAACTTTGCAATTGCACTAGGCTGTAAAAATTTGAATTACTTCGCAGTATTATGGTTTACATCTTTTCTTGTTTAGTCAAATATTTGTGTAAGTGATAATATGTTTTAAATTTTCTACATCATGTATATATGTACAGATATAAATATAATTAATAAATCACCTTTGTATTAAGTTGTACATGTGTTTATGTTTCACAGACTTTATAATTTGATCTGATTTGTTTTAACCGAGTAGTTTTATTTTTTTCCAATGGGAGCAGTTCTAATAAAACTTTGTACTGATTGCAAGTTTGGTGGTCCTTTTGTGTTTGTGTGCATTAATCTAAAGTGCAAGTAGACCCAAAAATAGAGTCTTCACCCCCGAAATCTTGATATTCTGAAAGGAGATTTCTTTAACCTCTTGGGCACGGCCGCGATTCTGCGCCTGTGCGGCGCTTTTAATAAGTGGGCGGGTTCATGACGGCCCCCAGCAGACGCCCACCGCGGTGCATGACGGACGGGGGCCGTCATCAGCATAGAAGGGGTTAAATGGCAGCTGAAAATATAAATACAGATTGTCTGAGAAATCTTCCTTTTACAGAGAACTGATGGAATTTCAAATAGGAAGACACAGCTTCATGACAAATAAAGCATACCTAGAAGTCTTTCCATGTTCACATCTTCTGCCTGCTCTGTGCACAACAATCTAACATGGGCTAAGGTTTTACCCATGATACTGTCCTTTAAACATAGAGAAGTTAATTCAGGACACTTTATTCCCCTCCCAAGAAGGGTGTAGCTGCAAAGACTGTCTGAGAATAGGATTAATCCAAAGGTGTGCGGGCTACCCATTCATACCTAATATGTTTCCCTTCCAATGTCTTTTGCACCATCAAAGTTACGTTGATTTAAACACCTAGACATCTGGTATGAGGGAACTAAAAGATATGAGTAGATGCAGACGAATAATACCATGGCTATCATAAGCAATGCGTCAGTTTTGTTATGGACAGTGTAACAGAGGAGAAACTTGATTAAGGAACCACACTAACCTAATATGGAAATCGATTACTCAAAATTAAACCACATAACGATATATATTGTGTAAGTACTTCATTGCAATGTATTCTCATAAAATGTATCCATGTCACATAATTAGCCTTATATTCAAACATTCATGATACATTCCCATTTATTCATTTAGTCTGTGAAAAGTTAACAAGTAGTAATATATATCATTGTCTTACTTCTTTAAGTTTTCTTACTAAATCAATTCAGGAACTATTCTATTAGCATCCATTGTCAATTAAAGGGTATTTATTAAAGACAGTATTGAAGGATCGGTTGTTTAGACAATTTTCAAAACCTTTGCCAGTACCTAGAACATTTGGAGTGTGTATTTATGGCGTTTGTTGTTTTCTGACAAGTAATTTATCCTCTTTGATATTCTTGAATTATATTCAAAAGTAGTTAGTTTCCCTTCAGTTATCTCTAAGGCTCCATGTTTTTCTGAATTAAATGGCTCACTTTATAATCCCAAGAGGCATTGAGTGAAGTATTTCATTAATCTATTTTGGGATTGTGTGTCAGAATAATGAAGTTACAAAAAGAGGTACAAAAATCTAAGTACAGAATGTAGGCCGATACTTTATCTTAAATGTAAGCATGGATTTACTATTCTCATGTACGTAACGTTAAAATGTGTGTGTGTATATGTATATATATATATATATACATATATATATATATATATATATGTATATATATATATATATATATATATAGATGAGGAGGTAGGACTAGTAAACCTATTATAAAATGTATATATTCACTAAAATAATCAAAGGTTTAATGGATGTTATAGTTAAGTGAAGATGTCAGTTAAAACATACCATTTTAAATAAACAAAACAACTGAAGTTCACCAGTTATAGTTATGTCAAGTAACTGTGACTCGCTCCCTCTCCATGCAATGTTGTTATCATTGATTTAATTTCAGATGCCTTTAGTAAAGTTATCAATGCAGTCATTGAACATGTAAGGAGTGGTGTAAATGCAAAGTTTAAAGCAGGGCGCGAGTTATAGTTACTTTAGGGCAAGAGTTATAGGTACTTAAGATGTCTAACTGGTGAATTTTAGTGATTAATTTTTAAAAACAGTTTGTTATAACTGACTTTTTGGCAACACAAGATGGCCATCGCCATGTGTGGCCGAGGTTGACCTCCGGCCAGGCTGGGCACCCAGTCAGCCTTTGGCAGTGTGCAGCGTGGGGTTGGACGCAGGCCATGCACCCATCCTCCAGCCACTTGTCACGGCTGACTGCCACATAACAATATAAAATGTGTAATTCTAAGTAAGACAGGCCTACTGGCTTTGTCAAAGGCTCAAAATATACAAAGTGGCTGGGCCTATTTGCTTTAGCAAGTGTTGGCACATCAACATATGCAAAGCAGACCTTTTGGCTTTGCCAAAAAGTCACCAATGAATAAAAATCAAATGTATGTTTCATAAGTTCACACATTGCAATATTTAATAAAAGTGGTGGGGGCAGTCATTGTATCACAGGGAATGTGGTCCCCTGGGCACATCAGTGGCTCAGGGAGGAAGGTCTGCAAGCCCTCCTCCTCTAGAAAATCAATTGTTGGGTTTATCTTACTGCCTGGAAAGTGCATTTAACTATAGAGAAACAAGATAGACATTTTCAAATTTATCCATACGCTCAAGTTAATGAAATTCCACAAATTGAAAGTCAAACAGTAAAGTGTACACAAGGCAAGTAGGGGTCCTGACAATTTCTGATATTAAATTAATGAAGGATTTAAAAGAACTTAAAATGACGCTTTCAGTATCATGGTACCTATATCAGAGCAGTATATAATTGATTCAATGCAACTTGACATACATGGAGAGGCAGATATGACTTTTAAGACGGCATCTACTTTTCTTCCAGTATTGCCTAAGGATTTGACATATTCAATAATTTGGTTGATGTTGAAATATAAAATCTACATAATGTTACCTGTAAGAGACTGAAAAGGCTGACCCATCAACAGAGGCAATATAGAAGCTTGATTGCAAAGTTGAAAGCTAAAACTGATCATGTAATTAGGAACTCTGACAAGGGAGGTAACATCTTTCTCTGGTCATTAGAAATGTTCAAAAGCAAACGTGCAAACAATTGGACAGCATGGCATGTTATGTCAGGCGCAGTCACAGTGCAATTAGCCTAACCAAGTTGCGTTATCATTCTGAATTAATTGAATGGCGACATGGGAGATTGTTGAGTCAAGAGGAATATCTTTATAAGGAATGATTACCCTAAAATACCAGTATTTTATTTATTACCAAAAGTGCTCAAGAACCAACTTCAGCTCCAATGTAGAACAATAATATTTGCCAGTGACAGTATTTTTGAACACATCTCCAAGTATATAGACTATTTTCTTAAGGAACAAGTACGCAATTTACCACATATGTAAAAGACACTGGTGATTTTCTTAAAATTTATGATGTCCCCTGGAAGGACGATTATTTACTGATGTTTCTAGATGTTGCTACTCTCTACACCAGCATGTCACAGTGATGGGTTGTTCACGGTGAAGCACTTCCTTAGGGGAAGACCCTTAAAATTATATAAACATACGCATATGCTTCTGTCAATGATCAAATGGTGCTTGGAAATACGGTTTTTCTACTTAACAAAGAAGTCATTTGTCAAGTACGGGGTACAGCAATGGGCACCTGCTTTCTGCCAGCTATTCTTGTTTGCATATGGGCTGGTGGGAGGAGCAGTTGCTCCTAACTGACCATGTATCATCATGAAACATTTGATATTGTGGGTTTGTTATATAGACTACCTTTAAGTTGTCTGGAAAGGTTCATTTGAAAATACAAATACCTTTGTACGTGACATTAATGATAACACTTAGAATTTTTTTTCATTTCACTAGCTCTATTAGTGATACTGAAGTACATTTCTTTAGAATAGTCTGTGTACATTAAGGACAATAGATTTAAAACGAAACTTTTCAGAAAAGTAACAGCAGGTAACACAACATTACATGCAGCAAGCTTTCATCTTAACTGTAGTATCGCGTATTGAGAGATGCTAAGGTTAAGAAGAAACTGCAGTCATGCTAAGGCTATGGAAGTTTGTCAGCAAAAAGCCATTGCCAGAGTTTGATAGTGAGGCTTTACTAACCAAACAGACAGTCAATCAGGATCTACAAATAAAACCCTGAATACAAAAATGATATCCAATCACACCATTAGATTTATCACAAAATTCAACAACCAAGATAAGGAGTGTAGGGGGATCATTTGAAAACATTGGCACCTTATTAAAGGTGATCCAGTAATAGGTCCCAGAATATCTATGGCCTCTTGCATTACCTTCAGAAGAGAACGATCTGTGTGTGACGAAGGTAAAAAATAGTCCAGAGTTAATCACACAGAAGGCTTGACTCCATCAGAGCAAAGGCTCTGTAAATGCAGTAATTGTAAAGACTGCCAGTTTGGCGTGAATACCATTGAGTATTTGAGTCCAGTTAAGGATAAGCCGCAAAAAATGTTAGGGTGCCTTCATTTGATTTTTACTGCAGTGAAATTCTTTATAGCCCGAATATCAAAAATCACTGCAATTAATAACAATAAAAGCATGAGTAAAAAACAAATCCATAATTCACCAATTAATATACAACTGTGTACACATAAAATTATGCTTATTTCTATGGTTACATGTCGCACTAGAACATTGCTATCACAGTTTCACTTCTTTTATCACAGTTGGTAAAAATTCATAAATCAAATAACGTGATAGTCGGATTGCAAAGGAATGTGCAATAAAAACTATAGACATTATATGGCATAGTGCAATAGCTATAAAGTGTCAGTGCAAAAATTGTAGACATAAGTCCTCGTGCAAATAAGCAATACAAAAAACTAGTGCTTCCATATACTCTTTAGGTGCGAATTACAAAAATTACCTAAGACAGAATCATAAAATCCAACTGCAAACGCATTCCAAGTGCCAATAACCTGGCAACATCATCCATATATATTCAAAAATGAGCTTGCCCTTAATTGCGCAGTGCTGATACCTGTAATCTTTCCACAATTGATAACAAATTTATCATCTGACATACTAGTGGAATTGATTCACCTGATAAACATAAAATAAGAGCCTGGCGGATTGATCTAACCCCTGCTTTAAGGAATAGAGGTTTCAATAATACACAGCGTATTTTACGCAATTTAGGACACGCACAAGTGCAATTTGTAACAAGGTTTCATGTTGCCACCCGCACAGTCTAATTCCAAGATTGGCCATTGTTGTATCCAGATTGGTGTACCTTCTTTAGTTGAGTATATGCCAAGTCTTAGTTTTAAAAATATTTCTTTCATAAGGGCCGAAAAATGGACATTTAAATATTGCTAAATTCTCTAAAAAATTATAGGTATTAATCACATACCAGGCATACACTTTTGCCACTAAAGCTGCCTTATCTGCTCTAAGTGAATGACTTTTTTTAATTGGGCATTGTCATTCCAGAAAGCCCTTGCTCCACCATGGATTGTCCTTGAAGACCAAACTCCAGTCTTATTTCCGCTTGGCTAGTTGACATTGGGATCCCAGACACTGACTTATAGGTCTTAATAACGAATAAATCCATTGTTTTAGCATCTTGACCCCTGGTACTAGGCGAGCCATTACAATTGTTGGTTGTAGCTTTGCACAGATAACTTTAAGGAGGTGTTCATGCTGATTTTGCAGTTTGTCTTGCCATGCCTGTGCAATCAGATATGTGGGCAGCACAATTGTGCAAGTACACAAATGAATTCTGCATAATCTCAAGGTTATAAAGATCATACTTACTGAGTAGCCAGGCACTTCAATGAACAACATAACAACGGCACAACAGACCGGCAATACTTTATCATTTCTTCTCAGTGTAACTATAGAGGAGGCAACTGAGAGCAAACCTTAAGGCAGCTTGAGTCTAAATACATGATAAGATTAGATAGCAAAGTTCGAAATGGTTTAAACAGTTAAGACTTGCACACATTTCTTTAATTTTGTTGAGTTGTCTTTGCTCTGTCCTCCCTCACCTTTGTTTAAATGTGCACACGACTTAAGCAAACAATTGTACATTATTTGATTAGTAAATCAGAAAGGTAAGTGCATGGGTTCCAATTTGACCATGCTATTAGCTTAATAAAGTTGATAAGACTTGAGAAGGCCCACTTGGGCTGCATAGGATGGAAAATGCTGAAAAGAAGCCTTGATGGCTAAATAAAGCTCATGTTAAGTACAGTTTCATATTTATTTTTGCATAATGATTTGTTTGATGTAATTTGCTTTGATGAAATATTGTTTAGTAATGATTAAATGTGTCCCTTGTATGATGATTAATAGCACTGCTGTATTAATGAATTGTCAATAGTGATATATGCAAGTGAAATTCATTACTCAATAATACTTTTTTGCATTAAGGTGTTCTTAAGAAAATAAGATTCTGTTACTGAAAAAATTCCTTAAATGTTCATGATATATTTGTTGAATTAATTTTGTTTGACAAATGAAATCGTTATCACATTCTTTGAGCAACACATGACATTTTGGGTTTAAGGTATTTTTTCTATGTTTGAGTCACATGTGCGCAATATATAAGTTTCCAAAATGGCACCAAAGCTATGTGAACAAGGCCGATTGCATATGCTGGAACGCGTATTGGCGGACTTGCATATTTATCTATAATAAATGTGGTGTACTGGAGTCTGTGCCTGTCTCTTTGAGCTCAATTTGACAGGATTCAAACTTAATTTACAAACAAGGCTGACTCAGTTGAAGCAGAACTCCCATGTGTCAAGTGGCAGTGTTCAACTGTAGTAAAACCTGAGTGAACATCATTGGATCTCACTACACTGCAATTTTTCATTTTAATGACATAAGGCATAATTACAGTAGAGGTAAGTTTAAATAAGTATTAATATTTGAAAACGTTTATGAATGTGCACGTAATGTGTGTGTATATGTGTGTGTGTGTGTGTGTGTGTGTATATATATATATATATATATATATATATATATATATATATATATATATATTCACTGAAAAAATTATAGGTTCCAGGCACGTAATAGTTAGAAATTATCAATTAAAAAAACCTCACAAATTCACTGCAAGAAAAATAGGTATCAGGGACATTATAGTTAGTTAGACATTTCGCTCATACAAAACAATAGAAATTCCGCTGTTATAGTTAGTTCAGCTAACTATAACTCGCGACCCCGCAATGCACTGCTGATGACGTCACATATTACATCATTCATGACTTGGACAGTGACATCATTGATGACATCTCAAATGACATCATTGATGACCTCATCCACGTGAAAATCTGATGCACCTCCTCACACTCAGATATAAACTTTGATACACCCACTATAAAATACAGACTACCATTTTCCTCAATCCTATTCCCTGGAGCTGTGCCTCTTACTTTTTTTGTTGTGTTTATATTTTATTGATGGAGGAGGCCAGCCGGGTCTGGCCCTTTGTCTTGGGGACTGTGGGGGGAGCCCCAAAGCCCCCTTGGTCCCGCTGGCAGTCCCTGGTGCTTGGAGGGTCCCCAAGGCCCCTTATCCTTATTTAATGAAGCACAGGGGAGGTGCTGGTCCCTGGGGCAGTATGGGGTGGGGCTGGGGGACCACCCCGCATCATTTTTTTTAAAAGCCCGAGGAGGTGGCGGTCCCACGGGGTTCGCCGCATGCCCCGCACATAATCAACATAGCACCGGGGAGGTGTGGTTCTCGGGGTTGCGGGAGCCCCTGCTACAATAATGAGGATTGCCCCCGGGACCTGGCCCACACGGGGCTTAAAAAAACAAAGCTTCTGGGGGGTTTTTTTTGAAGGGGGTTCGCGCACCCAGCAGCCCTAGGGGGGTCAGAGTGTTTATACCCTGCCCCCTTTTCTTGTTTTTTATATTTATTGTACTGTTCTCTTATGACTGTTCTACCGATTCACAAGATTGCTGCCAACACTTCCTGGTTTGGAGTGTTGGCAGCCAAACAGAGTGAAGCTCGTGCCCGAGAGGGTTCGCGATCCCTCCTCTGTGCTCAGATATTGAAACTTTCTTTTCCTAATTTCTCAGGAACTACTGAATGGATTTACACCACTTAAAAAAAGGCCTCTGTGTACCAAGACTTATCTTTTTGCCAAATCTGGTGTAATTCCGTTCAGCAGTTCGGGCTGTAGCTTTGTCTAAAGTTTCCTATGAAAATTAGCATGGGAAAAAACAAGTTTTGTGTCCCCCATTTTTCTCAGCCCCAGCGCCAAAGTATTTGGGAAAAGAAAAAACCCTTTTCCTATGAAAACTAGGTCCTAACTATAACTACCTACTGGTGACCGTCAGTAGGGGATGATATATATATATATATATATATATATATATATATATATATATATATATATATATATATATATATCTCAGTCTCGTATGCTGCCTTTGCCTAAATAAATAAGAATTTGCCTTAATTTTGGGACTCGTGTCGTTTTCTGAGTCTGGGGCTCCAGATTCCAGTCTTCGTGCTCTGCATATATATATATATATATATATATATATATATATATATATATTTATATATATATGCAGAGCACGAAGACTGGAATCTGGAGCCCCAGACTCAGAAAACGACACGAGTCCCAAAATTAAGGCAAATTCTTATTTGTTTAGGCAAAGGCAGCATACGAGACTGACGCGTTTCGGGCGATAGCCCTTGTTCACAGTCACACATTTACCCTACATGCCTGGTTTTTTAAATTGCTAGTGCACACCATGTGATAATAGTAAACATAGATGAAATACTATTACGGTTTGGGTTATATATCATCGAAAGTTTGACTGCCGATTGTAAATCTTTACATTATGTGCAAAATAGGCATTTCTGTTTAAAAAAGTATAAATACTTAAAAACTTTCAATACAAAATGAATTGTTATATCTTAAAAATGTTTTTACCCTATAAACACATTAAAAGAAGCAAGATCTGCAAACATATACACTCTGTGCAAACTTGTAATATAAATACAAGAACCGTAAAGACCAAAATAAGTACTGTTATCAATCCTGCAGGGACATCTTTAGATGATGGCAACCCTGTTCATCCTAATTAAATAGTAAGGGACATCAAATAACGATGGCAGCCCTATTGCTCTCCTTGATTAACACCCCGTCTGGTAGATCTCTATTTCTAATGTTCTACATGTGCTGATAACACCATAGTGCCATGTGTTAAACTCAGGATGGAACATAAACTAATCCATTTAATTTGAGTGAACCCCATATATATATCAATAAGGAAGCAGAAGAATATATATATATATATTCACTCATGAAAACTACAGACAAAATGAAGTTATGATTAGAATTGGTTATAACAGTTTATGTATTATTTTTTTTAAAACACAGAAAATTACCTGAAAAACCTAAATCAAAGACTGTTATGGTATTGAATTCAAACCAAAACAACACAGCATTTTGCTAGTTCTGGTGTGAAACAGCAATGCAAACCTTGACTTGGACATCAAATGCCATGCTTATGACCTAAACAACAGTTACTATTACGGTGGTGGAAAAAGAGCAAAAAAAGAAAGGGAGCAGCTTAGGATGATCACCTCACTCCATTTTCCAGCTCTAGGCTATTATGTTTCAACCCAATGCATTCGGGGTATTGTATTCTTGGAATGATTTCTTCAAACTAATTAGATCTTGTGACAGTGATTTATACGTAAAACGATTAGGACTGGGAACACTTTCTGTGATGGAATGGCCTGAGATAGTCACTCTAGAAGCAGCATATGGTTGGGATACCCGTCACCCCCTCCCAACACACTCCCCAAGAATGGGAAGACGGAAACGTTTCTTGAACTTTTGGAAGGCGGGAGGGAGTTACCCTCCCGGCCGTATTTATTAAAATATGAAACAAAATTAAAACGTTTAAAAATAACAGTTTCATATCATGTACAATTTCATTTACACATTACGATGTTTCATGGGCTAACCTTAACACATCTCTAATACAAAGGTTCTCCTAGCCGATTCTAAAACATCCTGTAAATGCATTTCAAAAATTCAAATTGTACATCCTAACATTACGGGCCAACGGCAAGGTCGTAACCGGTGTCAGATCCCTAAACCAGAACTCCCCCCTCACTTGTGAGGGGCGGGCGCACAGAGGACTGTCCCTCTGTGCCAACTTCCAATTTCCCTTGTCTTAACGGGGGCCCCATATTTACTCGACGCCATCTTTAGTGGTCGTCCGAGGACTCGTGTGAGGTGTCTAGAAGCTAGCGTAGACCCCCCTCCCACCCCACACTGCTTACCACATCTGCCGTCGCAGATGTCCTGGCCCCGGGAAATTCCCAGGAGGGGCCCGTAGCCCCTCCTCCCCAGGGAGGGGCCTTGACCGCCTTCCCTTTCGGCGGCCCCATCCTTAGAGGGGACCGCCTCCCCGTTTGAGGGGCCAATGGCCGCCTCCCCCCGGGCGCTCCCATCCATAATGGGTGACGCCCCCACCTCTAGGGATCTTCCAATTACTGCTCACCGATCATGACCTTACTGCCACAGGCCGGATAGTTGACCGGCTATCCGGACTCCCCCAAAAAAATCCTACCTAAAGGTCATGGCTGCACAAACTCTTTAACCAAGCTACAAAATCTCCTATGAGTAAAACATTCCCCTCCAGGGACAAATGGACCCCATCCTCCAGATACATATGGTCCCCCAGGATACACCCATGAGGAATACAATGCAATGTACCTGTACGAAACAACCTACCAAGTTTGTTATTTACTTTCTTCACCGACTGATTTAAAGCTGACACAGAGATAGCCCCCCGCCACACCTTCCGCGGAATCATGTGTGACCATGCAATCGTGCACCCCGGAACCCTTCTCGCCAACCAACTTACTGTGGATAAGATTAATTCGAGAAGTATTCGTCGACCAGTGGTCACCAAATCATTGCCCCCAAGATGCACTATGATTACAGATGGCGGTGACCTTGTCCGCCCTAACAAACCCTCCATAAAATTTTGAAACTGGTCAATACATAGCCCGCCCCTTCCGTAGAAGGTCACCCTGTACCCGTATTCCCCAGCCATGTGAATCATATCACCTGCTTTGAATACGTCTGCGGCACGCCTCACGTATGAGTGGCCGACGACCCACACCACTCTTCCCTCAGCCGGTGATCTTTGACCGCTGGTTCCCAGGTGTCGGGTCAACTGCACAGTCCGCCCCGCAAAGCCTGCTCGCGAAACTGAAAACCAAACAAAAACAAGAAGCGTGAGTGCATGACATTAGCTTCACAAC
The DNA here is from genome assembly GCF_964263255.1 of Lissotriton vulgaris. NCBI lineage: Eukaryota > Metazoa > Chordata > Amphibia > Caudata > Salamandridae > Lissotriton > Lissotriton vulgaris. The sequence goes on along the minus strand of NC_141696.1, from coordinate 1,261,066,845 downwards.
ATGTGCAACCGCACATACCTCTTATAACAATTCGAGGACCAACGCCCCAACTGTTTCACTTTATCCACACTCAACCCCCTGGCTGTAGCCTCCGTAGCAGCACCTATCCGGAATGAGTGGGTCCCAAAATCGCCCGGGTTCAAGCCCGCTGCCGCGATTGCCATTGTTAACACCCGCTGAAACTGAAACCTCGTCAGTGGGGTGGCGTCGGTATGTCTCAGCAAGCTCCCCCCCCATGATGCTGCCCTTTGCGCTAAGTACTCTTCCACGCATTTCACTGGGCACATGTGGGATCCCAGCATGCGCTGAACAACAACACTGTCTCCGATCGCTCCCTGATCGGTTTTGGACTTGGCTATAGTGACTACCATCGCGTCACCTCTAATCTGGATGTGTTCTCGACACAGACCTCCCCCCGTATCCCGCTTGTTCCTTGCTACCAGTTTGCTTATCCGCATAGCCCCATGGAACGCTAGTGCGAAGGCGGCCCGGAACAGCACTGTCTCTGACTGAGATGAACAAGTCGCAGGGAGTACGGACATTAACTGGGACAACATTGCTAGCCCTATCGGGCGCCTCTCGTCCTCCCTACGACCCTCAAGGCGTTGCCACCTGCGCAACGCCTTCTTTACTAGAAAGGACGCTGTGGGGTCCTGAATGCCATGAGCCTGCGCCATGAATGCAATGACGGCTCGGTGTCTATTGGCTGTTGCCACTGATCGGCCTGCCTGATGCAATGAGACTAGAAATTTCAGGACATACTCCTCCTGCCCCCAATGCTCCCCCCTAGCTGGACCCAAAAATGCCCAATAGGAACGGAACGCCCCTTCATATGCCTTCCTCGTCCTGGGGGCTAGACTCTCTCCCACGAGATTTTATAATCCGGGGCACCGAGAGACCAGAGAACTTCGGGAAATGGTGCCGCCACCAAGTCCGCAGAGGGCAGATGGCCCCGGAAGGCCTGCATGTGGGAACGAGAGAGTGCATCAGCCGCCTGGTTCAGAACCCCAGGCACATGTTTTGCTCTAAAGTGGACGTTTAATTTCATACATAGCAGGACAATTTCTTTCATCAATCTCAAGATCAATTTGCAGCGTGCTGCCTGATTATTGACACATTCTACCACAGTCATATTATCCGACCAGAACACCACAGTGCGATCACGAAATCCCTCCGGCCATGTCTTCAAGGCCACTAGAATAGGGAACAGTTCAAGAAACCCAATGTTACCTGTGAGTCCACTCTCGTGCCACCATGCCGGCCATGTTTGTGCCGACCATTGATTACCAAAGATGGCACCAAAACCCACACTCCCTGCCGAGTCCGTCCACAAACCCAGCTCCTCGGAGGAAACCGCTGGTTTGTTCCACAGGACACGACCGTTAAACTCCGCCAGGAATGCCAACCATATGCGCATGTCCTGGCGAACCTCTGCTGAGAGTCTTGTGCGGTGATGCCCTTCCTTAAGACCAACCATGGCTTGCGCAATAGAGCGAGAAAAGGGGCGAGCCATTGGTATCACTCTAAGGGCAAAATTAAGCTGACCCACAACCTGCTGCAACTGATGCAACGTTACTTTCGTCTCGTCAACACATGCCTCAAGTGAGGCCATAAATTTCAATACCTTTTCCTTAGGCAAACGGAAGCACCCCTCTTCGGAATCGAGCTCAATTCCTAGAAACTCGAGCAAAGTAGACGGCCCCACTGTTTTGCCCGGTGCCAGTGGCACGCCAAATATTCTCATGAGATCACAAAATTTACTCAAAGCCTGTGCACATTCCGTGTCCCCAGCTGCCCCCAGAAACAGAAAATCATCAAGGTAATGCATAACCTGCGTAAAGCCTGTGGCTCTGGTGAACGCCCATTGTAAAAAACTACTGAATTTTTCAAAATACGCACAAGAGATGGAGCAACCCATTGGCATACATTTATCCATGTAATAGCGTCCCTGGAACACAAAACCTAACAGACGCTGATCCTGTGGGTGCACCGGGAGCAACCGGAACGCTGACTCGATATCCGACTTTGCCATCAGCGCTCCGGGCCCCAGGCGATTCAACATGGCGACAGCCTCATCAAAGGAAGCATACCGCACCGAACAAACTCCCGGGTCAATCGCATCATTCACGGAAAGACCCTTAGGAGCGTACAAATTATGTATTAACCGAAACTCACCTGGGTCCTTCTTGGGGACTACACCCAACGGTGAACAAACAAAATTCTGGCCAGGCGGGTTCGCATATGGACCCGCAACCCGACCTCGGGCCACCTCCTTTGCAATCTTTGCCTGTACTACTACAACCGCATTCTGACGAACCGACAGTTGGTTTTCACACAGTGATTCCCCCCGAAAATCCCCCGCCGGGAAGCGGAAACCACATGTTTGGCCACGCCACCTGTTTGGCGCCGCCTCTGCCCCCTGAATCGCCATTCTTGTCTCTGCATGAACTCTCGGGGTGTGAAGATTGTCCGCACCCTGCACACTCATGCCTAAATTTGCACGTCCCCTGTGGCCTAGTGCACTTGCCCCTGTTGAAGCTCCAACAAACCCCTTTTTTGCCAGAGTTCCCATTACTCCTTGTGTGCTGATCACCACCGGCGCCCGCTCGAAAGGGCACCGCCGGGGAATGGCGGGAAGGCTCTGTCCCATTCCCGCCAAACGAAGACGGCTTTGTCGGGTTTGACCTGACCTGTTTCTGCCAGGAAATGGAGTCAAAACAATCCCACGTCAGGGATAAGTCGTGCTCCTTGGCCTTACGAAATTTGTTATCATAACCCAACCATTGATCACCATCGTAAGATTCATAAAACTCCATTATTCGTGTCTGGTAACAAGCCAACTCAGTCAATACCTCGGGCCTACGTTCCCCCATGATTGCAGTGAACATCCCGAAAGCCCTGGCCCAAATAGCGATTGTCTCATCAACTCTGAAACCCGCCATCTTTGCTCGCCATACACTTGGATGCAACAATTCCTTCTGATTTTTAACGTGCTCTATTTCATAATGATCAGTTAATAGCGAAAATATATTCACATATTTATCCGCCCATATCATTTCCTTTGTGGCCAACGGGATATGTTGTACCACCTTTTCCCTTCTTGAGGGTGCCGACCCCTCCCCAGCCATTGGCAACGGCTTCTTACCCGAATCAGTAGCTGAACTTGCTGCTGTCGCTGTTCCAACGCCCGAAGACGGCTGTTCCGCGGGAACCTGAGGAGGAACAAAAGGACAAGGTGCCTTCGCAGCATCTCGAGACTGCCGCGACTGCTTCATTATTAGTTTGGCCTCTTCGGCCGTATCCCCTGGAGCTATGGCACCCTCATTATTCTTGCCCAACCACGCCGCCAACTGTGCGGCCAACTCGGGTGGCATATCCCCCTCGTTCACAGGTGTAACTACGACAGGGATTGGCTGTCCTGCATCCGGAATCGGAACTGGGGCCTCTACTGGCCTGACCGGGCTCGCCGGAGGTGACTCGGGAACCGGAGCCTCACCCCCTGCCGCCCTGTTCCTGGCCCTTTTACCTCTCCCGGCAGGGACTACCCCCGGCAATGCTGGTCCGATGACTTTCTTAGGCCGGCCCGTACCGTTCATGGCCGCCATCTGCTTCTTCATGTCCGCCATGTCCTTCACCAGCATACGGAGCATTTGGTCGGTGCTAACCTTCTTTCCGACCTTTTTGCCCGGCATTCTCTTACGATAGTTGACCGAAAGATCCTGTAACCAGAGTTCGAAGCGCTAGAAGAGAAAACACAAGAATTACAAATTCTCAAAATTGGCTCCTTGTTCTGTCTCGAGCTCACGTGCAACGGGGAGGTGCAGCTTCTGAGCACAAGAACAAGAGGATGCTTCCTTGGATCGTCGCTCCTCTTATCCTCCCTCGGGCGGGCGTGGACCCTCCTCCAATCCGCCTCCAGGGCGTGGCCAACGGTTTAGGTGTCTAGGACAACCCCTCCTTCGGCGGGAAAAAAGGCGCGCCCCGGCTACGCCGCTTCGGGCATACCAGCCGAGACTCGCCTCCCGCCCAAAAATGGCTTCCCGGGGGGGTCGGGGTACTCCACCATACGTTCGGGGGGACCGAGCGGTCGCCCCTTTCCAGATGCTCTGTTCAATGACGAGCAAATATTTGATCTACAGGCACATTGAGCAAGGGGACACACAGAGCCAGCAACTTGTTGAAACCAAAGTTCATTCCATTAGAGAAATGTTAAAAAATGTGCTTAATAAATTGTGGCAAGCTTCATTTTTACAAGTGTACACTAATTGTTTAATCCTTTGAAGCCTCAGGATAAACTACTGGAGGAAAGGGTAACTCACATGACCAATAGCAGTAAAGGGATGTTCTATTTAATGTTTAGATATGCCCTCACAGACTTTGAGCAAACCAAGAAGGAGATTAGTGTTCATAATGAGGAATTTTTGGGAATGGAAGCCTGAGAAACCATTGAATAATTTAGTAGCAAAATGGATAAATGTATCCGCAATTTAGAGGAAAAGATTAAAAATAAAAAGAAATGCTACTTCCACGTAGAAAACAGAATTATATGGAGGTCAAAAACCTAACCATTGTAAATCAATTTGACGCATTGAGAAATTAGATGAAAAATCATGAATCAAAGGAAAGAGGAATGAATTTCCTCAGATGAATGTCTGGATGTAAACCCTGATGCAGATGAATTAGCAGGGCCATTCTTGAGTATCAAATCAGTAAAGCATAGAGCTTTTTTAGATGAGTTTTGCCTTCTTAGGCAAGAACAACAACCAGAAACCCCACCTTAGAGGAACCACCAACAGCAAAGTAAGTGCCACAATAGACAAAATGGCTGGCATCAAGAAGAGAGGGAGGCACCGACCACCACACAGGACAGAGAGAACTATTGGAGAAACAGAATTCAATGTAAGTGGGAGTAAAACAGATGAATAATTGGTCAATATGTAACTTGTTGATTTATTTCTCTTTGTAAGAGAGTTAAAGCAGAGACCAAAATTCTTGTTGTCAAAATACAACTTTGACTTTTCCTTACTAAGAGTAATTTGCCATAGGTTATACCTATTATCTTATTATTTTACATGAATTAGACCTTGTTGCATATATGATAATACTGACTTAAGTGGCAACTGCCCCTAAGTTAATGTGAATTTATGTCTAGTGACTTGGGTCTACATATTGATGGCTATGATAGAGGGTTCAAAATCATTTCAAATGTATACTAATTTATATGAATTCGTAACAAGGTTTGATGACGTTAAACAATATAATCTTTAACTGGTGTAAATACCTAACTAAAAACCAAAGCGAAGCAGTTAGTTCCCTCGGCAGCAATACAGAAATTGTGATACAATTGCCAGATAAAGAGGTAATGTTGTGGTACTAGATAGAGACCAATATACACAAGAACGAGTGTGACTTTTAACTAAGACACAATTTTATAAAGTGCTAGATAAACGCATACAGAAATTGATCAATCCGGTCTACCTTAATATTTGTTGGAATTGAAAGAGTAGCATATACTTAATCTCGAATAGTACCACTATTTACAGGACTATACATGTGTTGGTCCCATTCTGTAACTTATAGCACATGTGCTGAATGGCAGTTTTTTATAAAAACATGTATTTATGTAAATCATTTTGTGTTTTCTTTTGTGGAATCCTTACCAACCTACATGCAGGATAGTGTGGCATTTCTTTAGTAGAACTGCTATTGTGACCATAAACTTTCACCCTTTAATAATCAGACATAAAGACAATATAAAAACATTTTTGCATTACTTTAAAGTCAAACTGGTCCATCTATGTATGCATACAAAAATGTTGTTAGAAGCAGTTACATTTTACATGAATGAGGTTATTTTTCTCTTTGAAAAGACCTCGTCAGAAGATAGGAACTGCTATAGGTACCCTTCTTTCCTCCCAACTATGCCAATTTTCTCATGGGCTAGTCGGAGGTGGAGGTAGTCTGGACACACGAAAATTTAAATGACTTTGAAGATAATCTATTCATGATTGTACCAGAGAGGAGGCGGAACAGTTTATACAAAAACTGGGTGCCAATGATTTGAATATATCCCTTGCACAAACATAATATCTGAATTTGAAGTGGAAGGTGGAAGCTAGGTTTATGACTACAGACAGGCTAGGTTTGAAAACTGACACTGAAGTGTAGTATCCCTTATAGAGAATTGTATGTTCCAAGCTCAATTGCAGTAAAAGAATAATAATTTGTCTATGTCAAACAGGATATGATGGCCTAATTCAAGAACAAGAGTTATACAAATAATGCAATTAGTAGCAGCAGTAAAAGCAGGTACTAAAGTAAGAGATGATATGTTTTTTCAGAAGACAAAATTGCAGTCAAAGTCTCAAGATGATGCAATTAGATTCATCATCACTAAAAACCAAGAATGGCAAAAACTTAAAGTGATTCTTACTAAGAATTGGAATAGCTGACAATCAGATGTGGATCAACAAGAAGCAAGAGGCCATTGACTAGGTATAGAAATGCTTGCTTATTAGTTGTATGATGAAATGTCCCCAACAAAAATTTCAGAAACAAAAATCTGGACAAAATACATTGAACACAAATATGGATTTACATGCCTAGTTTGTAATGTCAGAAGTATGGACTATAAAATATAGACCACCACAATATCGCCATAAAATAAATAAGTATACTGAAATTTAAGAAACAAAAAATATCATGTATCAAATATCACATACATTATCAAAAATTTAAAAAAACAAATATAATTCATATCCATGTTAAGAAGAAATGAATAATGCAAAAAACTCCCATATCAAATTTACCAGATAACATTTAAAAAATCAATTCCATTTTGCTTTAAATGATCTATTAAATAATTTAAAATCTTTACATAATTTATCAATTATACTAAAACATTCAATTAAAACATGTTGAAAAAGCCTCACCTAAATTCCCCTACATACCCAACCCCAACAACCTGTCAATAAAAAATAAATTGAGACCATTTAAAAATCATTAAACATATTAGCAAATTGACAAAATACACTAAAACAGATTTTCATGTGCTGAACATTAAAATAATAATGTATAACACAAAAACTAGCTAAACTCCACAAATTAATTATGCAATGTTATGTAAAACTATATATTTTCAAAAAACCTATATGAAATACTTAATATGCTTAACCTTCAGTATTCTGTCCCATGATACTCTTGACGTCACAATATTTTCGGCACAAGTTTTGTGTCAGTCGAAATTTTTAAAACCATATTTTGATGGAATACCAGCTCATTAGCTGGCATTCTGGTACAAAGTCATTCCAGGATTTCCTCAGCACAGGAACGTGGTTGGGAACACAAAGATTTTGGGCCCGATCACAAATGGATTTATGACTCATAAAGTTACGAGTGCGGAGACTCTGCACTCGGGGTAGACTCCGCACTTCTAACTTTGAGTTTTAATGCCGTTTGTGAATTGGGCCCTTTGTTTTGAGACAGCAAATGTATGCTCTATAAAAACAGTTGGAACTGGTACAGTTACCCCTTCCCAATAAATGATGCAATCAATGAAATAATACATAGCATTGTGTATATTCATTACAATGCTGTGTCCAAAAACACTCAATGGCAGTACCATCTCTTAGGTGAAAAAGCAGATATTGTAACATTGAAGGGCTATATGGAATGGAGACATGAGTTAATACTGTAGAAGAGAAATTTAAAGAATGCTATATTAGTAATAATGATAGCAACTTTTTATTATGTTGATTCAATCCCCAAAGGCATTATAGGAGGTATCCAGGAGTTACAGCTTCAAAGGATGGACTCTAGATACCTTATGGAGTGTCAGTTAAAGCAGCCATTCAGGCTGAATATGGATGGTGAGCTGGCAGTACACAATGGCTGATTCTACAATTAACAATTCATATTGGTTCATATTGTTTGCAAGAATCATGTTGTGCCCACTGGGTCAAAATTGACTTTTGAAAACTATTCTAAATTACATTCAAACTTAAAAATTGCCCAAAAACATTAGGCCTGATTCACAAAGGTAAACTGAGATGAAAGTCTAACTTTACGACTTTCGGCAGTTAAGAGTAGTAAAGTTGGACTTTTGTCACAGTTAAACTTAAGTTTTGATCTTACGTTGAACTGAGACCAAAACTGAGACAAAAGCCTAACTTTACTTCCTATAAATGCTCTTTTGAGAACACCGAAAGTCTTAAAGTCAAACTTTCGTCTCAGTTTATCTTAGTGAATCGGGCCAATTGATTTCAAGCCTTTTTATATTGCACATTGTGCTCACCAAGCCAATAGATTGCCCTAACTAAATAAGTTTTTACATGCTGCTTGTTTGTCACACACTGTTGTGCTTTATATATGAATTGATTTTAAATGTGCACCTATTTGAATGAAATGGAATAGCATCTTAGGACAAGTTATAATATTCGAAATCAAATTCTTTTGACATTTCTTTAACTGCATGATTATCATTCATGTTTTTGGGTGATGAGTTTATATATTCCTTTATGTAAAGACATTGATTTTTTTGTCATGAAATGATATCTAAGGCTTGTTGGTAATACTGATTTGCAAATTAGTTTGAGCAGTCTTTTTTTCCTTTAATTTGTGACTGAGCCTAACCTGTTGTTCATATCAACTAAGGAACTACCTATTAATTATTTCCATATATTGAGCATATTATGATACACTGCTCTTGAGAAAAATCCATGCATGAGTTAACGAACATGGATACCCACACTAAACAAAGATGTCAAGCACTGCTTGCTTCCTTGTAGGGGTGGGGTTCCTTGGTTTGGATTCTTTAAAGTAGTAGACAAATCTTCCCTTGGCTCATTTAGGGAAAGTTTTGCTCCAATTTGTCAAGAAGGGGGGTGGAGGGTGCTCCTAAAACATTGATTTCAATGTTAATTTCCGTCTGAAACTTGGCTTTCTAAAACTGAAAAAAACAGCTGAAAGGAATGACCCAAAACTTAAAAATTTGAACTTTACTCAGCATGCTTTTAGTGTAAATCCCTACAACCCAGTTTTAAGAAATTACAGTTTAAAACTTTTATAAAGGTGCTTGGGTTGAGCTTCAAGGGTTAGCAAGTTAGGTATATCTGGACAGTTGGTCTTGGGGTACCAACATTTTTACAAAATTTGCCGAAAATTGGCAAAGGGACCTTTTTCTCATGTCTACCATTTTGGTACTACGGAACACCTCCTGGTCCCGTGGTACTGAGCAATGTAATTGGCTGGTCGCGAATGAGAAAAAAATGTTGTTTACCTTACATTGCTACCCCACAGGGTCAAAAAACCTTTAAAAGCAATCATACGGCGGGACCCAGCGTAGCCATTGTGTGAGGTACTGCAGTACTCTTATAGGATACAGCATTCCATTAAAATGTTACTTCTGTGTTACTGCTGTACTTTGCAAGCTTCCTCATGGAAGCTTGTTCAGTGCTGTGGTACCTTGGGCATGAAACTTGAGTGGTGAGAAACATGGTACACCAAAAAAAACTAAATGTAGATTGTGCACCTGTGGGGGGTTGGCCGTCTGCAGGGGGTTGGCCAGTTGCAGCGGGGTTGAGTGCAGGAGGTGGGGGGGGGGGGTTGTTTGCTGAGTATGTAAAAGAAAAATCCTAGAAATTTAGTGAAAAAACAGCTGTTAAAATAATGCATAGATAGGTATGGTAATACAATCTTGCCTTGTGTAAAAAGAAAAGCAGTAATTCACTGAAAACCAAATCTTAAAGAGAGGTTAAAATTAGGTAAGGCTTGAGATTCTAGCTTGCACTAACAAAAAACCTACAAGTTCACTGAAAAAACAAAGGTTAAGGACATGTTATAGGTAAGTGTTGAAATAGTACAAAAACGAACATTTAAAAATCAAAATAAACCTGTACTTCACCGGTTATAGTTTACTGAGCTAACTAGAACTTGCACCCTCGCCATGCATTCCTTATGACCTCACTATTGCATCACTCATGCCACTTTAAATGACCTCTTTAATGATATCACTAATGGTATTTTCAAATCACAGCCTTGCTTATTTGGGTGTTAAAGAAAGCACATGATGAAACATTAATTCTGAGGATCTCGTCTGTTGTGGCAAGCCCATACAGAAAGCCACCAAATATCCAACCAAACTGTGAAAATGAATCCAGAAGAGGAATTTGGCATATCTTTTTAATGCATAAGGTGGGCTAGTGGAGCAATATAAGCATTGAATTAGTAGGGCTAAGCAAGAATCCTTGATGACTTCTTTCCTGAAGCTTGACTAAAAAGGTCAAGGACGACACCTTGTTCCCTATCACTCGGGAAATATTGAAGCCAAGACACCACTCTATCCTGCAGCTCTTTCTAATGAGAAATTAGTATGCAGAAGGAGATAGTTTCAAAGGTAGTTTATAGATCCAAGGTGGGAGAGCCCTTTTTTAGCATAAGGTGAATGTCATCCAGTGCGCCCACCAATGCAGATTCTGTGCTATGACTGGGACAAAAGCAAACCTGATCAAGATCTAGCTGCATATTGTGTTCCAGGAAAATCAGAATGTTGGAGATTTCTAGTGGATACAGATATTTTTTAATTGGTTAGAAATAACTATATGGGTCAGAGGTGTGTCAGTTTAAAGGGGTTCGACATAAAAGACAACCACGTTTCTCCAGCTTTTGGGAAAAGTAAAAAAGAAATTAAATAATTGAGCGATAGTCTTTAACAGGCAATGAAAAATTATTAAAATGTTACCAGACCTTCGGGTCTAGTGATTTAAATAATGACCTTTTGGGGGCCTTATTCTATAAAAACATTTGACGTTGTAGAAAACAAGTTTTTCAGACGCCTACTCAGACTGCCCCAAAGAACACCTTTGGTGCCACTCTACTTAGACATTGATGTAAAGCGCACTGATTTCTTGTGTTTTTTGCGACCATTGCTTTATTGGGTGCGATTATGGTCTACCCCAGAACTAAGTAATTATAGAGCAGGCTTATTGGAAATTATGGAATTAGATTCATTAAATACAATTAAGTGGCTGAGACATGTATCCCACTGGTTTAAAGTAATAGGCCTATCACACTACTGGGAAACACCAGCTGTATCTATCACCTTGCCTAATAGTTGTAAGATCCAGGTAAAATCTGCCTACTGGAACTATGTGAATAATCATATATATGAACGTGCCACTGGACAACTGACGTCCACATTCTTGCAATTCAAGGATCTTCCGTCATTTGAACTTTTTATGGATGAAATTGAGCCACCCCTGGCTAAATCTGTCTTCCTCAAATTTAGATATGGAGTGTTACAGATTAAATCAAATTCCTGCCGGTGGGGAGGAGTAAGTAAAGATCCTCATTGTACTTCATGTGTATTAAACCAGAAAGAAGATGAGGCTCATATCCTCTTCTTTTGTCCATTATACGTTAAATCTCGAAAAAAATGGATTATGCCTCTATGTAAAAATATGGGGACACGTTCATTCAAAGAGGCAGAACGCATACTCAGATCCTCTAACAGTAGGCTATTAGTGTTTGGTCTGAGTAGGTTTCTCCATGGTGTTTGTATAATTAGAAAGAAGCTTGGATTACCATTTTAAGATTAATTGATTTTAATATTAGTCTTTTAATATTTTTACTATTGTATGTAACTGTTTTAAAGAGACACAAAAAAAAAAAAAGTTGATTGAACTAGTCGAGTATAAAACCCTGGTATGTATATCCCCCTTAAAACCCATGATTAATGAATAAGCCCAGAATTGCACTTTGTCTAATTAGCGCTATTGCACAATATGAATGTTTTTAAAGTTTGTATTCACTGTAACAAATTTTTATTTTATGAAACAGTATGTGTATTACATGTATGTTGGCTTAATGACAAAAATGTCGAATAAAAGCTTTTACTACTACTACTACTTGACCTAACTATAATGGGCTTGACCCATAAACTGGTCTCGTATTGTGTGATCTAGGTAAATATTTTATTTCACCGAGGTGCCTATTTCTTCTTTTTCTTCATGTTTGAGAAAACATTGAAATATGCAAGTTCAGCATATCTAAATGTTTGCTCCACATATAGTAGGAATGTAGCCCACATGGGGTACACATGACCCCTGACTTGCCTCTTAGTTCACTATTAGCTAGATGTGGGCGAGTCAACAAATTAAAAGGGAGAGCCAAGTCGAGCCCAGAAAATGTTTGCTATGTAAATCATACAATAAAAATCACATCAAATGATAGTTTCTTCAAAATTCAAACAAGTGTATTTCTTTAACATATGGAAGCTTTGTGTTAGACCCGGGATCCCTGGTTGGCTGAGGTAGGTACCTTAGGGAAAATAGGGACCTGTGGTTCCATGTCAGGATAAGGAAGGTCAATTTCTGAGATAGCCCCTGCGCACCCCCTCGGTAGCTTGGCACGATCAGCCAGGCTTATCTTCAAGGCAAATATGTAAAGTATTTGCAACCACGCTCACAGCAACCCAATGATGACACCACAAATAGGCTCCACATGAGATTTATTAAAACAAGTAAAAGCCTTGCTTATTTGGGTGTTAAAGAAAGCACATGATGAAACATTAATTCTGAGGATCTCGTCTGTTGTGGCAAGCCCATACAGAAAGCCACCAAATATCCAACCAAACTGTGAAATGTTTGCTCCACATATAGTAGGAATCTAGCCCACATGGGGTACACATGACCCCTGACTTGCCTCTTAGTTCACTATTAGCTAGATGTGGGCGAGTCAACAAATTAAAAGGGAGAGCCGAGTCGAGCCCAGAAAATGTTTCCTATGTAAATCATACAATAAAAATCACATCAAATGATAGTTTCTTCAAAATTCAAACAAGTGTATTTCTTTAACATATGGAAGCTTTGTGTTAGACCCGGGATCCCTGGTTGGCTGAGGTAGGTACCTTAGGGCAAATAGGAACCTGCGGTTCCATGTCAGGATAAGGAAGGTCAATTTCTGAGATAGCCCCTGCTCACCCCCTCGGTAGCTTGGCACGAGCAGCCAGGCTTATCTTCAAGGCAAATATGTAAAGTATTTGCAACCACACTCACAGCAAGCCAATGATGACACCACAAACAGACTCCACACGAGATTTATTAAAACAAGTATAAACTTTATATAAAAAGAGATACGATAAGACCACACAATATAAATCCCAACACGTGAATATGTGTACTATCTCTCCTGGCCGGTTGTTAGGCCAGCCAGCCCTTGTAAGTTCTGGCGATATTAATGAACACTCACTTCTAAACATTCTCCTTTAATCCTAATATCATGTTATACAGTTCATAATACTAGAATCAGGCACTTTTACAATTTACAAATAATGTAAGGTGTAACACAGCAATCAGACACTCTGCAATGTAAAAAGAATGCAATGCGTAACGCAACAGTCAAGCACTTTGCAAGTTAAAAATAATGCAATGCATAATACAACACCAGGTAAGTTGTTTGCAGAAATAAGGTAATGCGTAATACAATATTCAGGTAATTCGTTATGCAGAAACAATGCAATGCGTCATATGACAATCGGGTAGTTTGTTATGCAGAAATAATGCCATGTGTTGTACACTAATTAGGTCATTCGTTATGCAGGAATAATGCAATGCCTAATACTCTAATCAGGTACACCGTTATGCAGAAATGATGCAATGTGTAATAGGATAGGTACTCCATTATGCAGAAATGCAATAATGCGTACTACACTCAGGCACCGATCATTGTGCCTTCGGTGTCTTCTCTCTGCCACTCCTCCTGACTTGCAGTCCGCCTCTCAACAGTTGCCCCAACACGGGTATGGTGTAATCAAAAAGTGCAGCTCTGCACTCCGACCCCTGTACTGCCACTCCCTTGGCAATACGGGCCGCGATATGAGCCGAAGCAGAGGCTTGCGCTGCCGGAAAGAGGCCGAGAGCGTCTCCCTCCGAGCCCGCACCCCACCCAAGGAGTCGACACACGTTACGTGGGGGGCGCAAACTCACTCTCCTCCTCTAGCGGCTGGGCCTCCAATCCAATCCTTGTGAATTGGCAACTGCGGGCTTGGGCTGACGGCTCAACTCCTCTGGGACTGCTGATCCGGGCCACTACGATTACGAAGAGCTTAGGCTGCCACAGGACACACACACATATAACGTTGCTGAGACTTCCTTGAACTTCAGGTGCACAATCACCAGGCACTTCACACGATGGTCGCAGGCTGAACGAAGATCACGCGCACAGCGTCCCAGAGACTCACTTAAACTCAGAGTGCACATTAACAAGGCAAATCCTCACGTGCACCAAGCACACGCACACAGCGTGGATGAGACTCAGTTGGATTCCTTTGACACGATAACAAGGCAAATCCTCACAAAGGTCTCACAGTGCACAAAGCACATGCACACAGCGTCGATGAGACACACCTGGATTCCGGTGCACACGATAACAAGGGAAATCCTCACGCTGCACAAAGCACAAGCACACAGCGTTGATGAGACTCACTTGGATTCCGGTGCACACGATAACTGGACAATCCTCACAAAGGGGGCAGGCTGCAAAAAGGCACACGCACACCACGTCGCTGACCCTTGCTTGGACTCCCAAGTGCCCACAATCACAGGGAACACCTTACGAGGGTATCAGGCTGCAACAAGCACGCACGCACTGTGCTGCTGAGACTCTCCTTGAAACTTTTGTGTTCCTCTGTTTCCGTAACAGGGAGCCAGCTCACCTCGGGCCCTTGGGGATAAGTTACTTCAGGACACAGCAAAGTCCTTTCAAGCAGGGGGACACAGCACACAGGAAAGTCCCTTTAGCCTTTCCTTGGTGAAAACAGCAAACTGCAGGCCAGCTCCAGAACACACAGCAAGGGTCAGACCTTTCCTTCAGTCTATTCAGTTTTTTCCTTGGCAAAGGTTCATCTTGACCACAAAGTAGCTCTCTTCTTGTTCAATCTTGATCAAGCCATTCTCCAAAGTTCAGGGGCTTCAGCTCTCATAGTTATACCCCTCAATGGCTTTGAAGTCTTTGTGTTTCAGGGGGCACTAACCCCTGTTCAAACCAGTTCAGGGTGCCTCCCTGTCAGTGACATCTTCTTCCTTTGGTTAGTGGGGTCTGAATTCTCAATCACTCAGCAAGAGATGGGACAATAGTTTTATAGCAGCAATCCAGGCCTCTTCACCTCTAGGGGCTACTCCTCCCCCTACACTCCAGATGCAGGTCAGCCTGTTGCTGTCTCACCTCCTCCCCTGGGTCAAGACATTTCCCAGATCCTATCGCTTTCAAATCCAAACAGTCAATCCACAATCAGGCAGAGACACACAGAAATGTTAGAGCAAAATAACCCAGCCACTTCTAAAAGAGTGGCTTATAAACACATACTGCAAATACCACCTTCATAGAAAGATGTGTTTTTACATTGTGAGTTCAGGCATACTAAACTTCACCTATCCATCTTAAGCCTTTGGAAAGATCGGCTGAAAAACATATTACACAGCCGTCCCCTTCTATCCTTTGGGCAAGATGGCCTTTCAACAGTGAAAAACGAAATGAAGATTATTTCACTGTCAGGACATGGACACACCTTAGTACATGTCCCACCTTTCACTTGCACTGCACCCTCTCAGGGCGTACCCTGGACCTACCATAGGGGTGTCTGATGTGCATAGAAAGGGAAGGGTAAGGTCTGGCAAGTGGGTGCACTTGTCGGAACAACATGGCAGTTTAACAAACTGTGTGCAGGCACTGAAGTGGCAGGCCTGTGTTCTCTTATTAAGGCTACTTGTGTGGGTGGCACAATTAGTGCTGCAGGTTCACTAGTAGCATTTGCATTACCAGCCCTGGCACACAAAGTGCACTTCACTAGTAAGGCAAACATACCAATCATGGACAACCATGGACCATTACACTTTACACAGGGATCACTTGCACTTTGACACTGATTAGCAGGGGCAAAGTGTCCCAAGCATCTATGTTAGCAACACCATGTCAGAAAAAAGGTCTAGGGGGGAAGCAAAAAGTTTAAGGAACTTCAGCCAAAGAGGGCCAAGTCCAACACATTGACATTATTATGTCACATTATATCACTTATTAATCATGATTGTTTTAAAAGATGAACAATTTGTCATGAGGCCAGGCATTTTTTATGTAAACCCTGTATGTTACCTATTATAGGGCAACACTGCAGTCCTTGTACACCTCACAAATTTGAAAGTGCCTTTGTAGGCAATAATTAAGAAAAAGGAGTTTTGATGAAGTAAAATGTGTGCCTAAGATCACACAATTCAAGTGGTGAGGCCATTCTTTATCCAGGTTTTTTAATTTCACTTTCTATGAATCAGCCACTAAATGGGTATCTGTTTGTCTTTCCTTTTTTGAGGTTAATGCTTTGTTTATAACTTTGTGTGTTTTTAATATAGTGCAAAGTCAATCCTAAGGTACTGCAGCACCTTACATGAACACCAGTCACATTACACATGGCCCCTTCTTTATTCAAAGACATAGGAAGATTAATTGATTTGCTCATAATCACAGGCTGTGGAGCCAATGCAGAGACTCAAACCTGGTTCCAAAGTCAGCAGCTTTGGTCGTAATGCCACATCCTGGGTAGAGGGAGGGTGGAAGGCAGATACCAAAAGGTCAGTTTGTTTAGGCTTGAGTTTACCAAAGGATCTCGAGTTGAGCAAGAGTTAGACTTCAGGCTCGACCTTTCAGTGACTTGCCCTCCTCTACTAATAGCATTGTCATCCGTGCAGGGACAAGAATATTTCTCAGTTCATATTTAAAAGTGCAACCTTTTAAAAATACCTTACTAAAGCATGGTGTGGCACATCATCATTTTCAGACTGCACATTTTCTTTTGAAATGGTCAGAACCTTTCCTCTTATGTGCAGTTTACTTGATAAAAAACCATGTAGCTTAGAAGTGATAATCTTTGGAAATTAGGTTTCAGCAAATATTTATCATTTACACAAAACCCAGTTAAGTGTTCTGATTTGTTCTCAACCCAATACAATCTTTGTTTCCATCACACTTCACAATTGCAAAAAGAATGTGGTCTGCTAACTGCTGATATAAAGATGAACACTTCATTTGAAAGCTATGAATGTTGTGGGATTGAAAAACACTTACATCGTACAGCCTTTCATGCACTTTTGACAGATCATTCACTTCACAAAACCCTCTACCTTTGCAGTCAGAGAAAGAAAAGTAAACGTCAATCTCCAGGACAAAATAACCAGCAATTTATAAGAAGACATAAGCTGATATTGGACCTCTGTCAAAATATGACAAGATAAAAACACGATTTAAAGTCCTCTTTATTGCCTATTTACTTTCTGAATGAATAGAAACCTGTTCTTAGTCAGCAGGAGCTTTCTTGCCAGAGGGGATCAGTAAGGCGTGAAAATAACTCGCCTTGGTAAAATGTAACTCGCCGTAGCACATGGGCGAGTAGAGTTTTAGATGCCTATTTACAATCAACATGATTGCCTTCTTAAGGATTTTAACTGTGCATTTGTTTCTGCAATTGTAATTCAGAGTTCAGCACAGCTTGAGATACATCTATGAAAACAAGAAGAATTAGACAATTCTTCAACAAAAGTGAATACTTCCCTTGATAAGTATCCTGATCCATGGCCAGGCCTAGTGTAAAGCTCCTGCACTTGGCAGACCTGCACGTGGAATACCCCAAACTCATTAGAACTCATTGCAGGGAGGAAAAACCTGCAGTTCTCCTGGAATATCAGCATCACTTGAAGAAAGTCTTCGTGCTTTTGGAGAATGCACTAATTTGGCACCCAAATGCAAGCAACATTTCCTATGAATACACTGAACTCTCACAAGTTCTGAAAATGGTGGCAATCATTTTGAAGATATTGAGTATAAATTTCCTTCTGGCTTAGAGTGCCATTGCCGGGCTTTGCCTTCACAGAGGCCGCAATAAACCAAATGCATTGTTAGCATGCATTTGTTCAGCACGCACGTTGTTACAACAGCTTGCTTTAGGGGGGCGCATTGGTGGAATGGTGTTGGATTTAAAGTCCAACACCATCCCTACTGTTTCGCAGGCTGGAGTTGGAATAGTAAATGAAACTATTCCAAAATCCAGCAACACCGTAAGGCAAGTAGTTATAACGACTTGCGTGCTGAACGAATGTGTGCTAAAGACTTGTTAGTTCTAAAGTCTATGTTCGGAAGACATGCATGCTAAATGAATGTGGAATACCGGCATACATTCTCAGGAGACAACAGCATCCACAGTTTAGACATCAGTACCCAGCAGGGAGATTAGTCAGAGTGGTGATGTGCAGTGCCTCTATTTCTCTTTCTTATCGTATTTGTCTTTCCCTAGGATATGGTGGAGTCTTGAAAAATGCATACCTTCCAGTGGAATTCAGGTTAGTGCATTCTGACTAAGGGTTATTTGCAGATGTAATCTTACTAGAATAGCACTCTATGTGGGCTTTCATTTTTTAGCTTTATTGTAATTATAAGCTAAAGTATGTAGTGTACAGACTCTGGGAAATAAGTCCTTCTCTAGGTATACGAAAAACCTTCACCTTGTACCAAAAGAACCGCACATGTGATAGCCAATCAATTAATCAACATTTGTGAAGCTCAACACTGCCCCCTTTAGGGGTGTCTGGGGACTGAGGGCTCCATGTCTCCATCGAAAAGCCAGGCCTTAAGTCTCTTTCTTAAGTCTGCCAGGGAGGGTGCTGTTCAAAGGTGGAGGGGCAGGTTGTTCCAGATCTTTGCATCAATGTAGGAGAAGACGCGGCCCCTGCTGGGGCTGTGATGGAGACGAGTGAGGAGGAACGATGGTAGATGTAGCATGGTCCTTGATCATGGAGGGCTCTGTAGGCTTGTGTGAGGAACTCATACTGACATCTCTTCTTGATGGGGGCCAGTGGAGGTCTCTGAGGTGGAGGGTGATGTGTGACCATTTGGGAAGGTTCAGGATGAGTCTGTCAGCCGTGTTCTGAATAGTCTGGAGTCTTCTGAGGAGGCTAGTGGAGATGCCGGCATAGAGAGCGTTGCTGTAGTCAAGGCGGCTGGTGAGTGGGCCTGAGTGACGGTCTTTCTGGTGTTGATTGGGATCCATCTAAAGATGTAGTAGTTACACAATCAAAGAAAAAAGTAGGGTAGCATTTCACCTCCTAAGGTCCTACTGCAAATGAACCCTGTACAATTGAAACTGAATCCTGACCACCAAAGGGAGCTCTTTTGCATGTCGCTCAAGTGAATAATGGTTCACTGTATCTAATATTTCACACAGTCCATCAAAACGGATGATTCTTCTTTCAGTCCAACAAAACACTGGAGCCATAATGTTCAATTCCCAAGATTTTTTTAAATTCTCCAAACATCAAAATCCAGCCCAGCCAATGCTTTTTGTCTTTGAGAGGACTTAATCAAGGCCCTACTGAACATAAATATACAATCTTAAAATCATTTATTACAAAATTCAGAAAAAAAAGAAAAAAACACCATCATTTTAGCTTCCCAAACCTTATTAAACATTTCTAGTCTTTTTCGGTGGCCTCGCCTGGCATACCGGGTGTGAAAGGCGAGCCAAGAATATGATGTCCACTAATTTAAGTGGGTACATTGCACCAGTCCAGACAACCCTTATGTTGATTTAAGATGTCTCAGACAACCTTAGAAAGCTACCTAAGTGGTAGATGTGAAGAGCAGCCTTCAGGCTTAGTCTTGAAGGAGTGTGAAGCAGCTTGTTTACCAGAATGCAATCTTATAGTATAGATTAAATGAAAAGGAACCACACAAAGTATGTATAAATATATGTATTTATTATATAACACTCTCTAGTACATTACAGTATCTCCTACATGGGGATAGACACAAAGCACACAATACTTTAGCAAAGAAATCACAGTAAATAGCACTAATCCACAGTGGGCCCGAGGGGGGGGGGCAAACCATATACTAAGAAAGTGGTATAAGAACCATGACTCGAGTTAAGACACTAGAGAGGACGTAGAATTGCTGGGGACCTACAGAACCACCCAAGGTAAGTAGATAGGGACCCCATGGAGAGCGTGTGCAGTGTGGGAACACGACTGCGTGCTCTGTACAAGTCTATTCGCAAATCGCAGTTGGCTTCTTAAAGATTAAGAGACACTTCCCAGTTGACCCTGAAGCAACCCCGTGGAAGACAGAAGTTTGGAGAGACATCCTACCCGTGGATACCATGGTACCCAGGTTAACTATCCCAGGGAAGCTGGGTGCATAGGTGGTGTGAAGTGGCATCTGAAATCGCAGTCGAACCCAGTGGAGGACATCCGGAAAGTGAAGCAGCTGGAAGAGGAGAAAGTGTTTGAAGGAATCCAAACATGGATTCTTGATGAGGAGTACCTTAAAGCAGATCTGACCGAGTCTGCGTCACTCATGGGTGACCAGGAGACTTGGAATACGAATGCCCTCCAATGTCATGTGCTTCAGGAAGGATGACGGTGACCTTGAGTCTGCAGCTGCGAGGACAAGTCGATGCTGAGGATGACCAGGGCAAGCTGTCCCACTAAGGATGTCGAGTGCTGAGGGGTCGGTGTCTAGGAAAAAACAAGAAAGTACCAACCACACTTTTTTTCAATCCTTCTATTGAAGGAAGAAAAACAAACCAATATTACTCTTAGGTCTGTTGGGTATTTCTTACCCTTTTAATTTATATTTTTCAATTTAAAAAAAAAAGATTTTTATGTGTAAAAAGGAACACAAAACATTTTAGACATTTTACATAAATACAAAACATTATTCACATATATATACACACTACAATATTTACTTATTCTGATTAATGTACACAGATCCTTGTCTAAATTTGACAATGTAACGCTCAGTATTAGTCTTAATTCATAACATATCAATGCAAACAATCAAAATGTATTCAAAATATAGACCATATCTGAATTCATTGGTCTATAACTCAATTGATGTCGCGTTTTATATGCCTAAGCGTTTCGAACCAGTTGACTTGAATTCCTAGGTTCTCATCAGGGCTCTGTCTTTTAGTAAGTATCTGAAAATATGTACAAAAATAAGATTTATTTTAAATTCCGTTTTAGTGATTTATTGTCTCCATCTCGTCAAACATATCGTTTTTCCAGCAGCCGCCGGTCTACAGGTTAGGCGTTATTATCCTTTTTTCGGTCTTGGTCCTATACCCAAAGTGAAAGATACATTTATCACTATTTGTCTATAAAGTTTCTGTGTTCAACACTGTCTCGCCTAGTCTCCCCAGACATACCTTTTGTATTAGTTCGAATTCTCCTGGATTATATTTTGTCCTCTTTTTGGGAAGGTGGTCTTTCAATCTTTATAAGGTGTCTTAGTATATCTCAACCCTAAACTGCAATTCATCATTTTATTGTTTTCTTTGGCTGAGAGGACTCATTAAGCATACCTGTTAAAGTATCCCTGTGTAGTCAGCACACTCCGCTTTTGCGTGATGGAGACGATACTCCAGTGTTCTATGGTCTTCTTTCAATCTGTAAATCATGAACAAATCGCCGTCAGTTCGGTCGATTTGACTGTCTTGTCATCTAGCATTCTTTCACATTAGAGGAGGCATACCTGTATTCTGAAAGTGGTGCTCCGTGTGTGTTCCTGTTTTTCTCGCGCACCAAAAGCGGATCGCGGGGGCACTCGTTTCATTCACCTATTTAAAAACACTGAAATCAGTCTGTATTTTAACATGTAAACTAAGGCGTTCGTGAGCCTGGTTTGTTCTATCTACCCCTTACCTCTGCATTCGGCGATCCGGCAACTGCAGAAACAATCTGTGGACGCCGTCGCCATCTTGGACTGGGTTCATATAGCTCAGGCCGTGTATTACGTGTCAGCCATTTTGGAAGGGGAAAACTCCTCATGCCGATTTTTACGAAGCATTTATTCATGGATTATAAACGATTTTGTACATGAAAGTTTTATTTTTTATTTTTTGTTAGGCAGTTTGTTGAGGGTGGACGCTCAGGTGTTTATCACTTATGCATGGTGCGCATCCATGTTACGGATGTTTATATCGGGGGCGGCCATCTTACAATGGACTTGGTTATCACAGGATTTGTGTATTGGTCACCAAATACCAACTTCATCCGCCCTTGCCGGGATGCCCCTGAAGTAATTACAATCTAGAAATTTCAGACAGTGAGTTAAGGCCTGAGAGTGCACTATTGAATTTTAGTATGAGGTACGCTTCCTTTTGCAGTCGTACTCTCTCAGGGTCTACTGGAGATTTCTTGTTTTGAACATTAAACAAAACAGACCATTTAAAGTCACCCTCTCCATGACAGCTTTCTACAAAATGCTCCACCATCGGTGCAGTGAGGACTTTATTTTTTATTCTTGATCTGTGTTGGGTCATGCGTGTATTTACTTGTTGAGTGGTTTTTCCAATATAAATTTTCGGACAGGGACACACAATTACATATACGACATTTCGAGTTTTACAATTTGTAAAACAAGGATGCTTCCATTTTACATTGCCATGTGCAAATTCTTCACCTCCCATTGTGTTGGCACATGCCACACAGGTACCACATCTATGGTGTCCTGTTATGGGTTTTAAACCCCATTTTTTAGGTAAATCGCTTTTTGGTTTTGGTATCATTATATCTGCTTGTACAACCATTTGGCCTATGCTTTTATTTTTCTTATATGCAAAGAGTGGCCGGGGGAAGGAACATTCCAGGTTCTCTAGTAAGTGCCAGTTTTTCAGCACTGCTTGTCTGACTTTGCTGGTGTCTGGACCAAAAGTGGTCACACAAACCAGTCTATCCAATTCAGGGTTCTCAGTGGTCTGTAAAAGACATTCTCTCGGTGTGAAACGGGCCCTCTTACTTGAATGTTTCAATAGTTTGCCGGGATACCCTCTGTGTTTCAATTCTTCACAGAAAGTTTCGGCATGTTGTTCAAAATCTGAAACATCCGTACAATTCCTTCGTATACGAAGTGGTTGTCCGTAAGGTAAATTCGCATTTAGATTTCTAGGGTGGGCACTTTGGTGGTGTAACATTATGTTTTTATCCGTCTTTTTCCTATACAGGGAAGATTTTAGTCGTCCTTCTGCACATGTAATTTCAACATCAAGGAAGGTCATTTTAGTGGGGCTGGAATCTATTGAGAACTTAATATCCTGATGTTTAGTATTCAGCCACATATGAAACTGCATCAGCTCCGTGTGGCTTCCCTGCCACAGGAGCCACACGTCATCGATGTAGCGGTACCATTGTTTTATGTGTGCAATGTAAGGGTTGTTGTGGTCAATGTACTTCCTTTCATATTCTGCCATAAACAATACGGCCATTTCTGGCGCGTAAGGACAACCCATAGCAATTCCTTTGGTTTGCATAAAGAACTGCTCGTTGAATCTAAAATAATTCTTTCTCAGGGCTACCTCAGCCAGTTGTAGAATGAATGAAGTTGGTACTCGGTGTGGTCTAGTCCGGGCCTCCAGGTACAATTCCATCACTTCCAGGGCTTCGTCCTGGGGAATCTGGGAATATAAGGACGTCACGTCCATTGTCACTAGTAGTTCTAAAGTTGGATCAAACTCGGTCCCCTCAAACTTGATTAAAAAATCTGTGGTGTCTTTCAGATAGGACTTTACTTTGGAGATAAAGGGTTTCAAAAAGAAATCAACATTTTTGCCAGGGCTCTAAGCATGAGTCACACCCTGACACAATTGTGGGTCCTGGGGGTTCGTTTAGATTTTTGTGGATTTTGGGGAGAAAGTATAGAATCGGGGTTCTGGGAAATTTTTTAATCAAAAAGTCACCCTCTTTGGGACCCACAAAGCCACTTTCCATCCCTAGTTTGAATATATCTGAGATCAATCCCTGTATACTTTTAACAGGGTCTTCCTCTAATAATCTGTACCACATTTTGTTCTCTACTTGGGACCTAGCTTCTGTTATGTATTTGTCCCTTGGCCACACCACCACAGCACCGCCTTTGTCGGCCTGTTTAATTACAATCGAGTTGTCATCTTTTAGATTTTTAAGAGCTACTCTTTGGCCTTTGCTTATGTTTTGTTTGATGTACCCTTTATTTCTTTCTAGTTTGTCTATTGAAAACAACAGGATCTGTTCAAAAGCATAGATTTGTTTAGGAATTTTTTGAGTTGGTACAAAGGTAGATTTATTCCCCAATCCTGTGGTTTCCTTTTCTACAAAAGGAGGTTGGTTAGCAAAAAAAGGATCTAAGCCTAATCTTCCGACAAAAATCTATTGCCTCAAGTTTGGTTTTAGTAAAGTCCGTGTATTGGCGGGGGACGAATTTCAATCCTAAATTCAGAACTGATTGCTCGTCCCTTGTCAATATTTTCTGGGAGAGATTCACTACACTAGTACTGGTCGCTACGATTTGTAGGTGTTTTTCCTTGTCCGCATTTCCCACGGTACCTTGTACCTTGCTTTGGATTGTTGGCCCTTGTCTAAAAAACTCACTTGCTTTTTATTAGGGTTACCACGTGTATCAGAACCTGATGATTCTGAGGAGGAGGTCTCAGAGAAAGTCTTAAATCTATTACGAGATCTTCCTTGGTAGTTATATAAAGCCCCTCGTGAGTCGACCTGTGTATAGAAATCGTCTTTTAAAAAGGGGTATGCCTTCTCGAGTGTGAAAGATTTGGAGTCTCTCTCGTATTGCACTGATTTATTGTTGATGGTACTGTCTTTAAATGTCAGAATCTCCTTCTCTATCTTGTCTAGGAGAGCTTTGGCATCAGACACGGTTGGACTATTTTTTATAGCTTGGGTTAAGTCTTCTATCTCTTGCAGTTCCTTTGCACAGAGTCTTTGCGCCGTCTCTATCGTATGGACCATCAGGTCCCTACTACATTTTGTGTTAATGCAGCTAAATCCTTTCGTATATTCTGCGTCCTCAGTGAAAATAACTGGGATGTTTTTTACCTGTAGCCCCCAGGGGATAGTGCCTCCTACTAGATGTTTCAAAAGAAAGTGGCCATGGAGCTCGGTTCAGATTTGTTTTTTGCGCAGTCTTATCAATTTATTAGACTCATTCTGCTGTTGGGCGGAAGAACGCAGGGCGATGTTTGAGAATGGAGCGGATGCTATTAAATTTTGAATATGACTTTCAGAAAATGATAAGGTATCCTTCTCACACATACCTTTTGGAAGGATCTAGTCCTTCCACTAGTTAATTCTTTTGAATTGGGTGCTCGATTTAATCATGCGCCCTTCAAACTCTCACGAGGTGCAACCCCGTTCGAAGATTTATACAAAAAGTGGAGTTAGGCCCTGGGACATGCGGTTGGTTGGACCATATATATCTAGGAAAACACAAGAAAGTACCAACCACACTTTTTTTCAATCCTTCTATTGAAGGAAGAAAAACAAACCAATATTACTCTTAGGTCTGTTGGGTATTTCTTACCCTTTTAATTTATATTTTTCAATTTTCAAAAAAAATATTTTTATGTGTAAAAAGGAACACAAAACATTTTAGACATTTATACATAAAAACAAAACAGTATTCACATATATATATACACACTGTACAATATTTACTTATTCTGATTAATGTACACAGATCCTTTTCTAAATTTGACAAAGTAACGCTCAGTATTAGTCTTAATTCAAAACATATCAATGCAAACAATCAAAATGTATTCAAAATATAGACCATATCTGAATTCATTGGTCTATAACTCAATTGATGTCGCGTTTTACATGCCTACGCGTTTCAAACCAGTTGACTTGAATTCCTAGGTTCTCATCAGGGCTTTGTCTTTTAGTAAGTATCTGAAAATATGTACAAAAATAACAGATTTATTTTAACTTCTGTTTTAGTGATTTATTGTCTCCATCTCGTCAAACATATCGCTATTTATACCTGTTTTTCCAGCAGCCGCCGGTCTACAGGTTAGGCGTTATTATCCTTTTGTCGGTCTTGGTCCTATACCCAAAGTGAAAGATAAATGTATCACTATTTGTCCATAAAGTTTCTGTGTTCAACACTGTCTCGCCTAGTCTCCCCAGACATACCTTTTGTATTAGTTCAAATTCTCCTGGATTATATTTTGTCCTCTTTTTGGGAAGGTGCTCTTTCAATCTTTATAAGGACGACCTGCTATTTATAGAGGTGTCTTAGTATATCTCAAGCCTAAAGTGCAATTCATCATTTTATTGTTTTCTTTGGGGGGAGAGGACTCAGTAAGCATACCTGTTAAAGTATCCCTGTGTAGTCAGCACACTCCGCTTTTGCGTGATGGAGACGATACTCTAGTGTTCTATGGTCTTCTTTCAATCTGTAAATCATGAACAAATCGCAGTCAGTTCGGTCGATTTGACTGTCTTGTCATCTAGCATTCTTTCACATTAGAGGAGTCGGTGTCTGGCAGGAGAACCAACAAGCCTTGGCAAATGCAATCCAAGCAGGAAATAAAGAAGTTGCACAGTTGGGACCAGCTAGGTCCAAGAAAAACGCTACAAGCAGGGGAGTTGGGGCAGGGACGAGCAATCTGGGGAGCCCAAAAAAACAAAGGTGACCCTCAAATGGGCCCACAGGCCAGAGGCACAGGACTCGGAAGAGAACCTCTAGCAGGTCAACAACATGAGCAGGCCACGGTGCCCACAAGGCGGTGTGACAGAAGATCTTGAGGGAAGAAGTTGCCGGGGGTTGGGGCTGCTTGGAGCTCAATGCATTTGATGCAAAGTTGCCAACAAGCATATGTACTTGCAAAAATATGCGGTGCACTGTGGTTCGGTTAATGCAGCCCCCACGAGGGATTCTGACCTCAAACTCGGTGAGAGGACAGCTCGGTCCTCGAGAGACATAGATAACCACCACCTGTGTTGTTGAACTCTTCGGAGTGCACAGGAGCTCAGAATCAGCAGAACAGTCAGCAGTGTTGAGGTGCCTGCGAAAGCAGGGAAGTGACTCCTTTACTTCAAGAGAGATTATCTTCAAGTGTCTTGGACGCTCCACAGTTTCTGCATGGATCCTGTATGGTGCAAAGGCACAGACCATGCAGCTGACTAAAAGGGAGACGAAGTCAGGTCCAAACAAAGTCCTGCCAGACGGTAGAAGTGCAGTGGTTTCGGTTATGAATCTTGTCCATGATGAATATAGGGATCTACACCCGGGGAGGGTGGGGCTGGACAGGGGGGAGGTTACTACCATGTCCTTTGCCCAGTTTCGCACCAGATTTTGAGCCAACGACTCCCAGGACTGGTTTGAACTGGACTATACATAGTGACACCAAATATGCCCCTCATTCAGACTTTCAGGCGCTGACAAGCTCACCTACCCAGCCCTAATACACTAAATCCTGTCTGGGAGGTTGTCACACCTCCCTGTGACAGGGGGGAGGTTACTCCCATGTCCTTTACCCAGTTTCGCACCAGATTTTGAGCCAACGACTCCCAGGACTGGTTTGAACTGGACTATATACAGGGACACCGATAAATATGCCCCTCATTCAGACTTTCAGGCGCTGACAAGCTCACCTACCCAGCCCTAATACACTAAATCCTTTCAGGGAGGTTGTCACACCTCCCTGTGACAGGATGCCTATTGTTCTGTCTTCCTCTGCTCCAGCTTGGGTCAGCAGCAGGAGTGGAGAAAGGTTTCTCTGGTCGGCAGAAACTATTTTGTGCTATCCGGGACTAGAAGGCTGGTACTGGTAACACTGAGAGCCTAACAGGGGCCATTCCCGGTCCATGGAATCATACCCCACACCGTTTACGCTGTGTGGGGTATGATTCCAACATGTTTGATACCAAACATGATAGGATTCGTTGCAGCCATTTTCGGGATGGTCATCGTGCGGTCACTCCATGCCCCTATATGTAGTATATGGCTGCTTCACTGACAGCCTGGGAGAATGGACTCAGTAGGCTGCACGGGTGTCCTGCTCATGCAGGGCACCTTCTCACTTAGAACCAAGCACTCTGCCCTCAGGATTGTAAAGGCCTGCTAGAGGGGTGATTTATAGGTTTTAAGTGCAGTGAACCTTAAATATAGTAAACCTATATCTTTAGTAAGTGGTGCATGCACCAACGTACACAGATTGTAATGGCAGGCCTGTAGTTCCATTTTGAATGGTCTCTCATGGGTGGCATAATGCATTCTTCAGCCCACGTGAGACCTCTGGCGTGCCTATGTCCTGGGTACCATATACTAGGGACTGACAAGGGTAACCCACTATCTAATCTAGGATGTACCTAGGTACTGAACACAACAGTTTAGAGAGAAAGCCGATAGACTGGGATCCTGATTAGCAGGAGCCGAGTCAGACTAGTCAAAAACAGCATCACATCAAGCAAAAATCGGGGGTAACCATAAGAAGCAGATCGTACTTTCCTACACTAGTTGACTTACCTTACTCCGCACATGGGTTATGACCCGCACAGCAGTAACCTTCATGGTGACTCCACCTGGCAGACATGGTCACCAACTTCAACCATATTCATATAAACAAACAAAAATATAAGCATCAAAAAAAGGTGTGCTACCACTCGGGTCTAGCAATGGCAGCTGAGTGTGATGGTGAAAATATGTACAATTGGCCTAATGAGTAGTATTTGTAGGGCTAGGATACATCAGTGGATCAATGCATAGGATAAATATGACTGGGGAGGGGCGGGGTTAGGAAGCGTTTGGTGACTGAACCAGATTTGTTTAAGTATTACAGATGTTCTTGCTATTCAGACTGCGGTTTGTACATTTTTCTTACCAATAGTATTATCAAAATATGTTTTACTTCACATTTTACACTTTTTATTGCCTTAACACTATGATATATGCCCAGCGCCTATTATCACCAGTACTATCTTCCTCTTTTATTATTCAATTACAGCTTTGCATACATTTAATGCTACAGCAACATTATCCATCAGTTGCACAGAAAGCATTGACACTGTATTTTTTTCTCCTGTGACATTCTAGTATAATACATTATTTATGTTCTAAATAGTATCACACATTTCATCTTGAGCCTATAACTCTGTGAAAGTTCACCAGTGTATTGTGGGTAGTTTTTCTTGGACGGTAGGTGCCACATGTTTTTTTTCATTTACCCCCCGGAAATATTGAATTTAATGCACCAGTTCAAGTGCTTACAAAGTCTTCATTTTGTTTTTCCATAAATAAGGTCATCAAACCAGTAGGCTTTGTTTCAATACACATATTAAATGTGATGTAATTGTGACATAGACTGCTTCTGCAGAATGCAGTGCTCAGTAACAATGATTTTTTGTTGTTGCTAAAATGTACCTTATAGAATCTTCAATCAGCAGGTGATAATATGGATTTTAAGTTGCAATTATTTATAGCCAATCTTCTTCTTCTGCTAACGTCTTTTAAAAAGAAGTTGAACAAAGTGGTAAGTAGCGGCAAGTCATTAGGTAAAATTGTACTACACAGGATCACAAGTGCATGTTCCCAAGTCTGGTTTCACCATTATTCGTGAAAAGAGAAAATCATAACAGTAAGTGTCAACGTATAAATTACAAGGACAGGAGAAATTTCCAGAAAGCTAGACTGATGCTTCCTTGGTAATACACATTTCAAGCAATATATGAAGATGTACAAGATGCTCTCCTGCCACATTTTGTGCTTACTTTTGATGTTATTTTTGCAATGGGCAAAATATTAAAATCCTAGAAACATCTTTTTAAACACAATAACACCTACAAAAGAAAAGTACTTCTCAGTTACTAACCAAATACACTCAATAAATAGCACTATGGGAAGAAATTAGATCTGACACTAAATCCCCATACAATCAGTATCTTGAAAACTCCATAACTGAGACTGGAACAAGAAAACTTTGGGAACTTAACCTGCCTTACCCGGCGTTCAAACAGGCTATAAACAAGTCGACAAAATTCCACTCTCTCTTACTTGATAAAGCCACGTTTAGTACCAGAAAACACGCATGGATGGTCATATCAAATTACAAAACACTTGTGGCAGACCCATACCTAATAATCACATTTCCAGCTCACAGAAAACAAATTATTGGGACTCCTTTTGGGGAAACTTCCATCGATCATGGACCAACCAATCTGGGTGCACAATGGACCAAAAACCTGCAGACTATGCGGGAGGAGCAACGAGGACTTTATTCATCTTGTCTGCATCTGCCCGAACCTAGCTCAAGCTCGAAGCTCTCTTTTAAAAAAGTCTATGAACGAGCGGGGTATAAGAACGTGCAGATCTGCAATTATGGCAACCTTGAACCCAGCAGACATGCGATTGAACTGCCTATTACTAAAGTTCCTTGCAGCCCACTCCCAAGCGCTAAAACACACCATGGCACCCTGTCAACAAAAGGATAACACAACTGTGGTAGCTCGGGGAGAGAGCTCTCCGGAACATAAAAGAGGAAAAAATCAAGAACTTCAGAACTAAGTTAGACAGACTGCATTTTAATTACACTTCATTCGATTTTAAATAACAAATTCGGTTTTAGACGGAGAGTGTTATAGAATATACTAACAGAGATTGTACATATATATTAAGAAATTTTAAACACATTAGTCGATTCCTTTAAAATGTATTGTTGTGGTTTTAATTAACTGAAACAATAAAAATCTTTTCATTTCATTTCACTCAATAAATAATATGTCATACAATTACTTACTTTCAAATATTCACACACCTAAAATAAAACGAACTCCTTAAAATTGTAACTTTTCACTGTTTACCAGTATGCAAATGTAACAATATTTTTCTAAATCACATCTTCACAAATTTTCACTAACACTACTAAACGTTTACTATGTTTTCAAGATGTTTACAACTTCTGTGTTGGTAACTTTAGTACCTTTGAAACAATTAATGCATATATTGTAACAAGCTACTTTACCACTGTTAGTAAAAAGCATTTTCAAAAGTGTTTCACTTAATAGTAAATCCTGCAGCAAAACACAACTACATATAGCATAAGCTAACTTTCACAAACACAATGCAAACACACCCTTAACAGACATATATTCACCCATGCATATCATCCTTTTTAATGCTTCCTTGTCTGTTTTACTCCATATGCACTATTTACCTAAAATAAATAAACAAGAGGTGTTTATCACACAATCATTAACTACAACAACCTTTTAGCAGTCTCTACAATAATGAGTAAAAAAAGTAGCTAAACTATTAAATTCACAGGCATCCTACGTTCACATCGTCATTCATAGGACTTTCATCACAATTTTAGACTAATTATCAGTGTTTGTTCCTTTCCGGGACAACCTCTCCCTATACCTCTTTTAATTTTCTCCTCTTCCTCCTCTCATCCTTTTTGTTTCTAAATTGTTTTCCTGATCATTTCCTAGCCATTCACCATTGTTTTGCATTAAATGTTTAACTCTTTTGATTTCATAATTTCAGAAATAAAACCTTCACTATGATACTTTGTCATCATTTCAAATTCTTCAGGTATTACAACCTTTTTTTACATGTAAAGTTACTTTGGTTTGTACTGATGCTGCTAAATCTTCCCTTTTTCTTGAGTAACACAGGAAGAGGAGAAACACCAGAGGAACCGATTGACATTTATTCACCCTAATCTCAATATTCTTTCCTAACTCTAAGGCAGATACCCTGCCCCTCTTAACCACCCCAATATGTTGGAATATCTGCCTCACTTTCATTTTATGGATGGAAGAGAGTGTGCCGCTTGTCTTTGCCATTTCCCATCATGGCACATGCCTCACCTCTTCCACACCTTCTTTGTAAGTTCCCTCTTATCTGTTCCTTACACCAGTCCATCTGATCTTACTCTATCTTTTACCCTAACCCATCTCTAAACAAATCTATACCCAGCCCAAACCAGAAATATTTGATATAGCTGGTGAGTCAGGTAATGGAAAAGCAGGGCCGCTAGAGTTATTGTGTTATTTTATGTAAATGAAGATTTATAGAGGGCACTTTCAGTAAAGTTTTCTTGGTGCAACATAGTAATTATCTGGTGAGAACGCTGAGCACTGAGGTTAGCACAGCTGATAAGTTTATGTGAAGATCTTTAGGTTCTTCCAGAATGTTCCAAGGTTGGTTTGAATTTGTTATTTATGGTAAATAATTCCAATTGATTGGGCCTGTAGGGAGAAGCTTTGTCCACTCATGCTTACCTTCCTGTATCTTGGGATGGTAAGTAAGTTTAGAGACGGTGAGCGAAGCTCATGAACTGGGGAGTATTTGTTGGTCCTGTTGGATAAGAATAGGGACCCTCCCCATGCATGGCTTTAAAAGTGATGCCGCATATTTTAAGTTTGATACTTTGTTCCAGCGGTAGTCAGTGGATCTCCCTCAATAGGGGGTAACTTATACCATCTAGGCAGTTAAAAAAATCATTCTAGCTGCCTGATTGTAGATCATTTATAGGATTGTACATCATCTGTAATCTATGAAGTTGGCCCTTTGGTAAGCCAATATATGTTGAATTTGTGTAGTCCAGCCTGGATATAATTAAGGCCATTACTACTGTAGGGCATCCCGCATAAGGAACATAGGTATCTCCAAGATCTGTCTGAGTGTGAGGAAACAAGGAGTTCACTGGCCCAGTTTTGGGGTTCATGGAGAACTGGCCATCCATGATGACTCCTAAGCTTTTAGCTTGCTTTTTTAGGGATGGGGGCCTTAACCATTTAGGTGGGCTAGTGGAAGGAGTTCTAGAAACCAGTTTTGTTCAGAAACACTATTTCAGTCTAATCTGAGTTTTAAGTAATTACAGCCTATGCGTTC
Organism: Lissotriton vulgaris; assembly: GCF_964263255.1. Classification (NCBI taxonomy): domain Eukaryota; kingdom Metazoa; phylum Chordata; class Amphibia; order Caudata; family Salamandridae; genus Lissotriton; species Lissotriton vulgaris. The sequence continues at coordinate 1,261,034,136 of NC_141696.1, read as the reverse complement.
CATCATAAAACGCATAATGTGTTAAAAGTTTTCCTGGGAGGCAGAAGAACCATCTAGTTGAAGTATTAGTTGAGAGTCTTCAGCATTGGCATATACCTCTTTCCCTTGCTCCTGGATTAAAGATCTGAGGGGTTGTATAGGTAGAGAGACAGGGAAGAATCCTGGGTGGACCCCACACTCCACCAGTATTGCTGTGGTCTTAAAAAGTCCCAGATGGACAGTTTTAGTTTAATTATTCAGAAAATGTTTTATTTAACCAAGGGGTGGGCCCTGTAAGCTGGCAGCCTCCTCCTGGTCTGTTAGTAAAGTATGAACAACCAGGTTTTAAGACTGCTCATAGATTCAGTAGGACCAGTGCTGATATTAGACTTTATCCCCATCACTTGCATGTCATCGAGCACAGAAATCAGGACAGATTTGGTGCCATGAATGGCCTGCATTTGCATGAAATTCGGTATTTAAGAGTCGGTATTTACCATGGATTGCAATCAGGTGGTAACCAGGTGGAGGCTATTAAAAGGCCCCAAAATGCACCACTCACACCAGAATGGCGGCGTTCTATGTCATTGTGAGGCGGCTACGGCTCCAGGCAGAAGAAGAGAGGGTCTGGAGGAGGGAGGAGCAGGTGTATAGACAGAGGATCACACTATTCCAGCTCACTGAGCCTGCGATCCTACAGAGGTACAGGCTGGCCCCACAAACAATCCTGGACCTGGGCCCCAAGTACCTCAACGCCCGCCTGACCTTCTACACACCCACCCGCCAGCTAAGGTCTACCAGCCTCGCCCTCGCAACCGTACCACGCATCCGAAGAGCCACCGTCGGAGGCAGATCCTTCTCCTACCTGGCGGCCAATAAATGGAACTCCCTCCCCATCCACCTCCGGCTGACCCAGGACCACCTCGCCTTCAGGAGACAACTCAAGACCTGGCTGTTCGAGCAGTAGCGAACCCCCTCCCCCAAGCGCCTTGAGACCCTTCCGGGTGAGTAGCGCGCTATACAAATGCTGTGATTGATTGATTGATTGATTGACCTCATCAGGGACCTACACCCACTACTGGACCATCCTACCCCCAGGGCGCACGCCATCCCACCCCATGTGCAGGTGCTGTGCAGCCTTCACCTGCTTGCATTTGGAAGCTAACAGAGTGTGGTTGCTGAGGTAGGTGGGGTGTCCCAGAGCTGTCTGTCCCGTTTTTTCAAAAATTCCTTGATGCCAGGTTGCAGAGAATGCAGCACTACATTAGCTTCCCTTCAACGCATACAGAACTGCTAAGGACAAAGACAGACTTCTATCACATGGCGCAGTTCCCTAACATGATTGGCTGCATTGATGGTACCCACATACCAATATGCCCACCTGCTGCCACAAAGTACATTTATCGGAACTGTAAATCCACCCACACAATAAATGTATAGGTGATCTGTGATGCCAAATACGTGATCACTGACATAGTAGCAAAGTTCCCAGGGAGTACCCACGACTCCTACATCTTCCAAAACAGTGGGATCTACGCATGCCTGACTGCTGGGGGAATTTGGCGAAGGATACTTGCTAGGTGAGACACTGTGTGAAAATCACATGAGTCGTATTTGAGGTGGATGTGTGTAAGCATGTGATTAATGTTAATTTCATCTTAATAATAGGGGACAGTGCATATGCCCTTCGGTCCTTCATCCTCATACCCTACCTCAACCCAACAACAGCAAGTTAGAGGAGATATAACAGGGCCCACAAAACAACTAGAAACATTGTGGAGCGCACCTTTGGCATGTGGAAGAGCAGGTTTCGCTGCCTCCATAAAAGTGGAGGGGCCCGCTAGTACACACTAATCACCTGCTGCAAAATGATTGCAGCCTGTGCAATGCTGCACAACCTGGCAGTCAAGAAGGGCACAGACGTGGAAATCTCAGATTATGAGGACCATGACGACGAGGAAGCAGTGCCTGAACCACACACATCGGGAGGAGCAACATCAACTGATGGCAGACACAGACGGGAAGAGGTCACACGCAACTATTTTTAAGTAAGTAAGGAGACAAAGACAGGCATAGTATGCTACAACACTAGTTTAATTTTGTAATGAAGTTTGTTTTTTAAAGCACAAAAGTGCAACAAAAAGCATTCAACTGCAATGCTCTCATTTCTGGTTAACTGCACCATGAACTGTAAAAGTTATTTCCTTGCTCGCTTCCCAGTAACACTAGTAGGTTGGTCAGCCTGCTCACTGTCTTGCTGGCCTGTGGCCTCAGCATGGCGCCTGCTCCTCCTAGTTTCAGGTACAAGGGTGCTTCCAATACTGCTCCTACTCGTGCTCTCCTCACTTACAAACAAAACAGATGATGGACAGAATGTGGATCAATGTCACACATTCACCCCAGTCCAAAGATCTGGGCCCAAATCCATAATTTTTTTGTACTCCACACCACCCTGGGTTAGACAATGGCGATATGCAAATCAGCTCTGACCCTGTGCCCCATGGGAACAGTCCAGTCCGAACTACAAAAGCCATGTCCTTCCCAGAACGGAATCAAGCATCCGAGGACCGGACCGGTTTCGAGGTAACACCTCTCATCAGCCCGGCTAGCTTGACTCCAGTGGTGTGGAGTGCCTGGGACCCACGTCTGAGCATCCCCAGCGCACTTAGGGCGGAATTTGCAAACAAAACAGATGATGGACAGAATGTGGATCAATGTCACACATTCACCCCAGTCCAAAGATCTGGGCCCAAATCCATCATTTTTTTGCACTCCACACCACCCTGGGTTAGACAATGGCGATATGCAAATCAGCTCTGACCCTGTGCCCCATGGGAACAGTCCAGTCCGAACTACAAAAGCCATGTCCTTCCCAGAACGGAATCAAGCATCCGAGGACCGGACCGGTTTCGAGGTAACACCTCTCATCAGCCCGGCTAGCTTGACTCCAGTGGTGTGGAGTGCCTGGGACCCACGTCTGAGCATCCCCAGCGCACTTAGGGCGGAATTTGCAAACAAAACAGATGATGGACAGAATGTGGATCAATGTCACACATTCACCCCAGTCCAAAGATCTGGGCCCAAATCCATCATTTTTTTGCACTCCACACCACCCTGGTTAGACAATGGCGATATGCAAATCAACTCTGACCCTGTGCCCCATGGGAACAGTCCAGTCCGAACTACAAAAGCCATGTCCTTCCCAGAACGGAATCAAGCATCCGAGGACCGGACCGGTTTCGAGGTAACACCTCATCAGCCCGGCTAGCTTGACTCCAGTGGTGTGGAGTGCCTGGGACCCACGTCTGAGCATCCCCAGCGCACTTAGGGCGGAATTTGCAAACAAAACAGATGATGGACAGAATGTGGATCAATGTCACACATTCACCCCAGTCCAAAGATCTGGGCCCAAATCCATCATTTTTTTGCACTCCACACCACCCTTGGTTAGACAATGGCGATATGCAAATCAGCTCTGACCCTGTGCCCCATGGGAACAGTCCAGTCCGAACTACAAAAGCCATGTCCTTCCCAGAACGGAATCAAGCATCCGAGGACCGGACCGGTTTCGAGGTAACACCTCTCATCAGCCCGGCTAGCTTGACTCCAGTGGTGTGGAGTGCCTGGGACCCACGTCTGAGCATCCCCAGCGCACTTAGGGCGGAATTTGCAAACAAAACAGATGATGGACAGAAGGTGGATCAATGTCACACATTCACCCCAGTCCAAAGATCTGGGCCCAAATCCATCATTTTTTTGCACTCCACACCACCCTGGGTTAGACAATGGCGATATGCAAATCAGCTCTGACCCTGTGCCCCATGGGAACAGTCCAGTCCGAACTACAAAAGCCATGTCCTTCCCAGAACGGAATCAAGCATCCGAGGACCGGACCGGTTTCGAGGTAACACCTCTCATCAGCCCGGCTAGCTTGACTCCAGTGGTGTGGAGTGCCTGGGACCCACGTCTGAGCATCCCCAGCGCACTTAGGGCGGAATTTGCAAACAAAACAGATGATGGACAGAATGTGGATCAATGTCACACATTCACCCCAGTCCAAAGATCTGGGACCAAATCCATCATTTTTTTTTGCACTCCACACCACCCTGGGTTAGACAATGGCGATATGCAAATCAGCTCTGACCCTGTGCCCCATGGGAACAGTCCAGTCCGAACTACAAAAGCCATGTCCTTCCCAGAACGGAATCAAGCATCCGAGGACCGGACCGGTTTCGAGGTAACACCTCTCATCAGCCCGGCTAGCTTGACTCCAGTGGTGTGGAGTGCCTGGGACCCACGTCTGAGCATCCCCAGCGCACTTAGGGCGGAATTTGCAAACAAAACAGATGATGGACAGAATGTGGATCAATGTCACACATTCACCCCAGTCCAAAGATCTGGGCCCAAATCCATCATTTTTTTTTGCACTCCACACCACCCTGGGTTAGACAATGGCGATATGCAAATCAGCTCTGACCCTGTGCCCCATGGGAACAGTCCAGTCCGAACTACAAAAGCCATGTCCTTCCCAGAACGGAATCAAGCATCCGAGGACCGGACCGGTTTCGAGGTAACACCTCTCATCAGCCCGGCTAGCTTGACTCCAGTGGTGTGGAGTGCCTGGGACCCACGTCTGAGCATCCCCAGCGCACTTAGGGCGGAATTTGCAAACAAAACAGATGATGGACAGAATGTGGATCAATGTCACACATTCACCCCAGTCCAAAGATCTGGGCCCAAATCCATCATTTTTTTGCACTCCACACCACCCTGGGTTAGACAATGGCGATATGCAAATCAGCTCTGACCCTGTGCCCCATGGGAACAGTCCAGTCCGAACTACAAAAGCCATGTCCTTCCCAGAACGGAATCAAGCATCCGAGGACCGGACCGGTTTCGAGGTAACACTCAGACATGAGTCCCTTTCTCACTGCTCCATCAGGATTCAAGCAAGCCGGGCCGAAGAAGGCTGAAATGCCAGAAACCGGTCCCCGGTAGCTTGTCTCCTTTCTGGTGAAGAATTGGCTTGATAGTTTAGTCTGCCCTGTTCCCATGATGCACTGGGCCAGGGACAGACTGATTTGCATATAGCCAGGTTCTGAGCTGGGATGGGGCAGTGAGATAAATAATGGTGATGGATCAAGCCCTGATCTTTGGACTGGGTAAGAGTGGTCTGTTTAACTCAGACACTCTGTTCATCACCACCCCCTTTTCTCCTCACTTACAGGCACATCCAGAGCAGCTGTGTGAGCTGTTTGTGCATTAAACAGCGCCTCAAGAGCACTGGTCATCATGGCCATGCCCCTAGTGACCTCATTTGTGTTTTGTGTCATGGCCTCCTGCATGTTGTTGCTTCTCCTGCATAACAGGGATGTGGCAGTGGCCAGGCGGTTGATGGCTGTACTTTGGACATGTGCACGATGCCTAACCTTGTGCCTTTCGGCAAAATCATTGTCTAGTTTGGTGCATAGTAGCTGAACCGAGTTGTTGATTCCACGCATCCCTGCTGCAATCTCCTTGTTGACCTGTACCAGCTCACTGATGCCCTTTCCTATCTCTCCAATGTTACCGTTCAGGGACCTCAGCTGTCGTTGGCATGCCTGGATGGCTCTTCCCTGCATCCTTTGCATCCGCACCATGCTTCCCTCCAGACCAAGGAACACATTTGGGCCCTCAACTGGTGCATCTGCTGGCCTTTCTTGCATTCTACGGTGTCTTGCAGTACTATGGCCCATCCCTGCACTGGAGTATGTTGTGCCAGAGCTCTCTGCTACAGGCAAGTTCTGTTGTCCCTCACCCTCCATTTCAGCTGCTACGGACTCCAAATCGGGGAGTGGAGCCACGACATGCCTCCTGCCTGGTTGTGATGAGGGTATCACATCATGCTGTGATGCTGGCATTTCAGGTGATGACAGCAGGAGAGGGGACTGAGATCTGCTAGGGGATGCCAGCAACTCTTGGGCCATTTCTGTGTCTTGGGCAGGTGAATGGCTACTTGATGCAGCTTTGTCCTGTGGTACGTTGGGGGTACTTTGTCCTGCATCCTGGCTCTCCTCCCTCTCAGCTGGTGTCCCTTCAGCCTCCTGCGATCGCCTGCGAGACCTTTCACCTGTGCACATATGAGCGTACATTAGCTAAGCGCTACTGTTTCACAGTCACTACAATTAAATAATTATCACATTGGCCATGTTCTGTATGCAGTCATTACATGTACTAGTTGGTTGGTGTGCTGTATGACATGTCCTTACATTTCCTGTCTACATATCACATCATGCATTGGCCCAGTATATTGCTAGCAGTACTGGGCTTGGGTTCACTTGCCCACTAAGGGTACAGGTAAGGGTGTTGGTATTGGGGGAATGCAGTGCATTTGCCTTACCTTTTTTGCTTGCAACTCTGGCCGAGCTGTCTACATCTCCCAGTCCGCAGACGCTGTCTGGTTCTATAGTTGAGGCCACCATCTCCTCCAGGTCATTCAGGGGGGGGGGTGCTGGGTTCTTGCCACTGCCTGTCTTTGATGCCTACTTGTGCTGTTCTGCCATTTTCTTTTTGGTTTGGCTCCTGAAGTCATAAAAACGTTTTTTAAGGTCCTCTGTGTCCCTGGTGGTTATCCCAACTGCATTTACTTTCTCCATGATGTCCAGCCAGATTTTTCTTTTGGCTGATTCAGCCACAGTGAGGGACTGCCTGCCAAACAATTTGTGGTGCACCTTCACCACCTCCTCCACAAGGACCTGCAGCTCCATGCTGCTGACTTTCAGTTTCCTTCTCCTCTCATGTGGCTCTGTCTCTTGGCTGCTTGACATTTTTCACTTTTAAAAGTGCACAAAGCCCTTTCTGCTGCTCCTGCACTCTGCTCTGCTCCAACTGCCTTTCCAGAATCTTCTAATTAGTTGCAGCTGCCTGTGTAGCCACTTCCTGGTAGGGAGGGGGAGGGTGGTTGCACCTGATTGGCTGCCTACTTGACTTTCACTTTTGTTTGCTTTCCGATTCAGTATTTACCGATTCGGTATTCCCTATTCATTCCTATAGGAATGAATTGGGAATTCCGATTAGGTAAATACCGATTCTGTAAATACCGATTTGGAAAATACCGATTCCGTAAGTTCCGATTGGCCGATACCGAATTTTACAGAATCGGTATTTTTTACCGAATTTTTTCCTACATACCATTTTCCGATTCTAAAATACCGATTCGGTAAAATTCGGTATTTTAGAATCGGTAAAATGGATTTACCTACATCTGGCCCTTGGTTACTTGAAGGTGATAGCATAATATTTGTGCCACATGTGCTTCCAGAATTTTAATTGGGAAAAGCAGTAAGGGAATCTGGTGTCAATTTATCAGGAATGTAGGGTCTTTACCCTGCTTATTTAAAGTGTAATCACAATTGCCTCTTTAAATGAGCTAGGTGCTATCCCTTGCAAATGGGATGCTTTCAGTAAGGACCGGAATTTCAGGCGATAGTAGTTATAAAATCCTCAGAGGGCAGGGACCAAGAGGTGCCCCAGAATTCAATCATTTTGGGCAACTATTGAATATATTTGAGTAGTTGCTTAAAATTATAAATTGCTTATGCAAAAGTCTAATTATTTGTACAGCATGAATTTATGCTCCACATGTTTTGTGGCAATAACAACTTGCAGTTTTTTTTTTTTAACATGCTTTAATGCGTTCCAGGTAAGGGTGTCACCTCATCATTTACTACCAGTTGAGCAACACCTAAATACACCAGCAAGTCAAAAGTGACCATTTACTTAACCTTTGCAAAGGAGCATCACCTGCTTGTGACACTTTTTATGGAACTTGTCTTTTTGATGCATTCAAATTTGAAACTTTTTTTCAGCTACTCTGGTGGTGGTTTGATTTCTTGCAACTAGAGTAAATAGAAATAATGGGAAGAAATCCCATGAATGCAGAATTCCACAGATGAAGAACCAGCAATGCTGTGTAACTATGCAGAAAAATGTGCTTGTGCTGGCTCCTACAATTCAGTGTCTTTTTTTCCTCTCCTTAGGAACATTGCAGCCTCCTGCTACTTTAAAGACCATATGGCTTAAGCCTCATGGTGCAAGATTTCGTGTGATAGACCAGCTCCGCTTTGGGTAGAAAATACTGAGACCAATGTGATGATCATTTGATGGCTGGAGGAGTTGGAGAAAGGAGGGTGAGACTGCAGCAGCTCCACCCACCAACAATGGACACCAGTTGGCAGGAGAAAGTGATCACGTCTGCTGCTGCCATAGCCAACAGTGCTAGAACACCTCTGCCCCTCAAGAGCAGCTGGCTGCAACACTCTAACCAATACACCCTCAGAAATTCTCTTCTGGATTTTGTTGGAGTGTTTGGCAACGCTGGCAGAGGGACAGGAAAAATATTCAAATCGACTCCATTTTAAACTGATATTTTTTCTCTTTAAAATATATGTGTCACCGCCTGTTATCTTCAAGATTTGACACTTCTTGGCAAACCAATACTGGTGAATAGAGAGATCCTGCGCTGAATAGGGATTGATGGAAAACAGCTCATGTTTGTAGCACACATCCAGCAAAGTGGCAAAGATGTGAGGGTGTGGAATTTAATAAAATAGCTACTTGTCCATGGGACAGGTTGCTTCATAAATCTACTTGTCCTAGAAAACAAAACCACTTGTCCCTGTGGTGCCACATAATGAAGCTAAAAATGATGGCGCAATCTCATTATATAAAACTCTGACATTAGCATTTCTGGTTTCTGATCATGCTATAGTAGACTTTGAATTCTAGCAATTCCCTTATTTTCCCATCTTTCCTTTCCTCAGATCTACATACTGGAGATGGAGGTAGCTTTAAGCAATAGTTCTAGGGTTAGAATGCCCTTTTGAGTCAGTGCAAACCTACTAAATTGCATGTTTTAGGATTTTTCGCCTATTCTTCTCTAATCTTTTCCCATACAAAATGTACTCCTGACAATGACAGAAGCAAAACTTCTAGCAGAGTCTGGAAAAAAGTGGTTGGATGGAAAGTGAACTTATAAACGCGCAGCTGATTTTCGCTTGAGCAAATCTAAACCTGCAAGTTTTGCTCGCGCTAAAAAGCAGTTCACAAATATTTTCTAGGAGTACGATTTCCGGGCCTAATTCTATAAATTCTTGTAAATTAATTAAAGTCGTCAATCTGCACTAATGCAAGAACATATACCATGGATGCAATTTAGTTATTTTCTTTAAGAATTAGGCACCTAATTAGTTCTGGACCAAGACCAAGACCTTTTGTTTAAAAAAAAAATCTGTCTCTCTCTCACTTTTTCCATCCATCGACTGGCTTCTGCTGTTTCACAGGGAGCATATCGACACACATAGTAGTTTTGTTCAAGGCCGGGGACTACTGTGGCAATGTGTGATTTTTGAGTCCCCAAAAAATGATTGCTTTTTATAAATGTTTGTTATAATGGTGAGGGTCTGGCAGCTCCCACAAAGTATTACAAAAACAATATCAAAACAAGACATGCATTGACAAAACCAAAAGGCTGACTACCAATATCAGAGCTATTGGCTTTGCCACTGTCTGTTTATTTTCATGTTTCCCATTATCATGCTTCAACTGGCTGCAGTGATTTTTCCATGATGAATATTTTTTTGAAATACTAGCATGTATCAACACATTTCACTAAACAATGCTTCAAAGAAATGTTATCTACAATTTCATAGTAGTTTAACAAAAACAATCTTTCCTAGTTGCATTTGTTTATGAAGCGTTAATTTGAAAGCAAAGGTTCATCAATCATGCTCCTGCAGATATTTGCATCTAATCAGAGAGTATTCTAAGAGCATTGTATGTAGCCTCCGATTGTTCAACTTTGGACACACATGAACACCTTTTTTACACTGGAGCCATTGCAAGTAGAGCAAACCAAGCTTACAACATTTTCTAGAACGCTCAACCGAATAAGAAAGGCTTTGTATTAATGGACCATAAATACAATTTCGAACAGCTTTAACATATGGACACAAATATTACCTTAATTGCAGACGGTGTCCTTCCCTGATCCATAATGTGTTACTGTAATCTGGCAGCCACAGGGTTTGTGCTGCAGGGGATAGGGCCTACTTGTCTCAAGGACAAAATAACCATGAAAACGTATTGTCCTTGACCCCCAAACAATATGTCCTGGGAGTCGGGCTATAGGAATTCCACACCAATGGGTCTGCAGCAAGTAGAACAATGGGATGGCTTCCACATATTGCGAATCTGCCTATATTACAATTCTGCTTCCTGTCTTTTCACGCAAGCATTCTGATCACACTGTTAGTTCTGTTTCAGATTCTAATGACATGACTTTGGCAGTTGCATCAACTATTCTTTGCAGCTCACAATCATTTTTAGACTAGTGTTGCTCAAACAGGCTTTGATGCGCATGAATTAATGAAAAACTAAAACTGAGAAACCACATAGGATGAAACCAAATCATGGGAGACTAATTGTAAGGGAAAACTGTTTTTTTTTTCTTTTTCTTTTCTTTTTATTGATTTTCACAAGGTCGGAGTCTTAACAAAATTACAAAAGAAAGATAATTCATGACCCCCTCCCCCCCCACCCGCCTCCCACCTTCATTACAAACCAGTGGCACAGATACTTATAAACAAAGATAAAAAAAAAAATAGGATACAGCTGGAAAAAATGTGATAAGAGAATATGTCTGTAAAAGAAAGAAAAACAAAAAGAAGAAGGAAAGAAGAAAAAAAGAAGTAAAAGGAAACAAGGTTTTGTGGATTTCTAGTGGCCCTTCTATGTCTCTATATCCGCCTGCCCTTGTTGATCAATCCATTTGGAGAATGCCCCCCAAACTTCAATGCCCATCTTCCTTTTTCTTCATCCCTTCTTAGCATATACAGATTTTTCAAGATGGTATGTGGCAACTAATCTAGCCAACCATTGTGCATAGGAGGGGGACTCTGAGTCTAACCATCCAGAAGAATTACATATCCTCCATACTGCCATTGCAACAAATATCAACCCTTCTTCTTTTACTCTCAAAGAGTCAGATTGTGTTCCCAAAAGAATAGTAGTAGGGTTCAGAAGGATCGATTGATTTGTTATTTTACTCAGTAAGTTCTGTATTCTGAGTAGGGTGGAACTAATAATTGGGCATGTTGCAAATATATGTATAGAGTCGGCCCCTATCTCAGAGCAGCATGGGCATAATGTTCCTCTCCCAGATCCCCATTTAATGATTTTGCTAGGTGTCATATACAAAAAAAATATAGTTTTAAAATGTTGTGCTTGTAGTTTGGCCGAAATAAGGATTTGCTGTGATAAACACAGGGAGTTGAAAAATATGCTTTGAGGGGAATCAAGTTTAGTGTGCCATTTGGAAGCAATAATTTCTAAATCATCAGGGGTTTCCTTATTTATTAATTGGTATATACTTCCAATGCGAGTAGAGGTGATATTCCGGAGAGTGTTCATAAGCTCAACCTCGGCAAATCCGTTGGCTCCTCCCACTTTCCTGGCAAGGTAATCGTAAATAGCCGTATATTTAAATAGGTCTTGACTTTTTAATTTGAATCTAGTCTGCAAAGATGAGAAGGTCTCAATTCCCCTAGTTGTTATAAGGTCCCCTAATTTTGTAACCCCTGCTCTATGCCATTCGGATAGATAAGATGAACTAAATATAGCAGGTAGGTTGTTGTTATTAATTATAGGGGAATAATAATTATATCTACCCATTCCAAACGTTTTCCGGACATGGCGAAAAACTTTATAAGAATTCATTCGCATCTTAAATTTAACGCGATTGTAATATCCATAGGCTGTTTCTCGGACTTAACAGCCCATTGTTGTTCCCCTAGCAAGGACCAGAAGGGTGAGGGCAAAGACGGATCAGCTCCACAGGAGGATTCTCTTAACAAAACTGAGCTGTATTGAAGGACTGCCGCCCAGTAATATAGGATGATGTTGGGAAAAGCCCATCCCCCTCTGTCTTTCGGTAACGTAAGATGTTTTAATGCAAGTCTAGGTTGAGCGTATGACCAAATGAACTGTGTAAAAATGTGTTGAAATTTAAGTAGATCTTTTTTGCTAAACTCAAGAGGGATACAGCGAAAAAAATAAAGTAATTTAGGAAAATAGGTCATTTTAATGACATTGCACCTGCCAACCAGCGTTAGATGTAGATTATCTATTTGTTTTAGTGCCTTCTTAGTCTGAACAGCAAGGGGAGCCAGATTAGCTGCAACTATTTCCTCCAGTCTAGGTGTTACTAGTACGCCCAGGTATTTGGCCTTTAGTACCACTCTAGCATCAGCCCAGATGATTTTGTTATCTACTAATATCTGTGTTTTGCTTTTATTTAGGGCATACCCAGATAATATCCCAAATTTGTGGGCCTCCCTTTCTAGTGCCTGTATAGAATTGGCAGGGTCTGGAGTAGTGATGGCGAGATCGTCAGCATAGGCCAGGATTTTACAGCTGTTTTGAAAATATGTTACTGGAGAAATGTTGTGATTCTTCTCTATTTGTTTAATGAGAGGGTCTAGGTAGAGCGCAAACAGTAACGGGGAGCAGGGGCAGCCCTGCCTGGTACCTCGTGAGATTTTAAAGGGCTGTGTCAGATGTCCATTTATGACGACGCTAGCAGTTGGGTTGTGATAAAGTGCCTGTGCCGCCTGCATGAACCTACCCCCGAATCCCATGCTGTCCATTACTCTCCAAAGAAATTGCCAAGAGACCCGGTCGAAGGCCTTTTCGGCGTCGAGTAGTATTAATGACATCGGATCTCCAGCGACTTGAGCAGCGTCAAACAGAGTAATAACTCTCCGGACATGTTCAGTGGTCCCTTTCTTAGTTATAAAGCCATGTTGCCATTTTGAAACAAGGGGTTCCACTATTCGAGATATTCTAGAGGCTAATACCTTGGAGAAAATTTTAGAGTTGCAGTTGATGAGGGTTATTGGTCTGTAGGAGCTCATATCTAGTGGAGATTTGTCCTTTTTTGGAAAGATAGATATTCTGGCACTAGACCAAGAGCTTGGAGGTAAAGTGCCGCTGAAGATGGAGGTAATTACTTCTGAGAATATAACCTTGATTTGGCTGGCAAAGATTTTAAAAAATTCGACAGGAATGCCGTCAGGGCCAGAAGCTTTTCCGTCAGGGAGACTTTTGAGGGCCTCCAGGATTTCTTCCCATGTAGGGGTGAGGTCTAATAGTTCACTTTCTTCTAAGCTAAGCTTGTTTAATTCGATCTCGCTAAGATATTCAAGGATCTTTCTATCTAGAACATCGGTCATGCAGCAGTTTTCTTCCTTATATAGCTTAGCATAAAACTCCTGGAACTCATGCCGGATGCAGCTAGGATCGGAGACCTCGGTGCCTGAAGACGATCTAATTTTGCGTATTTCATTAGAGGTAATTTGTTGTCTCGTCTTAACAGCTAAGTGATGTCCAATACTGTCACTGCACTCATATGTCTTCTCTCTTGCTGCTGCCCATTTAGCTGCTATTTTACCCATAAATACCGCCCCTATTTACGCCCTAGCCAGGATCGCTTCTTGCTGGACTGGCTGGCAATCTAGTCCTGCATGGATTGTTTGAGTTAGCTTCATTTCTATTTTTCTTAATTTTTCTTGGAGATCTTTGACCTGGGCTTTTTCTGCTCTGTTTTTTTGAACTGAGAACCTAAGAGTCTCACCTCTAATCCCTGCCTTTAAAGTGTCCCATACTATCATCTGGGAGGCGGAGCCAATATTAATCCCCAGGAACTCTGGGATCCATCCTCGCATATGATTGATGTAACTTGGATCATATAGTAACGCTTTCTCAAAGCTCCATCTAGAAGCCTCTCTAGGTTGCCCAAACTCTCTTATAGTAAGAATGATGGGATTATGATCGGACATAAATCGGGGTGCTATATCTATAGTAAAACTAGTGATGCGGAAACAAAAAAATAGTCCAGCCTAACCAATACTTGGTGCGGAGCCGAATAAAAGGTATATCCAGGTAGTGAAGGATTTTTGCTCGCCCAACTATCTATCAGTCCATGAGTTTGTAAAAGGTTGGTTAGTGCTTGGAAGACTTGGGGTTTCCTTCCTTTGTATTTCCAGGTTGTGTTGACATCCCAATTACCTGGTAGGTGTATGTTAAAATCCCCGCATAACACTATCGGGGTGGGCCAGTGTGCTAATTCATTTGAGACCTGATTAATAACCCCGGGATCATCAGCATTGCTCCCGTATAGTGAGCAAAGAGTAAAAGAGATATTATTAGGGAGTTGAATCTGGGTGATAGCCCACCTTCCTGATGGATCTGATTTAGTTCGTGGGTTGCTAATAGCAAATTTTCTATCGGTTAAGATTCCAACCCACTTTGTTTTAGCTCCTTGTGTGGTGGCACCGACTACTTTGAACCCTAATGTGTTTAGCAGATGTTTTTGGGATTGTTCTACATGGGTTTCCTGTAAACATATTATATTTCCCCCAAGTGTTCGCAAACCCATAGCCACCTTTTGTCTCTTTGATGTATCATTCAGGCCACAGACATTGACTGAGACAATTCGTAGTGGATCTAACCTAGCCATCTAAAGGGTGTTGGAATGGTCATCTGGATTCCATAAAAAATTGGTGTGTATATGTGTGTGTACAGTGAGTATCTCTGTGTGCCTGCAGCAACCCTACCCTCCCCTCCCACCCCACCCCCCAAGGACCCCCCTCCACCCACCCACCCTCCCCCTTATGTGAGCAATCAGGCTGAGCCTGAATGATGGAGGTCAGTCATGAGCCATGGCCGCCAGCCACGCCAATCATCTGCGAAAAAGAGGCCAATGCTAGACAAAATACTCAAGTGATCCATCATTTAAAGTTACAGTCATCCCCAGTTCCTTTCATCCCCTTCTTCCCGCCCTTTCCCCATCAAAGGAGGAGTCAGATTCTAGGAAGAGATATGGGGTACGAGAGAGAAGAAAAAGAAAAAAAACAAAGGAGAAGAAATAGACTATTCTAAGGGGAAAAAGAAAAAAGTAGTATTGTTATACACATAGAGTATATGCGTACGCAATCCAGAATGTATGTCAATATTTTTCTTTTCTATTCTATCCCTCTATAGAATGGGAGATAGCGTCAGATTAACATCAAGTAGCCAATTAGGTCGTTTGTTAGTTTGCCCCTTTTTGTCCTTTCTTTCGTTTAATCTCTTCCAGATACTCTTTGGCTTTGATCTCTGATGTAAAGACCTTGGTAGTACCATACAGGATAACTTTCAGTCTTGCCGGGTTCATAAGGTATACCTCTGCACCTAATTGTTGTAAGGGAGAGATCAGCTGTCGCAAGTGCCATCTACGCTCAACAGTCTGATGGCAAAAATCCGGCTTAGAAAAAAAGGTAATCCCATGAGCTCCTTTTTTTGAATTGGGTCGAGCCTTGTCGTATACCAATTGTCTCAGGAGAAAGTTGCCAAAGTATACAAGGAATACCCGGGGCTGACCTTCAGTCACATTACCATTCTTGTATTGCTTCTTCAAAAAAAAGGGGAACCTATGTTCTCGCTGCACTTCACGGTCCCAGTCCCATTCTGAGTGTTCTGGGAACGAATCTTGCAGCAGTTTGACAATAAACTGTCTGGGGTCTTCCATCTCCTTTCCTTCAGGAATCCCCAGCAGGCGCAGGTTGTTCCGGCGTTGCCTATTTTCATTTTCTTCCATTTTCACCATTAGATCTGTAAGCCAGGAGAGTTGGAATCGGTGACTTGTTTGGTTGCCACTGCTTCTGTCTCCAAGTGTTCAGTCCTAGCCTCGACCATGCCCACTCTCTCGCTGATGTCTATGCAGGTCTTGTTCAGCCGTCTGAGACCACCCTGTAGTTTCTTCGCTGCTTTTTTGGCTGCCCGATTTTCACCTCTCACCTCTTCCTGGAAATCTTTGATCGAGGTAAGTATGGCGGCGAGTGAGGGTTCCAGTACCTCATTTGTTTTAGCTTGTGATCTTCTCGGGCTACGCCCCTGTGATAGTGAGTGTGACGTGGTCGGCTCATCTTCTTCTAGGTGATAAGACATCTGTGAGTCCGAGTAATCCCATTTGAGCTGACTCCTTTGCTTGATCTTATTCCTTGGTTTTTTGGGACGGACGATTGTTCCAGTGTTGTCATGGGAGGCCTTGCTTTCCTCTTCACTGGTACTGTTAGTATTGCCTTCGCTTTCTTCTTCTGTCTCGCTTTCCCCTGACGAGCTCGGAGTGCTGTCTGATACTGAATAAAAGGCCTCCTGACCAATTTGAGGGAGCAAGATGGAGGCAGCGTAAGCCTGTGTGCGCGGCCGCCACGCCACGCTGGTCACCGAACTCTCAGGTGATCGGCTACCTGACCTGCGGATCCGTGATGCTGGGTTCCCAGGCTCGGACGCATCGAGCTTGTAGACGACGGAGATTGCTTCGGGACTCGCCCGGAGCCACGGGACCATTTGGGGAGATCGTTGGAGCGGCAGGGAAGCGCTGCATTGAAGCGACTTGCCGTACGGATTTGCTGGTGTTCTCCGCCGCGTGTAAAATCTCTCCAGCAGGCATAGCCCTTACATGCACCAGCCGCTGGTTCAGGACACAGACGCCTGCTGTGCGCTCGGTGAAACGAGCTAACAAACGCCGCTTTGGATGGTGGGAAGTGTCTTTCCTGGTGTTGGGCTACACAGTACTATCTGCTCTGTTTGGATTTTGGGGGCAGATCAGAGCATTGGAAGGAGCAGATTCTGACAACAAAGCCAGAAAGATGAACTCTCGTGGGAGTAAAAAAAGCTTAAAGGCGAAGACACCTATTGCAGGGAAGGAGTCTTTAGCGGGAGACGACACTGGCAAGAATAAGTCCAAACAGGTCAGTGGGGTTATTGGAACAAAAAAGAATGCTGGCCTGGCAGGGGTAGGGGCTGGGGCTGGGGCTGGGGCTACTAGCAAAGACCTCAGAGACAATAAAGATGCCAGTTTGGCGCATCCTTCTCCTCACCCAGCTAAAATATTTCTAGCGGCTAAAAACCAGGCTACCACGACTAAAAGTAGCATAAAAAACACACAGTGCCCCATCAGAATTGATGACTCCTCTAAGCAGAATAGCGATCATGGTGACATTGATCAAACACCTGCTGTCAGTTTGGACTCCAATAACGCCTCTTCAAACCTAGAAGTCCTCCCCAATCTGATTGACATTCAGCAAACCTCTCTATCACTGCAACCCTCAACTGAAGAACATGATCATACACTTGGTCCTCTTAATCAGCCTGATCCCCTCTTAACCCCACTTCCAACAGAAGGTGAACATCCAGAGCTAGACGAAGGAAATAATGCTAACTCCCTTTGTACTCCCTTTGAGAAACTGAACACCAAAGATCACCCCACAAAGACGGAAACTGTCATTCGAAGCTTGGAAGTTCCTCCTGGCTCTGCTGCCCCATGGAAAACAGTTTTAAAGAAATACAAAAAAAATGAAAAGCTAAGGAAACATTTTAAAAGAAAGATACTTTTAAAGAAAAATAAAAAAAATTGTATTAAACTTGGGTGGAGTTTAGGACTACTGTGAGGTTTTTGGGTACCTGAATGGGTATTTAGAATGATGAGGGGTTTTTAGGTTTCAGAAATAATTAATGTTGGGGCATAGAAAGGAGATTTTAGGGTTCAGAGATGGGTGGCGTGGAGGGGTGGTGAGGGTTTTTTAGGGTTCACAAATGAGTGATGTTTAGGTATGTGAGGTGTTTTTAGGTTTCGGGTGGATGTTGAGGGATTTTAAGGTTTATGGATGGGTGTAGTTAAGGGCTGGTGAGGGTTTCTAAGGTTTAGTTATGGGTAGCGGCTGGGCTGGTGAAGAGGTTTTCGGGTTCGCAATGGGATGGAGTTTAGGGGGAGAGGGGTTTTAAGGATTCAGAGATGGGTGGAGTTCAGCTATATAAAGGGATTCAAGGGTTCAGGATGAGTAGTTTAGGGTGATGAGGAGTACTTATGAATCATGGATGACTGGTGCTTAAGGGAGGTGAGGTTTTTTATGGTTCAGGGATAGGTGGAATTTGGGTGTGCTAAGGTGATTTAAGGCACCTGGTGGGGTTTTGAGGTAGAAAGAGGTAGAAAGAGGTTTTTAGTGTTCAGAAATGGGTGTAGTGAATGATTTTATGGTTCAGATATGGTGGATGTTTGGGGTAGAAAGGGCTTTTAGGCTTCAGGGATGTGGTGTTTAGGTGTGGTGAGGAGTTTAGGGTCCTTAGAATGATGATGTATAGGGGTTTTGAGGGGTTAGCGATGGATGGTGTTTACGGGTGGTGATGGGTCAGCAAAATTAAAAGCATCCGCTGTAATTGTTTGACAATGCAGAATATATAAATATGAAATAATGTCCCCTGAATGAAAGCACTGAAATAAATATCTCCAACAAAGCTGTTTCTAAAAGACCTGCAACCATTGTCTCCAACAAAGCTGTTTCTAAAAGACCTGCAACCATTGTATTTAGTCCTAAAAAAATAAGCATTCGAAAGCCAATTTCAAGCAAAAAGACATTGTGTGAATTGGTTTCTACAAAAGGTAAATGCCATTCATTTGGAAAATTTCCATTAAACAGTTTAGATGAAATGGTTTCTCATTAATGGTATTCCTTGACATCGATTTTCTAAGAAATAAGATACAACCCCTTTGTAACATGTATGAGTTGGTATTCCAGTGGCTCTCAATGTCTTGTATAAGGGATTTTATGTGGCACTTTCTACCTCACTGAATGGCCCACAAGTACGTTTGGGATTTAAAGTGATAATTAAATCGAGATCAAATCTTGTGACACATGACCAGTATAATGTGTGCTACTTTTTGTAGGAAGTCTTTAAAAAATATATTTTTCTTGATTTTGCATAATTGATAGTGCACACACAGTAGACACTCCAGCACATACATGATTGCATCTAGTTTCCATCCTGTTCTATCCTCTGCCCCACATAACCCTCTTCATCAGTCTTGGACACCCTGACACCACTGCGTATATAGTTCCTCCTAAGTCCTCCCCGGATGGTGATAACCTAATTGCATGGTCCTTCAATTTGGTGGGTTCTCAGAGCCATCCATGAGTCCATGGTGGGCCTTCCATTGCCCCAAGACCCTCTCAAATTTTCTGGGCCAGCCGCAGCTGTCATAGAGCCCGCTTTTCGCTTCCATGCATTTATGCATTCCCTCTCCACGTGTCTCATAGGGACATGTTCCCTGTCCCACAACCTGGCCAAGTCTCTATTAGCCTCAACGTAGCCCAGCATGCAAATAAGTAGTTGCTTCCTTCAGGCGTTCACATTGTTGGGGCTACCTAATATAATCAGTTGAGGTGTTTTCTGGATGACCGTCACCTGCACAGCCTCCAATTCTGCTACAATGTTCCACCAGTATTCACACACCATGTGACAGTCCCAGATCCAGGGAGAAACATGCCCTCCTCTTCGCCACACCAGAGGCATGTGGGGATTTCAGCTTTTCCCATTTTATAGAGCTGGGACCTATTGTAAGAAGACCTGTTGAGGACGTTGAACTCGATCAAGCGCAGCCTGGCTTTAATGGCGACCTCCCTATGATGCATTTGGGCTGCCTCCCCAATCAACATCCTCCAGGACACCCACATCCACTTCCCACTTTTCCCATAGTTTTCCAAGATTTTCCGATGTGTTGTTTATGATGGTGCGGTGCAGTTGGGAAACAGCCTTGTTCGGGATTGCATCACCAAGGACCCATCTCTCTAGTGGTCTGTGGTGTTTAGGTCCATGCCCAGAACCCTTACCTTTCCCAGGGAATCCATCAGTTAATGGTTTTTGAACAGCTGGGTGTCAGCTAAAGTGTATAGTATGGTCTTGGGTTAGGAAGCACAAGGCCACCATTATAGTCGGATCTATATAGGGTTGTAAGGGCTATTCTTTGGGTGCCTCCATCCCAGAGCAAGGTGTGCATTGTTTTATCCACTTTGTTGCTGTAGTTGTTGTTTTGTAGAACATAGAGTAGCTTAGGCAGAGTGATCATTTTATAAAGGCCAGCTTTGCCCATGATTGTCAAGGGGAGTTTGCACAACCTTTTTGCGTTGTCACTGAAATCCTTTAGGACCTTGTCTAGGTTTACTTCCAAGAACCACTTGTGATCTGGTGTAACCTTAATACCTAGGTATTTGAAGCCCTAGTTCATCAGTAAAATGTTTCCTTTTATGCCATGTGTATCTCTTCAGTCCCCAGTTGAAAGAGGATGTATTTTTCCCAATGTATGTGGTACCCGGAGTAAGTCTCGAAGACTCCGAACACAGACGGCATCGCTGGGATTGACTAGTCTGGATCCGTCAAATACACCAGGGCATTGTCTGCGTATAGCGATATTTCCTTTGTGTCGGATATCTGGGAAAAGCCCCTGCCATCCGCTCTGCAGCACACCCAACAGGCCAGCGGATGAAGGCACAACGCGAACAGGAGGGGTAATAGTGGACATACCTGCCTTGTGCCCCTGCCGAGTGCAAATGTTTCTGAGACCATCTCATTCACTCTTACCACAGCGGGGGCACCTTGTAGAGGAGGCTCACCCAGCCAGAGAACCTGGGCCCAAAGCCAAAATGCCCTAGTGTCTCAGATCGATAGCACCAATCAATAGGATCCAACACTTTATCATCGCCTAACGTCAATATCACCAGGGATTCACTATCCAATATAAGTCTATCCAGCCACAGAGGCAGGCCCCTGGGGTTCAGTCTCATGGCCCGCCCCGGCATGAAGCCAGTCTGGTCAGCATGCACTAACTCTTTGTTCACCCCAGCCAGACTGGTGGCAAGGATCTTGGCTAGGATCTTATTTTCAATGTTCAGCAGCTAGATGGACGGGTATGAGGAACATAGGTTGGTCGGTTTACCTTTTTTTGGAATCACTATGAAAATGGTGTGGTTGAGGTCTGCCAGGGCCGGACTGGCAGACACGTCACAACTAATTTGGAATTCATTTCCTTTAATTGGAAATACATTAAAAAATTGCAGGATTTTCAGGCATATTGAAACATGCATTTGAATGCCAGTCCGAACAAGCCGTGGCAAATCCAATAGGTCAACTGCTTTTAAAGCAAAGATCGGTTCACTTTTCCAAGCTTCATCGGTCATGAGGAGTAAAACCCATCCAGTTTCCCATTCACCAAGCCTACAATGAACATGGCTGGGCAAAACATTTAAAAGGGGGCACACAATGAACAAAGGTACACACAATGGAGGGGATAAGCGCAAGCACTCAGTGTAGAACACAGATTCTTTAGTCAGTGTGTGTCATTTCAATTGGAGTACCCATGCACTGGCTGCTACAAAAAACAATTTCAGAGACAAAGCTCCTGTCTTTTTCCTACAGAAATGTCTTGTGGTCCTCTTGTGCCATCACTATTTATATCTGGCGATTTACCAAGACACACAGAACACTCCAACAGGACGTCACAACTGCAGATTTCTCTGCACTCGTGGTGGAAACATCTGCTTTTAGAATCGTTTACTTCCACCAGAAATCCCTTTATAGATTTCTTATATATTTAGAAAATATAAATTCATCAGGGCACATACGTTAAAGACCACATTTACCTTTGTAAATAGGGTCCACATGAATACACACACATATATATATATATATATATATATATATATCTATATATATATATATATATATATATATATATATATATATATATATATATATATATATATATATCGTCCCACAATTCTAGTCTTCTACCAGAAAAAACGGCCAGCACTCGGGTGAGGTGTTATTCTTTTTTATTTTGTTTCCGAACCCCCTACACCCCCGACAGACGCGTTTCGCTCAAGGCTTCGTCAGTGTCGTTTGTGAACAGACATTTTCGCCATTTTAAACAGTCCGCCTCTGCTGTTAATAGACATAGAAGATGGTACATGGTTTATCTATATGGCGGCCATTATTGAGTGTGCATTTACTCATTTTTCTCTTCCTGTTCCAAAATGGCGACAAATAAAGTGCACCGTGCAAATAAAAAAAGTGTGTTCGACAGTTGACTGTGGTAATTGTTAAGACTACCATATATACATTATTCACATAGAACGCTTGATACCATTGAACTTCATTATTTACATTTTTGTGTAAAATATTTACAGTGGTTATGTGGGGGTGTATCCCCAATCTCATTTTCATCATGAATGGGTGCAGAACCGATATTTACAAAAAAATCATTGTCGCTTTTGTCCAACATTTACAAGTATTTCATTATTCCTAAGTTCAACAATACTTATTTTACTCCTGTGTAATGACTCTTGTATGGGTATTAAGTGCTGTTGGGCAAAGCTAAGTATTCCAAAAAAAAAAAAAAAAAAAAAATATATATATATATATATATATATATATATATATATATATATATATATATATATATATATATATATATATATATATATATATATATATATTCTCCATGTTCGCGGTTTCCACTGGCATGCACCAAACCACAGGTGGTGCAGAAAGAGGTGCCACCGATAACACTTTTTTAACCATAGCCACAAATTCTTTCAGTAAAAAAGAGACTCTGCACTCGAGAACTGTGTCAAATCCAATTCATTATTCTTCAGGCCAGACTGCGATCAAACAGATCTGAGAACTCAGCCTACCCTAGGGGTTGGGCGTTAGGGAACGATGGAATGGCTGCTTGAAGCAGCCACTGCCTTTCACTGCAGACGCGGTGAACCCCAGCAGGCAGGTGCAGTGACCGACTGCACCCACCTGCTGGGAAATGTTTGTGAGGGTCCAAGGGACTCCTTTTGGCCCCTCCAGAGAGGCACCCTCAGGGCGCACTGACTGCACGACCCCTCTTGTCACACAGCCAGTGTGCATCCTGACAGCCCTTTTCTCTCTGCAACTTCATCCATAATACATCACAGTCACAGAAGTGTTTGTCTCATTTGAGTGAAGACACACTCCCATGCAAAGGAAGGAACACCACGTTCATATAGCACTGGTGCACATATTTTTATTACAGAAAGGGTACACAAGCATCTGCTGCCCCTTCTGTAATACAGCAGTGCCCCAGGGGCACAGAAAACAGGTGCACACCCAGGTTGAAACCCTAGGGCACAAAACTGTATCCAGCCTGTGCTGCCTTAAGTGAATATTGAGAGGAAATCGGGAACCTCCTGTTGTTTTATGTCAACGTGACCGTTTATTATCACTTATCATTTAATGGAGGATCTCCTTTATTCTTCCAGAAGTTGGAAGGAAAGCCATGAACCCGTCAATGCACGTTATGGGTAACTAAATATATTATAATTTTGATTGAGGGCTCTCCTCTCAGTGATGCACAGCTATTTTTACATACCTGTGTGGTTACTACTAGAGCTCATTCACCTGGCCAAATTCCATCTCTTGGCCTCAGATTCACCGGCTTCCAGTTGCATTTTTTGCTATTTGGAAAGCAAATATGATAGGGCAAAGTGGTACTGTCAGTCACACTGTAAGGTTATTGCTGGGCTGTTTAACCTATAGATATCATTTTATATTATGAGATATTAAAACATTTTTTTGCACATAACCATTGATGAACTTTCACACTTCATTATGTTTTACTGCACTTCGACTCATCTCACTCCACCACCATTGAGTTACCGCTTGATTGTATGTCCACAACCAGAGTGAAGGAAGCTTAGGGACACATGTATCAAGCAATATTGCGTTTGCAAGTGGGCCGAGTCGCAAAAATACTTTTTACATGTATCAAACCCTATTTTGAAATTCGGTAACCTGTTACTCAATCGCAAAATGGGTTTGAGATTCAATATTTGGGTAGGGCGTGTTTAGAGTAAATCGCAGCGGTATATAAGAATGTTTGGTGTCTGTGAATGTCGTTGCAAAACATTCACAATTTACCACCAACTTCAAGTTGGTGGTAACCAATTCGCAAGTGGGAAGGGGTCCCCAAGAGACCCTTTCCCCTTTGCGATTGGTGGTAAAAACGCTTTTAAGGGCAGGCAGTGGTACTATGGATCACTGCTAGCTCTTTAACCCCTTCGCTGCGGCAGCTATTCCGCCGCAGCGCTAAAGGGGTGGGGCGGCCGCGCGGCGGTTCCATGCTTGTGACGGAACCGCTCCATCACGGCTCGTGGGTGAGCTGTGCTTGTGACGGAACGGTTCCGTCACAAGCACAGCTCACCCGAGGCTTGTGACGGAACGGTTCCGTCACAAGCATGCAAGGGGTTAAGGTTAGCACAATATTTTGGAAAATAACCAATATGTTTGAGGAATTTCAAAACAGAGAGGGAGAGAGTGTGTGGTTTTTTTCTGTGTGTATGTAAAAATTACTGGTGAAATCCAACTGGCATATCACTATACCCGACTGAAAGTATCTGTACCCGATTATTTATCAGAAAATGCATTCATTGGGGGGTGCAATATCGCAAACACCCTGCTGAAGCTGCGCCTGTCAGTAGCGTCTAAATACGTATAGCATTGATCAAGTAACATTACAAAAGCACAGATACTGTGGTGGAAATGTAAAGACATGTCAGAAATAGTGGACTTTTTTGTTGATTATTCTGTGTGCCAACCCTCAGTGAGAAGGGAGTTCTGCTCTTTGTTGGTTGCCCGGTGTCTTTAAAAGCTGTCTCCTCAAATTGCATTGTTTGTCGGCACAGGCCCTATCAATTTGTCATCTTTCTGTTGCACAGAAGCATATTGGCTAGCTGTCAGGGGATGACAGTAATTCCATTCGGCAGCCAGTGTACAACAGACGGCAGCATCAAGTTAGGGAGCAGCAGAAACAGGAATCTTTTGCAATCCCATTATACATGTTCTTGCTTTTTATCTTGAATCTCAAAGCATTCTTAAGCTTGCAAACTCCATAGCCCCGACTGCAAATGGAAATACTGCATACTGCAAACGTCTGTGCCATGGCTAGGGTAAAAGCATTTCTCTAATAGCCGCTTTAAAGCAGAGTAGAACAATTACAAATAGGCCGAATACCTTTTGTTTAAGAAAATGGCATTGTATTGTCGATGTCCAAGGTCAGGAGCGCAGTATAACATTACCTTCGTGATGACCCAGTTATAAAAGCCAAACTTTGAAATTCTAATCTTAGTTCATCCACGACTGTGTGACATTGGCCATTTCAACATTCTGTGCCACAGCCTCGCTTCTCCCCCAAAATTCTAAGTTCCTTTCCAGTAAAAAAATGACATTTCTTCGCGCCTCATGGAAAAGCACATGAAGGCATTACATCTACGTACCTTACAGGGAGGCATTACATCTGTGTACCTATACACAGCAGTTAAAGGCCGCTCCCCATGTTTCCAGTTCCTAGGTGATTGTACTTATGATATTCAAGTGTCTGTTTTCCTACATTTCAGACTCGTTAGTGTTCTGCAAGGGGAACTGCGTGGTGGGCCTGCAATGGGATTATGCAATAGAGCAGAAAAGAAAGTTACATTGTTGGTGAGGCCCACAATAGTCCGACTGTTTTTTTTTTTTTTAAACTGTTTTTATTGAACAAAAAAGATGTGATCAGCACTTACAGTTAGTCATAGGTCTCAGCGGTACCATACATCATCAAAACTGTCAGTTACACAGTATAATGACACAAAACGATACATGTAGCAGGGCATAAGGTTCAAGGATATTACAAATCAAGGCCATAACGGTTCATCCAGGGCGGGGATAGGGAAGGGTTCACAGATATTTCCTCGATATACATTCCATTTGGACCAGATCGCTATCCATTTTCGGGGGCAACCACGTGCTATATTTACAGTCTTCTCTCTTACCATACACCAGTCCATATCCGCCTTCAAGGTGCTCAGTGTGGGAAACAACACTTACAACGCAACTTTTACAACGCACTACCTTTACAACAAAACTTTTACACCGCAACATCCATTACAACGCATGCCATTACAACACAACCATTACAACGCATGTCACTTCAACGCATACCACTACAACGCATACCTTTACAACGCAGTCATTACAATGCATACCATTACAACGCATACCTACACTATCCAAAACTTACCCTACTGTTGCACCCCCTGGAGTTAGAATAGTAATTTGTACCCCTACACTATCCAATACTTACCCTACTGTTGCACCCCCTGGAGTTAGAATAGTAATTGTAACCCCTACACTATCCAACACTTACCCTACTGTTGCACCCCTTGGAGTTAGAATAGTAATTTTTACCCCTACACTATCCAATACTTACCATACATGCAATGTAATGGTATGCGTTGTAATGGTATGCATTGTAAATTTAGTATGCGTTGTAGTGGAATGTGTTGTAAAGGTAGTTTCAAGATTTCGTTGTAATGGCATGCGTTGTAATAGAATGCGTTGTAATGGATGTTGCGGTGTAAAAAATGCGTTGTAAAGGTATGTGTAGTAAAAGTATGCATTGTAACGACATACATCCGCTCAGTGTTGGTGGCGCCGCAGTTCCCCAAAGACGGACGATGTTCCGTTTGGCTATCATCTGGCCAAGAGTGGCCCAAAGTTTGCCCTTGGCGTTAAGGTCTGTGGGCTCCCATACTGTTAGAAGGCATCTATTGGCTTCAGGGCGGATGTGTACTCCCCCGACATTCATGCACCTTTCCCCAGTACTCCTGGATTAGTGCGCATTCCCAAATAATGTGCATGAAGGAGCCTTCTAAGCCACACTGTCTTTTACATAATCCCTCTCCGCCTCTTCCCATCAACACCAGCCTAGGGCCAGAGATATAAACTCGATGTAGGATTTTTAACTGAACAAGTCTCAATTTGGATGAGATAGCGACCTCCTTAGGGGAGGACAGCGCCTCCTGCCATTCTTAGTCATCCAGCTTGAGGCCATCTCGCCCCCATTTCTCTCAGTAAAGTTAAGGAGTCAGGAGTGTTGTGAATGAGTTTTTTGTACGTGAGGGAGATGATTTTGTCTGGCAAGTACCCATCTAGTAGCCTATCCTCAAGAGGGGAGGACTCTGGGGGGGAGGACCCCGTGTGGATGTTAGTCTGGAGGGAGTTTCTGACCTGTAAGTATGTGTAGTGTTCTGAGTCAGCTAGCTCCTGTGTCTGTTGGATTGAGGCAAATGAGACCATCCCGTTTGGTCCCCATAGGACCCCAATGCAAGAGAACCACAATCAGGTCACACTTATCAAAGCCCCTAGTCTGTCCAAGCGTACCCAAGTACTCCGAATCCCACAATGGAATGACGAGCGTGAGCTTTTTGGCCCATCCCAAGGTTCGGTTGACTGTATGCCACACCTGTACTGAGTGTGGTGTAGGTCCTGTAAGAGGAAATTTGTTGGGCCTGGAATAGAGTGCCCTTGTGAAGCTGCCCCTGGGAGTACCCATTTGCCCATCCTATAACCCGGGTCATCCCCGCCGCAGTAGGTACAATGATTTATGGCTGAAAGATGTGCGGCCCAATAGTACTTTTTGATGCCAGGGAGGCCTATTCCTCCGTCATACAAGCCGAGCGTGAGCTTGTGAAACGCTATGCACGGTTTACCATCCCACAAGAGATCCCTTTGGGTGCTTTCAATGTCTTTAAAAAACTTGGGCGGGACTAGGTCAGGGAAGTTCTGAAGGGCATAGAGGAAGCGTGGCAGCACCATCATTTTAAAAAGTGTTGCCCGGCCCAGTAGGGACAGCGGCGTCTCATCTGAACCTCTGTAGGGGAGGAAGGAGGTTACGCTCATACCGGAGTTTAACATTGGTAGGGAGGAAAATACAGAGGTATTTAAATCCGTCCGTGGATGTCAGAATGGGGCAGTTCCTTGGCAGTGGGGGGGATCTCCATGCAGCACATACAACAGTGACTTGCGCCAGTTAGTTCTATAGCCAGAGTTCCTCCCGAAGCTAGTGAAGATATCTAGGACCACTCATAGTGATTTTTGGGGAGAAGCGATATATAGGAGGATGTCAGCATAGAGTGAGATTCGATCCTCCAACCCTTCAGACCACCTAAGGCTCCTGATGGAGGGTCCTGACTTATTCATGGCGCCAGTGGCTCGAGGGAAAGGGCAAAGAGGAGTGGTGAGAGGGGCCACCCTTGCCTTGTCCCTCTACCTAGAGGGAACACCTCCGAGACTTTGTTGTTAACAACAACTTGGGCCATCGGTTCAGCATAAAGCAGCCTCACCCATCCAATACATTTGGGGTCAAAGCCCAACTTCTTGAGTACCGCCATCATATATGCTCATTCTAGGGTATCAAACGCCATTGTGGCGTCTAGCAAGACCACTATCGCGTCTTCCTGAATGGTGGCCTGCCGCCCCAGCCCCCCATGTAGTCTTCGCAGATTGAGAGCAGTGTTACGGTGTGGCATGAAGCCAGAATGACGTATCCCTCGCCCCCCTGCAGCATGGAAAGGTCTTATACATTACAGTTTGCTGGGGTAGGTCCTTTTAGTCTCTGTTGGTCATCTGCATCACTGGGCTGCTAGACCTTGATCTCCAGGATTGCTGACTACTCTTGTCTGAGTCCGACCTGCCACAAGCTGATCCCGGTGAGTGGGCTTGGGTGTCTCTCCAGTTGTCTCCACCGGTTGCTTCCGATCTCACCTTGTCCAGCCATGTTTGCACCTCCCCTGGGGTAGTGAAGAACAACGATTTCCCATCTGCAATAATTTTGAGGTTTGCGGGGAAGAACATCATGCACTTGATTCCTCTGTCCCGTAGTGCCCTCTTGATCCCATCAAAGGAGCGTCGCTCCTGCTGAACTTTGAATGTGAAGTCCGGGATGAAGCGCACAGGGGTGTTTTCGTAGCGCAGATTCCCTTGTAGCCGAGCCGCTTGTAGTATGGTGTTGTGGTCCCTATAGTTGGGGATTTTTGCTATGATAGTTCTAGGAGCCGTCAGCAGTATCAATGAGGAAAAAACACTGTTTTCCTTTGAAAGCCCTCACCCACCGACCTAGTCGGTGGCATGCTTCATCATCGGGCCCACCACAGTGGCACCGAATGTGCCCCGGGTGTGCTTCAACGCCAGGTGACTGCGGAGCTGGTATATTGCTGAGTGTGCAGTGAAGGGGTGTGAAGGTGAAAACTTAAAATGCTATCCAGGAGGTCCCAGCACCCGAGGGTTTAGCAATATTTAATGAACTGGGCCTCGGTTAGCAGGTTAAAAAGGCAAGAGGACGTTTAAGGGAGGGTTACAATGACCTCCAGCGTCCAGTGTGGTCTACATGTTTCAGCCAGTGCCTTTTATTCTAAGCTGGCTTTCCTCAGGACCAAAGAGAAATGTGAAAGGTGCAAAATTATAATAAACTATATTTTAAGTGAGTGTTGTTTTTTTCTTTCTATGTGTTGCGCACGCTAAGGCGCTGTAACTGTTAGAGGGGGATTCCCTCAAGCTTTTCTACACAGAACACATAGGACAGAGACAAGACGTACATGGAAGAGTCATATTAGGGTTGCATAAAATAAAGGAACCACTGTTTGCCGGCTTATAAGGTGGTGTGCGACCTATATGCGGCTATGGTGAGCTCATGGGGACTCCATAGAGCTTGTGAGGGTATACTGAACCGTTAGTGAGGGGTGGTGGGCTAAAAACGAAATCACAAGGTGAGGTACAGGAAAGTATTGGTACTAGATCCTCACTCTGTTATTTCTTAGTAAAAAGCCTCATGGGTCGCCTGGCAGAGAAAGAGACCCTGTGGGGATAAAAATGAGATATGCAAGGCTTTCTAACCTGTAAGGAGAGAAGATGCTTACCCCAATTGCAGAATTTAGAGGGTTACTCACGAGTAGTTCGGTCTGGTTCCTCCTGGGACCTATTCGTCCATCCGCGGCGCCCGAAATGCAGTGAATGCATTGTTTGTTTTTTTATACTCGTCTCGTAATGTATTTCACCTGTTCGAGATAGAAAGAGAGGGAGGTATGCGCGCAGATCACCATGTCATGCTGCTGTGGGCTGCTCATGTGCAGGGAAGCAGCGTGTGGGATCGCGCATGCGCAGACCGTGGTGCGCGTCAATGCGCATGTGCAGGAACGAGCCTCCTCTGCGCATGCGCTGTGCGTCGGCGCGTCTGTTGACAACGCGAGCGCTGGAGGTGTGTTTGCCGGCCAACGTAAACAACCTGTTATGAGCAGGTGTGCGCGAGCGCTGGATGTGCGCTTGCAAGGGGGTATGCGCAGGGTATTGGGCCACTGTAGGGAGATATGGGTACTGCCCATTTGTGCTTAATATGCACTGAGTTGGGGGGAATCACTGTTGGAGAAAGAGGGTCAGGGAGGACGCTCATGCAAGGGTGCAGAGACACAAGTCATATACCTAATAGGTGATATGGAGGCAAAGGTTCACACTTGTACAAGGTGCTGCTAGATCGATTTAGTCAGGCAGACCAGGGAAGTACACTGGGCTCACAGACAGAACTGTATTGATGGACATGCTATGGTTATACAGTTAAGCTATTCCATGGAATAGCGTCGTTCAGGCCATGGATGTGTGTGGCTAAGCGGTAAATCCAACGCTGTTCTTTTTGTAGGAGGAATCTCTCATCTTTGGCATTGTCGAATTTCTCAATGACAGTCCAGGAGAAGTCATTAGGTGTGTGGTTGTGGGTCAGGAAGTGATCTGTGAGTTTACTGATATTTTTCCCACATCTTATTGTGCTTCTGTGTTCAGTCATTCTTGTGCGTACCTTGCGGGTAGTCATGCCAATGTATCTCAGGCCGCATCTACAGGTTATCAAGTACACCAAGTTGGTAGAGTTGCAGTTGGTAAAGTTTCGCTGCGTCCAGGTTTTGCCAGGTTCCAAATTCAGTGTTTTGGACGGGGATGTAAGGTGGCATACGCTGCAGTTATTGCAGGGTTGGTGTCCGGTGATTTTAGGCTGGCCCCATGCGTTGACAATTGTATTGTCTTTGTTCTGATTTGTCGTTCGTGGCCTGGTGTTTACCAGTTGGTCTCTTAGGTTGGTGGCCCTTTTGTAGGCAAAACGCGGTTTTTCCCATTGTCTGGTGCCTGAGTTGATAATTCTCCAGTTTCGTTGTATAATGTTTGATATTTGGTTTGATACTGTGTTGTACGTTGTTACACAGGTAAGGACTGGTTCTTCCTCAGGTTTGTCGAAGTTTTCTAGGAGTGCCTCCCGGTTTTGATTCCTTGCTCTTTTGCGGGTTTGGTTTATTATCCTGGTAGGGTAGCCACGGTCCCTGAGTTTGTGTACCAGGTCGTTGGACTGTTGTTTGTAGTCCTTGATATTGCTGCAATTACGCCTGATACGCAAAAACTGCCCATAGGGCAAATTTTCCCTTAGGTGTCGAGGGTGAAAACTATCAAATCTGAGCAGTGAGTTTCTTGCTGTGGGTTTGTAGAAGGTGGTGGTGGTAAGTTTCCCATTCTCAGGTTTGATGTTCAGGTCCAGGAAGGGTAGTTCAGTGGCACTGCTGGTGCACGTGAAACGTAAGTAGGGGTCTAGTTGGTTGACCCAGAGCATGAAGTTATCCAACGATTCTTGGTTTCCTTTCCATATTAAGAGTATATCGTCGATATACCGACGCCACATTCGTATGTTGGCGGAGAAAGGGTTGGTGGGTTGTTGTACGTGTGTGTCTTCAAAATGGGCCACATACAATCCTGCCACACTAGGGGCAAAAACACTGCCCATAGACGTTCCATTCGTCTGCAAGTAGTACGTGCCTTCATATTCGAAATAGTTCTCTTTGAGAGCCAGGGCAGCGCAGTCTAATATGAAGCTTCGGGGGGTGTTGTATTCCCAAGGGCTTGTCATTAGGACATCATGTAACACTTGTAGTGTTGCGTCTTGTGGTAGGCTAGTGTATAGACTTTCTAGGTCTAGTCCTGCCATGAGTTCTGTGGTGGGGTCAAATTCAAGTTCTTGAATCACACTTAGTAGGTGTTTGGTGTCTTTTATGTAGGAGGGGGTCTTTTGGACTAGGGGATTTAAGAAGAAATCACAGAACCGAGATAAGGGCTCTAGGAGTGACTTGATCCCAGATACGATGGGTCTCCCTGGTGGTGGAGTGATGCCCTTATGTATTTTGGGGACCGTATAGAAATATGGGGTCTTTATTTCTTTTGGGCAAAGATAGTCCGCCTCTTGTTTAGAGATGTATTCGTTGTCTTTGGCATTGGTGACCAGTTGGTTGATGGTGACTTGTAGTTGTTCAGTTGGGTCTTTAGTAAGGCGTTTGTAGTTCCTCGTGTCGCTGAGGAGCCTCTTACATTCGAGGTCGTAGTCTGTTTTGTTCATCAGGACTATTCCTCCGCCTTTATCAGCTGGTTTGATAACCAGGGTGGGGTCACTTTGTAGGCGCTGGATGGTGCTTCTATCTTTGTTGGATAGGTTGTTGAAAGTGTCCTTTTGTTGGAGTTTTTGTATGTCGGTGTAGACTGCCTGTTCGAACGTCAGGATTTCGACCGGGACGCTGCCCGGTGGGGGGGTGAAAGTAGATTTCATTCTCAGGCCTATCTCATTTGGCGTGCCTGTTGCCTCTGAGGTGATGTTATCCTTTTTCTCAAAGAAAGCTTTTAATTTAAGTTTTCTGAAGAACTCGGCAAGTTCAACATGTAATTTGAACATGTCCAGTCTGGGTGTAGGGACAAATGAAAGGCCTTTATTGAGTACTTCCGTTTCTTCTGTGTGTCTGATAGGTTGAACACCAGTGGATGTTGGGGTGTTATTTGCTGGTTCCCGGTTGTTCCCTGGTTTTGTTTCTTGTGTTGGCGCTCACAGGTTCTTCCTCTGGGGCCCATTGGACGTGTCCCGAGTTCCGTCTCTTGCCCCGACCTCTTCTGCCCTGGGATAAAAAAGGATACCGCGGGTTTTGGTTCCCTTGAAAAAACGGCATGTTGCCTTGGGGGTACATGTGTGGGTATCCGAAATAGGGAGGTGGGAAATGGCCTAGAAGGGGCGGTGGAGGGCCGAAATTTTGGTTTTGGGGGCCTTGCCATGGTTGTTGCCAGTGTTGTCCCCGTCTGCCTCTTCCTCTTGATGTATTGGATCCTGTGCTGGAGTTGCTTGAGGTGCTTGAGACGGAGCTGTTGTCCGAATTATCAAAAGTTTTTTTAGGGGGGGTGTAGTCGTCCTCTGAGTACGGGTAAGTTTTTGAGTAGCTGAATCTCTTCAGTTCTTTTTCGAATTTCTTTATTTTAGTCTAAGTTAGGTAGTCTTTATATTCTGCTATTTCGCGGTTTTGGTCCTCGAGTTTCTTCTTGAAACCTGTTATGGTGGTTTTGAAGTGGGACTCCGTCGCTTGAATTTCTATCATGATTGCATCTGATAGACGTTTGGCAGTCTTGATAATTAAGACTAGCCAGTCCCTGGTGCAGTGCCAGGCGATCTGGGCCCAGTCTTTACGAAATGCTGCGTCGTCCAGGAAAATCCTGGGGGCATTGGTGACTAGAAGGCCGGTGGGAGCTGTATTGGTGCGTAGATATTGTGCCAGAATGACCCCGTGCAGAACAGTCCGGATCCTGTTCCTCTTTTTCTCCGTGAGTGAATCCCAGTCCGTAGATTGTGCTACAGTGGCGGGAATATTGAAATCTGCCAGGAGTGAGGGATCAGCTAGAATCTCGCTGATATCCTCAGCAGTGTAAGTCAGGCCCATATTTTCGGCCATATTGGAGGGTGGAGAGCTCTCACAGCTGCGCGCTGCTTAGTGGTATACAGATCAACAAGAGAGAGAGGACTAGATAAGCTAGCCTGTATCCCCAGTATTATATATATCAATCAATATAGGCTAGCTAGTTTAAGGGAAATATTTAGGAGACTCAGGTACGTCAGCAGTATCAATGAGGAAAAAACACTGTTTTCCTTTGAAAGCCCTCACCCACCGACCTAGTCGGTGGCATGCTTCATCATCGGGCCCACCACAGTGGCACCGAATGTGCCCCGGGTGTGCTTCAACACCAGGTGACTGCGGAGCTGGTATATTGCTGAGTGTGCAGTGAAGGGGTGTGAAGGTGAAAACTTAAAATGCTATCCATGTCCATCAATACAGTTCTGTCTGTGAGCCCAGTGTACTTCCCTGGTCTGCCTGACTAAATCGATCTAGCAGCACCTTGTACAAGTGTGAACCTCTGCCTCCATATCACCTATTAGGTATATGACTTGTGTCTCTGCACCCTTGCATGAGCATCCTCCCTGACCCTCTTTCTCCAACAGTGATTCCCCCCAACTCAGTGCATATTAAGCACAAATGGGCAGTACCCATATCTCCCTACAGTGGCCCAATACCCTGCGCATACCCCCTTGCAAGCGCACATCCAGCGCTCGCGCACACCTGCTCATAACAGGTTGTTTACGTTGGCCGGCAAACACACCTCCAGCGCTCGCGTTGTCAACAGACGCGCCGACGCACAGCGCATGCGCAGAGGAGGCTCGTTCCTGCACATGCGCATTGACGCGCACCACGGTCTGCGCATGCGCGATCCCACACGCTGCTTCCCTGCACATGAGCAGCCCACAGCAGCATGACATGGCGATCTGCGCGCATACCTCCCTCTCTTTCTATCTCGAACAGGTGAAATACATTACGAGACGAGTATAAAAAAACAAACAATGCGGCCCATTCACTGCATTTCGGGCGCCGCGGATGGACGAATAGGTCCCAGGAGGAACCAGACCGAACTACTCGTGAGTAACCCTCTAAATCCTGCAATTGGGGTAAGCATCTTCTCTCCTTACAGGTTAGAAAGCCTTGCATATCTCATTTTTATCCCCACAGGGTCTCTTTCTCTGCCAGGCGACCCATGAGGCTTTTTACTAAGAAATAACAGAGTGAGGATCTAGTACCAATACTTTCCTGTACCTCACCTTGTGATTTCGTTTTTAGCCCACCACCCCTCACTAACGGTTCAGTATACCCTCACAAGCTCTATGGAGTCCCCATGAGCTCACCATAGCCGCATATAGGTCGCACACCACCTTATAAGCCGGCAAACAGTGGTTCCTTTATTTTATGCAACCCTAATATGACTCTTCCATGTACGTCTTGTCTCTGTCCTATGTGTTCTGTGTAGAAAAGCTTGAGGGAATCCCCCTCTAACAGTTACAGCGCCTTAGCGTGCGCAACACATAGAAAGAAAAAAACAACACTCACTTAAAATATAGTTTATTATAATTTTGCACCTTTCACATTTCTCTTTGGTCCTGAGGAAAGCCAGCTTAGAATAAAAGGCACTGGCTGAAACATGTAGACCACACTGGACGCTGGAGGTCATTGTAACTCTCCCTTAAACGTCCTCTTGCCTTTTTAACCTGCTAACCGAGGCCCAGTTCATTAAATATTGCTAAACCCTCGGGTGCTGGGACCTCCTGGATAGCATTTTAAGTTTTCACCTTCACACCCCTTCACTGCACACTCAGCAATATACCAGCTCCGCAGTCACCTGGCGTTGAAGCACACCCGGGGCACATTCGGTGCCACTGTGGTGGGCCCGATGATGAAGCATGCCACCGACTAGGTCGGTGGGTGAGGGCTTTCAAAGGAAAACAGTGTTTTTTCCTCATTGATACTGCTGACGTACCTGAGTCTCCTAAATATTTCCCTTAAACTAGCTAGCCTATATTGATTGATATATATAATACTGGGGATACAGGCTAGCTTATCTAGTCCTCTCTCTCTTGTTGATCTGTATATAGTTCTAGGAGCCGCCCATGGCTGTGGTTGCGGGATCGGTGCCCGGTGTGCTCTCTCATTTGTGAAGAGGGAGGAGAGTCGCTTTGGTTTAAGATGATTGAGGATTAGATCTTCAAGGAAGAGGTCAACACTTGGTCCTTCTGATCCTTCCAGAACCCCCTCCACTCTTATGTTGTTACGGTGAGCCCGCCCCTCCTAGTCTTCAAGTTTAAAGGCCATCTGGCGGTGTTGGTGCGTGAGCTGCTGGATCGGTTCTTCCAGTTTCTTTTTGGAGGCTTGAAGCTCCTGGAAGTTCGTCTCATTCGCCTTGACTCTGTCTGCGGTTTCCTTTATGTCGGCCCTAATCAAGCCCCTGGATGGCCGCCATTATGGAGCTAAGGGAGGGTTCGCTGTCTCCTGCCTCTACACCCCGGGCTCCGTCATCAGGAGGAGCCTGCTTTGAGACTGCGTATTTGTCTGCACCATCCTTGGTCTTCATGTTAGGTGTGCGTGTGCTGCGGGCCGCTGGCCAATGGGAGAATTTCGGTGTGCTTGGACCCCGTAATGCAGATCTCAGGTACAGTCTGCTCCCCTGCTTGTTTGCGGTGCAATAGCTGCCGGCACTCTGGCCTTGCCAGGCGGCCTCAGGTTCCAGTTCTTTTTAGAGGAAGCACCTCCACCCCACAACTGCCCCTGAGCATAAGGAGCGAGGGGGGTAGACTCCCTGCACATCGCCGGGGCACCACCTTTTGTTACTCAGGTACAGTCTTCTCCCCTGCTTGCCGGTGGTGCAATAGCTGCCAGCTCTCCGGCCTTGTCAGGTGGCCTCAGGTTCCTGTTCTTATTAGAGGAAGCACTTCCACCCCACAACTGCCCCTGAGCGTAAGGAGTGAGGGGGGAAGACTAGCTGCTTGTCGCCAGGGCACCACCTTTTGTTTCTCCGCTGAAGGCCCCCACTGCCGCTGGCTGGTCCCGCACTAGACAGTCCTCCAGTTCTATCCCCGTTATGGGTGGAGAGTGCCAAAATGAGTCTTACCCTCATTGGCGTGAGGTGCAGGGGCCGCCAACACTGGTACGCGGGAAGATCAGCTCTGTCGCCGCTTCTACTCCATATGCCAGCAGCGCTGCACCCTTGGATCTCTCCCACGCTCTGATGAGCCAATGTCCATTCATCCATAGGGGGAGGGGGGAAGGAGCAAAGGCCCGCTGT
This sequence comes from Lissotriton vulgaris, assembly GCF_964263255.1. NCBI lineage: Eukaryota > Metazoa > Chordata > Amphibia > Caudata > Salamandridae > Lissotriton > Lissotriton vulgaris. The sequence continues at coordinate 1,260,997,404 of NC_141696.1, read as the reverse complement.
CCCAGTCCCACCTCCCAAGTATGGCGAGCAGCAACAACATGGATCGGAGTGAAGTCCTCCATCTACTGCCCCCCGGGTTACTGCAGTATGGTGAACAACATCCAGGGACATCTGGGCCTCAGATTCCCACCCCCCGCCACGACCGCCGAGGCCCGGACTGACCTCGTGGCATACGAAGGTAATTTGCCGGTCGCGGCCAAGGGAGAGGGGGGCGAAATCGGGTCGGAAGCACGTCGGTTTGTACCTCCAAAGGGCAGTCAGCTGCCTCGGTTCCGCAGGGGGTGGGTCCGCAATCCATGCACAGCCGCTGCACAGGCTCCTTCCAATGCCTCCGGTAAAGCTTCGGGTCCATGAACAGGCAGCAATTTTCCGTTTAGGGGATGGGTTTTTTGCAACGGCCCGGTCAGGTGGCGTTCCGACAGCGCTGTCAGTATTTCGGGCCCACAGCGACAGGATTTTTGGCCGGATTTCAGGGTTTTAGGGCACGGCCCCGACAGAGCTTTTCCCTCAGGCGGACATCTTCGCCAGCGCCAGGCCATGCTGAGGCTGCCATGCCTTGTAATACCTCCATGCATGTTATTTATTGAGGGGACCCGGGTGACGTTTTCCAACTTCAGAGACCAATCAATACATCTCTTTGCAATTTATAATAGAGTAACACCCATATAAATATAGCAGCCACAGCATTAGATCATGTGTAACTGATTTCGGGAAAAAAATGTCAATTAAAACGTAGCTCATTCCCTTATGATTAGGTCTGGATTTCTATGAAGTGGGGCAAGGGAGCCACAATAAGGTAGAGCAAAATTTTAACAAACGCTCTCCCAAAAAGGCATTTATGTTAGTGTCTTGTATCGCACAAGAGGTGTGAGAAATTTTATTTTTAGTTGACTGGGGTAGAAGCCCTAGTCAAATAGCAACCAAAATCCACGTTATGTTTAGGCACAAGCCAGCCCTTAATGAACCTCTACTCAGCCCTCTGGTAGCTTGGCTCAGATCAGTCGGGCTTAACGTAGAGGTAATGTATTTGTACAACTTCAAATAGTAATAAAGTGAAAACATCACACAAAAAGGATTCCACAACAAATTTGACAAATAGAACTTTCTTTAAATAAAACAAAAGCAAAACGACAAAAACCATATAAGTAGAATCGAAGATATGCATTTTAAAATATTTTGGTGAACATAGCACCAAAAACCACAAAAAAGCCAACTGTGGATGTTTGGTTGTACCAGTCCGGGACAAAGTCACCAATTCAGGCGAACCGTAATGGAGCGCGGGACTGTTACAGGGAACCAGTTAGGCCTGCTGAACAAAGTACCTTAAATCCTTGTTTGCAGAGTGTGCAAGGATCCAAGTCGAAGATGCGTTGTGCAGCTGAAGCTATGCGTTGGTTCCGAGATGCGGCAAGGCTGAGATGCGAGGGTCTGTGTAGTTGTCAAGGATCCTGTCGACAAAGCTTGCAAAGCTAAGTCCGGTGTCAAGGATGCGGCACGCAGTTGGGAGAGACTCGTTGGTTTCGAAGAGCTGCAATGCGGAGCCCAATGTCAGTCAATGTGAGGGCCTGTGCAGGGCATGCTTCGCGCAGTGGCGGTACAGAGGGCTTTACAGACGGTGGCAGAGATGCAGGTAATTGCGACCTGTCCAGTAACGCAGTAGCAGAGATGCGTCGGTTCTGCTCTGGGTTGCGCCAGGCAGCAGAGGAGATGCAGCAGTTTTGCTGGATCTACAGAGGCTGGCAGAGCACCTTAAACCCACATCCAAGGGACCAGAACTGGGGTGGCACTACTTGGCAGGGCATACTCACAGATGGTAGAGTTTAGGTGGAGGTGCAAGGTTGTTGGAAGCCTTTTATATTCCTGAGGCTTCAGATCAAGGGGGTCAACCCACTATCCCTAGGATGTCCCTCTAGGTTTGGGGCTCAAGGGATGCAGGTCAAGTCCTCACCCACGAAAGAAGGCAGCAGGTCAGTAAAGCAGGGCAGTAGTTCCTTTAAAGCAGCATTCAGCAGAGTGGCAGTCCTTTTCTTTCAGCAGCACAGCAATCCTTCTTCATGGCAGAGCATTCACAAGCCCAAAAGTGTCCTGAAGAGTTGTTCAGTATTTATACCCTATTGTGCATTTGAAGTGGGGAGAAGCTTCTAGAGGCATGCCTTCAAAGTGCACAGGCATTCTACCTTCCTGGCTCCAGACTAACTACAGAGTGTTGGTAGTCCTTTGTGTGGAGACAGGACATAGCCTTTTCAAGTGTAAGTGGGGCTGCGCCCAGCTCCACTGTCCCATCCTCTTAGTGATGGCCCATCCAGTCACAGCTAAACTCCCCATTGTGTATGACTGTCTAGGTGGAATATACAAAGCCCAACTGTCACCCATACCCAGTCACTCACTACTGAAGAATACAGGCTCAGGTTCAGGGAGACTCGTAAAACTCATAGTCAGTCCTGGGTAAATTTCAGTGAAAACACTTGGTGGCTGGTTGAAAGGTAACAATGTTCATGACAATGATGGGCAGTAGATTTTAATTATGAAATAACATCTGTTAAGTAACTTGCTGCTCCTTTACAGATCTCCACCTAGCAATGCAACATTCCCAGACGCACTTCTAGACACAGTTTCAAACCTTTCAATATTACACTGTAACCTAGGCAATCGTGGTGACCTAAACATTTGGTTTGACAAACCAAATATTCCCCATCGAAAAAGCAATCATCACTGGCCTAGATGGACTGAACCTACATCAGACTGTCCACACACATTGTTGGACACATCCTAGATGTCACGTTTGCAAATCCTGAACTAGTTACCTTTCAAACAATAACTTCGGTCACATGGTCAGACCTCCATTTGCTTGCTTTCCAACATAAAACAACACAAGGCAGCACACCTAAATCCACCTTACATGCACCCACCTAAATTTACCTATGCGGAATTTCTATGCAGTAAAGTTCAATAAAGATAACTCAATCAGAAATGAGAGGCAGAGTCTGTGGCATCTGAGTTTATAAGGGTTTTATTCCATAAAATGGAATTGGTTTGAACCAGGTATCGTGTTCCATCACCACGAAGGTTCAGGAAGGGATAGACAATGCTTTATTAACAGAGTACAATATATATAGTAAATGCATACAATGGTGATGGATACAGAAGGCGTAACAGCAGAGAGAAAAGAGATAAGAACACATGTGCGTAACAGAAGGCGTGCATGAGGGCGTATACGGAGGTGTGTGCTAGGAACGTCACATAAGAGTGTCACAGGTGGGTGGATCCATAGAGGAATCCTGCAGTGTCAGCAGAAATATATGGCAGAGATGCGCGCGCAGCAGCATGACGTGAGATTGACGTGGAACTGGAGGGTGAAGGGGACTTGACATTTAGCACTATACATGGAGACAGAAGTCTGGCGTGTCAGAACAACCTAAACCCAAATCATATCTAATATCTTGTGTTTGAGGAACTGTATTATCTAGAAGGAAGGGTCTCTCGGGCAGAGGCTATTCTATACTGACTGCTAGTGCGTGCATATGTGTCTACGTGTCTACGTGCAATACGAGGGGCCATGGGCCTACCATGGTAACAGGAGTAATGAATTACTTGTACGAAGACAGAAAGGCCGGGCCCTTTGCTCTGCAGCTGGGGAGATGTTTTCCTAAATCACTAGACAGGAATGTATTTTCGAGGAGCGGAGCAGATAACTTGAAGGCTGAATTGTCTTGGCAGGCAAGCAGGCCGAGCCGGGCACCGCTCGCCACGCAGGGAGTAAGGCAAGGGTCATGGATGCAGATCCAGGCTGTAGCTTTCAGAGGCAGAAGGCAGGAAGGGCTTGATGGCAGAAATCAGGGCCTAGCTCGCCAGAGCCAGGAAAACGTGAAAGTGCACCATGTAAAGACGGTGGCACGGCATACTTAGGAACTGAATTATCGACCCATTCATGGTGGATCTGAAAGAGGACATGTTAACGTAGGACGCAAATGTATTTGCGTCTTCATAGCTGGTTGTGGAGGGAACATACATGCACTTGAAGCACGTACATGGAGCCGTTGGGGTCTACGTTAGGCGACACAATTGACCATAAAAATTCATATTACCTCATTCCCTCCTTGTCCCCTACGGACCCTTCATTATATATCTATCTTCATTAGTCCATCTATTTGTTCATATAACATCATTTGCTCTTCCTTTTTCGGGCGGGATTTAGAACGTGGACTTGGATGGGGAATACATGATGTGGCGCACAAGCCGCAAATCGCTGGCCCACAATGTAAACATAGACAACAGCTGAATACTATGAGAAGGGCTATACCTAGGAAGGATAGGACTTTCCATCCCCAGGCTGATAACACACTCCAGAGCCAACCGGACCAAGTCCAGGTGCCTGGATTCTGGTGTATCTGACTTGCAATCTTGTGGAGACGGGTTATGGCTCTATATACTGATGGTGCATTTTCTGGAATGAAAATACAGCAACTCGATCCGATGACTCTACAAGCTCCGCCCCTATCGGCCAGGATGACGTCAAGAACGAGACAGTTCTGAAGAACAACAATCCGCATAGCAGACTGCTCCTCTGTTAAGTTGCCTAGGGCGGAAGTAGTTTCATTCACTACTGCTAGAGGGTTCTGGTTAATTTACGTATCAGTTTACTATTAAAGACAGCACCTAAATAGGGGAAGAAGCCTTTATTAAAGTCTGTATACTGCTCCCATGCTGTTTCAGTATAGTCGACAATCGGGAGATCTCTCTTGGATCTATTGTGTAATAGATGGGAGTCCCTATGATAATCAGGAGGGGCTAGAAAAACAGGTGGCAGAAGGAATGCAATGTAACAAGTACCATCCCAATCTAGAGGTAAGCGAACATAAGCTGTATGACCACAAATGAAATAGGAATGACGGGAAGCCTTGAATGTAGACTTGCCTTTATCACTGAATTCAATCACAGTAATACATTTACTATGACCTAGGTGTACTGAACCATTCTTTCTGACACATAATTCACCTTTGACTGGTAATACTGACATAGCGGGCAAGACTGGTTCGGATTCGGACTGGACATTCAGAATCATGAGGTTAAGTGTAAAATTACCTAATCCATATACTTCGTTTTCTAGATCAGTCCCTGTCCTTTGGGGAAGACCCTCCTGGTCAGGGAAACATACTTTATGCATAACTGTATTCAGATTTCCCCATACCCAATTGCCTTGGTAAACTATGGAATCAGAATCTACAGAATTCATTAAACTGAACCATGCACCACAGGAACCATTGTGTGTAAACGGGTACGGAAAGAGGGGCAGAACTCCCTTGTATTTCTGATAGGGAGGGAGTCGGCCACATATCCAACAATTGGTGGCATTGCTGGTCTGATGGGAATGATGTAACATACTAATGAAAGTATTGTTGCGCAGCGCAAGTCGATATGATAACTCGTGCGGGGGCAATTCACTGAAAGTATGCTCGACAGTGTCATTTGGAGAAGAATGTGCACGTATTGAAATAGGAAAGTACATGTGTAGCAATATGCTTGCAGCAATAATCATAAGACTCAGAAAAAACATAATCAATAATGTCACAATGCAGTGACTGCGGAGAGATTTACAATATTCATGTTTCTTGATCTGTTTCTGTCTATCTCTCTCTCTATTGGGGTCTAACTGGTACATGTCAGGAACTTGTCTAACCGATTCACCTAGGGGAGGACTTAAACAATTAAACTGTCTGACTTGCTAGACCTCAACTTCATACGAAATTCTTGAGAAGGAGTTTTATCTACCAGGGGGAGTTTAGTATCAGTCTCTGGAAGGGGGCAGGGCTGGGAGTCTGGTTTTGGCGGCAGTCCATAGTGTCTTTTTACATGACTCGAGTGGAGCCAGCCCTTGCGGCCCTCCACCTTCACTGCTGTCCTTGTTGTTAATAACACAAGCTTCGGCTCCTGCCAACGGGGCTCCAGCGGACTCCTCCTGTCGAAATTCCGGACGAGCACCAGGTCCCCAGGGACGATCTCGTGTGGCTTCACCTCGGTGTTGTCGGGAAAGGCTGCAGCTACCTGTGAACGACATGATTGTAGTGCAGACATCAAGGAAGCAAGGTAATCTGTCAGCATATTGCAGTCAACATCTGTGATCTTACGAGGCAGAGGCGTCCCCCACATATTCGCCGGCCTACCAAAGACCACCTCATACGGGGATAGCCCTGTTCTTGAATGTGCTATCATTCTCATGTAAAAGAGTGCAACTGGTAGAGCTACTATCCAATCAACGCCTTTCTCTCTACATATCTTGGCAAGACGTATTTTCAGGGTCTGATTATGTCTCTCTACGAGACCTGCTGCCTCGGGATGTCGGACACAGTGGAACTTCCACTGATATCCTAGCAGGAGTGATACCTGCTTCATAAGCTCGGACGAGAATGGCTGACCATTATCTGAGTATACGATACGGGGCAAACCATACCTGGGGAAAAATTCACGTACCAGCTGCTTGGCAGTGGTCGGAGCAGTGTAATCTGGGACTGGATATGCTTCTGTCCAACGGGAAAGTGCACATACAACTACGAGGACATATTTGAATCCTCGACAACGTTCCATCTGGATATAATCCATCTGGAGGACTTCAAAAGGGTGATCGGGAGGATGAAATCCACCTTGCTCTACGGGAATGCCTTTTCCTGGGTTGAACTGACAACAGATCATGCAAGTACGCACTTTCTGTTTTGCTGCTGCTCGTAAATGCTTATTGAACCAAAGGTTTTGAATACTGTCTAACATGGCTTTTTCTCCTAAATGTGCAGGACTATGTACTGTGTTAATGATAACTTGGACCATCGAGTCGGGGAGAAACCATGTGGCTTTCCCCTTCGTCACCCATCCCTGCTCTGTCTGGATCCCTCCTAGTTCAGTCCATTTCTTGATTTCGTCTGGTGTAGCATGTGTCTGTATATCTATTACATCTAGAGCGGGATCCCTAACTGTCATGCAATGTGTCGGGACTATTGTCTTTGTCAGGTCAGTTGCGTGAGTCTGAGTCTGAGCTGTATGTTTGGCTGTACGATCTGCCAGGTCATTACCCTGGGAAATGATATCTGTAACTTTCGTATGTGCTTTGCACTTCATGATGGATATCGCTGTAGGCAAATGTATTGCGTCTAACAGAGCTTGAATGAGGGGACCGTGTTGGATCTTGGCTCTGTGAGAGGTCAAAAAACCTCTTTCTCGCCAGAGTACTCCGAAGTCGTGTACGACTCCGAAGGCATAACGGGAATCTGTGTATATGTTAACTTTCTTATTCTTGGCTTGTATACAGGCTTGGGTTAGAGCGATGAGCTCTGCTGCTTGGGCTGACAATGTGTCAATATGATTAGTTTCTATGACTTCAGTTTCTGTTGTTACTGCATATGCGGCCACTAACTCTCCTGCACTTGTTCTCATACATGAACCATCCACATAAAGTGTCAGGTCTGGATCTGGTAATGCAATGTCTGTCAAGTCTTGTCTAGATTTCGTTGTAATGGTAATGACTTCAACACAATCATGTGCCAAGGGGTCTGTCTCACTTAATGGTAAAAGCGTAGCTGGGTTCAATGTATTGCAGCGCCTGATTTCTATGTGTGGCTGAAACAATGTCAATTCATAACCTGTCAGTCGTGCTATAGTCAAGTGCTGAGTCTGTGTTCTGTTTAAAAGGACTTCCACGGAATGTGGAACTCGTACTGTCAATTGGTGTCCTAGCACAATGGAATCACTTTGTCTGATCGCTAGAGCTGTCGCTGCAACTGATTTCAAGCACGCAGGCAGAGCCTGGGCTACTGGATCCAATGTACTAGAAAAATAAGCACACGGTTTGTGTGAACCTGCCTGATCCTGGGTGAGTACTGACAATGCAGTACCTTCGCGTTCTGTGACAAAAAGTGTAAAAGGCTTGTTGTAGCATGGTGTTGCTAACACTGGTGCTTGGCATAAGGCTTTCTTCAAGTCGCCAAAAGCTTGTGTATGTTCCTGAGTCCATGGGAGGACAGTCGATGTCGCTGCCTCCTGGGTTGTCAACTGTATGAGTGGCTTGGCTAGAAATGCATACTGAGGGATCCATTGTCTACAGTAAGAAGTGAGGCCTATAAAGGTCCGTACCTCCTTTTGTGTCTTGGGTTGTGACATGTTTACAATTAACTGGATACGGTCAGGTGTTAGCTGTCTCCCCCCTTTGGACAGCAAGTGCCCAAGGTATACCACTTGCTGAACACAGAATTGCAGCTTCGAAGGAGACACCTTGTGTCCCTTGTCAGCCAAGAAATACAAAACCGTCAGTGACGCTTGTTCACAATCTGGTTCACTACGGGCGGTGATCAATAGATCATCGACGTACTGGAGTAGGGCAGTGTTGGGTGGCATGTGGATACTGTCTAGTTGTCGTTTTAAAGCTTGACTGTAGATGCTGGGGCTTTCTGTGAATCCTTGAGGTGCGCGTGCAAATTTGAAGCTTCGGCCATTTAAACAGAATCCGAAAAGATATTGGCTTTCCGGATCAATAGGTACACTAAAGAAGGCGTTCTTCAGATCAATTACAGTAAAGAACGTTGCCTCTGAATCAATAGCTGTCAATAAAGATGAAATATCTGGAACCACAGGGTACTGCGGTACAATGCATTTATTCAATTCTCGTAAATCGATCACTAATCGATAAACTGGAGGGGCATTCGGATCAGTACGTTTAAGAATCGGAATGATAGGGGAATTACATAGATTCGAGTCAGTTTCTACAACCACTCCTTGTGCAATGAGCTCGTCAATGATTTTCAGTAAAGCCACTACAGCATCTGGGGGTAACTTGTATTGTCGGATTCGTGGTAAAACAACTCCTGGCTTGAGTGTGACACGATATGGTGTAATGTGCATACAACCTACATCAGTGGGGCCTTGTGCCCATAAATGTGCAGGAACATTCTGTAATCTGGAATCAATATCTCTCAACACATAGTGACCCTTAAAGTCACGCAAAAACAATCTTACTCCTTCCGGAGAATAACAAATTACAGCTCCTAGAGCTTTCAGTGTCTTGATACCTAATAGGTTTTCTGGACATGATTTCGTGAGCAATAAATCAGTAGTGCGAGACAACAGACCAACTGAAAGAGGAACTGGTTTCGATACTTCATTAACTATAGGCTTTCCTGAAAATCCAAGGGAAACATTCTGTGAGCCTGAGAGGGGTGCCCCTGGAACCTCGTCATGACTGATTGTTGTCCTGCTTGCCCCTGTGTCAATCAAAAACTTTCTATCCTTTCCTAATACCTGACTATGTACATAAGGACCCTCTTGATCTACAGGAACCTCAATAAGAGGCAAGCCAACCTCCCTCTCTAGGCTGTTTCATGTGTATCGCTGGTAATCGGGATAATCAGTTTGAGCATATTGGTACATCTGCTGTGTTGCATGTTGTGTTGCGGCAATGGGCTGTGGCTGTGGTACCGCTACGGTCTGTACTGTCTGTTGTGGAGCATGCATAGGCTGTACATTCTGGGTAACGTGTTGTTGGACCTGGTCCTGTCTAGGAGGACGCGGTCTCTCCTTAGTTTTACCTGTGGCTATGTTGTGTTTCAAAACTGTACAATCGTTTACATAGTGACCTGGCTGTTTACAATAATTGCATGTCCCTTTAACAGGAGCTGCCGAATTATTGGACTGTGTCATGCCCTTTTTCTGACCGTCAGCTGGAACTGACTGAGCAACGAGCATTTTCATTTTCGTGTCTTTCATACGTCTTTGTTCGTGATCATGTTCTTCCCTTATTCTGTTCTGGTGATACTGCAACATCTGTAGCATTTGGGAAGGCGTGTTTGCTTGCCATGTGCTCTCGACTTTCAATACGCGATTCTTAACTTGGGGCAGTGAATTCTCGACTAATTTGGATACAAAAAGGTGTGGGTATGACTCGCTACTTGCTTTCAGGCCACTATTAATACTGAAACATTTCTCAAATCGGGAATAAAAATCACTAGTGTTTTCATCGGGTTTCTGTTTGCTGGCTGAGATTGCATCCCAATCCTCCTTTTTAGTTGCCAACAACCTTGGCAATACTTGTACTAATAATCCTGGTAGTGCTTTAGTTTTATCCCCAAGACCTAAACCTGGGGTTCGAGTCATTTCTTAATTTTCTAATGCAGCCCAATCAATCTTTTGGTCTCCCACCTCCCATTCTTTTTCCTTGAGTTTTTCGTAAATACCGGCAGGTAATAGTACTTTCAATATTTTCATGATGTCGGGATAGGTATAATCTCCCATGAGTAACATGTCTTTTATTTCTCGGTGAAAACCTGCAGGGTCTTTATCATGACTAGGCACTATTTTCTTCATTTCTAATAATTCCATTTTAGTGATGGGCGTGTATACATACACACGTGTAAGGGTATCATCAGTATTCCTGACTGGATGTACTTCTCGTAAGGGATTCTGTCTGTCTATGTAAAACATTTTCCTTTCTGGGAGTGGAGCTGAAACAAACTGTGGATTCAGGAAGGCACTATATCTGTGTCGATGTTCTAAGATTACTTTAATTAAATCGGTACCCAGGCCTCTCCATTTATTCATGAGTAACTCTACTAGTACATCAGGTAGGGGACCTGGATCAGAATGTTGGCTCTTATACAACGTGAGGAGGTGTTTTATCATGTACATACCAGCTAGTCGCTGTTCGTCTGGGGAAAGATTCAAAAATGTTTGCGCTAATGCGTCATCATTATATCTATCGGAATTGTCAGCCCATTGTACTGCTGACCTGGCTAATTCTTGTTCATCCATGGAATTGAGTACATGGTACCCCATTCGTTCTTGAAGTATTCTATCGGTAGCCTGAAATAGATGTTCAGGAGTCTTCGGATTTGACATAGCAGAGTGAAAAAGTTTCTTGCTTTCCGGGCGTAACGTTTTATAAACAGATCTACCCTTTCCTACATATGCTATCGTACCCCTGTCTTCTTCTAGCTCATCCTCCTCTGAGGATTTATTCTTGTCATTATCTGTTTCACTTTCAGCTTTCTCTCTTTCATGAAATACTGTTATTTCTTTACGGATTTTTTTGTACATGGCCTCTATACATTTCTGTTTATCATGTTTTCCGTCTGCAATATTCTGACCCCATGTAGTTAGTACCTCCATCTCTTCTTTATTTACACCAGGCCGGTCTCGTTCTCTTATGAAACAGTTTATGAGGAATCTTAAAATCATACTTTGAATGTCTACTTTCTGACGTGTCATGGCCTCGTGAATACATTCCTGACCTTCCCCAGTCTGAACAAAACGATATATCCTGTCTAGATAGTTTTGCATGCCTGGAAATAGAACTAAAAAGTTTGCAGCACGTCTTATACGTATTGAGGCTAGTATCATGCAACCGTCTTTGCCTGGTACTGGATCATATCTACAGTCTGTAAGATACTCTTTAAGTTTTTCAATTGTGGCTGCTTTCGGAGTACGTTGCATTGCTAAATCTCTAATAGTTAATCGCTGTACTGGTGGCGGAGTACGGTAACCTCCTGATGCACCTCCTGAGGCGGAGGCTTGAGCATCACCTGTCTGTAGGGTCAGTATTTGCTGTAACTGGGTTGGAACCTGGACCGTGCCAGGCCCAAAAGGATTAAATGGATGCAGTTGTTGAGTACCAGGGGGAACAATGGGAGCGGGTGCAGGAAGCAAACCTGAAGGGGTCAGCTGCTGCGGACCTGGGAACAGACGATCGGCGGGTGGTACAGGTACAAGTGGGACATTGGTATACTCGGGAGCTACATTGTCTAGATAGGAAGAAAGGAAAATATCTGCTGCGGTCTTGTGACGTAATTTAGTCGGAACCAATGGAGGGGGGAGATTCTTCGGTATTTCCGGGGTCGCCTTAGGCAGGCCCTCGGCCAGGACTGGATACAATCCTGTCAAAATGGCATTACTCTGTCTGTCGTGTTGTTCCATTCTAACTCGTTCTCCTTCTTCTAGTAGTTCTTTTTCTTTAGCTTTTTCAGAATCCTCTCTAGTTTTCTCTGATTTTCTGAGTGCTTTCTCTGTCCGTCTGTGTGATTCTTTACGCCATAGTTCAATGGCATCTTTCTGTGACTGTCTGGCTTTCTTTTTCCATAATGCTTCCTCTACTCTCATGATGCACTCGGCATCCCATGTCCCTGTAACGGGCCATTTCTGATTCTCTGCTAAGTCCTTAGTGTAGTCCACCCACAAGTCGAGATATAATACGGCATCTAAGCCGTGCTTGTGGTACATAAAATAACCGGGAGTGTCCCTGGGTGGGATGGGAACAGCTTCCTCGAGTATCCCTTTTCTAGTTCCTATCTGTCTCAGTTTAGAAAACAGTGGCATTCTGAACCTTGATACTTGGTACTTGATACTTACTCGAACTTGGACACAACTAACACAATAAACACAGTAATGAAAATCAAACAATCACTCATACCACGACATTAAAACACATTACAACATTTCAGAACGAACAATAACTTGATACTGGATACTTGATATACTGCTAAACAGTACAGATACACTGCTAAAACAGTGCAGACCGGATCTGTGTACCCAAACCCGTCTTGACCGGACACAAATTAATGCACCCGTCTAGATGCGTCCCCAGCAACGGTACTCACCGGGAAGCACAGAACAGAAGGCTTCGGAAACTCGACACTGGACTGGACCGGACTGGACTCGACTCGACTCGTGACGTAAGTACTTCAGAACTGGTGGGCCTCTAGACACCTCGGACCTTGCTCTCTCGGCTGGGCTCTGGTCGGGATCCTCCGCACTCCTCACCGCCTCGTCTGGGTGTCGATCGCAGTCTCAGTCACCTCCGTTGGCGTGAGGGAGATACAGGAAATCCTGCGGGTACGCGTAGTTGTCCGTCACGGCTGTGGCAGGGGGCTAGGCCTGCAACGCACCGCCGGCGCGTAAGGTGGGGGAGGGGTCCCTATTCGGGCGCCAAATTATGTGGTAAATAAATTTACCTATGCGGAATTTCTATGCGGTAAAGTTCAATAAAGATAACTCAATCAGAAATGAGAGTCAGAGTCCGTGGCATCTGAGTTTATAAGGGTTTTATTCCATAAAATGGAATTGGTTCGAACCAGGTATCGTGTTCCATCACCACGAAGGTTCAGGAAGGGATAGACAATGCTTTATTAACAGAGTACAATATATATAGTAAATGCATACAATGGTGATGGATACAGAAGGCGTAACAGCAGAGAGAAAAGAGATAAGAACACATGTGCATAACAGAAGGCGTGCATGAGGGCGTATACGGAGGTGTGTGCTAGGAACGTCACATAAGAGTGTCACAGGTGGGTGGATCCATAGAGGAATCCTGCAGTGTCAGCAGAAATATATGGCAGAGATGCGCGCGCAGCAGCATGACGTGAGATTGACGTGGAACTGGAGGGTGAAGGGGACTTGAATTTAGCACTATACGTGGAGACAGAAGTCTGGCGTGTCAGAACAACCTAAACCCAAATCATATCTAATATCTTGTGTTTGAGGAACTGTATTATCTAGAAGGAAGGGTCTCTCGGGCAGAGGCTATTCTATACTGACTGCTAGTGCGTGCATATGTGTCTACGTGTCTACGTGCAATACGAGGGGCCATGGGCCTACCATGGTAACGGGAGTAATGAATTACTTGTACGAAGACAGAAAGGCCGGGCCCTTTGCTCTGCAGCTGGGGGGATGTTTTCCTAAATCACTAGACAGGAATGTATTTTCGAGGAGCGGAGCAGATAACTTGAAGGCTGAATTGTCTTGGCAGGCAAGCAGGCCGAGCCGGGCACCGCTCGCCACGCAGGGAGTAAGGCAAGGGTCATGGATGCAGATCCAGGCTGTAGCTTTCAGAGGCAGAAGGCAGGAAGGGCTTGATGGCAGAAATCAGGGCCTAGCTCGCCAGAGCCAGGAAAACGTGAAAGTGCACCATGTAAAGACGGTGGCACGGCATACTTAGGAACTGAATTATCGACCCATTCATGGTGGATCTGAAAGAGGACATGTTAACGTAGGACGCAAATGTATTTGCGTCTTCATAGCTGGTTGTGGAGGGAAAATACATGCACTTGAAGCACGTACATGGAGCCGTTGGGGTCTACGTTAGGGGACACAATAGACCATAAAAATTCATATTACCTCACTTGGAGAAAACTCAGGTTTGAACACTTAGCACACAAGTGACATTTGTTTGTAACTTTGAGGAGAAAATGACTGACCTTAATCACGATCTCCTTACTGTCAGAGATAATCTGCAGACCCTCCTACACTTCTCCCGGAAGATGGAGAATTTCTGCAGCTCTATCCCCCCTGTGGGTTTGAATGACCTACTCTTCCATCTAATATTAAACTCTGCAGGGAGGATAGGTCCGTTCTCTCTAACCCACACTGGATTACTTGGCCATTTCCTAACCACCCCTCCAGGCCCCTTAGGTTCTTACCTCAGTTGTCAGATGACGGATGATGACACACGTGTTCTTTTGTACAATGGCTCTTGGAGAAGCTCCTGGGACTCACCTGTCAACATACCAACAATCTCCTCCAACGCTGTTAGGGAACCTAGTGTTAACATCGGATTTGTGAATAGCTATAACCTTCCTCAGATCACCACGTCTCACCCAGAAGTGGTAACTACCTTTTCTCATATCAAATTAATGCTTCTCAACTGCAGATCAGCTGTGAAACACGCTGCTGATATCTCTGAACTCATCATCTCTCAACAGTTGGACCTCCCAATCCTTATTGAAACTTGGCTTAATGACTCTTCCTCCCCAATGCTCGACATCTTAATCCCTCCTAATTATGACATTATCAGATGTGATAGACTGGCTGAAGTGGGAGGGGGCATTGCCTGTATCCATCGCTCCAGCCTCACAGTGAAACAGGCTCCAAAGGTGCTGATGTCCGCCTGTGAACACATAGGCACAGAAATCTGGAACAATGGGAAGATTGTCAGTGTGCTCCACACAATTTATCGTTCACCTGGTGACAATCAGCTTTTCAAAGAGCAAATTATGGAGTCAATTTCCTCATGCGTGGACCTTCACACTAGCCATATCTTCCTCTGAGATTTTAACCTTCACTGGAATGACACATATGATCCCCTAGTATGCTCTTTTAAGGCTTTCCTCTCTGACCTCAACCTCATTCAGGCCTGCTATGGACCCACCAATACTAAGGGCGTCACCCGGTACTTTGTCATAGCTAGAGACAACATTATACTTCTTGATGACATTATACCCTGTGATTGGTCGGATCATTACCAAATCTCCTTTCACATTTTGGAAAAGGTCCTGCGCAGACAAGGTCAAGCACTTAAAACGAAACAACTGGTCCGCAATCTGAGAGAAATCAACATAAATAATCTAACTACCATCAGCAAGAATCTGTTTCAGCCTCCCCCTAACATGTCTAACTTGGACGACCTTACCGATCACTACATCAATTGCATGTCAAGTATATTGAACTCTATTGATCCCAAGCAACTCATGAGATTCCGATCAAACAATCCAAACCCTGGTTTAATGGATCTCTAAATGAGGGATGTCGCAAACTTAAGCTTTCTAAAAGACTTTGGAGAAACTCTCCCTCCACTGCAAGCCTCAATAAATTAAGGAGGATGAGAAGCGCATGCAACAAACACATCTGTGGTGCGAAATCAGATCACTTCAAGGCCCAGCTTGACAGCACGAAAAACAAACCCATGTCCTGCCCCACTGAGGAATACTTCTCAGCTCACTTTTTGGAGAAGGCAAGGAAAATTGAACTTGAACTGCAATGTGCCACACCAAACCGGCAGTCCTTGAGCTCCCCTGCATTTGGAGTACCTTAGGCAGAGATTGCACCCTCCCCCCATAGTCTGCTCTCCTACAAACAACGCTTCATGGAATTATTTCCTGCTCCCGTATGATGCAGAGCTGGCACTTTCTCTGGTGTCAATAAAACCCTCTGACCACTTCAGCGATCCTCTTCCCGCTAAGCTTCTCAAAGATCTCAATTCAGCCATTCTTCCACTATGGGCCAAGAATCTCTCTCACAAGGGAGGATTCCTGACTGCCTCGAGATGGGGCAATTCAGTCCCACCCCCAAGAAGCCAAATGCTGACTCAGCGGATCCTAATATATTCTGTCCCATCACCAGCATCATGACTGTAGCAAAATTACTTGAGAAATGTGTCCACACACAGTTCTGAAACCTCATCAAGAATTTTCAGCTCCTTGACTTTTACCAGTCAGGTTTCAGAGCAGGGCACAGTACTGAAACTGCACTCTCTCACATCGTTGATGACAGCTTGGGATCCCTTGATCAAAATGCCCCTTGTCTTCTGAACCTTCTTGACTTGTCCTCAGTATTTGACACTATTAAACAAGAAAACTTGATTGCTATTCTTCAACATAGGATGGGGCTATCGGGCCCTGTCTTAAATTGGTTTGTGTCTTTCTTGCATAACCGTAACCAAACAATCAAAGTTAACCAATCACTTGTTGCCAGTACCCCGTTCACTATTGGAGTTCCTCAAGGTTCTTCACTGTCACCCACATTCTTAAAACTTTTCATGGAACCTCTTTCCAATATTCTGAACAGCTTCAACATTGAATACCATATGTATGCTGATGACACGCAACTGTATTTGAAGATCTCGTCTTCTGATGACACAAAAACTGTTAATGATGCACTACAGAAAACGTAACTTTTGCTAACACATAATGATCTGCTGTTAAATACCCTCAAAACAGAATTCCATCTGATTTCCCCTCGCAACCACTCGGCTCCTACCCAAGACTGGATCAAACAACTCTCTGCATTCAACGGCACCCCTCATGGTGTTGACTCTGCTACATCTTTAGGCATCACCAGGGATAAATACCTAAATATGCAAGCTCACATTAGTGCCGCTATTAGGGGTGCCAATCATAAGCTCAACACCCTAAGGAAAATCAAGCCATTCTTACCTACTGAGGACATCCAGTCAGTAGTCCAATCCCTAGTTCTCTCACACTTGGGATATGGTTTGGTGACCCTAGCTGGCCTTCCTAAAGCTAAATTGGCTCCACTGAGAGCCACTCTTAACGCTTCAACCAGACTCATCACTGGCTCCAGAAAACATGACCATATCACTCCAGACTTAATTCAGCTTAACTGGCTATCCATTGTAGCAAGGAGTCGTTTCAAGATAGCTTGCCTGGCGCACACAGATATCCATTACAACTCTCCCGTCTGCCTAGCAAAAAAACTTGAGCAATTGGGCTTGAGCCAGAACTTAAAGAGCTCTAATACTTTTGAAGCTACCCAATTTCAATAAGAAATAAATATACAACAGTGCTTTCTCTGGTCTTGCTCCAAGAATTTGTAACGCTCTTCCTCCAGAGATCAGGTCCAACCCATTGACTACCTCATTCAAAAAACATGTAAAGTGGCTACTACTGAATGAACATCTACAGCAATAGCCCTACAGGAATATTTCCAGAAGATCTAAAAAAAAAGTCATACATGTACCCATTACTAAAGAAAACAAACCTGGACCCGCTTACCCATAGCAACTATAGACCGATTACAATCAAACCTTTCCTGGGAAAATGATAGAAAGAGCAGCATTTACCCATAGGTCACAATTTGTTGAGGATAATTCCATACTTTCAGACTTCCAAACAGGATACTGTCCAGGAAGAGGCACATAATCTGCCCCCATTGCCACCTGGGATGACCTTAAAAACACAGTTCACCCTAACAAGGTTGCTGTACTACTTCTCTTGGACCTCTCAACTGCCTTTGACATGGCTGACCATGACACTATAATACAAATACTTTAGAAAGCCGGCATAGAGGGGACTGCTCTCGACTGGATCGCATCCTACCTTCATAACAGAACAAATGTCATCCATACCCACCCTTTCTCGTCCAAACAGTAATTAACAAAAGCAGGGGTCCTTCACGGGTCTATCATCTCACCCATGCTCTTCAACATCTACAGGAAGTAATTACTGGCTCTGATCAATCAGTTTCACCTCACATGCTATAACTATGCAGATGACACACAAATATTCCTTAAACTGGAAAGCCCCAAAGACATTGGAAACACACATTTTGAGTTGATTCAGAGCTGTTGACTAGTGGATGACATGGAACCATCTCAAACTGAATGCTTCCAAAATACTAGCATGCAGCGGTTGGAAAAATGATGAGCCTCTCACCACCTGTCCTGATGATCTGGGAACACAACCTGAAGTATCAAAGGAAGTAAGAACCATTGAAACTACCATGGATTCCAAGGTATCAATGAATGCCCATGTGGACAAACTAGCAAAATCAAGCTTCATTACTATAAAGATTCTGCAACGCTTCTTCCCCCACCTGGGATTTCTACACAAGGCCCAGGCTTCTTTCTCTCTTGTTCTGTTTAAACTCTATTACGCCTATAGCCTCTACCACAGATCATCTTTAACTATGAAAAAACGAAATCAGAACTCTGCTTCCAGACTACTCTTACATATTAAGCCACAAGCCAGGGGCCCAGCAGGGGCTTTCAGTCAGGTATAGTGAGGTGTCTGTATGTATGTAACATTCCTGGTGAAATCCGACAGACCAAAACGTGCACACTCTCTCCCTTTCTCTGGTTTGAAAGTCTTCAAAAAAGTCATTATTTTACAAAATATTGTGTTTTCTCTTGGTACTCCTACCAATCTGCATTCCACTCCCTTTCCACTGCCCCTTAAGTCCCTCTCATGCTCCCTGCCCTCGTATAATGTGTTTTAACCTTAAATGCCAGCATGGATGTTGGAAAATCTTAAGTTCAGACTCCGCAATCTTACTGACCAACCTTTGCACCTAGTCTGATATCTCTGGGTTTGAAACTGAGTCCATAGATTTAGGACCTGATAATTCTGGGCCCAGAGAACTCAGAGTTGTGGATGGTGAAATTTTGCCCCCAATTATCGCTCTGGGTGAAATTCCACCACTCATAATGAGGGCTTTTGAGAGTAAACACCATCCAGTTTTAGACCTGCATTTTGAAAGTATACATCTGCAGTGATCTCTGTTAGCTATTACTATGCCTATGCATTGTGCATGCATGTAAGGATGATTATATATAATGTCTGCAGTGGGCATAAACAAATTGGGGTTTGTACTTCTCCTTTCAGAGCTCCCGAATTTATGTATTTCTTTTATACTACTATTTATTTATATTTTGCTTATTTTATCCACATTGATTTTTTGTACTGAGAATAAATGACGTTGCGACTAATATTTTTCATAATTTAATTTAATGAAAATAGGCGTCCTTGCCTGCATACTCGCACTCTTCACAACATTACCTTCTTAAGTGCTCAACTGCATTCTGCATCAATTTTGGAACATGCCTTTGGATATCATGCTCGTCTTTTCTCAAATTGAATTTATTATACATCCAACAACCATAAACTCCGAAAGGCTGCCCGAGTACGGAAGCAAATTGGAGCACTATGCAGCCTACTCAGGGCTGTGAAGCACTATAAAAATGGGACAATACTATACATGTTTTGATGGGCCCTATTGCAGGCCTCAGAGAAGATTTTAAGAGGCTCAGGTCATAAATGTTATACTAGCCCCACTCTGTCTTTCTTGTCTCATGAGCGCCTCCTTCACAATAAAAACAATGTCCTAGGACACGTTTGGACATAGAACCATCTTATGACGGCTGCAGTTACTTGCCTCATGATGAATATATCACAAAAGAACTATGACTGTCTTACAAATACATCAATACATTTAGGAGTGGTAGTGCTGGTCTCTGAAAAGAGTGATTCATTGGGCAAACAGCCCCAGCTGCTCCCCCTTGGGATGGCCCTGCCCTCATGCTGTCTTTGTATATGATACTGTGACTCATATCATTACATATCACATCCTCAATGATATCACTGTAGTCGCCTTTGGACATTGGGCTTTGCTAAACATGCTATTTGTTAAACACATTTTTATAACATGGGCTGCAAGAAATTGGATTATTAGTTGAGAAGGATGGAAGTCTCACTCAAATAATGAACACAGTAATTGACAGGGTGGACCACAAAAAAATCACACAATTAAACTGTGCAGAACCCTCTGCTAGCGTGGCACAAAAACAGTCAGGCTCAAATTAAAAGCAATGTGTAAAGTTTTATACAGCACACAAACAGTTATAAAATGAAAACACAAGAAAAACTCACACAAATTTAGAGAAATAGAGTAATTTTAATAAATAAAATTACACCAAAACGAATTAAATCTAATCAGTCGAACCAGAGGTATGCATTTCTAAAGTTTATAGTGAAAAATAGCACCAAAAAGAACAAAGTGCCAACCGTTGTTATCTGCGCGAGACCAGGACAAGGTCACAAGTTAAGGCCAACCATGATGGAGCATGGGTTCGATACAGGTATCAGGTTCACCCCAGTCAAGAGTTACCTTTGGTCTTAGAAGAGATTCAGAAGATTTAGGGCCAGATGTAGGAAGCCTAATTCCGGTCGGTAACAGCCGACATTACCGAATTTCGGCTGCTACCGACCGGAGTTAGGCTCTTCAGATGTAGGTGGCCAAATAGTAGGATTCAGGATTTTACCAAATCGGTAATTTAAGGAATCGGTAAATTACCGAATTCTTAACATACCGATTCGGTAATCCTTAATGTAGAGAGCACTCAAGTGAGAGCTTTTTACATTGAAGTATTCTTTATTTACCACCAACTATTAGTTGGTGGTAAATAACGAATACCTTTGAAAATGCAAATCTGTGCATTTTCAACAGTGCCATGCGGCACACATGCATGTATGTGTGCCACATGTGCACACAAGTACTTTTCAGGGGTGCAACAGGGTGTCAATGTGACACCCTGCCACCCATGAATGTTTCCCTATTTTACCGAATCGTATTTACCGATTGGGTAATTCACATTCATTCCTATGGGCCTCCAATGGGAATTACCGAATCGGTAAATACCGATTCGGTAAATACCGAATCTTACCGATTCAGTAATACTTACCGAATTTTTATCTACATTGCATTTACCGATTCTAAAATACCAAATCAGTAAAATTGGGTATTTTAGAATCGGTAAATTTTCATTACCTACATCTAGCCCTTAGTCCTTTGCAGGTCCCGGCAGGCAGGCTGTAACTGAGAGGAGGTTGTCAACGATGGGAAGCCACTTACCGAAGTCTCGATGAAGTCATCTACGATGGCCAGAAAAGGTCTGAATGGAAATAACTGAATTTTCAGGGTGAGGAGGTTGTCGTTGATGGGGTGCTGGTCTTTGTCAAACCAGATAACGATTTATACCTTTGGGCTTAGAAGTTTTTCTGGAGCTCGGATTACTACAGCAGGATGAGGCTTCAGGCTGCAGTCAAAGAGAGCTCCACAAAGCCAAATACAGCTTTTGAGAGGTCCCACTGAAAAGGATTTGCTGCTGCAGAGAGGAACATGATGGTAGCAGCACCGAAGTCAATCCCACTAGAGATGCATCTTTGTCAGATCGGCATGCAGGTAGGTCCTGGTCGCCTGTCAGTTCTCATAGCATTTTTTGCTGAAAATGTTTCTAAGTACCAGGGTTTAGGCTTTGGTAGTAGACTGCCACTTTATCTTCAAGCCAAGGTCTCAGGACCTTGTGGAGGGGGCACCACTCGGTTGCTAGGAATAACTCTTGTAGGAACAAGCAGCAGGCAGGTTGTTTTCAGGGTTTTGGAGCTTGTTGTGTCCCTGTAGGCCACACATGAGGCCTACTAGCTAGTCCTAAGAGTCACTCAGGTGGTCCTGGGTTGAAGGTGCAGTTCCAGTCTTCCTTCTTCAGCAGCAGGGCAGTCCGTCTAGCAGCGGAGCAGTCGTAATGAGTCTTCCAAAGGACCAGAAATGATCTGAAATGGGGTCAAAGAGTGCCACGTTTTATCCCCAGCACCAGTCTTTTTGAGGCCTATCTAAAATTTGATATTTATATCCACAATATTTCTGCATCACAATATTACTATGTCATGATATTAAAAACTCATTATTTCTGAATCACAACTAGTTTGCCACTCACGGTCGCTGCTATCAGGAAATGTTCAGGGTGATTCATCAAGAGGGGGCAGAGAAAAAGGTGACGTCTTATGTCCAACCTTACGTCAAACATGGCACCTTCCAGGTATAAATATACCAGCATTTGCCTTAAGCAAACACACAGTGGTTTGGAGCAGAGCGGCTATTTACTTACCCAAATCCCAGCTGATGCGAGTGCCGAAGGAAGCCGACCCTCCCAATGATGCACTGAGAGAGACGATGTCTTTTCTCCTGCCGAGAAATCCAGCTCTAGTGTTTCCAGTCACCCTTGCGGGTTGCTGGGAGATCGAGTCCTGAGAAAGAGATACAAGACCTCCTTCATACTAAAACCAAGGTACGGAGCTGATTAGATCCTTAGAGAATTCTTGATTCAGATTCTTGACAAAAGTAACTTAACTTAAACTGCAGCTCACTTACTCCTTCCCACGTACTAGGCTTAGGTTAGGTACACCGGGGTAGGCGTATTTTAGAAGCACCAGTTGAGTACGTTTAGTCAACTTTTATCATTGTATGTATTGTATATATTTTATCCGTTTTAAGTATTATATGGCTCAGAAACCATATAAATGCTTTTACAGTATTATTTCATAATACTCCTTTTACTGTACGCACTTTACTTTATGATAAGTATTGCAATTGTGGCAATTCATTTCTCTTGCATGAGAAAGAACACTGCTCAATAAATGACAACTTTTATTGAAAACGCCCGTCTCTCTATTTCTCTGCACTCTGGTGAAACTAAGCATGCACGATTGACTGAGTGAAATAGCTATCTATTGTTTTCACACAACTCTGGAGATATACTCCTTATTCTGGAGGGAGCAAAGTTGTCATGTTTATGCAGTTGTCAGAAACTAATCCCTTCTTGTCTAATCAGGAAAGTTAACTCCTTCCTGTTCATTCAAAAAAGTTTCTAGTGACCTCTGAGCTAGCTGGCATACCTAATTAAGTCTAACATATTCAGTAGAGACCTAGTCGACCTCAGACCTACGTCTAAACTATCGTTTATGTTATTCCAATGCGCAGAGCCTATTGGGAATATAGGAACTACACTACATGGCGGCCAACGTTTGGTAAGGCGATAATCTAACGCAAGATACTAGAGTAACTCAGTCGTGCTTTTCACACAGACCCCCTTTTTCCCGTAAAAACTCCAATAGACGTCTGGAGTGGATAAAAGGTTAATATCCGCCAGAACTTAGTAGGAAGAGATTCCTATGTATAAGTTTTTTGTTTAGTCAACGTTGAAGGATACAGTGTTCTAAAATATTGTGCACCTAATCTTTGTTTCCTTGAAACTTGATCTGCAAACTTTCAGTCAGTAAAATGCCGGAAAGTGACGAAAGGGAGAGAGCTAGACTAGCAGCTCAACTCTTAGCGGATGACACAAATATCCAAGATGACGACCCGAATGCTATAATCATCCCGGTCAATATAAGAAAAACCATAACTATAAAACTTATAGAAAATGGAGTATCATCAAGAGGTGGTAGAGTTGTATTTGTGGTAGAGGCCCATGAATATCGGCAGACAGAGGTATTCTATTCCTGGATACATTTTCCAGCAGCACATGCTGTGACACACGAGTTCCACTAGTACAAAATAGAGGAATCTCCAGAGGAATACTCTCCTTTCGAGGAAGTTGAAATTCCACTAACATACCAAGAGCACCTGCTCTGGTTTAATGGTGCCCTAAAACATCAAAATCACATTACCAGGCTCGGTCCACTAGGTAGACCGGGAGCCACATGCCCAGTTCTAGCCAGCTATACACCACACCCCGACATTGAAACAATGTCAAGCGAAGAACTCTTGGTTAAAATAAAAGAATTAACAAAAGCATATAAAGATTTAGTTCAATTAACAGTTGACGGTACAACCTACTGACTAAAAACACTAACAGAAAATCCTGAAAAAACTTTCATTAAAAATTATTTAATTACTCAAAAGAAGAAGTGGGAGGGTAATAAACAAACCTCTCCCAGAGAAAAACAGTTTCAGACCAGAGGAAGGTCTCCCCAACGAAGAGATAGATCTCCAGAACGGGGGGACAAATCTCCCAAACGGGAGCCCTCTGAAAAAAGATACAACCTTAGAAATAGGGACAATTTGAGAAAACCTGACAGATATCAAGATATTGATACACGTCCCTCTCAATCTTTTCAGACTTCCTCACAGAAATCGGAAAGAAGAGGACGGTCAGAACATAAGAAGAGCACGTCAAGTCCAAAGACAAGGAACCTGCTCATCAAAGTAAAAAATTACAATTTCCCAGAAAGAAGGTAGCCAGTATTAAAGTAAAACATGCCGAGAATTCTGAGGACACAACTGAAAAATGGAGAGTGGGCCAGACAATGCTAGACAGCGCAGCAGAAGTGACCATAGCTCGCAAGATCCTGATGAATCTTCTGGAGGCAGTGGACACGAATGAATACATTCAAGTGGAAACTGCACACACCCGAGTTAGCGTGCCCCATAAACTATATGAAATAACATTACGTATAGAGGGAGATAAAACTAGGAAAATAAGAGGTCTCTTTTGAGAGAATCTATCTAAAGGCTATGATATCCTTCTAGCAGAGAAAGACTGGCCATCAGAGTTTGTCAGGGAGTGCCCACATGGCGAAGAAATGATTATGCCTGCCTTCTCAAATCACATTCCAATTAATAGAAAATACACATTTGCTTGAAAATGGGCAGTGGCCCAAGCCCCTGCATTATATAAAAATCATGTAGGATGGGATGAGGATTCTCCTTACCATAAAATCCAGTTAAAAAATCAACCTACTGCACAGAGGCAGTATCCTGTTAAGCAAGAAGCTAAAAAACAAGTCAGAGAAATCTTAGATCAACTTGAATATTAGGGGGTGATTGAAACATGCACCTCACAAATGAACAATCCTTTGTTTCCTGTCTCCAAGCCAGACGATTCATATCATCTAGTTTTGCACTACAGACACCTAAACTCCTGCTGTAAAACCTTTGCAGTACAAAACTCATACAGTGCAGGACTAATGAATAATATCGTTCGCAAAAAATATAAAACGACATTAGATATTTCAAATTGTTTCTTCTGTCAAAACATAGCACCTGAAAGCAGATATTTGACCGCTTTCTCCAGCATGGGGACGCAAAAACAATGTTGTCGTCTCCCACAGGGATCCAAGAACAGCCCAGGATTATTTTCAGCCAGGGTAACAGAGTTACTACAAATATATGATGATGAGGCATTATCTTATGTCGATGACATCTATCTTACAGACGATGACCTGGAAACTCACTTGAAAAGAGTGAACACCATCATACTTGGGTTCGCATCTGAAGGGTACAAATTTAACTTTAAAAAATCACGAATTGCCCATCTAACTGTCCTATTTTTAGGATATGAGTTATCAAGTGAATGCAAAAGCCTAGCAGACAACTTCTTAGAGAAGTGTGCAGTACTGCAAACTCCAAAAACGCTGAAAAACTTACAATGAATTCTAGGTTTCCTGAATTTCGGAAGAACATACATTCTAAATTATGCAGAGAGGGTTAAACCTCTCTACGAACTAATAAAACATGATTTTAAACCAATTAATTGGACTCAGAAACACACAGAAATTTTACGATCGTTACAAACAGACATGTTAACTAAAACAAAACTGCAAACATGCGCAAACAAACGCAACCTTGTAATCCGAGTAATCCCAGGAAGATGCGGATTCACATACCTGACCTCTAATGAGGGAGAAACGGTACCAATAGCTTACAAATCACACTTGTACACACAAGCTGAAATGAAATTCAGTTCTACTGAAAAAATTCGAACTGCGGTTCAAACGGCTGTAGAAAAAGAATAACCCCTAGCTCATGGGAAGAGGATATCTGTTTTATCAGCAGTATCAGCCCTTGAAACGGTAACAAGACCGAGCATTACAAATGCTTTGGCATTAGATCCAAAATGGATACAATGGGTTAATTCTCTTGCTACAACTGACGTGATACACGCATTTGATCACAAAATGAAAAAACTAGAAGATCTGGAATATGAACATGAATGTCCTCTGTCAATCGAAATTCTGCCTCTCGAACAGTACACCTGTGTAATCTACACGAAGAGATTTGCACAACACTACGTTGTGGAAAAACAAATTTACAATGCAGCGTGCGCGATTGTTAAAGGTCGCGGGGGCCTCATTTATGAGGCCTTGCGTCAGTTTTGCGCTGCGGATGCGTCACTTTTTGTGACGCATCTGCGGCGTAAAACATGCGCCTTGTTGCGCCATATTTAAAAAGTGACGCATCTAGGTAGATGCGTCACTTTTTAAACCCCTGCGCCACATTAAACCTGCGTCAGGTATAATGTATGCAGAGGGGGCGTTCCCCCGCAAAAAGCCTCGTAATAGTGACGCAGTGAAATCTATGAGATTTCACTGCGTCACTTTTAGGATGCGGTTGCGTCAAAATTTTGCGCCTGCCTCACAGCAGGCGTAAGACTGACGCAAGCCCTTTCACATGGGGCTCTCCCCATGTGAAAGGACGCATTGCTGGAGATGCGTCACTTTTGTGACACACTCCAGCAATGCGTCACTTTTGCGCTTACAGATGCATCAGAAATACTGACGTATCTGTAAGTCCTTGCGACATGATGCGTCATATATTAAATATGACGCATCATTGGTGTCGCAAGGAGTGCGCACTGAAAAGTGACGCATCGCTGTTTTCACGCAGCAATGCGTCACTTTTCAAAAATGAGGTCCCTGGTGCTTAGGTAAATTCAGACCGATGGTCACTAAAACTGAATCACTCAGAAACTGTACAGCTCAGCGAGCTGAAATAAGATCTCTCAAGATGGCGCTTGAAAATGCTGATCGCGAATTCCCCACACTGATAGTGTGTGATTCGCATTACTGCGTCCAGTCTTACAATATTTCCATGCAGACCTGGATAAAAAATGGTTACAAAGATGAGACAGGTGCCACAATAAAGCACAGAAAACTATGGGAACAAGTAGTTCTTTTGCAGAAAGAACTACGAAAGACTCACGTGATACATACGCAGAGTCTTCAACGTGATGGCGTTCACGTTGCAGGGAATTCATTGGCTGACAAAGCCACAGCAGCAGCTGGTCAACCACAAAAAAGCGTTCTAAAAAACAAATAGAGGGGGGCGTGGCCAAGATGGCGGGCTGAGAGGTCGCACTTGCCAAGAGCTCCTGGACCCCTGAATCCCTGCACCGCTTGTAACCGCTGATTCCCCCCCGGATCACGCGGCGACTGAGCCTGGTGCCCACGGTGGAGATGTGGAGCGACTGCTGAGCCCGGTTTGCGCCGTCGGGGGTGAGATCCTGACCGGTGAAGCTCGGGTCGGGGCCCGCTGAATGGCCCGTGTGCGAGCTGGAAGCCGCGAGTCTCCCGACCCTCGGAGCGTGACGGAGCGCCCAGCCGCCTGTGTGTGAAGCCCGCAGCGGTGCATGAACTGTCGGAGTGGGAGTCAGCAGCGGCTTCGCGAACGGCTCGGAGTTGTCCGACGGCGGTTGTGCGGAACGGAGCAGAGCGGAGGTGAAGAGCGGAGGCGGAGTCGACATCGCCTCACTACGCCAGCCCGTGGATTGAAGAGGCCCGCTGGGAGAGGCCGCTCCGGCCGGTTGTCTGAGCGGAGCAGCGGAACGGGGCTCCCGGGGCAGATCTCCCCCTGAGGCTACGGCCCCCGGCGACCATCGCACCGTGACTTTGCCCACTGGCCGGATTTTGGGTCCCGGATCAGAGACGGAGAGGGGTTCTCCATATTGGGCGTTGGCCCCTCGACATCACAGAGCGGCCATTTTGTGGTCTCCGGCCGGGCAGCTCGGCCTTCCTGGTGCTCTTTATGTGGCGCTGCCCCCGGCTGGCATATAGCTGCTTTCTTTGCCCTCAACGTCCTCTACTCAGCTGCAATGTCGAACGCTAGAGGACAGCGACGGGGCGACCGAACCTTGCCGGACATGCTGGGACGCGGCGCCCTACGCAGCGGTGGAACCCAACCCGCCACGACCTCCCCGGCCCCGACCAGGGGTGCAGATGGCGGAGAACCCCCGGTGACGAGATCATTTCTCAAATCGCTCTTTAGCTCCCTTCGGGAGGACTTTCAAACGCTCAAGCGTGAGGTGGCCGGGGAGGTCCGCAAAGTAAGGAGAGAGATGGACTCCCTGGGGGAACGTGTGAACACAGTGGAGGAAGCGGGTCACTCCAGGGATGAAGAGATCACCCATCTGCAGCAGGAGGTCCTGCGACTGCGGGAGCAACAGATTGAGCTACAGGCCCACGCCGAGGACCTTGAAAATCGGTCCAGGCGGAACAACATACGGGTCCGCGGTGTGCCGTCCGGTGAGGAGGGTGAAGACGTGACTGCTTATCTGGTGGCCCTCTTTCGTGCGATCCTGGGAGAGTCGGAGGACTTTCGGATCCGCATAGACCGAGCACATCGGGTGGGCCGCCTCCGCAGAGCTACGGCGCCCGCCCCGGACATTCTGGCCTTCCTCCCGGACTTTCCCTTGAAGGAGCGAATCCTCCGAGAAGCACGAGGGCAGCAATCTTTCCGATTCCGGGACCACCCTGTGACCCTGTTTCAGGACTTATCTACAGTCACGCTGCAGAAGAGGAAATCATTCAAGATCGCCACTGACTTCCTCCGGGAACAAGGGACACAGTACTCTTGGGGGCACCCCTTTCGTCTGATATTCCGATGGAACGGTGTTTTGCATCAGCTTCGGTCCCTCCAGGATGTCTGCGCGGTGTTGGGCCTCACAGCATCGGATACAGATACCCCGGCTCCGCGGCGGAGGCGAAGCACTCGTGACGGATGGCAGCAAGCTGGAGGGGGGACCTCTCCTCCGTCGGAGCGTCCGGGCTCGCCCGTGATCAGGGCGGACATGGCGGCCGCCATCCAGGAGGCCTCCAGAGTGGCGGCGAACTCACTCCGGGGGGAGTCTACTTTAGCTTATTCCTCTTGCAGGTGCGGGGATCCGGGGGGTGGGCTGGGAGGAATGGCGAGTGCTGGAGGAGGTGGCTGGACGTCCACTAGACTGATTTACCACGGCCCTGCCCGTTACGGGCCGGACTGGGACAATGTCTTTTTTGAAAAGTTTGAGTAGCAGGGAATGGGGTTGGGACAGGCGGGCAGATGTTTTGATTCTGGGGACTAGAGGGGGGGCCAGTTGCGGGGGGTGGTGTAGATTTGGTTGTGTGGGGACAAGGGGGGTTTTTCTAGTTGTGGGGTGTTGGGGTTCGGGGACTGTACTGTGCCAGTGGACGGTTCAAAGTTGCTCTGTTTTGAGGCCTCGAGTGGTGCCTTCTGTGTTTGCCTGCGGGGCTTTGCCTCTTGACATGTGCTCCATTGATCCCCCTCCTTGATGGCTCTTAAGGTGCTTACTCTCAATGTGAAAGGGCTGAATAATCCGGTTAAGAGGCGGGCAGTGTTATCCTTGTTAGAAAACACACAAGCGGATATCTGTCTGTTGCAGGAGACCCATTTGCTGGCTAAGGACTGCTCGAGGATGCGTACCCCTATGTTCCCCACGCAGCTGTTCTCCTCTAGCGCCTCCAAGACGGCAGGGGTGGCGATCTTGTTTTCTAGGGGGTTCAGGGGAGAGGTCGTGTGCAAGGTAGCAGAACAGAAAGGGAGACTTCTAGTGTACAGGATCAAGATGGGGGGTTTAGCACTGACTGTTGGCACCATCTACTGCCCCAATGATCACCAGGACCAATTCTTACACAGGGCTTTGGAGGACGTAGCATCCACCTCTGATAGGCACATAGTGTTGGGGGATGATTTGAACCTGGTTTTCGATGCGGCGATGGACAGGTCTGTGCAGCGGCGCCACCAGTTGGGTGAGCTTTCGGGCTCGATTCGAGCTCGACTTGAGGAGCTGGATCTGCATGACATGTGGCGCCACCTCCACCCCACCACCCGCGCATACTCTTACTTCTCACATGCCCATAGATCTTATGCGCGATTAGATCATCTCCTTGTGTCGGGCCCAATGCTCCCTTTGGCTTCGAGTGTGGACATGGGGGTCCTCTCTCTTTCTGACCACGCCCCGGTGGAGGGCGCTTTCACTCTGCCCCCGGTGGTTCGGCCGAGAGGGGTCTGGCGGCTCCGGGACACGCTTTTGCACAGGCGGTCGGTGGTGGATCAGATCCGGGCGGCCATTTTGGATTTTCAGACCATAAATGATACTGGGGATACTTCTCGTGCGACACAGTGGGCAGCCCTGAAGGCGGTGCTCCGAGGCGAATTTATAGCGATTTCCTCGGCCGAGAATAGGGACCGACAGCTCAAGAGAGATGAGCTCACCCAGCAGGTGAGGGAGCTGGAGCAGGTTCATCACAGGACAGGGGCCCCCAGGGTGTGGAGGCAGCTGAAGGCGGCACGGAAACTCCTGGCGGCCCTTGACACGGACCGGGCGGAGTATGCGATGCTTCGCCTGAAACACAAATATTATACAGGGGGCGATCGGTGTGGGCGGCTCCTGGCTAATAAACTTAGGGTGCAACACCAGCAGCACCGTGTGAAGGAACTGGTGGACCCGACCGGTGGTAGGGTCACGGCTAATGAGCAAATAGCAGACGTCTTTCGCAGCTTTTATGCTGACCTCTACACCGGGGAGGCCCCCTCGGCCCGGACTGAGATGGCCTATCTGGACTCGGTCCCGCTCCCGTCGTTGTCTCAGGAGCAGGATCAGTATCTGGAGCGTGACATCCGTATCGAGGAGGTGATCACGGCGATATCCCGGCTTAAATTGGGCAAGGCCCCGGGTCCGGATGGCTTTATCCCGCTGTTCTATAAAACCTTCTGTCAGGAACTGGCGCCTCTACTGACCCGCCTTTTTAACTCCTTCGCAGAACCGGGAGCCATCCCCTCCGAATTTCTCAAGGCCACGGTTTCCGTGATTCCGAAGCCGGGTAAGGACAGGACCGCCTGTGGGTCCTACTGTCCCATTTCGCTACTGAACACAGATTTGAAAGTGTTCACCAGTATATTAGCCGCACGCCTGGCGTTGCACCTCCCGGGCATGGTTGACTCGGACCAAGCGGGCTTCGTGCCCGGTAGGCAAACAGTAGATAACACAAAGAGGGTGACGCACATCCTCGAGAAGGCTTCCAGGATCCC
Organism: Lissotriton vulgaris; assembly: GCF_964263255.1. Taxonomy (NCBI): domain Eukaryota; kingdom Metazoa; phylum Chordata; class Amphibia; order Caudata; family Salamandridae; genus Lissotriton; species Lissotriton vulgaris. The sequence goes on along the minus strand of NC_141696.1, from coordinate 1,260,966,222 downwards.
TGGGGAGAGGATGCTCCTGTCCATAGACGCAGAGAAGGCTTTCGACAGGGTGCACTGGCCCTACCTAGAGAAGGTCCTGAGCAAATTCGGGATTGGGGAGAAGTTCCGTCATCTGATCTTCAATTGTTACCGGTTCCCCTCTGCGGTAGTCCGGGTGAACGGCGGCAGCTCTCGACCCTTCCCCATTGAGCGGGGTACGAGACAGGGGTGCCCTCTCTCCCCTCTGCTCTTTGCCCTGTACATGGAGCCCTTTGCTCAGAGGGTCAGGCAGAACCCCGACATTGTCGGTGTCAAGATGGGTGAATTCCATCATGCGATCAGCCTGTACGCGGATGATGTCATTCTGACGCTGGATGACCCGCGGAGATCGCTGCCGGCCTGTGTAGAGGAATTGAACTTATTCGCCGACGTGGCGGGCTTCAAGGTGAACCTGGGGAAGTCGGCCGCCCTTGACATTTCGCTTACTAACGCCACTAGAGCGGAATTACAGAGGCGTTGCCCTCTGAGCTGGTCCAGGGACCGGATCCCGTACTTGGGGATCCTATTGGCGCCCTCCCTCCCGGAGATGGTCACGGCCAATTACGCGGCGCTGGGCGCGAAAATCAGGGAGGAATTGGGCCGGTGGGATAAGGGCACGCTGTCGTTACTGGGTAGGGTGGCCGCGGTGAAGATGACTCTCCTGCCTCAGGTGCTTTACCTCTTCAGAGCGTTGCCGCTCCAGCACCCCGCGGGGTGGCTTGCGGAGACACAGGCTGCCATCGCGCGGTTCGTGTGGCAGGGCCGCAGGCCGAGGATCAAGAGAAGCATCGCTATGCTGTCACCGGAATCCGGGGGGCTGGGGATACCGGACTCGCGGAAATATTTCCAGGCCGCTCAGCTCCACTATCTAGTGGAATGGAGCCTGTGGGAGTCTGATAAGCACTGGCTGTTCCAGGACCAGGCGTTGGCGGGAAGGACGCTGCAGGAAGTACCATTCTTGAAGCGGGCCCATCGACCCCCCAATCTCTATGCGTCTCTGGTAACGCGGGTCCCGCTCCTGACGTGGGACTCGGTGGCTGCCAGGTGCGAGCTTACCACCTTCCCCTCTCCCTTTACGCCGCTCGTTGGCAACCCGGACTTCGGCCCCGGGATGGAGCAGGGCGCTTATGAGCGATGGCGGGTGGCCCGATGCTGCACTCTGTATCACTTGTATTGCCCTGATGGGGTTGTCCCCTTCCCGGACCTGAGGAGGGATTATGGCCTCCCGGAAACGGAGCGCATGCGATACATGCAGGCGCGCCACTGGGCATTACAACCCCAAGTGCGCGACGCGGCACACCGGGACATCACAGCGTATGAGCTTTGGTTAATTACTCGCACGTCGGACGCTAAACTGATCTCAGACCTGTATAAAATGCTGCAGCCCCCCTCCTTTCATATTCACAACCCCGGTCGGGAACGTTGGGAGCGTGAGCTCGGGCGCGTGTTGAGCCATAAAGAATGGGAACACATCTCCTTCCGCGCACGTCACTCGGCCTACCACACGGGTCTTACGGAGACCTTCACTAAAATCTCGACCTACTGGTACCGTACTCCGGAGAAACTGCACAAGATGGACAGGGCAATACCAGGGACGTGCTGGCGCAACTGTGGCAATACTGGTACACTAACACACATACTATGGGAATGTCCCCTGCTGGCTCCTTACTGGGAAGAGGTTTTGGGCGAGGTAGACAAATGCTTTGGAATAGAACTGCCTAGATTCCCGGCCTATGTTCTGCTAGGGTTGCCGAATGGGCTGATGTATCCCCTTAGATCTAAGAGAGGTAGACAGATCGCAATTGCGCTGGGGTCAGCGGTGCAGAATATTCTCATACACTGGCGCACTATCACACTTCCCTCTGTAGTTGGTTGGCTGCACAGATTATGGCATGTCCTTGGAATGGAGAAGATGTCCTTAGTAGCCTTGGGGGATACTGATACTTTTGAGGAACTGTGGGAGCCCTTTCACAGCCTGTTATGTTCCGAGTTTCGGGAGATCACCTGCCCTAGATACCTTAGGTTGTTAAGGCTGACACCGCCACCGGACCCGCCTGCTTGATTGGGTGGGGTCGGTACTGTGTAGCGGGGATTTTCGGAGAGTTGCATGTAGCGGAGACTGTAGATATTGGCACAGTACAGGGGGTGGGTTAGGGTTCGGTAGTTGGGGGTTCTGTTTGGTTGGGTAGGTTCTTGGAGCGGGGTTGCTTCCCCTCCCTTCACCCCCCCTTTTTCCCCTTCCCCTCTTCCCCTCCCCCCCCCCCCCTTTTTCCTTTTCTTTTTTTCTCCCGTTCTTTCTTGGTCCCCCCCCCTGATTTTCTTTCCTCCCCCCCATCCCGTCCCTCCCTCCCTTTCTCCCCCCCCCCCTCGTTGTTTGTATGTGACCACAGTTGGGAAAGCTATGCTCCCGAGTCGGATGAGGCCTCTTACGAAATTGTACTTGCTGTACAATGCGCATTGCTGTGCGGTTCCTGTGGTTTACTTGTTCCTTGCCCCTTTGTGTCCTACCCCACCCTGCTTCAATAAAATACTTTAAACCTAAAAAACAAATAGATGGAGAAATGCTACTAGCAGTGAAAGCCTCAATGGAAGGCAATTATGCGGCGTTATCTCTAAACTATCCACTCGGAAATACATACATAATTGATGCGAACTCCGTTCCGTTTGCTCAAATCCCTGGAGTGGGGGATAGAGTAATTCCAAACACGAACCGGAGAGTCTTCTTGATTGAAGAAGCACACATGGGATTGGGTCTGAGGCACCAAGAGATCCTGAAATCTCTAATAGAATTACAATCACGATACTGGTGGCCGGGGATGAGCGTGCAAATGTATAACTTTGCAATGAACTGCCAGAACTGCAACAGAGATCGCAGTTGTGAACCGGACCAGACACCTGCCCAGACACCTCTATTAGACAGCATCAGGCTATCTATACGCAGACATCCAGACGGAAGAATGCGATCCCATAATTAATAAGAGGAGATTCATTTGGATCTGGCCCCAGCGCTCGGCTGATGCCAGAACTGTTATAAAAGATTTGCGAGTCTTTATCGGCACATATGCAATTGGCATGCTACATTCTGACCAGGGTCTTGCGTTTAGGTCTCGAGCTTACAAGGAGGCCATGGCCAGCATGGGCATTGCATTGCGGTATTCTAGTCCATTCCATCCCGAGGGAAATGCGGTAGTGCAGAGAAAAAAACGTGACATAAAGCAATCTATAACAGCGAGGGTATTAGGTTCGGGTGACGGGTGGGTCAAACATCTAATAAGTGTCCAACATAGTCTTAATAATCTGCCAAGAAACTCTCTAGGAGGCATCACTCCGTACGAACTTTTGTTTGGTACAAGAATGATTCCGATCGTCAGACTTCAGTGGTGAAACAAAAAACCTTTGATATCAAAGATCGTTTGGCTGTTTTACGGGACTTGAATGAAACAAGAAAAAGTCTAAGTAACGAAAAGCTAAGGCCAACGGCCACTGAAGATAAACCACCTGTCCCAGCAAGACCTGTCTGGATTCCAAAGATTGGGGATCTGGTCAGAGAAAAGATCGCGGTGAAGAAGGAATTTGGGCCTTCTTACAGAAAATCAGTACCTGTCTTAGCTGTCAGCGGAACAAGATCGGTAGTATTACCGCCCCTTGCTGGTAAAAAGGAGAACCGAGTTTTATCAATCGACCTGGTGAAACCACAACCATGTGGCCAATAATAAGTAGTAGGCCCAGTGGACTCCAAAGAAGTAGCAGAAGATCAAACCTTGCTACAATCCAAGAGGTTCAAACTGAGAGACTAATCACATTTGATAAACCTTCAGTGAATAAAAAAGGACTATGCAACAAAGCCATGGAACTTGTGCCTCTTGAACCCCAAATTGCAACAGTTCGTCAAGAAACACCTGTCTACAATGACGTAGCCCCGGACTATACTAACTTGAAAAAGGAAGAAGCGAATCCAAAGATCAATGGAATTCCGGAAGCAATTCCACCAATTGACAGAACTGCATCTGGCTACTTTATCAACTTCGATGACTTTTCTGTTGATCTAAGTGATCCTGAAGAAAAGCCAGCAAATAAAACTTTCAAAAAGAAAATTACAGAGCTCTTTCATCAACTCAGAGAAACATATCTGATTTCACTATGGATTGAATTATTGATTGTGTTAGGTGTACTTTTCCTCCTTCTGTGGCTCATCTTGGTTTTAAGTTTGGGTAGATTTATTGATGGAAAATATAGTACAATGGACACAGCAAGTCAGAACATCAACTTGGTCCTGAAACCACACAGATCTTCTCACATCGAAAAAAGAGAACTATCATCAGTGAACATCACAGCCATCCCTATACCTGGTGGTATAGTATGGGACAACACTGACTATGAAATCTAGGGACCGGTTGAGCTCTTGAAATATCCACACCAATTCAAGATCTCTTTAAGTGACTTTGTATCACCTAGTACTTTCTCTGATGATTGGGACTTTGAAAATATTCATAATATGATGTCAGATTTAGAAATGTCAGCAAAATTTACAGAATATGATTATTTACAGGGTCTTCGAATTATGACGAAATGTATTGCTTCAATCACTTTGGGCATCATTATCTGCATAAATCTGCTAATCCTAGAAATGTTTTCAGTTATAATTAGTGGGAACATTGTCCAACTCCTCCAAAAGGTAGTTCGAAAACATTTTACGAGAAGTTTCCATACTTCTCAGGGTTTAATTACACTAATACAGAAACGTTTTATTTTAAAATTATGAATAAGTCAGGAATGAAAAACATGTTGACAAATACTAAATTGATTTATTCTGAAAAATTTTATGAAAAAATGTCTACATTTGGTTTTAAATTTTGGAAAAACAACATTGAGACAAAAACCATCTGGGGTACAAAAGAGTGGCAGTTACAAGGTTTAGAATCCTTATTTAGAGCCTGCATGATCCCAGAACAAATAATGTTCCTGAATGACACCATTCAACAAACAACCTGTCTTGGCCTAGCCAAGATAAAAGATTTAAACAACCCGTCTATACCAAAGCCTATGCCTGATAGAAACAACACTACAGATGAGAGGTTAGACGTGTCCTATATTTTAAAACAAAACAGAACAATTCCTGATTTGGAACAAATGGTTGATCTGGTCCACAGACACTAATAACTGTCAAGATAGATTCCTGAACAAAAAACAGAGGTTCAAACGGAACAGGCCAGACCCAAGATATTCCCAGAGACAACATCCAGGGATAGTTACAACATATAGTGTAGGAAAACTATGCCTCGAATGGCTACAGAGATCCACACTTCCCGAAATTAAGCAACACTTAACTTTACTTAAAGAAAGTGCTGACTTGCGAGATTTCATAATGGGACCTCGCAAACAGCGTCAAAAACGTTTCATATACGCCGGTATATACGCAGCTTACAATGAAGCTTGGAAAATAACACGAATTGCAGAAAAAATACGAGAAATTGATCGTATTAATTTTGAAAAATGACTTTCTGTAGTGGACAATGGGTTAACGACTCTGTCCTCCAGAATGTATTCACTGGACAGCATTGTATCATCTGCTATTGATATAATAGAACAGGATATGCTAATGTATAACATGGCCAGTCCCAATTACGTTCTATTGTACAGCTAGGCTGGATGTTAAAAAACCTCCATTCAGGCTACGTGCCATGGCGTCTGATAAACGCAACGTCATTATTTTCTATCTTTAACCTTACTGATAGACAAATCTCGTTGGCACAAAAAGGAGCAGACTATACGGTGCTGAGCATTGAAAACTAGAAAAAATACCATTGACAATGTCAGAACGACCGGTCATTGAATGGATAATACATGGCACCATTACAATCCCGATAACAACTTTCCAGTTTCGATACTGCCAAAAGTATATACCAGCAGGCCTGTATGAAAGGTTGGGTAAAGGATACATCAAGTCAACCTGGAATTTGCCTTATACACATAGATGTTGGAGTGGGGGCAAGAAAGAAGTATTTCTTAGTGGTAACAATTGTAAAAAATCACTAAGCGGTATACTTCTGTGTCAAGGTATTAACTTGCATGGAGCCTGCAAAGGTTCATCAAACAACCTTTCATGTCATCTGCACGGCACCCCTGCTACACAGGTAGAGCCCTTTTTCAGACAACTTTCCAACTATAGCTACGTTATAATAAGTGACCACAGCTGTTGCGGCATGATGCCAGGAAAAGCCTATCTCGTGAGCGTTACTTCCAGGGTCATTTGTTGTATGCAAGTATTGTATCCAAACAGCAATCCAGACATGGAGGCAGCAATATGGCCTTCTGTGAATATCTCTTCTATTCGAATTGATACTTTAAGCAGAATGAAGTCTATTCTTTTACAGACAACTGTGCCTTTAACCTCGTCCAAAGAGACGTGTGATCTGCAAGTTGCAAGGACAGCGGCAGAGATACATACCCTATTATCGACAAATTGCCCCGTGCATTTCGTAGAAATGTTAAGCTAAATCTTAAACATGTCAGATACCAGTGGCATCACACATGCATTTGAGACAATTTTTTCGGGACTGTTAGAACCCTTTGAAACAGTTCTGGGCATCTTCCCGAATTTTGTGCATTCTTTATTCGGTGGCCAGCCTCTTATTTTGGGACTCGTAGCAGGAATTTTATTTTTGTTCCTTCTGCTCTGATATGGCAAGCCAAGTCACAGACAAAACTCAGGCTACGATGGAAGAAACGATCCTAGCAATACGATACTGAGAACGGACACTAAAGTCCTCGGATTGGCCGGGTAAGAGATCTGAACACTACCTGGTTTCTTTCATTCAGACCAATCTGGCAAGATTGCATCTTACCTTTGCTTCGATGTCTGCTATGCGGAGAAGAATGCGTGTTTGACGTCTGTCTTACACTACCATCAGCAGTACTAATGGATATCGATGCTTTGCTTGGTTCGGTAACGGCTCATGCAACGTGTTGTCCCTAGCGGCTACCTATTCTGAGGATTGCCACAATATATTTCCTCATGAAAATCCATAGGAATGCCAATGTACCGCCTGGTAGGCCCATTGCAAGCTTCAGGAAGTCTTTCATGTAGAACAGTCCGATGTATCTGGACTTGTATTTACAACAATATATCACCAGCCTGCCACCCTATTTGAGGGACTTAACTGATTTTTCAAGGAAGCTGGATGGAGTCCCTTGGAAACAGGAGCATATCATGGTAACGCTTGAGGTAGGGTCATTATTTACTTTGATTGATCATAAGGATTCAAGCATTTGAATACTTTTTGAGGGATAGACCCATAGAACATCTTGAACACATGCAGATGATGATTAACATTTTGAGTTCCTGCCTCACCAAAAAGTTTTCATTTTTCACAACATGTTTTATCCACAACAGCGAGGTATGGCAATGGGCATCTCATTCGGCTCCACCTACGCAAACTTGTTCATGGGGTGGTGGGAGAAGGAGGGGGCTTGGGCCGAAGAGAATGAACAATATGTGAAATGTGTTGCGCTATGGACACATTTTATTGACCACTTGTTTATTTTGTGGGAAGGAGATGAGATGGAACAACAGAATTTCATAGAGAAGTTGAACTCTAATGAATTTAATATCCAATTTTCCAGCACACATAGAAAACCTCATTGTGACTTCTTGGATGTTGAACTGGATGGTAAACTGGTAACAAAAATATATAGAAAACCAACTGCCACAAGTTTGATCCTAAACGCTAGCAGTGGTCATGCAGGGGTTATAAAATGGAGCATTCCCTACAGTGAAATGCTGAGGGCTAGCAGGATTTGTTCAACTGACAAGGAATTCAATAAAGAGATCTTGAACATGATGAGAAGATTTTCCAAATGGGGTTATCCTTTAAGTGTCCAAGCGAATGCAAAAAAAAGGGTTGGCAAGAAAAGACAGGATCAGCTACGGTGTCAAACAAGCAATGATAAGGCCAAAAAAGATGAAAAGGTGAAGAGGCTTTTCCTTAAATATATTGTGGCCCAATCCAGTGTTAAAAAGATCTTGCAAAAATATTGGCATGTGCTAAGCAAAGATGAACACTTAAAAGATATAGTTTGCAGTGTCCCACTAATGATCTCTAAAAGAAACAAGTCATTGGGTGACATTTTAACATGTAGTTTCTTTGATCATGGAGTAGAGAAGAATTGGTTATCAAACAACACTAAGGGCTTTATTAGGTGTAATTCTGACAAAAGGTACTGATATGGATAGAATCAAAAGACGAACCAAACATTTTAGGGTCGCAGTATTTGGATTTGCGGCAGGATCACAAGAAATACAGACCAAGTGTTATAACTTATTGCACACACACTTCAATATGTATATGTGGGTAGCGCCATTAACAAGTTTAAAGTTAGAATTCTGCAGCATATGTGGGCTAATAAAAATAGTGACAGGAACTATCCTATGGCCTGCCACACCGAACAGTACAACGAAGGACCTCTAGCAAGCTCTGAATTCTTTGGAATTAAAAATGTCAAGACCCATCAAGGAGGAGGGGATAGAGAGAATTAATGAACCAGAGAAGAATCACGATTGATCATGACACTAGACACAGAAGCCCTGTGGTAACACAATACAGATGAAAAACTGCATGTCCATCTGCAGGGCCTAGGTGTACAATGAACATTGATCAACAGTGTACAATTGAAGGGTCTAGCCTGTTATATATCTATCCCCGAATAATGGTGTTGTAATTGTCAATTTTAGATCTTACTCCCTAATGGGACAGGAATGTATTACCCCAGGCACCTGTAGTTTGTTGGTTGTTTAATGTCCTTAATTGTTTTGACTAGATCGGAATCTTTCATTGTTTTACTGTATTTATGGTAACTTCTAATCTTGTAGTTTTTTTTATATTTGCCCATTAAATTCTCTATGTTGGAAATTTGACTCACTACTAGGATGAGAAACCACATGTGTTAATGATTGTACTGTGCTGCGGATTTTAATCAGAGTCATGTATAAAATATGTAAAATTCACTTGTCATAATTGAAAATCATGGTAACAACAAAAGTCCCTTAGATCTATTAGATGTAATTAGCACATGTCACTTTAGGAGATAGAAATAGTACCCAACTACACTTGTTCTTAATTGAATAATTATCGGACATGTCTAAGTAGTCTGAACGACGTTGAGACCACCGAACAGTCATTGGCACAGTAACAATAGTGCAATAGACACTTCAAGATCCTTAAGTAAGCATTAATTACCATGAGGTAGCACTGAATATATGCACCAGCAGTTGCCACTTTGAATCATTGGGACAATGGTACTTGACATATTAGTAACATGACATCGTAATAGCACTTACCACTTTAGGATTAGTACCATGGTAACTAGTTTGGGAAATTTTAATCTTGCATGAGTCACTTTTGATCTCTGGAGTAACATCAGTTGATCCGGAGTAATTTATGCATTAGTCACTTTATGACTATCGAGTTAATTTTGACCGGAGTATCCACCATATGGTATGGAATGGTCCACTGAGCAGCTTGAACATTATCACGTCACTTTGAGCATATCATATTAAATACATCTATTAGCACTTTTAGAAATAGGATCATTATGGACAAAGTATGTTTAACTCAATGAATTTGACATGTGGAATAATGCATTGAACATGAGATGAAGTGTATATCTCATTTTGGGATATGTGCAAAATGTATTACTCCTTGTGCTGAAGGAATGTATGAGACCGAATTTGGGGACAGGTGTGCAATGGGCATGTTGTAAATCCGAGTGATTGTGAAAACCAAGTATGAATTGTTCTAATGTATTAGCACAGAAATATGTTATTTTATGAATGCACACTACTTTAGGATTTAGTGCCATGGTAACTAGTTCAGACATTTGTAATCTTGCATGAGTCACTTTCGATCACTGGAGTAACATCAGCTGGTAATTTCAGATTTTGTAATTTTTTGTTCTCACTGATTCACTAAAGAATTGGTGTTCACCAATAAATGAGTAATCTTCCTGCACCTTTTTTCAGTTTGCGGATGAGTCTGTACCTGTGCCCCTTTGTCACGAGTTGAGGAGCAGACTATGTGAAGTGGTATTATATATATATATATATATATATATATATATATATATATATATATATATATATATATATATATATATATATATATATATATATATATATATATATATATATATATATATATATATATATATATATATATGTGTGTGTGTGTGTGTGTGTGTGTGTGTGTATATATATATATATATATATATATATATATATATATATATATATATATATATATATATATATATTCACACAAAGAAAGTTCCAATAATACTTACGCTCAGGGAATGCCACCAAGTGTTGGTTTATTAGTCAAGTAGTTACACATTTCAACAGCAATGCTGCCTTGATCACACACTGACTAAACAAGGCGGGTGCAGTGCATAGCCATGTGAAAACATAAACAAGGGACTCCAAATGGAGTAAAAGGAATCACACACAAGTGTGGGGGCCGTCTTGTAAAACCTTTCAATACAAGAAACGTAATGCAAAATAAGCCTGAAATACATGGGGCATAAGTACAAGTTTAATATTGGACAACCACCAGACATTTGGATACTTAAACATCATGATATGATTGATTTCAAGTTTTAGATAAGTTCAGATGTGCTCTTAGCAGTAAGTATTCTGGCTTGCAGACCAAAGTAAAAACATACACCCTAGTGGCAATGACCAGGTCGTGCACATGTGCAAGCCCCAACATCAAGAGAGCTGACGGCAATGACATCAACAAACTGAAAACTGTCATCAACAAGAAAGTTTCCTTCTTGTCACCTTTGATGTCAACTCTCTCGGGAGCACCAATCACAATTGATGAGACGAACAATGATGGAAAGTGAGAATGCCCCCTTTACAGCAGTATCGCTGGATAGTGGATCCCACTTGGAAATCGCTGCAGCAGGGCAGTCCCCTAGCAGGGATCCAGCCACTAGCCAGCAGAGAGTTGAAGTATGGGCACGCCCTCCCAGGCACTCCCCAACCATCAAAGATCCCCACCATTCTTTCTACCCCCCTTTGGTGACAGAAAGCCCATTGGTTTTCTGTCATTGGATGGTTTTCTGTTTCACAGAGTCATTCAGTAGGGCAAAGAATAATGCTATTGCGCACCCATCCGAGTCAGATGCATTCTTGCCAGGCTTCCACTGGACCCTTCAGTTTGGGCAATAAAAGCTATGAGCAGGACACAGGCGTGTTCCACTGCTGCTTGGCCCTGGTCACAAGTTTTACCTTTTTACATTTTTGGTTCCTGATATCTTCTGGAGGAGCAAGTCTGGATGTCTCAACTGAGCAGGGTTCTATAAGTCCAGATACCTTTACCTCAAAGTATTGCTGAAGTCTTTTTTTCTCAAGGCAAAAAGCTCCAACAATGAAGAACCAGAATAGTTTGCCCTTTGGGTGCATCCTACCTGGGAAATCCTCTGCATCTTTTCCTTCCTCTCTGGAGGTAAAATATGACCATGTTCTGTAAACATTTTGTTACAGTAAATGTTTTTCTGGTTATTCCAACACCTGCTAAGTCCTCAGGACAGGCTCCTAGGCACCAGGCTTCTCTCCAACCAAGGTTCTATCAAGGTCCAGTCCTAAGTGACCAGCTGGTTCTTTTTCAGAGCAGGGAATCTTCTGAATTGCGTGTCCCTGTAGCAGCAACAGGATGCCAGCCATTTAACCTTGGAGAACAGCTTTAGCCCCTGTGTGACAGCAGGAGTCAGGAGTTCTTGGGCATTTTTTCACAGTCAGATAGTCTTCTTGCATCTTGATGTTCTTTCCAGGGCCAGAAGTAAGCTGGTGGTGTGGAGGTGGCAGTCTTATCCTCTGCACTAACCAATGATTGAAGAGTTCCTTATAACCAATCCTGGCCAATTTCCCATGAAAATCCCATACCTTTTGCAGCATTACCTTTCTGAGCTTAATGCAGATCTTCTTAGAATACCTCCTTCAAGATGGTCCTAGCTGCCTTGCACCTGCTGGATCCATTTTGCCTCTTTCAGCCACTCTCATATGATGAAATTGTATCCTCCCCTCTACTAGTGCTGGAAACGGGGTTTCCTCCTGCAGAGAGCTCAAATAAAAAGTCTAGGGTGGCTATGGGTATGGCTGCTTTCTGTTCCTGAACCCCACCCCCCGAAGTCCTTCTTTCACAATGTTAGTTTTAAGGCTGCCCTTTCTGTTACCGTCTGTTTCCATTCACTTCCCAGATGACTAATCCCCTCTAAGGAGTCACTGTTTACACTGTTTCAGTCTTCCTGCTCCCATTTGCTTTTCAGTTGTCCCTGTGGATCCTAGTCATTAATAGCAGGTCTGGATGTTTATTCTTTTTTTTACGTTCAAGAAAACTTTATTGAGTAACATGTAGGTGTCAATAAAGAGTACAACGTAATATCCTCATAATGAAACAACCAGCAGAAACAAATTTAGAAATGTATGAATCAGACTCATAAATGATAATATAATAAAATATAAGTAACATCTAAAATCTAGGCATAAATGAAATAGAGAAGAGAATAGGAACATTTAGGGGTTCAAGGAGGTTTAGGAACTTCTTGCTGTAATGGTTGTGGTTGAGAAAACGTTTGAGCACTCACATCAAGAAAAATTGTAGCAGGTGACTATAAATCTAAACGTTTCATTGCTAATTGTAGAGGATAAACAAAAGCAGTATCTAACCTGTGGTTATGGCAAACATTGTACCACAAGGCTCTATAGGAAATTTTTGTAAAGTCTTTCCAGTTTATAGCGATTTGATGAAAAGCGACAGCTAATAACAGATCTATAATTTTGACATTAAATGTCATATTTTCCCATACAGGTGAGAGGCTCCCTAGGAAGACATTGGTGAAGGAGAAAGGAAACTTAGTACCAAAAATTAAGTTGATTTGAGTCCATACTTGTTTCCAGAATTTGCAAACAAAAGACATGAAAACAACATGTGATATAAATCGGCTTTTGGAGATAAACATGTCCAACACACGTCTGAAACAGTTGAAAATGTTTTGCTTAAAACATATGGCGATAATAAAAGTCTATTATATGCAAAAAACAGAGTTTGCGTTATATTTGCTGCCCTAGAAGATTTGCGACATTTTATCCATAAGTTCCTCCATAAATGGATAGGCCAAGAGGTTTGAAAATCTTGTTCCCATGCCTCCTCAATTGTGGATTTTTGTCTGGTAATGTCCGTGCCTTGTAGAAAATTGTAGATAGTGGAGGCTCTAGGTGAGTGTTTTTGCATGGTGTTTAGTTGTGAGAGGGAGGAAGAGTTATTTGATGTAACCGGTGCATTTGATAATTGAGTATAAGTAGCCATCACAGCATCTTTTAAGAGAATAATTGGTGTTAAATGAAGTGGGTAAATTAAACAATTGGTTGAGTGACGAGAAGGATAAAAAATTTGATTGAGAAAATAGCTGATGAACCCAAATGAGTCCTCTCTGCCTCCAAGTCTTCCAATAAAAAGTTTTATTGCGGATAAGCAGACTTTTATTATGCCAGATGGGGGAATTAAGTAAGGAATCTGTAATGTGTTGTGAAGGAGGAGATGATAGCTGGAGGAGATTAGAAGTCAATTTGATTATGGGGGTAGAAAGGGCCTGCGGTTGGTTTATGTGAAAAGGAGAGATACTCTTGGAATGAAAAGGGAGATAAGAAAAGACTTTCAACTGAAGTCCACAAAGGTCTATCCTCCCTGGGTTCAAGTAACGAAAAGGATTCTTGACGTAAAAGGAATGCTTTCTGATAAATTCAAAAGTCTGGAAAGTTGACACCACCTTCTTCCTTGGAACGTAGTAGTCTTTTCAGAGACATTCTGGATTTTCTGTTGTTCCATAAAAAGGAGGAGAGAATTGAATTGATTTTATTAAAGAATTTAACAGGAATCGGAAGTGGTATGTTAGAAATAGTGTATAAAACTATGGACGTCAACATCATTTTATTGGTATCTAAGCGTCCCCACCAGGATAGGAAAAGAGGATGCCATTTAGTGGTCAGGTCAGCCAACTTTTGAATACATTTAGTCATACATAGTGCTACAGTATCAGAAATATTAGAAGTAATGTGAAGTCCTAGGTATTTAATATGATTTGAACTCCATGTGAAATGAGACGCACTGAAGTTTAATTTAAAAGTAAATTTAGTTAAGGGTAAGATTTCGCATTTATCATTATTTAATTTGTAACCAGAAATAAGGGAGTACGCTTGGACTTCGGCTAAAAAGGCAGGAATTGATTTGTTTGGATAATAGATGAAAAGTAAGATATTGTCAGCGTAAGCCGCTAGTTTGATATGAGAGTTAGCCATTTTGAAGCCATGTATGTTTGGGTTCAGGCGTAGTTTGGAGAGGAAAGGTTCTAAAGCCAAATTGAACAGGAAGGGAGAAAGGGGTCATCCTTGACGGACCCCTCTGCCTAAATAAAAAAAAGAGGAAATCAAACCATTTGTGCAAACTGCAGCCCGGGGATTAAAATAGAGGAGAGAGATTGAAGAAATGAATTTAGGACCAAAGTCAAACCATTTGAGAGTGTAAAAAGATAGGTCCACTCAACTCCATCAAATTCTTTCTTCGCATCTAATGCGATTGCAGCTAACGGAATGTTGGAGGCGGGATGACTTAGACAGTATGTTGAAAAGGAGTCGGGTATTGTCTGTAATGAAACGGCCTTTAACGAAGCCAGATTGTTCTTTTCACAATAAATTTGGGAGGAAAGAGTCCAGTCTGATAGCTAATGCTTTTGAAAAGATTGTATAATCAATGTTGACCAATGAAAGGGGTCTGTAATTCTTCCAGAACTTTGAATCTTTACCTTCCTTAGGGATAAGGCAAATGTGTGCTTCTAAGAAGGACCCAGAAGAGTAATGTGAAGAGGCGAAGAAATTTATTAATAAGTGCAGCTTGGGTATAAGGAATTTAGAAAAATGTGAATAAAATTCAACTGTGATTCCACCTGGACCCGGTGCTTTGTCTTTTTTCAAATGATGTAATGGAGACAGTAATTCCTGTTGTGTAATATCTGACTCTAAGGAGGACAAATCCAGAGTGGAAAGATGAGATTTTGGTAAGTTAGAGAAAACGTGTGATAGAGAGTGTTCAGTGGGTTGTGTTTCAGAAGAGTATAGAGATTTGTAGAAGAGGGAAAATTCACTTAGAATTCGGCGTCTTTAAATTTTCATCATAAACCAATTCTATATTCTATATTAAGTTTGTTCTGTCTAACCTTTAGGTAGTTTGCCAATATTTTGCCAGCTTCATTTTTACCTCCGTAGAATTTAGAACTAGATTTTAACAAGTATAAAGAGGCATCTTCAGTCCACTATCTGTTAAATTGCATCTTAGAGTTTATGAGAGCTGTCAGGCAGTATTTTGAGTGTGAGGTATAACAGGAGTGTTCTAGCTTCTTGATGTCTTGAAGGAGATTTTTAGTCTGTAAACAAGTCTATCTACGTTGTTTAGCAACAAAACTGATAATAAAGTCTCTTGCTGAGGCTTTGTAAGTATCCCATATGATTGAAAATGGAATATGTTCAGTGTGGTTCAATGCAAAGTATTCGTTAGAGAAACTAGTGAAAGAGGTGGTAAATTCTGGGTTTAGAAGAAGAGCATTATTGAAATGCCATCTTTTAGGGAATGAGGATTTGGGTAAAATGTCAATACCAACTGAAACAGGAGCATGATCTGAAATTAAAATAGGACCAATTTCTGCATGTGTGAGCGTTTGCGAGATGTTATGGGATAAAAAAATGTAATCAATTCTAGACTGGGTATGATAGGTAGGGGAATAAAAGGTATATTCCCTGGTAACTGGGTTACACAATCGCCAAGCATCTAGAAGTTTATGTAGACTTATGGTGTGAACAAAGGATGTATGTGGTTTATTGGGAACAAAAGGAGTTCTGGAATTTCTATCTGTGAATGGATCAAAAACCTGGTTGCAATCACCCGCTAATATGAAGTTGTCTTCCATAGATTGTGTAATTTGCTTGGCTAACTCGGACCAAAAAGATGGATCACCACAAGTGGGGGCATAAACAATAAGAAGAGAGACTGGGACACCTTTCAATAACAATTTGACAATTAACCACCTGCCATCACTATCAGATTCTTGTGACAAAAATGAAAGTGGAAGTGATTTGTGACAAAGTAATGTTACACCATTATGTTTCCCATCCCCTGGAGAAGAGAAGACATTCCATACCCATCCTCTTTTCAATTTTTGTGATTCAATGTCTGTTAAGTGAGTTTCTTGTAAAAACACCAAGTCAGCATTTAGTTTTGCTAAATGAATGAGAACTCTTTGTCTTTTGTTAGTTGAATTTAAACCCCTAACATTCCATTAAATAAGCTTCAATGACATGGGTAATCAAAAGAAAAGGACATGAGGTAAAAGTCTGATTTGTTGTAACAACATTGTGAAATTTTAAAAACAAGTGGACAGAAAAGCAATGGAAATATAAAGGTGGATGAGAGAAAGATATAAAATATGAAAGAATGTGTGGATAAAAGATAAAGTGAGTAAGAGAGTGAAGAATATTAATATTGATGAGATGAGGAGAAAATAGGAAAGAAAAAATGATAGACGATGAAGGAAAAAGTGACATAATGTAAAGGTAAGAAAAAAAGGCAAAGAGATTATATAAAACGCCAGAAGGAAAAATAGAGAATAAATGCGGGCCAAGACAAAAAACAAAAGACAAAACGAAAGACATACTTACATTAAGTGAAGGAAGAGTGGAGAGAGGTGGGACCACATGAAGGGGACAAAACATCCAATGAGGGTCGGACCAGACCGCGAGGGGGACACGCTATAACATATGTCTGGCTAGAAAAAACAAGAAAAGAGAAAAAGGTGAAAAGTAAGTTGATAAGGTTAGCTCTGGCATATATATGCGAATTACAAACAAGAACAAGTAATTCTACCTGAGAAGAAACAAAGATATGACTAAAATAAAAGAACACAGGAAGGTATGAATAACATAATCAACATAAAAACTAGCAATCTAAGTGACACGTTCAAATAAATTAAGTTCCATGTGAGGAGGACGGCCTTGAAGAGTCCATGAAATCCGTGCTGTGCGCGTTGATGAAACTTCGTAAATGCATTGGGTCTTCATATGAAATAGTGTTGTTTTTATACGTAACTTTGAACAAACATGAAAGAGACCATATCTGGCACGCATGGATCGAGAGTTGGTCTCATGTTGAGAAAGGCTTTACGTCTTGACGCAGTAGCTCTAGAGTAATCTTGTGCAAAGAATATTGTAGCACCAGACTAGGTGATCTTTTGGCAGGCTCTAGCAGCCGAGAGGACTTTTAACAAATCTGTATACTCTAAGAAGTATAAGATGATTCCTCTTGGTTTCTGTGTAGATGTCGCAGCATTGGTAACACGACCCAGTCTATGAGCTCGCTGTATGTTCAGTCTAGTATCTTCTGGCATATGAAGAATTTTAGGAAGGAAGGATTGAAAAAAGGCAATAGGATCTGTCCCTTCGACCCCCTCTGCTAGATTGTAGATGCATAAATTGTTTCTCCTGTTGCAATTTTCAAGGTCCTCAACCTTTTTTTGAAGAGTTGATACTTGATCTTTTAAAGAAGTAACACAAGTGGTAGTTTCCTGAAAAGAAGAAACACTCTGTTCTACAGTTGAAATTCTAGTGTCTAATTGCGACCAATTGTCGGGCAGATATTGTAATTTTGCATTCTTTTCCTCCATTAAAGGTTTGAGGGCCCTAATTTCCTGTAGTAAGAGGTCCATTGATACTGGAGTAGTTGGTTTTGGTGGCGATGGGGGGTCCTTTTTCAACTTTTTCATATTCGATTTTCATGTAGGTACTTGCGGAGATTCCATATCTGTAGACTATGCAAGTTAGAAAGCTCTGAGAATATATTTTTAGGTTTGGAAGTAGCAGAGTTAGTTTTTTTAGTTCTTCCCATGTAAAGTAAATTCACTTGTTCCCACTCTAGAGCATGTCTGTAACTCCAACAAGGGATGAGAAAAAACTGGCCTACTGCGCCACCACCAAACTCTTGCATGAGGAGAGGTAATATTGGTAGAAAATTGAATGATGAATGCAAGCAGAAAAAAGCATTAGTATGTAGGTAAAAAGTGATTACACTACACATTAAAACTGGTGACGAGAGACAGTAAAATAATGATATGCTGATTGTCGTAATATTACTTCATCAATGCGCTAACATCAACAAAAGTAGATTGCTGTTGAATAAAGTAGAACTTCAAATGAGCGTGAAAATGAGCGCATAATCTTAGTGCCTCAATGCAACTTTAAAACTGTAATGCGCTGAAACCTTTATTCTCCTTAAAATGGTGGATGAGCATGAATATCCCCAGAAGCAACAAGAAGAAGAGAATGAGTCAGCAGAGGGGGTTCAGCGAATGAAAGGGCATTCAGATGTCAGCCTTATATCCAAGGGCGTTAAACAAAGTTTGCACCGAATGTGGGAGTAACACAGGCAAAAACCGCAACATCAAAGAGAATGCACAGCAAGCATCAGTGAAAACAAAATGGTGGCGCTTGCCTCAGGTAGAGCGCGGCTGCGTGTCCTGTAAAAAAAAAAAGAACACAGTGCAGTTGCGGGAGGTTAGGAAATGTCTCCTGTTCGTGTGAGAATCATTTCATGCTGCTGGGCTGCCAGAGACTTCCCCGTTAGAAGCGCTGAAAATGCGCTGTCCTCCCATCGGACGGGGAGCCTCACCGGAGCACCACCATCTCTGTCGGGCTCCAAGCCACGCCCCTGGATGTGTATTCTAGTTTCTAGAGTTAAAGAGAAAACTGCTTTTAAACCAGTTTGTTTCTAATGCAGCACAACATTAAGCTTTTAAAAGTTGGTTTTCCACTGAATCTATCAAAACTCTACTTTCACGATTGAATTCGATTTTTAATAAGAAATCTAAAACATCTGTGAATAAAAGTTCTAATATTTTTTTATGGGAAGTTACTGAACATAGGTGATTATTTCCAACTAGGTGAGTTCATGCAAAATATAGCTTCACGTACATAGTAGCAAACAGTTTTTTGCAAACAGCTATTCTTCATGGGGGCACCGTTATCCTTAATATTTACCTTACAACTGTTTTTTGGTTTTTTTAAACAATTTTTATTAGAAACAAAACTGCAGCAATGATGACATTACATAGACATCTCAGCAGGGGATACAAGCTTTTAGCATTACATTATGACCTGCAATCTATTTGGAGCACATAAGATTACTCTCTATGAATGGCTTAACAGTTACTATGAGGGTTACAACTATGTCCTTGGGTCAGGGAACAGCACATATTCTCATTGTTCTTAGTTGCCCTGGGTTTATGCCATCATGTCTTTACCTTCCCCCTCCAACACCAAGAGTCTCTCCCTCCTAAGTTCCACCGTGGGAGAAATGCAAATTTCACCCCTGTATTTATTCCAGTATCCCCACTTTTGATCCCATTTTCGTGGGCATCCTCTTCCTTAATATACAGTTTTCTCTGCGACCATAGCGTGGTCCATGTCTTTGCCCAGTCCCGTAAATGTAGTACAGTGCCCACCCACCACTTCTGGGCAATGTCTTGTTTCGCTATACTCCACCCCATGGTGACCCACGATTGTTCAGCTTGTGTGAGGTTGTTGCTTCCCAGATATTGAGGAGACATAGTTTGGGAGATGGTTGTATAGGTTTGTCACAAGTCCTTGTTAGTTGTCGGGTGACGTCTATCCAGTATTGATATTTGGGTTGGAGATCTGCAAACAACGCTTTCTTACCCTTAATCCACATATCACCCACAGTAGATATCCCGATCATGTCCCATTTGTCAAACCCTGCACAAGCACTCAGTCGTCCCAAAATGTCAGGTTCCCACAGGGGGGTAGCCTTATTTAGGCGCTCCTGCCAACCCATCTGCCGCTGGACTCCATGCCACACTTCTACTGTACTGGCCGTGGGGCCAGTCAGACGTAATTTCCTGTGGTTTGTGTATAGTGCTCTGCTGTAGCCTCCCTTCCCCATTAACTAAAGATCGGTGCGGAAGCTGGGGTCGGCATGTGGCCCAAACACCCATTTATTGATGGCAGTTAGTTGCGATGCCTGGTAATAGAGGTGCATGTCCGGAAGCCCAATACCTCCATCGTACCATCACATAGTGAGTTTATTTATGGCTATCCAAGGTGGCCTGTTATCCCAAAGTAAGTCTCTAACTGCTGCTCGATCTGCAGAAAAATAGGAGTTAGTAACCGGAATGGGAGTATTTTGCAGGGCATAAAGGAAGCATGGTAAGGCGAGCATCTTGAATAAAGACGCCCATCCCAGATGAGTGAGGGGGAGTGTTTTCCAATGGGTGACATCTGATTTAAACCTCTGTAACAGTCTCAACAGATTCTGTTCATAAAATAATACCGCAACTGTTGGTTTAAAGATGCCAAGGTACCGAAAACCCTGGGACGCCACTGGAATGTTATATCCTCGAGAGAATTCATCTGGGCTTTAGACCAGTTTATCTGGTAACCCGAGTGTGCCCCAAATATATGGAAAATATGGAGAACGAGCTGGAGTGAGCGCGCTGAGGAGGCAGGATAAAGCAAAATATCGTCCGCATATAGTGATATGCGGTCTTCATGTTCGTCCGTCCACTTAATGCCTCTGATACCTGGGTCTCCCCTTATCCAAACCACCAAAGGTTCAAGGACCAAGGCAAAAAGGAATGGGGATAATGGGCATCCTTGCCTCGTACCAAGACAAAGGGGGAAAGAAGTGGAGCGATTATTGTTCACTGAGACGTGCGCCATGGGTAGCGTATATAAAAGTCTGATCCACCCAAGCATCTTGGGTCTGAACCCTATGCGGGTCTGAACCGCAAACAGATATTCCCATGCCACGGGTCGAATGCCATTTTTGCATCAAGCGCAAGCAAGATCCCTTCTTCCTCTAGCGTATCCGCATGGCCCAGCGCGCCATGGACTCGATGCATGTTTTGCGCCGTATACCGACCCGGCATGAATCCCGACTGGTCCGGGTGGACCAAGTCGGTAAGATAAGGAAGCAGATGGTTAGTCAGCAGTTTGGCAGAATTTTGGCCTCCACGGTTATCAGCGATATTGGTCGGTACGATGAGCACTAATCTACCGGTTTGCTGGGTTTGTGGATAACCACGATGGTGGCCGCGCAGATATCAGCAGGGAGGAGGCCAATCTGGGGGGCTAGCTTCATAGCCATGGGTTTGAGCAGTTCGATCGGAAGCCCATCGCCTTACCCACGCGAATGTCCTGAATGGCTTTCTGAATTTCATCAACCAAGATATCCACGTTTAAAGCCTCTTTGCCCTATTGGGAGATATATGTTACATCGATAGTGGCGAGTAGATCTGCCACCAATGGTGCTTGTGAGTGTTGTGGAATTCCGTACACTTGCTCGTAGTGGTTCGCGAAAGTCTCAGCAATGCCCTAGGGGTCGGTGATCAGAACGTAATCAGGCCCCTTAATTGCCCGCACCCATCTCGCTGACTGTTCCTTACGTTCCAGCCATGCCAATAGTTTTCCAGTTCGCTCGCCCTGTTCGTACATTCTGTGACGGGTGGCAAGGGCACACCTATTGGCGTCCTCCTGGAGCAATTGCCTATATAATCCTGTCTCTTAATATTAAGACTGTGTTGAGTATCTGGATCAGGGCCCTGAGAGGTGGCGCGCTCAAGTCTTAAGATCTCCGTTTCCAATTCGCTCACTCTCCGGTTACGCTTGGCCCAATGACCCGCCATCATAGACAGTGCTCTCCCTTTTATCACTGCACCGTATGCACCCCAGAGTGTAATTGCGGACTTCACAGACCCAATGTTCTACTCAAAATAATAGTATCCTTCCTTTAGTTTTCCCTGATGTTCGGGATCTTTAATGCCCATGGCTGAATCATGATGGGACCGTGTTGTGTGGCGCGTTGAGCTCCAAAGACCGCCAGGACCGGGGAATGATCCGACACTCCCCGCGCGAGGCACGCTGAATCGGTGAAGTCGTGTATGTGTTGTGCACGGGTAAACAGGTAGTCAATTCGTGTTTGACTGCCATGTACACCATATTGAAACGTGAAGAGTGTGTCATGGGGATGCGACCATCTCCAGATATCTATCATCCCCAGGGCATTAGTAAAATCACGTAGTTGTAAATTGTGTATCAAGTCACGTCTGGGCGGGGATCGGTCAAGTAGGCCATCCATTGTCTGGTTAAAGTTGCCTCCCGTAACCAGGGTACCCACAGGTAAGTTCAATAATAGCGCCCCTACATCTGTTAATGTCAAGCGTTGCAGACCCGGTGGGGTTTACACCGAGATAACATTAAGGACTCTGCCCTCCCACATACCCGTACAAGCAGCAAATGTACCCTGCGGATCAGTTCAAGTATTTTGTATCACATAAGGGCAGCCTTTAGGAAGGAGGACCCCCACCCCCCTGAACCCCTTGGTGAAGCCGGAGTGTGCTACCATTCAATATCCCTTGCTATTAAGGGCCATACAAGAATTCCCTATTAGATGGGTTTCTTGAAACAACACTATATCAAGCCCCTGACGGTGGACATATTGCAGCACAATGCTTCGTTCAATTTTGTCCCCTAACCCGTTGACATTCCATGTAATAAGTTTAAGACCCTGACCTCTTGCCATTTGTCTCTAATAGTGATACAATGAAATACATGGAGTGTCTATGGTGTATGAAACCCTCAACGGCGTCTTTCTGAGCGGTTCCTAGTTTGTTACAGCGCAATACAATGCGTTGAAATTTTACATCAGTGATCTGGTTATTGGTGCCAGCTGAGATGCACAAATACAAAATGCCATTTTGTCCTGCTGCAAAGAAACAATTACAAACACCCCCCCAAAAAAACAAGCCCAAACTTACCCATATTTTCAGGAAATTACCCCCTTCCTGCCTCCCTGCTTAACGGGACTAGAACCGCCCGCCACCCCCTACATTCAGAGTGCCTGCCGCCCACCCATTAACAACTTGAAGGAACGTGAGCTACCCCACTCCCAGTACGTCCACATTCAGTCAGTGGGTTCCTATTCCCCCGGCCTGACCCTACCCCCAACACAATGTACCACACCAAGGACCAATCTGGTTCTCGACTATCATCTTATGGTGTCTCAGATCGAGGACCCGTGCAGCATACCAATTACAATTTTAAGTGGGCATTTGAGTGCTGGGTCATTCTCTTAAACAGTAACAAGTTATGGTGCACAGCGAGTAAGGGTATTCTCCCCTCCCTCCCCACCAAATCCGTAGTCAGTGTTCCCACAGTTAAGAGGTTGGGATTCTGACTCCACGTCAAGAAGCGCTCTGGGGAGTCTTCGGGGTCCAGAATTAATACCACATAGTCTTACCAGCTTCTAAGGTTAGCACCCCCTGTGTGTCCCTGGGAGCCAGAGTCCGAATGTGGAGGAGAGCGTCTCTGCTGGCGCCAATCCTCTGTCTCATTGGCAGCCAAGAATCCTTTTTTCACCTTCTTTTCGACCGTGCGCCAACCCTCCAGCCAGTCCCAGGCATCCTCCGGACGAGCAAAAAACCATGATTTCCCATTGGCTTCCACTCTCAACTTGGCGGGGAACATCATTGCATATTTAACCTCTTGGTCTCGGAGAGACCGTTTCACCTTCAGGAAGCTGCGTTTCTGTTTCTGCACTCTCAATGTGAAGTCAGGAAAGAACATGACTTTGCTCTTCTCGAGGTTTATCTTCTGGCCGCTCTTGCGGTTTGAAGAATGATATCACGGTATTCGGAAGTTGAACTCGTGAGCAAGGTTCAGCTTGGGCTTGGGTTGACCTCCTGGCACACGGTGGGCTCTTTCAATTGAAAAACATTTAGAGAGTCCTCGGGCTGTAGATGCTTAAGGACCATTTCCTCAACAAAAAGGTCTGCTGCGTGCCCCTCTGCACGCTCCAGAACACCTAGAATGGGGATATTGTTTCACCGCATTTTACCTTCATAATCGTCTAACTCTAGGGCCATCGCTTCGTGGGAGGAGCGCAGTTCAGTGACTTGTCGCTTGAGAAGGTTAGTGTCATTACTCAGTTCCTTGGTTGTGCTCTCTACTGTGCCCACACGCTTCGCAATTTTCCTCATGTCCTCCCGGATCAGTCCCACATCTGTGGCCACTGTGTCGATCCTCACCTCGAGGGATGTTCTAATTGCCGTAATTGCCTCGAGGAGATCCTTATTCGTGGGTTCCGTCATGCTGTCCGGGGCCACTGTCTCTCCTCGATCACCGCTCTGTAGCTTTTGGCAAGCAAATTTCTCCAGCTTTGCCTGGGCAGTTGTCCTGTTGTTGCGTCCGGATGCCATGGTCTCAGTCCCGATGGCACCACCCGATGTCAGGGTGCGGCCACTATTCCCCTCTGCCAACAGTGGATACTTCCACCCGGCCTGTCAGATTTTGCAGAGAGCACCCCAACCAGAGGGGTATTCAACAGGATGTACAGCGCTAATATAGTTCCAGTGGTGCCCACCCACACTCGCACCGTAACAATAGAGGACCGGGGCAGGGTTGGGCCTCCACCCTCATGGCACTCAAGATGTCCTCTCCGCCACAGCTCTCGCTGCTCCACCCGTTGATCTGACCAATACATGGTGGGGGTTAGGAGTCCCGGGTAAAAACAAACTGTATCGCCCCCGCAAGTGCGTAGATTACCGCAATGATCAAGTACTGTCTCTGTCCTCACAGGACCCTGGCGTAACACTCTCCTGCCATGCTGGGGTTCAAGCGTTCTCTAGGCCACCAGGGTTCCACCAGCAGATGCCACTAGGCCTCAGCGATCCAGCAAAGATAATCTATTGAAGGGCACCAATACCGGGTCCTCTCAATCAGCTTCAGGACCTAGCATTGTGTACACTGGGCGCGTAGTGGGTTGTGAGGTCGTCAAAGATCACTGTGCCGTCGTGAATCAGCCTGCGAAAAACCCCCTCAGGCACAATATTAGAGGCCGCGGGCCGCTGCCAGAACTACTCACGTGGGCAGTTCTTGGCCTGGTCGTTTTTCCCCTGCAGGTGTCGTCACATCAAGCACTCCGCCCCATTTCACTTGGGAGGATGGAGAGGATCTCCGCCGCAATCGCCGATCCTCGGGTGGAGTGCCGATAATTGCACTCCGTCACTCGTCCTGGTCTCCGGAGGGGTGGGCCGCAGCCGAGGCCTCGCGTATCACAGCCCTCCTACTTTGGTGCACCTCTTCCGGCGAGACCGCTTGCAAAGACGCTGTCAACGGAGCTCCTCACGGGTGCAATCACCAATCAGCCCCAAACTTGGCCCGAATGCTGCTGGACACCACCGGACATCAGAGAGGGCATCAGGGTGCAAGCCAGGCCAGCGGGACACAGGAATAACAGGATAATTCGGGAGTGGCACTCCGGAGCAAAGTTACCAAGCGGCCATTCCCGTCGGCGGTTAGCAATGCCCCCCCTATCATAGAACAGTTTTGATGAAAATTGAAGGAGGTCTTTCACTTCACATCTGCCATGTGGTCTCTCGTGTGCAGCGAGGGTGTTTTAACAGACATCAGAAACATCCTACTTTTGAGGTGGCATTCAAGTGTTTTAGAGGATAAGTGAGGACCATAACCTAGATTTAAAATATGTTTTAGAAAGATTGGGAAGGATTGGAATGACATTGTGAAAAGACAAGTGCAGATTTTCGAATGAGAAGATGGAGTACCTAAGGCACACTATCACAGTGAGAGAGATAGACCAAAAGCAGGCTTAGAAGGTGCAATAAGACTTGCATCCACATCGGAACACAAAGATCAATTGAGGTACGTTAAGAGCCTTATAGATTAATATGCTAAATTTGTCAGGGATTTTGCTGCCATCAATGATTCATTCAATGCACTTGTTTGCAAATAGGACATATGTGAGGGGAGAAACCAAGTAGAAGCTTTTTGAAGATATCAAGAAGGACATTTTCAAATCGGGCTAGCGATTTTGATGTGAAAAGAAAAACATTGTCACAGTTGATACAGATGTAAATGGTACAGATGGAGTATTATCACAACTCCACTATGATACAGAAAAGACCGTTGCCTTTGACTCCTGATCTTTGTCTGCATCGGATAAGAAATATTAGATCATCAAAATGCAGTCATTGGTGGTGACTGGGGAACCATATACTTCAAGACATATTTCATATATTTAGGAATTGAATCTTATGTGAGGAACATATCATAAATCCTTAGTTAGATTTTACAATAAGATGTGGCAGTTAAGTGGTCATAGAAACCAGCATGATTAGCAGTCTGTTTATGAGGGTGCTACTGCATCTTAGAGTACATTCTTGGTTGGTATAACAAGAAGGCGGTATGCCTCTCCATTTTACCAATGAAGCAAGACGAGATGGGGAAAGAAGCCTGTTAATACTATGAGACTGAAGAGATAGTTGTGAATGTACAAGATGTCTTAATAGTGTAGTCTAGAGGGAAGGGTGGAAATCGGCTGATAAATCATACATGATTTTGAAATAAGTCAATTCTTTAGTAAAAATGCATTGCAAAAGAGAGAACTGTGTGAGGGTGAGGCAGCTTTTCAAGACAGTGGTTGTTTCTAGTATGTGACAAAGGAGTGGTCTATGCAAGGTTATGGGTTTTTGCCCCTAGTGAGTATTCATGAAAGGTTAACCAGGTTTAGCTCATGAGCGACACTTGGCTCGAAACGTGACTAAAAAATAATTGAAAGAAATATTCTAGTGGCCAAGTCTAGATAAAGACATCATAAGATAGGCAGAAGATATCTCAGCATGCAAGGAAGGAGAGAAGAGATTGAAGGTAGGGGTAATTTAAATTCTTAATTTTAATTTAAGTTCAGCTGTCAGGTTCAGCTCATTGAAGATCCAGGAGCAACTTGGAGGATCAACTGGCTACATTTGTTTGGGCTCCTGTGTTTCAGGGGGTGTACATAAAAAGGCACATACTGCACAACTATCAGTCCTTTTTCACTAATCTTTAGTTGTGTCATGGATGCTTGTTCATGGTGACAATGGTCTGTTGAGTTAAAAGGTGTTACAATTTGGGTTTAGAACAACAGTTCAAAAGAGTCAAGATTGAAGGTGTGGAACACAAACATCATGTAAAGGGGCTGCCTAGGTACTTGTGACATGGGTTATCCATAAAGGCAAGGACTCTGTGTCAGCAACATTCAACTCTACAGACATTTTACACCAACAGGAGGCCTAACATGGTTGTTCTTGGTGGTGGGGATGTACCCACTTTTGCAGGATTTTTTTCAGAAGGTAGTCCACAAACCCAGAATTAGGTCAGCAGAATCCAGATGACTACTCAAAATATTTATCTTCTTTCAATTAGGTGCGGCTCAGATGGACAAATATTGGTGTCCCAAACTCCAATGCCGTGTACTCTTTGGATTTTGTTTGAACAATTGGACTGAATTACACCAACTGAAAACAAATTTCATTTGTTATTGCTTTATCCTGTGATTTTCAGTCTCATTTTTCACAATGTCCTTATGGATGTACGACTGGGAAATACATATTTAGAGAACCCCTATCACTCGTTTTACATTGACCAATTTTCACTAAACATGTTATACTATGAATGATGTTTCAATAGAAACTAAGATTGAACTATAGAAACTACCAATTATGTAATAAATAAATTATGAATTGTGGAGCACTCTTGCTCTGCATCCAATCCAGGCAGCTTGAGGGACTTTGTACCAATGGTGACACACCGAGAGCAGGCATAGTCTTGATGATTCCCAGCGAAGCACCAATGAGATGGTTAACTCTCATGAATTAAAGTGAAGCACTGAAGCATATCACTAGCAAAAATAAAGAAAGAAGGGGATAGAAGGAACTGCAAGCACAAGAATGATGCAAGAATATGGGGCCAGTCCCCACTCAACAAATTTGATTAAGCAGCAGAAAAGCAAAGTCAGATCCTAGTGCTCAGCCAAGAAAATACATTCTTCATTATATGTACATTTCTGTGCAAAAATGAACTTCCTAATATAAAATTAATCAGCTCCAAACATCCGTTTAGATAGAACTTTCTCCCCATGCAAGGAGGATTTATTTTTTCCTTACTGTATGTTCTTTTTATGCCCCGGGTTCAACAGTTGCCTCATTCCATCTCAGTTGGCAGGTGTTCTAAGCTAAAAGTGCTACAACAAATTTTGACATGATCTACACCTCTTCCCCATCTATTATTTATGGAAATCGGTACTTTTCAGGGTGGGAACAACTCAGATTTGAAGAGGAAACATATAACCAGTCTAGATAAATATCAGATATGATGATGATATTGGTGTTTGTCTAGGGATAATATTAAAATCTCTTAATACAAGGATGCTTGAATGTGTGCCAATGCTGCTTGACTCAAATGATAAATGAAGCACAAACACACACCTCCCTTCCTGATAGACTTGCACTGTGTGTGACTTTAGGTGTCTAACAACTTCAAGACCTGAATCACCTAGTAGTCAGTATTAATCAACACAACACCACAATGAATTTGGAAACTAAGCACCTCAGAAGGTCAGTGCCCCCCAAAAAAGGACATATTCACCATGCTTCAAATGAAAAAATGCATAAAGGACTAGAAAAGAGGTTTATTCATGACAACCCTTGACCACCTGTGGAACTGTCCCATCCCTCCCGTTTTCCTTTGTGTTAGTGGGTCACCTGTGTGATTTAATTCCTCAGTTCAGTTTTTGTTTCCCTAAGCCCAAGAGATAACCCAGATTAGATATCTAGTATTCATTAGGCAAGCCCTTTGTATGGCCTATGTTTTTTGAGATCCTAAATTGGTTTTCCCACCTTGCGCTCCAGAGGAGGTCATACCTTCAACCCCTTTTTCTAGGTCCCAGTTGTTGTCAGCATTATGTCGTTTTGGTGCAGTTACTGCACCCAGGTGTTACGCCTACTGCCCTCCCCTTCGTAAATTAGGTCTAGCCACATGATGTAAACAGTGCTCTTTCCTTTTTTTCTAATGAATGTGAATGATCACAAGCATCGTCTGCCTAATCTGGGAAGAATAATTGCCAACATTGGATCAAGTGCAGTTGGAAGCCTGATTACGATCACCTTTGGTGAACCAGTGATTATGTTAACACTTAGATGCCTGTGAACATCTTGCATGTAATTTGGAAGATGGCTGTGGTCCATTCAGTGGTGCAAACCTTCAAAGGAGTGGACCCTCCACTGAGTAAGGCTTGACAAAAAGAAGCTACGCTCTTCAGATGGCGACAGATCACAGTGCTGCCTCAACAGGATCCCGGTGGACCCTCTGCTCATAAACACGTCTGTCCTGGAAAATGCCTGCAGTTCCTTGCAATGTTTTTCAAAGGTATTTTATCATAGTCGTCACACATTTGAATTTTAGAATTTGTAACCAACATTGAGCTTGTAATTCATTTTTAACACACCACGTCTTTAGCTGCCTACCTTTAGTTAATTTTAGAATATAATTCTGAAACTGGATTTTCTTATTTTACCACGTTTAAATGCTTAATAAATGCACATTTTGCTAATGAACCATCTGTTATGGGTTTCTGGAAATACTTTTTGAAACCAGTTCAAATATGAGAATTCTGACATTTAGCTGCTCAAATGTTTGCTTTCAAATGTATAACTGCCCATTGGATTAGCTAGAGTGGCTCATGCTTCGTACATCCATAGAGGTCATTGTCTTGTTAACACTGCTTGGAGTGAGGAGACTGCGCTAGTGTACGGTAAAGCACTCGGAGTTTGTAACAGAAGAACGCACATACTCTCCATTTCCAGGGAAGTGGTGTTTCATGGCACAGTATGGCTCTTTATCTCTTCTGCTTCTGAGAGTAGAAAGAAATACTTCAGAAATGACTGACTGAACAGATTGGGCGGTGCGGCTACATTGCAGCTTGTCACCAGGATAAAAGACAGCACAGCTTGGACTATCTGCTCATGCCAACAGTTAATTAATGACGGCAAAAAGGCTTCATCGAGTGTGTGGTAGCACTACAGGTTGCAACTTGGAGCCACTCTGATTTGTTGTGGCAGTTTCATTGAGTGTGCCTCAGTTCTCTCCCAGTACATCCTTCCGGCTTTGAGGGTTCTGCCTTGTAAATGGCTAAGGGTTGTTTACATTTACCTCCTGACGCATGAGAGATGGCAGCACGTCTAGTAGACAAATGAATGTCCAGAATGATGTCTCCCTAGTGGGCGTGGAGATTTTGATACATCCCGTCCCAAGGCTCTTTTCAAGAGGTCATCTGTGATCTCCCTTGAGTGATTCCAACCTCCTTGTACAAAGAAAAGCTGGCCACAGTCTGGAATATCCCATGGTGCTGCTTTCACCAGTCCTCCTTTTTTACCACTGACCTGGGTAGATAGCTACTCCTCACCCATGTACAAATGTGCTCCCAGTGTGGAATTTTAGTTTGCGATCTGAACATTATCTGCGCCAGCTTGTCACCTATGTACTACGTGCACGGCAGCCATTTTAGGTCACCTATGTACTACGTGCACGGCAGCCATTTTAGATATCATGGTCTCCCTATCCACGATCGATCGCCAGCACGCCCCTCTGACCCAGCAAGCATCCTCCGCGCACCCTGGCTCCCCCCTCCCTCCCCCTCATGAACATAACCCTTCTGCATGACCCTGTCCTTGGGAGTCACGCCAGCGCCTGACCAACACCTCCTCTCCTCCCATGAATGCCCCTCTGTTGATAAACCTCCCCTCCACACTGGTCTGTCCACACGGCATGAATACCACTCCTTTGATGACCCCTCACCCCGTGTCCTGCTGTCCACGCAGGTCCGAGGCCATTGCCTAAGCCGTGAGATATCATTTACTGCCCCTTATTGTATGAGGTCGCTCTCCTTCAAAGGACCCTCTATTGATCCAGGCTTCCCCACCCCCTGTGATATGATCAGGCGCACACATCCTAAGACTCGACGGAACACTCAGCTGCGTGATGACCCCCTCCTCTTATCAGCAGGTTAAGGACCTCTATTGTGAAGGTATATGGGGGTGGGATTGACACGAGGATTACGGGGATGTCTTTTCCTTGCTTTACAAAGTTCTGATTGTAATAAAGAAAGGTCACATGCCATAAACCAGTGTATAAGAGGCCAGGCCTCCGAGAGACTGCTAGAGCACCTCGAGACGATACCTTGTTGTCTGATCTGATGTGTTCTGCTCCGTCGGAATAAAACTTCTGTTTCCTGCCTTCTGGTCTCCGGCGCCTGCCTCATTGCTTGGTAAATTTGAATGGTACAAGGGCGGTTAGCGCCGGGCAAATCTTGAGAAAGGTCCTAGCCCTACCTTTTTCCACAATTGGCGTCCCAAAGCGTGGGGCCCATCAGCGACACGTGGATCCAGTGGGAGAGGTCCCGATGACAGAGTGAACGACTGCAACGATCGGGAAGAGCTCGTGTCCGATAGACCCTCGTCTGACAGCCGATCATCCGACCTTCACTAGTTCTGAACAGACCTCTCTCGAGTGATCTACGGTCCTGACTGGGAACCATCAGGAGTGCCACGAACATCACGAAGGAGAGAGGACGATCGGGCGCTGGATCCAGAG
This sequence comes from Lissotriton vulgaris, assembly GCF_964263255.1. Classification (NCBI taxonomy): domain Eukaryota; kingdom Metazoa; phylum Chordata; class Amphibia; order Caudata; family Salamandridae; genus Lissotriton; species Lissotriton vulgaris. The sequence goes on along the minus strand of NC_141696.1, from coordinate 1,260,934,610 downwards.
GACAGGAAACCGTCCATGCGGTCCGGGTAAGGTCGTGTAAACACGACGAATTGAGGAAAAATTGTTTTGTTTGGATAATACTAGTATTACGCTTTGTTGAAACCTCTGGAGATTCGCTGTCTGCAAACGGAGAAAAACAACAGGCTCTCTCTTTGCAAACAGTGAAGGATAGGTAACGCAGACTTTTGTCCCCGTTGTAATCCGTCGTGCCTATCTTCCTCCCCCACTGTTTCCCGAACTGTCGTTCGTGGATTATTGTCTGGAGATTCTTTTTCTGCAAACAGGGAAGAACAAGGTCTCTCTTTGCAGGGAGAGAAAGAGTAGGTAACGATAACTTTTCGTGCCCACTTATTCTCCCCACTGAATTGTTTTGATTGACCGATTGTTCGGTATTGGTTCGTTTGAGGTATTCACCGCCGGCAAACAACGGAGAATAGAAATATTCTGTCTAGTCTTTGCCCGCCGTGATAAGATAGGTAGTGCAGACTTTTGTCCCCGTTGTAATCCGTCATGCCTATCTTCTCCCCACTGGTTGGTAGCCTGTTTAGCCCGGACCGCTTATTAGAGATGAACCATCCAGCTCCACTGGAGGGCACCCCTAATAAGGACATGTTCACTAAGTATGGACTAGTCGCTATAGCTTACACTAGACTATGGCATAAATATACGAAAAAGAACCCTGAAAGTCAGTGGCCACTGATAGGTTCCTTTAATGAAAATAAAATAAGAACATTAGAAATAGCGCTCCAGAAGAATAAGACCACGCCCACTATGCTCGACAGTATCGGCATGTGGCGCAAAGAAACGGAACAACGAAAGAAAAGAGAAGAAGCAAAAGTAGGGAAAGAATTACGAAAGGCAGCCCACCTAGCCGCAAAGCAACTAGAAGAAGAAATAAAAGAAAGAAAAGAAGCTACACAAAACCAAGAATCAGGGTCAACAGGCCAATGTCCTGTTAGGACCCCCTCTGCACTCTACCCTGAATTGCCCCCCAAACAACGGGCAAACGATGAGTTACTGCTAGGTCCCCCAATCATCTACATGCCCCCTCCGTATGCTCCCAGCCAACAAAGCCTGCAAGCCCCAAGTATGAGTGAAAGTGATCCTAGCGCTAGTGCACCAGCCCTCACGGCCTCCGCACCAGCCACATTAACAACTTCGTCAGACGATCCCGAGGCTAGCAAACAATCACCGGCCAGACTAAGTAGGTTGAGCAAAGATGAGCGGGATGGAATCGACAAAATAGCAAAGACATTAGTAGAACGAAGGGAGAGCGAAGAGTATACAATGAGTGTATATAATTCACATGCCGACAGCCACAGACGGCATTTCATCTTGCGATTCAGCTACCACACCCTGAACGCGTATGAAGATAGGTATCAGAGTAAGGGTCCCGCTAAACTAACAACACTATATAGGAAAATTCATGTTGGAGATGGGACTGAACGTGAGGCGACGGAGCTCTTCATGCAGATGCTTGAGGTCTTCCGCCACCTCACGGAACAGAAACCAGAAGCCAAGGTTACAGTCCCTGAAGCAGCCTCGGTGGAAGTAGCCAATACTATGATGCCTATCAGAGAAGCGGCTCCTTACTGGATCCCGCCACGGGGCCAGGGAACGAGCGATGATATTAATAATGAAAATGCAAAGGGGAGGGTTGTGTACAATTGGGTTTACCAACCATGGGACCGACAGGATATCCTAACCTTCAAACAAACCCTGCCCGATTTAAGAAAGAACCCGACGGCATTTTATACCGAATTAGGCACAGCCTTGGGTTCGACAATAATGACTTTAGCGGACATTGACTTGTTCTTTGGGTTATGCCTGCCAGCTGACGTGTGGAAGCAAATCCGGAAGGCTGACCACACGGATCTGTTTGGACATACCTGGGACCAACTCGGTAAACTAGATAGACAGCGAGAGCCGGGGAGAAAACCAGTGAAAGACATACTGGAACTCCCAGACAAACTGGTTCAGAAGTTAAAAACACTGGTCCCGGAAAGAAAAGTAGACTGGTCGATAGTCACGGCCTGTCGACAGAAACCCCAGGAAGATGTGTCAGAATACTTCTCCCGATTCGAGACAGTGTTCTCCGACTACAGTGGCCAAGACATGACCACCGCAACCGGACAGCACCTGTTTGTGCAAAATTATGTAAAGGGACTAACACAAGAAGTCTCCCAAAAACTGCAGACGAGTGAGAGTAGTTGGGGGGCCTCCAAACCCGCAGCTATCCTTCAGATGGCTCAGTATTACGAGCACCAAAAGAATGAGAATGATAGGGCGTCCGAGAAAAAGAAGAAAGATTTAAAGGAAAGGGTAATGATAGCCCAGATACAGGGTATAGCGGTAGGACGGGAACACCAAAGGGGGAACTACCAATCAACCACCCCCAGAGATCTACCTCCTAAAGATCACACCCCAGCACCCCACACTGGACGTAGAGACATTAGCAATGACCAATGCGCCTTCTGCAAAGGGCTCGGCCATTGGAAATCCCAGTGTCCGGTTCTGCTAGAGATGAATAGAAATAGGGATTCCAGGGATGTGGCAGGTGGTCCGAGGAATAGAGTACAGGGACGAGGGCACCCCAACGACACCAACAATGACAGATCAGGGAGACTGAACACATTTGACCGTCCCCGGCAGAACCAATATCAGCTATCCGAAGGTGAAAATGCCCCCGACTTTGCATAGGACTGCCAGGGGCAAGGGAGGGATCCAGTCGAGCTCTGTGTTGACCAGCAAGGTCCTTATGTCACCGCTAAGGTCCTGGGTACAGAGTCTCCATTCTTGGTAGACACTGGGGCGACACGTAGTGTGTTATCAAAACGACTGATTCCAAAGGCACCCTTGTCTGGCTCACACATAACGTCGATAGGTTTCGATGGAACGCCCTCCACTAACCCCCTGTCCGTACCTATTACCTTTGACCTAGAAAACAGCGCCACTGACGCGACATTTCTACTCTCCTCCAACTCCCCTGACGCCATTATGGGCATTGATTTACTGAAACATTTTCGAGCTACCATTAGGTGTTCCCCAGATGGAATACGAGTCATCCTGTACGACAACCCAGACATGCCCAGATCCCGTCCCCCACGACACATGTGCTCCATAACTGACGCTGACCTGTCCCTGCTTGACACCCTGCCTCCGTACCTGTGGGCCAAAAATGACTCTGATGTGGGGCGAATGATGATTGATCCTATTCACATAACTGTACGACAGGACGCTATGCTCCCGAAACTCCCGCAATATCGGATATCGCCAGAGGGTGAGAAGGCACTGGTAGCGATCATTCAGTCTCTGGTAGATGCAGGAGTGGTTGAAGAGGTGGTTAGCAACGTCTGCAACAGCCCAATCCTACCTCATTGTCTGTCCTAACTCAATCAATTGGTCCTAAGCAGCGCCCTTGTGCCTACTTCTCCGCCACTCTTGATCCTGTAGCCAGAGCTTTGCCTGCCTGCCTTCGAGCAGTAGCCGCCGCTGCTGTCTCTATCCGTCAGAGTGAGGGAATTGTACTTTCCAACTCCCTCACAGTGCTAGTACCCCATGCAGTCGACACCCTCTTGAACCAGACCAAGACCCAACACCTGACTAGCGCACGACTGACAGGGTACGAGTTGACTCTGCTTGCACCCCACATCACACTAAAGAGATGCACGACTTTGAATCCTGCCACATTGTTACCCCTGCCTGAAAATGACCCCGACATTCCTCCCATCCACGACTGTGTGACCCTCACGGACGAACAAACTAGGAGTAGGGTTGACCTCCGAGACACTGCTTTTCCTGACCCCGATGGAGAGCTATGGGTAGACGGCTCATGCATCAAACTCCCAGATGGCACCACTTCAGCTGCCTATGCAGTAACGACAGCCCGAACAGTAGTTGAGACAGCCTGCATCACACAACGATCTGCCCAGGCAGCAGAGCTGATAGCCCTCACCCGAGCATGCATCATAGCCGCAGGGACCACCACGAACGTATATACGGACAGCCAGTATGCCTTCGGAGTGGTCCACCATTTTGGGCTCCTGTGGAGGGAAAGGGGATTCCTGACGTCCCACGGCACCCCGATCCTCCATGGAGATCTAGTCTCCGCTCTGATCGAAGCAGTTCTCCTCCCCAAACGATTAGCGGTGATAAAATGTCAGGCACACAAAAGGGTGACAGACTTGGTCGGACAAGGGAATGCATTGGCCGACATCACTGCACGAACCACAGCTGAGAATAGGACGGTGACACGCATGTACATGACCAGGTCACAAGCAGAAACATGGAGTGACACAAGGATAATGATCAGAGACATACAGTCGGCCAGCACCCCTCACGAGCTGACTAAGTGGGCAAGGGTGGGTTTGAAGGATGAGGAGGGCTGTTGGCGAACGAAGGATGCAAGCAAATGGTTGCTGCCCGACTCATATCTGATTCCCATACTGACAATGGCTCACTCCCCCGCACACATAGGATCTGCACCCATGATCGAACTCATTTCCAAAGTCTGGCATAACGACAAAATCCCTGACTCAGCCAGACGCCTAGTTCAGCAGTGCCTTATCTGTCTGCAACACAACCCCGGGAAAGGAACTGTAGTACCCCGGGGAGGGTTTGGGACCCCCAATCACCCCTTTGAGGTCCTTCAGATGGACTTCATCCAACTAGAGAGATGCCAAAGCCTGAAGTATGTACTAGTCATTGTGTGTGCCTTCAGCAAATGGGTAGAAGCCTATCCAACCCGTGACAACACTGCCATGACTACTGCCAAAGTGCTACTGAAGGAATTCTTCCCTCGCTATGGCCTTTGTCGAACTTTATGGAGCGACAATGGCCCCCACTTCATAGCTGAGGTTATCCAATTAATCCTAAAGGGGTTGGGGGTGAAGCAACGATTTCATGCGGTCTTCCACCCCCAATCCGCCGGTCTAGTGGAACGCCATAATGCCACACTGAAGCTGAAAATGGCAAAAATAGTGGCCACCACTGGACTTAACTGGCCGGATGCCCTCCCACTGGCTTTGTTATCGATGCGCTCCACTCCCACCAAGCACCATTTGACCCCCTACGAGGTCGTGTTTGGGCGACCGATGAATCTCTGGACTGCTCCCAAACCGACCTCCATTCATGACGTCCCGGACGTCCTACTGTCTGATTATTTGTGCAAGTTAACTAAAACGTTGTCTGTCATTCATCAACAGGTGCAGCAGGCCATCCCCGATGCTTTCAGGGGCCCCGGCCATGACATCCAACCGGGAGATTTCGTATTGATACGAAATTTCCAGCGAACCAAGAGTCTGGAACCTCGGTGGACGGGCCCCTGGCAAGTGCTGATCACCACCCGAACGGCACTCCGAGTGGAGGGGAAGAAGCACTGGCTGCACGCGCATCATTGCCGGAAGGTCTCTGCAAACCTGGCCACGACAGAAAACGTCAGCACCCAAGAAGAGCTCCTGAGCAAAGACCGACCGATATTGGACTGTTATCCCGATACTGAGGCACTCGAACTTGCAAAATTCTCTGATCCCACTGTGCCATCCAGAGAAGGGTATTTCCTGCGTCGAAAGGAGGGAGTTTCGGCTAAGTAGGCCACGGACTAAGTTAAATCTCAGAACGGTGACCTAAACACAATCAAGGGTTGCCGGGAGAGAAGCTAAACGAAGTCTGTGGTTCTGCCCACTACCGAGCCCCTTGAAGGTGATGGAAGCGCCAGATAAGAAGATGATGGAAGCGCCAGATATGAAGATGATGGAAGCAACAGGAAATACTCAGTATAGAAATCCAAAGACTGACAACTTGCACAAATCAAAGACAATTGCACTCTTCATTGTCTTCCTCTTCTGCCTCCTCCTCATGACCTCCTTCTGGATTCTGGAGGAAAGCACACCGGCCCATGAGGCATTGCTACCTACTGCACAGCCGACCCCCCTGAAAGAGCATCACCTAATCTCTCTGTCGCCTCAGCTCCGAGAAAGGCGCAGGGAATTCTGGAACAATTCCTTCGTGCAACTGTTGCACCAACACAACCTTGCTGCGAATGCTACGAACTGTTGGATCTGCGGGTTGCTCCCGCATGCCACTGGACACTCCATCCCCTTCATCCCTTCACCCTTCTCAGTTCACGGCTCTTGCCTCGCCTGGTTGATCCTCATGCAAGAGAGCCACAAGGACAACGCCACCTCCAGCCGGACAGTGTCACACTTCTACTCTGGGTTCTGGCTGAACAAAACAGGAAAGACCCCTGCTGCCCTGTGTCCTGCGCTCGCAGGCGCCACCTTCATCAAAGACATTCCAGCCAAAGAACGAGTCGAAGTACAGGTGCTCCACAATCCAGCCAGAACCACCTTTACTCATCTGCAAAAACAAACTACCGCCACTCTAACTGTGGCCCTGTCTGTTATCAATGTCACAGGTCTCGTGTGTCTCGAAGGCCATGGAACGCAGCTGGTGGGTCACAGCGCCTGCCGAATCACCAGAACATTGGACTCAGCTGACCCCCCTTCCTTTGTTGCTTCTCCGAACATGTACTTTGTGTGTGGCACCAAAGCTTACACCTGGCTCCCGAAGGGTTGGAGGGGTATCTGTTACATTGCCTTCGTTCTTCCACCCACATATGTAGCCCCTGCCAACCATCACCGGCAGAAGCGTGCAGACGACCTTGGACAAGCCGACTCCACCGGAGCACAGTTCCTGGATGCAGCAAAGGGTCTTGTTCCTCTGTGGGGCCCAATGGCAAACAGCCGTGCTATCCGACACCTGACCCAGGCAGTAGAAACAACGATCAACATCACGGCTGGCATCCTCGCCAACAACACTGCGGAGCTTCAGGCGGTCCGCCTTGTGACCCTTCAAAATCGTCTTGTCCTAGACGTGGTCCTAGCCGACCGAGGAGGAGCATGCCGCATCATCGGATCCAGCTGCTGCACCTACGTGCCAGACAACTCGCCTTCAGTCTACAAAGCCATCGAACACCTCCACAGACTTTCCTCAGAGGTTCACCAAGAACAAGAAGGATGGTCGCTCGGGAACTGGTTTTGGGACACTTTGAAGAATTGGGGTTGGAAGTTGTTCTCCTTCGTGCTGATACCTGTTGTGATATTATGTGGGTGTTGCTTAGGTATCCAATGTCTGCCACCTTTGTGCGGCCTTGTTTCTAACTGTATGTGCCCAAAGACTTTGGACTTCCGAAATGAGCACATGAGCCCCCTCTATGAAGTAGAAATACGTGGCCTTATGGGGATAAATCCAAACTGACAAGTTGGCGAGACATGTTAAAAGGGAGGACTGTGGAATTTTAGTTTGCGATCTGAACATTATCTGCGCCAGCTTGTCACCTATGTACTACGTGCACGGCAGCCATTTTAGGTCACCTATGTACTACGTGCACGGCAGCCATTTTAGATATCATGGTCTCCCTATCCACGATCGATCGCCAGCGCGCCCCTCTGACCCAGCAAGCATCCTCCGCGCACCCTGGCTCCCCCCTCCCTCCCCCTCATGAACATAACCCTTCTGCATGACCCTGTCCTTGGGAGTCACGCCAGCGCCTGACCAACACCTCCTCTCCTCCCATGAATGCCCCTCTGTTGATAAACCTCCCCTCCACACTGGTCTGTCCACACGGCATGAATACCACTCCTTTGATGACCCCTCACCCCGTGTCCTGCTGTCCACGCAGGTCCGAGGCCATTGCCTAAGCCGTGAGATATCATTTACTGCCCCTTATTGTATGAGGTCGCTCTCCTTCAAAGGACCCTCTATTGATCCAGGCCTCCCCACCCCCTGTGATATGATCAGGCGCACACATCCTAAGACTCGACGGAACACTCAGCTGCGTGATGACCCCCTCCTCTTATCAGCAGGTTAAGGACCTCTATTGTGAAGGTATATGGGGGTGGGATTGACACGAGGATTACGGGGATGTCTTTTCCTTGCTTTACAAAGTTCTGATTGTAATAAAGAAAGGTCACATGCCATAAACCAGTGTATAAGAGGCCAGGCCTCCGAGAGACTGCTAGAGCACCTCGAGACGATACCTTGTTGTCTGATCTGATGTGTTCTGCTCCGTCTGAATAAAACTTCTGTTTCCTGTCTTCTGGTCTCCGGCGCCTGCCTCATTGCTTGGTAAATTTGAATGGTACAAGGGCGGTTAGCGCCGGGCAAATCTTGAGAAAGGTCCTAGCCCTACCTTTTTCCACACCAGCCTGTTTTGTTCAGTCTTGACAAATTTGTTTGTTGTCGTCATGCAACCATATTCCAAGTGGGCAATCACACCTTATCATCAACTTGTAGGAAAAAAAGAGCTTTGTGAACAGAAGCAGGAACTTATATATTACCTTCTGGTGGTCGCCAGTAGATAGTTCTAGTTAGGACCTCGTTTCCATAGGAATACTATTTTTTGACTTGTCTATACCTTTGGCGTCGTTGGACCAATCTGCATGAAAGTTTGGCAAAAAAGTGTCTAAGTGGGTACTATTGATTGGGAAAGTTTGGGGGTGATCAGTGCAGTGGGGACCGAGAATTTGGGTTTGAAATAAGGTTACGTTTGTAATTTGAATTTCCATAAGAACCTTTAGCCCCTCTACAGCCCAAATTCTGAATGAACTTACACCAATTGGCAAGGAGGCAGATGTCGGTTCAAGGAAGTGCCTTTTGCTTATTTGGTGTAAATCCGTCCACTAGGTTTTGAGAAATGTAAGTTTAAATTTATAGTGATATCTCTGGCGTGCATATTTTGCAAAGGTTTCGCGATGAATCTCGAATGCATGCGACAACGGAAATGCTCTGATTGGCTGGTTTCAACCTGAATAGAAAGTTGTGGCCGACATTTTATCTATCAGGAACAGTTCTCAGGCCTGAAAATGTGTGTGGAAGCCCACAAAAGGGGTCAGGGTGGAGATACTCTGACCCCATGGTTAAAAAATGGAGGTTTTAGTGACACAAGATATGTGTCCAAAATTGATTTTTTTAATCACGAGTGATATTCACGACCACATTGCGACTGCCAGCACAGAACCCCGTGTAACATTGCGGGAACATTGTGACTATCAATGTCATCATTGGTGAATCATCAATTCTTATAAAGATATTGAGATTCTGATAAATGTTTTTATAGAGTTACTTTTATAGTGGGTTATGTACTGTGATGGTTAGAATGAATTATATTGTTATAATTTTTTCATATGGTGGTGGAGGTTGAAATCCTGCTTTTGCTTTCCGCTTTCACGATGTACCCGCAGGTATCGCGATGAGCGACATCATCGCAATTTCTGGAGTCACTGTGAAAATGGAAAAAAGGTTTTAGAGATGGTTGTTCTAGAAGTACACTAGAAAAACATGAGTTTGAAGTGTACAGTTATAAACCTCTAGTGTGTAGAATATTGTAATGTCTGTGCATATTTTGTGTTTTCACTTTATGGGAAAGGCGCGATCGTCGCAATGTCCTGAATAACCGCGAAAATGAAAAATTGTCTGAAAGATGGTTGTTAAAGATAATTAGTACAAAAACATGAGTTTAAACATGCTTTGAAAGAAGTATGTATAAAGCAATGTGTGTAGGGCAATGTTAAGAATGTTTTTTTACATATTATTTTTGGGTGTGTTGGTGGCCATTGAGTGGCTGCTTTCGTTTTCTTTTTACATGACATGTCCATGAGGATCATGACATTGTGAAGATCCTTAAAAATTAGAATGAAAAAAAACCTTTATAAAAAACACTTGACAATATTTTGGGTACTAGGCTGGCTCTGACAAGAGCCGTTGTGTTTGTTGTATTATGTATATGACTGCTACACCTACGACTGGATGCAGAGTTTCAGGTTACTTAGAAACCCCCCATTGCCTTCATCTGTAAAGTGCACTCCATCTTTTCCATAAATTCCATGCATGTCAAAACACAGGTTGTTGTTATAGGTACAGTCCATGCGATGATCTCTGAGGAATGCAGAAACAGTATTATTAACATGTTCCCTGGCTTTGTCAATCTGTGGACAGAATTGATTTGACCATTTCCATTTCTGTCTTTGGCATATATTAGAGTACGGTTCTGACTAGTCCCAATAAAAAACCCTCATGCACATGTTGGTGAGTTGCGATGTTAAGCGGTATATCTTGATTCTCCACTGTCCCTCACACGTGTCTGCATAATCATAGGGTTTAGTGGTGTATGCAACCTCCAACCGGGAGGCAATACCCTCAGTTAAAAACAGTAGTGATCAGTGATAGTGACTGTGACGTGATAAAGTGAAAATTAGTAAAAAGTCTCTCTCTCCAGACACATTTTTTAATAGTTCTGGTTTCCGAAGGCAAAGGTTTAAAATTGATGTAGGTGAACAAGAGTGGTTATGACTCTTTCACACTAGGGTTGTGGTATAGGTCGACATGTTTCAGCCCTTGGATCGCCAGAAGGTCGGTGGGGCTTTCATCAGGACCATGGTGCAAAGTGTATAGAGACCTCTCACGTCTCTATATGTGAATACATTTAATTTTAAAGGAACATGACGTTATGCTGCTCCTAAAAAGGTCAAATAGTACCTTCGATAATGGTTATATTAAACCTCATCGGGATCCAGGTGGGTCAGGGAGGCACACTCGGTCTCTCCGTCAAATTGCTTCTTCTGACTCTGCCAACGCTGGTCCCGGAAACCCGTTTCCGGGACCAGCATTGGCAGAGTCAGAACAAGCAATTTGACGGAGAGACCGACCTCCCTGATATCATACAGTCACTGGATGTTGTCATCAGTGATGTCATCAGTGATGTCATTTGAGATGCCATCAGTGATGTCATCAGTGATGTCACTGACCATGTCATGAATGATGTAATATGTGACATGATCTACAGTGGATTGCGGGTGCGCGATGTATAGTTAGTGCAACTAACTATATATGCGAATTTCATAGGTTTTGTGTGAGTAAAATAAGGTTTTGTAAATGCTAATTCCTAACTATATATGGTCTATAACCTATGGTTTTTTTCAGTGAATTTTCAAGGTTTTGTAAATGCTAATTCCTAACTATATATGGTCTGTAACCTATGGTTTTTTCAGTGAATTTCAATGGTTTTTTAATAGCAAATATCAAAAGCTGTAAAATGTATTCTTCTTTTAAAGGAAAAATATATTTTATATGTATTTAATATAATTTTTTTATGTATATAAATTTTTTGAGGGAACAAATTTATCAACTATCATGCTGAAGAAGAGTGTGGGGAAAAAAAACCAAAGAGGAGGACTAAGAGGAAAGAATAATCAGTTCAAAAATACAATTGCTTTAAAGCATGAAGTGCTTTTCCACACATTTACATTTAAATAACCCATATTAGAACATACAAAATATCTACAGAGGAGACGGTGTACATTGAATTTTAGACTCTTCATTGGTACCTACATGTTGGTACTTACATCACCCACACAACACAACAGCTCTATTCAGAGCTACCCTACCTCAAAGCACTCTAAAATATTATTTTAATATTTCCCTTGGTTTTCCCCTTGGTGCGCGGACCGGGCGCTAACCGTGCAAAAATTTGAAAAAAAACGTGTTTTTTTTTTACATATATGGGCCTCCTCAGCCACCCTCAGAAAACCTAGGTGGTCAGGATATGTCTCCCGTGCCCCCTTATACCCATTCCCAACATTGTTTATCCTCCATCTTGTGACTAAATTCGTCCGAAACACAAGATGGCGGACTCCCGTTACGCTACAGGTGAGCTACCCGGTACCGGGTAGCGCTTCCACCGCGAAAAATCGAAAAAAAAAGTATTTTATTTTTTTGCCCCGCGGGGCCTTTTTAATAGCCCCCACATCAATCCTAGGGGGTCAGGAGGGGTCTACCTTGCCCCCTTTCATTCATTTCCAACTTCGTTTATTTCCACCTCTTGTCTCTGGATCCTACCGAGAGACAAGATGGCGGCCGCTCCGGACTGTTTAGAATGTTGACAGTCACCGGAGAGCCAATCCGCTTCTCCTCGCGAATTTCCGTTACGCGTCTGGTACGCGAACCGGGGCGCTAACCGGGACGCTGTCACAGATATATATATTTTTTTGAACGTTAATTTCTCAAAATCCACTGGAGCACATATCTTGAGACCTAGCAAAGGCACATCGGGCAAACAGTCTCTACAATTTTGCCAAGTTTTGTGGAAATCCATTCAGCCGTTCGAGCTAAAAGTGAGTCAACCGCCCTATGGAAAACTCAATGTTAAAAACACGTTATGAGACCCCCCTTTTTTCTCGGCCCCCGCTTGACGAAACCCCCCCAAACTTTCAGGGGATGCTCAGAAACAAAATGTGCCATTTTCCTGAAAATTTCAGCCAATTCCGTCCATGAACGCCAAAGTTATTCAACATAGAATTTTCAGAAATCCCTATTCAAAAAAATCCTAACTATATATACCTACTGGCGACCGCCAGTAGGTAATATGTATATATATATATATTTCATTGGATGCTGTCAGCATGAAAGTGAATAAAGTTATGTAGTGTGTTGGATGGCTGAGAAAGAAGTCTTAATATTGGCTTTTGTTTAAAAAAAGAAATGTAATATAGACATGGAAATGCTGTTGAATCTGTGGAGTAAACCACACCTGCTGTATCTCATTTGAAAACAGACTGTTCTTTCGAGAATTTTCTGTGAGCTTTTGACCTACTGGTTCTCCTGGGTTGCTGGCTACACTAAGCGAAGACTGTATTGGGGGAAGAGTGTTAAAGAGACAGAATTTTTTTTTTTAAGTTGAGGAGTGAAAACACAATGTAACTAATGGTAAGGTTCAATTTCCTACTCAGGACTATGGAAAAACTGTTGTGTAGTATTTAAATTTCAGAAAAATTAAGCTAGATATTGGTTTGAACTTCTGTTTTTTTCACAAATATTCCGCGATGATTATGAAAACATTGCGAAAACGTGGCGACAGGGACCTCGTTTCAAAAGAGAGGGAAAGGGTTAATAGACGCTCTTTGCTCACAGACATTGGTAGAACTGGTGATCCCTACGTATTCCCCTGGACAAACGAACCTGATTTTTCTGCCGGCCCGCTCTCCTGTGTGGTGTGTGGTGCTCCCGCTTGCCCCCTGCTGCTTTGCTTCTCCATCCACTTTGCGGCAGCCGAGTGGGGGTGAGCTCCTGGGCACATAGTGGACTCCGAACCCCATCGGTCCTTGCGGCCGGAAGCCGCATACCGGATTAACGCGCCAGGAGGCACACAAATATCTGCGTCACTCCTGGTGGAGTGCGACGCTCTTTGCTCACAGACATTGGTAGAACTGGATATCCCTATGTATTCCCCCGGACAAACGATACTAACCCTTCACAAGTGGAGATGCAGTAGTCTAAAATGAAAGACAGAATTTCATTTGCTGCTTTTCTCATGATGATAGAGTGGAAAGTTGAAGATGTTGCGATTTTTGACTTGAGAGCGGTGTACAATTCTTGTGCTTAGTTTTTACAGATCATAACAGTGTGCAAACTATGCAGAAAGAGCTCAAACATCGATATAATCTACACCTGAATTCAGTGGTATGTATATAACTTTGTAATTATTTTAAAAATGTACATTAGAAATGAAGATGCATATGGGAGTTTGATTAAAATGAGTATCCCAGAGATGAGAAAAAAATGTATGAGTAGAACATTATCTATTAGAGGAGTTAGCCTGGAATGTTTTGGGAAGTAAGAGAAAAATGAATTAGAGCCTGTTTATTACATTGTGTATTTTATTGAAAAATAACAGTGTAGTTTTGTGGAAAGTTGCAATGAGGAACTAAGAATATTTTAAATGTGTAAACATCATGTGCAGAATAGATACATCTGTCATATACATTCTGGTAGCTTTAGTACTTTTTGAGCGTATATGAATTAGAAAGAAGTCATACTTGTTAGGTTTACATTAGGAAGTGGTTGTCAATGTGTTTTTTGACTTATATGACCACCTTGCTTGTGCTTAAATGGTGAGATTTTATGCTTGCACATAGGTATATATACACAGTGGGACTTTTGAGCTTGCTTAAAGATGAGGAGGTACATATTTTGGGAAAGATGGCTTGAAGGTGTACATCTATTAAGAAATTGCATATATGTTTACATGGGGATCTATGTAAAGTAAGGCTGATGAAAATATCACGTATCTGGTGAGGGTTGTGTTTTTTCTTTAAACATGCTTTGTTTAAAATTGAAAAGGATTAATAGGGCAGAATGCCTAGAGAGTTCTTGTGCTAGCTTCATTTGGAGTGTAACTTTTGTTTGAGATATGCTGAATATATGTTTTAGAAGCAGAAGAAATGTTTGAGGAATGAGGTAGGAATGCCATTCACAAAAGGTTTTGTGCTTTCAAAAATTTCAAAATGTTGTTTTCTGTTTCTGTTTTAGAAACTTACTGATGCATGTGCACACTCAGTAGCAAAGCAATGTATGTTTCTAGAGGGCCATATATGCAATTATATATCAAGTTTATTACCCAGATTTCACTCACAAATAGTTCAGAAAAAAGCATGGATACAGTGAAACAGGTAGATTCTTTATTTTGTGCTGCCTGTATCGTTTTGCCCTTCTGTTCTGTGCCCTTTATTTTTCCTTTTTTGTGCCTTGCATTGTTTAGCGCCGCTCTCTGTGCCCCCCAACCCGCCTCCCGCTCCCCGCTTCCCGCCGCGTGCGGCCACGCCCCCTTACCTTCTGTGCCCTCCCCGCTCCCACCTCCCAGCTGCTCCGCCCTCCCTCCCACTTGGCCATAAATGGCGACCGTGCAGCGCAGGTGAGTGTGACATGACCTCAGGACACCCCCGCGCCGCACGGCCACCAGCTGTAGCGTGTGCGTCCCCTCGCTACTGTCCTCAGCCTCGCTGAGCCTGCCCCGTCGACCCCCCGTCATATTTTGCGTGTGTTTTCTTTATTTTGTGCTGCCTGTATCGTTTTGCCCTTCTGTTCTGTGCCCTTTATTTTTCCTTTTTTGTGCCTTGCATTGTTTAGCGCCGCTCTCTGTGCCCCCCAACCGCTTCCCGCTCCCCGCTTCCCGCCGCCTGCGTGCGGCCACGCCCCCTTACCTTCTGTGCCCTCCCCGCTCCCACCTCCCAGCTGCTCCGCCCTCCCTCCCACTCGCCATATATGGCGACCGTGCATACGCGCAGCGTTGAGGCGCAGCGGGCGCGCCGATTGTGCGCCGAAGGCGCGCCAAAGGTAAGCCCATCTGCGCCTGTCCGTGCCTGGACCGCGCCCAGCGCCAGAACCCCTGGCCCCCACAGTCCCCTGTCCACCCGCCGGACGTACGACGCCGCCACACTCAACGCACTCAACGCCGGCCGAGTCCCGGGCTGCTACCGAGCCACCCCGAGATGCACCCACGGACCCTTCTGCTGCACCGCCTGCAAGTTCACCTGCATCCGGACCTGCACCACTCCAGCAGCGCCCAAGACCTCGACGAGCCACAGCAGCAGCCACCTGAGATGCATCCTGCTCAGGCACGCCATCGAGATCTGGAACCTGCTCGACACCACAGCCCCAGACGTCGCCTTCTTCACGGAAACCTGGATGAGCCTCCTCCGCACCTGACATCGCCATCCCAGACGGCTACAAGATCATCCGAAGGGACCGCATCAACCACACCGGAGGAGGCATCGCCATCGTCCACAGGAACACCATCCGCATCACGACCAACACCGATGACACCCTCGCTAACGCCGAGCACCTGCACTTTCAAGTCCACATCAACCCCAAGACCACCCTCAGAGGCACCCTCATCTACAGACCCCCTGGACAACGCACACAATTCAGCGAAGACATCGCCGACTTCATCAGCCCGCGCGCCCTCTGCTCCGCTGACTACAACCTCCTCGTGGACCTCAACTTCCACATGGAGAACAACAACGACCGCAACACCACCACCCTGCTGGACAACCTCGCCAACCTGGGACTCAAGCAACTGGTGACCACCCCCACCCACTACGCCGGACACACACTCGACCCCGTCTTCTCATCCAGCAAGGACATTGCCTTCAGCCACGCCACCGGACTCCACTGGACGGACCACAGCTGCGTCCACTTCAGCTTCGCAAGGACCACGAGGAACTGGAACAAGATCACAGCCGACCAGCTCGCTTCCTCCCTGAGCACGAACCCCCCCACCAGCACAACGAACCCTAGCCAGGCGGCCACCAACCTCACGAAGTAGATCAGCGACTGCGTAGACGAGCTCGCCCCCCTGAGGACCCGGCCCAGCAGACCCGGCAGCAGGAAAGCCCCATGGTTCACCGACGAACTCAAGAGCTCCAAGAAGAACTGCCGAGCCCACAAGAGAACCTGGCGCAGAGACCCAACACCGGACAACATGACTGCCCTCAAGCTCGCCACCCGGAAACACCACCAACTCATCCGCGCCACCAAGAAAACTGCATTCAAGGAACGACTGGACAACAATGCACACAACAGCAAAGAATTCTTCAACATCGTCAAAGAGCTCTCCAACCCCAACGCCGGAAACAACAACATCACCCCTTCGCAAGACCTCTGCAACTCCCTCGCCTCCTACTTCCACAACAAGATCGCAGACATACACAACAGCTTCAGCACTCAACCGACGAGCACCACGACCGAATCACCGCCCCCCACCACCACCCTCCGCTCCTGGACTCCGATCAGCACCGAAGACACCGTCCGCACGATGAACTCCATCCACTCCGGATCTCCAACCGACCCCTGCCCTCACCATGTCTTCAACAAGGCCGACGCTATCATCGCACCCCACCTGCGGGACATCATCAACTCCTCCTTCGGCACCGCTACCTTCCCGGAGAGCTGGAAACACGCCGAACTCAGCGCTCTACTCAAGAAGCCATCGGCTGACCCCACCGACCTCAAGAACTACCGCCCCATCTCGCTGCTCCCGTTTCCTGCAAAAGTCATCGAGAAGACAGTCAACAAGCAGCTGGCCGCCTTCCTCGAGACGAACGGCTCCCTCGACCCCTCGCAGTCTGGCTTCCGGGCCAACCACAGAACCGAGACCGCCCTGATCGCAGTCACTGATGACATCGGAGCGCTGCTCGACAACGGAGAAACAGCGGCCCTCATCCTCCTCGACCTCTCCGCGGCCTTCGACACTGTCTGCCACCGCTTCCTAGTACAACGCCTCAGCAACGTCGGAGTCCAGGAGAAGGCACTGGAGTGGATCATCTCCTTCCTCGCTGGAAGGACACAGAGAGTCCACCTCCCCCCGTTCAGATCCGAAGCCACCGAAGTCATCTGCGGCGTCCCTCAAGGCTCCTCGCTCAGTCCAACCCTCTTCAACATCTACATGAGCCCCCTCGCAGACATCGCACGCCAGCACAACCTCAACATCATCTCCTACGCTGACGACACCCAGCTGATCCTCTCCCTTACCAATGACCCCGCCACCGCCAGAACCAACCTTCACAAAGGGATGAAAGAGGTAGCCGAATGGATGAAAAACAGCCGCCTGAAACGGAACTCGGACAAGACGGAAGTCCTCATCCCTGGATCCTCACCCTCCGCCTGGGACGACTCCTGGTGGCCCCCCGCCCTAGGCAGCGCACCCAAACCAACAGACCACGCACACAACCTGGGCTTCATCCTGGACTCCTCCCTCTCCATGACCAGACAAGTCAACGCCGTCTCCTCGTCGTGCTTCAATATCCTGCGCATGCTACGTAAGATCTTCCGGTGGATCCCCACCGAGACCAGGAAGACGGTCACCCAGGCCCTCGTCACCAGCGGTCTGGACTACGGCAACACCCTCTACGCCAGAACCACCGCCAAACTCCAGAAGAGACTCCAGCGGATCCAAAACGCCTCAGCACGACTCATCCTGGACATCCCCCGTCGCAGCCACATCTCCGGACACCTGAGAGATCTGCATTGGCTCCCGGTCAACAAGAGAATCACCTTCCGTCTCCTCACCCACGCACACAAAGCCCTACACAGCCAAGGCCCAGGATACCTCAACGGCCGCCTCAACTTCTACGCTCCCAAACGCCAGCTCCGTTCGACCAGCCACGCCCTCGCCGCCGTCCCCCGCATCCGCAGAGCCACCACAGGGGGACGGTCCTTCTCCTACCTCGCCGCCAAGACATGGAACTCCCTCCCCACCCACCTCCGCCTGACCCAGGACCACCTCGCCTTCAGGAGGCAACTCAAGACCTGGCTGTTCGAGCAGTAGCGGATCCCCCCCCAGAGCCTTGAGACCCTCTGGGTAAGTAGTGCGCTATATAAATACGATGATTGATTGATTGATTGATTCACAGAAGTAGATAACCATTGATTCGGAGATATAGGGACAGTTGCTATTTATCTAACAGGAAAGAAGGTATTTTCTCAGTCACTAAGGCAGTATTCAGGCAGTTGTGGAATCACCCAGACACTACTCAGACAGTCATCAAATCAGTTATTCACTATCCATGGAGTTATTCAATTATGCAGAAACTATACATGTATTCTTGCAATCAGGCAGCGAGCAATTATGTAGTTATTGAAGTATGCAGGCACTACGTATATATTCAACTAATCACCTAGGTACTGTCTATTGACTTATGCAATTAACAAGGCTGTAACTATGCAATCATTATAACTTTCGCACAGAACCTAATCACCCATCTAAACACCCACTTACAACCTATGTAGTCATTGAAATACTGAGGCATACACGTGCACTGATGAAACACTCATGGTCTTTTCATATAACTACGTAGCAAGTACCATTGTAGTACACCTATCACCCATCAAGTACCTATGCAGTCATTTAATTGTTGAACCAATAGTATTGTACTACTACAATCACCACAGCAGTATACTTACTTTCATCCAATATCTCAAACTTTAACAGTGGAATTATGCAGTCACGCAGACACTAGCCATGTACTCATCTAATTACAGAGGCACTTATTCAATCATGCAGTTATGTAAGCATCCAGGCACTACCTGTTCACTCAACCAAAAAAGCATAGGCTGCATTCAATCTCTGAAACACTATTTATCCACTCATCCAATAGGCTAAGTGCTATGCATGGTCTTACACAATGATGTTTGCACTATCCATGCACTGCATAAATTATCTACATACTATCTATGCACTCTCGCAATCATACAGGCACTAGAGTTGCACTAATTCCATCATCCTATCTGTATCTATGCATGTATTGAATTATTGAAGCATTAGTCCGCACTTCTCTAATCATTCAGGCTCTACTCATGCACTTATCCAAACATCAAGATACTAGTGGTATACTCATGCAAACATGCAGGCAGTAAGTATGCAGATATGGAATGACCCATAAAATTTTGACATAGTCAGGGAATATTCTAGGCACTACTTGCATCTTCAGGGAATCATCCAGGCACTGACTATGCACTCATTCAATCATCCAGGGAGTATTGATGTATTTAACCACAAATCCATGTATTTACAACTTTTACTGAGGAATATGGGTGATAGGTTTACTACAATGGTATTCTCTATGTAATTACATGAGTGCATGAGTAGAGCCTGAGTGTTTCATTAGTGCACGCGTATCCCTCAGTATTTCAATGCACGCGTGTGTTGTAGGTGAGCGTTTGGATGGCTGCGTTGGTTCTGCGCAAATGTTATAATAATTGCATAGTTACCACCTTGTAAATTTAGTGTTAAATTAAAGAAAGTGTAGAAAAAGGAGAGCTGCAGTAAAACAGAAAGAATGAGTTGTGAGAGTAGTTGATACGGCCTTTCCTTTGAAGAGGAAGCTTTTCATTTTTATTCTAAATTGAATGAAGACTCTTGATAAAATAGTGTTTTACATGAGGAGACAACACCACAAGAAAAGATTAGTGAATAGAAGAAACTGTTATACAGTTTTTAGTGGACAATGGATACATACTTCTTGTACAAAGGCTTTATTTAATGAAGAAAGCTATCTCCAGGATAACAAATTTGTTCATGCTATTGATTAAAGAGGACAATGTTATCAAATGAAGAATGGTAGTCCTATAGCAAAATACGTGATGGTATCTAGAAATGTAGAAGAATGGTTTGCATAAGAGGTACCAGGAAGGCATAGTCAGGGTACTGTATACAAATGGAATTGTTGTAGTGTTTCTAGTATTAGACAGAAATCCATTGATATATTAAGAAAATTCCTATGTATCTTTCCAAGGCGAAGTTTGAAACACAAACACAAACAAATTTATACCACTCAACAATTCGGACTTTAGGTAGGAGACTGTATTATGTGAAAACTCCTGCTTTATGTTTAGAGAGAAATAAGTAGAGCACCTTTGCCTGGTGGTGAGGCAGACGTGGAAAGGTTTCTGGTAATATGCAGTTTCGTTTCTTTGGTTCTGAGCAGGTTTCTATGGAAAATAAAGAGTTGTTAAGAGGAGGAGTTGCAGAACAAGACACATATATTACAGTTGATAGTATTAAAAAAAAAAAAATTACAACATTTTATAGAGTGTTCTGAAAAAAGCAGAGTATGTTTGTATATGTTGTTGATGCACTTACTAGAAGATTTAAACACAAACTGTTGACATATTTAAAAAGTGAAAAAGTAAAATATGATAACTGGACAAAGTTAACTGTGTATTTATTTGTAGTGGATGGTTTGACTTGTGTATATGGCAAGGTATATGTAAGTAGTGTTACAATAAATTGAAAGATAATAAAATGAACAACAGATAGATATTAAACCATTTCAGGGGCCTTTTTCCCCGAAGGGTTTGTGTTCCCCTGTCCTGTTCTGCACCGCTTGCCTACTACACACCGATCTCAGCTACAATATTATACTGCTCAGAGCGCCACTACTTCCTACTTCCTAACACAAACCCAGTCTCCAACGGAAACAGATAGATATTAGATGCCCATTTTGTAAGATAATAAAATGCCTGCTAATGTAGAAAAACAATGAGTGTCAAAAATAAAAAAAACACATCAACATTTATTATTCTTTCTAGCATTGTGAAGGGCCATTATGGACTGCTCTCCAGCACTAACTACAATGCCACAAACCATGCAGTATGATGCCCTAGAGGAAAACTAGGGAACCAAATCTTGAAGTTGAGATTGGACTTTTGAATGGACTCTCTCTTTCGGCATTGTGCTACTATCAGGGGCGATTTCTCCATTAGGGCTCAGGGGCTCTGGTCCTCTGAATTCCCACACATTTACATAAAAAATATTAAATAAATCAATTTATTTAGAGATACGATTGTTTCTATAAATAAATTGATGTATTTAAGTCTGGGTTGTCTGCTTCAGGCTGCCTGCTCCGCCTCGCACTAAAGAAGGCGGAAGAAGGCAGGCATTAAATCAACTTTTTTAAGTGTGATGCACGATGCATGGCTTTCTGTTTTAAAGCCCTTCATTGCCATTGGGGTCTCTAGTTGTATGCACTCTTCAGGCCAGTGATGCAATAAGCACCATAGTTTCGGCCGTCGGAGACTTTATCCCTGCATGATTTCAGACGTCCATCATTCAAAGGCGTAGATCCCACCCTTTGGTCATATGTGAGAGTGGATGCAAGCAGGTCTGATCTGGTACCTTGTTCTCGGTAATGGTAAGTGTTTGCAAGCTAATGCTGTGTTCTGTATATTGTGCTGAGGCCCCATATCAGGCTAACCTCCCCCACAGTGACACCTCATGCCCTCGTTGCACATTGCTCGCTCCTTTAGAAGTGAAGCTGCGGCTTTCACTCCTCCGCAAAATGGATCCAAATGAGGAGCAAGGTTCGCTCTTGTTCCTTTGCGAAGTTGATCCAAATACACGAGTCAAGCTGAAAGCGACAGATATGCGCTTTCTGTGGAACATGTGTTTACAGTGGCCAGTTCTGTGATCTATGACATTAAAACTGGCCCTGTCTTCATGTCCCTGAGTTAACCCTGATGCCAAAAACATGGATTGACTTGCAAACAATGAATGTTAAAAATGTCAAAATAATGCATTTCAGCAATTTAGTTCCTCTCTTTTTTCAATACTTTATTTAATCTTGCTTTCCCCAAGAGTTAGCTATTTTATAATGTTGTTTATCAGTATTTTTTCTGCACATACTTTGAGGCTTGAGCCATGTCTGGTGTTTATGAGGGGCTTTAATTGAGCACTCAGACACTAAGACTAAAGCCAAACAAAGTGCCTGTTAGTAGGTTAGCCTCTCTGCAGAGCACACACAAGAATGCTTGTGTATTCTAATTGCAACTGAAATTCTGTGGATGTGTGTGTAAAGGGGGTACCCAGATGTCAAAATATTTCCAAGGCAAAAGCAAAAGAAATTAAAGTGCTAACATTTGAGGTTGTGAGTGCATGTTAGGGGTGCTGAAGTGGCAAAGATGCGAGGACGTGCATTTGGGGGCGAGTGAAAAGAGAATAATGAAGAGGAAAGAGAGGGGATTGAAGATGTGCAGATGGACAGGATGTGCAGAGAGTAAGACGATGCATACCTAATGTAAAGCACACATAACTGAAGGCCAAACTCTTTCCAAAGGCCTTAATGCTATTTAATTCATTCCCAGACTCATTATTTCAGAACTTAAACATTTCTAATGTTAATTATTTAAAAATAAATCATTGTTGTTACTCATTTATCTTAAACAGCTAACACCCAGTGACAAAGCCAATCACACTGACAGGCGTTAGGTGTATAATCAATATATAATTGACCTAGACCTTATAGGCACTTACAAATTAACCCTTTTGAGGTATACCATATGTTGCACAAACATTACAAGCTTACTCCCCTTTCTTTAATTATTGGGGTAGTAGGTATATCCAAAGTTGGTGCCTCCTTAAATGTTCGCCCACTTTTATTCTGTCTCTTGTGTTGGGTGTGGATTCTAAAAAAAGTGAGTGTGGTTACTAACTATCCAACCAATACCACTTTACTTGCCGACATGTTTCATTACCATCTAACTTTTTGGCAATTTCTTCAGGGCGTCACACATATTAAAGCCACTGCATAATGACAACATCGTCTTCACAACTGAAAAACAAAATAACAACCTGCCCTTAAATTGTATGCTGTCTCTTCCCAAACGCATATAACTATGCCTTATTTACCCTCACTCAGCCATCTGTACTCGTACCAGCCGGGAGGATAGTCCCCTCATGGAACTGCAACTCCAAACGTAAGTCGTTAATCCTTCCCCTTCAATTTACTGCGAAGGATTGGACAGAAAACAACACAAGCAAATAAACCTTGTGTCCCTGTCCCGTCACTCAAAAAATTTAAAAGAAATTCCTATTCTCCCCAGTCATTCATATAAAATGTCAGCTAGAGTGAAATAAAGGTCAGCTAGAGTGAAAAAAACACACAAACAACACTCGACTAACCCTTCGAGTGCCAGACCACCCTCTGAAGATACAGGGTATACTTTCCACCTTTATATTATCTGTTAAAAAGACTTTATGATGTTCAGAAACAACCTGAGCCCTTACTCCTTACCGCACTGGTGGAGGATGTCTGGCATTGACTCAGCCCGTGTGTAGCTCGTACAGATCCCTGTTCTATTTACATTGATTTGCTAGCGTATTCTCGCAAGATCACACGGCCACCATTTTGCACCGGGCATCAGAAAGTCTTTTTAAGGGATAATATAAAGGTGGAAATTTCTTTTACATTTTTTGCGTGACGGGACAGGGACACAAGGTTTATTTGCTTGTGTTGTTTTCTGTCCAATCCTTCGCAGAAAAATTGAAGGGGAAGGATTAACGACTTACGTTTGGAGTTGCAGTTCCATGAGGGGACTATCCTCCCAGCTGGTACGAATACAGATGGCCGAGTGAGGGTAAATAAGGCATAGTTATATGCGTTTGGGGAGAGACAGCATACAATTTAAGGGCAGGTTATTACACAAGTGTTTTTATTTTGTTTTTCAGTTGTGAAGACTATGTTGTCCTTATGCAGTGGCTTTAATATGTGTGACGCCCTGAAGAAATTGCCAAAAAGTTAGATGGCAATGAAACATGTCGGCAAGTAAAGTGGTGTTGGTTGGATAGTTTTAGTAACCACACTCACTTTTTTTAGAATCCACACCCAACACAAGAGACAGAATATAATTGCATATCTGTGTTGCTGTGTGGTTTATATGTTGTTTGACACTATATTGATTGTCTGTGGTCTATTTTCACTGCATACCTTCACAAAACACTTTCCTTTATTTGTGTTTTTTGGACACATTTTTCTTTCCGAGCTTGATGGTGCCAATGATAAGAACAGGGCAATCCTGGTGAGTACCTGCCAGGTTCCCGTTGGTGGTGCTCCCGTGAGGTGCCATCTCGCTCTCACACACTTTTTCTTTCTTCTGTGTTGCATTTTGACACTAGGGTGTGTGTGTTTTTGTTGTCTCACAACTGATATTTTACTTTCAGGGAATGGGCGAACATTTAAGGAGGCACCAACTTTGGATATCCCTACTACCCCAATAATTAAAGAAAGGGGAGTAAGCTTGTAATGTTTGTGCAACATATGGTATACCTCAAAGGGTTCATTTTTAAGTGCCTATAAGTTCTAGGTCAATTAAATATTGATTGTATTGAGAGTGGAGGGCGACCTATGACCTGCTTCACCCTCTAGGGTCCTTGTTGTTATCAAGGCTTTGGGTGTATGTCAGTTGTTGTGTCATTTATCTGGATAAAACATTACATCTCAGATAGAAACCAAAATACTGGCCAGGTGGCACACTATGGGAATCACAGAAATGTATTTGACCTGTCCCTTTATAGAGAGCATCCACTTTTTTCATCGCACGTATTTCTTTATAACTGGTTACAGCCAGCATCTGTGGGTGATTCTCTAAGTCTGTTTAGAGCATATTTTTCCAAAGTTATTGCTGCATGCAGTGCAAGACAGAGGGCACGCATAAAGAGCTAAAGTTGTCATGCTGTATAATTTACACATTACAGTAACTGTTGAACAAATTAATGCAGAAAGATATGGAGCAGTTTTTAATGTGTTTAATATTTCAAGACTATAAGTTCCCACTGCTTAAGCCTTGCTTTATTGCTGCATTCATTTGCTTTAAGATACACCATTTGCCAATCTTTTTTTCATTTCTTTCTCAGGAGGGGAACTCACCATGGACCCCAGGTTTGTTCATTGAACTTGTTCACATCGCTTGCTATTTAAAACTGATGCCAAATGTTTATTCACACCACTTTTAAATGTCATCAGCTGCCACAGGCTGCTATTGAAGTCGAGGGTTCTTCAGCTTTGCATTGCCTTCTTGCTGCTCGCTTGAACTCCTCTTATGAAATGTGCAAAAAAGATAAAAGGAGGAAACCCACCATGTATAATTTTTGGCAGCATTTTGAATACCTGTAACACACTGCTCACCAGCACTTCTTGCATTACTACAGTCCATGCAGACCGTGGACATTCTTGACAACTCTTGAGCCATATCTGTTGCAGTAGTCTGCCCCGCAGAAGGGAGTTTCTAACTTTGTTGCTGCTGCCACTGAAGAAGATGATCCTCCAGCTTCACTGTGCTCTAGATGGTATAACATGGATGTTGTCCCCCACAAAAATTATTTGTTCATCCCTCTGGAGAGGGTCTTGTCAGACACTCTCCATTGCACTAGTTTTACAATATTGATTCCCTATAAGATTGGGTAACAATTGATAGTCAAAGGTTAGTTTAGAAGTTATGTTGTGTTCGTGTGTTTAGATGTTGAAAGTTATTTTTTGAGACTGATAATGCATTTTTTAGACTGAGAATGCATTTTTGATGTAGTTATTTTGACAAATGAATACAAAGGGGAAAGCTATATTGGTATCTAACTAAATAGCTACACTAAAACTTTATCTCAAATATGTCTATATATGTGTTTTACACTTTGTCATAACCACCTGGTATTCACAGTCTGTCCTTGGCAATGGCACTCATAGAATCATATAGGCACCACCTGTGTAATCATCAAGGACGTCCTTTCTGCATCACTCTGCAAACGTGCCTCCTGGCATAGTACTAGTTGGGGAATAAAGTCCCCTTGGCTATTGAGGGTATTTGGGGGCCAAGTATCCTTCTTTTTTGTAATGTATTTTTGTCCTCACTCACCTTTAACCATAGTAAACAGACCATCTGTTCATACCCCTACTCAACGACCTAGGATAGCAAAGGCTCTTTTGATGGATTCTCTCGATACCTTCAGCCTGTAGGAGTATATTTCCATACCGACATGTTACCTTTCCTCAAAAAAGAGGAAAGGTTTCACTCCAACTTGATCTGTACGACCAGATGGACTCTTTTGGTAACCCAGGGGAAAACCCGGCATAGTATCCAGTAGGCATAATCATCTGACCCGCCCTTTGTTATAACATAAACAAAATAGAATAACATACCATAACATAAATAAAGATTTTTCTTAAGCTATTTCCATTGAAGCAGCAGATCCCGGTATGCGATCTTTTTTCGACTACAAGCTCTATCCAAGTTCATCTTAGATGTTTCATATAAAAAAGTCAGCCAAACCGAGTGTTTAGGAGGGACAGGGTCTACCCACTGTTTACAGATATGTCTCCTGCCAATAAGATTGAATAAAATAAAAGAGAACTGGCTGGTCCTACAATGTGGCTATTGAGACCAAAAATTATCAAAGTCAGGTCCATTTGGATTGGTACTCTCAGAATACTCTCCATTGTTATCGGTACCTCTTCCCCAAATGCGCCAATTGAAGGACAGTCTGTGAACATATGTGAGTCTGCGGCTTCTGCCAACCCACATTTTTTACAATTAACTTGAGAGCCTTTAAGGATTTTAAATAGCCTGAGGGGGTATAAGTATGCTCGATAGACCGTAAATAGGTGGTTCCTCTTCAACAATGCAGGTTTAACAAGGTTAAAAAGAATTTTGAAAGAATCCTGCTATAGGAGATCACACTGTACATTTGGCATCTGTTCACTCCAAAGCTCATTAGCAAGCTTAAATTCCCCATCCTGCACCTCTTCTATGGCCCAATACCAGTATGAAACCTCCGTCTTCCCTACTAGCCTCTCAACTAGCTGCTGCTCTAGGCTGTTTCCCTCACCAATAGATTGTTTCTGTCTGATCTGGGACTGTACCCAGCTTTGTAACTGGATATACTTGAATCCTGAAAGATCGCTGCCCACTCTGCTCTTTAGATCATCCCATGAAATAACATTTAATTATTAACAAGATCCCCAAATACTTGTAATCCAGTTTCTTTAAGTGGCGTCACCAGCTTGTCCCGGAGGCATTCCGGCTAGCCCGGAGAGTCCTAGAGTGTCCCAGAGTGGCGCTAATTTGGTAAGTATTTGAGACCGTCCAGGTTTTTTAAGCTTGCCCATATTCTGGCAAATCCCTGGAGGACCTTAAGTTTGACTTTCCTGAAATATTTTTTGTCACCAAATTTAAACATAAAACCCTCCTCCGGTAGACCCGCCCCTTTTAACATAGCCAATAGCATGTCTTCTCCCCAAGTATCAGTAGGCATGTTTAATAACATCCGAGAGTATGTAAGTTGAAATGCCAACATGTAGTATTGAAGATCAGGTAACGCAAGACCTCCTTTCTCCCTCTTACGCCTGAGCTTTTTCCAGACTATTCTGGTAGCTTTGTATACCCAGATAAAATAATGTATTTCTCGTTGAAATTTTCCAATAGTACGTTTGTCAAAATGTAGAGGGATTGTATTAAAAAGGAAAGTGGCCTTAGATAGTATTGATATTTTAACAAGATTCACCCTCCCCAAGATGGGTAAAGGAAGATGGACCAATGACTTCATCTGCTTGTGACAATCTTGGAGGACTCGAATTAGATTGGCATCTGCTAACTTATCTATATCCTGAACAATTCTGACCCCAAGGTAACGCATACTATGACTTATCTGGTGTACAGTGCCCAAGATGTTCCAAGTCATAATTTCTCTTTTCCCGGCGTTTATCTTGTATCCTGAGACCTGCCCAAATTCCTCCACCAGTTTGATGACTGCCCAGGAGGTTCTACCCAGATCCGCTGATAATGTCAGGATGTCGTCTGCATACAGTGCCAACTTCCTCTCCCAATCCCCATATCTGAAAGGCTCAATATCAAGATTTTCTCTGAGCCTCTGTGCATATGGCTCAATATACATATCAAACAACAGGGGAGAGAGGGGGCAACCCTGTTGAGTCCCTCTGGTTATACTGAATGCCTTGGTAAGACTACCATTAACCAAAAGCTTGGACAATGGCGCTTGATATAGCAACTGTATGGTACGGCAAAACTTGACACCAAAATTAAATTTTCCCATGACTTCTGACAGGTAGATCCAATTTACCCTGTCAAAACCTTGGTGGCATCCAGGGTTAAAGCTTCTAGGGGAAGGGAATAGGTGGAAGCAATGTCTATTGCACCAACCAGATCATGAGTGAGGTCTGCCAATTGTCTCCATTTCACAAACATTTTTTGGTTGACGTGAAGGATGTCCTTCGCCACCCCCAACCTAGAAGCTAAAATAGAAGTGAAGATTTTATATTCAGCGTTTTGAAGCAATATGGGCCAATATGACCCACAGCTAGAGGGATTTTTGCCCGGTTTCAAGATCAGGACTACTTTAGCTTTGTTCCATGATACAGGTAGACTAAATCCTTCCAAAAATATTTTATTAAATAGTTGCATTATTATTGGGATTATACTCTCCCCGAGTGATCTATATAATTCAACTGGTAGTCCATCGGGACCAGCAGCTTTCCCCCTTTCACCGCCCACCAAAGCCTTTCTTACTTCCTCTTGCGTTATACTCTATTCTAGATCTAACTGCTGCTCGGCGCTGATAGGTGTTTGGGCAATTCTCTCCAACTATGCTCTTGCCATAGTTGTATCCTCCATGGAGGTCTCTTTATATATCTCCTGAAAGTATTCCAGGAAGGCCTCTCCAATACTTTTGTACGAAGATGTGGAGGCTGCCCCGTTACCCCCAGAGATTTCCTTTGCATGGTTCCGGAGCTGGTCTGCTTTATTTTGCCCGCTCCTTCCTCGTACTCAAAGTGTGCAGTCTTGCTAACCTCCCATCTATGCATGAGCCTCCTCTGAAGAATGCCCTCCAGCTTTTTCTTCAGATTTTTACATTTATCGAGATCTTTATTTGGCCTATTCCCGCCTGGCTATTTATTCTTGCCTCCACTTTCCTCATTTCTTGCTCCATAGCTGAAATCTCTTATCTATATTTTTTACGCCTATAGCTCGACCTATTGGTTATAATACCCCTCAAAAAAGCTTTAAGAGTGTCCCATATTATAATAATATCAGCTGTACCCATATTGGTCTCTAAAAATAGACTTATTTCTCTGGAGAGAAAAATTGTCTCATCCTCTTCGAGTAAAAATGTACGATCAAATGACCATGATCTAGCCTGTTGTATCAGTGTGCATTCAAGGGCCAATTAGATACCAGAGTGGTCATACATGTGTGATGGTAGATATTTTATATCTTTTACTCTGTCCCTAAGATTATAACTGAGTAGGATATAGTTGATTCGTGACTTGTGTTTATATTTAAAATTCCTGTAAGATACCCCCAATTGTGGTCCTGACCTCTCTCTCCAGATGTCGCTGAGACCCAATTGGGACATTATTGTCCAGAGGGAATCCCTGTATCTTGAAGGGAATATCGCTCTGCTATTAGGAGATTTATCTAATTTAGGATCCAGAATAATATTAAGATCTCCTGCCCAAATCACTGGCTCTGGGAAATCCAATAAGTGCGAGGTAAGGTGGAGACTGGAAGGGTCATCCCGGTTCAGGCCATAATAGCTGACTAAAGTAAGGATACCCCTTAGAATGATCTTCAATATCAGTCATCTCCCCCCTGGATCCCCTTCTATCTATTGTAGGACCTGTACTTTAGCTGGCGTTTTGAAGAGAATCAGCACTCCTCTAATGTTAGCCCTCTGGTCAGTGCAAACAAAAGAATCCACCCATTTCTGAGTTCTTAGTATTTTTTTCGTTTCTGCCTCAAGAAGATGTGGCACCTGGATGACCATGACCTGCACTGGGGAATCTTTAGGTACTGTAAGATTTTTGCTCTGCGCGACCTCACACGCAGGCAATTCACATTCCAGGACAGTATCTGAAGTATGGCCATAAGATTGGGGCTCGATACTCCAAGATCTCCCTAGACCGAGGCAGAAGCAACGCCTGAATCTTTGCATATTGGCCAACTCCCTCCTGTGTAAAGCTAACAGATCTAAACAACCTAAAAAGACCATGGCGAATGAGGTAATTATATTTTGTATTCCCCAGTGCTCCCCAACCTCCCCTTCCCATTTTGCCCCATCCCTTGGTGAACCCTTCCTGATTTGACTGGACTAGTTGTTGTCCAGATGTGGTGTCCGTGACCTACCCCCCTCTACCCATATCCCCAACAAATGTGTTACCATACAAAATTGTTTCTTCTAATCAAAAAGCAAAAGAGTGATATATATCAAAAGGAAAAATATACAAGTTGTGTTTTATTATCTAGCTTAAGAGGTCAAATGAACCTTCTGCATTATATATATATATATATATATATATATATATATATATATATATATATATATATATATATATATATATATATATATATATATATATATATATATATATATATATATATATATATATATATATACATATATATATATATATATTTTTTTTTTTTGTTATCACCAAATGAATTTTTCCTTTAAAAACATTTTTTTTGTGCTTATCTCTAGCTTAAGTTATGCAAGATCTAATACTATTTGTTCAGCATAAACAGGCCTTTCTTTGTTATGAACCTATAATTGCATTTATAAGCCTTATGAAAACACTATTCTGCACTACTCTCTTCTCCTCCCTCCTATGCTTCCCAAGGTAATAACCTAAGGGACCCCTTTGCCAATGGTGGCCAGCAATCCATCTGCCTCCTGAACATACCTGAAATTATGCATTTCATTATTATGCATAATTTTTAGAAAAGCTGGGAATTTAAAATCATCCATCCTTCTACCGAGCTCCCATTGCCTTTCTAGAGAATTTCTTGCTAGATTCAAGCGAACTTCAAACAAAAAATCCTTGCTTCTTAATGTTTTTGTTTTTAGAGCCAAATTCAAGATTTTTTCCTTTACTGCGTAAGTAAGGAAGTTGATGAGAATCTTCCTAGGTTTTGTCCTGCTTGGACTCAGTCGAAAGGGGCCCCTGTGGACCCTTTGTATGTCCTTTTCCAGGAACTCGGTAGATTCTTCCAGTGGCAGAATTTCCTTAATTAATTTTACCATGAAGGTTTTGAGATCTGACCTTTCTTTCCCCTCTGGGACATTCAAAACGCAAAAATTATTCCTATGGGAATTATTTTCAAGTGACTCCATTCTTTCTCTCAGGGCAGCCTCCCTTCTTTGTAAGTCATAGATTTTGGCCTCTGCAGTTCCTGAGTTGGCCTTTAACTCGTCTACAGAGTGTTCTAGGGATTCGGTTTTGGCATTTTGGAGGTCACCTTTTTTTCTAGGATCTTGCATGATTTCCTTATTTCTCCTTGGTCAGCTGCTGAAACCGCAAAGCCTTTCTTAATGTCCTCTTTTAATGAGGTGATCAGAGCTTCCATCGATACTAGGGGGGGACCAACTTGCTCCTGCCGGCTTAGACCTAGCCCACCTCCATCTGTACAAGGATTATTGGCTGCAGCTGTGCTCTGAAGGCCTAGATCTGTCTCCCTCGTGAACCCTGTTTCTAATCTCACTTCTGTTCGTTCCCTAAATGTCCCATTTTTGGAAGGAGCTTTTTCTATGGACTCCATCTTATCCCAAAAATCTCCTGATGTACAGCCTGTAGGGCCAATTAAACTAGGTGAGACAGATACTCCAATACCAGCGTTCTCTCTGTATTCATCTCCCTGCTTTGTGATGGTCAGCACCTCAGGTTGCACTAACTTTATTGTGTATAGAAGTAGTCTTGTTTCTCCTCCCCTTTATACTTCTGCCCTTAGCCTGGTAATTTTGGAAAGCCGAATACTCACTGAGCAGACTAGAGGCACTGGGGACACTAGGAATGATTTTTGCCGTTATAGCTTCCAAAACCACCTTCTCCTCTGACTGGTTTCCTATTCCTCCACTTTCCTGTCCTTTTTTCTTAGATTTTACCCTTTTTGTTTCCAAACACACTCCCTCCACGTTTCCTACCTTTTTCCCGTTTTACGCCCAGGTTTACCTTGGTCTTCAGGGCACTTCAAAATTTTTGGCCCCCACCATCTCCACAGTCTCCAGCACCTTCTCTGGCGCCTTTCTGCACACTGTTTTCTTTGCTTGAAGTCTGAGGTTCCAAGGAAAGACCAGGAGATGCCTCTTCCATGCTACCTTGGGGCGCCTTTAATTCCTTTAGTTCTGATGAGGCTACCAGCTCCCTAGGAGTATTGCCGCCTACACTCCCGCTCCGCCTGCACCCGCTACTCCGAAAAAATGCCCGATGCTGGCACTGCTGCAGCCTACCAGGAGGAGCCCACGAGCCACCACTCTGCAGCCGCGCCTTAGCTCCAGGCGGGGGCGTACACTAGTGCGGGAAACAAGGCGGGGGAGGAGCACCGAACGGCTCAGAGGGTATTGGTTTCCCTCCTCCATCTAACTCCTGGGCTCAACAGCAGTACCACCGACCTCAGGAACATGCAGGAAGGATCCACAAACAAAGGCACACCTCAGACGCCAGGTAACATAGTGCAGGCTGTTATCCGGTGAGACGTGGTAACACAGACACACGCTGCTACTCAACTAGCCGACGCCATGTTCTCCCCACATGAGGAGCATGCCGCCAAGTATCCTTCTTGTTACTTCCAGCAAATTGTATCAGTTTGCTAAGAGGTGTTCTGAGGCCACACACCCATTCTGCACCACTCTGCAAAAAAAGTCTCCCGGCACACTACTGGTTAGGGAATAAAGTTGTCTTGGATGCTAAAGGACCTTGCAGACCAAGAAGCTCTCCTGGTACTTTCTATAAGTCCTACTCAGCGGGATATCTGAGAGCTCGTCAGAGGCCCTGCCCCCTTTCCACAGCATTCTGCAAAGACCATTACTACTTAAAAACCATGGCATTTCACTGAAAAATCAAAGGTTACAGGTAAGTTATAGTGAGGAATTAGCATTTAAAAACCTCACTGAAATAACCAAAGGTTACAAGGCTGTTATATTTAGAAAAAATAATTTTAGAAACGTTAGCTATTCACTGAAAACACCACAGGTTACAGGGATGTTATAGCTAGGCTGATATTTCACTCACATAAAACCAGAGAAATTCAGCATTTATAGTTAGCTGAGCTAAGTAGAACTTGCGCCCCCGCAATAACCTCACATTTTACATCCCTCATGACATGGTCAGTGACATCACTGATGTGATAACATCATCCAGTGACTGTGAGTGTTTTTAAAATGTTTATGAGCTATATATATATATATATATATATATATATATATATATATATATATATATATATATATATATATATATATATATATATATATATATATATATATATATATATATATATATATTACCTACTGGCGGTCGCCAGTAGGTAGTTATAGTTAGTATTGGCTACCATAGGAAATCCGCAACATTCTATAACTCTGGCACCGGTTGAGGAATTTGTGTGTAATTTTCCAAAATTTAGGCCACCTCCACTGCGCTCCTTCTCGGGAAGTTTGGGGGGACTCGTGAACTGGAGGCTGAGAAAAAAAGGGGGTCCCAAAACGTGTTTTCCCTGTGTTAATTTTCATAGGACGGTCTGACAAGTCTACAGCCCAAACCGCTGAACGGAATTATGCCAAACTTGGCAAAATTGTAGGGACTGGTAGCAGATGTGCCTTTGCTATACTTTCTGAAAATTGCTTCAGTGTTTTTTTTTTAAATTAACTTCAAAAACACATATATATCTATATGCGTGCTTCGAGCGCTTACAGGTACGCATACCGGGGAGCGCACCCGGCGCGCTACGGGAGTGCGTGAGCGGAAAGCTGATTGGCTGTCGGGTGTCTGTCAACATTCTAAACAGTCCGGAGAGTCCGCCATCTTGTGTCTCGGTAGAATCGAGACACAAGAGGTGAAAAAGAAAGGGGGAAATAATTAAAAGGGGGCAGAGTTTTTATTTTTTTATTTTCGCGGGGTAAGCGCTGGGTGTGTTCCTGGGTACGCTCTCTGGTACGCGGCCCTGAGCGCACCACGGGGAAAAACAGTGTAAAAAAATAGAGTAAAAAAATAATGTAGAGTGTTTAGAGGTAAGTTAGCTCTGAAAAGAGCTGTTGTGTTAAGTAGGTGTTTTTTGTATCTACAAGTAGGTACCAATGCAGAGTCTTATATTCAAGAGGAAAACTCTATTCCTCTCATCTGTAAAATGCACACTATCTATCCTATAGATGTCTTACATGTTGTAACGCAAGTTGTTGTGGTAAATGGAACGCATACCATAGTCTCTGAGGTAAGCAGAAACAGATTTTTTTTTTTGCCTTTGGCATATATTAGAAAATACCAAGGCAGTTTTTGGAAAAGTGACATCAATTGCCCAAAGATGTCCTTTAAAAGCATTTCCAGACCTACCCCAGTCAAAGTGCCTAAGTCATTTCCACCACAGTGCACAATTATAAGGTCAGGGTGTGGTAAACGCATAAAGGATTTTACCAATGGTATCAATTGGTGACTGTCTGTCCTCTTAGTCTCTCACTCCTTTTCTATCATGCTCACTCCCTATAACTCAGTCATACTCCTACACTCACCTTCATTCAGACCTTTTCCTCTTTTCTTACTCTCTCTGTGTTACCCCCATTCTCTCCGTCCTCTTAGTCTCTCACTCCTCTTCTATCACGCTCACTCCCTATTAGTCAGCTATACTGTCACACTCATCTTCTTTCAGACCTTCTCCTTTACTTTCCTTCCTCTGTCTTCCCATCCTTCGCTCTTTCACTGTTTTCCCTTCCTTTACTCTCCTTACTCCACTACACTAATTCCTTGTCTTACTCCCTATGTCTTCTTACTTCTACACTCCCCTTACCTCATTCTCTCTCTGTTAGCCTCATTCACTCCGTCTCTTCAGTCTCTCACTCCTTTTCTATCACGCTTCACCCCTCTTTTGTCACGTTCACTCCCTATAACTCAGCCATACTCCTACACTCACCTTGTTTCAGATCTTTTCCTTTACTTTCCTTCCTCTGTCTTTCCATCCTTGCTCCTTCACTGTTTTCCCTTCACTAATTCCTTGTCTTACTCCCTCTGTCCTCTTACTTCTGTACTCCTCTTACAAAATGGCGGCGATAGTGTACATTAGAGAGAGACAGTGAGAGAAAGAAGACATGAGATGAAGAAGAGATGTGAAATACACATTGGAGAAAATATAGTGGGAGAAGGGAAGTAACTGTGAGTTAACTTACTATGTAACACAGAAATGTTGCACTCTATACTATAAGTTTCACTTTATACCACAATCATTTCGCTACTATCTCATAAATTACAAATAGAATAATAAAAAATGTCTCAAACAATTTATAATTTCTAAATATAAATTTATTCTTCAGAATTTTCATAATTTAAAAGAACTTCTAACATTAACTGATCAGGAATCTCCTCATCAGAAGTCTCCATACATGAGTCCTGGAACTCAATATAGTCCAAACATTCGATTAATTCAGCATCCAATGTCTCATCATTAGAATCCCCCATTCCATCTCCTCTCAAAAAAAGGTCTTCTTCATGGATAGTGTTATCCACAGGATCATTCAAGACCACAATAAAACTCGCCTCAACAAAAGTTGCAGAAATTTCAAAATTAATATCAACGGTGTCCTCATTCAGATCCATATTCTTTTCAAATTTCTTGCTGTAAATTGCAGAAAAAAAATCACTTTAATTTATCGTTTTTAGTAATAGATAATATAAAACTAGCTTTATCAAGTATTAAATTCCCCTTACAAATTAACAATTCACCTTTTAGAAAGCAGTAGAAGAGTTAGTACTGTGTAAATTTCACACCAGAAATAGAACACCAAAATTCCTCACAAATGTACCTCAAAGAGTACCATCACAAAATGGCTGTTTCCCTCTCATTTTTCATGTACATTCATGTAGAAAACTAATGAAACTTCATCACACACAAATTCAAAACCAAAGAAACATTTTAATTGGTTCTAAATTTCAAAAGCTAATTGGCTCTTGGGTGTCTGTAAACATTCTAAATGGTCTGCATAGTCCGCCATCTTGTGACTCTGAAGAACAGAGACACAAGAGGTGAAAAATAAAAGTGGAAAACGTTGATAGGGGGCAGGGTAGAGACACCCTGCCCCCCTTATGTTTTATCAGGGGGGCCTAGGTTGACTCCGAAGAGCAATAAAACATTTTCGTTTTTTTTTTTTAATTTCGCGGAGTAAGTTCAGGGTGCGCGCACATGGGTGCTTACCGGTACGCGTACCCTGAGCGCACCACGGGGAAAAACAGTGTAAAAAATTAGAGTGAAAAAAATAATTTAGAGTGCTTAGAGTGCTGTTCCCTTACTCCGGTTCCCTCACTACCCTTCATTCTCTTTCCTTTTCCCCTTCCCCTTACTTTCATCCCCCAGTCACCTTCTCTTAGTACCTCTGATTCAGTCCTGTTCCCCTCTGTTCCCTTTCTTCGCTCCCTCATTCTTTGCCTTTCTCTCACTCACCTTACTCCGCTTCACTCACTCCTTCTGTCACTCACTCCTTCTGTCACTCCCTCTCTCCTGTCACATCCTCATTCTCCTTCCCTCACTCCCTCTGTCTGAGCCTCACTCCCTCTGTCCCCTCACTCTCTCAGTCCCCTTTCCTCATGCTCACTCCCTTTAACTCTCCCACACTCCCTTACTTACGTTTATTTGCTCCCTCACTCAGTCCCCTTCTGTCACTCTTTCCTTTATTCCCTCTGTCTCCTAACTCTCTCAGTCCCCTAGTCTTATTCTCACTTGCCTTTATCCACCATCTATTACCCCTCTTTACTGATCCTCACTGCCATTCTCTCACCCTCCCTCACTCCTGTTCCCTTACTCCGGTTCCCTCACTTTCCTTCATTCCCTATCCTTCATTCCCCTTCCCCTTACTTTCATCCCCCAGTCACCTTCTCTTAGTACCTCTGCTTCAGTCCTGTTCCCCTCTGTTCCCTTTCTTCGCTCCCTCACTCATTGCCCTTCCCCTCCCTCACTCATTGCCCTTCCCTCACTCACCTTACTCCACTTCACTCACTCCTTCTCTTACTCCGTCTGTCCTTTCACATCCTCACTCCCCTTCCCTCACTCTGTCTCTTAGCCTCACTCCCTCCGTCCCCTCACTCTCTCAGTCCCCTTTCCTCATGCTCACTCCCTTTAAGTCTCCCACACTCCCTTACTTACCTTTCTTTGGTTCCTCTCTCAGTCTCCTTCTCCCAGTCTCTCCTTCACTCCCTCTGTTTCCTCACTCTCTCACTCCCCTAGTCTCACTCTCACTTGCCTTTATTCACCCTCTATCACCCCTCTTTACTCATCCTCACTGCCGTTCTCTCACCCTCCCTCACTCCTGTTCCCTTACTCCGGTTCCCTCACTACCCCTCATTCTCCATCCTTCATTCCCCTTCCCCTTACTTGTATCCCCCAGTCACCTTCTCTTAGTACCTCTGCTTCAGTCCTGTTCCCCTCTGATCCCTTCCTTCGCTCCCTCACTCATTGCCCTTCCCTCACTCACCTTACTCCACCACTCACTCCTTCTCTCACTCCCTCTGTCCTCTCACATCCTGACTCCCCTTTCCTCACTCCCTCTCTCTTAGCCTCACTACCTCTGTCCCCTCACTGTCACTTCCCTTCAATTACCCTCACTCATCTTCAAACACTGACTGTCATCAACTCACTCTCAATCAGTCCACCTTTCTTCTCCCTCACTCCCCTTGCCTTACTCTCAGTCCCATTACTTTATCGTCCGTCACCCTCTTTCTCTCAATATCAATCCTCTTTTTTCACCTTGACTCCTTTCTTTCCGTCACTCCCTGTCACTCTCCTTCGTTCTCTCCACTTCAACTCACCCTTGTTTACAACTCACCTTCTCTCACTCGTCTTCTGTCACTTGATCCCTCTATCACTTTCTCCCCTTCATTCACCCATTCTATTTATTCATTTATTCAGTACACATTCTCTGAAAAAAAGAATTGAACAATATGTAAAGAATACAGCTCTTTTTTGAGAATTGGAGGTAGTTCTGAAAATAACTTTTTTTTTCTTCTTTTGTTTTATATTTTTTTATACTTTTTTACAACGATTTTATATTTTTTTTGCATTTTTTTTTCAGATGAAAAACAAAACCAGGGATTCCAAAACTGCTCAACAGGAGCAAAAAAAAGGTGAAAAATTAGGGACGGGGAGGGCAGCGGTGTTCCTCTCTCTTCCTAGCAATGAGTTCAACGCTCTGCTCCCCATAACAGAGCAGTTCATCACAGTCCACGCATAGAAATTTTATGCCTGCAAACACCGGCTGCATGTTAGGGATCATTCTTCCACGTGGTGTTCCCGAAGCTGTTACTCCACCAGTGGAGGAGCTGCCGCCATCTCTTGCTGTCCCTGACACTCTCGCTGGCAAAGTTATTTGGGTGTCTTCTCTGGACATGCCTAATTAAAGTGGCATTTCCAAAGCTATATTTCCTATTAGGATTGCCTCTGGATAAAGTAATGCCACATATCTTGCAGGTTACCTTAGCAGCATTAACCTTTTTTTTTCCTTCAGGGATGGAAAAAAACTTCCAAATGAAGTGGTCTTTTATTTTTTGCTGAGGAGGGTCCTCAGGCAAAAAACCATCAGAATCACTGCTGGATGACTCCCTTGCAGTAATTGCTGTAGATCAGAAAACTTTGAGAAGCAGATAATGCACAGAACACCTCTTGCTCTCTCCAAGTACAAAGCAATAGTGAGAGAAATGGGTGGGGTTCTCAATATTTGAAAAAAAAATGTTCTGAACCAATGAAAAGTGTTATTTTAAGGTCACATGGCTTGACGCGCTTACGCTACGCGCCCCGGAGCGCTTCAGGGGCGCTTACACGGCACGTACGTGGGCGCTTCCTGGAGCGCTTCCAGGGCGCTTACGCGGCACGTACGTGGGCGCTTCCTGGAGGGCTTCCGGGGCGCTTACGCGGCGCGTAACAGTGACGTTTTGCTTGTTTTTCGGGAATGCGTTTAAAGTTCAAATACGGTTCTTACATATTATAAATAATACTTTTATATATTATTATTTACTTTTAATACATAAATTATTTTTTTTTTCAATCGCGATAGGAAACTTTCGCTGTGCGTACCGGTGCATGCGCCGGTATGCGTACCGTGAGCGCACTTTTGCACAAATAATAAAAAAAACATATATATGAAAAATTGTGTAAAAAATAGTTTTTTTACAAATATAGAATTGGGAAATAATTAGAAAAAAATAAAAAAATTAATAGATATAATAATTACCTATCATTAAAAAACAATATTTCACTTAAAAATTGCAGTTTTCAATTACGAATTAGCTTTTTAAAAAACTTACAAATTCACTAAAAAACCATAGGTTTCACACACGTTAAAGTTAGGAATTAGCTTTTAAAAAACCTTTGAAATTTACAGAAAAAAACATAGGTTTCACACATGTTATAGTTCGGAATTAGCTTTTAAAAAACCATAGAAATTCACAGAACAAAACCATAGGTTTCACAATCATTATAGTTAGGAATTAGCATTTAAAAAACCTTTGAAATTCACTGAAAAAACCATAGGTGTCACACTCGTTATAGTTAGGAATTAGCATTTAAAAAACCTTTGAAATTCACTGAAAAAACCATAGGTTTCACACCAGTTATAGTTAGCTGAACATTTTACTCACACAAAACCATTGAAATTCCCACGTTATAGTTAGTTGGACTCACTATAACTCGCGCGCCCACAATCCACTGCTGATGATATCACATATTACATCATTCATTACATGGTCAGTGACATCACTGATGACATCACTGATGACATCTCAAATGACATCACTGATGACATCATCCAGTGTCTGTGTGTTTCTGTAAAGTTTAAATATGTTCTATATATTGAAGAATGAGTGGATGTATAAGTTTCTGGATGAAGGATTTAGAAGGTGCGTGACTGACTATATGAGTGAGTGATTAAATGTGTCTTACTGAATGCATGGGTTAGTGACTAAACTGTCTGAATGTGTGCATCATTAGGTCTGTTGTTGTGTAAGCTGCTGCATGTGTTGATCAGTAGCTATATGAGTGGCTATATGGGTTATTGATTGGTTGCCCAAGTATTTGTATGTGAGGCTGAGTGTGTGTGTGGGTGCCTGGGAGGTGTGTGACTCTGTGCATATATGTGTGAGCAGTTGATTCACTTGGTGTATGGGTTTAAGAGTGCATGTGGAAACAGCTGTATGGGGGGTTGACTATGTGCATAGGTGTGTTGGTGATTGAATGGATATCTCAGTGCTACATGTCCAAGTAAGTACATATGTAAAACATAGTGCTTGGGAGAGTTGGCATATGTAAATGATTATACATGGGAGCCTGTGATTGCGTAAGTGGCTGTGTGGATCGATGTGTACTTGTATCAGTGATTGTAAAAGACAGTAAGTATGTGTTAGTATATGTTTGAATAAGTAAGGTTTAGTGTGTATAACTGTGTAGATGAGGAAATGGGAGTGTGATTGATTCTTTGCATAACTGACTACGTGTGTGAGTAACTCCGTGGATGAGTGCCAGTGTGTGAGTGTCTGTATAGGTGTATGAGTGGATATGATAGTGTTCTATTGATGAGTGACTGTATGTATGAGTGATTGTATGGGTGAATGAGTGGATGTGTGTGTAGACCTCGAAATCAGTGAGTGCGTATGTAGTTACTAGTATTGGTGTGTCACTAAGTTCAGGAATTGTAGTTTGTATTTAACACTGGGTGTATCGGGGAGGAGCCAAGATGGCGACCGGAGCAGACGTGTAGGCTCCCGGCTCCACCGGCCCTTGAGCTCCGCAATGGCATCCTGCTTTCCATCCTGATTGCTCCTGGCGGCGGAACGTGTGGGATGATGCGCTGATTATTTCTGTGCTTCCCCGAGATTTCAGCCTGCCCGGTGGCCGGAGATAATCGTAATGGTGTTCCCCGCCCTGGACCCTCGCCTGCACTGCCGCTCGTCACCGGATCATGGAGGCTCAGTAATGGCTGGACTGGCCGCGTAGCGCCGAGGACTTGGAGGCGGTGCCACTTTCACGAGACGCGGTCCTGACCACACTGTATGCCGAGGTCTACCGCAAGCTGAGCCTGGAGCGTGCTTGCTGGGTGGGGAAGCCCCGAAGGTGCGGATTCTCTGTTCCGAGCTGGAGGTGCGCGGCGTGGGGTGCTCAGCAGTCCGGCTCAACATAGGCTGCCGGCTCCTTTTTCCGGCGTCCAGCCCGATGCGAAGCGGCTCTAAGGGACGGGCGCTCGATTGCACTCGACCCTGGTGGCATCGGAGTCCTGGAGTGGCGCTTGTTCGTGCTGCACCCACCCCGGCTACTACACCGTAATATCGGTACCATGGCCTTGCCTGATTACTCGTGGCTTGGGGGAGATCACCCATCCCTGCCCGTGGACGGTTTCACCCTGCCTGCGTTGTGCACCAGCTCGCACGCACCGGTTTGGGATATTGATACGAAGGGGTTGCAGCCTCCACCATCATGTGGATCCATTCTGGCCGCCCTGTGTGAATTCCGCTCAGAGATGCGCAATGGCCTCCACGTACTGGGTGAGCATTTTGACAAAATGATGTCCGATGTGGGTCGTGAGCGCAACGTCTGTTTCCAGCAAGGCGTGGACCTGCCTTTGCCGTTTTGTGGTGATACAGTGCTTCTTTGTGCCTATGGTGAGTCTGTGCCTGCTGCTGACTCTACCGGCGCCGGCGGCCGACTGCCCTCCAGCCCCGCTTCTGATACTTTGTTTCCTCCTCCTTCGGAGCCTGACTCATTGTTGCCTTCAACATCGCACTTGACTATGGATCCGGCTGCGCAACTTCTGGCCCCCTCGATGGCTCCTTTATTGTGGCCTTCGCTTTTTCCCCTGCGGAACCTATATTCTCCAGCTGCCCTGATGGAACTATGTAAGGTGGACAAAGGACTTTATAATGATTGTCGACGGCCATT
Source organism: Lissotriton vulgaris (assembly GCF_964263255.1). NCBI lineage: Eukaryota > Metazoa > Chordata > Amphibia > Caudata > Salamandridae > Lissotriton > Lissotriton vulgaris. Next base: position 1,260,892,547 of record NC_141696.1, on the reverse strand, counting down.
TTGTGCTCCTGATTCACCTCCTTCTTCTAAGCGGCCATACTGTCCTTTTGTGCACGGGGGGATGGGCCTTCCTGGGGGAGTGTACTCAGGGTTACATCCGCGATCGGGTCAGGGCTAGGCTGTTTTTCGTTACTATTGCTTCACGGGCTGGCGGGGATGGGGTTGGAACTGTTTTGTATATGTCTTGGGCGCACATCGCGAGATGACTTTTTCCATCTGTATTAGTATTGCTATTTGTTATTGTACTGGCGTTTTCAGGGTGGAAGATATACTTGTGGCTGGGGAGACCGGGAAAATATAGAATTGGCCCTCCTCTCGTTTCTTTCGTGTTTTATGAGAGTTGTAGGTTAGCATGATCTTTTCTCACTCTCTATATTTTCGGACATTATACTATTTTTTCTTCCTTCTTTCTTTCTTGCTAAATTTCGGGTTTATTGGGCGACAGACACACTGCTGGGAGGGGGGGTAGGCTGTAGCCTCTGCATGCGTGTAGGGTGGGGTGGGTGGGGGATGGGATTTTAGTTTCTTGGTTTCAGTTTCTATGGTGCCTTAATTTTCTCTTTATTATTGTTTCTTCATCTTTATTCTGTCTTGGGTCCGTGTCTGAGATTGTTTGGGGGTGGGTGGCGGGGACATTGGGTGTGATGTAAGTGATGGTACCTCTACTGCATGTACCGCTAGCCGCCACTCCGCCCGGAGGGTACTTGACTGTTGAGTTGTTAGATTACGTGGTGATTGGTAGCTACTGTCATGTTACGCCTGCACGGACTCTGCCTTCTTCACTTATTATTTCCTTTTCGATATTAAGAAAACGTACAAGTCGAACTTTAATAGTTGCAATAAAAAATTTAAATTAACCTCATTGCTCCTGGACATGGTATCACGGCAATTTACAGTGTAACTTTTAAATGCTTGCTGAAGGAAATAATGTGGTACTGTCGCCATATTGCATGCACTGGTGCTTTAAAAGTAACCGTGGCCGGCCTGATGGTTGTGGGCCCGTATTTGTCCTGCTATTGATGCACAATAAAGGTTTTCAAAAATTTAAAAAAAAAAAAAAAACACTGGGTGTATCAAAGGTTAGATTAGAGTGTGAGGAGGTGCATCGTATTATCACATGGATGATGTCATCAGTGATGTCTTTTGAAATGTCATCAGTGATGTCATCAGTGATGTCACTGGCCATGTCATGAATGATGTAATATGTGATATCATCAGCAGTGTATTGCGGGCCCGCGAGTTATAGTGAGTCCAACTAACTATAACGTGGGAATTTCAATGGTTTTGTGTGAGTAAAATGTTCAGCTAACTATGACTGGTGTGAAACCTATGTTTTTTCAGTGAATTTCAAAGGTTTTTTAAATGCTAATTCCTAACTATAATGAGTGTGAAACTTATGGTTTTTTCAGTGAATATATATATATACACACACACACACACACACACCAAGGTGTATTGATGAATCAGTGGGTGTATGAATGCCTGTATCGTTACTTCAGTAGGTGTGTGACTGACTGTATAACTGAGTGATTAGGTGCCCCAGTGAATGTATGGGTCACTGACTAGGTTGTCTGAATGTCTGTATCATGCTATTTCCCATTGGGATTTTAGACATGACTACAGCCTGAACTGCTGAACTGAATTGCACCAAATTTGGCAGAAAGATAAATCTTGGCCAAGAAAGATCTCTTTTTGTAATTTGGTGTAAATGCTTTCTGTAGTTTTGGAATCATTACGAAAAAAAGATTTATGTATATCTCAGGACATGGACACTCTGGGGATCTGACAGATCTCATGCTGATATCTGATTGGCTGCCACCACTTCAACCAGAAAGTATTGCCATCCATCTCTGGACTTGGCCCAAGTCCAAAGAAAAATATAAACAAAACACAAGGGAGCTGGGTAGGAATGCCCTGACCTCCTAGGTTTGGTGGTTGGATCTTCAAGGGACACTGCTGGGCGCCAAAAATATTTTTGGGATAAAAAAGTTGCCACACATTTGAGGAGAATCTGTGGCAAAATTTACAAAAAAAACAAGTGCGGTTTTGCTCCTGGGCCAAGCTAATATTCAGCGTCTTCCCCCAGGCCCAACTGATATTAGAAGGGGAGGGACACTGCAAGGCTCCCTCCCTGGGCCAATTTCAGCCCCAGGGACCTGATCCCCCAGGACCCGGGTATAATAGTAATGGGGAGGGGGTCGGCGCAGTCTCCTTACAGGAGCCATTAATGGCTCTGGGGGCCCCATTTCCCAGGGCCAGCCCCTGCTATGTCCCATGGTGCCCACCCCCTACGACGTAGCGGTTTCCCTGCTCACACTGGTGCAGGCAGGGAAATCTTCCCTCAAAGCTCCCGCCAAGCGAGAACAAACATGAAGTCCGCTCCCAGCTAGCAGGGTCTTTAAAAATGCTCCCCCAATCTGGGAGCGGATGTCAGATCTGTTTCCCTGCCCAAAGTGATGCAGGCATGTCACTGTATGGGGATGGCTGAATGCGGGGTCATTGGCTGCCGGCCCTGCTGCAAACCCCCTGACATGCGTGGCGGCAGTTGGATTAACGTATGTTATTTAAATATTACTTTATGGAGAAAAAAAAACTAGAAGTTCACCGATAAAAACAAAGTTGACAAGGACGTTATAGTTAGGAAATAGCATTAAAAACCATAATCTGCTGCCCTGCCAGAATGGAGACTTCTTGTTTGCTAATGCAGATAGACTCTTTCTGCCAGAAATTGTATGATCTGAATATCCTGTGTGCCATGGACAAGGATCTAAAGAGACTTCTGTCTGCATTGGGAAACCGATATAATGAGTAGTGTGCTGGTGATACATGATCTTGGTATTTCAGGCACATCTATGCTTAATGCTTAAGCAGTAGCATTTTATAGTTTCTGTGGCTCTTTTGTTAAAAATGAAGAAAGCCCTAATAAACAATGTTGTCGTAGGCTCATTTAAATGAAACTCTAGGCGCGGCCAGATAACACTGGTTGTATTTATTTATTTATTTTCTTTACCCTATCCCGTTGTCTGTCCACTTCCCCCAAAACTGCCCCACCCCATCCCACCGCTGTTACCTGTGCCGGCCGCGCCAGTGAAACTCCTGACATAATTGCCAACAGTAGAAGGTCATATGTTTAAAAACGTATCTTAAATGGGCTATCCGGTGTAGATAAAAAACAGTTCTCATCCCCTAGTCCCTCATCTTTAACAATCGCCAACAATAGGCCATCTAGAATGTTTGTTTGATGAAGTCAACTGGGTTTTTGAGATCTATTGCAACATCTTTCAGAGAATGCCACTTTAAAAAAAACTTGCAGATTAAAGAACTATTAATTTATGACACTTGACACTACCCTACAGAAATCGATGATCATTCCTAATTTGGCTGTTTGTAATTGTCAACTATGATCATCTAAGTCATTGGTTGTCTGAATATGTCAGTTATGAACTATACAGTTTTGCCATAGTACAACCGAATGTTGTCATTACATTATAGCTGCAGGGGTACTGGTCCACCTACGGAGAGGAGTTCCGTTGTATATTTGTTCTGAGAAGCACTTCCTAAAAACATTATGACCAGTTCACTGTACAAAAGGTTCTCGCCTTTGTGCCTAATATTTATCTTTCACGTCTATGCTCCAGCCTCATTATTCGGTCTGCAAAATCAACCTGACATCCACGTCTCCTGTCTGGCCTGCTGGTGCTTGTTTCCAAGTTACCCTTTGTGCCACCTTCCTAGCCCATTCTTCCCCTTGTAAATGTAAATGTAAATGTAAATGTAGTATACTTGTAAAGCACACAGCTGCCCCAGCAACGGGGCGTCCCGGGGCTGTATAACTCTGTGGAACCCTTCCTGGCTCTCCCTGTGAGATGCCCCTCCGGGGCACCCCTAAGGTGAAGCCAGGCATCCCAGTGTTGTTGGGGCCATTGTGGAGATTAAGCAAGCTATTGCACACAGTTGCGGTGTGGGACCCATGATTAGAGTGGGCGCTGAGGTGAGAATTATCGAGTCCGCTGACATTGAGCCCAAGACCCTGCCGCGTCGGGACTTGAACACTGGTCCTGGGCCTGATCTTAGCTTCAGAGTCTGCCGATCTAACCAGTGAGCCACACTTCTCCACTCCACTCCCTTCCACCTTTTTACTGTTCAGTAACCTTTCTGAGTCACCTATACTTTGTCCCTCTGCATACTCCTCTCTGCTGTACACCTTTGTTCTGAATCATCGCTGGTAGCATCCTCTGCTTTTTGTCAGTGCTCCTGCATCCTCCTCATTGTTTCGTCTCTACACCTCCTTCAATTGGTCGTGCCTTACCTGCCCATTTTCTTAGTTGTGCCTCCATCTTTCTTCTTGTTTTCATACATCCAGTATTTCTGCTCATTCTTGATTTTCCCCAGTCTGCGCTTATACTCTCATTCTAATACCTAGTTCAACATTGAGCTTGCCTCCATCCTCTCCCTGTTTGCCTTAGTGCTTCTGAGCTCATTGTTAACCCATCCCCAAGCCACGCACTTGAAAGTATGTACTGATACATAAGTGACTGTCTCTTGAACAGAACTGAAATTAATATTTGTTAATAATCAAATGTGACCTTAGGGAGTCTGACTATAAATTAGAATTTGGGATTTAATGCATTATCACAAGCATCACACATCAAGGGTAGAATGATAACCCAAATAATAACGGCTTACAGTAAAAACTAATGGTACTTTCAGTAAGTCTAACCACTGACAATCACTCAGGTCGTATTCTACCCCATCATTCTTTTCCCCACCATGCCACCTTTAATTAGACCCAGCCATATACAAATCGGTCTGGAACCTGCTCCAATGTGAATAGTTCAGCCCAAATTGCCATGACAGGTCCTCTCCGAATCTGAACACAAGCAACCCAAGACTGGCTTCGCCTTGATTAGGGCTCAACAGTTGGGTCTAACTTGGTTTCAGTTGCAGAGTGAGCAAGGGACCAATGGCCACGTAGGACAGTACATCAAACACACAAAAGCTGATGGCAAAATGCTTGCAATAAGTCTAACCACTGGCAATCACTGGGGGTAGCATTCCAATGTATCCATCTTTAGCCCACCATGCCACCTCAGATTTGACCAAGTCATATGCAAATCAGTCTTGACCCTGCTCCTATAGGAACAGTCCAGTCTGAACTGCCAAGCCAGGTCCTCTCTGAATTGAAACACAAGGAACTCAAAACTGGTTTGCCTTGATTGGGGCTCTTCAGTTGGGTGTAGCTTAGTTCCAGTGGCACACCGTGCAAGTGACCTACTTCTGGGTGTACCCTTAGCCACTTAGGGTGGTACATCAAAAGGTTAGGTTGTTGTCCTAAGTGGGATGGTTGTGCCCAGACATGAGACATCTGCATAAAGTGTCACTGGAATCAAGCTATGCCGTAACTATGACAAAACGGGTCCTGGGTTTCTTGTATTCCGGCACCACTTTGGAATGTATTTTTTCCACGTCTTTGCTGCAGCTGACATGCTTCAGTTAGCATGCCAGCCATACAGGTGGCCATGAACTCTTCCAATAGCGGGATACATAAACAACAATGCAGAAACAAAAGATAAAGCAGAGTAGCAAATAGCACAGTTACTTTATTTTATCACTTGCTTAGACATCCAATTGGCAAGCAGTAAAGCAACAAATCAGATTAAAATGAATACATACTGGGTAAAGGTACGCATCATGTTTCATATGTGTTTTGGAAAAAGACTTCTTGATATAATCATCCTCATAATGCATGGCCTTGCTGCACAACCCAACCAAATAAAGCCAAACCATGAAAAACAGATCCAAGTCAAGGGCTAAAGACAGCCAAGTAAAGGCCCACTCTATAAATATGTCTTCATATCTCTTTTTGATGTACTGATGACTAAAGCTCTTGCAGAAAATAGTTAAAGCTATCTTCAGCAAGACCTTCAAATGAGTTGCAGTGCCCATCATCTGCAACCATCACCACTGAATTAAGAGTTGCACTTATACAGGAAGGTAAAGTTCATATTGTTATAGTAAAAGCCCCTATAAGGAAGTTTTATGAGTGTACTGAAAAATAGTAAGAAGAGGACAAGACACGGTCCTCGAACACATATGTACTATGCATTTTATTTTTGTTTATTTTTGTTCCTGCAAGCCCCAAGTAGGTCTCTTTCTGATCCTGTTTGCCAAGGTTCATTGTCGCTATGTGCAATTTCGCACAGACATGGACAGAGGAATGTTCTACTATGAAGACACAGCATGGGGGTGTTCTGCCATGAAACAGAAAAAAGGTTTGTGCTTTTCTTATCCCTATGTTTCCTCAGAAGTATTTTGATTCAAGTGCGAACTGATGCGGGACTACAACATTATATTGATTTTCAACTATTAACACCATTTTGAGACAAATCCCTGAAGGACTGATCCCTTTGCCTTATCCATTAAGGCAAAATTACCAATTTTCTTGAAGAAGAAAGGTACAGGATGTGATTTATGCTATTCTTTGTACCTTTTGACTTACAGGTAATATTCAAAATATGCAGCGCCATAAATGATTATTGCATAGAGGCACTGGTTCACATTGCACACATTAAGTGAGGCACATAATGAAAATCCTCACAGCTGCTCTGGCAAATTCATAGCCGTAAGAAGAGAAGTCCACTTGGATAACTTTCCACACCCCTGGGAGCTTCTCGGTTTGAAACTGTTTTGCACTTATTCATCTTGACAGTGAAATCTACACGCCGAGGAGCTGAAGCAATGAAGCTGGCACCATGTGTTGCTCCTGTGAGATGTGAGCCTGAAACACATTATTTTGTCGAGACACTTGCAGTGACATGTGTAAGGATGTTGAGCGTTCAAAATATCAATTGTTTATTTCATTCTGTATTGCTTCTCTTTTATGCACATGCTACAGTTGACATGGTTAAATACATTTAAATAATGCAACGTAAATAGTAATATCTATAAGATAATGCACATCGCAAACTGGATTGCCTCTTTGGCAGTAAACAAATTTAACATTTCTGTCCACTGTTGTGGTGGCTAACAACTGCTAATTGCCCGACCTGCAAGGAGAGCGGAAGCAGAGGGTACATGAAGGGAAGAAGTGGAAAGTCCTTAATTGCCAGCATTTATCCCTCAGCACTGTCTCCTCAATCTCTCCCTCCACATGTAGGTAGGTATGCCAGCTGTTCCATTCGGCTTCAGGCCCTTGTTTCACAAGTTCACTCATTAAATATGCATTGTAGCCAAGCGGCAACAGCTAAGGACTGCCTTTTAGGCCTGCTGATTGGAAGAGTCAAACTTAGCATTCCACACAATATATTATAAACTGAATAAATTGCAGTTATCTTATTAACTCCCCTAGTTGGATTTAAATGTGTACCATGAAGGATAAACCGATATGTTTGCAGTGGGAATCACTAAACTATTTGTACAGTCAGGCACACACATTTATGATTTATTTTTCCTTTAAAGTCCTTTTAATCTAGCGTTTTCATAACTTTTTGTTCTGATGAGGTGCAGGATTACCCTGTCCAGCTGCCCCCTGAAAATGTAAATATAATTATCCTACAGCCCTAAGAGAGACACTGCAATTGTATGATTCCTAAAGCCAGGAACAGTTTAACATTATCCCAGCATCTTAATCAAATAGATTCTAAAATATAACACAACACATGAGGAGCCTAAATTCAAACAGGTGTTTAATGCAAACAAGCAGCATAGCAAATTATCAAAGTCAAGTGTTATTTCAATTGACCAGGGCTCTCACTTGAAAATCGTTAGTTGAAGCATAGGCCTTTGCATGGAAACAAATAATGAACCTGACACGCAGGAAGAACAGTCTCTGCATGTCAGGCCACCCTATTTTTAGGTCTCGCCTACTCAGCGCGCATCCGCTGCATGGGAGACCTTTAGCTGTCGTTCCGCTCTTTGTGTGGTTGTGGTTGTGTGTGTGTGGTTTATGTGTGGTTGTGTGTGTGGTTGTATGTGTGGTTGTGTGGTTGTGTGTGTGGTTGTATGTGTGGTTGTGTGTGTGCTTGTGTGTGTGTGTGTGGTTGTGTGTGTCTGTGTGTGTGTGTGTGTGTGGGTGTGGATGTGTGTATGTGTGTGTGTGTGGTTGTGTGGTTGGGTGTGGTTGTGTGTGTGTGGTTGTGTGTGTGTGGTTGTGTGTGTGTGTGGTTGGGTGTGTGGTTGGGTGTGTTTGTGGTTGGGTGTGCGTGGTTGTGGTTGGGTGTGTGGTTGTGTGTGTGTGGTTGGGTGTGTTTGTGTGTGTGGTTGGGCGTGTTTGTGTGTGTGTTTGTGTGTGTGTGTGTGTGTGGTTGTGGTTGTGTGTGTGGTTGTGGTTGTGTGTGTATTTTGTTGTGTGTGTGGTTGTGTGTGTGGTTGTGCGTGTGGTTGTGGTTATGTCTGTGGTTGTGGTTGTGTGTGTGGTTGTGTGTGTGTGTAGTTGTGTGTGTTGTTTGTGTGTGTGGTTGTGTGGTTGTGTGTTTGGTTGTATGTGTGGTTGTGTGTGTGGTTGTGGTTGTGTGTGTGTGGAACATTACAGTGCATTCATTATGTAAAGTAAATCACCACGCTGTAGTGCTATACTGCTGTCTGACGGCTAGAGATATTCGGCACAGGTTTGTCACTTGTGCTCCTCCTGGTCCCTACTTCTGCCAACATCCTGGCACTCTAAAGTTCACAGAAATTGACTTTTACACTCTGTTCTCCCCCAATGAAACTGAACGCGAGGACATGCAGCAGGCCGAGATGTGGAATAATTAGAACTCAGCCCCCACTGAACTCTTGCCCTGCCCGTGGAGGCCAAAATATTCAGAAAAACAATATTCACAGGGATGTGGAGTGAGATTGAGCCGACATGAAAGCAGGAGCTTTTATTTCTACAGTTTAACTTAAATTGAAAACCGAACACACATGGAAAGCGCGGGGTGGAAGAGATGGGGGAGACACAGGGTCAGACTGATTTGCATATGGCCATGTCTGAACTGGGGTGGTATGGAGTGCAAAAAAACGATGGATTTAGGCCCAGATCTCTGTACTGGGATGAATGTATGACATTGTTCTGCATTCTGTCCATCAACTATGGTTTTTGCATTTGTCACCCCGAGTGGGATGGGTATGCTCAGATGTGAGTCCCATGCACTCCACACCACTGGATTCAAGCAAGCCGGGCTGCAAACGGCTGGAATGCCAGAAACCGGTCCTCGGAAGCTTGTTTCCGGTCCAGGGAAGGCATGGCTTGGCAGTTCGGGCTGGACTGTTCCCATGAGGCTAGGGTTAGACTGATTTGCATATGGCCATGTCTGAACTGGGATGATGTGAAGTGCAAAAAACGATGGATTTAGGCCCAGATCTCTGTACTGGGATGAATGTATGACATTGTTCTGCATTCTGTCCATCAACTGTGGTTTTTGCATGTGTTATAAATAAAGGGTGGTATGAGTTCTGGGTAAAATAAAATGTTTTTTTTTTTTAAAAAGCAGTCGCAGTGTTAAAGAAAAGGACGGTGTGCAGTTTGTAGAAACAAATAAAATGTTTTAGTGAGACCTAAAACTCTTATAAGGTCCCAAAGGCGAGACCTATTGGCTATGCAATGCTTTTTTTTTTTTTAGGAAGCAATCTCCTGTTTGAGTTTTTTTTCAGAAAAAGTACAAATGAATGCCATATAGGTAAAAACAGAATGGCACTCTCTTGGTAGTGGGTCTGCAACCCGAGCAGTTTCCGTTTGAATTTTTTTTTTTTTACAGAGTGGAGTTAATGTGACAATTGAGAGAGGTGTTGGCAATGTCCAACAGGGACATAAGAGTGTTCTAATTGATGGTAGAATATAATTATTGTGAACGTTATACCTGACTGTACTGATGAATCACTACTTTATGCCAGGGAATGTATTTCTGTAGCAAGTAATGGATTAGGGATAAAAGCAGAATATTGCTTTTTTCGACAGTTTTGGAGAGGACATGGTTTCATTATTTCTCTAGGATGTGGTAAGGATGTATTTTGGTGTTTTTGTTGGCTGATTATTTGACACTTTGGAAGCAGTGTTGACATGTAGGGGCCTATTACCATGTCTGGAGGACTTTAGTCCGCCTGACACCGTCTCGGTGTGAGAACTGACCGACCATAGGTCGGCGGTTCCGCGCAAGTTATCACATTGCGACTGCACATGGTGCGGTCGCAAACTCTCATTTCTCAATGAGAGCTTGTGCTACTGGCGGAAACATGGGAGTTTTTACACATCCCTGCACCATGTGGCAGGCACCACACATGGTGCAGGGATGTGAACGGGTGCACCATAGGTGCTCTTGAGGGCCTCAACCGGAGGGCCAGGAGACAGGGGGCCCTACTAGGGGCCCCCAAAGACACTTTCTGACAGCAGTTCCATGTTGGAAAGGCCAACATAGAACTGCTGTCGGAAAGTACCATCATAATCATGAAGGCGGAAACGCCTTCCTGATGGGATTATGTGGCCTTTCCGACTGGCCGACGGGCCTTTCCGTCTGGCCGATGGACTTCTTGAGCCCGTCACAACCCAGTTGGTTTCCACGACCGGTTTATACTCTGACCGCGACTTTATAATTCGGCGGTCGGAATGTAAACCTACTGTGTAGGTCATAAAGCCTCCGACGAGCGGTCGGAGGCTTTCCGAACTACATCATAATCAGGTCTGTAGTGTCTGGGAGTCGATAAATATTATTAGCAATTTGAAAATGGCTCTTATTATCATTGAGCTAATGAGTATAAGCATGTGCATAATGGTGGCATGTTATGCATTTTTTGGAGCAGTGGAGCACGTAGATTAGTTAAGGATCGGGGTGCACTGTTTCCGAAGGTGACTAGTGCATGGGTGGCAGATGAGGGCTACTTTTAGAGTTCACTTATCATGGATATTCTTGAAAGTTAAACATGTTAACACCATCAAAGTTTTCTCACAGCTGACCCCAGTCTTTTAGAACTTCTAGGTTCAAATTGTAATCAAAAGATTATATGAATTTTCCTTTCTTGACTGAATAATTTAAACCTTGACTTCGGAAAATCAGTCAGAACCACCCTTACCGAAGTGCAGTTATTCAAAATTCAAAACATTGTTTAGCCTAAAAATAAAAGTATTTCTCCTAACTTGTCCACCTCTCCTTTCACCCACACCTTTCAATTACAAAACCTACCTCAGATTTCATTAGTTTGCCATGCTTTATTTTTTTGCAGACAGAACTTAAGCTGTCAAATAAGGCACTGTCTCATTTAAAGTATGTCAATATTGCATGGTAAATGCATATTCAATGAGCAGTCAAAAGTACTTACACGTTTAATGCAACTTTTGCAATTTAACTTGGAATGGTATTACTACATCACAAATCTGGTAATACTACATCACATCCTGGAAAAACTATGCCCCCTACACACCAGGAAAAGGGTTCTACTAAAGCCACAGCTTTCAAAGCGCTAGACTACGTGGAAACTCTGGGACAGATTCATGAAGGGAACATGCGTTTGAGTAAGTTTTTACTTTTCAGTAAGTTTACTACTTTTCGATATTCAGAGTGTAAGTTACTACTAAAAAGAAACAAGTCAGATAGACATGGTCAACCACTGTATCTGCAACACCCTTACAAAGAAAATAATGGAGGTAGGGTCTTAAAATACAACTTGTAGGAAATAGTGCTAAATTTAATTTAATTATTTCAAAAAGTAATGTGTTTATTTTGTCTACATTTAAAGTATATATAAAATGAATTTACAGTAATATTTTACTTAAAAAACGTTTCCAATATTTATTTGAGAGTTAGGTTTTTCATTATACTGTATGAATTCTTTTTTGTCTGCAAGCATGAAAGTGTCAAACTTTCAGCTGGAAACATTCTTTGCCCTTCCAAAGGAGTGCGCTTGAGATCCCATCGTTGAGCCTTGAGCTTGGTCCCTGCTGAGAGAGTGACCATTGAAGGTTGAATGGATGAATTAAGGAGCTGTAGATTTTGATGACTGATTGTGCTCATGAAAATCTGGAAAATGAAGACCACAGATAATACTAGGAAGCGTCCTACACATTCCCAGATTCAACATGTACTGGGGAAAGGGTGTTCCCCAAGGTTGGAGAGGAGTTAATGAGATGTATTTACTCTCTTGGAGAAATCGTTTCATTTGTCTGAAGAGACTGAATTTATGGTGAAGATTAATGACCAAAACTCCACACTTCCTGCATCCCAGATGCTAAATGTAGCTGGGGAATGCCAAAGTGTAGTAAATTAAAAGAATGAAATATACCTTACGAGTTGACAACAGTGCTTAATTTGAGCCGGTAGTTGCAGGCAGGCCGGAGGTCACTTATTTATGGAAACAGGCACTTGTTTTTCTAAGCAGACTTTGATTCAGAGAAAGCGAGAGAAACCCACAGAAAGGGGAAAGAAGGCGGAAGAAATAGACCAAAATAGTGATAAAGGAAGAAAGCGGGGACAAAAATGAATCTGCAAGTGTGGTATTAAGACGCAGGGAGTGTCTGGTGGTGGGCTAGAGAGATTTGAGGTGGAATCAAGCCTACTCAGACTACGGCACCCCAACCATCGATAGTGCTGGCCGCAGGATTCTGACCAAAACGTTCGGCTTCAGCCCTTATTCTTTCACAAGTTAAGCACTGGTTTACAGTAAATCTTCATGAGTCTCTATGTAGAGTCATTCATTATTATGGGATGCTGCTGGCCAACCCATTAAATATACATTCAGATTAGACGGAGGCACTGTAATATGTATTTTTATAATGGCGTTAAAGAGCATAGACTGTTTCCCTCAGTATTCAGGTATAGAGGCACGTGGAGGGCATTTACATGAGATGAGCTCAAGTTACTTAGCCTTGTATTCTACAAGAAACTGAGACCTGCCACCAAGTTTTTCTATTAAATTTGTTTAATATTTTGTTTTGTTGTTACAAAGAAACCACAAACATACATAGATATGAGTATCAGCAATTTTGTTATACATATGTGAGTTCACTCTAGTGTGATTATCGAGGCCTCAATATATACTCAGTTGTATTGTCAGGCGTCTAATTTTGTTTTCTCTCATACATGTAATAAACTTGAACCATAACTTCCAAACACCAAATGCTCAGGATGCCCTTTTCCCCTATTTATTCCTAGAAGAATTAATAAATATACTATCCTCAAATTATTTTTAACCCCTTGTTTGGCCTGCATGTGTCCTTCTAATTCTCTCAATGGGCAGTATCAGTGTCAGTGCTTTCTATCCTGTTAGGTACTCATCTCCATTTGACACCCCTCCATGGGAAGTGAGCGCGTCAAACAAATTTAATATTTATTCCTACAGATCCGCTATGGGACACTTGCACATTTCTGTGTCTTCTTCCCACAATAATATGCTCTCACCTTTCGCACACTTCACCACCTCGCCTTTCCATTTAGTAGTGGGTGGGTCCTTAGGCGAGTGCCAGTGTGTTGCAAGGGCTGTCTTAACAAATACCACCACAAGGTTCAGGAACTAATTGCCAACTTTTTTGGCCTTTGGCTAAGGGTGTAGACCCAGTAAGCATATTGTTAAGCCACCAATTTCAAGGTAGTCTGACTGATCAGGAGAGAAACCATCGGCAGACCCCACCAACCTTAAAAACTACAGACCAATCTCCCTGCTCCAGTTCCCAGCGAAAGTCATTGAAAAAGCCATAAACAGCCATCTTCCCACTTTCATCGAAGAGCTCAACATCCTCAACTCTTCCCAATCCAGCTTCAGAAAAAAACACAGTACGGTAACCGCCCTCCCCGCCACAACAGACAACATCCGCACCCACTGGACAAAGGAGAAACAGCAGCGCTAGTCCTCCTCGAACTCTCAGCGGCGTTCGACACAGTCTCTCATCGCCCCCTAATACGCAGACTCCACGATGCAGGGATCCAAGACAAGGCCCTTGACTGGATCTGCTCCTTCCTCTCTGGCAGAACGCAGCGGGTCAGACTCCCACCTTTCCTCTCGGACCCCAGACCTACCACCTGCAGAGTCCCCCAGGGGTCCTCCCTCAGCCCTACGCTGTTCAATGTCTACATGGCTCCACTTGCCCCCATCGTCAGAACCTACAGACTCAAAATTGTCTCATACGCAGACCACACCCAACTCATCCTCTCTCTATCCAACGAGCCCAACAACCTCAGACACAACTTTCGAGAAGGCATGAAAGCTGTCGCCAAATAGATGAAAAACAGCTGCCTACAACTAAACAACAACAAAACGGAAGTACTCATCATGGACGCGACCCCGACCCCGACGCTTGGAACGACACCTGGTGGGCGCCCGCCCTCGGAAGCTCGCCCACCCGCACAAACCACGCATGCAACCTAGGAATCATCCTGGACTCAGAGCTCAAAATGGACCACCAGATCATCTCCGTCTCGTCCTCCTGCTTCCACATCCTACGCTTCCTACGTAGGACCTTCAAGTGGATGCCCCTTGAACAAGGAAAGACCATCACTCACGCCCTGGTCACCAGCAGACTCGACTACAGCAACCCACTCTATGCCGGATTAAACAAAAACCTCTCCCGCAAGCTACAGAATCGCCAAAATGCTGCTGCAAGACTGGTCCTCAACCTGACAAGACACTGCCATATCTCCCAGCACCTGTTCACACTCCACTGGCTCCCCATCGAAGCTAGAATCACCTTCAAGATGCTCAACCACGCTCACAAGGCCCTCCACGACACCGGACCAGCATACCTGAACAGCCGACTCAAATTCCACGCACCCCAAAGGACCCTACGATCAGCCCAACTCTCCTATGTCACAGTCCCCCGTACCAGAAAGAACAACTTGGGAGGCCGCTCCTTCTCCTACCTCACGGCCAGAGACTGGGACGACTTCCGCTCCAACTCAGACAGACAACATCGCTCCCCATCTTCGCAAGAAACCTCAAAATCTGGCTCTTCGACAGACCCCTCCTTGATGGCCCGGAACCTGCGAAACCCCCCCCTTCCCCTCCCCCCTAGCGTCTTGAGACCCTTAAGAGTGAGTAGTCGTGCTTAACAAACACCATGATTGAATGATTTGATTGTGAAACCCCAAAACCAGTCCTAGAATGGTTGTTTCTGGTACACGGAGGACCTGGCCTGGCAGTTCGAGGAACAGGGTAAAGACTGATTTGCATATGGCTGGGTCCAATCTGGGGTGGCATAGTGATCAAAAGAATGATGGATTAAACCCAGATCGGTGACTGGGGGTGAGTGGTTGAAAAGTTTCAGCACTCTGTCCATCATCTGTGATGCATAAATACTTTGCACATTGCCCCTAAGGCAAGTCTGACTGCTTGTTGTGCCAAGCTATCCAGGGTTAAGCACAGGTTAATTCAATGACTTTTTGTGGTTCACCCTGCATGGGATTGTGGCTGTCGCTTTACCAGGGATCACACACTCCAGTCAACCAACAAACCAAATTCTCCCCCTTCCCTTTATTTATATATATATTATATATATTTTATTAAAATTGTTTATTAGTTTGTTATGTTGTTACAAAGAAGCCACATACATATATAGATATGAGTGTCAGCATTTTTGATATACATATTTGAGTTTCCTCTAGTGTGACTATCGAGCATTCTATATATACTCCTGGCTGGGTCCAAATGGGAAAAGTGTGGTGAGCAAAATAAAATGATGGATTTAACTCAGATCTGTGACTGGGGTGAATCTTTGATTTGTTCAGCATTCTGTCCATCATCTGTTCTTTTTCTACCTCTAGAAAGTTGGCATTTTCATGTCCTAACCATTTGGTGCCTGTTGCCAGTGTCCCGGGTTACATACCCTGCTGTTCGGCTTTGTGTTTTATTCCCAGAGAGTGAGACAAAGGGCATAGTTCAGTAGATCATAATCTGTGCACCCAGGGCCGGTCCTAGCCATGGGCTGTATGGGCAGCTGCCCAGGGTCTCGCGCTCAGGGGGGCCCCGCCGCCGGTCCCGCAGTTGCGGGAATAAACGGCGCTAGTCTCGGGCTGGAAGCAGTGCACTCGATGGGAAATCCCCTTTCGAAGCTCTGACATCTGTTACACTTGCTGCGCTGTTTACCGACTGGGTCACGTGGAAGCAAGAAATCTGCTTGAAAGGAATACTGCTGTTTGCCCTCAGTTTATTACTGTATGTAACCTCGGGTTGAATGTATTATTTATATATATATAGTTGCCTCTCGGAGCGAGGAATGCGTTGAGGCAGATCGGCCTCTCCACTGTCCAGCAGAGGGCAGTGGAAGCCTGTTGGGGATTGGAGTGGAGCCAAAAATCCCTGGAATGCCTTCCTCCCTGCTGCTGTGCCACTCGGGAATTTGGCAAAGCTTACAAAGTTGCTGTTTTCAAGGCTACCTCCAGCAGCCCAGGTTTGGAATTTGATTTGTGGCAGACCGTGGGAGAAGAAGGCAACAGTGTCATTTGCATAATGTATTCTGTTAAATGATGGGATTCTTCACACCATTGCTTCACCACTGCTAGCCTACTCATGTTTTATGTGCCTTAAATGTCATTCTCTGGTAAATTGATATGTCTTTGAGGAAGTGGACGAAGGTTGGAGCTACCTCCCGATGCAGTATTTGCATAAAACACAGCAATGGCTTCTGGGATGGGATAAGATGAGGGAGAGGGTGTCTCAGGATGGCAGGGTGACCAAAAAACCGGGTTATTCCACAAAGATCGACGTAGGACTACAATTTTGCATCGACTGAGGGCACAGAATGACTTCTTTCACAGTGGTCACTCACCGCCATGGAAAATGAGGAACTAAGGGGGCATTACATGCAATTTTTACGGACAGTATGCTCTGTGTTGATGACATTGCTTTTTGGTAGGGGCTGCTAACTACCTCTGCTCAAGAAAACATGAAAACGTGCCTCCCTCTAACTGAGACATGCTAGAATTTCTGAAATTAGCTAGGATCGATGGAAAAACCAGATGAAACACCAGGAATGTGCCAGCAATTCCAGGATGCCCGTCACACTCACTCACACAAACAAACACCCACACCCATCAGTGCCACAAGCCATGTGACCCGGCTAAACAAAAGGGCATAAGGCGTGTGTGCCCCTCTCCCGTTTATTTATTTATTTATGCATTGTTATAAAGCGTGGGCTTTACCCCAAGGTGTCAGAGCGCTGTACTGTCTACCACTAATGCCTGTGACATTGTCGTCTCTATTGGGGACCGAATGCATGTCGTTTTCTCTGGCAAAATGGCGCCTTACCATGAGTTCAAGCCTCATTCTCACGCTCGCAGGGTACCAGTTTAGTAGGGGCATGTGGCGTCATTTAACTGGGGCCTAGTTTGCTTTGTAGTGCAAACACTTGAGAGAACTGACTACTGCCATCAAGAAACATTCAAGTAAAATGTGTGCCTCACGTTTCTCATTTTGTGTTTTTTTTTTACCTACTATTTACTTTTGCTGAATTAGCTTGGATTTTTTTGTTGATGCCATCTATCTCTCATCTGCTGAATATGTACCCTCCCTGCTGCTCAGTCCTCCCTGCCTACTGCATATCTGCTAACATTTGTCTGAAGTGCAACCCCAGACAATGCATGGCTCAATTTTGAACTGTTTACGCCTATACTGCTCTGAAACCCGGTTGGTTGAAGCTCGCACTATTTAGGACAACAAATAAAGAAATCAAAATGTTTGGCTAGGGCAGCCCCTATCTAAACCTCTTTAACACACACACAATTATATGCCAGTGGGTAAAGCAAGTTTACGATATAGATAAATGAAACTGAGCGTGTCCTGCATTTTGCTAAAACTGTGATGATTACATTTTTTAGTTTCAAGAGTGTTTTTATTGAAAATTTTAAACAGGCATATAGTAAGACATCTCTGCGAGGAAAGTAAGCTTAGAGCATATATTGCGGGCGGGACAAACAAGCATGTCTTCCCTTGTGCAGCAGAATAAGCAATGAAGATATGCCCAATGAGCGATTTGACATCATGCTTGGAAGGGCAAAAGATTGACATGAGAAAAACAACACAAACCAAAAACCCCCACCCCCTCCCCACAAAATCCCCCCTCCCTCCGCCCCGACCAGTGTGCCCAGGAAGGTCAGTGATATCTACATTATGTCGCGGGAGTGTGACGAGACCAATAGTAAAGTCCCCGGGAGTCATCGGTGGTGTTAGTGAGACGCAAAACCCTAAGGTATTTGGGGCAGGTAACTTCATTGAACTCCTTAGATAAGAGGGTCAACAATGGAAGCCACGTTTTGCGAAAGGCGTCTATGGAGTTGGTGAGAGTGGCGTGGATACGCTCCATCCCAAGGGTGAACCACAGTTTGTGGAGCCATCCCGTGTGTGTAGGTTTAGTCGCAGTGCCCCACAGTGACAAGATATGTTGTGTGGCTGCCTGCATAGCAATGCCCATCTGTCGACCTCGCAGTGATTTGAGGGGAAACATTAAGGCATTGGGTAGGCCCAACACGGTGTATGCAGGGAGTCTCGGGACTTCAGTTTCGAAAGTGGAGTCTATGTCATCCAGGACTTGTTTCCAAAAGTCTCCCAGCTCCAGGCACTCCCAGAGGATGTGAGTTAGGGTACCTCGTTCCCCGCACCCTCTCCAGCAAAGGTCGCTGCGCTTCGGGTTCCCTTGGTGTAATCGGACTGGAGTAAGGTGCCAATATGTGGCGAGTTTGACTGCCGTTTCCCTTGCTTTGGTGTTTCGTGTAGTGTGTGAGGCTCTGTAGTAAATGTACCCCCATTCTTTGGATGACAAAGTTCTCCCAAGTTCAGCCTCCCAACGCCGTTGACCGGGTGATTTAGCCTGAGAGGGTGAAGGGGCAAGCATTTTATAGAGTTCGGAGATGAGGCGCTTGTCTGTGGTTTTAGTAAGCAGCCACTTCTCGAAGTCCGTCCTGGGGCGGCCTACTAGGGTGATGACGTTCGGGTCCGTGAGCCAGTGTCGGAGCTGAAGGTATTGGAAGAAGTGGGGGTGTTCTATCCCGTATCCTTGTTTAATGTCGTCGAAGGAAAGAAATCCGTTCAGGTCAAAAAGGTCACCCGCAGCTCGGCATGCCGAGCTCCGCCACTGGGAAAATGTGCCCAAGCCCTCACCTGGGGGGAAGTCAGGGTTGTCCAGTAGGGGAGTGAAAGGGGAAGGGAAAGTAGTCAGCCCGCGTTTAAGTGCTACCCGATTCCACACCTGTAGGGTTGTGCGAGTGATGGGGGACCGTGACATGTATCTAGGCCTGTGGTGTTTAGCCAGGAATGGAACCCGCCACAGTGGCGATTGCGCCATAGCTCTATCTTGGAAGAGCCATCTCTTCTCCGATTCGGGTCTGTACCACTCCACCAGGTACCGGAGTTGGGATGCCTGGAAATATCGCACTAAGTCCGGGATACCGAGACCGCCTTCGTCCATGCTCCTGTATGTAAGCAATTTGTGAAGTCTGGCTCTCTTCCCTTCCCAAATAAAGCCGGACAGTAAGTCTTGTAGGGTTTTCAATGTGCCTTTTGGGGGCATAATCGGGATTGTTTGAAACAAATATAAAATCCGCGGCAGGACTGACATTTTTACAACCGCCACTCTCCCCAGCAGAGAAAGAGGTTGTTTGGACCATCTCGTCAGGTCTGATCGTATCTGGGCGTTGAGAGTTGCGTAATTAGTGGAGACCGTGAGGTCCGTTGAGGGAGTCAGGGTGATACCTAGGTATGGTATCCGGTCGGCCACTTGTAGGCCGCTGTGGTGACCCTATGCCGGGGCCTGCGTGTGCGCATGTTTGCCTAGAGGTAAGATGAGGGATTTTGCGATATTAATGCGGAAGCCTGAGACAGCCCCAAATGAGTCAAGTTCCTCCATGAAGGCAGGTATAGAAGTATCAGGGCTGTGTAGAGTGGCTATGACATCGTCCGCATATAAACTGATAGGATGGGGTTCGCGCCCGAAGTCGATGCCCTCTATCCTCGGGTTATCTCGGACTCTCTGTGCTAGCGGCTCAATATACATCGCGAATAGGAGGGGGGAGAGGGGGCACCCCTGCCTGGTGCCTCGCTGGATCTCAAACGGGAGCGAGTGCAGGCTCCCCAGGCGAACCGTGGCCTGCGGGTGATGATAGCAGCCCGCTATGCGCGAACAAAAACGGTCACTGAGACCGAACCGGCGGAGTACGTGTTGTAAATAATCCCAGTTCACGCGATCGAACGCTTTCTCCGCGTCGATGGCAAGAAGCGCAGAGTCCGAAGCTCGAGAATGTGTCTTATCAATAAGGTGGAGCACCCGTTTAGTGTTGTCACTACATTGGCGGCCTGGAACGAAGCAAGATTGATCTGGTTCCAAAAGACCAGGAAGGCACGGGCCAAGGCGGGCTGCAAGAATACCTGTAAAAAGCTTTAGGTCTAAGTTTAGTAACGAGATGGGGCGGAACGCGGAGCAGTGCGTGGGTTTCTTCCCCGATTTAGGAAGCACCACCACTTCAGCGGCTAGCATGTCCGGAGGTATGGCTACCGCCCCCTCGAAGGAATTGAAGAGGCGAGCAAGCACCGGGGCCAAACGCCGATTGAAGAGCTTATAGAAGCCCGCTGAGAAGCCGTCCGGCCCTGGGGATTTAAGTGGCCGCAGATGAGATATGGCAGCTAAGTCTTCTTCCTGGCTTATGGGGGTGTCGAGAGCTTCCGCAGTAGACTCAGGGATCGCGGTGATGGCCGCAGTGCTTAGGTATGCCTCAATATCCCTGGATGAGACTTCCTCCCCCCCATATAGGGAAGCGTAGTATGAACGAAACGCCTCTGCCACTTGGGCGTCGTCCGTGAGCACCTCACCATTGGCGCCAACCAAAGTGGTGATTTTGGCCCGTTGGGTCTTGGCTTTTAGAGCGCTAGCCAGTAGACGACCCGTTTTGTTCCCTCCGACATAGTAAGTATGTCGTAGGCGGAGAGCTGCAAATTCCGCCCTGTCTGTGTCCAGACTGGCGAGTTGGGCCCGAGCCGCCTTTAGCTGTTTCCACACGCGAGGGGCACAAGTGCGGCTGTGTACCCGTTCCAGCTCTGCCACCCGTGCCGTAAGGTCCTCACTTTTGGTTTTGCGGTCTTTAGCTTCCGCAGCCGCAATAGCTATGAGTTCGCCCCGCACGACCGATTTCTGAGCCCCCCAAAGAGCCGTCGCTGAGATGCCCGGTGTGTCGTTGGTAGATAGGTAAGCATCAATGCAATCCCCAATACGTTTAGTGACATCAGGGCGTTGTAGCAAGGTTTCACGGAGGCGCCATGGGCCCCGGGGGCGGCGGGGTGCACGGAGAGCGAGGGATAGTTCCACCGCATCATGTTCAGAGAGGGCTGCGGGCGTAATGGTAATGTCCTCAAGGATTGTAAGGAGGTCTGAGGAACCCAGGAAGTGGTCAAGCCTGGTGTAGGTGCGGTGCACATGTGAGTAGAATGTGAATTGTGAGGCAGTCGGATGTCGGGCTCTCCAGAGGTCTACCAGGCCCCTTCCCGACAGCCATTCATGTCCGGCAGATGACAAGGCCCCAGTATCTCCGTAGCGGTGGCCAGACCGATCGGCATGTGTATCCATAACAACGTTAATGTCCCCGCCCAGGAGTAGGGGTGTATGTGGGGTTTGGAGGGCTTCGGAAATGGCGCCTTTTAAGAAGGCTTCCTGACCTGTGTTTGGGGCGTACAGGGAGCCGATCGTGAGTGTTGTGTCACCCATAGTGAGAGTGTGTGCCAGGAGACGGCCTTTGATCTCCCCCACCCTGCTTCCCACCCTCCCCCTAAAAGAACTAGAGATCAGGATCGCAACCCCGGCATTCTTTGTTGGAAGGGAGGAAAAGAGTTGCTGTGGGAAGGCTCGCGAGCGCATTCTGTGCCAGTCCTTCTGGAGGAGATGCGTCTCCTGTAGCAAGCAGATATCAGCTTTAGAGTTTTCCAAGTAAGAGAGAACAGCTCTCCTCTTGATCGGGTTATTAAGCCCCTTCACATTAAGCGTTATAATCTTAAGGGTATTGTCTGTCATCGCGCAAGGGGTGTGTGATGCAGCGCAGAGTGGGCTATAGGCGTGCCAAGGGAGCACGTGGTGGTCCTTGGCGAATCGTGCATGGTACGGTCTTTAGTTGTGTCTGGGTGCGAGCCTTTTGTGTGGGTGAGTACCCCAAGTTGACATATGCACCCTGGTGAAGGGTCTTTCCGCGTGAGAACAGAATTAGCGTGGCACACTGGTCCCCACCCTGGATCCCTCCCTAACCCAACATCCCCCCCCCAAAACAGCCCACAGCCACCAAAGTATGCAAGGTAGTACATGCAGATAAGGACAATAGTAGGCCGCGGCATAATAACAAAACCCCAAACCCCTCTCCCCCCAACCCAGTCCCAACAAAACTGAAACCTGTAGTCCCAATCCTGTCAAGGCACACAGGATCGTGGTAAAGAACAATGAAGGGGTCATTTCCGATGGCGGCTCCTCCGGACCCCCCACCCGACCCACCCGCCGTTAGGGCTGAGCAGGTGCGATACACAATCTCCCTAGCAAAAGCTATTATCACTCTGGGGAAGAAGTCTCCTTGATCACCTCTGCCACTGCAGTCTCACGCTCCCAGGAAATGACAAAGGCATCGGGCCTGAGGCGCTGAAGAGGGGACCGTTTGCGGTGTACAGTCTGCCAACCCCCTCTGGAGGAGCCCTGCGAGCTCCTGAAAACCGGCTCAGTATCAACTTGGTCTAGTCCTAGGAGATCGCAAGTGTCTTTAAGAGATCGCAGCTGCTGTAGCCGTCCGTTCCACTTGAATATGATCCGAAAGGGATGCCTCCAGGAATATGAAACTTCCTTTTCCCGCAGGAAGTCCGTGACTGGCTTGAATTCCTTCCTTTTCTGGAGAGTAGTGGCGGAAAGATCTTGGTAGAGGGCAATGGAATGGCCCCGAAACTGAATGGGCTGAGCTCTCCAGGCTTCCCGGAGAATCCGTTCTTTTAGCGGGAAGTCCGGAAGGAAGGCCAATATGTCCGGCGGCGGGGCTGGGGCTCTGCGGGGCAATCCCGATGTGCCCTGTCAATGCGGATGTGGAAGTCGTCTGCCTCTCCCAGGATGCTCCTGAAGAGGGTCTGCAGGTACGTGGTGACATCAGCCCCCTCGTCTTTCTGAGGGACCCCCCGGACCCGTATGTTGTTCCGTCGGGAACGGTTTTCAAGGTCCTCCGTATGGGCCTGGAGGTCAAGGTGCTGGTCCGTGAGCCGCAGGACTTCTTGCTGGAGCAGCTCAATCTCGGTGCTCCTGGTTTGATCAGCTTCCTCGACTGCGACCACCCGTTCGCCGAGGTCTTCCACATCTCGCCGGAGTTCCCTCACCTCCCCCGCCACCTCCTGTTTCAGAGATTTGAAATCTTCCCGTAGCGAGTTGAAGAGCGTCTCCAGAAAGGATTTGGTGATGGGCACTTGGTCATCCGTGGCCGCAGGCGATGCCTTCCCAGTCCCAGGGGACGGCGGGTCTTTGCCAGGCTTGGGCTGCGATTTAGCCAATAGTTCAGGGAGAGTTTGCGATCCTTTCTTGCCTCTTTGTCCCGCCATGGCGTGTGAGGGCGTAGGGCCTTGGCAGGCAGTAGGGCAGTGTAGCATGTGTCCTAAGGGGAACCAGGGAGGAGGTGGACGGGGAGTAGAGGGTATGGCAGTGTCCAGGCGGCTATTTATGCCGGTGCACGGGCAGGGACCAATGTCACTAGATGACCACAAGCCCAGGGGGGGGGGGGCGAGGAAGCAGCCTCCGCCCGGCCGGCGGCAGACCGCAGTGAATGGAGTGCAGCTTACCCCCCCAGGGAGGCGTTCCAGAGGTACCAGTTAGTGTTCTGCAGTGGGGGCCCACAGGGATGTCCGTTCGCCGGGGGCTCGATTGCGCCCCCCGAGCTCTCCCACTCCCTTCTCCACTCTCCTCACCTGTGGTAGGTCGGTGTGCTCATGGTCTTCTGTCGCCAGGCCAGGTCAGCTGTGTTGCCCCGGGTTGCTGGGGGCCATCAGGACATCCAGGGGGTAGTATCCAGGGCCCTTCCGGTTGCGGGGCCTGTCGGGGCTCAGGCCGGCTCTCGGCAGGAATCCGAGGTAGGCGAAGGAGTAGACTAGGCCTGAAGCCGGGGCCTCGAGTTGCACAGCCACCGGGTCGCTCACCGGGCCGCTCGGGCGGCAGCCGCCACCTCCGGCGACAGGCGTGGCAGCCCGGAAGGTATTCTGTGAGGGTCGCGGTGGAAGGGATGGGCCGGCGCCCCGCCGGACCCGCCGCCGGACCCACGTAGAGGTTGTTCGTGGTCCGCGAGTAGGCCAGAAGCCGGGGCCTCGCGTGATCCGCCGCCGGACCAAGGCGGCCTGGGCAGAGGCGTCGGCGTGGCGGCAAGCCCCCAGGGCCCGAGCGGGCGGTGGCGGGGCTCAGCAAAGCCTCGTCGGTTGTTCAGGAGTGCTCGCACCTCACAGGGGGGCAACAGATCTCCGGCAGCCGCCAAGGGGACCTCCTCCGGTCCTGCGGCGCGGCCGTTGCTCGATGGCGCCAAGTCCGAGTCCTCGGCAGTTCTCCCGCAGCAGGCACCAAGGGCTTCAGTAGTTCGGCAGGTCGTACACCAGCGGGTGAATCCTTTGACCTCCGAGTGCAGATTAAGGGAGAATCACGGCTATTTTCGGCGAAATGGCGGGATCGGGCAGGGAGCTCCGGAGACCTGCGTCCGATCACGCCGCCATCTTAGACACGCCCCCATGATTACATTTTTTAAAGTTCACTAGATTAAAACAAAATAAAAACGGATGAGAGGGTACATCAATAGAACTGCTGTGATATACAAAAATTATAGGTTTGAATGACAGGCCTTTTCCGGGAAAGTAACTATAGGTTGGTACACATTCATGCAAATCCCGGCAGAGCTGAACATTCCACTGTTTCTGTACTAGGGAGCACCAGAAATAAAGTCCATTTAGGTATTGTAAAGATCAGTGAAGTTTCCCCCTTCTTTTTCCTTTCGCCAGGCACTACATGTCCAACTAATCATTTAAGGAGACGGCAAGTGTTACACTCATGGATATTTGCTCACCTGTTTTCCATTCCCTCTACTTTTGTCCATGTTACTGATATCCACATTAGTTTGCTTCACTGATGTCAAATAACTAAGATCAAAAGTCCTGCGAAGTCACTTTCTGTGATGTCACTTGGAGGGGCCTCACATCTTCCCTTTCGCCCGGGGCCTCAGAAGGCCTAGGACCGGCACTGTGTGCACCGCAGAGTCCCGGTGCGCTGTTACAACCAGCCTGGGGCACAGCAAACAGATGTGCACCAGTTTGGGAACCACTCAGCAGAGGCTCCCTCTGCTAAAGCATAGGAGCGTCTACCTAGCTGCCCCCCAAAAAAACGATTTTACAAAACCTTGTTCATTATCATTTAATTTTTGCTCTGGAACCGAGGCTTGGGGGCGCTGCCAAGCGGATGACAGGCTGGTGGAGTGTTTTACACTGCAATTCAGCATGCATGAGGCCAAACCATCATGCGCACTGAGCTCTCTCCAATCCGAACTGCATTGCTGGGTTGGAGAGATCAGGCACAGGCTCCTAGTCTAACTGGGAAGTAAAATCCTCGGCCTCAGGCCATTCCTGGCGCTACATTCAACAACATGAAAGCAGCATCAAGATTGGCAGCAGAGCACTCTGGAAGCCTGTGCCTGCAGAAGAGAGGGGCGCGATGCAGAGGTGCAGGTAAGTGTTTTTTAAAAAAAAAAAACGATGTTCCATCCATCTGTTCCCTCCCCCCACACACTCCTGACCCTAAACTCTATCCACACACTGGCTGCTACTGGAACAACTGCACTAATCCCTTGGTTTTACATTGCTGTTACTTTGCCTTACATCCTAACTTGAAACTCGTGCTGTCTGCGGACAGTCCAGTTCCAGCTGAACTTTTCCTTCTGGTGTACTCTTCTCTTCTATAGGTCACAGCAGCGCATCCAGGTGAAGAGCCTCCCTTCCCATCTGCTCTTGGTCTTGCACTATGGATGACATCCTTGAAGAGACAGGGCAGGGCGCATGAGAAGTAGGCAGTCCTGATGATGCGATGTAGCAGGTACGTCATCTGGAAAGCCACTGCCAGCATCAGCCAGAGGTACTCCACAAAGGTCGGCTTAATGCCCGTGCCCAGCGTGGATAGCATGGCCCAGGTAGC
Source organism: Lissotriton vulgaris (assembly GCF_964263255.1). Classification (NCBI taxonomy): domain Eukaryota; kingdom Metazoa; phylum Chordata; class Amphibia; order Caudata; family Salamandridae; genus Lissotriton; species Lissotriton vulgaris. The sequence goes on along the minus strand of NC_141696.1, from coordinate 1,260,866,440 downwards.
TGACTTGCAAAGGTAAGAGTGTGTGTAGTCACAGGTGCCTCGCTGTTTTATTAGTCTGGAGGAAAGGATCAATGTGTGGCCTTCCTGGTGGATTAAGGGACGTTGTTCCAGATGCTGGGTGCAAAGATGAAAAAGGCCTGCTGCCTTATTTTCATTCTTCTTAGCCTGTAGTCTGATGGTGTCATGGCTGCAGTGTGTGGAGAACCACCAGAGGTGATGAGCTTGTCTGCAAGATAAACAGGAGTGCTGGTTGTGAGCTTTTTAAATGATGCAGCTAGTTTTGAAGATGATACAGGCTGACAAGGGGAGCCAGTGGAGTTCCGTCAAGAAGGGGGTGTTGAGGTCATGTCTTCAGACCCTGCAACATGTAGGATGAACCTAAGGGGTGCCAATTGGAAGTCTGGAAGTCCACAAAACAAGGCGTTATGACCATCTAATTTATTTAAGAAAACAAACAGCAACCTTGCCGTAGTGAAATTTAGGGGGATATTTACAATAAAATGTCAGAATGGCAAACCAAAATTGGTAGCGCCATGCTCCGACATTTTTTAAATGCAAGGATGTGCCGTATTTACAAAAATACGGTTCGCACTGCATTTACCCTAGCTGGCACTAAAAAAGCTGCCTAGTTCCAGCGCAGGCACCCTTGCTCCATATTGCATAGGTACCTGCGCTGCAGGGCCGATTGTTTATGTGCAGGAAGAGAAACCTTCCTGCATATAAACATTCTTGAAAGGCGAATCGCTGTTTCTATGAGTGCTGCAGAATGCAGGACCCCTAGAAAGAGCAAAATGGGAGAAGAAATTATTTATTTCTCCTTGTATCGCCATCCTAAGACCTGATTTTGTGTCGCAGTGGAATGGCCACTGCAACGCCCATTACACTCCCCTTTCAAGAAACTATTAAAGGGGCCTTATTAACAAGGCGGCGTAATGCCACGTTAAGAGGCTTAACTCTGCTTTGTAAATAAGGAGAAGGTGATATCACGCCACTAAAAGGGACGTTCTGGGGGTGATATCCCCTTGTAAATATGCCACTAAATGATGAATGTTTCAAAACATAAGTTGTCCTTAAGAATACAAAACAAAATAAATATGCTGGTTCTGTTTATGACTCAGAAGTCAATGGCCACATTATATTGACGAGAAATCAATGGTTAGGTGTACATAGTTTACGCAGTCCGTTAAGGTGAGCCCATCTGCAAATGTCGGGGACCATTTAGTGCGCACAGCAAGCAAACAATTAATTAAAATGATGAAAAAGGCAGTAAAACTGAGGCCGCATCTTATTAATATTCATCTTTAGTAACAGCATAATTGGTGCTGGAGCTGAGCAACTCTTAATTCTGCTGGAAGGTGTAACTTTGGCACTGAATGTTAAATACCTGCTGTGGTAGCAGCAATATGTTCTTTTGAAAAACACTTGCTGAAATCATTTGCATCTTCGATTGGGTACACGCCAGTAAAAACTTTAGTTTTCTGTTTTAAACGTTTTATTAAACACTCAAAACGTGACCCTATGCGCTCAGTGCCTTTCTTTGAGGAAGAATGGTAAAAGTGCATGTTTCCTGTGAACAGCTAAATCCATTTCATCAAGCAGTCAACCTGCCAGAATTAGAAATGCTAATGATGACTTATTTCCTGCTAATTTCACAGTCCAGTGAGCAATCTGCAGAGTCACATTTTCCACATTTTCATAAGGAAACAGAAATAGACACCTACAAGAATAACACATACTCGTGCATGCTAAAAGACCCTTAACTCGATGAGAAATTCGGGTCTACACAGAGCAATTGATCAAACGTCTTCGAATAACATGTCACACTCTTTTATGCAGGCCACGCGTGAAAATGGGCATCTTGTCACATATGACAGGATTCAGCAAAACATTGATGGCAAATCAATCCACATATTACAGGGAGCTAAGAAATCGCGGCCTGACTGCTAACCAAAAGCAGCCGTGGCGAAAATGCAAATATGCTCGTAACGGCCCAACATCGAACTAAGGGGCATATTTACAAGGATTCAACGCTGCCGTAGCATCCGTTTTTTGACGATAGGGCAGCGTTTTTTAATGGCCATTGCAGGAGTTGCTGCAAGGTCCAGTTAGCAGCATTTTTCCAGCGTTAATATGATTTTTTCATAGCAGCACTTTTGTTAGCGTGACTTACCGAAAATGAGATGCAAGGTAGGCGTTCCAGCGTAAAAACACCCGCAAAATACACAATGCGATATTTACAAGGATTTCCTTGTACGTTGCTAAAAATGAAAAACTGCAGCTAAGTCCCATTAGAGGCAGTGTTTTTAACATCAGAAATTAGCTGGTCTTAAAAATGGTGCAAAAACCATTTAAGAGGTTTTGGTGCAGGACAGCGCTGCAAGGAATGTTGTTGCACTACCGTGCAACAAAAAAAAGGGCAGGAATGCACCCTATCAGTAAGATAGGGCGCTTTCCTGTCTTTTTCCCCCAAGTTGGCACACAATGACTGCCATGCTCCAAGCAGGCACCCTTGTGCCATAGTGCAAGGGTGCCTGCGTTGCGGAGCTGATTGATGTTGTGCTGGAAGGTACACCTTCCTGCACATCAATCAATCCTGGCAATTTCCTCTGTGTGTGCTTCAGAATGCTGCACAGATAGAAAAAGGAAAAAATAGAGGAGAAATGAGAACATTGATCCTCGTTGCGACTCCCAAATGCCATTCTTGGGGTGGTGTCAGATTCGGACGCATTTCCGAGTTTACGGTTTCTTGTAAATTTGGGAATGCTTCAGATTCCATGGGTTTTGGGTGGGAATGTCCACAGCAAAACACATGGAACGCCCCTTTCATACAGTTTAATGTGTGAAAGGGGCACATATTTACAAGATCCCAGGTCTGAGAGAGAAGGTTCAGTTTTTTATTTTTCATAAAACCTTGTAGATACTTCTGGTCCCCTATTGCGGATGGTCAATCCAAGAATTGGACGAGATGAGGTGGTAATGTGACATGCTTCATCATAGACCACCTCGTCCCACCCTGGTAGGATGATACCACCAGGGCGGGCTCAACCTCAGGTTGGACTGTCCCGAGGAAGTTCTCAGATATTTTTCTACTCTGGATAACAATGGTCCAGTTCCTAAACTAAAAATACCTCAAGGTAAACCACAAAGTATCCTTTTATTTATGTGGTACCTTGGGTATGAATAAAAAATAAAAATGTTTGATACCAGATCCTAACAATTTTACTAGATCCTAACAAGTTTAAATGGGACTACAATGGAATATTTATATACAGTTAGAACAAATAGAAACATCTATGTTCTCTTTGCACTTTTTAATGCTAGGGAGCTGAATGTTTTAGGGTCGGTTCACTGAAGTATTTAAGAGTGTGTGTAAAAGAGTACTCCTTTAGTACTTTTTACTAATCTCTTCAATATTTTTGTAAATCAGCGCAGCCCTACCTATAAAGTCTCACATAACACTTTCTCTCATACATACAGAAAAAAGATTGTCAAACACTAAGGGCCACATGTATTAAGCATTTTTGTGGTCAGAAACGGCCGATTGGTCTGCTTCCGACCGCAATCATTCTTTTACATATGTATAAAACCCAAATTGTGATTCAATAACACGTTACCAAATTGCAATTTGTGTTTGCAATTCTGTATTTGGAAGGGGCGTGTTTAGGGCGTCCCTTCCAAATACCGAATCTGAATGGGATGTATGAATGTTTTGCAAGCAAATTATGGTTTCAAAACATTTATATTTTACCAACTCCTTGAAGGAGGTGGTAACCCATTCGAAATGGGAAGGAGTCTCCAGGGGGCCTCTCCCCCTTTGAGAATGGAAAACAAATATTTTTTCAGAGCTGGCAGTGGTCCCACAGACCACTGCCTACTCTTAAAAAACAGAACTGCAATGTTTCAATTTTTCTTTTTAAATGCGTTCCATTTTCCTTGAAGGAAAATCGGAAGCATTTTTAAAAAATGACTGCTTTATTTAAAAGCAATCACAGACATGGTGGTCTGTTTACCTCAGCAGGCCACTATACCTATGATGGCTTTGATTCCTAATGGGTCGCAAATTGAGACCGACCTCTTTAATATGCATGAGGTAGGTTTATTTGTGACCCATTAGGAATTGCTAATGAAACTCAAAAGAGTTTTATACATTAGGAATAGGGATTACCTTATTGCGATTCGTGGAAAATCGCAATTAGGTAATCACTATGTGAAAAAATGATACATGTGGCCCATAGTGCATTTACACAAGCACACTCACAGACACACACACACACATACACACACACACACACACTGGTAGCATTAGTAGTAATGGTGGGTGATAGCGGTGATGATGGTGATTGCATAGTGATTTTGCTATAATAGTGGTGGTAGTTTTAGCGGTGATGGTGGTGTCAGTAGTGTTGATTCACAGTAGTGATGAATGTAATGTTATTATTAGTAGTGACCGTGAGCTTAGCGGTGGTAGCCATGATGATAATGGAAATAGCAATGGTGGTGGTAAAAAAAAGGTGGCGATGATGGTAGGGGTAAGAGTAGTAGAAATAATAATAGTGGTGGTGAATGTTGTGCTGAGGACAATGCTGATGGTTGAAATGGTAATGGTAGTGGTAACCATAGCTGTGGTAGTGGTAATGGCTGTGGCAGTGATAATGGTTCTGGTTGTGATAATGTTGGTGGCAATAACTTCCTTAAAAGTTATGCACAAAAACAGAATGCTCAATGTAAGGTCTAGGCAAGAGGCTGATGAGGTCTTAGAGAGCATAAAAAAGGTGACAGCTAATATCTTGAATCCCTTTTAGATCTTCCTTTTCCTTCTCTGGGTCTTCAAGGTCCCCTCTGTGTCAGGCAAACTATATTCAACTCCTCTTAGTTAATGCAGGGGGCGTATGTAGGGGGGCAAACAAATAGTGTAGTTACCTACTGAAACCAATGTGGCTACAGCTATTATATGAAAGAGGGCTATGGTGGCTGGTAGCAACTAGAACCAACATCAAGTCCAGGGAAATAGCGAGTTGGGTTCTCCTGGGTGAGGTGCAAGGGTGGGGCGCTGGGATGGGTTCACTGGGTGGGGAGCATACAGGGAAAAAAACTAAAAAAAATCCTCATTTACCTCAGTAAGGCTAGTTATCTCAGAGAAAAATGCAGTGGTCTGGTTTTTATGCCTCAAAAATGAATTATCTAGAGAATGGTCCAGTTTTTATCTTGGAATGCTAACGGGTTACATGTTAAACAAAGAAGGGCTAAAATTCTGCAATATCTCAGGGACTCCACGGCACAAGAAATTAGTTTTCAAGAGACCCACCTGATTAAAAACAAAAACATTGCGATTTTTAAGAATTTAATATGGTTTGGCCATATGATCTGCACCGATCATAGTGCCAATATAAGAGGAGTGGCAAAAATAATAAAGAAGCAAGCCAAGACACACATAATAGACTTGTTAGTCGATACTTGCTGCAGATGTGTTTTTCTTAAAATGACACTGCTGGGTAATTTAATTTCCTTGGTAGGGTATGATGGTCCAAACTGTGATGATCTGGAGCCCGTAAAGACAATTTTTTCAAACTAGACTTCCCAGACCCTGTGATTATGGCTGGTGATTGTAATATTGTATTAGATCCCAAGCTAGACAAATAGAAGACCCATAGCAACATCTAAATCGTGTATGTACTTACATTCAGTGATGAAGCAGATGGGGCTAAGCAATGTCTGGAGGGATAGATCTGGCCTCCAGTTTGGAGTCTTTTTTTACAATGAGAAATACAGCCATAAATCTAGAATAGACTATGTTTTGCTTAGTCTTAGTTTGAGAGAGAAAATCCAGGACATCAGGTACCTGAAGGCCCACTTGTCTGACCACTCAGGGGTGTACTTAGACCTAGATCTGAAAAGCAGGAAGGTCGGGAGAGTCTGGGCTCTGGATCGGACTCTGCTCCTGGGTACAGAAAAAGAGAACTATCTGTGTTTTGAGACAAAGTAATTTTTAAGCCATAACGTTGGGACAGCTTCTACCCCAATAGTTTGGGATACCTTGAAGGCTTATTTAAAGAGGAAAATTACTAGCAAACAATGCTTCAGAAACAGGCGGTATAGGGAAGAGGTTGCCCAAATAGAAACAGAAATGAAGATCTTAGAGGCAGACATGTGGCGCACTGGGGAAGAGGAGAAGAGGCAGGGAGACAAAGATAAACTAACGAAACTGAAGGAACAGCTTGATCCTATCCTGCAGATGAGAGTCACAAAGTGGTGGGAGGCGAACAAGTCTCTCACTTTGAGTTTGGGGAGGGGGCAGGGAGATTGTTGGCCTGGAAAGCGAAAACAGATAGAACAGCAACTTGATAAGGAAAATAGAGGATGGTGAGAGTAAGGGCAAATTAACTACTGACACGGAAATAGAGGGAGCTTTTTATGACTTCTTTCAGACATTATACATGGAAGAGAGTGTTGTTAACAAACTGAGCTATACAAAAGTTTGGGTGATGTTTTAATTCCATCTATGACCCTGCTTTTTAATGAGATCGTAAGCGATGGGGTAAAACTACCTGGTTCCTGGGGTTAGGCAACAATCACTTTAATACTAAAGTCAGGGAAAGTTCCTGCCAATTGCAAGTCATACAGACCCATATCGCTGCTTAATGCTGAATATAAGATCTTCGCTAAAGTCCTAGCAGATAGGCTGGGTTCAGTAGCAGGTGATATGCTACACTTCGACCAGAAGGGGTTGGTCAAGGGTGGAAATCAGTATGAACTTACATACGGCCTCATTCGTTTGAAAGACCCAGCCTCAACGTACTCGATCCCGCTTGCAGTTATGAATCTAGAAGCCACAAAGGCTTTTGATAAAGTCAACTGATCTCTACGCTGCCCTGCCAGTCATCCTAAAGCATGCAGAGGAGTTCAGGAAGGTGTCAGGGTATGAGGTTAACTCAGGAAAAACTGAGATTATGACATGGAATCTAGAGAAGAGTCAACATCGGACTAAACAAGAGATTAGATATATCGAGGTGAAGATAGTACACAAGACAGATAAAATCACAGAAGCCAACATGTCTAATGTCACAAGAGAGTGCTCGCAGCTTATGAAGAGCTCGGTTCACCTCCCCCTGTCAATTTAAGGGAGGGTGAACCAGATTAAAATGATAATACTGCCTAAAATAACCTTTTTTTAATGCAATCCCTCTACATTTTGGCAAGCCCTCCATTGAAAATGTTCAGCAGGCCATAAACTATTTTATATGGGCCCATAATGGAACTAGAATTGCTTGGAAGAAGCTGAGACATAGAAGGGAGAAGGGAGGATTAGCCCTCCTGGATTTACAGTTTTATGAGTGTGCCTTACAATTGACCCACTCCAGAATGTTGTTACAACCTCCAGATTCTTCTGGGGTAGGGTCTATGTTTTCAGCTATGTTAAAGGGAGCCAACTTAGGCAAGGATGGTTTCATGTTTTAGTACGGAGACCACAAGTTCTTTAAAAAGATAAGGTTAAAGGTGCTACAGTCCATGGCCAGAATATTGGCAAGCATCAGACGGTTGACGGGCCTTAGCTATTTCTCTAGTCTTGGCCCTCTCTGGAACTCACCCGCAACACTGGATTGTTTAAAAGACAAACTAGCGCAGCCACTAAGAGATGCTGGGCTCAGCGTATGTTGAGACCTTGCTCAGGAGGGTACGATTCAACCTTGGTTAACATTACATACCACTCTGGAGGGGGATATCTCCAAATGTAATTATTTCCAACTGAAAAGGCCCAAAACCTGAAGTCTCCAATTGGCGCAGGCAACTTCTTAGAGGAACACTGGGTGGCAAAGCCCCCGTGGAAGAAAGAGGTTTCCATTTGGTATTAGGAAATCGAAAAAGCAATAGTCGGGGACTTCAGACTGGCAGAAGATCTGTGGGGTGCTAGCCTGCCGGGAGTGCCCTGGGAACAACTCTGGCAAGTATCATTGGGCACTTTATTCCTTACTATTAAGACGGACTGGTTAAGGAGGAATCATCTCTTTTCAATTCACAGGGCCTACCTAACCCCTCAAAGGTTGTCAACGATCACAAAAGGGCCCCTGTAAAATGCAAGGAACGCGGCCTGGAGAGAGCGTCAGACATACACATGTTCCAGGAATGTCCGGCTATTCTTGAGTTTTGGGTGAAGGTCGGTAACACCACCTCGAATATTCTTGGGTTCCAAGTCAAGATAAGCCTCTCTATGATTATTTTACAAAATTTCCAATGAAGTCACAGGCCCTGCAAGATCATTCCTTTTTTATATTATATTTTTAGCAAGAAGGGAAATCTGTCGCAGATGGGTCGAATGGTCTCTCCCCCCAACACTCAGATTGGTTAGAATCTGTAATTTCAACATCCAAGCTAGATCTGAGAGGGATCAATCCAAGAGGAAGAAAGCCCTTTGGAACTTTCATTTGAGATGGCTGGATACAGAGGCAAGATTAAATTGATCAGGGTTTCTCTACCTTGACAAATTTGCCCTATGATTATACCTCTCTTCATCTATCAAGACTGAGATGGGTCCTCCGTTCCCCCTAATGGCGTCTTACCAGTTGTCGGTTTATACCGGACCAAATCTGAGAGTGACCTTACTTGTTTGGGACAGTACCTTCCAGCATGTAGGTGTAACCACAGGGGGGAGGATTCCCACATCTTCTTCCAGGGCACGTTGGGTCCTAGCGTCTGGAGTGGTTATTGTGATCAGAGGTAAATGAGGACAAAAAAAGAAAAATTACCAGGGCTGCTTTGGGTTCCCAGTCCAGCCCTGTTTAGAAGGCTAACATTCTACACACTCCTGCAGAGGAAACCACATTCTTTAGCAGGGGTTCATGCTCCAAGGCTTCTCATTCACTTGAAAACTCTGATAGAAAGACGGAGTCGGGTAAGTCCTAGTCATGTTGTGGCTTAGACCCTAGCTAGACTGGCACCACCCACATGCAAGGATGCATGATGAAGCACTTGGTAGGTTGCTACTCTGACAGAACAATAACAAATCAGCCTGCTCAATGTTACCCTTTTGTCCTCACCCCATCATGCAAGCCCAAACTTTTCTTAGATCTAAGAGACCCTTGCCCCAAGTAATTTACATGAGGAGCAACCCTCCTACTCTTGCAGAATGTCCTCCCAGAGAACGTCCACTTACCTCATTTGCAGTGAAGAGCATTTCACTGTAAAAAGAGAATATTTCATCAAGAGCATTAAGGTTGCATAGATTTGGTAGTTCTCATTTTGGTGAATCTTAGCCCAGCTATTCACTGGCTTGTGAGCCCTTTGAAAAAGAGCTTTTAAATATCTCCCTACAAATTAATTTTAATTCAGATCTTCTATACCTGTTCCCATTCCTCGCTCGCTGACCCCCCTCCCTCTTAACTCTGTCCTCACCTCTAAAAGAGGACTTTAATCCAAAATAATGGTAGCCAAATGTGTCATATTCCCTTCTAGACAAATCCAAGTTCCCTCCTCTCTGAATGTTTTGACTGAGCCTGCTGGAGGCTGCAGATCTCTTCTCTCCTGGGAAAACAGTGCCTTTGGCAGCCTTGTTCATCCTAGAACCCTGGCCTGGGCCCAATAGAAGTATTTTGGAAAAATCATACTACCCCTCAAATTTCAAGGCTTGTTGGAGTGTCTCGGGTTAGCCTTCATGATTCCTGGGCACTTGGTCCCATCCAGCTAACGCTTACCATTGCAGAAATCTTACCCGCAACCTGCTCTTATCAGCATTAGGGGTGTACACTGATTCTTGCTAAGTAGGTAAAAGCAAACTACCCCTACTGCGTCTAGGCTATTCACAGTGCTAATGATGAACTTTGGGATGATGGACAGGAAGGAATGGCAGGCAGCCAGAGCGTAATTTCTTCTGTCTGCGTTTTCAGATTTGGTGTAATTCTATTAATATTTTTACTGTGGTTTAAAATTTAAAAAGGCATTCTTTTATCTGAGTAGAAAACGCAGAAAGTCCATGAATATCTACGGGTTAGAATTTTCTAAAAACCAACATGGAATCTAATTGGCTGGTTGATCTAGTTTAAAGCTTCCCCTTTACTCTATCTGTTATGGGACATAGCGTCAGCACTTCACTGCAGATATTCTGCCTGAAACATGTTTTTTGAGCATGGAGACAATATAAGAGGTTCCTGACTGCAGTGAGGGCTGGGCGATCCCCAGAAAGATGAAAGATATCATTGTTCGGCCGAAATGGAGCTCTATATAGCAATGAAGATATCAAGCAGTTTTAAAACAACATGCGCAAGTTTTTTCCACACAGAAATTAGGACCAGATGGCACTAATGCTAGTCTGCCTAATAAACCTAACCGCATTACTATTACCAGAAGAACACTCACTCCAGAATCTGCCTGTATCTAGTATTAGTTGGTACTTTTACAAAATGGTAATAAGTGAAACAAGAGAAATATACTTATTTGGATTGCTTATAAAATTTGGCATTACAACTCTGATTTCCATAAACTCTCCCAGAAAGGCATGTCCTTTTGCATTTGATCCTATATAGCAAAGAGCATATGGTTCAGAGAGAAAGTAAACTGTGGATCTAAAAGGTGGGTTTGCCCTTGAAATTCCATCAGTGATTTCGTGACATGAGAACATAAAAAATGGTGACTAAAGACCATTCCCAGTTGGCACTGGTGGAATGGTACTGGCCACAGGATGTGATGATAAATATTGCGCTGTTTCCAGAGGCTGGAGGCTGTGCTGTGCAGGACTCAGTATATCAATGACACCCTTTGTTCAGCAAATATTAAGCATGGTGGCAAGCCATGTCCATTGACAGTTTGGTCATTCTGGGCTCTAGGTTCAAAAGATACAGGTCCATTCCTTCTCACCTAGGCAAGAGGACAGGAAGCAGCAGGTCAGCGCAGCAGGGCAGTAGCCCTTCAGAGCAGCAGTCCAGCAGAGTGGTAGTCCTTTCAGCAGCACAGCATTTTTTCTTCCTGGCAGACTATCCACAGGTCCAGAAATGGACTGAAGGGCCGGTGTCTGAGGTCCAGTATTTAAACTCAGTTGTGCCTTTGAAGTGGGGAGAAGCTTCTAGAGGCATGCCTTTGAATTGCAAATGTGCCCTGCCTTCCTGCCCCTGGCTTCAGACTTTGGGCCATATGTAGGTAGCTAAATACCTGTCGGAAACAGCCGAAAATTGGTAATTATCCCGTTACCGACCGGTATTTAGCCTTTTCTAATGTAGGAGGCAAGTTTTAACGATTCGGTAATTTGCTGATTCCTTATTTTAAGGAATCGGTAAAATATGAATACTTATTTTAAGGAATCGGTAAATTAAAGAATCCTTAAAAGCTATGTAGGTGGCACTCAAGTGAGTGCATCTTTGCTATCAGGATTCCTTATTCACCACCAACTACAAGTTGGTGGTAAATACCAAATACCTTAAATAAAGCAATTTTTGCTTTTTTCTCAGTGCCATGTGGCACACATACATGCCCTTAGGGCATGTATGTGCGCCCCATGTGCATACATGCACGAAATAGGGGTGCAACAGGGTGTCAATGTGCAACTTTGAACATTTGACCGGATTGTATTTTCTGCTGGAAACGCTGCTGCAGCTTCCCTAGCGCTGTGTTCTGAGGGGAAATAAAAACAGCGTTTTTGACCGCCCGCCTCCCGCTCCCTGAATCCTCACCTGTTGGGGCTAAACCGACGAGTGGAGCGCGGCGCGAGGGCTGGAAACTACCACTACCAGCATCCCTAGCGGCATCGGCCGCGTCATTTTCGCGCCAGGAGGCGCAGAAATACGGCGTCACCCCGGTCGAAGGGGTGCAACTTTGAACATTTGACCGGATTGTATTTTCTGCTGGAAACGCTGCTGCAGCTTCCCTAGCGCTGTGTTCTGAGGGGAAATAAAAACAGCGTTTTTGACCGCCCGCCTCCCGCTCCCTGAATCCTCACCTGTTGGGGCTAAACCGACGAGTGGAGCGCGGCGCGAGGGCTGGAAACTACCACTCCCAGCATCCCTAGCGGCATCGGCCGCGTCATTTTCGCGCCAGGAGGCGCAGAAATACGGCGTCACCCCGGTCGAGGGGGTGCAACTTTGAACATTTGACCGGATTGTATTTTCTGCTGGAAACGCTGCTGCAGCTTCCCTAGCGCTGTGTTCTGAGGGGAAATAAAAACAGCGTTTTTGACCGCCCGCCTCCCGCTCCCTGAATCCTCACCTGTTGGGGCTAAATCGACGAGTGGAGCGCGGCGCGAGGGCTGGAAACTACCACTCCCAGCATCCCTAGCGGCATCGGCCGCGTCATTTTCGCGCCAGGAGGCGCAGAAATACGGCGTCACCCCGGTCGAGGGGGTGCAACTTTGAACATTTGACCGGATTGTATTTTCTGCTGGAAACGCTGCTGCAGCTTCTTTAGCGCTGTGATCTGAGGGGAAATAAAAACAGCGTTTTTGAACAGCGTTTTTGACCGCCCGCCTCCCGCTCCCTGAATCCTCACCTGTTGGGGCTAAACCGACGAGTGGAGCGCGGCGCGAGGGCTGGAAACTACCACTCCCAGCATCCCTAGCGGCATCGGCCGCGTCATTTTCGCACCAGGAGGCGCAGAAATACGGCGTCACCCCGGTCGAGGGGGTGCAACTTTGAACATTTGACCGGATTGTATTTTCTGCTGGAAACGCTGCTGCAGCTTCCCTAGTGCTGTGTTCTGAGGGGAAATAAAAACAGTGTTTTTGACCGCCCGCCTCCCGCTCCCTGAATCCTCACCTGTTGGGGCTAAACCGATGAGTGGAGCGCGGCGCGAGGGCTGGAAACTACCACTCCCAGCATCCCTAGCGGCATCGGCCGCGTCATTTTCGCGCCAGGAGGCGCAGAAATACGCCGTCACCCCCGTCTCGCGGGACGCCGGGCGAAGCCCGGGCAAAGGGCGGGCCCTCTGTGGCCCTCGGTGACTGAGGTAGGCTGAGCTGGGCCCGGTTATTTTCATGTATAGCTCAATGATATGTCTGGCGGCCAGATAAAGTAATTCCTTGCGAGGTTACAGAGTTGCTTCTTCTTTGTTTACGGCAAGTTAGTTGTTTGTCGTATCTCCATTGACCTATTTATTATTTTTACGGATTTTGTATATTTTTATACGCTCACTCTTACTGGATAAATACTACCCTTATAATCAACGTATTGTGGTAAAAACTTTGGTGAAGATGACTAAAAAACTTCGCTCTGGGAGATTGGTGGGGGGAAGAACTTGTGCTAAAACAAAATCCAACCCCCTGAGAAATAAATCTGCGAATAATCCCTGAGTAAAGGGGCAATGCCAGCTTTTTGAGCTATGGGATAAACCAGTGGATAAGAAATCTACTACTGCTGCTAAGGAAGCTCCACTTTCTGTGGCTCAGGAGGATCACATAGAAGTGACTGCTAATCCAAACACCTCTCCTTGATGATAGATTTACTGCAAATAGCAACCATGGTGAGCCCCTGCCCTGTGCAAGCTCAAGAAGATGGGGAGAGTAAGTCTGGCGCTCTTTCCACAGAAGGAAATCTAGCGGATAAGCCTCCTGTGCCTCAAGTTCCCTCTCCGAATGGTCGGTTAGGTGGGGATTCCTCACAGTTATCCATCGACCTTGAACTTTGTGGCCGCTATGTAAATGCAGCTAGTTTGGAGGCCTTAAAAGTTAACAAGCCTTCTGGGGGTGCTACTCCATCTGGGCTAATGCTATATAGCAGTACTCCTTCTTCAAATGGGCAGGATATGTCTGAATTGTTAAATGTCTCCAGGAGCCCAGTTCTTAATCTCTCTGGAATCTCTCCACCTGCTGGAGCTAATGATAAACCCATATCGGAATCCTTGATTGCTTTAGAACAATTGCTAGCCTCTATATTATTTCTTCTGGGGAAATTTGTAGGTAGTTCAGATTGTATCCTGGACTCAGTTACACAAATTCTGAATACATTACTACAAAAAGCCCCTGAAACGAGGAGTGTTCCCTCCCCCTTGATCGATATCAGCTCTCTAAAGGGGAAAACAAATGCGTTCTCTGTGAATTCCGGTGTAAAGGCCCCAGCTACAGCTCATGAAATCCAGGCTGTTGTCCTGCCTGTAACCACTGTGTCCAACTGTGTTAAGAATTCCGTGTTGGAAATAGAGGAAGAAAATAAATCCATCTCCGGCTCTAAAGTGGTACAAGAATTATTCCCAATCTTCATGGCGGAAAATAAAAAAGAACATTCTGAGGAGAAACAAGAAGTAAAGCAAAAAAATGGAAAACATAGAAATAATAAAGGGAACAAAAGGAAGCCGGTCCGCAAATACAGGAAGAAAAGACAAAGGCGGATAATCTTCCAAAACTCTATAGTTTTGATTGATAATGAAGATAAGGACATAAATCCAACACCTATGTCCTTACGGGTGGCTAGTGAATCTTCTTCGTCACACCGTGGCTCAGATAATATTCCCAACACCTTGCCAACGACTATGGAAGACCCACCGCAAAAGGTTGGCCCTGACCCTAGTATCTCTCCATCGATAGAGACAAGGAACTCCATCCTACACAATCCTGGGTCCCTCAACCCTTTGGCTTCCTCCTTTTCGCTTGCCGCTGGAGTCGGCAATTGCCCTCTCCCCCCTTTTCAACTAAAAAACTCTAAATCTTATGTGGACACCTTAGTGTTGGACTTTCTACCCCTATTTGATGTGGACTTACCTTTAAACAGAACATGGTTACTTAAGTGTTTTCGTGATTTGGAAAGTCTTCACCTCACCCAATCAAGTGACATTGAGCTAGTCTCTTTGCTAGGTGGAGACAGTGTGTCACGTATAAGGGTCAAATTCTATTCTAAAATTATTGTAAACTTGATATTACAGCAAGCTGAGAATTTTCAATGTACAGGTATTGATATTTTGCATATTTTTAGCACTGGTAATAACCACTCTCCTCATAGGATGATGCTAAAGGGTGATAAACAAAAGGGGGTAGCTTCTCCTCTTGAAGATCTAAGATTTGGGTCTCTAAAGGGAAACGTTCGGTCTCACAGGTAAGGCCACTCCCACTGACTCATAACTCCTCTTTAATAGAGGACAATAATCGGTGGAATTGGCTGCATAGTGCTTTGTCTACTAAGACCACAGATAACCCCAAATTGTTTCACCATCTTTAACAATCAATTGAAAATTATTTCTTGGAATGCTGCTGGGATACATAGTAGTCCAGAGAAACTCGAATTTTTATTTTCTTTGGGAGCAAATGTGATTTGCATCCAGGAAACTTGGTGTATTGATAGTCTTGATATCACGAAGGATTACTATGTATTGGAAGTGCCGGCTGCTCCATCCAAGAAAGGTCATGCTAAAGGGGGTATTGCTTGCTTATTATCAAATAAATTACAGTGGAGATTCTCCCACTACACTGACCCAAGTAACCTCTTTCAAGCTATAACTATTGCAAATCTCCCTAGTTATTTAAAGAACCCCTCAGTTGTAATTATCAATGTGTATATTCCTCCAGAAGAGCGTTTTAATGCTATATTGAAGCAAGTATTCCGGTATATTGATCAAATTAAAAACGCTTCCCCCCCTCCAGAAGTTATTCTAGTAGGAGATCTGAATTGTAAAATTTCCAATACTAGTCTGAACCTCTTCAGAAATAAATCTAAAGAAGAGGCGCATTTTGTTCCACAATCCCTCTTTCCAGATAAAATAGTAACTAATAAAAGAGGGAAGATTCTGCTAGAAGAATTATCGGCAGTCGATGGGCTCATTTTAAATGGAAGATTCCCGTCGGATGTGCCCGCGGAATTTACTCATAAGTCCCCGTTTGGGGCCTCTATCCTTGATTATGCGGTATCGGACTATGGTCTTTTTCCTTATATCCAGGATCTTAAGATAATCCCTACATCATTGAGTGATCATAGCATAATTTTTATTACTATCTCCTTAAAACCTCTGCCTACTGCGTCATGGTCCCTCAATAGTAACGACGCTACTTTTCATGCATCCTCGGGCAGATGTTTCTGGAACCCAACTGCCATCACAGGGGTGCATGTTACTCTAAGTAAAACTTTATCAGAATTAAAAGATTGGCAGGGCTTGGAAATTGTCAACTTTGAAAAACTTATGCGAAATATTATCTTAGATGTAAAAAAGGCTAGCCGCCCAAGGAAAAGGGTAGTTCCTCCTTGTATATTGCGCACCCTGAATAAGGAAATAAATAAATTAGTCCGTAAGCAATTCTTAGATAGAGCTGGTGAACGTGGAAAAGAAATCTCAAGATTAAAAAGAAAGAGAAGTAGACTAAAGGTGAAAATAAAAAAGGAGAAGGAAGATACAGTCTGGATTAACCTAAGGGAATCTGTGGTCCATGGCAGGATTAGAGAATTTTGGTCCATAATTGGGAAGGGATGTGGCACTAGAACAAGTCCCTGCCCCATCCCTATTCCTGAAGAAGTATGGTCCTCTTATATTCGGGAGCTCTATGCAGGGAATGGCTTCCCGGGTGATGATAGTGGTCCTGATGTAACTCCGGAAGGACTGGTTAATTATCCTTCAGAGGAAACAATTGAAAGGGCCATAAAGAATATGCGCTCCTCTGGTGCGATGTGACCTGACGAACTCCCCATGACAGTTCTGAAGCGGGAACCTTCAATGTGGAGTAAAATCCTTTACCCATTGTTTAAAGCCTGTTTTGTTTCTAAAACGGTACCCGCTTCCTGGAGGGGAAGTATTCTGGTCCCTATTTTTAAGAAGGGAACTAGGGATTGACCCAGTAATTATCATCTGATAGCCCTCCTAGACTCTATGGGAAAGGTTTTCGCGAAATGTCTTTTAAATGTACTTTCCGAGTGGGTCGAGGAGAACAATATCCTACCATTTGAACAAACTGGTTTCCGTCGGGGGCACGGCACCTTAGATAACCTCACCACTTTACATGTGGTATCTGATAAATACGTTAAGGTGAGAGGGGGGGTGGTGTACGCTGCTTTTATTGATTTCTCCACAGCGTTCGATAAAGTGGATCGCAGATCGCTGTGGAGGAAATTAGCAGCTCTTGGTGTTCCATCCTACCTACTAGATCTTGTGCGTACACTCCATACGGAAACTTGGTGCAGAGTTTTACAAGGAGGCGAAAGGGGTCTCTCCAATCAAATCCCATCTTTGAACGGCCTTAAACAAGGCTGCTTATTGGCTCCTCTCTTGTTTTCCTTATATACTGTAGACCTCCCTGCTGCCCTGTCTGTTTGTGATGGTATTGCTCCAGTGATCGAGGGGACCCCTATCTCTTGCCTGATGTATGCCGATGACGTTCTTATTTTTTTTTTTCACAACCAAGTTTATTGAGCAAAAGAATGACAAGCATGAGGTACCTTCCCACACCAAGGTCACCACATCAGGATCATGGTATTGATCACATACAGAAGAAATACTAAGCAAGTATCAAGGAAGCTCAGCTTTAAAATCCCAACTACCCATCCCAACCCCAACTACACCCCCACCCGTACCCACTATCCCCCCCCCCCCTTCCACACATGTACAGAGGCAATACAAAGATGGTTCACATAAGAAAAGCAGGTATGAAGCAACCTGGGATGTGCTTGAGGCCAGAAACAGCGCTGCGATCAAATGTCCTCCTCCGGGTCCGCCGGGGGTTCCAAGGATAGGCCACGGTAGTCAGCCCACCGCTTCCAGATTTTGAAGTGCTTGCGTGGGCAGCCCCGCGCCTCAAAAATCGGTTTCTCAAGACCCATAAAATAGTCCAGGCCCGCCTTCCATGCCGACAGGGGGGGGGCCCTCACGGATTTCCAGGCTCGAGCCAAGTCACGCTTAGCCACCACCAGGCCCAGAAGCAATAGATGACGTTTATAGATGTTGCCCCCAACCCCTTCCATGACGTGCAGCAGGCCCAGCCGGTGGGTACGGGGAAGATCCCAGCCCAGTACCTCAGCTAAGCAATTCCATACACCCCTCCAGAAGCCAGCCAGGCGACCACATGACCATACTGTGTGCAACAGGGTGCCAGGCACCTCCCCACATCGCAGGCACTCCGATGACTCAATCAAACCAGCCCTCCACAGTCGTTCACGCGTGTAATAGGCACGATGCAGATACTTGAATTGTATGAGACGGAGCCGAACCGCGATAGCGGTGCCACGAGGGGACTCCAGGGCCTCTCTCCAGTCGTCCTCGTCCAGGGTGCCAACGTCCACCTCCCAGGCTTCCCGGAGGGAGCCGAGAGTAGACGAGCAGTGAATAACCAGGGTCTGGTAGATCCTGGAGACCTTCTTGTCTCCCAGGTCGCCCATGAAGACTTTCGCCTCAATAGGGCTAAACTCCGGAAGGGAGTCAAGGCCGGCGATGCTTGGGGCGAGGGCATGTCGCAGTTGTAAGTAACGGAAAAACTGGGACTGAGGCATTTGGAATTCCACTCGGAGGTCTGCAAAGGATTTGAGGGTCGCGCCGGACACGACGTGACCTAGTTGAGTAATCCCAATAGTCTCCCAACCCTCGAACCCAGCCAGAGTCGCCAGCTCTGGAAGCAGACCGTTGTGCCACAGCGGCGTTTCCGCCGTCAACTTGCCCCACCATCCCATGCGGCGCAAGGACTGCCGCCACACTGCAAAGACCACCCTTGTCACCGATGGCAATCCACGGCGTATACGCGCCGAGTATAGAACGGTGTGGAGCGTATGGTCACCCATAAGATGCCTTTCCAGGGCATATGCTGGATCACTCCTATCCCCGTACCACCAATCGTTAAGAACAAGTAGGTGCGATGCTTGGTAGTAGGAGAGGAGATCGGACGTGGCCAAGCCACCACAGTAGGTGGATAGAAAACATGTCTTTAGGGCCACCCTGGCCGCTCCGCCCTCCCACAGGAAGCGGCCCAGCACAGAGTTCACTTGGCGAAACCACTCCATGCCGATAGGGTGTGGGAAATGTTGGAGTTGGTACAGCAGTCTCGGCAACGCCACCATCTTAAAGATGGCCGACCTTCCAAAGATCGTGAGCGGCATCCTGGACCACGTTTTAACATCTGACTGGACCCGTTCCCACACCGGTAGGACACTACGCGTCCAGGCCACGGCCCGCGAAGTCGAGAGGAAAACACCCAAGTATTTCAGGCCGTCCGTCGCTACCCGTAGATCAGCAGCCCAATCATCGTCAACCACTCCGCCATGCAAAACCCACAGGGTCGACTTAGATAGGTTAAGGGTAAGCCCGGAGACTTCACCAAACCCCCGCATGATCTCCAGGATTCGAGGGCCAGAGCGCCGCAGATCCGTAAGGAACAGGAGGACATCGTCCGCGTAGAGTGCAATTCTATCAGTAAGAGTATCGTTCCAGACAAAGCCACGCAGCTGGGCATCCAGCCGCACCCGCGCCGCGAGGGGCTCCATGGCCAGGGCAAATAGGTATGGGGACAACGGGCAACCCTGGCGCGTACCGCGGCCGATTGGGAAGCGTCCTGAGACCGCGCCTGCCACTCGGACCGACGCCGTAACATTAGTATACAGGAGGCGGATATAGGACAAAAAGACCGGCCCGAGGTTTAGGCGGGCCAATAAGGTGAAGAGATACGCCCAACTCACCGAGTCAAAGGCCCGGTCCATGTCCGCAAGGAGAAGTGCGGCCTGTTCATCCCTAGCACTCATGGCGTCGATCGCTGCCTGCGCCCGCCGGATATTGTGTCGGGTGGCCCTGCGCGGCATGAACCCGGCCTGGTCGGGGTGGACCAGGTCGGCTATGAGGGGCAGAAGGCGGTTCGCCAGGGCTTTCGCCAAGATCTTGGCCTCGATGTTGAGGAGGGAGATAGGCCTGTAGGAATCATGACGGTCAGGCGCCCTACCAGGCTTCAAAAAGACCACAATCTCAGCATGACGCCAGTCAGGTGGCAGCTCGCCCCTAGACCGCGCTGCCTCTAGCGCAGTGCGAAAGTGGGGTCCCAGCTGGACGTGGAATTTTTTATAAAATTCGGCAGGGTAGCCACTAGGGCCGGGCGCCTTCCCAGTGTTCAGTTGGCCAAGGGCCTCCCCTAGCTCCTCGGACGTAAGCGGGACCTCTAGGGCCGTTCTAGTCTCTTCCGGGACTGCCTGCGGGAGTAAAGCATCTAAGTACGGGGCAATCCCGCTCTCCCTCAGTGGATCGCGAGGGGCATATTGTGCCTCATAGTAGCGGGCAAAGCTGGCTGCCAATTGGTCCGGGTCAGTTATGACTGAGCCATCCCCCGCCGTGAGACCGGGTAGCTCCAGGGGCTGGAAGGTCGCCTGGCAAAGTCTATGCAGCATGGTGCAGGACTTATCGCCCCACTGATATACCCTACTGCGCGTGGCGAGCCACGCCTGCCGGGCCTCCTCATGTAGGACCGAGGAGTAAGTCTGCTGGGCTTGCAGGAGCTGGCGCACCACGCCCTCCTCACCCCCAAGTCGACCACGCTGCTCCAACTCCTCCACGCGGGCCGCGGCAGCCACAATGGCCTCCCGGTGCTTCCGCCGAGCGGCCGCACACCAAGTTATGTCGATGCCCCGGATCGTGGGCTTCAGCGCCTCCCACACCACAACAGCATCGGCCCCCCCCACCAAGTTCTCGCGCCAGAAGTGGTCGATTGCCTCCCGTAGGTGCGCCACATAGTCCGGCCGCTGCAACTGCCAGGCGGACATACGCCAGCGAAAGGGTTGTCGCTTAACGGGGAGGGTCAGAGTGGCCAGGACAGGGGAATGATCCGAGAGGCCCCTGGGGAGTATCGAGGCGTCCCTAACACGGGTCAGGCAGGCCCCGGGTACAAACAAGTAATCGAGCCTCGAGAATGACCCATGCACTGCCGATACATACGTGAAGGCCTGTACTGCAGGATGAAAATGCCGCCACACATCGACCCAGCCCATACTGCACGCCGTCGCGCTCAACCGGGTGGGGGCAGCCGCGGGGGGGGGGTCAGACACCACACACGCTCGCCGCTGGCGGTCCAGGCCCACATCCATGACTTCATTCCAATCGCCCCCCACCACAGTCAGGACCTCAGGGATCTCGTCCCACAACTCAAACAGCCGTTCAGACAGCGCCCATTGCAGGGGGGGAGGGGCATAGACACTTCCAAAAACCACCGGCTCGGAACCCAGCAGGCCTTTAACAAAAACAAATCTGCCCTGGGGGTCAATCCATTGCTTCTCGTGGACATAGGCTACCCTACGATGAATCAGTATGGCCACCCCCCGCGAGCCCCTCGTAAAGCCAGCATGATAGACCTGGTGGTAGCCGAACCTCTGGAGGCTAAGGGCTTTGGACCCCAGCATGTGCGTTTCTTGAAGCAAAAGAACATCCACCATCTCCCTTTTCCCCCACCGCAGCACAGCCCCCCGCTTAATCTTATCCAGGACACCCCGCACATTCCACGTCACCACCCGCAGGGTCTTCGAAGGAGTCACATTCGCAGCATTAGCCATTATCGACATACAGTTCAAAATCCGGCCCACCCTCCCACCCAGGTGCTACCCGCAAAACGACAAAAAGCACAGCCCCCGACATGTGTGGACCCACCCCCCCAGCCCGCAAACCCAACTCCCCTGTCCCAACCCAGAGCCCCCCCAACAACAAGCGCAACACCACAACACCCCCCCATACCCCACCCCCACCACCCCAATACCTCAGAAAACAGTGAAGTACCTGTCGCGGCATGGAGAGACCCGAGCCCAAAACAGAGGACTCAGGGCCCGCCATACCAATGGATCCCCAAAACCCCACCAAAACGCACACTCACCACCCCCCCAACAACACTCACATCCGTGAGGGTCTGAGGCCCGTATAAGGTACCCTCCGAGCCACACAGTGTCCCCGTGTCTATAGCTGAAGTCTCCACAGGGGAGCCGGCTGGCACATCAAGGACAAAATAAACAGTCTCACCAGCCAAAGCATATGCAGCAGATAGAAAGTATGCAGGCCCAACAGTGTTCAGCTGCCCGCATCGGAGTGTTCAGAGTCCCTGGTGCCACCCGATTGCGACGCACAGGCGGAAGCCGATCTTTTCTTGGAGCGAGACCTCCGATGTCGGCCCTTCTTGGGCTGGCGTTGTGTCCGCTCCGGCGACGAACCTGGAGACCTGCCCGGGTCCAGTCCCGGCTGGGCGTGGGGACGTAGTCGCACCGCCTCATCCGTCCAGCGAAACACCTCCTCTGGCGAGTCAAAGAAGTGGGTACGAGATTGGTATATGACCCGCAGGCGAGCCGGATACAGGAGCGAGTACTGGAGCTTGAGGCCCCGGAGCTTGGCCTTAGCGTCCATGAAGGAGTGCCGCTGTTGTTGCACCATTTTTGTGTAGTCTGGGAAAATCATAATGGTATGATTCTCAAAGGCGAGGGAGCCCTTGTTCCTCGCCTCCCGCAGGATAACATCACGGTCATGATAGTTCAGCAGGCGGGCTATAACCGGCCGCGGGCGCTCACCCTCCGGCGGCCGCTGGGTCAGGGCCCTGTGAGCCCTCTCGATCACAAAACACCTAGATAACGCCCCTTCAGGGAGCCAGCTCTCCAGCCACCCGGTCAGGAACCTCTCCATGCTGTCCTTCTCGCACCGCTCCGGAAAACCAATGAAGCGGAGGTTGTTGCGCCGCGCGCGCCCTTCTGCGTCCTCCACGCGGGCCGCCAGTGTCCTCTGGACGCTTTCCACCTCCGCGAGGCGCTTCTTTAGGCCACTAATGTCCGCCTCAGTTTCCGTGACACGGGTTTCGACCCCAGCAATCCGCTCCACTGCATTGCGAAGGTCCTGGCGTAAGAGCGTGACATCCGCCCCGACCGCGCCTATCTTGGCATCGAGCATGTCCCGAGACTGGGTTATGGCCGCTAGGATAGCTGCGTTGTCTGGCCCGGGGCCGCCACTGCCACCGGTCGCCCCAGCGCCACCACTCGGCCCTGTGAATTTATCTATGGGTCCATGCTTGGGCGGGCCACCTCCTCTGTCCCTGGTCATGGCAAGCGCCGGGCAGGGCCAACAGCACTCTCGGGCACTGTCGCAAGAACTGGAACGGGGCGGCCCAGATGAGGCCCCAGGGAAGGGCGCTGTGATCGGGTGTCGCGAAAATTGAGGCCCCGGCGTCACCCCAGCAGGACAGGCCGCACCCACAATCGTCCTCACAGGCAGCCGTCCAGGATATAACAGGAAGAATCAGCGGGTCCGCGGTCCATGGGTCGCCGTATCCAGCAGGCCTAGCCAGGGGAGGTGAATCAGGGGGGCCAGCCGACCACTAGTCCAGCCCCGGTCGCCCCCGGGCACCAGGGCCCCGCCACCAGACTGTCGCAGGGCCCGGCCACGCCGCTACCACTCGCCGGTCGTGCAGGGGAAGAGCCGATGGGTAGGAGTCGCTGGTTCCGCCTCGAACTCCAGGCGATCGCGGGCGGAGAGATGAGCCCAGGACGGCGTAGCGGATGCCACCCGCACCCGCCAGGTCACAGCTGCCACCAGGCGTCGCGAAACTCGAGGACCCCGGTTCCCGGCCGGCCACCAGGCCGCACTCTGCCGCCGACTCCCCTCGATCACAGGAAGGGAGGAATCACAGGATCCACACACCAATGCAGACTGGAGACTTCACTAGATTGAGTACAGGCACTGGGCACCAACAGTGGGCTCGGGGGTCAGGATAAATGATCGGATTTAGTCCGGGCCGGCGGGAGCTCTACAAGGCTGCGACCGCCATCTTCGCCCGCCAAGCCACGCCCCGACGTTCTTATTTTAGATTTAACTCCCAAAGGCCTGGCAAATCGGCTGCAAGTTCTTTATGATTTTGCTGTTTCCCGTTACATGAAGATTAACACATCTAAAAGCAAAATTATGTGTATTGCTGGGAAAAAGAAGTGCCGATCTGAAAACTTTGGATGGTATATTGGTGGCCAGAAACTGGAGGTTGTTAAATCTTACACATTCTTGGGGAAAATTGTTGCGGCTAACCTGAGTGAGAGACCCCACATTGAGCATACCTCACGCAAAGCCCTCACCCATGGCAAAGGTTTAAATTCCCTTTATCATGCCACTGGAAAAAGGCACTTCACCTGTCTACTGGAGGTATTTAGGGCTAAGATTCCCTCCACGATACTATATGGTATCGAACTCATAGAGTTGAACTACTGGGACTTTTGTCATAAAATTGAAGGTAAACTCTTAAGATCTCTTGCTTCCCTAAATACCGCGTGCTCTTTGGCTGCTTGTAGGCTTGATTTTGGTCTCAGGAGCAGCTGGGTACAGGGATTATGTGCCATAGTAAGATGGGTGGCCTGTTTGGCTAGAGCTGAACCAGGGACAATGAGAGCCTTCCTCAAAAATGAATTATTGGGCAATTTTAAAGAATTTTCACAACTTGTAAGGAACTTTAGAAGAGCTGTGACTCATCTAAAGTTAGATGAAAGCGAGTTGTTTCGGCACTCTCCTACACAGCTAAAATGCTTACTAAAACAGGCTTCGTGGGAACTATGCTTTCAGTCTGATAAGAATATAATACAAGGAAAAAGGGGTGGTGATCTCCTCCTTAACTCTTACTCTATTAAGTTGGCCCAACCCTATGCTTCATGGAACTTGCCGCATGGTATTCGTAGGTTATGGTTCCTTTTACGTTATGATCTATTACCTTTAAATCTACTTCTAGCCAAATGGTACGGATCTTCTCCCATGTGCAACCTGTGTAATCTGTGTACTCAGGACAGCATGCATGTCTTGCTGATCTGCCCTGCACTCCGTACATTGCGACTCAGATGGCTAAAACCAATATGTCTCCGTCTTGGTATCTCCAATGTGAATATTTTTCTCCAATCACTATATCGGCCTCCTAATGAAATGTTTTGCTTTCATATTTTTAATTTTTTTTAAAGGTTTTTTAGCTATTTATTAATATGTTAATGGAGAGGTCTGACATTGCTTCTTGTCGTAGATTTGATATGGTATGTTTCCTTTTCTTTCTTTTTTTAAATGTGTTATTGCATGTTATTTCTTTGTTTCCTGGTATGTACTTGCTTTCTTATTGTTGTGAATTTTATGTGGCCCTCGTTGAGAGCCAAAACATAATAAATAAAATTGATGATTGTGTCAATGTGACACCCTGCCACCCTTGAATATGCTCCCCCTATTACCGATTCGGTATTTACTGAATCGGTAATAGTGAATGGCTTCCCATTCATTCCTATGGGCCTACAGGCCCATAGGAATGAATAGGAAGGTGATTCCTTATTACTGAATTGGTATTACCGATTCGGTAATAACGAATTTTACTGATTCGGTATTTTTTACCGACTTTTTAGCTACATATGAAATACCGATTCCTAAATTCCAAATCGGTAAAATTTGGTATTTAGGAATCGGTATTTCATATTTACCTACATCGGGCCCATAGTACAGGGGGTATGCAGTATTTTGTGTGGAGGCACTTTTTCAAGTGTAAGTGGGGCTGGGTCTAGTTGCTCCATCCCATCCTGCCAGTGATTGCCCATCTAGTTACACATAAGCTCCCCATTGTGTGTTGCTGTCTATTACACCTAGTCATGTGACCCAGAGACAGGCTGAGGGCACCAAATAGCTAAGGCAAAAAGGCAACATTCTAAAGCTGGAATTTTCTAAATTGTAATTTAAAATCTCACTGAAGTGAGGATTTGTCATTATAATTCCAGGGACACCAAACATGAACTTAAAATCTGACCCCATTTGGAAAATACACTTATAAAAAGTATTAAGGTAACTCTAATGTCATCTTATGGCAGAGGTAGGCCTTGTAGTAGGGAAAAATGAATTACAATTTTTTACTACCAGAACATGTAGAGCTGAAAAGTACGTCCTGCATTTTAATTACATTGCCCTCTGCCCTCTGGGCTGTCCGGGGCCTATCCTAGGTGTGACATATATATTACAAATAAAGGTTTTGACCTGGCAAAAGGTTTACTTTGCCAGGTCAAAATGGCAGTTTAAAACTGCCCACACACAGACTGCAATGGCAGGCCTGAGACAAGTTTAAAGTGCTACTTAAGTGGGTGGTGCCATCAGTGCTGCAGGCCCACTAGTAGCATTTAATTTACAGTCCATGGACACAGGTAGTGCTACTTTACTACGGAATTTCAGGTAAATTAAACATGTCATTTGGGTATAAGCCAATTTTACCACGTTTTAAGCACAGAACATAAAAGTATGTTAGCACTGGTTAGGAGTGGCAAAGCACATAGAGTCCTAAAACCAGCAAAAATGAAGTCAGCAAACAGGAGGGTGGAAGGCAAAAAGTTAGGGGTAAACCATGCCAAGTATACCAGGTCTAATACCAAGCCCTACAGTTAGTACCAGATAAAACATCACAACCAGTTAGGGAATTTATCCCTTTGACGTGTTTCTTAACATTTGGGCTAGGTTATATGACCCAGTCCAGGTTTACTCAAGTCCAGAATTGGATGGGCGTTTCCTAAAGGAACACCTTTGCTATCTGGCGCTATTTTCAACATTTTCTGCCGTTTTTACTGCATTTGTTATGTGTGCTAAATGAGTAAGGTGTCAATATATTGGAGACCTACAGTCATATAATACTGTAACTCAGCACTTGTGAAGTTTCCTCCCTGACGTTCATGTTCAGTAACAGTATATAATGCATGATATGGTAAATAGAATACGTTTAGGAGTGCAGACGTTCTGAGAAGTTGCCTCTCAAGAACCGTGCTGTAGGTAATTTTGACGGTATGGTATCCATTAACATTTACTGAAGCCTCTCATGTTAATTTGCAAAGTGCCTAATAATTCGTTGGACTAAACACTTCAGAAGGCCTGTGTCACCTAGGCTGGTTCGATATTAACATGTATTCCTGAAAATAAAATGTTAAAAGTTATGGCGGTCCTTCTTTTCTCCTCTAATGCAAGTATATAGAGGTACTGATATTTCATATGTATTATATTGTAAAGGCTTAACTGATAGTGCCACTCAAGATAATAAGCAGACATGCACACAAATAAATATTTTTTTACGTTAAGTCTGACACATCTGCTATCAGAACCTATTTTGTTCAGAGAGGCACTCACTCACTAACTCACCCACATGCTGACACTAGTGTTTAACACATAACTGATATAGTTGCAGGAAACATGTGCTAAAAAGATATGATGGAAGAATCTACTTACAAGCTTCTGAATTCAATCAGAAACTAGAGCCAGTTCCTTACTGGAAAGACCTACATGCTAATAATTTACTTTTAAAGTTAAGGGCTGGGAATAAGAAGACTATCTGGGCATATGCACTGTAGGAGTTGCAAGCCCATGGAGGTGGACAATGGCGCCTCATTGACATTTGTGGTTTACCAATGTATGTCTTTATTCTGGGTTGAGATAAAAAATAAAATGTCAGACCTGTCAACAGCCAACTTTACTGGCACCATGAGATAACTTCCTGATTGTCTGACAATTACTGGAGTATGGATCCTGCCAAGTCAGTATAACTCGTACAAATGGCCTACAAAGCAGTCAGGGAGGTTATCTGAAGAGAAGAGCTGCTCGTGGACCTCTAATAATCCTGATCTTGCCAATGGCTGATGGAAGATGTGAAGATAGCATTACACGGTCATGGATAGTGTCTAGAAGGAAGCTGGGGGGGGAGACTCACACATTTCCAGATGTAAGAATTATATTCAGACTCCATCCATAGAAATATGAGTCTCCTCTCAAATATTATGCCCCTTATTTTTTAATCAGAAACTGACTGTGATATTTTATCTTCGATGTGATGAATATTTATGTTATTCGTAGTAGTGATGAAATAATATTGGTGATGAAATTAATCCCAATATTATGTTTGCATTTTTATATTGTGTATAACAGTTTCTCATAGTTGGAAATAACGCTGCTGTTTACCTATAATGTTGATAGTAACATCTTGAAAAAAGCCTTTTTTTAGAAATGGCTGACACCGTAAATGTTCTAAAAGAATCTCATTGCATTCTGTTTCAACATTCTGCTTGATCCATGATGCCAAGAAAATTATAATGTATGAAGAATGGCAGCTTGATCCGTGTGGTAAGTCTGACATCCAATTAAGTTCGGTGAGCTTTAGTAGTTAGTTACACATACATACTTTATGGGTCTCTAGACAGCTTTGGCTGTCTGCTGCGAGAGCTCATGTCATCAATTCATAAAAGCGCACCAAAACTTTGCTGTAGAAACTTTATTTCAGTCATCCGACCATAAAAGTGCAAGATACAATTCAGCTCATAACAATACAATAAAAACTTTAAGAATAGTCATGAATTGCTTTATAAAACACCTGTCAAATATTCATCTACAATAAAATAAGTGTGTATAATGCCTATTTAGTGCACAGGGAGGACAAAACTAGATTAACCTCTGTCTGCTCTTAAGAGAACAACATTGACCACTGCGCTGCCACAGTTCTCAAATACACTACACTTAAAATCCTATGAATAATTGCGTTAAAAATAAGGGCAGCTGATCGATTGAATCAATTTAAAAGAGGGACCTCTTCCCAGATTCTTCAATTTTCTCCTGATTGCCCACATGTGACCCAGGAACTTTGCAACTGAACAAGCAATCGCTGGTCTTGGGTTCGATCTGAGAATGCGGAGACCTTCGCCATGTATAGTGTATCCAGCTGTTGGCATACTGGTTTAAGGCACTTAGCTCTTAGGAATGAATACGTGGGGCAAACAAAAAAACACATGGGCTGTTGACTCAAGGTACATCTAAGGCATACTGGGAGTAGCAGGGATGGGGTGCCAAGTACCTGTAAGGGAATTCAAAGGAAGAGTACCAAACTTGAACTGCATATATGGTTTCCTATATAAAGGTGAATGAATGATATCTAAATAAGGTTCAAAGGAACTAATCAATTTAAAATCCATGAACTCCATTGTTTGGCGTCCCCATGACGGATAGCTAAGTGTGGCCTCCGCTACCCAGTCCCAATAGGGCATTTTTACTAGGAAGCAGTGATAGGTACCTGGCTTCCCAATGTCCCTCCAACCCAATTGCAGCCAGTAGGCATTTCACATTTCGAGTATAACCTGTCTTGTTATATGTGTCTATTCCACTAACTTCCCTGAGGGCGTTCTCATATGAAAGCAATTTGGCGTGGACCTAATGCTCTGCCAGAACAGTAACAGACGTAGCTTGGCCTTTTCTGCAATGGGGACCCTGCCCAGATCTATCCTTAACGGATGGACAACAAAAACATGTACATAGAGAGCCTATGATTTGGATCAATCCCCTTCAGCCATTGGCTTTTCTGTATTTTTCCTGATTTGTCAGTACTCGGACAGGCTGGCCATCGAGCCGACACCATTTTCCATGTGAACATTGCCCTAATTTCCTAAAGGGATTTGGTGACAAGTCATAAAGTAGTACTTGAAGATGTTACAGTGCCTGCCTGATGCTGCCTGATTGGGCTTGTACTTGCCTCACTTGCCTTCCTGCTAAATTCTAGTATTGTGTTTAATTTTTTTGCTCTGTGCTTATTTGTTTTGTATTGGTTTTCTGTCTCGCCATCCTGCTGTTTCCCACCGTCGCTACTGCCCCTGTGGCCCCTCCCCCCTGACGGTTCCCGCCTCCCAGCTGCACGTCCCTCCCCCTTCCCTATTTAATGGCGGCCGCTGCACAGTCGCGCAGTGGACGCGCTCAGCGGGCGGGCCGCTCGCGCGCGAAAAGCACACCTAAGGCAAGCCCGTCTGCGCCCATCCATGAGCCGACTGCGACCAGCGCCAGGAACCACGGTTGTCCAACCATCCACCTCTATGACGCCTCCACCCTCCTCGCACTCAACCCCGGCTGGAGCAACAACTGCCAACAAGCCACGCTGAGCGTGACCCACGGCCAGTTCTCCTGCAGCAACTGCCGCCAGACCTTCACCACCGCTCCGGCCGCCAACACTGTCAACACCTACACGCTCGACGCCCTCAGATGCCTCCTCCTCAACATGCGCTCCTTGCACCGTCACGCCACGGAAATCTGGAAGCTCCTGGACTAGCTCTCACTCGCTCTCACCCGTAATCGCTTTTTTCACGAAAACCTGGACCAACACCTCCTCGGCCCCAGACATCGCCCCTTGGAGGGGTACAAGTTCCAGAGGAAGGACTGCCTCAACCACCGGAGGAGGCATCCCGCACAAAAACTCCCTCCGCCTCACAACTTCCAGCGAAAACTTCCCCGCCACAGAACACCTACATTTCTAGTTCCAGACCAGCCCCGACTCCACACTCCACGGCAACCTCACCTACAGACCGCCCGGCTTCCGAACACTCTTCGCCAAAACCATCACCGGCCTCATTGCACCCCCTAAGATGGCGGCTCCCAGAGCTACGAAGGAGGCTCCGAGACCCATCCAGAACATGGTGGGGAGCCGACATCCCGCACCGGGTGGAGGAGTCAAGGCGGACACCGCAGAGCCACCCTGACATAGGTGAGAGCATGGGTCGAGATCACCGGCGAGAGGGCCAGCGCTCTGGTAGTGCAAAGACGTTGTGAAACCGGTCCCAAAGTATACTGAGGGAAACCGGGGCCACATCGGGGGGCCAAAAAGCAGCACGCATTAGCGCCCGATCCATTAGCCTGTGGGGCTGAGACGTTGCCGGGAGGGGGCCCGCCAGCGAGCATCCTGGATAGGCCGGACAGCCCGGGCATAGCATGACCTGGCAGAGATGGATCACTGACCTGAGAAGACCCAAGGGCCGCATTAAGAAAGCGGAGCCCCACACGAGTGCCTCGCGTCCTCCCTAGGGGCATGTCTAATGCGATCAAGGACTCCAAAGAGAGGGGGGGTTGCAGAGGATCCCAAACACATGGGGGTCAGCATCACAAACTCGGACTGAGGCAGAGGCTCCAAGATGGCACTCTCAGGCATCTGGTGAGAGTCACATCAAGTCGAAGAGCCAGGAGGCCTGGGCTCTCCCTGAGATAACTGGGAGCTGTGGGTCAACGAAGGAGCAAGAACACCCCATAACCACATTTCTCCTCAACCAAAGTCAGGGCGAGTACATGAAGTAACCGCGAAGGAGTGACAATAACAAAAAAGGGTGTATCAATCAGTCTCCCTCTTTACACACAAAGGAGCGCCTAACAAAATGAACGATCATGAGGAGATTGCGGAGGACCCCCACTTAGCTTCCTCCCGCCCTTCTGGACCCACTGTGTCACCTCATGTAGTGGGCTCGGAGCCCAGCAAGTGGAACTCAAGGTGTGGTGGGAAGAGGGAAAGGAGACTATTGACGGACACAGCAGGGAGTCGAAGGGACGGCTAAGGAAACGAAGGAGGCCTTACCACCTGACAAATCAGGTAAGGGCCGGGCAGTGGAGCAGCGCATCGTATAAAACTCACCGACCAGGGAGGGCGTATAGACAGCCAACACATGGCATACAGCAGCACCCTTACCGCCCCCTAGAATGGGACAACAATGCGTAACCGGGAACCCACAAATACCAGCCCACACAAGACAATCCTTCCCGTCAACGAAAAGCACCAGAACAGAAGAGAACACCACAACACCAGCATCAATGTCAGAAAAACTGAACAAAGTACTGGTGGCGATCGAACACTCACGAGTCAATGGAAAACAGGTTTGGTGCGTTAGCCACTGACTTTAACCTGTTCTGAGTCGATCATCGGAAACTGGCAGATAAGGTGGTAGAGGGTGACAAATCCCTCATGAACATAGAGCCCCAAATCAAAACTAAGCAGGAAACACTGACAGAACTGCACCGCAGAGTCAAGCCCCTGCAGGTAAGATGGACGATTTGGAAGGCTGTTAACGGCGATGCAACATACGAGTCATCAACTTGCCAGAAGGAGTGGCGGACCCTAACCCCGTCACATACGTGGAATCATGGCTCAAATCATTCACTCCGGACTCAGGCCAAACCCCATACTTCTGTTAGAAAGGACAGGCAGAGTGCCCGCACGGAAACCTCCACCAGGAAAGCCACCTGGGTCCCTGCTGCTAAAATTCCTGCATTTTAGAGACAGAGATGCAATGCTCAGAGCTGCCCAGTAACAGGGTCCCATACAAGTAGAAGACAAGACAGTTATGGAATTGTTCCTGAAAGTCAAACGCATGCTCCGGAAAAAAGCGATCAAGTATTCCCTACTCTTCCTCTCGCGGCTTAAGATAATGCACGAGGGCCACTCTGTCTTTTTCACGGCCCCCAGAGATGCATATGACTGGGCGGAACAGCACCTACAAAACGCAAGACCCCGGAATGTTACACAGGAAAAACGAGACTACAAAGGTAAACATCAACAATCGAAGAGATCTACCCAGCAGCTGCAGTCCACATCTTGCACAGAGATGTCAATAAGAGGCCCCTCAAACCTCGACCAAATCATAGCGGAACGTCGGAGAGCCCTGTAAGCGGCAGCAGGAATAGGGCCTACCATGGGAAGTTAGGACCGAGAGAGGGGCCCTCATATTTTCACATCAGAAGATGAAGCAGACGGCAACAATATGTACCGAGAGAGCTCGGTAACCCTGCCGGAGGTGACCCAACAGACTGCGGACACTCTCATTTGAGAGACCTGATTTGCTGTAGCGAGACCAATAATACGATACACACACCCCTCTATCGACTAGTAAGGAATTATGGAACCACCCGCGCACCCGCGCACCCGCGCACCCGCGCACCCGCTCACCAATAAATCAAACATAGGGTTGAGGTTAAAATACGCTGGCTAGACTCTGTAACACACGAGTGGCGGGAACTGCAGGCATCATGCTCAAACATGTCGATCAACCAGGGCTACATACCAAACACATCACTAGTATTTAGAACCACGACCCCCCCTACTTAGTTAAAACGAATTAACGTAATCACAGTATGTCTAGTTTGGACGTACCGCCGTGTGCGGTAGGTCCTCAAAGTTGCGACACAGTCCTCTTGTTAAGTTTCACCCCTTCCCTTCACAGAACCTTACGACATTGGTCAACAGCATTATACGGGCGGGCGGTACAGCAGTGTATATCTGACCACCAATACAAGGGCGAACCATCGGGCCCTGTCGTCCAGCTAGGGCATGAGACACCTGACCTCAAAGACAATGGCCAACAGAACCAAGACCACAGATATCAGTCTCTTGACACTGAATGTTAGAGGCCTGCACCCACCAAGTAAGCGGTTCGCTGTTTACTCCTATACCAAACGCCAAAACGCACAGATTGCTTTTTTACAAGAGACACATTTAACTGCACGGGAAATAGACAAACTACGCACAAGATAGCGTAGGACTATATGCGCCATATCATATTCTGCCTACGCACGAGGGGCACTGATTTGAGTCAGTCCGGGAACCCCATTTCAAGAACTCAGGAGAACTGTGGACAGGGATGGGAGGTACGCTCTCCTGGAGGAACTCCTGGTGGGATATCCGATACTCTAGGGTAGTATATATGCCCTGAACACTGAGCAAGACAGGTTTTAGGATCACCTTACAGGGGTCCTAGCCCGATGTGCATCAATCCCATGGATCTTGGGAGGAGACTATAACTGCGTACTGAATCTCGCACTTGACAGACCTGACCCCCCACCTGCACACTCTCCCGCCCACAAACAAATGGAACAATACCAAACATGGGTCACACACTGGGCACTCACAGACGCATGGAGAGCTCATCATCCACACATCAGACTATACTCATTCCACTCCATCCCGCACAATCTACTGGTGAGACTTGATAGATTTCTATGCACAGCAACGCTAGTCCCCAAAATTCAACATTCTGATTACCTAGGCCGGGTCCTCCCTGACCACAATGCCAATATACTAAGATTACAATGGAACTCCCCCCCCCCCCACCCCCCCTTCCGGTGCCCATCTGGAGAATATCACGGGATTGTTTAGCGGACCAGATATTCAAACACGAACACGAGCAAAGTATATAGGACTATTTTGCTTATAATGCAGAGATGGCCACATCCAAATTGATAGAGTGGGATGGTTTCAAACTAGTGGCCCGGGGAGAGTGCATAAAACAAATAGTAGGGGTTAAGAGGAAGCTGGAACGAGTACTATCACAAGCTGAAATGAAGCTAGCGCTCCTAACAAAAAAAGATGCGAACACGGTTACCATAGTACAGGTGGCAGAAGCGAAAATGGTATATGCAGCCGCTACCTTAGACCTGCGCAGATACAACTTCAAGGCACATGCAGCAAGGGTACACAAGGAGAGGGATAAAACAGGGACACTATTAGGCTGGCTGGCTAGACAGGACACAGAAATTAAACCATTCACAGAAGTGCTAGATCCAGCTGGTAATCTAGGGCGATCCCAAACAGAAATACTGCAGCTGTTTCAACAATTCTACACTAAAGTATACAGAAACCCAGGACATATTAGTCAGGAAACAATAGAACAATTCCTAAGCCCACTGACTATACCACAAATTGCAGCAGCAGAGAAAGCTGCACTGGACACAGAGATACGGTCAATGGACATTACCCAAGCAATCCATGCCCTAGCACGTAACAAAGCACCGGGAATGGATGGTTTACCCCTGGAATACTATGCAAACATCTCAGCATTGCTGGTCCCCCACTTAGCGGAGATGTTCGCAGATGTGCTAGAAAGCGGAGAGCTCCTGGGATCGCTCAGGAAATCCGTCTTAGTAACCTTCCCAAAACCAAACCGAGACCAAAAAAAGCTGGCCTCATATCGACCCATCACGCTGCTTTCAGCTGACTGTAAGATACTGGGGAAGATATTGGCGGACCGATAGACGCAAATACTGCCGCCACTGGTCCATCCAGACCAATATGGATTTTTTCCGGGGGGAAACACATCTCAAAATGTGTGCTGACTATTCCATGTACAAGTCCAAGCGAGTACCACATTCCCCAGAGTGGCCTGTCTTATCTTATACCTCGAGAAGGCATTTGATACTCTCACATGGCCATACCTTTTTACAGTTCTACAACGGATAGGGATAGGTCCAACTCTCATAGCATACACACGACTCCTGTACTCTAACCTTACCTCAGAAATATGCATGGGGACATATGTATCATCCTACTTTAAGGTGGAAAGGGGCACGAGACAAGGTTGCCCACTCTCGCCCCTGCTATTTGCCCTAGTGGTCAAGCCCCTGGCAATACGATTACACCTGGCGGGAGAAAATTGGGGTATCCCATAGCGGGTATTACAGGTAGTGTATCCTTGTATGCAGATGACCTATTGGTATAATGTAAGGGACATCACAGCAGACCTGACGTCCATATGGGCAACACTTGAAGAATTCATTGAAGCATCAGGACTCATAGTGACCTGGGACAAATCTATGATATATTCGCTGCACCCCAGCGTTACTCCTCAGGACAGGAGACTAGGGCATAGCATGGAGTGCGAGTGCCCCCCGGTACCTAGGTGTTCGCCTGTATCACTCCCCAGCCGATATATTCGGAGGCAATCACTGCAAAGCACTGGCAGGGATTAGGTCAGCGGTGGGCTTTTGGAAGAACCTTCCTTTAGCCCTGATCGGCCGCGTAGCCTTGGCGAAGATGAAAATAGTTCCAAGACTATTATATCACTTTACAAATTTGCTCGTAGTCCCACCTCGAGCCTTTTTTCGCAACATGGACTTGCTACTCAGCTCTCTAATCTGGGGAGCAGGCAGACTTAGAATTGCATTGGTCAGGCTGCAACTGCCTACCACCCGAGGAGAGCTGGGCGCACCCTCCTTTGAAGCATACTTCTTTGCAGCACAAGTACAGTGTCTGTCCTACTGGACGGCAGGTAGACACATTGGGGAGACCCACACAGCAACGGGCCTTATACACACTCCGGAAATCTGCTGATTGCTACTGCCGGGCACTAAGCCGCAATGTACATATGCAATGCAGTTGTCAGTGGCTCAAAAATACGTGCATAGGATACATTGTGTATGTCCACAGGGATTCCTTTCTACTCCCCTCTGCGGCCCATGGTCGGGTGGCCCAGACGAGAGGCATACTACACCACCAGTATGCATCGTGTATGGACAGAGCACTCACTAACAGACATAGAATCCCTGTTCAAGGACGGACAACTGAGGGGCATATTCTCAAGGACTTATCGCCGAGTTAGCGGCACGTTATCGCAAGGTGGGATAAATATATCGCCCGATTCACAAGCTTGTGCTAAGAGCCCATACACCAGTTTACCAGCAATCGCAAAAAACATCGCCACAGATGACTCCGGCAACTAACGCTAATGATATGCAGAGTAGGCGTTCCCATGCAAAAAACAGCGAACACACCACTCTGCAACATTCTCCATGACCAGCAAGATCGGCAATAAGATCACAAAACATGCGATAAGGTGCGTTAGCAGCAGGAAATTAACACCTGCTCTGACCTGGTGTAAAGTCGGACCACAACCTGCACCATAAAAGGGAGCCCAGCCCAGAGCCACACCAGAAGAACAACAGATGCTATGGAGCTATTGATCATGCAGCTTGGAGCCCCAAGAGGGCCACAACTCGCCACCACCACCACCCCCAGGCCCCCCACCCCCACCTGGACCCCCGCCACTACCTTCCGGACCACCACAGAGGCAGCGCAGACAAAGACGGCGGACCTTCAGGAAAAGCACTAGCCTCACAGACTTGACACCAGAGAATGTCATTGCCCACTACAGGCTCAAAAGGAAAACCATCCTCTGAATTCTGACCATCACAGCCCACAGGCTGACGGTACCAACACAGCGGACAACCAACATCCCACCTCAGACAAAGCTGCTGGTTGTGCAGCACCTGTTGGCCTCTGGTACCTTCAAGCCAACAACCGCCAGAGTCAGAGGAGTCTCACAGCCAACCCTATCAAAGTTCCTCACACCTGTCCTGGAAGCCATCCTCAGCCTGGTACCCCAGTACCTATACTTCCCCCACACTGTGCAGGAAGAGCTGGAGACCAAGCAAGGCTTCTACACCATAGCTGGCTTCCCGCACGTGCTGGGGGTAATTGACTTCACACATGTCATACTTGTGCCCCCTGCCGACACTGCACACAATTACCGCAACAGAAAGCACATGCATTCCATCAATGTGCAGGCAATAGTGGACCTCTGGGGACTCTTCACCAATTTCGTTGCCAACTACCCAGGCAGTGTGCATGATTCCTAGATCTTCCGACAGTCCATCATCAACCAGCGCTTCTAGGATGACACCTATGAGAATGCACTGCTTGTTCGTAAGTACGAAATGAACACATAACACACCCCAACTCCACAATCATGCAATTCACAACACTGGGAATCGACATGTTACAAACTTACATGCAACATGCTAAACAACATGCCCACACACCCTACACAACAGCACAACGTACTGTGTTACCGTGGGCTAGCCATGTACACAAGCCATAAACGGCATGGCACCTCAGCCACACAGTAGCAGTATGTGGGGAGAGGTGGGAACCAGCCATGTGCGAAGGAGGCAAGTGACCCATGAATGAGAATGTACACAATGCCAAGTGGTGCATGGATGTGCTGGGCAGACTGCAGGATGCAGGCCACAGACATATCTATGCCGACATACACTGCTGGTGGTGGCAGTGTACTGGACAGTGGACACAACCAAGTCACCCCGGCCAGTGGGGTAGATCGCGAAGTTGTAGCTTGGTACGTCCCCCCTGTAAGCGTGTACGGAGTGGGCTGGCCCGGCGTACGCCAGGCTAGCGTAGGGGTGTGAATAAAAAGCATGTAGCCATGGGCATAGTTCTCTTCCGGAATGGCCAACGTGTCTGCCAGGGCGGCGCCACTCACCCCGCCACGAGGCCGACGCCATAAGTGGCAGTGCCTGCGATCCTGTGCGCCTGCCGCAGCCCGGGCTGCTGGTCCCCGGACCTGTCATACCAGCCCCTGCACACCCAGGCCTCACTGCTCACCTGCTGACACTAGAGTGTGTCACAGAGGGCCCACCACATGCCGGTGCAAGCTCCAAGCCCGAGGCCTGCGACCTTGGCAGCCTCCTTCGACCATCATGGATGTCCGAGATACAGGCACTCAGTACTTCTTTCTCGTTGACGTACTCCAGTGGCATACACAGCGGACAAGTAGGTAACACATTTGGAACTGAGTCTTAATTACACAATGCCTGAGGACATATTTCATGACAGAGTTTATATCACTCTACTCCCTTCGATGTGGTGCCACTAAGTCTGTGCTTAGCATTCCAGCCATACGTGTCTGTGGGCCCTAAGTGACTCCTGCCTTCGGCCTACACCGCGGGCCAGCAGACCTCACGCCAATCCAATACAGTCCATACCAGGTAGGACACGGCATCGTCGCAGGCTGCACACCCACTCAGCTCTGGTGCCTCTACCTCCGTCAACCACAAATCATCTCCACATGCCATTCCAACGTCATGTGTTAGAGTACCAGGAGGAGCTGGCTGAACAGCCGTTGCCCCACGCTGACCGCTGCCTCCAGCATACACTGCGGTCAAGTAGGTCACACAATTGGAACTGAGTCTGGATCTCTTCATGGCAGAGTTCACATCATTGTACAGGCCTCATCGCAGACTGCATGCCCTTCCAGCTCTGGTGCCACTGACTCTGTGCCCCAGAAGTCATGGACACTCTCTGGTTGAACTTTGGTGGCGTCTGAGTCTATGGCCTGGGGGTTGTCTTCATCATCATGTAGCTGATACTGACATGGTGGTAAAGAGGAGTCTGTGGCATTCTACTCCCCCATATGTCTGTTTCTGCTTGCTTCTGCCCTCTGCATCATGCCCAGGAAGGACACCTTCCACTGTCGCCCGTAACACTCTGTGACATTCTCCTTGGACATCAACGAGGACCCCCTCAGCTCTCGTTGCCCTACCTCAGTGCACTGCAAGTCACCGTCCCGTGGCGGTGTGCCTGTGCCGCCCGCAGTGCATCCAGGGCCACTAACTCTGTGCAGCTGAAATCATGGACTCTTGCTTTTTGAACTTTGAGTTTCGGATTGTTTGAACACTGTTGTAGTTGTTGCCAGCACCAACCAACCCCTGAGGGGTGGCTTACACTACCCAACACCCATCCAGCACAGGTGTCACTGGACATGTGACCCTGGCAATAAAAAGTGCCCGGGGAACGTGCCCGTAGCCAGTTCCACAAACTATCTCAGTGTGTCCGTGTGGCCATTATATATGCACGAGGGCCCTAGGCCATACCACATTAGATTGTGCTGTGTACAGCGTGCGCAACCTTGTCACCTCAGGTAGTGGGGTAGACCTGGGACATGTAGCTGTGTCTTACCCCTCCTAGGAGCGTAAGTGGAGTGGACCGGCGTACGGCAGTACAACGTAGGGTTGTGGTTGTTTGACACGTGGCTCTGGGCTTGGTTAAGTTTAGGCCTTGCCAAGGAAGTAACTAATGTGTGTGTCTCTGTTGTACTGTCTGCGCCACCCATCCTGCAATGGACAATGTTGCTATGTAGCATGCCCCCGGAGTGTGGGCTCAGCCGAAGGGGTAAATGAAGGAGTGCAAGCCAGCTCGAGGTCAGGGTTCACACATACCAACTGTTGTGTGTGTTGCTATTAGCGCTGCATGTGCCAATGGTCTACCCTCAACCGCATGGCGAGTTCAGCCAGGCATGACCTCTCCATCTCTGTCCGCCATGTCCTTACCATAGGCCTACACACATGTGGCCGCCCACCTTCAGCGCCCAACATCACTATGTCATAGTCAGGATTGTGGACATGCGCAGACAGGCATGGCAATGGTCGCCGTAGGGGTGCAAGTGATGCAACTGCACTGTGCACAACAGTGAATAGGCTATGGGGCGGGAGGAGCAGCAGTAAGGCTATGTAATACACATTGATGCCGCTCATTTGCAACAAGCAGTACATGTCATACAGTAATCACTAAGTCACACATATCACACAACAAAAAGCCAGTGAGCCTGCCAAAACATCATGCAGCATGAAGTATTGACTCATGTCTCTCTGCCCTGTGAGAGGTGATCAAGGATTAGCACTCTGTGCTTGGATCATGACACCCGTCCGAGCCCCAAACACACAGGCCCAGAGGCAGCACAATTTGTCCCACAAACGCACTAGGGGCATTGTGGAACGCACAGTTGGTGTGTTGAAGTCACTTTTCAGGTGCCTGTACATCACAGGTGGAAGGCTCCTGTGCAGCCCAGACATCATGTGCAAGATGATCGTTGAATGTTATGTGTTGCACAACATATGTGTACGCAGCAATGCCCCATTGAAACACGTGCCAGATGCACTGGACGCAGATGATGAAGATGAGGCATGTGGACCACACCCCACTGCAGGCGCAGCAGGAATAGCCTGAAGGGACACTGGCCCACATGCATCAATCTAGGATTTTGCATTTCTTAAATAGCGAAAATTAAGGAATCGCTATTTAGGAAATGCAAAATCCTATGCATCAAGAAATCCTAAAAGTTTTTAGGATTTCTTAATTTTCGGAAATTGCGATTCCTTAATTGCGAATTGCAATTAAGGAATGGCATTACATTGATTCCTATGGGCCTAGAGGCCCATAGGAATCAATGCCGTTTTGCATTTCTTTTGTTTTGCACTCGCAATTTGTTGATGCATTTCAAGGGTGCAGAGGGGGGTCCAAAGGACCCCCCCCCCTGCACCCCTGAAATGTATTTTCAAGTGCATGTTTCACACACACATGTCCTAAGGACATGTGTGTCTGTAACATGCATGTTTAAAAAATGCATTTTTTTGCTTTTTTTTCAATTTTCGCAAATTAACACGAGGTTCAACCTCGTGTTAATTTGCACCTCCTATTTTAGAATTCGCATTTTTAAAAAAAATCATGCATTGCATTTAAGGAATCGCACACATGCGATTCCTTAAATGCAAACGCTTTTTTTAGAAGTGCAAAATATTCCTAAAAGTTTCATGCATAGCAAAAAGTGATTTTGGAATCGCAAACGGCCGATTTTTCCGAATCGCACAGTTTGCGAGTCCAAAATCCTTTGATGCATGTGGGGGACTATTATTAACAATTTCTTCTCATGTTAACGTCACATTGTGACAGTCCTTAGCAATCATGGGACAGCACAGAATGACCACAGGCACAGCATGTGCAAATAAATGCATTCCAAGACACATTCTCTGCGTGCATGTCACTCATCTGTACAGGCACGTCACTCAGA
Organism: Lissotriton vulgaris; assembly: GCF_964263255.1. Classification (NCBI taxonomy): domain Eukaryota; kingdom Metazoa; phylum Chordata; class Amphibia; order Caudata; family Salamandridae; genus Lissotriton; species Lissotriton vulgaris. The sequence continues at coordinate 1,260,825,389 of NC_141696.1, read as the reverse complement.
CAAGTGTGAGTGCGACATGTAGTTCTAGCAATTTTGAGATTTGTTAATGGATGGTGGGTGTGTCACCTCTGTGCAGAGAGGCTGTTTAGAGTGTCATGTATTCGTACTACCAGTTCTGTGTGTCACAGTTAGTATGGAATCCCACTCTTCGACGTTTCACTTGTGTCCCAAATCATTCCATATTTGCTGTCATTTGTGGACTACAAGTGACAGCAGGGCTTCTTTTGGGGTCAGATATCTACCACCATGATGCAGGGATGCACCCTGTGACTCAAGTCCCACGACATGGGCAACATGTATGTAAGGGGGAGCCACTGACCCTACATTCGTCCATGCTTTCATGATTGATTGATCATGGACATGACACATCTGTGCGCAGGAGGTGTTGATTATCCCTCTGCAATGTGAATGGGAGATGCGGTTTCACAGTGTGTTCCATGTATGTTTCCTCATTGGCGCAATTTACATTCAGACTACATGTCAATTTACATTGTGAATGCTTGTGAGGGGATGCCTAATTGAAGCAGGACATTGGTCCTTTGTTCTACGTCACCTGGCTCTATAAGGCCATACAGGAACTCATAAACAAACCACTAGATGCAATGCGGGCGACGTGGGAGGAGGAACTGAGGCGCCAGCTACATGACAAAGAATGGGAGACAGCACTCGAATACCCCACAAAAAGTGTTCTGCAACGCGCGATTTTACATATTACACAGAGCGTATCAAACGCCAGCACGCCTTCAACATTTTTACCCTACAGCTCAATTCCTATGTCCCAGATGCCAATCACCAGACGCAGACTTTCAACACATGGTGGGGTCATTATGATTGCGGTTTTTCCGCATCCTCGGGCCGTCGGAAGCCACCGCCGGCCCAGAGGATGCGGAAAAACTGCAGCGGACTGACCAAAGACCCACCGCCACATTAGGAGGGCTGGTGGGTCCTGGTTTCCGTCCGCAGCTTTTCCGCTGCGGTCGACTTACAACCGCGGCGGAAAAGCTCTAATATGGTGACTGTGTCTTCCAGACACCGTCCACCATATTAGGATGGCCTGTAAATTATGCTTTTCCGCGGCGGGTTTTCTGCCGTGGAAAAGCATACGGAACTTCACTGCGGGGGCCCGTTGCAGGCCCCCTAGGTGAAGGGGGGGTGGGGGGTGCACATGGGGGGTACCTATGGTACCCCCCTGCATTTGCATGCAGAAAGCGGGAGGCACGGCGCGGTGCCTGCCTCTTACTGCATGCAAAAGCAATGCGTGCATTTTTAACATTGCCGCGGGTGCAGCTTGAAGCCGCACCCGCCGCAATGTTAAAAATAGAGGATGTGACCGCCAGGGCGGCGGTCACATCCTAATTGCACAGGAGGGAACTCCGCATGCCATGCGGAGGTTCCCTCCTGCTCTGGGGTCGCGGACGGACGCAAGTCCGTCCGCGATCCCAATGAAGCCCATTGTTTGGTCATGCCCCACGATACAATCATATTGGAACACTATCCATGAGACATTAAGAGACCTCACAGGTCTAGCCGACATGAACGCATGGGAGGCCTGCACACTTGGGATCTCCCGAAGGCGGAAACAACACAAAGTACAAATCTGTTTTGCAGCACTAGCAATATTAATAGCAAAAGGAGGACTAGCTATGCACTGGCGGGCCACTACAAAACCCCTGATAGTAGCCTGGGTGGGAGCAGTGAGAAAATGGGCACCAGCAGAAGAGGAGGTAATCAGGGTGGAGGAAATAAAAGGAATATGCAAGCGCAACATAACCATGGAGTGGACCCTACTGTTACCCCAATTTAAACAACAAATAACGTGAGGTGACCCCAGCATATCATCGCAAGTCCCAGGAGGCTCACAAACACAGACCCAGAACTTAGGCATACACACTGGACCCGATTCACAGAACTAATTTAAGACAAAATCCTAAATGTACTACTATTTTGGTATTCACAGAAGGCACTTACTCATTTTGGTGTTCACAGAAGACACTTACTCATTTCGGTATTCACAGAAGTTAGGAGTCCTAACTTTAGGACTGCTAAATGCCTTCTGTAAATACTAAAAGTCTTAAAGTTATGGTGTTTCTCAGTTTAGGAGTAATAAAGTTAGGACTCCTAACTTTAGGACGCCTAAATGCCTTATGTGAATACCGAAAGTCTTAAAGTTAGGATTTTTCTCAGTTTAGGAGTAGTAAAGTTAGGACTCCTAACTTTAGGACTCCTATACTGAGAAAAATCCTAACTTTAAGACTTTCGGTATTCATATAAGGCATTTAGGAGTTCTAAAGTTAGGACTCTTAACTTCTGTGAATACCGAAATGAGTAAGTGCCTTCTGTGAATATCAACATGAGTAAGTGTCTTCTGTGAATACCAAAATGGTAGTACGTTTTTGATTTTGTGTTAACTTAGGGGCATATTATCAAGGACAGGCGATACATTATCGCCGCTTTTATCGGCAGGAAACTGCCGATAAAGCTGTGATAATGGCCTTGATAATATGCTCTATGAATTCCACATTCACATCTAACATGGGCTTCGATTGGAATTCATAGAGCATATTATCAAGGCCATTATCACCGCTTTATCTGCAGTTTCCTGCCGATAAAAGCAGCGATAATGTATTGTCTGTCCTTGATAATATGCCCCTTAGTTCTGTGAATCGGGCCTCTTATTCCCTATACAGCTACAAGTGAGTAACAACATGTGACAACCCATCCACACATTGACTAGGTCAGCCAGGAGGGCAGTGACGGTAGTACAGGTTCCACCCTTATGACAATCCCCACACCCACAGGCAAGATGCCTTGTGCGCCCGACACACTGCCCAACCCACGGATCTCAGATCTCACAACCACCACCCAACCTGAACACCCCAGTTAATAGTGCGGAACCACAACCGGTAGTTGGTTCACCAGTAATCAGAAATGAAGGAGACGCATACTCATATGAAATGAAATGAAATTTGATTTGTAGAGCGCATGGCTGTCCGAAAGCGTCCCAGCGCTTGCTTAGGGAACCCGTCCTGTTAATTCCTCTGCGAGATAACCCATTCCTGGGCATCCCCAAGGTGAAAGCCAGACATCCCACTGTGAGGGGCCGTTGTGGAGATTAAGCAAGCTATTGCCCAGAGTTACAGAGTGGGACTCCATGATTGGAATAGGCACCGAGGCGAGAATTGTCAGGTCCGGGGAAATTTGAGCCCAAGACCCGCCGAGGCGGGGAATTGAACCCTGGTCCGGGCTAGACCTCTGCATCAGGGTCTGCCGCTCCAACCACTTGAGCCACACTTCTCCACATTGTACAGATATGCACACTACTGTGATAAGCTACATTGAAATGTTCATACTATGTATAAGCTAGATGTCAGGCCAGACAGACAACTGTAATTACAAATGTTTCAAACAATTGAAATGAAGGCACTTCAAATGTACTATCATGCAATATAATGTAAACAAGAAAATGTTAATAAAAATATTTGACAAAAAAACTGCACAGACAAGCTAGCTCTGCTGCGCAACCCTGATTAGCAATGCCTCAGGAAAGCCGCCTGGTTCACTACCAATCTTCAAGAAGCCAGACGCACACCTGCAGACGCCTGGAGAAGAACTGGAGAAGCAGCCAGATGCCCGAAAACTACACCACCTATAAGGAGGCTATGACGGAATGCCATTCACGCATCAGAACCACCAAAAGAACCTTCATCCACAACAGAATCCTTGCCAAATCCGGCAACTCCAAGGAACTTGTCAGCATCATCCAGGAATTTACCAAGCCCCGTGGTGAAGCAATGGACATCACCCCCTCCCAGGAACTTAGCGACAAACTCAGCACCCACTTCCACCTGAAGAAAAAAGAACCTCTACGACAACTTCAACAACCACACAGCCGTCCCTGGAGTCAGCCCACCCAGCGGCAACACCAGCCAGACCACTATCTCCGCTTGGACACCGGTCACAACCAAAGAGACCCCAGCAACGATGAAAGGCATCCACTCCAGGCACCCCACAGACCCCTGCTCACCCCACATATACCACAGGGCCGCCACCACCATCGCACCCATATTAAAATACACCATCAACACCACATTCAAGACCAGCTTCTTTCCCGATGACTGGAAACGCGCAGAAGTCAGGCCCCTGCTCAAGAAGCCCTCAGAAGACCCAACGGACCTCAAGAACTACCGGTCCATCTCACTGCTCCCTTTTGCAGTGAAAGCCGGTGAGAAGACCGTCAACGCAGAGCTGACAAGGTTCATCGAAGACAAGGCATCCTCAACCCTTTCCAATACGGATTCCAAAGAAACCACAGCACCGAGACCACCCTACGGGCCGCGACCGACGACATCCGCACCCTCCTTAACCAAGGCCACACAGCAACCCTGATTCTACTTGACCCGTCGGCAGCTTGCAACACCGTCACCCACCGCACACTAGCAGCAAGACCACACGACGTTGGCATACAAGGCACCACCCTCGACTGGATTGGATTGCCCAACCCTCTTCAACATCTACATGGCTCTCCTTGCCACCATTGTCCGAGAGCACGGCCTCAGCTTAATGTCCTACTCCGACGACACCCATATCATCCTCTCCCTCACCAAGGACCCCACCACCAACAGACTCAACTTCCAGGAATGAATGCAGGACGTTGCAGCCTGGATGAGCAACGGCTGCCTAAAATTCAACTCGGAGAAGACAGAAGTCCTTGTCCTCAGAACCACCCCTTCTGCATGGGACAACACCGGGTGACCCACCACCCACGGCAGCCCCCGACCCCCATGGACCATGCCAAGAAACTCGGCATCGTACTCGACTCCTCCCTCTCCATGAATTGCCAGGTCAACGCTGTCACCTCCAGTTGCTTCAACACCCTCTGCATCCTCCTCAAGACCTTCAAATGGATCCCCCTCGAGGAAAGGAAGACTGTCACCCACACACTCATTAACAGCAGGCTGGACTACGGAAATGCCCCTTACGCCGGCATCAACAAGCCTCTACTACGCAAGCTCCAGACAATTCAGAACACCGCTGCCAGACTCGCGGTCTGGGTCCCTTGACATGAGCACATCAGCCAACACCTACACAAGCTCCACTGGCTCCCCATCGAGAAAAGAGTCACCTTCAAGATACTTGCCTATGCAACACCGAACCCTCCACATACCCATACGAAACCTCCGCTCCACCAACCTCCTCCTCGCAAAACCCCACGCATCTGCAGAGCCCGGACAGGGGACAGATGCTTCTTCTACATCGTGGCCAAGACCTGGAACTAGCTCCCCACCGACATCAGTGGTGCCCCCTACCTGAACACCTTCAGGGAGGCTCTGAAGACCTGGCTCTTCGACTGAATCGGAACTGCTGAACCCCATCCCCACCCCCCCAGCGTATTGAGACCCGCACGGGTGAGTAGAGTGTTTATATTTCCCTGATTGATTGATTGATTGATTGATTAATTGATTGCTTGATGAAACTCTTATCTCCTTCTGAAGTTGCTCTTCTGCTGTGTGCCTCTACCCTCTACTTCTACCCCTCTCTGCTTTTGAGTGCTGCACAGCACTCCTATTAATGCATAGCATTCAGCTCCATGCACAACTTCCCTGCTTCTGCTGCCACTCGGCCATTGATGACATTGATATGGCTACCGGGGCAATTTGGTATTACTAAAGGGCCTGCAAATGCTTGTGCTGCCCCTTCTGTAATACATATAGCATTGGTGCACATGAAGCAACAGCGCTATATGAAAAGGACTTTCCCTCATTTGTATGGGGGCATGGCTCCATGTAAATGAGGTAATCTTTACGTCTTTGCCCACGCCATATTATGGATGTGTGCTCAAAGGGAAAGAAGCTGCACAAATAAACACGAAGCGGCTTCTTCAAAGCCACTCCGTATTTCACTTGAATGCGCTGCCCTCGGGCAGCACGAGTTCACGGCTCCCCAGAGGGCAGCACATTGAACCTAATAGGATGCACTTTCACTGTTTGCGCACAGTGCATCTGTGTGAGGGTGTGCCGTGGGGCAAACAGGGAAAGCGTGCCCTGTATGTAGTAGCTCTTGCGTGGCTGCCACCAGTTTACAATAGGTCTGGCTTAAACTGAAAATAAAAGCCTGGCCTATTGGCTTTGTCAGTGCTCTTTCTTTCATGGTATGTGTGATCCATAATGAAAGCATAGTAAAGAAAGCATTTGGATACCCTCGCGGGTGATTAGCCCACTTTACAAATCAACGAAACAAATGTATACTGTAATGGAGAGATTATACCGCTTACATAGGGAAATTACACCAAAAATACATGACATTGTTTAACATCAAAGAGGTAGCTAGAATTTGGAGAGAGATAGTGAGAGGCAGATGCTAGAGAAAGAGGGGGAGAGAGAGCAGTACATTTCCATCTATATCAAGGATCACATTATCCCACGAATCCCCTCGTTTAGCCTTAAGCAGTTGTCCATTGTCGTTCCATGACACAGACTGAAAATGAAATGTGACAACAGGATACAGATACTTTTCCAATATCAATATTATCCTGATGTACTTAACTGTAAAGAAGCAGACATATTGTCCCCACATTGGGCTTATGATTTACCAACGTGCAAAGGTACACAGCTCGTGCAACAAAGAAATTGAGATGTTGAAAAAGTTTTGAGACAGCAACTTGATGAAAGGCTTCACTTGATCTTTAACCTTCATGGAGGGTCCTTCTTTTTTTTTGTTTGCCAGAAAGATGGCCCTGAAGTGAGACCATGTGTATGTCGCGACAATTAAAATCAACATCTTCTGTTGAATCAAATATTTCTTGATCAAGTGAAAGCATTGTATGCAAAGTGAGATTTCATAGGATCATTTAACAACACAGCAAGTAGTAATAGATTTGGTTATGGTAGGTACTTGGTAGCAGCTTTTGGGTTATTGTGAGAAACTGGCTTTTTTGGGAAATCTAGTCAACAGAATAAAGCAGGTTGCAATAACATTCACCTCTGCTCACCATTGGTGCCTTGGCATAAGAAGCGAAGCCCCCACAGAGAACAGCATTACATAACAACAATACTGGTAATAAAAAAATAATATAAAGTTCGAAACAAGTTTAGTTAAAATGACAAGACTTTAGTAAAGAAAATGCTTTTAACATTGTAAGAATCGGATTAGGACATGATGACAACGTGCATCATAAACTACACAAATTCGATACATGCAGGTGATAAAAATCGAAATTGAAGCAGCAAGAAAATATTTCCTTTATACTAAACTTTCATCAAGGCTCATTTGTAATTTGTTATTGTGCAGTGAAGGGGAATCTTTGAACCACCAGGACACTTTTAACAAGCCTAAAGAGCTGTACTGCAGTCAGATGCTGCTCCTCTGATGATTACATTGCACAACATTTCCAGAGTTTTCACATATGTATTTCAGGATGTGGTCCATAGAGTGTACGGGCAAACTCCTTGGTCTGCTCTGTCCTTTCCAGTCCCTCACCGGGGAGCAGGAATGTCTTTTCAGACAGAAGTAAGATTTTTTAAGACACTACAGATCCAAACTGGCTGGTTTCAAGGCAAAGGTATCAGACCAGGTTCATTTGGTTCAGGAATATCTGTGGCAGCCCCTCCCTCTGTGTACAGCATCTTTGCTGCGTCCCTGCACATAGCTTCCTTGCACACAGCTCCTTTGAGCAGGATCTTTTAAGCGGGTTGCTTCCTGCGGAGATAGTTTTAAAAATCTGTTTGGGCAATGTCAGGAAATCAAGCCACCCAGTTCTGGAGCAAAGTCTTGGATACACACCTTGTCCTCATGAAGGAGGGAAGGGGATATGTAGGCCTGGGGAACCTTGTTCGAATGCCAGCCTAGGCTCAACATCCTCTGATGTTGATCAAATCCCTTAATCTACCAGTGCCTAAAATAAAAAGGTTTAGCATCTGTTCTAAAGCCCCCTAATCCCCTTAGGCCTGGTTCATGCTATACAAAACTGCACAAAAACAGCCTTCCTGTGTTGCTTTGGCAGGAAGTAGAGCCTTCTTGCAGCAAGTAGGCAGGGTTCTTTATCTTTACTGTCAAAGCAAGTTCTAAGGTGAAAGACAGGTCCTCAAAAGTTGAGCTAGTATACCAGATGGGTGATCTTAAACTAATTTACAAAGGATTCCCATCGACTATTAGATCCACTTCTACTCCAAGGAGATGTCTCTGTGTCAAAAGGAACCTACATTCTCCATTAACACTAAATATTCGCTTCATACAGGTGAGTCTGTAAATCCTTGATGCCATGATAGAAGAGCTCTGAACTGTAGGCTCTCTTCGTCCTCCCCCAGCTCAACACACTGCTTACCAAAGTCGCTCTGATCCACTTAAAAAGATTCCAACACGATCTGCTAACACTGCTCTAGCATTCCCTGCAAATCAGTGGCATTGCCTGCTATGGAAATGCCCTACTGATAAAAATAACAAGTATATTTAGCTCCACCTGTCAGTACTTTCAAAGATTTTAACTAACTTTTTCCTGCCCATTATGTTCATTGTTTCTCTCTGATGTTGGAGACCCCGAAATATTTCAGGATTTCTCTACATCATATCATGGCTAGTGGCTGACCAGTACAGTGAAGGCCTTCACTAAAAATAGTAGAGTCATATATTTTTTTTCCATCAACCTGATAACTAGCTAATGAAGAATAATTTGAACATTAGATTGATCTATTTCTGCTCAAGCTGGTCTAGGGATGCAACATTAAAAGGATACACAATTCAGATATAATTCACATGTTGATATCTTGGCAAACAAATTAAGGGCTTCATTTAGACTTGTAAAATCAGTAACCCTGGGGAAAATCATCCGAGTTTCTGGCATGCCAAATCCATGGTTTTCGCCACCTCATTTTCAAATGGCTGCATTGCATATTCTGTCCACCTCTGGGATCCTCTAAAGGACCTTTATTGTTAGGGATACATACTGCTCATATCCTGTGTGCATAAAACTTAAAAGATCAATCCACCAATCACAGACAACTATTCGCAGAGATCGGATCAAAGTAGAAAGTTAATGCCAAGAGCGAATCGGATACAGGAAGTCACTAGGGCCCGGTCAGCGCTTGCCTTCAGACTTGGAAAAATTCTTTAAGAGAAATGTCTGAGAAGGTGAAGTTCAACGGGGAAAGCCTGTAGGAGGAGTCTGAGGAGGGAGTATCACCATTGGATGGCCTTGGATTGAAGCCACTGTGAAGATTTCTAGGCTGAAATGGAGGTTAAAAAAACTCCAGCGGAATGAGGCAGAGGGCTGTAGCTGAAGACAGTTCCAAGAGGTCGGATACCTCTTTGGTGAAATACCACTGAAACTGATTTGCTGCTGTGAGAAGAATGTAGCCAGAGAAGCCGTGAAGTCAATCAAATCTGCAATGCACCGTGGGCAGATAATCAGGCAGGTTGGTCCCGGTCTTCTCCTGGTTTTCAGAGTACTTTTTGGCCAACTTTTGTTCAAGTCCTCAGTTTTGCAACAAACTGTCCAGGACTAGTGGGGCACTACTTGGGGGTTCAGGACTCACTGAGGCTGGGTCCAGGTGCGGGTTCAAGAGGGTGGGAGCCTTTGATGTCCCTGTGGGTCTGAACAGAAGGTCAGCAAACTAGCCCTTTGAGTCACTCCTGGTAGTCATGGGTGAAGGTGAAGCTGTAGGGCTCAACTGCAAGGCTGGCCTCTGAGAGTTCAAGGCAGGCTCCAGGCAGCAAAGCAGTCTCCCATGTACATCAGCAGTCTGGCAGAGTGCAAGAGTGGAAGAGATAGCACAGATTACAACTAACAAGGCTGAAACCCTAGCATATACTGCAGAAGAAGCAGAAGGAATTTACAGTCTGATCAAGGAAACTAGAGCCTTCAGCCCACAACCAAGTACAGTGAATCAACTGTTAAAACAACTTGAATATGCAAGCAAACGTGAAATAAATCAAAGATTGCACGCAACAACTTTAATACATTATCACAGGCACCAACGAATCCCTAGGGGCTTAAGAATAGCGCTTAAACCTATGTTATGCAGGAATAACAAGGCTTTCCTTACAAAATGGTATCAAATCTTGAACAAATGTAGTTTGGATCTTATTTTGCTGATAGTGGAAGAGTTGTCAAAAGAACTAAGAATAATCAAAGAAGAACTGGCCAATGTAAAAACGGAGTTGAACCAATTTGAAGATTTATCAGCCACACTGGAAGAGGTCAATAAAAAACTGGAAAGATATGCAAAAGAAATTGAGGAGAGAAAGATTAAAAAATACCGGAGAGACACAATAGATTATAAACTTGAAGAAGTATACAATTGGGCAGAAGTTTATAACCAAAGGAAGTGGCAACAACCGCAAACAAATGTTAGTTCATCACAAGAAAGCGTGGTATCCGATTCGGATACAGCACAGAACAGGAGACCCATACAAAAGGATAGACGTAAAGATCAACAAAATAAAGCTCCTTTTTTAGATATCAGCCCGGCAGCAAACAATGCTCCATCAACAAGCATAACAACAACAGAGCCCTCAAAACAAGGAGGGGAAAAGGAAAAAGAAAAAACACAAGTGAAAGAAACAGTAGCAGAGAGAGAATTGAGATCAAAGAAGCCGAAACCGACTTAGTCATCAACATATCTGATAAACAACTAACGGAAGCTCAAATCAAGGTATTGAACAAGGGTCTTACATTTGTTCCAAGATATAAATCCAATGCCCAAGAAACGGAAATATCAATCTACAAATTCCTACGGAACTTGAGACTAAAGAACTTCTTCAACAATCTACCACCAAGTGAAAGCCCAGGTACAGAATTGAAGGAATTTAGACCTAAAAGCACATTTTGTGCTCCCACCTCTCACAAAACCATTGACGCATATGAACGGATTATAACATTTGAAATCCAAAAAATCAACTATTCCAGTGGCACAACCAGCAACTTCTCCAGAAAAGAATGGCAAGTCTTACAAACTTTGAGAGAAGCCAACGACATCACTATAATAAAGGCGGATAAAGGGGGAGCGATAGTGGTAATGAACACTACCTACTACAAAGAAAGTGTACAGGCCCATCTTCAAGATGAAAATATTTACTATAGGTTGGAACAAGATCCGACTGAAACATTTGGAATGACACTCAAAATAATTCTAGACAAAGCCTTAGAGATGAAGTGGATCACTTTGAAAACATACCAATTTTTACACATGAAATATCCCAGGAGACCTCAATTTTACATGCTCCCGAAGATACACAAGGACCCCAAGAGACCTCCTTTTAGACCTATAGTTTCAGCTTGTGGATCATTATCTGAACCACTGGGTCAATACCTGGACTGGTTCCTACAACCTTTAGTCCAAAAATGGAGCACACATATAAAGGACACCACCGCATTTCTTAACATGTTATCCACAATAGACATTCCTACTGGTGAAGAAATATGGTTATGTTCTATTGATGTGACAGCGCTGTACACTTCAATCCCACACAGTGAGGGAATTGAAGCCATGGAGTGGTGTTTACTGAACAATGAAGTGAGTGGAGGAGAAAAAACACTGATGTTGGAATTGTTACAGTTTGCTCTACTACATAGTTACTTCAACTGGGAAGGCAACTTCTATGAACAGTGCAGTGGGACCTCGATGGGTTTTGCGGGGGCGCCGTCCTACGCAAATACCTTTATGGCAAAATTCGAGCATGATCATATAATTCAAAACACAAATTGGACAACAGGTCTAATGGTATTCAAAAGATACATTGACGACATCTTCCTCATATGGAAGGGCAAGAAGGAAGAACTAACCAACAACATTCAAAGATTGAATAGCGTTCATGATCGTATCAAATTCACTCATCAAATGGATCAGAAAGAATTGGCTTTTCTAGACGTAAAAATTAATCTTGAACAGAACAAGATAAGAACGAGCGTGTACATTAAAGAAACGGATAGAAACAGTGGTCTACACTATGAAAGCTTCCATCATTTTTCGTTGAAAAAACATCTTCCAACATCTCAATTTATTCGCCAGAAAAGGATTACGTCGGACCCTCAAGATCTACTCTCCACCATTGACAAACAGATCCTAAAGTACCAACAACGAGGCTATCCCATACCTTTATTGGAAGAATCAAAAACCAAAGTCTTGAATATGAAGAGAGAATCTTTATTGGAAACCAAAGCGAGAGAGGAAACAAAAAAGACAGTATGTGTTCTAAAACATTCTACACAATCAGTAAAAATAGCCAACATCATGAAAAAACATTGGGCACTCATAGCACGAGAACCGGATCTAGAACCACTTTTTGCCGATCGGATAACGTTTGCATACAACAGATCCAAGAACCTGAAAGAACTGTTAAAGAAGAAAAATAAACCAAAGGAAACCAACTATAAAGGTATGCAAAGATGCGAAAATTGCATCCATTGTAACAATGCAATAGTAGGACAAACGTTTACACATCCAATGACTGGCAAGAAGATGACTTTGTTACATTCAGGAACCTGTGACACCAAAAATGTTATCTATGGAATTAAGTGTCCATGTGGAAAATTGTATATAGGACAAACTGAACGAAAAATAAAAGTAAGAATAACAGAGCATAAGAGTAACATCCGTTTGAAAAACCTGAAATCTACATTGGCTGCACATTGGTTGGAAGCAGGACATAATGTGGCACAATTACGCTTCACCATACTGGAAGTTATCAAATATCATCCTGAGAAAGATTCACATAAACTAAGATTGAGATCGGAATACTTTTGGATAAAGAAGATGGGCAGCTTACAACCGAATGGACTGAATGACAGGATAGAATTATCCTGCTTTTTATAAATAGACTTTTGGGAAGCCGAGAATATTTCCATGTATGACGTTATTAGTGTTAATTACCCTATCCAAAATGGCCGACACCATTTCTTTTAGCAAATGTTCATTGTTGTAGATATGCGCTATTGCATTTGTGTTCAACATGATGCAGTGTGTCAGAGTAACCAACTTCATGTAATTAATAATATGCAGCCTGCTTTATATTGAAAATGTAGATGCATGAATTTACGCATTGAAATTCATTTATACATTAGGTATTTTTTGACATCACAGTTTTTCTTCTATCTGGCATTTCTTTAGATTAATTTACCGACTTCTTAGTTTGTTTTAGGTAAACTAGATGAGGACTGTACGTCAGTCCGTCGTCGCGATCACGTGATCGCATGTTGAGCCAATCAGAGCGCGCGTAGCTTTAAATAGCTTAACATTGACAGTCAGGGAGCAGCAGATTGGTGGACATCGCGTAGACGAGGGACGTTTGCATTTCCCAGTAAGTGAAGCGCTATGGAGGAATAGGGCGTTTGCTTGGGTTCTACTAGTTTTTGTTAAAAATTATTATTTTTGTTAGAGTAGGGTAAGGGAGACTGGCATGGAGCGTTTGTCACGTTATTAGCGCAAATTTTTTAAAAATGGACATCCTTGCTCAAACTTTGGGTAATAGGTTGAACACTAACAGTCTGGCTATTTGGGGATCGTTTTTTGACTACACGCCATGATTTTTGTTGCTTGTTTGCATATAATCACAGAATGGATATAAATGCATCTGAATGTAAATGTACAGATTAAGTTGGTTATGAGGCTGATTGCAATTTTTTCTTGATTTTTCTAATAGAGACCCCCGAGGAAGGGTCACCATAGACCCGAAATGCATTGGGTAAATGGGAGATGTTAAGATGAGATGTCCTGGAAATAAAAGGATTCACATTAACTAAAACGATGAAATAAACATGAAAGTTTGAAATAAGGATTATTTCTTGGATCATTATTGTTTATGAGTATACCTGAAGAGAACCTATTGGTTCAAGTAAAAGTGTGCAGAACATTACCACCTAGACAACGGGATTGCCCGCTGTCTCACTATTTTTCATATACTTACAAAGTGTTTTCAGACTAAAACACTGGGTTAATGTTGCACAACATCGAATGGATTAAATTGAAGAGAATACTAAAAACCTGAGTGCTGGATGGACTCTATCAAAATTTAAAAGAGTGCAAAGCAGGTCACAGCCACAGGCACTCTTCTGAGAGTCCTTCTACAGGTCCAGTAGTGAACTGAAGAGTGTGTCTGAAGGTCCTATTTTTATACACTAGTGCCCATCTTCTGGAAGGTGGGGGAAGCTTCTGGAAAGGTTCTTTAAAGTGCTTGGGATTTCCTGACTTCCCAGCCCTGGCTCCAAGGTGGCTGCAGTGACAATACATGTTTATTATGCTTTTTGTGTGAAGGCAAATCACAGGCTATTCAGGTGTAAGTGGGCCTGTACTCAGCTCTGCCCCCATCCTGACAGCAGATGGCATATCCAATCCCTCTATTGTGTGATTGTCTGGGAGGTATTCACAAAGTCTAGCTGTCAGCTACACCCAATCATGTGAACAAAGACAGGCTACGGGCACAAAGGGCTGAGGGAAGGAAAATGCCAACTTTCTAAAAGTGACATTTTCAAAATTGTCATGACAAATCCAACCTTACCATTAAAGAGGGTTTATCTTTACAATTTCATAGGTACCAGAGATGACCTATCGACCTTGTTCCCATTTAGAAATTATAGCTTATTAAATGTAATAAGGAAACTCCAATGCTATCCTATGGAAAGGGTAGGTCTCACAGTAGTGGAAACCGAATGTAGGAGTTTTTCACTACCAGGACAATTAAAACTCAAAAGTACATGTCCAAACTTTTAATTATCCAGTACCCAGCCCTATGGGCTACATAGGGCCTAACTTAGCGATGACACATATTATAAAAGGGGCGTTTAAGGCTTGGTAAGGGGCCTAAAATGCCAATTAGATGTGGCTGTGTAACACTGCATTCAGATTGCAATGGCAGGCCTGGGATTTGTTTTAAAGAGATACTTAAATGGGTAACACAATGAGTGCTACAGGCCCACTGGTAGCATTTAATGTACAGGCCCTGGATATATGGCATAGCAGTCTATAAGGGGCTTATAAGTCAAATAATTAAGCCAAATAGGTAGATGCCAATCAAACCAGGTTTGGGGGAGTGAGCACAAGCACTTTAGCACTGGTTAGCAGTGGTAAAGGACACAGAGTCCTAAGGCCAACAAAAACGTAATTCAAGTAAAATTAGAGGTCAGTAGGCAAAAACGTTTTGGGGAAGACCACCCTAAGGCTGACAGGTCTAAAAGCACTTCACCCACAAAACAGTGGAGTTTCTGTTACCACCCAATTCAGAGTCAGCTCCTTAGACACTTACCCCTATGAGAGGGGCAATGCTGGGGGTCTCTGTTGCTATAGACAGAGCATTCCAAAAGATCAGCAGATATACACTCACCACAGGAGCTTACCTCTTTTTCAGCAAGCTGGCCAAACTGTGAAATAATCTTAACACTGCAGTTCCATTCACCCTTCAAATGGCCTCCTCTGGCATTCTATGAAATCACCATCGGATACACCCAATGCTGTGTGCACCATCATTTCTTGCATGTGTTAGAGTGCAAATGTTGTTCTTTCATTTGTAGGGATGCATCATAATCATGGGTCGTTCACACGCTCATATAATCCTTTATTGTTTGAACTTAGGCCATTAGTACTGATAGAGCGCGCAAGTCAAGTCAAGTCAAGTCAAGAAATTTATATAGCGCGCTACATACCCAGAGGGTCTCAAGGCGCTTGAAGGAGGGTGGGGAATTACTTGTCGAATATCCACGTTTTAAGTTGCTTTCTGAATGTGAGGTGGTTCTGAGTAAGGCGAAGGTGAGTGGGAAGTGAGTTCCAGGTTTTAGCTGCCAGGTAGGAGAAGGATCTACCTCCCATGGTGGTTTTGTTGATGCGAGGTATAGTGGCAAGGGCTTGGTTGGAGGATCGTAGCTGGCGGGAGGGGGTGAAAAAGGACAGTCGTGTGTTGAGGCATTCGGGTCCAAGTTCGTATAGTGCTTTGTGTGCGTGGGTCAGTAGGCGGAAAGTAATCCTCTTATTGACGGGGAGCCAGTGGAGGTTTTTCAGGTGACCAGAGATGTGCTCTTTACGCGGGATGTCTAATATGAGGTGATCCATTCCAGTGCTTTTCCTTGGATTCCGACGTTTCTGAGGCGCTGTAAATGGGTGCTATGACAGACTGTGTCGAAGGCTGCGGAGAGGTCGAGGAGGATGAGGGCGACTGTGTCTCCATTGTCCAGTAGAGTTCGAATGTCGTCTGTTGCTGCGATGAGGGCGGTTTCAGTGCTGTGTTTGCCTCGGAAGCCGGACTGTGAGGAGTCGAGGGATTTGTTGGTTTCGAGGAAGGCGGCGAGCTGGTTGTTGACCGCTTTCTCGATGACTTTGGCCGGGAATGGAAGGAGCGAGATAGAGCGGTAGTTTTTGAGTTCGGTGGGGTCAGCTGTGGGTTTCTTCAGAAGGGCGCTGAGTTCGGCATGTTTCCAACTTTCCGGGAAGGTTGCGGAGTTGAGGGAGCAGTTGATGACGTCTCGGAGGTACGGTGCTATAATGGAGTCTGCTTTGTTAAAGATGTGGTGAGGGCATGGGTCTGTGGGGGATCCTGAGTGGATAGAGTTCATCAGACGGATGGTGTCCTCAGTGGAGATTGGGTTCCAGTCATTGAGGATGTTCAAGGGGGGTGGGGGTCCTGCAGAGGGTTGGGTGGGTTGGTCTTCGGGTCGGTTGTCGAAGCTGTTGTGGATGTCTGCAATTTTGTTGTGGAAGAATGAGGCTAAGGAGTCGCAGAGGGCTTGAGAGGGGGTGATGTCGTTGGAGTTGGCTGAGGGGTTGGTAAATTCCTTGACGATGTTGAATAATTCCTTGCTGTTGTGGGCGTTGCTATCTAGTCGGTCCTTGAAAGCGGCTTTCTTGGCATTCCGGATCAGTTGGTGGTATATGCGGGTGGCGTTTTTGAAGGCGTCCTTGGGGCTGGTGTTTGGGTCTTTTTTCCAGGCCTTCTCAAGGGAGCGGCAGAGTTTCTTGGATTTCTTAAGATCATCGTTGAACCAGGAGGCCTTCTTGCTGCCTAGTTTGATTTGTCGTTTTTTCAGTGGTGCTAGGATGTCGGCGCTGTTGGATAACCATTGGGTAAGGTTAGTGGCTGCTTGGTCGGGGTTTGAGGAGTGGGCGGGGGGGTTTTGCAGCAGCGATGAGGAGATCTGGTCGATGGCGATTTTGTTCCAGTTTCTTCGCAGGGTGGGTTGGGGATGGTTGTTGGATGTGGACTTGTTGTAGGTAAAGTGAACGCAGCTGTGGTCAGTCCAAAGGAGAGCTATGGTGTGGCTGAAGGAGACATGTTTGCTGGAGGTGAAGATAGGGTCGAGTGTGTGATATGAACGGATTATAACATCTGAAATCCAAAAAATCAACTATTCCAGTGGCACAACCAGCAACTTCTCCAGAAAAGAATGGCAAGTCTTACAAACTTTGAGAGAAGCCAACGACATCACTATAATAAAGGCGGATAAAGGGGGAGCGATAGTGGTAATGAACACTACCTACTACAAAGAAAGTGTACAGGCCCATCTTCAAGATGAAAATATTTACTATAGGTTGGAACAAGATCCGACTGAAACATTTGGAATGACACTCAAAATAATTCTAGACAAAGCCTTAGAGATGAAGTGGATCACTTTGAAAACATACCAATTTTTACACATGAAATATCCCAGGAGACCTCAATTTTACATGCTCCCGAAGATACACAAGGACCCCAAGAGACCTCCTTTTAGACCTATAGTTTCAGCTTGTGGATCATTATCTGAACCACTGGGTCAATACCTGGACTGGTTCCTACAACCTTTAGTCCAAAAATGGAGCACACATATAAAGGACACCACCGCATTTCTTAACATGTTATCCACAATAGACATTCCTACTGGTGAAGAAATATGGTTATGTTCTATTGATGTGACAGCGCTGTACACTTCAATCCCACACAGTGAGGGAATTGAAGCCATGGAGTGGTGTTTACTGAACAATGAAGTGAGTGGAGGAGAAAAAACACTGATGTTGGAATTGTTACAGTTTGCTCTACTACATAGTTACTTCAACTGGGAAGGCAACTTCTATGAACAGTGCAGTGGGACCTCGATGGGTTTTGCGGGGGCGCCGTCCTACGCAAATACCTTTATGGCAAAATTCGAGCATGATCATATAATTCAAAACACAAATTGGACAACAGGTCTAATGGTATTCAAAAGATACATTGACGACATCTTCCTCATATGGAAGGGCAAGAAGGAAGAACTAACCAACAACATTCAAAGATTGAATAGCGTTCATGATCGTATCAAATTCACTCATCAAATGGATCAGAAAGAATTGGCTTTTCTAGACGTAAAAATTAATCTTGAACAGAACAAGATAAGAACGAGCGTGTACATTAAAGAAACGGATAGAAACAGTGGTCTACACTATGAAAGCTTCCATCATTTTTCGTTGAAAAAACATCTTCCAACATCTCAATTTATTCGCCAGAAAAGGATTACGTCGGACCCTCAAGATCTACTCTCCACCATTGACAAACAGATCCTAAAGTACCAACAACGAGGCTATCCCATACCTTTATTGGAAGAATCAAAAACCAAAGTCTTGAATATGAAGAGAGAATCTTTATTGGAAACCAAAGCGAGAGAGGAAACAAAAAAGACAGTATGTGTTCTAAAACATTCTACACAATCAGTAAAAATAGCCAACATCATGAAAAAACATTGGGCACTCATAGCACGAGAACCGGATCTAGAACCACTTTTTGCCGATCGGATAACGTTTGCATACAACAGATCCAAGAACCTGAAAGAACTGTTAAAGAAGAAAAATAAACCAAAGGAAACCAACTATAAAGGTATGCAAAGATGCGAAAATTGCATCCATTGTAACAATGCAATAGTAGGACAAACGTTTACACATCCAATGACTGGCAAGAAGATGACTTTGTTACATTCAGGAACCTGTGACACCAAAAATGTTATCTATGGAATTAAGTGTCCATGTGGAAAATTGTATATAGGACAAACTGAACGAAAAATAAAAGTAAGAATAACAGAGCATAAGAGTAACATCCGTTTGAAAAAACTGAAATCTACATTGGCTGCACATTGGTTGGAAGCAGGACATAATGTGGCACAATTACGCTTCACCATACTGGAAGTTATCAAATATCATCCTGAGAAAGATTCACATAAACTAAGATTGAGATCGGAATACTTTTGGATAAAGAAGATGGGCAGCTTACAACCGAATGGACTGAATGACAGGATAGAATTATCCTGCTTTTTATAAATAGACTTTTGGGAAGCCGAGAATATTTCCATGTATGACGTTATTAGTGTTAATTACCCTATCCAAAATGGCCGACACCATTTCTTTTAGCAAATGTTCATTGTTGTAGATATGCGCTATTGCATTTGTGTTCAACATGATGCAGTGTGTCAGAGTAACCAACTTCATGTAATTAATAATATGCAGCCTGTTTTATATTGAAAATGTAGATGCATGAATTTACGCATTGAAATTCATTTATACATTAGGTATTTTTTGACATCACAGTTTTTCTTCTATCTGGCATTTCTTTAGATTAATTTACCGACTTCTTACTTTGTTTTAGGTAAACTAGATGAGGACTGTACGTCAGTCCGTCGTCGCGATCACGTGATCGCATGTTGAGCCAATCAGAGCGCGCGTAGCTTTAAATAGCTTAACATTGACAGTCAGGGAGCAGCGGATTGGTGGACATCGCGTAGACGAGGGACGTTTGCATTTCCCAGTAAGTGAAGCGCTATGGAGGAATAGGGCGTTTGCTTGGGTTCTACTAGTTTTTGTTAAAAATTATTATTTTTGTTAGAGTAGGGTAAGGGAGACTGGCATGGAGCGTTTGTCACGTTATTAGCGCGAATTTTTTAAAAATGGACATCCTTGCTCAAACTTTGGGTAATAGGTTGAACACTAACAGTCTGGCTATTTGGGGATCGTTTTTTGACTACACGCCATGATTTTTGTTGCTTGTTTGCATATAATCACAGAATGGATATAAATGCATCTGAATGTAAATGTACAGATTAAGTTGGTTATGAGGCTGATTGCAATTTTTTCTTGATTTTTCTAATAGAGACCCCCGAGGAAGGGTCACCATAGACCCGAAATGCATTGGGTAAATGGGAGATGTTAAGATGAGATGTCCTGGAAATAAAAGGATTCACATTAACTAAAACGATGAAATAAACATGAAAGTTTGAAATAAGGATTATTTCTTGGATCATTATTGTTTATGAGTATACCTGAAGAGAACCTATTGGTTCAAGTAAAAGTGTGCAGAACATTACCACCTAGACAACGGGATTGCCCGCTGTCTCACTATTTTTCATATACTTACAAAGTGTTTTCAGACTAAAACACTGGGTTAATGTTGCACAACATCGAATGGATTAAATTGAAGAGAATACTAAAAACCTGAGTGCTGGATGGACTCTATCAAAATTTAAAAGAGTGCAAAGCAGGTCACAGCCACAGGCACTCTTCTGAGAGTCCTTCTACAGGTCCAGTAGTGAACTGAAGAGTGTGTCTGAAGGTCCTATTTTTATACACTAGTGCCCATCTTCTGGAAGGTGGGGGAAGCTTCTGGAAAGGTTCTTTAAAGTGCTTGGGATTTCCTGACTTCCCAGCCCTGGCTCCAAGGTGGCTGCAGTGACAATACATGTTTATTATGCTTTTTGTGTGAAGGCAAATCACAGGCTATTCAGGTGTAAGTGGGCCTGTACTCAGCTCTGCCCCCATCCTGACAGCAGATGGCATATCCAATCCCTCTATTGTGTGATTGTCTGGGAGGTATTCACAAAGTCTAGCTGTCAGCTACACCCAATCATGTGAACAAAGACAGGCTACGGGCACAAAGGGCTGAGGGAAGGAAAATGCCAACTTTCTAAAAGTGACATTTTCAAAATTGTCATGACAAATCCAACCTTACCATTAAAGAGGGTTTATCTTTACAATTTCATAGGTACCAGAGATGACCTATCGACCTTGTTCCCATTTAGAAATTATAGCTTATTAAATGTAATAAGGAAACTCCAATGCTATCCTATGGAAAGGGTAGGTCTCACAGTAGTGGAAACCGAATGTAGGAGTTTTTCACTACCAGGACAATTAAAACTCAAAAGTACATGTCCAAACTTTTAATTATCCAGTACCCAGCCCTATGGGCTACATAGGGCCTAACTTAGCGATGACACATATTATAAAAGGGGCGTTTAAGGCTTGGTAAGGGGCCTAAAATGCCAATTAGATGTGGCTGTGTAACACTGCATTCAGATTGCAATGGCAGGCCTGGGATTTGTTTTAAAGAGATACTTAAATGGGTAACACAATGAGTGCTACAGGCCCACTGGTAGCATTTAATGTACAGGCCCTGGATATATGGCATAGCAGTCTATAAGGGGCTTATAAGTCAAATAATTAAGCCAAATAGGTAGATGCCAATCAAACCAGGTTTGGGGGAGTGAGCACAAGCACTTTAGCACTGGTTAGCAGTGGTAAAGGACACAGAGTCCTAAGGCCAACAAAAAACGTAATTCAAGTAAAATTAGAGGTCAGTAGGCAAAAACGTTTTGGGGAAGACCACCCTAAGGCTGACAGGTCTAAAAGCACTTCACCCACAAAACAGTGGAGTTTCTGTTACCACCCAATTCAGAGTCAGCTCCTTAGACACTTACCCCTATGAGAGGGGCAATGCTGGGGGTCTCTGTTGCTATAGACAGAGCATTCCAAAAGATCAGCAGATATACACTCACCACAGGAGCTTACCTCTTTTTCAGCA
The DNA here is from genome assembly GCF_964263255.1 of Lissotriton vulgaris. Lineage (NCBI taxonomy): Eukaryota > Metazoa > Chordata > Amphibia > Caudata > Salamandridae > Lissotriton > Lissotriton vulgaris. Next base: position 1,260,803,624 of record NC_141696.1, on the reverse strand, counting down.
AGCTGGCCAAACTGTGAAATAATCTTAACACTGCAGTTCCATTCACCCTTCAAATGGCCTCCTCTGGCATTCTATGAAATCACCATCGGATACACCCAATGCTGTGTGCACCATCATTTCTTGCATGTGTTAGAGTGCAAATGTTGTTCTTTCATTTGTAGGGATGCATCATAATCATGGGTCGTTCACACGCTCATATAATCCTTTATTGTTTGAACTTAGGCCATTAGTACTGATAGAGCGCGCAAGTCAAGTCAAGTCAAGTCAAGAAATTTATATAGCGCGCTACATACCCAGAGGGTCTCAAGGCGCTTGAAGGAGGGTGGGGAATTACTTGTCGAATATCCACGTTTTAAGTTGCTTTCTGAATGTGAGGTGGTTCTGAGTAAGGCGAAGGTGAGTGGGAAGTGAGTTCCAGGTTTTAGCTGCCAGGTAGGAGAAGGATCTACCTCCCATGGTGGTTTTGTTGATGCGAGGTATAGTGGCAAGGGCTTGGTTGGAGGATCGTAGCTGGCGGGAGGGGGTGAAAAAGGACAGTCGTGTGTTGAGGCATTCGGGTCCAAGTTCGTATAGTGCTTTGTGTGCGTGGGTCAGTAGGCGGAAAGTAATCCTCTTATTGACGGGGAGCCAGTGGAGGTTTTTCAGGTGACCAGAGATGTGCTCTTTACGCGGGATGTCTAATATGAGCCTGGCTGAAGCGTTCTGGATGCGTTGGAGTTTTTTCTGGAGTTTTGCGGTGGTACCGGCGTATAGGGTGTTTCCGTAGTCCAAGCGGCTCGTGACCAGTGCGTGGGTGACCGTTTTTCTAGTTTCGGTGGGGATCCAGCGAAATGTTTTTTTGAGCATGCGAAGAATGTTGAAGCAAGATGAAGAAACGGCGTTGACTTGTCTGTTCATCGATAGTGAGGAATCCAGGATGACGCCCAGGTTCCGTGCGTGGTCCGTCGGCATGGGTGCTTTTCCGAGGGCCTCTGGCCACCAAGAGTCATCCCAGGCAGAGGGGGAGGTGCCTAGGATGAGGGCTTCTGTTTTGTCTGAGTTCAGTTTCAGACGGCTGTGCTTCATCCATTCGGCTACTTCTTTCATTCCTTCATGTAGGTTGGTTTTGGCAGTGTTAGGGTCTCTAGTGAGTGATAGGATCAGTTGAGTGTCATCGGCGTAGGAGATGATGTTGAGGTTGTGTTGGCGTGTGATGCCCGCGAGGGGGCTCATGTATACATTGAAGAGGGTGGGGCTGAGTGAAGATCCTTGTGGTACGCCGCAGATGACTTCAGTGGCCTCTGACTTGTATGGTGGAAGGCGGACTCTCTGGGTTCGTCCGGTGAGGAACGAGGTGATCCATTCCAGTGCTTTTCCTTGGATTCCGACGTTTCTGAGGCGCTGTAAAAGGGTGCTATGACAGACTGTGTCGAAGGCTGCGGAGAGGTCGAGGAGGATGAGGGCGACTGTGTCTCCATTGTCCAGTAGAGTTCGAATGTCGTCTGTTGCTGCGATGAGGGCGGTTTCAGTGCTGTGTTTGCCTCGGAAGCCGGACTGTGAGGAGTCGAGGGATTTGTTGGTTTCGAGGAAGGCGGCGAGCTGGTTGTTGACCGCTTTCTCGATGACTTTGGCCGGGAATGGAAGGAGCGAGATAGAGCGGTAGTTTTTGAGTTCGGTGGGGTCAGCTGTGGGTTTCTTCAGAAGGGCGCTGAGTTCGGCATGTTTCCAACTTTCCGGGAAGGTTGCGGAGTTGAGGGAGCAGTTGATGACGTCTCGGAGGTGCGGTGCTATAATGGAGTCTGCTTTGTTAAAGATGTGGTGAGGGCATGGGTCTGTGGGGGATCCTGAGTGGATAGAGTTCATCAGACGGATGGTGTCCTCAGTGGAGATTGGGTTCCAGTCATTGAGGATGTTCAAGGGGGGTGGGGGTCCTGCAGAGGGTTGGGTGGGTTGGTCTTCGGGTCGGTTGTCGAAGCTGTTGTGGATGTCTGCAATTTTGTTGTGGAAGAATGAGGCTAAGGAGTCGCAGAGGGCTTGAGAGGGGGTGATGTCGTTGGAGTTGGCTGAGGGGTTGGTAAATTCCTTGACGATGTTGAATAATTCCTTGCTGTTGTGGGCGTTGCTATCTAGTCGGTCCTTGAAAGCGGCTTTCTTGGCATTCCGGATCAGTTGGTGGTATATGCGGGTGGCGTTTTTGAAGGCGTCCTTGGGGCTGGTGTTTGGGTCTTTTTTCCAGGCCTTCTCAAGGGAGCGGCAGAGTTTCTTGGATTTCTTAAGATCATCGTTGAACCAGGAGGCCTTCTTGCTGCCTAGTTTGATTTGTCGTTTTTTCAGTGGTGCTAGGATGTCGGCGCTGTTGGATAACCATTGGGTAAGGTTAGTGGCTGCTTGGTCGGGGTTTGAGGAGTGGGCGGGGGGGTTTTGCAGCAGCGATGAGGAGATCTGGTCGATGGCGATTTTGTTCCAGTTTCTTCGCAGGGTGGGTTGGGGATGGTTGTTGGATGTGGACTTGTTGTAGGTAAAGTGAACGCAGCTGTGGTCAGTCCAAAGGAGAGCTATGGTGTGGCTGAAGGAGACATGTTTGCTGGAGGTGAAGATAGGGTCGAGTGTGTGACCTGCGATGTGGGTGGGGGTAGTGACAAGTTGTTTAAGTCCGAGGTTGGCAAGGTTGTCCAAAAGGGTGGTGGTGTTGCGGTCGTTGTTTTTTTCAAGGTGAAAGTTGAGGTCTCCCAAAAGGATGTAATCCTCGGAGGGGAGCGCGTGTGGAGTGATGAAGTCCGTGATGTCTTCACTAAATTGGGCCTGGTGGCCTGTAGAGGAGGGTGCCTCTGAGTGTGGTCTTGGGGTCGATGTGGATCTGGAAGTGAAGGTGTTCAGTGTTGGCGAGATTGACGTCTGAGCTGGTCGAGATGCGGATGGATTTCTTTTGGACGATAGCGATGCCTCCTCCTGTTTGGCCGGTACGGTCCTTGCGAATGATCTTATAGCCTTCCGGGATGGCAATGGTGATGTCTGGGGCAGATGTGGTGTTCATCCATGTTTCTGTTAGGAAGGCGACGTCCGGAGAGATGGTGTCTAGTAGATTCCAGAAGTCGATGGCGTGCCTGTGGACCGAGCGGGTGTTGAGCAGGATGCATTGTAGGTGGTTGGGGTCGGATATCTGTTGTGTGATCGTGGATGAGGATTTGTTCTTGGTGCCGTTGAACCTGCAGGAGTTGCAAGAGAAGGGTCCATGGGTGTGTCCAGGAGCGGCTTGGACGCAGTTGGGGGAACGGCCGGGGTTAAGGGCTAGGAGGGTGGTGGCAGCGTAAGTAATGCGGGAGGGGTGGGCATTGCGAGGACCAGGGGGTATGGCGCTGGGCGCGGACCAGGCGCAGACGGGCGTAGACGGGCTTACCTTTGGCGCACCTTCGGCGAGACCGCTGCGTGAGACCGCTGCGCTAGAGTTCATCTATCATATGCGGATAGTGGAGGACAGGTCGCCCGACTCTTAGTTTTACCAGATTTCACGCACTTGGGCCCATGACGTATTTATGACAGAATTTTTGTGAATCGGGCGATGTTACACAACACCATCAGTAATTCTGTGTGTTTTACCTTAACACTATTACCCGGATACCTGACTTACCCCAGGCACCTATTTTCCTGACGGATCAGGAGCTAGCAGTGGACGAAGGATAAGATAAATGCTTAATACTCTATACATTTAATGATCATATACCTTATATAATGACCACAGACACCTGAAGGGTTTTAAGGATTTTTATATATATAGAAAGTTTAAAATCAGAATGACATGAGAATAAGACTGATACAGATTAGAATATCAATAATCAGGATTATAACTAAGGTATAACTGTGAATGAGGGCAAGTATCATTGAGAACGAGTGAAAACCTATAGGGTAAGGGCAACAGGGAACATGCTATTCACTTTCAGACTTATACTAAGGTAGGTAAGTGTCAAAACATTAGTCAGTGATTTGCTAAAGTCCTACAAGTGATTCAAACTGGTCTTAGTCTACCTACTAAACCAAACCTAGACTCTAAACATCATAAATTTTAGATCACACTAATTAAGTAAACCAGTTTCAATAATGACCTACAGGTAAGGGGAAAAAGGGAACATAACTAATAAACAATAACATGTAACTTTTGGAAAAGCAGAGGAAAATAATACGGGCAAGAGTGCTTTAATAAAGAGGAAAGAATAGTGGATAGATAGACGGTCTCCTAACCTATATTTACCTAGGACAGGAATGAGGACTAACCCTGGCCACGGGTCAGTTTTGGAAAGGCGAGGACAGGGACCCTCAAGGACTTAGGATGCCAGTATGTAAGCAGGTACAGCTCACGGACAGTCAGGACAGGATACCCCTCAGGATTTGGATCAGGACTGGGCTCACCCAGGGGCACGACCAACACCTGCAGCTTCGGATGCAACACCTGCGCTACTCCCTCTCTGCACGGAATCCGCCAATAACCCCGATTGGGTTCTCGAATCTCCCAGCAAAGTGCTTCGCCAGCACTTAAGACTATTTTCCACCCCTTGGAGTTTGTGGAAATTTCGGACAGAGTGCTCCGCAGCTCTCTGTATCAATTCATCTATAGAGCTTGTAGGGTCGGTGACAGGTCAGCTACTCGGACAAGTCGGACAATTTCTCTAGCTAAAACTAGGCTAGTTATACCCTTTTCGGGTCCCCAGACCACCCACAAATGTTGCAAGTGACAGGATCCCCTCTTAGGATTGGTCAGTAGAGGTGGTTAGGTCATTGTCACCACCTAAAATTCTGTGTTCCCATGATGAATATTTAATTTTTCGTACCCACCCCTTACATTCCAGTTCCCATGTATACGTGTAGAAGAGACAATGGAGCACACAGGCATTATCGTACAACTAGATACAAATTAGGTACAAGTCGAAGTCTTCTCCCAGGCAAAAGGACAGGTTCCCAGGAGCATCTCAGCTTCGGCAGCCAACTGGCTGAGTTCCACTGTTGCAAGACTTCATTTCTCATGTCACATGGTGAGTCCCTGTCAGACTTCTAAGATGGAGAGGCTCCCCACTCCCAGGCCCACAGATACGCGGTACATGAAAAGTAAGCGAAAACAAATTAGAAACACAGAAAAAATGAATACACTGTACACCATGATAAGCTACACTGCACCCCTTACTTTATAATATCTATAGCATTAGGGTTTTAGGCAGTAATAGACAGCTGTGCAAAGCAGCAGGAGCAAGCAGAAAGCGTGTTTAGAGACAAGCGGCCATTTTAGCACTAATGCGCATGAGCGAAAAATCCCTCCAGAACTGCGAGTGCGCCACATCACATGGGTATGACCGACCCATGCGCAGACTGGATTTCTGCGAAGCAGCGATGCTGTAGTATGCAAGCCTCATTTTGATTAATAGACACATAGGCAAGCATCTCTGGGACACCCGCGTGTACTGAAAAAGTGCAATATTAATGACAAACAGGATTGGTTAATACTATTACAAGTTAAACGAGGTTCTTGAATGTGAGCAAGGAGCTTTACGTGCGAATCCTTGCTCCATCAATCCCCTCTTTGATGATATTTACTATCATCACTATTAATGGAAACAGATGCCAACTTCCTTTCTTACATTTCACTCATTTCGATCTCAACAAATTTATTATTAAGCCTCTTCTCTGCATCCTTATTAGGATGGGAATTTTTTACTTTCTTGTAAATCTGGTTTCTCAACTCTTCTAATTCAAGTTCGTCAATATTCCTCTTCACTCCTCTCTTGTTCACCGTATACTTCTTTCTACATTTTTGACATTTGCAGCAAATGATTATAATAAACACAATCAAACTTATTCCAGCTATTGGCATCAGTATTTTCCCAACAAGACTTCGACCTATGTTAGAAAACCAACTACCTACAGAGGAGAGACCATCAGTTAGTCTCTTCCAGGCACTATCAACCTCCAGTGGTTTGAGTTCTTTTTCCAAATTAGTTATGTTTCGCACATATTTCTTAATTTCTACGCTTTTATCAGGAATGTAAGTGCAACAATGTTGCACCTTCAGCATCCTGCAGACTCCGCCGTCTTTTGCCAATAAGGGATCAAGAGCAAGTCGATTCTGTAAAACCATTGATCTGATCGCAACCATTTCAGTATTGACCAGCAGGAATCCAGCAGCAGTGTCAGTTGATAACCGATCTACTGCTGTAGACAATTTGCAAATACGGTGAGTATTCAGAACCACTCCCACTCCAGGTATCAGTGCACTAAATATATCGCCTATAATTTCTCCTACACTTTCTCGTCTACTACGGACTAAACCATTAGTATTTTCATTGCTTCCAGTGGCGTTGTTCCATGGTATATTTTCGGGAAGACAATGCCAAAATAGCAGCTTCCATACCAGTGATCCGGCAATTTGAAATAGGCCTTGTTTCCGCATATATAATAAATACCGGGAAACACAGGTACTGACCCATTTTTGAAACCCCAACCTCCAATTACCTTGTAATTATGTTCTCATTCACTGGAACCGATGAATACATTGTTATAATAACTAGTCTTTTCTCTATGAAGACAGAGTTTCCCTTTCCGTTCAAAGTCCAGCACCAGTGCAGGATTAGCTTCGCCATTTGAGGTGCTTTCCATGTTTTCAGCCCATTTAGGAGTTTTCTGTCTCTTATCATTGGCCTTTCTTTGGAAACTCTCCCTTCTCTTTTCTGCCATTTTCAAAAACATTTTCTCTTGCTCATGTAATGAACAGGTTAAATTATCTCTGCGTGCTTCATTTAAATCTATGTCACCTATAGTCAGGAAGTATTCTCCCATGTAACGAGTCACTTCGCTTCTAACATGTACAATGTTCAGGTTTCCTCGAATAGGAAGTTCAGAAAAGATTACGTCAGTGTTTGAATAGTAATACTGTAAGGTACTTCTGTAAAATAAACTTGCTAATATACTACAGGAAATTCCATAGGTCAGGGGTAAATGGTGATAGGTCACACCTTCAGCTACAGAAGTAGGCAGCTTCATGCAGACATAACAATCTTCTATTTCCATAGCTTCTACATAGTGCACTAAAAGATTTGCAAAGACATTTAAATGTGTTCTGTTTTTAATTCTGTGAAAATGTAGTCCTTCCTCATCTGATGCATCTAAGTCAGGTCGGGTTTGTTTCAGGCTAACTTTATTCTCACGTCTTTCTACACTTCATGGTGTTTCTTCAGTTTGCACAACTTCTGTGTCTGGTGTCACTGCTTTAGTAGGGTACAGGGTAGTATCTTTACTTATCATAAAAGGTATAAAGACTGTTAGTCCTATCCATATCACTATTACTATTGCTACGCTACATAAGCATACTTTACAGCAAGTTTTACAACAATTCCCTCTAGGTCTTCCATTCACATTTGAATCAGACATTTTGGCTCACAAGAAGTTTTCCAACCCCTCTTTGTAACTTTACACAAGAGGCTTACACAGGTTTACTTTCAGGTTGGATCTTCTTCCTCAGAACTCTGATCAGCAATCGAATCTTGGTCGCTTTTGCCGCTTATTTCAAGATCATCAATTTCTTCCAACACCAGGTAAGTCCATCAGGACTCCGATAATTTTTATTTTGTCTCTTTATTCTGGTACTTCGTCTGTTTGGCTGATTTCCTGCTCTTTGTCTTTCACTGGCAGCTCTTTTTCGGTCTTCTAATTTTTCTTCTACAGTCTTTAATCTTAGTTTCAGTCTTTTTATGTATCTTGGTTCACTTTTCTTCTTGAGCCTTTTAGCTGTCCCAGTAGTTTGACTCTCTTCTCGAGCCCTCTTATTCTCGTTCAGTTGTGGCACTGTTTCTCTGTGGGTATCTTTTTCCTTTCCTGTCTGACTAGTCCCAGGTCTTTCTTCAGTTTCTTCTGCCTGGTTTCTAAGCTGGCCTTGTTCAGGTATATTTTGAATTTGGCTTTGGCTTGGCTCTGTCTCCTGAACACGTTCGTCTATTTCTATCTGTTCCTGTTCATGCACTTCGAACCCTTGATTTTCTTCCGCATGAACTTCAGCCCTAATTACTATCTGTCCCTTTTCAGTTTCTGGAGTCTTTGGAGGAGTGTCGATAACTTGATCTGTCCCCGCTTGACCTATTTCCTGATCAGGTCTGATGTGATTCTCGATATCCTGATCTTCTCCTTCTATTCCTGTCTCATCCTCACTATCCCACTCTCTATCTAAGTAGGAATACTTTCTGGTTCTTATTGGATCAAGAATCAGATCGTCTGCTGGGAACCATTCGTCTTGACTGGTGCTCGGTAGTTCGATATCAGCTAGTTCCGGACCCTCATCAGGAGTTTCCTCAGCTGCACTACCTTCAGCTTCAGTCGCTTCTTCTCTGGTTACCCTCTTGGTATGGCTGGCATGAATCCACTTTGGCACGCCTGCGCACTTCACGGCAGTTGTAGTCACAAGGATCACTTGCCTCGGTTTTCCCCACTTTGGTCCAAGGCAACTCTTCCGGGTGTGTTTCTTCAACACAACCCAATCTCCAGGTTTCAGTTTATGGGCTGGAGTGGTTGGCCATTCGACAGCAGTCTCCCCAATCTGGTGAGAGATAGAACGCACTTGGTCACCCAGCTGCTTGCAGTATTCTAGTACCAAATCATCAGAAATACTAAGCAGTTTGTGTCCAGGTACCCATGCCTGTCGCATCACTCTTCCCATTAGTACTTCATGGGGGCTCAGGCCTGTCCTTCGATTTGGAATGCTTCTCAATCCCATCAGGACAAGGGGTAAAGCTTCTATCCAGTTCCATCTTGTAGAATTACACATTTTTGCCAATCTTGATTTTAGAGTGCCATTCACCTGTTGATGATATGCACAGTGCAGCTTTGGCTCAATTTTGAATGCTTTATAGAGTTCACCTTGTATTTCGTTGGCAAAATGCCCACCTCTGTCTATTTCAATTGTTTCTGGAAAACCATACCTAGGTATTAGCTCCCTTAGTAACAATTTGGCTACAGTAATAGCATCATTTTTCTTTGCTGGGTAGGCCTCCACCCACCTTGAGAATAGGCAGACTATTACCAGGACATACCTATAGCCTTTGAACATGGGCAACTGAATAAAATCAGCCTGTAGTCTGACAAAGGGGCCTTCTGCCTTTCCAATTGTACTCTGGTCCACTACGGTTCTTTTCCCTGGGTTAAATTGCTGACAAATTGCTGACAAACCAAGCACCTTTGGCAAAGCATCTCTGCAATGTTTCTAAACTTTGAATTGTAAAACACTTCATGGAACATACGGCACATCGCATCCCTCTCGATATGTGTGTCTCCATGTATCATCCTTGTCATTGGAGCAACCATGCTGTCTGGTAATACAGGTATGCCATTCTTATTAACCATAACACCATCCCTATCCCTAGAATGACATCCATCTGCCTCCCATCTCTACTTTTCCTCCTCCTCTGCTGCTTGCTGCAACTCTTTCAGTTCCCTCCAAGTAGATACATTCTCAAACACCATAAGTTGGCAGCTGTTTCCGCCTCCCCATAATTTAATTTCTAGGGACATTTTGTATCGGGCACAATATTGGGCAATTTGGTCAGCATATCGATTTCTGGCTGTCACATCGTCGTTGCCAGATTTGTGAGCAGCACATTTGACCACCACCAATTCTTTGGGTAACTGGATTGCTTCCAGTAGGATTTGTACCACTTTTCCATTTCTGATAGGGGTACCTGAGGAAGTCATGAATTCTCTTTGCAACCATAGCTGGCCGAAGTCATGAACAACCCCATAACCGTATTGGCTGTCAGTGTAAATGGTTACTCTCTTGTTTTTCCCTTGTCTGCTAGCTCTTGCTAATGCAATTAATTCCGCTACTTGGGCAGATTTTATTTCACTCAAGTAGGAGGCCTCTAGGGTCGTTTCTAGTGTGACTACGGCATAGGCAGCACTCAACCCTCCATCCTAATGCCTCAAGCAGGAGCCATCCACAAACATTACAAGGTCTTCTACAGGTAAGGCTGTTTCTTTTATATCAGGGCGTGGCTTGGTGCTAAATTCAGTTAAGTCAATGCAGTTATGTTCAATTTCACCCTCTATTTCTGCATTTTGGGTGTGGGGTAACAAGGTGGCAGGGTTTAAAATGTTACATCGGGAAATTATCACATTTTCTGCACCTATAAGAATTCTCTCATATTTAGTCAGCCGACTGGGTGTGAGATACTGGGTCTTAGTTCGGGTCAGCAGAATCACAACTGAATGTGGAACATATACTGTTACAGGATGTCCCATAACAATATTTTCACTCTGCTCTAGGCTAGTGCATGTTGCAGCTACTGCTTTCAGGCATCCAGGTAATCCAGCAGCCACTGGATCTAGAGTAGCCGAAAAATAGGCCACTGGACGCCTGGTCAGACCATGTTCTTGTGTTAGGACTGAGAGTGCACAATTGTCTCGGGTATCACAGAACAATTCAAAGTTCTTGGAATAATCAGGCATTCCTAATGCAGGAGCTGAACATAGACAGTTCCGCAATTTTATCCATGCTGTCATGCTTTCGTCATCCCACGTGACTGGATCTTGTACTCCTTTCTTGGTCATTTTTATCAATGGTTTGGCTAAAACAGCAAATCCCACAATCCACTGTCTGCAGTATCCTACAAATCCTAGGAACATTCTGACTTCTTTCTGGGTTCTAGGTAAATCCATATCTCGAATTATTCTAATTCTTTCTTAAGTGACCCTTCGGATTCCTTTTTCTATCTGGTGCCCCAGATATTTAACTCTGTTTTTACAGAACTGCAATTTGTCAGGTGACACCTTATGTCCTCCCTTGCCTAGATGATTCAATAAGGGAATGGTATCAGTAACACAGTTGTTTTGACTTTTAGACGCCACCAGAAGGTCGTCTATGTACTGGACCAAAACTGATTCTTTTGGCAGAATTAGTGATTCAAGGCATCTTATTAGAATCTGATTGAAAATCGAAGGACTTTCTGTGTAGCCCTGGGGGACACGATTCCAAACGTAGATATGACTGTCGAACTCAAATGAGAAAATAAATTTGCTGTCTGGATGCAATGGGATGGAAAAGAATGCGTGACATAAGTCAATAACGGTAAACCATTCCGCATTCCATGGGATCTGGTACAAAATCACTGCAGGGTTTGGCACAATGGGACAGCAAGGTACAACAATCTGGTTTACCTTTCGCAGGTCCTGCACTACCCTGTACTTTCCGCTAGGCTTTTTAATTCCAATTATGGGTGAATTGCAGGGACTGCTCATCACTTCCTGTATTATGTTTGACTCTAGAACCTTTTTACTTCAATAGCAACTCCTGCTTTTACTTCTGCACTCATTTTATACTGTCTGGTTTTCGGGTAAATAGCATTCGTCTCAATGGCTATTTTAACTGGGCCTACATTTGCCATTAATCCCACATCTTTCCCAGTGAAATCCCACACATCAGGTATCACTTTTTGTTGGAGCTCTTCCAGTAAGTCCCGTATTGTCAGTGTCTTAATTTCTGTGTCAGGCCTCAGTAACATCAATGTGTACAGGCCATCTTCGTCTGGGGTCTGAATTTCGACGCCTTTTGGTGTGCAAAAGATGGTGCAGTTCATTTTGCACAACAAATCACGTCCTAGTAGATTCACTGGACTAGAGTCACAGACAACAAATCTGTGCATTTCTTTGAAGTTCCCTATAGAGACCTCCGTTGGTTCAGTCACAGGAGTACTTATTATCTGATTTGACACACCCACTACTTGGATGGCTTCTCCCGAGAGGGGTAGGTTTGGAACGTCCACTGTTCTCACAGTAGAACGGGTAGCACCAGTATCCAACAGAAAGGTGACGTCATTTCCTTCAACCTTTCCTTCAATGTATGGCCCTGTCTGGTCTACCGGTAAGGAGGCGCCAAGCACGCACTCCTCGTCCTCCCCTCTCAGGCCCCGTCAGTATGGTTCGTCACAGAGGAATGTATCATTTAACAGGAATTGCGAAGTTGTGGCATTTCCCTCATCCCCTCTTTCCCAAACCTCGACCCCCTCATTCTGCTGAGTCTGATTCTTATAATTAGGTCTAGGAGCTCGAGGCAACGGATGCTGTTTTACCTGTTGTGGGTTCTTTCGTGGCCTCTCTTTCTGCACCTGTGGATTTAAACCATTTATGGGGGCATTACCAGCCTGCAAATGTGGACTCTCGTCTCTCCAGTGCCCTATCTGACCGCACCCGTGGCAGGGGAACTTTTTCTTGGCCTCTTCTTTACTCATTTTTACTCTGGGTTTCCCTCCTCCCCCAGAAGTAGTGTTTTGAGCATTATTATTCATTTTACTTAACTGTTTCGCTTGTTGTTCAGCCAATTTTACTTGAGCCCACATGACCTTCTCCTTTAGGGCTTTTCTCTTGTTCTCCAGCTCATCCTCACAGTACTTGGCGTACTTGAGGACCTCATCTATGGGTTTTCCCTGCCAACAGATTTTATTATCTCTGATCCATTGGGATATTTCAGGTCTCAAACCCAACACGAATCGATAAATGAAATGGGTCATGTCCTTCATTTCAATATTATCGATTCCACTGTAGGTTTTGAATACCTGCAGCAACCGCTCATAATAGGAATGCACTGTTTCATCACGAGTTTGGGTAGTTCTATCTATTCTGGTCCAATCAGTTTCCTTTGCTGGCACTTTATCTTTCAGGTATTGTATGACCTTATCATACTTTCTCATTACATCGGGTGAAGGAGCTCCGGTTCTGGAGTCTCTCTCATATTCTTCACTGGGCCAATCAACTGCAATTTTACATTCGGTCCACAAGTCTACGGGAACTACAATGTCAAAGAACCCGTCCAGGTCCTTTAGAAGACATTTTTGGACCTTCACGAGTCGCTCTACCTGCCTATACCACTCCACTGGCTTCTCTCGTAATTTCGGGAAATCATTGGTAAATGGCACAATATCCTGTCGGGACCAAGGGACATGTACATATTTCCCCCCGGTACTTCTCTCATAGGATACAGATTTTCTGCCTTGCCTACTTCTTTTAGTACATATTCTGAAGTTTTTGGTTTGGCCTTACTGTCTTCCTTTTTCTTTGCCCACCTGGCTTTCCATTTATCTAGATCTCCCCATTTCTGCAGTATGTTCAGCAATTCTTTTATCTGTATCTTCTTCCCTGACACGTTCATGTTCTCTAGATCCTTGTCGGAAAATTCGGCTCTATAGGGTTTCTGTAATACCTTGGATCGACTAACATCTATCCCCATATCAGCGGCAGTGTCCATTAATTTTTCATGGAGCACTCTGGTGTTCCGGGTAAGGCTTTTGCTGATAAACAGCAACTCTTCCTGATTAAGAGTATTCAATCTGTCTAATCCCACATTTCCAGCCATTAGTTCCTCCATTTCTATCCTCAGTCTGTAGATATCTAAAGGTTTGGGCTGGGGAGTTTCCTTTTCTATTTCTCTGGTCCATCTGTCCAGTTCCTCTGGAGTCACTACTGTGGCACTCCTGATCCCTGAAGTTGTTTCAATTAGGACTTCCTTTGCCTTAGCCTGATTTCCTGCCCGTGGTACACTGGTTCCGGGTTCCCTTATGGGCAGATCCATTAAGGAGATCACGGACTCACATTCACTTGCCTGATCATCGACTATGAGCGGTTCTTTTCTTGGTGGGGCTACAATGGGGGTAATGACTGGAGTTCTTGGACTAGCCTGTCTATCCCCATAAAGAGGTATAGCAGGACCAATAGTTACTGGGATTGTCAAGGCGTCAGGACTGGGATTTATCTGAGCTATGGTCTGAATTAGTTCATTTCGCTGTTTAATCAGTGCTTCTCTTTCTTGTTCATGCAAAACCCTTTCCGTAGAGTTGTCATGCATTACTTGTGGTACTAAAGAAGGGTATATACTCGGGGCAGTAGGGATTGCTAAACTTGGTCTATCCTCACCAAAAGGTTTATAGTTTGGGACCGCTGTGCTAGGTCTGCAAAATCCGTCACTATCACTGGGCTTGCTACCAGTACCAACTACATCTGTCTCACTGGCCCTCCTACTTCTAGGGTGTCGGAAAAACGGATTCTTTGAGCTTAAGGGTCCTGCGTCTTCAGCATAAGGAGGTGGATTTTTCATTAATAAATCCCCAAGGTACTCATCCTCCGAATCCCCCATGGCCATCAGATGTCGTGTTTTCTCTGCCCTTTTTCCTCCCCCGTGTTCAGTCACCCCGAACATTGGAAATAATTCCTCAACCATCATATTCTGTCTACACTGCTTCATCTTTTGCTCTTTAGTTTCTCGCTGTAATTTTGGATACCACTTGCTCACTCCCTTATCCATTCGGGGTCTGTCTCGCTCTAGAGCCTCAATCTCCCATTCCTCTAAAGCTTCATACTGCGTTAATCTGGGTCGGGGGTGTAATTCATTCATTCGGGTCCTCAAATTAAACAGGATTCTACCATTAAAGGTACCATCAAGAGGAAATGCTAGGACTCCATCATCTTCAGTATACTTTACCCAATTTTCTAACTATACACAGGTATGATACCCTTTGTCAACCATCATAAATGATGCGGGAGTATTAGGTGGTGGAATGATTACACCCTCCCTAGTTCTAATGGGCTTGTCTTTCTTGAAATAATTCTTAACTTTTTCGGCAAATGACAATTTTCTCTTTCCTCGGTACATATTGTAAGGTCTACCTCTTAACATCTGCTCCTTATGAAAACCTAGGTTTTTCGGATTAGGTAAAAATTCAGGATACCACATACACCTCTCCAAACTATCTTCAAGCTCAGATTGATTAATTTTATTTACTTATGTGCTTCCAATGCTAGCGCGTCTTCCAGTTCACAGCAACCAATCAGCACCGAGGTTACAAACGCTCTTAACCAATGGGTGCGTGGCCACTTCGTGAGACGCGATCTCACTCTTCGGCGCTCACCCCTCCCTTACAACTCTTAGCTTCGCTACTCACCCGCTGGCTCAACCAATACCAGCGCGGCACGGAGTGACGTCAGTGCAGCCTTGCGACCGACTAGTCCTAACCATCTATCTGCTACCAGAAAATTACTGATAGAGCGCGCAGGTCGCCTGACTCTTAGTTTTACCAGATTTCACGCACTTGGGCCCATGACGTATTTATGACAGAATTTTTGTGAATCGGGCGATGTTACACGACACCATCAGTAATTCTGTGTGTTTTACCTTAACACTATTACCCAGATACCTGACTTACCCCAGGCACCTATTTTCCTGACGGATCAGGAGCTAGCGGTGGACGAAGGATAAGATAAATGCTTAATACTCTATACATTTAATTATCATATACCTTATATAATGACCACAGACACCTGAAGGGTTTTAAGGATTTTTATATATATAGAAAGTTTAAAATCAGAATGACATGAGAATAAGACTGATACAGATTACAATATCAATAATCAGGATTATAACTAAGGTATAACTGTGAATGAGGGCAAGTATCATTGAGAACAAGTGAAAACCTATAGGGTAAGGGCAACAGGGAACATGTTATTCACTTTCAGACTTATACTAAAGTAGGTAAGTGTCAAAACATTAGTCAGTGATTTGCAAAAGTCCTACAAGTGATTCAAACTGGTCTTAGTCTACCTACTAAACCAAACCTAGACTCTAAACATCATAAATTTTAGATCACACTAATTAAGTAAAACAGTTTCAATAATGACCTACAGGTAAGGGGAAAAATGGAACATAACTAATAAACAATAACATGTAACTTTTGGAAAAGCAGAGGAAAATAATATGGGCAAGCGTGCTTTATTAAAGAGGAAAGAATAGTGGATAGATAGACGGTCTCCCAACCTATATTTACCTAGGACAGGAATGAGGACTAACCCTGGCCACGGATCAGTTTTGGAAAGGCGAGGACAGGGACCCTCAAGGACTTAGGATGCCAGTATGTGAGCAGGTACAGCTCACGGACAGTCAGGACAGGATACTCCTCAGGATTTGGATCAGGACTGGGCTCACCAAGGGGCACGACCAACACCTGCAGCTTCGGATGCAACGCCTGCACTACTCCCTCTCTGCACGGAATCCGCCAATAACCCCGATTGGGTTCTCGAATCTCCCAGAAAAGTGCTTCGCCAGCACTTAAGACTATTTTCCACCCCTTGGAGTTTGTGGAAATTTTGGACAGAGTGCTCCGCAGCTCTCTGTATCAATTCACCTATAGAGCTTGTAGGGTCGGTGACAGGTCAGCTACTCGGAAAAGTTGGACAATTTCTCTAGCTAAAACTAGGCTAGTTATACCCTTTTCGGGTCCCCAGACCACCCACAAATGTTGCAAGTGACAGGATCCCCACTTAGGATTGGTCAGTAGAGGTGGTTAGGTCATTGTCACCACCTAAAATTCTGTGTTCCCATGATGAATATTTAATTTTTCGTACCCACCCCTTACTTTCCAGTTCCCATGTATACGTGTAGAAGAGACAATGGAGCACACAGGCATTATCGTACAACTAGATACAATTTAGGTACAAGTCGAAGTCTTCTCCCAGGCAAAAGGACAGGTTCCCAGGAGCATCTCAGCTTCGGCAACGAGCTGGCTGAGTTCCACTGTTGCAAGACTTCATTTCTCATGTCACATGGTGAGTCCCTGTCAGACTTCTAAGATGGAGAGGCTCCCCACTCCCAGGCCCACAGATACGCGGTACATGAAAAGTAAGCGAAAACAAATTAGAAACACAGAAAAAATGAATACACTGTACACCATGATAAGCTACACTGCACCCCTTACTTTATAATATCTATAGCATTAGGGTTTTAGGCAGTAATAGACAGCTGTGCAAAGCAGCAGGAGCAAGCAGAAAGCGTGTTTAGAGACAAGCGGCTATTTTAGCAGTAATGCGCATGAGCAAAAAATCCCTACAGAACTGCGAGTGCGTCACATCACATATGTATGACCGACGCATGCGCAGACTGGATTTCTGCGAAGCAGCGATGCTGTAGTATGCAAGCCTCATTATGATTAATAGACACATAGGCAAGCATCTCTGGGACACCCGCGTGTACTGAAAAAGTGCGATAATAATGACAAACAGGATTGGTTAATACTATTACAAGTTAAACGAGGTTCTTGAATGTGAGCAAGGCGCTTTATGTGCGAATCCTTGCTCCATCAGTATGTGAACTGTAATAACGTGAAAGGTGATGTGCTAGGGATATTTCCAATGTAAACGTGGAGACATTAATGTTGCAACTACATGAGGTTAGTCAAAAACTTTTAACAAGCAGAATTCGTACATGTCGCTAACAAGTACTCACACAATTGATATGCTAATGTAACATTTTATTTTAGATGTGCTAAGTAATAATGATCATTTTACATGTGTAACTTCATGAGGCTTTCTGCCATTCTTATGTTGGCCGATTTGTGTAGGCCTGAAATGTATTTTTCCCTTGGAAGCTCTCGCATTAGACTTACTAGCGAATTTCATGTGCATGTTGGAATTTTTCTTTCTCACGTCTCTGTTGCAGGTGGGGAATTCACCCTTGTTAGCTCCAATAATGTCTTTGTGTTAGGAGTTAGGCTTCGGGAGGAGAAGAAACATTGAACTTTAATACTGATAATAAAGAACTGTTGTACTTTCCCATCAGAGTAAGCGGGAAATCAAGGACATCTTGCAGATACCCGGGAGCATTGCTGCAGTGTGGAAAGTTACCTACAAGGAGTTGTCTTGACTGGATGGCGTGATTCCGCAATGCATCCTCCCCACGCTCCCTGGCCAGCTGGTATCGTAGTGCTTTACCGCTATTGCTCCTATTGCTCACGCTTTTGCTCCCATTGCTTTTGTGCTCTGCTTTGATTGTTTAGTTTGCAGTGTTGCCTGATTGGTAGCGTGGCGCTGTTTTGCACAGCCCACATCGCGTGTATTGGAATCTGTGCATATTAGTCCTCGTAGCGCTTACTGCAAGTTCGCAGTGCTCCTCATTCAATCTGAGCCTGATTGTGACTGTGCCTCTGCCCACATCATAGCGCTATCCCTGCTTGTGCCCCAATCTCGTCCTGGTTGCTTTCGTTTTGCTGCCATTTTTGTTGTTGTGCCTCCCAGCCCGCCTCTCCACCCCGCTCCCGCCTCCCAGCTTACCCTCCATCGCTCTGCCCCCCTCCACTATCCACTTATGTCAGATGCACTTGCGCGCAGCGTTCACGCGCTGCGGACGCGCCCTATGAGCGCCGAAGGTGTGCCAAAGGTAAGCCCACCTACGCCTGTCCACGCCTGGACCGCGCCCAGCGCCAGACCCCCTCCCCCCCGTAAAACCAACTCCACCCGCATAACGTATGACGCCGCAACCCTCCCAGCACTTAACCCCGGCCGACTCCCAAACTGCTACCAAGCCGCCCCAGGACACACCCATGGACCCTTCACCTGCCACTCCTGCAAGTTCGACTGCATCAGGTCCCACACCCAATCCACAAACTCCAAACTGAGCTCCGACACTAACCACCTAAAGTGCATCCTGCTCAACACCCGCTCGGTCCACAGACACGCCACTGAACTGTGGAACCTACTCGACACCACATCGCCGGACATCGCCTTTCTCACAGAAACCTGGATGAACGCCTCATCAGCGCCCGACATCGCCATAGCCATCCCAGACGGCTACAAGATCATCCGAAAGGACCGCATCAACCAAACAGGGAGGAAGCATCGCCATCGTCCATAAGAATACCATCCGCATCACGACCAGTTCCGACGATAACCTCGCAGCCGCCGAACACCTTCACTTCCAGATCCACACCGACCCCAAGACCACACTCAGAGGCACCCTCATCTACAGACCACCAGAACCCCGCACACAATTCAGCGAAGACATCACTGACTTCATCAGCCCACATGCCCTCCCCTCCGATGACTACATTCTACTGGGAGACCTCAACTTCCACCTGGAAAAGAACAACAACAGCAACACCACCACCCTTCTGGTCAACTTCGCCAATCTCAGACTCAAACAACTTGTTGACACCCCCACCCACTATGCCTGGCACACGCTCGACCCAATCTTCACCTCCAGCAAGCACATCTCCTTCAATCACACCACAGCTCTCCATTGGACGGACCACAGCTGCGTTCACTTCAACTGCAAAAAGACTACGACCCACAACCACCCACAACCAATTCCCTGCAGAAACTGGAACAAAATTACCACCGACCAGCTCTTCACATCACTTCACCAAAACCCTCCTGCCAAATCATCGGACCCAAACCAAGCAGCCACCAACCTCACACAATGGATCACCCACAGCGCTGACGAATTAGCACCCCTGAAAAACGATCAAATCAAGCAAGGTAGCAAAAAAGCCCCCTGGTTCAATGATGACCTTAAGAAATCCAAGAAGATCTGTCGCACCCTCGAGAAAGCCTGGTGAAAAAACCCAACCACTGACAACCTGGCCACCTTCAAGAACGCCACCTGCAAACACCACCAGCTGATCCGATCCACCAAGAAATCAGCATTCAAGGATCGACTCGACAACAACGCCCACAACAGCAAGGAACTATTCAACATCGTCAAAGAGTTTACCAACCCCACCGCCGGCACCAACAACATCACTCCCTCCCAAGACCTCTGCGACTCTCTAGCCTCGTTCTTCCACAACAAAATCGCTGACATACATAACAGCTTTGGAGACCAGTCCACCCCACCCACCTCAGAACTTAAACCCCCCTCCAACAACCTTTGCGCCTGGAACCCAATCACATCTGAAGACACCATCCGCCTGATGAACTCCATCCACTCCGGATCGCCAACCAACCCTTGTCCCCACCACATTTTCAACAAAGCAGACTCCATTATCGCACCCCATCTCCGAGACGTCATCAACTGCTCCCTCAACTCTGCTACCTTCCCGGAAAGCTGGAAACATGCCGAACTCAGCGCCCTCCTGAAGAAACCCACAGCAGACCCCACTGAACTTAAGAACTACCGCCCCATTTTGCTACTCCCATTCCCTGCCAAAATCATTGAGAAAGCCATCAACAATCAGCTCGCCGCCTTCCTCGAATCCAACAAATCCCTCGACCCTTCACAATCCGGCTTCCGAGCCAAACACAGCACCGAGACCGCCCTCATCGCAGCAACAGACGACATTCGAACTCTACTAGACAACAGAGAAACAGCTGCCCTCATCCTACTTGACCTCTCTGCAGCCTTAGACATAGTCTGCCATAGCACCCTTATACAACGCCTCAGCAACGTCGGAATACAAGGAAAAGCACTGGACTGGATCATCTCGTTCCTCGCCTGAAGATCCCAGAGAGTCCGCCTCCCCCCTTTTAGATCAGAGGCCACCGAAGTCATCTGCGGCGTACCACAAGGATCATCACTCAGTCCCACCCTCTTCAACGTATACATGAGTCCCCTTGCATCCATCGCGCGCCAACACAACCTCAACATCATCTCCTACGCAGACGACACCCAGCTAATTCTCTCCCTCACCAAAGACCCAAACACCGCCAAAACCAACCTACATGAAGGGATGAAAGAAGTAGCCGAGTGGATGAAGAACAGCCGTTTAAAACTGAACTCGGACAAAACGGAAGTCCTCATCTTAGGATCATCCCCCTCTGCCTGGGACGACTCATGGTGGCCACCGGCCCTGGGAACCGCACCCATACCAACGGACCACGCACGTAACCTGGGCTTCATCCTGGACTCCTCCCTCTCGATGACCAGACAAGTCAACGCCGTCTCATCATCATGCTTCAACATCTTACGTATGCTCAAAAAAATCTTCTGTTTGATCCCCACCGAAACAAGAAAGACGGTCACCCATGCACTGGTCACAAGCCGACTGGATTACGGAAACACCCTTTACGCCGGAACCACAGCCAAACTACAGAAAAAACTCCAACGCATCCAAAACGCCTCAGCCAGGCTCATCCTAGACATCCCCCGCCAAGCTCACATCTCCGGTCACCTGAAAGACCTCCACTGGCTCCCCGTCAACAAGAGAAAAACGTTCCGTCTCCTCACCCACGCACACAAAGCCCTCTACGACCTAGGACCCGAATACCTCAACACACGCCTGTCCTTTTACACCCCCACCCCCCAACTACGTTCGTCCAATCAAGCCCTTGCCGCAATTCCACGCATCCAAAAATCCACCATGGGGGGAAGATCCTTCTCCTCCTTAGCGGCCAAAACCTGGAATTCTCTCCCCACCCACCTCCGCCTTACACAGAACCACCTCTCCTTCAGAAAACAACTAAAAACTACTTGGATATTCGATAAATAAAATACCCCCCCTCCCTCAAGCGCCTTGAGAACCTCTGGGTGAGTAGTGCGCTATACAAATTTTAAACTTGAACTTGACCCATGTAAACGTGAGGAGACTTCTTAGGAAGACTTTACGCCCTGACAACTTTATGGATCTTGCTTTGGGAAATGCTAAGTAGGGATGTCACGCTAGTGGTAGTGTAGAGATAGACTAATGCTTTATACTATGAACCTCCAATGAAGAGGAATGTCAACATTGGTGCAATTATTTTCTGTATCCTGATTCTCAAATTCATTATTCTGTGCATGTTGCACCAACTTAACTTCACCCGCAGGTTTGGCTTTGTATAAGTCCCAGTGTATTTCTACACCCTCATCTTAAGGTGCTTGTATGTCCAACTGTTCTTGGCTTTGTAATTATCTAACTAAATCTAATTGGGAGTCCATGATTCTCTGCGTCCTAGTCCTTTGTAACTGTAATAATTGATTGGCTAATGATTTTCCTCCCTTCCACGCTTTCATGCTGACAAAAAGAGACATCGGCCTGGGGTTCCCGAGTAGATCTAGAACGTGGAACCCGGCTTTCTCACATGCACGTTTTTCTAGCCACTCACACATTCTTTTTTGGCACATAATGTGCACAATCTTTTCACATACTAGCTAAGCTGACAAAACTCAACAAGCTTGCCTTCTGACATCTGTCCTTGTGAACTTTACATGATTTTTCTCTTTTTTTCTCTCTCTCTGTTGTACTCTACCACACAGGAACACTCACACACGGAAACCAGGGTGCACACTATACATTTCACTAACATCACATTCATAACATACCATTACTCTGCTCTGTGTCTTTAACATGCTTTCAGTGTGGGGTTTCCATCTCATCTTACTGCTCTTTCTCATCCCCTCCGAGATTTGTATCTGTTCTCACACTTTGTGCAAGCAATATCTAACTTTCATGTGGTTTAAGAATGTCTTATTTATGACACTTCATCAGCAGGAGATTAGTTCACCCTGACTGTTAGAAATGGGGTTTCTGGTTGGCTAGGGTATGCACCTCAGCAAGGCAAAATGCACCGCTCCAGTCAGTGTAAGAGAGTTACACACAGAAGATAACAAAAGGGTCAGTTCTAACAATAACCTATTATCTCTCCTGTGAGAACTGGGACACTAAATCCAATTATGGCGACTTTAATGTTTTACAGCCTTTATCGCTTGGTACCACTTGGTTATAGCGGCATCCCAGATTATTTCAAGTTTCAAATATCTAAAGTGTAACATTAATATGTATTTTACTTTTATTAATTGGTAATGAGGCTAGAGCACTGGCAACATTTCAATTGCTTAATCGAGCTGAGAACAGCTCATATACCAACACCGGATTTAAAAGATGGTCTTAAAGTTTACCAGGTGGAAACATAGAACATGGATCATATGTGTAGAGCTTAAAAGCATATTACATGTCTGAGCCTCATCTCCTTTCTCTGTGATGGTATATACAGAAACAACATATGTGCTACTGTTTTCATTGGGCCTAGAGAAAACGAGAGCACAGCAGCAGGCAGGCCTGGCTTCAGCTTTGTTGGCACCCGGTACAACAATCTTTATTAGTGCAAACCAAACAATGTCTCCTTCTCTGCGAGTTCCCTCACTACAACCATCCAATGGTGCCTTCATCTCTTTATAGCCCATCTCCCACATTAATTTAATATTTGGCCATATGTGTCCCAATGTAAGGTCTCAGAGTGCTATCTATTACACATACACACACACAATCATGAAAAGAGACAATGAATCTTACAATTATGTAAATTAATGTATAGTATATGTTACAAAAGAGAATGAGAGCTACAAGGAGTAAGAATCACATGTCATCCATAGGGTAGGCATTATGTGCCTGATTTATACACTACAAAATGCTATTCACAAACTAAGTGTGTAGTTTATGCCTCTGCATTGTCTGTACTTATGTTAATGGACATCTAAGCCCTGACTACAGAGGCTCTGCACCCATAAGTATATGTTTTTGTAGTAGGGACTCGGGGAAGTGGGTGGAAAAAATGGAAAACATTCTCCAAAAGGGCTTGGGTTTAGGGAAGGGTTTTGTGAGTAACATCACCCACCCACCATAACAAGTGTATTTGTAAAGCGCACTATTACCCGAAGGTGTCCAGGCACTGAATAACAGATGTTTATTGTTACCCAACTCAATGGTACTCATTTTATCGACCTCAAATGGATGAAAGGCTGAGTGGACCGCACCAGGATTTGAACCTGTGATCATGAGGTCGAAAACAGGCCCCTGCAGTGGCTGCTTTAGTCCACTGAGCCACCAGACCTGGCACACAAGAGTAAGCCTATTGCTATGCACAGAGGGGGGAGACAGGTAGCACATGCTTTCATAGTAAATTTACACTCAGAGTTTGCGAATCCCGAAAAGTAGCAAACTTACTCAAAATTGTAAATAACTCAAACGTGTAAGTTGCTTTCGTGAATCAGGCCCTATATGTTAAAAGTGCTTGCTCCGGAGAAACAGGTGTGGTGTGATGTCATGCCATACATTTCCTGTAAATTGCACTTATCCCTAGGCTGACATGTCTGAGCTTACAGCTAAGAGAATGATCGGTTTTCAAGACCTTTTGCCCACAAAATCCATGTTAACATCAGAACTGTTATGACATACCTTCAGTCCAGAATGAAATTAAAGGCACATCTCTTGAGAGAGCACCACCATGATCATAGGCTCCCAACCGCTGTTCTGTGCTCCGTTTATTTTTCCTAGGTTTATGCATTGCTAATACAACTAAATGTATTTGTTATACATACCTTTCAAGAGGACAGAAGCTTCTGGATGTTCCTCACAGTGTGGGTTGGAAAATTGCACAAGGTGGATCCCAAAACATAGAAATGATAACTACCCCTTCTTTGACAGAACTAAGAATATGACCAGAAGATCCAGGTTACCACATTACACTTGATACATGATGACGGCAGTTTGGGACCAGATAGAAAAATGCTTTTTCTACTCAACTGAATAGTAATTAAACATCCTCTTTAATGCTAAAGTCAGATTTTAAGTTACTATTCTGAAAACCCCACTTTTAGAAAGTTGGCATTTTTCTACTCAGACCAAATGTGTCTTTCTACCAGTGTCCAGAGTCACATGATTGTGACTAGCTCTTCTGTGGTGTTTTGTGTTTTCCTTCCAGTCATGGCTACAAAAGGGCCATGGGTGTGGGGCAGGATGTTCCTCACCTGAGCAGGCAGTCGTCAGGGTTTGTCCTGAGCTTCAAAGGGTAGCCTCAGGGCTATGCCCACCCCCTTCTACGGGATGCATGCCCTGCCACTGACAAATGCAGTTGACGCCTAGTTCTGTTTGCCCTTTGTTTCCCTCGAGAATTTGGGGCTAAACCCACAAAAGGGGGAGGTTTAGACAAAGGGGGTTTACCCCACCCACAGGCTGGCACTGGGGATAAAAGTGGCACCTTTAGAACCACTCACCAGAACACTGCTGGATCTGTGGAAGATCCAGAAGGACTGCCCTGCTGCCTGAAGAAGGAAGACAGGATCTGCTTACCTTGAACCCAGGCACCCCAGAAGTGACTCCAATGGTCATTTCGCTGGCTTGTTTAAGCTAAAGGGACACAATAAGCTTCCAGAGGCCTCCCTGTAACTGCCTAGTTAAGCAGGACCGAATGGACCTGCCTGGACCTGCCTGAGCCCTGCTGCTGGCCTCTGCTGGAATGAGCCCTGTTCCCTGAGAGGTGCCCCCAGGTTCTGGACCCTTGGCTGGCATCAGATAGCAACCCTGTTGCCTCAAAACCATAAATCCTGAATCCTAGGTGAAAATCCAGTAATTTTTGGGCTCCTCGTGACAGCAAACTGACTCCTTGCATCGTCCGACAACCATCCTCAACACCCGCCGACACGAATCTTCACCAGGGACCAACTCTTCACGTCAGCTCCAAGTCCCAGCTCCAATCGCACCAGTCCATGTTGACCACCAATGCGAGGCTCCAGCGACAGTCGACTCAGTGCCAAACAACGACCATCCACTACGCCCTTCCTGCTCCTCGAGCCGACAATGAACCTCACATTGGACCGCCAATGCAAAGCTTCACCATGGCTCCTAGCGTGGACTTGGACTCATTGAAGTGGTATCTGACCTGTGCTCCATTGCAGTTGGCCTGAACTTGTGACTTTTACCAGGTCCAATGCGGGCAAATAACCACACTTGGCGCTTTGTGCTTTTTGGCAACATTTTCACTAGAAACGTTAAAATACATTACTTTGGTTCTACTTATTGAATTATTGTTATTTGGTGTAATTTTATTTATTAATATTTGCTCTATTTTCCTAAATTGCTCAGAGATTTTATTAGAGTTGTGTTTTCACTTTATTACTGTTTGAGTGCTGCATAAACACTTAACACATTGGCTCTAAATTAAACCTGACTGCTTTTGTGCCAAGCTACCAGAGGGTTAAGCACATGTTTATTTAGTGACTTTTGTTGTTCAACCTGAATAGGATTGTGTGCATTATTTGGGTGGGGCTGCCACTCGTCTCACCCAATAACCCAATTTCTTACACTTCCCCACAGATTCACCTTCTACATAATTATTTAGACCTACTGAGGCCACACTAACTGTTCTTTCATGTATGTACTACTCTTTAGCTTGCTTTTTGGTTGGAGATGTGTTCCACAATCATGAAGGAAGTTTTTTTTTCCTTCCTACTCATGGAAAGCTAAGGGGAGTGTAGTAGCGGTCGTGATCCTGAATTTATGGTGAGTCGCGCGCCATCGTGCTGCAAACGTTTTTATTTACTGTAACCGCCACTGAAGGGATGCCAGATTGTTTTTCATTGGGTGGTATTAGGTTGCGAATAGATATTTTATTTGGCTATATGAGCTGAGCTGACACATGCTGAGCTGATATACTCTTGTTTAAATCATCTTCATATTTGACCCTCTCACCAGACTCCTTGGTGCGCTGCAAAAGCGGAGGAAAAACATGATGTTCTTTCTAATTTGTTGTGTGTGACTTATTTCTCTTAAGTGAGTCTCTTGAATATTATTGTAGAACTTAGATCTTTCTGCCATGGTAGAACTTCATTAAGTTTCCATGCATTGAATAGTCTATGAGTAGGTTTTTAAGTGTTCAGAAATTATGGCGCTCAACTGCTCACGGTAAAGTATTAGCTTGTCTTAGTGTCTTGGTAGGTGCTTCTTGGCCAGAGGAAAACCTTAACCTCTGCAAAGAGAAGAGGTACAAGAACCTCCCTCTTATTCTAATTGGGCAGGGATCCACAGCACACTATATTTAGAAATGATATTTTCATATTAACGTATTCCTTCATCCGGGATAGATCACACCAAACGTAAGTTTTCAATAGTTTTATTCATAGCAGTGTTCACCTCTTGGGAATCACTGTACCCGTCACTCAAGCCTACACGTGTTTCATCACAGCATGTGGCTGTGACTCTTCAGGGCTGATCTTAATGATCAAGGCGCTCACTTGGAGACCGACGCCTAACGAGGTGCACATACGGGCTAAACACGGCCCTATTCCTTTAAAATTGTTCGTGTAAACCGAAATACAACAGAAGCTATTTTCCGGCAACCGGAGCTGCCATCTGGTGCCGCGCTTTTCAGAAATAATAAACCACCCGATAAGGACCGGGTTGGAATTATCACCGGTTCCCCGACCACGCGCCTTGATCATTAAGATCAGCCCTGAAGAGTCACAGCCACATGCTGTGATGAAACACGTGTAGGCTTGAGTGACGGGTACAGTGATTCCCAAGAGGTGAACACTGCTATGAATAAAACTATTGAAAACTTACGTTTGGTGTGATCTATCCCAAATGAAGGAATACGTTAATATGAAAATATCATTTCTAAATATAGTGTGCTCTGGATCCCTGCCCAAGTTTCCATGCATTATTCAACTAAGGTAATTGGGCGTGGCGCACAGCGTGGTTATTTGAAACAGTAGGTTGGAAAGGTAAACAAAGTATCGATTTAAGGTGCTCCTACAGGTGACGTAACTGTTCGCTGGTACGTCCTAGAGGATTGAGGGGTTGAGTGCGCTACTGGGGTGTAGGCGCATCCCTGTGGTGGGCACACTTGTGTGGAGCTGTGTGTAGCAAGACAACACAGTGATATCCAAAAAGTTAATTCAAATAAAGTTCCACTGGTTAAAGGTTTCAAAGTTTTAATTAAAGTCTTTCATTGATATGTTTCATATGAATTAGCAGACCATCAATTTAATCCATCAGAAACTGTAAGTGGCTCCGATGCATTTCGGACAAAAGTGTCCTTTCTCAAGGAGCACTGAAACAAAGAGAATATATAAAACCAAATCAATGCACACGGTATGAAAATGGATAAGGCACATTAATGGTTACATAAGTGTCTCAGCGTGTGAACCTCATGCGCCCAATAGCGGGATAGCGGAAACGCGAAAGGAGTGATGTCTCACCAAGGGACGGGTGTGAGAATGTGTGGGTGGTGAGGATAAAGAAGATTACCAAAGTTATTTAAACAGGGATTGGAGACGTTGGTGATAAACGTGAGGAAATCTGAGGCGTGGTGGGATAAAACGGAGTAAGTGGTTGATAAGACAAAACAGTTAAGTGGTGAAACCAACGGCTCAAACGAGCATCGAACGAGGCTTACATGAACAGCTTGCCGAATTCTCAGTGATCCTAAAAGAAAGATAGGATCGCCGATTTAATAGAATGACAGGTGAAAGCAAGGCTGAGGGCTGTGGAAACAGCGGAAGAACGAGAAAGACTTACTGGGTCTGATAGTTTAACGAAGCCGTGACACGGGTTCCTGGAAGGTGAAACTCCGCGTAGCGAATGCAGAGTTCTGGTGGGTGGTGGAAGGGTGATGGGAATGGAAGAAGGACTGTTAAGGAAAGTGAACTAAAGCGGTGAATAAGAGAAGTGGCCATATTGGAAGGGAGGGTGAAAACCCGAAGATAACAGGGAAGATCAAGTAAAGAAGTGCATTAAAAAGAACAACAAATAAATACAAACGGCAAAACAAAGTTATGATGCATCAATAAATGCCCAGAGACGGCATTATAAATAACAGCTCAATTCAGTCCAGTCCTTAAGACCAAAGGGTTTCTGTGATTGCAGCCTGTACATCCAAGCAGTTTCTCTTTGCAACAAAGTCTTGTTGTTGTCTCTGCCTTCAGCTTTAGGGACAATCTCGAGAACCATGTATTTAAGCTGGGCCACGCTGTGGTTAGCTTCATTAAAGTGGATGGCAATATTAGACTTGGTGTTTTTTGTCCTTATGTTAGACTTATGTTCATTCAATCTCGTCTTTATTTTCCTGCTTGTTTTGCCCACGTAGGTTTTTCCACATGGGCACTTTAGGAGGTAGATCAGATTGGAAGAGTCGCATGTGGCGTCTACATTCAGTTTAATGTTAAATCCTCTCATGGGATGGCAGACGGTATTTCCCTTGATTACATTATTGCAGTTACTGCAATGATGGCATGGTCGTGTGCCAGTGTGGGTGGTTGAGGTGCCCTCAATTGTTTGCTTGGATAACATTTCTTTGAAGTTCATAGGTCTGGTGTAGGCAAAGATCGGGGGATCTTGGAAGAGGTCCCCGAAATCTGGTTCCGATGAAAGGATGCGCCAGTGTTTCATTATTATCTGTTTGTACTTGTTGCTTGAAGTGGAGTATCTAGAAACTAATACCATTCTCTGGCTGTCAGTTTTAGGCTTACTCTTTAGAGCTTCTGTCCGAGAGGTTGCGGACGTACGGTCCATGGCTTCCTTAAGGATTGTCTCTGGGTAACCTCTGCAACGAAATCTAGATGCTATGCCTGCAATTTGATTCATCCTGGTGTCTGGATCGGAAACAATACGGGTTACTCTCAACATCTGGCTGTAAGGCAAATGTTACCTAAGATACATAAAAACTTGATGGATCCGCCGTTTCGTCCAATCGTCTCGACCAGAGGTTCGATTCACGAACCCACAGGCAAATTTATAGACCGTTACTTACAACCCATGGTCCAAAACTTACCCAGCTACATTAAAGATACCACACAGCTGTTGAACAAACTATCTGCAGTGGAACTCCTTGAAAATGAGAAACTAATCCTTTGTACAGCCGACGTGAGAAGTCTATATACTTCTATCCCCCATGAAGGAGGGATCAACGCGGTGGAACAGGCCTTGCTTTCATCTGAAATCAGTGACCCTTTGAAACCTTTTATTCTTGAACTGATGGTATATACTCTGTACCACAGCTACTTCAAACATGACGAAACCTGGTACTTACAAATGTCCGGAATGGCTATGGGCAATTGTGCGGCTCCCACCTACGCGAATCTGTACATGGGCAATTTTGAACTCAATCATATTCACAAGAATAAAACCTGGATGGACAACCTCAAGCTCTACGTACGCTACATTGACGACCTACTCTTCGTTTGGAAAGACTCTCAAGAGAGCCTAGAACTCGCTTTAACGGATCTTAACACCAAAGATGATCGTATTGATTTTACTTGGAACATTAATCATCAAGAGATTGCTTTTCTGGACGTCCTCATTAAAATAACCTCACAAGGGATACAGACAGATCTTTTCCGAAAGACCACAGACCGCAACAACGCTTTACTTTTCAGTAGTTTCCACCGAAACTCCTTAAAAAGACATTTGCCTTACAGCCAGATGTTGAGAGTAACCCGTATTGTTTCCGATCCAGACACCAGGATGAATCAAATTGCAGGCATAGCATCTAGATTTCGTTGCAGAGGTTACCCAGAGACAATCCTTAAGGAAGCCATGGACCGTATGTCCGCAACCTCTCGGACAGAAGCTCTAAAGAGTAAGCCTAAAACTGACAGCCAGAGAATGGTATTAGTTTCTAGATACTCCACTTCAAGCAACAAGTACAAACAGATAATAATGAAACACTGGCGCATCCTTTCATCGGAACCAGATTTCGGGGACCTCTTCCAAGATCCCCCGATCTTTGTCTACACCAGACCTATGAACTTCAAAGAAATTTTATCCAAGCAAACAATTGAGGGCACCTCAACCACCCACACTGGCACACGACCATGCCATCATTGCAGTAACTGCAATAATGTAATCAAGGGAAATACCGTCTGCCATCCCATGAGAGGATTTAACATTAAACTGAATGTAGACGCCACATGCGACTCTTCCAATCTGATCTACCTCCTAAAGTGCCCATGTGGAAAAACCTACGTGGGCAAAACAAGCAGGAAAATAAAGACGAGATTGAATGAACATAAGTCTAACATAAGGACAAAAAACACCAAGTCTAATATTGCCATCCACTTTAATGAAGCTAACCACAGCGTGGCCCAGCTTAAATACATGGTTCTCGAGATTGTCCCTAAAGCTGAAGGCAGAGACAACAACAAGACTTTGTTGCAAAGAGAAACTGTTGGATGTACAGGCTGCAATCACAGAAACCCTTTGGTCTTTAAGACCGGACTGAATTGAGCTGTTATTTATAATGCCGTCTCTGGGCATTTATTGATGCATCATAACTTTGTTTTGCCGTTTGTATTTATTTGTTGTTCTTTTTAATGCACTTCTTTACTTGATCTTCCCTGTTATCTTCGGGTTTTCACCCTCCCTTCCAATATGGCCACTTCTCTTATTCACCGCTTTAGTTCACTTTCCTTAACAGTCCTTCTTCCATTCCCATCACCCTTCCACCACCCACCAAAACTCCGCATTCGCTATGTGGAGTTTCACCTTCCAGGAACCCGTGTCACGGCTTCGTTAAACTATCAGACCCAGTAAGTCTTTCTCGTTCTTCCGCTGTTTCCACAGCCCTCAGCCTTGCTTTCACCTGTCATTCTATTAAATCGGCGATCCTATCTTTCTTTTAGGATCACTGAGAATTCGGCAAGCTGTTCATGTAAGCCTCGTTCGATGCTCGTTTGAGCCGTTGGTTTCACCACTTAACTGTTTTGTCTTATCAACCACTTACTCCGTTTTATCCCACCACGCCTCAGATTTCCTCACGTTTATCACCAACGTCTCCAATCCCTATTTAAATAACTTTGGTAATCTTCTTTATCCTCACCACCCACACTTTCTCACACCCGTCCCTTGGTGAGACATCACTCCTTTCACGTTTCCGCTATCCCGCTATTGGGCGCATGAGGTTCACACGCTGAGACACTTATGTAACCATTAATGTGCCTTATCCATTTTCATACCGTGTGCATTGATTTGGTTCTATATATATGGCTGAGATACCCGCCACCCCCTCTCAACACAATCCCCAAAAGGAGGGAAACCGGAAACAGTTCTTAAAGTTTTTGGATGTGGGAGGGAGTGACCCTCCCGGCCGTATTTATTAAAACAAAAAATTAAAACATTAAACGTTTCATGTTATGTACAATTTCATTATCACATTGCGATGTTTGGCTAACCTTAACATATTCTCTAATACAGAGGTTCTCCTAGCCGAACTAGCATCCTACAAAAACATTCTCTAGAAACACTGAAATTGTACATCCTAACGTTTAAGGGCCAACGGCAAGGTCATAACCGGTGTCAAGATCCCTAACCAGACTTACCCCTCCCACTTGGGAGGGGCGACAGCACAGAGGCTTACCTCAAGTGCAACTACTAACAATTTCCCTTGACTTGACGGGGGCACTTAAGACTCGACGCCATTTAAAGGTCGTTCGAAGACTTGTGTGTGGTATCTAGAAGGTATCGTGGACCTCCCCCCACCCCACACAACTTACCGCATCTGCCGTCGCAGATGACACTGGCCCCGGGAAATTCCCCCAGGAGGGGGCTGTAACCCCTCCTACAAAGGAAGGGGCCTTGACCGCCTTTCCTTTACTTCCGGCGACCCGCCCTTAGACGGGACCGCCTCCCCATTGAGGGGCCAATGGCCACCTCTCCCGAGCGCTCCCATCCGTGTTGGGTGACGCCCACTCATAGGGATCTACCAATTAGTGCTCACCGATCATGACCTTACCGCCTACCAAAAATAAATACGACAATTCCTACTCAAACCTAAGAAAACATTGGTCGCTACGACCGAAAGAACATGCTTAAAATGCAACACTACATCAAATCATTTTAATCGTAACAACTTACACGACATTCACCATACTTTATTATGATCAACAACAAACTGATACTTTCACAGCCTGTAAACGAAACGTAAAACATACTTATAAAAATTCACTTTATTGCACAACGACTTGCTGTCCTCAGGGGCTGGTGGGTGGGTCAAAATTGGCTCTTCGTTCTGTCCCGAGCTCACGGGTAGCGAGGAGGTGCAGCTTCGGAGCACAAGAACAAGAGGACGTCTTCTGGTCTTGCGTCTCTTTTTATCCGTCTTCAGGGCGGGCGAGAACCCGCCCCTGCCTGCCCCTAGGGCGGGGCTGGCTACGTCGGTGTCTAGGCCAGCCCACTCTAGGGCGGGAAAAGGCGCGCCCCGGCTACGCCGCTTCGGGCATACCAGCCGAGACGCGCCTCCCGCCCAAAAATGGCTTCCCGGGGGGATCGAGGCACTCCGCCATACGTTCGGGGGGACCGAGTGGTCGCCCCTCTCCATATGGCTGAGATACCCGCCACCCCCTCTCAACACAATCCCCAAAAGGAGGGAAACCGGAAACAGTTCTTAAAGTTTTTGGATGTGGGAGGGAGTGACCCTCCCGGCCGTATTTATTAAAACAAAAAATTAAAACATTAAACGTTTCATGTTATGTACAATTTCATTATCACATTGCGATGTTTGGCTAACCTTAACATATTCTCTAATACAGAGGTTCTCCTAGCCGAACTAGCATCCTACAAAAACATTCTCTAGAAACACTGAAATTGTACATCCTAACGTTTAAGGGCCAACGGCAAGGTCATAACCGGTGTCAAGATCCCTAACCAGACTTACCCCTCCCACTTGGGAGGGGCGACAGCACAGAGGCTTACCTCAAGTGCAACTACTAACAATTTCCCTTGACTTGACGGGGGCACTTAAGACTCGACGCCATTTAAAGGTCGTTCGAAGACTTGTGTGTGGTATCTAGAAGGTATCGTGGACCTCCCCCCACCCCACACAACTTACCGCATCTGCCGTCGCAGATGACACTGGCCCCGGGAAATTCCCCCAGGAGGGGGCTGTAACCCCTCCTACAAAGGAAGGGGCCTTGACCGCCTTTCCTTTACTTCCGGCGACCCGCCCTTAGACGGGACCGCCTCCCCATTGAGGGGCCAATGGCCACCTCTCCCGAGCGCTCCCATCCGTGTTGGGTGACGCCCACTCATAGGGATCTACCAATTAGTGCTCACCGATCATGACCTTACCGCCACAGGTCCGGATAGTTGACCGGCTATCCGGACCCCCCACAAAACTCCTACCTAAAGGTCATGTTTTAACGATTTTAACCAAGCTAGGAAGTCACCTATGAGTAACTCATTCCCCACCCTCGACAAATGCACACCATCCCCCAGATACATACTGTCATCATTAATACAACTATGCGAGATCGAATGCAATGTCTTGGAACGGAACAACCTACTCACTTTGTTATTCAATTTTCTAACAGAATGATTCAAAGCAGGGATCGAGATAGCCCCCCGCCACACTTTTCGTGGGATCACATGAGACCACGCAATTATGCACCCCGGAACTCTCCTCGCTAACCAACTTACCGTGGAAAGCATAGCCTCCAGGAGAAGTCGTCTACCGGTGGTGACCAAATCATTGCCCCCCAAATGCACTATGACTATGGACGGCGGTGACCTCATCCGCTCTAACAAACCCTCAAAAAATTCCTGAAACTGGTCAATACAGAGACCGCCCCTTCCGTAGAAGGACACTCTGTACCCGTATTCCCCAGGTACGTGAATCATGTCACCTGCTTTGAATACGTCTGCGGCCCGTCTCACGTATGAGTGGCCCACGACCCACACCTCCTTCCTCACAGCCGGTGACGTGCGACCGCTGGCCTGGTGTTGGGTCGACTGCACAGTCCGCCCTGCCGCGTAGGCTTGCGCAACTGAAAACAAACAAAAGACAAGAAGCGTGAGTACATGATTACAGCTTCACAACATGTGCAATCGCATGTACCTCTTATAACAATTGGAGGACCAGCGCCCCACACGTTTCACTTGTTCTACATTAAGACCCCTGGCTGTAGCTTCAGTGGCAGCCCCTATTCGAAAGGAATGGGTCCCAAATTCGCCCGGGTCCAAGCCCGCTGCGGCAATGGCCATTGCAAGCACCCGCTGAAACTGAAACCTCGTCAGCGGGGTGGCGTCTGCATGCCTCAACAATGTCCCCCCCCATGATGCCACCCTTCGTGCTAGGTAATCTTCTAAGCACTGTACCGGACACATGGATGACTCGGGGTTCCTGCGAATGATCGTGCAGTCCCCTCTCCCATCTTGGTCAGTCTTGGACCTGAGAAAGGAGACAATCATCGCATCACCCCTGATCTGAACATGTTCCCTGCACAAGCCCCCCGTCACATCCTGTTTGTTCCTTGCAACTAGCTCACTAACTCTCATAGCCCCGTGAAATGCCAGCGTAAATGCAGTCCGGAACAAACAGGTCTCGAAAGGGGACGAGCATGTGTTAGGGAGTGTGGCCAGTAACTGGGACAACCTGTCTAAACCTATCGGTCGTCTTACGTCTACTCTGCGACCCTCTAGGCGTTGCCACCCACGCAGCGCTTTCTGTACTGTAAAAGACGCTGTTGGGTCCAGGATGCCATGGGCCCTGGCAACAAAAGAAATGGCGGCACGATGCCTTTGGGCCGTAGCCACCGATTTCCCAGCCCTACGTAAGGACATCAGAAAAAGTACTACCCACTCTTCCTGACCCCAAAGTCCCCCTCTCTCTGCCCCCAAAAAGGCTAAATAGGCCTGGAACGCCCCTTCATATGCCTTCCTTGTCCTGGGTGCTAGACTCTCTCCCACGAGGTGACGAAGTTCGGGGCACCGAGAGACCAGAGAGCTTCGGGGAAGGGTGCCGGCTCCGGGTCCGCTGAAGGAAGGAAACCCGAGAAAGCCTGCATGTGAAAACGAGACAGTGCATCAGCAGCCTGATTCATCACCCCTGGGACATGTTTTGCTCTGAATACCACGTTCAGTTGCATACACAGTAGGACAATTTCTTTGAGCAGCCTCAAAATCAATTTACAATGGGCTGCCTGACTATTGATGCATTCTACCACGGTCATATTGTCGGACCAGAACACGACAGAATGATCTCTGAACCCTTCTGGCCAGGTTCTCAGGGCCACCAGAATGGGAAATAGTTCAAGGAAAGCAATATTACTCGTTAGCCCCTTCTCGTGCCACCATAGGGGCCACCTTTGAGCAGACCACTTTGTGCCGAAGATGGCGCCAAAGCCTATGCTTCCTGCTGAATCTGTCCATAGCCCAAGCTCTTCTGAGAACACGGCTGGCTTGTTCCAGACGACTCGGCCATTGAAGTCCGCCAAAAATGCTAACCAAATCCGCATGTCCTGGCGGACCTCAGCCGATAACCTCGTGCGATGATGACCCTCCTTTAGGCCAACCATCGCTTGGGCAATTGAGCGGGAAAAAGGGCGAGCCATTGGGATCACCCTCAAGGCAAAGTTCAACTTTC
This sequence comes from Lissotriton vulgaris, assembly GCF_964263255.1. NCBI lineage: Eukaryota > Metazoa > Chordata > Amphibia > Caudata > Salamandridae > Lissotriton > Lissotriton vulgaris. Next base: position 1,260,767,762 of record NC_141696.1, on the reverse strand, counting down.
CCACTAATTGTTGCAACTGATGCAGTGTAACCTTAGATGCATTCAAACATACTTGGAGGGCTGCCCTGAATTTTAACACTTTGCTAGCTGGTAAACGGAAACACCCCTCCCTTGAGTCCAACTCGATCCCCAAAAACTCGAGGCAAGTCGTGGGACCCATAGTTTTACCCGGTGCCAATGGCACGCCAAAATGACCCATCAACACACAGAATTCAGCTAAGGCCTGAGCACATTCGGGATTTCCGGCGGGACCAAGGAACAAAAAGTCGTCAAGGTAGTGCATTACATTTCGGAAACCCGTTTTCTTAGTGAACACCCATTGCAGGAAAGTACTGAATTGCTCAAAATAAGCACATGATATAGAGCATCCCATTGGCATACACCTATCCATGTAAAATGACCCCTGGAACCCGAATCCCAAAAGACGCTGATCGTCTGGGTGTACCGGGAGCAACCGGAACGCTGACTCGATATCTGATTTCGCCATCAACGTCCCGGGCCCCAGGCGATTCAAGATGGCTACTGCCTCATCAAACGATGCGTATCGCACCGAACAAACTTCTGGATCAATTGCGTCGTTCACCGAAAGGCCGTGTGGAGCAGACAAATTATGGATCAAACGAAACTCACCTGGGTCCTTCTTGGGGACCACCCCTAACGGAGAACAAACAAAATCCGGTACCGGGAGTACACTAAACGGGCCAGCGACCCGTCCCCGGCTAACCTCTTTCTGAATTTTTTCTTGCACCACAGATGTATGTTGTAAAACAGAAAGTTGATTTTTGCAAATCCCTACACCCTGAAAGTCCCCCACCGGGATGCGGAAACCATGTGAAAAACCGTTCCGCAGCACCCCAGCAGAAGTACGATCCGGGTATTCACTGAGCCAGGGAATCATTGCCAAGGTATCAATCGGGGTTGGTAAAGGCGCCCCTCGGACTAGTTTAGACCTGTTTGGCGCCTCCCTTACCCCCATTCTCACCCGTTCTGGCTCTGCACGATGACTCAGGATGGGACGACCCACACGTACTACACTCATGTTTGAATTTACACGATCCCGGAGGTCTGGTACATTTCCCTTTGTTGAAATTAAAGCAGAAACCCTTCCTCCCTGTATTGCCTGCGGGCCTCGACTGATCGTCGGTGCTCGTACTTGGTCGAAAGGGCGTCCCCACATTTTGGCGGGAGTAATCTACAACATTGCTCCCAACCAATGGCATCTTTAACATTCCTGATTCTTTCATTTTATCCCATGTTACAGAATCGTAACAATCCCAAGTCAAACCCTTGTTATGTTCCTTTTCTTTCCTGAACAGATTGTCATAACAAAACCAATGGTTACCTTGATACGCTGTCGAGTAACCCATAATTCGTGATTGATAAATGGGAAATTCAGAAAGCAACTCGGGCCTACGTTCCCCCAAAATCGATGTAAAAATACCCCACGCATTGCCCCAGTTGCCAATATTCTCATTTACCTTAAAGGCGGCCATTTTTGCGCGCCAAACACTCGGATGCATTAGGTCCTTCTGACTTTTAACATGCTCCACCTCATAATGATCAACAAGCAAGGAGAAAATATTCACGTACTCCCCAGCCCAGATCTTTTCTTTTATAGCTAAAGGCACATGTTGTCCCAATCTCTCTCTACGAGAGGGTGCTGACTCGTCCCTTGCAATCGGCAATGGCCGCTTACCTGCACCGGACGCAGCTTCGGCCGCTTGCGGCTTGTCTATTCCCGCCAACGGCGCAGTCACTTTAGCTGCATCTCTCTTCTCACGAAGCCCTTTTATCAGCGCCTGTGCCTCGGCAGCCGTGGCGCCATCACTACTATCCCCCAACCAAGCTGCTAGCTGTGCTGCCAGCTCGGGGGGCATGTCTTCTTTGGATGTCGGGGTGACGACAACGGGGATTGGATTCCCCTCCATTGGTACTGGGGTCGGCGCCTCGAGCGGTACAGAGGGGACCGGGACGTCTCCACCGGCTGGAACCCTTCTCGGCCTCTTAGGTCTCCCTCCAGCCGGCGCAGGGCCCGAACCCTCCTCCCCGTCCCGTTTCGCCAACCGTTTCTTTATGTCGGACACCTCTTTGCAAAGGGCCCGCACCATCTGGTCGGTCGTCATTCTCTTTGCGACTTTCTTTGGCATTTCTCCGACGAAGTATCTAGAAGACAAAGAAAAAGATCAAAACGCTCAAAATTGGCTCTTCGTTCTGTCCCGAGCTCACGGGTAGCGAGGAGGTGCAGCTTCGGAGCACAAGAACAAGAGGACGTCTTCTGGTCTTGCGTCTCTTTTTATCCGTCTTCAGGGCGGGCGAGAACCCGCCCCTGCCTGCCCCTAGGGCGGGGCTGGCTACGTCGGTGTCTAGGCCAGCCCACTCTAGGGCGGGAAAAGGCGCGCCCCGGCTACGCCGCTTCGGGCATACCAGCCGAGACGCGCCTCCCGCCCAAAAATGGCTTCCCGGGGGGATCGAGGCACTCCGCCATACGTTCGGGGGGACCGAGTGGTCGCCCCTCTCCATTCTCTTTGTTTCAGTGCTCCTTGAGAAAGGACACTTTTGTCCGAAATGCATCGGAGCCACTTACAGTTTCTGATGGATTAAATTGATGGTCTGCTAATTCATATGAATACAATATGAAACATATCAATGAAAGACTTTAATTAAAACTTTGAAACCTTTAACCAGTGGAACTTTATTTGAATTAACTTTTTGGATATCACTGTGTTGTCTTGCTACACACAGCTCCACACAAGTGTGCCCACCACAGGGATGCGCCTACACCCCAGTAGCGCACTCAACCCCTCATGCATTATTCAAGCCATTTACATTAAAATATATTATTTTTAAATGAGTAATTTACAAAATTGTAGATTAGGGTGATTTAACACGTTACATTCTTCTAAAGAGCAGGCTAAGACTAGTACTGGATTGAACAGTGATTTTGGGCGAAATACTGCACAATTTGGCAACAATCCCCCAGATGCATCAAGCACCCATTTTGCTATTCCTTATTAGCGAAAAATAAGGATTCGCTAATAAGAATAGCAAAATGCTATGCATGAAGAAATCACAAAAAAAATTGCGATTTCTTAAAATTCCTTAATTGCAACTTGCAAATTGCGAGTCACAATTAAGTAATACCTCCCCATTCATTCCTATGGGCCTAGAGGCCCATAGGAATGAATGGGAAGACAATCTCAATTTGCGATTCTCAATTAGAGAATCGCAAATTGAGATTGCAATTTCAAGGGTGCCAGGATGTCAAAAGGAAACCCGGTTGCACCCCTGAAATCTGCATATGGGTACATTTTGCACACACACACATGCCCTAAGGGCATGTCTGTGTGTAAAATGGAACTTTGAAAAATACACTTTAGTGCATTTTTCAAAGTTTTTGCAAATTACCATGAAGTTCAACTTCATGGTAATTTGCATTGCATTTAAGGAATCTCAATTTGAGATTCCTTAAATGCAATAGCAATTTATCAGCCAGATGCATCAAGCAAAATACCGTTCGCTAAGGGGCACATTCTCAGAATCTGCCCCTCTGCGACTGGTATTTATGCATTTGGGATGCATCATCCCAAATGCATAAATCGCTATTTGCGATTGCATTTAAGGAATCTCAAATGGAAATTCCTTTAATGCAACGCATGAATGTAAAATAGCTAGCCATTTCGCTGATAGGGGTTGCTATTTACCGTGAAATCAAACTTCATGGTAAATAGCGAAAACTGTGAAAAATGCACTAAAGTGCATCTTTCTAAGTTGTATGTTATACACACACACATGTCCTTGGGACATCTGTGTGCGCAATACCATTGTCCAGGTCAATTTAAGGGGTGCAACAGGGTGTCCTTTGGACACCCGTCATCCTTGAGATTGCATTCTCAAATTGCGATTAGCTACTTGCTAATCGCAAATTGAGCATTCCTCCCCATTCATTCCCATGGGCCTCTTGGCCCATAGGAATCAATGAGATGTCATTCCTTATTTGCGAATCGCACTCTGCAAGTCGCAGATATGGAATATTTAGGAATTGCTAATATTTTAGCAAATCCTACATGCATCTGATTTTGCGAGTCCCTAAATGCGAATCCTTAAACTTCGCAATTAAGGACTCGCAAAATCGAACATTGATGCATCTAGCAGTTAAGTAATCGCAATTTAGCGATTTCTTCAATTGCGATTTTTGCATTTGGGATGATGCATCCCAAATGCAAAAATACTGATCGCAAAGGGGCAGATTCTGAGAATCTGCCCCTCTGAGAGCGGTTTTTAGCTTGATGCATCTGGGCCTATGATGCTTGGGTGGAGAACATGCTCAGGCTCCCATTGCCTGTCTGAGCGCTGGACCATGGCGCTCAGACCAATCTCAATGTTGCGGGGAGAACAACATCCTATAATCTTCGCACATTATTCTCCATCTTACATAATGTGGACTCGACCTGGCTCTTGCAGCGGTCTTTCTAGACGCCACAAAGGCATTTGACTCAGTAGAATGGGACTATTTATTCAACATATTGCAGTGTATGGGTATTCGAAAGGAATTTCTGGCATGGGTACGCTTACTATATAATTCACCAGCGGCTAAAGTTCTGATTAAAGGTTTGGTCTCTTTGTCATTTCTCATCATGCGAGGCACGAGGCAGGGATGTCCACTTTTCCTGCTCCACTTTGCTCTTGCGGTTGAGCCCCTGGAGACCAAAATCAGATAGCATCACCCTGATAAAGCCCTGTGGTGTCAAATGCAGTCAATACTCATCTCCCTCAATGCAGATGATATCACCCTATATATTAGAGACCCTCAGAAGAACTTAAACCCTATGTTACGTGAGTTTGTCCACTTTGGGGAATTGTCGGGGATCCATATCAATTGGGCGAAATCCCAGCTCTTTCCTCTCACCTCCTCTACGGCGCAGTCGACCCCGATTTCCCCATAGATTAGTGGACTACGCTGGTGAAATATCTGGGAATACATGTCACCTAGGATCGGGAAGAATGAATCCATTTAAACTATGCCATGCGTAAAAATAGAGAGTCGCCCTTCAACCAAAAGGGAACTGGGTAAGTCACAATAATTAAACAAAAGTGTTCCCTTGGTAGATCCTTATTTGTCTGCTCTAGAAATTTGTATATAGCCAAAACAATTTCACTCCACTGATCACTCTCTCTTGTTAACACCACATCACCATCATACTGCCAACTTTACTTACCCCCTTGCTGTAAGTAGAATCACAAAAGGTACTTTACCTACTGAAAAATATTCTCAATGCCAATTATACAAAATGTTCCATTTTATTAAAACAATTAAAAAAAAATTTAAAACACTGTCTTCAAATGTATAAATCAAAATATTTGCTTCTCTATTTGTAGCAGCACATCAAATGTCTACACTTCGAGAGAACACTTGCTACATAGTCACACTTAGCAGTACATAATGCATTTAAACTATGGCAGAACTCTAGCACATATTACTAGTTGCGTCACAAGATGGATTGTTCTTCCCCTATTCATGGCTGGCTGCGCTTCTCTCAAAAAGATAGCTATTCTCCCCAAGCTATTGTTCCTGTTCATGAACATCCCATTTGACCCTGTAGACATTTTTTTAAGGTGCTGCGCACTGAGATGATTAGGTTGGTATGGGTAGGCAACCAAGCCAGATTGAAATGAGAGGTGATCACTAGGCCCTATTCTCATGGAGGTTTGATATTCCTGCTTGACACCTCTGCCCCAGACGTGGCCTTCCTGGCCGAGACCTGGTGAAACGACTCCTCGGCACCTGACATCGACATAGCCATCCCGAACGGCTACAAGATCACCTGCAGGGATTGCGCCAACGGAATCGGAGGAGTAATAGCCATCGTCCACAAGTCCATCTTCAAGGTCGCCACCCACGCAGACGACACCATCAACACAGCCGAATACCTGCACTTCCGGATCCACACTGACCCCAACACCACCCTCAGAGGAACACTCATCTACAGACCCCCCGGGCCCTGGGCTCAGTTCAGCGACTCCATCGCCAACCCCGCCAGAACCCAAGCACTCGCCTCCACGAACTACATCCTCCTTGGGGATCTGAACTTCCACCTCAAGAACAAAAACAATGCCAACTCCGCCACACTGATCACCAACCTCGCCAACCTCTGCCTCAAACAACTCGTCACCACACCCACCAACACCGCCGGCCACACGCTGGACCCCATCTTCTCCACAGGCACCGACGTCGCCTTCGACCACACCACCGAACACCACTGGACCGACCACCGTTGCATTCATTTCACCTTCAAGAAACCAACCGTGCACCACCGCACCCAACAGCTGCCTCGCCGCTGCTGCAGCAAAGTCACCGAAGACCAGCTGATCACCACCCTTGTCCAGAACCCACCCACCGACCCCACCAACCCAGACGCCGTGGCCCGCAACCTCAGACAGTGGATCGACGACTGCACCAACACCCTCGCCCCGCTCAAGAAACCCTCCAACAGCCACGCCAGCAAGAGAGCCACCTGGTTCAACGACGAGCTCCAGACCTCCAAACGCGCATGCCAGAAACTGGAGAAAATATGGCTCCACGAACGCACACCGGACAACCACGTAGCCCACAAGGACGCCACCCGCAGACATCACCACCTTATCAGATTAGCCAAGAGATCCTCCTTCAAAGACTGCTTGGACAAGAACACACACGACATCAAAGAACTCTTCAGCATCGTAAAGGAGCTCTCCAACCCCAGCGCCAACGCCAACGACATCCCGCCCTCACAAGAACTGTGCGATTCACTAGCCATCTTCTTCCATCAATGACATCCACGACAGCTTCAACACCACAACCGCCCCGACTACGCCAGACTCCACCTCCCCTGTGAACACCGCGGGCGTCATCTGCCTGACCTACTGGTCCTACGTCAACGACGACGAGGCATGCAAGTTCATGAACTCCATCCACTCAGGATCTCCGTCAGACCCGTGCCCACACCACGTATTCAACAATGCAGATGCAGTCATTGCACCACAACTACGGAAGGTCATCAACATCTCCTACATTCCCGGAAAGCTGGAAGCACGCTGAAATCAACGCCCTCCTCAAGAAGCCCAAGGCGGACCCCAAGGATCTCAAGAACTTCGGCCCATCTCCCTGCTCCTGTTCCCGGCAAAGGTCATCGAGAAAAACGTCAACAGGCAATTGGCCCGTCACCTGGAAGACAACAACGTCTTGGACCCGTCCCAGTCCGGATTCAAATGAAACCACAGCACCGAGACAGTCCTCATCGCCGCCACAGACGACATCAAGCGCCAACTAGCCAACGGCGAAACATCAGCCCTCATCCTCCTGGACCTGTTGGCCGCCTTCGACAAGGTCTGCCATTGCACTCTAAAGACACGCCCCCTAGAAAGCCGGAATCCAAGAGAAGGCCCTCGACTGGACCACGTCCTTCCTCTCCGGCAGAACCCAGAGCGTCTGCCTTCAACCTTCTGATCCAAAGCCACCGACAGCATCTGCGGTGTCCCCCAGGGCTCATCCCTCAGCCCGACGCTGTTCAACATCTACATGGCCCCCCTCGCACAAGTGGCCCGCCAGCACGACCTCAACATCATCTCCTACGCCGACGACACCCAGCTCATCCTCTCCCTCACCAAGGACCCACACATCACCAAAACCAACCTCCACGAGGGAATGAAGGCCGTCACCGACTGGATGAGGAGCAACCGTCTGAAGCTGAACGCGGACAAGGCAGAGGTGCTCATCCTCGGACCCACCCCCTCAGCCTGGGATGACTCCTGGTGGCCGACCACACTGGGGACAGCACCAACACCCACCGACCATGCACGCAACCTAGGATTCATCCTCAACTCCTCCCTCTCCATGGCTAAGCAGGTCAACGTCGTCTCCTCCTCCTGCTACAACACCCACTGCATGCTCCGCAGGATCTACAAGTGGATCCCGACCGAAACAAGAAGAAAGGTGACACAAGCCGTCGTCAGCAGCAGACTGGACTATGGCAATGCACTCTACGCAGGAATCCTAGCCAAACACCTACGACAACTGCTACGCAACCAAAATGCCTCCGCCTGACTGATTGTCAACGTCCCCCGCGGCAGCCACATCACCCCCCACCTGAGAGACCTACACTGGCTGCCCGTGGACAAGAAGATCACCTTCAAGCTCCTCACCCACGCACACAAAGCACTGCACAAAGCCGGACCAGCCTACCTTAACAGCAGACTCAGCTTCTACACCCCCACCCGCCAGCTCCGCTAGGCCAGCCTCGCCCTCGCCGCTTTCCCCCGCATCCAACAAACAACCTCTGGTGGCAGATCCTTCTCCTACCTCGCCGCCAAGACCTGGAACACCCTCCCTACCCACATACGGCAGACCCAAGACCTACTCGCCTTCAGAAGACTCCTCAAGACCTGGCTCTTCGAGCAGTAGCAGCACCCCCCACTCCCCTCAGAGCCTTGAGACCCTCACGGGTATGTAGTGTGCTCTACAAGTACTCTGATTGGTTGATTGGAATTGTATTATATCTGTGCGCAAGCACAATACACCCACTTCTGGTTTCACCCACCTAAGTACATGCCGCAAGTGGCAGTGGAGCATTGGCTGGCAGATCCCCTACTTTTGGAGGTAGTCATATTGAGCACACCCCAATCTTGTGAGGCTGACCCTAAAGCAGTCACGTGCACAGTGAGAACCTGGCAACGTAGAGCCATGCACCTGCAAATGCCTATGATATACTCACCCATACTCCCTCTAGCGTATCACCCTCAGATGCCGGTCCTACAAGAGAAGGTTTTTAAACATACTAAAGCCAAGTTTAGCATGCGCACGTGGGGAGATTTATATCTGAACTGGAAATTCCGCACATCACAGCAGATGTTCGCTGCATCCACACCCTCTCCCATGGATTTTTTTTATATGTTCGGCTACGACTAGGCAATAAAGAACACACACCATCATATACGCATGAACCGCAAACACTAGCTCCCCTACACACGCTGTTACTAATGGATATGGCTTCACATGTAGTGTCCACATTATTCCACAACATACACTTCAACCAAAAACTGGGGTGCTGTGCTTCACGCTCCCTCTGTCAGGAGTCTGTCTGGTGTACAGGACTATTAATGGATTAGAAAACTAAGAGTGTGTCATGACTTGCTACTGCGTTGGTGCTGTCGGTACCCATCTCGCGGGCCCATACCTCTACTTCCTTGGTCAGAACAAACATGAAGACCTCAACTTCACGGTCTCCCCAGGGCAAACAGCGTCCATCATGTGGCAAGAGGCATCAGCAGAGCAGTCGGAGATGGTGGTATTGACGGACATCCGGCAGGGGCACCAGTTGAGCTCATGGCCATATGCAGCAGCAGCTGAAGCATCCTACACCATATAAGAACATTGGGTCCAGACTAGGGTAAGATGGCCATCATACTGTTTCAAGGTGGCCACCATTCTGCAACATCTCGCAAGAACAATAAATCTCGGATTCGGCGGCCATCTTGGATTAGGTTTCCTATTTAAGGAAGTCTCACTCGCTCTTGTATGCCTGTTATTGACGTAGTTCCAATTCCAGGTAATCCTGTGAGGACAGAAGGCGAGAAGAGGCAGCAACTATCCAGATTCTCTACAGGTCTGCACTGTTTCCAACTTCCTTTTGGGTAGAATGTGCTTGTTTCTTGTGTATTTAGTAATGGATGGAAACCGATGAGACCAATAGAGCCTTGGGACTCATCTTGAACAATGTCCAATTTTTCTATTAGGAGCCAGTATGAATGTGGAACAGTTGTTTCTGAGTGAAGCATTACTCAGTGTACACGGTTCATCCATCAGCAGAATCCTATTAGAGCTCTATTACGAGTCTGGTGGCCCACGGATCGCCAGACTCGCGGAGGTGGCAGTCTCCCGACTGCCCTATTACAATCAGGGCGGTCGAACCACCATTGCTCCGCCGCAGCTGCCAGAGAACTGCCGTTCCCTGGTGGTGGTGCAGAGGTGCGGAGTAGGTAGTATGTCAGTACCTCAATTTGAAAGGTTCGAGACGTTCTGTCTCGACCAAACCCTGTGGACAGCAATGAATTGTATACTGTCTTATCAATAATGTAGCCTTTAAATCATTAATTCAACATGTGACTCATTTATAATCTTCATAAAGCATGTATATTCAACTCAATGTTTTTTTCAAAATCAGTATATTGTTTGCATGTATATTCAACAAAAATTTCAAGAGAATTGCAAAATGATTCATTTTGTATTTGTCATACATTCATTCTTTTCATAACATTTTACACCAGTATTACATTCCATCATCATTTTAAATACAACTAAAAAACCAATAGTCGGAATCCATCAGAAAATGCTATAGATGTTGGCTGGCACAATGCATTTCGAGACAAATGGTCCCTTCTTCAGGGGCCACTGTAAATAAGACAGTATACAATTCATTGCTGTGCAGAGGGTTTGGTCGAGACAGAACGTCTCGAACCTTTCAAATTGAGATTATGTTCACGTAGGGAGAGGCAGCCCCACGATACCCTCTAGCACGCTACAGAAGGACACATTTGATTATCACAATTGAGCACTTCTTTTGAACCAAATAGGAAAAGGTGTGCTAGTGACTACCCTAAACTTATAGAACATGTCAGTACCACCACACGTATTATAAGTTTCCTCTCCTCCATGGTTTTCATGGCAGTTCTACTGCCATGAAAATTGTGCCGGAGAGGGTGCCTCTGGTGCCTCAGCACCATGTGGATGCACACAGGCAGGTCTCTGAGAAGCCTTATTTTAAATTGCATGTCACCTTTCTAATCGTGCAGTACTGCTGACGCTGCCTGCATTGTTGTATTGATTTGTCTTTGCTTGCGCCCTCTTTTTATTCATATGCCTCAGAACAGCGAACTGGAAATTGTTGCCTGAAAGCTGTATTGGGTTTCACTTTTCACAGTCACCTCCTGCCTTTAAGATTGGGCTGATTGCGGTGGTGCAACTACTCCACAACAGCAGCCAGTGATAGGACAGCAGCGGTCTAGCTGTCACTGTCTCTAGTCACGAATTGCAAGCCTGGCGGTGACGCACACTGCCAAAAGCAGGTCCATCTGTGACCGTCATGCCCAAGCGTCGCCAGGCACCTTGCATCTCCACTCTCAGCGGCTAATCCCCAACTCATAATATACTCCAACAGCAATGAGCCTATAAAACTCAGATCTAACTGCCTACCATGCACTTCCCACTTTCCTGTTTCTCTCGAGGGACCTTTCTCTTGTTAGACATGTGGGTTTTCATGTTCCACTGCTAAACTTACCCCAATGATTGGCATCGGAGAAAGTTTTCCCCTAGATAAAAAGCTGTCTAAAGCTTCTAATAATTGTACTGCTACTGCACTAGTCCCTCCCACCAAGTCAGTCTCTACCCTCCGCTCTCAAATGCTTATATCTCAATGCTAGATCTATTCCCAAGCATGCAGTAGAATTTCGGGACCTACTCACTTCAGCACAACCAGATCTGTATTTCATCACAGAAACTTTCCTATAGGCATTAGCGTTGTCTTATATTCCTATTCCACTGCCAGAAAATTATAAATTGAAGTGGCAAGGCAGGGAATCTAAACCAGGATTTGGAATAGCAGTAGCCTTCTGGGACTCCCGCAGAGTGAAAATCCTTGACTCCCTACTCACCAATTGGGCTGAGATGATATTATTTAAAAATGCAACCCCCCCCATGTCAATTTTTAGAACAGCACCCTGAATTACCGCCCGGCAGGACAAAAAAATGAATTTAGCCCTAACCTAGCAGAATGACTAGCACCTTACGTACTATCACACAAAATGTTCTTTTGATGGGAGATTTCAATTACCACATTGATGTAGCCACTGATCTTGATGTTCCTGATCTGCAATCAAATCTTGAAATGTTAAATCTTCACCTGACTAGGATCGGTCCCCGCATTTGGCAGGACATTCTCTAGACCTAATTTTCTTTACTGTTAGGCTACCTCAAATTGACACAGTACAACCTTTAACTTAGATAGATCATTTTTTTGATCAGTTTTCAAATCCTGATCACAACCCTTCCCGGAAAGCCAATGGCCCAGATTCAAACTATCTCGAGACCTTGGAAACTGATTTCTCGGGAGTCCTTTTAATATGCTTTGTCTGTTTTCACGCTAGATGACTCACATGACATAAATTCAGCCTTAGCCTGGTTTAACGAATACCTTTCCCTTCCATTCGATCTTGTGGCTCCCTACAAACCACTTCTGATAAAGCAATTTAGGCCTAATGTTCCTTGGCTTTTGGTGGAATTGAAAGCTGACAAATTGCGCTGTAAAAGGCTAGAGTACAATTGGAGGATGTCAAAAACTAGTACAGATAAACACATTTTCAAATGTGCATTACACACATATCACTTAAAAATAAAGATAGCATGCAGACAACATAGTGTCAACAAAATGGATGAGGCAGGCAACTCCTCAAAGGAATAATTAAGAATCCTAAACATCTTTGTCAAACCCCTGCCATATTACTCTGTTACTCTGGCATCTCAGACTCTCTGTGGCACCTTGTCAATTCACTTTCAAACAAGAAATTGATAATATCTACAGTCGTTTTTGTCCATGGTTAATTCATCAACTGACATGAGCACTACTCCCCTACCACAAAATAATCTCACATTGCATCTTGGTACAGAGTCTCTATCAGATCAGTATCCAGGGATCCGCCCTCAACAGGTTGATGGATTTCCCTAAGAACAGGGTCCAAACATTTTCTAAGCGTGCGTTCCATTCCACTCTTTGGACAAGGTGGTTCCTCAGGACTCCTCCTTGAGCCCTGCACTTTTCAACATCTAAGTAGACCCCTTAGCCCAATTAATTAAGTCCTTTGGGATATGGGATGTTTTCTTATGCAGCCGACACTCAGTTGGCCATCTCATTTGGGCACGACACTGAGAATGTCAAACAGCGATTTGTCGCCTGCATGAGAGAGATTGTATCTGGATGTCCCTCAACTGTCTTCAACTAAATGGGGGCAAGACAGAGACGATCCTGTTTGGCAAAGCTCAGTTCTTTTGGGCGAAAAATTGGTAGCCGGTAGAACTTGATCCCTCTCCATTGCCCAACAGAACTACCAGGAATCTGGGCATACTTTTAAACGACCAACTATCTATGAGGGACCAGATTATTTCAATCTGTGTAACCTGTTTTGTTACAATGCAACTCCTCAAGAAAATCTTTTGTCGGCTTCTGCTTAGCTACCGGAAGATACTCACCCAAGCTCTAAATCAGCCGTCTGGATTATGGCACTACCCGGATCCTTGGTTCTAACGAATACCTTCTATCAAAATTGCAGGCTGTCCAAAACACCACAGCCGCTATGGTAAACAACCTGCCTCCAAGGACCCTCTCAGCCCTCATTCTCAGAGCCCTACATTGGCTCATCATTTGTAAGAGAGCGCTGTTTAAACTGCTCTGCCTGACATAAATTCTTGTTAGGCTCTGGCCCAAAATACCTTCACTACAAACTTATACTGTACCTTACGAACATGAATTTACAATCTAGCAATCAATTTCTTATATGTCCCTGCCATATCTGCACAGCTAAACAATGGTTCCCGAGCCTTTCTCAGCTTGGCCCGTACCACTGGAACAAACCTCCCCTGTTCATCTGTGCCTGCAACAGTCTATCTGGCTTTAAAAAAAAACTTAAAACCTGTTTTTTCTACTGCTGCTTCTACTTCATTTACCTTCTGCTCACGTGCCGAGATGTCCCTATGTTGACGAGTCATGAGCTATATCAAGATCTAAATGGCATACCATAACATTACCTTTCTGCACTCTATGCCTAGCCACAATATGGAGGATGCTGCTGTGTAGGAATTTATAGCTGTCAAGAGTCCCCTTTGCAAATGTCTCACTTTAGGTCAGTCCTGGACTTTTACCATACATCACATAGTAATTTTGATGTTAACATTGCAACTATTAGCTCAAAACCCCTCCAGTTAAGTGCAGTTGGGTTAAAAGTCAGGAATAGCTGATGGTATCATAGATAACATTGGGACACCTTGCATCTATGAATTCTGTTGGTATGTGGAAAGTCTTGTCATGTTTTCACAACTATTTCGTGTGCATGTTGACAGCACTCTTTTCAGAAATGCCTCTCACTACAACTTGCATGGAATATTCAAAGCCTTCAGTGTCTGGCAGGCGACCTGCCATCAATAATGACTTATTAGAAAAGGGAGCTGATGCATCAAAAGATTTTACTCATTCTGTATCTGAGCCAGCCATTTCACCAATCAGTGAAAGAATTGAACACTGCCAAAGATCAAATATGATTTAATTATCCCCAAATTCTCAACTGTGTATATAAGAATTAGATCAGCCCTAATACATGCTTATAAACCCTGCACTTTTAATCCAAGTGCAAAAATCTGGCAGTGACAAAAGGAAGAATAAACAATATTTTATTGAGATCCCTAAACAGCAAAACTCAAGCAGAATACTTTTAGACTTTCTTGCTACTACCTTGTATAACAGAGTAACATTGTGTTGGCCCGTTCAACAAAAAAAAAAAAAAAAAATTTTTCTCACTCTTCTTTCTATGAATGGCATTTTAGTTTGTGGTTCTGCAGCAGGTGTTTATCAGTGTTTACTTGTTTTGACTGATGTGGGTTGTTTCCCTTTCTGAAAGGTTGTATCAGTTATTATAGGTTTATACCTAAAACAGGATAGCTTGGTTACTCTCTACTTCAGTGCCTTTTCTGTCCTTGATACTATAATAAACTGTAAGACACTGATTCCAGTGGAACAAATGCAAATGGAGACAGTCACAATTGTTGAGAAAATCAGTCCAAAATTACTGGTAAATGATTTGCATAATAGTAGTGGCTCAATGGAATTGCATACTAACCAAAACTCAAAGCCACACTGAAAAGATGATTTAAACAGCTTTCAGAGTAGAATAAGGAACATCTTATGTTCTTGAATGGACAACACGTATTTCTCATGCCATATTTTAAGCATGCCCAAAATGTTGGGAATAATCAGTAAAAACCAGTGGAGGCTGGCACAGATCGGGGGTGGGAGGGCAGAGGGCGGGGGAGAGGGGTAATGAAAACAATTTACTTACCTCCTTGCCACGTCTCTCCACCGTTGTCTCTGCATCTCTCCCGGCACAGGAACAGGAACAGAGCACCTGGGAAGCACCCGGGCTCCCTAAAGCCAATCACAATGCTGCAATGCAGTGTTGTCATTGGTCTGGGCACCGTAGTTCGGTGCTCAGGCAGGGACTGGGAGCCTGGGCATGTTATCCACCAGAGAACATGGAAAGTGCGCATGACTGTTTGACTGGCCCAAGAAGACCAGCTAAACATTTGTGCGCACTTACAGAGTGCTCACCACTCCTCCCACGCTCTGAGAGCAGAGCAGCCCTGTCCCACAAACCTCCCACAGCAGGAAAAAAATAAAATGATAATAATGACGGTTAATATTTTATTTTTCCTTTATTCAAAATCCTGAAAAGCAGTGGGGTGACACTCCTCCACCTTAGCAGAGGAGCCACCACTGGTTAAAACATTGTTTCTATCAGTCATGGCTGCAAATCTCACACAGCAGCAAAGACATTTCCAGAAATCAGTGAGAAGTGTACACTATTGCTATCACACTACCCACTAATGTCCAGAAATCTGAATAAACCTCCAGAGAGGAATGTATTGCTGTTACCTTGTTTACGGGGGCAGAGGGGTGTTTCCTCCCTGGACCTTTACCCAGATCTTTGACATCAGGGGCTAGTGACACAATACAACAGATCATTCCTCCCAAAAGTTCTTCAGGTGAGACAAAAAATGTAAAAACATCCTCAGAAGCCACGTGATCCTCATATTCAACTTCAACCTCTCTATACTCCCAGAAATTCCATGTATTATTTCCTGATTCTTGATTTGCTTATTTGGCAAGCATGTATATCCAACCATGTGGTCGATGTCACTAATCAGCATTGGCACAGCCAAAAGATCCGGCTTTTCCGTAATGAATATGCAACCCTTGGGGAGGAGCTTCGCGGGCAACCAAGATGGCCGCGTGAGCTCGGAGCTCCGAAGACCCTCTGATCCTCCGAATTAATCCTGTCGTCTATCCTGCCCCACGGAAGTGGGAACATGTTGTTGAACTGCTGCTAATACGGGACTCGTTTTCCGATTGAAGATCCGAGATCCCAAGGTGGAGTTACACCGTGTTGAAGATTGGGGACGACGACGCCATCAGTGCCCGAGCTTACATGGGCAACTGCGGCGCTGCTACAAGGTGGTGGTCCTAGGAGTGAACGACTGCCCCACCTCAAGGTGTTACCCGGGCTACTCTGTGGGCTGCAGTGCTGTTCGAGCGGTGGGTGCGGCTGCTATCGCTTCCCGACTTTGAGCCCCACGAGGACCAGGGTGTCTTCCCGATTGAGTGGCTTTTTGCCCAACATGGCTGGCAAAGGCGATCCGGACAAAAGGAAGCCCCGGGTCAGCAGAAAAAGTCTCTTTCTCAATCCACCATCTCCGATCGCTACGCCCACCCAAAGGGATCGCCCGGAGCCACCATGCGGTCTAGGGACATGCAGCGGGATGTGTCGCCGGATAACTCGGATCCAACTCTCCGGGACGTAATGGCGCCATTGCGGGCATCAAGGCAGAGATGCATAAGCAACATGAGGTGCTATCGCATAAGGTCGACACGCTAGCCATCGAGATCAATTTGATCAGAGCAGATCTCGGCAAGACTAATGACCGGGTCAAGTCACTCGACATAAAATCGTCGAGCCTGACCTCGGACGTTACGGATCTGCAATCGGAGATCCGAGACCTAAAAGCTGCGAATTCGCTGTTTACCCGCAGGCTTGATGATTTTGAAGGACGGGCCAGGCGCCAGAACGTCCGCATCGTTGGTGTCCCGGAGGGGGCCGAGGAGGATGCCACCGATCTCTTTGTTGAGGACTTGGTCCAGAACCATCTGACCCCCGGCGGCCTAAGCAAGTTCTTCTCGGTGGAGCGAGCCCATAGACTGCCCGGAGGCCGCCCGAAGCTGGGGGCCCCTCCGCGCCCCATCATCGCCAGGGTGTTCAACTTTAGGGACAGAGACGCTATCCTGCAGGCATCGAGGAGAGGTGGGCCGCTCAAGTTCCGTAATGCTGACATTAACTTTTTCCCGGACTTCACCCAAGCAGTGCAGAAGCGACTGCAAAGTTTCACGGGCGTGAAACGTAGACTGCGAGAGCTGGGGATGAAGTACTCCATGCTGTTCCCGGCGAAATTACGCATCGAACATGATGGCCATGCATTGTTCTTTGACATGCCAGAAGCGGCCGGGGACTGGGTGGACACTTTGCCCCAGCGCCGGGGCGCACCCGAGGAACAGTCGGAGGGGGCGTCTGGTGGCCCCGATCTTCAGGAGTAAAAAGGACCCTTTGGGCCATTTTCGGATGATGAGTCTGCTCAGGCAGTCAGTCGCAGAATACTGTACTTTTGCTGCTATCCTTTATCTATGAACCGAGGAAACGGGGGGGGGATAGGATGTCTCCTTTCTCCTCTAGGGCTTTTTGTAGAGTAGTTTTTGGGGCGACAGGCACACTGCTAGTTGGGGGGGCTCATTAGTCTAATGCAGGGGTGCAGGGTGGGGGGTGGTTGGGTTGATTGTTTTTTGTGTGTTTTCTTTCTCTTTTCTTTACTTATTTTACGGAAGGTGACTATTCTGTTGTTGATTATGCTGTAGCGACTCCTCCCTGCAGGGGCGGCATGGGCCTCTACTTTGACGATTGGGGGTAAGAAGTTACATGTACTGAGTTGGAATGTTAATGGGCTGGGAGACCGCATTAAGCGAGGGGTTGTGTTGCAAATGTTTAAAAGATGCATGCCTGATGTCATACTGTTGCAAGAAACACATCTCATTGGGAATACGTGCCACGCACTCAACAGAAAAGCCTTCAAAACGGTGGCACACTCGGGGTTTTCCTCGGGGTCCCGGGGGGCGGGGATCATGGTGCGCATGTCTCTCCCGTTTGAGGTGGAATCTAGCGTGCTCGATGAGAGGGGACGCTACGTCGCCGTCACGGGTAGGTGGTAGGGGCGTACCCTGGTCTTAGTTTCTGTTTACGTTCCCCCTGGTTTGCAAACGACTACTTTCCAAGATCTTGGGGGCGCCATTTTGGGTTTGCCCGAAGGTTTGCTTATAGTTGGTGGGGACTTTAATGCAGTTGGTTCTGGGTCTTTAGACCGACATCCATCCAGAGATCTTCGAAATGCGCAGTCCTGGCTTCCTGATTTCCTGGATACCATGGGGCTTATAGATTGCTGGAGACTACTTCACCCCGTTCAGCGACAGTACTCCTTCCATTCGGGAGCGCACGGTAGCCTCTCCAGGATTGACTATGTTCTGGCATTGGCTGCCCACGCGTCGGCCGTCTCAGAGGTCCGTCTGATGGCCAGAGGCATCTCGGACCATTCCCCGGTCTGGGTGTCTTTTGACTTTGACATAGTAGTGGCCTCGAGAGTGGTGCCAGTCAATCCGTGGTACTTCCGTAACCCTAAGACTCGTGACCTCCTGGCTAAGGCCGTTGAGCTTTATTTTTCCGAAAATACGGGCTCTGTAGCATCGGCCATGTCCCTATGGGAGGCCTTTAAAACTGTCCTGAGAGGGGAAGCCTTCTCCTTAATAGCCGAGGCGCGCAGACGTAGAGATGAGGAAATGGTGCGGCTGGAATCAGAGATTGGGGATCTTGATTCTCAACTGGAGACTGGTCCGACGCCTGCCCTGCTCCATGCTCTCTCACTTAAGCAGTCGGAGTACCGGGCCGCTGCTACTGACGCTGCTAAGGCAATGGGCAGAGAACAGCAAGGGAGGATCTACGATGTCGGGGACAAGGCAGGCAAGCTCATTGCGTGGCTTGACAAGAAGGAGATGGCCTCCCGGGTGGTTCCCGAGGTGCTGGGGGAGGACGGACTGGCTGTCACTGACCCCAGTGCTATAGTCACGGTCTTCGCAGATTATTTTGAGTCCGTGTATACCTCGGCTTCTGATATGACCGAGGCAGACTCTGCCGCCCTCCTTGAAGGGATTGAACTCCCATGTTTGTCGGACACCGAACGCGACAACATGGACAGAGGTATAACGGCGGACGAGGTCGCGCTTGCGATACGCTCTCTAAGGTCTGGCAAGGCTCCCGGTCCCAATGGCCTCCCGGTGGAGCTTTATAAAATTAAGGCTGACACCATTGCTTTGCCCTTGCGGAACATGTTCCTTGAGGCGCGAGAGATGGGTGAACTCCCCCCGGACCAACGATTGGCCACCATTGTGGTAATCCACAAGGACGGGAAACCCAGAGACCTCTGCCGGTCATATCGCCCAATCTCCTTGTTGAACGCCGAGCCTAAGATTCTGGCTAAATTATTGGCCAATCGGTTGGTGGGTGCGATTACCGATTTGGTCCACCCGGACCAATTGGGTTTTATTCCTCATCGCAACACTGCCCTCAACCTTAGGAGACTCCATGCGGTCATGGCAAGGGTCAGCACGCTCCGGGAACCGTCCATCTTGACTTCTTTGGACGCGACGATGGCTTTCGACTCCCTTGAATGGAATTATCTGTGGGCGGTGCTGACGAAGTTTGGGTTTGGCCCTGAATTCATCAGATGGGTCAGGCTCCTATACGCTAATCCGTTGGCCAACGTCACGGTCAATGGCCGAGTGTCCGCATCTTTTGCCTTGCGAAGAGGTACCAGGCAGGGTTGCCCCCTGTCGCCTCTGCTATTTGAATTGGCGCTTGAGCCCCTTGCCGCTTGGTTACGGACCCACCCTGACATTAATGGGATGAAGTGGTCGTCTGGCTTCGAGGACCGCGTGTCTTTATACGTGGACGACATTTTGCTCTACCTCGCCACTCCTTGTAAATCCCTGATTGTGGCTTGCGACGTGCTGCATACTTTTGGCAGATACTCTGGCCTGGTTATTAATTGGTCCAAATCTCACCTTTACGTATTGAGTGGTGAGACTCCGCGTCTTCCCAGGGGCTGCGCCATACAGATCGCGAGGCAGGGGTTTAAATACCTGGGCATTTATATTTCCACCGATGCCCGGACACGGTATGTAAATAACTTGCTTCCCCCTCTTGCACGCCTTCGGCGCGACGTGGAGGGGTGGCGCAAGCTGCCGCTTTCCCTGCTCGACGTGCGGCATTGTTTAAGATGATGTTTTTGCCCAGATTCTTGTATGCGCTCCAGAATGCTCAGGACCCAGTCCCCTCTGGGTATTTTAGAGAGGTTGAAGGTTTGCAGCGGGCCCTCCTCTGGGAAGGTAGGCCACGCATTGCTATAACCAAATTGACGCTCCCGTGGTACGATGGTGGTATCGCCCTGCCGGATATCCGACGGTACTACTGGGCCTCCCAGTTGGCCGCCCTTAACCATGGTTTCTATGGACCGGCTGATAGTCCTGGGTACGCCATGGATCGGTGGCTCCTCAATGGCGGGAACTACTACAGAGCATTATATTCGAGATCTCTGGATGGAGGAATGACAGGTCCCACTAGGACAGCCGTGCATATATGGAGGGCTATCACGAAGGCGCAGGGGTGGCAGGGGAGGCTTACATTGGCCACTCCGCTTTACGACTCAGACCTACTGGGCAAACTGTGGCACACTAAGGGGTTTGATCGGTGGGACCTTATTGGCATTTCTAGAGTGGAGGACATGATGGCTAGGGGCGAGATTAAGTCTTTTGCCGCTTTACAAACGGAGTTTCAGCTGGGAGCAACGGAATTCTTTCGATATGCCCAACTGCAACACGCCCTTACGGCGGTGTTGCCGGTGGGTGAGAAAGTCCCTGAATCGTCCCCCTTGGAGGACAGGGTCTTGGATGGTTATATGCCGGACAGTGCCATTTCATTGGTCTACAAAAAATTGATCAATGTCCGAACGGATCTTCTGTTGAGTGTGAGGGACCAGTGGGTGCGTAATGGAGTCGAATTGGACGATGAGGATTGGCAGTGTGCAGTGTCTTCTCCCAAGGAAGTGGCAATCCCAGCTAGATTACGCCTGGTCCAACTGAAAATTCTTCATAGAGTGCATGTAACCGGCCCCCGGTTGATTCATATGGGACTCTCAGTGGATGGTCTTTATAGGCGCGGATGTGGAGAACTGGCCACATTCATGCACATTATTTGGGAATGCCATGCCATAGCCTCTTATTGGAGGCGTGTCCATGCGGTGATGCGTGAGGTGACTGGTGTGGATTTGCCGGCGGAGGCCCGGCGTTGTCTGCTGAATGTGTGGGGCCCCACAGACTACAACAACGCTCAGACCCAATGGGTCACCCTGGGGAAAATGGTGGCAAAAGGTGACATCGCTCAGAAGTGGGGAGCCCCGTCGCCCCCCTCTGTGGAATTGTGGAAGACCAGCATGGATTGGTGTATGGTTCGCTAGAAAACGGTGTATGTGGCCAGGGGCAAGCCCAGGAAGTGGAGTACGGTCTGGGGGGCCTGGAATGAATATAGGGGTGATATCTGTCTACCTCCCGACACTGCCCCATTGGACATACGAATTTCCCCCTAGCCTTTATTTCCAACTTACTCGTCACTTCATTGTCATCCTGGTTCTCTTTCCCCCCATTGTCGTTCAATTTGTACTGCTTAATTACACCTTGTGGGCATACGGCCCCGCCTTCTCCTGCGTTGGGTAATGTCGCATTTATGTACTTTTTCCTTGCCTATTCACACTGGTTTTGGTGTTTCTTTAGATTTGTTATTTCGTCGGTTTATCGTTATACAACATAAAATTAAACCTGATACGATTTTGCAATATGTACTGTGTACACTACATATCCTTCTTCTAAGATTGCTGCCTAGCCTCCGGGATGTAAGGCTAAATAGCTGTGTGCCTTGATTTTTCAAATAAAAGTTTTCCCCAAAAAAAAAAAAAAAGAATATGCAACCCTTAAAACTAAAGCTCAGTGTCTGGAAATGGAGAAGTGCATGCTGCTGTATCATAGACTGGTACTAGGTGTCCAGAGAGTGAGCATCACAAGCCTGCATTACCACCAGTTGTTACTAGCTGTCCCAAGAGGGAGCCACACAAGGGTTGCAATTTAATAAGAAGAGGTTATGCTCTTCCCAATACATGACAGGATCCATGCTGTAGGCTGAGCTTCTTAAAGTAACAACAATGGAGAGTGCCAATTTTAATGTTGTTTTGTGCAGTTTCATGTCTCCATTCAAGGGGGAGGAGAATGTAAGTGCAAGAATAGGGTAGTGCAAACTGAAAATAAACACGTGGTTCTAAAAGTTGCACCTTTGCTTGGGGAGTCGTTGTGAACATCAAGATGCTAGGTAAACGAGAAACAACAATTTTATTTATGGCTACAATATACAAAGACGGTAAATGAGTAATTTGTGGACCAAGATCATTAGAACTACAAGCTGTTCAATGGCCCATGGTTTGGGGGCACAGAATATGAGGGTGGGTTTGCAACAGATGGAGGTAATTGAGTCCAGGAAGCTGTCTGCATGCCCAAAGTCCAGTGCCAACTCACCCGTAGGAGAACCACATAAGATATATCAGCCTGTTGTCAGTTTTGTTAGAAAAAAGATGTAACATGTTTACAAAGTCAATCCATTGCTGTAGTACAGAGAAAAGCTGTTTCCTGGGAATTAAATAGTAGAAAGAAAAAAACTTTGTACTGATGGACAGCAGATTAAAATATAACATTAAAATGTATCACAAAGAAAGGTCATTTTTTGTTCTTGAATTATAAAGAGTAGCTCAAAGAATCACTAATGTAATGACTATGCTGCCTTACTTCAGAAGCTGCTGCCGCACATTTAACTGCCTTACTTGCAAAAATGGTCAGAGAAGAGAGTTGCTGCGACTGACTCTGATTGCGGGGCAGCAGGGATGTCTACAATGCTTGTGTTTTTATTGGTTAAAGACCTAACAAGTAATACGAAAAATAAAAAATAAGTAGCCTACAGAGAATGAACGAACGCTGTGGCAGCAGCAGGCATATACTTAGGTCCTAATTACGATGTTGGTCGGAGTTGCCTCCAAACGACACCGTTGCGGATTGGGAACTGACCAACCTCAGGTCGGCAGTTCCAACTGCACTGTTTGGATGTGTGGCCGCAGGCGCGGCTCTAGGCTCATGGCGGCCCTGGGCAGGGAGCAGGTAGGGGGCCCCGGAAGAGGGGGTCCGGGCAGGGCAGAGCGCAGAGGCCAGTGAAGAGGGGGGTCAGGGTGTTTGGAAGTAGAACAGAGCCGGAGGCCGCCAAATCCCTGCCAGGGGCCGCCACACAAATATGTATCCATCCTCAGAGGATAAATATATTAAGGATATATATTGGTGTGGTGGCCCCTGGGGTTTGGTGGCCCTGTGCAGGTGCACAGCTTGCACATGCCTAAGGCCGGCCCTGGTGGCCGGAAACTCTCATTTCTCAATGGGTGTTTGTGCAGCAGGAAACAAAACACCCGCAGCGAGAAATGGGAGCTTGTGATCATCCCAGTGCCTGCCACACGGTGCAGAGATGCTCAGGGGGATCCATAGGTGCCCCCTAAATCTAGATTCAGGGGGCCAGGGGTGAAGGGGGCCCTGCTAGGCGACCGGAATGACGCTTTCTGACAGCCTTTCCATGTCGGATAGCCCGACATGGAAAGGCTGTCGGCAGGGCCGGGCTGGCTACTGGGCAGTTTGGAATGCTGCTGAGCTGGGGGCTGATTTCGTTCATAGAGACCTGCGTGTGCTAAATGAAATTCGTTTTGCTTTCATTATTTCGAAGCACACGCAGGTGTCCATGAACGAACTCAGGGCCCACCGCAGTGAAAGCAGCCCCCAGCTCTGCAGCATTCCTAAATGCCCAGTAGTCAGTCCGGCCCTGGCTGTCGGTAACCAACATCATAATCCCGATGGCAGAAACTCCATCCTTAAGGGATTATGGTGAGTTTCCAACCGACCGACGGAACGTGTCGGTTGGTCCCTTTGACCGCATGCATCATAATGCATCGGTCGGACCGAGGCAGTAGATGCGGTTCGGACCGCAACCGACAAGCTGGTGGTTGCGGTCCGAACTGCAACGTAATGAGGTCCTTAGTTGCGGGGAATTATAACTGTAGCATCCACAGTATAAAGAGAAGCAGTAACGCTATGTTTCAAAAGGGGCTTTACATACTGAAAGCAACAGAATTAACCAAAACAAAACAGATATTTTATTTACTTGAAATGTGAACTACATTTTTATGTAAATACACCTCCCTTGATGGTGGAATACCAGACCAAACAGCCAATAGCTTGAGAGGAGAGGAGTGTACTTCCCTTGGCTGATACAAGATGTGACTGACATAGCTTTAAAGCAGTGACTAATTGAGTTTGACTCGAAAAGAATCTAATGGCTGCAGGGGGTTGACTCAAACCCACACTCAAGAAACAATACAATAAATAAACAATAGGCACTGAAGATAGCTAAAGCTGTCAGGCCAGACCTAAAAAAGAAGATCACTTGCCACATGTTTTTCAGTCATTAGGCATAAATATGAATCAGTTAATTAAAATGTCACATTTTTCACATTTGCTGGAGTCACAAGAATCTAAGAGCTCTCGCAGGAATGAGAGTTTTAACACTAAAATGCATTGTAATAGGAAATTAGCCTTAGTCACCTGTGTTTTTCGGCATGTACAGAGAATAGATGAATGGCTATTTGAAAGAATATTTTAGTTGTTGTGGACAGAATATCTTACAAAAATCAACTAAGAGCCTTCCAGGTTGTTTTATTTATACTTTATATGTACATGATTAGAAATTAAAAACAACACCAGAAAACAGAACAATCACTAACAACTGCAGTTAAAGAAAAATCCCCATGCTGTCCAACCAAACGCCTCCCAAGTTGGTGAGCTCCTGTTCAAGTCTTGCATTGTGATATGTGTATTATGTTTAGGAGAGCATACATTTTATGACATGGGAACGCAAAATAATTCTAAATTACTAGCGTCTAAAATATTTTCCATAAGATTTGCTTGCGGGCAAAATAGATACATTAGGAATTAGTTAGAATATGCTGTGAATTGCTTTTTTTCACGGTATCTGTTATTGTACTCTGAATAACTCATGCATTAATTTGACGTTCTAAGAACACTCGTTCATATGCATTAAAATGTGTCAAATTGCATTCTGCTCTGAAGAAGAAAAATATGTATTATGTCTGCCACCTGTTCATATAAGTGTCACATTTTTAACGCGTTACTTGTAAATGCCCATAGGGTTTCA
Organism: Lissotriton vulgaris; assembly: GCF_964263255.1. Taxonomy (NCBI): domain Eukaryota; kingdom Metazoa; phylum Chordata; class Amphibia; order Caudata; family Salamandridae; genus Lissotriton; species Lissotriton vulgaris. The sequence goes on along the minus strand of NC_141696.1, from coordinate 1,260,742,475 downwards.
CTTTCAAATATAGTAATTTTTTTTTTCTTAGACTTAGAAGAACATAAAATAATGCAGACTGACCTTTCTGGTCTATCTTTAAATCTGTCACTTCAGATAATGTGTTGACATATTTTCCTTGCTGATAATCGCACACGCAGACAGAAATTTATAAACTGTCAGACTTAAGCTAAGTAGCTCGTTCTTCCAACAGATGTCTATTTTTTAATGTGTAGGCCTGGAGAATTAATTGAGGCATGAAGTCAGATGGCATTTATGATCGCTGGTATTAAAAGCTTGTACACTGAGCCACTGATGACATTAAAATAAGTCTAACAAAGGAAATCGTGTACTAAAAAGCATTGGCAAAGTCAATAGATCTAGGGGCATAGCTTGTTCAATAAGATTGGGGCTGGGGGGAAGGGGGTGAGCATTAGATTTCCCGAATATAACGCTGACAAATAATGTTAAAATACATTATATAAGGAGCAGGGCGGAGGGGAAGGGCTTAAGAGGTAGTGCATAAGGGAGAGGAATGCGAATTAATAGTACTAAATGATAGGAACACAATATTTTGTAAAATATTTTTTTAGGGTGTGTGTGTCTGTTTTTGTCAGTGTGTGTATGCAAATATCACAGGTGAAATCGGACAGATATCTCACAATACCTGACTGAAAGCACCTGCACCTAACTACTCATCTGAAAATACATTTATTAGGGGAGTTGTAACACCCCAAATACCCCCCTGAAACTACACCCCTGAATAGGTCTGTATTTTTCAAACATGCAATGGCAAAGCAATAGATCTGGGGTTTTGTCATAGGATGTGTTCCGTAATAGTTCGGCAACTTTGTATGTGTTGCACATAGCTGGCCTTTAAATAAACTACTATGGCAAAGCAAACTTTTGGCCTAAAACGCAATCGAAGCTAGTAATAGGGCCCCTTTGTTGAACATCACTGTATTAGGAGTGTTTAACAGTACCCTCATATGTGAGTTCTAAAAAATAGAGCGAGAAGATGAAATTTGCATTGAAATAAATGAACTTAAAGCTCATAAATAGGAAAATACTGCAGAGTAGATATTTTAGTTAATGAGGCAGTTATTTCAGTGTATCTATAAGAAATCCTACGTGAGTGTGTATCTTAACTCTGTGAAAAAAAGCTGCAAAACCAACAACATATCATTACAGCAAAGTAAAACCAATGAACATGCAAGGGCTATTAGAGAACAGCACTATTGTCATAAAGACAAAGACTACAAACTTCCTAAAACGAAAAACCCAGCAATTAAAATGAGATCATGTCAGTAAAATAAAAACATCAAAGGACACACACTGACTCTGACTTGCAAAGTACACATTATGGGGTATATGTACAAGCTCCTATCGCCACAGGAACATCACTTTTTGTGACGTTCTCATTGGCGATAGGGGCCTTGCCTTATGTACAAGGCATCGTTAAGCCACTTAACGTGGATTAACGTTGCCTTGTACATAAGGAACCCTTTCATGCTACGTTTAGCCTGAAAGGGGCGTGCAGTGGGTGTTGCTGTGGGCGTTCCACCACAACACCTGTATTTGACGCTGCCACCTAGGTACAAGGGTGTTGTACTTAGAAGTCAACGCCAAAATTAAGACCAGGAAAACCCTGGTTTTAAGGTGGCAAAACGAGGAGAAATGCATTATTTCTCTTCGTTTTTGCTTTTTCCATTTGTGCTTCCTTGTTCATTACACAAGGACAAAGCAAAATGCCATGGTTTGTTTATGTACAGGAAGGTGTCCCTTCCTGTACACTCTTGCACTCTGGTGCAAGGGTGCCTGCATTTGCGCTAAGTTGTGAAACCTAGCGCCATAGCAGGGGGCAATGCAAGGTTACACCACGTTCTTGTAAATAGGGTGCAGCCTTGCGTTTCCGAAGTGGCGGAGCGTGTCGTTAAACCCAGGAGGCTAATGGCATGCTCCGCCACTTCGTCATACATATGGACCTGTGTTGCTACTGCAGTCTATTAAAAGGACTACTTGACCTACCCAATCCCTCAATTAACCTGACAACCCAGACATACTAAAGCATGCAAAACAAAGGTATAATACTTTTATAAATTTTTGTTGAAAAAATATTTTCAAATATTTGTTAGATAGTCATTGAAATTTGTTGCAGTTTAACATTGTATTATTTGATTTTTAGTTACATTTTTTTGGTAATCTTATGCATTGTTGGTATTCATTGATATTAGATCATTATTAATTTTGATGAACATGTAAAATAGATGGTTAACTATTAAATAATATTTGTTATTATTTTTAATGTTTAAATTGTTTTGCTTTTTCATTATCTCATTCGTCATTATTTATATTTAGATAGATTTCTTAATGTAATTTTGTTTAGTCATTTTTGTTACTATTTTATAAGAAATGTTGGTGTTTTTCAATATTTGCTAATGAAAGTTTGTTAAAAAATACATTTTATAGCTATTTTCTTTTGACTTTATTCATTTTTGAACCATTGGTAAATAAATATTTATATGCATATTAGTATTGTAAATTATGGTGTATGTATTTTCTTTACGCATTTGAGAATTCCAACATGACCAACATGACCCACGTAGCAAAGAATTGTACATGGAAATGTACAGTGAACAGATAAGAGAATAAAGGAAAAAAAGACTGTACCGCCCAACCCGCTGCCCCACTGCCCCAAAATCAGTGACACATAGGAAAACAAAAACAGTTCGGCTGCAGCACGAAAAAGGGTTGGCACTTTCACCCCTATGTCATCTCCTCTCCTCTCTGGAATCAACTAATTTGTCCATCTGTGATTTGGTGTATCTGACAGACCAGTGCCAGCTTTATTACCCTCTAATCTACCTATCTTTTCCATATTTTGGGGGCGGCCCCTTGCCTTACACACTGCTATCGCCAACTCAGTGCAGTAGTCCATTCCCTTTTTTTACATACCATCAACTACAAGGGTGCGGAGCACCGCCTTCTATCCTCTAGCAATATCGTGTTTGGCAAGTGTCAGTCTCAAGTTAAGTAAGGACAATTTATAAATTCTCCAGCCCACATCTTCCGTATGGAGGAGAAGGGCCAACCTCAGATTCCATTTGATCTGGCAGGACAAGACCTCACCTAGACACGTGATCACCCCCTACCAAAATTTGTCTAGGGCTGGACAGTTCCATATCATTTGGATGAAAGTGCCCTCCTCCATGTCACAGTGGAGACAGGCAGGGGAGGTAATCACGCCGATACGCCAGAGTCAATGGTGTGAAAGGTAGATAATGTGTATGTCTTTGAAGTGAATCAAGCAGAGCCTAATAGCAATGGGTACTTCTCATAAGGAACCCATAATCTCTGTCCATTCCTCAATTTCCAACCCTCCAATATCAGCCTCCCAGGCCATGTGGAGGGCGGCAGACCTGTCTGGGAGGTTAGAGAGGGGCATCTGGTAGATTTTTGCAACTTTATGGTCCCACAGGTGCCCCATAATGAGCTTACCCTCTAAGGGATTAAAATCAGGGATGTCTGGTAGTGAGGTCACAAAGGGGGTCAAAGCATGGAGAAGCTGGAGATACCTATAACATTGGCTTCAATCGGTTTGGATTGGGAATAGTAAATTTGATACCCACAAAGGCCAACGCTTTCCCCAATATCGTTAAGTTTGGAGGGGAAATAGCAAGTCTGCCTCAGTGATGTCATTTGAGATGTCTTCAATGATGTCATCAGTGATGTCACCGACCATGTCATGAATGATGTAATATGTGACGTCATCAGCAGTGCATTGCGGGGGCGCGAGTTATAGTTAGCTCTAACTAACTATAACTGCCGAATTTCTCTGGTTTTGCACAAGTAAAATTTCCAACTAACTATAACGTCCCTGAAACCTGTGTTTTTTTCAGTGAATTTCTTACGTTTTTTAAAGGCTAATTTCTAACTATAACATCCCTGAAACCTATGTTTCTTTCAGTGAATTTCTAAGGTTTTTTAAATGCTAATTTCTAAGTATAACGTCCCTGAAACCTATGATGTGTGACTAATTGAAGGAGTACATGCATTGAGGAAAATTAAATTTTGGCCATGTTGTGTTCCCTTGCGCGTACCCCACCGACTCCATGTACCAGCTTAAAGTGCATGTAACTTCCCTCCTGTGCCAGTTACGAAGACGCAAATACATTTGCGTCCACCGTCAACTTGTCCTCTTTCAGACGCACCATGAATGGATTATATAGTCCGTTCCTAAGTATGCTATGCCAACGTCTTTTTGTAGTACACTTTTCACTTTTTCCTGCTCTAGCCAGAGTAGGCCCTGAATTCCTGCCATCTGAACCTCTTTTGTGGCTCCTGGCTCTGCCCAGGCTACCTCTGTACTCATGAACTATGTCCTATATTCAGCGCGGCCCCTCGCGCTCAGCTCAAGCCTGCTTTCTGCCAAGACTGACTATAACCTTCGAGTTATCTGTTCCGCTCCCCGAGAATACATTCCTGCCTACTAGATCCTGTAAACATCCTCTCCAGCTGCAGAGCCAAAAGGCCGATCTGTCTTAATACAAGTAATTCATAGCCTCCGTTGCCATGCTTCCATGGAAGGCCCCGTGCCCCCACGCTTCACATGTAGACACTCAGGCGCTTATACACGCATTCACAGTTAGCATAGAATAGCTTCTACCCTAGAGACCTTTCCGCCCAGATAGTATAGTTCCTAAACATCAGATATCAGATATGATAGAAGTACAAGTTGATCTGACATGCCAGACTTCTGTCTCTTCCCGTCAGTGTAAATGTCAAGACCCCTGCACCCCGTCAGTCACACGTCATACAGCTGCGCGCGCATCCAAGCTTCCGATTTCTGCTGACATTGCAACATTCTGTTAGCACCACCCCTTGGTGCCACCCACTTGCGTCACCTGTCAGTGACGTTTCTAGCACACACCTCTAGTTCACGCCTAGTTTACGCCTCTTGATGATGTATTGGTACCACGTGCATACTGTTATCTTGTCTTCTCTCAGCTGTTACGCCTCTCACATTGAAACTTATGATGTAAATCAAGTATATAAGCTATGTAATATCAATAAACGAGAGCGCGCTCATCTATCCCTTCTGACACCCCTGTGGTGGTCAGAACATGATATCCTGATTCCTTTATGAGGAATAAAACCCTTAGAAACTCTAACACCACGGACTCTGTTTTCTTTCCTTCTGATTGAGTTATTATTGATTAAGTACTTACCTGCATAGAAATTAAGAGAGTAAATTAATTATTTACGTCATTTTGGCGCCCGAATAGGGACCCCTCCCCCACCTCACGCGCCGGAAGGTGCGTTGCAATCCGTGTCCCCTGCCATCAGTTAGACGGACTACACGTGTACTGGCAGGATTTCCTGCATCCCCCTCTGACACACGGAGGTGACGAAGACTGCGATCAGTGCCCAGACGAGGCGGTGAGGAGTGCGGAGGATCCCGACCAGAGCCCAGCCGAAAGAAGCAAGGTCCGAGGTGTGAAGAGGCCCACCAGTTTTCCGAAGTTTTCCGAAGTTTTCCGAGGTTTTCCGAAGTTTTCCGAAGTTCCGAGTCGAGTCCAGTCGAGTTTTCCGAGGCCTTCTGTTTCCGTGCTTCCCGGTGAGTACCATTGCTGGGTCGTATCTAGACGGGTTTGGGTACGCAAGTCCGGTCTGCACTGTTTTTAGGCAGTGTATCTGTACTGTTTAGCAGTATATCTAGGATTCCGAATTTCTGCACTGTTACAGCAGTGTATCCGTACCGTTGAGCGGTACATTCAGTGTAGGGGGTAGTTAGCTATGTCTTCAATGTTTTCATGTAATTAATGTCGTGGTATGAATGTGGCTGTTTAAACGTGTATTATTGTGTTTTTTTTCCCATATAATATAGCTGTCAAAAAGTATTAAGGAATAATCGTATAACCGTCTAGCGTTCAGTAAATAAGTAAGCAGGATGCCGTTCCTCAGTAAGTTAAAACAGATTGGAACTAGGAAAGGGTTACTAGAGGAAGAAATTCCTATCCCCCCTAGGGACACTCCAGGCAATTTTATGTATCAAAAGCACGGCATAGATGCCATATTATATCTAGATTTATGGGCCGATTACACCAAACACCTAGACGAGAGACACAGATGGCCTGTTACCGGAACGTGGGATGCCGAGTGCATCATGAGGGTAGAAGAAGCATTATGGAAAAAGAAAGCTAGGCAATCTCAGAAGGACGCCATAGAATTTTGGCGTAAGGAATCACGTAAGCGTGCGGACAAAGCACTCCGTAGAGAAGACAGACTTAAAGAATCAGATAAAGAGCGAGAAAACGAATTAGTTACTGAAGGGATCCGAGTAAAAACAGAACAAATAGACCGTGCCCGAAATAATCTTGTAAACGGTATGTATCTCGTAGCAGATGGCCCATCCGAAACTGAATCAGAGATACCGAAAAACTTACCGACACCATTAGTTCCAACTAAAGTGATGCATAAAACTACTAAAGACATATTCCTGAATTCATATCTAGAGGATGTAGCACCAGCTTACACCAATCTGCCTGTTCGTGCCCTGCCTACTGACAGGGATGGGGGTGGCACTACGCCCCCAGATCCAGCTCCGCTGGTACCGCAACAGACCTCTCCCGCTCCGCCAGCTCCGCCACCCCCCGTACTTAAGACAGACCTACCGAAACCAGTACTACCTGATCTTACTAAAAGACAGATTCAAGTCCAGATACAGACTCCGCGGAGAGATAATGCCCAAGCATCCGCCTCAGGAGGTGCGACAGCGGGTCTACAGACCCCGCCACCGACACACAGATTGCATTTAAAGGACACACAGAATCCTTTCCAGTCTCCCCACTTATCCCGGCTTGAGGCATTGAAAGATAGGATGTCATTCTGCAGATATGATCCAGTACCCGGAACAGACGATCTGATGGTATTAGCATCACTGCGCTTAAGATCTGCCACCGATAACTTGCTATGCTGTGTAGGAATGCAGGAAGCTCTCGACAGACTATACAAATTCATACAGACAGGGAAAGACCCCGACAGTGTTAAAGCTGCCATGTATAAACAGAAAGTTGACGTTCAAAAACAGATATTACGATTCTTCATTAATTGTGTGATAAGAGAACGAGACAGGCCCGGGACAGATCAGAGTGAATTAGACGCATTAAACAAGTGGGGCCAAAATATAGCAGACGCGAAACATGACAAGGGAACTTGTATAGCCACTATGTCCCAGAAAATTAGAAAGGCAGTATTAACTGCACATCAGGAAGAAACTGATAAAACTTCCTCCGGGGAGGAAGATGAAGATGAAACATCAGAAAAGTCTACAGATATCATAGCGTATGTAGGTAGGGGAAACTACCTTAGGAAAGGTGTCCGTCCGGAGAGCAAGAGAGTTCTTTTCTCCGCTTTAACCAATCCGAATTCTTCTGAACATCAGTTCCAGGAAACTGATAAAAGGCTTCGAGATCGAGTAGGGTATCATATACTCAATTCTATGGATGAACAGGAACTAGCCCGGTCGGCCGTGTTGTGGGCCGAAAACGCAGACATATATAATGATGACACGTTAGTGCAGACATTCTTGAACCTTTCCCCGGAAGAGCAGAAAATAGCAGGTGTATACATGATTCAGCACCTCCTCATCAAGTTCAGAAACCATCATTCTGATCCAGGTCCCTTACACGAAACATTAGAAGCACTACTCATGGATAGATGGAGAGGTTTTAGTACCAAATTAATACAAATAATTCTAGAACAACGACGTAAGTATAACACCTTCCTGAGCTCTGAATATGTTCCCGCCCCGCCTCGAGAAAGAAAAATGTACCACATGCAATGCGGTGGCGGCATTGAAAGCCAGAATCCCTTACGAGAAGTACATCCAGTTATGGGCGAGGATCATATCCTGAAACGTGTGTATGTTCACACACCACTGACTAAGCTAGAACTATTAGAAATGAAGAAATTAGTTCCGTGCCATGATAAAGACCCTGCAGGTTTTCACAGAGAGCTTAAAGACATGTTATTGATGGGAGATTACACGTATGACGATATTATGAAAATGTTAAAAGTACTGTTGCCCACGGGCATTTACGAGAAATTAAAGGAGAAGGATTGGGAAGTAGGAGAGTCAAAGATAGCATGGGCAGAGATAGAAGACGAAGAAAAGAAACGAGTCCCAGGGTTAGGCCTTGGGGATCTGACTAAAGCATTACCAGGTTTAATAGTACAGGTTCTGCCAAGATTATTGACAACTAGAAAGGAAGATTGGGACGCAATCTCGTCCTGCAAACAGAAACAAGATGAAGATACTAGTGACTTTTATTCGAGATTCGAGAAATGTTTCATTATCAATAGTGGCCTAAAAACAAGTAGCGAGTCATATCCACACCTTTTTGTAACGAAATTAGTAGAGAACGCCCTACCACTGGTTAAAAATAGAGTGTACAAGGTTGAAAGTACTTGGCAGGCAAATACGCCATCACAGATGTTACAAATGTTACAATATCACCAGAATAGAATTAGGGAAGAACAAGAGTAGGAACAGAAACGCATGAAAGACACGAAAATGAAAATGTTAGTAGCTCAGACAATTCCAGCCGAGGGTCATAGAAAAGGTGGGGCTCAGACAAATCATTCTGCCGCTCCCGTTAAAGGGACATGTAATTATTGCAAGCAGCCAGGTCACTACGTACATGAATGTCCAGTCCTGAAACATAACATCGAGACAGGTAAAACTAAAGAAAGACCGCGTCCGCCTAGACATGAACAGGGTCATCAACAGACCTCACAGAACGAACAGCCAATGCAGAATACACAGCCTATGCATGATCAGTCCCATACAGTACAGACCGTAGCAGTACCACAGCCACAGCATGCTCAGACACAGCCCGCTGCTGCAACTAGAGAAGTCTCACAACAAATGTACCAGTATGCCCAGTCGGCATATCCAGATTATCAGCGTTATACATGAAACAGCCTAGGGAGGGAAAGTGATTTGCCTCTTATTGAAATTCCTGTAGATCAAGAAGGTCCATATGTACATAGTCACGTATTAGGAAAAGACAGAAAGTTTTTAATTGACACAGGGGCAAGTCGCACTACTATAAGTCATAATGAGGTTCCAGGGGCACCCCTCTCAGGCTCACAGAATGTTTCCCTTGGTTTTTCAGGACAGCCTATTGTAAATGAGGTATCAGAACCAGTACCACTAGCTGTGGGTCCATTATCTCGAGTTACAGATTTATTACTTACGAAATCATGTCCCGAAAATCTGTTAGGAATTAAAACACTAAAGGCTTTAGGAGCTATAATTTGCTGTTCTCCGGAGGGAGTCAGACTCTTTCTACGAGATTTCAAGGGTCATTATGTTCTACGTGACTTTGATGCCAGATTAAAAAATGTACCAGATCACTTATGGGCAAAAGGCCCAGCTGATGTAGGTTGTATGCATATCACACCATACCGTGTTACACTCAAGACAGGTGTTGTTCTACCCAGAATCAGACAATACAAGTTACCACCCGATGCTGTAGTGGCCTTACTGAAAATCATTGAAGAGCTTATTGCCCAAGGAGTGGTCGTAGAGACCGACTCCAATATCTGTAATTCCCCCATCATTCCAATTCTTAAACGTACAGACCGCAATGCACCGCCAGTATACCGGCTGGTGATTGATCTTCGAGAACTGAACAAATGCATTGTACCACAGTATCCTGTGGTCCCCGATATCTCCACCCTGTTAACTGCTATTGATTCAGAAGCAACGTTCTTTACTGTAATCGATCTCAAGAACGCCTTCTTCAGTGTACCCATTGACCCGGAGAGCCAATATCTCTTCGGATTCAGTTTAAATGGACGAAGTTTCAAATTTTCCCGCGCACCTCAAGGATTTACAGAAAGCCCCAGCATCTATAGTCAAGCACTGAAAAGACAACTAGATTGTATCCAAATGCCAGTTAATACAGCTTTACTACAGTACGTCGATGATCTGCTGATCACCGCACGAAGTGAGCCCGAATGTGAACAAGCATCTCTGATAGTTTTGCATTTTCTGGCCGACAAGGGACACAAGGTGTCTCCTTCGAAGCTACAATTCTGTGTTCAGCAAGTTGTGTACTTGGGTCACTTGCTGTCCAAAATGGGGAGACAGCTCACTCCCGATCGCATTCAGTTAATAGTAAACATGCCCCGACCCCAGTCACAAAAAGAAGTGCGGGCCTTCATAGGCCTCACCTCGTACTGCAGACAATGGATTCCTCAATATGCATTTCTAGCTAAACCACTCATCCAGTTAACGACACAGGAGGCAGCGACTTCGACTGTCCTTCCTTGGACCCAGGAACACACACAAGCCTTTGAGGAATTAAAGAAAGCTTTATGCCAAGCACCAGTTTTAGCGACACCATGTTACAGCAAACCGTTTACACTTTTTGTTACAGAACGTGATGGTACAGCATTGTCTGTCCTCACTCAAGATCAAGCAGGTTCACATAAGCCTTGCGCTTATTTTTCAAGTACATTGGATTCAGTAGCACAGGCACTCCCTGCATGCTTAAAGTCAGTAGCAGCAACAGCGTTAGCAATCAGACAAAGCGATTCAATTGTTTTAGGTCATCAATTAACAGTACAAGTTCCACATTCTGTAGAGGTTCTGTTAAACAGAACCCAGACTCAACACTTGACTATAGCACGATTGACAGGTTACGAATTGACATTATTCCAGCCACACATAGAAATCAGACGCTGCAGTATCTTGAACCCAGCAACATTGTTACCTACAGTTATGACAGATCCAGCTCCGCATGATTGTATAGAGATTATTAATGCAGTAACAAAGCCCAGACGAGATTTAACAGATGTTCCCCTGACAAATCCAGACCTGACACTTTATGTGGATGGTTCATGCATGAGAACAAGTACAGGAGAATTAGTGGCCGCATATGCCGTGACCACTGAAACTGAAGTTAAAGAAACACATCGTATTGATACACTGTCTGCTCAAGCAGCAGAGCTCATCGCTCTGACCCGAGCCTGTATTCTAGCGAAGAACAGAAATGTTAACATATACACAGATTCCCGTTATGCGTTCGGAGTCGTACACGACTTTGGTATGCTCTGGCAGGAACGAGGTTTCCTGACCTCTCATGGTACCAAGATACAGCACGGTCCTCTCATTCAAGCACTGTTAGAAGCAATACATCTGCCTTCAGCCATATCAGTCATGAAGTGTAAAGCCCATACTAAAGCCACAGATTCTGTCTCCCAGGGTAACGACCTGGCAGATCAGACAGCAAAACATACAGCACTGACTCACACTCAGACAGCTGACACGACCAAGACAACAGATCCGACAAACTGCATGACAGTCCGAGATCCCACCCTAGATGTTATTGACATTCAGACACACGCTACTGCAGACGAAATAAAGAAATGGATCGAACTAGGAGGGATCCAGACAGATCAGGGTTGGATGACGAAGGGAAAATCTACATGGTTTCTCCCTGACTCTATGGTTCAAGTCATGATAAATACAGCACATAGTCCTGCCCATTTAGGAGAGAAAGCAATGCTAGACAGTTTGCAAAATATCTGGAATAATAAACACTTACGAGCAGCCGCAAAACAGAAAGTGCGTACTTGCATGATCTGTTGTCAGTTCAATCCAGGTAAAAGCGTCCCTGTAGAGCAAGGTGGATTTCATCCTCCCGATCACCCTTTTGAAGTCCTCCAGATGGATTATATCCAGATGGACCGTTGTCGAGGATTTAAATATGTTCTCGTAGTTGTCTGTGCTCTGTCCCGCTGGACCGAAGCATATCCAGTCCCAGATTACACTGCTCCGACCACTGCCAAACAGTTGGTTCGTGAATTTTTCCCACGGTACGGCTTGCCTCGTGTCGTGTACTCAGATAACGGTCAGCCGTTCTCGTCTGCCCTAATGAAAGAAGTTTCCTTGTTATTGGGATACCAGTGGAAGTTCCATTGTGTCCGACATCCAGAAGCAGCAGGCCTTGTAGAAAGGCATAATCAGACATTAAAGATTCGCCTTGCCAAAATATGTCAGGACAAAGGGGTCGACTGGATAGTCGCCCTGCCGGTGGCACTATTCTATATGAGAATGGTCGCCCATTCGAGATCAGGGCTATCTCCGTACGAAGTGGTCTTTGGAAGACCACCGAATATGTGGGGGACGCCCATTCCTAAAAAGATAACCGATGTTGATTCTAATATGTTGACAGATTACCTTGCCTCCTTGATGTCTGCACTCCAATCATGTCGTTCACAGGTTGCCGCTGCCTTCCCTGACAACACCGATGTGAAGGAGCATGATGTCCGCCCCGGTGACGTTGTTTTAGTCCGAAACTTCGACAGGAAAAGTCCGTTGGAGCCCCGCTGGAAGTCTCCGAAGACCGTTCTTCTAACAACAAAGACCGCAGTCAAATTGGAAGGAAGAAAGGGGTGGGTCCACCTAAGCCATATCAAAACATTCCCAGGACTGAAACCGGAACAAGACACACCCACCCCCACCAAAGACTCTGATAAAAAAGACTTTTCCGAATGCAAACGAGGAAAAAACTCCTCAAGAACAATATCGTATGAAGTTACGATCTAGCAAGTCAGACAGTTTAATTGTTTAAGTCCTCCCCTAGGTGAATCGGTTAAATAATTTCTGACATGTATCCCCTAGATCGAGTTAGAGAGAGAGAGGAAAAGAAAAGAACATATTGCAAATCACTTCGTAGTCACTGCATAGTGACACTAATAATTATGTTTTTTCTCAGTATATTAATAATCATTGCTAGTATCTTGTTATCTATATACTATCCTATCTTCAAGCGTGAACAATCTACTTACAATGTCTCTGCTGAACACATTTTTAGTGAGCTACCTCCTCATGAGCTTTCCTACAGACTGGCGCTGCGCAACAATACATTCATTAGTATGTTACATCATTCTCATCAAACTAACAATGCTACAAATTGCTGGATATGTGGCCGACTCCCTCCCTACCAGAATTACAAGGGAGCACTGCCTCTCTTTCCGTATCCGTTCACTCACAATGGCTCCTGCGGGGCATGGTTTAAGATAATTAATTCTTTAGATCCAGACATTGCTGTTTTCGATGGGGGTTGGGTTTGGGGAAACTTGAACTTGGTCCTACTAGACGTCTGTTACCCGGATAAGGAGGGACTCCCCATTAGAATAGGAACTGATCTAGAAAATGAAGTATATGGATTAGGTAATTACACAATTAGCCTTATGATTCTTACCGTCGAATCCGAAGCCGCACCAGTTCTACCTATTATGTCAGTACTGCCAGTCACTGGTGAATTATGTATCAAGAAGAAAGGTTCAGTACACTTAGGTCATAGTAAATGCACTACTGTGGTCGAATTCAGTGATGATGGAAAGTCATCCTTCAAAGCTATCAGTCATTCTTACTTTGTGTGTGGTCATACCGCATACATTCGTCTACCTCCAGATTGGGATGGTACCTGTTACATTGCATTCCTTTTGCCACCCGTTTTTCTAGCTCCTTCTGATTACCACAGAAATAGCAATCTAGTAACGAATAGACCCAGAAGAGATGCCCCCCTTGTCGACTACACAGAAACGGCATGGGAACAGTACACTGATTTTAATAAAGGGTTCTTTTTCTTCTTAGGCCCTGTCCAGAATAGTAAATTAATACGCAGATTAACTAGAACACTTGAAGCTGTAGTAAATGAAACTACCTCCGCCTTAGGAAACTTAACAGAGGAGCAGTCCGCTATGCGGGTTGTTGTCCTTCAGAATCGTCTTGTAATTGACGTCATCTTGGCAGATAGAGGTGGAGCCTGTAAGGTCATCGGGTCAAGCTGCTGTGTTTTCATTCCACAGAATGCACCATCTGTATATCAAGCTATCACCCGTCTTCATAAAATTGCAAATCAGATACATCAGAATCCAGGCACCTGGACTTGGTCCGGTTGGTTCTGGACAACGTTAACAGCTTGGGGATGGAAAATACTATCCTTCCTAGGCATTGGCCTAGTCCTAGTATTCAGTTGCTGCTTGTGCCTACAGTGTGGGCCAGCGATTTGTGGACTGTGTGCCACTTCTTGCATTGGACATTCCAGTTTTCACTCAAAACGTAACCGAAAGAAAGAAGAACAAATGATGTTACAAGAACAGACTGATCGATTCATGAGGATCGATATTTCATGAAGGGTCCGTAGGGAACAAGGAGGGAATGAGGAAAATTAAATTTTGGCCATGTTGTGTTCCCTAGCGCGTACCCCACCGACTCCATGTACCAGCTTAAAGTGCATGTAACTTCCCTCCTGTGCCAGTTACGAAGACGCAAATACATTTGCGTCCACCGTCAACTTGTCCTCTTTCAGACGCACCATGAATGGATTATATAGTCCGTTCCTAAGTATGCTATGCCAACGTCTTTTTGTAGTACACTTTTCACTTTTTCCTGCTCTAGCCAGAGTAGGCCCTGAATTCCTGCCATCTGAACCTCTTTTGTGGCTCCTGGCTCTGCCCAGGCTACCTCTGTACTCATGAACTATGTCCTATATTCAGCGCGGCCCCTCGCGCTCAGCTCAAGCCTGCTTTCTGCCAAGACTGACTATAACCTTCGAGTTATCTGTTCCGCTCCCCGAGAATACATTCCTGCCTACTAGATCCTGTAAACATCCTCTCCAGCTGCAGAGCCAAAAGGCCGATCTGTCTTAATACAAGTAATTCATAGCCTCCGTTGCCATGCTTCCATGGAAGGCCCCGTGCCCCCACGCTTCACATGTAGACACTCAGGCGCTTATACACGCATTCACAGTTAGCATAGAATAGCTTCTACCCTAGAGACCTTTCCGCCCAGATAGTATAGTTCCTAAACATCAGATATCAGATATGATAGAAGTACAAGTTGATCTGACATGCCAGACTTCTGTCTCTTCCCGTCAGTGTAAATGTCAAGACCCCTGCACCCCGTCAGTCACACGTCATACAGCTGCGCGCGCATCCAAGCTTCCGATTTCTGCTGACATTGCAACATTCTGTTAGCACCACCCCTTGGTGCCACCCACTTGCGTCACCTGTCAGTGACGTTTCTAGCACACACCTCTAGTTCACGCCTAGTTTACGCCTCTTGATGATGTATTGGTACCACGTGCATACTGTTATCTTGTCTTCTCTCAGCTGTTACGCCTCTCACATTGAAACTTATGATGTAAATCAAGTATATAAGCTATGTAATATCAATAAACGAGAGCGCGCTCATCTATCCCTTCTGACACCCCTGTGGTGGTCAGAACATGATATCCTGATTCCTTTATGAGGAATAAAACCCTTAGAAACTCTAACACCACGGACTCTGTTTTCTTTCCTTCTGATTGAGTTATTATTGATTAAGTACTTACCTGCATAGAAATTAAGAGAGTAAATTAATTATTTACGTCAGCATAATGGCTGAGTGATTGTATAACTGCAATTGTAGTGTCTGGGTGATTGGAGGAGTGCATGAGTGGTGCCTGGCTGATTTTGTAAGTGCTCGGTTACTGCCTGGGTGATTGCATGAGAGCATCGGTAATCTATGGGTGATTGACAGATTACATTAGTTTATGGGTAATGCCTGGATGAATCCATGTGTGCATCAATAGCACTCGGGTGATTGTAAGAGTGCAAGGATAGTGCATGGTAATATTATCAGTGCTTGGGTATTGGTGGAGTGATTGGATAAGTGCCTAGGTACTGGCTGGGTTATTGCATGAGTGGATGAGTAGTGCTTGGGTGATTGCAGGAGATCTTTGATAGTGCCTGGGTGATTTTGTAACTGGAAGGGTATTGTTTGGATAATGTTGTAAGTGCATGGGTTTTTCCTGAGTGATTGCATGAGTTTATGGGTAATGCCTGGATGATTGTATGAGTGCATGGGTAGTGCCTAGATGATTGTATGAGTGCATGGGTACTGTCTGCATGATTGGAGTAGTGCAAGGATAGTGCATGGTGATTTTATAAGTGCATGGGTAGTGACTGGGTGATTGGAGGGGTGCATGGGTACAGGCTGGGTAATCAGAGGAGTGAATAAGTTGTGTTTGGCTAATTAGAGGAGTGTATGGGTAGTGCATAAGTGATTGAAGCAGTGCATGGGTAGTGTCTGGGTATTGCATGAGGGGGTGAGCAGTGCCTGGGTGATTGGAGGAGAGCATTGGTAGTGCCTATGTGAGTTTATAAGTTCTTGCTTAATGCCTGGGTGATTGCATGAGTGCAGAGGTAATATATGAGTGATTGGAAGAGTGCATGGGTAATGTCTGACTGACTGCATGAGTGTATGGGTAGTGCCTGGGTGATTGTAAAAGTGCATGGGTAGTACATGGTGATTTTATAAGTGCTTGGGTATTGGCTGAGTGATTGGATAAGTGCTTGGTTACTGCCTGGGTGATTGCATGAGTGCACAGGTAATGTATGGATGATTGAAGAGTGCATGGGTAATGCTTGACTGATTACATTTGTTTTTGGGTAATGCCTGGATGATTGCATGAGTGCATCAATAGTGCCTAGGTGATTGTAAGAGTGCAAGGGTAGTGCATGGTAATTTTTATAAGTGCTTGGATATTTGTGGAGTGAGTGGATAAGTGCATCAGTAGTACCTGAGTGATTGTAAGAGTGCAAGGATAGTGCATGGTGATTTTATAAGTGCATGTGTAGTGACTGGGTGATTGGAGGAGTAAATAAGTAGTGTCTGGGGGATTAGAAGAGTGCATGAATAGTGCATAGGTGATTGGAGCAGTGCATGGGTAGTGCCTGGGTTATTGCATCAGTGAATGAGTAGTGCCTTGGTAATTGGAGGAGTGCATGGGTAGTGCCTGGCTGATTATGTAAGTGCTTGGTTATTTCCTGGGTGATTGCATGAGTGCACAGGTAACTTATGGATGATTGAAGAGTACATGGGTAATGCTTGACTGGTTACATTAGTTTATGGGTAATGCCTGGATAATTGCATGAGTGCATCGATAGTACCTGGGTGATTGTAGGAGTGCAAGGGTAGTGCGTTGTAATTTTATAAGTGCTTGGGTATTCGAGGAGTGACTGGATAAGTGCAAAGGTACTGGCTGGGTGATTGGAGGAGTGCATGGGTAGTGCACGGGTAATTGGAGCAGTGCATGGGTTCTGCCTGGGTTATTGAATGAGTGGATGAGTAGTGCCTGGGTGATTGCAGGAGTGCATCTCTTGTGCCTGGGTGATTTTCTAAGTAGATAGGTATTGTTTGGATGATTTTGTAAGTGCATAGGTTTTGCCTGAGTGATTGCATGAGTTTATGGGTAATACCTGGATGATTGCATGAGTACAAGGGTAGTGCCTGGATGATTGCATGAGTGCATGGGTACTGCCTGTGTGATTGGAGTAGTGCAAGGATAGTGCATGATGATTTTATAAGTGCATGTGTAGTGACTGGGTGATTGGAGGAGTGCATTGGTAGTGCATGGGTGATAGGAGGAGTGCATGGGTAGTGCCTGGTTTATTGAATGAGTGGATGAGTAGTGCCTTGGTGATTGAAGGAATGCATGGGTAGTGCCTGGGTGATTTTGTAAGTGCTTGGTTACTGCCTGGGTGATTGCATGAGTGCACAGTAATGTATGGGTGATTGAAGAGAGCATGGGTAATGCTTTACTGATTACATTATTTTATGGGTAATGCCTGCTTGAGTGCATCTGTAGTACCTGGGGGATTGTAAGAGACAAGGGTAGTGTGTGGTAATTTTATAAGTGCTTGGGTATTGGTGGAGTGACTGGATAAGTGCATAGGTACTTTCTGGGTAATTGGAGGAGTGCATGGGTAGTGCACGGGTGATTGGAGCAGTGCATGGGTAGTGCCTGGGTTATTGCATGAGTGGATGAGAAGTTCCTGGGTGATTGCCGAAGTGAATCGGTAGTGCCTGGGTGATTGAAAGAGTGGAAAGATAGTCGCTGACTTAATGAAGTACTGTATACCTAATGCATTGGTGATTGCATGAGTACAGAGGTAACATCTGGAGGATTAAAGAAGTACATAGGTAACGCCTGGGTGATCATCATCATATCTAAAAAATATGTATACAATATTTCTGGAATATATTTCTGGAATATAGTGAAACCTAGAAACTGAGACATGTATTAGATCTGCTTGAGTGATTGCATAAGTCCATGGGTAGTGCTTGGGTGATTATATGAGTGCAATGGTATTCACCAGGTAATTGCAGGAGAATATGAAAAGTGACTGACTAATTGCATGAGTGCAGATATAGACGTTGAGAACATGGATAAGTGTATAAATAGCATCTGAAGGCATAGATGAGTCATTATGTACTGTGTTTGTGAATAGATGAGTGCAACAGTACAGCCTGCATGATTCTATGACTGCAAGAGTAGTGTGTGGGTTAATACATGAGTGCATAGTTGCACACTGCATGATTACATGACTGCAGAGGAGGTACATAACTAGTGCCTGGGTGATTACATGACTACAGGAGTAATATCTGGAGGATTACTGGAATACATAGGAAAGGAGTGGGTGATTGCATAAGTTCATGAGTACTACCTGGGTGATTACAGAAGTACTATGATACTGCCTGAGTGATTACAGGAGTGCACAGGTAGTGGCTGGGTGATTTCAGAAGTGCATGAGTACTGGTTAAGTGATTACATAAGTACAAGAGTAGTGTGTGCATTATTGAAAGAGTGCAAGGATAGTGCCTGGGTGATATGAAGCACTGTTTAGCTAATGCATTATTGATTGCATTAGTACAGCAGTAACGTCTGGGGGATTAAAGGAGTACATAGGTCACACCTGGGTGATTGCATCACTACTGGGATAATATCTGGGAATTTACATGACTACATAGTAAGTGACTGGGTGATTTTATAACTGCACTTCTTGGGTGATTGCAGGCCTCACTGAGGTAGAGCCTGAGTGAATAAATTAACGCAATGGTAGTGCCTGGGCGATTCCATAATAGCATGACTACCGGCTAAGAGAATAGATAAGTACAAGGGAAGTGCCTCAGTGATTGAAGGAGTGCAACTGTAGCGCCTCGGTGATTATATAAGTGCACGTGTAGTGGGTGGGTGATTGAAAGAGTGCATGAGTAATACCTTGGTGATTGCATGAGTGCATAGGTAGTGCCTAGATGATTGCATGAGTGCAGCAGTAATGTCTGAGTGATTACAGTAGTGCCTACGTAGTGCCTGGATCATTCGAAGACTGGATGCGTGGTACTTGAGTGTTTTTATAACTGCATGAGTGATGGGCCTAGAAAAATATTAAGCAGCACACTATTACATGATTTAACCATAAATCTCTCCATATTGTTAAAAGTGTGCATATATACGTCTCTACCTTTTCAAATCTAAAACAAATAGGTATACATTATTTCTGGAATATAGTAAAACCTAGAAACTGAGACATGTAATACATCTGCCAGAGTGATTCCAAAACTCCATAGGTAGAGCTTCGGTGATTGAATGAGTTTTTTGGCTTTTTTACAGAGTTTTATATAGCGCAAACTTGGCCCGAATCGGGTATCAGAGCGCTTTACATAGCACCAGTTGCATTACATGAGGACACGTTCATTTTTTATTTTTTTTTGTGAGGCACAGGGAGATTAAATGATTTGCATAGAATCACAGGATGTTCAGCGTCATTGTCAAGACTAAAGCCCAGTTCCCTAGATTCGAGGTTGACCGCCCTAATCGACTCCTCTCCCGGAATTTTAACGTAGTTGAAGGGTAGTCACTGGATAATTGCAGGAAAAGATGGATACGAACTGGCAAATTACATGAGTGCAAACATACACGTTGACAGGGCCGGACTGGCCATAGCGGGCACCGGGCAATCCCCCGGTGCGCCGCACGGGTGGAGGACGGTTTTGGGCCCCTGGGGGCCGTTTTTGTTGCAGTGCCTTTTTTTCTGCAAAATAGGCACTGTACCAACATCGGCCGAAAACCGGCCCCAGCAAAGAGCTCGGCGGTGCCTCCAACCTACCCCCCCCACCGAGTGGGGAGAGGGGGCGGCCAAGCACTTTGCCAGGGCCGGTTGTGGTTCCCAGTCTGGCCCTGCACTTTGAATGCATAGATAGATGTCTAAATAGCACCTGAAGGCATAGAGGAGTTTTTGAGTAATACCTAGGTGAATAGATGCATGTAGCAGAGGGGCCTGGGTGATTCTATGACTGCAAGGATAGTGTTTGGGTTCTTATATGACTACATAGGTACAGCCTGCATGATTGCATAACTGTGGGGGTAATATTTGGGGGATTACTGTAATACATAAAAAGTGAGTGGGTGATTTTAAAACTGCATGCGTACTTCCAGGGTGATTACAGAAGCACTAAGGTACTGTCTGAGTGATTACAGGAGTGCAAAGGTAGTGCCTGGGTGATTCTATATGTGTATGAGAAAGTAGACACATATCTAAGTCACAACACCACACACAGCTTAAAACTTCACAGAGTACACTTCAATTTTCAAACAGACACTGAGAATTATGCGGTACATATGAAATATAACTTTTTTTCGCATCATACAAATTACTCTAATAAATAACATCTCTACAAACATCTCATACCTCACTTTCAGCCTACTGCTTAACCATTCCATAACTACCTATAATATTGCACCTACCCAAATAGAAAGTAGGAACCCTTCACATATCTTTGGTAAAAGTCTCACCATATTCCTAAAACCATACATAAATATATCTGTACGACACACTATACAAACCTAAAAAAAACACAGAACAAGCTTCCAATTTCAAGCAAACATCAAAAATTATGCAGCACACTTCAACTGTACCTCTCTAGAAACTTAAAAAAAAGCCTATTTATTTATTTATAAAGTTTTATATTGCACAAACGTGACCACTGAGGGTATCAGAGCGCTTTGTAGAATATGCAACAAGGAAGTGTAAAGGCAAACATACAGAGTCAACAAAGCGAAAAGTACACATTTTAAAAATGTCCAACAATCATGCAAGCAAAGCCTCTGGGCTACAAAACAGCTTCTATGGACCTCGAGTCAAATGGGGCAGGCGGACTGGAGCAGATATTTCTTCATCAAGAGTCCTTTAACTTCCATTTTGAAGCGGACAGTGGGGAGAGAGGGGGTAGAGAGTTCCAGATCCTTGGCGCCATGCCTGAAAAGGCTCGATTGTAAAAGGGTGCTGGCACTTCTGGAGGCTCTTGTACCACAGGAGAGCACCAGTTTCTGAGCGAGGTCCAACCGGGTCTTGAAGTGAATGGCTTTGTGTGCCATGCAAGCAATTTTCAACTGTATGCAAGCTTCATATGGGAGCCATTTCAGGGCCAGCAGGTCCGGAGAGATGTGGTTGTATTTTTTAATACCCGTTAAGAGCCTAGCAGCAGAATTGAGGACCACCCTAAGAGGAGCCGTTTTCACTCTGGGCAAGCCACAAAGCATTGCACTGCTATAGTCCAGCTTTGCGATCACTAATGCTTGCATTGCAGCCTTTAGGTCATGAGCAGGGAGAAAGGGTTTGAGCTTCCTTAGGATGCTGAGTTGGAAATTGGCTCCTTTAGTGAGGGAGCTGATGTGCTTTTGCATGTTCAGACTATTGTCTAATATAGTACTAAGCGAGGATGCCAAGTCCACGAGGTGAGGTCTACAATTGAGAGCACTGAGCTGATTCAGCCATTGTTCTATGACCGAGGATTGCTTGTGGGGCGACATTAGGAGGAATTCTGTTTTAGAGCATTTAGCTTCAGGTGGTTCCGTGTTAGCCAGCTTTGTGTTTCCAGCATGACTGAACTGAGGGACTTAATGTCCTTGGTGGAGGCCATCTTCAAATCTAGTTGGGTGTCATCCGCATACATGTGATAGTGAATGCTGGATGATTTCAGAATTTCTGTTAGAGGCTCCATGAACAAGTTAAAGAGCGTGGGAGAGAGTGCTGAACCTTGTGGAACCCCCAGCTTAACCAGTGCAGGATGGGACAGGGATTGGTTTACCTTGAAGCTTTGAGAGCTATTCAGGAGGAATGAAGAGAACCAATTAAGCACCGGCCCAGATAACCCGATCCTGTGTTCCAGGAGGGCAATTAGGTTATCGTGATTGACAGTATCAGATGCTGACAAGAGGTCAAGAAGGATCAGTAGGCACGACTCATTGTGGTCCAGCATTCTTAGCGCATCATCGTCAATGTGCATTAGTGCCAACTCTGTGCTATGGCTCCTGCGGAAACCAGATTGGCATTGGTCCAGGAGTTCGAAATGGTCGATGTGGTTGCAGAGGTGAGCCAGCACACATTTCTTCAGGAGCTTTGCCAGGGTGGGGATGTTGGAGATTGGGTGAAAGTTATGCAGGTCTGTGGGATTAGCAGTTGGTTTCTTTAGAATTGGGGTAACTTGCTCCGATCTTAGGCAGTCCGGAATATCGCCTTGCCAAAGTGATGCATTGACGATCTTCGTCCACAATGTTAGTAAGGAGGATCTAACTTCCGGGAGTAGGTCCGATGGCAGAGGGTCATTGTAGTGATTGGAAGGTTTCAGAGTCAACAGTGTTTTGCGTATAGTGCACTCATCCAGGGTTTGGAATAGACTCCAGGATGCATTGTTTTTAGGGGGGGTCGGGTGGCACAGAGGCGGAGATAACCACCCCTAGTGGACAGAGGGAGGTCAGTGGACTGATCAACAGGTGGTCCCGGGCAGATCGTAATTCAGTTTCAATCTTACTAGACTTAGCAGTAAAGAAGTCTGCAAATTCTTCACAATTCGGCAGTGGTCCTTGACCCAGTGACAGGGAGTTCGGATGACTATTGGCTTGGGACTCGATGTGTACAGTTTTTGGGAAGGTTTTTTGCTTGGTCTAGTTGAGTTCTTAAAAAGGTTGCCTTGGAGCATCTGATGTGTTTATTATAGATGCTTCTCGGGGATCTCAGGTGGTAGAGATGCTCAAGGGAGGGATAGGACCTCCATTGCCTTTCGGCAAGCCTTAAGTTTCTTTTTTCAGAATTAAGACTATCAGTAAACCATGGTTTGAAGCGTTTGAAGGACATTCTTTTAAGCTGTAGTGGTGCAACTGAGTCTAGTACGCTCAGCATAGCGTGGTTATAGTGGGCCATAAGAGCGTGAACATCAGACATTTTCGAGGGGGGCAGTATGTTCTTGCAGAGAGCAGTCAGATCATGCAGGTTGATGCTCTGTAGGCATCTTTTAAGCTGTTTTGGGTTCTTAGGCCAAAGTGATGCATTGACGATCTTAGTCCACAATGTTAGTAAGGAGGATCTAACTTGCGGGAGTAGGTCCGATGGCTAGGGGTCATTGTAGTGATTGGAAGGTTTCAGAGTCAACAGTGTTTTGCGTATAGTGCACTCATCCAGGGTTTGGAACAGACTCCAGGATGCATTGTTTTTAGGGGGGGTCAGGTTGCCCAGAGGCAGAGATAACCACGCCTAGTGGAAAGAGGGAGGTCAGTGGACTGATCAACAGGTGGTCCCGGGCAGATCGTAATTCAGTTTCAAACTTACTAGACTTAGCAGTGAAGAAGTCTGCAAATTCTTCACAATTCGGCAGATGTCCTTGACCCAGTGATCGGGAGTTCGGTTGACTATTGGCTTGGGACATGATGTGTACAGTTTTTTGGGAAGGTTTTTTGCTTGGTCTAGTTGAGTTCTTAAAAAGGTGGCCTTTGAGCATCTGATGCGTTTATTATATATGCTTCTCAGGGATCTCAGGTGGTAGAGATGCTCAAGGGAGGGATAGGACCGCCATTGCCTTTCGGCAAGAGTTAAGTTTCTTCTTTCAGAATTAAGACTATCAGTAAACCATGGTTTGAAGCGTTTAGACGACATTCGTTTAAGCTGTAGTGGTGCAACTGAGTCTAGTAGGTTCAGATAGCGTGGTTATATTGGGTCATAAGGTTGTGAACATCAGACATGTTCGGTGAGGGGGGGGCAGGATGTTCTCGCAGAGAGAAGTCAGATCATGCAGGTTGATGTTCTGTAGGCATCCTTTCAGCTTTTTTGGGTTCTTAGGCTGGGCTTTACTTGCTCCTACTGAATCAAGGATGTGAAAGGAAATGCATTAATGGTCTGTCCAAACACATGGGAGGATTGATTCCAGGAGGATGGAGTTGGGCTTACAAATAATAAGATCTAAGGTAGCTCCATTGATATGAGTGGGGCTGTCACATATTTGGGTTAGGTTGAAGTCAAGAAGGAAGGATTTAGGGCTGTTGACCACCACATTATTTACATCATTCCAGTGGAAGTTTAAATCTCCCAGGAAGATCTGAGTGCCATGGGAGTCTGCATTGGTTGAGATAATATCTATGATCACTTCTGAGAAGGGAAGGTTGTCGCGAGGGGGGTAGTAAAACGTGTGCAGTTTGCAGGAGTGATTATTGCTACCAGACACTTCAATGCATAGGTATTCACAAGACGGCAGGAGGTCAGTCTGTAGTACTTTCACTGTAAGATTGCTACGATGTAAACATGCTATGCCCCCACCTTGAATAATGGATCTGTTCAACCTAATGATATCATAATTGGGAGGTATTAAAAAGTCCAGGATGAGGGCAGCTGAAACATTTAGCCAGGTTTCCGTCAACATTACAAGGTCAAGATCCTGCGCCAGGGTGAGGTCGGCAATATCCGCAGCGTGCTAAGCTTCCAATCCACAATTTAGGAGCATGCATTTGAGACTTATGTTGGTGTCTGTAAGTGCCGGAAGAGTGGTGGTTTCTCTCATGAGGTTGTTCACATTTAAGGTTCTGCTGTTTGACCTAGGTTCCCTGAAGGCGTCTGTGGGGATAGATTCAATTTGTTGCAAGTTTGCTATGGTGGGGGGATGTGCTGGTGATAGAGCGCGCAGGTCACCCGGCTCTGAGTTTACCAGATTTTCACGCACTTGGGCCCATGACGTGATTAACGCCGCTAATTTTGTGAGTCGAGTGATTTTACGTACCACTATCAGTACTTTATATGTGTTTTCTGTAACACTATTACCATGGTACCTGACTTACCACAGGTACTTACTCTTCCTGACAGATCAGGAGCTATTAGAGGAAAGGTGACAAGATAATTCTAAACATTTATTCTATTCATTAAATAACACTTTGTAAGTCTTCAAAAGACCACAGACACCCGAGGAGTTTTAATGATTTGTATGTAAAGAAAGTAAAATTCAAAGTGACAAGAGTATAAGGCAGATGCAAATCAAAGCATCAATAATCAGGATTACAAGAATGATATAACTTTGAATAAGGGCAAGCACCATTGAGTGCGAATGGGAAATCTATTGGGTAAGGGTAACAGGGAACATGCTATTCAATTTCAGGCTTATACTAGGGACGATAAGTTTAAAACATATTAGTCAGTGAATTCCTAAAAGCCTACAAGTAATTCAAACCCTAATCTTAATCTGTCTAACTTAGATCCTAAACATCATCACACTTTATTCAAGCAAAACAGTTTCAATATGTCCTACAGGAAGGGGAAAAAGTGGAACATACTAATAAACAGTTTGCATATGCGACATTAGAGAGAACATAGAGAATATCATGGGCATAGAGGCTTTATTAAAGAGCAGGAAGGAAAGGGATAGTAAACGAACACCCACAATTATATTTACCTAGGACAGGAATGAGGACTAACCCTGGCCACGGGTCAGCTTCGGGAAAAGGCGAGGACTAGGACCCTCAAGGATTTAGGAGACCAGTAGGTGAGCAGGTACAGCTCACGGAAAATCAGACAGGATACCCCTCAGGATTTGGGTCAGGACTGGGCTCATCAAAGGGCACGACCAACACCTGCAGCTTCGGATGCAACGCCTGCGCTACCCCCTCACCGCACGGAATCTGCCAGTAACCCCGATTGGGTTCTCGAATCTCCCAGTCAAGTGCTCCGCTAGCACTTAGGACTATTTCCACCCCTTGGAGTTTGTGGAAAATTCGGACAGAGCGCTCCGCAGCTCTCTGTATCAAACACCTATAGAGTCGTGGGGTCAGTGACAGGTCAGCTATTCGGACAAGTCAGACAATTTTCCCTAACTAAACTAGGCTAGATATACTCTTTTTTGGGTCCCCAGACCACCCACAAATGTTGCAAGTGACAAGGTCCCAACTTACGATTGGTCAGGAAAGGTGGTTAGGTCATAGTCACCACCTAAATTCTGGGTTCCCATATTTAATATTCAAATGACAGTACCCACCCCTTACATTCCTGTTCCCAGGCATACGTGTAGAAGAGGACAATAGAGTACACAGTGGAAAGAAACAATGTAACAGTTTTAGGTGAAATTCAGCATCTTCTCCCGGGGTAGAGGTGATCTTCCCAGGAGCGTTTTAGCTTCGGTAGCCAGCTGGCTGAGTTCCACTGATGCAAGGCCCGGTCCTCATGTCACGTGATCGGGTCCACATAGACTTCTAAGATGGAGAGGCTCCCCAACTCCCAGGCCCCCAGATACACGGTACATGAAAAGTAAGCGAAAACAAATTAGAAACACAGAAAAAATGAACACACTGTACACCATGATAATCTACTCTGCACCCCTTACGTCAGAATAACTATAGCAGTTAAGGATTAAGCCGAAATAGAGAGAAATGCAAAGCAGCATGGGCAAGCAGTAAGCTTGTTTTAGAGACAAGCGGCCATTTTAGCTACAATGCGCATGAGCGAACTCTCCCTCCAAAACTGCGAGTGCGTCACATCACATGGGTATGTTCGACGCATGCGCAGACTGGATTTCTGCGAAGCAGCCATTCTGTAGTATGCAAGCGGAGTTAGGATTAATAGACACATAAGCAAGCGTCTCTGGGACACCCGCGTGTACTGTAAAAGTGTAATATTAATGACAAACAGGATTGGTTAATGCTATTACAAGTTAACGAGGTTCATGAGAGAGAGCAAGTCGCTTTATGTGCGAATCCTTACTCCATCAATCCCCTCTTTGATGATATTTTCTATCATCACTATTAATGGGAACAGATGCCAACTTCGTTTTTCTCACATCTCACTCATTTCTATTTCAACAAATTTGTTGTTGAGCCTCTTTTCAGCATCCTTATTAGGATGGAAACTCTTGGCTTTCTTATAAATCTGGTTTCTTAACTCTTCTAACTCAAGTTCGTCAATATTTCTCTTGACTCCTTTCTTATTTACTGTATACTTCTTTCTACACCTTTGACATTTGCAGCAAATTACTATAATAAACACAATCAGACTTATTCCAGCTATTGGCATCAGTATTTTCCCTACAATACTGCGACCTATGTTAGTAAACCAACTACCTACAGAGGAGAGACCATCAGTAAGTCTCTTCCAGGCACTATCAACCTCCAGTGGTTTGAGTTCTTTTTCCAAATTAGTTATGTTTTGTACATATTTCTTAATTTCTACACTCTTATCGGGAATGTAAGTGCAACAATGTTGCGCCTTCAGCATTCTGCAGACTCCGCCCTCTTTTGCCAATAAGGTATCAAGAGCAAGGCGATTCTGTAAAACCATTGATCTGATCGCAACCATTTCAGTATTGACTAACAGGAATCCAGCAGCAGTGTCAGTTGACAACCGATCCACTACCGTAGACAATTTGCAGATACGGTGAGTATTCAGAACCACTCCCACTCCAGGTATCAGTGCACTAAATATATCACCTATAATTTCTCCTACACTTTCACGTCTACTACGCACTACACTATTAGTATTTTCATTGCTTCCAGCGGCGTTGTTCACGTGGTATATTTTCGGGAAGACAATGGCAAAATAGCAGCTTCCATACCAGTGATCCGGTAATTTGAAATAAGCCTTGTTTCCACATATATAATAAATTCCAGGAAACACAGGTTCTGACCCATTTTTGAAACCCCAACCTCCAATTACCTTGTAATTATGTTCGCATTCACTGGAACCGATGAATACATTGTTATAATAACTAGTCTTTTCTCTATGAAGACAGAGTTTCCCTTTTCGTTCAAAATCCAACAACAGTGCAGGATTTGCTTCGCCATTTGAGGTGCCTTCCATATTTTCAGCCCATTTAGGAGTTTTCTGTTTCTTATCATTGGCCTTTCTTTGGAAACTCTCCCTTCTCTTTTCTGCCATTTTCAAAAACATTTTCTCTTGCTCATGTAATGAACAAGTCAGATTATCTCTTCGAGCTTCATTCAAATCTATGTCACCTATAGTCAGAAAGTATTCTCCCATGTAACGAGTCACTTCGCTTCTGACATGCACAATATTCAGGTGTCCCCGAATAGGCAGTTCAGAAAAAATCACGTCAGTGTTTGAATAGTAGTACTGTAAAGTGCTTCTATAAAATAAGCTTGCTAATATACTACAGGAAATTCCATAGGTCAGGGGTAAATGGTGATAGGTCACGCCTTCAGCTACAGAAGTAGGTGGCTTCATACAAACATAACAATCGTCTATTTCCATAGCTTCTACATAATGCACTAAAAGATTTGCAAAGACATTTCCTCTATTTTCTCTTCTACTGTTTTCAATCTCAATTTCAGTCTCTTTATGTATCTGGGTTCACTTTTCTTCTTGAGCCTTTTAGTGGTCGAAGAGACTTGGCCCTCTTCACGAGCTCTTTTATTTTCGCTCTGTTGAGGCACTATCGTTTTGGCAGTGTCCTTTTCCCTGCCTATCTGACTAGTTCCAGGTCTTTCATCAGTTTCTTCTGCCTGGTTTCTAAGCTGGCCCTGTTCAGGTATATTTTGTATTTGATTTTGGTTTTCAACTGGTTTGGACTCTGCTTCCTGAACACGTTCGTCTATTTCTATCTGTTCCTGTTCATGCACTTCGAACCCTTGATTTTCTTCCGCATGAACTTCAGCTTTAATTACTATCTGTCCCTTTTCAGTTTCTGGAGTCTCTGGGGGAGTGTCGATGACTTGGTCTGTCCCTACTTGACCTATTTCCTGATCAGGTCTGACGTGAATCTCGATAACCTGACCTTCTTCTTCTAGCCCTGTCTCGTCCTCACTATCCCACTCTCTATCTAGGTAGGAATATTTTCTGGTTCTTATTGGATCAAGAATCAGGCCGTCTGCTGGGAACCATTCGTCTTGACTGGTGCTCGGTAGTATTACATCAGCTAGATCCGGACCCTCGTCTGGAGTCTCCTCAGCTGCACCACCTTCAGCCTCAGCCGCCTCTTCTTTGGTTACCTTCTTGGTATGGCTGGCATGAATCCACTTCGGCACGCCAGCGCACTTTACAGCAGTGGTAGTTACAAGGATTACTTGCCTTGGCTTTCCCCACTTTGGTCCAAGGCAACTCTTCCGGGTGTGCTTCTTCAACACCACCCAATCTCCAGGTTTCAGTTTATGGGCTGGAGTGGCTGGCCATTCGACAGCAGTCTCCCCAATCTGGTGAGAGATAGAACGCACTTGGTCACCCAGCTGCCTGCAGTATTCTAGCACCAAATCATCAGAAATACTCAGCAGTTTGTGTCCAGGTACCCATGCCTGTTGCATCACTCTTCCCATTAGTACTTCATGGGGGCTCAGGCCTGTCTTTCGGTTTGGAATGCTCCTCAATCCCATCAAGACAAGGGGTAAAGCTTCTATCCAGTTCAATTTTGTAGAATTACACATCTTGGCCAAACTTGAATTTATAGTGCCATTCACTTGTTCGACTATTCCAGAAGCCTCTGGACGATATGCACAGTGTAGCTTAGGCTCAATCTTGAATGCTGTATAGAGCTCCTTTAAGATTTTGTTGGCAAAGTGCCCACCTCTGTCTGTTTCAATTGTCTCTGGAAAACCATACCTAGGTATTAGCTCCCTGAGTAACAATTTGGCTACAGTAAGGGCATCATTTTTCTTTGCAGGGTATGCTTCCACCCACCTTGAAAATAGGCAAACTATTACTAGGACATATCTGTATCCTCTACACATAGGCAACTGAATAAAGTCTGCCTGTAGTCTGACAAAAGGACCTTCTGCCTTTCCAATTGTACTTTGCTCTACTACAGTCCTCTTTCCTGCGTTGAACTGCTGACACACCAGACACCTCTGGCAAAGCCCATCCGCAATGTTCCAGAATTTTGAGTTATAGAACACTTGGTGAAACATTCGGCACATGGCATCCCTCCCAATATGGGTATCTCCATGAATCATCCTGGCCATTGGGGCAGCCATGCTGGCAACACAGGCACACCCCTCTTATCAACCACAACACCATCTCTTTCCCTGAGCTGACATTCCTCAGTCTCCCATCTTTGCTTTTCCTCCTCCTCTGCTGCTTGCTGCAACTCTTTCAGTTCCCTCCAGGTAGATACATTCTCAAACACCATAAGTTGGCAGCTGTTTCCGCCTCCCCATAATTTAATTTTTAGGGACATTTTGTATCGGGCGCAATACTGGGCAATTTGGTCGGCATATCTATTTCCGGCTGTCACATCGTCATTACCAGACTTGTGAGCAGCACATTTGACTACTGCCAATTCTTTGGGCAACTGGATTGCTTCCTTTTTCTTTTTAATTTTTTTTTATTGTTAGCAGGCTGACGAAGAGAACAGCAAACAAAAAAAAAATTAATAATAGTACATAAAACACAATACATATATATAATGGCTAAATAATGGCTATCTTACATGACGTATACATAATTAAGTCGGTATAGCAGTTGAAAGAAAGGCAAGAAAGGAGATAAGGGCGGAAGCAATGAAGAAGAGAGCAATTTCATGTTGACAATCACAAAACACAATAGTAGTTGTCAAATAACACAGTTTTTCAAAAGTATAACATCAACGTTCTATAAAAGTTCCCCAATTCTTTTCATATTTTTTCATTGCCTTTATGCCCCTGATGTTTGCTAAAGCAAGATCCATTGAGTGTATTTCAATTACCAATGCCCACCAATCCCAGATCTTTGGTGTTTCTGAGCTGATCCAGGCTCTTGCCACAGTTAGTTTAGCACAAGATATTAATATTGTAATCAGGGCGGCATGTGGGAGTGGAGCTGGATAGATATCTAATAAAACAGACACAGCTGTTAACGCTGGTATCTGTATCTGCTTCATATGCAAGATTTTTTCAATTTCGCACCAGAAAGTTTTCAAATTCGGGCATGAGAACAGCATATGTATCAGGTCTGCCGCTTCAGTAGAACATTTAGGGCATTTAGTGTGATCGCTATAAGTGTTATTGGGGGACCATTTAGAGATTTTTTCCGGGGTGTAATATAGCATACATGTTGTTCTGAATTGTTGGAGTCTTAAGCTGGATGATCGTACTCGTTTGTTAATATTCGTCAAAGAGTTTGTTATCTGTTTAGAAGTTATGTTTGATCCCAATATTCTGCTCCATTTATCAGCAAGCTTACTACAATCGTTAGATTTGACAGCAATAAGAATTCTATATGTCTCACTTATAACAGATTTGTTTTTTGATGAGTGTAAGCAGATCCAGATGTCACATTCTGGGGCTTCCAGAATTTGTTTTTTGTTAATCAGATAATCATGTATCTGTAGGAATTTGTATCTCATATTTTCGGATGTAACGTCATACATCCGTTGTGTAACGTCATACATCCATACACCTGTTACAACGCAACTTTTACAACTACCTACCATTACAACGCAACTTTTACAACGCATACCATTACAACGCATTGCGCTGGGGGGCGCTCTAGAATAGGGAATAAGTTTAATTTACTATCCAACACCTTCCCTAGTGTCCACGGGGACTGGAGTTGGAATAGTAAATTATACTTACCACTATCCAGCACCTCTAAGCGCTATGCGTTGTAATGGTATGCGTTGTAATGGTCGCGTTGTAATGGTAGGTAGTTGTAATGGTATGCGTTGTAACGTCATACATCCGGTTGTATAGTTGCTTAAGGGTGTTGAAATCCATGAAGCCCTGTATATTGTATAAGTCGCCTAAGGTATTAATACCTAGTCTAGACCATCCGTGGCCAGTGTTATCATTAAAGATACTTGGTAGGCCTGGATTTCCCCATAGTGGTAAATTTGAATGAAAAAGGTTAGTATCACAAAAAGATAAGATATTACCCCATATCTTAGTTATATCTCTAGCTGTCTTAAATTTGACTTTTTTGTAATAATTGGGATCATTAGTTCTAAATAAAAATAGATTTGAATCGGATTTTAACATGAAGTAATGAAAAAATAAAGCCCTTCCTTCGTTGAGTAGGGAGCGTAAACGATTAGTGAAAGCAGACCAAAAATATAATTTAAAGTCCGGAAAATTAAGCCCACCTTCATGTGTGTCATTTTTCATAAGGTTTAATGATCTTCTCGCCTTTTTATACCCCCATATAAAACTGCTAAATATTCCATCCAGTTTCTTAAAAAATTGATTGTTTAATGCTAATGGTATAGATCGAAATAGGTATATAAATTTAGGCAATACCTTCATTTTTATCAAATTAATTCTGCCAATTATATTGAGGGGTAGCCTATGCCATTTTTTTAATAGTAACCTAGTAGATTTGATTAATTCATCATAGTTTATTTTGTTATTGTCTTGTACTTTGGCTGTTATTCTTATTCCCAGATAAGTGGCTATTTTGCATATCTCAGGCACCATCACAGGTGGGGCATAGTTAACTATTATTTGCGTTTTTTGTAGGTTTAATTTATAGCCCGCTACCTTGCCATATTTCTCTGCTTCTAAAATTATTCCTTTTTGGGCCTCTACAACATCTTCCGTGTAAACCGCTATGTCGTCAGCGTATGCTGTTATTTTTAATTCTTGGTGTCCTGATTTAAACGGTATAATCTGGGTTTGAGATTGAAGGGCTAGCAAAAAAGGTTCTAAAGAGAGTGCAAATAAAAGAGGTGAGAGAGGGCAGCCCTGTCGAGTTCCTCGTAAAATCCTGAAATCTGAAGATACCAGCCCCCCATAGCTAGTAAATGCAGTTGGTTTGTCGTACAATGCTTTAATACATTTCAAGAATTCCCCCCCAAACCTTAATTTGGATAATACACACCAGAGAAAATCCCATCCCACTCGGTCGAAAGCTTTTTCAGCATCTAACAAAATCATACCGAGTGGGGTGGAATCCGTCTCTGCAACGTCAAATGCTGTTATGGCCGTATTGACATGTATGGTAGTGTCTCTCCCAATAATGAAGCCATGTTGCTGTGGGTGGGTAATCATGGGCATGATGGGGGCCAGTCTTAGAGCTAGAATTTTGGCAAAGATTTTCGCATCATTATTTATCAGTGAAATAGGGCGATAAGACCCTCTTTCCTCTTTCAGTTTGTCCTTCTTCAGAAAAAATATTATTTTAGCCCTGTTCCAAGATTGTGGTGTTTTTCCTTCAAGACCTACAGATTGGATTACTTTCAGCAAAGGTTGTTCAAGCTCTTTTAGGCATATTTTATATATTTCTAATGGTATAGTGTCTTCCCCTGCTGCTTTTCCTGAGGGTAATGAAGCAATAGCTTGATGTAGTTCTAGCATAGTTATCTCATCAGACAGCGAGTCTATCTCTATGATATTTTGAGTATCTATGATGTAGTTTTCAATATATTTCTGTATGTCATCTATGCTAGGGGTCATTTCTGGGGTGTATAAATTCTTATAATAATCAGCAAATTGTTCCAAGATGTCTTGAGGTTTATTGTATATTTTGTTCCGTCTCCCCCGTATACTTGTGATTGTAACATTTGCTCTGTCTCCAGCAGTTTTATAGGCCAAAATTTTCCCAATTTTATCCCCACCTTCATATTGATTTATTTTAAATTTATGTAGGCTGTTTATGCTTTTTTTGATAAATTTGGATTTTGCTTCATTTTTCAGTGACGTGAGTTTAAGCCCTATTTCTATGCTCGATGGCAAGTTGGCCTGAAGAGATGATGACAAAAGTTCCTCTTGGATAGTTATTTTTGACATCAAAGTATCATTCTTTTTTTTTAATTCTATGTTTTGTCTAATCACGTAAGTTTGAGTATAGCCTCTAATACTAGCTTTGCAAGCATCCCAAACTATTGCTGGTGATGCTGAATTTGAGTTTATATTTATGAATTCTGTGAGATGTAATTTTAGCTGTGTTATATAATCTATATCTGATATTAGATGTCTTGGGAAAGAAAAAGGCCTAGGCGCGATTCTATTATCTATTGTTTTAAATGATAAAATTATAGCATTATGGTCAGAAGAAATGTGTGGACATAGGATCATAGAGCTTGTGTTCAATAAATTGTCGCTTATAAGTGCCATATCAAGCCTTGAGCATAATTTATGGGGTGCCGAATAGTACGTATATCCTGGCTTACTAGCATACAGATTTCGCCAAGCATCTTTTAAATTATGTATACGGCATATATCAAATATGGAAGCCCTTGTTTTATGCATTCTTTGATGTCCCCCTGATCTAGTTGTGTCTATTCTATAATCCATGATACAATTAAAATCACCCATAATAATAAGTTCTCCAGTCCAGTCTTATAGCTTAATGTTCAGTTCGTCAAAAACAGTAGGGTCATCTATATTGCATCCATATACCACACATAAAACATAGTTGACATTCTCAAACCGTATCTGGGCAATAGCCCATCTACCATTTTTATCGCAAGATGTTTGTATTATCTCAGCCTTAAATCGTTTATCTTTAAGTATAGCAACTCCCCTAACAGGTTGGCCATAAGCTGAGCTGATGATAACTTCGTATCCTAAATGGTTGAGAAGTTTTCTATCCTTCCCTGTGATATGTGTCTCAGATAGAAGGGCAACATGGGAGTTATGCACTTTTAATTCTTCTTTTATCAGCATTCGTTTATTCTTGCTATTTAGCCCAGCAACATTCCAGGCTAGACATTTTATTTCATACATCTATATATCAGTTTAACCAAAAAAAGGGACAAAATTAAAGCTTTGTTCTCGAAGCTTATCTTATATTGATCAAAGTATTGCCTTGGTCTCATGTATTGTGTTCTAAGAGTTTGTTTAATATGCACAAAAGTTCCAATATCGTTGTTTAGTTCCACCACCTCAGCCTGCAAACTATTTTCTTTATTTTTACCTCCCCCACCCTCAACCCCCCAGAGTGCGGAGAACACCCTCCCACCACCCCCCCTCCCCCTAGCTCTCACCCCAGCCGGGGTAGAGCCATCCCTCAGCATCTGCTGCCGCTGGATGGGCAGCTGGTTGGCAGGTCAGCACCGGAGCCCCCCACCCTCTCTTCACTTAGACAGTCCATAAATCCATAAGTCCACCGAAAAGAAGACAAGTTTAATATTAATCTAGAATGTTACTATGCACATTACCTAGATAAACTTATAGATTTAGACAGTTGAAGCTAAATTTGTTTATGAAAAAAATTCTTAACAAAGAATAAAAAATTCTTATTACAATGTCTCCGTTTATGTTAGTGCCTAATTCTTAGTTTTGGAGTTAGTCTTGCTTGAGCCAGCAGTAGTGTCGACTAAATATGCTTCTGCTTCTTTTATGTCCGTAAAAAAGTGGGTGCGGCCCCCTTTTATTACCTTTAGGCGTGCTGGTTCTTGAAGAAAGACTTGGGCGCCGCTTGATTTAATTGGGTCTATCAGCTTACGTAACAACCACCGTCTGTCCATAGTTTCTTTACTGAGGTCAGAGCGGACAAAAATCGAGATCGCACCAATAGTTACCGGGGTGTTAGGGCGAGCTCTCTGCCAGATAGCCTGACGAAGTAGAAAATTGCCAAAAAAAAACAAGAAGGGGCGTGGGAACTGGCCCCCTCTGTTTCTCTGTATTAGAGGAAGGCGGTGTGCTCTCTGAATTTGTGAGTCCCAGTCCCAGTCCGCTAAATCAGGGAAAGCTTTCTGAAGTAGCCCCACTAAGTAAGCCCTCGGATCAGACCCCTCTATCCCTTCCGGTATGCCAAAAATTCTTAAATTCGAGCGTCTCTGTCTGTTCTCCAAATCTTCCACTTTTTGTTGTAGAGTTGCAATCTGTGTTTCATGTTTATCGGATGAGGATGAAGTTTTAGCACTTGTTTCTTCCACATCAGCAACTCTTTGCTGTAGTTCCACGATATCCTGTGAAATTCCTCCAAACTTTCCAGTCAATTCTTGTAGAGCTGCCTGTACCTTGTTGTTATCTTCTCTCAGCTGTAGATAGTGTTCTTGAGCCTCGGCCCGTTGATTACTTAATAACTGAAGTATTATATCCAGCAGGGAGGCATCAGTTGAATCTCGTGAATTTGGTTCCTCTTCAGGGGTAGTTGTATGAGCAGTTATATGGCTATTATTCTCCATAATATTATGAGGAGATACAAGTTCATAAGAGGAGTTCACAGGAGATATAGGAAGAGCAGCATTCTCTGTTGTCTTTGCATCGGTTGCGGCTGAGGAGAGTATTTGTGGCTCAGACGTCTCGCCCTCTATTACAGGAGTATCTATAATAGAATCTTGCGGCTCATACAGCATTGATATTGGCATTTGTTCAGAGGGAGTATCTGATGCTGTGTTAGGTGACAAGTTAGATAAATTAGGTGAAGTAATAGAGGGATCACTTTTCCCATTGTTGACATCATCATTGTTAGCATCACTAGTATTTCTTTGTGTAGTTTTGTTAGAGAATAATTCTGTTGGGCTTGCTCCAGACAGTCTTTGGGTCATATTTTTTACTAACCCTTTTGTCACCATCCATCTTATTAACGGGCTTTTGTCTTGTAAGGTTTTTGTCGAAGTCTGGCTGTTATTTATCATAGAGCTGTTTGTCAATAAGCCCGGTTTAATACTTTTTTTTTTGCCTTAGATTTCTTTCTTTGTGTACGTCCTTTCTTAGTTTTGGATTTTATATTTTTGCCGACATTGCTCTCCTTCTCCCCTGGCTCTTCTTCTGTTTCAGCGTCACAATCTTCAAAAGAGCTTTGTTCAGTAAAGTCTGTCAGCTCTATTACCAGATCTCCCACTAGCCCGCCTTCAGCTAAGTCTGCTATAGGAACCATAGCCATAGTTCCTTGATCAGTACTGGTTGCTAAACCTGTTAAATCGGCGTCTACCCCGCCAGAAATATTTTGAATATCTGTACATGGGCTAGAGCTTGGCTTTCTTGATGTTTCTGTTTCTGTTGCTACTGTTATATCTATATCTTGGACCCCATTTAAGATATTTGCCGAATCTTCCTCATCTGCCCTTACTTTTGTCATTGTATCATTTTTGGCGTCATTTTTAACAGTAGTTTTAGCTGCTGCCTCCCCCGTATGCCCAGTTTTTTTCCCAATCGCTACCGAGGAAATGTTAATCTTTTTCGGTACCTGCTTCGCGATGCTGCTGTCTTCCTGTCGTTGAGCTCCCATCATGTCTGAGACTTCAATCGTCTCTGCGCATTCTGTAAGAACGGGAAGTTTAATTTTCTTCTTTTTCTCCCCTTCCTTACCAGCAGCTGGGGCGTTTGGCACAGTTGAGGCTGCAAGAGCAAGCCCTTCCCGAGGAGTATTATCTGACATGCCCAAAGTCTGTGGGGTCAAAGGGGTAGCAGACGCCGCTGCTGTTGTCAGATTAGACGAGCTTGGCTGTGTCGGTATTTGCACAGGTAAATGAGGAGGAGGCGCCGGTTTGCTCGCTGTGTTTTTGCTGTTCCTCGTAGTTCTAGGAGGGTGCTTCGGTGACATTCTTCCTTGTCTCCAAAAATTCGAAGCCTGTCGGCTCAGGCGGCTCAGACGTGCAAGTCCAGGTGAGCGGAGCCCAGAGCCTTTGAGCAGACCAAAGATCGTCTGCCGAAGGAGCTCAGTTGTGGCAGCAAGATAGAGCATCGATACCGAGTTACCGTTGCAAATCTTTTCACGGCACAGCAAGGTTCCCTCACATTAGTGTCAGCTTCAAACCATCGCCGACTCCTTTCCCTGGTGCGGCGCGGCACAGTTTCCCCACATCAGCGTCAGCGTCAAAATTCAAACATCGGCATAGAGCTGCCGCCGCCGACTTCCTCTCCCGGCATATCTCGGCTTCCTCGCGTTCGTGTCTGTTTTAAAGCACCGGTGCAAAGCTGCCGTCGCTGACTCTTTCCATCGGCAACCGGCACAGCGCAACGCAGCTCCCTCGCACTGATGCCGGCTTCAGTTCTTTTACTTTAATTTTGCTTTGTTTCGGTGGTTATCGCATCTCGCATGTGAAGAGTGAGAGGGGAGACTCCGGGTGAGCTGCTGGCGTCTATCCTCACTCCGCCATCTTGGATCCGCCGGGCAACTGGATTGCTTCCAGTAGGGTTTGCACCACTTTCCCATTTCTGATGGGGGTACCTGAGGAAGTCATGAATTCTCTTTGCAACCATAGCTGGCCGAAGTCATGAACAACCCCGTAACCATATTGACTGTCAGTGTATACGGTTACTCTTTTATTTTTCCCTTGCTTGCAAGCTCTGGCCAATGCGATTAGCTCGGCTACTTGGGCAGATTTTTTTTCACTTAGATAGGATGCCTGTAGGGTTGTTTCCAGTGTGACTATAACATCATAGGCAGTACTCAACCCGCCATCCTCATGTCTCAAACAGGAGCCATCCACAAACATCACTAGGTCCTCTATGGGAAGGGCTGTTTCTT
Organism: Lissotriton vulgaris; assembly: GCF_964263255.1. Taxonomy (NCBI): domain Eukaryota; kingdom Metazoa; phylum Chordata; class Amphibia; order Caudata; family Salamandridae; genus Lissotriton; species Lissotriton vulgaris. The sequence continues at coordinate 1,260,704,003 of NC_141696.1, read as the reverse complement.
TTATATCAGGACGTGGTTTTGTGCTAAATTCAGTTAAGTCAATGCAATTATGCTCAATCTCACCCTCCACTTCTGCATTTTGGGTGAGGGGCAACAGGGTTGCAGGGTTTAAAATATTGCATCGGGATATTATCACGTTCTCTGCACCAATAAGAATTCTCTCATACTTAGTCAGCCGACTAGGTGTGAGGTACTGGGTCTTGGTTCGGGTTAACAGGATCACAACTGAATGTGGAACATAAACCGTTACAGGATGTCCCATGACAATGTTTTCGCTCTGTTCCAGACTCGTGCAAGTAGCAGCTACCGCCTTCAAACACCCGGCAAGCCCAGCAGCCACTGGGTCCAGGGTGGCTGAAAAGTAGGCCACTGGACGTCTAGTCAGACCATGTTCTTGGGTTAGGACTGAGAGTGCACAGTTGTCTCTTGTATCACAGAACAATTCAAAGTTCTTTGAATAATCAGGCATTCCCAATGCAGGGGCTGAACACAGACAATTTCGTAATTTTATCCAGGCTGTCATGCTTTCGTCATCCCAACTAACTGGATCATCTGCCCCTTTCTTGGTCATCTTTATCAAAGGTTTGGCTAGAGCTGCAAATCCCACAATCCACTGTCTGCAGTATCCCACCACTCCTAGAAACATCCTGACTTCTTTCTGAGTTCTGGGTAATTCCATATCTCGAATTATCCTAATTCTTTCTGAAGTGACCCTTCGGATACCTTTTTCTATCTGGTGTCCCAGATACTTCACTGAATTTTTACAAAACTGCAATTTGTCAGGTGATACTTTATGTCCTCCCTTGCCTAAATGATTTAGTAAGGCAATGGTATCAGTAACACAGTCGCTTTGACTTTTGGACGCCACTAGGAGGTCATCTATGTACTGAACCAAGACAGACTCCTTTGGTAGGACTAAGGATTCAAGACATCTTTTTAGAATCTGATTAAATATTGAGGGGCTTTCTGTGTACCCCTGAGGGACACGATTCCAGACGTAGATATGACTGTCAAACTCAAACGAGAAAAGAAATTTGCTGTCAGGATGCAATGGGGTGGAAAAGAACGCATGGCACAAATCAATGACAGTGAACCATTCCGCATTCCATGGAATCTGATACAGGATCACTGCAGGGTTTGGCACAATGGGACAACAAGGTACAACAATCTGGTTTACCTTTCGCAGGTCCTGCACTACCCTGTACTTTCCGCTAGGCTTTTTAATTCCAATTATGGGTGAATTACAAGGACTGCTCATTACTTCCTGTATAATGTTTGCTTCTAGCAACCGGTTTATTTCCAGGGCGACTCCAGCTTTTACTTCTGCACTCATTTTATACTGTCTAGTTTTTGGGTAAGTAGCATTGGGTTTAATGGCTATTTTAACTGGGTCTACATTTGCCATTAATCCTACATCTCTCCCGGTGAAATCCCATACCTCTGGTATCACCTTTTGTTGGAGTTCGTCAGGTAGGTCATGAATTGTCAGAGTTTTAACTGCTGCATCGGGCCGTAGCAACATTAATTTGTACAGACCATCTTCATCTGGGGTCTGAATTTCGACGCCTTTTGGTGTGCAAAAGATGGTACAGTTCATTTTGCACAACTAATCTCGTCCCAGTAGGTTTACTGGACTGGAGTCGCAGACAACAAATCTGTGCATTTCTTTGAAATTTCCTATGGAGATCTCCATTGGTTCAGTTACAGGAGTACTAATTATCTGATTGGATACGCCCACTACTTGGATTGCTTCTCCCGAGAGGGGTAGGTTCGGAACGTCCGCTGTTCTCACAGTCGAACGGGTAGCACCAGTGTCCAACAGAAAGGTGACATCATTTCCTTCCACCTTTCCTTCAATGTATGGCCCTGTCTGGTCTACCGGTAGGGAGGCGCCAAGCACGCACTCCCCTTCCTCCCCCCTCAGGCCCCGTCAGTATGGTTCATCACAGAGGAATGTATCATTTAACAGGAATTGTGAAGTTGCTGTATTTCTCTCATTTCCTCCTTCCCATACCTCAACCCTCTCATTCTGTTGACCCTGATTCTTATAATTAGGTCTAGGCGCCCGCGGTAATGGAGGCGGATTTACCTGTTGCTGATTCTTTTGTGGCCCCTCTTTCTGCACCTGTGGATTTAAACCATTTATGGGGGCATTACCATCCTGCAAATGTGGACACTCGTCTCTCCAGTGCCCTATCTGACCGCACCCGTGACAGGGAAACTTCTTTTTGGCCTCTTCCTTGCTCATCTTTACTCAGGGCTTCCCTCCTCCCCCAGAGTTAGTGTTTTGCGTATTGTTATTCATTTTACTTAACTGTTTCTCTTGTTGTTCAGCCAATTTTACCTGCGCCCACATCACCTTTTCCTTAAGGGCCTTCCTTTTGTTCTCCATTTCATCCTCACAGTACTTAGCATACTTGAGGACTTCATCTATAGGTTTTCCCTGCCAACAGATTTTATTGTCCCTGATCCACTGGGATATTTCAGGTCTCAAACCCAGCACAAATCGATAAATGAAGTGGGTCATATCCTTCATCTCAATATTATCGATTCCACTGTAGGTCTTGAAAACCTGCAATAACCTCTCATAGTAGGAATGCACAGTTTCATTATGATCCTGGGTAGTTCTATCTATTCGGGTCCAATCAGTTTCTTTCGCTGGTACCTTTCCTTTTAGATATTGTATGACTTGGTCATATTTTCTCATTACATCTGGGGAAGGAGCTCCGGTCTTGGAGTCTCTCTCATATTCGTCACTAGGCCAATCTACTGAAATCTTGCATTCTGTCCATAAGTCTACAGGGACTACGATGCCGAAGAACCCATCCAGGTCCTTCAGGAGACATTTTTGTACCTTCACGAATCGCTCCACCTGCCTATACCATTCCACTGGCTTCTCTCTCAATTTTGGGAAGTCATTGGTAAAAGACACAATGTCTTGTCGGGACCACGGGACATGTACATATTTCCCACCTGGCACTTCTCTCATGGGATACAGTTTTTCTGTTTGGCCTACTTCTTTTAACACATATTCGGAAGCCTTTGGCTTGACCCTACTATCTTCCTTTTTCTTTGCCCATCAGGCTTTCCATTTGTCTAGATCTCCCCATTTCTGCAGTATGTTCAGCAATTCCTTTATCTGAGTTTTCTTCCCTGACACATTCATGTTCTCTAAATCTTTGTCTGAGAATTCTGCTCTATAGGGTTTCTGCAAGACTTTGGATCGACTTACATCAATTCCCATGTCCGCCGCAGTGTCCATTAGCTTTTCATGGAGCACTCTAGTATTCCGGGTAAGACTCTTGCTGATAAACAGCAACTCTTCTTCGTTAAGAGTATTTAATCTGTCTAATCCCACATTTCCGGCCATTAGTTCCTCCATTTCTATCCTTAGCCTGTAAATATCCAAAGGTTTGGGCGGGGAAGTTTCTCGGTCCATTTCTTTAGTCCATCTATCTAGTTCCTCTGGAGTCACCACTGTGGCACTCCGGATTCCTGATGTTGTTTCGATTAAGACTTCCCTTGCCTTGGCCTGACTCCCTGCCCGAGATTCACTGTTCCCAGGCTCCCTTATGGGCAGATCCATTAGGGAGATTACAGACTCACATTCACTCGCCTGGTCATCAACGACGAGTGGCTCTTTTCTTGGAGGTGCTGGGATTGGAGTAATGACTGGAGTTTTTGGACTAGCCTGCCTATCCCCGTAAAGGGGTATAGCAGGACCAATAGTTACAGGGATGGTCAGGGTGTCAGGACTGGGATGTATCTGAGCTATAGTCTGAATTAGGTCATTTTGCTGCTTAATCAGGGCATCTCTTTCTCGTTCTTGTAAAACTCTTTCTGATGAGTTGTCATGCATTATTTGGGGCACCAAAGGAGGGTATATATTCGGGGCAGTGGGGATGGCTGACCCTGGTCTATCTTCACCAAACAGTCGGTAATTTGGGACTGCTGTACTAGGTCTGCAAAAGTCATCGCTATTACTGGGTCTACTACCAGTACCAGTTACATCTGTCTCGCTGGCCCTTCTACTTCTTGGATGGTGGAAAAAAGGATTTTTCGAACTTAAGGTTCCTGATGCTTCAGCATAAGGAGGTGGATTTTTCATTAACAAATCCTCCAGATACTCATCCTCTGAATCCCCCATGGTCATTAGGTGTCAAGTTTTCTCTGTCTTTTTTCCTTCTGCTTGTTCGGTTACCCCAAGCATCGGGAACAGTCCCTCAACCATCATATTCTGTCTCCACTGCTTCATCTTCTGCTCCTTTGTTTCTCGCTGTATTTTTGGATACCATTTGCTCACTCCCTTATCCATTCGGGGTCGGTCTCGCTCTAGAGCCTCAATCTCCCATTCCTCTAAAGCTTCGTGCTGCGTTAATCTGGGTCGGGGGTGTAATTCATTAATTCGGGTTCTCAAGTTAAACAGGATTCTACCATTAAAAGTACCATTGAGGGGAAATGCTAGGACTCCGTCATCTTCAGTGTACTTTACCCAATTTTCTAACCATACACAAGTATGATACCCCTTGTCAAACATCATAAAGGATGCGGGAGTATTAGGAGGGGGAATGATCACACCCTCCCTGGTTCTAACGGGTTTGTCTTTCTTGAAATAATTCTTGATCTTTTCTGTAAGAGTCAATTTTCTTTTTCCTCCGTACATATTGTAAGGTCTACCTCTTAGCATCTGCTCCTTATGAAAACCTAGGTTTTGCGGATTAGGTAAGAATTCAGGATACCACATACACCTCTTCAAACTATCCTCAAGCTCAGATTGATTAATTTTGTTTATGTTTGAACTTCCAATGCTAGCGCGTCTTTCAGCTTACGGCAACCAATCAGTACTGAGGTTGCAAAATCTGTTAACCAATGGGTGCGCGGCCCTTTCGTGAGACGCGGTCTCACTCTGCGGCACTCACCCCTCCCTTACAATTCTGGCTTCGCTACACACCCGCTGGCTCAACCAATACCAGCGCAGCACGGAGTGACGTCAGTGCAGCCTTGCGACCAACTCCCTCCTTCACAAGGTAACGGAAACTTTGAATTTTTCTTAAAGTGCAAATGTGAATTTTAGTTAACAACGTATAACGTTCGCCTCTGTGCTTGAGGGTTTTAAAAAGAAAGAGGGTTTTTCTTTTACTGCAAGTAAACCACTTTTGTCAACTTTTCATTCACTACGGATAGATCTCTTCTGCCTATCCTTTTCACACAAGCAAATAGAGAACCTGCTACTCTTTTGACTAATCCACTTCTTTCCGGGATATATACTAAGTCAATTTTCGCCAATGTCCTCCCTTGCTGTCATTCAAGATCCAAAGAACCTATTACTCCTGCCGCCTGTGACCCTTACTAGGTGATATCACAACGGGAGTTTCACCACGGTATTGGTAGCTAACATTTACACATCAGTGAGTTTATGAAAGTCCTAATTAGCGCTTCCAGTTCTGCCTAACCATGCACTAATCTCCCTCCTAGCCAGTGACCTCACAGCCAAGTGGATTCTACTCACCACCTGCTAATTTTATTTCCCCCGGGGATCCCCACAACATGAAAACAATTTACTCACAATTGGTTAGTAATATACTCAATATTTCATGAAATACAATAAACTTATTCTATGACATTTACATGAAATAACAATCCTTATTTATAGCAGCAAAAATATTCAGCAGCACATTTTATTTTTCACGGTTCAACAGCAACTACCTTATCTACCTATCTTAACTAGTCCTAACCATACCTCTGCTACCAGAAAAATACTGATAGAGCGCGCAGGTCACCCGGCTCTGAGTTTACCAGATTTTCACGCACTTGGGCCCATGACGTGATTAACGACGCTAACTTTGTGAGTCGAGTGATTTTACGCACCACTATCAGTACTTTATATGTGTTTTCTGTAACACTACTACCATGGTACCTGACTTACCACAGGTACTTACTCTTCCTGACAGATCAGGAGCTATTAGAGGATAGGTGACAAGATAATTCTAAACATTTATTCTATTCATTAAATAACACTTTGTAAGTCTTCAAAAGACCACAGACACCCGAGGAGTTTTAAGGATTTTTATGTAAAGAAAGTAAAATTCAAAGTGACAAGAGTATAAGGCAGATGCAAATCAAAGCATCAATAATCAGGATTACAAGAATGATATAACTTTGAATAAGGGCAAGCACCATTGAGTGCGAATGGGAAATCTATTGGGTAAGGGTAACAGGGAACATGCTATTCAATTTCAGGCTTATACTAGGGACGATAAGTTTAAAACATATTAGTCAGTGAATTCCTAAAAGCCTACAAGTAATTCAAACCCTAATCTTAATCTGTCTAACTTAGATCCTAAACATCATCACACTTTATTCAAGCAAAACAGTTTCAATATGTCCTACAGGAAGGGGAAAAAGTGGAACATACTAATAAACAGTTTGCATATGCGACATTAGAGAGAACATAGAGAATATCATGGGCATAGGGGCTTTATTAAAGAGCAGGAAGGAAAGGGATAGTAAACGAACACCCACAATTATATTTACCTAGGACAGGAATGAGGACTAACCCTGGCCACGGGTCAGCTTCGGGAAAAGGCGAGGACTAGGACCCTCAAGGATTTAGGAGACCAGTAGGTGAGCAGGTACAGCTCACGGAAAATCAGGACAGGATACCCCTCAGGATTTGGGTCAGGACTGGGCTCATCAAAGGGCACGACCAACACCTGCAGCTTCGGATGCAACGCCTGCGCTACCCCCTCACCGCACGGAATCTGCCAGTAACCCCGATTGGGTTCTCGAATCTCCCAGTCAAGTGCTCCGCAAGCACTTAGGACTATTTCCACCCCTTGGAGTTTGTGGAAAATTTGGACAGAGCGCTCCACAGCTCTCTGTATCAAACACCTATAGAGTCATGGGGTCAGTAACAGGTCAGCTATTCGGACAAGTCGGACGATTTTCCCTAACTAAACTAGGCTAGATATACTCTTTGTTGGGTCCCCAGACCACCCACAAATGTTGCAAGTGACAAGGTCCCAACTTACGATTGGTCAGGAAAGGTGGTTAGGTCATAGTCACCACCTGAATTCTGGGTTCCCATATTTAATATTCAAATGACAGTACCCACCCCTTACATTCCTGTTCCCAGGCATACGTGTAGAAGAGGACAATAGAGTACACAGGGGAAAGAAACAATGTAATAGTTTTAGGTGAAATTCAGCATCTTCTCCCGGGGTGAAGGTGATCTTCCCAGGAGCGTTTTAGCTTCGGTAGCCAGCTGGCTGAGTTCCACTGATGCAAGGCCCGGTCCTCATGTCATGTGATCGGGTCCACATAGACTTCTAAGATGGAGAGGCTCCTCAACTCCCAGGCCCCCAGATACACGGTACATGAAAAGTAAGCGAAAACAAATTAGAAACACAGAAAAAATGAACACACTGTACACCATGATAATCTACTCTGCACCCCTTACTTCAGAATAACTATAGCAGTTAAGGATTAAGCCGAAATAGAGAGAAATGCAAAGCAGCATGGGCAAGCAGTAAGCGTGTTTTAGAGACAAGCGGCCATTTTAGCTACAATGCGCATGAGCGAACTCTCCCTCCAAAACTGCGAGTGCGTCACATCACATGGGTATGTCCGACGCATGCGCAGACTGGATTTCTGCGAAGCGGCCATTCTGTAGTATGCAAGCGGAGTTAGGATTAATAGACACATAAGCAAGCGTCTCTGCGACACCCGCGTGTACTGTAAAAGCGTAATATTAATGACAAACAGGATTGGTTAATGTTATTACAAGTTAACGAGGTTCATGAGAGAGAGCAAGTCGCTTTATGTGCGAATCCTTACTCCATCACTGGAACATAAGAATGTAGGAGAGAATGAGTATCAGTATCAGACAAGGAGGCTCTGCATGTAGAGGGGAGAGCAGGGTTGTTAGGGAGCAGAAAGTTGGACCACCTATGAGGTGTGTGGGTGACGTGCGAATGTGACCGCCCAGCTTAGTGGGCGGAAGAGGGCCTGGTACATAGATTGTGATTTTTCTTGATGTAGCAGCTTAGTCTATTTGACTGACAAAATATGAGAAATGTCGATTTGGCTGCTGAGAGTGCTCTTCATTCTCAGTTTTTCACCTGCTTTTTGTGTACCTTTTGATTTTTCATTCAGTTTACCCTGGATGGTGACCTTTCATTTGTACCAGATTAGGTATTCAGACTGAATATCAGAAACACACATATTGTAGGACAGAATATCGTGTAAAAAATATCAAGGGCAAAAATATTGTGACGGTAAGTTACTATAGGTAAGTAACGTTTTACTATATTATTAACTCCACATCTATGTACTTTGATAATATAGATATGGTCACGGTACGTAGATGTGGAATTGAGAATAATAAATCTGTATTTACCTATTTGCATTCACCTTCTCAATATTTTGGTCCTCGATATCTTTGACATGATATTCAGTCCACACAATATTTGTGTTTCCAATATTCTGTCAGTGATCCACCAGATTGTCATCTTAACTCAATTGTACTGTTGAGAATTTAGTTTGATTCATTCCTCAATGCATTGCATTTCACAGCCCTGGAGTCTGATCTCTGTACAGGAGCATAAGGAAGAGAGCAAACACTTCTTCCTCTTCTGGCATATTAACGTTAATTAGTGATAGTTATTGGAAGCAACTTCTACTGCTGCCATGCACGTTGGGGCCCGGGCACTCCCTTGCTATACCTGGTCTCACAGTGGTGAATGGAAGGGCAGTAACCTGGGCATTAATGGTCCAGCACCCTCAGCATTTAAGACCCAAAAGTAATTAAAAACGGTCATTGAAATGCGTCCTTAATAACCCCTATGTTCACGTTCTTAACTTTAGTCGCAAACTCACTGACCGATATCTGAACAATGAATATTAAAAATGTTAAGGTAATCCACGTCAGCAATTTAGTTCCTGTTTATATTTCACGTTTTACTTCATCTTGCATTCCCTAATTGTTTTCTATTTCCAGACTGTTGTGTTTCTGTATTTTTTTCGTGCAGCACATTACTCTTGTACAGTACTTACTGTGAAATGAGACGGCCCTCAGTGTTTGTGACTGGCCATGATTAAGAGCTCTGGAGTTGAGACTGAAAGCAGTGCAAGTTTTTCACAATATAGGTCAAAGATCAAAAAGGTGTTCAGAATGCACGGTCATCAAATTCTTGGTCTCATTGCAATGCTTCTTTGTGAATGGGCGCGTTGTGTGTTTTGGGCGTGGTGAAGTGAAAGACATGATGAAATATATTCAGGAGAGAGCGTAAAGAGGGTGCTAAATAGGATAAAGATGAGGTATCAGATATGTAGTTGGATGAGATATGGACAGAAAAGTGGAGTACGTCTAAAGTAGAGTGAACATAACAGAAGTGATTGAGACACTCTGAAGACCACTCCCCTTTCCACATGCCGCAGTAATGTTTAATACACAACTAATTATTTAACCTCATCGCTGCTGATGACGAGCTCAGCTTGTCATCAGCCACGGTAGTCGTGTGCTGATGACGAGCTGAGCTCGTCATGTAAAACGGCTCTTTGAATTTTGCCGCACACAGCGGGAAAAGCCGCCGCAGCGATGCGGTTAAAATTAATCTATGCTCATGACGAGCTCAGCTCGTCATGAGGCACAGTGCAGCTGCACTCATGACGAGCTGAGCTCGTCACGGCCGTTGGAACGTTCCACGCGGGGATTATTACCCCACTGTGCTGAACATTCAAAAAACGGGTGTGGTTGTGACAAGCTCCGCTCGTCATGAGTGCAGCTGCACTATGCCTCATGACGAGCCGAGCCGAGCTCGTCACCAGCACAGCGGCGCCGCGCGCGGCCCCCCTCCCCTCGCACAGTGGTGGGAAAACACCCCGCAGCGAAGGGGTTAATCCTGAACATCTAACACCCATTTGCAGAGCCAATAGTCCTGACTGGTTTTATGTGTGTGTCACTTGTAGTGTTATACATTGTAGTTCAATAACATAAAGCTAAGAGTGGACCAAAATACCAGTTGGGTGTCACACTATGGGAATCGCAGAAATTTAGTTTACATGTTTAAGCTACGCTCTTGATTCAGTGGGGTAACAAAACTTCAGAGGGCCTCCCCTGTAAAGGACATTAGAGTGGCCCGCACGCTCCATATCCCTGTCAGGAGTTCTCAGCTGCCACCCGTGCCTAGTGTCGGAGGGGGGCCCCTCTGGGGCCCCTGCATCTTCTGCGGAGGCTAATGTTATGCCACTGCCTTGATTACATTCCTTATTAGCTGTCAGCAGGAAATGGGAAGCTATTGAGGGGCAAAGGGTTAAAAAGGAATTTAACCTGTGATATCATTGGCTTGCTAAATGGTACGCGATGTGTATGTGATGTCACATCCGCCATCCCGCTCATTTTGGTGAGTTAGCTTCTATCCTGTGGAAGAATCCTGAAAAATAAAAACTGTACTTGCAGTAAAAACATTGACTATTTCTTAGAGTGGCCACAGGCCTTAAAGTGACCTGTTGGTCTTTACTATTAGTTTTGAGCGGGGTTCACTTTTCAGAGGAAATCAGCATTGGCTTTAAATTACAGCAGGATTTAAATGATTTCTCATGCAGTGCCAAAAGGCCCTTTCGAATCATGGGAAGGATCTCAATAGCCTCCGCTTCCGTGATTTATCTTGCCTCAAGGGTAAGGAGTTTGCAACACCTGCCCTACTTTTGTGTGCGGTGATTTGTATGACAGCAAAGGGGAAGTCCCCGCTGTCTTTTTTGCTCTCTGAAAACCGATGCTTCTTTCACAATGTCACTGAAAACATAACAGAGCGGGGCGACGCCTGAGCCACTCTGCACTGCATATTCAACCTGGACAATAATAATTGTCTAAAAATGTGACAAGCGAGGTTTATTTTTAAACCTCCTTGCTGAGAGGCAGCAGTAACCTTGAAACAGCCTGCCCTCCTTTTTTCTGGCACGTCCCTCGCACTTTTCCTTTTTAATGTGGCAGTAATGCGCTGCGGCTGAATATTTTAGCCCCTGAGTAGTGCATCTTTAATGACTGGATGTCTGTCGGTGTTGAAGCGGAGTCGGGCAGCCGCAGTAACACTCCTTTTCCCCGAGAAAACGGCTGAGGTTTGTTGATGAGAATAAGACCTGGGTGGTGTAAAATAGTGATTGTAAATGGCTCCTTAAAGGGTAGGAGGGCGATCTTCCTGTTTCATATCAGATGACCGAGAAGCTGGGGAGTGTGTGGGTAATATTGGTGTAAGTGGTCGCAGGGGGTGGCGCCTGGGGGCTCTGACACACAGAAAGAGTGACAAGGGAGAAGCAGAGTTGGGGAGAGTATATGGATGACTAGAACCTGGAAGAGTAAGATTTAAAGAAATGAAGTACAGAGTGTTGAATGAAAGATCAAAACTTAGGCGCATATTTACAAGCCCCTGCGCTGCTGGCGAGTCACTTTTTGCTGCCCCATATTTACAGGGACATGTAAAGACACTCTAACGTTGCTTTTCGTGTCCTTGTAAATATGACCCCTTTTCATGCAGCACTTTGCGTGAAAGGGACGTGCCATGGGTGTGGCAGTGGATGTTCCCACGCAACACCCATCAATCCTGCCACATTTCCAGATTTACAACTTTTGTCAACCTGGGAAAGCGTCGGAAAGCTACGCCTCCCCAGAAGAGGCATAGGGAGACGCAACGAGTAGAAATGTTTTAATTTCTCCTCGTTTTCTCCTCACTCTATGCGTGCTGCATTCTGCAGCACACATAGAAAGAGGAAATCACCTCTTGTGATTGCTTTTGTGCAAGAAGGTTAACCCTTCCTGCATAAAACCAATCTCCCTTGAAACACATATAACCTTGCACCATGCTGCAAGGGTGCCTGCTTTGGCACATGGCAGCCAATTGTGCGCCAGCACAGCGGAAAGCACAGGGATGCGACAAATTATTGTAAATATGTCGCATACCTGTGTTTTGAAAGTGACTCAGTGTGGGGCAGCCAAATGGCTTGTGCTGCCGCACTGAGTCACTTTCTTGTAGATAAGGCCCTAAGTAGTTTTTGTAATTATCAACTCCAGCACTTGCAGGACGGCTCCTTCACTTCTTTTTTTTAACATATTTTAAAGATAGAGTTATATTCAATGGAAAAAAATAAGGGCTTGTTTAGAGTTTGGAAGATGGGTTACTCAGTCACAAAAGATATCCCATCTGCCGCATTACTAGTTCATTACATCCTATGGCACTTGCAATAAATGACACCAAATGTCTGTCAAGTTTATGATGGCATACGTTATGTTATGTTAAAAACACTTTTATAGCGCGCAGCTGCCCCAGCCAAGGGGCGTCCCGGCGCTTAAGAGAGTAACAAACACAACACAGCAGCTACGGATAAAAGTGCACAGAAAGGAGGCTAAGCTGAGTGAGGGAAAAGATGAGTTTTAATAGCCCTCCTAAACTTCAGGAGCTCATCCATCTCATGGATATGGAGCGGAAGGGAATTCCATAGTTTTGAAGCCAATACCCTAAAGGACAGACCGCCAGCTCTACACAGTCTGAACCGAGGAACAGCTACCAAATTCTGTCCCAAAGATCTCAAGGTTCGGGCAGGCACATAAGGCATCAAAAGATTGTAAAGATTCTGGGGGGAGGCCAGCTTGAGGATCTTAAAAGAGAGGCACAGGGTCTTAAAATGGATCCTCTGTGCCATAGGCACCCAGTGCAGCGAACGGATGGTACTTTCCGCAGAGCAGAATCTAGGTAAGCCCACCAGGGCTCTGGCTGTGGCGTTCCTGACACATTGCAACCAAGCAATTTCTGCCTGATTGGCTCCCAATAGGAGCGAGCTGGCATAATCAAGCCGAGATAAAATGGAAGCCTGTATAACCAGCTGCCTGGTGGAAGGATCAAAGAACCTCAGAATAGGTCTTAACCCTCGTAAGATGCCATAACAAGTGGCCGCCACTTTTTTAGTGTTACCACGAAAACTGAGGCCAGGATCAAGCCATACCCCCAAGTTTTTTAATTCCAGAACAGGGATGGGAGTCACACCCAACTCAGGGTGCCACCATATATCACCCCAGAGGTCAGTCCGCTTGCCCACAATCATGACCTCCGTTTTTTTGGCGTTTAACTGGAGACAGTTGGTATTCATCCAGCTGGCCACTGCAGAGAGTCCATTCCGGAATCTGGGGGCGTCAAAGTCGGAGCCACCACTCAAGACGACCGCCATCTGAGTGTCGTCTGCATACAAGACCATGGTAATGCCCCATTGCTTGACGACACCCGCCAGCGGTCTCACATAAAGATTGAATAGTGTGGGACTAACTCTAAATCAGGCCAAATTGTCTTTTGGGACTGGAAAGTCCCCTTCTGCTTTATTGTCTCCAGTTCTGAGAATCACACCTCAGGAAGACAGATTGGATTGGTGTTCAGTCATGGATTATGAGCACAGTGACTGGTTCACTCATACATCCTTTGACTGTGGTTATGTGTACATTGAACGGAAATGTGAAGGTGTCAAGCTATTGCAGTACAAACGTGAGCATCTCTTACAGTATATTAGAAATGTGGTTCAACAAAAAAGATAGATGGATTGAAGGCAGCTAGCAACATTAGAAGATATTTTTGTACAGAAGGTTTACGGCCTGGCTATTCACAAATCTTTTATCAGGGGCCAAAATGTTTTCTCCAAAGTACTACTAGTGGCTACATTGCTGCAGGAGCTAGTGGGAGGGGCGTGACAGAAAATAAAAATCACTGTAATTTGGCTGTGAGTCAGGGAGTTCATTTCTGGGGTTTTGTTCAAACCACACTCCTAACAATTAGACCTCAAATCCCTTCAAGAGCTAGAAATTTGAGATTGAATATTTGAGTGTGATTACAGTGTAATAATCAGTTGTCACTTGAGAGTTAGGCTTGACCATATGTAATTGCTAATTTTGGAGACAAGCCTGTACAGGAAATACCTCGACTAATCACTTGGAGTAAAATAGTTTTGAGACACCAATTGTAAGTAACATTATCCGCCATAGAAGGTGCACAATAACCATTTGCACCAAAACATAGAGAAAAGGTCTCTCTATTTCCTGCTGAATTTACTCCCTTATCTTCAAAAATTCCAAGAGGTTAGAAACAAGTTCAATTAAATTTGGACTGCTACTAAAACAAAACCTTCACATAACATCCAGAAAGTGTGGTAATTCCTTGAGGTAGTTTCTGTCTCCAGAAAGTGTGGTAATTCCTTGAGGTAGTTTCTGTCTCCACCACCTACCCCTTTACCCCCACCACGAGATGTGGTCAGGTGGGTAGGTTTTAGCCATGGCGTTACATCTATTCCCAGCTTAATCACTTTGCCAACAGTTTGCCAGTGTTACATACTGCTACTTTCCTAGGGAAGGCAGCCACCCCTGGTCAGAATTTACCTCACAAGAGCTGATGTTTAGTGACCAAACTGGAAACCGTAGAACTAGAAAATATGATGTTTCATTCTGGGCTCCCCATGTAATAATTTATTTTGCTCTTGGGCAATCACTTTTCAAATATACTCCTCTAAATTTTTGTTTTGTGGTGATGGGAGGTACTTTGAGTCAGATTACATTCTGGCAGTAAGTGTGTGATATGAAAGCTAGACTGAAGTCCATTAAACATTGGATAGAACTGTGGCATGCAGCTCCCGGTCCCATAGCACACTCACTAAAATTGGGTATCATGGCAAAGGTGCAGACCTTAAAATAATCATTCTTGTGTTGCATTCAGCTTTCTTTTTCTTGAGCAAATTGTTTGATCTTAGTCAAACCATGTACTCCCTTAGAATTTGTCCCTTTGTCTGCCACTATGTGAGTACATTGAAACAGGCTCAATGCAGGAAATGAGCAACAAGAACAATTAAATGGACAGGTCCTCAGTGTTTTTTCCATTTGTACATGATTATGACGTAATCATCGTTTAATTATCAAATAGGGATAGCTAACAAGCAATGATAACCTGTACTGCCACTGTCACTTATTTGTGAAATTCCATAACAATATGGTCTTAACCTCATCGATGCTCATGACGGTTCGCGGCAGTCATGAGTCACAGTAGACGTGTGCTCATGATGGTCGGGAGCCGTCGGACCATTGCCGCTCGCGGAGTTTGAACGGCTCCCGGCCGTCATGAGCAGACGCCCATCGTGATATTTGACAGCCGGGAGCCGTCCTGGGTACCTGAGCGCCACACCCAGCCCCGCCCCCCTTGCATCGCAGAAGAATTAGCAGCGCGACGAAGGGATTAAATTAGTTGTACGTCAGAATATCAATGGCAATGTTATTGTCTGCCATAAATATTTTGTCATAAATATCATACACAACATGTTTATTTCTTTACAAAAATATTGTTGGTTTTATATTATAAAATCCAATGGAGAGTTTATATATGTATTTTTATTCATTTCAAAGCAATAAAATAATTCATAGTTGGCAGGTAACTGACGAACAGGCATAAGACGTGGTCAATCAGTGAGAGTTTAAATAGAAGGCATAGTCAGTGTGACCAGCTGCTGCTGGTCTATTGGGGCTGAGGGGCCATGCCTCTCACCTTTTGCCACCTTTTGCCCCTCACGAACAGTGTCTGTCAGGCTGAGCAAGCCTCCATCATGTACAAGAGCACCAACTTGGGGTCAAGTGCTCTCGGTGTGTGTAATAACTTGGCATGGGACTCATACATCTGCCGCCAGACAGGACAGTTAGATTTGTGAACATTTCTGGACTACATAATAATTTGTGCCCATAAGGTCACCACATCATATGCAAGCATCATTTATAGGTCTTCTACCCATTGTTCAGACATTGACAAGCATATAGTAGACTCTATGTCAGTGTGGATGGCAAGCCCATGCTCTGCCATCTTAACGTCTTGCTATTCATCATCATCTAGCTCTCCATGGTCTCATTCCCAACCAGCTCTGCCCCAACTATTAATATAGAGATACTTTTACAGGCTAGTGGTTCTAGTATTATTAGAAACTGGGTTTATGGTTGTCAGAGGTACACACCCTGTCAAAGCAGGAATCGCAATCGAGTCAGGGTAAGTAAGATATACACTAGGAGTTCCCCTGTGCTCACCCTCTGGTAGCTTGGCACAGAGCAGTCAGGCTAAACTTAAGAAGCAATGTGTAAAGTATTTGAGTAACACAACAGCACACAGTAACACAATGAAAACACCACAAAAAGACTCACCCCGGCTTAGAAAAATCTAAAGTAATTTTCTAAATAAATACCAAATAACAAAAATCCAGTTAGTAGAAGTTGTGATATGAATTTTTAAAGAATAAAAGTATTTCTACCAACTAGAAGCAATAGGTACCTATGAGGGTTATCTGGTCGTGGTGGACCAGAGCAAAGTTAAAGGTTCAGGCCGACCGAGATGTAGCGCAGGCCAGATACAGGAATTACTCAGGTCCGCTGTATAAAGTACCTTGATCCTAGTAGAAACAGCGAGATGTGGGGTACAACCGAGCAATGCGCCGGTGTCGATCCCACAGTCGAGGTGATTTTATTTATTTTAAAGGTTTTATATAGCGCTGGCTAGACCCAGAGGTATCAGAGCGCTTTACATGAGGAAGAAACATTGTTACAGGTTACATCATTACAAAGGTTACACAGTTATTAGAGCATGGCTACATATTTACTTGTACGGTCGAGATAAACAATAAGCACAAATACGTGAGGGGAAAAGCAGGCCAGGGGAGAGATTCAGGGGGGTGGCGGTAGGATCAGGGGAAGTAGACAGATAATGAAGGCGGGAAGGAGGAGGGGAGGGTGAGAGACACATCATGGAAAGAAGATGAGAAGGGCGACGGGGACACCAACCGGTAGACGAGTCAAAGCAACGTCCAAAGTCCAGTACAGCTGTGATTCCAGAGGAAGTGGTATCACTTCCCTATCTCTGTTGGGAGAGGCTCATTTTACGCAGTTTCTTCGTGCAGTAATGGAAATGGATCAGTCTGAAGACAAAGGGCCAAAGCCGAGAGGCGTCGATTTTGAGTGGGATGCACCGGGTTTCTCTGCACAGTCGAGGGGGTGTGTCAATCTTCCCACACAGCTGCAGCAGCAATGCATGGTTTTGATGCGTCAGTTTCTGGAAGTGATGCGCATGTTCAGAGTGCAATGCACCAGATCCACTCCAGCATCAGGGGCCATGCATAAGTTCTGCTTCATGAAAGCAGAGGACGCATCGGTTCCACTGGAGCAAGCACCTGGGTCCACTTTTAGTGGACTAGGCACAGAAGCATATGATGAGACTTTGATATCCTTAAGTCTCAGGAAATAGGAGATCAAGCCAACAAGCCCTTGGAAATCACTCTGGGTTCAAGGCAGAATCCAGCTCTCCCGCAGCAAGGTCAGAGAGCTGGAGGCAGCGGGGCACCACCACAGAAAATCAATCCTTCCAGGGCAGCAGAGTGGCAGTCCTTGTAGCAGCACAGCAGTCCTTCTGACAGAGGTTCTTCTGTACAGATCCAATCAAAAGTGTCTGATTTGATTGGGTCAGAGACCCAATACTTTTACCTAGTTGTGCCTTTGAAGTGGGGGTGACTTCAAAGAAGGGTAATTGAAGTGCACAGAATTCTTTTCTTACCAACCCTGACTCCAGACTCACTACAGCGGAGTAATCAAAACTTTGTGAGGGGACAGGATACTGCCTCACAGGTGTGTCAGCTCCTGCCTACCATCCTGCCCAGGATGAGCCATTAGGATGCAGATGGACACTCAGACATACCTAACATTCCTTTGTGTGTGGCTGTCTAGAGGGAATGCACAAAATCAAGCTGTCACCCACCCCAGACGTTTATTGAAGGCTGTATGCAGGCACACAGAGCTTTAAGAGCAGAGAAATATCCACTTTCTAGCAGTGGCATTTCTAACGTAGTAATATTAAATTAAATTTTACTAGTATGGAGGATTTATCATTATCATTCCGAAGATATAAAACTTGATATACCCACTCCTTCTCAATCAGGAATTACATCTTAACATTATAATAAGGAATTCCCAATGTTAACCTATGGGAAGAATAGGCCTCACAGTAGTGAAAACTTAATTTAGGTGTTTTCACTACTAGGACATGCAAAACTTAAACATACATATCCTACCTTTTACTTACACAGCACCCTGACCCATTGACGACCTAGGGCTTTCCTTAGGAGTGATGTTTAAGGCTTGGTAAGGGGTTTAAATGCCAATACCAGTGAATGGCAGTGAAACTGCACACACAGACCTTGCATTGGCAGGCCTGAGACATGTTTGAAGGGCTACTTATGTTGGTGGCAAAATCAGTGCTCCAGGACCACAAGTAACATTTAATTTACAGGCTCGGTATATGGTATACCTCTTTACAAGGGACTTACAAGTAAATAAATATACCAATTGTGGATAAACCAATGTTACCATGTTTAGGGGAAAGCAAATGCGCTTTAGCACTGGTCAGCAGTAGTAAAGTGCTCAGAGTCCTAAACCCAACAAAAATAATCAGCGAAAAGAGGAGGTAAGCTGGCAAAAAATCTGGGGGAAGACCACTGATGAAGCGGACTTTAGAGATAAATTAAGAATCAGTTTGCAGATTAAAACTCCCATAATTTTCTAATACATTAATGAGTGTTGCATGTTTTTGTATTAATTCAATCTAGAATATTGTGCACCATCACGAACACGTGGGACTAATAATATGTGCTCTTGTTGCATTTGTCACTATGTTCTAAATAATATATTAACTTTGTCTTTTGTTTTGTCAAACATTAACTGCGGCTGTTTAAAATAATAGCATGTGCATTTTCTTAAATGTGCTTTTGTTTATGTCGTGTCTTTCATGTGATAATGTTTTGTTTGTCTTTTGTGCATTAAGCTAGGTAACATAGACTAATGGGTTAACATTAGTCAAGGGGGTGGGTAACAGAATAATTATCATTACTTGAATTAATTGACGTCTTGTGTTTCTTTCCTTGCATACTAGAGTCATGCTAAAAGAGGCCTGTGGCCTATTTCTAAAATGGATGTCCGAAGTCCTGACGAGATGGGCCTTGCACAGCAGAGAATGAAAGAAAATATTTTCTTCATAATTCTTTGAAAAATAGACTCGCGGAAGCTGAGCTGTGCAGAGCGTTGAGATATTCTTTGTAAAACTTTCAATGCCAAGGACAGGATACTGCGGCGGAAAAGCTTGGGCAGAGGAAGCAGCATATTGTTTCATTAATTGTTGCAAGCCTCGGAAGAGCTTGTGACACACGTAGTCAAAGGACAATGCCGCTCTTAAGGAACATGGATTTTGCAATGTGAAAGGCGAATGACTTCATGGACTGACATTTCTTGACCAATCACGCATCAAGTTGGTCATTGTTTTGTATTCTTTTAGTAAGTTTTAGATAGAGAAAAGGTATAAAAATTGCCCCCTTAGAGAGAGCCTGGTTGGCTTGTTCCTAAAAACGCCTGGTGACCTCTACGATCAGAGCAGCCCTGCATATAGGCCAAGATAGAATCTGATTCCTGTGTTCATATAAGTGAATTACTCATCTTTATGGTCCCGCCTATCAAAATATTTTCTCATTTTAGGTTGATTTCTCCAGCTAGTGTGCACAGTGACTCTGTTCTGTTTTTCCTATATATATTACATGATATTCTGCAATCCCTGTATTAAAAAAAGCTTGCCTCTAATTTCTTTATAATCGGTGACTTCTGACACACCCAGTCACCGATTAAATAAGAAATACCCTCTGCAGTACATTGTAAGGATATGACAAGTCACCAAGGAGTTCCATAACTTTATAGAGTAACGAGGCTGAAGATTGAGCTCCTTTATGAAGTTATGGAACTCTTAGGTGACTTGCAATATCCTTATCAAGTATGCTAGGGGGTACTTTATCCCATAAAACACATGGTCACACCATGGTACGTAGATCTTTCATATCAAAGAGCGAGCATGTTTGCAAACATTAAGAATAAAAATTAAACCTCTAGTGCAAAATTAAACACTTTAGAAACCTGTTAGATACCTGTTGCAAACACATGTTAGAAACAGTTCAATAGAAGTCAGTTTTTTAACAAAAAAAGCTGGAGTAGATCAGAATGTTTAGAAACATGCAGAAAGATTCTAGCTTTTGCCTATCTAAGGAACGCAAAAATAAACATATTCTCTCTCATTGTGATTGTAAGCTATTAAAATAGAGCAGAAGAATGGAAAGCTACTTCTCATTTTGTTGCTGTAGAATGAATCCAGGGAATCCAAAATGACTTTGAAGAAGGAGTTTATTTAGTAAACAACTCCACCCAGCGTACGGAGCATTCCTTCAGTGGAAAGCACGAACAGTAACTGTGGAGCATCGTTCGAACCTCCACCAAACGGATCCACCATGCGTGAGCCACACTTTTGAATAACAACAAGGGACATCATAATACATGAAACATCACGCGCAACACCCGCGTGAACAATTGACTCACAGTAAAGCATCGCAAGCTACCCGCGCGATGCTCACTTACCACTACACCACCTTCCCCCTTACATAATAAAAAAAAATAAGGGAAAAGTATAATACATATTGTTTAATATCTGACAAAACATTCAAATCTTTTTGGGGTCTTTATTGTACGACCTCGAGAAGAAAATGCATAAACATTCTGAGGATACAGATTTCTATCTAAATTAACATGATCACTTGAATTTGAACGAGTAGATGAAGAAAATGGAGGCAAAGAGGACTGAGATGGACTTTCATCCTTCCTTGTCAAATCTAACCAGTGGCTCCAATCAAGATCCTCTTCAATTCTCCAACGACTACTCCGCATAAACTCCACCTGCTGTGGAGACACCTTAACAAGTTGTCTCTTGTTCCACCACCCCTTCCTATTGATAAAAGCAGCCCCCTTGCTAACTTTAAGGACTTGAACTGGATCTAAAAAATGTTATTCTCCTTTTCTAACTTTGCTTGGCTTTTTAATTAACTCCATGGCTGCTAAGGCAATTTCCCTCCTGTGCTGGAAATTGCAATTTGCATTGTTTCATGACGAGCTGGGCTCGTCATCAGCGTGCGAGGAGGCTACACCATGACGAGCCCAGCTCGTCATGAGCGTGGAAGGGGTTAAAACCCATCCACGTTGGGGGAACTGAATTTTTCATCAAAGTTAACTTTCATTTGGGCTTGTTTCTCATTCACTCTGTCACACACTTTCTTCAAATTGATCTTCTTCTCACCAGCAATGTCCTGTAACCATGTTGGAAACAAAACAGAATGTGCCTCCTGGCTTCTTAGTAAACTAAAAGGTGAGATTCCAGTAGTTCAGTGAGGTGCGGTGTTGTAACTCCAAACTTTCTGTTTAATGAAGTCTTCTACGTTAAGGTTGGAGGCCAAAGCTGTTTGTATCCCTTCTTTGATCATTTTATTTCCTCTCTCCACCAAACCGTTTGATGAAGGTGAATAAAAAGCGACTTTGAGTTGTTTAATATCTAATTCCTTCAAAAATGAGCACATCTTCTCAGACACAAAATGGGTACCATTGTCTGTAACAATGACTTTAGGAGAACCTTCTAAATGCAAAACCGTACTTAAAAATGATAGTGTTGAGTCAGTATCAGGAGCTTTTACAAAATCATGGTACATCCACTTTGAAAAATAGTCAACCATTAAAATAACATATTTTTTTCTTGGTTTAAAATGGAATATGGGCCAGAAAAATCGAGGCCAATTTTTTCCCATGGAGAGTACGGAAATTAAGTGGGGTGCAAAGGAACCTTTAGAGTACGCCAGTGTTTTCTGATAAAAGGCATTCAGGGCAAATATTGATTGTCTTTCTCACCTGAGTATCTAAAGAAGGCCACCAGTAATGTTGTTTTATTTACATAATCGTTTTAGTGACCCTCAAATGTCCTTGAAGAGCTTCGTTCACAATTAAAGGGCGTAATTTTGATGAAGGAACAAATTTGTCCCCCCTACAAATGATTCTGTTCGCCACTGAAAGCTCATAAGAAACGTGAGCGAATACACATGTCACCTTCTAAACACCTAGGCCTAGATGTATCAAGCCTTTTGCGATTCGTTAAGGCCGAAATTCGCAGAATTTCGGCCTTAAGGAATCGCAAACGGACATTTAGCATCTTTTGGGATGTATCAGAAATTAGCAAAATAAGGAATCGCTAAAAATTGCGATTCCTTATTTTGCTTTTGCATTTAAGGAATCGCAATTTTGCGATTCCTTAAATGGCATGTATGAAACTTTTTAAAATTGCGAATTTGGGTTAAGGAATCGCAAATTAACACCAATTTGAGGTTCGTGTTAATTTGCGAAATCCTTTTAAAAAACAAAATATGACTATTTTGAAGGTGGCATGTGACACACATACATGCCCATAGGGCATGTATGTGTGCCATATGCTCACACATGTAAGTTTCAGGGGTGCAGCAGGGTGTCCATGAGACACCCCTGCACCCTTGAAATAATTCTCAAATTGCGATTAGCAAATTGCGAATTCGCAATTTGAGAATTACTGCACAATCATTCCTATGGGCCTCTTGGCCCATTGGAATGCATGGGGAATTATTCCTTATTTGCGAATTCGCAAAATGCGAATTCGCAAATAAAGATAATTAAGGAATCGCAAAAGAAATGCAATTTTTTACATACATTCCATTTTGCGAATTCTAAATAGCGATTCGCAAAAAATCGCTATTTAAGATTCGCAAAATGGAATCTTGATACATCTAGACCCTAGACTCAGGCCAACAATGGGTGGAATAATCAATGACTTTCTGGAGAACTACATCTTTCTCAAAAGCAGAAGTCCAATTTTTTTCAGACAAAATGGAATCATATTCACAAACTGCATCCACCACCGCTACACACTCAATGTTCTCAGTAGAGATGTCCTCATCATCATCTTTGAGCATTGACAATCTTGAAAGACAGTCCGCTCGAAAAAAAAATTAGATTGTCACCAAATGTAGAATGAATCCAGGAAATCCAAAATGACTTTGAAGAAGGAGTTTATTTAGTAAACAACTCCTCCCGGCGGATGGAGCATCCCTTCAGTGGAAAGCACGAACAGTAACTGAGGAGCATCGTTCGAACCTCCACCAAACGGATCCACCATGCGTGAGCCATACTTTTGAATTACAACAAGGGACAGCATAATACATGAAACATCACGTGCGTGAACAATTGACACACAGTAAAGCATTGCGCTCTACCCGTGCGATGCTCACTTACTAAGGACTGGACTGTAATAACTTATAATAGCCAAGTTCTGATGTCATTTCTTTATAATCAGTGACTGGGTGTGCCACAAGTCGCCGATTATAAAAGATTTGAGACTGCTGTCTATACAGGGATTACAGAATCCCATGTATTAAAAATAAGTAACATCAGATACCAACTCTAATAAGTCATTATAGCTGAGTTCTGAGGCTACAATGCCTTCTGGCAGACACAGCATCTGAGGGGGAGCGCAGTTAAGGTCAAGGAGGGCAATAAAAACGAAACGTGCGTTATTTCTTTCTTATGCTCTACTGTGAAAAGCAGAAAGGAGGTATTCATGGCAGCATGGATACTTATTTGTACTCATTAGGTGATTATAGAAAAGTTTGAACCTTTCTGCATGTTTCTACACATTCCAACCTTTTGCTCCTTTTTTCTAAGAAAGTGACTTGTAATAAATTAATTATAATGTATTTTACAAGTAAAATCAGCTGTTCAATTTTTCAGTAGAAATTCTAATTTTAATGTTCATGTTTGTAAACATGCTTTTTTCCTATGAAAGAGCTAGGCACCAACGTTTTAAGTGTTTAGTGAGAAAGGTGATGGGGTGACTATGTTTTAAACACCCCCTGCTGTACCTGATAAGGATATTGCAACAAGTCACCTCGGAGTTCCATAAGTATGAAGGAACTCGGCCTTGGTGACTTACAATATCGTTATAATGTATGTATAATCGCTACATCCTACTCACATATAGAATACATGCAACTTATCCTTTGAGCTTCAAACGCTCAGTCATTTTATAAAAGCTGCGTATTAGAAAGATGTATGGTAGTGCTTTACGTTATTGCATCTATCTAATGTATATACGAAAAATATCTTTTTTAATATGCCATATTTAGAAACAATCTCTTTAAACGCTTAGATCCGATAGCTGCACGCATTCTCATATACTGGTAACCCTTTAATAATGTTGGTTAGGATGTACAAATTCCTGATGCAAACTGAATGTGACTAGTAACTAAACTAACTCTTGCTGCAGGTAAAAGAAACGTCCTTCTCGTGACTATTATGCAATCTACCGACAACTGGAGCATGAACAAAACACTTAGGAATTGAACAGCAGCTCTTAAAGATAAATTAAGACACACAAAGATATAATTGCTCTTTCTAGGCCATCTTTCTCTCCTTTGTTTTTTTCTGACTTGATTTTCTCACAATCACAATCTTTTAGGAAATGGAAAGAAAGTTTTTGGGACATTGCTGAATGATGTGTGCATAATGTAATGTATTTTGACTTTGTATGCTTCAAGCTGATGCAACCATGGACGTTGAGTAATCAAAATGCCGCAGGTGCCGAAAGTGACATCACATGCTCTTTGACCCCAATGAAATGACATCACAGGCCCTTCCACCCAGATGTCATCCAAGGAATTGATATCACACAGCCTTTTGCCCTGATGGCAACACAGGAAGAAAAATAGCTGAAGTTAAGAACTGTGTAATAAGAACGGGGTTGATAAAAAGACACCCCAGTTATGAAAGCATTTAGGGCCAGATGTATGACCAGCAAAATAGCTCTTTGCAAGTTGCGACTCATTTGCGACTCGCAATTTCGAGGCATTATTTGGCATATACAACAGTGTGCTTAACACTGTTTGTGATTCCCAATGGGGTCGCAAATTGGGAGGCTCCTAAATATTAAAGAGCCTCTCGCAATTTGTGAGCCCATTGGGAATGGCAGGCCCCCCCAGGTATGGTGGCCTGCTGGGCTCTGAAGACAACCATGTCTGGGGCTGCTTTTAAATAAAGTAATTTTTTTTAATGCAGCCTGTTTTCCTTAAAGGACATTTTCGTTTAATTCTTTAAGGGCAGGTAGTGGTCCCTCAAAAAATATTTTCAGATCCTGTCACAAAGGGGAAGGGGTCCAGTGGGGAACCCTTCCGATTTGCGACTCCATTACGAGAGTGTTTTGCAACTGCAATTGCGGTCACAAAACATTGGTACATGGCTTTGCATTTGCTATTAGGAAGGGAACACCCCTTCCTAATAGCGAGTTGCAAATCCTATTTAGCGAGTCGCAAATAAATTGCCACTCGCTAAATAGGCATTGTACTTGGCCCATTTGGTTTTTGCATGCGCAAACAGGTCGTAAACCCGTTTGTGCATGCAAAAACGGGTCGAACTACTGGCCCCTAAAGGTTAATTTAATTTTCTTTGCCGCCTATATTTTAACTAGAGTGCCGCCGAGATATGTCTTGGCCTCAGCAATCACTTGCACAGGTGCAGCTACCCTATGCCAATAGTGGTCCTGTTTAGTTACATCCCAAAATGCTGACGCATTTACTAACATCCAATAGGAATGTATTAGAAGTGAGATCATGTACCCTCTAAAACCATCGCAAGAAATTGCTTTTTGACCTTTGACCATAATGTCCTGAAATAAAACCATGGCATGTGATCTTTGACTCCCATAACGTCACATACATTGATGTCAGTTAGAAAAATGTTCAAAACTGATGAAACCACAAAACAGCTTCTAAAGCTAATACATGCCAGTTTCAGTTATCCCCTATGTTTTTAATTGTTGTCATGGTATGGTAGGAGCACACATATGATAGATTGATTGCAGCCATGATCTACCCATGTATAGGTATTATCACATGCCACATACAATCAAACTACAACCTACCTAACTACAAAGACTGTGGAATGGCCTAACTTGAAATTAAATGAAAAATAATTTCTAAAGCGTAACAATAACCGAAGGTTCCAAGGAAATGAGCCATGAGGAGAAATCAGACACTGTAAGGGAGACAAAGGTGAGAACACAGCTCTAAGGATTAAGAGGAAAAAAAGCCACGTTTTAGATGTTTCCAAAAAATAAGGAGGTTTCCCAAGCCAGTGATATGGATGGATAAGGTGTTCCAGAGTTTAGCCACTGCATAAGCAAAAGAGTTACCACCCCATCTCACTCTGTGAATTTTGGGAATCACAACATTTCTCCTAAAGGTGGAGCGGGTCAGGCTTTTACACACATGCCATTGAAAGGTAGAGAAGTGTGGCTCAATTATTAGAGCGGCAGACCCTGATGCAGGGGTCTAGCCCGGGACCAGGGTTCAATTCCCCGCCTCGGAAGGTCTTGGGCTCAAAATTTCACAGGCCTGATCATTCTCGCCTCTGTGCCTATTCCAATCATGGAGTCCCACTCTGCAACTCTGGGCAATAGCTTGCTTAATCTCCACAACGGCCCCCGCAATGCTAAGGATGCCTGGCCTCCACCTTGGGGGTGCCCAGGAGTGGACGCCTCACAGGGAAAGCCAGGATGGGTTCCACAGCGGTATTCGTACAAGCGCCTTGAGACCCTTGTGGGTGAGTAGTGCGCTATACAAGTATCAATTTACATTTACAATTTTTAGATTGTAAAAACCTCAGGCCCAGATTGATTACCACCACATAGGCCATGCATAGGACTTTAAACATCAACCATTTCCAGATCGTAAACCAGTGGAAGGTGTGGAGGCCCTCGGCAACCAAAAGGTGTTTTGGGATGTCCCGAGTAACATGTGCCGACGTATTCTGAGTAACCTGAAGTTTGTTAAGAGAGGCCTGGTTGATGTTTAGGTAAAATGTGTTACAATAGTTCAAGCGGGATAAAACCAATGCCACAGGCACAGATTTACGCAGCTCTACCAGAATGAAGGGAGAGATCTTTTCCATAGTTCTGACAAAATGGAAGCACGTGCTGTTGGTGTGGCTAACCTGTAGGTCAAATGACAGAAAATTGTCTAAAATTACCCCTACGTACTTGACAGAATTGACTGGAGTAGGAAGACGACCACAAGACTCTGCCCACCACAGCTCAGACCAGATGGACTGCTGTGCTCCACAAACCAAAACCTCTGTTATTTCCGCTTGGAATTTAGGGACATTTTCTCTCATCCAGCTGCTGACTCTGGCCATACAATCTTTAAACCTGACTGCCACAGAAAGCATACTGTCCGTTAGGGATACAATGACTTGGGTGTTTTTTCAGAGGGCAACACCTGAAAACCAAAGGATCTAACAACAGTTGCTACAGAAGAGACATAGAAATGGGTAGGACTAACTGAGGAGCCTTGTGGCACTCTGCAGGGAAGTCTATAAGATTTTGCCCTAAACTGTGCAAACTTGCCACTTATCAACTCGCAAAGAATGAAGTAAGCTGAGGGCTTTGCCCTCCATGCTTATTTGCAGTCACTGACTTACCATAAGATCTAGAGAGATAGTATTGAAGGCCACATACAAGTCAATCATGACCTAGATGCAGATCCACCGCAGTCCAGCTGGCCTCAGATACTATCCACAGCCCTCACTGGTGCTGACTCCGTACTGTCCCCACTCCTGAAGCTGGTTTGAGATGGATTAAGGGGATCGTATGTATCAATAAGCTTTATTAATTCCTGGTTCTGGTGCTTTTCCAATATTGTAACAGGAGTGAGCCCTAAAGAAATTGGTCAATAGTTTATTGAGCAAAGGAATAACAATTACTTCTTTCCATAAGATGGGGAATTTTAAAGAATTTATGATCTTATCGATGGTCAGTAAGAAATGTTCAACAACTATGTCCAGATCCAGTTTATAGATTTTGGGCAGACAGGGATCCAACAGAAAGCCCGATTTATTGCCCATCAAAAGTTTTTTAACTTGAGGCACCATAACCTTTGAAAAGCACAAAAGAACGGGAGAGTTCTCCGACAAGGAGGAAGAAGAGGCAGTGGTCAGAGTCTCCAAATCACAGGGGGGATCAAACTCAGAGTTGATATTCAAGATTTTACTTCTGAAAAAAGTGGTTAGCTCATCACAAAAAGAACTTGTGAATTACTAAAATGCTGTGGGAAGGGAGGATTAACTAAAGGGTTAACAACTTTAAAAGGTTCCTCAGCGGAGTTATTCACTAACCTAATTTTCTGCCTGAAGTATGAAGATTTTGCCTCGAAAATAGTACACTTGTAGGCATGTAGTAGTGCTCTGTGTTTACTCTATTCTTTCGGGTCCAAGTTTACATGACATATGCGCTCCTCCCTGCAACACTTATGCATAAGTTCTTTAAGCTGTTTAGAGAACTTGGGGCTGTAGGTTCTCTTCTATTAGGCTTATGTACTTTCAGGGGGGCAATCATCTCTAAAGAAGCATCAACCCAACTGGCAAACTCCTCAGCAAGGAGACCAGTGTATAAATCTGGATGAGAATAGACAATCGTCAGAGCATCCTTCCAATTGTTTCAAGAGACTTTTCCCTAGTTCCTACTCAAATTGGGCAGATTTTGAAGTGTAAGGGAGCCAGAAAAAGAAGGGGGGGGGCAACTAAAAAGGCTACCTCCCAATGATCAGACTAATTAAGTGTAATGGTATTCTTAATCCGAATTCCAGCAAAGTTGGTAAAGATTCCATCGAGAATATGCCCCGGCCAATGTATGAAAGGGTGAACTAACTGAAAACCCCCGACTTGACTTCAAATATCTGGTAAAGTCTCCCAATGTAGGTATTGTCTCAAATGTTCACTGCAACCTCTGTGTTTGATGTTCTAAACTAAAGTTTTTAGATCAGGCTATCCGTGCCAATTCTACCTCCAAATGCAGCTGCCCTCTGCACAAGGAATTTCTGTTATGGTATGTTATGTTAAGCGGTTTTATATAGCGCATAGCTGCCCCAGCAAAGGGGCATCCCAGCGCTGAATTTCTAGGCAACTTAACAGCAAGTGGCCCACTGTAATGCACATCAGGACAGTGATATTATTCTGCATTGGGTAGAATTTAAGGATCACTTTATATGAGGAATCCATGGTGTCTCAAACTATGTGATAGTTGTGCTTTAAGTCAGTCAGTCAAATATCTTTATTTCGGTTGATTAAAACCATAAAAGCAATACACAGATCATTATTAAACATAAATACATTATACAAGTAAAATATACAAATATACAAATATACACACGATTGCAATTCATACGTTCATTCTTAAAACAATTAAAATCCTTGATACAAAGAGTAGATACTAAGCAGTATAGATTCAAAGATGCCACCCCTGTTTCCCACTGTTCTTAATACATTTTCCCAAAAAGTAGTTGACAGAATATCAACCTAGGTAATTGTTCGTCTGGGTGAGTCTTATTTTGTTTATTCGGGCTGCCGCTACCAAAAAACTGGCTACACTATATGTGACCTGCACAGAATTAAGCATTTGCAAATATAAAAGCGCAGGCCTCACCTGGACAAAGTTAAGATCTTTCAAAATTGGATATAAGATTTTTTTGCGGGCCACCAGATAGTGTTCACAAAACATCACTAGATGGAGCGTGTCCTGTGTAGAAAAACTATCACAGGTACAAGGTGGGGTATTTTCTGGGGTCCCCCACTTTGTATAGGCACCAAGCACAAGGTGAATGAGGTTGAACCTGAACCTAAGTAAAAGGAAACAATGGTATGGTTTAGTCACGTATTTTAAGTAAGGTTCCATGACTGGGGGAGATTGATAATTGATATATTGATCTCACCATTGGTTTACTAAGTTCAACTTCCTCCCTTTCTGTCTCCAACAGATTTCGGAAATGCAACTTAACCCACCCTACATCCTCTTTCCTGAGGCCCAGTGGTGATGAATACATGTCCGGACGCCCCAGCCTCACGCATGCCGCTCTAACATACGCAAGCCAGGGTATACTATCCGCTTTATCCGAGGCCATACAGTCTTTAAGTATAAGGTGGTTCAGCGTAATCTCCTCATTTGTCCAGGTTTTAACCCATCGTAGCAGGGGGGTCATTTTTAGGAGATCAGTAATATATCCCAAGCCCACTTCACAGTGGATTGAAAATGTAGGGGATGACTTTGGGAGTGACAAAAGAGATCGTATAAAATTGTTTTCTATAGTTTGAATGCCTGGTGATGATACGTAGCCCCAAATATCGGCCCCATAGGATGCAATTGCTAAGCATTTTGATTTATAGATGCGGATCATAGCCTCCGTGGGTCTCGAGCCAAGTCTATTAGAGAAATTCATAAGACCTGTGGTGGATATTACAACCCCATTGCCCTTGAGTTTCAACTGAGGCCCCCAGGTTCCTCTTTCATCAAAGGTGACACCTAAGTAACAGAAGAAAGGTACCCTGGAGATTGATGTTTCATTGCATCTAAAAGTTTTGATTTTCATACTTTTCCTGCGTGGACCCGTTACCATGACGTGGGATTTTGATGTATTAATTTTTAAATCCAAGGCTTCCATAAAGGAGCCAAAGTGGTCTAGCAGTCTTTGTAAGCCCGTGCCTGTGCGTGCAAGTAGGACGGCGTCGTCCGCGTACAGGAGGACCGGAATGGATGACCCTCCCATACGCGGAACGTCCAGGGTGGCTAGGTTCAGAGATTTACCCAGGGAATTGATATAAAGTGTAAATAGGAGAGGGGCCAGAATACAACCTTGTCTGACCCCTCTCCCTGATCTGAATTGCTCAGTACACCTGCCTTCCCTGCCCAGGATTTTAACAGCAGAGTCCAACAAGGAGATTGGCCTGTAGCAGGCAGGATCCCCCCTGTTCCCCTTCTTGAAAATCGGGACAATAATGGAGGTGGACCAGGAGGATGGGAAGCCTGCTGAAGGTATTGCATTAAAGATGTTAGTTAATATTTTGGACCAAAATTGTGGATACTGAATGTAAAGATCGGCAGGGACCCCATCGGGTCCAGGGGCCTTATGTTTGCTTGTATCTTTAATCGCCCTTTCCACCTCAGAGATATTAAATTTCATGGTCATGGTGTTTCGAGGAGGCGCTATAACTGGGGATGTTGGAACCCCTGACTCAGTTTCATAGATTTCTTTAAAATGGTTTAGCCATCTTTCGTCTTCGATCACACAGTCCATATCTGTTTTCCCATCCTCGGTGAAAAATGACTGATTAATAATGGCCCAAAATGCTTTGCTGTCTCTCAGTACATCTGTGGATAATAGTTTGTCCCAGGCTTCCTCCTTGATTTGTTTCTTACGCTTAGCAAGTGCAAATTTATATTCCTTTCGAAGGCTCGCCACAAGTGTCTTATCTCTAGGTCTGTGTTTAAGTGCTTTCAGTAAGGCGCTATGCGTGAGCGAGCATTCCTTATCAAACCATTTATATGTCTTCTTAATGCCTTGTGAGCCGTTCCTGGACTCCAAGTTCTTGGAGATCCTTGAGCATATCTCAGCATAGGCAGCCACAACATCAGGCCCTAATGAAGTGGGATCAAGGCAGACTGCCATCTTTGCCTCGGTTTCCTGCGCTAATGTTTTGAAAAAGTTTCAGGGACAATCTTCTCCCATTTTATCCTCCTACCCTGCTCTTTAGTTGAAAGATCTCTTGGAGCAACCACACCTGTGTCTCTTCCAGTCAGGAAACAATCCAGGTCCACGGTCAGTAAGACAGGGTTGTGATCGCTGAAAACAGCGGTCACCACCCTGTACTCCCGTGCTTTTGCTAGCACCCCAGATGATACAAAGATGTAGTCAATGATGGTATTTGCGTCTCTCCCAATAAATGTGGGCGCTCTGGTATTATTATTGCCAAGGCCTAGTTCGAATAAATTTAAGTTGGCAAGAAGGCTCTCAAGTCCCTCACCCTCCTTAGTATGTTCAAAGTGGGGAATCCCCTCAACCGGTGATCCTCCATATATGTCATTATAGCAGTCCCCCTCACAGGGGTGAATATTAAAATCACCCAGGATAACCATCTCTGGGACGGAAGTGCAATCGTGTTTATAGACTGACAAAAAATCTGACAGGGCGATCAGGTGCTCATTCACAAAAGAGCCCTCCCTGGAATTATAAAAATTATTAAATAAAAAAGTTTGATGGTCCGAAATAGCCCACTCAATTATTAGCGTATTCATAGTAGCAGGTTCTATTTTTTTAAAAACCCCAACCAGATTAAGTGAAAACAGTATGAGTAGGCCTCCCTTAGCTCTCCCTCTTACACCCGATACTGCTGGGGTGGAGAAACTGTGAAAGCCATCCAGTGAGAAACAGGTTGATATATCCCATGTTTCTTGGAAGGCCAATATATCGTATTGTTTAACAAACACCTGCCAGATAGGATCTAAAGCCTTAGCGGTTATTCCTGCCACATTCCAAGTAAGGATTTTACAAATTGTTTTTTGAGAGTTATGCACCCTCCTGACCTCAGCAACTGTAGGACCCTTGTCAAAAGTTGGAATTAGATTTAACTTCTGCATGTCCAAAATACTATTTTCCTTTTGCAGAGGGGTGGGGAGATATGAGGCCTCTGTCTAATTAGTGAGCCCTGTGTTTGTCAGTCGACCCAGTCCGTGGTTGACAGACATTCATAGCGGTTAGCAGTTGGGAAGTTGTAGTAATTATCATACCCATTTGCAGTCTGGTGATAATAATGTGGGTGACTATTTTGTGGCCCTGCAACAAACCCACCTTGAGGCGGTCTGCCTCTTTTTCTCCTAACCAAGTTCCATTCCTCATCTCCACCCTCATCCCAGCCATAAGGTTGCGCCTCCCATGGGGGGTTAAACCTCTGTCTGGCTTTTTGATCTTGTGGGCCCCTTAACCAACTCCATCTTTTATCTACTTGATTCCCAGGTAGGTAGAAATAAGAGAGGGGCCTGGCAGTGACCGTGCTTGCTTGATATCTAGAGGATCCTCTACATATATATTCTACCACCTGTGTGTTCTCGAAAGTGACCACAACGCAATCCCCTTGTAAGTTTTTTCTGTTCCCTCCCACCCATGGGGTTCTCTCCACCATTAGAATGTTACTTGGAATATTCGGCGGTAGGGGATGGTTTTTGGAGAGCCAGTGGCACACTTTATTTTTCAGGGCCTGGTAGGATTCTACTTCAGATGGTGAAATTTCAGTGACTCCAGTAAGAATCACTACGTAGGGGCAGGCATCTGGGGGAAGATGGATGTTTCTGCGGGCCGCTACCTTAACTCTTGGGGCCGGGTCAGGATTTGGGGTCGGCGGAGTGGGATCATTGGATTTAACTTGGGGAGTTGACTTAGATTTAGTTGAATTCTCTGGTTGTTTTAGATCAGGGGTCTTTGCTTTAGTGCCTCTCAGGTTTGGAGTGTTACTCGGGTTCTTGGGAACATTGTTTTTAGCCACAGTGACGCTTTTACCAGCCAAAGATGACTTAATAGCTGTATTCGCGACATGGGGTGTTTTAGTATTCAAGGTAAAGCTTGGGGCACTTATGTCCTTATGAATGTTTTTCAAAATGGTTTCTAGGCAACGTAGTCTAACCTCTATTGGTTCGAGTAGGGCTTTTAACATATTAAAAATATTATTATTAGCCGTGCTTAACCCGCTCCCATCTTGGCTATGTTTGGCTAGATTAGTGACTTCACCACTAAGTTCCAGGATTTCCTCCAGACTATTGTCGATAATAGTGTCGTCTGGAAGACTTAGAGGCAGGCCAATTTTTGTCGAGTGCACCCCCCCTGTATCATTTGCACAGACTGCCAAGTTATTATTCACAATTGCCGGGTCTAAGATGGTATTGTCTCGGCTGTGGGCAGTTTGTGCTTTCTTCCCTTTAAGGGTGGTGGATTTGTTGGCCTTTTGTTTAGGGATTGCCCCTTCTTTCAAACCCCTTTGATGTGTGGCACTTGCCGAGGGAGGGTTATCTGACTCATTTCTGTCTAAGCCACTCTCTGTCAGAAGATTAAGATTAGGGGTAGCTTCCAAGTCCTGTTGTGAGCTTAAGACATCAAAATCCCCGGTATCCCCAGTGTTATGGACCATGGTGAGAGTGTTGGGGCGAGACTCGATGTTGGGCGTGCATGCCTGGGCAATGAGTCCTAGGGAAGATCTCTTGGCCATAGCTGGGTCTTGGGACACCCTCCTGTCCATTAATACAATCCCCTCATCAATTAATGCATTGGTGCAAACAATAAAGTCGTCCAGAGTCCTGGTTAATTTTTTCGCTCCTGCAACAGCCATGCTTCTGGTCTCCCGACAATTCATGACAAAGCCCAGTACTAATCTCAAATGACCGTTTGAAATGTTAACAATGTGATGACAGGCCCATGTACTTAGGGCTTGGCAATGAATGGCAACTAACAACCCTGTATCATGTAATGATATATTAGCAGACTTACAGTTTATGTGTCCAATAGTTACTTGGGCTGAAGGAAATCGGGCAGGGGTAGTGGCCCAGGCCAGGCTCCTCAGGTTTCTGAGGGCCACAGAGGGCCCGCCCTTTGCCCGGGCTTAGCCCCGGGCTGTGTCCCGCGCGTGTCCCGCGTCGCGGGACCTCCTGTCTGTTTTTAAATGCCTCCAGGCGCGTCTCGGGCATCAGAGCCCGCAGGGGATGCCGGTAGATGTAGTTCACCTCCCTCCGCACAGCGGCCACCTGGTGTTCCTCGGCGGCGGCGGGAGGGAGGGCAGCCGGTAGGTAAAGGGTTCAGGCACCGCCCCACTAAATTTTCTGGCAGCAAGGAAAGTGCGAGCGTTTGTTGTGAGTTGCACACGGGAGCCCGCTCTGCCGGACCTCCCGTCTGTTTTTAAATGCCTCCAGGCGCGTCTCGGGCGTCAGCGCCCGCAGGGGATGCCGGTAGATGTAGTTCACCTCCCTCCGCACAGCAGCCACCTGGTGTTCCTCGGCGGCGGTGGGAGGGAGGGCAGCCGGTAGGTAAAGGGTTCAGGCACCGCCCCACTAAATTCCCTGGCAGCAAGGAAAGTGCGAGCGTTTGTTGTGAGTTGCACACGGGAGCCCGCTCTGCCGGACCTCCCTTCTGTTTTTAAATGCCTCCAGGCGCGTCTCGGGCGTCAGCGCCCGCAGGGGATGCCGGTAGATGTAGTTCACCTCCCTCCGCACAGTGGCCACCTGGTGTTCCTCGGCGGCGGCGGGAGGGAGGGCAGCCGGTAGGTAAAGGGTTCAGGCACCGCCCCACTAAATTCTCTGGCAGCAAGGAAAGTGCGAGCGTTTGTTGTGAGTTGCACACGGGAGCCCGCTCTGCCGGACCACCCGTCTGTTTTTAAATGCCTCCAGGCGCATCTCGGGTGTCAGCGCCCGCAGGGGATGCCGGTAGATGTAGTTCACCTACCTCCGCACAGCGGCCACCTGGTGTTCCTCGGTGGCGGCGGGAGGGAGGGCAGCCGGTAGGTAAAGGGTTCAGGCACCGCCCCACTAAATTCTCTGGCAGCAAGGAAAGTGCGAGCGTTTGTTGTGAGTTGCACACGGGAGCCTGTCATATCCTTGCAGCTCACCCTAGCTATAAATGTCCATCATCAAGACTCACAGGACTTAATTCAGAAAGCTTTTTCCATGAGCAGGTTTGACTAACTTCTGGAGATTCAGAAGTAAGTCATGGGTAAATCACATGCACTCACAGAAAAATCACTGTGAATCAGGCTCGAGTTTCTCAAATGATGATTGTTTGATTAGGCAAATCCACATTTTGCTCTCATAATTATTAATACATCACCAAGAGTTTCCTTATTTATCCCTCAAACATATTCTTGCACATAAGGAATAACAATTGACAGTTCAAAGTAGACCAGAAGCAAACTATCCTTTTAAGCAAACCCTCTTCCAGAATATGGTATGTTAAGAGTACTGAAGATTGTGGGACCCTGTTTTTGAAACACAATCCTGAATAGTTGATAAATATTGATATCATTATTTATAAGAACAATATTAGCTCTTATTTTGAACTTTCTAGTGTGATTACATTTTGACTTATGGTAGGGTATATAGTAATTACGTTTTTTATTTATTCACATTGATCTAGGGCCAAGTTTGTGGAATGTTATATTTAAAAGGTCACTTTTGGCTTTTCAGGTATGAATGTAGAATTCCAAGTACTCTAATGCAAACTTGCACAGCATGCATTACGGCTTTGGTCTCCTAGCAGCACAACATAAAAAAAATTTGATGATAGAAATGAATTTCATGGCAGCAACACCTTCTCTTAATCCTGTTTCTGGTTAGCTGAACTTTCATGCTGGACTGGGGGAAGGATATTGTTGGCTCAGTGGACTAAAGCAGCCGCTGTAGGGGTCTGTGTTCGACCTCATGGTCACAGGTTCAAACCCTGGCGGGTCCACTCGGCCTTTCATCCATCTGAGGTCAATGAAATGAGTACCATTGAGTTGGGTAACAATACAAATCTGTTAGTCAGCACCAGGACACCTACGGGTAGTCGTACGCTTTACAAATACACATGTTATGTTATGTTGATGGTCCACTTACTCTCTCGGCTTCCTCCGGGGCTACACAACTCATTTCTAGACATGATCCTGTGAGGTTACAAGGCAGCACCAAGGGAATCCTAGGAGCACCAATGCCTGATGCTTCTTACTGTTTGGCACAAATCTGTCATAGTGAAGTAGTGTGGCTCACTGGTTAGAGGCGGCAGACCCGAGAGCAGAGGACGGCCTGGGACCAGGGTTCGATTCCCGGCGCGGCAGGTTTCTGGACCAGGGTCAGCGGACTCAATAATTCTCTCGCCTCGGTGCCCACTCTGATCAGCGATCACACTCGGCAACTCTGGGCATTAGCTTGCCTCATCTTCACTAACGGCCCCACCAGACCGCCGGGGATGCCTGGTCTCACCCTGGAGATACCCATTAAGGGACCATCTCTCAGGGAAGCCAGGAAGGGTTTCGCAGCGGTCGAAGCGCCTTGGGACCCTCCGGGTAAGTAGTGCGCTATATAAATGCCTATACATTACATACATTACATTACATCGGCAGGTGAGCGGCTGACTGACCAGAAAGAAAAATAAGTGGAGTGCAGACACTACTTTTGGTTCTCTATAATCAGGTGTGGCCAGAGATTCAGCGCTTTAGATAATAATTGAAAGAGTAGGTGAAAAATGCCATGACTACAACTCTAGAAGTCATTTCCGTTTTTTGGTAATTCAAAACATTTGGATACCTACAATTTTTGAAGCAAATAGTTGTGAGGTTTATCAACTATCTCAACCAGCTGAATTTCAGCTTAACACATCATGTGCCAACTGTTTAGCAGCAATAAGGATGAAACAGAAATCTGTCCCTTCCAGGGTTAGAAGCTGCCACCTGCTGGTTCAAATGTCCAAACGCACACCTTGTGCTGTCTTACTTCCATAAAAACATACGATTTTAAGGTTACACATTGGGGCCTATTTTCAAAGGTCCGATTACACATGAGTAAATCTCCATGTGTAGGTTTACTTTTACACTTTGTAGAAACTGTATTACCTTTGGTTATTCACCATTTCTGAGTGTAAAATTACTAGAAAGTGTAGACTTATATGTCTCAACCGCTTAAGCATAGGGGGTGGAGCTTAATTTACATAGGAAAGGTTATTACTAGTAACATTTCACAAGCAAGCAGAGGTTTCTTCCACCGGGGCAGAAATCTACCAATGATTAAACATAGGGAAATTGTAAAACGTTTATTAAACTGAAACAAACTAGAAAAAATAGATTGTTACATGTCAGTGTTAATTAATATGATATTGTAGGAAACTAGGTTGAGGGGCGCAAAATCCCTTCTCGTGCAACAACCACAGTCCTTGTCTGTGTAAACCACAACATCACTAAATTAACCTGTGCTTACCCACTCTGGTAACATGGCACAAAGGCAGTAAGGCTTACCTTAGAGGCACTGTGTTAAGTATTTATGAAGCACACAAACAGAAGTAAAAACACAACGCAAGAAAAATCCCACACCAATATAGAAAAATCATGAACATTTCAAAAAATAAAATTATACTAAAGGAATTAAATCCAATCAGGATAACCGGGTTATGAATTATTAAAGTTTTTAGTGAAATCTAGCACCTAAAAGATCAAAATGCCTACTGCATGTATCTTGTCGCGCAAGACCAAGGCACAGTCAAAAGTCAATGCTGACTGCGATGGAGCAAGGTTTGGATACACAAGGTATATTGGGCACTGTTAGAAATGGGATTTTCTGGTTGGCTATGGTATGCACCTAAGCCAGGCAGAACCCACCACTCCAGTCAGGTAAAGGGAGTTACACACCAAAGATAATTCCTGCTCACCCCATTAGTAGCTTGGCAGATCAGTCAGGCTTATCCCAGAAGCAATGTATAAAGGGTTTGCGCAACACACTCACACAACAGTGATACACTAGGCACACCTCAAAAGAAACTCCACACAAGGTTATATAAAAATATCCTTTGTATTATCCATAAAACACATTAGATCACAATCACATATATTACTGTGCCACTAGGCACTTGACATGATTTCACAAGAATTACATAAATAATTTGGCCAATCGGGCCACGGTCATAAACATCACAGTTAGGGTGACCAGTAATTACTTGTAGGATCACACTGAACATATTATATTATGCCTAAACATCATTAGCAGTGCATTATAACAAAATACCGGTAGGGTGCGCACATTAGAAACGTCATGCCAACAGTAGGCCTACCCCCATTATTTATTGCACTGTATATAGGGTGAACCCCAGAAAATGGGTCACCAGAACTACGAGCTGCACCTACACTCTTGCTATCTGATGCAGCCACTATCTTTCCCTGCGTAGGCTCTTGGGCATGTGGTAATTTTGTATTTGGGGGCCCGTCCTGGGGTTGCCCTGCAATGTCGCTTCCAGGTGTAATGGCTCAGGCCAAGGGGGCAGGCCATGCCCCTAACAGAAGCCACGCCATATTTTCACCAAAGAAATGTCTGATTTGGCGGGGAGACCTCACTCAGTCTCTCAAGAAGGTAACACTACCAATGGCAGGGGCCCCCAGTTGTACGGAGGGGCAGCTGCAGCAGGAAATCAGGCTCTTCCTTGGCCGGTGAGGAGACCTCGCTGGGTCCCCTTCTCGTAGGTGAGGACCAAATGCTCTCTGCTGATCAGGAGACTGCAAGCGGACATCCGGCGGGATTCCTCTTGGGGGAGCCCGCCTTCGTAGGGACCGGCACTCCTCCTCCTGCACTGACAGAAGCCTCAGTTGAACCAATTGTTTCATTTATAGTTTTCAGTATTTTGGCTGGGGTCTTCTCTCAAACAAAGGTGTCACAAGGAGTAAAAGGACATTGAACGGATCTAAAAATTAATATGATCTGGTACACTCTTTGTAAATAGGACTGGAGGTGCTTACTATCTAAGGAATGCTGAGGCTACATACTAGGAGCTATCATCCTATGTAAAAAATTGGGCTATCAGAATATACCGTAACACCAATTTATTATTGTTTATATGTATTGTATATGTATATATGTAAAAAGTGATGTGTGTATATGTATATATTTGTTTGTCTAAATGTGTCAAAAATAGACCAAATGAATAAGAAATTTGATTCAATTAAATTGAAATCAAACACATAAAAAAATAATTTGCTGTTCTCTATATAGGGTTGGGTTACATGAGGAAATGAAATATAAAATTTGATTCATCCAAATACAATAAATTGGGAATAGGATGCGATAATTAAATGATCTCATCCATGAAATAACATTATGCTAGCAGAGTCCTAGGCATCATTTTGCTTTATAATAGTATGATCCAAGATGATCACACTTTTGTGGGCGGGCTGACAGCCTAGGACATCATATGAGCTTGTCACTTTGCAACTTGCGCGCGCAGGACTGGGTGCGCTGGACATGCAAATGTATTCCCTCTGCGCTCAGGTGAGCTTTTTACACTTGCTGGCTCCATTTCACCCCATTCCAACCGCATTTATCAGTGTGGCTCGACCAGGTGTCCCTATGACCACTTGTAACTGCACTGTTTCAGATGTACAAGGCGCCAAAGAATGAAAAAAAGACGGTGGAATGGGTGTGATGGGCATGGGATGGCATTCGCCAGCGAACTGGACTTACAACATTATTCGTACCATCCACTGTGCTGGCAGACAACCCTATGTTTCCCCTGCTACAGGACAAGGGCAATCCCTGGGACCACTGCCTGCCTTTAAAAAATATTTTCCCCAGCATTTGCAAAGGGAAAGGGGTCCCCTGGGGACCACATCCCTTTTGCGACCCCATTAACACCCTCTTGAAGAGGGTGGTAATTTGCGAGAGTTTTGCGACTGAAATTGCGGTCACAAAACATTTGTGCATAGGGTTGCGCGCGCTATTAGGAAGGGAACACCCTTTCCTAATAGGAAGTCCCAAAACCCTGTTTTGCGAGTCGCAAAAAATTGTGAGCCGCAAAATAGGGTTTGTACATACCCCATGCTGTTTTTGCAAGCATGAACAGGTTCACAAACAGGTTTGCAAATGCAAAAACCATCGTACATCTGGCCCATATACCGGAAAGGCCTGATTCTCTCCCCTTTCACCAGCACTACCAAGTGCGAGCTCACGCAAATATATACACTACTGTACTACCAAATCAGAGCGACTTGCCGCACGCTTCATGCCACATTCCCTGCTCCCCCCTCCCAGCCTCCACGGCATTAGAATACATCCACCCAACCACATTGCCATTCAAAATCATCACCGCCTCTATTCACTCACGATGACTGCTTCCCTGGTGAATACCTCGAAAGCCCAGGCGGCCTGGGAGAGAAATCTGAGCCTGAAAATACCAGTAGTGCAATGGGATTATTGCTGTGGTCAAACTGAATGCCTATCCCCGAACTACAGACTGAGACTAATACACTTTAATTACTTACACTGAACATACCGTACACCCCCGCAATTACACAGAATAGGACGGGCTACGTTTTTACACCTATCCTTGATGTGTACCGTATGACCTTGATAAGTGGGCTGGAACAACATTTGCGGTGGTCACTTGACTGTAAATTGTGATGTGTGCGGAATGTATACAGTTTACTTTAGTGCCTATGGAAATCATGTATTGAGACACTGTGCAGTTGATTTGACCAAGTATGACCCAGTTGGAAGTATTCTCCCTTAATTGTATGTCTTTCTCAAAAATATAAATAAAGCATAGGTTTTTGCCGTCATTGATGGAGAGACTATCGCTGTCGAGCCTGGTGAAGATATTTACCTTTGGACTTAGAAAATGTTTTGGAAGTCCAAAACCTCCAGCAGCACGAAGTTTCAAGCCATAGCTAAAAAGTGTTCCACAAGGCCGGATAACATCCTTTTATGTCCGCAAAGTCAAGCTGATACATGATGCACCTGGACTGCATCTGCTGGAAGGCGGGTCTTGGTCTTCTTTCCGTTCGACAGTAGAGAAAGCGTTGGATAGCGTAGAGGTAAAAATTACGATTCCAACTCCAAGGAGTGTAACAGTAGGGAAAGCATTGGATAGCGTAGGGGTAAAAATTACTATTCCCACTCCAAAGAGTGCAACAGTAGGGAAAGCATTGGATAGCGTAGGGGATAAAATTACTATTCCCACTCCAAAGAGTGCAACAATAGGGAAAGCGTTGGATAGCGTAGGGGCTAAGATTACTATTCCCACTCCAGTGGGTGCAACAGTAGTGAAAGCGTTGGATAGCGTAAGGGTAAAAATTACTATTCCCACTCCAAAGAGTACAACAGTAGGGAAAGCATTGGATAGCATAGAGGTTAAAATTACTATTCCCACTCCAGTGGGTGCAACAGTAGGGAAAGCGTTGGATAGCGTAGGGGTTAAAATTACTATTCCCACCCCAGTGGGTGCAACAGTAGGGAAAGCGTTGGATAGCGTAGAGGTAAAATTTACTATTCTCACTCCAAATATAATTAATTACCAAATATAAATTAATTAACTATTAATTATAAATGTATACCAATAAATAAATTTACATATTCAATAAATTATAATTAAATTACTTCCCACCCAATTCCCCCATGAACCCACAACCCGCTACACAAAAAAAATTAGTAAAATTAACATAATTAGCAATTAATCAATTAATTACAATTAATTACCAATTAAAATTTAATTATTTACCAAATATAAATTAATTAACAATTAATTAAAAAATAATACCAATAAATAAATTTACTTATTTAATTAATTAAATTACTTCCCACCCTATTCCCCTATAAACCCACAACCCGCTACAGAATTAAATTACGCAAAAAAGAAAAATGCAAAATTCATTAACATAAATACACACTTTTCACACATATTATAACATAAAAAACACTATAAAAAATCGATATTTTTAATAATCTATATTATATACTTCGATATTTTAACTTTCTATATTTTTAACATTCGATATTACATTACTTACCCTAAAAACGATATTTTTGATATCTATATTCTGTCCATTCGATATTTTGGCCAATCTATATTTAAAAATCGATATTCTGTCCAATCGATATTTTGGACTCGATATTTTGACTGTTCACCCAAATCTGGATATCCCACCACAGATTTCGAAGAGAGCCGAAAGACATGATCTTTGAGTACGTCAGCTTTTGTTTGTTAATATAGGTTGTTATTGTCGTTGTCCTCAATGGTCTCTGTAGTTTGAGTGTCTTTGGAGGTAACCACAACCACTTGGAAAGGGGTATATTACATACCTCTTGCTATAAACATCACCACTGTTTCCCCATATCTTCCTAGCTCCAAGTTAGGGCTGGTGCTGTCTGCATTGCGAATATATAGCTTTAAATGCCAGGGACACCAATGCACCCCTTCTGGGTTTGTAAAAGAGGGTTTTAGCTACTGAGGTATTTTATTGTCACAGATAAACGCTCATATTTATTTGCATACATTTTAGGCTGTCGCGTTCTAATCTAGAACCCCGATCAATACTGTGACCTTATGCCCCTATACGGCTATAATCCATTTATTACCCTATATTGGCATAACCGATCAAATGCAAAATTCAGATACTCGTCTCTGGCCTCACACGATCAGAGCCACATTTCAGAATCACTTCCTCTGCAGCTTCCTTTGCAGCTCATTAGTGCAAATGACACAGCAGAAGCCACTATCTAAGATTCCTAGATTACACTCCGAGTTTTTCAACAAGATAAAAACTCAGCAACCTGGGGAAGCCCCGCTTGCTATGTTTTGATTAGTAATAAAACTCTAATTAGCACTGAGAGACGATCACTTCCTAGTGACATCTTTATTGACGTCTTATGTCCAAAAACGTACGTCAAACAAGGCACCTTTCAGGTATAAATATTACCAACGTTGTCTTAAGCAAATGCTGCCTCGATACTATCGCTGCCTCGATACTATCGCTGCCTCGCTGATACTGAAGCTACCGCTGCCGCAACGGCATCAGCGAACGATGGTGTGGTGAACATAGGAGCAGAACAGCTGTCCCCTTCAGAGCCCAGCAGATGCAAGCTGCCCACGGACGCTGCCCCTCCTCTTCCTCGACGCGCTGAGAGAGACGCTGTCTTTTCTCAGGCCGAGAAATCCAGCTCCGGCGTTTCCAGCCTACTCTTGCGAGTGACTGGGATATCGAGTCCTGGAAGGAGATACAAGACCTCCAACATTCTATTCCAGAGGTATGGTGTTGACTAAACCCTTAGAGAGAATTCTTGAAGCAAACCTTGGCAAAACCAACTTAACTTAAAGCTACTTACTTACTCCCTCCCACGTATTAGGCTTAGGTCAGGTACACTGGGGTAGGCGTAGTTAGAAGCACCAGTTGAGTATGTTAGCCTAATGTATATATGAATGTATACATGTTTTATTAATTTTAAACCATTGTATGGCTAAGAAACCATATCAATGCTTTTACAGTATTATTTCGCAATCCTCATTTTACTGTACGCACTTTTTATAATAACTAGTCTTGCAATTGTGGCAATTCATTTCCCTTGTATGAGAAGAAAGACTGTTCAATAAATAATACCTTTTTATTGAAAACGCCCGTCTCTCTATTCTCTGCATATTGGTGAAAGTAATCTGCACAAAACTGACTGAGTAAAATAACTGTCTATTGTTTCACACGACTCTAGAGATTGACTCTTATTCTAAGGAGCAAAGTTGTCATGTTTATGCGGTTGTTGGAAAACTGAATCCCTTCTTGTCTGTACCAGGGAAGCTGATCACTTCCTATTCAGTTAAGAAAGTTTCCAGTGACCTCTGAGCTAGTTGGTAACAAACCCAATTAAGTTTAGCATAGTCAGTGGAGACCTGGAAGATCCGCACTTCTACGTCCATACTACTGTTTATGTTATTCCAATGCGCAGGGCCTATTGGGAAAATAGGAACTACACTACATGGCGCCCAAACGTTTGGTAAGGCGATAAACTAACGCAAGACGTTAGAGTAACTCAGTCGTGCATTTTTCACACAGACCCCTTTCTCCCGTAAATACTCCAATAGACATCTGGAGTGGGTGAAAGGTTAAAATCCGCCCGACCTTAGTAGGAAGAGATTCTTATGTAAAGCTCTGGTTTATTCAACGTTGAAGGATATAGTGTTCCAAAACATTGTGCACCTAATCTTTGTCTCCTTGGAGACCTGCTCTGCAAAAACTTTCCTGACAATAGAATGTCAGACACTGAACACGGAACCACTGGGGGTGCAGCAGGATCCCGACAGGACTACTGAACCGGGTGCAATAATCATCCCGGCAC
This sequence comes from Lissotriton vulgaris, assembly GCF_964263255.1. Classification (NCBI taxonomy): domain Eukaryota; kingdom Metazoa; phylum Chordata; class Amphibia; order Caudata; family Salamandridae; genus Lissotriton; species Lissotriton vulgaris. Next base: position 1,260,659,337 of record NC_141696.1, on the reverse strand, counting down.
ATTTAAGAAAATCTATAACGTCAAAACTTATAGAAAATGGACTGACCACACAAGGTGGCACAGTCGTCTTCGTGATAGAGGCACACGAATATCGGCAGACAGAGGTATTCTATTCTTGGATAAAATTTCCAGTGGCAAATGCCGCAACACACGAGTTCCACTATTACAAAATAGGGGATCCACCGGAAGAGTATGCTCCTTTCGAGGAGACTGAAATCCCATTAAAATACCAAGAGCACCTGCTGTTGTTTAAAGGCGCCCTAAAACATAATGATCATATTACCAGGCTCGGTCCAGTAGGTAGACCAGGAGCAACGTGGCCGGTTCTAGCCAGCTACACACCACATCCGGACATTGATAAAATGTCAAGTGAAGAACTCTTAGTTAAAATAAGATAATTAACAATGGCATATAGAGAGTTAGTAAAATTATTTATTAAAAATAATTCAAACACTCCTAAAAAGAGCTGGGATGGAAATAAACAATCCACTCCAAAATAAAAAGTTTTCCAGTCCAGAGGAAGGTCTCCTCGACGGAGGGAAAGAACTCCTACTCGAGAACACCAGTCTCCCCAGAGGGAGCCCTCTGAGATATAACCTTAGAAATAGGGATAATTTGAAGAAGCCTGATAGATATCAAAGTTTTGATACACGTCCCTCTCGATCTTTTTCGCAGAAATCGGAAAGAAGAGGATGGTCAGACCCAGGAGAGCACACCAAGTCCAAAGACAAAGAACCTGCTCAAAGTAAAAAGTTACAATTTCCAAAGAAGAAGATAGCCAGTATTAGAGTAATCGAACATGCCGAGAATACTGAGGACACAGTTGAAAAACAGGGAGTGGGCACAGACAATGCTAGACAGTGCAGCAGAAATCAGTATAGCTCGCAAGATCCTGATGAGTCATCTGGAGACAGTGGACACGAATGAATACATTCAGGTTGAAACTGCCGACACCAGAGTTAGCGAGCCCTATAAGATATACGAAATAACATTGCCTATAGAGGGTGATAAGACTAGGAAAATAAGGGGACTATTTTGGGATAAACTCTCAAAAGGCTATAATATCCTGTTAGCTGAAAAAGATTGGCCCCCAGAGTTTGTCAGGGAGTGCCCTCGTGGCGAAGTAATGATTATGCCTGCCTTCTCGAATCACATTCCGATTCACAAAAAATATACTTATGCAAGGAAATGGGCAGTAGCCCAGGCACCAGCATTATATAAAAATCATGTAGGATGGGATGAGGACTCTCCTCCTCACAAAATCCAGTTAAAAAGTCAACCAACTGCACAAAGGCAGTATCCCATTAAGCAAGAAGCTAAAAAACAAGTCAGGGAGATTTTAGATCAACTTGAATACCAGGGGGTGATTGAAACATGCACCTCTCAAATGAACAATCCTTTGTTTCCTGTCTCCAAACCAGACAATTCATATTGTCTAGTTTTGGATTACAGACACCTTAATGCATGTTGCAAAACATTTGCAGTACAAAATTCGCATAGTGCTGCACTAATGAATAACATAGTTAGGAAAAAATATAAAACGACATTAGACATATCTAATGGTTTCTCTTGTCAAAACATTGCACCAGAAAGCAGATACTTGACCGCTTTCTCAGTGATGGGGTCTCAGAAAAATTTCTGTAGGCTCCCACAGGGATTCAAGAACAGCCCAGGACTATTCTCAGCCAGAGTAACAGAGTTACTACAAATATATGATGATGAGGCATTATCTTACGTAGATGATATCTATCTCACAGACGACGACTTGGAGACTCACTTGAAAAGAGTGAACACCATTATACTTGGGTTCGCAGCAGAGGGTTACAAATTCAACTTTAAAAATTCTCGAATTGCCCATCTGACAGTATTATTTTTAGGATACGAATTATCAAGTGAAGGAAAAAGCCTAGCGGACAACTTCTTAGAGAAGTGCGCTGTACTCCAAGCTCCAAAAACGCTGAAGAACTTACAATCGATTCTAGGCTTCCTGAATTTCGGTAGAACTTACATTCTAAATTATGCGGAGAGGGTTAAACCTCTCTACGAACTAATTAAACCTGATTTTAAACCAATCACCTGGACTCAAAAACACACAGAAATTTTTAGATCACTGCAAACAGACATGTTAGTAAAAACAAAATTAGATACACGTGACAACACACGCAATCTTGTAATCCGAGTCATCCCAGGAAGATGCGGATTCACGTACCTGACCTCTAATGAGGGAGAAAAGGTACCAATTTCAATTAAATCTCACTTGTACACACAAGCAGAAAAAACATTCAGTACCACAGAAAAAAACTGTGAAAGCAGTGGAAACTGCATTAGCGAATGAACGAGAACTAGCACATGGTAAAAGGATTAATATCATCACAGCGGAATCCGCCTTCGAGGCGCTATTCAGCCCAGTAAACCTGCCTACAGTGTCACTGGATCCGAAATGGATACAGTGTGTAGATTCTCTTGGAGCGGAAGATGTGAAATACTATTTCGCCCCGCAATTCAAAAAACTGAATGATTTAGAATATGAAGAAGAATATCCTCTGCCAATCGAACTTCTGCCTCTCCCACAGTACGCCTGTATAATCTATACAGATAGATTTGTACAGCATTTTAACGTATAGAGCAAATCCTACGATGCAGCCTGTGCGATTGTTAAAGGTCGCTGGCTGTGCGGTAAATTCAGACCGAAAATAACAAAAACTGAATCAGTTAGATACTGTTCGGCTCAGAGAGCTGAAATCAGATGTTTAAAGATGGCGCTTGAAAATGCAGAACGTGAATTCCCGACACTAATCGTGTGCGATTCTCATTTTTGCATCAACTCTTACAATAATAAGTTGCAGAGCTGGATTGAAAACGATTATAAAGATGACACAGGTGCCACAATAAAGCTTAAATTGCTCTGGAAACAGGTAGCTCTTTTACAGAAAGAACTACAAAAGACCCACGTGATACACACTCTGAGTCATCAACGTGATGGCGTTCACGTTGCAGGGAATTCATTGGCTAACACAGCCACAGCGGAAGCAACTAAACCGGCTTCCGTAGCCACAAAAAAGCGTTCAGAAAAATACATAGACGGGGAAACCATGCTGGCAGTAAAAACGTCTGTAAAAGGCGACTGTGCAGCATTACCCGTGAACTATCCACTCAATTATGCGTACGTAATTGATGCAAACTCCGTTCCTTTTGCTCGAATCCCTGGAGTGGGGGATAGGGTAATTCCAAACATGAACAGGAGAGGTTTCCTATTACAGGAGGCACATATGGGGTTGGGTCTGAGACACCAAACAATCAGGGACTCTCTGAGAGAATTGCAATCAGAGTACTGGTGGCCGGAAATGAGTGAAGGAATTCATGATTTTGCAAAAAATTGTGAAGACTGCAACAGAGATCGCAGTGGAGAACTGGCCAGTGTAGTGTCAGGAACACTAATAGAAAGCATAAGGCGATCTATCCGCGCAATCAAACAAGAAAAACGCGTCCCATTGTATATCATCAAGGCTAAACCCACTTAAAAAATGTGGCACCAGCGCTCGGCTGACGCCAGAACGGTTGTAAAAGATCTGCGAGTCTTTATCGGCACATACGCAATTGCCATGTTCCATTCTGACCAGGGTCCTGCTTTCAGCTCTCAAGCTTATAAGGAGGCCATGGCCAGCGTGGGAGTTGGATTGCGGTATTCTTGTCCGTCACACCCCGAAGGGAACAGTGTGGTAGAAAGAAAAAAACGGGACATAAAGCAATCTATAACAGCGAAGGTATTAGGTTCAGGTGCTGGGTGGGTCAAACATTTAATAAGTGTCCAGTTAAGCCTACACAACTTGCCAAGAAATTCTCTAAAAGGTTTCAGCCCATACGAACTATTGTTCGGAACTAGAATGCGAATTCAGGACTTAGATAGTCAGGTATCAGTGGTTAAAGATAAGAAAACAGACTTTGACATCATAGATCGTTTGGCTGTTTTACAGGACTTGAATGAAACAAGAAAATCCTTAAGCAACATAAAGTTAAAGTAACAGCCAGCTACCACTGACGAGGCACCACCAGCCCCAGCAAGGCCTGTCTGGATTCCAAAGATTGGGGATCTAGTCAGAGAAAAAATAGCGGTGAAGAAGGAACTTGGGCCTTCTTACAGAAAAGCAGTACCTGTCTTAGCAATCAACGGAACAAGATCAGTAGTACTACCGCCCCTTGCTGATAAAAAGGAGAACAGAGTTGTATCAATCGACCTGGTAAAACCACAAGCATGTGGCCTATGATCAACAGTAGGCCCAGTGGACTCCCGAGAAACAACAGAATGCCCAAACTTGCAACAATCCAAGAGGTTCAAACTGAAAGACTAATCACATTCGATCAGCCTGCAGTGCACAGAGAGGGACTATGCAATAATGCCATGGAACTCGTGCCTCTTGAAACACAGATTGAAACAGTTCGTCAAGAAACACCAGTCTACAATGATGTGGCATCAGAATGAACAATTCCAACAATTGACAGAACTGCCTCTGGCTATTTCATCAACTTCGATAACTTTTCTGAGGATCAAAAGGACCCCGAAGTGATGCCAGAAATAAAAAAGACTTTTAAAGCAAAAGCAACAGAACTCTTTCAACTAATCAAAGAAGTATATCTGGATGCACCATTGATTGAGCATTGGATTATTTCAGGGGTATTCATACTCCTACTATGCCTAATTTTAGTTTTAATTTTAGGAAGGTTTATTACAATTGAATGGACACAGCAAGTCAGAACATCAACTTAGTCCTTAAACAACACAGATCATCCCACGTGAAGAAAAGAGAACTGTCAACAGTAAATGTCACAGCCATTCCAATACCCGGTGAAGTAGTATGGGAGAAAACTGACTGTGAAATATATGGTCCGGTCGAAATCCTGAAGTATCCTCATCAATTCAAGGTTTCCTTAAGTGACTTTGTAAAACCTAGTACATTCTCTGATGATTGGGACTTTGAAAGTATTAATAATATGATGTCTGATTTAGTAATGTCAGCTAGATTCACAGATCATGATTATTTACAAGGTTCGTCTAGTTATGAACAGATGTTCTGCTACACACACTATGGTGATCATTACTTGCATAAATCTGCACAGCCTAGAAATGTTTTTAAGTATAACCAATGGGAACATTGTGCTACACCACCTAAAAGCAGTTCTAAAACATTCTATGAGAAATTCAAGTACTTCTCAGGGTTTAACACCAGTGATGCAGAAACGTTTTATTATAAACTGTTAGATAAAACAGGATTGAAAACAATGCTGACAAATACTAAATTGATATATTCAGAAGCATTTTATGACAAAATGATGGCATTTGGTTTTGATTATTGGAAAAATAACATTGAAACAAAAACAATCTGGGGTACAAAAGAGTGGCAGGTACAAGGCATAGAAGCACTATTTCGAGCCTGCATGATCCCAGAGCAAATAATGTTTTTAAATGAAACAATTCAACAAACAACCTGTCTTGGCCTAGCTAAGATCAAAGACCTTAACAAACCGTCTATTCCAAAGCCAATACCTGATAATGCAACAACAGATATTGAGATAGACGTATCTAAAATTTTACATTTAAACAGAACACATCCTGATTGGAAAAAGTGGTTAATCTGGCCTACTGACACAAAAAACTGTCAAGATAGATTCCTGAATAAAACACAGGGGTTAACAATGTCCAGACCAGACCCTAGATACTCCCAGAGGCAACATCCAGGGATAGTAACAACATACAGTGTAGGGAAGCTGTGCCTTGAATGGCTAGAATCATCCACACTGGCTGAAATTAAGCAACACTTGTCTTTACTTAAAGATGGTGCTGATTTGCGCGATTTCATTATGGGACCACGCAAACAGCGTCAAAAGCGTTTCATAGCGACCAGTATCTATGGGGTATACAACGAGGCTTGGAAAGTCACACAAATTGAAACAGCTGAAAAAATACGAGAAATTGATCGTATTAATTTGGAAAAATCACTTTCTGTTGTGGACAATGGGTTCATGACTCTGTCTTCCGGAATATATTCACTGGACAGCATTGTATCATCTGCCATTGATATAATAGACAAAGACTTGCTAATGTTACAGCATGGCCAGTCACAATTGCGTTCTATTGTACAGTTAGGCTGGACGCTGCAAAATCTTCGTTCAGGCTATGTGCCTTGGCGTTTAATCAACACAACATCATTGTTTTCCATCTTTAACCTTACTGATAAACAAATCAGCTTGGCACAGAAAGGAGCAGACTATACAATCCTGAGCATCGAAAAACTTGAGAGATTACCTTTGACAATGTCAGAAAGTCCTGTCATTTAATGGATAATACACGAGATTATCACAATTCCGATAACAACTTTCCGATTAAAAATTGCCTTGAATACATACCTACTGGCCTGTATGAACGATTGGGTAAAGGATACATTAAGTCAACATGGAAATTACCATACACACACACATGCTATAGTGACAGCAACAAAAATGTATTTCTTAGTGGTGAAAACTGTAAACATTCACTAAGTGGTATACTTTTGTGCCAGGGTATTCATTTACACGGAGCCTGTGAAGGAAATTCTAACAACCTTTCATGCCACCAACATGTCACACCTGCAACGCAGATAGAGCCTTTCTTTATGCAACTCGCAAATGGGAGTTACATTCTAATAACGGATCACAGCTGTTGTGGCCTTTTGCCAGGAAAAGCCTATCTCGTAAGCGTAACATCCATGGTCAAATTCTGTATGCAAGCATTGTTTCCAAACGGCCCTGGAGACACCGAGACTCCCATTTGGCATAGTTTGAATTTCTCTTCTATACGAATTGATACTTTAAGCAGAATGAAGTCTGTGCTTTTGCAGACAACAGTGCCCATCACGTCATCAAAAGAGACGTATGATCTCCTAGTTGCAAGGACGGCTACGGAGATACATGACCTTTTATCAACAAATTGCCCCGTGCATTTCACAGAAATGCTTAGCCAACTCCTTAACATGTCTAGTGCCATAGGTATCCCAGGCATATTTAAGACGATTTTTATGGGACTGCTAACACCATTCAAAGCAATTCTGGGAATCATTCCTAATTTTGTACATTCAGTCTTTGGCGGCATACCCCTTATTTTGGGACTTGTAGCAGGGATTTTATTTTTGACCCTCCTGCTCCGATATGGCAAGCCAAAGCTCAGACACGACTCCTACAAGGATGGAAGAAACGATCCTTACGATCCGCTACCGGGACAGAATAACTAGAGTCCTTGGATTGGCCAGGCTGAGAGATCTAAACATGACCTGGCTTCTTTCATTCAGACCGATATGGCAATCCTGCATCTTACCTGTGCTTTGATGTATGCTATGCGGAGATGAGTGCGTGTTGGACATCTGTCTTGCACTTCCATCAGCAGTACCAATGGATATCGATACTTTGCTAAGTCCGATAACGGCTCACGCATTGTGTTGTCCCCAGCGGCTACCAATCCTGATGACGGCATTCGTTGAGACTCCTGTGCTACGACTAGGTGGTGACAGTGGAGCGAGAAATAAAAGCAACATCACCCAGGTACGACCATCTGTGAGCATTGCTGATCCAGACTTTGATGATAGCAATCATTCTCACACCTGCCAAGTTACAGCACTATCGAACTTGGTCGAACTGTCACCTGATTTTGTAGACCAATTTTTTGAGAGCCTGTCTGATATGATGTTCTCCCCTGAACAGAAACAATAACTTTAGAGAAGCATTCCGACACACAGCGTTCCCATGAACTCTAAATTCGGCCTTCAGTTTTGATCAACAAAAACTGCTGAAAAGCGTTGGAACTCTATTCCCCCGTTCAACAAGAATTTTGAATTGAACACTTTTTAAAAATATTTACCTTTTTTCTGGCACGAAAATTCTTTGCTTAAAGTAGACCTATTCATAGAGAACAGAAGCTTCTACTTCTATTTTTAGATAAATCTAGAGACATAATAACTTTACATCAGCCTCTAGCACATTTTACTGCAATGCATTTATATGTGATGAAATTATCACACCCTTTTTTTCTGTATTAAGAGATATTTCATGTGTAATTTTTTCGCAAAATCGTTCATTTATTACATATGCTATACTTTTGAATGATTTCTATGCTTAAAGACGTACAGTACATTCCATGTATTTCAAATACGCCATTTTCAAATGCAAATATGTATTTTGGGGTGGGTAATGTTACACATGCATCTTTTGCTATAGTTTTAGTAAATTGATGGACATAAATTCGTGGAGTGGGTGTCGCGTTCTTATCTAGGACCCCGATCAATACTGTGACCTTATGCCCCTATACGGCTATAATCCATTTATTCCCCTATATTGGCATAACCGATCAAATGCAAAATTCAGAAACTCGTCTCTGGCCTCACACGATCAGAGCCACATTTCAGAATCACTTCCTCTGCAGCTTCCTTTGCAGCTCATTAGTGCAAATGACACAGCAGAAGCCACTATCTAAGATTCCTAGATTACACTCCGAGTTCTTCAACAAGATAAAAACTCAGCAACCTGGGAAAGCCCAGCTTGCTATGTTTGATTAGTAATAGAACTCTAATTAGCACTGAGAGACGATCACTTCCTAGTGACATCTTTATTGACGTTTTATGTCCAAAAACTTACGTTAAACAAGGCACCTTTCAGGTATAAATATTACCAACGTTGCCTTATGCAAACGCTGCCTCGATAATATTGCTGCCTCGATACTATCGCTGCCTCGATACTATTGCTGCCTCGATACTATCGCTGCCTCGCTGATACTGAAGCTACCGCTGCCGCAACGGCATCAGCGAACAATGGTGTGGTGAACATAGGAGCAGAACAGCTGTCCCCTTCAGAGCCCAGCAGATGCAAGCTGCCCACAACCGCTGGCCCTCCTCTTCCTCGACGCGCTGAGAGAGACGCTGTCTTTTCTCATGCCGAGAAATCCAGCTCCGGCGTTTCCAGCCTACTCTTGCGAGTGACTGGGATATCGAGTCCTGGAAGGAGATACAAGACCTCCAACATTCTATTCCAGAGGTATGGTGTTGACTAAACCCTTAGAGAGAATTCTTGAAGCAAACCTTGGCAAAACCAACTTAACTTAAAGCTACTTACTTACTCCCTCCCACGTATTAGGCTTAGGTCAGGTACACTGGGGTAGGCGTAGTTAGAAGCACCAGTTGAGTACGTTAGCCTAATGTATATATGAATGTATATATGTTTTATTCATTTTAAACCATTGTATGGCTAAGAAACCATATCAATGCTTTTACAGTATTATTTCGCAATCCTCATTTTACTGTACGCACTTTTTATAATAACTAGTCTTGCAATTGTGGCAATTCATTTCTCTTGTATGAGAAGAAAGACTGTTCAATAAATAATACCTTTTTATTGAAAACGCCCGTCTCTCTATTCTCTGCATATTGGTGAAAGTAATCTGCACAAAACTGACTGAGTAAAATAACTGTCTATTGTTTCACACGAATCTAGAGATTGACTCTTATTCTAAGGAGCAAAGTTGTCATGTTTATGCGGTTGTTGGAAAACTGAATCCCTTCTTGTCTGTACCAGGGAAGCTGATCACTTCCTGTTCAGTTAAGAAAGTTTCCAGTGACCTCTGAGCTAGTTCGTAACAAACCCAATTAAGTTTAGCATAGTCAGTGGAGACCTGGAAGATCCGCACTTCTACGTCCATACTACTGTTTATGTTATTCCAATGCGCAGGGCCTATTGGGAAAATAGGAACTACACTACAAGGCGTTCTGGGGTGCATTTTATGAGCAAAGTTCTACAGTGGTAGAGTAGCCTGGGCATAACATTCAGTTTGAGACAATTTATTCTTCCTATGCGGGATATTTCAAGCCTCCCCGAGCTATGCAGATCTTTGAAGAGAGTGTCAAGTAAGGTGGGGATGTTACTATCATGTAGTTCCTTTAATTTGTGGGGCAATCACAGTCCATGAAAGTGTATTTCTCCCCGTGACCAGTCAAATGCATGACTTTGTGCTACTTCTCCTGTGGGATTAATTACGAGGGCTACATCCATCCCTATTGATTTCTGATGATTCATTTTGAACCCAGCGATCTCACTATCTTCACCAGCAATTCTGGGTGGAAGAGACTGTCAAGAATCACAATACATCATCAGCGAACTGTCCAATTTGATCTCGCTGATTTAGTGGATATGCCTTTTATCTCAGTGTTTTGCTTGTGCTTTTTGATAAAAAAGTTTGAATATTAAAGAGAAAAGTGATGACGAAAGCGGACATTCTTGTCTTGTATCTCTTTTCAGCAGTATTGGGTGTGATAGTTGGGACCATATCCTTAATCGTGCGGATAGTCTGGCAAAGTTAGCCCACAGCAGTGTCTGTAATCGAGGGCCAGTAGGTGTGTAGTTACTAGTTACTTAGCATCATTTTTACTCCCCTTGTCTTGGTCAAGTCGTTTGAATGGCATTGAACAGGAAATTACATTTTTTTTGCCTTTTAACGTATCCAAGTAGGAGGTGTGTATCCTGTAACACTTTCAAGTCATACCTTTACTGTATAACCAATTCAGGAGTGCCTAACGCTTTATTGGCAAGTTCAAGCCTTTACATTGAGTGTAAGAACTGACATAGGGTTATGTGCTGGCTGAGTCATTATTTATTGTGTACATATGTTCAATATGGAGTCTCAAATAGGAAGCTCTATTCTATTTTGCCTTGTGGCAACATACAGCAACATACTTTTACAGCATCTTTCTGTACTTTGTTGGCCCTGAAGCATCTGTATCCCCCTCGGTCTCTTGTAATTGGTCTCACTGGGGCATATTACCAAGGGCCTTATCGCCGCTTTAGCAGGAATTTTTCCCGCTAAAGCGGCGATAATTTTATCGCCCTATTACCTAGCTGTCGTTAACACCAGTTAGCGACAGCTAGTAGGAGATAGCGATCATCTTGGGGCCCACTTTGCATGTCAGCGATAATTATCGCTAATGACATGCAAAGTGGGCGTGCCAATATGTTATCGACTGGAAACAGTCGCTAACATCGCAATCTCCTATTACCTACTTTTGGAAATATTTGCGCTAAGCGCGAATATCTCCAAAAGCTAACGCCTGCCCAGAGCAGTTCTTAGCCATGTTATCCAATGGTAGGTGGATAACATGGCTAAGAGCATTAGCTCGGTAATGCATGAATATCGCTGACTTTTCAGCTGTATTCATGCATTTCGGCCGATTTTTATCGCTTAGGAGATAAACCTTGATAATAGCAAGGTTTCTAAGCGATAAAAATAGGCGAAGCACAGCAATAAAATTATAGCCGCTAACCAAGCTTAGCGATAATTATCGCTTATTCTTGGTAATATGCTCCACTATTTTGAGACAGCTCTCATCTTCTCTCTCTCCTATATTGTTGCCTCCTCCATGTTGGTTGTTGCTCCTCACTTTCTTAGTTCAGACCTTCCGGCTCTCCTGTCAAGCAGAAGATTTCCATCACTTATTCTCTGGTACACAAAGGCACACAATTAACAGGTGTCCCCATCTACATGATATTTGTCAACCTTCAGATGGTCTATAGCGATTTCAAAGCATTTCTTGTTTGCAAAGGTCATGGCAAAAACATCTTGGAAATAAACAATTGTCAATCCACTGAACTCAAGTGGTTCTTTGTGTCTATCCACTTTCATCAACTCTTCCTTTTCCTTAAAGTAGATTCTGATCAGTATGTCACAAGTCACCTTTTAATTGACCTGAGAAGGACTAACAAATCTGGGCCCGATTCTCAAAGGTAAACTGAGACAAAATTCTAACTTTACGACTTTCGGTATTCACAAAGGGCATTTACGAGTGGTAACTTCAGACTTTTGTCTCAGTTTTGGTCTCATTTAAACTTAAGGCCAAAACTTAAGTTTAATTAATTTTGTGAATAACGAAAGTCGTAAAGTTAGACTTTAATCTCAGTTTACCTTTGTGAATTAGGCCCACTGTGTGTTCGATCTAGCTTCATCTAAGTTTCTTAGGGTCTTCCGGTATGAAGCAAAACAAGTTTTGCACAAATTGGGGCATATTTACAAGCCCCTATCGCCACCACAACGTCACTTTTCAGGACGCTGTGTTGGCGATAAGGGCTTTGCCTTATTTACAAGCCAGCGTTAAGCCACTTAACGTAGCTTAATGCTGCCTTGTAAATAAGGCACCCTATCATGCTATACTTAGAGTGAAAGGTGAGGGCAATGTGTTCAATCTAGCTTCATCTAAGTGTCTTAGGGTCTACCGGTATGAAGCAAAACAAGTTTTGCACAAATTGGGGCATATTTACAAGCCCCTATCGCCACCACAATGTCACTTTTCAGGACGCTGTGGTGGCGATAAGGGCTTTGCCTTATTTACAAGCCAGCGTTAAGCCACTTAGCGTGGCTTAACGCTGCCTTGTAAATAAGGCACCCTTTCATGCTATACTTAGAGTGAAAGGCGAGGGCAATGGGTGCTGCTGTTGGTGTTTCACCGAAACACCCATTGATTTTGACACTGACCCATATTTACAAGGGTGCAGTAAATATGGGGCAGCGCCAAAATTAAGCCCAGGGAAAACCTGGTCTTATCCTGGCAAAATGAGGAGAAATTTTTAATTTCTTCCCGTTTTTTATGTTTCCATGTGTGCTGCGTTGTGCCCCTTCCTGCACATAAACAATCATTTTAAAAAAATTATGTTTTGCACCTTCTATATGTGCTGCATTGACCGGCGTACATAAAAGTTACAAAACGCCATTCAATGTTCCCATGCAACACAGACACCCTTGCACTGTGATGCATGGGTGCCTGCATTGGTGCTAGGCAGCTAAATTTACCACCAGCGCAGGGGGAAACGCTGGGCTGCACCATATTCTTGTAAATATGGTGCAGCCCTGCATTTCTAAAGCGACAGAGCGTGTTGTGAGCCTTCTTGGCTTAAAGACACGCTTCGCCACTTTACTAGTAAATATGACCCATTGTTCTAAATTGTCATATCCTACAGCTGCTGTTATACCCCTGAGTCTCACATTGTTTGGTGTCACCTTTTCCCCCATCATCTAGCTTGTCAGTTAGCAGCTGGCATCTGTTTTCCAGTTCTTTGACTAGGACATCTATTTCCTCTTGCTGGTGGGCTCCTTCTGTGACTATGATCTAGAAAAATATTCCATTCTGTCTTCTACTTTCTGAATTGATCGGTCTATTCTCAAAATGGATTTAGTGAATCCTGCCAGAGGTAATTATGTTCTTTTCTACATTCATCCATTAAATAATGTATCTCTCCTCTCCTGGCTGGTGCTGTCACAACCCCTTCTGAATCCATTTCCATACTAACCTGACTTCTTGGTTCATCTTTATCTGACCATTGTGGATGGTTTTTTTGCGATCCAAAGTGGTCTTTATTAGTTTGGGTTTTTGTTTCTTTTGCTAACGCAATGCCGACATCTATATAGCTTATTCCAACCAGACTTAACAATTGGCCCTAACATGAAAGGAGGCAAAAGGCATAAACACCAACATATTATGCAACTGCAGATGTGAGGGAGATTGTAATCACTTGACCGCAATGCTCAGCCTCCTTACTCTGCACAGTAATTTCTTCGATGGTACTGCCATCCAAGGTCAGCATCAAGGGTTGTTGCCACTGTTTTGTGCTCTTTTCAATTGCCACTCTACAATTGCTGTTTGGCCTGTGGGGGAACACAGTGCATTCCCCTGTAACTACGGCTTTAATGGAGATAATACTGATGCTGCCCCTGCAGATGTAGATTCTCCTTCTTACTGACCGGCTTACTTTTACACAGCATTTACAGGCACCCCACTGTACATTGCTCCGAAACGCCATTTTTGTCTCTGATTAGGCAGCACTCAGCTGGTAGCGGTATAGGAGCTCTGATTCAGTAGCACTGCATGTCCCACCCAGTGGTGTAACAAAGTCCTCCGCGGCACAGGGGGCACGACCTCCAGGAGCCCCCTCAGCACAGTACACTATCCTGAGAGCTCCTAAGTACGTCCAAAAGGGGGCCCCCTCCTTGCACTTTGCAGGAAGACCCTCTCAAGTTGTGTTACGCCACTGGTCCCACCTGCTCAGTGCTTAATTTGTAAAAAAAAAGAAGTGCAGGTTCTGAAAAATTTGCCAAGGAGGCCACAGATCACTTCTTCCTCCGGTGAGCCCCACTGTCAACACTCTCACTGCCTCAGTCTCTATCTTCTAACCTTGATCTGTTGTCTGTCCCCTAAGTCTATCCTCTCACCTCTCTAATTGTTTTCTATCATCTTTGTCACACCTGGTGTGTTACCTTATTTCCTGTGGTTCTGATTTGCCCTCATTACATTCTAGCCCTGCCCTTTTTCCTCTTCACTTTTATCCATGCTCTGCTCTCTCTCCCCTCGATCTTGGCTCTTTACTATCACTCTTCTAGTACTGATTAGCTGTGTCTCCATTTCATCCTTCTCTTCTACTTAGCTCCGTCTTATCTCTCTCCTCTCCTGTTGTTTCTTTCTCCTCTTTACTCCTGCTCTCTCTCATCTATAGCACTGCTGCTGCCTGTGACCCCTGTCGTCAGCCTGTACATGTCCCTGCTATTTTGAACTCTGCGTTTTCCTGTTGTCATTCCTAAAGAAGTGGAAGATGGCGTGTTTTACTTTCTTACCTACACCGAGTGCTGAGAATGCTTTTTTTGCATATATTAATCAGTGCGGTATGACTGGGTTTATTGCGGAACAGACTGTTGCTTGAGCACAGCAGGTGATGTCACTGCTAGTGCTTCCTGTACTTAGTAAGTCCAGGGATGGTCCATTACTCAGCTTGCTGTGACCCTGCCTGCTACAGCACAGGCATTGTCCCTAGCCGTAATGCTGCCAATGCCGGTAAGTATGGCTGTGGTGCCTACTGGACTTACGCACGCTCAGCAATTACCATGCTGCGGTGCAGCGCACAGATTCTACAGGTGACTCCATGGCGCATAAAAGTTGTGTTGGTCCACAGCCGCATCGAGCACGTTGAGGATAGCAGCAATGCAGGGCTGCAGGATATGCTACTCTGGCTACGCAGCAAGTGGAAAGTCCACACTTACTTTCATTTATTCTTCCTCAAGAGCCCTCACTCCCAAGTTCCACATGCGCTCTCGCAGCTTCCTTGACTCAACACTGTCATGAGCCAGCCCCCAGCTACAATTATCCAATGGGAGTTTTAGGCTCAGGCAGTGGCAGGGTGCAGCAGACTCGGGGAATAGAATGCATGCCATAGTTTGCCGATGATTTCTTGGATTTGTGATCGGCGTGATGACATCATCACTAACGTGGTGATTCACAATCATGCCTGCCTGGACAGGCATATGCTGGCCTGTCTATGAACATTTACCAGCCAGTCACCATGCAACGTATGTTATTCTTTTTATTTTGAATTTGAACAATTACTATTGAGACCACCACCTGCAGGTCAGAAATTGTAACCCTGGCCCTGTAAAAGAAGTGCCGGTGCTGAGCACCTGAAAGCACCTGCTCAAATTTAGCACTGCACCTGCTTCAGCTCCTTTGTATCGAGGAAGCCGCTATCTTGATTTTCATTTTTGTGGGCCTCGCTGGGCACCCGTTCCAATGGTTAGTGCTCTGCCTCTCGGATGATTGCTTAGGATTATTATAACGTCTGGCAGTGCAGCTCTGGTCCTTTTTCAGCAGCCCATGGTTTAAATATTTTAGCTCCATTTGCTATTGGTATTAGACCAGGGAAAGGCCTCCAAATGATCAGAGCTCAATGAGGGCGAGTCTACATGGATCCTTGCTGTAGGCACAGCCCTGTAAATATTTTTTTGCCAGTTGATAAAATATATATATATATTTTAAAGTCAAAATTAATTATTTTTTCTAACATTAATTCCTTTAGAGCTCTATTTTAAGTCCCTGCTTCCATTAGTTTCTATGGGATGGTGTTTCAGTACCAGTGATTGGCCATGTGTGGTTCTGGACTTACTCCTGGTTTGCATCTATGGGGGCGGAGGTCGAGGACTAGGGTTACCAGTTATTTACAACATGTAAGACTTATCAGTGGCAGGGAATCGCTTACATGTTATTCTCTTCCTTACATACCTCCTCTTCAGCAAGAGGATACAAGCTCTGATGATATCTGAGCCTTTGGTGTCCCTGTTGCCTTGGAGTTCCAGGTCTCCTAAGATTTTTAATTTTCAACAAGAGGGGGAAATCTTGTCACCTTTTTGACCTACGAGTATTTATATGATGCCCCTCTGGTTTTCGATGCTTGGCACTAAGATACCTATTGGAGGTGATGGTTTCCAGCCTTGCGTCATGTAGTGAAGTCTCAGCCTAGTCCTGCTGGTTCTCAATGTAACAGCAAAGACAGATACGTGGAAAGCAAGTATAGAGTGAGAGTAAAGTAAAAGTGGTCACAAAACCTGTGACAGTAGAAAAGTTGAACATGGTTTGTGCATTGAGCACACACTGCTCAAAATGTATAACTGGTAGTTTTGGAAAATATGAGCATGTGTGCTTTTAAAGATTTCTAATTGTGAAGTTTTGTAGGCGCTCTGCAAAACCTGAAGCTCTGAGATTGCTTCAAAATCTATTGACTTTGAGCCATTATAAGTGTGATGTATATGATGCTGAGTCTAGTGGGATTTGAAAGCATTTTGTGACCATTAACAAAACCAGGATTTGGGTATTTTGAAATTAATAACTATGTGTGAACCATTGGGTTGACAATAATATATAACAAAACAACTGAGAATATATTCCCCTAAGGTATTGTAGTAGCATTTCATTGGGGCATATATACATATTTTTTTCCTAGGCCTGTGGTGAAGATTCCCATTGCTGGACATAGGCCTCGGAGCAGAGAGCTGGCTTCCAGGCTATTAGCATAGGATACAGATACTGATTCTTTTCCTTTTCCCGGAGTAGGCAACTATCTGAACACACTCTTGTGGTCACTACATCATGTGCGATTAGGGATTTTTTATATCTCCTTTTAAGACCACAAACTCATTGAATACTTGTGGGGCCTGTTAGGTCCTCTGAAGTACATCTTACATTCACCAAAAAACCTGTTTGGAGTGAGCTACATGGAAGTCTTCAAAGTGGAATTTAGGTTTCTAGGACTAACTAAGTTGGGTTCTAATGGATTGTGCCTCTCTTTTTTCAATGTGAAATTGACAACATGTCTCTTTTTGTTATATGTGTTTGACAACTTAGTTTATTCTTCGTTCCTGACTCCTTCCGTTTGTTTTAGTCCTAATTATTGTGTTTGGTTTACTCCTCACGACTCTGTTTAGGTTAGTCTTCCTGAAACTGGGTACACACAAGAGACTGGGGGCCCATGATACATCTGCAGTTGTAGTCAAGAGAAGATCAGGTTGCTTAATGGTTTGACTTTAAGAGTTGGACAACCTTTGATTGGAAGCTGACATTAAGGTAAAGCATGAGATGGTGCAAGGAGCCGCAGCAATAGCACACACGTTGTGTATGTAAGGGGGCTGGCAGAGCGTTGGACATTGTGACTTGTCCAGGGTAGGATAGGCGGCGCTTATGGATCTCGGTGCTTGGGCTTGGTGAGGAGATATGCCAGGGAGGGTCTGAAGGGAGTGGGCATGGAATCTTACTGCCCTTTTTTTGTTCTAAATGTTAGAAGCTTGACACGTCGTGAAGCTTAACAACACTACACAGAATAATGAGAGAGTTTCACACCTTTGCATCTGTTAAATAGAACCTGTAACTTGCATGATAAACACATATTTTGCAGTTTGTAGAGGTAATCCCTGAACTATTTTACGTGGCTTAACTCCTGTCATCTGTAGGATAAACACGACCACCAAGGCGGGCATTCATGTACCCACTAGTATCCTCCTTTCTCCCTTACAGAGCACGATTATAGGATCCCAGCCTGAGAACATATCTGACTGATCTGTACTGTTTCATGGAAGAAATATCAAATTCCACAAGTTTGTACACAGAAAAGTTGCGCGCACGGCTGACCGTGGCTGAATGTTGAAGCCACGCCGGCAGTTGATCCACTATGTACCCAGGTGTTATGATGAAACAATAAAAACAAATTTAAAAAAAAAAAATCTGTAGGATAAACACATATCAGAACTGGATACACACATATAAAAAATGGATACACACTTACCAGAACTAGATATACATTATCACCAGAGTCCTATGGTGGTGTTTGTATTTACTTTACTGGTACTATATTTACTGTTTCGGCTAAGCTCAGTATTTTTGTGTCAGTATTTCCTTGATATATCACTCACTTTTGTGTACTTAGAAAGATTTCCTTATTACATAAGTATAAGTTGCAAATGAATAACGTTTTCATTAAGAAGAATTTGGAGAAAATGGTGTATGTTTAAGACAATAGGATAAAAACATTAGGCGTCTTTAAGACAATGGCTGTATGTTGCTTGTTGATCGTCATTATATTTGTCCTCATACACACTTCTGTAGGACACAGTCAGACTCTGGAGAAGGGTCCCTGCCCAGCGAATGAAGGTATCAGAACACCCCTAAAATTGATTTAGTGTAGCCAAAGAAGTTTCTCCATAGATACATTTTACCAGTAAAGAAAAAAAATAGTTTTAGCGTGTGATTTCGCATTAGCTCAGCAG
The DNA here is from genome assembly GCF_964263255.1 of Lissotriton vulgaris. Lineage (NCBI taxonomy): Eukaryota > Metazoa > Chordata > Amphibia > Caudata > Salamandridae > Lissotriton > Lissotriton vulgaris. The sequence goes on along the minus strand of NC_141696.1, from coordinate 1,260,640,703 downwards.
ATTTTTGTATTAGCAAAAATGCATATATATCTTGAAAAATTTGAATTTACAAATGTTAGATTTGGGGGTCTCTGGTTGGCACAGGTAAGTACTTGTGACAAGTAGGGACCCTCTCCTCTAGTCAGGATAAGGGAATCACCCTCTAAAATAACCCCTGCTCACCCTTTAGGTAGTGTGGCGCAAGCAGACAAGGCTTATCTCGGAGCGTCATAGGTTAAACAGTTGTGAACACATACAGTAACTCAGTGACAACACCACACATGGACACCACACTAGGATTTGTATAAAAATAAGTATTCTTTATATAAAGGCGTAGCACAAGTTCCAATAACGTAAAAATGACCACAATACCATTAGGAATTAAAATTTCTCATAAAAATGCTTAATCTTGAGTTCTGTGCGATTTGTACTTCTTGGTGCGGCTCTCTGGTGGTGAAAACAGACAAAAAGAGTCTAACAAACGAAGCGGATGCTCCGGTCTGAGGTGTACACCCTTTGGTGCAAGTCGTACACAGTACCTTAGAATCGTAGAGTTCGCTACGGACGATGCGTGTGCAGGTGAAGGCGTACCAGGGACGTTGTCGGCGGCTTTCTGATGCTAGCCCGGCTCTAGTAGGCGTTGTGGTGTGAGGAGTAGGAGCGGGATTTCAGGGAGTGATGCGGACGGTCCGGGTCTTAAGGCGTTCACGGTGCAATGCAGGGCTCGGGGCGTACTTTCACAGTACAATGCGATGTCCGAGCCGTACCTTAGAGCGGGGAAGCTTCATTGGAAACAGTGCGGTGCAGGGCGGCTGGTACGCTTCGAGCGTACGAGCCGTACGCAGCCCTGCGATGCGAACAGGTCTCCGGTCAGCGGCTGGGATGCAGCGATGCAATGTGGCTCGAAGGGGGGAAAGGAGAATCGCTGTACGGTGCGGCCTGGTCGTCGTACGGTGCGAGCTACGGCTCATAGAAGGAGCGGAGACACACGGTTCGAGGCGGAATGGCACTTGCTTCTCAGAGATCAGGGATTCGAGGCGGACTTTGGATCGTGGGTCCAGCGGCGAGGCGTAGAAGCAGGTTCCAGCAGCTCTAGTGAAGGCAGGAGGAGTCCAATGGTCCTGGGACTCCGTTCAGGGTGCACTCTCACACACAAGCCCTTGGAGATCTTTTGAAGCACAAGTCTTTAGAAAGTAAGCAAGTCTTTGTGGGTTCTTCCTCTCCTTTGGCAGCAAGGCAACCACTGCAGGCCAATCCCCCAGGACAGGGACAGTCCTCCTCCTTTAGCTTTCCCAGTTCCTTCTCCTCAGGAAGAGGTTTCTTCTTGGTTCAAGCAGGATCAGAATTTTTAGGAGCAGGGCTCCTATCTTTATACTGTAAATCTTTTGTTCTTTCAAGCCAGGGGGGCCTTTGCCTAATCCAGTCCAGTTCCTGAGCACTTTGTTTTTGAGACTCTGGCTTCTTCTTTCAGTGAGCAGGGCAGGGACATCAGACGCTCCCCAGGAGGTGGAGCCAGCATTGTGGTGGCAGAGCACAGCCCTATTCAGAGTCCCACCCATCCTGGCATAATCTTCCTATTCACCACCTGGCAGGCCCAGCATGTCCCCTGGAATTCCCCAGCCTTGTCACTCACAGAAACCAGACAGCAGATACACATCCTAGCAGAGGCGGGCTGAAATGGTTAGGCAAGCAAATACTAACTTTCTAAAAGTAGTATTTGCAAGCACAGGATATTAAAATAAACTTCACTAAAAGATGTATTTTATTATTCTGAGTTCAGACATACTAAACTTGACTTTCTACTGTGTTCTCTGAGTCTGTTAGGATTATAGAGTGTAATAATTCTAGCAGCCCATTCTGGCCTATGGAGAACAGGTAGCCTTACAATAGTGAAAAACGAAAATGGCTGTAATTCACTCTTAGGACATGCCACACACATCAGGGCTTGCCCTACCTTATGCTTACAATGCACCCTGCCCTTGGGCCTATCATAGGGGTGACTAATATGAAGTTAAGGGAAAGTTTAGGGGCTGGCAAGTGGGTGCACTTGCGCAGCCAGCATGACAGTACCAGACTGCACGCAGGTTCTGCAATCGCAGACCTTAGACACAATTTACCCGGCACTCCAGGTGCACTTTACTGGGGTCTGACCGTAAACCAAATAGGCCAATCATGGAATCCAATCACATAGCAATTTTACACATCGGGAGCACTTGCACTGTGGCACTGATTGGCAGTGGCACAGTGCCACACGAGGCAACAGTAAAAATGGAAGGGAGACCCACGCCAATGGTGCCAAGTCTAACAACAAAGTATTGCAAAAGTGCGTCTGGCATACTTTAGAAACTCTTTTGAGAATTCCTGAATTCCTTAAATCAACATGCAAGGTCATAAATCTCCAGACATCTATCCAGACGCCTTCAGATGATGCTGCTTGTAGAATACTGCATTCATCGACTGGTAGTTTTGCTTTTAACATTCTAAGCATGGGTACAAAACCACGAGAATGGAAAGTGGGATTGGCTAAAAAACTAGAAATGACTGAACATCGCATATATGATCCTAGTTGTTCAGCTCGCTGACGAATAAATAGCACAACATGTCACTCCTACCAGCTGCTCTCCATTTACTCAAGGGCTCACCTTTCTTCTGCTGACAGATGGCACGTATTGCTCTCCAGTCATTTGTGCAGTGCTTCCAAACCATAAGAAATGCAAGTGTGCCCAGGGAGGACAATTGTACCTGGTGCCTCTGTAATTGTTAAACAGATGCCATGTTTTCAGTGACAGAACAATGCATGCACCCTATTGCAGGTCAGAGAATTTCTGATTCTGTGTGACACCAATAATAAACTTGTAGAACATGGTGACGATTAGACTCAGAGAGGTTTTTCTAGGCCTACTGCAAGTAGCATCTTGAGGCCCTTACTTATGAAGGGCTTGCACTGCCGTTGCTTCACATTCTTATGATGCTGCAGCGGCGTAATTACTGCGCCCTATTTACAAAGTATTTACAACAAGGGGTGGTGAGGAACAGAGTCTCTGAATTAAGCAGAAAGCTCTCACCCAGTCAAGAGATCAGGGCTAGATCCAACACCGTTTTTTAGCTCACTGCACCATCCCAGTTTCAGAACCTGGCTGTATGCAAATTAGTCTGTTCCTGTCCCAGTGCATGATGGGAACAGGGCAAACCAAACTACAAAAGCCAATTCTTACACTGGGAAGGAAACAAGCTCCCGGGGACCGGTTTCTGGCATTACAGCCGTCTTCGGCCCGGTTTGCTTGAATCCTGATGGTGCAATGAGCAAGGGTCTCACATCTGAGAATACCCTTCCACGCTTAGGGTGGACAAAAATATTTACAACAAGGGGTGGTGAGGAACAGAGTCTCTGAATTAAGCAGAAAGCTCTCACCCAGTCAAGAGATCAGGGCTAGATCCAACACCGTTTTTTAGCTCACTGCACCATCCCAGTTTCAGAACCTGGCTGTATGCAAATTAGTCTGTTCCTGTCCCAGTGCATGATGGGAACAGGGCAAACCAAACTACAAAAGCCAATTCTTACACTGGGAAGGAAACAAGCTCCCGGGGACCGGTTTCTGGCATTACAGCCGTCTTCGGCCCGGTTTGCTTGAATCCTGATGGTGTAATGAGCAAGGGTCTCACATCTGAGAATACCCTTCCACGCTTAGGGTGGACAAAAATATTTACAACAAGGGGTGGTGAGGAACAGAGTCTCTGAATTAAGCAGAAAGCTCTCACCCAGTCAAGAGATCAGGGCTAGATCCAACACCGTTTTTTAGCTCACTGCACCATCCCAGTTTCAGAACCTGGCTGTATGCAAATTAGTCTGTTCCTGTCCCAGTGCATGATGGGAACAGGGCAAACTAAACTACAAAAGCCAATTCTTACACTGGGAAGGAAACAAGCTCCCGGGGACCGGTTTCTGGCATTACAGCCGTCTTCGGCCCGGTTTGCTTGAATCCTGATGGTGCAATGAGCAAGGGTCTCACATCTGAGAATACCCTTCCACGCTTAGGGTGGACAAAAATATTTACAACAAGGGGTGGTGAGGAACAGAGTCTCTGAATTAAGCAGAAAGCTCTCACCCAGTCAAGAGATCAGGGCTAGATCCAACACCGTTTTTTAGCTCACTGCACCATCCCAGTTTCAGAACCTGGCTGTATGCAAATTAGTCTGTTCCTGTCCCAGTGCATGATGGGAACAGGGCAAACCAAACTACAAAAGCCAATTCTTACACTGGGAAGGAAACAAGCTCCCGGGGACCGGTTTCTGGCATTACAGCCGTCTTCGGCCCGGTTTGCTTGAATCCTGATGGTGCAATGAGCAAGGGTCTCACATCTGAGAATACCCTTCCACGCTTAGGGTGGACAAAAATATTTACAACAAGGGGTGGTGAGGAACAGAGTCTCTGAATTAAGCAGAAAGCTCTCACCCAGTCAAGAGATCAGGGCTAGATCCAACACCGTTTTTTAGCTCACTGCACCATCCCAGTTTCAGAACCTGGCTGTATGCAAATTAGTCTGTTCCTGTCCCAGTGCATGATGGGAACAGGGCAAACCAAACTACAAAAGCCAATTCTTACACTGGGAAGGAAACAAGCTCCCGGGGACCGGTTTCTGGCATTACAGCCGTCTTCGGCCCGGTTTGCTTGAATCCTGATGGTGCAATGAGCAAGGGTCTCACATCTGAGAATACCCTTCCACGCTTAGGGTGGACAAAAATATTTACAACAAGGGGTGGTGAGGAACAGAGTCTCTGAATTAAGCAGAAAGCTCTCACCCAGTCAAGAGATCAGGGCTAGATCCAACACCGTTTTTTAGCTCACTGCACCATCCCAGTTTCAGAACCTGGCTGTATGCAAATTAGTCTGTTCCTGTCCCAGTGCATGATGGGAACAGGGCAAACCAAACTACAAAAGCCAATTCTTACACTGGGAAGGAAACAAGCTCCCGGGGACCGGTTTCTGGCATTACAGCCGTCTTCGGCCCGGTTTGCTTGAATCCTGATGGTGCAATGAGCAAGGGTCTCACATCTGAGAATACCCTTCCACGCTTAGGGTGGACAAAAATATTTACAACAAGGGGTGGTGAGGAACAGAGTCTCTGAATTAAGCAGAAAGCTCTCACCCAGTCAAGAGATCAGGGCTAGATCCAACACCGTTTTTTAGCTCACTGCACCATCCCAGTTTCAGAACCTGGCTGTATGCAAATTAGTCTGTTCCTGTCCCAGTGCATGATGGGAACAGGGCAAACCAAACTACAAAAGCCAATTCTTACACTGGGAAGGAAACAAGCTCCCGGGGACCGGTTTCTGGCATTACAGCCGTCTTCGGCCCGGTTTGCTTGAATCCTGATGGTGCAATGAGCAAGGGTCTCACATCTGAGAATACCCTTCCACGCTTAGGGTGGACAAAAATATTTACAACAAGGGGTGGTGAGGAACAGAGTCTCTGAATTAAGCAGAAAGCTCTCACCCAGTCAAGAGATCAGGGCTAGATCCAACACCGTTTTTTAGCTCACTGCACCATCCCAGTTTCAGAACCTGGCTGTATGCAAATTAGTCTGTTCCTGTCCCAGTGCATGATGGGAACAGGGCAAACCAAACTACAAAAGCCAATTCTTACACTGGGAAGGAAACAAGCTCCCGGGGACCGGTTTCTGGCATTACAGCCGTCTTCGGCCCGGTTTGCTTGAATCCTGATGGTGCAATGAGCAAGGGTCTCACATCTGAGAATACCCTTCCACGCTTAGGGTGGACAAAAATATTTACAACAAGGGGTGGTGAGGAACAGAGTCTCTGAATTAAGCAGAAAGCTCTCACCCAGTCAAGAGATCAGGGCTAGATCCAACACCGTTTTTTAGCTCACTGCACCATCCCAGTTTCAGAACCTGGCTGTATGCAAATTAGTCTGTTCCTGTCCCAGTGCATGATGGGAACAGGGCAAACCAAACTACAAAAGCCAATTCTTACACTGGGAAGGAAACAAGCTCCCGGGGACCGGTTTCTGGCATTACAGCCGTCTTCGGCCCGGTTTGCTTGAATCCTGATGGTGCAATGAGCAAGGGTCTCACATCTGAGAATACCCTTCCACGCTTAGGGTGGACAAAAATATTTACAACAAGGGGTGGTGAGGAACAGAGTCTCTGAATTAAGCAGAAAGCTCTCACCCAGTCAAGAGATCAGGGCTAGATCCAACACCGTTTTTTAGCTCACTGCACCATCCCAGTTTCAGAACCTGGCTGTATGCAAATTAGTCTGTTCCTGTCCCAGTGCATGATGGGAACAGGGCAAACCAAACTACAAAAGCCAATTCTTACACTGGGAAGGAAACAAGCTCCCGGGGACCGGTTTCTGGCATTACAGCCGTCTTCGGCCCGGTTTGCTTGAATCCTGATGGTGCAATGAGCAAGGGTCTCACATCTGAGAATACCCTTCCACGCTTAGGGTGGACAAAAATATTTACAACAAGGGGTGGTGAGGAACAGAGTCTCTGAATTAAGCAGAAAGCTCTCACCCAGTCAAGAGATCAGGGCTAGATCCAACACCGTTTTTTAGCTCACTGCACCATCCCAGTTTCAGAACCTGGCTGTATGCAAATTAGTCTGTTCCTGTCCCAGTGCATGATGGGAACAGGGCAAACCAAACTACAAAAGCCAATTCTTACACTGGGAAGGAAACAAGCTCCCGGGGACCGGTTTCTGGCATTACAGCCGTCTTCGGCCCGGTTTGCTTGAATCCTGATGGTGCAATGAGCAAGGGTCTCACATCTGAGAATACCCTTCCACGCTTAGGGTGGACAAAAATATTTACAACAAGGGGTGGTGAGGAACAGAGTCTCTGAATTAAGCAGAAAGCTCTCACCCAGTCAAGAGATCAGGGCTAGATCCAACACCGTTTTTTAGCTCACTGCACCATCCCAGTTTCAGAACCTGGCTGTATGCAAATTAGTCTGTTCCTGTCCCAGTGCATGATGGGAACAGGGCAAACCAAACTACAAAAGCCAATTCTTACACTGGGAAGGAAACAAGCTCCCGGGGACCGGTTTCTGGCATTACAGCCGTCTTCGGCCCGGTTTGCTTGAATCCTGATGGTGCAATGAGCAAGGGTCTCACATCTGAGAATACCCTTCCACGCTTAGGGTGGACAAAAATATTTACAACAAGGGGTGGTGAGGAACAGAGTCTCTGAATTAAGCAGAAAGCTCTCACCCAGTCAAGAGATCAGGGCTAGATCCAACACCGTTTTTTAGCTCACTGCACCATCCCAGTTTCAGAACCTGGCTGTATGCAAATTAGTCTGTTCCTGTCCCAGTGCATGATGGGAACAGGGCAAACCAAACTACAAAAGCCAATTCTTACACTGGGAAGGAAACAAGCTCCCGGGGACCGGTTTCTGGCATTACAGCCGTCTTCGGCCCGGTTTGCTTGAATCCTGATGGTGCAATGAGCAAGGGTCTCACATCTGAGAATACCCTTCCACGCTTAGGGTGGACAAAAATATTTACAACAAGGGGTGGTGAGGAACAGAGTCTCTGAATTAAGCAGAAAGCTCTCACCCAGTCAAGAGATCAGGGCTAGATCCAACACCGTTTTTTAGCTCACTGCACCATCCCAGTTTCAGAACCTGGCTGTATGCAAATTAGTCTGTTCCTGTCCCAGTGCATGATGGGAACAGGGCAAACCAAACTACAAAAGCCAATTCTTACACTGGGAAGGAAACAAGCTCCCGGGGACCGGTTTCTGGCATTACAGCCGTCTTCGGCCCGGTTTGCTTGAATCCTGATGGTGCAATGAGCAAGGGTCTCACATCTGAGAATACCCTTCCACGCTTAGGGTGGACAAAAATATTTACAACAAGGGGTGGTGAGGAACAGAGTCTCTGAATTAAGCAGAAAGCTCTCACCCAGTCAAGAGATCAGGGCTAGATCCAACACCGTTTTTTAGCTCACTGCACCATCCCAGTTTCAGAACCTGGCTGTATGCAAATTAGTCTGTTCCTGTCCCAGTGCATGATGGGAACAGGGCAAACCAAACTACAAAAGCCAATTCTTACACTGGGAAGGAAACAAGCTCCCGGGGACCGGTTTCTGGCATTACAGCCGTCTTCGGCCCGGTTTGCTTGAATCCTGATGGTGCAATGAGCAAGGGTCTCACATCTGAGAATACCCTTCCACGCTTAGGGTGGACAAAAATATTTACAACAAGGGGTGGTGAGGAACAGAGTCTCTGAATTAAGCAGAAAGCTCTCACCCAGTCAAGAGATCAGGGCTAGATCCAACACCGTTTTTTAGCTCACTGCACCATCCCAGTTTCAGAACCTGGCTGTATGCAAATTAGTCTGTTCCTGTCCCAGTGCATGATGGGAACAGGGCAAACCAAACTACAAAAGCCAATTCTTACACTGGGAAGGAAACAAGCTCCCGGGGACCGGTTTCTGGCATTACAGCCGTCTTCGGCCCGGTTTGCTTGAATCCTGATGGTGCAATGAGCAAGGGTCTCACATCTGAGAATACCCTTCCACGCTTAGGGTGGACAAAAATATTTACAACAAGGGGTGGTGAGGAACAGAGTCTCTGAATTAAGCAGAAAGCTCTCACCCAGTCAAGAGATCAGGGCTAGATCCAACACCGTTTTTTAGCTCACTGCACCATCCCAGTTTCAGAACCTGGCTGTATGCAAATTAGTCTGTTCCTGTCCCAGTGCATGATGGGAACAGGGCAAACCAAACTACAAAAGCCAATTCTTACACTGGGAAGGAAACAAGCTCCCGGGGACCGGTTTCTGGCATTACAGCCGTCTTCGGCCCGGTTTGCTTGAATCCTGATGGTGCAATGAGCAAGGGTCTCACATCTGAGAATACCCTTCCACGCTTAGGGTGGACAAAAATATTTACAACAAGGGGTGGTGAGGAACAGAGTCTCTGAATTAAGCAGAAAGCTCTCACCCAGTCAAGAGATCAGGGCTAGATCCAACACCGTTTTTTAGCTCACTGCACCATCCCAGTTTCAGAACCTGGCTGTATGCAAATTAGTCTGTTCCTGTCCCAGTGCATGATGGGAACAGGGCAAACCAAACTACAAAAGCCAATTCTTACACTGGGAAGGAAACAAGCTCCCGGGGACCGGTTTCTGGCATTACAGCCGTCTTCGGCCCGGTTTGCTTGAATCCTGATGGTGCAATGAGCAAGGGTCTCACATCTGAGAATACCCTTCCACGCTTAGGGTGGACAAAAATATTTACAACAAGGGGTGGTGAGGAACAGAGTCTCTGAATTAAGCAGAAAGCTCTCACCCAGTCAAGAGATCAGGGCTAGATCCAACACCGTTTTTTAGCTCACTGCACCATCCCAGTTTCAGAACCTGGCTGTATGCAAATTAGTCTGTTCCTGTCCCAGTGCATGATGGGAACAGGGCAAACCAAACTACAAAAGCCAATTCTTACACTGGGAAGGAAACAAGCTCCCGGGGACCGGTTTCTGGCATTACAGCCGTCTTCGGCCCGGTTTGCTTGAATCCTGATGGTGCAATGAGCAAGGGTCTCACATCTGAGAATACCCTTCCACGCTTAGGGTGGACAAAAATATTTACAACAAGGGGTGGTGAGGAACAGAGTCTCTGAATTAAGCAGAAAGCTCTCACCCAGTCAAGAGATCAGGGCTAGATCCAACACCGTTTTTTAGCTCACTGCACCATCCCAGTTTCAGAACCTGGCTGTATGCAAATTAGTCTGTTCCTGTCCCAGTGCATGATGGGAACAGGGCAAACCAAACTACAAAAGCCAATTCTTACACTGGGAAGGAAACAAGCTCCCGGGGACCGGTTTCTGGCATTACAGCCGTCTTCGGCCCGGTTTGCTTGAATCCTGATGGTGCAATGAGCAAGGGTCTCACATCTGAGAATACCCTTCCACGCTTAGGGTGGACAAAAATATTTACAACAAGGGGTGGTGAGGAACAGAGTCTCTGAATTAAGCAGAAAGCTCTCACCCAGTCAAGAGATCAGGGCTAGATCCAACACCGTTTTTTAGCTCACTGCACCATCCCAGTTTCAGAACCTGGCTGTATGCAAATTAGTCTGTTCCTGTCCCAGTGCATGATGGGAACAGGGCAAACCAAACTACAAAAGCCAATTCTTACACTGGGAAGGAAACAAGCTCCCGGGGACCGGTTTCTGGCATTACAGCCGTCTTCGGCCCGGTTTGCTTGAATCCTGATGGTGCAATGAGCAAGGGTCTCACATCTGAGAATACCCTTCCACGCTTAGGGTGGACAAAAATATTTACAACAAGGGGTGGTGAGGAACAGAGTCTCTGAATTAAGCAGAAAGCTCTCACCCAGTCAAGAGATCAGGGCTAGATCCAACACCGTTTTTTAGCTCACTGCACCATCCCAGTTTCAGAACCTGGCTGTATGCAAATTAGTCTGTTCCTGTCCCAGTGCATGATGGGAACAGGGCAAACCAAACTACAGAAGCCAATTCTTACACTGGGAAGGAAACAAGCTCCCGGGGACCGGTTTCTGGCATTACAGCCGTCTTCGGCCCGGTTTGCTTGAATCCTGATGGTGCAATGAGCAAGGGTCTCACATCTGAGAATACCCTTCCACGCTTAGGGTGGACAAAAATATTTACAACAAGGGGTGGTGAGGAACAGAGTCTCTGAATTAAGCAGAAAGCTCTCACCCAGTCAAGAGATCAGGGCTAGATCCAACACCGTTTTTTAGCTCACTGCACCATCCCAGTTTCAGAACCTGGCTGTATGCAAATTAGTCTGTTCCTGTCCCAGTGCATGATGGGAACAGGGCAAACCAAACTACAAAAGCCAATTCTTACACTGGGAAGGAAACAAGCTCCCGGGGACCGGTTTCTGGCATTACAGCCGTCTTCGGCCCGGTTTGCTTGAATCCTGATGGTGCAATGAGCAAGGGTCTCACATCTGAGAATACCCTTCCACGCTTAGGGTGGACAAAAATATTTACAACAAGGGGTGGTGAGGAACAGAGTCTCTGAATTAAGCAGAAAGCTCTCACCCAGTCAAGAGATCAGGGCTAGATCCAACACCGTTTTTTAGCTCACTGCACCATCCCAGTTTCAGAACCTGGCTGTATGCAAATTAGTCTGTTCCTGTCCCAGTGCATGATGGGAACAGGGCAAGCCAAACTACAAAAGCCAATTCTTACACTGGGATGGTGATGGATCAAGCCCTGATCTTTGGACTGGGTAAGAGTGGTCTGCTCAATTCAGACACTCTGTTCATCACCACCCCCTTTTGTAAATCGATTTTGGCCACTATAGGTGTGGCAGGGTATGCTCAGACATGAGTCCCTTTCTCACTGCTCCATCAGGATTCAAGCAAGCCGGGCCGAAGAGGCTGAAATGCCAGAAACCGGTCCCCGGTAGCTTGTCTCCTTTCTGGTAAAGAATTGGCTTGGTAGTTTAGTCTGCCCTGTTCCCATGATGCACTGGGCCAGGGACAGACTGATTTGCATATAGCCAGATTCTGAGCTGGGATGGGGCAGTGAGATAAATAACGGTGATGGATCAAGCCCTGATCTTTGGACTGGGTAAGAGTGGTCTGCTCAATTCAGACACTCTGTTCATCACCACCCCCTTTTGTAAATCGATTTTGGCCACTATAGGTGTGGCAGGGTATGCTCAGACATGAGTCCCTTTCTCACTGCTCCATCAGGATTCAAGCAAGCCGGGCCGAAGAGGCTGAAATGCCAGAAACCGGTCCCCGGTAGCTTGTCTCCTTTCTGGTAAAGAATTGGCTTGGTAGTTTAGTCTGCCCTGTTCCCATGATGCACTGGGCCAGGGACAGACTGATTTGCATATAGCCAGATTCTGAGCTGGGATGGGGCAGTGAGATAAATAACGGTGATGAATCAAGCCCTGATCTTTGGACTGGGTAAGAGTGGTCTGCTCAATTCAGACACTCTGTTCATCACCACCCCCTTTTGTAAATCGATTTTGGCCACTATAGGTGTGGCAGGGTATGCTCAGACATGAGTCCCTTTCTCACTGCTCCATCAGGATTCAAGCAAGCCGGGCCGAAGAGGCTGAAATGCCAGAAACCGGTCCCCGGTAGCTTGTCTCCTTTCTGGTAAAGAATTGGCTTGGTAGTTTAGTCTGCCCTGTTCCCATGATGCACTGGGCCAGGGACAGACTGATTTGCATATAGCCAGATTCTGAGCTGGGATGGGGCAGTGAGATAAATAACGGTGATGGATCAAGCCCTGATCTTTGGACTGGGTAAGAGTGGTCTGCTCAATTCAGACACTCTGTTCATCACCACCCCCTTTTGTAAATCGATTTTGGCCACTATAGGTGTGGCAGGGTATGCTCAGACATGAGTCCCTTTCTCACTGCTCCATCAGGATTCAAGCAAGCCGGGCCGAAGAGGCTGAAATGCCAGAAACCGGTCCCCGGTAGCTTGTCTCCTTTCTGGTAAAGAATTGGCTTGGTAGTTTAGTCTGCCCTGTTCCCATGATGCACTGGGCCAGGGACAGACTGATTTGCATATAGCCAGATTCTGAGCTGGGATGGGGCAGTGAGATAAATAACGGTGATGGATCAAGCCCTGATCTTTGGACTGGGTAAGAGTGGTCTGCTCAATTCAGACACTCTGTTCATCACCACCCCCTTTTGTAAATCGATTTTGGCCACTATAGGTGTGGCAGGGTATGCTCAGACATGAGTCCCTTTCTCACTGCTCCATCAGGATTCAAGCAAGCCGGGCCGAAGAGGCTGAAATGCCAGAAACCGGTCCCCGGTAGCTTGTCTCCTTTCTGGTAAAGAATTGGCTTGGTAGTTTAGTCTGCCCTGTTCCCATGATGCACTGGGCCAGGGACAGACTGATTTGCATATAGCCAGATTCTGAGCTGGGATGGGGCAGTGAGATAAATAACGGTGATGGATCAAGCCCTGATCTTTGGACTGGGTAAGAGTGGTCTGCTCAATTCAGACACTCTGTTCATCACCACCCCCTTTTGTAAATCGATTTTGGCCACTATAGGTGTGGCAGGGTATGCTCAGACATGAGTCCCTTTCTCACTGCTCCATCAGGATTCAAGCAAGCCGGGCCGAAGAGGCTGAAATGCCAGAAACCGGTCCCCGGTAGCTTGTCTCCTTTCTGGTAAAGAATTGGCTTGGTAGTTTAGTCTGCCCTGTTCCCATGATGCACTGGGCCAGGGACAGACTGATTTGCATATAGCCAGATTCTGAGCTGGGATGGGGCAGTGAGATAAATAACGGTGATGGATCAAGCCCTGATCTTTGGACTGGGTAAGAGTGGTCTGCTCAATTCAGACACTCTGTTCATCACCACCCCCTTTTGTAAATCGATTTTGGCCACTATAGGTGTGGCAGGGTATGCTCAGACATGAGTCCCTTTCTCACTGCTCCATCAGGATTCAAGCAAGCCGGGCCGAAGAGGCTGAAATGCCAGAAACCGGTCCCCGGTAGCTTGTCTCCTTTCTGGTAAAGAATTGGCTTGGTAGTTTAGTCTGCCCTGTTCCCATGATGCACTGGGCCAGGGACAGACTGATTTGCATATAGCCAGATTCTGAGCTGGGATGGGGCAGTGAGATAAATAACGGTGATGGATCAAGCCCTGATCTTTGGACTGGGTAAGAGTGGTCTGCTCAATTCAGACACTCTGTTCATCACCACCCCCTTTTGTAAATCGATTTTGGCCACTATAGGTGTGGCAGGGTATGCTCAGACATGAGTCCCTTTCTCACTGCTCCATCAGGATTCAAGCAAGCCGGGCCGAAGAGGCTGAAATGCCAGAAACCGGTCCCCGGTAGCTTGTCTCCTTTCTGGTAAAGAATTGGCTTGGTAGTTTAGTCTGCCCTGTTCCCATGATGCACTGGGCCAGGGACAGACTGATTTGCATATAGCCAGATTCTGAGCTGGGATGGGGCAGTGAGATAAATAACGGTGATGGATCAAGCCCTGATCTTTGGACTGGGTAAGAGTGGTCTGCTCAATTCAGACACTCTGTTCATCACCACCCCCTTTTGTAAATCGATTTTGGCCACTATAGGTGTGGCAGGGTATGCTCAGACATGAGTCCCTTTCTCACTGCTCCATCAGGATTCAAGCAAGCCGGGCCGAAGAGGCTGAAATGCCAGAAACCGGTCCCCGGTAGCTTGTCTCCTTTCTGGTAAAGAATTGGCTTGGTAGTTTAGTCTGCCCTGTTCCCATGATGCACTGGGCCAGGGACAGACTGATTTGCATATAGCCAGATTCTGAGCTGGGATGGGGCAGTGAGATAAATAACGGTGATGGATCAAGCCCTGATCTTTGGACTGGGTAAGAGTGGTCTGCTCAATTCAGACACTCTGTTCATCACCACCCCCTTTTGTAAATCTATTTACAAAGTGACGCATCTAGGCAGATGCGTCACTTTGAAAAGGCCTGCGCTACATTATACCTGTGCCAGGTATAATGTATGCAGATTGTGTGTTCCACCATAAAAAAGCCTTTACACCACTTCTACGACTTGACTGCTTCCAATTCCTTAGCCTGCTTCAGGCAGTCGTAAGGATTGATGCAGGCTCTTTCACATGGGACTCCCCCATACACTATGACACATTGCTGGAATTGCATCAGTTTTCCGACACACTCCAGCAATGCATAATTTTTGCACCACCATATATGTCAGAATGCCTGACGTATCTGTAAATTCTTGTGCCATGGAGCGCTCTATGTAAATATGGCGCACCCATGGTGTGGTAAGGATGGCTCTATGAAAAGTGACGCATCACCGTTTTTGCCCAGCGATGCGTCACTTTTTATAAATGAGGTCCTTTCGTGTTTCCTCTAACACGGCGCAGTGGAATGGTGGAAATTCTGCATGTCTGCAGCTAGCGCAGCCTGATAAATCTAATATTTTGGAAAGTCAATGTGTGGAAAATAAACACCAATATATCCTATAGTTTCACTGACTTTGGGACCAGGTTTGCAGGAGCAGTAGGAAGGCTACAAGAGCAAGACAGGGGTCACAGCTGTGATCTCTAGTGACCCCCTAAATGACATCAATGAATGCAATAAGGGGGTTTCCAAAAGATATTTTTTTTAGGTTTTAATCCTTATTTCTGCAATTTGCTTTCTGGGTAAGTACATGTCCAGCTTTAGTAGTACCTGCATTTATTTTTCATAACCCTCCCATTTTTTTATATGATTATTAGGCTATAATTGTGACAGCCAGTGGTGGCTGGACTTATAAAGAACTTTTGCCCTGGAAAATGAAGTGTGCGTGGGAGTAAGCTTCTGTGGATGTGTGGATGTTTGTGGGTATGATGCATGAGTATGATTGATATAAAGGTGGTTGTCTGATAATGACTATGCATTTGGCCTTCATGGTCTATAGGAGCATGAAAGTATCAGACTTGGTATATGTTCAAGAAAAAGGGAAGGAGAGCAAAAATTACAGCGTCGTTTGTTCACATAAATTGTGTTTCTGCCTTTCAGGGAAGGACCAGTGACACCCTTATCTGGTGGCGTCTCTCCAGAAGAATAAATAAGTTAGGGGATATGTAAAGCCGAACAGAAAAAAACAGTAAAAAAATATGTTTCCCCATCTCTTTGGATTTACTTTTTTTGCCTTTTCTCTCTGTACAATCCCTCTTTCCTTGAAAAAGGATACTTTTTTTCTAATACCCAATCTTTTGTCATCTCCCAGGACCTATGAGAAAGAAAATGCCAATGCAAAAAACTGGAGAGGAAATGGCGTCTGGACTACTCACCTACTAGAAACACCGCATAGAGAGCTGTGATAAAAACCTATAAAAATAAAATCAGAACTGTGCAAGCGACCTTTTTCGAAAATAAGATTAATGCAGCTGCTTCCAGGCCCAAGGAAATATATCAAATTACAAAAACTCTTCTCAAACTTCCAGAAAAAATTCAAAACCCCCGCAATGCCCAATCCCGCTGTAACGATCTAGCAGAGTTCTTTTACAATAAAATACAAACCATCTACTCCTCCTTCTCCCACATTCAAATCCCCACTACACACATTAAAACTACTGAGCAAGGCATCTCCCCCCTGCAACTCCCGAAATCCTACCCCCTCTTGACTCCATCCCACTACATCTGGTTCCCCTAATGACCCAGCACCACCGCATGCCCTGCAGACAGTTTCCTCACACATTCTCCCCACCATCCTTGATCTGGTCAATGCCTCTCTAGCCACGGGGATCATCCTGCCCCTTTGGAAACAGGCGATGGTCAAAGCCCTCCTTAAAAAATCCAACTTAGATCCAAACAACCCAGGGAACTATCGACCTATCTCCCTACTGCCCTGGCTAAGCAAAATCGCTGAGAAACACGTCAACAAGACTCTGACGGAGTTCCTCGAGATCAACCACCTGCTCGACCCCTCCCAGACAGGGTTTCGACCCAAGCATGGGACTGAGACCGCCCTCGTTGCCGTGACAGAGGAGGCAAGGAGGATCATGGACCAAGGAGGTACCACTGCTATCATCCTCGTTGACCTAAGTGCCGCCTTCAACACTGTAAATCACAACATCTTACTGCGCAGACTTATCAATCTAGGAATCTCAACGAAAGCAATCACATGGTTTGAGTCTTTCCTGTCTGACCGCTCCTTCCAAGTCTTCGAGGGTGAAATCACTTCCCCCAGCAAACCTCTTGGTTGCGGTGTCCTCAGGTCTCCTCTCTGAGCCCTACGCTCTTTAATATTTACATGAGCCCCCTAGCTGAGATTGTCTGCCCCTTCGGGTTAAAAATCATCTCTTACGCGGATGTTGCTCAGCTAGTGGTGGCTCTGAACCAACCTCACACCGGGCCCAGCAACCTGAGGGACTGATTAGAAGCTGTGACCTCATGGATGACATCATCTTGTATCAAACTGAATGGAGACAAGACTGAGCTGATGGTCCTTGGTAACTCCCCGCATCCGTCTATTGACTCCATGTGGCCATCCTGTCTTGGACCTGCCCCCACATCCAAGGACACAATCAAGAGCCTGGGTGTCTTGCTGGATAAGTCTCTGAACTTCAACTAACAAGCAGCTAAACTTTCAGCCACCTGCTTCGCTATACTCAGGCTCACCAGGAAAATCCTCCCTCTACTACCCTTCAAGGCGAGGCAGATTATGAACCAGGGTCTCATTCTGTCTCGCCTGGACTTTGGGAATGCCCTTTACGTAGGGGCCACCCTAAGCCAGCTCCAGGTCACCCAGAACTGTGCTGCGCGAACCCTCCTCCAGATTCCCCATCGCCTCCCTGTCAAAACAGAACTCAAAAATCTCCATTGACTCCCAGTCAGGAAAAGAATCGAATTTAAGGGCCTGTGTATCGCCCACCGTGCCTTCTGGAAAATGGGGGCCACCATTATTCATTCTCTGATCGCCCCATACCACCCCAATAGACAGCTCAGATCTGCTTCCTCCTTCCTCGTCACAGTACCCAAGATCAGGAAAGCCAGATGTGGGGGCCGTTCGTTCTCCTACAACTCGGCGAGGCTCTGGAACTCCCTTCCTCTCCACTTGCGATCAGACCCCAATCTACTGTCCTTCCGCAAAAAGCTAAGAACCCTGTTGTAAAATAAATCAGACTAGGTCCATACCGTTCATCTACACACGCTTGTCTGCAGCGCTAGGATGCCTCAGGGTAGCTACTGCGCTTTACAAATGATCTTTTCATTTCATTTCATTTCTTTTCATTTCATTTCATCAGCCTGAATTAGGAAGGAGGGAAACAATAACACACACCATGAAAACTCAATCGCCTTTATGTCATCTGTTTTGGGTGTGATGACTCTAGCTCAAGACAGTGATGCGGTTACTTAGTCAGCCTTAGACATCGTATATAAATATCTATAGACCTTTTTGGCAACTTTCCAGTTATTAGGTTTGATATATCCTGCCCTTTTTACTCCATCTGGTGGGCGGAACACGTCCTTGTCCTTTATACCCCACTCCTCCCTCCCGCCTCCTTCCTACTTTTGAGGCTCACCTAGACTAATCACAACCCTCCTGCATTGTGCTGGGTTCTGTCACCTCAGTCTTCCCGGAAGGTGACCTCACTCCTCTGAACCCGTATCAGGACCACTGAAACAAGTAAATTCTGTGAAGATGTAATTGCATGAAATGATAAGGAAAGCTTTTGAACATTGCCGGTAAAATTGTATTTGAACATGAAGCAAGTCTGTTTTCACAAACAGGGTTGTATTTGTGAATTTGTAAATTTAAATACTGAGAATGAATATTGGCAAAATGAAGGTAATTTTGGAGAACTTCGCTGTAATTTATTTCTTTATAAGAATGCACAATCGGTTGTTTTAAAGTGTACACAGTTGGAGTCTGTCATCACTGTTCATACATTTTGTAATTATTTAAACTAATGACATTTCACTGACGACACTCGTGACCAAGGGACTAGGTCCCGAAACGCGTCGAGTTGCTGATAATCTGCTGAATAAAAATACTGCTTTCTAAGCATATGTGAGTCAGTGGTTGCTGTGTTTCCATTGGGATCCTCTGGAGAGTTTCAGGATTGATATTGAGGCTCACCCCCTGTGCCACGGACCGCCGCCACAAGCGGCAAGGACCTGGCGTTCCCGTTTTTTTTCCCGAGATTGACTGTTTGGATATATATATGTATGTATATATATATATATATATATATATATATATATTTTCAATACATTTTATTATGCTACTGTCCTCCCCACAGCCCACAACCATGAGTGCACCTTCACATGCATCTCAGTGTGCAAGGATACAAATAGGGCACCATGGTCTGTCTTCCCGTGGAGGGGACTCGTCAGACCACGAGGCTGCATCTACAAGATTGTACAATGGTTCACTAAATCCCAACTACTATTTATTTAACTAAGCACACTTGCCTTGAATGATAATCATTTGAGCAGCATACAAAAGCCTAAATGAACAACTGTAGCTGAGACCTCGGAAATATAAGGCGATGTTCAAATACTTCTACAGCTGCTGCAACTGCACATAACTAATACTTGTATTACATTAAATTTTGTCCCACACAGAAAGTATATGTATATTGGCATTGGTAATAGTATTGATATTATATTGGTCTGTTGTTTATCTGGTCTGGGTGAGTCCTGGAGTTAGTAAAAGCTGTTTGTGTTTACATACGGGTGCGTATAAGGTTCTACTCCCATTGCGAGAATGGGACAATAGGCAATCTCTACATTTAATGAATGCGAAAGAAGAACGCTGATGGAGAAGTGATGAGTTAACTGCATATGTAAATAGGTTCATGTCTTTTCATAGTTCCCTCTACATCCAGAAAGAGTGGAGTCACTATTTCAATATCAGATCACAATATCTTAAGCTAATTTCATATGCACATTTTTGAGTTCAGTTTCTTCTATATTCAAAGTGTCACCCTTAGCAGTCGCTTTTACCCTATATTGTCCTAGACTACATTCTTTTTGAGACTCGCCTACCCATGGAAGAAAATTCACTAGATGAGTCCACTCCTAATGGTCATCTTCCCTATCCCTTTGAAAGTAAGAATTAAATTCAATGTAGCATGTATAACACACAACACACTCTATCATGTCCTTCCATACTATCCATCCTACTTAAAACTCTACACCATTTGAAGCAAGAGGAATGCTAGGGGAACAAGCATTGGCATAGCCAGGTGCAGAGTAGGAATATTGACTGAGAAATATTGTGGGACAGAAATATTGACGCAAAAATATCATGGGGAAGAAATATCGACAAGAATATCGACTGGCAGGTAAGTAATATCGATTAGGGGAATAGGGTAGGAAGTAATTTAATTTTATAAAATGTATTGAATAATTATTGTATTAGTTGAATAATTAATAATAGTTTAATAATTAGCTGGTAATTAATTTCAATTAGTCAATTATTAATTAATTAGGTTAATTGTTTAATTATTTTAGGTGTGTGTTGTGTTTATGTGTGTAAATTGTGTGAAGGGTGATAAGCAATTAATGCTGTTATTGATTAATTATTAAATATTTTTACATGAATTACCATTAATTAATTAGACATTATTAATTGTGTAGTTAATTTTAGGTGTGTGTTTTGGTGATAATATGTGTAAATGGTGTGAAAGGTGGTAAGTAATCAATTTTTTATTGTTTAGATAATAAATATTAATACATTAATTTTCATTAATTAATTAGTAATTATTAAATGTAATTGTGTAATTAACTGTAGGTGTGTGTTGTGGATATTATAGTGTTAAATAATGTGTAATTAATTATGTTTAATTATCTTTGTTAATAATATATTAAAATATATATATATATTAATTATGTTAATATTAGAAATTAAATTGAAAAAAAATGTTGATGGCTTTGTTATTTTTTTGTTTTGGGATCCAGCGCTTTTCTCACTGTTGCACTCACTGGAGTGGGAATAGTAATTTGTACCCTTTCGCTATCCAACACTTTCCCTACTGTTGCTCTCACTGGAGTGGGAATAGTATTTCTTACCCCTACGCTATCCAACGCTCTCCCTACTGTTGCAATCACTGGAGTCAGAATAGTATATTTACCCCTTCGCTATCCAGCGCTTTCCCTACTGTTGCACTCACTGGAGTAGGAACAGTAAATGTTACCCCTCTGCTATCCAATGCTTTCCCTACTGTTGCACTCATTCGAGTGGGAATAGTAATTTTTACCCCTCCGCTATCCAGTGCTTTCACTACTGTTGCATCACTGTAGTGGGAATAGTAAATTTTACCCCTCCGCTATCCAGCGTTTTTCCTTACTGTTGCACTCATTAAAGTGGGAATAGTAATTTTTACCCCTACTCTATCCAGCGCTTTCCTTACTGTTGCATTCACTGGAGCAGGAATAGTAATTTTTACCCCTTCGCTATCCAACATTTTAACTACTAATGTTTTTATTTTGTTAATAAATGTATGTTTTTTTTATAGTTTAATGTGTTAATTAAATATAGAATATTTTATTTTAAATTATTTGTATATGTGTTTATTTAGTTTTTATATCATTAAAAAGTTTATAAATTAAATAAAGATAATAGTTAATAAAAATGTATTTAGGTAAATATATGTACGTGTACACTTTTGTGTTTATATTTATTAAATTAAGATTATTTGTTATAATTAGTTTAAATATATATCAAATTTAATTTATTTTGTTAATAATAATATTATTTGATTAATTTATTTTAAGTTAAGTTATTTTTTAAAGTCGATATTTTTTACATCTATATGTTTTTACATCAATATGTTTGAGTCGATATTACTGTACTTACCTGTTTAAGTATAGGGTTTGGATATTTTTGTAATCGATATTTTTACATTGATATTTTTTTCAGCCATATTTTTGTAATCAATATTTAAATATGGAACCGCATAGCCAATAGGTTTCACTTTTGGGATCTTGTAAGTGTTTAGCTATGCAGCACACAAGGTGCGGGGTTACAAACATCAGAAAGTACATTTACCAGACAGTCACATTTCATGTGAGTTGCTTTTTTAGGCATTCAGAACATTGCTTGGTTTACTAACAGTGCCCAATTGTTACTGGTGACAGGGATGTAGGTACAGGCAGGCTGTTGTTAAAGTGCCCTAACAGTGACTTCAAAATAAACTCCATAGCTGAACCACATAAAGGTAGTTGAAACGTTCGACACTCCTCTGCAAACAGCCCTAAGTGTGTTGATGACTTGGGTTTTAGAGGGGGTGAGTAAGCATACCTTACAGGCACATCTTGGCGCAAGGATCATCTGATAGAAAAACACGAGAAAATAAAAAGGTAGCATTTTTGTGGTTGCATCTGCTTTCATTGCCCTCAATGTACCCGTTTTTTTATGCCCACCTTCAGGAGTCTGCCTGGACTTGGTAGCTCCATCTGCTGATGTTGATGCTCGGCGCTAAATAAAACAATAGCGCTTCTAATGTGTGGCAGAATGAACATTCAGTGAAGACCTGCTTGGTGTACTAATGTGGGAGAAGGGAAAAAACACACGTGTGAAAAGAAACATACTCAACCAGAGGTGTGTGCTTGATGCGCAACATGTGTACCCTTTCAGGTATAAACAGTGATGACGCACACAATTAGAGGCATGCACTGCTTACACAAGCATTGGCTAGCAAGCTTGAAAACAGCAACACACCACGAAGCGCAAACAGGAATGCACACAACCAGAGCAGGGCAATGCAGCTGCAAAGTTTTTCCATTTGCATATTAAGAACTGTAACGCATACACAGACGCACAGATAGGGGCACTACAATACAAATTTGTAGAATTAGATACACTGAAGCACACAAACAGCTGCTCAGAAAACAAAAGGCTGTAACTGCAGATCAGCTTGTCTTTCCACAGACTTAAAATCATCAACACACAAATGCCCAATGAAAGCAAGTTTCCATAAATACATTGCGCCACAAGTTCTGTGTCCACAGAAAGTGCTGCAAGCTGCACGCCTGATCACCTTTAAAACAAGGGAGGGCGAGAATGAGACCGAGAGTAGAGGAATGTCAACAAGCATGCGCGGCCACACTAATGGGAAACAGATGGCCCCTATGTGCCGCTACTCGCTCCCGCAAGGTGGATGCCAGCACAAGCACAAGTGCTTGAAAAGAGGTTTCCTATTTCTAAAGGTCACTCTTGAAGCAGTGCTGCGCGCTGCCCTAGGCTCAACCTAAAAAACTGGTTTAATTCAGGAAATCACCAAAGCAAAAAAGAGGAAGAGCCTTAAAAATCCTTGGCCTGCCTGTTACCAAGATGGTGGAATGTTATCCTGGAGTTTATCAGACTGAATACAAATGTTCTGGGGTTTAGAACAGATTTGAAAACACTCCTCTTCAAATTATACCGCTTAGTCTAATAAGTCTTTTAGAATAAAATTGAAAACACCCCTTTTCAAATTTCACCACACAGAATAATAACTATTCTATTCTCAACCCCTAATTCAGCTATTGTTCCGGCCGCTCTTACGCTAATACCTCGTCGCACCCGCAGGTACGTTTCTGCTAGAAAAATTGCATAAATATATGTCTTTATCCATTTAATTATTTAATTAATTAATTAATTATGGGTGGCCACTGTCAGTCCAGTACTGCATACACAGAAAAAAGCTATGAAGAAAACCTAAAGGTATCTATGGTAGGTGCTTGCAAATCTCATTTACCGGCATTTTACAATATAAAGTTGCATTCTAGAAGTAACTTGCATGCAGCACAGAAGGGAGACTGTAGGTGTATAATTAGGAATCATAGACATGTCTCTCTCTCTTTCTCTCTTTTTCTATATCGCAGCTGAACTAAGTGTGAATTAAAGCTTGCCAAATGTGTGAGGGTGGGAATTTGGCAGCCTAGCGCAAGCCTGGTACTACAACCCCACCCCCGCCGACTATCAATTCTAGTAGGGCACAGCACCTTGTTACATAACATTAAATCTGGTAAACAAATGTAAAATTCCATTCCAATTAAATGGTTAATGTGAGAAGGATACTACTGGTGTGCGACAGATTGTGAGGCATCTTTCTCATTAAACATTCAGTGCCTGTAACTGGCACCACATTGGCCTTCTCTGGCTGCATGCCTCCATTTTGGGAGAATAAGATATGCCTTTAGCTCTGTTCTTGTGCTTCTTTTTTTGTATCATGAAAACACATAACAAATAAATATTTAAGCTGTTTCAATAAATCCTCACGCTCACATTAAAGTTAAAAATGTGTCGGGCGAAAAATGTAATTATCTAGTATGTGTTACCCACCTCCTGTAACAGCATATGTGTGTGCAGTGCTTGGTATCAGAGCACTTTGTAAAGCCAGAGTGATTTACCTTTGTAAGTAGCTGTCTGATTTCTTTTTTTTTTTTACCTTCTGTTTTGTGTGGGCTTTTAAGCATGTTGTTACTGTCAAATGTTCTGAGAGCTCGAGGAGAACATTCTCGGCCTTTTTAATTTCCCTTTATAGGTTCATGGTCTCAACTCTGATATCCATTTTATTACAAGCACTGGAGTTCTCCGCAAGAATCCAGAGGAGCTGAAAAGCAATTTTTCAAAGAGCATTATAGAGAACCTTTTCATAGTCGAGGAGCACCTAAAACACGAGACCCTGTACACAGAACCGTAGCACACTCTTAGGTGCACATGCATCAAAGAAGTCAATAGCGATTCTTTAATTGTGATTCTTAAGGAATCGCAATTAAAGAATCGCGATTGCCTACGCATGTAGGAAACCCAAATAAAATACCGATTCCTACAAATTCCTTAATTGCGACTCACATATTGCAAGTCGCAATTAAGGAATTGCTTCCCATTCATTCCTATGGGCCTAAAGGTACTCGCAAATTGCGCATGCAATTTCAAGGCTGCAAGGGTGCCAAAAGGACACCCTGTTGCTCCCCTGAATTGTAATGTGAACACATGTTGCGCACAGACATGCTCCAAGGGCATGTGTGTGTGTAACCAGGAACTTTGGAAAAAGCAATTTAGTGTACTTTTCAAAGTTTTTGCAAATTACCGTCAAGTTTCATTTGACGATAATTTTCGTCCCCTAATAGCGAAATCGCTATTTTCAATGGCATCATGCATTGCATTTGAGGCATCCCAATTTGTGATTCCCTAAATGCAAGCGCAATTGAAGTAATCGCAAATGTTGTGATTCCTTACATTGCGATTTTTGCATTTGGAATGATGCATCCCAAATGCAAAAATACAGGTCGCAAAGGGGCAGATTCTGAGAATCTGTCCGTTTGCGACCGTTTTTTCTTTTGATGCATGCGGCCCATAGAGTCTTGTTTTAAAGAGATCAGAGGCGCAGGGTGTGATGAGATGGGAACATGAAGAGAGGACATTGGTAAAAAGAGAAGTTATTTATTAAATGAGAGACAGAATAATGACACATAGTTAAAATAAGCCATGAAGCTACGCTGGCATTCATGGACGAGTAACTACGTTCCTGCAGCCACATCGGTTTGTCACCCACAGCACAGGTCCCAACGCCTTGTTGCATCTTGGGGAATGCTCACATATCCCACCACAACAGTCGGCCTGTCTGCCTTTGTCAGGACTCTGAATGCATGTGCGTGGAACTATGCTTGTGTACACATACCTGTGTAAGGTGATGCAGGTACATGGTCGGAGCAGCACAGTGTTGTTTGGCAACGTTACCAATTCGGACATACTGCAGGGGGGAGAGTACACGCATGGCAATGTAGCACGACATGTGACATTGTCGGACCCTTTCACCTGATCACTGTCAGCAGAGCAGACAGAAAGGCGCAGTCTGGTGGCAGAGCACTATGCAGACCCCATGGGCTGTGATTTGTGTCCCCTCACACGGGGCAATGGGCAGTTGCCAAACTTCACATGACTCGTCCAGCAAGGCAATGATTTTGTGTACATTTTTGCCTCCCCATGTCTTGCACCTCGACATGTGACCGTTGCCTTGTCCGTACTGACACAACATCACTACTGTCCAACTGTGATTAGTGTTGATTAGATTGACAAATCGTGTACCACAATGAGCATCGTCCCTACACTGACGCATGTACAATGGGGGTGGGTCCTTTTTGACAGCTCCACCTCTGTGAGCCAAACATTGTGTTTGGGATAGTTGCTGGCAGGCCTGTGCACTTACGTGTCTTCAGCAATGTATGGTGTCCAACCTCTGACCATGTGGAGCAATGCTACAAATCTAGACAGAAAGTGTCCACACAGATGTGTGTGAGTAGGTATGCGAAGTGAAGTTCTGTTGTCACGTGATGTAGGACACCACTTATGGCCAGCTACCGATTTGGTCATTCCTACTCACAGCCCTATTCAATACATGGACGTGTGCCTACATTGGGGGGGTTGCGAGATTGTTGTTCATGTGCAATGAGACCACAGCTAGTACTCACCTTCACAGTCACCCAACTGGCCATGTGGCTCAGCGTTAAACATGCACATTGATGTCATTTACCAGGGTGTACCTTCTTGTGCAATCATTGTCCCTACATCCATAAATACTTTCCTATTTGAGTGAACATAGTCGTGACACATCTGTGTGATTTCGATTTTTTTATTCACATTCTGGTGAATGCTGGAGCTGGAGCTGTACATGGCCATGCCAAGCCCACATTACATGGAAGCCAAGTGGTGGGCCAAACAGAGTCCTTTGGGGATTGAAAAGTGATTTGGAAGTGGGAGAGTGCAGTCCGCAGCAGGATTGCTGTGTAATTATCAACCAGTGAAGATATGGCAGTCTATGTTGGGGTCCAGGTGAATGAGGCAGAGTGTGGTACAAAGGGGGTGGTAATGGACGGTGCATCTGAATCAATCAAACACTCACACCCAGTCAAAAGATCTCGGTTTAATCAATCACCGCTCTTTAGCCCACTCTGCCACCCCAGTTCAGACATGGTGGCTATATGCAAATCAGTCTGACCCTGTGCCTCATGGGAACAGTCCAGCCCGAACTGCCAAGCCATGTCTTCCCTGGACCGGAAACAAGCTTCCGAGGACTGGTTTCTGGCATTCCAGCCATCTTCAGCCCGGCTTGCTTGAATCCAGTGGCAAAGTGAGCAAGGGACTCACGTCTGAGCATACCCTGCCACACTTATGGCGGCCAAAAGCGGTACAAAAGGGGGTAATGATGGACAGAGCATCTGAATCAATCAAACACTCACACCCAGTCAAAAGATCTGGGTTTAATCCATCACTGTTCTTTAGCCCACTCTGCCACCCCAGTTCAGACATGGCTATATGCAAATCAGTCTGACCCTGTGCCTCATGGGAACAGTCCAGCCCGAACTGCCAACCCATGTCTTCCCTGGACTGGAAACAAGCTGTGGCAGAGTGTTCCAGAGGTCAGGGGAAGGTATTGTCCTAGAGCTTGATGCATAGGGCAGAATCAGGCAGGGACAGGCCAAATGGCGTTGATGGATGCTACTACCTCCTTCCTCGACAGTAATTACCATCCACATCTTAGTCCTCTGATACTTCTTCTGTGTCCGGTGTGTCCGGTGTTTGTGGTGGGATAATGCCTGCATCACTGTGTGCTACTGACACAGCAGAGGTCGGAGATGTGTGTGTCGACATTCCCACTGCAGTAATCTGGGACCGGCTCAATGGCAGCAATGGCAAGATGATGAACAGCAAGGCATGGAAGATCCCAGCTACTTCTCGGCGGTGATCAGTCGTGGAAGCCATACATCCAGCCTGTATCTGCTCAATGGTCTCAATTGTCCTGCAGATCTGTGTAAACTCCGTGCTGTCATCGCTGGTGCCTGTCTGACCAGATAGTTCTTGTATCCGAGTAATGGCCCCAGCGATGTCAGCCAAGGATTGTCATGGAGCATGGTGTGGACAGTGGGTGTCCGTTAGGGACTGTAAGTGGTCCCTGATGGGACTCAGACACCCACGTATGGCATCGAGTTTAGCTGCCACGAGCTCAAAACCCACCTGCAGCTGATCAGCCAACTCCACCTGGCAACCCAACACACAGTGTTAAAATTCCATGTGTTGTTCATGGGGGTCCTGGGAGACAGCCATGGTGGAGGGTGTTTCCTGCTGTGTGGTCTTTTCAGGTGGTGGGGTCACCTCAAGGCAGGCGGGCTGCCCTGCTCCGGGGGGTGGGGTGGGGTGCCGAGGCTGTCCATTATCCAGTTGAGGGTGTCTGAACATATGTGCAGGTTGTCCTCTTCATCATCACTGATGGGATTTGTGGTCTGCTCTGCAGTAAGTGTTGTTTGTCCCTCTGCAATGTTAAGGGGGGATGCAGGTTAACAGAGTTTTGCATGTATGTTGCCGCTTTGCAGATGTTTGCCTACAGAATTCATAACAATGCACATTGTGACTGTTTTGGTGGAGCTGGCTATTTGATGGCAGACGGTGGGATTTTTGACTACATGATGGATGTGTGGTAGTACCAGTATATTATCATCACACAGTGTCAGGCAATGCCAAATGTGAGTGGTCAGTTACTACGCACAAGTGGAACCTGTTGTGTCCTCTGTTCTGTGGTGTAGGTGTTGCACTTTGTAACACATTGCCGTCATTGCTGAAATTCTGTGATTGCTATGTGTGTGTTTGCTGCATTGTGGAGGAGTCGCACCTGCAGCTCTGATTTCATGGACCCTTATCCCTTTGAGGCGGTGTGCGTTTGAATTGTGTGCTTTTCGGGGGATGAAATGTTAGCGACTTGGGTCATTTGTGCTCTTGGGCAGATTTTGTGGCCTTGTGCATTGTTTGTCTGCTGTGTGTATTGGATGGCATGGGTTGTGGGTGCACGTAGATATGTCAGAGTGTGACCTGCTCCTTTATGGATGTGATCAACACTGGGCCACCTCCATGTTGATTTGTGCACCATGTCATGTATTTTGGCTGCTGCCATGCTATTGGCCATGCGGATTCACTTGCATAGTCAGTGTGGCTTACACAGCCACTGCTTTTCTGGATTCATCACATGTGCATGAATAGGTGGTGTCGTTAGTGATTTGGAGGGGGCCCATCTGTGCACATGGTGGACGGAGGCCTACTTGGTGTTTGCATGTGCTACAGTGTGCCAAGGCTATAAGGGACATGTCCCACAGTCATGGTGCGTGTGCAGTGTGCGACACATGATTGTGCATGTGTGCCATTGTGCCCATCTCCCCCTCATCCCCCAGTCCCTGGTCATTACTCACCCTGTTGCTGTTTAGTCAGGTCATATCTAGCTGTGTCCAGACCACCAGCTCCTGCCACCGTCTTCACACTGGTGACTGTGGCCACCATTTCCTCCAGCTCATCCAGCTCCTCCTGTGGCGCAGGACTTCCACCTCCAGTCACTGTTGGCGGTGAGTTTCTGTTTGGTCTGGCTTTGCACATCATGCCAGCGCCTCTTCACCTCCTCCATTGACCTCCTCGAAACTCCAACTGCATTGACGTTGGCGATGATGGTCTGTCATATTTCTATTTGGGTTGCAGGGCCACAGTGGAGGTGACGAACAGTTGTCGATAGAGTTCTATCACCTCCGTGATGATGATCCGGTCTTCCAGCGGACTGAACCCCGTCTTCCTCTTCCTCCTCTCCTTGCCCTTCCCTGAACTCGGGGTTCCATGCAGGTCCTCCGTGTGGCTTGTGGAGTTTGGTTTGTTCTCTGCACTCGGTCCGGGTGCATCCATGGTGTTACGCAGTTTGAATTGGTTTTGGTGTGGTTTTTTGGGGGGCTTTTATAGTGCATTTTCCCGTATGGCCGGTGAGAATTGCAGGCCTGTCGCTGGTTTTCGCAGATTTTGGTATCGCGCTTTGGGGCATTGCAACTTTTTTGGCATCCGTGTTTCGCTTTTTTTGTTTGTCGCATTGATTTTTACGAGGTCATTTGGCACGTTATCCTGCTACTATCTCATGGTGCCGCCGGGTTGGAAATTGGACGTTAAGATGGTGTTCTTTTCTCACGATAGACTGCGATATGCAAAGTTGAGTTAAGCTAAATTTGCAATGGTTAACACACGTTCTTGAGAATATGCCCCTTCAATTCTTAAAATATAACTGTGGATTAAGCATTACTAATGTCTGTGTAAAGGTTAGTGTTCTTCTGAGTGTCTTAATCATTCTCATTCTCCCCTTTCTTTTGCACTGGTATTATATATGCACAACGTTTTTTATCCCCACGTCTTTTTAAAATACCTCCTCCACATAGCTCACATGGCATCTCTTTCCTCTTCAGCAACATCTTTTCACTCTCTTCTCATTGTGTACACTTGCTTTCATCATCTCTACTTCACTATCCCCCATTTACAAATCCACCCACTCACCTGCTGACACTGTATCATGTTTTCTTTTGACGCTGTCTATAATGCTACAGCTGCATATTTCCTTCAAACTCTCTAAAATGTACAATCGGCATGTATGTGATCATGGCTTTGCATACAGGCCAAGAATTGGATGAGCATGTAGTCTGAACACATTTATGGCCCACTGACAGACACTGCTAGAACTATGCACTGCTTTCAGTCTCCACTGTGCAGATTTCAGCCAGACACCTGCAGGTGATTTAGTTCAAAGTATGCACTACACAAAAGCTATGTGCTGCATGAAACACTGTGGAAAAACGCAACTGGAAAAAGAAAATACATGTAAGGAATGCTGATTCAGGTTAAAGTGTGAACTCTGACATAAATTACATTAACGTTTGTTACAGTGACTGTTAAAAAAACAATCAATCCCTGCTTTGCCTCAAAAGATGAGGATATGCAAATAGAGCCTGATAGGTAACGGTTTAAAAATCGTCCCACTCAAGGAACTAGCGGCCTCATTTATGAGGCCGTGCGTCACTTTTACGCCGCCGGTGCGTCACTTTTTGTGACACATCGGCGGCATAAAACATGCCTCCTGTTGCGCACTATTTACAAAGTGACGCATCTAAGCAGATGCGTCAATTTGTAAACCCCTGCGCTACATTATACCTGCGTCAGGTATAATGTATGCAGAAGGGGAGTTCCCCCGCAAAAAGCCTCGTAATAGTGACGCAGTTAAATCTATGAGATTTCACTGCGTCACTTTTAGGACGCTGTTGCATCAAAATCTTGCGCCTGCCTCACAGCAGGCGTAAGACTGACGCAAGCCCTTTCACATGGGGCTTTCCCCATGTGAAAGGACGCATTGCCGGAGTTGCGTCACTTTTGTGACACACCAGCAATGCGTCACTTTTGCGCTTACAGATGCGTCAGAAATATTGACGTATCTGTAATTCCTTGCGCAATGATGCGTCATATTGTAAATATTACGCATCATTGGGGTCGCAAGGAGGTCGCAATGAAAAGTGACGCATCGCTGTTTTCTCGCAGCGATGCGTCACTTTTCAGAAATGAGGCCCCAGGCATGTAAAAAGGGAAGTCACACACTGCATGCAACTTATTCCTTCGTTTCACACCCAAGCCTTCTGCGCTGTGTGCAGCACAACCTCAGATTCTGAACAGAGGCAGACATTCGTTTAGGCTAAAGAGGCTGCTTGTTTGTATGCGTGCTTAGACTTTCCTTTTTAGAGAAACATGCTTAACGAGCATGCTGACACACTGATTACCTTATTTTATGTTTTCCTTCCTACCTTACTGTCCAACTCCGACTGTGGAGCTGGCCTGAGCATCAGTTACTTGCCCCAGCTGTGAACTTTTCCCCATCAGGCTCAATTACGCATTCTGCACATTGCTCCTGTAAACTTCATCAAATGTCATAACGTGTCAACTTCAAAGCTGTAGTGAGTGCCCCTCAACAGACAGTGAATGCTAATCCAAACTGAATTCGCAATTCAAAATTGGACAGATAAATGTGTAAATGGGACATGAGGAACACATAATTCTGGGTCGGTCATTCTATATACTGCCATTTGAGCTCTGAAGATTGCAGCATGAGGCGCGAGACCTTGCACTGGTGTGAAGGTGTATACAGGTTTGAAAACACTGAATTGTCTGCATATAAAAAGAGCTTTGTTCCGCATAATAAACAGCTTTGTTTATAGACGCGAGCTAAACATTATGGGCATTTCTGACAGCAGAATATTGAAACACACGGGAATACGAATCAACTCTACACTAAAGCAGAGACTTGGTACAATAATTTAATTATAAATTCTCTTTGTGCCCTATGGCCTACCAGGGTACGCCATTAGCAGCACGGCACGGACCTCCAGAGCTAAGTGCAGGGACAGTACTTCGGAGCCAGGATGGGACACACGTGTCAAGTCAAAGCCGACAAGACAGCATGCCCCGGCTCGACTAGTGGCGTTGGACATCGTAAATGCAGCGGTAGACTGCAGCAGGCCCTCTGCTCGTTGCAGCAACATTTAAAGTGCGTGCCAAGTGGTAGAAGCTCCGCCAGACACCACACCCATACATGCACATGCGCACAGGTACGTTTGTGCTGCAAGTCCCCACCTTGGTGATGCCGTACTCATGCTGGCGCAGCCGCTGCCCTCTGCGTTCAAGGCTATCTTATACAAAAAAAATGCCAAAGTTGTTAACGTAAAAATGCATGGTATTTTAATGAGGGTAATAGTCTTACTGGTGTCCTGACAAATGTCAATTGGGGCCAGGGGTGTCAATCAAATCGCCAGTGGTCGCAAGAAGTTGCTTAGGGATTGAAGTTGCGACTCCTGGCAACCCCTGATTGCCGTCCATGGATGTCGACTCAAACAGGGCAGGTCTACCTAGCTTGACAAAAGTATCCCGAATATACGTCATCCATTTGACTGACTTACACCCATCTAGCTCCAAGCAATCCTTGCCTATCTCCCTACTTAGATGGTTCTTGGGATGCACCCAGATAGTAAGCTACCTAGTCAAGGGGCATAGGGCAATGAGAACAAACAAATAAGGCAACCCATTCTCCTCCACTTGGAGCCCCCATGAGTTTATATATCCCCATACAGTGCTGCCATAAGTGGCTACTGAAACAGATTTGCCCTGATAAATCTTAATCAGAGCTCACAATGGTTTGCTACCTATTCTAGCGCGTAGGAAAAAAGTGCACCTATGGATCTAGACAGAGCTAATATCTTAATTTTTTTCAAAGGGGCCCATGAGGACCTTTCCTCAAAAATGACCTCTAGATATGTGTAGGCCAGGACCCTGGACAACCTGTTACCCTGAACATGAAAATATATTGACTTCGTCCATTTGGGTGCAAGGACCGTTACCTGAGATTTGCTATAATAGGCTATTCATGTATGATACAAAACCATCGAGCAGTGTCTGAAGACCCAGGGCAGTTCTTTCCAATAAGATGGTGTCATCTGCATATACCAATGCAGGAACCTGAAGGAAAACTATTTGAACAGCAATCCACCTGTTTATCTAGTAACCTGACCCCCAAGTTGTTCACATGCAAAGTGAACAAAAAAGGGGCAGCTATACAACCCTGTTCTAATACGCTCCTCAGAGAAAAGGAGCTGGTGCAAGACCCATCAATGTTATAACAGACAGCTGCCCTTGTAGTGAGGTCATGGGATTAACTGCAGACATTGCTAAGTTAGCATTAGTTAGTATATGCTTGGCAGCCATTTTGCCGCTTTTGCACGCGTTACTACATCGCTTCATTCTTGTGGATAGACTGCTGTTGAATTTTGCATGAGTACTGTCTGCCTTTCACACATTTAGCTGTACACTGTGCTCCTCAATTGCACAGCGTGTTCAAGGTAAAAAAATAATGTATGCTGTTGATTCACTTTGGTCAGTCCCACGCCCATAGACACAACATAGAACACAGGTGCACTACTGAAAGTCGGGTGCTTTTAATATGGCATTGCATGTATGAAAAGGCACTTGGAGAGATTCATTCCAACGAAGAAGAGCTTTGCTTGTCCTGAGATGTAATTCCTTGCATCTAAACTTGGAGGTTTGGGGTTCCCCAGACAAAACTTAGAGGTCTTCTATAATTATAATAAACTAGCGTGTAGCACGGGGAGGGTGGTAAGGTGCTGTAGTCCTGTTTCCACTATCATTATAATATGATTTCGCCATTTGTGCTTTATGGAATTGTTACCATGCTGAATATATTGTTCTTATGCATTTTGCTGCTAGTATTGGCTTGTGTACTGCATTATAGAGCACGTTAGTTAAAATAAACATTTTAAACGATATCATGTCTCTGTTTACTTACATTGTGGACAAGTGTGAGTGTTTGAACGAAAGAGTGTTCTTCTTCCTGCGATTCCTGAAAGGGACGGAGTGACATGTTCTAGTATATCTAATCATTGATAGCTTTGCTGTAGTACGGAGAACGAATGAGACACTATTGCTAGTCGGATTGGGGTTCTGGGCACCGAGGTGGGTTTTCTGGTACAACACTACACACCATGGTCCTGGTTTCCTGCGGTATAGTTCTGTGTATGTGCAGAATCCCTGCAACATGGCACACCTAATGTTTTCCCTGGCTCCTATTGATGAGGCACTCGAGTAGTACTGGTGCTTGTCCACACTATCCTTGTTCTGTTTTCCGATTATAGGTTTTTTGTAAGCTTGATATAATTAAACGGTTTTCTTTTAAATTACTACCCTATATTGCGCTGCCAGGCATTAAGTTGTTCTTTTTTAGTCCTTAGTGCTGAGTCGATATTGCGGCACATAGCCGCGCACCGCTCCGTCATCATTTGCACACATATGGAGTGCCGGACCCGGGTATCAAACTTATTTTTGTGGTTGGAGCTGATCCAGCTTTCCACTTTGAGGTGTTTTATTCTTGGGTGACCTTTCCAGCAGTGAAAGGAGATGATAACTTGTTCCATGTATACACTCACACTGCAACACCTAATGTATATCAACCTTATAGAACTCTTGAAGTTCCGATTTTGACATGGCAACACTGTATTTGGTTTAATGGCGTCCTACCCCACACAGTGACTCTGGTCCGTTTAGGCCCTTTATCAATTTCAGGGGCCACTTAGCCAGTTTTGGCTGGGTACATACCACATCCACATTATTTGGCAGTGACACTAGCAGCACTGCGTGCATTGCACGCCTCCTTAAGTGAGGTGCACTGGGCTCTAGTGCAATACATCTCAGGCAATCTCCAGGGAGCACCTGGGGTTGCTGCGCAACCAGCTGAATCCTGCGGACTGACTATTAGTCCTGTCATGGTTAATTTGGTTATGGGCAAGCATCCACAGAATAAGGATGATTTAACTTAATGGCTCGCAGAGAAATTTGAGAAGCTGGAAGCGGTATTTCCGAATACTACCCCTGTGGAAAAACACAGGATTTTAACTATTAGTTTGCAGAAAGACTTAATACCCGAAGTAACCGATTGTGAAAATTGGGGTAAAGTGTTTGCGGGGGTGTATGTGAAATGTTTTGGCACACCTTCTATGACAGTGCTCCCCTCTATGATTAAGCGTGTTCAAGATGAGCACGGACCGGAGGCGGCTGTGGAGTTGTGGATGAGGTTGGTTGGAGTGTTCAACGTAGTTGCTGATCTGATCCTAGCTAATGCCAATGGAAATGCAGTTAACTTTCAAGTGTCTAATGCCTTGCGCTTTGTCCCGGAAGATGAGAAACCCTGCGAATTACCAAAAATGATTGCAGATGCCTATAAGACAATTAGCCGCATTAGTTTGGGTGTTAAACCTTTTGCTAGAATACCAGCACAACAGCAAACACAGACGGCGTGTCTGCAAAAGACGACTCTCCAATATTTCCTAAGAAGAATTGGAAAAATAAAAAGCAGGGGAGGCAACAAAAGAAACAATGGTTGCGTGCAATGTCACCGGTACCCGAGTCTTCTGAGCGCACTTATGATTTGCGCGACTGCGTGAGAATTAGGTCTCCAGACAGATTTCAGGTTCCTGATCAGCATTCTCCTCGTTCTTCACAGGACACATCAGGCTCACAGGCCGGTGGCAGAGAACGCCAGGAGTGCGGAAGAGGTTGAGGTGCCCCACAAGGACGTGATCAACCTGGTCACACCGACGGAAAAGGGAAACAGGACAATTTTCCTAGTCAGGGCCAACAGTTTCAGAAAAAGAACGTTGCTGCTTCAACAGCGAGATATGCCACAGACGGTGAGGACATGGCCCTGGAACCTAACATGGGCAATAACGCTGCTAGACAGTGCAGCGGAGGTTACCATAGTACGGCAAGCACTGCGTCCATTTCTGGAGGCGACAGCAACTGAAACGTTCATCACAGTTGAAACGGCTGACACCCGAGTGGCTCCCCCTGACAGATTATATGATATAGTCCTTATGATTGAAGGTGACATACAGAGTGTAATTAAAGGGATTTTTGGGGGAAATCTGACTTCTTCTTATGACATTTTGTTGGCAGAGGCACATTGGCCCCGCCTTTTGTTTTTGCAGCTCCAAGGGGGGATGAAGCAATACTCACGAGTTTTTCACATACTGTCTCCAAGGAGCATGCAAAGGCTTTTGCAGAAGAGTGGGCTTTGGTGCTTGCAACAGCACTGTACCATACTCAGGTGGACTGGGATAAAGATTCTCCCCCACATGAGATACCATTACGGTCTATGCCACAGCCACAACCCCAGTATCCCATCTGGCGGGAGTCAAAAGCTCCCGTTTTTGAGATTCTGTATGAATTAGAGTATCAAGGAGTAATTGAGACATGTGTGTCACAGATGAATAACCCTCTATTTACCGTAACCAAACCCGATGGGTCGTACCGCTTAGTTTTGGATTACCGACATTTGAATTCTCATTGTCGCACCTGTGCTGTTCAGAATACCCATAGTTCTGCTCTAGTGGACAATATTGTTCGTAAAAAATATAAAACTACCCTTGATATTTCTAACAGCTTTTTCAGTCACAACCTGTCACTTGAATGCAGTCAATGGACCGCTTTTACCGCCGGCGGAAAACAGAAACAATTCCGGCGATTGGCCATGGGCTATGAGAACAGCCCAGGTGTATTCGCTGCCCGTGTCGTCTCTTTGTTAGACGGCATAGACCCTGATGCGTACTCGTACGTTGATGATATTTATCACACGGACGACGAATTATGGCCGCATCTTTGTTGAGTGGACCGCATCATAGTTTTGTTTGCGGACTACGGCTATAAGTTTAACTTTGTGAAATAAAACATTGCAGAGTATACAGTGTTGTTCTTAGGCTACAAGCTCAATAATGAAGGTAGAGGCTTGGCGCCACACTTCTTGGAGAAATGCAGCATGTTTGCGACCTCCTTCGACCTGGAAAAAACTACAGTCTTTGCTGGGATTTTTAAACTTTGGTCGAACCTATATTCCTGAGTATGCCCAGCGTATCAAACCATTGTATGCTTTGATACAACCTTCTTTTTCAAAAGCCTGCTGGCTTCCGGAACATTCAGCTATCCTGCAATCTTTACAGTCTGATCTTCTTGAATCTAAATACTTGTTGATACG
Organism: Lissotriton vulgaris; assembly: GCF_964263255.1. Taxonomy (NCBI): domain Eukaryota; kingdom Metazoa; phylum Chordata; class Amphibia; order Caudata; family Salamandridae; genus Lissotriton; species Lissotriton vulgaris. Next base: position 1,260,603,884 of record NC_141696.1, on the reverse strand, counting down.
TGATAACCACACTAACCTGGTGATACTTATCATGCCAGGCAGAGTGGGTTTCACATACTTGCCGTTTAATGAAGGCGACACAGTGCCTATTGCTTACAAGTCACATTTGTACACTTCAGCTGAACTGCGGTTTTCCACTGTTGAGAAGATCTTGACAGCTGTCCAGATGGTGATCCTGAATGAACGCGCACTGGCACAGGGACAGCACATTTTGGTTGTGACACCATATCCTGCTCTAGAAGCAGTGACGAAGGCAAGTGTACCAAACTCAAAAGCTTTGCATCCACGTTGGATACAATAGGCTACTTCATTGACATATTTGGATGTCACCTTCATCTTCGACTCCTCCCTGCAAACACAGGAGTTTTTACAGTATGAATTTGTTCATCCTCCTCCTCTGTCTATACGTCTGTTGGAGGAGTACCATTGTATCATTTACACTAATGGTTCAGCACAACCGGCAACAGTTTCAAAGCATTCTTATTCAGCAGCATGCGCAATTGTGACAGGTGCCATAGTGAACGGAGAGTTCAAGTCAATTGTTGTACACACTCAGGCACTAGGAGACTGTAACGCCCAATTAGCTGAGCTGCGCGCCCTGGTGCTCACACTTGAGTTTGCAGATCCGAATGTGACTACTCTCACTGTAAGTGATTCTTACTACTGTGTTCAGTCTTTCCATGACAACTTACTCTTTTGGTCCCAAAATGGCTATTGTGATTCTAAAGGCAGCGCAAATAAGCATAAAATACTTTAAGTTGAAGTCTCAGATATTTAAGAACGCCTGCCTCTCACACATGTAACTCATACTCTTGGCCACCAGCGTGTAGGAGTACATGCGGTTGGCAATAGTTTGGCTGATGAAGCAGCTAAATTGGCAGTGGCCACGTGTTTAGTCGCAGCGGTTACAAGATCCATGAATAAGATTGCTAATGACATCTTTGCAGCAATTGCTGCTACAGAGAAGGGTGACAATTACCTGCAGGGTTTCCCTTCGAGATAGTCTTATCACTTAAGTCCTGATAAAGTTCCTTATGTGAGGATTAATGACGTTAGTGACAGGTTGATTCCCAACGCGGACCGCAGACTTTCACATGCTGGAGTGTCTGCGACTGTTCTATCTTACAGCAGCATTACTGGTGGCGTGATTTATATGAACAAACCCGTAATTATGTACTTTTGTGTCACATTTGCCAACAGATTAAGTCATCTATGGTAACACGTCCACCACAAACACTCATGGGCATATCTGATAGATCTTTTGGATGTGTTTATTTGGATCACTGCAGTCCATTTTCTTCAGATACTGCCTATAAATTCATCCTAGTTGCAGTTGATTCATGCACACGTTTCTTTGGGTGTGGCCACAATGCAGTGCTGACGCTCGAACTGTCATCAGGGATTTGCGTGTCTTTGTGGAAATTTTCGCAACGTGCACTTTCCATTCAGACCAGGGTCCAGCGCTCGCTTCTAAGGCGTACAAGGAGGCCATGCGGTCTTTGGGAGTGCATGTCAAATTTTCGTCTCCATACAGACCAGATGGTATTTCAGTTGTGGAGGGAATGAACCATGACTTAAAGCAATCCTTGACAGCTAGGGTCTTAGGTACTGGCAGGAACTAGTTAGCCCATTTGTATAGCGTACAACGTGCACTAAATAATCTCCCTAGAAGATCTCTGGGTGGCCAGACCCCGTACGAAATGCTCTTTGGCATGAAAATGTTTGTAACAGACCTTGATGGTCTAGACATGGCAGCGACTGCCGTAGCCTTTGACGTAGATAATCAATATGCTGTATTACAGAAGCTACAAAAGACCCGAGACAGTCTTGCAAAGGAACATTTACCATGTGCCACTGATGCAGCACTGCAGATTCCTGTAGTCGGATGGCTACCCAAAGTAGGAGACCTGGTCCGAGAGAAGGTGGAGAACAAAAAAGAGTTTGGCCCCTCTGATTGTACACCTGTCGCAGTGCTTGGCGTGAATGGAACTCGTGCAGTCATTTTACTACCTCTTCCTGGTCGAAAAGACAACAGAAACATCTCTGTGGACAATGTCGAGTTACAACATCTGGCCGATCCTGAATAGTATAACACCAGCAGCTTCTTGTCCAGCAATTTCTAGGAATCCAGTGTTGGGCGCTCTTGACAGCACGCAGCGTGACACTGCGCAGCGTGACACTGCCATAGAGATGGACTCTGTCATTAACCCTTTTGCTAAACCTCCCTACTTCCAGTCTTAATGAGGAAACAGAGTATGCTTTTCCCACTACCGAGTCATTGCCTGGTTTGCAACCGGATACCCTTATCCAGTCACGTTTCTCTTTTGACTCGAACTCTACATCATTGACCCCTACCAAATTCTCTATTTTTGTGGTCTGGTTTAAACAGAGTTATTTGATTCCGCCTTGGACATACATCTGGATGGTCCTCTTTGCCATTTTTCTATTTATGCCAATTGGGATTGTAACATTCTTTTTCCTTCTCATAAATGGACACTACATACCTGAACGCTTTGCTGTGAAACTGGTCGATTTAACTTGGCCCGCATTCTTCTTCTCCTGACTTTTGTCAACATCTCCACCTGGCCAGGTGCGGATGGCATAGTTTGGGATGCAGTGGAGTTCCAAATTCATGGCCCTACAGAGATAATTAATGTACCAAATGTACTTCGTGTTTCCATGGGTGATGTAGTGAAACACAATATATGGTCTGCTGATTGGGATGTACATGCCATACAATCTTTGTTTTCAGATTTGAAGTATTATGCTGCATTTGATGCTGAAGATTTGCATTTGAATACTCCAAATTATGCTGATTTGTTTTGCTACTAGCATTATGGCCATCATTACCTGCATAAAGCTAATACATTTAAAAATGTTTTAATTACACACAATGGGAACATTGCCCGGCTCCATTGGAAGGTAGCTCAAAAACGTTTTTGAAAAAATGTACATATTTTACAGATTTTGATAGATCCAAACCGGAATCATTTTATTTTAAATTAAATGTTTCGTCCAATCATAAAGTAATGCTCACCCACACCAGATTAGTGTATTCCCAATCCTTTATTAATAAATTGTCCGGGTGGCTTTGATCTGTGGAAGGCCACAGTAGGTCTTAAATCTGTTTGGGGATCTAGATCCTTGCAGGTCCGGGGCACTGAAGCTTTACAACTCACGCGCCTAATCCCGGCTCAAATTTTATTTTTAAATGATATCAGACTACGTGTTTTGAATTGGCTAATTCGAAGCAAATGAATGTCCCTGCCATTCCCGCTCTGGCTAGATATCTGAACTGGACCAATCATACTGATTATTCCATTGACAACTTCCAATCCTTGTTTCAAAATGTTACTTTTAAATTTTCTACTTTAGACCCCTAAGGTTGGTTGGTTTGGCAGACCAGCTCGGATGCTTGCCAACTCCTTTTCCATGAGAAGGCCCCTGGCTATACACAGGATAGGCCTGATCCATATTTTTGTAACTCCCATTCGGTTACCACCTACTCTGTTGGTTGGAAAATGATGTCAAAATTGGTTAAAACACTCAACACTGTCGTCAGTAAAACAGCATTTGTCGTTATTATCAGATGACATTGATTTGACAGATTTTATAAAGGGGCCTGCTGGTGCTAGATCGAAACGATGTCTTTACGCAACCTATAATGAAATATGGAAGCTGTCTCAAATTGAGGCTGCTTCCCGTTTATGGGTGAAAGGCCAGGCTCATTTAGAAAAAGTCCTTGCTGTCATTGATAATAGTATTAATACACTTTCTTCCCACATTTGACGTACACGTTGTACGTCAAATGCGGGAAGAAACGTTGTACGTTGACGTACAATGTTTTGTACACGTTGGACAGTATTGTTTAATCTGTTGTTGATATTGCACAAGATAATGTGTCTGTTTTGTATCATGGACAGAATCAATTGCGTTCAGTAATGCAGTTTGCATGGACATTACACACTCTTAACTTCCTTGGGATTATTTGAACGCGTCATCTTTATTTTTGCCTTTTAACTTGACAGACAAATATCGATTTATGTCCATGAAAGACGCTACATACACTGTTTCACATATTGAAAAAATTAGAACCTTTGCCTTTTTCTGTGGCCGAAACTGAAGCTGCTGCCTGGCTCATTCATGGGGTATTAACCTTACCATTTCCTTTGTTTAAATTTAGCTCCTGCATGAAGCATTACCCCCTAGGCCGCTATGAGCCCTTAGGCAGTGCTTTCCTTAATGAGTTGTGGTCATTACCATTCGCTTACAGATGCTTGTGGGATGACAAAGAAGTTTACCTAACTGGGGAATCATGCAATTCAACCATAGGTCATTCTCTGGTTTGCAAAAATATACAGTTGCACAGAGCCTGTAACCATACAGCCCGAATCTCGCATGCATTCTGAAAGGTATTCCAGTGCCAGTTATTACACCAACTTTCACCCTGCTTGCAAACGGTAGTTATCTGCTTTTGCATAATGAGGAATGCTACCGTATGCTTACCGGCATCCCTTACATTGTGACAGTCTGGCAACGTGTGGTTTGCTGTAAACATTTACTGTTTCTGCCCCCACACGTGAGACTCAATAACTCAGTCTGGCTTTTCATAGTGACCCTGAGGGCAGACTTTGATAAGTTGAGCAGAATTAGAGCATTGTTATCCCAAAAAGAAGTTTCTCTCACATCTGCACATGAAACATTCGTCCTTCATGTGGTTAATACCCGATTAGAGGTGCAAGCCCTTCTTAATACTGACCTCCCACTGCATTTCGGTGCTTTAATTCATATAATTTTCAATGCTTCTCATATTACTGGCTTGGCCCATTTTTTTAAAGTTGTGGGCCCGACGCTCTTCAATATCTATATGGCCCTCACCGCCGCCATTGTCAGACAGCACGGGCTCAGCATCGTATCCTACGCCGATTACACACAACTCATCCTCTCCCTCACCAAGAACCCAGAAATCACCAGACTCAGCTTCTAGGAAGGAATGAGAAATGTAGCAGCCTGGATGAAGGACATCTGCCTAAAACTCAACTCCGAGAAGACGAGGTCCTCATCCTCGGACCCTGCACCTCTGCCTGGGACAACACCTGGTGGCCCTCCCCCGTCAGGAGCCCACCCACCTCGACAAACCATGCTCGGAACCTCTGCATAATCCTCGACTCCTCCCTTTCCATGAACCACCAGATCAATGCCTTCACGTCCACCAGTTTGAACTGCCTCCGCATCCTCCGTAAGACCTTCAAATGGATCCCCCCGACGGCAGAAAGACCGTCACCCACGCACTCATAACCATCAGACTAGACTACGGCAACGCCGTCTGCGCCGGAATCAACAAAACTCTTTTACCAAGTTTACCAAGCTCCAAACCATCCAGAACGTCGCAGTCAGGCTCGTCCTAGGGACACCGCGCCACGAACATATGACCCAACACCTATGAAGCCTCCACTGGCTCCCCGTCGCGAAGAGGGTCACCTTCAAACTCTTCACCCACGCCTACAAATCCCTCAACATCATACCTAAATACCTCACAACTGAGTATGTTTCCACGTACCCAAGGGGAACCTCCGCTCTGCTGACCTCGCCCTGGCAGAGGTCCCCCGCATCCGCAGAAACAGAACCGGCTGGAGAGCTTTCTCCTACATCGCAGCCAAAATCTGGAACGAGCTCCTGGTCAACATCAGCCACTCCCCAACCCTCCACACGTTCAGGAAGGACCTCAAGACCTGGCTCTTTGACTGACTCAGTGGTGCTTCCTCCCCCCCCAGCGCCTTGAGACCCTCATGGGTGAGTAGCGCGCTCTATAAACCACTGATTGATTGATTGATTGATTGATTGATTGATTGATTGATTGATTGGGATCTTGCCTTGTGACTTCTTTCCAAACTATATTTGGTGTGATACCAGCATTTTTTCAATCTTTTTTTTCCAGTGTCTTCGGTGGGTTGCCACTATTACTTGCCTTAGCTGCTGGAGTACTGCTGTTGATTTGCCTGCTGCGCAATGGCTGCTTTTCCTATGGCCCTACACTGTCAAGACCACTGCAGATGCTTTGTAGCCGTATGCTTGAATGCTATGGTACTTTGCACCTGGCCCCACTCAGCGTGGCTTATGGATTGTCCTTTCGTTTTGCATACTACACTTGCGTGCAACCTGTATTCACCTGCCTGGAATATTCATTTGAATGGGCATTGGACCTTTGCCTCTCCAACACGGTTTCTCCTGCACCGGATTTTGATCTGCTGATGAGTCCCTTAGTGTCCCATGAGCAAGAGTGTTCCGGTGTTGGGATTATGGCCTGTGCGGCTGCCCTTGGTGTTTTGGCACAATGGGATATCTGTGCAGCGGCACAGGATTTCCTACAATGCAGTTACACACAAGTTGTCCTCTGATGGTCCTAGAGGCACCACTTATTGAGGAAAATGTTTGTTCTTTCTGTTTACTTGAGTGGATGGCGTCTCTTTTTTCTGACGATAAAAATGACTTCCTTTTGGAGGCTATTGCAGCTTACTATTCATACACTTTGATGGTTTAACCTGGCTGGCAACGATCATCTGCAGGATTTTTTTGTTTCTTTTCTCTCTTTCCTTTATTGTTAATATTTTGAAAATGTCAACTTTGTTGCCGGAATCTCAAATCACTTAAAGATCGATGCTCTAGCTTCTTGCTCAGACTTCTTGAACTCTGTGTTTTCCATAAACTCCTGTCCGATGGCCTGACCAGGGGAGGGTGTAGTGAGGTCATGGGATTAACTGCAGACGTTGCTAAATTAGCATTAGTTAGTATACATGGCTTCATTCTCATGGATAGACTGCTGGTGCATTTTTGCATGAGAACTGCCAGCCTTTCACACATTTAGTTGTACACTGTGCTCCTCGTCTGCACCGCGTGTTCAATGTCAAAAAACAATGTATGCTGTTGATTCACTTTGGTCAGTCCCATGCCCATAGACCCAACATAGAACACAGCTGCACTACTGAAAGTCGGGTGCTTTTAATATGGCATTTCATGCATGAAAAGGCACTTGGAGAGATTCATTCCAACGAAGAAGAGCTGTGCTTGTCCTGAGATGTAATTTCTTGCATCTAAACTTGGAGGTATGGGGTTCCCCTGACAAAGCCTTGAGGTCTTCAATAATTATAATAAACTAGCTTATAGCACGGGGAGGGTGGTAAGGAGCTGTAGTCCTGTTTCCACTATCATTATAATGATAATATGATTTCCCTTTTTGTGTTTATGGAATTGTAACCATGCTGATTATATTGTTCGTATGCATTGTGCTGCTAGTATTGGCTTGTGTACTGCATTATAGAGCACGTTAGTTAAAATAAAATGTTTAAACTATATTGTGTCTTTGTGTACTCACGTTGTGGACAAATACGAGTGTTTGAACGAAAAAGTGTTCTTTTTCCTGCGATTCCTGAGAGGGACGGAGTAACATGTTCTAGGATGTATAATCATTGGTAGCTTCGCTGTAGTACGGAGAACGAATGAGACACTATAGCTAGTTGGATTGGGGTTCCGGGCACCGAGGTGGGCTTTGTGGTACACCACTACACACCGAGGTCCTGGTTTCCTGCGCATAGTTCTGTGTATGTGAACAATCCCTGCAACACCCTCATGTCCCTGTGTAACTCGCTAATGAAATAAACACTGTCTGTATCCAAGCCCATATCCAACAAGATCTGAATCTATTTACCTTATCAAAGGTGGAAGATAGATCCATGAATGTCTTTAATTAAAAAAAAAAGTCTAGAAAATTGACTTTGGTTAGCGTTGAAGAATATCTGCTGGATATTAGAAACGTGTTTATCTTTGACATAACCATAGAGAAAACCATAGAAAATGCTTCTTTAACCTATGATGAATAAATGATGCAGCTTTGAATCGTAGGCGAGGATGCTTTCTTGGATGTGTAAAGCAGTCGTGCAGCTTAACTAAAGTAGTTGGCCCTCATACTTAATGTGCTTCTACAACCAGGCCTAAAAATGTATTTTCACTTCTGTTGACATTTAAATAAAAGGGGGCAGATTGCGACACTTTTACGCCGCTGTTGAGTCACTATTGTGACGCAGCGGCGGCGTAAACCATGCGCCGCGTTGCGACTTATTTACAACGTGACGCATCTAGGCAGATGTGTCACGTTGTAAAGCCCTGCGCCACATGAAACCTGTGTCAGGTTTCATGTGGGCGTTCTGTCGCAGTGTGGGCGTTCCCTCGCAGCAAAGCCCCGTAAAACTGACGCAGTGAAATCTAAAAGATTTCACGAAGTCAGTTTTACGACACTGCTGCGTCAAATGCTTATGACTGCTTGAAGCAGGCGTAAGGAGTGTCGCACCACGTTAAGTATGGGCAGCCCATGTGCATTGCAGGAATTGCGTTGTGCTTGCGACGAGACTTCAGCAATGCTCCGCCCGTACGCCACAAGATGCGTCATGCATCTGCCCATCCTTGCACCATGGTGCTCTGCATTGTAAATGCGACGCATCCATGGTGGCGCCAGGGGGGGAGTACGTAACGCATCTGTTCTGATGCATCCCTGCTGATTTGCAGAGATGCGCTAAAATGTGGTGCTCTAAAAGAAATGTATTTCTTGGCTTGCTCACACCATATGATTTCTTTATTTCTCTAAACAATGTACTTTGCAATATTTTAGAATGAATAGAGTATTAGTCATGTTGAGCTTACTGAAGATATTGTTTTGCATGATCTAATCAAGGCTTTACTGATAGAAATGTGTTGTTGCTTTAGACTAGCCCTTTGTTCACACAATGGGATACTGACAACAGCTAACAGAATAAGGCCTGCAAAGGTTCTCATGAGAACCTTCCCTCATGTATCTAATGCAAGACATTTAGAAACGTTTTGATAAGTGCTCACAGGCATGAATACTTACTGTGGGAAATGGGAGGCTAGATGAGAGACCATCAGAAGACCTGTTTCCAGTGGACGAGAATGACTTAACCATGCTGAATGTTCCAATAATGTTTTATGTTTTATGTTTTTATATACATGTGTTGCTAGATAGAGAAATTCATTTAAATCCATTGCAATGCTATGCTTCAATTCCTCTATATTTTATGGATTGTTTACCCTTATTCTTGCCCAGATTCCAGCAAGGAACTGCTAACAGCGATTTCCTTTCACTCTGACCTTTTTGTGAGGACACAGCTACCTCTGTGGTTAATTTTCCTTTGATTTATTAACACTTGTTGGGGAACTTGGCTGAGTTTCCGGGACTTCTCTTTAAGGGGAGTTTACCTTGCTCTTTATGGGTTCCTATTTAGGTTAGGACTCTTAGATTAAGATAGGATTATTTCCTTTATGGAACACACCATCTGTTGTATAATGACTTTAACAAAACCTTTCACGATATTTCTGTAATCTGAATAAAAACAACAAAAATGTTACTAATCTCCTAATGAGAAATAAAGCTTTAAAATGATTCCAGACCTCTCATCATTGACTGAACATTAAAAATAATAAAAGTTCAAACTTAAATGCAATTTATCACAGTTCCATTCTATCACAGTGGCAAAGGTCCACTTGCCTGAAGATGGAAGGACTCCAAAAATAGGAGGCCGTTGTTGTAAGTGATTTACTACATACAAAGAACAGCAGCAGGGTATATTTTGCTGCACAAACTACACATATTATTTTGTATACTGTCTAACAACCAATGCCCAATTCCCAAAACCAGCCACCTACTATGGTTTCAAAAACAACATAGAAATACAAAGACTGGGAGAGGCATTGTTACGAGAACACAAGTTCATAGGGTACAAATCCCACAAATATTGCACAAAAACAATGACAGAAATTCTGAGTCTTTCCCTTTTTAGTTTTGTAGATCCTTTTATTCTTTATTGAACATACAACAGCCAACGTGTTTCACCCTTGCAGGTTTCTTCAGGGCAAAGAAATAGTCCACACAATCCACGAACTGTAGTCCATATGATGCGAGCTCAAGTCGAACAGCACTTTCTCAAATGCTTTAAACTTTACCGCAGAGTCTGCAAAAACATATTTATTCCATATGCAATGGTCCTAGATCACAGTCCCATTCCGGGAACAGACTATGTTGGGTATTACGCGCTCAATCACCGGCCTCTTTTCACAGCCATCCGGTGCAATCATGTCACTTCGAATGTTTCAAGAAAGTCATTGTTTTTGTGCATTATTTGTGGGATTTGTACCCTATGAACTTGTGTTCTTGTATCAATGCCTCTCCCAGTCATTGTATTTCTATGTTGTTGTAAGTGCTTCCAATATCCTGAACTTGAAGATCCAACAAGGCGGTACTCAAAAGAGATTGTGATTCAGAAGGTGTGAGTATTAATAGGGCAAATGTTGTGGTTGTGAGTGGGTTGTATTTTGTTTTCTTTGGGATGTGCAATTGTATGGTAACAGTATAGAAAAGAGGTTGAAGATAAGAGATTAAAGATTTCAGGCTTGTCGTGGCCGAAAGATCCCGGGATAATATAACATTTAAACTTGTTTGCAGGATTTAGGTGTAGTGTATGAGGTACCACTACCTACATCGGTAATATAGTTATTTGATATTTGATTGTGACTGACTAACACTGATTGATGTTAGTGGAACCTAATTGCGCTAATGGGGAAACAGCATTGATTTTGGTGATTTCCCTCTGGTTGAGAACCCAGTTGCAATTGTGGAAAATGTCTTGAGTGGTTGTAATACTTTCATTCTCTCAGCAGAGCAACAAAGAAGTTATTTATGAAGTTATTTAACAGAGCTGTACGAATGCAAAGAAAAATTGTAAAGGAGAATGAGCTTTGTGAGGAGTGAGGTTGTACGTAACATCGTTGTTAGAAATGGGATTTCTGGCTGGCTAGCACACCATTTCTAACAATCGTCTTTCACACTGAGATTGGTTGGTTGGTGTGCTTTCACACTGTGATTGGTTAGTAACGTCTCAGTGCTACGCTGGGATCGAATCTTAAAAAAATGAACACTGTTGCTGAAATGTTATCGGATTGCTGGAAAATTGACGTATACGGAACAGAATCTTAACACTTGTTTTGAATAAAATTGCTGAAACCAATTTGTTATCAAAAAATGTTTTAAGGATTTTAAGAAAATGGTGAGAAAACACTTTACTACTCCAGTACTTAAGGGAGAGGAGGCACCTGCTGAGGGTACTCCTGAATACATTATGTCACTGAACATGGTTTAAACACATCGCTTTGGCTTCGACAGTGGAGTAGAATTACTGGAAGATTATATGAAATGAAGCCACCACCTCGACCTTTCCAATATGAGGCATTTAATATCTGGCAGAAAGTTGCAAGGGAAAAGAAGAAGGAAAAATTCCAGAGGAGAACTAGGCGAGCCGTGCAGAATTATGCCAGTGCTCAATGAGATGAAGGACAGCGTAGATGGAGGAAAGCTATTATTAAAGGCACTAGGTTATATCCAGTACTTACCTTGGAACATGCATTAAGGAAAATAATAATGCTGCCATCAAGAAAGAAGGGGATGAGTCAGATGCTGATTCAGGGGATGAGATATTGGAACAGATGCTGAATTCCAGTCCCCACCACCACACACTACCCTAGCCAAGCAAGGAGATTTGAGTAGCAGTACTAGTTAAGCAATGGCTACTGCCCCTGTGGATCCAAGTTTAACACCAATTGATAGGCCCTTATAAGTCTTGCAGATTGTGCCACCAGTTATGGCTCGACCACCAGCTATAGTCCACACTAGGACCAATGTGGTTGCTGTGCCTACCACAGCCCCAGTACCTACTGTTAATGCCCTGATTGCATCTGGAGTAGTTGCAAGTGCTCCCATATCAGCAGAAGTGCGGTCAGAAATACAGCCAGCGGCTATGTCTGGATTTGTTCCGACTTCCGAAAATTCACAGATAGTTTTGTAGAAGTCCCACAAACTCTGCAAGCTTTGGTTGGTGGAGGAGGGACGTTGGTCTTTACAACCCCTATTGCTACTAGTGGGTTGAATGTTACTAGTGAAGGGTACATACCAGTATAGCTTTAGGAAGCTATAGGAGAGAAGGAAAATAGAGACCTTTGGATATACCAAATTTAAAGGTGGAACTGAAGGAGATGGGGATGTTTGTAATAGGAAAATTTGAATGCGTATCAGAGGAAATAATTAATTTACCTGTGTAAGGCAGTTACACGAAGGGCAACTTTGGTACAGGATCGATTGACAGAAATAGCCAAGAAATATGAGGTGCATTTCACCAATACCATTAATTTGCTCTGAAGTTACAGAATATAGTTAGATGCTCCAGCCATAAAAACATGATATTTACAGGAATACTCTTGCTATTGGGGATTAGATCAAATGCATTCACAGATGGGAGGATATGGAAAAATTGGAAATTAGATGTGCAAAGGGTCATGAAAAGAAGGAAGCAGCTAGTGGAGGAGGACAGGATGAACAATCGGAGAATGAAATAACAGAATATCCACTTAGAGAAATAGCAGGAGGAACATATGTGCATGTTCCTTGGAGCAGAGGTGATTTGGCAGCATTTACGAACAATTTTCCAAAGTTGCGAGACAAGCTGGTGCAACTGACTTGAATACATTGTTTGACATTGTGGTGCCTGCGAATTTATAGGATGAATGTAAGACAGTGGTACAATGGCCAAAAGCGGAACCAGCTAGAGAGAAAGGCACAATTGCACAAGCGCCTGTGGTAATGGAAAAATATGAAGCAGTTGCTACCTTCTTAAAGGGCAGAATACCTCCAAAAGATATGGATTGGCTCAATATTAAAAGAACCACACAACAGCAAAAAGAGACAGTTCACAAGTATTATGAGAGATTGTTGCCGGTGTTTCAGCAGCACAGTGGACTAGAGTACCCTGAGGAAAGGGACATGGCAATTTTTGCATCCCAGTTTGTTTTAGGACTGAAGCACGAGATATGTGCACACATGACTAAAAGTGTGATCTGTTGGCAAAATAAATCTCTTGATGAGATCATGCGATATGCTAAATATTGTGGCAATGAATTGGACATAAAGCAGAAAAAGATTAAAGAGAAGATCAGGTTGGCAAGACTAAGCTAGCTCAGAAAGGATTTCAAAATTCTCCTTTCATAGGAAATTAAGGAAACATACAAGCTGTTGGTGCCCCACCACCTGATTTTCAGGGAAATCAGATGTGGCTACTATGAAAAAGAGGGGCTGGGAAGTGCTCCTTCCTGAACATCCTGCCCCTGTAGCATGAAACAGAGGGTCCACTGTGTCAGGGACTAGAATTATCAGGTCAGGAGTTTGCATACCTGGTAAATACGATCACAAGAGCACTCATTCTTGCGGGTGGCAGAAGTCCACCTAGAAATATCACTTGTAACAAGGGCCTACCTTCCAGCCAACTTCAGACACTTTCCTTTCTGTAGCGATCATCATGATCCTGCATTTTTACCGTTTGGCTCACATAGTATTCAAGCTGAATTTTTAAGATCTGCTTTCTGGCTTAATAACTCTTGTAACTTGTAACCCCTCCTGAGAATTGAAATATATATGATCTTCTGTTTCCCAAATGCCTTGACTTTCAGTCAATCTTTGGTCTGGAGACGCACTATGAGTCTACCATTAAAGTTAATTCATTGTTTAGGTTTCTTCTAATCAGAGAAACATTAAACATAACCTGCAATATAATCTATCTGAAAGAAATGTGACTTCATTTATAATCTATATATGTGCAATTGTCTTGTGTCATTTTATGTTTATATTCTGGACTATGCAGTATAATGTTCAGTGTGCAGTATTTATCTGCCTCGCGTTATGGGGGTCTATTCAGAAAAGGTATGTAGGAGAACATGAATTAGCACTACTGTACGTGCTCCAGAATGTAATTCAGAAACTTCTGGCTAGAAAACCTCTCCTTTCTAGCAAAGGACCTATGTAGCAAATGTCTCTTCCACATTTCCCACTAACCCTACACTTAGATGAATGGAGATCTCTGCTATCAAAATCTATAAATTGATTATGCAGCACAAAAGTGGGGCCCTGAAAAAGTACAGACCTGGGGAATAACAACCCTCTCCAAGGGTCACAAGGATGACCTCCTGTATGGGTTACAGGGACACAAGCTTCAAAATGCCTTTTACTGCATTCAGAGCTGCCAGTTCCAACTAGACCTACTCTGCACCCTGATGCTGGCCTCTGTGGGGTGAGTGTTGCCTCCCAAGAGCTGTCCCCAAGGTCCTGGACCCATGACTGGTGTCAAAGGGTACTCCTCAAAACAAAATCCTGAAACCTTGGACTCGGACACTGTTTGCCAAATTGTTGCTTTGAGAACCAGGATTGGACCGTGACCAACCTGCTAAGCCGATCCAATGAAGGTGGATCACCTCTGGGCCAAGGGTTCAGGTTGCTCCCGATACATTCTTTGCAGCAGCAAATCCGATTCAGTGGGACCTCACAGGAAAGGTTCTAGCCTTGTGGAGATCTCTTTGGCTACAGTCTGCAGTCTTGCTCCGCTGGAATAATCAGAGCTACAAAAAAGTGGCTAAGGTTGAAGGTAGAAATCTTCACTGGCCATCCAGCATGGGACATTCTCTGGGTGAAAAACTTCAAGGGGCATATTATCAAAAACTACGATAAAATTATCGCCGCTTTAGCGGCAGGAAACTGCCGCTAAAACTGCGATACTGGGCTTGATAATATGTCCTTGTGAATTCCCATAGCAGCCCAGGTTAACACCAGAACCTGAGCTGCTATGGGAATTCACAAGGACATATTATAATAATAATAATAATGCCAGCATTTGTCGAGCGCACAGCTACCTCCAACGGAGGTGTCCCGGCGCTGTCTGTATACCGCTTAGGAACCCTTCCTGGCCTTTCCCTGTCAAATGTCCACTCTTGGGCACCCCCAAGGTGAAGCCAGGTATCCCAGCGCTGTTGGGGCTGTTGTGGAGATTAAGCAAGCTATTGCCCAGAGTTGCAGAGTGGGACCCATGATTAGAAGAGGCACCGAGGCGAGAATTATCAGGTCCGAGGAAATTGAGCCCAAGACCCGCCGAGGCGGGTATTGAACCCTGGTCCCGGGCCAGACCCCTGCATCAGGGTCTGCCGCTCTAACCATTGAGCCACACTTCTCCACTAATCAAGCACACATTATCAAACCCATTATCGCCATTTTAGCGGCAGTTTCTTGCCGCTAAAGCGGCGATAATTTTATCACAGTTCTTGATAATATGCCCATAAATTTCTCCCACCCGGAGCTTTCCTGACAAAAGCTAGCATCTTCATTGAGATCTCGTCCAGTGGCTTTCTGACTACATTGAGCCCTCTTTGGCCACAGCTTGCTGCCTTGTCCTACTGAAGCTTTTTGCCTTCAACTCCAGAGACAGTGGGCCAGATGTAGGATCCGAAATACCGGTCGGTAACGGCCGATTTTGGCCGTTACCGACCGGTACTTAGTAATTGGCATGTAGGGGCCCTATTTTACCGATTCGGTAAATTTACTGAATCGGTAAATTTACCGAATTGGTAAAATACCAATTCGGTATTTTTACCGATTTGGTAACTTCCTAATATAGGTGGGACTCTTCTGAGTCCCAATGGCCTTACAGATTCGGTATTTTACCACCCAATCCAATTGGGTGGTAAAATACCGAATCCAGGTGTGCATGCACATGTGTGCATGCACATCTATGCCATGTGACAGACAGACATGCCCTCAGGGCATGTCTGTGTGCAACATGGCACACATGCCAGTATTTTGTGTGCTACAGGGTGTCAAAGTGACACCCCCTGCACCCTTGCTGGAATCGGTATTTACCGAATTGGTAAATACCGATTCGGTAATGCCCATTGATTCCTATGGGCTTCAATGCCCATAGGTATCAATGGGCATTACCGAATCGATATTTACCGATTCGGTAAATACAGATTGTTACAGAATCTGTAATTCAATTACCGATTTCACCTACATCTCCCCCCTTCTATTTTACCGATTCATAAATACCGAATCGGTAAAATTCGGTATTTATTAATCGGTAAAATAGCATTACCTACATCTGGCCCTAAGTCTGAATGTAAAACTTTGCACCAGGATGATCTTGGTCCCTGTAACTGACCCGCTC
The DNA here is from genome assembly GCF_964263255.1 of Lissotriton vulgaris. Classification (NCBI taxonomy): domain Eukaryota; kingdom Metazoa; phylum Chordata; class Amphibia; order Caudata; family Salamandridae; genus Lissotriton; species Lissotriton vulgaris. Next base: position 1,260,587,787 of record NC_141696.1, on the reverse strand, counting down.
TCCATTGTGGTCAGCCTTATACCTTATCCATGTCTTGGTCGAGCACGACTTGAGGACTGCTGGTGGCGCTTAATGCTTGTTAGCACTATTTTGTACCTTAAAAATTAGAAATTCATAACATGAGCACTACTCATTGGATTTTCGACATTTGTGTGTCATTTTATTTTATTACAGTTTACTCTATTTTTCTAAATTGATTTGGGATTTAGTAATATTGTGTTCTGACTGTATTAATGTTTGAGTGCCGCATAAATTCTTTACATATTGACTCCAAGTTAAGTATGTCTGCTCTCTGCCATAGGTACCAGGAGGTTGAGCTCAGGTTACTTTAGTGGTTCACCCTGACAGGGATTTTGATTCTTTCTTCAGGTGGGTACTTACCCCCCTCAACAAATATCCCAGTGTTTTACACGGAGGAACAGACTGAAGACTTTCCGATTTAATAATCAGAATTACGCACAGCCTTTTTTGTGCAGATTTGCCTTCTTTCTGACCTCTTCGCTTCATTTAAATGTCCTCATGTATTACCTGGAGAAATCTGCACAAGAAGCCCCCGAATTTCTCAGATCTTGTACTGCTGAATTGGTACAAAAACCTGTTTGTGTTTGATTGGCCATTGCGGCCCATCTTGCAAATATGGTCCAAACTTGCAATGAGGATTCAACTTGGAATGAGAGACTTCAAGAACTAATTAAATGGGCTCTGGTGGGACGGACCTATCTGGGGTCTGTGGCCTGCAGGAGGCAAACTCACATGGAGCCCGCTGTGATTTTCCTTTGTTTATCATTCACACACTGAATCAAGTGCACGACTGTAATACTATTATTAAGGATGCTACCAAGGTCATGCATTTTGTCCGATCTGAATGTATATAATCCGGAGAAGATAGTAGGAAATAATGCATACAGTCTTTCCTTGTATAGAAATATCTTCTGTATACACAACAGAATGCTGTTTCAAGTGGAAAACGAATTAATTCCAAAGTGAAATCTCGTGTGGCTTTTTGTGTTGTCTTAGTGAGCTGTGACTCCTCTACTGGGAAGTAATTGGCCCTCTGCCTAGGAAAATCTGTCAATAAATTAATTGCCAAGAGAATTGGGCCAACACGAGAGCAGCAGGCCCATTGAAACCTTGCCTTGCTGATGGGCGGCTGCCAGCAGTCATAAAAACACAGGGTTAAATGATATACAATGGCTTAATGACTTTCCCCTTGTCTGGAGAACAGTCTGAGATGAAGTGGGATGGATTTCAGACGAAGCAGGCATGGCAATCAGCTCTGTAATTTTCCTATAATACGTGCTTTTGGTAAAAGTAAAAACATTAAGGTCATTTCTTTAGCAGCGTCCTAGGCTCTAAATAAAATATGATTCCACTGCTCACTTACATTACTTTATATTTGTTGAAAAATTAAGCGCATATCTGACACTGAAAGGAACCGATATGCTATGCATTACCAGAATTTTTTTTTTAAACATTACAGTTGGGCAATTAAGTAAATGGAATGGACTAAAAGGGCTTGTTTCAAGAAATCTAATCTTTGGACTTGTGAAAAGCAAATCAGACAGAAGTGGCACACGATATATTTCATTCAACGTCAAGGTATGTACTTAACAAAAACAGAAAGGCACATTTCAAAAGATTCTTTAATATTATAGCCAATCTTAAAGATGCATCTTCAGGCACTTCATCTAATCAAACCATAAAAAAACCACTTCAAAAACAAACTAAGCAGCTATCTACACACTGGTCTCAAATTTGCGACTTTTTTTAATAACTATTGTTGTGAATCCTGTTCGGATCTAATCAGGGTTTGGTGTACCGCATGTTAATCAGAAAAAATATGAATGTGAAGCGCAACATCACAATGGTGCTTGTGAGTAATACTGGCCCAATGATTCATCAGTTAGATTCATTACTCCGAGCCCAACACTCCTTCATCCAAGTTTTTACTTGTACTAGGGGTGCCTTACATCAAACACAGACATGCTTGCCTTTTTACGAAGAACAAATTATCCTGTAAATAACTAGGGGCAGATTTATGTCGGACTTGCGCCACGTTTACGCGGCCGTTGCGTGACGCAACAGCGCGGAAACGTGGCGCATCCGTGCGACCTATTTACAACGTGACGCATCTAGGCAGATGCGTCACGTTGTAAAGCCCTGCGCCACATGGAACCTGCGTCAGGTTTCATGTGGGCGTTCTGTCGCAGGGTGGGCGTTCCCTCATAGGAAAGCCCCGTAAAACTGACGCAGTGAAATCTACAAGATTTCACTGAGTCAGTTTTACGACGCTGCTGCGTGAAATCCTTACGCCTGCTTGAAGCAGGCGTAAGGAGTGACGCACCACATTATGTATGGGTGGCCTCTGTACATTGCAGGAGTTGCGTCGCACTTGCGATGCTACTTCAGCAATGCGCCGCCCGTACACCACAAGATGCGTCACGCATCTGCCCTTCCTTGCACCATGGTGCGCCGCATTGTAAATGCGGCGCATCTGTGGTGCCGCAAGGAGGGAATTGCGTGACGCATCAGTTCTGGCGCATCCCTGCTGATTTGCAGAGATGCGCCAGAACTCATAAATCTGCCCCCTAGTGTTTACTTTTTAGATGTCGCGTGACAGCTATAGATGACTGCTATAGGATATATAACTAATTCACTTAACGTATGCTTTGTTATGTTATGTCTATATGTAGAGTATGCTAAGCACCCGTGGGGGTAACCAGGTACATAGCAGGTGGGGAGACAGCTGTATTCCCCTGGCTTATTCGAAGAGCCAGTTCTTTAAATTCTTGCAGAACTCTAGAAGTGATGAGGAGGATCTGTGTGCTATGGGAGGTTGTTCCATGCTTTGAAGATGTGCGAGAAGGCACAACCTCCAGATCAATGTTTGTGTATTCTGGGTAAATATGCAAGTGACAATCCAGCTGAGCGTAGGTGCCTGGGAGGTTGGCGAAAGTGTATGCAGCTTTTGAGGTAGGTGGGGCCTATGGTGTGTAGAGCTTTATATGTGTGTATGAAGAGTTTGAACTGGATTCTAAACATAAAATAATCCTTTTTCATGTCAGCTAATGAAGTGAAGGCATTTTTAATGGGTTTGCCGGCAAGGGAGTGCAAGCCTGACCCTACCAAGGCCTCCTTATTTGTTTTTTGATTTTTTGTTTTTGAGATTGAGATGGTGGGACACCAACATGGCGGCTTTGAATTCTTGCAAGATCAACAAAAAAAGCTGCAATTTTCCAACTCTTTAGGTGGTTATCTAGGGTTCATGAAATACACAAGACGTATCTAGGATTCAAAGGAAATAGCTCCAAACACAGAAGACGTTTTGACATAACAGAAACCAAGTATTGTGAACCAGATTGTTCAGTAACACCACGTGGTTCAATAAAACACAGTGCACGTGATTACTCTACTGGGAGACACATACCCAAGGATAGGTGAGAATTTTCCCATCAGTTGTCGATCTGTTCCACCACTTTCACATTATATGGGTTCTCCTTACCCAGGAGTTAATGCGATCACAGTCACAAGAGTGTAAAAGGACTATGAGAGTAAGAAGACCCTTTCTTATTATCTAGTGGGTGGTGTCAGTGTAATGTGACAACTGAAAAAAGCAGTGCAAATAAGTGATTAGTGATAGAATAAAATTGGGTAATCACTTATTTGCACTGCTTTTTTCTGTGTTTGGAGCTCTTTCCTTTGACTCCTAGATACTTCTTGTGTATTTCATGTCTTTGTTAGGGGCGTGTATCTAGTAGTGAGTCTTTAAACCAGCCCTTGGATCCTCTTCTATGTAGTGTGTTTTATAATATCTAGGATTCATGCCATCCCAATTTAAAGGCAAGAAAATGGAAAGACTGTTGAGTTCTCAGAGTCCAGCATACATGCGCCATTACTGTGAATCTGTGGTGTAGAAGACATGGACTAAGTACTTGTGTCATTCACTTTCATCAGCCTTCCTTGTCACAGTCCATACTTATTGAGAATATGCGCACAATAAACAAAATATGAGCACAGTGCATGAGTGAAGAAATCTAGAAGGGAATGAACCCTCTGACTGACACCCCTTGGGAGTGACATGTGTGTACATAAACATTGAAATTCAAGCTCAGATAGGCGGAGGCGGGGAAAAGGCAGTAGGCAAGAGTGGCAACAAGGGAAAAACAAGGAGAAAGCAATGAAAATGAGGTTAAAGTAAGAAGGCACTCCCCACAACCCAAGGAGGGCTAGGCGCCCCATCATTTGAAGCATACTTCCTAGCGGCACAGCTTCAATGGTTGTCGTACTGGACAGCAGAACGATACACTGGAGAGACAATCACAGAGAAGGGACAGATGCCCCTCCCAGCCATATGGAGACTACTTCTCCAAGGCACCAAACCCCTCCGTACTTACCCCTTACAGGTGACAATAGCATGCTCATCTATGCTGAAAATACATCGCATGACAAAAGGCAAATCCCCATACTCACCTTGACTCCCGCTGGTAGGATTCAGCCGTACCGACAAATATTACACTACCCAGGCCCTACAAGCATGGGGCGAGTCCTCTATCACAGAAATGGAATCCCTGTTTGAAGATGGACAGCTAATGACATATGCCCGCTTGACAGAACTATATGACCTTCCCCCAGGGCAGTTCCTTCTGCATCGGCAGCTAATAAACAGTAGCCGCCCATTTTGGGATCCACACGCTGGAGAAACCCCTACGCACCCAGTAATACATGCCATACTTCATATTGGGGTGGGCAGACACTTAGGGACCTGGCTATATAAAGCTGTCCGAGAACTGACCCTTCGCCCATTGGACACATTACAACATACGTAGGAGGATGAAATAGGTTGAGTATTCAATGATAAAGAATGGGAAAAATCCATAGAGTACACCAAGAAAGTCTCTAGAAAAGCACGCTTCAGGAACATCCAATTCAAATATACTTCATAGGACATACCTCACCCTAAAGCGTCTTCAGCGCTTCTACGCTGACACACACTTTGCCTTCCCCCCCAAGCCAGACTCCCGAAGCAGACTTTAAACATGTGTTCTGGGATTGCCCAATTATTCACCACTACTGGGACCGAGTACACCATACACTTCGGGAGACAAGCAACAATCTGACCCTCTCCTCATGGTAGACAGTGCCTTCAGCATGTTCCACAGGCAGAAAACTGAGAAGGTGCAATACCGCTTCGCTTCCTTAGCCATTCTCCTAGCAAAAAGAGGAAAAGCCATGCACTGGCGTGCCCCGGAAGGGCCCCCGAGGGCTGCCTGGATAGGGGCCATGAAGAAATGGGGCGCAGCAGAGGAGGTGCTACGGGAGGAGGAGGTGAGGGGAATATGGAAACACCCCATTTCCCTAGAATGGGCACAACTGATGCACCGATATACTTATGAAACAACACAGCCATCCTCATTGACACCATCCCCTTTGCAGTCTCCACAAGTATCCCCCCAGAGGCAGGTAGGTGATAATATATGACCGGACACTGACACAATACAGTATGACGGTCACAGACCTCCATAGAACACATACAATATGCTCTACACGGTCCCTCACCCCCCAGGTAGCTGATATAGTAACAAGGACAGTAACCACAATCAATCACCTTCCACCAGTAACTCCGCACCAGATCCCCCCAGTTCACCCCCATGGTTCCTGGTTTTTTCCCCACACTGAAGATCCAGAATCCGGTGAAACTTCAATGGAAACATGCAAATCCAACGCCCAGCGAGAACGCAACATAAAGGAACGAAGAAGGGACACACGTAGATCTCTGATTCAAGAACTGAAGTGCACAGCCAAGGGCTCATATATGTCCTTTTGATGGAGCAAGGATTCGCACGTTACGCGACTTGCTTGAATTCAAGAACCTCGCATAATCATTAATGTTATAAACAACCTGTTTCGTGATAAATGTTTCACTTTCACACTACACGCGGGTGTCCCAGAGACGCTTGCCTATGTGTTTTCTAATCCTAACAACGCTTGCATACTGACTGATCGCTGCTTTGCAGGATTCTAGTCTGTGCATGCGTCAGTTATACTCACGTGATGTGACGCACTCGCAGTTCTGGAGGGAACATGTCGCACATGCGCACTATTGCAAATATGGCCGCTTTGTTTATAACATGCATCTTGCTTGCCACCGCTGCTTTTGCACAAATGTTTCGTTCTGCCTAACTCCTAATGCTATAGTCATTATAAAGTAAGGGATGTTGTATAGCCAATCACGGTATACAGTGTATTCATTTTTTCTGTGTTTCTAAATTGTTTTCGCTTACTTTTCATGTACCGCGTATCTGTGGGGCTGGGAGCGGGGAGCCACTCCATCTTTGAAGCTTGTATGGCCCTCACCACGTGATGAAGGAGACACGAAACACGCAGTAGTGGAACTTAGCCAGCTGGCTGCCGAAGCTGAGATGCTCCTGGGAAACTGAACCCTGACCCAGAGAAGAAGCTGAACTACACCTGAAATTGATACATTTTTGATATTCCACTATGTGTCCTATTGTACTCCTTGCTTCATATGCCATGGGAACTGGAATGTAAGGGGTGGGTACGAAAATATTAATATTAATTGTGAGAACACCAAATTCTAGGTGGTGACAATGACCTAACCACCTCTATTGTCCAATCCAAAGTTGGGGATCCTGTCACTTGCAACATTTGTGGGTGGTCCACTGACCCGAAAACAGTATAACTAGCCTAGGTTTAGCAAGAGAAATTGTCCGACTTGTCCGCGTAGCTGACCTGTCACTGACCCTACGAACTCTATAGGTGATTGATACAGAGAGCTGCGGAGCACTCTGTCCGTAATTTCCACAAACTCACTGGGGTGGAATAGTCTTAAGTGCTGGCGAAGCACTTTGCTGGGAGATTCGACAACCCAATCGGGGTTATTGGCAGATTCCTTGCAGAGAGGGAGTAGCGCAGGCGTTGCATCCGAAGCTGCAGGTGTTGGTCGTACCCTTTGATGAGCCCAGTCCTGATCCAAATCCTGAGGGTTATCCTGTCCTGACTGTCCATGAGTTGTACCTGCTCGCCTACTGGCATCCAAAGTCCTTGAGGGTCCTTTTCCTCGCCTTTCCCAACAGACCCGTGGCCAGGGTTAGTCCTCATTTTTCGTCCTAGGTAAATATAATAAATGTGGGTGTTCGTCTATCTATATTCTTTCCTCTTCTCCTTTTAATAAAGCATCATTGCCTATGTTATTTTCCCTGTCTCTCTCCAACGATTTTACATGCAAGTTGTTTTATTAGTTATGTTCCACTTTTACCCTTACCTTTAGGAAAATATTGAATCGTCTGCTTATTCAGTGTGTTCCATTATTACCCTTCCTTTAGAATCTAAGCCTTCATATTTAGAAAATACCATAAGTTCCATCTCATATAACTCACTGATGAATTCTAGAGCTCTGCTTTGATAGTATGTTCCCTTCACGTTACCTGCCTTAGTATCCATAAGAAAAGCCTTTAAACTGAATAGCATGTTCCTTGTTACCCTTTTCCTTTAGTTTCTTGATACGCAAATGGTTCTTACTCTCATCCATAGCTACATTATAGTCCTGATCTTAGTTATTGATGTTCTAATCTGTGTAAATTTCATTCTCATGGCATATGGAAATTAACTTTGATGACTAGATAAAGTCTTGAAAACCCTTCAGGTGTCTGTGGTTATTACAAAAGTATAAATCTTTATTCAAATGTACAAGGTATTTGCTTAGTGTTATCTCCTACCCCTGCTAGCTCCTGATTCGTCGTGATCATAGGTACCTGTGACAAGGATTGGTAAGTCAGGTACACTGAAATAATAGTACAGAACAAAGAATTACTGATAGTAATGTGTAAGCTCACCCGATTCACAAAAATACAGTAATAAACACGTTATGGGCCCAAGGTGCGTACCTTTGATAAAATAAAGAGTCAGGTGACCTGCGCGCTCTATCAGTAATTTTCTGGTAGCAGAATGATGGTTAGGACTAGTTAAGATAGGTAGATAAGATATTTTCTGATGAACCGTGAAATATAAAATGTGCTGCTAAAATTTTTTTTTCTTTACAGTTATCGATCGATTTAAATGCAAATGTTTTGAAATGTTATAAAGTGTATTCATTTTTGAAATGCTGCTATATTAAGTGTATATTAACACATTGTTAGTGATCGTTATATGTTGTCTGGAATTCCCCGGGGGCAGAATAGCGGGTGGTAAGGAGAATCCACACTGCGGTGAGGTCAGTGGCTTGAGGAAGATTAGTGCATGGTTGGGTAGAACTGGAAGCGCTAATTAGGGTTTCTGTATGAATATTTGAATAAATGAAAGCAACAGGTTCTCTTATGAAACTTCAGTTGTGATATTACCTAGTAAGGGTCACATGAGGGAGGAGTGATAGGTTCATTGGAGCTTGAGTGTTAGCAAAGGAGTTCGCTGGTGAAACTTTAGACTTAGTATAAATCCCGGAAAGAGTGGACGAGTCAAAGAAGTAGCGGGTTCTCTAATGCTTGTGTGAAGGGTAGGCAGAAGGGTCTATCCGTAGTGCATGAAAAGTAGACGGAAAAAGGTTTACTTGTAGCAAATCAAAATCTTTCCTTTTAGATACTCGAGTACAGTGCGAATGTTATACGTTGTAAACTAAATAGAGCACTTGCACTTTCAGAAAAGAAATCAAGTTTCCGTTACCTTGTAAAGGAGGGAGTCAGTCGCGGAGCTGCGCTGATGTCACTCTGTGCCGCGCTGGTATTGGTCGAAACAGCAGGTGTGTTACGGAGCTGATACTGTAAGGGAGGGGTGAGTGCCGGAGCGTGAGAAACGTGTCTCACGAAAGGCCGCGCTCCCGTTGGCTGAAATTATTTGCAATCAGAGTGTTGATTGGTTAGTGAAGTTTATAAGATGCGCTGGTATTGGAAGTACATTTTTAAACAAAAATTTCGCAATCTGAGCTTGAAGATAGCTTGGAGAGGTGTATGTGGTATCCCGAATTCTTACCTGATCCGAAAAATCTAGGTTTTCATAAGGAGCAGATGCTAAAAGGTAGACCTTACAATATGTACGGAAGCAAGAGAAAAATGTCATTTGCTGAAAAGGATTCAGAATATTGTTAAATATTTTGTCCACCCTAAGCGTGGAAGGGTATACTCAGATGTGAGTCCCTTGCTCATTGCACCATCAGGATTCAAGCAAGCCGGGCCGACGACGGCTGAAATGCCAGAAACCGGTCCCCGGAAGCTTGTTTCCTTCCCAGTGTAAGAATTGGCTTGGTAGTTTGGTTTGCCCTGTTCCCATCATGCACTGGGACAGGAACAGACTAATTTGCATATAGCCAGGTTCTGAGCTGGGATGGTGCAGTGAGCTAAAAAACGGTGTTGGATCTACCCCTGATCTCTTGACTGGGTGAGAGTATTCTGCTTAATTCAGAGACTCTGTCCATCACCACCCCTTGTTGTTAAATATTTTGTCCACCCTAAGCGTGGAAGGGTATACTCAGATGTGAGTCCCTTGCTCATTGCACCATCAGGATTCAAGCAAGCCGGGCCAAAGACGGCTGAAATGCCAGAAACCGGTCCCCGGAAGCTTGTTTCCTTCCCAGTGTAAGAATTGGCTTGGTAGCTTGGTTTGCCCTGTTTCCATCATGCACTGGGACAGGAACAGACTAATTTGCATATAGCCAGGTTCTGAGCTGGGATGGTGCAGTGAGCTAAAAAACGGTGTTGGATCTAGCCCTGATCTCTTGACTGGGTGAGAGTATTCTACTTAATTCAGAGACTCTGTCCATCACCACCCCTTGTTGTTAAATATTTTGTCCACCCTAAGCGTGGAAGGGTATACTCAGATGTGAGTCCCTTGCTCATTGCACCATCAGGATTCAAGCAAGCCGGGCCGACGACGGCTGAAATGCCAGAAACCGGTCCCCGGAAGCTTGTTTCCTTCCCAGTGTAAGAATTGGCTTGGTAGTTTGGTTTGCCCTGTTCCCATCATGCACTGGGACAGGAACAGACTAATTTTCATATAGCCAGGTTCTGAGCTGGGATGGTGCAGTGAGCTAAAAAACGGTGTTGGATCTAGCCCTGATCTCTTGACTGGGTGAGAGTATTCTGCTTAATTCAGAGACTCTGTCCATCACCACCCCTTGTTGTTAAATATTTTGTCCACCCTAAGCGTGGAAGGGTATACTCAGATGTGAGTCCCTTGCTCATTGCACCATCAGGATTCAAGCAAGCCGGGCCGACGACGGCTGAAATGCCAGAAACCGGTCCCCGGAAGCTTGTTTCCTTCCCAGTGTAAGAATTGGCTTGGTAGTTTGGTTTGCCCTGTTCCCATCATGCACTGGGACAGGAACAGACTAATTTGCATATAGCCAGGTTCTGAGCTGGGATGGTGCAGTGAGCTAAAAAACGGTGTTGGATCTAGCCCTGATCTCTTGACTGGGTGAGAGTATTCTGCTTAATTCAGAGACTCTGTCCATCACCACCCCTTGTTGTTAAATATTTTGTCCACCCTAAGCGTGGAAGAGTATACTCAGATGTGAGTCCCTTGCTCATTGCACCATCAGGATTCAAGCAAGCCGGGCCGACGACGGCTGAAATGCCAGAAACCGGTCCCCGGAAGCTTGTTTTCTTCCCAGTGTAAGAATTGGCTTGGTAGTTTGGTTTGTCCTGTTCCCATCATGCACTGGGACAGGAACAGACTAATTTGCATATAGCCAGGTTCTGAGCTGGGATGGTGCAGTGAGCTAAAAAACGGTGTTGGATCTAGCCCTGATCTCTTGACTGGGTGAGAGTATTCTGCTTAATTCAGAGACTCTGTCCATCACCACCCCTTGTTGTTAAATATTTGCTGAAAAGATCAAAAATTATTTCAAGAAAGATAAGCCCGTCAGAACTAGGGAGGGTGTAATTATTCCACCACCTAATGCTCCCGCATCATTTATGATGTTTGACAAAGGGTATCATACCTGTGTATGGTTGGAAAACTGGGCAAAGTATACTGAGGATGATGGGATCTTAGCCTTTCCCTTAGATGGTTCATTCAATAGTAGAATTTTGTTTAATTTGAGGACCCGAATGAATGACTTACATCCCAGACCAAGATTGACTCAATATGAGGCTTTGGAGGAATGGGAGATTGAGGCTCTAGAGAGAGACAGACCCCGAATGGATAAGGGAGTGAGCAAATGGTATCCGAAATTACAGCGAGAAGCCAAAGAGAAGAAAATGAAACAGTGGAGACAGAATATGATGGTTGAGGGACTATTTCCAGGATTTGGGGTAGCAGAACCCGCGGGAGGAAAATGTACTGAGAAAACCCGACACCTGATGGCTGCAGGTGATTCGGAAGATGAATATCTGGAGGATTTTTTTATGAAAAATCCACCCCCATATGATGAGGAGTCTAGGTCCCTAGGTACCAAAAACCCATTCTTCAGTCGTCCTAGAAGTAGAAGGGCCAGTGAAACAGATACAACAGGTATAGGTAATAGGCAAATTAATAGGGACGGATTTTGCAGACCTGACCCTACTGTCCCAAATTATAGACCGTTCGGTGATGAGAGATCAGGTGTGACAGCACCAACTGCCCCGAGTCTGTATCCACCTTTAGTTCCGCAAGTATTACATGACACATTCATTGAAAGGGTTTTGCATGAACGAGAAAAAGAAGCCTTGATTAAACAGCAAAATGAACTCATTCAGACAATAGCACGGATAAATCCCAGTCCTGAAGCCCTGACAATTCCAGTAACTATTGGTCCCGTTGTTCCTCTTTATGGGGATAGACAGGCTAGTACGAGAACTCCAGTCATTTCTCCTGCTGTAGCGCAGCCCAGGAAGGAGCCTCTCATCGTTGATGATCAGGCAAGCGAATGTGAATCTGTGATTTCCATAATGGATCTGCCGATAAGGGAACCGGAAAGCAGTATACCACGGACGGGAACTCAGACTAGAGCAAAGGAAGTTCTGATAGAAACAGCTTCAGGTACCCGAAGCGCAACGGTAGTGACTTCGGAAGAAATAGATCGATGGACTCGAGAATTGGAAAAAGAAACTCCTCAGCCAAAACCATTAGATATTTACAAACTAAGAATAGAGCTGGAAGAACTAATAGCCGGAAATGTGGGATTAGACAGATTGATCACCTTTAGTGAGGAAGAGTTGCTGTTTATATGCAAAAGCCTGACCAGAAATACCAGAGTGTTCCATGAAAAACTAATGGACACAGCAGCTAATATGGGAATAGACATCAGTAGATCTAAGGTGTTGCAGAAACCCTACAGAGCAGAGTTTTCAGACAAAGTCCTAGAAAACATGAATGTGTCTGGGAAAAAGGTACAGATAAGGGAATTGTTAAACCTGTTACAGAAATGGGGAGATTTAGACAGATGGAAAGCCAGGTGAGCAAAGAAAAAGGAAGACAGTAGATCCAAGCAGGCGTCCTCGGAGTATGCCTTAAGGGAAGTGGATAAGGCAGAAACTTTGTGCCCTATGAGAGAAGTGCCAGGAGGAAAATATGTTCATGTTCCTTGGTCCCGACAAGACATAGTATCCTTCACAAATGATTTCCCAAAATTAAGAGAAAAACCCGTTGAGTGGTATAGACAGGTCGAGAGGTTCGTTAAAGTCCAAAAATGCCCCCTGAAAGACCTGGATGGGTTCTTTGACATTGTAGTTCCTGTAGATCTGTGGACAGACTGTAAAATTGCTGTTGATTGGCCCAGTGAAGAATATCCCAGAGACCCTAGAACAGGAGCACCATCACCCGATGTAACGAGACAGTATGAGAAAGTAATACTGCATTTGAAAGGAAAAGTGCCAGCTAAAGAAACTGATTGGACTCGTATAGATAGAACTACCCAAAATCGTGATGAGACTGTACATTCCTATTATGAATGATTGTTGCAGGTGTTCAAGACCTACAGTGGAATCGATAACATTGAAATGAAGGATATGACTCATTTCATGTACCGATTCGTGTTGGGATTGAGGCCTGAAATCTCACAGTGGATTAGAGACAATAAAATCTGTTGGCAAGGAAAACCCATAGATGAGGTCCTGAAGTACGCAAAATATTGCGAGGATGAGATGGAGAATAAAAGGAAAGCACTAAAAGAAAAAGTCATGTGGGCACAGGTAAAATTGACAGAACAACAGAAAAAGCAGTTAGGTAAAATAAACAATAATACCCAAAATGCAGGCACTGGGGATGGAGGAAAACCTCGAGTAAAAATGAGTCGAGAAGAAGCCAGGAAGAAGTTTCTGTGCCACAGGTGTGGTCAGATAGGGCACTGGAGAGACGAATGTCCAATGTCGCAGCATGGTAACATGAAAAATAATGATTTAAATCCACAGGTGCAGAATGAGGGGCCACGAAAAACCCAGCAACAGGTAAAACAGAATCAGTTGCCTCGTGCACCTAGGCAAAATTTTAAGCACAAGGCTCAGCAGAATGAAGAGGTCGAGGTATGGGAAGGAAGGGAGGATAGAAATGCAGCAACCTCGCAATTCCTGTTGAATGATACATTTCTCTGTGATGAACCTTACTGACGGGGCCTGAGGGGGGAGGACGAGGAGTGCATACTTGGCACCTCCTTGCCGGTAGACCAGACAGGGCCATACATTGAAGGAAAGGTTGAAGGAAATGACGTCACCTTTCTGTTGGACACTGGTGCTACCCGTTCTACGGTGAGAACAGCAGACGTTCCTAACCTACCGCTCTCGGGAGAAGCTATCCAAGTAGTGGGCGTGTCAAATCAGATAATTAGAACCCCAGTAACTGAACCCATGGAGATCTCAATAGGAAATTTTAAAGAAATGCACAGATTTGTTGTCTGTGATTCCAGTCCTGTGAACTTATTGGGACGTGATTTGCTGTGCATAATGAACTGCACCATCTTTTGCACACCAAAAGGCGTTGAAATCCAGACTCCAGATGAAGACGGATTGTACAAATTAATGTTGCTAAGGCCTGACTCAGAAATCAAGAAATTGACAATGCAAGACTTACCTGAAGAGCTTCAACAGAGAGTGATACCAGATGTGTGGGATTTCACTGGAAGAGATGTAGGATTAATGGCAAATGTAGACCCAGTTCAAATAGCCATCAAACCAAATGCAGTTTACCCAAATATCAAACAGTATAAAATGAATGCAGAAGTGAAAGCCGGAGTTGCCATTGAAGTAAAAAGATTGCTAGAGCAAACATCATACGGGAAGTAATGAGCAGTCCTTGTAATTCACCCATAATTGGAATTAAAAAGCCTAGTGGAAAGTACAGGGTAGTGCAGGACCTACGAAAGGTAAACCAAATCCTTGTCCCTTGCTGTCCTATTGTGCCAAACCCTGCAGTGATCTTGTACCAAATTCCATAGAATGCGGAATGGTTTACCATCATTGACTTATGTCACGCATTCTTTTCCATCCCATTGCATCCAGACAGCAAATTTCTTTTCTCATTTGAATTTGACATCCATGTCTATGTCTGGAATCGTGTTCCTCAAGGGTACACCGAGAGTCCTTCAATTTTCAACCAGATCTTGAAAAGATGCCTTGAATCACTAATCTTGCCTAGAGAATTAATTTTGGTCCAGTACATAGACGACCTCCTAGTGGCGTCTAAAAGTCAGAACGACTGTGTTACTGATGCCATTGCATTGTTGAATCATTTAGGCAAAGGAGGACATAAGGTATCACCTGACAAATTACAGTACTGTAAAAACTCAGTAAAATATCTGGGGCACCAGATAGAAAAAGGTATCCGGAAAGTCACTTGAGACAGAATTAGAATAATTCGAGACATGGAGTTACCACGAAATCAAAAAGAAGTCAGAATGTTCCTAGGAGTGGTAGGATACTGTAGACAGTGGATTGTGGGATTTGCTGTTCTAGCAAAACCATTAATAAAGATGACTAAGAAAGGAGTAAAAGATCCAGTTGAATGGGATGATGAAAGTATGACATCCTGGATAAAATTACGAAACTGTCTGTGTTCAGCTCCTGCATTAGGAATGCCTGACTATTCTAAAAATGTTGACCTGTTTTGTGACACACGAGACAATTGTGCACTCTCAGTCCTAACACAAGTTCATGGTCTGACCAGACGTCCGGTGGCATATTTTTCTGCTACCCTGGATCCAGTGGCTGCTGGATTGCCTGGGTGTCTGAAAGCAGTAGCTGCAACTTGCACGAGTCTTGAACAAAGTGAATCCATTGTCATGGGACATCCAGTGACTGTGTATGTTCCACATGCAGTAGTAATCCTTCTGACCCGGACAAAGACTCAGTACCTCACACCTAGTCGGCTGACTAAGTATGAAAGGGTTTTAGTGGGTGCTGCAAATGTAACTATCACTAGATGCAATATACTGAACCCAGCAACTCTATTACCAAATACACTGGCTGCAGAAGTCAGGGAGGAGGTTGAGCATAATTGCATTGATCTCACTGAATACAGCACAAAACCCCGCCCAGATATCAAGGAAACGGCTTTGCCCATAGAAGACTGTGAATTGTTTGTAGATGGCTCTTGCTTAAGACATGAAGATGGAGGTCTAAGTGCTGCCTATGCTGTGGTCACTCTAGAAAAGACACTAGAAGCATCCTACTTAAGTGAAATAAAATCTGCACAAGTAGCTGAATTGATTGCATTGGCAATAGCTTGTAAACAAGGGAAAAACAAAAGAGTAACTATATACACTGATAGCCAATATGGTTACGGGGTTGTGCATGACTTCGGCCAATAGTGGCTGCAAAGAGAATTCATGACTTCCTCAGGTACCCCTATCAGAAATGGAAAAGTGGTACAGAACCTACTGGAAGAAATCCAGTTCACCAAAGAATTGGCAAGTTTGCTGCTCACAAATCTGGCAATGACGATGTGACAGCTGGAAATAGATATGCTGACCAAGTAGCCCAATATTGTGCACGACACAAAATGTCACTAAATATCAAATTGTGGGGAGGCGGAAACAGCTGCCAACTTATGGTGTTTGAGGATGTATCTACTTGGGAGGAACTGAAAGGGTTGCAACTGGCAGCAGAAACAGAAGAAAAGGAAAGATGGGAGAAAGATGGTTGTCAACCGAGGAATAGAGATGGTGTCATTGCTTGTCGTGAGGGTATGCCTGTGTTGCCAGACAGTATGGTTGCTCCCATGGCCAGACTGATACATGGAGACTCACACATAGGGAGAGATGCGATGGTCCGTGTTTTCAAACAAATGTGGTACAATTCGAAGTTCAGAAACATTGCAGAGGCACTTTGCCAGAGGTGCTTAACTTGTCAGCAGTTTAATCCTGGGAAGAAAACAGTAGTGTTACAAAGTACAATTGGAAAGGCAGAGGGTCCTTTTATCAGACTACAGGCTGACTTTATTCAGTTACCCATGTGCAGAGGATATAGGTACGTTTTGGTTATAGTCTGCCTGTTCTCAAGATGGGTGGAGGCTTACCTAGCAAAGAAAAATGATGCTATTACTGTAGCTAAATTGTTACTAAGGGAACTAATACCTAGGTACGGTTTCCCAGTCACAATTGAATCGGACAGAGGTGGGCATTTTGCCAATGACATATTAACTCAGCTCTACGAGGCATTCAAAATTACCCAAAAACTGCACTGTGCATATCATCCAGAGGCTTCTGGAGTAGTCGAACAGGTGAATGGCACTATAAAGTCAAGATTGGGAAAAATGTGTAACTCTACTGGATTGAATTGGATAGACGCTTTACCCCTTGTCCTGATGGGACTGAGAAGCATTTCAGACCGAAAGACAGGCCTGAGTCCCCATGAGGTACTAATGAGAAGAGTGATGCGACAGGCATGGGTACCAGGACACAAACTGCTAAGTATTTCTGATGATTTGGTACTAGAATACTGCAAGCAGCTGGGTGACCAAGTGCGTTCTATCTCTCACCAGATTGGGGAGGACGCCGTCGCCAGGCCAACCACTCCAGTCCATAATCTGAATCCAGGTGATTGGGTTGTGTTAAAGAAACACACCCGGAAGAGTTGCCTTGCACCGAAGTGGGGAAAACCCAGACAAGTGATTCTTGTCACCACAACTGTAGTGAAGTGTGCAGGGGTGCCAAAGTGGATCCATGCCAGTCATACCAAGAGGGTGACAGAAGAAGAAGCGACTGAGGCTGAAGGTTGTGCAGCTGAGGGGTCTCCAGATGAGGGTCCGGAACTAGCTGATGACGAACAACCGAGCACCAGTCAAGACGAATGGATCCCAGCAGATGATCTGATTCTTGATCCAATAAGAACCAGAAAGTACTTCTACCTAGATAGAGAGTGGGATAGTGAGGACGAGACAGGAACAGATGGAGAAAATCAGGTTATCGAGAATCACATCAGACCTGATGAGAGGATAGGTCAGATAGGGACAGAACAAGTCATCGACACGAATCACTGTCAAATTATCGATTTCACAAAAATCGACCCACACTATTATCGAGTCTGAAACATCGATAACAATTACATCGACTCCCTATACATATTTAAATATATACTGAAGTATCGACCACACAATATCGATGCACAAAAATATTGACTACACTATTTTCGCTAACATATTTTTCGAAATACATAATATCGACATTAATAATTAAATATAGGACCCTACTATGATATCGATTACACTAATATCGACAGCACTTATTTCGACTCTCTGCAAATATCGATAACACTAAATAAATAAATAATGATTTTCTAAACACTACAAATCAACACTAGTACAAATACTCCCATTAAAATATATTTAACGAAGATAATATACTTTTACATACTTATATATCACTAACATTTTTATTATTATTTACTGTATTAATAAAATATTTTTATACACACACATTTAATATATACACATTTATTTTACTAATATAATTAAATTTTCACTAGCAATACAAACTATATACATTATTATTAAAATACTTACAAATACACTACTCCTCTGTATAAACCTTTAACAAACAAGTCACTTAATTATTTTACTTAAAAAAATTCAAACTAACCAATAGAAACACTCCTCAACGTATGTGACCAATCAGAAATAAACACTAATTAAGCATACCCTATATAAAGAATTCACAATTCTACCCTAAAACCTGCAGAAAATTTTCAGCTTGAAGACATACTGCCAAATTTTCGACTACCTTCAAGATTCTTCTGTGAATGAAAATACTACTAACTACAACAAGTAAGTAATCTAATAGCTCTGAATTAAAAATTTCACCTAATGTTACCTACTACTCATATTCAATATTTTTTTATTCATTATTTCTTTCTCTATCTCCTTTTTTCAACAACAGACTCTACTATTAAAAACAGATGAACATTTTCTTCAAGAAATACTACAAACAATTTATAAAGTAGGTATATACCTAATTGTTGTTTTAAACTTCGAATAATTAGACAAATAGTTAAAAGGAAAAAACATTTTATAATTGTGTCTTCTCTTTCAAATAGTTAAAAATTAGTAAACACAGGTTTATAAGACGAAATAAGTGATATTAGTTTTGTAAAAATGTCACTTTGATTCTAATTACATAACTAACGTTTTACACATACTACATTTTTTCTCACAACAGATAACAGAAAAACCAAAAGCAGCCATTTATCATCCAAGAACAGCCATTCAACAACTAAGCATAAACACTTGGTAAGTACAGAATGCCAACATATATACTAATTTGTTGCTCTCACACATAGACAATGTAAATACTTGCCTTAATTATAATTTTTATTTGTGTTTTCTTAAACTGTTATATTTTTTAATGTAAATAAACTTACCTTTCTCATTATGAAAGGTTATACGCTAGCAAATGTCTAACCAAAATACACAAATATACATTTCCTATAATATAGTTTGCTTTCTTTCTACAGACCTATAAAAACTATAACTGCATCAAACTGAAAATACATCTACTTTCAAAATCTACAACTTTACTGTTGGTAAGTAAGAAGCTACAAATGGTACATATTTAATTTAAAATGCTTGTAAAGTTACAAAGTTTCATAATATTTTGAATACACCTTTTCTAGATTTAAGAAAACAACAATGACAGAAGATGCAAGATTTATTACATCTCAGAATGGAAAATTTTTATTATGCTATATGGGGTATACTTATACTCAGGAAAAACAAAAAGACCTTAAAGTTAACTGGAAATGTACTAAGTATTACTCTAACAAATGCTATGGGCGTGCAACAACCAGAGAAACAAGTGTCATTAATACTACTGAACATAACCATCCACCTAACATCTCAGAAATAGAGGTTAGATCTACTCTAGAAAATATAAAAGCATTAAGTAGCACATCTGACCTACCAACAAGCGTAATTCTAAAAGGATTACTACCTAGAGTACCTAGAGAAGCAAGAGGTCAGTTACCATCAATTGCTTCTATAAAAAGAACCATAGCTAGGACCAAAAAATCCAGTAGACCCACAATATCAATACCTAAAACTTTTGAGGAGATCATTATTCCACCTGAACTTACCATCACACATAATGATGAACCTTTTATCTTCTACGATAATAACAACAAAGATAAAAGGATAATAATGTTTGCTACAAATAACAACCTGAAAAAATTAAAAGAAAGTCAAACGTGGATGATGGATGGCACTTTTACCATATGCCCTAAACCTTTCTATCAATTATATACTATACATGGGCAATACCATAATACCTGTATCCCATTCATCTACTGTTTGTTACCAAACAAACAAACAGCAACTTACACAGAAATATTGAATAAAATCAAAGAACAAACATCAGACTTCTTTCCACTAAAAATAATAATAGACTTCGAACAAGCTATGATCAATTCCATTCTTAAAACATATCCACACACATCCATACAAGGATGTTACTTCCATTTTAACCAATGTTTATGGAGACATTTGCAAAAATCAACACTTAGGGGCCCATTAGGATGGCGGGCGGATTGCCTCCGCCAGGGTGGCGGTGGCCACCGCCACCCTGGCGGAGGCAATCCGCCCGCCATCCTTCCCTGCATTCCCCCCGCCATATTACGATGGCGGAGGGGACCGCAGCGGTGAGAAAGACCGCCCGCCTGTTTTCCGCCCGGTCGCATAGCGGCCGGGGCGGAAAAGGGAGAACATGGTGGCGGTGTCTATCAGACACCGCCAGCCATATTAGAATAGGCATTTGTCAATGCCTTTCCGTGGCGGCAATGCCGCCATGGAAAGGCATGCGGTGTTCACTCTGGGGGCCCCCTGTGGGCCCCCAGAGTGAAGGCCAAAGGGGGGTGGCACACGGGGGGTACCTGTGGTACCCCCCTGCCTTTGCATACTCGAAGAGGCAGGCACCGCGCGGTGCCTGCCGCTTGGAATATGCAAATGCGTGCTTCTGTTTTTAACATTGTGGCGGGCGGAGCAGTGAGCACCGCCCGCCACAATGTTAAATTGAGGAATGCGCCCGCCACTGTGGCGGGCGCATCCTAATGGCAATGTCGGGACCCCCGCCCTTCAGGCGGGCGGTCCCGAGTTCCGCTAGGGTGGCGGGCGGGCAAAGCCCGCCCGCCATCCTAATGTGCCCCTTAGTGTTGAGTATGCAACCAATATTACCTTTGCATACCAAATCAAACACCTAATAGCCCTAGCATACGTGCCAATAACTGATGTGGCTGAACACTATAATCTTTTAATCGAAAGTCCTTTCTACACACAAAACGAACAAAAACTTGCTCCACTTTTAGATTACTCTGAGGACACCTGGGTGGGGAGACTACACAGGTTAGGCCACAGACGCCAACCTAAATTCCTAATACCTTGGTGGAATGTATACCTACCAACCCTAAATGAAGAAGCCAAGACAAACAACGCAGTTGAAGGTTGGCATAATGCCTTCCTATCTTCAACTGGACGAAAGACTCCCACTTCCCACACTACACAAGCTCCTCACAGCAATCCAAAAAGAGCAAAGTTTTCAAGAATTACGAATGGAGCAATCTGTCTTACAACTAAAACCCAAACTATCAAGACAAACTGCCCAAATGTACCAATATTTACAACAACAAGTACAACTTTACCCCACAACTAGAGGACTGGAATACTTAAAAATGATAGCCAAAACATTAAACTAAAACGACTAACTAAATCAAAGGAAAAAAATTCAAATAAATCCAGAAATATTACACCACAAATATCAATATAAAATCATATTTTCCTTATTTTGTCTAATATATTTATTGAATTAATAATATATAGACAAAATATTTATCTAAGTATAGTAAAAACATTTCATAAGAGCACATTTCCCACCCAACATAAATATTAATATTAAATCACTTACCTTTCACAGCAACGTCATATGCAAATCCAATAATCCATAACAATCCATGTAGTGATAAATCCACAAATGTAGAAATAAAAAAGCCCAATAAAATGTAAAAATAATAACTGTGAAAAATCCATCCAGCATCCAAATAAATCGATAGGTCAACATCCATGAAAAACCCGAAAATAATGTAAAATTGTAATAAACGCTCCTGGAAAACCGAAAAATAAAGGAAGTATACTATACATCTCAGTTCAAACAACTGAAACACACTTCCTTTGAGAAAAAAAAACGTCACAGCTCGGAAACGGAAATGGCTGTATCCGAACACCTAGAATAAAAAAAGAAACATTCCCACCCACATAACACTTAGAACGACACATTAAAATTTAACATTAAATACTGGCTTTTTAACAAAATAGACACAACCTGCCACAAACGCACTAACTCCAACTACTGCAAACCACAAAAAGCCTGGATAACGGAAATACGTACCTACTAAACTCCATAATATCTAAATAGTCATATACTAATCCACAACCACTAAATAATAAACTACTACCTTCAAAACTTATTGAAAATCGCTAAAATATACTTAAATAAACTCTTACCTGCTCAAACGTGAAGCAGCTTCCAACCGCGACCTTCAATCTTCCAAAATGACCCAAAATGACTATGAGCGGTTACAAAATAAAAGACCCAACTTATAGAATAATGAAAGAAATAGTGAAATAAATGCCCCAAAAAATTATTTAACTTTGAAAAATAATGGAAAAATGTTACAATATACTTACCAACATGTTAACATTTATTTTGTATTTTTTAACTAACAAGTGTATTATATTCATATTTTTAATATTTATTACATTACATATTAATAATGTTTAATATTTAATGAAATATGTATTAAAACAAATTCTGAAAAAAGTGTCAACATTACTGTCTATTTTTTCTGTATGTTTTTTTAATAATGTCACTAACATTTTAAAATTATTATTATTAAAAAAATTATTTTAATAATAATAAATGTAAAATATTTAAATAATATTATAATAAAAAAATCTTAAAATTATTTTCATTGTCTGATGTACAATATTATTAATATCAATATTTCTTTATACATATGTTAATTCATGTATAACATCATTTGTACAGCACAGTATTATGTTTACAAATTAAAAATTTATAATTTAATATCAATGTATAATTATTTGTGTTTGTATCAAAATGTATGTAGTCTATGTATAGTATTCCTCATTGTATAATCATGTACTGCATTTTGTTTTTCTACCTAAAATGTACTTTACTAAACAAATATCCAAAATTGTTTAATTTCTAATTACATTGTACTTATACCTTTTTGATAAAATATTATACATTGATTTGTAATACATGTATAATGTACTTTATTTACTATGTAAACAAATGAATAAAGATTTTTTTGAAAAACCACTGTGTTATTTTTATCTATTAGCTATTAGAAATTCATAAATAATAATATTACAAATGTTTTTTTATTAAATGTTAAAAAATATATATATAAACATTAGAATTTTTATTTTACAATGTTATAACCCTTTTAAGATTTACACATATAACTGTTTGTAAATGTTCTACATACTACACACTTAACCTATATAATGTGGTACTCCTACTCAAAACTACATTTCATTAGGGTAGATGCAGAACACATAACCAAAATAATTTAATATTCCAACTCTAATCAACTTTTAATTAGGGTACGTGCAGGACACTGAACCTATTTAAATTACTATTCCAACTCCAATCAACATTTAATTAGGGTAGGTGCTGGACACGGAACCTGAATAAATTACTATTCCAACTCCAAAAAACATTTAATTAGGGTAGGTGCTGGACACTGAACCTATTCAATTTACTATTCCAACTCCAATGTACTATTAATTAGGGTTGATGCTGGACACTGGACCTATTTAATTTACTATTCCAACTCCAATCTACATTTAATTACGGTAACTGCTGGACACTGAACCTAAATATTTACTATTCCAACTCCAATCAACATTTAATTAGGGTAAGTGCTGGACACTGAACCTATTTAATTTACTATTCTAACTCCAATCTACTATTATTTAAAGTAGGTGCTGGACACTGAACCTATTTAATTTACTATTCCAACTCCAATCTACATTTAATGAGGGTAAGTGCTGGACACTGAACCTAAATAATTAAATATTCCAACTCCAATCTACATTTAATTAGGGTAAGTGCTGGACACTGAACTTATTTAATTTACTATTCTAACTCCAAACTACTATTAATTAAAGTAGGTGCTGGACACTGAACCTATTTAATTTACTATTCCAACTCCAATCTACATTTAATTAGGGTAAGTGCTGGACACAGAACCTAAATAATTACATTTTCCAACTTCAATCTACATTTAATTAGAGTAGGTGCTGGACACTGAACCTATTTAATTTACTATTCCAACACCAATCTACTATTAATTAGGGTAGATGCTGGACACTGGACCTATTTAATTTACTATTCCAACTCCAATCTACATTTAATTAGAGTAAGTGCTGGACACTGAACCTAAATAAATGACTATTCCAACTCCAATCAACATTTAATTAGGGTAAGTGCTGGACACTGAACCTATTTAATTTACTATTCTAACTCCAATCTACTATTATTTAGAGTAGGTGCTGGACACTGAACCTATTTAATTTACTATTCCAACTCCAATCTACATTTAATTAGGGTAAGTGCTGTACACTGAACCAAAATAATTAACTATTCCAACTCCAATCTACATTTAATTAGGGTAGGTGTTGGACACTGAACAAAAATAATTAAGTATTCCAACTCCAATCTACATTTAATTAGGGTAGGTGCTGGACACTGAACCTATTTAATGTACTATTCCAACTCCAATCAACATTTAATGAGGGTAGGTGCTGGACACTGAACCTATTTATTTTACTATTCTAATTCCAATCTACTATTAATTAGAGTACGTGCTGGACACTGAACCTATTTGATTTACTATTCCAACTCCAATCTACATTTAATTAGGGTAGGTGCTGGACACTGAACCTATGTAATTTACTATTCCAACTCCAATCTACTGTTAATTATGGTAAGTGCTGCACACTGACCCTAAATAATTAACTATTCCAAAACCAATCTACTATTAATTAGAGTAGGTGCTGGACACTGAACCAATTAAATTTACTATTCCAACTACAATCTACATTTAATTAGGGTAAGTGCTGGACACTAAACCTAAATAATTAACTATTCAAACTCCAATCTACATTTAATTAGGGTAGGTGCTGGACACTGGACCTATTATATTTACTATTCCAACTCCAATCTACATTTAATTAGGGTAAGTGCTGGACACTGAACCTAAATAAATTACTATTCCAACTCCATTCAACATTTAATTAGGATAAGTGCTGGCCACTGAACCTATTTTATTTACTATTCTAACTCCAATCTACTATTAATTAGAGTAGGTGCTTGACACTGAACCTATTTAATTTACTATTCCAACTCAAATCTACATTTAATTAGGGTAAGTGCTGGACACTGAACAAAAATAATTAACTATTCCAACTCCAATCTACATTTAATTAGGGTAGGTGCTGGACACTGAACCTATTTAATTTACCATTCCAACTCCAATCAACATTTAATTAGGGTAAATGCTGGACACTAAACCTATTTAATTTACTATTCCAACTCCAATCTACATTTAATTAGGGTAGATGCTGGACACTAAACCTATAACCCCAACATCCCCCTACTAAACATTAAATAACAAAATGTAAATTAAATTCTTAATTTTAAAACAATTTTCTAAATTTTTGTAAAAACTTTTTATTTAATTTTCAAAAATTTTATTAGATTTTTTAAATTTTTGATATATACTTTTTAAAACACTACACACCCTTATCCCCTATAAACCCTACAACCCGCTACTAAACATTAAATTACAATTTAAATTTAAAATTTTAATAAAAAATATAAATTATTTTCAATATTTTATATTATTTTACAAATTTCAAATTTTATTTTTTATTTTATAAATGTTTGGTATATACTTTTTAAAACACTACCCACCCTTATCCCCTATAAACCCTACAACCTGCTACTAAACATTAAATTACAATATAAATTAAAATTTTAAATTTAAAAAAAAAATTGAAATTATTTTCAATATTTTAAATTTTTTATAAAATTTCAAATTTTATTTTTTATTTTCAAAGTTTTTGGTATATACTTTTTAAAACACTACCCACCCTTATCCCCTATAAACCCTAGAACCCGCTACTAAACATTAAATTACAATTTAAATTTAAATGTTAAATTTGTTAAAATTTTTCTATTTTCCATAATTTATTATTATTTTTTAATTTCTAATGCAATTTTTAAAATTAAAATTTTAAATACATTTTCGAATTATTTTCTATATTTTAATTTTCTTTTGAAATTTCAAATTTGTATTTAAAATTTATACATTTTTGGAATATACTTTTTAAAACACTACCCACCCTTATCCCCTATAAACCCTACATCCCGCTCCTAAAAATGTATCATACTTTATAACACTATTTATTAGTACTATAAACTATTATAGCTAACATTTTACACAATTATTACTTTACATACATATTTGAAAAACGCTATTTTACATGTCGATATTTTGTCTTATCGATATTTTTAACATCGATATTTAAAATATCGACATTACTGATCTCGATATTAGTTATACACACAAAAAACGATATTTATTACTTCGATTTTAATTACATCGATATTACTTACCTTCGATTTTTCGTACTCGATATATAGCTAGTCGACATTAAAAACTCGATATTTAGACTGTGTACCCATTGACACACCTCCAAAAACCCCAGAAACTGAAAAGGGACAGATAATAATTAGGGCTGAAGTTCATGCGGAAGAAAATCAGGGGTTCGAAGTGCATGAACAGGAACAGATAGAAATAGACGAACGTGTTCAGGAGACAGAATCTGAAACAATCAAAAGTCAAAGTCAGCATACACCTGAACGAGGCCAGCTTAGAAACCAGGTGGAAGAAACTGAAGTAAGACCTGGGACTAGTCAGACAGGAAGGGACGAAAATACAGTCGAAGTAAATGTGCCACAACTGAGAGAAAATAAAAGAGCTCGTGAGGAGAGCCAAACTACAGTGCCAGTTAAAAGACTCAAAAGGAAGAAAAGTGAACCAAGATTCATAAAAAGACTGAGACTAAGACTGAAAACTGTAGAGGAAAAGCTAGAAGACAGAAAAAGGGCTTCCAGTGAAAAAGAGAAAACAGGAGCCCAACCTAAAAGAAGAAGTAGCAGAATAAAAAGACAAAACGCAAATTATCGAAGCCCTGAATGGACTTACCTGGTGTTAGAAGAATTTGAAGACCTCGAGATAAGTGACGAAAGTGAGGAAGATCTGATTGCTGATCAGGTTTCCGAAGAAGAAGACCCAACCTGAAAACTTAGCCTGTGTAAGCCACTTGTGTAAAGTCACAAAGAGGGGTTGGAAAACTTCTTTTAAGCCACAATGTCTGATTCAAATGTGAATGGAAGACCTGGACAGAATTGCTGTAAAACATGCTGTAAAATATGCTTATGTAGTGTAGCAATAGTACTAATATTATGGATAGGAATAACAATTGCTATCCCGTTCATGTTAAGCAAAGATTCGAACCTGTACCCTACTAAACCAGTGACAGAAGACTCAGACATACAACCAACAGAAGAGACACCACGAAGTGTAGAAAGACGTGAGAAAACATTTAGCCTTAAACAGACTAAACTGGATGTAGATGCATCAGATGAGGTAGGACTACATTATCACAGAATCAAAAACAGGACACATTTAAATGTATTTGCAAATCTTTTAGTACACTATGTAGAATCAATGGAAATAGAAGACTGTTACGTATGCATGAAGCTACCCACTTCTGTAGCTGAAGGTGTGACCTATCACCATCTACCCCTAACCTATGGAATTTCCTGTAGCATATTAGCAAGCTTATTTTACAGAAGCACCTTACAGAATTACTATTCAAACTCTGACGTAATTATTTCTGAACTCCCTATTCGGGGAAACCTGAATATTGTACATACCAAAAGCGAGGTGACCCGTTATATGGGAGAATATTTTCTGACTGTAGGTATTATAGATTTAGGCGAAGCACACAGAGATAACTTGACCTGTTCATTACATGAACAAGAGAAAATGTTTCTGAATATGGCAGAGAAAAGGAGGGAAAGTTACCAAAGAAAAGCCAATGACAAGAGACAGAAAACTCCTAAGTGGGCAGAAACCATGGAAAACACCTCAAATGGTGAAGCTAATCCTGCACTGTTGTTGGACTTCGAAAGAAAGGGAAAACTTTGCCTTCATAGAGATAAGACTAGTTATTATAACAATGTATTCAACAGTTCCAGTGAATGCCAACACAATTATAAGGTAATTGGAGGTTGGGGATTCAAAAATGGGTCAGAACCTGTGTTTCCTGGAATTTATTATATATGTGGAAACAGGGTTTATTTCAAATTGCCGGATCACTGGTATGGAAGCTGCTATTTTGGCATTGTCTTCCCGAAAATATACCATGTGAACAACGCCGCTGGAAGCAATGAAAATACTAATGGTTTAGTACGAGGTAGAAGAGAAAGTGTAGGAGAAATTTTAGGTGATATATTTAGTGCATTGATACCTGGAGTGGGAGTGGTTCTGAATACACACCGAATTTGCAAATTGTCTACAGTAGTGGATCGGTTATCAACCAACACTGCTGCTGGATTCCTACTGGTCAATACCGAATTGGTTGCGATCAGATCAATGGTTTTACAAAATCACCTCACTCTTGATACCTTATTGGCAAAAGAGGGCGGAGTCTGTAGAATGTTGAAAGCGCAACATTGTTGCACTTACATTCCTGATAAAAGTGTTGAAATTAAGAAATATGTGAGAAACATAACTAATTTGGAAAAGGAACTCAAACCACTGGAGGTTGACAGTGCCTGGAAGAGACTAACTGATGGTCTCTCCTCTGTAGGTAGTTGGTTTTCTAACATAGGTAAAAGTCTTGTGAGTAATATACTGATGCCAATAGCAGGAATAAGTTTAATTCTGCTAATTATAATAATTTGCTGCAAGTGCCAAAAATGCCGAAAGAAGTATGCTGTGAATAAGAGAGGAGTGAAAAGGAATGTTGATGAGCTTGAATTAGAAGAGCTGAAAAATCAGATCTACAAAAGAGCCAAGAATTTCCATCCTAACAGGGATGCAGAAAAAAGGCTCAACAACAAGTTTGTTGAAATTGAGATGAATTAGTTGGCATCTGTTTCCATTAATAGTGATGATAGTAAATGTCATCAAAGAGGGGATTGATAGAGCAAGGATTCGCACGTTACACGACTTGCTTGAATTCAAGAAACTCGCATAATCATTAATGTTATAAACAAGCTGTTTCGTGATTAATATTGCACTTTCACACTTCACGTGTGTGTCCCAGAGACGCTTGCCTATGTGTTTTCTATTCCTAACAACGCTTGCATACTGACTGATCGCTGGCTTGCAGGATTCTAGTCTGCGCATGCGTCAATTATACTCACGTGATGTGACGCACTCGCAGTTCTGGAGGGAACATGTCGCACATGCGCACTATTGCAAATATGGCCGCTTTGTTTTTAACATGCATCTTGCTTTTGCACAAATGTTTCGTTCTGCCTAACTCCTAATGCTATAGTCATTATAAAGTAAGGGATGTAGTATAGCCAATCACGGTATACAGTGTATTAATTTTTTCTGTGTTTCTAAATTGTTTTCGCTTACTTTTCATGTACCGCGTATCTGTGGGCCTGGGAGCGGGGAGCCACTCCATCTTTGAAGCTTGTATGGCCCTCACCACGTGATGAAGGAGACACGAAACACGCAGCAGTGGAACTTAGCCAGCTGGCTGCCGAAGCTGAGATGCTCCTGGGAAACTGAACCCTGACCCAGAGAAGAAGCTGAACTACACCTGAAATTAATACATTTTTGATATTCCACTGTGTGTCCTATTGTACTCTTTGCTTCATATGCCATGGGAACTGGAATGTAAGGGGTGGATACGAAAATATTAATATTAATTGTGAGAACACCAAATTCTAGGTGGTGACAATGACCTAACCACCTCTCTTGTCCAATCCAAAGTTGGGGATCCTGTCACTTGCAACATTTGTGGGTGGTCCACTGACCCGAAAACAGTATAACTAGCCTAGGTTTAGCAAGAGAAATTGTCCGACTTGTCCGAGTAGCTGACCTGTCACTGACCCTACGAACTCTATAGGTGATTGATACAGAGAGCTGTGGAGCACTCTGTCCGTAATTTCCACAAACTCACTGGGGTGGAATAGTCTTAAGTGCTGGCGAAGCACTTTGCTGGGAGATTCTACAACCTAATCGGGGTTATTGGCAGATTCCTTGCTGAGAGGGAGTAGCGCAGGCGTTGCATCCGAAGCTGCAGGTGTTGTTCGTACCCTTTGATGAGCCCAGTCCCGATCCAAATCCTGAGGGTTATCCTGTCCTGACTGTCCATGAGTTGTACCTGCTCGCCTACTGGCATCCAAAGTCCTTTAGGGTCCTTTTCCTCGCCTTTCCCAACTGATCCGTGGCCAGGGTTAGTCCTTATTTTTCGTCCTAGGTAAATATAATAAATGTGGGTGTTCGTCTATCTATATTCTTTCCTCTTCTCCTTTTAATAAAGCATCATTGCCTATGTTATTTTCACTGTCTCTCTCCAACGATTTTACATGCAAGTTGTTTTATTATTTATGTTCCACTTTTACCCTTACCTTTAGGAAAATATTGAATCGTCTGCTTATTCAGTGTGTTCCATTCTTACCCTTCCTTTAGAATCTAAGCCTTCATATTTAGAAAATAGCATAAGTACCATCTCATATAACTCATTGATGAATTCTAGAGCTCTGCTTTAATAGTATGTTCCCTTCACGTTACCTGCCTTAGTATCCATAAGAAAAGCCTTTAAACTGAATAGCATGTTCCTTGTTACCCTTTTCCTTTAGTTTCTTGATACGCAAATGGTTCTTACTCTCATCCATAGCTACATTATAGTCCTGATCTTAGTTATTGATGTTCTAATCTGTGTAAATTTCATTCTCATGGCATATGGAAATTAACTTTGATGACTAGATAAAGTCTTGAAAACCCTTCAGGTGTCTGTGGTTATTACAAAAGTATAAATCTTTATTCAAATGTACAAGGTATTTGCTTAGTGTTATCTCCTACCCCTGCTAGCTCCTGATTCGTCGTGATCATAGATACCTGTGACAAGGATTGGTAAGTCAGGTACACTGAAATAATAGTACAGAACAAAGAATTACTGATAGTAATGTGTAAGCTCACCCGATTCACAAAAATACAGTGATAAACATGTTATGGGCCCAAGGTGCGTACCTTTGATAAAATAAAGAGTCGGGTGACCTGCGCGCTCTATCACTTTCACCTCATCAGCGGTCGGTCATGAGATAACACTCGAGGCAACTGTTATGCCGTGTGCGCAATGTTAAAACATGTACAAGTGATTTTCTGTTGTGATTTCTCGATGACTAATAGACACAGATCAATGTCATTCCAAGATGGAATAATTTCTATTGTTGGTAGATTCAATGTGTGGAAATGTAAAAATCAAATAAAAAAAATGTAAACAAAAAAAAAGTAAGAAGGCACTTAAAAAGCAAGGAAAATGGAGGGAAAGCAAGGAGAAGGCACTCAAAAAACAGGGGGAAAAGGAAGGTGAAAGCACTGAAAATGAGGGAATCTCAATGAAAAGACACTAGAAAAACAGGGGAAAACAAGGAGAAAGAAGTGAAAAGTAGTGAAAAGCAAGGAGAAGGCACTCAGAAAGCACAGAAAAGGCAAGGAGAAGAAAGGAGCAAGAGCAATGCAGCAAAATGCAGCAGCCCAGGGAGAGCTGGGCCTGGGGCTTAGGTATGGGCAGGGTGGGCTGTCCTGCCAGAATGGCTGGTGGAGAAGCTGGTTCATGTCCTACGTAGACTTGATAGGGCTTGTCTCCAGCACACAGAAAGGAACCTGACACTAGCCTCTTGTCACCACAGACTTCTTGGAGCTTTGGCAGCAGAAGGGAAGAGCTTTCCAGAACCAGATGTGGAGGTCGGATAGGCTGTTTCCCTACACACAAAGGCTGACACCAGGTATAAATATTGGATCCTCAGAACAACTCTTCAGTATACCCCTGGTCCTAAGGAAGACTTCAAAAATACTGCCCTGCCACCAGAGCTCTGCCCTAATGCAAGCAGCGTACTGCCCTGCTGTTTGAACAATTGCCTTGTTGCTTGAAGTAGAACTGGACTACTCCTTGAACCCAGGATCACCAGAAGTGACCCCAAGGGCTAGTGTTCCGGCCTCCTGAGTGAACTACATGGACAAAACAAGCTCCTGAAGTTTTGAACCCGATACCTGGTCGAGGTACCCCCAAGTGGTGTCCCCCTGGTTCGGGACTCTCACAAGTGGTGTTGGTGGTACTGCTCCTGTCTAACCCTGAAACTTGAGGCTTTAAAAATTGTTCACCAGAAACTTCCTGGACAACTGACAGAAGACTGGTACCTACAGGCCAGCTGATTCACCTAAGGTGCATCACCGGTTGGCCTGTCTTCACAGTAGCTCTTGGTACGTTCTTCTTCTTTGCAGCAAATTTCCCTCAGTGGGGCTGCTCAGTGATGATATCTAACCTCGTGGAGCTCTCTTTGACCACACCCTGCAGCTTCATCCCATTGGAGGATTTTGCCTACAAAAAAGTTGTTTAAGTCTGAAAGTAAAAATCCTCACATGGCTCAACGGCAACCTATTCCCAATTGATGACAATGGCCTCCTTCGCCTGGTAATCCAGCTTTTCCTGCTCTGAACTTTCTCTCACCAACGTTGACGACTTCATCAAGACTTCCTCCAGCTTCTCCCTGGTAGTGACAACTCCTGCTCGGACACAGCCTGCTGCCTTGACCTACGGAATTCTACCTTCCCCTTCACGAAGGTAAACTGAGACCAGCCCAATCCACCCCTTGTATCCGACCCACGTTCCATTGTGGTCGGCCTTGACTTTTGACTTTGCCCTGGTCTTGAGTAACCAGAAACCCGCGGTTGGCATTATGATCTTTTAGGACCTAGATTTCACTAAAAACTTTACAAATTCCTACCTCCAGTATTACTGTTTGGATTTAAATCATTTTGATGTAATTTTATTTATTACATTTTGTCTATTGTTCGAAATTGGTTTGAGATTTTTCTTGTGTTTTTCCTTTATTTCTGTTTGAGCACGGCATATAAACACTTCACACAGTGCCTGTATGTTAAGCCTGACTGCTTTGTGCCAAGCTAAAAGAGGTTTACTCACAGTTAAATTTAGTGACTTGTGGTTCACCCTGACATGGATTGTTGTTGTTGTCTGAGTGAGGCTTCCAACCCCTCAGCTAATATCCCAATTTCCTACAAGCACCATTTATTTCCCAATAGACGAAAAGAGTAGCACATAAGTGGATTGAGACCCCAAGGACCTAAGAAACCTCACAAGGAGAAGAGCGGCATAACATGAGAATCTGCTTTAAAATGCACTGTTAGTAAACAAAATGAAAATTACCCATGTTTAACACAAGATTGTTCCTTGCATTCTTTGCATTAAGATAGACTTCAATTATAATAGCAGAATGTTGGGCCTATACCCAAAACAAACGATGCAGTGGAGTGATATCAACGCCCTGATTTAGTGAACTGATTCTGCTTCAGTCCTTTGCTAAAGTGCTTGAATTTTTTTTATAAAAACAAATTTAGTCTGTGCACTGATGATGTGTTCATGTCTACTTTGCATTCCTAGTGCATTCTCCACTTTATTGGAGGACAAAATTGAGTGCATACCTTAACCACGCTGCCAGTAGAGTTAACCAATTCTTCTCTGCTGAATAATTTAACCAGGTTGCCACACTGATGCGCAGTACTCAAACACAAAGCAATTAAAACATATCACTGCTGAGAGAGAAGACCTGGCCATAGCAAACTCTTGACTGGCATGGTTGCATAAGTCCTTATTTAAAGTTTGGCAGATGCAGGGCCATCAACAAAAAGTGGCAGATGTCCTGTTCGAACTATTGACAATGCAGAGAGGCTCTACACTACAAAATAGTGCACAGGACAACTGCCAAACTATAAGTATGACCTAAAGTCTGCCATGGAAAATGAAGATACCAAGTTAGCCATTTAGCCCATGGCAGCCATCAAAAGAAAAGAATCAAAAGTCAAAAAAATTAATATGATCTGAACCGATTGTAATAAAATGTAATGATGAAAAACATACACGTGCATATGCATTACTGCATAGTTATTGACCTTGGCGAAGAAAGGAGACTAGAGTTACTGATGGCACAACAATATTGCCGGGTCTGGTGGCTCAGTGGACTAATGCATCTACTGCAGGTGCCTGTGTTCGACCTCATGGTCACAGATTCAAATCCCGGCGGGTACACTCAGCCTTTCATCCATCTGAGGTCAATAAAATGAGTACCATTGGGTTGGGTAACAATAAACATCTGTTATTCAACGCAAAGATACCCTGGTTGGGGTGACCGTGCGCTTTACAAATACACATGTTAATATTGAGATAGTTTGACAAAGTAGTGAGAGCTTTGCAACATGAAATTGAAAACATAATGTCCAGTACCTTTTAGAGCAACTGCCATAATATTTATTCCGGGCTGGCAGTATCTGTCATGTACAGGATCACAAAAGCAAAGAAAGAGATAGCCAGGGGATTTATGGCCCTATATTTGTCAATATTTCCAAAAGCAATTCTGTAACATTTCCGCAAAACCAAATGAAGGATGTACCTACCATGCTTGTCAGTGAGAGGCATAATATATGGGTCGCTGGTCCTTACATGTGAATAGTCTACCAGGTGTATCATTGTACTTCCTTCTGATAGGTAGAGTAGACATCCCTGTGAACCATTAAGTCATAAGTCCAGCATCTAGAGGAACATTTGTCAGGCCTGGAGGAAAAAAACGTGATGGTGTTGGAAATGCTCCTTTCACCCCAATTGTTTTGCCTTTCTTCTGTTTTTGCTGCTTATAGAACTTTGCACACTTTACCCCTGGTACCCAATTATAAAGTGTTTGTGCCCCTCCTATCCTTTTAATAAAATTGACATACCCCTGATGACACATTTAACTCAGCTATAAGTCCCTAGTATATGGTACCAAAGTGTACCCAGGCCCTGTAATTCAAATGTCAAAAGTAGACTGCAGAACTCATTGTGCCATCCACTATAGGGGCAATTTAAACATGACTGCCAGCCTGCCAACAATGGCCTTGCTGTGCAGGTTTAAACAGCGAATTCTAGGCCTAAACCCTCCTTAAAAAAATTATTAAGTCACCCCTCAATTGGCCTTACATGTATTTAAGGCAGGGTTCATGGTATTTAAAGGTAGGGCATGTAAAGATTCAATGTTACAAATGTGAAAAGGCGCAAAAGGCTGCTGAAGCATGACAGGCTGTTCCATAGGAAAGCATTGAGATACAATAGTAAGTTGAATATTTGCTACCTCTGCTTAGGAAACAACTAAAAAGTTCATATTTGGACATTTTTTCACTCTTTATTACACGTCCACTTCATTGATAAAGTTGGATGTGTAAATATTTTAGAACAGGTACTTTGAAAAGTTACCCAAGTTACCCAAGTGCTGGATTACCAGCCTAAAGATTCTAAGCCTTTTCAGTGCCTTCCAGAAGTCACCTGATAGCTGATGTCTCCCCTCTGGGGAGGTGTGAACTGCTCTCAGAAGCAAACAATATTCTAATCAGAATGAGCAGAGATTGTTAATCACTAATTTGTAAACGAAAGCTTGGTATAAATGCACTGCTCAGTCAGAAAATTAAACATGGTATTGTGTTTTAAAAAGAAAAAAAAAGAAAAAATGAGCATCGGTGACCCATTTGAACCTGAAAGAATAAGCAGGGGAGGCTGGAAGTATCCTCTTTGATATTAAAATGGAACGTCCTGCTTTAATCCTGCTTGATCCTGCTTGATCCTGCTTGATATGTCACACTTCAAAGAGGTCTCCCCTGTCACAGGAAACTGTTAGCTCACAGTTAGGCAGGGTCGTTCTAGTCTATAACCAGCTAACCAGCAAGTAAGGCCCCAATCACAGTGAGACACTCTTTGCCATTACTGTGTCACAGCCTGTTTAAAACCTCTAATTGGGGTGCATATAATGTTTGAGGCACTTTTCACAGGAGGGAAACTGAACACCAAAACACTTTGTGAGTATCCACTTTCTGGCAATTAAGCAGAGAAAGAAACCTGGAAATAAGTACTACTCATCATTCACTCTACACACCTTCACACCACTGGCTATACATTGTCTAACATGGGAGTAAAAAGCTATTCAATATTGCTTATCATTGGTAACAGGTTTATATTGGCAATTGAAAAACCTGCACTTGAAATCTATGACACACTAAACACAATTATGGTCCCACAACTGGAAAATAGTATTTATACCAAAAAATATTTTTTTATTAAAAGGAGTTTAACTCTCCACTATCATATTATAATTTATCAATACAAATACAATGAGTGCACAATAAAACAATGATTACAAAAATCACAAATTATACAATTCACAATCATTTGTAACACACAGGAGTGCGAAAAAACACATAAATTAATACATAGACCCTAGACACAACAAAATGACAATAGTCTGTTAATGAATAAGTGTAGCCCCATGCAATATAGTAGAAGTATTTTCCCCTTTTACCAATAATTTTGTTACATTAAAATGTATTATCCAGATAAAACAAATAAAAAACCACAAAAAAAATAATTTTATAATTTTAATAGGAATGGCATATTTCTATATAATAAAAACATTCTATAGGTAAATGAAAGCATGTCTTTTAGTATCCTAACCCAACCCAAGTTAGCTACGGTACATGCGCATTAGGTAGGATGGGAAAATACAGCCACGGAGCTTATATTCACTGGGAAAGGGCCGGTAGACATGCGTAAACAGGACTTATCAGATCCCGGTGTGCTCTAACTTCCCGCGATACTTCATAGCAGAAGAGAATTGCCACCCAGATAAATAAGAGGCAATGGTGGCACATCTCGTTTTTTGTACACGAGGATACACGCTACAAAATCGAGGTGCAGCTCTTTCGCTCTTCTTTTAGACATCGGGGTGAGGCTCTCTCGCTCTTCTTTTTAACAGCCCTGTTATGCAAGGAGGCTAGACTTTGTACAGGGGGTCATATCATGTCCGATATAGTCGAGCACATAAAATGTTAAATTTACCGGCACCCAGTATGCGAAAGTTGCATTTAAACTGCAGGCGAGAGTTTAATTGTAGATAATTCTGCAGTATGGGACTATGTCTTCAAAAAGAGTTACATCTCACTTTCTCTGCCTCTTTAAAGTCCTATCCGGGAGCTGCACTCGCAAATAAACTATATAGTGTGACTCTATGCAGGCATCTAAAGTTGACTCTGAGTATGGCCATCATTAACAAATAACGGGACGTGTTACCATGCACTTGACATGAAATATATCGTATATAGTATGGTGTGGAGTTTATTTATATAACAACTACAAAACTAAGTATGAAATACATTTGATACATAAAGAAGCCAAACCAGTCAGCAAATAAACACCTGTCATAGGTTGTTAGGATTCCCAGTAGATAATTCATGTTATAGTGGGGGTAAGTCCATATTTGAAAGAGACCCTTCACATGTTGCCCAACGTTTACAATATCTAGACACCCTCCATGGGCTAGTAAGAGACACTAGAAACTGGATATATCCTTATCTTGGGTCCGATTCACAGAATGAACTTACTACTTTTGGCATTCACAGAATGCACTTACTACTTTTGGTATTCACAGAATGAACTTACTCATTTCGGTATTCACAGAAGTTAGGACTACTAACTTTAGGACTCCTAAATGCCTTCTGTGAATACCGAAAGTCTTGAAATTAGGATTTTTCTCTATTTAGTAGTAGTAAAGTTAGGACTCCTAACTTTAGGATGCCTAAATGCCTTCTGTGAATACCGAAAGTCTTAAAATTAGGATTTTTCTCTATTTAATAGTAGTAAAGTTAGGACTTTAAATTAAAATTTAAATTGTAAATTAGCAGCCTTCTCCGCAACCTTAGCAAAATAAGGGAGCAAGGAGATAGATTGTAAATTGTCAAGCTGATCCATACTAATGTGAGGTTTCTTTTGCAGAGGGAGAACAACTGCCTCCTTCCATTTTTTTGGGACCACTCCTGAACTAAAAGACTGCTCTAAAAGATGTCTCATGAATGGCTCGAGTATCTCAATACTCCCTTTGAGCACCTTGGGGGTAGCAGGGTCCCTAGGTGAGCCCGATTTAATACTGATGGCTATCTGTTTAAGAGTGTCAGGGGAGGACACAGAGAATTTGTGAAGACACTGTATTTCCAGAACATTAGCAGGTTCCTCCTCCACCCTATCACCATCACAGAGTCAGGAAAGGAGGAGTACATTTTCTCCACCTTCTCTGCAAAGTTCTCGGTGACTTGATTGCAGGGTTCCTCAGAGCCTGCAACGGGTGCTGCAATTTGACACCAGGGAAGATATTTCTTTAAAAACCTTAAACAGCTCTTTAGTTGAGTTCTCAACTGTTTCAATCCTTTCCTTAAAATAGGCTGCCATAACCTTTCTGATAAGCGAGTGGTAGTTCTTAAGGCTGATTTTATAATCATTTTCCAAGTGGACAGAGAAATATTTCCTCCAACACCTTTCTAGGCATTTGCATGCTGACTTGGCAATTCTTAACTCCTCACCAAACCAGGGAGCTGATTTGAGAATTTTACCAGACATTTTTTGTGACCAGGGAGCGGTGCAATCAAGTGCACCCATAATGCATCTCTCTAGGGCTTCACAAGCCAAGTTTGCGTCCAAGCCACAGGGTGGCCCATCCCTTAGGAGGGCCTGATTAAAATTCCCCTGAGCGAAACCAGCCCACTTGTTATGTTTAATGCCGATCTTAGCTTTCTCCTGTGTCTTTGGTAAGGGCAGCTTTGCCGTAAAAGGAATCAGGAAGTGATCGGACCACTAAACTGGAAGCGGGGGCTCCACTTCCAGCGCACCCCAATTAGCAAAAATAGGGTCAAGTAAGTGACCTAACTTATGTGTGGGAAGTTCTGATTTTAAAAGGAGTTGTAACACTGCCAATTCCTGGCGAATCTCTTGTGCCTCACAGTTGAGTGCATCATCAAAATGCAGATTGAAATCGCCCAACACCAGTAACTTTTCATACAGTAGTGCCGGTTAAATGAGGTAGTGAATCAAACTAGATGAAAACCTCATATGGGGTCCCGGAGGTGTATAGACCAACAGCCCTTTGATGACATAGTTAGTGGCTATCCTGATCATAAAAAAAACCTGCCTCACTGTCTGCTATATCAGCAGGCACAAAAGAGAGCACTGGATATAATGTTTAAAAATGATAGCAATGCCCCTTCCTCTGCCAGACAGTCTATCCGCTCTCATGATCCCATATCCACTAGGGAGTGCCTCCAGAATTTCTGGTGCAGAATCCACATCCAACCAGGTCTCGGTAAGAAATAGTACATCTACTTGACCCTCTGTCAGATGGCCACAAATCTCAATTCTAGGCTTCCTCAATGATCTGCAATTAATTGGAGAGAGCCTGAGTGAGGGGTCTACCTCCTTATCCTCTGCTAGTGCATCCACCCTAAACGGTCAGTGGCTGCATTGCCAGCTCTTACCCTCTGTCTTTATGCTGTGTTTGCACTGTTCATCCATCATGGGACAGAGCATCTGAGCAATGTAATAGCGTCCGATTTTAAATCCATCAGGGGTTGTGGCCCCTGGCCCTGGTCGGCTGTGTACGGGCGCAGACGGGCACAGACGGGCTTGCCATTGGCGCACCAGCTGCGCACCCGCTGCGCAGCAGCAGAGGCATGCAGGATTTAAGGGAAAGCTCCTCCAACAACTTGAGGGCTGACCGTCCTGGCCAAAAGTACCTGGCTCTGTCTTTTCTGCCCTCTGTGCAACGGTAGAACACCGCGTCGGACCGAGGCAGCAAGACCCGTAATCAAGCTCAGGTAAGAAAGGAATTAGCACCCAATGCTCCCCTCAAGTTAAAAAAGGTCCCCCAGCACATATTAAAATAGCCCAATATCTCACATTTAAAAGGGTTGCCACTTTATCTTGCTGTACCGCAAAGCGGGCTCGGGGACACTGCCACGGTCCTTCTGTCTATGAACTTGCACTTGGAGGAAATCTAATTATTCCGTAGCAATCTTCTGAAAAATACAACATGTAAATTTATAAAAGTAAAACTCCCTGGCTCACCTCTTCACACATTATGTTCAAATCAGTTAGAAAGGTAAGCTCTGAGAGAATTGAATCATTGCTAAGATTTTTTGACATCATTGTTTTTACGGTTTCAACCAGGCTGATTTGCACATTTCCAATTATCTTTAAAATGTATTTTAGCACTACATGTACCTCACTAGCCCTACCCTACAACACCATCGATTAATTTAATTAGCGTAAATTTAATAATCGCAAGACTACACCATGCTAACCCTAACCATTAAGTCATCTAATTTATATTATATTGAATAATTATCCTTAAACTGACAAAAATACTAAGGGGCATATTCTCAAGAACGTGTGATAACCATCGCAAAAGTAACTTAACGCAACTCTCAACATCGCAGGCTATCACGGTAAAATTACACAGTGTTAACCAAGTATTCACAACACGGCGGTACCAATCAACACCACGCCGCAAAAATGCAAAACATGAACGCACAAAAAGCCATGATGCAGCCAATCGCAATACAAAAATCAGGAAAAACCAGCAACAGGCTTGCAATTCATATGCGTCAGGCGGGAAAAATCACCATAAAATAAAAAAAAACTGAAAACCAAAATGCCAAACAACAGCGAAGCACAATGGATGTTGCCGGAGCAAGTACGCAGGAGAACCAGAACCCCACAAGCCCCCCAGAGGACCAGCCTGGGACCTCGGAGTCAGGGAAGGTAAAGGAGAAGAAGAGTAGGAAGAAGCGGTTCAGTCCGCAGGAAAACAGGATCCTGATAACGGAGGTGGTAGAACACCATCAACAACTGTTTGTCACCTCCACTGTGTCATTGGCAACCAAAAATGGACTATGGCAGTCCATCGTGGACAAAGTGATTGTGCAGTGGGAGTGCTGAAGAGGACAATGGAAGAGGTCAAGAGGCACTAGAATGATGTCAAATGCAAAATCACACTGAAACTCGCCAACAACCGGAAGGCAGCAATGCATACTGGAGGTGGGAGTCCTGCGCCACAGGAGGAGCTGGACAACATGGACAAAATGGTGTCCACAGTCATCCATGGGGAGATGGTGGCAGGGGTTGGGGGACCGGACACTGCTCGACATGACCGGACAGAACAGCACCAGGGTGAGTAACGACCAGGGACTGGGGGGATGGGGGAGATGGGCACAATGGCACACATGAACAATTAAGTATAGCACATCTGCGGAAAACTATGCCCCAGAACCCCAAATCCCACCAAGAGACCAATGTACCAAGTATGCAACCCCTCAGCACTCTACAAGCACAGAAGTCAATGGCACACCTCATGAAAGGGATAAGGGGCAGCAACACCAGAGCTGCAGGGGCCACTCCCCCAAAATACAGCACAAACACATAACATGAAGAGCACATCAACACTGACAACAATGTGATACAAACCGCAACACGTCCACAACAGAACCAGGACACAACTGATGCCGCTTGGGTGTAGACACTGGCCAATTACATTTGGCAATGCCGGGAAATGTGAGTTCAAAATGTACAAGTACAAACACACACGTCTGTTGTTGAAATGTTCGCTGTCCCCATCAAATAGGCAGCTCCTCCCAAAAAAGCCACAATGTACACAGTCATGCAGTCTGTATGAAGACATGTACAATGCGACAACATACATGTGGACACATTGTTAAACTGCATCTCCCCTTCACATTGCAGAGGAAAAATCAACACCTCCTGCAGAGCAGCCCGACCCTCTCTTCTATGATTACGAAGAGGACCATCACAGCTTCGACTCCGACGCCCTCCAACAGCTCATGGAGAGCCTACGGAGCCCACTTCGAGGAGCTGGGCAGCCCAGCAGCTATGAGCAGACCCCACCCCCTGAACAGACCACAC
Source organism: Lissotriton vulgaris (assembly GCF_964263255.1). Taxonomy (NCBI): domain Eukaryota; kingdom Metazoa; phylum Chordata; class Amphibia; order Caudata; family Salamandridae; genus Lissotriton; species Lissotriton vulgaris. Next base: position 1,260,546,204 of record NC_141696.1, on the reverse strand, counting down.
AGCAGGCAGCACCCACCACCATCACGACTGCCTCCCAGGAACCCCACGAAGAACACATGGCCTTCCAACTCTGTGTGTTGGGGTGCCAGGAGCAGCTGGCTGAACAGGTGCGGGTGGGCTTCGACCACATGGCAGACAAACTAGATGCCATACGTGGGTGTCTAAGTCCAATCAGGGACCACTCAGGGTCCCTAACGGACACCCACAGTCCACTCCATGCTCTCCAATGGACCATGGATGACATCGTTGGAGCCCTGACTCAGAGATTCAAACAACTGTCCAGTCAGAGTGGCTCTAGCGATGTCACACAGGAGTTGGGAAACATACGGAGGTTAACGGAGACCATGGAGCAGGCAAATGCAGAAAGAGACGGCTGCCACGGCTGCACACCAGCGAGTGGTAGCTGGGTTACTCAATGAACTCAAAACCATCCTCATGGCATTGCTGCCACAAGGGCTGGCGCTGATGCATGCTGCTGCTACCACTACATCCACATCTCTGCACTCTGAAGTGTCAGGGCCACACAGTGCAGCAGATATTCCACCTCCAGCCCCTGAGATATCACTGCCACACAGTGCAGGAGACAGAACACCACCACCCACATGGGAGGCACATGAAAAAGGCAGAGGATGAAGATGCAGATGAAACCACCTTACTGGTATGAAGAAAACTGTAGCATTCATCTCTGCCATTTGGCCTGTTTCTGCTTGGTTCTGTCCACTGCATCATCACTTTCCACTGTCCCCGATGCACTATACAACACTCACCTTAGACCTCGACATGGACCGCCATATACTGTTTGATCGCCAATGACACAGCAATCAGACTGCGGACTGAACTCTTCCCCTTCCTTTGGACTTGTCATTCCCTGAAGGACACTGGCAGGCCCTCCACTGGCCAACATCGTCATGTGGGGTTTGCACAGGCCTGTACTGCTCCAGATACAACGCTCCACTGAATGTGAATTAAACATTCATAATCGCACAGATGTGTCATGTCTATGGTTTTTCAAGTGTGGAAGTATGGATGAACTCCTCTTACGTCCATGTGGCTCATGTCGTTGGACTTGGGTCACAAGGTGACACATTTCGGAATGTGGTAAGGGTGGTGCAAATTCAACAAGAGGTACACACGCATTAGTTACTTCCTTGTCCAGCCCCGTACGGAACCACACCCAGAGCCCCGGGGTCATTGTTCACACCCTTACGCTGGACTGGCATAAGCCAGGCCAGCCCACTTGGCTTACGCTCCCGGGGTTGCAACGCTACATATCCCAGGTCTACTTTGTAGTAATTTGCTGATCACAGGTCTAGTTGTCAGCATGCCACAGTCACTCCCTCACGGCTGGTATAAAACCACACCACACCCAACCATCACACGCATCACAGGACATGAGACCCTGCGGATAAAAGGGATGGACGCATGTGCTCAACGCCATTTCAAACATCTCTCTGGGTGTATCTGTGTAGTGTTCATGTAGGCCTGAGGGCCCAGGGCCCTGCAACATCACATTCCCCCAGCTCGGTGGTCACATGACGGTGTCTGCACCACAATACCCAATCATACAGGATCCATGACTTGCGAGGCACAGACTTGGTGGCCCCAGATACACTGCGGCCGGCACAGGCACACCGCCACGGGCGGTGCACTGAGGTAGAGGCACCTTATGTGCTGAGCGGGTGTGCAGCCTGCGATGATGCCCAGTACCAGTGGTCCGGACTGCTCAGGATTTGTGCGCCCTGTTGGACAGCATTGTAGGCCAGAGCCAGTGGGCAGCACGGGCCTACCGGCCTGTTGCGTTGCCTCCCGGATCAAAGAGTTAGTGGCACCTCAAGGGATGAGCTGGTGGGTAGCCTGCGATGATGCCGGGTGCACTGGTATGTCCTCTCCTATGGTGAAATCAAGACCCAGAATCAAATGTGAGACCTGGTGGCCTGCTGAGTGGGGCTTCATAATGTGGAGGGTGCCATGTCCGCAGGCCCCGGGCTTGAGGCTTGCACCAGCACGTGGTGGGCCCTCATTGCGACACGCCAGTGGCTGAAGGTGAGCAGTGATGCCTGGGTATGCAGGGGCGCGCATGCAACGCTGGGTGGTGGGAGGGGCTGAGGTGCATCTGCCTGGTTGCCCAGGGGTGGACGTTCAACACTGGGGAACGGGAGGGGCTGGAATGCAGCTGCCTAGGTGCGCAGGGGCACACAGGCGATGATGTTGTGTGCAATTGTATTTACTTTACCATTCATGTACCTGGAATCTCTTTCAAAAGACGGATCTGTTTCAGATGTGGGGCCTGGTGAACTGCAATACATACCGGCACATGGTTGGAGACACACCGGTGTTAGCAGGTGAGCAGTGAGGCCTGGGTGCGCAGTGTGGGCTCTCTCTCTCCCTGTCCATATCTTCTGTTATCTGTGTCTCGCTCCCTCTCTCTGTCCGTCTTTCTCTCGCTCCTCCTCTCTGTCCGTCTTTCTCTCTCTCCCCCTCTCTGTCCATCTTTCTCTCTCTCTCCCTCTATTTCTCTCTCTCTGGATCATCTGGATTTTTGTCTTGCAGGTTGTGACCTACAGATTGTCCAGAGGAGAGACGCTATGTGTCTTCATTTCTGTTCTGTGTTTCTTTGAATAAATATTCGAGTGTTATTTCGAAGGTGAATGTGTGATGCTCATTTTTGTGACAAGACATGCATGTCACCAGATGTGATTGTGCAACATCAGGCTGATTATTTGGTACATGTAGTTGATGTGACATGTCTTTTTCCCGGCCGGGGAGGTAGGGGGGGTGCCCGGGGAGGGGGGGTCCTAAGGGTGGTGGCGGTGTGAGTTGTGGCCCTGTTGGGATTCCCAGCTGCATGATCGTTAGCTCCATGGCATCTGTTGCCCTTCAGGTGTTTCTCTGGGCTGGGCTCCCTTTTGTGGTGCAGGCTGATGTCCGACTTTACACCAGATCAGGGCAAGTGTTCATTTCCTGCTGCTAATGAGCCTTATCACCTGTTTTGGGCTCTTATCGCCAATCTGGTTGGTCGAGAGTGTTGCGGAGTGGTGTTGTTGGTTGTTGCAGCTTTTGAGACGGGAACGCCTACTCTGCATCTCATTAGCAATAGTTGAGTGGTCTTCTGTGGCGATGTTGTTTGCTGCTGCTATCGCATTTAAACTGGTGATATGGGCTGTTAGCACCAGCTTGTGAATGGGGCGATACATTTATCACCACTTTGGCTGCAATAAATTGCCGTTAACTTGGCGATAACTCCTTGAGAATATGCCCCTAAATGTGACAATCAAATCTATGAATATAGGGGAGAGCAGGGAAAGATTTCACACCAATTAAAGTAACCTGCTTGCTGAGAATTAAAACCCCTTCTCGCCATAGTACAAGCAAAATACTTCTCCAATAGTAATGTGAATAACATTTTGAGGAGCATAAAAAGAAAATTGCGATGAAGAACTGAAACAGTAGAACCCTAATCCAATTTAGTTCAAAGAAGAAAAAAAGAAAAATACTGACAATTGCTTTAATGTAGCCCATTGTTTTGAATGTTTGAAGAAATTTGCAAAAAAGCACTCAAAGGAAACAACGAGCAGAAAAAAGAGAAAGAGGGTCTATGGGATGCTGACCATGATGGAGCTGGGTTCAGGTAGTCTAGTAGTTCACTCCAGTTACCAGTTTTACTTCAGAATATGGGGGTCATGTAGCATTCAGCGGATGTTAGAGATTCCGAGCTGCATGATTGTCAACGTAGTGACAAAAGCGCATTTGCATAATTGGCAGGTGTACTGTTGTCACAGCTCAATCCCAAGCAGGTTGCCATGCAAAGTATGGGAGTCAGTGCGCTTCCTGAGAGCTTCTTTGCCTCTGCGCCCATGTCTAAATTATGGCGTAGCCACATAGGCAAATGGATTCCCTCATTTGCATGGGACATGCCCCCATGCAAATAAGGGAACACCCCCAGCACATAGCACTGGTGCTTTATGTGCGCCAGCGCTATTGGCATTACAGAAGGTGTCGCACAATCGGCTGCGGCACCTTCTGTAATACTAAAGTTCCCTTGGGATGCGCAAAGCAGGCACAAACGCCTGTTGCGCCCACAGGGTACTCTCTGTAATAAGGTCCCCGTTGGCCCAGAGTTTCACTGACAAGACCTTCAAGCAAGACAGTCTTGAAAATTGCAGCCACAAATTATAATTATCTCTAATAGCTGAAGTCACCTTTATGCCCTTCTTGCTCTTTTCATATACAGACATAGGGCCAGATGTAGGTCGCCCAATACCGTTCGGTAACGGCCATAATTACCGAATTTCGGCCGTTAGCGACCAGTATTAGGCTACTGAGATATAGGTGGCCTAAATTGCAAATTCGGTAATTTACCGATTCGGTATTTTAAGGAATCAGTAAATTACCGATTCCTTAAAATACCGAATCGGTAAATTACCGAATTTGCAAAATATAGGGAACACTCAAATGAGTGCTTATCCCATTTTAGGATTCGTTATTTACCACCAACTATAAGTTGGTGGTAAATAACGAATACCTTTGAAAATGCAAATCTGTGCATTTTCAACTGTGCCATGTGGCAGAGATACATGCCCTTAGGGCATGTATATGTGCCACATCTGCACACAAGCACGATTCAGGGGTGCAACAGGGTGTCAAAATGACACCCTGGCACCCTTGAATGTGTTCCCCATTTTACCAAATCGGTATTTACCGATTCGGCAATTGCCATTCATTCCTATGGCCCTCCAGGCCCATAGAATAAATGGCAATTACTGAATCGGTAAATACCGATTCGGTAATGTTTACCGATTTTTTTGCTACATAGCATTTACCGATTCTAAAATACCGAATCGGTAAAATTCGGTATTTTAGAATCTGTCAATGTGCTTTACCTACATCTGGCTCTTAGTCCCTTTTTTAGAGTTTAGCTTTCTTTAGATCGGAGCAGAGAGGGGGAGAGTAGCCCTCCACAAAGATGTTCGGAGTCACACAGATGCTTTGTTTCTTGAGCAAAAAGTGCTGAACGAGATAAACCAAGAAATCTGGCTTACAGAAATTGCATCTTTCTTGGATAATCTTTGCACCTTTCACCAGTTCTTCTGAGATCAAAACATCTGTGAAGTCCCTACCGTATATCCTCCTCCTGGTCACTCCAAAGCTCGCAGACTGCTAAGGACAGCTTCTGGAATACCAGAGCACAGACAGCATTAAAAGAAATGATCAACCGCTCTCCCCAGGCCGGGCTCAGCCAAATCCCATCACAACTGTTCTCCTTGTCCATCTGTAAACATGCCCTTCCGTGCCTTTTATCATTAGTGGCCACACCCCGTCTGACTCCTAACGAACACGTCCAAAGCAAGGGAGAGAGGGACCTGAGGCCTCACTTCTGGCTGAGAAAGTATCATGAGTCTTTATTTTCTTTTCTTCTTTAAATCCAACTGTCTTTCAAAGTCTCAGGAATACAAGTGTTTTTATAGTAGTCACTTGCTAGTAATTGTCAATGAGTCAGAAGCCTTTGCTTAAAAAAATTCCACAGTCAGGCTAGCCCTGTTTTGTTGCACTTTCTTTAAATTGACTGCAAAATAATCAGTTCATAATTGTTTCACTGAGCTCCACCAGTCACTCCAATAGGAGATTCCATTAACATGTGGCATCACTCTACCCACGGATAGATACCCCACCGTGATTCTGGTCCCTTGGCACATCCTGAGGTGAAAGGAGCCATCCTGGCTATATAGTCTTATTTTAATATATACATGCAACCATCGCAGTTCCTGTGGCTGCTTGTTTGTTCCTCTGGCATTATCAGTTCTTTACCCTCCGACCCCATTCCTGGTGTAACAATAGCCCCCACATCCCCCGCGGCACTGTGCACGGATGAGACTGAGAGCTCTTGGGAAGGCGGGATTTTGGATCTCTTATCTGATTACTCTAGATCTAAATCCCCACCTAGGTCGACTGAATCTTTGTTGCCTGTCATAGAGTAAAAAGCAATCCACTACTAGGTTAATCAAACCAATAATTGGCGCGACTCTGAAGAACCACTTACCACGAATACGTTTTAAAGTTTTATTATAAAGCCAAAGATAACTGGGGATACAAACATCTCAATAAGAGGTTCAAAAGGTATACTGGCACCAAAACAAACATGAATTCTCTGAACGATCTTAGGCGACAGAAGAATATCACCAAAACCAGCTCGAATATCAGCAGGTTTACAAGAATAGACACAAGTTGTAATTTAAGCGTCATTTACAGAAAGAGAAAAATCAGGTTAGACTGTCCCTACACTAGACTAAGTGACATCCCTACTTAGCAGAATTTTTAACCTAAAATTCTAGGTGTCAGCCGTGGTGGCTTCCAAAGAAGTCCACTCACTTTCCCTTAGTCTCTGATGTAATTCTGTGCATCGCAGTCATGCCCTCTCTGCCTACCCATCCGCTCTCTAAGGGTCCTCAGGCCATCTGCTCTAACTCCACCCCAGGGTGCTGTCCCTCCCTAATACAACATCACAATTACAGTTGAAACGCCCCTCAGAGACGCCCCTCACGTACACCTCTCACGTGGTTTCGGCTCTGGCTTTTTCCATACTGATACTCCTCTGGGCTTCTTGTTAGCGTTGACCTTGCTTCCCAGGCTTCTTCTCGGCACGCCGGTACCCCCCAGGAAATTCCTGAAGCCTCCTCCAGGCCTGTGCCTGTCTCCCCAGACAGAGCTCTATTCATCACTTTCTTGATTGGCACCCCCCACACCTGCAAACAGACACCCATGAATTGGGCCCCAAATTCCGACCTCCAGTTTATCTCTCAAGTCGTAAAACTTCGAACATGGTCGGCAATTTATGCTTAACGAGGCCCGAATTTAACTAGCACATGCAGATCAAAGAAGCAACTTTATCTTTCCAGGCCTACTAAATTACTTGCAACAGGCCTGCACTCTGTGAACCTTTATTTCTTAAACTAAAACAAATTCTAACCTATTACACTCTGATTAGATGAAACACTTCTACATAACATAATTTCTAACGTATGATCAATAATATTCTAAATAATATTAATCCATCTTATGTGAAACTGTAAAGGCACGTTTTCATTCTTCATACATTACCATGAGGCTTGCACATTTCTACGTTTGACAGCATTAGATCCTCTTCTGCACAGCCACATAACATGGAGTCTTAACAGCACTTTAGCATTTCTAAACATTACTACATTAGCTTCACACTCTAAAATATACATTCTACATTGATTAAACACTCGTAAGTATATGTATTTCTATATAATTTTGACACTTCTAAGTGCTTTAACTAAATTCGTGCATCTTAACATGTAAATATGACGTACTTATACATTTTACTCAAATTGCGCTCTCTCAGTTCCCCCCTTTGATGACCTCTACGGGTCATCACCACAACACCATCATTGAAAGATTTATTTTGCTCCCTCGTTTTATCATTTCTAGAGCCCTCAGACTCCTGTATTGGTTATCCTGCATCGCAGCTAGTCTCTGTTCCTGCTCTCTCATGGATCTTTGCAACCTATTTGACCTATACCACTGGTACAGTCTCACTAGTCCCCACAATATGACAATATGATTACACAAATCACTATTATGATGATAGGTTTCAGTATATACCATATAAAGCTTTCCCCCAGATTTGCGAACCAACCTCCAACTTTACCCATTCCGTGACCCACTTTTTCCCACACATTTACTTTTGACAAACCTTCAATTTCTTGGTGTATTTCGGTGATGTTTCGTATGTACTTCTCAAGAGGTTTTGAATTGTCTGGAATGTAAGTGCAACATTCCTGGACCTTCAAAGCCTTACAGACTCCGCCCTCTTTGGCTAACAGAACGTCTAGAGCAAGTCGGTTCTGAAGAACCATCGCCCTTATCGACTGCATCTCTCCCTCCACCAGCATTAAAGATCTAGAAGTACTGGCGGATAATCTATCTACAACTGTTGCCAATCTCCTGATCTTGACATCATTCAGTATTAACCCCAGAAGAGGGAACATAGCGCCGAATACATCTCCAACCACCTCAGCATCGCCTACATCCCTTCTCCCTCTGGCTTGAGCTTTTCCCTCTATGATTTCTAAATCCTTTGCATGATATATTTTGGGGAAGACAATTGCCAAATAACATGAACCGTACCAATTATCCGGTAGCTTCACGTAGGCATTTCTTCCACAGACAAAATACACATTTGGGATCACCTGCATTCCTTTCAAGAAATCTTTCGTGTAGTATTCTAATTGGAAGGCATGTTCACAACTTACTTCTCCCACGAATACATTTTCATAGTAGGTCTTACCCCTATGTATACATAGCTTCCCTTTTTGTGTTCGATCTAAAGCTATTGGACCATTACTACCCTTTCTTTTGTGTGACTTTTCCTCCTCGGTCCAATCTGTTTTCCATTGGCCAGAAGCCTTTAGAATCTTCTGCCTCCTGTATCGATCATCCACCTGCCCTATAAACTTTTTCTCAATCTCTGATACCTTGCAGGTCAGGTTATTTCTTCGGGCATGTGAAGTATCTAAAGTTTTCCAAGGAATGAAAAATGTCCCTAATCGGTCCTCACTCTTATAATAGTCCCATTTATTAATGTGCTTGTAAGCTGGGACTTCTGGTAACACAGCATCAAAATTTGAAAAATAGTTTTCAAAGCTATCTCGTCCATAAAATATACTAAGCAACAAACTACATGTAATCCCATAAGTTAATGGGAGATGATGATACCTAATACCTTCGTCTACAAAGGCTGGCAACTGCATACAAACGTAGCAGTCCTTCGCCTCCATAGCATCAATGTATTCATACAGAAGAATGGTCTCCTCGAGTACTGATACTGTTGTGCCAAAAGTCGGAAATTCTACTCTGTTTAAAACCAGTTCTCTTATTCTGCTCAGGTAAGGAGGATTGGGAATAGTGAGTGTCAGTAACCCTTCAGCTTCAACTCCAGGCACCAACAACGCCACTTCCAACTTTATGATGGGATCAGTGCTGGTCACTGTCACTTCCCTCACCCTCCCGGATCTCTGTGCACAAGACATCTGCTGCCAGGTAGGTCCACTCAGTAGTGGCGTATCTTCTGCAGGGCACACGCATCTTCCTTGATCTCCTTGGGCCCTCCGCTTCTGGATTCTGTGCACCTTCGTCCAGGTCTGAGTCTTCGGATATAGGAGCAAGGGTTCTCTCTGGAGTTGACTTCAAGCTCGGCCTCTTCCTTCTTTCAGGCCAACTGGTCTCTCCACGCCTTGTTCTCCTGCTTCTTGTCCTTACACTCGACTCTTGATCACTTGCAGCTTGATCAGTGTCTGTTTCGTACTCACAGCTACTTTCTCCTTCTGTGGCAACGTCAGTTTCACTGTCGTCCTGTCCTTCTTCCACTTGATCTGACACGCTCCCAGCTTCCTCCGACAACCCCACAGCTTGGCTGGTCCCCTCTATTGATTCTTCGTCCACAGCTGGATTTTCATCTGAGAGAGGAGCTGTTTCTTCCAGGGGTGCTGGAACTCTTCGCGTATGAGAGGCGTGAATCCAGTTGGCAGCCCTCCAACTTTAACAGCAGTATTCATTGTTAAAATGATCTGATAGGGTCCGCGCCAACGCACGTCCAAGCAATTCTTCCTGACGTGCTTCTTCACCACGACCCAATCACCAGGGCACAGGTCGTGGCACAGGTCTTTGGACGATGGGATTTCAGCAGCCTGCACCTGAACAGACACAGAATGAATGGCATCAGAAAGTCCCTTGCAATAATCCAGGATCAGATCATCTGTGATATTCAACAACGCTGCAGTTGGAACTGATGGCAGTCTCATTGCCCTCCCCATTAAAACTTCATGTGGAGAGAGACCTGTTCTCCTGTCTGGTGTGCTACGTATACTCATGAGTACTAATGGCAGTGCATCCGGCCAGCTTAAAGATGTCGATGAACACACTTTGGCAATTCGGGACTTTATCGTCTCATTGATCTGCTCCACAATTCCGGAAGCTTCTGGCCGATAGCTACAGTGCAACTTCTGATCAATATTTAATGCAGAGCAGAGCATCTTCACAACTTCGCTGTTGAAATGTGTTCCCCTATCTGATTCCAAAGAGGCCGGCACCCCGAACCGTGGTATTAACTCCCTAAGCAACAACTTTGCTACCGTGAGTGTGTCACACCTGCGTGTAGGGTATGCCTCGACCCATCTGGAAATATGCAGACAACCACCAGAACATACCTGAGGCGGTTACATTTTGGCATCTCAATAAAGTCTAGTTGCATCCGGTTGAAAGGACCACCAGACCTCCCTATGTGACTCAATGTGACTGGTGTTCTCTTTCCCACATTCAATTGTTGACAGGTTACACATCGCTGACACACTGCTTCTGCAGCTACTCTAAACTTGGGATTATACCAAGTCTGTCTAAATACCCGCAACATGGCATCCCTGCCTAGGTGCACTGGACCATGTATCTGTCTTGCCATTGGACTCACTAGTTCATTTGGTAACACTGCCCTTCCATCTGCTGAAACCCAAAAATCCATTTCACTTTTTACACAACCTGCAGTTTCCCATGTCTTTTTCTCAAAGTCTGTTGCATTCTCTTGTATGCCTTTTAAATCATCCCAGGTATCTACAGTTTCTAGCATCATAGTGAACTCTGTCTTTTCCTGTGTCCCACCCACTTCTACTTCTGTGAAAGAGTATCCTTGCTCTGCACAGTAGCGTGCGACCTCATCAGCGTATCTGTTTCCCTGGGATACAAAATCCGTGTTTTTCGTATGGGCTACACATTTGACAACGGCAATTGCTGCCGGACCTTGCAATGCTTCCAATAATAGTCTTACAAATTCCCCATTTCGGATAGGTGAACCTGAAGAGGTCATGTAACCTCTTTGAGACCACAATTGCCCATAGTCATGAACTACCCCGAAACCATATTGGCTGTCGGTGTAAATGGTGACTCGAATTTTGCTACCTGCTAAACAGGCACGTGTCAATGCAATAATCTCAGCTACCTGAGCGGAGTGTACTCCTTCCAGGCAAGCGCCTTCCACAACTCCGGTAATGGTGCAAACAGCATAAGCTGCTCTCAACTGACCGATATTGTCTCTTACACATGAGCCATCAACAAAGAAAATTTCATCAGGGTCAGTCAACGGCTCATCCACAATATCTGGTCTCAGTTTGGTGCATAGTTCAGTCACATCAAGGCAATCGTGATCTTCACATTCTTCATCTTCTATATCATTGGGGAGTGGCATCAAAGTAGCAGGATTCAAAACAGAGCATCTCTTAAGGGTCACATTCTCCGCAGCAAGAATAACTTGCTCGTAGCGCGTGACCCTGTTATTTGTCAAATGCTGTGTTTTGGTCCTGGTCATTAACAGTTCTACAGAATGAGGTACATACACCACTAACTGGTGTCCCATTACAATACTTTCACACCTCTCAATGCTGACACCCGTTGCAGCAACGGATTTGAGACAACCGGGCAACGCTGCGGCTACTGGATCTAAAGTAGCCGAGAAGTATGCAACTGGTCTACGGGCATTTCCATGAATTTAGGTCAGAACTGACAAAGCACAACCTTCTCTTTCACAACAGTAAAGTAAGAATGTTTTTTCGTAATCCGGCATTCCCAGAGCAGGAGCGCAACACAAGTCCTCTCTCAGCTGCAAGAATGCCATCAAACAGTCCTTGTCCCATGGTACCGGATCACTCACCTCCTTGTGCGTCAGTTTTTGTAAGGGCTTTGCTTTCAAGGAAAAGTTAGCTATCTACTGTCTGAAATAACCAACCATTCCAAGAAACATCCTGACCTCTCTTTGTGTCGTGGGCGAATTCATTTTCATGATCGCCTCTATCCTGTCTGGTGACACCTTCCGTTTCCCTTTTTCAATTCTGTGACCTAAGTACTGTACTTCTGTCAGACAGTACTGTAATTTGCTCGGAGACACCTTGAGTCCGTTCTCAGCTAGGTGATGGTGTCTATTTTACAAGCTTCCTCTGTTTCTGATGCAACAAGTAGGTCGTCTATGTACTGGACTAGTTTTTAGGGTGTCAGAAAATGGGCGCACTGCCAGTATGGTAGCACTATAGAACTAGGTAAATTGTGGTGCAACTGGGTGAGTGGACAACCATATAACCACTCTGAGGAGAAGCAAGCAAGCTAAACTGCTCCAAAGTTACAAGAAAAAGCATACCCTATGCACACACTTGAAATGTAAAAATTGGAAACAATGTTCATATGCAATAGTCCAATGTGATACAGAGAAACAACAATAGATTGCAAATTGTGAAGATGAATAAATCTTTGTCAATAAAGAAGTCTTGTTCTCCTTGTTTTATTCAAACACAGCATGTGGACAACCAGCCGACACGTGTTTCATCGCGTTTTCGCGACTCTTCAGGGCTGGAAATGATATAGAAAACAAGGGGCTATATTTGGGGATTTATACATTTGACGTATGACCTTGAGTAACACTTCAGGTCAGCCGTTTGAGACAAGCATTACATTGGGTGATCTCATGCATCATTACATGCCCTTCGAGATGGTTGTGGGAAAATATCTATAGGTGTGCTAAGGTGCCTTAAGGCACCTTAGCACACCTATAGCACACCTATGTCGAAGGCGGCACTTAGATCCAATAGGATCAGTGCCGCCGTCTGACCTTGGTCTAATATTTTCCTGATGTGTTCCACCACCGCCAAGAGGGCGGTCTCTGTACTATGGCCGGCTCGAAACCCATTCTGGGAGTTGTCCAGTATGTTTGCTTCTTGCAGGTGGGAGGATAAAATCCTATTGGCGTGAGCTTCGGCTATTTTAGCCATCTAAGGAAGGAGGGAAATAGGTCAGTAATGCTCTGATTTGGAAGGGTCAAGAGAAGGTTTTTTAAGGATTGGTATAATAGTAGCCTGCTTCCAAGCAGTGGGAACACTACCAGTTCTGAAAGAAAGATCAATTAAGCTCTGCACCGCCGGGTAACAGCAATCGGCGAGATCGCGGAATTGCATGGGTCTCATAGGGTCATCCGGAGAACCAGATTTAACTTTGATCGTCAGAGTTAGAAACTCCTCTTGGGTGGGACATGGAATGGCTAACAGGGATTTGGAGACCAGAGGGACACTATTAATTTCACTAACAAAAGGCAGAGCAAACGACCTGTATATGGCCTCCACTTTTTCAACGAAGAACGAGGCCAGATCTTCGCAGTGTGTCATGGAAGCAATGAACGTGGAGGCAGTTCTTTTATTAGTGAGGTCTTTGCACACCCTAAAGATGGTCTTGGTAGGGTTCGTACTATTTTTTATCTCCTGTGAATAAAAAGCCGCCCTAGCTGAACATATGGCCCTATGGTACGTCCTGGTGCAGGATCTATAGGCTGCTTTAAGATCAGTATTGTAGTTTCTGCGCCAAGCACGTTCTGCTTTTTTACAAGATGATTTCAATAACCTAAGGGATTCATCATACCAGGGACTGGGGGAGCTAGACCTGGCCTTGCTCCACCTAGCTGGTATAAGGGTATCCAGAGACTGCTCAAGCCACTTGCAAAAGTCGTCATAACCACGGGAAACTTCCTCAGGAGGTTGGGGATGATGCTGCAGCAAAAGATGGTGAAAGTGCTCTAGGTTCAAGTTTCTCCAAGGACGCTTGAGAATCTTAGGCAAGTTATTATTGGCTGGAGGGATATTGATAGTAATGTGCGTTTCGATCAGATAGTGATCAGTCCAGGCCATAGGCTTTGGCTGGAGCACTTCAATATTAGGGGAGATGTTCGTCAAAAAAGGATCCAACAGGTGTCCGCCGATATGGGTCGGGAGATCAACCAGTTGGACTAATTGAAATGCCTCGAGATCAGAGAGCAAGCTTTGGACTGAATTGGAAAGTGGAGCATCCATATGAAGGTTAAGATCACCAATGATCGTAAAATTATTGGTTTTCAAAACTAAAGAGGAGACCACTTCCGGAAGACTGACACGGAACGCTCCATCGGGACCAGGAGGCCTATAGATTAAGAGTCCCGCAAAGGTGAAATGGGGACTTACAGTGATGTTGAAGTGCGCACTCTCGCATCCAGCTATAGTGGTGGGAGACCAGGCACACAAATAGCAAGTTTTGACCGCGACTGCGATGCCTCCACCTCTACCATTACGATGGGATGAGTGCATGGTATAGCCTACTGGTAGGGCTAAGTTAATCACAGCCATAGAATTGTCATGAAGCCACGTTTCGGTAAAAAAGAAAATGTCTGGATTTTCATCAGTAATCAGTGAGAAAACTTCTTGCGAGTGGCAGGCCAAAGACCTTACATTCAAATGAAAAATTTTAAGAGGCGAACTGATACCTAAGCCCGGTACAGAGCCAGAGATACGAGCTCTAGGGGATTTAGGTTGAAAGCGCAAGATGGGTTGTGGAGCCGGAAGATTGAAAGAGCAAATAGGACACTGATAAGGACCGCCAAGAGGATCCAAAGTGCCATGGCGGCATCCACTTACGCCTCGTCGCAACGAGCGTAAATCAACAGAAGATATCATCCTGGAACGCCAGAGAGCCCTGCCTGGCCCTGCCAAGCGCGGACGAGCGCAGACGGGCAGGACTCTGGCTAGACTCAGGCGCGATGAAGTCGCTCCCGCTGCGCGTCACCGCTGCGCGACCGATAGAAGGCTGAAATGGGCTCTGCCGGCCAAAATCTAGCGAGAATGTGCAAGAGTGCCCCAGCCCGATCCAAGATGGCGCTCCGATTAGTCCCCGATAGCCCGTGATCCCGGACCCGCCAAAGGCAGTGGTGATGGTCCCCAGGGGGGGTTTTAAGGTGCAAGAAATGAGGCCAGGTGTGGGTCCTATCACATTTAATGATTGCTGGGTCCGCTACACTAAAGATGACGGTGTCCTTAGTTGGCCACCTCATGGTAGTTTCAAAACCCCAATTTTGGATAATCTCGAAGCTAAATTGTTCCAAAAGAAAGCAAGGCCGGCCATGTTCGATTCCTTTCGGTTATGGCGTAAAGAAGTCAAGCATAAAGAAATCAAACAGCTTAAACGTAATAAGAGAGAAGGTATCGTTACGACGATGAGAAATGCAGAGCAGTTTCAGCGAGACAAAGACGAGAAGGAAAAGGAAGTTTTTGATAGATTACAACGTATGACAGTGGATAAGTGTTATCCCGCTTTACCGACGGGTACTGATAAGAAGGGAGAGGAAGCAGTAGAGGACCCTTTGTTGTCCTACCTACTGAAGTCACCACCTCCATATGCGCAGGATACCACAGCGCCTGTGGTTCCCCCTGTTCCTCAACCTGTTGTTCCGGCAGCTGCTGGTCAGCCTGTAGCTGGTCTTGTCCTTGCGAATCCACTTGTCCCTATTCCTTTACCTGCTACTGTCCCTACTGCTCCACTGCCTATACCATCTCAGTCTACTGTCCCCGCTACTTCTGCTCTTGTGGCTACTCCTACTGCTTCTGCTGCTCCTGTGTTTAGTCCTCATGTTGTTGCTCCTGTACTTTTCTCCTCTTCTCCGTCTGTTCGAAGACGCATTCCTAATGCTGTTGCTAATCTTTACTCTCCTTTTGGACCGATTCTTGGGTCCGAGGTTTCTGATGTTCCCCAACGACGAAGTCAGCTCCCTGGTGGTAGGGAACGTGATACGTTAATCAGGATGGCGCGTAATTGGATTAGGTACCCCTTAAAAAACCCCCGCGCATAATTTTTGAGACTTTCTCTCAATTCAATGAGCCCACACAGAGATTTGTGTTTGATGAAATGTGCAAATATCTACGTGAAGTGATATCAAATGATGAGGTAAACGAAGTATCGATCGACATAACTGAACTTCAGCTTCAGTTTTCGAGTGGTATGATTGTGGGTAGCAATGTTCGACGTGCTGTGGAACATCTTCTATCCTTTCATCCTACTGTAATACCTCGAGCATTGTTTAAAGATGAAAATGAGGAATGGATGGCAACGCCTGGTCAGTATCCCATGCGTGAAGTTCCACCAGTGTATATGCCAGGTAACACAAATGCTGCCCCTCCGATCCTGCCACACTTCCAGAGAGTTTGGATACACCTCCCACGGAAGCGATCGGAAGTCTTGCAGGTGAAGCAATCTTTGCCTGACCCTCGTAAAAATCCTGCAGGGTACTATAAAGAGTTGTCCCAATTAGTGGATGCTACGATCCTGAATCTTGCCGACATCGACATGTTGTTCGGCAACGTAGTACCTCAACCGGTTTGGGCGAAAATACGTCACGAAGATCATGCAGCTGAGTTAGGTGGTGCAGTTAATTACGGCTTTGCCTCAAAGAATCATTACCCTAATGAAGACACTTATGCCAGCAATGAAAGTTAATTGGGATAAACTGTCTGCCTGTAAGCAAAAGAAGGACGAGAGTGTCTCCGATTTCTTTTCGAGATTTGAGGAGGCATTCATCGATCACAGTGGTCAAGATATGAGCACCGAGGGAGGTCAGAGGTTGTTTGTGGATAAATTTGTATCGAATTTGTTGCCTGACCTTAGCAACAAATTGAAAAATTCAGAGAGTTCGTGGGCTGTTTCTACCTCTGCTCAGATATTGGCCACGGCTCAATATTATGAAAATAGGGAGAAGGAGGAAAATGATCGTGCGGATAAAAAGACGAAAGATCTCAAAACAAAAGTTCTGTTGCAGCAAGCGTATCCTCCGCGCTCAAATCAAAATGATTCTCAACAGCGGAATAGATCGCAGTCACAATCCGCTAGGTTGCAGTCGCGGAATGACTCTTCTACGCAGAGATCTATGCTTGGATACAATCAATGCGCCTACTGTAGAGGTGAGGGTCATTTGAAGTTTGATTGTCCGGTTTTGCGCAACCGAAATAATGGTGGTTCATCTAGAGGAGGCCGTAGTGGTCCTCAACAGGCTTCTCGAGGTAGAGGTTGTGGTGTTACTCAGAATCAAAATGAGCGTTCTAACAATTCATCTGATTCCAATAATTGCTTTGATCAGCGTGGTTCATCGTCAGGTAGATCTGCACAGTATCATGTGGACGATTTTTATATCGAGCAGGATATTGATGACGGTAACTACTAGGACAGCCACAGACAAAGAGAGGGAGTAGTATCAGTTCCGGTTGATCAGAGAGGGCCTTACGTCGCAGTTGCCACATCGGGCGTAGTTGAGCCTTTTCTGTTGGACACTGGTGCAGCAAAAAGTTCCATCATGCATTCGAAACTCCCTGGCGCACCTTTGTCTGGCTTAACGAATGTTTCCGTTGGATTCTCTGGCGCCCCCGTTAGCAATCCGGTTTCTAGCCCTTTGCCCCTTACAATTGGGCCTCGTGAGCTGAAAGCTCCTTTGATTTTGACTACTGGTTGTGGTGAAAATCTTTTGGGCCTGGATTTGCTGAAACGGTTATATGCGACTTTGTACTGTTCTCCTGCGGGAGTGGAGCTTACGTTGGGTCAGAGAGTGATCTCTCCCATGTGCTTGACATCTCTCCTTATGTTGTTCAACTGAAGTCGAATGTACGATTGCCACGTATTCCCCAGTATCGTATCTCCCTTGATGGAGAACAAGCGATGTTAGCGATCATCTATGATTTGATCGAGAAAGATGTTATCGAGGAGACTCGAGGAAACGTGTGCAATAGTCCTGTGTTAGCTATCTTGAAACGTACTGATCCATCCAAGCCTCCTGTTTACCGTTTTGTTATTGATTTACGGGAGGTGAACAAAATCGTGATTCCTCAGTTTCCTGTGGTGCCGGACATTACGGCTTTACTGACTCTGATTCCAGCATCTGCTTCTTGGTTCTCAGTGATCGATCTGAAGAATGCTTTCTTTAGCATTCCGATTGCTGAGGAAAGCAGAGATCTATTCGGTTTCTCATTAGGTGGTCGCAGCTTTAGGTTTAAACGCGCTCCTCAGGGCTACTGTGAGAGTCCATCGATATACAGCCAAGCCCTGAAGAGTCAACTTGACGCGTTTGTGTTACCGGCTGGTGCGGCCTTGATCCAATATGTTGATGACTTGTTGGTGGCTGCTGACACGAAAGACATCTGCAAAACTGCTACGGTGTCGCTGTTACAGCATCTCTGTGACTTACATCATAAGGTGTCACCTTCTAAACTGCAATATTGTTGCCAAGAAGTAACCTATCTAGGTCACTTATTGTCAAAGGAGGGAAGAAGGTTGACCCCAGAGAGAATTGCAGCGATCGCTCGAATGACTGTGCCAACAACTCAGAGAGATGTGCGTGCCTTTCTAGGCATCATGTCATACTGCAGGCAATGGATTCCACATTTTTCATTGCTAGCGAAACCATTGGTAGCCCTCACGTGCAAGGATGTTCCAACTCCTTTGCCATGGACTGAAGAGTGTCAGAAAAGTTTTTCTGAACTGCGTGATGCGTTGTGTTCAGCTCCTGTGTTAGGTACTCCTGACTACAGTAAGCCGTTTACATTATACGTTCACGAGAGAGAGGGTTGTGCGTTAAGTGTTTTGACACAACAATTTGGCGGTAAGCAGCGTCCATGTGCATATTTTTCCTCGACTTTGGACCCAGGAGCTAGAGCTTTGCCGAGTTGTCTAAGAGCGACAGCGGCGGCTGCGGTGTCCATCCGACAATCTGCAGGATTGGTCATGGATAATATGCTTACGGTGATGGTTCCACATGCAGTTGACACTCTCTTAAATCATACAAAAACCCAACATTTGACGAGCGCAAGGTTGTCCGGTTACGAGTTGACGCTTTTGGTGAGTCATATTCAAATAAAGCGCTGTAATGTCCTAAACCCGGCGACGTTTTCGCCAACTAATATGGAATCAGACGACGTACCACCACATGATTGTTATTTGCAAACTGAGGAAGAAACGAAGGGTCGTGTTGACCTAAAAAACACTCCATTGGCAGATCCCGATGGTACCTTGTATGTGGATGGTTCGTGTTTTAAGTTGCCGAATGGTGATGTGACGACTGCGTATGCTGTGGTAACGTTGAGTACGGTTGTGGAAACTGCGAGATTGAATCAGAATTCTGCGCAGGCGGCAGAGTTGATTGCGTTGACGAGAGCGTGTGTTTTGTCGAAGGGAAAGCGAGTGAATGTGTTTACCGATAGCCAATATGCTTTTGGCGTTGCACATAGCTTTGGTCGATTGTGGCGAGAGAGAGGCTTTATGACATCGCATGGCACGAAGATCCAACACGGACAGCTCGTGAACAATCTTTTGGATGCACTTACATTGCCCAAGCAGATGGCGATTATTAAATGCAGTGCGCACCGTAAGGTGACGGATGATGTTGGTCGTGGTAATGCGTTTGCGGATGAGATTGCTAAAGAGACAGCTAGAAACCTTGCAACTAGAATGTATGTGACGAGTTTGGTAAGGTGGCCTGCAGAAACTGGTATGTGTGAGGATACTGTTGAGACCGTGAAAGCGATTCAGAATGAGGCCACCGAAACTGAAAAGACTAAGTGGAAGGAGAGCACAGGAAAGTTGGATGCGAACGGATGTTGGATTGATTTGTCGGAAAATCAGAAGTGGATGTTGCCGGATGCATATGTGCTAGCTGTTGTGACTATGGCGCACGGCTTGTCACATATTAGCGCGAAAGGTATCTGCACGTTGCTGTCCCCTGTATGGAAGAATGATGGTATCGCTAAGTGTGCTGAGAGAGTGGTTAAGAATTGTATGGTATGTATGATGTACAATCCTGGAAAAGGCACCCCTACACCACCTGGCCATTTCGCTCCTCCTACATGTCCCTTTGAGGTTATCCAGCTGGACTTCATCCATATGGAGAGATGTAATAACCTGAAGTACGTTTTAGTTGTGGTTTGCGCATTCTCCAGATGGATCGAAGCCTATCCTCTCAAAGACAATACTGCCCTGTCCACAGCGAAAGTCCTACTGAAGGAATACTTTCCTCGGCATGGAATGCCACGAATTGTATGGTCTGATAACGGAAGTGAGTTTGTGGGGAGTGTGATGAAGAGTGTGTGTAAGGGCCTTGGAATCACACAAAAATTCCACAGCGCCAATCATCCCCAGTCAGCAGGTTTGGTTGAAGGGTACAATGGTACTCTAAAATTGAAACTCGCAAAGATTCAGGCTACGACTGGTCTGTCGTGGCCTGATGCCTTGCCTCTGGCTCTCTTGTCGACCAGGGTGACTGTATACTCTCGAGTAGGGCTCAGCCCATATGAGATTGTGTTCAGCCGTCCTGCAAACATTTGGGGGGTCCCTAGACCCAGGTCCTTCGATAGTCTTGAGTACCCAATGTTAATTGATTATCTTCATGATCTGACTGCTAAACTGAGGTTAATTCATCAACAGGTCTTTGAAGCACTGCCGGCACAGACGGAGGGTCTTGGACATCGGCTCCAACCGGGTGACTGGGTGGTTACCAGAAATTTTGGCCGGAAGCGGAACTTGGAGCTGAGATTTGTGGGACCTTACCAGGTTCTACTCGCCACGAGAACTGCAGTTCGTCTGGAGGGCCGCAAACATTGGGTGCACGCCACCCACACAAAGAAGGTGCCTATACCTTTACCAGCGGATTCGTGGGTGAGAACCGGCATCGCCGCATCAGAAACAGAAACTCCGGTGAAATTTGTGCCGTTCAGTGACGCTCAGCCTGTAGGAGACACTTCAGTGCAATCAGATAACTTTGTTGAACCTTTATCATTGGAAAACTCAAGACTTGAACTATCATCTGATCGACAGGACTCTGTTCCGCAACCTGAACAATTATTTGAAGAACAGACTTGTCCTGGAAGAATTAGATATTTTCTTCGTTCCCATACCAAAGACTAATAAATATCTTTTTGCTTTTTCCCCTTTTTGAAAATTCACGTTATTGTTATCCTGAATAATATGAACAATTGCAACATTCATTAATTTTGAGTTCTTTTCCACGTGTGTTTTTCCACAGCTAGGAGATTTTGTATTATATTGTTTGATTAAAGAACCTTACATCCGGGTTGACCGTAGGGCCGTGCGGGTACTTCCTTCTGTTTAGCAGGTTCCTGACACTAGGTCGGTACTTTTGTCGATTCCTAGGAACTCCTGGGAATTGATAATCGCTACTCAGAACGAAGTGCGTCAAGAACGTTGCGGACGGTTTTTAGAGGATGGAATTCTCAAAGTTGTCGGAAGTGGAGAAGACTCTAGCGCAAAGATCAGTACTGCACAGGGTTGTACGTACCAAATGCTTTCTGTTTCAGGTGTTCCTGCTGTTCCTGACTGTTTCCATGTTATTGGTGGGTGGAGTATATTATGGAATACAATCATTATTGCCTTCTGCTTCACCTACTTCTTCCTCTGAACCAAAACCTACTCCCACTGTTTCTCCTCATTCCTTTCACCCTCTACCTCAACACGAACAGGTTAGACGTGCGGAATTCATGAACAACTCCTTTGTCCAACTTCTTCATCAACATCAGTTGGTGATGAATACTACCAACTGTTGGGTGTGTGGTTTAATGCCACATACCATGGATAGGGGAATTCCGTACTTGGTCCTTCCTTACAGTTCCCAGGGGTCAGCTTGAGCATTCCAAACTATGTTTCGTAGCGCACTAGATTCCTACCCCCATCGAGAGCCACGCACTGCAGATCATGGTCCTGGCCCGTACCACAAGCCTTTGGCAAGAGCGATTGCCGATTTAGATAGAGATATCTTTGACGCATCGCTTATCCCAGAGGAAGAGGTGCGAGCATACAGAGATCTGAGTGAGGCTGAGTATAGCATGTCAGTGGGTGATCGGCAGCTTAAAAGCTCGTCTCCGATCTGGATCGTACCCCATCTCGGTAACTTCTGTTTGAAAGGTCTTGGGCGAAGCCCGCAAGCTCAGCTCGGGAGGAGTGCCTGTACTGAAACATATGTTTTACCGACGGCCTCTTCCCCTGTTCTTTTGACTGCCAAGGGTACATACTTTGTATGTTATGACCGCGCATATACATGGTTGCCTCGTGACTTCTCAGGCACCTGTTATATTGCGAATCTGTTGCCGCCGACCTTTACTGTTGGGTTGGATTATCACAAGACCAGAGTTGTGAGAGGGGTGATTAGCGAAGAAGACACTGCCGGTCAAGAAGCAGGAGACTTCTTTAAGGGTTTCTTGCCGTTTTGGGGACCTATGATCAATAGTAGGAATCTGAGACAGTTGACTCGAGTGGTGGAATCGACTGCTAATATCACTGCAAGTGCCCTTGGTAATCTTACAGCAGAGCTTCAGGCGGACAGGCTTATGACGTTACAAAACCGTATGGTTTTAGACGTTGTTCTTGCAGATAGAGGTGGAGTATGTAAGGTGATCCATTCGAGTTGCTGCATTTTCATCCCTGATAACGCTCCAACTGTCTATCAAGCCATCTCGAAGTTGCATAAGATCTCCGAGTCCATACACGTGGACGTAGGTGATTGGACGTTACTAGGATGGTGTTGGGGCCTGATGTCGACGTGGGATTGGAAGATTCTGATGATCATTGGGGTTATTGTAGCATTTCTGTTCACGTGTTGTCTTTGTGTACAGTGTGGTCCTGCCTTATGTGGCCTCTGTGCTACGACGTGTATAAGACGGCCACCTGTTACCAAGGAAACATTGATGGATAGAATGATGTTGCAGCAACATCTGGATGGTCTGATGAATATCGAGATTGATTCTGATATCGACTAGTGCTTGCCTACATGAGGGCAAAAGGAGCATTGGAGGTTCCGTGACAATTGTAAGTGGTGTTTTCGACTCGTTCGAATATGGACGAGTTTGGTATCTATGAACCGCAAATGACGTGTTTAGTGGGTGTACGCGTTTTCGCTACGCTGGCCTGAACCGTTCGTCTTATTTGTGGGTTTCTTCATCTGAACCCACGGGTTCCATTTTAGATACGGCATCCATTTTGTTTCTTGGCCTCAAGTAGCCAGCGAACGGACACTGTCCGCTTCTTGACCCTGGGATTCCCAAACTCTTGCGGAAGGCACGTGTTCCTTTGAGGGTGTCTTTATGACGAGGGGGAGGACACTGCAAAGGCAGATGGCCCGCTCGAGGCTCATCTTGCCGTGTCGGTCTATTGTTTCAGCCGTGCATTCATTAGGCATGTCTCCTTTGATCCTGCAATTGTGTTTCCGATATCACCCCCTTACACTCTTTTCAATCTGTTGACTATCTTTGTCTTCCTCTGCACCTGTTTCTGACTCTTCCTTAACTCGTTTACAGCCGGAATGGAATGTACCCATGGTGGGATAATGTACTTTTACAGTTGGGAACCGGCGATGCTACTGTAATTATGTTCCGGGACCCTGAATACATGAAAGCGACCCCTTTGAAATTTACTGTGGGAACTGGGTTGTAACCTTTTGTTTGCCATGTTGTTCTATGACAAAAATCTGCATAAAAGGAGCGATCCACAGTTGCAATTTGAAGCAGTCTCCTAGAACCTACACATGCTGTACTTCTTGTGACTTCTGTGTTCCCTGCAGTAAATAAACCTCAATCTTTGACGCCGAAGGAAGTGTCCCGTGTCTCTGTCATTTGTACGCCGGAACAGGTAACCCACGAAGGTTTCAGGTGTTGTCCCCTGGCACCGCTGGGTCTTAGAAAAACCCAGTCCTTCACCCTGTGGGATACGACACCATGTTAATACGCGATTTTCCAGCTTAAATGCGAAAAGAAATTGTCTCTCTTCATCTAATGGGATTGAAAAGAAGGCCTAACAAAGGTCTATCACTGTGAACCGTTCAGCTTGGAATGGTATCTGAAACAATATCACTGATGGATTCGGTACCACTGGACAACACGAAACAACTATGTTATTAATCTTTCGGAGGTCCTGAACTATTCTGAATTTCCCACTAGGTTTCTGCAAACCCATAATCGGGGAGTTACATGAACCACCCACGATTTCTTTCAGTATTCCCTGTTTAATCATGGAGTCGATCACGGGCTTTATTCCTGCAATCGTCTCCGGGGTCAATTTGTATTGAGGCGTTCTTGGATATTCAACATTTGGTTTTATCATGATTTTCACTGGTTCCACTCCTTTGATCAGTCCTATCTCTTCCCCAGTGAAATCCCACACTTCAGATGACACCGTATCTCTTAAATCCCAAGAGAGCTCTTCCACCGTCAAGGTAGGATACAGCTCTATGCATACCTTTGAATTCGCAACTTTAAAGGTGGCATCATCGTCGTTAGTCTGTACTTCCACTCCCTGAGGTGTGCAGTATATCGTACAATTTAATTTGCACAACAAATCTCTTCCTAACAGACACGCAGGGCTAGAATTGCATACTACAAACTGATGCTCATCACTGTATTTTCCTATCCTTACTAGTACTGGTTCTGTCAAAGGGCTAGTCATTCTCCTATTTGCGACTCCTACCACTTGAATGGTTTCCCCTGACATTGGCAGGTCCGGAACCACTGCTGATCTCAGAGTGGATCGGGTGGCCCCCGTATCCACCAAGGAGGTCGTAGGACACCCGGCCACTTTGGCCTCCACGTGCGGTCCCCTTTGGTCCACCTCCAGAACTGCCCTGAGGGTACAGTCTTCCTTTCTACTCACACGCTGTCCAGTCAACGGATCAACATAATAACATTCTTCTCCTCCTACAAAAAGTGGCATCTGTCTATAGGTCTTTCCCCCTGTCGCTATTCTGGGTGGTTGAGGGAACTGTGCTCGAGGAGCCAATGTCCCCCCTTTGACCACTTTACCCTTAGGTACTGTCACCCCTTTTACTGGCATGGTCTGAACTTCTTCCTCCTCTACTTCCAGTTCTCCGTTTTCAGGATTATAGGGGCACTCGCGTTTCCAATGTCCCACCTGGTGACACTGGTGACACTTTGTCGTCTTTTTCAAGGTAGCCAGGTCTACTCTAGGTCTCGGATTTTCCTCATTGTCCCTATTCTGATTATTCGACCTCCTTCCCATGGTCCCTGTTCCCTGTTGCTGCTGTCCACCCTTTCCAGCTGACTGCATCTGAACCAACATCAGCTTTTCCTTAAGTTTTTTTGCTTTGGAATCAATTTCATCTCTACAATACCTTGCATACCTCAAAATTTCATCTAACGGTTTGTTTTGCCAGCAAATTAAATGCTGCTGAATCATCAAGCAAATATCAGGTCTTAATCCCAAAACGAATTTCAACACAAACTGTCCTATGTCTTTGGGATCCATTACATCTAGTCCACTGTATTGTTTGAACGTCTTCAGTAGCCTCTCATAGTACTCATGGACTGTCTCCTTGGGTTCCTGCCTGGTTCGATCTATTTTCACCCAATCTATGTCCTGCGGTGGCACCTTATCTTTCAGCCATGTCATTACCCTTTCATATTTTTCCATGACTTTTTCTGATGGTCCATTAGTCTGAGCATCCCTCTCGGGTTCAGATGTGGGCCATTCTACGCTAACCTTGCATGCTGTCCATAAGTCTCCTGGGACTACGATATCAAATAGGGTGTTCAAATCAATCCACAGTACTTTAGAGATTTTTACAAACCTCTCTACCTGTTTGTACCACTCCACTGGATTTTCCCTCAACTTAGGAAAAGAATTTGTAAATGCAGCTAAATCTCCCCTACTCCAGGGCACATGCACATAGCTCCCATTCGCTACTTCTCGCAAAGGGTAAGCTTCCATCCTCTGTAGCCCTCCCTCCGGGGACATCACAATTGTGCTCCGCCTGACAGTCCCTTTCTTGGACCACCTTTCTTCCCACTTATCCAGATCCCTCCATGTCCTTATTCCTGTGATCAGTTCTCTTATGTTTGTTTTCAATCCAATTGTTCTCCTCTCTTCAAGGTCCTGATCTGAATAATGCAACCTATGGTTACCCTGTAATGCCTTTGTTCTCGACAAGTCCACCATGTATTTGTCTGCCAATTCAGATAATTTCTCATGTACTGCCCTCGCTTTCCGAGTGATATCCTTTGCTATAAA
Organism: Lissotriton vulgaris; assembly: GCF_964263255.1. Lineage (NCBI taxonomy): Eukaryota > Metazoa > Chordata > Amphibia > Caudata > Salamandridae > Lissotriton > Lissotriton vulgaris. Next base: position 1,260,520,293 of record NC_141696.1, on the reverse strand, counting down.
CAATACCTCATCTTGCTCGTACATGTCAATCCTCTCCAACGGCAACGTGCCATCTATTATCTCATCCAAATCAGATTTTAAACTGGTTACATCTAGCCTCCTTGCTTTTATCTCAGCTGTCAATGAGTTATTCTTAGAGGGTTCATTGACATCTCTCCCATCCCAGCTCCGAGCCCTACGCCTGGGCTCAGGCGAGTTATGGGGAGTCCTCCCATGTTCCCATCTTTCTAGGTCCCATGCAGTTCCATCCCCTCTTGGCATGTGATGAAATGATACTCTATTTCCCACAGTCTCACTCTGTCTATTCTGCTCGGCCTCCCTAAATGCATGATAAGACCCTCCATTGTTCCCTCTGCTTTCGCAATTCCCTTGCTGTCTAGTATCACTCAACACATGGTAAGACCCTTCGCAACTCCCATTGTTCCCGCGATCCCAGTGTTGTCTACTATCGCCAGGTGCATGGTGAGTGCACTTAAAGCTGTCTCTCTACTCTTGCGTCCTTCGTTCTCCCTCGCTGTGAATGAGACGAGACACCCTTCCACACTCTGCACTCCTACCCTCTTGCTCCTGTCCATTTCCATTATGGAAATGACATGTAACCCCTCTACTCTCCTGACTTTTGCCATCGCACTCCTGACCGCTTTCACTAGCCCCGCAGTGAGACAATGTTCCATCACCTCGACTTCCCCACTCGGCTTCCGCTCCTGACCTATTACTCTGGGTTCCCGTGTTAGCATCCCACTCTCTCAAGTCGGCCCTCAACTCCTTAAAGGACTTTGGCCGTGGTCCCCTCAGATCCATCGGTCCTCTCGGACCCCCCTGATCTATTATGGGATCCACTGCTGGATTTAATGGGGTGCTCCGATCTCTTGGTCCTGGCAACTGCCTTTGAGAATTAATCATATTGTTCCTGTTTTCCATTTCTGCTCTCTCCCTGTCTAGCCGTACCTGTTCCTCCTCTCGTGCTTTCTCTGGGTCATAAATCGATACTATAGGACCTATGGTAACAGGTACTTGGAGAGCGTCTGACAATTGATAGGACTGGGCACGCTCTGTTTCTGGTACCTTTTGCACCACAAACCTTCCGACTACTTTCTGTACTGGACTAGGTTGAGCTGTTTCCTCACCTTTGGCGTATTCCCTGTCTGTTATAGGAGGTGGTCTATACTCTCCTATGCCAGCCCCATCCCCCCTTTGGAGCTCGGCACCCTCCATCCCACTATTGAACGGAGGCGGTCTGTCTATTAACAACCTATTTATCAGACTGTCCTCTGTCTCGCTCTCATCATCCTCTTCTGGTGGTCTTTTGTCTCTTGCAACTTCTATCACTGGATAAAGTTTATTTACTTCAATAGTCTGCACTCTCCACTTTTTAGCTTCCTCATCCCATTTGGCATCTTGCACTGCTCTTACCGATCGTCTCACTCTTTCTTGACGCCTGTTCTGGTTCCTGTCGTGTGCCGCCCTTATCCACGCATTAAGGGCTTCAAACTGTGTTGGTCTGGGCAGAGGTCTCATTGAGGTCATAACTGCTTTTAACTGGTGCAATACTTCTAATCTAAACGTTCCGTATTTCGGAAAAGTCAGTTCCTCGTTCCCCTCTGTAATCATACTCCAATTAGAAATCCACAGTATAGTATGCAACCCAATATTCGTAGCCATATAATGAGCTGGTGTACCCTCTGGCGGGGCCTCTTCCCCGTCTAACGATTCTCTCCTTTCTCTTTTAAAGATCGCCCTCAAGCATTTAAAACACTTCATGATCAAATCTACAATTTTCCTTAATTCCCTGCGTTTGTTTACTTCCTGATGACAATCCACCAATCCCAGCACGGTTCTTGCTAACTGGCCTATCACAGCGCGGTTCTTGCCAACCGGCCTATCCCAGCGCGGTTTCACACCAACCGGCCAATCTCAGTGCGGCTCTCTCTGACGTCACTTGTCTCCCCGTCGCAGCAGTTCCCCTCCTTTTTCAGCCCGTTTCCTGGTCATGCATGCGTCCCATTCATACTCTGAAAAATGATTACTTCCGACCAAGCGATCACTTTTCTTGACTGTACGCCCACAGTCTAACTGTAATTGTCACTTCAACTGACGAAATGTCTTTCCGTAGACGTCCAGACAATCGCCTTAACTGATAGGTTACTTACACACAGTAACTTCCGACCAGCGTCCGTTACTCATACACTCACTCTTACATTCCCCCTATCACGGTCCTGCGGGCGATCAATGGTACCTCATGACCCCCTTCACAATGGTCGACAATTACTCTGGATGTCCGATACACCCGAACCACTTAAGCTCTTCTCTGAACTTAAGATTTTTACCAGGTTGCGCGCGCTCACAACCCTGCCTCAATCACACTACAGGCATTCAACTCCGCTTGACATTACAACACAAATGCAACACAAACACCGCAATCTGACAACGCATGACCCTTTTTATACTCACTCTCGACCGACTCGGCTGCTTTTCTCTCGCGCCGTCAGCACCTTCTTCGGCAGGTGATTCTTCTGCTGGTCATCTCTCGATCTGTAGGGGCCTCGGGGTAATCTTAACCTAGTATAGATCACCTTCCTCTAGAAGGCAACCATCCTACACTGCTACCAACTGGGAAGGCGGGATTTTGGATCTCTTATCTGATTACTCTAGATCTAAATCCCCACCTAGGTCGACTGAATCTTTGTTGCCTGTCATAGAGTAAAAAGCAATCCACTACTAGGTTAATCAAACCAATAATTGGCGCGATTCTGAAGAACCACTTACCACGAATAAGTTTTAAAGTTTTATTATAAAGCCAAAGATAACTGGAGATACAAACATCTCAATAAGAGGTTCAAAAGGTATATTGGCACCAAAACAAACATGAATTCTCTGAACGATCTTAGGCGACAGAAGAATATCACCAAAACCAGCTCGAATATCAGCAGGTTTACAAGAATAGACACAAGATGTAATTTAAGCGTCATTTACAGAAAGAGAAAAATCAGGTTAGACTGTCCCTACACTAGACTAAGTGACATCCCTACTTAGCAGAATTTTTAACCTAAAATTCTAGGTGTCAGCCGTGGTGGCTTCCAAAGAAGTCCACTCACTTTCCCTTAGTCTCTGATGTAATTCTGTGCATCGCAGTCATGCCCTCTCTGCCTACCCATCCGCTTTCTAAGGGTCCTCAGGCCATCTGCTCTAACTCCACCCCAGGGTGCTGTCCCTAATACAAAATCACAATTACAGTTGAAACGCCCCTCAGAGACGCCCCTCACGTACACCTCTCACGTGGTTTCGGTTCTGGCTTTTTCCATACTGATACTCCTCTGGGCTTCTTGTTAGCTTTGACCTTGCTTCCCAGGCTTCTTCTCGGCACGCCGGTACCCCCCAGGAAATTCCTGAAGCCTCCTCCAGGACTGTGCCTGTCTCCCCGGACAGAGCTCTATTCATCACTTTCTTGATTGGAACCCCCCACACCTGCAAACAGACACCCATGAATTGGGCCCCAAATTCCGACCTCCAGTTTATCTCTCAAGTCGTAAAACTTCGAACATGGTCGGCAATTTATGCTTAACGAGGCCCGAATTTAACTAGCACATGCAGATCAAAGAAGCAACTTTATCTTTCCAGGCCTACTAAATTACTTGCAACAGGCCTGCACTCTGTGAACCTTTATTTCTTAAACTAAAACAAATTCTAACCTATTACACTCTGATTATATGAAACACTTCTACAAAACATAATTTCTAACGTATGATCAATAATATTCTAAATAATATTAATCCATCTTCTGTGAAACTGTAAAGGCACGTTTTCATTCTTCATACATTGCCATGAGGCTTGCACATTTCTACGTTTGACAGCATTAGATCCTCTTCTGCACAGCCACATAACATGGAGTCTTAACAGCACTTTAGCATTTCTAAACATTACTACATTAGCTTCACACTCTAAAATATACATTCTACATTGATTAAACACTCGTAAGTATATGTATTTCTATATAATTTTGACACTTCTAAGTGCTTTAACTAAATTCGTGCATCTTAACATGTAAATATGGCGTACTTATACATTTTACTCAAATTGCGCTCTCTCACTCTCAATGGGTTTGGAGAGTGGGGGTGGGGGCTTCATGCACTTTGAAGAGGGCCCCCCTCAAACTTCGTCACGCCACTGAGCTATATATAGGTTTATGATCATGTTGTTCATCTCTCTCTGACCATCTGCCTGGAGTCTTCTATGATTGCAGCACACAAAATGGCCCCTTATTTTTTGGGAGTTCACTTCTTTCTGGACTGGGACAATGTATTTGCAATTACTGTCTGGGTTGGGGGCCTGGTCGATATAGTTTGGAGATTTAGAGAAAGTGTTTAACAAAACTCACCTCAGGGGCATATATTTCACAAAAAACTATGTTCACCAAAGAATTTATTTTTTAATAGCAAGCAGTTTAATGGAGCTAACAAGTTATCCAAGTTAGCGGAATATGCAGTTTAAATGCAAAGTAGGCCTTGACAAAAATAGAAATGGCTGCTTACTGAAGAGAAACACTGGAATCGTGATTGACATGTCTAACTTAAAAATATGTCCTTGACCTGGTGTGCTTCAAGGCACGTTACAAGTGAATTGCCTTTGTCAAAAATAGACGTTCACTTATGTGAGTTTTATTTTGACATGTGGGTGCTGTGACTTGGCCTGCAACTAGTCAGATTTCCATGGTAGTCTTTGTGCCATATTTTAAGTACCACTCATGTGGGTGTTGTAAGTCCACACTGATGCACACATTTGTCCTTACTTTGATTCAACTTAGGCAGCTTTTACACATGTACACTGTGCCATTATCTTAAAGCCAAGCAAGCCTAATTACCATGTTTTTGAGGTCATTGCACATGCACTAGGCAGTATTTACGGCATCATCCGACTCTTAGTCATACTATGCCAGCAAATCCATGTCAATAAAAGCAATTCCATTGGTAAAATATGAAACGTTGAATGTTTCTACGCCGACCTTGCCCGCGAACTCTTAGGGGCATATTATAAAGGGGGTTTATCTCCGATTTTTTGGCTTTAAAAGCCAAGAAAGCGGAGATAAAATTATCTCCCTATTACCTAGCTGTCGCTAACACCAGTTAGCGACAGCTAGTAGGAGATAGCGACCATCTTGGGCCCCGCTTTGCATGTCAGTGATATTTATCACTAATGACATGCAAAGTGGGCGTGCCAAGATGTTAGCGACTGGAAACAGTCGCTAACATCGCTATCTCCTATTACCAACTTTTGGAGATATTCGTGCTAAGCGCGAATATCTCCAAAAGCTAACACCTGCCCCTGAGCAGTTCTTAGCCATGTTATCCAATGGTAGGTGGATAACATGGCTAAGAGCATTAGCTCGGTAATGCATGAATATCGCTGACTTTTCAGCAATATTCATGCATTTCGGCCGATTTTTATCGCTTAGGAGATAAACCTTGATAATAGCAAGGTTCCTAAGCGATAAATATCACCGCTAAACCAACATAGCGATAATTATCGCTAGTTGTTGGTAATATGCCCCTTAATTAATTTGCACATTACTACATTATCGTCCTTAATTTAGCCTCAATTCAAGCCTTTATACAATTTAAATTGCATTTTATTTAATTAAATAACTATTCTGAACCTAACCCTAACAACAACTGTAACCCTATTCATCATTCATGTTTTTAATTAATTCAATAAATGATTAATCTTAACCTAATTTAAATGCAACTCTTAACACTAAATGTTAACTTGAATTGAATCAATTATGAAAAATATAATTAAATTAAATTAGTTTCCAAAACCTTAACCATATTTAACATTTATAATAAACTATTCTAAATTAAATTAAATATTACATTAAATACCCATTCATAGCTTTTTATATATTGTTAAATGAACTCTAACCAATTGATAAATGTACGATGCCTCTAAATTAAAGTAAACACTATTGCACGTCCATTAAATGTTGTGTTGGTGATCTCTGTAGTGGTCACATTGAGATAGCAGCCCATTGATGTAGCTGGAGAGCGCTTCTGATCCACTACAGATGAGCATGAAATGTGCCTCCTCTGTTTTAACCTTAACCAGATAATTTCTGTATAGTTGTTTCGTTACTTAAGCGTCACAAAACGATCTTGGCATTATTTAATAAATGTTACTTCATCATGAAAATCTTTCGTAAACGTCATAATATGCTTTTCTTTATGAAGGGCACCCCAAATGTATATTCAGGATAAAAATGGACCCACCTTGGATCAGTCGTCTGGGCATAATCAAATACAGGTCTCTGTAGTGGATGTGTTTGTCTACTCAGGAAATATATATTTTTCCTGCACACAGTTAGCTCATTGGGCCACCAGAGGGGTTTTTTCATTGAGCACAGGAAGGGAAGTCCTCTCACCTTGACAGCCAGCTGTGTCGCTGCCAAGCGAACCCAAGCTTTGCATCACCTTCTGATATTGTGAAGTACATAGGCTGTTCCCAAGGACTGGCATAGCCCTTGCCCAGCCTAAATGCAAAGTAAACCATCAATGGGCAACAAGCATTAATGCTGAGATTCAAGCCTACTTCATTGGGCATTCTCCGCATTTCTTTGAAACCACAACTGAGCCCTGGAATTAGACTGGCAGAGACATGCAGACATTTTCTGAGTATTCTTTGTTATTCCTGTCACAATTGTTGCAGGACACTTGACTGCTTATTGGAGATACAGTTGTGTTAACAGGAAATTACCGATAATAAAGGCCTCTATCTTCCAGAAAGAGTTGCAGGGCCTCCACAGCCCCATTTGCAGGACTTTCCACAGCCCCAGTTGCAGGGCCCTCCACAGCCCCGGTTGCAGGACCCTGAACAGCCCCAGTTCCAGGACCCTCCATAGCCTCAGTTCCAGCGCCCTACCACCAGCAGTGGCACCACAACCGTTTGCCACAGCCCCACAGCAGCCAACAGAAAGACAGAGACAGTTTCTAAAGGACCAGCAAGAGAATGCTTTGAAGTTGGCAGGACTGCAGTTGCAGATGGCAACACTGATGAAATTGGTGGGGACCTTACAGAAGACTGTGGACCGTACTGAGTACAAGATGTAGGCCCTCTCTCCAACTTTCTGGCCCTCCCATGTTCTTCTTCATAGTTTTTATAGTATAGACTTTTAGCATATGTTAGGATATGTGTTAGTATAGTGCTAGGGTAGGGTACTTTTAGTGTTTTTCTCTATTTTACAATGTATCTGTTTTAGTTGGGGATATGGGAGGGTATGTTGTTAAGTGGGTGGATGGTTAATTTTTAGTATGTATTATAAACAATAAAACGTTTACAAAATTGAACAAATATATATTTGTTTAGGTTTTAATGTTTAGCTAGTTTGTGTATAGCAGTAGTTTATGTTAATCTCATGTGCAAATATGTTATAGGGGGTAGGGGGATTTATTGTTAACATGTATTTTGTGTCATATGTGTAGAGTAGGCTAAGTTGAGGTTAGGTAGGTTAGGGTAGTTTTAAGGCAGGATAGTGTAGTTAAGTTAGAATAGGTCAGTTTAGGTTTAGTCTAGATAGGTATAATTAGTGTAGGTTTTAGTTTTTACATGTTAAGATTGGTAGTGTGTGTGAAATAAATCTGTTCTAAACCTTTACAACTGCTTACTTATTTCCAGCTTGCCAGTTGTGACTTCAGCTTAGGTTGGGTTACGCACATGCTATACGAGTTCCTGTCAGTGCTTGCATACATGTGTTACTAGGTGGAGCCCTTAAGGAGTAGAGCATTTCCAGTTAGCAATGGAGTCACTTAAGGGATCCTCTAACCGCATTGGTCACTGTAAGTGGCACTCTTACCATGAATGGACACACAGCCCAAAGCAGGTATTAATCAAACTTCACACTGTGTGTGTATGCGATGCTACATGTATTGTATGTATGTTAGAGCCAAACCATTGTGACTAATCTAGAATGTGTTTGGTGTCACACTGATGACAGCTACTTACACACTTTACCAAACACCTTTTAGTAGTTACATCACTGTTGGTTGCTGACTAGTATGCATAGAAATATCAACTACCTGTTCAGAAACAATCTTCAGTCTTACCATTGACTGATTGACAATTGTTGCACTTCATTCATGTGAAATTGGAATACACATGCTAGTTTAGTAGCAAATGGGGGTCACATAAACTATTTAGCATACACTGTGCATATTTACCGCTGGGTGGTACAAAAACATTTCCCTTTAGATGTTATGTACTGTCTTAAGAGGCTGCACATCCACCATGGTCTACTTACTGCATTCATGACCAGGAATACAACATGCTGATGATGGAAAGTAGTTTTATTCACACGTCAACCAAGGAGTAAGTGGCAGTCCTTGGGACAGCAAACTCAATCATTGGGTATACATTTCATGGGAAATGTTGAGGATAGGAGTGTTCCAGTGAGGAGGAGGATCAAATTGCCATTAGGAAAGAAAGTCCACATAGACTGTCCACACTTGGGTGAGATCAACAGGAGGGCAAGCAAACGGAGGCCAGTACCTATTGAGAGCTACACTGGCATGGGCATAAGCACAGGCCATTGGAGAAACTGGCCATGTGGAACTGAGATATAATACTGGATAGATTTCATTTCAAAGATCTGCAACCCATATCTCAGTCCTCTGATGTGTGTGGTAACTCACGTGAGGGTGGTGTTGAAGGTCCTGGAGCTCACAGAGGCACGCAAGCATCAGGGGCTGAAGATGTGGACCCCCGAGTCCCAGCAGCATTTCCGTGCACCAACAAGGCAGCAAAGCACTGAGAAGGAACTGCTGCTTTGCCAGCACAGCAGTAACATTGCGGCAGTTGGCTCCCATTGTTGCCATGTAAGAGACCTGCTTCCACTCCATGGACTCTAAGATGTTGCTTATTGCCCCCAACTGATGGTTGGAAACCTCACTACTGCCACTTTGGCTGGGCATTTGCTTGTGCCTCTGCCTCATGACACCAGCTAGGGACCGGTTCAAGTCATGGAGCAGAGGGTAGGTGCCTCTTACAGCCTCCAAGGTGTCCTTATCAGGACATAGGCACCAACAGACTCCCTCAGCGGTGTCCACCTTGGTCTCCATGCCCACCTGCACCTCATCTACCAGCTCCAGCTGGACTCCTACCACACAATGTTGGAAGACTATTTGATGGTCCTCTGTGTCCTGGGCTGGTGGTGGGCTGGCAGGTGGTGTTTGGTGGGTGGGTGAGAGGTAGATAATCTGGAGAGCCCTAAATGCTGTCCGCCCTTCCGGTGACTGGAGATGGTGTTTGGATGGAGTCCCGTGTTGGACCTGTCAGCCTTAGGGTGGTCTCCCCCTACATTTTTGCCCTGTTGCCCCCCATTTTTACCATACCTTTTTGTTGGACTTAGGCCTCTGGGTTCTTCACCGCTGCTAAACAGTGCTGAGGTGCAGGTGCTCTCCCCAAAACATTGTGACACTGACATATCTGCCACAAGACCCTGCAACTGCAGTGAGGCTTACCCTTCCATAGGCTAACATTGGGAACCCCCCCCCTTCTGGGATAATTTCTGACTGAGACCTAATCATTCTGTAATGTTTGGTCTTGTTAGAATCGGGCGGGGAACCCTTTCCAATGATATATTGGGTTTGGGCACTACTTGTCTAGCATTTTCCCTTTTAGAAAGTAGAGATTGCTCTGCCTACACTTAGTCTGGGCACTGCAGATTCCCCACTCCTATCGGCATACTGATAGCCTGCCTGGGCTGTGAGATGGGAGTGGTGATTCACACCTTCTCTCCTTGAATGGGCTGTGACTGACTGCCCACTGTAGCCTTAATGGCCCTGCCTTTTGTCATTGTGACAGCCAGGTCCGGGAAGGCAGGGAACATCCCAGAACTCCCTGGACTCTTCCAGAAACCCCTGCCCCAGATCCTTCCAGAGACTTCTTCCACCTTCTAATAACTAGATTGCACGGTATAAAATGGAGGGTCCTGGCCTCATATTGTTGTTACACTACTGGACCTGGAGGAATCTCTGCTGGAGTGAGGACTGCTGCACCAGGAGGATTGCCACTTGTGAGAAGGCCAAATGCTCTCAGGAACTTCTGCCCCTACTTGCGGATCTGCCCTACTGCCTGCTGATCCTGTCGGCGAGGGAGAACTGGAAATAACACCCCAGAGTACTTGTGGAGACCGGCCCCTGGGGGGACATTGCGGACAACTTACCTGGAGGGACGCTCCTGCCACGGGGATCACCGCTGGGTTCCTGACGCTGGATGTTTCCCTCGCCGCCGTTGCTCGCCACCTAGCACGGCCGCCGTGGGGTGAAACTACAGCTCCCAGCGAGCTCTGCTCTTAGCACCGCCCACTTCCTGGTCAGTCGCGCCCGGAGGCGCTTAAACGGAGTGAGCTCCCACTGAGGAGCGGGGGACATTGCGGACAACTTACCTGGAGGGACGCTCCTGCCACGGGGATCACCGCTGGGTTCCTGACGCTGGATGTTTCCCTCGCCGCCGTTGCTCGCCACCTAGCACGGCCGCCGTGGGGTGAAACTACAGCTCCCAGCGAGCTCTGCTCTTAGCACCGCGCACTTCCTGGTCAGTCGCGCCCGGAGGCGCTTAAACGGAGTGAGCTCCCACTGAGGAGCGGGGGACATTGCGGACAACTTACCTGGAGGGACGCTCCTGCCACGGGGATCACCGCTGGGTTCCTGACGCTGGATGTTTCCCTCGCCGCCGTTGCTCGCCACCTAGCACGGCCGCCGTGGGGTGAAACTACAGCTCCCAGCGAGCTCTGCTCTTAGCACCGCCCACTTCCTGGTCAGTCGCGCCCGGAGGCGCTTAAACGGAGTGAGCTCCCACTGAGGAGCGGGGGACATTGCGGACAACTTACCTGGAGGGACGCTCCTGCCACGGGGATCACCGCTGGGTTCCTGACGCTGGATGTTTCCCTCGCCGCCGTTGCTCGCCACCTAGCACGGCCGCCGTGGGGTGAAACTACAGCTCCCAGCGAGCTCTGCTCTTAGCACCGCCCACTTCCTGGTCAGTCGCGCCCGGAGGCGCTTAAACGGAGTGAGCTCCCTCCGCGTCGCGGACGCGCGCGGGCGGGCGCCGGGCTAAGCCCGGGCAAAGGGCGGGCCCTCTGTGGCCCTCAGAGGCACAAGGAGGACGGGACGGGCCACCACTCCTGGCTCCAGCTTTGGACAAGGTACAGTCAAGCTCCTTTTCTGCCATCCCTATTGCCTTGAACTGCTTATAGCTGTCATCAGGATAACTGTATACAGTCACTCTTCTTCAATGTCCATCTGGGAAGAGCTGAATGCCCTCTGTGGCACACACTATATCCCGGATGCTCTATCCCCCCCCATAGTGTCTCGAGACACTGCCCAAACTATCTGCTCCCCCCAGGCTTCCCCCGTTACAACCCTCCCTCCATCTAATAAATGCAGCCCCTCAGTACCCGGACCCAGTACAGCCTCATCACCTGTGGACAAGGCTGAGTCTCGATCCCCACTTCAATCGTCTCTTCTGGCCCAAATCGAGCGACTGCTTGATACTGCGCTCTCTCCACTGGTTGCTAAAATAAATGATTTGGGAGATAGACTGTGCAGGATTGAAAAAACGGTATCACAGTCATACCCACCGACTATAAACACTGTTACTCCCATACGCTCTTCCCCCACTAATACCCACAAAAGGCCTACGGACAATGCTCCCAGGATTTTACAAACATGTGATTCCCCTGTTACACCACCGACTCAAAGTGATCACAATATCACCCGTATTCACGAGCATGTCCCTCAAAGAGCTCCTGTGATCGCACTAGATAGAAGACATTGCATCGATTTACCCCCCGTAGCAGCCCCATATGTCACCATTCTCTCTGGGGTCCCTGCTCTCAGACCAGGAAAACGTGAACTGCATCGGGACCTTCTGAACAAAGCCATTTTTTGGCTCCAAAACAATAGACCATTACCTTCCCTGCTAGACGGTGGGATACAGAGCGTCAGAAGGGTGGGGTGGCTTGGTCATCTGCCCAAAAATGTTCCGGGGGACTTGATTCTGGTTAGGTTTAAGGACAGGAACACTGCCCCCTACTTGCGATCTATCCAGCCAAAACTTGGTGATGGCTCCATTCGTATTTGGGACCTCCATGACTTTTACCCTGGTCCTCGAGCACCGAATCACAATAACAGCGGGTGAAAAAGGGGGATTCTGTGTATTGGGGTTTTTATTTATAACTGCTTACATGCTAAACTATTTTTAGTTGGGTCTTATCTCTTTTTTCTTTTAACCAGGCAATGTTATGTTGAGTTATTTTTTACTTGTATGTATTTTATTGTGTTGCTTTTATGGCCAAACGCCGAATAAAGCTTATTTGAACTGAACTGAACTGACCGGCCCCTGCAATGCTGTGCCTGTGACTGTTAAAAACTGCCTTGTGGGGGATTCGTAAAGGCAAAAACATTATCCTCCCTTCAAGGGCTGCCTCTATAACACTAGCGGTGGTACACTATTGGTATTTCCCATCCCTGAATTTACCGCCGACGCCACGGACTGAGCGCAATATCTGAATCACCCCCATGGTGCTGGGAGGGGTGTATGCACTTTACTGGAGACCGGATTTAAACGCTGACCCAGAGTTGAGCAAGGTCATCTAAACTGCTCCCACAACCACTGCCGCAGGCCTGGCGAAAAGCGTACCATGACCGCTTTAGAAACTTCCCCCAAAATCACCAGCGCAAGCCGGGAACCCTGTGCCTACACCGCTGACATCAGAAAAGGAACCGCGCTGGGATTGGTACAGCGCAGAGTGTTTCCTAACAACTGGGATTCCCTGGATGCGCCGCGGCTGGAGAAGGGGGCAGCGCACGAAGCCGGGCAGGGCCAGCAGAAGACCAAGCATCCCGGGATTCAAAGGGGCCTCGCCCCAGCACCTGCATCAGTCAACTCAGGTAACGCTCCTAGGGTGTGCTAAGTCGCCGCGCCAGGCGGGGTGTGGACTGCGGCCTGGGGGCTGTGTCAGCAGTAATTTGGAAACCGGGCCGGCGCCCGCGAACTGCTTTGGGGAACTGTTTTATTAGCAAGCGGCCGGATTGTGACCTGGGACCCTTGTCCAATTTGTTCCGGACTGGCGAGACATTTAAGCAATTGTGAGCCCCACTCATAGAACACTCACCGGGGCTCATGAACTTTGACTGACCATTTGCAGGCCGGTCCCCAGAAGCTTTTTGTCCTTTATGTTGTGGCACCTGTGAGAGCCTACTGCCGGGGACTGTAATGAAAAGTTTGCGAGCTGGATGCTGGTGGAACACTAAGACAGTTGCGGGCCCCGCTTTGAGAGATAATCACAGGCCGTGTCTGTTCTTCCCATATCGGAGGCGAGCATTACCGTATTACCCCTAGTGGGAGACCAGACTATTGGAACACTGCTTCCTGGTGGATGCAAAGCTTTTGTGCCATTATCCAGGGACAGACATTCCTAGCATCACTGCCTTCGCTTGAAGGACTGCTGGCTCGAATGTTTCCCTTTTCAGAGACAGTTCCTACCAGCCTAGTTACCACTGATTCACAGAGACATTCTTCGCCTGTACAATTTGGATTCTTGATATTTGCGAGACTGACAAACTTGAGATAAAGATGCTTTTATTTTTATATAAAACCTGTATAATGTCCTTTTGTGAGTGTTCTTACTGTGTTACTGTTGGTGTGTGTGTTGCACAAATACTTTACACATTGCCTCTGAAGCTAAGCCTTTCTGCTCTGCGCCAAGCTACCCTGTCCGAAGAGGTGGTCCCTACATGGTCTAGGGCACATACCCCTGCCAACTGAAGACCCTGATTCTAACATCCAGGATTGCTGGAGGATGTCTTGGTCGAGGGTTGGCCGTCTATCATCCTCCTCCGCAAAATCCACTTCCTGGACATACAGCTGATCAGGAGTTGGAATTTCATCCTCTGGAATAGAAAAGGTTTATGTATTCCTGTCCTCTTCCACAGTGCTACTATGCACCAATGCAGGCACCCTTGCACTGTTAATATGCACATTCCCTCTAATCCCCATGGAGCCTGCATTCCCTGTGACTATTACACAGCTCTTCCCTCCTGTGAAAGTGATGTGGCTTGGGACATTAATTAGTTATGTTTCTGCAGTATGCGTTTCACACAGTACACCAGGCCACTCTACCTTGTTGTGCTGTCTTACAGGCACAATGTGCATTCATGTGGCCAGGGGTTCTGTATTTCACACATGACCTACACACATCTGCACATCTTCCAACCTTGATACACCGTAGGAATGTGTGAAGGCATGTTCTTATGATGGTTTACCAACTGGTGGATACTGATGTGAGTTAATTACACACACAGTTGACTCCATATTAGTGGACAGTGGCCACAGTGTGGCAACTCTGAGGGGATAGGTCCAATGAAATATGTAGATTGCTAGCACAGACAACCATTCCATTTCATTATTTCATGAGTAGTTTATCTTTAGAGTATCACATTGTTTGACTCAGGCCCCCTCACTTGTACGTACACATGTCTCGTCTTCCAATTCTTCTTTTGGACCAGGGACAAAGCTTACTGCCACACTTATGGGACCCAGATCCTACATTGACTCTCATGTACCTACAAGACCAACAATATTTGGGAGAGAATGTAGCCTTGCGGCTAGAGCTGCCGACCTCTGTAGTGCTGCGAACGTCCATTGGCCGACACAGCCCCGCCCACTCCGCTAAACCGCCGCACCACGGCGGAATTGCCGCCGCGGTTAAGCGGTTAATCTCCCCATGCCTAACAAAAAAGAATGTGTTCATCTGTAACGAAACTGGTGCTGATGTAAAGCGCTCTGATATCCGATGCCTCTGGTCTACTTTGCACTATATACAACTCTAAAAAAAAAAAAAGATGCTTGATCATATCCAATAGGTGGGAAACAACCTTTACAATGCAGTAATTACATTGCACCACCTTTACATCGCAGTCATTACATCGCAACATCCTTTACATCGCATGTTATTACAACGCAGCCATTACATTGCATGCCACCACAACGCATGTCACTACAATGCATGTCACTATAACGCAGGCATTACATCGCAAGTCAATACAACGCATACCATTACAACGCATATTACCCTTACACTATCCGACACGTACCCTGCTGTTGCACTCACTGGAGTTAGAATAGTAATTTCACCCCTACACTGTCCAACACTTATCCAACTGTTACACTCACTGGAGTTAGAATAGTAATTTTTAACCCTACACTATCCAACACTTACCCTACTGTTCGACTCACTGGAGTTAGAATAGTAATTATTACCTCTATACTATACAACATTTACCTTAAATGCAATGTAATGGTATGCATTGTAATGGTATGCGTTGTTAAGGTATAAAGCGATGTAATGGAATGCTTTGTAAAAGAATGTGTTGTTGTGTTGTAAGGATATTGTGATGTAAAAACTGTGTTGTAAAGGCATACCTTGTAAATGTATGCGTTGTAACATCATACATTCGGTGACATGTACCTACCTAGGTTTGGCACACTACTTCAGCCTCCTATCATCCCTGACTCAATGGTTTTGTGGTGGCAAACTAGTTCTTCCTATACTTGACTGATCCGAGTTTAAGATCTTCCAACTTTGATATATCCGGCATAGTGAGACACTTTGCCACCAGACTCCCTCCTGCCACGTGCTATATCTTCAACCAGGACCACATCAAATGTAGGATGTAGTTCCCCAGTGGGCTCCTCTCTGTCATCCCTTCCCACTGTCAAACGCAGCAGTGCATGTGTATTTTTCAGGGTTCCTTGCTGTCCACATATGACTTCTCACCTCCTTCCTATGCAATGCATTCACACCCACACACAATGGCAGTTGCAGATGCTCAGCCAGCACCTACAATGCACTGCACTACCAGAGGCCCACCAGAGCCACACACCATCTGTAGTTTCAACACACATGGTCCCCTGGTGTGCATCACTTGCATTCACCCCCCACCCAAGTGCTTAGTTACAAGCCCAGTGTGCTCCCAGAATGTCTCTTTTCATGAAGTTCAGGAGGCTCTCAGTGCAGACCATCTCTAGGAGGCGAGGCTAAGCCACATGGGCATAGACTAGGGGAAGGCAGCGCTTTGCACTTCTTTGCCTTAATTCATACCTAAGAGGCCATACAAAGCCATGCAGGATGGCTTAGCATCCCATCATGGATATGATTGAGAGGCCTGCACCACAAGAGTGTCATTAAAAGTGAGAGTCCGGCAGTACAGGCTTCTTGTAACTGAGGCCCCATGATTTTTTCAGGGTATTGTGGGACTTGTAGTTCTGGTGACTCATGTTGTACAAGTGGTAGTTTACAGAGGTGGCCATGCACTGGTGCATCACTTAACTCATGAAATGGAGAAACATGACAGATCTGGAGTGAGCTGTGCAACATGTAACTGGACAGTGTAAATTACATTTATGTGATGCTTAACAGTACGTGACCCACATACCTGCCCATTGCCCATGCACATGGCACAGTGGAGCGGTGGTACTTAGCTAGCTGCACTGCATGACATGACCTTTTTTCAGGTATTGTTCTTTCTCATGGGCTGCCCTGTCTTGTCCTGGAACTCCTGCCACCAACTCCTCTGGCATGACAGTAGCCACCAGCTCATCCAAGACATCCAGCTCCTCCTGTTGCCCTGGACTTTCTCCTCCGGTCTGCATTGACGCATTTAGGTTGTTGCCCAGTTTCTCCTTTGTCCTGCGCTTTATGTGATGCCCGCATTTCTTCAAGTCGGTTACTGTCCTCTTCACTTGTCCCAAGCTGTTGACCTTGGCCAATATGGACTGCCAAATGGCCTCTTTCTTTCCTAATGGCAATTTTGAGGTGACAAACAGCTGATGTTGGTGGTCTGTCACTTCAGTAATCAGCATCTCATTCTCCTCCTCACTGAAGTTGCACTTCCTCTTCCCCTGGTAGTCTGTCTGGACATCCTAATTGGTGCTGGGGTTGTTGGGGTTGTTGTTCTGTCTGCTGGTCTCTTCTCCCAACTCCACGGCTGATGGTCTCTTCTCCCTACTCCTTTAATTTTGTATGATTTTTAATTTTCTTTTCACGTTACGCTCAGTGAAAAGGAATGCTGAGATGGATTGGGTCGTGTTACGTGACGCATATCTACCTCACAACACTTTGCCAGCTGATACATTTGTTTTTGCTGCATCATAACGCTCTCATCAGCATCATTTTTGTTTACCTAGCCCACAGGTTATGCCATGGTGCTTCATAAAGTAAATAGGGAGCATACATGTTTAAAAATGATGTAGCGTTTTGTGAGGGATTTTGACACATTGCTTCTTGTAAATGAGGCCCCACATGTCTTACTCATCCATTGATTATTTCTTGGGCAGGATATCAGGGTACAGGGCATAGGGAGGAAGAGAAACAAGGCCCCAAAATTGCGCAAAGAGACTAATTGAAGATATGCTACTAATTAGGGGTATAGAATAACCCTGGGCGAAGCACTACGCTACGCTCGCGTAGTTTGCGAAGTTTGCGCAACTTCGCAACTACGCGAGCTGCACGTAGCACAGTGCGAACACGCGTAGTGCAGCGTAGAATAGTGCAGCTGTCATTTTTTGCTTGTTCGCGCTCCTCAACGTCATGTTCGCGACTGCGAGCAAGCAAAATGACATCCCGGCGAGATTCTCAACGCGGATAGGTCAGGTTTCTCATTGCGAGTGGTTGCGCATGCTCGCAACCGCTTGCGATGAGAAACTACCAGTTCTAGTTGAGAAAGCTACCGCTCGAGTAAAAATCTACTCAAGCAGCAGAAAACTATAGCTCGCACTGTGCAAGAAGCCTGTCATGTGCTTATCTAGGTTCCTGATCGATACTGTGACCTTATGCCCCTATTCGGCTATAAATCCATTTATTCCCTATATTGGCATAACCGTTCAAGTGCGATTTTCTGTAAAGTCATCTCTGGCCTCACACGAGCAGAGCCACAGAGCCACATTCCAGCATGACTCTCTGCTACTTCCTTTGCGACCAATTAGTGCAATGACAGAGCAGCAGTCACTATCTGATATTCCTAGATAACACTCCGAGTTCTTCAACAAGATAAAAACTTAGCAAACCTGGAAATCCCCGCTTGCTATGTTTTGATTAGTAATGGAACTCTAATGAGCAACTGATAACTATCACTTCCTAGTGACATCTTTAATTGACGTCTTATGTCCAGCAAACTTGCGTCAAACCCGGCACCTGTCAGGTATAAATATTACCAACGTTGCCTTAAGCAATGAGCGAACATGTTGCTGATGCCAGCTGCCTGCATGACCCCGTGTTGGTAAAAACTAGCACTCTGTCGCTGCAGCCTGCTATCCTGTGGTGGTGAAGCTACTGATTACCATTATCGCCGCTACAGCGCGACCTATGGTGCAGTACGCTTGAGGAGCCGTGCAGCCGTCCTCTGCGAAGACATCCAGCCCAGCTGCCCGCGGACGCTGTCACCCCTCCTTCCTCGACGCGCTGAGAGAAGCCGCTGCCTTTCTCGTGCAGAGAAATCCAGTCCCGGCGCTTCCAGTTTACCCTCGCAGGTGACTGGGATATCGAGAGAGACCCCTGAAGGAGATACCAATCCTCCATCATTCTATTCAGAGGTATGGTGTTGACTAAACCCTTAGACGAGAATTCTTGAAACAAACCTTGGCAAAACCAACTTAACTTAAGCTACTTACTTACTCCCCCTTCTCACGTGTTAGGCTTAGGTCAGGCACACTGGGGTAGGCTTAGTTAGAAGCACCAGTTGAGTATGTTAGCCTAATGTATATATGACTGTATATATGTTTTATTACTTTTAAACCATTGTATGGCTAAGAAACCATATCAATGCTTTTACAGTTCTATTTCGCATTACTTATCTTACTGTACGTACTTTTTATAATAACAGTTATTGCAATTGTGGCAATACATTTCTCTTGTATGAGAAGAAAGACTGTTCAATAAATGTTAACCCTTTATTGATACACGCCCGTCTCTCTATTCTCTACATACTGTGAAAGTAAACTGCACTAGACTGACTGAGTGAAATCTATGTCTATTGTTTCACACGACCCTAGAGATCGACTCTTGATCTGAGGAGCAAAGTTGTCATGTTGCACGGTTGTTGGAAAGCTGAATCCCTTCTTGTCTGTGCCAAGGAAGCTGATCACTTCCTATGCAGAGAAGAAAGTTTCCAGTGACCTCTGAGCTAGTTGGTAACACAACCCAATTAAGTTTAGCATAGTCAGTGGAGGCCTGGAATATAAGCAGTTCCACGTCGATACTACTGTTTATGTTATTCCAATGCGCAGGGCCTAGTGGGAAACTAGGAACTACACTACATGGCGCCCTAACGTTTGGTAAGGCGATAAACTAACGTAAGACTTGTAGAGTAACTCAGTCGTGCATATTTCACACCCCTTTCTCCCGTAAATACTCCAATAGACGTCTGGAGTGGGTGAAAGGTTAAAATCCGCCCGACCTTAGTAGGAAGAGATTCCTATGTAAAGCTCTGGTTTATTCAACGTTGAAGGATACAGTGTTCCAAAATATTGTGCATCTAATCTTTGTCTCCTTGGAGACCCACTCTGCAAAAACTGCATTTATACAATGTCAGTAGAAAACAACGGCACCACTGGGGCCGCAGTAGATGCGACTCAGCAAGGTCCCGAATACACAGACCCGGGTGCTATTATCATCCCGGTCCAGTTAAGAAGATCTATAACTTTAAAACTTATAGAACACGGACTGACACCTCAAGGTGGTACAGTAATTTTCGTGATAGAGGCTCACGAGTATCGGCAGACAGAGGTATTCTATTCATGGATAAACTTTCCAGCGGTAAACGCTATAACACAAGAGTTTCACTATTACAAAATAGAGGAACCTCCGGGAGAGTACGCTCCTTTCGAGGAGGTTGAAATCCCACTTAAATTTCAAGAGCACCTGCTCTGGTTTAATGGCGCCCTAAAACACAATGATCACATAACTAGGCTCGGTCCACTAGGTAGACCAGGAGCCACGTGGCCGGTTCTAGCCAGCTACACACCACATCCTGACATTGCAAAAATGTCTAGAGAAGAGCTGTTAGCACAGCTAAACACATTAATAAAAATACATAGGCAATTAGTCCAATATGTAATACGGACTGCAACAGTCCAGCCAGCTGTTAATTCACCACAGCTGACCCCTCATCAGGGGAACACAAATAAAATTACACCACAGAACATACAGTCATGTCTTGGTAAAACACCCGTAAAACGGGAACAAATTCCTTTCTGGTTAGCCCAGAAAATCACTCAAATAGAGGCAGTATTTCCTGATACTACCCCTATTGAGAAACACAGAGTCTTGACCATCTGCCTTCCTATGGGAATCGCACCACACGTGGAGGACTGCGACACTTGGGGTACAGTCTTTGCTTCCATTTACACAAAAACACACGGTGTTCCGTCTATGGCGGTAATACCAGACGTGCTAAAACAGATTCAAAATGAATTCGGTCCAGAGCCCGCTTGAATCTAGGTATGAAATTACTGAAAGACTTCAAGCAGGTCACGGCTATATTATTAGCCAATGTAAAGGGAGAAGAAGCATCTGTGGCGATTCGCCAGAAGTTGAGGGAAACAGATATAAAAGATCCTGTTGAGCTTGCAAAAATCATAGAAAAATGCTATGAAGAATTAGGTAGAGACAGCTTGGGTGGGAAACCAGTTAAGCCCCAACTTCTCGAAAATCCTGAAAAATTATTTATTAAAAATAATTTAAACACTCCTAAAAAGAGCTGGGATGGAAATAAACAATCCACTCCCAAGGAAAAAGTTTTCCAGTCCAGAGGAAGGTCTCCTCGACGGAGGGAAAGAACTCCGACTCGAGAACGCCAGTCTCCCCAACGGGAGCCCTCTGAGAAAAGATATAACCTTAGAAATAGGGATAATATAAAAAAACCTGATAGATATCAAAGTATTGATACACGTCCCTCTCGATCTTTTCCACAGAATTCGGAAAGAAGAGGACGGTCAGACCCAGGAGAGCACACCAAGTCCAAAGACAAGGAACCTGCTCAAAATAAGAAATCTCAATTTCCTAAAAAGAAGGTAGCCAGTATTAGAGTAATCAACCATGCCGAGAATACTGAGGACACAGTTGAAAAACGGGGAGTGGGCATTGACAATGTTGGACAGTGCAGCAGAGATCAGTATAGCGCGCAAGATCTTGATGAGTCATCTGGAGACAGTGGACACGAATGAATACATTCAGGTTGAAACTGCCGACACCAGACTTAGCGAGCCCCATAAAATATACGAAATAACATTGCGTATAGAGGGTGATAAGACTAGGAAAATTAAGGGTCTATTTTGGGATAAGCTCTCAAAAGGCTATGATATTCTGTTAGCTGAAAAAGATTGGCCCCCAGAGTTTGTCAGGGAGTGCCCTCGTGGCGAAGAAGTGATTATGCCTGCCTTCTCGAATCACATACCGATTCACAAAAAATACACATATGCAAGGAAATGGGCTGTAGCCCAGGCACCTGCATTGTATAAAAATCATGTAGGATGGGATGAGGATTCTCCGCCTCACAAAATCCAACTAAAAAGTGAACCAACTGCCCAACAGCAGTATCCAATAAAGCAAGAAGCTAAAAAACAGGTCAGGGAGATCTTAGATCAACTTGAGTACCAGGGGGTGATTGAAACATGCACCTCTCAAATGAACAATCCTTTGTTTCCTGTCTCCAAGCCAGACAATTCATATCGTCTAGTTTTGGACTACAGACACCTTAATACATGTTGCAAAACTTTTGCAGTACAAAACTCGCATAGTGCAGCCCTAATGAATAACATAGTTAGGAAAAAATACAAAACGACATTAGACATTTCTAATGGTTTCTTTTGTCAAAACATTGCACCAGAAAGCAGATACTTGACCGCTTTCTCCGCATTTGGGTCACAGAAAAAATTCTGTCGACTCCCACAGGGGTTCAAGAACAGCCCAGGACTATTCTCAGCTAGGGTAACAGAGTTACTACAAATCTATGATGATGAAGCATTATCTTACGTAGATGATATTTATCTCACAGACGACGACTTGGATACTCACTTGAAAAGAGTGAACACCATTATACTTGGGTTCGCAGCAGAGGGTTACAAATTCAACTTTAAAAAGTCCCGAATTGCCCATCTGACAGTACTATTTTTAGGGTACGAATTATCAAGTGAAGGGAAAAGCCTAGCGGACAACTTCTTAGAGAAGTGCGCTGTACTCCAAGCTCCAAAAACGCTGAAGAATTTACAATCAATACTAGGTTTTCTGAATTTCGGAAGAACTTACATCCTAAATTACGCAGAGAGGGTTAAACCTCTCTACGAACTAATAAAACCTGATTTAAAACAAATCAATTGGACTCAAAAACACACAGAAATTTTGAGATCACTGCAAACAGATATGTTAGCAAAAACAAAATTAGATACACGTGACAACACACGTGATCTTGTAATCCGAGTCATCCCAGGAAGATGCGGATTCACGTACCTGACCTCTAATGAGGGAGAAAAGGTACCAATAGCTTACAAATCACATTTGTACACAAGGGCTGAAATAAAATTCAGTTCAACGGAGAAAATTCTAACTGCGGTTCAGACTGCTGTAGCGAAAGAAAGGCCCCTAGCACAAGGTAAACGAATAATAATCATAACTCCTATACCGGCTTTAGAAGCGGTAACTAAAGCAAGCATTCCTAATGCTAAAGCTTTGCATCCGAGATGGATTCAGTGGGTTAATTCTCTTGCTGCAACAGACGTAGTTTACGAATTTGATCCTAACTTAAAAACACAGGAATTTTTACAATATGAATATGAATGTCCTCTGCCAATTGAAATCCTGCCTCTCGAAGAATACGGAAGTATTATATATACTGACGGATCAGCACAACCCGCAGTTGGGGGTAAGCAAGCTTACAGTGCTGCGTGCGCGATTGTTAAAGGTCGCTGGCACAAAGGAAAATTTAGACCATTGGTCACTAAAACACAATCTCTAGGAGATTGCTCGGCTCAACGAGCTGAATTAGTAGCATTTAAGATGGCGCTAGAAAATACTGATCGCGAATTCCCCACACTAATAGTGTGCGATTCTTTTTATTGCGTACAATCTTATAATGAATACTTGCAGAATTGGGTGGAACATGGTTTCAAAGATGCAAAAGGTGGCACAATAAAGCATAAAATGCTTTGGGAACAGGTAGTTCTTTTACAAAAAGAACTACAAAAGACTCACGTGATACATACACTGAGTCATCAACGTGATGGCGTTCACGTTGCAGGGAATTCATTGGCTGATGAAGCCGCGAAGGCAGCTGTGCAAACGGCTTCCGTAGCTGCGATAACTCGGTCACAAACAAAAATAGACAGCGATGTTCTACAAGCTGTCAGTGCGTCAGTAAAAAATGATAAGAAAACACTCCCAAAAGGCTTTCCTGAAAAGTACTTGTACTTAACGGATACAAATAATGTTCCTTTTGCTCGAATCCCTGGAGTGGGGGATAGAGTAATTCCAAACAAGGAACACAGACTAGGACTAATAAAAGCGGCACACGAAGGGCTTGCTTCTGCACACGCTGGCGTTTCCGCAACAGTATCACTATTAAAACAGAGATATTGGTGGCCTCGCTTGAGAATACAAACTAAAAAGTATGTATTAGAATGCGACATATGCCAAAGGATAAAAGTATCAACAGTGAAACGACCAGCGCAGACACCCCTTCTCATCTCGGATAAACCATTTGCATGTGTTTACCTGGACCACTGTGGTCCCCTACAAAGGGACGGTAACTATAGATATATCATGGTAGCAGTGGATTCCTGTACGAGGTTCATATGGATGTGGCCCCAGCGCTCGGCTGACGCTAGAACGGTTATAAAAGATTTGCGAGTCTTTATCGGCACATACGCAATTACCACGTTCCATTCTGACCAGGGTCCTGCTTTCAGCTCTCGAGCCTATAAGGAGGCCATGGCTAGCATGGGAATTGGGTTGCGGTATTCTTGTCCGTCGCACCCCGAAGGGAATAGTGTGGTAGAAAGAAAAAACCGGGACATAAAGCAATCTATAACAGCGAAGGTATTAGGTTCAGGCGCTGGGTGGGTCAAACATTTAATAAGTGTCCAGACTAGTCTTAACAACATGCCAAGAAATTCTCTAAAAGGTTTCAGCCCATACGAACTATTGTTCGGAATTAGAATGAACGTTCAGGACCTCGATAGTCAGATGTCAGTGGTACAAGAAGAAAAAACGCAGTTTGATGTAAAAGACCGTTTGGCTGTTTTACAGGAACTGAATGAAACAAGAAAATCATTAAGCAACATAAAGTTAAAGCAACAGCCAAGTACCACTGACGAGGCACCACCCGCAACAGCCCCAGCAAGGCCTGTCTGGATTCCAAAGATTGGGGATTTAGTCAGAGAAAAGATCGCGGTTAAGAAGGAATTTGGGCCTTCTTACAGAAAAGCAGTACCTGTCTTGGCAGTCACCGGAACAAGATCAGTTGTGCTACCGCCCCTTGCTGGTAAAAAGGAGAACAGAGTCGTGTCCATCGATCTGGTAAAACCACAAGCATGTGGCCTATAATCAACAGTAGGCCCAGTGGACTCCCAAGAAACAACAGAATACCCAAACTTGCAACAATCCAAGAGGTTCAAACTGAAAGACTCATCACATTCGATCAGCCTGCAGTGCACAATGAAGGACTATGCAATAATGCCATGGAACTCGTGCCTCTTGAAACACAGCTTGAAACAGTTCGTCAAGAAACAACACCAGTCTACAATGATGTGGCATCAGAAAGTGCTACCGAGAGACAGATTGAAAAAACAATCCCATCAATTGACAGAACTGCCTCTGGTTATTTCATCAACTTCGACAACTTCTCTGAAGATTTAAATGACCCGGAAGTGATGCCAGAAACAAAAAAGTATTCTAAAGAAAATACTACAGGACTCCTTCAACAAATCAAAGAATTATATCTGGATTCACCGTTGATTGAGCATTGGATTATCTCAGGGGTATTCATACTCCTACTATGCCTAATTTTAGTTTTAATTTTAGGGAAGTTCATTACAATTGAATGGACACAGCAAGTCAGAACATCCACCTAGTCCTGAAACCACACAGATCATCCCACGTGAAGAAAAGAGAACTGTCAACAGTAAATGTCACAGCAATTCCAATACCTGGTGGGGTAGTATGGGAGAAAACAGACTATGAGATCTATGGTCCGGTCGAAATCCTGAAGTATCCTCATCAACTAAAGGTTTCCTTAAGTGACTTTTTGACACCAAGTACACTCTCTGATGATTGGGACTTTAACAGTATTAATGACATGATGTCTGATTTAGTAATGTCAGCTAGATTCACAGATCATGATTATTTACAAGGTTCATCTAGTTATGAGCAGTTATTCTGTTACACCCACTATGGGGATCATTACTTGCATAAATCTGCACAGCCTAGAAATGTTTTTATGTATAATCAATGGGAACATTGTTCTACACCACCTAAAAGCAGTTCTAAAGCATTTTTTGAGAAATTCAAATACTTCTCAGGGTTTAACACCAGTGATGCAGAAACGTTTTATTACAAACTGTTAGATAAAACAGGAATGAAAACAATGCTGACAAATTCTAAATTGATATATTCAGAAGCATTTTATGACAAAATGATGACATTTGGTTTTGATTATTGGAAAAATAATATTGAAACGAAAACAATTTGGGGTACAAAAGATTGGCAGGTGCAAGGGATAGAAGCACTGTTTAGAACCTGCATGATACCAGAACAAATGTTATTTTTAAATGACACTGTACACCAAACATCTTGTCTTGGCCTAGCCAAGAACAAAGACCTGAAAACACCGTCTATACCAAAGCCAATACCTGAAAATGCAACAGCTGATAATGAGTTAGACGTGTCACACATTTTACATTTCAACAGAACAAATCCTGATTGGAAAAAGTGGTTAATCTGGCCTACAGACACAAATAGCTGTCAAGATAGATTCCTGAATAAAACACAGGGTTTAAAAATGACCAGATTAGACTCTAGATATTCCCAGAGACAACATCCAGGAATTATAACCACATACAGTGTAGGGAAACTCTGCCTTGAATGGCTAACTACATCCACACTGGCTGAAATTAAGCAACACTTGTCTTTACTAAAAGATGGTGCTGATTTGCGCGATTTCATTCTTGGACCACGCAAACAGCGTCAAAAGCGTTTCATAGCGACCAGCATCTATGCTGCTTACAACGAGGCTTGGAAAGTAAAGCAAATTGAAACTGCTGAAAAGATACGAGAAATTGATCGTATTAATTTGGAAAAATCACTTTCTGTGGTAGACAATGGGTTAATGACTCTGTCTTCCAGAATATATTCTTTGGACAATATTGTATCCTCTGCCTTTGATGTGATAGACAGAGATTTGCTAATGTTACAACATGGCCAGTCTCAATTACGCTCTATTATAGAACTAGGCTGGACGCTGCAAAATCTTCGTTCAGGCTATGTGCCTTGGCGTCTGATAAACACAACGTCATTATTTTCCATTTTTAACCTTACTGATAAACAGATCAGTTTAGCACAGAAAGGAGCAGACTATACAATCTTGAGCATCGAGAAACTCGAGAGATTACCATAGACAATGTCAGAGAGTCCTGTCATTGAATGGATAATACACGGAATTATCACAATTCCGATAACAACTTTCCGCTTTAAAAAATGCCTTGAATACATACCTGCTGGCCAATATGAACAATTGGGTAAGGGATATGTTAAATCCGAATGGAAACTACCATACACTCATTCTTGCTATAGTGACAGCGACAAAAATGTATTTCTTAGTGGTGACAACTGTAAACACTCACTAAGCGGTATACTTTTGTGTCAGGGTATTAATTTACACGGAGCATGTGATGGCAATTCAAACAACCTTTCATGCCACCAGCTAGTCACACCTGCAACTCAGATAGAGCCCTTCTTTATGCAACTCGCAAACGGGAGTTACATTCTTAGAACGGATCACAGGTGCTGTGGCCTCGCGCCCGGAAAAAGTTATCTAGTACAAGTAACGTCCATGGTCAAATGTTGCATGCAAGCATTGTTCCCGAGCGGGCCTCCAGACATAGTGACTCCCCTCTGGCCTCGTCTGAATCTCTATTCTATACGAATTGATACATTAAGCAAAATGAAATCTGTGCTTTTACAGACAACAGTGCCTATAACGTCATCTAAAGAGACGTATGATCTTCTAGTCGCAAGGACGGCTACTGAGGTCCATGACCTTTTATCAACAAATTGCCCCGTGCATTTCGTACAAATGCTCGACCAACTCCTTAACATGTCTAGTGCTACAAGCATCCCAGGCATATTTAAGACAGTCTTTACGGGACTGCTAACACCCTTCCAGGCAATTTTGGGAATCTTTCCTAATTTTGTGCACTCCATCTTTGGTGGTATTCCACTATTTTTTGGACTCATCGCAGGGATTCTATTTTTGACCCTCCTGCTACGTTATGGCAAGCCTCGGCTCAGACATAGCTCCCATGGGAATGGAAGAGACAATCCTAGCAATGCGCTACAGGGACAGGATAACTAACGTCCTCGGATTGGCCAGGCTGAGAGATCTAAACATGACCTGGTTCCTTTCATTCAGACCAATATGGCAAAATTGCATTTTACCTGTGCTACGGTGTATGCTTTGCGGCGATGAATGCGTGTTGGACATCTGTCTTTCACTTCCGTCAGCAGTACCAATGGACGTCGATACTTTGCTAAGTCCAATAACGGCTCACGCATTGTGTTGTCCCCAGCGGCTACCAATCCTGATGACGGCATTCGTGGAGACTCCTGTGCTACAGCCAAGTGGTAACAGTGGAGCGAGTGACAAAAGCAACATCATCCAGGTACAACGTTCTGTGAGCAGAGCTGGTCCTGTCTTCGATGACAGCAATCATTCTCACACCTGCCAAGTTTCAGCGCTATCTAATTTGGTTGAACTATCACCTGATTTTGTAGACCAATTCTTTGCGAGCCTGTCTGATACGATGTTCTCACCCACAGAGAAACAATAACTTTTGAGAAGCTTTCCGACACACAGCGTTCCCATGAACTCTGAATTCGGCCTTCAGTTTTGATCAACATAAAACTGCCAGGAGCTTTGGTAAACTGATTTTTTCTTTGAATTGGACAATCTTTTTAATATTGACCCTTTCCTTTTGGCACGAAACAATTCTTTGCTTAACGTAAAAACTATTCTTAGAGAACAGAAGCTTCACACTTCTATTTCTAAAAACACATCTAGAGACATAACAACATAACACCAGCCTCTAGCACACATATTATTACAATGCATTTTTATGTGATGATTTATCTCGCATTTCTTCTGTCAGAGATACTTCATGTGTAATTCTTTATGCATAATCGTTCATTGATTTCATATGCAATAATTTTTGAATGATTACTATGCTTTTAAAAAAAACGTACAGTACCTAAATTCCATGTATTACAAGTACGCCTATTTCGAATGCATTTATGTATTTTGGGGTGGGCTATGTTACACAATGTTACACATGCATCTAATTGCTTGGTTTTAGTAATTTTGATGGACATGAATTCGTGGAGTGGGTGTCATGTGCTTATCTAGGTTCCTGATCGATACTGTGACCTTATGCCCCTATTCGGCTATAAATCCATTTATTCCCTATATTGGCATAACCGTTCAAGTGCGATTTTCTGTAAAGTCATCTCTGGCCTCACACGAGCAGAGCCACAGAGCCACATTCCAGCATGACTCTCTGCTACTTCCTTTGCGACCAATTAGTGCAATGACAGAGCAGCAGTCACTATCTGATATTCCTAGATAACACTCCGAGTTCTTCAACAAGATAAAAACTTAGCAAACCTGGAAATCCCCGCTTGCTATGTTTTGATTAGTAATGGAACTCTAATGAGCAACTGATAACTATCACTTCCTAGTGACATCTTTAATTGACGTCTTATGTCCAGCAAACTTGCGTCAAACCCGGCACCTGTCAGGTATAAATATTACCAACGTTGCCTTAAGCAATGAGCGAACATGTTGCTGATGCCAGCTGCCTGCATGACCCCGTGTTGGTAAAAACTAGCACTCTGTCGCTGCAGCCTGCTATCCTGTGGTGGTGAAGCTACTGATTACCATTATCGCCGCTACAGCGCGACCTATGGTGCAGTACGCTTGAGGAGCCGTGCAGCCGTCCTCTGCGAAGACATCCAGCCCAGCTGCCCGCGGACGCTGTCACCCCTCCTTCCTCGACGCGCTGAGAGAAGCCGCTGCCTTTCTCGTGCAGAGAAATCCAGTCCCGGCGCTTCCAGTTTACCCTCGCAGGTGACTGGGATATCGAGAGAGACCCCTGAAGGAGATACCAATCCTCCATCATTCTATTCAGAGGTATGGTGTTGACTAAACCCTTAGACGAGAATTCTTGAAACAAACCTTGGCAAAACCAACTTAACTTAAGCTACTTACTTACTCCCCCTTCTCACGTGTTAGGCTTAGGTCAGGCACACTGGGGTAGGCTTAGTTAGAAGCACCAGTTGAGTATGTTAGCCTAATGTATATATGACTGTATATATGTTTTATTACTTTTAAACCATTGTATGGCTAAGAAACCATATCAATGCTTTTACAGTTCTATTTCGCATTACTTATCTTACTGTACGTACTTTTTATAATAACAGTTATTGCAATTGTGGCAATACATTTCTCTTGTATGAGAAGAAAGACTGTTCAATAAATGTTAACCCTTTATTGATACACGCCCGTCTCTCTATTCTCTACATACTGTGAAAGTAAACTGCACTAGACTGACTGAGTGAAATCTATGTCTATTGTTTCACACGACCCTAGAGATCGACTCTTGATCTGAGGAGCAAAGTTGTCATGTTGCACGGTTGTTGGAAAGCTGAATCCCTTCTTGTCTGTGCAAAGGAAGCTGATCACTTCCTATGCAGAGAAGAAAGTTTCCAGTGACCTCTGAGCTAGTTGGTAACACAACCCAATTAAGTTTAGCATAGTCAGTGGAGGCCTGGAATATAAGCAGTTCCACGTCGATACTACTGTTTATGTTATTCCAATGCGCAGGGCCTAGTGGGAAACTAGGAACTACACTACAAGCCGTTTTCAATGATTGCACAGTGCCGGATGCTTGTTCGCACTGTGCAATCATTGAAAACGCATCTTGCACAGTGCGAACATGCTACTACGCAGCTCGCGTAGTGCTACGTGAAGTTCGCGTAGCTTCGCATAGCGCTACTTCGCGAACTACGCCCACCCTTAGTATAGAAGTCATAGGGAGAGCTGGAAAATATACATTGAAACTTAAAAGGAAGTTGGACAATTATCACTTGTACCTTAATATACCCCATTCTGTGTCATCAGTTACAATACTATTGTGGGGGTTGCACTCCAATATTCATCTGAACCCCAATACTTAGAGACCCAGATAGTTGACCAAAATTATTCAGCTCCAGTGTCTTTAGCGGTTTGAGACTACACTCCTCATCTGGGAAACACAATTTAGAAGAGGTTATCTGAATAAAATATTGGAATCATAAAGACTGAGTACTAGATTAAAAATTAGTAAAAAAGCGGATTTATTACAAAATAGTTAAGATGCGGTACTGGGAAAAAGGCATTAAATTCCCTGTAGGCCTAATACAGAAGTTCAGAAAATGCAGAACCCTAAAACTTAATATTCCCTAGCTAGGCAGAATCTAAGTAAAAATTCTATGTGTCAAACTCATAATGAGTACTGACAATATCCCAAATGCAAATTTGAAATCAAAAGAGGCGCATGATTACACTAATGGTTCCAGCGGAAGTCCTTGAAAGTTATACTTTAAGCATACGATGGAAGCTGAATTCACGATAAACATGTTCTAACAATGTTCTATATCACTTATTCATACACGTTATTCACTTGATTCTCCACAGAACCAATTGGAGAAATTAATTTGCAGTAGAATACTGATTGGGCATGGGAATGAGCAAGAGCAAGTTGAGCAGAACACCACAAGCTGCATCCATTAAAAAAAATATTGACGTATTACACAAAAATGTGACATAACTACTCATTGCATTAGTTTACACTTCTAAGTAACCTAGGTAAGTCGTCCCAAGTGCAAAATAATTAGTTAATCAGTTACAACTCCTAGCATCATTAAAACACTAATTATCAGGAATGATTGTGCACGATATTTGCACAGTTTGCATATTTCGAAAATGCTTCTACACTATCGACAGAGGAAGTGTTAGACCACTAAAGCGGACTCATAGGCATAATAAGTGTATCTAATGCATTTACAAACCCTAGGAATAAAGGATTTAATACAGTTACACAAATCATTTGACCCAGTCAAAGCAAGAACAGGGACAATAATAAAGGTTGGGGAACAGAGGTTGTGTTATGTAGTAGAATAAGAATGAGATTCTGAAATTCACCAGATGTTGTGATAAAGCACATTTTTACTGGTGAAGTCAATGAGATAGTAAAGGAACTCAGTGGAACCATGGTTAATATATCAATAATATGGCACTAGAATATGTTGGAATAAATATTGCCTGACAAAGATGTTGGCCCTAATTATTAATGGCCCAGTAAATGAGCTAAACTTTCTGGAATTACTCATACTGGGGGTACCAGTATCTCTAGGGTCCACTAAGAAATAAGTAATTACATATGCGGTCCATGCAGGTAACAGTGGTGGGGCGTGGGGCCGGGTAGAGTGGGATTTCGAGGAACGATGCTGAGGGAACATCAAATAACTAATTAATTTTCCCTAAGCATCGACTCTCGAAAACCCACTCACAAGGCCCCCACCACCCCACCGCTGTTGACTGCATGGACCACAGCTGAGTAATTCGAGGTTTGAGTCCCTGGCTATTCCCCATTTTCAGCTCCTTCCCCAAAATCCCCGGATGAAAGCTAATAGATCTGCAGAAAAACAATAGGTCTTGAAATGCTGTTAGTAGAACCTTGGAATTTAGGAGGCCACACATAACGAGAGCCACTGTCTCCAAAATTTAAATTACAAACAAATCTACACCTAATGCAAATATTGGGTCACAATATTAATGGCAGGCAATATTTCTGACTTTGAAAGTTTGACCTCTAAATTTACGCCAATCTCACAAGGAGTTCCACAAGGGTTAATCATGTCTCCTGCCATATTCAACCTCTATATAAAACCCCTTGCAATGATTCAGAAACAATTCGGAACTGCCTGCCACCTCTATGCAGATTAGGCAAGGAACAGATGCCTCTAGGACCATAGATTAAAGTCACATTAAAGATAAATCCGCCAACCTCACAAAGTATGTTGGATACCCCAGCAACCAACCCCAACAACCACCACAAATACTAGTACTTTTTTTAAAAATCCTCCCGCATGAACCTTACACTAATGTGTAGACTGACCACCTTATTGTGCATCAAATTACATTAAATTATTTGCTACGATGAACGACTCAAAATTCTTTCATACCTGACCTCCCCCCTTTAATACCTCTAGAAGAACTCCAACAACGCAAAAGAAGAGAAGCCCACTGATCCACAAAGAGGTCTCATATGCCCAAGAATAAGAATCCAGTTCCAGGCAAACTGATGACACACATCAAGTATGGGTAACCCTGATAACTAACTCAACAATATGTGACTTAACTATGTCCTTTTTAACATTCCCCAATCACTGTCAAACTAAATCGCCCTTCTCCCCTTCTACCACAGAGTCCTACACAGTATCTCCTAGCCCTGAGGACCTTCTGAAAATCCTCTTGGTCCCCACACGAAGATCGAAATGCGTCGGCACCCCCCCCCCCCCCCCACACAGAGGCCAAGGCATCCCCCTTGTTGAAGTGTTGAAGACATCAGAATGACTGACATATAAACTAGATTGAGACAGCTTAGCCACTATTAATTGTTCACAGGCTCTCCCTGACCTCTCCACTTTGGACCAAGACATTTGTGTGTATAGAGGTCTTAGCAATTCAAGAGACCCAACACCTGACAAATATTGTAGGACTGTTCAGTTGAACATGAATAAGATATTTGAATTTAATGTTCTATATGTTTTGTTCCCATATCACTGTCTATAGATTTATTTGCACAGTGTTTTATGTAAAACAAACAACTACCAAGATTGTATAACTGTGTTACAAGTGAAAAAACATAAACAAAAACACAAACTAGTAAAATAACAACACTGTTAATTGCACACTGTGAGTCTTGGTGTTCGTAAAGAGATGGGCTCTAATATGTGGTACTGACAGTTCAAATGTATTAAATGAAGTAAACTAAAAAACTTCACCCGCAGATAAATAATAATGTGTGGTTGTAAACATTTGGTAGAATCTATGGTCCAAGAGGCATCTGTTCCTTGCCTAGTTTAACTTATTCCAGCCTCTTAGTCCTTAACTGAATCAATCTCCTTCACACGACTACCTCTATGCAGATAAAACTTAAATCTGCATGAAAATCTCATCAGTCAAAGACATCCGGCACTTAAATAGCACTCTCTCCACGGTCCAGTCCTGGCTGACCAGCAACCATACTAAACTCATTCCAAACAAAACCGAAATCCTTTGCATCCAACCCAAAGAAAAATTATTTACCATAGATTGCTGGCTTGACACCATCACTGCATTAAACTACAAACTATCCATCTCCAGCTCAGTGAAATTACTGATTACACTCGACAGTTACCTGAGCATGAAAGAACATCGTAATGCCTACGCTAAAAGTGCCGTCTACACATTGAAACATCTTTAAAAAGTCAAACCATTTATCCACAGCAAACACCTAAAGACTGTGGTGAAATCCTTAATCCTCCACAAGCTAGACTATGGTAACGCAATGATTATGGTGCCCCAAAAACACACATAGCCCCCCTGAAAGCCACACTCAACTCAGCAGCTCAACTACTATCAGGGGAGAGTCGCTTCAACCACATCACTCCCACTCTCATGAAACTCATCTGGCTGCCAATCGAAGCCAGAGCTATACTCAAACTGCCTGCATAACCCACAAAGCTCTCTGCATGGACAAATCAGTTTCCCTCACAAATAATCTATCAAGCTATGGTGAAATATCCTGATAGCTGCAGTATATATTATCTTACTTATTGTCACTATGTAGTTATATTTACTACAAACGTAATCCTTGTAATTGCTGCTGTGCAAACTCGGTAAAGCACTCTGATACCCTCGGGTCAAGTTTGCGCTACATAAAACTTGGTAAAAAAATAAATCTATTGAGTGTGCCTGTATAGTATGACTGCTGGGGTGATTTCCAAGACATGATCAGTGTAAAAAAAAAAAGAGAATTCATTTACTTAGCTTTGGTACTTGCTAGACAGGAGGTAACTATGAATTGGAGGGCACCCAGGCCTCCCAGGGTAGCAAAATGGAAAGAGTCGCTGATTTGGTGTGCAGGTAATGAGAGCTCAGTATTATATAGCGAAGTAAGGAAGGGTGGAGGATCAATTGAAAAGGTATGAGCATTGGGACCATTAATTAGACTCCTTTAAAGGGTTGGATATGAGTGATGAGTCTGGGGAAGAAAACGAGTAGTAATGTACTTCACAATGGAAATGAACTGTGTAAATAAATGCAAAATAAGGTGTATCTATTGGAAGAGTATGTGAGTTCGTTAATTGGAGTTCTTTAAAAGTTTGGATTTGAGTAGAAATGTACTGTACAAATTAGTATATATAAAGCAAAAGTGTACTTTGCGAATGAAGATAAGAAGGTCTATATATGCTGTAAAGTGGACTGGACTAAAGTGGGGAAAGATGGGGTATTACTGTATTGTGTATGTTTTATTAAAATGCTAATAAAATTATCTTTGCGGAAAAAAACCTGAACTGCACAAGTGACTTCACTGTATTATATCCATGTTGTAAATTTAATGGAGTTTTATGTTCAGACTAGCAGCCCGTCCCGACCTTCTCCGGGAGCATTCAGGCTTCCCCTACCCTTGCCTCCCCCGACATTGCCCAGCAGCCCGTGCCCCCGCCCGCCCCGTTCCCCCGCCTGCTCCGTCCCCCACCTGGCCTGACACCCGCCTGCCCTGACATTGTCCCCTGAGCCTTACCTCAGCCGCCACTCCTCAGTTCACCGCTCCTCGCCACTCTGCTCCTCACCGCCTGTCCGCGCCGCTCCTCCCCAGCGCCATGTCTGCCTCTCTGCTGCTCGCACTGCCTTGCCTGTCCACTGCTCCTCACATCATCGCTCCTCCCCCGCGCCATGTCTGCCGCTCCTCGGACGCCGCTCCTCCCCGTGCTCCTGACGTGAGCACGCATGTCGCGGCCGGCGCTACTTTGGAGGGACTACTTTTTTTTAATATAAAGTTTGTAAATAACGTTTATTTTTTATATTTATATAGCTATAACCATCTATACACCCTGACGATTTCAACAGTGTACCAGGTGTGTAGTTTGGCACCGTGGTTCCCGAGTTTACCCGCCTCAAAGCCTGAAAGTTCTTACTTTATTATAGTAGTACAGATATTCTTGAAGTATTTCTGTATACTTGAATCTCAACAGCTGCGCTATGGCCCACTGAGCTTGGTACTCTAAAATCAACCACTTCAAGAACGTGGCTGAAACACTGCAGCCAGTAAACCTAAAACATGTATCTTATGGGGCTTTCTTCATATTGAACAACGATCTGATGACTACCAAAGTCCCCTGAGTTGGTTTCAGTGCATTCTGTAAGGACAACATTGGCCTTAGTGCCCATGTAAATGAAAATGTAGGTCTAGTGCTGAGGGGCGAAAAAATATATTTGAGGTTGTATCTGCATCTGTATTAAGCAGCACCTTCTGTGTTTTTTTATGTATATTAGATGTTTGTAGGTTCTGTTTACCTCTCTGTTCTTTAAAGACCTGTTCTTCTTTGACTGAACATTTACAGTTTGAGTGTTTTTTTTGTGTCACAGTTTATCTGATTTTCTAACACCTTACACACCTTAAACTAAGGTTAGGCTGCTAGCCCTAGAGAGACCAAAGACATGTTGCAGTTACATCCCTTCCATTCATCATGGACTTTACTTGTAAATTCAAGCCTGCCTCATTCAACATAACGATGTAGAAGTTTACAGAAGCAATTCTGCATTTACACTGTCAGCAAACTAATCTGAAAATCTTCAGTGGTTTCACCAATAATGCCAATTTTGATTTATTTATCAATTATTCATTTGCGTGTTTTGTAAAGCCCAAGCATATCAAATTCAAAGCGACTGAAGTGGAATAGCTAGTTAGGGTAATGGTGATTTATTTGGTCATGACAAATTTCTGGTTCAAAAAATTGTGAAAGTTATAGGGAAGGACCATTATATTGATTTTCTAACGCAACATTTCACGGAAATTAGTGCTTATTCACACAGCAAAAATGACTGTAAGGGCTAGATTTGCAAAGGTAAATTAGACCTGAAGTCTAAATTTAGACCTCAAACCTAACTTTAAACCGAAAGTCTAACTTTAGATCTGAAGTCTAACTTTAAACCTTAAATCTAAGTTTAGGTCTATAGTCTAACTTTAGACCTGAAATCTAAGGGTCCAATTTACAAAGGTAAACTTATACCTAAATCCTAAATTTAGACCTGAATCCTATCTTCAGACCTAAAGACCTAACTTTAGACCTGGAGTCTAAGTTTAGTCCTATAAGTCTAAACTTAGACTTCAGGTCTACAGTTAGTCTTTAGGTCTAAACTTTGACTTCAGGTCTAAACTTAGAGTTCAGGTTCAAAGTTAGTATAATAGAAAAAGAGAACTACCCTGCCAGGGGTTACTTATATGGTCCCAACAACGAGATCCAAAGGGATAAGGGGAGGTGACATAAATTAACGCATCGGAGCCAAAGATATATCAGGTTCAAAGTTAGACTTTAGGTCTAAAGTTAGGATTCAGGTCTGAACTTAGACCTAAAGTCTGAGCGCACCTTTGTGAATCAGGCCGTTGGTATTTACATCATGCTTCAACTAGAAAACAGCATAGTTTTGGGGAAAACTAAAGGGGAGGATTCTATAAAAAGTATTAGCGATAGTTGGTGCATGATCACTCTCAGCCATCTCCTGGTTTGTAAATTGGCTCTGTCAGTTAAGTAAGAAATCTAATTGTCTTAGATGCTTTCAACATGTTTCTTCCAGAAGTCATTGTCAGGTGTGTGAGCCCACGATGTGGGTAAAGGACCTGTTTTTTTAAAATAGAGCTGAACAGGAAAAAAAGAAAATTCGCTTAAGAAAATCCATAAATATGATGTGAGATGCTGACCAGTGAACTTCTTGTTAAGAGGTTGGAATTTTAACCTGCAGCAACCATTACACCATTTTTCAACCAGCTCTCACTTTTCTTGAAACTAGTTCTGAAAAAAATGTGGGTGACCTTATGCAGGGAAAATGGACATAGTCCATCTTCAAAGGGGGAAAGAGCACACCCTATGAAGATGAGGAATCCATTTTTTTCTCTGGGAAAAGTTTGAATATATGCAGTGGAACTATTAATTGAGTCTTTAAGCTCTGGTTGCTTTATTAACCTGGAATCCCAGTAGATGAACCAGGAAGAGGTTCATGCTGTAAGCTTTCAAATATCCCGTGCCAGTTATGGTGTAAAAAACTCGTAATTGTGAAACGAAAAAAAAGGAGGCAGATGGATTGGACACACTAAGTGTGTGGGTGGCATTAAGGAACCTGTGCTGCCCGTGGACTGAGG
This sequence comes from Lissotriton vulgaris, assembly GCF_964263255.1. Taxonomy (NCBI): domain Eukaryota; kingdom Metazoa; phylum Chordata; class Amphibia; order Caudata; family Salamandridae; genus Lissotriton; species Lissotriton vulgaris. The sequence continues at coordinate 1,260,482,481 of NC_141696.1, read as the reverse complement.
GAGTACTTCTGGGGGTCGAAAACGGGAAGAAAAGCCAACCTGTTCCCTGCCACCCTCCGTGTACTTGGAAGAACACAGACTACCACTCCCAGCAGCCCAGCGCTAATCGGTGAGCCAGGAGCACCTGTGGCCAGTTAGCCTCGCAGTACATCACAACTTGTTGCACTCGCTGGCGCGGGTGCCGCTGCGTGAAGCTTTCTTGCCGGCGCTTTTCCTTTCCTGTCCTGCCTGCATTAAGGAACCTGTGCTGCCCATGGACTGAGGTCGTGCTTCTGGGGGTCGAAAACGGGAAGAAAAGTCAACCTGTTCCCTGCCACCCTCCGTGTACCTGGAAGAACACAGACTACCACTCCCAGAAGCCCAGCACTAATCGGTGAGCCAGGAGCACCTGTGGCCAGTTAGCCCCTCCTCCTCCTCCTCCTAATAATAAACTCCCAACACTGTCCACGACTTGGGACGCGCGAGGGCAGCGCCAGGAGAAGCCGGGGACAAGGGCGGGCCCTCTGAGGCCCTCAGAGGTCGAGGAGTCCGGGCCGGGCACACCCCCCTAACACTGACATTGTGAACTTTCATATGGTACGTCGCCATTGCTACAAACTGACTGAGTTGTGTATTTGGTTTCTTTGCCGGGTTGCTATAGACTCCATTCAACATTCACCATCTGAGAGAATTTTCGCTGCATATGAGGACTTATAAACATCGCTCCCTTCCAAGCGAACTCTACTACATGGCTTATTGCATCTCCTCATTATTTTTATTGAAGCTGAATGCTACTATCGAGTGAGCTATACTTACTGTATTGCACTTGTAGCGCCTAGTTTTGCATTGGGCCGTTTTTCTATTATTGCATTTGCTAACTGTAGTTGTATTACGAGGTATTTATCTGTTACCATCTTTATTCAGCAGGGGGAGAGTGTGAGGGATTAAGATTATTACAACATCTCTGCAGGGAAATTGAGCTGCATAGTAGAAGTGCGCTGGGTGTGGATTGACTCAATTCCGCCTCTTCGCACCTTATTTCCTGCATTTTCACCCCGTGTATTTTGTGCAAAGCTAGGCTGTGATAAAACATATACTTCTTATCTAACATTATGTCTACCAGAGGTAGTAGAAGTAAAACGGCAGCGGGTGGGGCCCCAGTAATAGGCCCAATAGATAACTTCATAATAAGGGCCAATGATGCCATAGACCAGGGTATTACACTCTTGGAGCGCAGGGTTTCACAAGACCTAGCCCTAGTAAAACGATCATCCCTTGGACTTATTGCATCAGCCAGAACTCCAGTTCAGACTAGAAACATCAACACTGGTCCTATAATTGACGCCCGCGCAGAAATTCACAGCATACCGAATGAGGTCAATTTATCAGCATCTAATCCCTTGATAGATTCGGATTCAGATCCTAGTATGGATTTAGAAAGGACACCGGAACTGCTCATCAATCACACACCAGATGAGGTAGTTGAAGCTAGCACAAGGCAATTAAGGGGCAGGCGGGAGGGTGCTATACGGAAACACAAAACACACACAAGACAGTTGAGCATGTCTAAGGTAATAAAGCATAGCATGCCTAAGCGAAAGCATAGGAAGGATACTAATCCAAACCAAAATGTAGACAAAACAAATGCACCTATAGACATAGAAAGTGAGGAGTCACAGGGGATCCAGATGGCTAAAGGGGATAATCTTGAAGCTAATGACCAACTTCTGGAAAGAATGGGCGAACTACTTAGCATCCATTTGTCCCCGATAGAATCTAGACTTACACGTATTGAAAAGCAATTAGCTGAATTGAGTTCTCCCATTAAAAATATCGCCAGCCAGGGGCCTCCAATGACTGTGGGACCCAAACCGAGCTCCTCTAAATCTACATGCATTAAAGCTAAGGATCCCACTGCCCCAATCCTAACGACAAAGCCCAAAACTCCACAAGTGCCAGGCAAAGGAATGGCTGCCAACCAACCATTAACAAAAACTACCGCAAATCATAATACGACCAAGGACGCCACATAGGAAGGCAAGGTGCAAAATGTTGATAAAAGCAAGGAGACCCGAATTAGACCAACTAATAACAACGCTCAGAATGCTTTAGGGGCTCAGCCCGACCAAAATATGGCAATCAATAGGAGACAGATACCCCCCGCATTCAGGCGGTAGGCTGATGCGGGGGGTATCTGTCTCCTATGTATGTGCTGGTCCTAGTTAATGTAACCAAATTAAAGAGGGATCAAGAAGAAAACTCTACATCCCTTAAGAACAGGACCCTTCACTGGTTGGTTGCAAACTGCAATTTCCAATGGTAGGGGCAAGGGAGATCATTCACACCCAAAGAGTAGGATGGGTAGGCCCACTGAGGAAAATGTTTGAGGGGGACTGCATATTAATAAATTTCAAGTCCCCCCAATGGGCCCAAAAAACTTTGGCTAGTGCCCCACCACCCTCACCTTGGGAATTCAATACTACTTTGCTCCCTCTGGGTTATTTTTATAGACACCTGATTTCCCCCAATGCTAATATGATGAATAACTCTGTTGTGTGTTATCAGGACCCTAATTTGGGTACTGGGATTAAGTTTCCATTCTTTCACCAGGACCAAAGGCTTACTTAGCCAAAGGGACCTGCGCAGTGTTATCAGGCCCCATCTCTAGCAAATCCGTTGCACTACCCATACCCCCCCATAATGAAACAGTACAACCATATGGAGAGGTTACATCCAATGATTAACCCAAATCGGTATTTGCCTGAGAATGAGGTAAGGTCTATATATAACATCCCAACCTATAATCGGTTTGAACATGCCTTTTCAAGCCTAGACGAGCATGATTGACTGGGCAACAGGGAAGGCATCATCAATGGATGTGAATATATAAGTAATGACAACAAGGAATATCCAGTACCAGTAGAAGCAAGTATAACTCAGGGGAACATTAGTTGGTGATAGCGAAGGCAATAGTGGTCGCCCAGTGTTAAGCAATATTACTGAGGAATATCTACCATGATTACAAGCCAATGCTACACAGGGAACAGCAATGCTCGATTGTACTGTCACACTTATGGCCATACATGACCATATAATTCCCATATCACCTAAAATTAATACAAACATAGTGACGAGTACAAGGAACAAGCTAACCAGTCACTCCACCCGCTGTGACTTCTCAATCCTTAGTTGGAATGTGGCAGGGTTAGAGTCAAGGCTCTCTGACCCCCAATGGGCCAAGACATTGGATGGTATAGACATTATAATGTTTCAAGAGACCTGGGCTGTTGGGAATTCTCATATAGAGGGCTACCATTGTTTTAGTGTGACTGCACTGAAACCAATTTCTGGCCGTGCAGTCGGAGGTTTATTCATCGGGATTAAGATACTGGCTGGTTGTACTATCAGAGACCTGTCTAGAGGGAACCCGAATATACAAATTCTCGAATTCAAGCGAAAGACCCGGATTTATTTAATTAATTTTTATAATAATGACTTTTATTGTGTACCTAATAAGAACTTTGAGGCTCTTTCCAAAACTTTACATAATCTGGAAATCAGTCTACAGGCTGATGATGGGACAGGGATTTTAATTGGGGGTGACTTCAACGCAAAAATATTAAAGAACCATGGGATCAAGGATAGGAACTGCTTAGACCAAGCCGAACGAAGGGGTATTGAACTCGCCAATATACTAACCGAGTTCAACCTTGGTGATGCCGTGAAAACTAGCCACAATCTTAGTGCCCCCCATGCTCCTACGTTCAGAGGCAGGGACTGCAGTTCCACCATTGATTTTATTTTTATGTCCCCACACTTAATAGATTGTGTTACAAAGTCCACAGTGATGGAGACATCGTTTGGAGATCACAACCCGCTCGTAGTAACTCTGCACTTAGCCCCTACTCCGGTCTATACCAACTTAAATGGTGCAAGGGACATCACACCTTCAGTTGATGGCTTGCGATTAAAATGGAGGGGGGTTGATGGTGGGGCAATTTTAGAAAGTGTAAAAATGAAACACCTGCAGCTAATTAATTCCTGCTTATCCATGGATGGGAACTACCACAGAATTATTGCTGATTTTGGTGAACTGTGTCTCATTATAAAAGCTCTTTTGTCAGTACCATTACCAAAGGAAGGGACAGAACCAAGGTGGTTTTATTCCGCCTGTTCACTGGCAAATAGGGAACTACGCAGGGCACTAACCACCAAACCCAGGAGCACAACGGTGGTTCAGACAGCTAGGAAACTCTATAAATTTGAAATAGCTAGAAGAAAGTCTGCACTACTGACTGAGCAGTGGGAGTCGCTGGTCGCCAGTGCCAATCTGGGGGACAGCGGCCCATTCTGGTCTGCGGTCAGGAAAACGCGGGAAATGGGAAAACAGTTAACACCAATTAGTTGCAACATAACTAGCAGCGTTTGGGAGGCTGACTTCTCTAAAATTTACGCCGCACCAACCAAGGACTTGGTAACTTTTACCCCAGGACAGATGTGCGGTCTACAGATTGATCTCCATGAGGTGAAAATAGCCATAAAAGAGAGCCTTGGAAACAAGGCACCAGCCCCCGATGGATTGCCCATTGATATTATTAAGCACAACCTGGATCTATGGGCACCAATCCTTCTTAACGTCTTTAACAGCTTGCCAACAGTGCCCATGCCCACTACCTGGGCAACCAGCACTATTGTCCCAATTTTTAAAAAGGTTGATAGATCGGACCCAGTTAACTATCGTCCGATCTCCTTTTTAATTAATACTTTAAAAATCCTGGGGCGAGTTATTTATAACAGGGTGCTAGAATGGACTGAAGACATAGACCTATTGGACTCGTGTCAGATGGGATTTAGGAGCAGGGTAATGACGGTGGAGCAATGTCTGAACCTAAAATTGATAATCGACAAGTACAGCGTTGCTCAATCGTCTCCCATTTACCTTGCATTTATGGATATTTCCTCCGCCTTTGATCTAGTGAATAGATCCAAACTCTGGGCTATCCTTTTAAACTATGGACTAGACGAGGCGCTTGTTAATTTCCTGGCCTACCTTCACAGGGATCTCAAAGCACATGTCAGGATCGGGATGGGTGGAGAAGTCTCTGGAGCTATTAACATCGGCAGGGGGTTGAGACAGGGGTGCGTTTTAGCACCCCTGTTGTTCATCATTTATATTAATGGCCTTGCAAAAACCCTGAAAGAAGTGACTAGTGATGTACCAACAATTCTGGGGCAACCACTACCAGTGTTATTATACGCAGACGATGCGGTGCTTATGGGCCGCACACCAAATGCCCTCCGCCTACTTGTCCAAAGCTTTGTTCAATACATGGAGGGATTAGATCTGCGCATAAATTTAAAAAAATCTTTTATAATGCCATGTGGCCCTGGGAAATGGAAGCTCAATACAATACACATAGGGACAGATAAACTTGAATCTGTGCCTACATTTCCATACTTAGGTTTGGTTTTCGCTGCGAACGGCTCATGGAGTGGGCATTTGGCCCACGCCATGGGCAAGTTCTCGAAAGCCACCAATTCAGTTTTGGGCTTGCCGCGCCCAAAGAAAATAGGTGCCACTAGAGCTATTTAAAAATTTTTTAGACTACAGTGTGTTTACCGGTAGCCACATATGGAGCTGAGGTTTGGGGGTTGGGAAGAAGTCCAGGTATCCAGCGGGAAGAAAGTCAATTTTGCAGGAAAATATTGGGCGCCCCAATCTCATCTTCTGAATTTATCTGCCATAATGAATTAAACCTCCCCTATGTATGTGACTTCATCAGATCTAGACCAGCTCTATTCTGGGTCAGGATTTGGCAGCCACTCTCACACAAAATATTATAAAGGACTGTTTAAAAAGTGATAACGGCATGGCGATTCCATGGCTTTCTGGAGTGTTAAAAACATTGAGCGCCGTGGACAGAGGTAGCCTCTTCTCTGACCCTACTAGGATCGAGCCAAAGGATAAAATTGAGGTTAAACACGCACTGTACGCACTTTATAATTCCGAACGAATGGGAAGAGAATCATCAAAATCAACTGTCGTAAAATACATGGGGAATGAACTATGTAGGCAACCACTCCCGCACTATCTTACCCTACCTATGACCAACTGGGAGAGATCACTCTTGTTTCGCCTAAGAGCGGGTTCTGTGAAATATCTGTTGGCCTTCCCTCTAGGCTATCAACATAGCACAGAATATAACCCATGTCCGTGTGACGGTGTTAGCACACAAGATGATTTGCACTTCCTATTCTTCTGTAAATTTTACTTAAAATATATCAACTGGCTTTTAACTCCATATTTTAGGAAACATAGACCCCTCTCGTTGGGGGAGTCTTATCTATTGTTGGTCTCCCTGGACTCAGATGAACTAACCTTTCGCACTAGCACTTTCGTGAGACTGATAACACGAGTGCGCAAAATGATGGAAAACCCCTGAAATTAGCTTCATTAAAACTGTATTATATTTTTAACCATGTATTCTTGATGTGTTATGTAAATGAATTGTTTTTATGTGGTACTTTTATGAATTTTATGAAATTCGAATAAAGGTCTTTTGAACTTGAACTTGTGTGGGTGGCTAATGGCCACATCCTCAGTCCCCAGCAATCAGGCAGAGATTATGCACAGGACGGTCTACATTCAACGCATGATTGGTAAGACAAAAGGCCATGCCTTCTGGCCTTTAAGGAAATGGGACTGGCACAGGCCATGCCATACCTCCTGATACCACTTGGTAAATTCATACCTCATAGCCTCTGGCCTTGAGTGTCAGTGGACAAAGAGAGGAGCATGGTTTGGTGCTAAAATGTAACCCGGCACAGATTGAGCACGGCCACAGGCATGGCCTGCAGGTTCTGCTAGCAAGGGGACTAAGCACTGCATGTGGCATAGTTCCATAACTTTCTGAGATGCCAGTGGGTTTTTAGGGCAGTTGAAATGGATTCAGGATGTCACTTTTCGGAACCCATGCACTCAAGGCATAATGGGCAGAGCCTTTGGAGATACCCAAACCTCGTAGGGGGAGGGCTATTGGGAATTAATAAAGGCCCAGCTCTGTGTCCAGGGTACACTGGGTACAGCTGTCCCTTGGTGACAATGGCAATGGGTGAAGGGCGCAGTCAAAGTCCATATCCTGCAAAGAGAGGCTGCTGGCCATGCTCAGGGATAGGGTGCATGATGAGGTCAGGCTGAGCATCTGAAATGATGGACCACATTTTATTATAGATGTATGCCTTCAGGAAACATATAGATCATCATTAGAACTATTGTTGGGAACTTCACTTTGGATTCCGCCCCCCTCCCCCCCCCCCCCCAGAAATACTAATACCATAAGGGTTAATGATTATGGGATGTGTAATACACACCCTTCCAAGTTTTTCCTGGAGTATGTAGGAAATACAGGAGAAAGTGGTGCTGTCGCAATCATTTCCACATATAATTCCAGCATTCTGGACTGTTTTACACATACATTTATCTGACTAATTTTACCCGGTGAAATGTATCCACGGAACCACCACACCCCACAAGGGCGCGGTATTACTTTACATCTTGAAGTCCCTTTCGGAGCAGAAACTCCCATTTTGTCCCACATGAGTGTTTCTAAGGTTCCGTGACAGAGTTCTTTTATTACTGCTTTTAATGACCTCAACAGTGATTACATGAGGCTCTCATGCCACAGAAATTCATGGTCCTGGGCCTTGTTGAAAATATTCAATATTCCAGAATTGGGAACAAGGAGAAATAAAAACAGGGGGAAGAGACCTAACATAGAGTATTAAAGCAATGACTGGGTGTAGGGGGCTGAGTTTCGGGGGAATCAGTGGAGAGGTTGACGTGTTTTGAGAATGTTAGGTGCATATGCTCACCTTATGTTGTAGGGTATTGACAACTTCGTTTTATAAAAAACTTAAACGTAAACACCTGGGACCTCATTTATGAGAAATGACGCACCGCTGCGTGAAAGCAGCGATGCGTCACTTCTCAGTGCGCACTCCTTGCGACATTCCTGATGCGTCATATTTAATGTATGACGCATCATGTCGCAAGGAGTTACAGATACGTCAGTATTTCCGAAGTATCTGTAAGCGCAAAAGTGACGCATTGCTGAAGTGTGTCACAAAAGTGACGCACCTCCAGCAATGCGTCCTTTCACATGGGCAAGCCCCATGTGAAAGGGCCTGCGTCAGTCTTACGCCTGCTGTGAGGCAGGCGCAAGATTTTAACGCAACGGCATCCTAAAGGTGATGCAGTGAAATCTCATAGATTTCACTTGCTCACTTCTACGACCCTTCTTTGCGTCAATACGCCCCCGATGCATACATTATACCTGGCACAGGTATAATGTGACGCAGGGGTTTACAAAGTGACACATCAACCTAGATGCGTCACTTTGTAAATATGGCGCAACAAGGCGCATTTTTTACGCCACTGGTGCGTCACAAAAAGTGACGCACCGGCGGCGTAAAAGTGACGCACAGGCTCATAAATGAGGCCCCTGTATTTTTTGTAGGCAATGCTTGAAATGACAGTATAGAAGTGTGGGTACTTACTGTCTCTCTGTAACTATTCGCTATTAAGAGATCCTGATACTTTCCAAGTTAAAGTATTGCAGCAGTGCTAAGTCTCCCTTTCAAATTACGGAAGCGCAGGTTCCGAGCTCCTGATAGTACCTGCCCATGTAAAGCATTTAGGGCCAGATGTAGGTAATTCATATTTACCGACTCTTAAATACCGAATTTTACCGATTCGGTATTTAAGAGTCGGTAAATATGAAGGGGGAAGATGTAGGTATTACAGATTCTGTAAATACCGAATCGTTAAGATTCGGTATTTACCGAATCTGTAAATACCGAATTGATTCCTATGGGCCTTAAAGCCCATAGGAATCAATGGGCAATACCGATTCTGTAATTACAGAATCGGTAGATACCGAATTTTGCAAGGGTGCAGGGGGTGTCACTTTGACACCCTCTGGCACCTCAAAAATAGGCATGTGCGCCAAGGGCATGTCTGTCTGTCACATGGCTAGGTGTGCATGCACACATGTGCATGCACACCAGAATTCGGTATTTTAACACCCAATTGAAATTAAATGAAATGAAATTGGATTTCTTAAGCGCATGGCTGCCCAAGAGCGTCCCAGCGCTGATACACACAGCTAGCTTCCACGAACCTCAGGCAACGGACTCATATTCCTCGTGGAAAAAGGAATGTCTTTAAAGATTTCCGAAACCTCTGAAAACAGGGTTCCAGACGGAGAGCTGCAGGGAGATCATTCCAGATCTTGGCTACGTTCACAGAGAACCTCCTGCCTCCTGAGCGAGTTCTCTTTACTCTGGATTGGGTGGTAAAATACCGACTTTGTAGGGCCTTTGGTACTCAGAAGAGTCCCACCTACATCTGGGAATTACCGAATCGGTAAAAATACCGGTATTTTACAGATTCTGTAAATTTACCGATTTGGTAAATTTACAGAATCTGTAAAATATGGCCCCCTACATCTCAAGATGCCAAATACCGGTCGTAAACGGCCGAATTCGGCCGTTTCCGACCGGTATTTGCCACCTACATCGGGCCACTACTGCAATAAAATGTGAAAACAGCTACTCGGCCTATTTTCATACATTGAATATAATTCCGTACTTTGAAACCCAAATTCGCAGGCTCCTCATTAAGTGGGAAGGACCTGAGAACGTTCTCACTCCCAGCAAGGCTGAGATTCACAGGTTTGGATTCCAGCTCAGAGGATGAGGGGACACATCACAGCCTGCACAGGCTCAGGTCTGCATTCAAATTAGCTGGCACCTAGAAGAAGACGTGCGAATAACTTCCTCTTAAAGTGCATTCCAATCAGAAGAGGTGGTTCAGGAAACACACTTGTTTGGCGGATTTCAATTCCTTTTTTTAACACTTCTGCACACATTAATTCTTCATTTTTTGACGAAAAAACCCCCGGAGGTTTTGGGTAAAGATTAAATATTAAATAAACCTGTGCATACCATACACAGTAAATTAAACTCTCCCTGCAGTCCTGTGATATAGGTGGGCACCTCTCCAAGAGAAAAATGCCGCCCATTTGTTGTTGTTTTAAGAGTCTGCAGAGGGCCCAGACTTGATACTAAATAGGATATCAAACACAATCGTAGTATTCATTCATTTTTTTGGGAGCTTCCTTTACTTTAATTATTATGCATGGCTCATTAACGCACCCATAGAATACATGTGAAAGTGTTTTTTATGTATATTTGCCGTTTGACGTATGTATCCATAAGGGATAAAAATTAAGCATGGGCGGAAAATCCGTTACGCTCGCGGATTTTGCGGATTTTCGGGAAATTCGCAATCCGCGAGATTTGCGAATTTCTCGCAAAATCCGCAAATTCGCACGCAGCGGATTTTTTTTGCGGCGCGCGGCGTTGGTGATACAATTTTTGCGGCGCGCGGCGTTTATCATCGTTTGCCGGGTTGTTTTTCTCGATAGTTTGCGAGTGCTGCGCCATTTTGGATCTTGCTGTGTGATCCCGCGGGATTTGGCGAGCGCGATTACGTCATCGCGGCTTGCGAGCGAGAGTTTGTCAACGCGAGTACAGCGAGATCACGTCTTGCGGTACTTCGCAATTGCGAGATTTGAGATGCGGCGAGCAGCAAGAATCTCGCACAAACGAAAATATAAAATGTGCAATTCTGCACAAGAAATCCACCAGCAAGCAGCATAAACCTTCTTGAAATGATGATTTTTATCTGAATAATTCCTTAGGTTGACATTTGCCTGCACTTTTTTAGCGAGGAGTCCATTTTGGGGAGGGGGGAGGGGGGTGGGAGGAAGGAAGTGCCCCACAGTCTTCAACTTCCTGTTCCTGTCGAGCAGGCTCCTCCCAGTGCTTTGTCCATCTCCTGGTCACTTTTCATTTGGATCTGGAGCTGGAAGGAATACTTTTTGTGGATGCTGCTGGATATTTGGATTTGAGGCCTTTTTGACTTTCTTTGGATCATTGTTGGATTAGAAATTTTACAAGTAAGTTTGTTTGGGGCATTACAGTTGCTGCAACAAAAATTTTGGAATTTTCGATTTTTGGGCTGTTTTGGGGCCTTTTGCCCAGGGGTACTCTGTGGTGGGTGGACTGAGTCTTTCTGAGGGGTCTCTTTAATGTGAACATCATGGAGGGCATGGATGGCATGGGATTGTGCTGATTTTAGTGTGTTTTTCGATTTTTTTGGCTGCTGTTGGGGCCTTTTGCCCAGGGGTAGTGAGTGGTGCATGGACTGAGTCTTTCTGTGGGGTCTCTTTAATGTAAACATCATGGAGGGCATGGATGGCATTGGATTGTGGTGATTTTTAAGTGATTTTCGTTTTTTGGGGCTGTACTTGTGGCCTTTTCACCAGGGGTATTTGAGTCTAGCATGGGCCTAGTCTTTCTGTGGGCTGTCTTGAACTTAAACATCATGGAGGGCATGGATGGAATGGGATTGTGCTGATTTTGCAGTGTTTTTCGATTTTTGGGGGTGTTCATGGGGAGGGACAGGCCATGTGGCTGGTGGCCATTTTGAGTGCAGCTACAGGCACTGGCCATGTGCTGGCAGGCAAGTGGCCATTTTGAATGCAGGCTTTGTTGTTAGGCCTGCAACCATTTTGCCTACTTTTCAACCTTTATTTATGCCCAGGGGTAGTGAGTCTTGCATGGGCCTAGTCTTTCTGTGGGTAGTCTTGAATTTAAACATCATGGAGGGCATGGATGGATTGGGATTGTGCTGATTTTGCAGTGTTTTTCGATTTTTGGGGGTGTTCATGGGGAGGGACAGGCCATGTGGCTGGTGGCCATTTTGAGTGCAGCTACAGGCACTGGCCATGTGCTGGCAGGCAAGTGGCCATTTTGAATGCAGGCTTTGTTGTTAGGCCTCCAACCATTTTGCCTACTTTTCAACCTTTATTTATGCCCAGGGGTAGTGAGTCTTGCATGGGCCTAGTCTTTCTGTGGGTTGTCTTGAACTTAAACATCATGGAGGGCATGGATGGAATGGGATTGTGCTGATTTTGCAGTGTTTTCCGATTTTTGGGGGTGTTCATGGGGAGGGACAGGCCATGTGGCTGGTGGCCATTTTGAGTGCAGCTACAGGCACTGGCCATGTGCTGGCAGGCAAGCGGCCATTTTGAATGCAGGCTTTGTTGTTAGGCCTCCAACCATTTTGCCTACTTTTCAACCTTTATTTATGCCCAGGGGTAGTGAGTCTTGCATGGGCCTAGTCTTTCTGTGGGTTGTCTTGAACTTAAACATCATGGAGGGCATGGATGGAATGGGATTGTGCTGATTTTGCAGTGTTTTTCGATTTTTGGGGGTGTTCATGGGGAGGGACAGGCCATGTGGCTGGTGGCCATTTTGAGTGCAGCTACAGGCACTGGCCATGTGCTGGCAGGCAAGTGGCCATTTTGAATGCAGGCTTTGTTGTTAGGCCTCCAACCATTTTGCCTACTTTTCAACCTTTATTTATGCCCAGGGGTAGTGAGTCTTGCATGGGCCCAGTCTTTCTGTGGGTTGTCTTGAATTTAAACATCATGGAGGGCATGGATGGAATGGGATTGTGCTGATTTTGCAGTGTTTTTCGATTTTTGGGGGTGTTCATGGGGAGGGACAGGCCATGTGGCTGGTAGCCATTTTGAGTGCAGCTACAGGCACTGGCCATGTGCTGGGAGGCAAGTGGCCATTTTGAATGCAGGCTTTGTTGTTAGGCCTCCAACCATTTTGCCTACTTTTCAACCTTTATTTATGCCCAGGGGTAGTGAGTCTTGCATGGGCCTAGTCTTTCTGTGGGTTGTCTTGAACTTAAACATCATGGAGGGCATGGATGGAATGGGATTGTGCTGATTTTGCAGTGTTTTTCGATTTTTGGGGGTGTTCATGGGGAGGGACAGGCCATGTGGCTGGTGGCCATTTTGAGTGCAGCTACAGGCACTGGCCATGTGCTGGGAGGCAAGTGGCCATTTTGAATGCAGGCTTTGTTGTTAGGCCTCCAACCATCTCGCCTACTTTTCAACCTTTATTTATGCCCAGGGGTAGTGAGTCTTGCATGGGCCTAGTCTTTCTGTGGGTTGTCTTGAACTTCAACATCATGGAGGGCATGGATGGAATGGGATTGTGCTGATTTTGCAGTGTTTTTCGATTTTTGGGGGTGTTCATGGGGAGGGACAGGCCATGTGGCTGGTGGCCATTTTGAGTGCAGCTACAGGCACTGGCCATGTGCTGGGAGGCAAGTGGCCATTTTGAATGCAGGCTTTGTTGTTAGGCCTCCAACCATTTTGCCTACTTTTCAACCTTTATTTATGCCCAGGGGTAGTGAGTCTTGCATGGGCCTAGTCTTTCTGTGGGTTGTCTTGAACTTCAACATCATGGAGGGCATGGATGGAATGGGATTGTGCTGATTTTGCAGTGTTTTCCGATTTTTGGGGGTGTTCATGGGGAGGGACAGGCCATGTGGCTGGTGGCCATTTTGAGTGCAGCTACAGGCACTCGCCATGTGCTGGCAGGCAAGTGGCCATTTTGAATGCAGGCTTTGTTGTTAGGCCTCCAACCATTTTGCCTACTTTTCAACCTTTATTTATGCCCAGGGGTAGTGAGTCTTGCATGGGCCTAGTCTTTCTGTGGGTTGTCTTGAATTTAAACATTATGGAGGGCATGGATGGATTGGGATTGTGCTGATTTTGCAGTGTTTTTCGATTTTTTTGTGCTGTATAACTGAACTGATGTTCCTCTGTCTTCCATTTTTTTAGGTGCACAAGACTCAAGAGAACCACCAGTGCCAGGAAGAAGTCCTGCAGCGGTGTGTGTGTGCAGCATAACGTCACGCGACGTCACGTCTGGCCTCAGACAACTCTACAATTCGTGCAACTGCGGCCTGCTGTCTGACCTGCTCTGAAGAAGATGGCCCCAAAGAAAGGTCTCCGTAGCTCCTCTAGCAAGAAAGTTGCTAGTAAGGAGCAGAAGAAGCAAGTTACCAAGGAGGCTGGTGTGCCACCCGCCACGTTTTTTGGGAGAAAAAAAAAAGTACGCCTGCAGCAGCAGGATCTGCTGGGGACCAAGCTGGGAGCAGCACCCCTGCTCCATTGGGTTCAGTGCCTCCACCACCACGCCAACTTAAGTCAAAGCCCTTGAGTGCTTCAGAGGCAGTCAGTGTACTTCTCCAATCACCATCGACCAGTGATGTTGGCTCATCGCAAGAAAGTAGCAGCAATGTCCCTGAATCAACACAGGTTGTTGTAACTCATCTGACAAGTGTTGAACAACCACAGCCGCAACAACAACACCATGTGCAAGTACACGCCCAAGTACATGTGGAAGGAGAGGCAGCAAAAGGAGATGCGCAAGCAAAGGTGCATGGAGGTTCAGAAGTGCCCACAATAGTTGTTCCTCCCGAAGTAGGGGCACATCAGGAAATCGACAATGAAGCCTAGGTATCATTGGAAGCCACTCCTCCTGATGATCATTCATTGTCTTCCACATCCCTAGCAAGGAAAAGATCAAGGGGGGTGTCTACATCTTCTTCAAGCCCACCTCGTTCTGATGCAAGTGATCTGTCTTGGGAACCACAACTGCGGTCTGACAGTGAGGCACACCATGATCTGACACAGGTACCTAAGCGTAAAAGGAAGGTCGTCCAAAAACTCATAGCTATGGAGTGTGATGAGGCTCAACAAGAAGTGACAGATACTGCTGGTGATGAAGCCTCTCACGATGACGACGAGCCAGTCATCACAAAGGTCACTGCAGCCCCACCGGGCATGCAGCAAAGAGACATTTTGACCCTATCCCGAGAAGCTGCTGAGCGTGATGATGATGTCGACGAGGAGGCAATGGAAATGGAATCATTACATTTGGAGTTAAGTAGTACACCAAAACCTACCGCTTCCATATTTCTTCCTCGCAAGAAGGTACCCACCTCGACCTCAATTCGTGGTGGTGAAAGTGCAAAACGTACTGAAGTTCGGCAATCCACATCCTCCACTTCATCTGGCATTAGCAGCAGGACCACCACCACCAGTATCGCCGCCTCCTCCGGCCCCCAAAGACATTTCAAGTCTCCAGTTTGGGACTTCTTTAGTGTTTGCCCAAAAAAGGAAAACGTAGCCATTTGTAGCATTTGTAAGCTTCGAGTTAGTCGTGGTAAGTTTGGTACCAACTATGGTACCGGAGGCCAGAGAGGTCATCTTAGGAGAACGCACGATGTCCAATGGTTTGCGCACCTACACGCGATCAAGGAAGCCCGAATTGCACGCAATGAAAACGTTGATTTTTCATCTGATGATGACGAGGAGGAAGAAGACGATTCAAACACTTCACTTACACCCAGTACCCCTGTCAGCAGCACACCCCATGTGAGCCACACTAAGAGTGTGGGAGAGAGTGAGACATCAATGCGGAAAAGTTCATCAGCGAGCGTAACTGGGTCGAAGATATCATCATCATCCCGTAAATCCTTGGTCCAGGGCAACATTAAAAAGATGTTGTTTACAGAGGCGCAATATGAACGCAACCACCCAATGACGCGTCTGTATAACACTAAGCTGGCTAAAATGCTAGCTCTGGACCTTCTCCCTTTTTCTTTTGTAGAAGGGGTTGGTTTTCTAGAATTAGTGGCAGCGCTCTGCCCTAAATGGAAGGTTCCTAGCCGGTTCTATTTTGCCCGAGTTGCGGTTCCAGCACTACATGAAGATGTTCTGAAGGTGATTGGGGCAGCTTTGCAGAAGAGTGCTGTTCACACTATACATCTGACAACAGACATGTGGACCAGTGGCGCAGGCGCTGATTACATGTGCATCACTGCACACTGGGTCTCTTTTTCAGGGGCTAAAGCAAAGCTAAACACAGGTGTTGACACGAACATTGTTTTTAAAGCTGCTCGGAAACATGCAACACTAGCCATGTTTGGTTTGGAGAAACGTCACACAGCAGAAAACATTTTGGATGTCTTTAACACAAAGGTCCTTAACTGGCTGTCCCCACTAAAACGCCGGGTTGGTTATGTTTCCACGGACAATGGCGCCAATATAGTTAAGGCCATGAGGGACGGTGACTATTTCAGAGTGCCGTGTTTGGCGCACTGTATAAACCTGGTTGTCCAAAAATTCTTGGCTAATAAAGCCAGTGCAGCGTACAGTGTATTGGACAACTGCCGAAAAATGTGCAAGCATTTCAGCCATTCTTTTAAGGCCCGGAAGCAGCTGAGGAGCCTGCTATATCAACGTAAAATGCCAGTGAAAGCACTCATCCAGGAGGTGGTAACACGTTGGAACTCAACCTTCTACATGCTTGAGCGTCTGTATGAGCAGTATACGGAACTCGATCAATATTTCCTTACAGAGGGTACAGAGGAGCTGAGGATGGGTGGGCCGCAATGGAACATAGTTCAAGGCCTGACACGCATGCTTCGTCCTTTTGAGTTCTTCATGCGTGCAGTCAGCAAGGAGGACTCTAATTTGGGAAAAGCTATCCCATTGTTGTACATGCTGGAGGACCAACTGAAAGAGGTGTGTTCTGTGTTTGAAAAGATGACAAAAACCAAGACTCTTTGCTTCTGGCTGAGCAATTATTAGAGCTCCTACAAGGTGATGAACGTCTTAAAAAGATCCACTCAGAACAGCATTACATTTGTGCTACTATTCTGGATCCACGCTACAAAAAGGCGCTGGCAGGCCAAGCATTCTTTCCTTTTGATGATGAACATGTTCCAAAGTACAAACGTTGGCTAGCCTTGTCAGCCAAGAGGTTTGAAAGAGAACGGCTGGAAATTGAAGGAAATGGCAGTACATCAGCAGGCCATCCCCAGTCAAAACAATCCACTTCTGCACCTGTGGCTGTGGCACAAGTGACCTCTCAGCCGTTAAAGACACTGGCAACCGGATCATCTGCACGAAACACAACAGAAACATTGGAGGCTGAAGAGGATTGGCTAGCTCTGCGTGGGTTTGGTTCTCAAAAGGTCAGAGGCACAGCAAGAGCTAAGCAAAGTGGAGGAACCTTGGATTAGGACCTTGAGTCGATGGTGAAGGACTATCTGAATGACTCAACAGAGGTCTATGTTAATTCTGACCCATTGGCGTATTGGCATGGGAAAAAAGAATTGTGGCCACAGCTCACCAACCTGGCTTTAAACTACTTGTCTTGCCCACTCGCAAGCGTGTCTTCTGAACGGGTTTTCAGTGCTGCTGGTGGCATTGTAACTCCCAAATGGAGCCGCCTCTCACCCAAAAATGTGGAGAGGTTAACAAGGATCAAGATGAATCAGCACCTCATACCACCAGATTTCAGAGTACGAGAGAGCGTGCCGGATGAAGAGGAGGTGGCCTGCAAGATAGATGAGGGAATTTCTACTCTGTCAGGTGACACTGAGCTCACCCTGCCTGAATTCGCAGAGTATGATGACGAAGCCTTATTCTCATTCCTGGACCGTGATACCGAGCCCTGAAAATGAGACAACGAATCAATAACTTTCTTTTTCGTCCCTTTTCACTTTTATTCCTGTGTGTCTGTCTTTCTTTGTTGTGCACAGTTAATATATTTCAAACTTTAATCAGATAATCACAAAATCAAGCCCATCAGCAGAACTGTCTTCGCTGGTTTGCTAATTGATTTGAAGTTGCCGCAGTCTGCATTCCTCAGGTTCACAAGTTCAGAAGAACATGCTCCTCTATCCTCCTCCTCCAGACTCCTATTTCCATCAAACCAGAGGGCTGGTTTACGCCCAATGAAGAAAGACTCAGCACTTGTGGGGGTGTTGTTGTACCTCTTTGCAGGTGAGTTGACGGCTCTGGGACCATTGTTGGGAAGCTCTAATACCGGATAAAAGTGTTTTGGACCAAATCCCAGGCGGAATTTTTTTTGTGTTTTTGATGACTTGCTTGCCTTTGAGGTGCTCTTAGGGGGGTTCCGTCTGTTTGTGGGTGAGTTTCGTGGTCTGGGAGCACTGCTGGGACACTCTAATCTTGATTGCATTTGCTTTTCAGGAAATCCGTCGTGGCAACCCCGACTTATGGCCTAGCTACGCAGTGCGTTTGGACCGAAGGCCGAGAAATATTGCAAGTATGAGATTTTGCTTTTGGCCTGTTTGGGGGTGTTATGCTTCTTGGCGGGTGGGTTGGCGTGTCTTGGGGCATTCCTGGGAAGGTCTAATACCGGGTAGAAGTGGTTGGGACAAAATCCAGGCCGATTTTGTTTTGGCTATTTCTGACATTTTGCTCAATGTAGCGTTTTCGGGGGCCTGTTTGGGGGGCTTCCTGGTGTTTGTGGGTGACTTTCGTGGTCTGAGAGCACTGCTGGGACACTCTAATCTTGATTGCATTTGCTTTTCAGGAAATTCGTTGTGGCAATATATACTTTACTTTGCAAGAGGTTTGAAGCAAATCCATGGTGGCAGAGGGGAGTTAGGGCCTAGCTGCAGAGCGCGCGCGGAGTGATTTGTGAAATTTGTGAAAAATTTACTAAGTCCCCATTTTTGTACTTTTGCTCTTTGGCTGTTTGGGGGTCTTCTACTCGTTTTCTCCTGGGTTGACGGCTCTGGGGCCATTGCTGGGAAGCTCTAATACCGGATAAAAGTGTTTTGGACCAAATCCCAGGCAGAACATTTTTTGTGTTTTTGATGACTTGCTTGCCTTTGAGGTGCTCTTAGGGGGGGTTCCGTCTGTTTGTGGGTGAGTTTCGTGGTCTGGGAGCACTGCTGGGACACTCTAATCTTGATTGCATTTGCTTTTCAGGAAATCCGTCGCGGCAACCCCGACTTATGGCCTAGCTACGCAGCGCGTTTGGACCGAAGGCCGAGAAATATTGCAAGTATGAGATTATGCTATTGGCCTGTTTGGGGGTGTTATGCTTCTTGGCGGGTGGGTTGGCGTGTCTTGGGGCATTCCTGGGAAGGTCTAATACCGGGTAGAAGTGGTTGGGACAAAATCCTCGCGGAAAAGCCTTTTGGCACTTTTTGTAACTTAGGGTTCGTTAGGGTTAGCCCTAGCAGCAGGATTGCATGTGTTTCGGGGTGTTCTAGATTTTTGCAACTGAGTTCTGGGGTCTTATA
The DNA here is from genome assembly GCF_964263255.1 of Lissotriton vulgaris. NCBI lineage: Eukaryota > Metazoa > Chordata > Amphibia > Caudata > Salamandridae > Lissotriton > Lissotriton vulgaris. The sequence continues at coordinate 1,260,463,439 of NC_141696.1, read as the reverse complement.
GCACTCGTGAGAATGTGTAATTTTGGTTGCAAGTCATTTGAAGAAAATCCATGGTGGGAAAGGGGGGATTTGGCATAGTTAAAGAAAGCCTTTGCCACTATTCTTAACTTAGGGTTCGTTAGGGTTAGCAGTATTTCTATTGCATGTGTTTGAGTGGGGGGGATTTCGAGTCTTGGAGCGATGCTGGCTATGGCTACTTTTGCTTGGTTGCTTGCAAGTGGTTTGAATGCAATCCACGGTGGGTAAGGGGTAATTAGGAAGGGGGTACTTCGGCCTACTTTTACTTTCAAAGTAAGTTTTGTCACCAGTTTTCTGCTAGGCCTCGTTTTTTGAGATTTGATTGGGGGTCTTCTACATTTTTGCGACTGGCTTTAGTAAGGGTCTGGGTGGGAGCACTGCTAGGAAGATCTAATTTTGTTCTAAAACACAGTTTACAGTACACCTAGCTTGAGGGGCAAGATCCGCTACATTAATTTGCCCATACTTATTTATCCTTCAAAAGGTGACTCAGAGTACGCACTTTCAAAAATATTGTACTGTCTACTAGGAAAATCAAATTGTGACTTTTTGCACTCCACAGCCTACATACCTTATATTTATTTATCAGTGGTGTTGTAATATTATATCACTTCCTGTTTTTCGTTGAATAATTACAGGCCGGGTTTCAGTCTCTGCAATGGGGAAAAAAGGATGGAGTCAGGCTTCACAGTAGCGAGCCACAATTCAGCATCAGGCAGGCAGTGGACATGGTGTCTTCTGGTGACCAACATCGATGGACGAAGCGTCGGCTGCAATGGAGGAGTGCCGCTAATAGGAGGATTTTTTTTCAGTAGCGAGGTGTGGCTCACTGTTTAGAGGCGGCAGACCCGGAGGCTGAGAACGGCCCGGGACCAGGGTTCGATTCCCGACGCGGCAGGGTCGAGGACCAGGGTCAGCGGACTGATAATTCTCGCCTCGGTGCCCACTTTGGGCAGTGATCACACTCGGTAACTCTGGGCATTAAGCTTGCCTCATCGCTACAACGGCCCCCCACAGACGCCGGGGATGCCTGGCTTCACCTTGGAGATACCCAGCATGGGACCATCTCACAGGGAAAGCCAGGACGGGTTCCCCAGCGGTCATTCGCGCCAGGATACTCCGGTAGTAATTGAGCGCGCTACAAAACACCTTACATTTACATTTACATTTACATTTACAGTTGTCGAATGTACTACTTACTTTTCACTGACATGCATGCAGTAGTGCATGCACTTTCAAAGATTGATGGATAGGTTTGTACCCAAAGAATTGTTTATGTTCCATTGTTTGTCTATGCTGTGCTTTTTTTTACAGGGTGTCTTCTGGTGACCAACATCGATGGACGAAGCGTCGGCTGCAATGGAGGAGTGCCGCTAAAAGGAGGATTTTTTTTCTGCAGGCAACTTACTTACCACTTCCAACAGGACCACTACAACCACATAGATACAGTATCCCTTGCCTTTTTCTCTGACTGTGACTGCATTTCTTGGATCTCTCTCTGCTTCTAAATTGATCCCTTAACACATCACTTAGTCCACTCCACTATCACATCTGCACCACACATAGTCATTTGTAAGTGCTCCTATGTAATTCGCAAGTCGCAGCACGCCCCAGGCCGTAGAGGACTGGGATGGCCCCAATGATGAAGCATGTCACCAAGGGGCAACCCTGGTGAGTGAGGGGACACCTAGAAAACAAGCAATTTCTCCTTTTCTATCTACTATACCTTCCAGACCAACCCCACTGAGTGTTGTTGTGAATGAATTTATAGTGACCAGCAAGGCTCTTGGGTATCTGGCTAAGTACAGAGACCTTATGTTGAATATCGTTATCAATAATTCCACACAGGCCCTGTACTGTCACATTCTTTCTTCCACAGTTGTCGAATGTACTACTTACTTTTCACTGACATGCATGCAGTAGTGCATGCACTTTCAAAGATTGATGGATAGGTTTGTACCCAAAGAATTGTTTATGTTCCATTGTTTGTCTATGCTGTGCTTTTTTTTACAGGGTGTCTTCTGGTGACCAACATCGATGGACGAAGCGTCGGCTGCAATGGAGGAGTGCCGCTAAAAGGAGGATTTTTTTTCTGCAGGCAACTTACTTACCACTTCCAACAGGACCACTACAACCACATAGATACAGTATCCCTTGCCTTTTTCTCTGACTGTGACTGCATTTCTTGGATCTCTCTCTGCTTCTAAATTGATCCCTTAACACATCACTTAGTCCACTCCACTATCACATCTGCACCACACATAGTCATTTGTAAGTGCTCCTACGTAATTCGCAAGTCGCAGCACGCCCCAGGCCGTAGAGGACTGGGATGGCCCCAATGATGAAGCATGTTACCAAGGGGCAACCCTGGTGAGTGAGGGGACACCTAGAAAAAAAGCAATTTCTCCTTTTCTATCTACTATACCTTCCAGACCAACCCCATTGAGTGTTGTTGTGAATGGATTTATAGTGACCAGCAAGGCTCTCGGGTATCTGGCTACAGAGACCTTATGTTGAATATCGTTATCAATAATTCCACACAGGCCCTGTACTGTCGCATTCTTTCTTCCACAGTTGTCGAATGTACTACTTACTTTTCACTGACATGTATGCAGTAGTGCATGCACTTTCAAAGATTGATGGATAGGTTTGTACCCAAAGATTTGTTTATGTTCACAATTGTTTGTCTATGCTGTGCTATTTTTTCTTGTCTCCCAAAACCTTTACCAAAAACCCCCGTACCCATCCATTTTTCAAACCCTAACCCTCTTCCCCCGGGCTGTGTGGTTTTGATTGATGTGTGACTAAATGACAGCAATAAATCCACACACTTGCTGGGGAGGATAAGGTGATAGCAACAGGCTGGTGAAGAAATCCGAGGATATATTCTTACTCTGCTTGACAAAGAACCATTGCTAATGTGAAAGAACTTCAACCGAATTAGTAGTTATACTTTACCATTTGTTAGGCTACAATGTGGCACTGTTCTACTGTACTTCTGTCACCTGCTATATTCTCAGTTGTACCGTTGAATTGCTCAGGAGGACAAACCAGATTTCATTTTCTTTTTTTTCATAGGCATGCAACTGCCACTGTGTCACACCACTAGTACCACCGCTATGAGGAAATTTTATCCGACCCAGATTGCCAACCATATTCGCTGTTTCCCGTGGAGCCAGCCCTGGGTCTAGCCCTACTTTCAAACACAAATTACAGGTAAGATAAGCGTTTGGTGGTTTGGGGGTATAATGGAGTATTAGTACGAGAGACGAGAGACTGAAGGTAGTACTACTAAAGTCCTAGGACTCTTGGATTCACTTCGTCTGTGAGAGGCACTTAGTGTTGAAAACATTTGGGCATTTACACTTAAAAGAAGAAAATGGAACTAAACTTTCAGGAAAACAAAGTCAACGTTAAACCCCCACCCACCAGGCAAGCAGTAAGAAACAGGTATGCTCAGATAAAGTTTGAAAAAGTATATTTATATCCCTAACAAAATAATCTCCCGCAAGACCCTCCCTAACCCCAACGATTGTCCTTCAAAAGTCCCCAAAAACCCAACTCCCAATTCCCACCCCCCAAAAGTCTCTAAAAAAGGGGCAAGGGACACTATGGGTGGATGCTGTCAACTTTTTGGGCCAGGGCATCATGCTCCTGGCGGAGCAAGGCGTGCTCTACGCGGAGCCCCTCCAACTGGTTGGAAAAGTGGTGGAGCTCCTGCTGGAGGCGGGACACCATCAGGGTACTGCGGCGCAGGCGTGCCTTCAATGCCTTGTAGGTGCAACGGCTGTGAGAGGAAGCTGTAGCTGTTGTCCTTGCTACTCGGCGGTGGCGTTTGGCTTTGGCAGCCCGGCTCAGTCTGGGTGGACCACTGTGCTGGGTGGCACTGGCAGCCCGTGGGGGAACGGAGGCCGATGCAGACGACGTAGTTGTTGTGGTCGACTGCACACTTTCTTCGTCCTCCAGGGCCACCAGCCGCCGATATTCGGCCACAGTGGCATCGATCCTCCGTTGCCCGGCCGCTCTAGCCAGCTCCTTCCTCCTTGTTCGTTTGGAAGGAGAACCTATATGAAGAAAGAAAGACATAGTCTGTAACCAATGCTCCTTAAGATTAACTCAATCATTCAGCAGAAATTTGTGTTGCACTACAACTAGCAACTTGCAAACGCATTACATAACTATTGAGGCCAGTATCTATCTAACCTCACACTTCTTCATCCTTGCTCTAACATTAGTGGGAGTTTAAGGAACAAATTCTACGAGCACTATGGACTTCCATTGGAGTCGACTATGAAAGTACACCAGTCTTATTCTTCTTCTTGTCTCTTGTTTTGGAAAATTGGTACGTTATCTTCTGCAAGCCGGCATAATGCCAGCGCAGTAAACTTGCACCCGAGAAAAAGAGACGCACGCTATGAGGAATGAGGAGTGACCTAGACTTGCGTTGCGTTACTGTACCCGTTCAGTACATGCAGGTGGTGAAGCTCTTACTTTTCTATTACGGGTGGCACTGAGAATACTCTGTTACAACTCAAGGGCTACTGCTTAATTAATTTAACTTTCACCCTACAGTGGAAATGAGTACTAGAAATGGAAAATTGAAGAAGATAAATAATCTGATTATCTATCACTTCACATGGGATGTTTTTGCTTATATATGGGATGACTTTAGGTGCTTTGCTTTTTATTGAGTGACCAGTGATACATCCACACATGAATGATTGAGTACTACTAAACTTATTAAGAGAGTAGGGAGTGGCCACCGTAATAACCGGATCTATACAGTGCTTGCAATACAAACTACTGCTACTATTGATGGTAGTATTTGGACAAAACTAAAAGTTCTTTTCCTTGCCTTTCCTACACTGGAACGGACGTGCGGGTGCAGTGTTACATGCTCTTCAAAGTTACACTTAGTTCATCCACTGACCGTCTACTCTCTCTAGATCATGGGTACTCACAAACTTTCTCTCAGGGGCTACATTTACAGTGTAGTTTGGGGCCGAGGGCCGCAATGGTGGGGGCGGAGTCAGAGGGGGCGGGGCTAAAGCAAAACGATAACTTGTGACCATGAGGTTGCACACAGGTCCCTGCAGCAGATGCCCTCACCCACTGAGCCACCAGACCCAGCATTTACATACATCTCTCTCCCTCCTGCTCTCCCTCCTGCCCTCCCTCTCCATCTCTCTCTCCCTCCTGCCCTCCCTCTACCTCCCCCTCTGTCATCTCACTGTGTGTGTGTCTATCTGTGTCAGCCTTCAGCCCGGGTTGAGACCGCTTCCTCAACGCGCACACACAGACAACAACACCAAAGTACTTAACAGGTCTTTAAAAGACCATTAACATATTATTGAGGCTTTGTTTGTTGTAGCGCCCCTGCTTCTCCACCCTGACAATCACTGCTTGCCCGGCCCCACAGAGGCTTTGTTCTATTTCACCTCTTTGTGGCCTTGCATCTCCACTCTGCTCTGTGGGGGCTGGGGGAGCAGTGATTGTCAGAGTGGAGATGCAGGGGCGCTAACAGGTGAAATACAAAAAAGCCTCTGCTCTGTGGGGGCCGGGGGAGCAGTGATTGTCTGCAAGGTCTGCGCACCGCCAAGGAAGGCTTGCCAGGCCACCACCGGCCCGCGGGCCATACTATGAGTACCCCTGCTCTAGATACACATATGCTATCTAAGAGTCAGATAGTAGCATGATCCAGGTATATGGACACATACAGTTTCTGTGTCACCCACCCAGGCTGTTGTCCTTCCACCCATCATTGCTTCATCATTCACCCAGCCATGCATCTCATATTCTTGCCTTCCCAGCTAGTCTTCAATCTCAATAAGTAAGGAATATATAAGAGCTTACCTCTGGCCGCCACCACCACCGTCTCAACTCTCACAGCCGCCGCCTCCTCCCCTGAAGAATCGCCCTCCGCCTCCGTGTCGAGCACCACCACCTCCACACTGGCCCCGCCACCAGATGTTCCACCTACAAAGTACATTTAAGAATGTTAGAATAAAACACTCACTAGTCTTTGGTCTAGGAATGAAGACATGTGAAAACAATGTAATTTGTGACTGTCTACGTTAAAGTTAAAAACAAATGTCCCTTTTTCCAGGGAAGGTTGTCTTGCTGCACTTTTTGGCACAACTGATGAAGGCTGTTTTTTTAACACGCACCATTTTTCTCCACACAGACAGAAGATGGACTTCTAACAACAAGATCAAGTTGAAACCAGGTGAGAGCTCGGCTCGACCACAAGAAATGTCTTCAATTAATCGTCAGCACTAACCACTTTTCCATTATCAGTTAAACGTTGAGTTTTATTATGACTTCATTTTAATAAATGTGTTTACTTTTAATAAAGCTTTTAAACTTAAATACAATCTGTGTATTTTGGTCCAGACTAGAGTGACTGAGCGAAAGGTTTTGCAATTTTTGCAAGCATGAGTCCAGATAGAACACTTCAAAAGACATTATGGACAATCCCAGAGGACTGCACTAAGTTGATAGAGCTATTGCTGACTAGAATCATGGGAGTTTCGCCAACCATGCAATCTTAGTTAGCTACACAGACAGACTAATAAGAATAATCTAGTAATACCACAGGGAGTCATAGAGGCAGGATAAGAATTTAGATACAGTCTACAAGAAGAGCAAAGACAATTTTGAAAAAAGTCAAATGAGGAACACTAGGAAAAATAGGTACTAGTCTAAAATGAAAACTTACTGGGGCCAGCAGAGGAGCCCTCGCCTGCCCGATCCTGGCCCTGTTGAACAGCATCCGCCGCCTGCTGCTCCTGTGTCCTCCTCTCGCACCTGGGGGGAGCTGACGTACAACATGAAAGAAAGAACAGAAAACATGGATGATTGTTGCTTGTCAATGTCAACCAAATCAAACATTTCAAAAGAACAATAACAAAATATTTCCGCGAAATTATATTGATTAGGGTTAGTTTTCATTTATTTGCGGACCTGTGACTTCGAAAGTCACGTAACTCACTAAACAAAGTACTGAAACGTTCACCTAGGACTGGCAGGCAGCAGTCCGCAGGCAAGACGCAAAGTGACAGACAAACTCCATTGTGATTTCAGTCAGATCAGTGACAACACTAACAGTTGCCTGCTACATTACCAGTCATTTAAATAGTCAAACTATCAATCCACCGCCACTATTTTTCTTATTGTCAGGGGTACAAAGGAAGGGGCAGATTTAAGCCCCTTGTGGCTCTTTTGCGCCGTTCTTGCGTGACTTTTGTGACGCAGCAGCTAAACAAAAAAGGGCGCCATGGTGCGGCGTATAATATTATAACAACCTGACGCATTTGGGAGATGCATCCCGTTATAAAGCCCTGCGCCATCAGGGGGCGTTCCGGCTCAAGGGAGGGCATTCCTGCGCTGGAACACATCCTAATAGTGGCTGAGGGAAAACTACAAAATTTCAATCAGTCACCTTTAGGACAATGATGCGTCACACAAACCCTGCACCTGCTTGAAGCAGACGTACGGCTTGACCCAGCGTTGGGGAGATAGGGTACCCCAGAGCATTGCTGGAGCTGCGCCATCGTTGCGACGCAACTCCAGCAGTAAAGCTTCGGTGACGTTTTGGGCCCATGGTGCGCCGCATTGCAAATACGGCGCACCATGTTTGGTGGTGGTAGCGGGCCGCACAATTAATGGCGCATCCCTGCTACTTTGCAGGGATGCGACGGTAATTGCATTAGGGGCATACTTACTTACGCGTTCTGGCGCATCTCCAGAGATGCGCCAGATCAAATGCGTCACGCAAAACAACCCTTGCGACACGGCAGATGCGCCTCATTTACAATGCGGCGCACCCTGGCGCAAGGGTAGGCACTTGCGTGACGCATCTCGTCACGTAAGAGCGGCGCATCGCTGGAGTCACGTCGCCAACGCAATGCAACTCCAGTAATGCTCAGGGCCACCCAATACTTAACATGCTGTGTCAGTCCTTTCGCCTGCTTCGAGCAGACATAAGGAATTGAATTGACGTAGCAGCGTCGCAGAAGTGCCTGCGTTAAATCTTGTAGATTTCACTCAGGCAATTTTGCAAGGCGCACAGCCGCCGGACCGCCCACCCTGCGTACTAGGAATGCACCCATTGTGGTGCAGGCCCATGGCTTTATAACGTGACGCATCTCCCTAGATGCGTCATGTCGTAAATGACTCGCAGGGATGCGGCACGTTTACGCCGCTGTTGCATCACGCAAGGCAACGTAAACGTGGCGCAAGGGGCTTGTAAATGTAATCTGCCCCCTAGTGTCTAGCATTACGCAGTTCTGTAAAGTACACTCATACATAATAGTTACTCAGGCCAATGAGACCACGAAATAGAAAACAAATAAGCATAGTAGCAACGCCACTGAGAAGGAGAGCAGTGCACCTGAAATGCACAGAAGATTTTGAAATATAATTTAACTACAATGTAATCGTCATCAGCGGCATTATTGGCTTGCTCCATGTAAAAAACAAATATTTGCAATACAACAACACAGAGCAGGAGAAAACATCATAGTAGTGAGTGATTAAATGGCTACTACTACTCACCAAGCCCGGGGATCTCCAAGCCGAGCTGGTCCAGCAGGTTTCCCTCGCGGTCCAGGAGGTCCGTCCAGCGATGGGTGACCTGGCTGTAGGTGCGCTGGACCCCGTAGAGGTGGGATATGGCCCAGCACACCTTCTCCCACCGCTTCCGGCGCTCCCGCATGTTGTAGCCGCCGGCCGCGATCCTGCCGCCTCCCGCGATGGTCCTGGGCAGGCGGCGCTGGACGAAGTAGACCAGCGCGCCCACTTCCTCCGGGCTGAATATCTCCCGTCGCGTCACCTGCTCCCCCCTCAATCTCCCGCATGCTGTCCTGGCACTGGGTCCAGCACTACTCCCCGCCACCGCTGCGGCCCTCAAGTGCCTGGGCAGCTTCACGGCGCCTGGCTTGACCATGGTCTGGGCAGGTAAGGTAGGAAGAAGTAGAAAATTAAGAAAGAATAGGATAGGGAAGAAGAAAAGAAAAGAGTTTAAAAAAGTAGTTTAAAAGTAAAGAAAAATAGCAGAAAAGACAAAAATATACAGCTAGGAAAAGAGAGGGATAGATAAGAAGCAAAATCGTAAAAAAAAACCTGAAAACAAGCAAAGGATGGCAAAGATACCAAGAGGATTAAACACCATGCCCAGACACAGGAAATGAATGAAAAACAAGATGGCCGGCGCCCGTTCACGAGCGCGAAAGTAAGTTCGCGCGAGATTTTCCTTGCGATCTCGTGCGAACCTCTAGATTTCCCGCGCGATCTCGTGCGAACCTCTACTCGCAATGCGCTTACTGCGCGAGATTATACATAGCGGGCGGAAACGGAAATACGTCACGCAAACAAAATGGCCGCGCCCGTACTCGACCTTGGGGTCAATTTGCGTGTTGCGCTGCAATCGGCTCGCGAATACTGCAAAAAAACTCGCGAAACAACAAGCCGCAAAAAAATAAAATGCTCATTCGCACGAATTGGCGGCTTCCGCGGTCGGTTTCGCACGACGCCGCGCCCCGCGAATAGCGCGAAAAAACCGAAAAACAATTTCAGCAAAAGCAAAAGCAATGAGCAGGTGCAAAAGGTCAACCTCATGATTTGTAACGATTCTCTGTAGTGCTTCCTGAGGGGGCCCTCCAGAATTCGGTTGCCTGCTTGCAACTATTGTGTGACCCTGCTCTGACCTTAACTGTATGCCACAAAGGTCCTGATTTACAGCTAAAGGAGCAGACAAGCAGGTGCCAGGCTGGAACTTGAAATTCTTTCAGTGACACATTAATTAGCCCCTAATTCATTATTGTCAGTTGGGGCAGGGCAGGTGTTGTTAATAAACTAACCCCAAATTAATTCATGTCAGTTCAAGCAGGGCAGGTGGGCTTGCTTTCCCCCCCCCCATCTTCTACAGTGATGATGAACCAGAGGGTGGCATTGATGTAACAGAGGGTGGCATGGGTCAAAGAGAGGGTGCCAGTGGTGAAACAGAGGGTGCTGGGAGGCTGTGATGATGAACCAGACGTAGAAACAACATAGTCGCGACCGTTGCGAGCCGACAAGTAAGTTCGCAATTGCGAACTAGTACCAAATCCTCGCGAACTGGTAGAAACACTTGCGAACACAAAAAAAAAAATCCGCAAATTCGCGAGAATTCGCGGATTTTGCGGATTGCCAATTCGCAAATCCGCAAAATTCGCGAACGCGAGATTCGCAAAATTCGCCCATGCTGGGTCTCATTTGCAAGGCCACTGCTCCGTCAATGCGTCACTTTTTTGATACACTGGTGGTGCAGTGGGCCTGCCCATGTTTACAAGACCATGTAAAGTCACTCTGCGTGTCTTTTCATAGCCATGTAAATATGGGGCCCTTACCGGCACTACTGTGTGAAAGGGGCATTCTGTGAGTGTTGATGTGGGGGTTCCCATGCAACATCCATCAAACCTGACACATTCCCAAGGGAGGGTTGGGAGTGGTGCAACGAGGAGAAATACTTTTATTTTGTGTTCGTTGTTTCCTCTTTCTATGCATGCTGCATCATGAAGCATGCTCTGAAATAGGAAAATGCCATCAATTATTGTTTTTCTGCAGGAGGTATCCCTTCTTGCTCAAAAACAATCATCCCCACAATGCAGGCACCCCTCCAACATAATGCAAGGGTGCCTACACTGGCCCATGGCAGCCAATTGTGCACCAGCACGGGGTAAAGCACACAGATGCGTTGTATTGTTGTCAATACGACATATTTGTGTGTTTTTAAATGACGCTGGGCAGCAAAATGGCTTGCAGTGTCGCGCTGCACCATTTTTCTGTAAAGAGGCCCACTGGCTTTGGGTGATTTTGCTAATTTTTGTACCGGCCAGGACATCAAAATACCGGTGGAGCGGTAGAAAAAAAAACAGGGGGCACCCTAATTATATGGTGTTCTCTTTCTTTTGGCAGAGGCAAACTGAAATTGATGACTTTATGGACAGCTTAGTTGCGAGGTTAGACATAGAAGGAGACATAGAAGGAGACTTTACCATGTGGAGGTTGTGTCAAATCTCTCTAATGAGCTTGTTGCTGATTTCAGTAATTGCTTATGGGACACTTGTCATTAACCTTACTATTTATTCAGAAAGCTAATAAAGGGGTGCATTAATGGTCTAGAAATGATGATGTTTATTGAAGGCAATTTTTTTAACATTTAAATTAGCACTTAAATAGATCATTATCTATACTACTTTATAGGTTAAGATTTACTTGAAACTTTTGCTGCCAAATCAAAATTGCTGCTAGCTTCATAAATCTGACAGGCATGATTATTGGAGGCTTCTCTAGCACCAGAATTCTGAGCATTCTCATCAAGAAGTGCTGAGGATTCCAGCGATTGAAGACGTTTCTTGACAACGGTACACAGTCAAAATATCGAATCTTTAATTTCGACTTACACTTATATCGAGTTGCTAATATCGAAGGGACAGAATATCGATGTCCAGAATATCGATGGCCAGAATATCGACCCTAAGGTAAGTAATATCGAAATTACTTATATCGATAGCATATATATTGATGTAAGTAATATCGACATTACTTATATCGATAGCATATATATCGATGTAAGTAATTTCGATTTACTAATATGTGTTAGAAATTTTAGTTAAGTATTTAAATTAATTGTTATAATATGTGTTTAATATTTTTTATAAATAAAAAATATATAGAAGTAAATTATATGTTTTACTACCAGAGCGGGTTGTGGGTTTTTAGGGGAATAGGGTGGGAAGTAATTTATTTGTAATTACTTAATTATTTTTTAATGATTCATTTATTTTGCAATTAAATATTAATTGGCAATGAATTATTTTAATTGATTAATTGATTAATTAATTGATAATTTATGTATATTTATAAGTAATTTATATGTTTTACTACTGGAGCGGGTTGTGGGTTTATAGGGGAATAGGGTGGGAAGTAATTTAATTGTAATTAATTAAATAATTTTTAAGCATATTTTAATTTGTAATTAATTATTAATTGGTAATGAATTATATTAATTGATAAATTAATTATTTTATTGGTAATTAAATTGTTTAATTGATAAATGAATTATTTAAATGGTAATTAATGTTTTTAAATGATAAAGTAATTATGTAATTGGTAATTAATGTAATTTTCAATTAAATGTTATGTGTTACTACTGGAGCGGGTTGTGGGTTTATAGGGGAATAGGGTGGGAAGTAATTTAATTGTAATTCATTAAATAATTTTTAAGCATATTTTAATTTGTAATTAATTATTAATTGGTAATGAATTATATTAATTGATAAATTAATTATTTTATTGGTAAATAATTTTTTTAATTGATAAATTAAATATTTAATTGGTAATTAATATTTTTAATTGATAAAGTAATTATGTAATTGGTAATTAATGTAATTTTAAATTAAACGTTATGTGTTACTACTGGAGCGGGTTGTCGGTTTACAGGGGAATAGGGTGGGAACTGATTTAATTACAATTTATTATATTTTTATGTATAATTTAATTTTTTATAAAAAAATTATTTGCAATTTATTAATTCAATTGATTAAGTAATTATTTAATTGATAATTTTCAATTAAATGTTAGGTGACAGTACTGGAGTGTGTTGTGTGTTTATAGGGGAATAGGGTGGGGTGGGAATAGTAATATTTACCCTTACGCTATCCAACACTTTCCCTACTGTTGCACCCTCTGGAGTGGGAATAGTAATTTTTACCCCCACGCTATCCAATACTTTCCCTACTGTTGCACCCTTTGGAGTGAAAATAGTAATTTTTACCCACCCGCTATCCAACGCTTTCCCTACTGTTGCACCCTCTGGAGTGGGAATAGTAATTTTTACCCCTACGCTATCCAACACTTTCCCTACTGTTGCACCCTCTGGAGTGAGAATAGTAATTTTTACCCACCCGCTATCCAACGCTTTCCCTACTGTTGCACCCTCTGGAGTGGGAATAGTCATTTTTACCCCTACGCTATCCAAAACTTTCCCTACTGTTGCACCCTCTGGAGTGAGAATAGTAATTTTTACCCACCCGCTATCCAATGCTTTCCCTACTGTTGCACCCTCTGGAGTGGGAATAGTAATTTTTACCCCTACGCTATCCAACACTTTCCCTATTGTTGCACCCTCTGGAGTGAGAATAGTAATTTTTACCCACCCGCTATCCAACGCTTTCCCTACTGTTGCACCCTCTGGAGTGGGAATAGTCATTTTTACCCCTACGCTATCCAACACTTTCCCTACTGTTGCACCCTTTGGAGTGAGAATAGTAATTTTTACCCACCCGCTATCCAACGCTTTCCCTACTGTTGCACCCTCTGGAGTGTGAATAGAAATTTTTACCCCTACGCTATCCAAAAGTTTCCCTACTGTTGCACCCTCTGGAGTGAGAATAGTAATTTTAACCCATCCGCTATCCAACGCTTTCCCTACTGTTGCACCCTCTGGAGTGGGAATAGTAATTTTTACCCCTACGCTACCCAACACTTTCCCTACTGTTGCACCCTCTGGAGTGAGAATAGTAATTTTTACTCACCCACTATCCAACGCTTTCCCTACTGTTGCACCCTCTGGAGTGGGAATAGTACTTTTTACCCCTACGCTATCCAAAACTTTCCCTACTGTTGCACCCTCTGGAGTGAGAATAGTAATTTTTACCCACCCGCTATCCAACGCTTTCCCTACTGTTGCACCCTCTGGAGTGGGAATAGTAATTTATACCCCTACGCTATCCAACACTTTCTCTACTGTTGCACCCTCTGGAGTGAGAATAGTAATGTTTACCCTTTGTTATCGAACGCTTTCCCTACTGTTGCACCCTTTGGAGTGGGAATAGTAATTTTTACCCTTACGCTATCCAGCACTTTCCCTACTGTTGCACCCACTGGAGTGGGAATAGTAATTTTTACCCCTACGCTATCCAACACTTTCCCTACTGTTGCACCCTCTGGAGTGAGAATAGTAATTTTTACCCACCCGCTATCCAACTCTTTCCCTACTGTGGTACCCTCTGGAGTGGGAATAGTAATTTTTACCCCTACCCTATCCAACACTTTCCCTACTGTTGCACCCCCTGGAGTGAGAATAGAAATTTTTACCCACCCGCTATCCAACGCTTTAACTACTGTGGCACCCTCTGGAGTGGGAATAGTAATTTTTACCCCTACGCTATCCAACACTTTCCCTACTGTTGCACCCTCTGGAGTGAGAATAGTAATTTTTACCACCCGCTATCCAACGCTTTCCCTACTGTTGCACCCTCTGGAGTGGGAATAGTAATTTATACTCGTACGCTATCCAACACTTTCCCTACTGTTGCACCCTCTGGAGTGGGAATAGTAATTTTTACCCACCCGCTATCCAACGCTTTCCCTACTGTTGCACCCTCTGGAGTGGGAATAGTAATTTCTACCCTTACGCTATCCAACACTTTCCCTACTGTTGCACCCTCTGGAGTGGGAATAGTAATTATTGTTAAGTAAGTATATATTATATATGATTTGTTAATTTGTCTTTTTTTTAATTAAATATGTATTATTATTTTTTTTACCATTATTAAATATATTTAAATATGTTTAAGTAATTTATAAGTATTATTTACAGTATTTTTCATGTTTTTTTAAACCCAAAAAAAACCGATATATTTAACAACAATATTTTTAACATCGATATTATTTTTTCGATATTTTGGTACTTACCATGTTGTGCATAGGGCGTCGATATTCTTGCAATCGATATAATTACGCCGATATTTGTGTAGGTCGAAATTCTGTCTGTCGAAATTCTGTCATAGATCCCTTGACAACACCTGAGGTCAGAATGATACTATATGAGCTAATGGTGATGAGCAGTTTATAACCTGTCCTGGTGATCATGGCACCATAGAACATATTGAACATTGACCTGACTGAGATACAGAGCAGGTTATCAAAGAAATTGTTGAGAAAATATTTGCACGACAGTGACACACAAAGGGGTGAGGTTTCTACACTTATTCATTTTATTACAGAGGCCAGAAAGACAGAGAGCATAGGAAGCCTTACTTTGGCCACTGCTTTAAGTAACCAGGAGCCTCAAAACAAGAGCAGCCAGCTTCACAGACAATGTACTTGAAGTCATGTTGATTGTACATGAAGCTGGAACATCAGTTTCTTCAGTCTACTTCATAGTACACCAGCCTCGGTCTGCAAATAGCAATGTTCAATGCTGTGTCCACTGCCCAACATAGGGTGATATTAGCAAGAAGAGGAATGCGTTGTGGTGGATAGTTCGGTCAGTGGAAAGCTAATCAACACAGCATGCAGAGGCAATTCATGGTGGGTCATCCAGATGCTTCATCCTGCAGTCCAGGGAGGAGAAAGTACTGGATATCATACACACAAAAAGGTGGAGCTGACACTGCCACGTAAATGTGCACATCAGTAATGGACAATGTGTAAACCAGGGCAATACTGGTCAGCCTTGTGTCACGTTATCTCTTTCCCACCAACATCTACCTATGAAAGCAGTGGTTCACGGCACAATCACTCTCCACATGCAAGTACAACCCTCTATAAAAGTCCCTATGATTCACAGAAATATACTTTGAAATCAAGAAAAAACACTGACAACCATGCTATCCTCCAAATGTAAACGCTCCAACCTTCTAGCTCGGTACAAGCACTCTCCTACAGAAGTATGCCACTCCCTTAAGATCTAGTCCACAAGGCAAAACCCATCATGGCAATACCCTTGCTCCATGTCCACATAGACTTAAGGAGGAATCTTGATAGCAAGCCATGTTGGAATATCCACCTTGGGTGGTGGCCACAGAGGCCAATCAGTTATGATCAAATACAAAACCTTGCAGCTACGGCCACCATGTATTAGAGAACATTGACCGACCGCAAGCCTTAAGAGGGGCTCTGGGTGGTCGTTCCTGGCTAGCTAGGACGGCTGGCTGAAATTGCCATCATACTCTGACGTATGTATGTCATTACATTGCATAGTAATACCACGTGTGCCGTTAAAACGCGGGTATTACAACGCGGGTATTACTACGCGATGTCAATGACATTGCATGCCATTACATCGCATACTTTTACCACAAGTATGCCTTTACCACGCATGCCATTACAACGCAAAGGCATGCATGGTAAAGCAATACTCGTAGTAAAAGTTTGCAAGGTAAGTGACATCCCTACCCCTACACAACTCACTACTCCCACCCCTACACTACACCTAACCCAAAAACACTCCCACACTACAACACTACCCACACTACTCCCACCCCTACACTACCCTAAACCCTAAAACACTATTACACTGCAACACTACCCACACTACTCCAACCCCTACACTACCCTAAACCCTAAAACACTACAACACTACACTTATCACTAAAACACTACACTACACAAACACTGCGATACTACACTAAAACCTAAAACACTACACTGCCCTTAACCCTAAAACACTACACACACACTACTACACTACCCTAAAACACCACACAAAACACTACTACAGTACCCTAAAACACTACACAAACACTACAATACTACACTAAACTCTAAAACACTACACTACCCTAAACCCTAAAACACTACACTACACAAACACTACTACCCTACCTTAAACCCTAAAACACGACACTACACAAATACTACTACACTACCCTAAACACTAAAACACTACACTATCCTACACCCTGAGGGCCCGATTCACAGAACTAACTTAAGACAAAATACTAAACTTACTACCATTTTGGTATTCACAGAAGGCACTTACTATTTTGGTATTCCTAGAAGGCACTTACTCATTTCGGTATTCACAGAAGTTAGGAGTCCTAACTGTAGGACTCCTAAATGCCTTCTGTGAATACCGAAAGTCTTAAAGTTAGGATTTTTCTCAGTTTAGGAATAGTAAAGTTAGGACTCCTGACTTTAGGACTCCTAAATGCCTTCTGTGAATACCGAAAGTCTTAAAGTTAGGATTTTTCTCAATTTAGGAGTAGTAAAGTTACGACTTCTAACTTTAGGACTCCTAAATGCTCACTGTGAATACCAAAAGTCTTAAAGTTAGGATTTTTCTCAGTTTAGGAGTAATAAAGTTAGGACTCCTAACTTTAGCTAATTTTACTACTCCTAAACTGAGAAAAATCCTAACTTTAAGACTTTCGGTATTCACAGAAAGCTTTTAGGAGTTCTAAAGTTAGGAATCCTAATTGGAGATAGCTCTTCTCCATCCTTCAGGCAGGCAAAAAAATAAATGTTATGGGAAGTGGAATGAAAAAAAGTGAGAAGCAATTGAGGGTCGTCAGCATATGAAATGGTTGCCACCCTGTAGTATTCAATTAGAGTAGCTAGTGGGACCATGTGGATAATAATCCCTATCTACAAAGAATTGTAGACAGGGATTTGCCCCAAAATCCTGTGCCTTCCTGAGGCAGGCATAACAAGGCGAAATGTTTTCATATTCCTTCTTTTCCCTCTTGGTGTGTGTGCTGCATTGTGCAGTACACATACAAAGAGGGAAATGACTAAATACATTGTTTTTCTACAGGAAGGCCACCTTTCCTGCACAAAACTATGCTTACCACAGCGCAGACATCTTTGCATTATCACACTGGGAGAGAGCAGAACAGCGCCACATCTCGGTAGATATGGTGCTATTCTGCTCTCTCCTGTCCATGCAACACAGTGCAGCAACTGCATTGTGTGACTGCTTTGTCAATCTGTGCCTCGTGTGTAATTACCTCATGGGATTGTGCACCACTTTTAAAGATGCCCAAAGAATCTAGGGCCTGATGTGCCCAAGGGTTTGTCTATAGGAATGTGAGTTAGTATCTTTGGGCCTTAAAGTAGGCATTACTTTTAACAGTAAGCAATATCCGTCCTCTCCTTTGCTCTGAACCCCTCTTGTCTTTGCATCTCGTATCAAGGTTCATGTGACCTGTCTTCTAGTGTAACACACACGACGTGCTGAACAAGGTAGACGTGAACTTTGGCACAAAGTGGAGGAGAGTTCTACATCATTTTGTCCATGTTGTGCGAATTTGGTGGGTTAGCGAGGTTTTAGAAACACAGCAGATTTCCAAAAAAGGCACTTTCAATCAGCAAATACCATGCCAATGTCAAGCTCAGGTGTAGCTCAATTCCATGGTTTATCCGCATAAATCCTGTTTCCTGTTTATGTTGAGATGACTTTCTGTGTGGGAAAAGAATGATGAAGAGCTTGTGTCTTTTTTCAAAGTAAACACCTGCCTTTGTATCTGCTTCATATAAGTCTGTGCATATATAGGGGGTTTACCCAAACATAGTCCCTGGGACCTGGGTTATGTAGGTACTGAGAAGGAGGGGTCCCAGCGTAGATATAACAATAAACACACAATTTATAAAAGAATTTAGAAAGACAGTGAATCAATCCACATTGTTTTTATTCACAATGGGGATAGGTTTATCGAATATAGTATCAGATAATTACAAATTATAATCGGTTGTACAGTGCCCCAAGGGGAGAGGAGGAGGTGATTGGGTGAGGATAGTGCGGTAAAGGGAATCGTGACAGTAAAATCAACCAAATATCAGAGATGCATTTGTATGTGAATTTCAATATACAAAACAAAAGACCATAGGTTCAATGCATCTCTAAACAAATATCATACTTCACAAATTACATTTAATGTTGAAATATTGGCGTGAAGCTGATAAACAAGGAGCAATTGTCGACGTTTCGACCCTCAATAATTCGCAGGGATTAGTAGTGCCCTTGCTGTGGGGTCTTCATCGGGACAGGGTGCGGGGCAGGCAACCTAATCAATATATATTAAAGGGATTGTTTATTCAACTGGTCGTAAGACACAACACGTTTCATTTAATTAAAGTCATAGGCACACAAAAAGGGATAGAGCACGCCAATTTAGTTGATGCTCATCTTGTAAATAACGGACAGGAGTAGCGTCTCAGGAAAAATGTTCAATTCTTAAAAAGGAAGAAATAAAAGAATTCATTTAGTAGGTCACGACCGATAGGTCTGAAAGTGGAGGAATAGACATGTCGTTATTAGCACCATTACTGGGCATGGCAGTGCATCACATAGCCCGTATATGTAATTAAATTGACTTACAATGAGGGTGTTCTGGGAGCGGTGGAGGTCGAATCTGGCCCGGGACGGTGGATATGGCAATATCTGGAACAAGATATTGTATTAAAATTTGAGGCCATGCGGGACAATCATATTCCGCATCGCTAGTGGGGTAACGAAGCTTACCCGAAAACTGAATTGAGGTAGCACTTGGTCCGGGGGTATTTTAATTAAATGAAGAATCGCTCTGTGGCATCTGTGGAAGAACACGGAAAGCGTGTCATTGATTTAGATTGAGTAATGAATCACAAATACGGGCTGCCTAGGGCCGGGTTAGCAGGGAGATATGACTCACCATCAGCCGAATGGATCTGGCGCGTTGTGCCGCTCGTGTTTGCAATGGCGAACCGAGCTTCCTGGTGATATCGTAACAATGGAGACCGTGTCACGTGACCATGGGTTGAAGTATGGACATAGTAGAAACACCATCAGTTGTATACAATCTTAAAATGACTGAAGCATTTAATATGAATTCGACAGGGTTGGAAATGATTAAAAGTAATTTTGGCATGGCTACATTTAAAAAGTAGTGTTGTCCTGGCTATACCGGATGTTTGTCATAAGGAACACTCAATGCGTGTTAACTATACAGAGTGTTGCCAAGCGAGGGGAGTGCGTGTAAACACTCATTCAACAATGAAGGCAACCAATGACACCCTGGAATCATCATAATGTTATTATTAGCTGGCATGAATGCGTACTCAAGAAGCATTGGAGTAACAGAAGGGATGAGAATCGCTGTACTCGCTATTTGATGGTGAAAAACCCACATGGGAATAGATTAGTACAGTGCATGGTGCATACATTTTTAATCACAAACAGGGTCACAGGAACCATATATATCCGTATGGCGTACCTGTCGTATGATGGTAAGGCCATTTCTTACCACAATAAAAAACATGACAAATGATTAATAATTAGACAAAAAATGTTAATAATAATTGAGCATGATCACTTTTCTAGGGGTATGCATGTATGGCTGATTCCTGCAATGGCGTACCTCTCACGGGAGGGTATAGGCCAGTTCTGGTCAGCGACATTGGGCCTTGCAGTTTGCTATTAAGTGTGTAGCCTAAGAAGGACTCAGGGCAGGGTTGCTAGTTGGGAATACGAACTGTCCTGTTCATTGAGACCTTTGAGGATTGAATCAAAAAAGTGCATCCACTACAATTCACGTGTTGAGAATGCTGGAAATGTTGCCCCCACTGGGTCCTAACATTGCCTTTTCTAACACAACCCATCGGAGACTTTCTGGGGGGTGTGCAGCGAGTTTGAAGTGATCTACAAGTGGTGTGCCCTGGACCTCGCACCTAATCCGGCTCATATGTTGGAGGATTCTCACTTTGGCCTTCTGTTGTGTTTGACCAATATAGATCAATTTGCATGGGCATATTATCGCGTAGATAATATTGGATGTGTTGCAGTTACTGTGCGATCTGAGCTGGATTTTATGTTGATGGTGCTCAAATTCCTTAGTTTGTATTGTAGTATCGCAGGCCTTGCAGTGGCCACATCTGAAGTGGCCTACAACTGGTGGAAGGTTCCATAGTGAAGTAATAGTTGGATCATCAGGAGTTTGCAGGAAGGACCGTACTACATAGTCTTTAACACTTTTTGCTTTCTTGAAAGCGTGCAGTGGTGTGCCCATCTGGTTGACATCATCAGAGATTAATTGCCAATGTTGATTCACAATGCGTTTGATCTTATTGCTTTTGGTGGTAAATGTTGTTATGCACACAATCCTGTCTTCTTGTTGGTCAATCTTGTCTTTGGGCGAAAGTAATTCCTCTCGCGGATAAAACCAGGCACTCTTCCTTGCTCTTCTGATGGGTCATCGAGATTATCCACGTTGCTGGAGACAATTTGAAAGATCTTCAGATTCCTTGAAATAGTGGTCTTTATTCAAACAGTTCCTCCGGATACGTAGGAACTGCCCAAAAGGCAAATTGTCATGAAGTGCTCAAGGATGATGGCTGTTATATTGTAACAAAGAATTCCTTTCGGCCGGTTTGCGGTAAAGTGTGGTAAGTAGGGTACCTGAATTCTCATAAATGGTAATATCAAGAAAATGTATGGTCCCCATTGTGAAGAAAAACAATGTGGATTGATTCACTGTCTTTCTACATTCTTTTGTAAATTTTGTGTTCATTGTTATATCTACGCTGGGACCCCTCCCTCTCATATAAGCCTGAGCTGTTGAGAGGCAGCATGTGGGAACCACATTACTTCTGAACATCATGTATTCAACTGCAAAGACTGGAGGACTGTCCTGGAGACCTGAAGTATTAAAGGTTGCGCCTCCAGGCAGGCTCTGTGCACACCTACTTCATTGTGATCAAATCTTACTTTAGCACTACAACGAATATACCTATCCATTGCACATCAAAACAGTCATTAGGTTTGATTGTTGGAATTCTGCCCTTTTTAGTTCTGCCTAAGATAGTGTGCGTGGGCTTTCTCTTGCGAAGGATATTGTATACAACAAGGGACTTGGAGCCTTCCCATTGTTCCCCATTCATTGGGTTCACTCGTATTTGCCGCCTTGGCATTGGTTAGTGCATGCCATCTTCAATGTTGCTTCTTTCGATTGGAGCATGGACCAAGTACTGATTGCTTGATCTTGATTAGTGCTCTTTCGCTGCTCACACTGTATATGAGTTACTATTATTGTTTTTTCTTTTCTAGTGGTCCTTGTTAATTCTTCTTCCCCGGTCCTCATCCATCATAGCGCTGTAAAAAAAGAAAGGTTTGCCCTGATGCTTAGCCATGCTGCATAGCATTAGCAATGACCAGGAGAGCTAGCAGTGCTCTACAACATGGCTAAAAGACATAGGCACAGGCAATAGCTCTCACATAGGTGGAACATATTGGCTTTGCCAAAGCTTGTTAATATTGACGAGGCAGGATGCAGCTTGTGAATCCCACCAAACAAGCTGCAAATGCATAAATGGAAGAGGTCAAGGGACAGGACACCGCAATGCATATATTTGCACTACAAGAATTACTTTTTTTCATACCAGCTCCTCTCCCTTTAATGACAGTGGCATCAATTAAAAAGTAATATAGCATTGGATGATTGGCACTTAGGGGATGCATACAATCGTTCCCCTCCAGTACTAAGCACCCACATTCACCAAATGAAAGCTGTCCTTAAGGTGCTGATGTCGAATCCATGGTTTGCAAAGGCAGTTGCAAACCATTGATGTATGGCATTGCATTTCGAAAGGGAGGTGGGTGTCCTGAGTCGTGAACTGCATATTGTCAGCCAGAAAGACTTTTCTCATTCACAATTGCCACTAGCCTTTTTGCTGCATTACTCAACGTTGCATTTGCAGTTGGATAAATGTCAGAGTGGAGACAGGAGGACAAGAGCTGGGGGGATAGCCCAATGCAAGGGCGCAAAAAGAAAGCTGTGATTCGGGGGTGAAATAAATGTGACACCCTTGTGCTGCCAACCATTCCTGTCGTTATTTTAAACTACAACTGACAGATTTCAATCGGCACCTCTGCAGCTAGTTGCAGGGTAATGCCTTCTCTCAGAACCTGCTTTGAGATCAGAAAGCATGGTATTCGGGCAGGGAGCGAGTGGTGGTGGAGAGTGACAGGACGGCAGTAATGCTTTTTCAACAATATTTGGACACGGTGGGGAAGATGTTACCAAGAATGTTGAAGCTGGGAATGGAGAGTGTTGCTGAGGTATATTGGGTATGGTGAAAAGTTGCCAGGCAATACTCGTTTTTGACTTTAGTGGGTAGTGGCACTCAAGGTGAAAGGAAGAGAGACCCTGAGGTCGAGAAGTGGGGTGAGGAAGTATATTTTGGGCGTATCCCTCCCAAAAGGCTTCTCCCCTTGCACAACTGCACAAAGTAGATTATCTTACAAGGGAGTGCTTATGGGGTGACATATGCAGCATGGCATTGCAGATGGTAAAATATCTCTAACTGGGAGTCTTTCAGCTCACTGTTCCAAGTGTCTTCATAGGTAACTCAAGCTTCACTCTCATAGCAAGTTGATGTGAGTTGGAATCCCTCTGTGTAAACCAGTACAATTATTGATAACTTCGTATCTTCAGTTCAAAATGAGGCAGTCTGTTTGTTACTGCATTATTCTACTACTTTAGAGTAAGACTGTAATAAAAATATGACAGAAATACTACACTAAACGAGCAAACTATGTAAAACAGTCAGTCCTACAGAATTACAACTGCTCGTTAATCAATAAAAGGAATATCTTAATTTTCAGCTCTTTTTTTCTGAGCTATTCTTCCCTAGGAATGTATCACAACATTAGCTGACAAGGTGGCATTTATGGCAACATGCTTATCTAGTGCGCCGTTTTAGTTCAAGAATACAGGAATCTATCTGCAAGCTAACACATTCTGCAAAACAGAGGCTTTTGAAGGTAACACATGTAACTGTTTAAAATACATTTTGTAACAAATGATACGCTGTATGTTTGCGTGTATATTTCCATATTACGCAATTTCACATGTTGTTCTATTCATCTGCAATTGCAGTATATCTTTAATCGAAGTAGCAATGGAGAAAGGATTTAGGAAGTGTTTAGAGGAAGGTGGGCAGTGTGAGCAGATGCTGTAAGGAATACAGCCATGCTTTATAAGGATCAGTCATTGTGGAATTTCTTCATTTTTAGAAAGCAACTCAATCTCCAGTCTTGTTCCATCAAAGTGGCCATGGATATCCTAAGTGACTTACAATTTCCTCATAATGTACCTTAGGGACTAATTATCATCTATATAATTTAGGGAGAACTGATCTATCCTTATCATCTGCTGTGGTTTAATGTCAAACTGCTACTGCAGTCTGATGTCAGAATGCACCTGTACTATGAAAACTGAATCACTACTCACTTGTAATAATCTATTACAGACGAGCAATGGTACTGCAGTGCACCATTTTCAGAGCAGCAAACAATGGGAAGCTTCCCTTGCATCACCTGCTGTCTGTGTATACAGGAAGCAGGGAGATATCCAAACTCTTACCTCTTCAGGCAAGCTGAGACCCTGCTCGGATGTCTGTGCACCATCTCTGGCACAACGTCTGAGGGAATGACATGCACCAGTTTGCTGGCCGGTTCCTCCCAACATAAAGCAATGCCAGTGCGTTGACTCTCGTGAAAAGCAAAATAAAGTTCAGGTGAGAAAAAGATTAGATAGCAGCACCTGCAAATCCAAGATGCCTTTCCAAACACACACATGGAATATGTTTAAAAGCCACTGTTGCATTATTTATTTTTTCAATCATAAAGCTGTGTTATACTCTGGTCAAAGGAACATTGATTTTAAATTTCTGAGCCATAGCTGCCAGAAGTTCTATGTCAAAGGTGATGCCTTCAGGAAGTCCTGACCTTTTAGCCAACAACATGGTGCATTTTGGGGCGTGTAGCTTAAATGATTACATTGCACATGTGTGCTACAAAAAAGACCACAAAGAGTTCTTGTATAAAAAGCCATAACTGTCTGAAGCTCTCAAACATAGCATAGCTCGCTTGGCAACTATATTAGCAGGGGCACTGAAAAGACTAGCAGGTGAGACAGCAAGGCATTATATTATATGGAATAAAATACCACAACGTATACATGAAAATTATATTACAATTCACCATGAAGGTCCGTGACCCATTAAAGGCACTCTGCATGTGGTCTCATGCCTCTGAATGGCTTAGGAATTCCTTATATTGTACATTAAGGGTACTTTATCCCATCCATTAAAATATTACAATCCACCGGTGTCTAATGCAAGCACCAATGCAAGCAATATAAATCAAGATTAATGTGATCACATTGTTGCATGGTGGATGCTATAAAGATTAGAGCACAGAGAAGCATAATCCAAATACTTAAACTAAATAACAAAAATGATCCTAATTCAGCAGTGACAGAGACAAGATGTCCCTGGCAGCCCTTAGGGAACAGCACGCCCTGGACCTGTTCAAGGCAGGGCCCATCACAGTGGTAATGCAGGTGCTGCACCTAAATCACTCCAACTTCTAGACTAACAACAGGCTCAGGAAGAGGGGTCCAGCACAAGGTGCCTCCTTTCTCAGTGCTGCTGCTCCCATTTTACTGGTAAAAAAACCTCTTTTTAGCGTGCTGGTTCATTTTTCCAAGGGCTGTTAACAATAGCCCACTACGTTGCTGCCATTTGCCTTTGAAAGGCTATCTCTGCCCTCTCGCCAAATGGGCTGCTTTACCTTTGATTACCTGCAAGAAAAAAAGGCAGAAAGTCAGGGGCTCAATTTTATTTTGCATTTCACAACTGTGGCCCTATGAGATCCGATATCATCAACACTCGTCTTTTCAGTCAACACTATGAGGAGCTTCTATTTTTGCTTTAAAATGACACATTTAAAACCATAACATGCCACAATTTTACACAACACGACGCTATCTATCAGCTGTGCTTTAAAATTTTAAAGAGTCTTCTAGTTAATTTTATAGCAAAACTGCTTGTTTCATACATAAAGCCAAAAGTAACATTGATTCCACATCCTTTAAAGGTTCACTCTTTCATTCCCATCATGCATTAAACCACTAGTTTTCTTTATGAATCATTTTGCCATTTGTACAGTTGAAAGATTCTTGCAGCACAACAAAAGAAACATGGACAACAGCAGTGCAACCTTCATTACAACATAAAGAATAAAGAAAGAGCAGGTGTCAGTATCAGGAGGAATTTCACGAGTCTCTCACACAAACGGAACAGGTACATCACAGTTAGTTAACACTCTAAAAAGGGAGTGAAATTAGTTCAAGAACTACTGTTCTCTCCTCACAATCACAAATAAACATGCAAGAAGTACAAAACTCCACGAATAAACAGCCAAATTGCTTTTGAAATTACAATAGTTTTGTGTACACAGTTCAGCAACAGAATTTGCCTCTCTTTGCAAATGACATGTTTCGGCCCTCGAATAGTGCCATTCCAGCATCTGGCGATCCTCAGAACTATAGATCTTGGTGTCCCACATCAAGTATTGTAAAAGTCCCTGGTTTATAGTGTATGTTATGCAAGTCCATTCAATATATACATGTTTTTTCTTTTTCAGAAGATGGGGCAATAGCAGAGAAAAATCCCCTTTTTTACAGAACAAGTGCACCCTGGGCAGAAACAGTGCAAACGTCCCTCCTTCGGAGGACAGGGACAGCTAGGGCAGAAGCAGTGCAACCTTTCCCCATCGTAAGCCACATGCAGATTTGGTTGCAAAAGTAGAAGCAGTGGTTCCTCACAGAACTGTCACAGCATAGCACTAGAAAAGCAAGCTTCCCTCTCTCACAGAAGGCAGCAAGCACAATCTTCCATTCCCTTGAGAACAGATTCAGCATGGCAGACTAGCACAAGACTTCATCACTCACAGAAAATGCATGGATATGACTTGAGTGACATGTAGGTTACAGAAAGAACTCTGTAGCTGGTCCTTAACTCAGTGAAAGGGATGCCTAGGAGGTGGATGTATGAATGCATATGCAAGTTCTGAGACCACATTTAGGTGACATGCCACATCAACATCTTAAAAGCAAAAAAGAGAGCACAGAGAGGCAACACAGGTATTAAAAAGGGGCCTTTAGCTTTTTATTTCGGCGGCGGGTTGAGAGACACCTTATCTTCTGAAATGTGCTTACTGAGCACTTCGCACTAACATGACGAAACTATATATGTTTCACCTATCACAGTGAAAACTCTACTGTTCTTTTGAATTTGGTGATCTAGAAATGAATTTGGTTTTACGATCTGCAAATGAACTTCATCAATTTGAGTTATCACAGACTTTTAAAATCCGGGTACATTCCTGAGTACATTCCAGGATGCAGTACAGTTTATTATTGCCCTGAGGAAGCCCTATTCACAGTGAAACGTGTTCGCTGCATCCAAGCTGCATTACGCTTTGTGTGGTTCAAGACTCCATTAAAGGATCTGATAAAACATCATTGAAGAGTCTGGATAGATTTCTTTGCTTAGCATTTGTGCCTTTTAATAACTGTGTTGCCTCTCTGTGCTCTCTTTTTTGTATTATAGATGGTGTGATTCATTGGCAGTGGACCAAGGAGGTGGGCAACAGTGACTTTGTGCTTTCAAACATAGCGTACAGTCAGGTAGTGTGGCATTAATTATTCCTTGCTGCCATTTCTCTTTTCTCTACAACATCTTGAAAGCCCTGCTTCTGTCACTCGGAGACATTCTGTTGTGTTGATTTGTTGGTTATCCATGTACTGAAAAGTAGCAGTTGCCTAGTAGGTCTTTTTTATTAGGAGAAGTCCAGCCAAAGACAAAATATCTCAGCCCTACAAAGGCACACAGATACCAACCTCTTCGGAAAGTGTAATGTGAATGAGTGGACAGAGAGACAAAGGAAAGGGGCGGTGCTGGGTTGAACATTTTAGGCAGGGCTGTTTTAGGTTCCCTTTCACGTCCTATAGATTGCAACTTAAATTTTCAGTTGTCCGTTGGACAGCTATGTCCAGCAAGAAGAATGTTTCAACAGTGACAAGATTGTAAAAACCCTCATGCAGCCAGGCAATAGTTAAATTACAATGTGTTTTTGTCTTTTTGCAGCATAATGGAAAGCGTAATGCAAGAGAAAACAATGGGCCTCATTTATGAGGTTTAGCGTCACAGGCCTTCCTACTGCACTGCCCTACAGCAAAAGAAAAGCGCAGGAGTATGCTGCATCAATCAGATACGGCACATTCCTGTTCTTTTCTTCCCTATGCTGGTGCAGAATGGGCTGCCGTGCGCCAACGCAGGCACCTTTGCACCATGGTTAACTTTCCTGCACAAGATGCTTTTTCATCTTTCTATATGTGCTACAGAATGCAGGTCACTTTGAAAATGGAAAAACTAAGAAAAATTACGCTATTTCTCCTCGTTGTGTTCGCTTACACCTCCCCTGGGGAGGTGTAATGTTTGGCACTGCCTCAGAGTTAAGATTTCTCGTAAATCTGGGGCAGTGTTTTAAAGCCATGGGTGTTGTTGGGGAGAGCCCCCAGCAACACCTAGTGCATGCCTCTTTAACACAGAAACCTGCATTAAAGGAAACGATATTTACGAGCCATCAATAAGTCCAAAAAAGGGGCTTAGTGCCGCCTCCTAAATAAAGAGCAGGCTCCTGCGACAGGGAGCGACCCAATGTTTTTGGTAATTCATGGCAAAGCATTGATTTAGTTGATCTATCTATGAATATATTACAGATATTGTACAAGGTGCTCTGCTTTCTGGCTTCTAGGAAAGACAACTTCACTATAAATAAATGTACTTACCTGTTTTTCACCCAGCTCTGTTTACAGGGCCTCAAATCGAATTTTCAAGGAAGCAGCACGTGCTCTTTGAATGGTGCAGGTCGGGTTTCTGCATGAATACATGCAGTTCCTAGAGGTGCTGTCCCGGGATTCCTAGAACTGAGACCGGAGAATCAGAAATCCAATCGTGCTCCGAGGTGGAGCGCAGCCTAGACCCATTAGAGTTCTATTGATCACATAGTGTGGCAGGCGGCCAATGTACAGCTCGAGATTTCTAGTGTCTTGTATTTCAAGAACCTGGAAGCGCACACCAGCTTCGCCAGGAGCAGGTCTCACAAAGAGGTGAAATCTTCCTCTTCTAAACTGAAAAAAAAAGCATTTAACGCTTGTCTGCACAGTTAAACAAGCATTTACAATGCAATGGTTTTGCCTTTGTTAAAGTTAGAGCTATTGGCATTGCTCTTGACATTATTTTTAGACTTTAGTGGGGACCTACAAAAGTTTTCCTGAACACACGTAAAAAAATTGGAAACTTCTGATTTGCAACTAAATGTCCTGGCACCCGTTGGATGAAAAGCGGGGAGTACCCCTATTTGAAATTCTCAATTTGTGGAAAAAGGATGTCAAGAATAGGGCCGCTAATGTTACTGGAGAAAAAAGCAAAACAGAAAAAATAAGAGTTTACGTTGAAAAAATATAAGAATGTCTAATCTCTTCCCTTGCATAATGTATACAGTGCCTAACTTTTGCATTTGTAAGGTTTTGGAACCAGGTGCAAATGTCTCAAAGCGATTTGTGGTTACGTACAATACACATATCAAGCATTCATGAATCTGGGCCAAAAGGAAATGTTTGTGAATTACCAAATATGATCATTCTACTTGTGTAAGTGTAGTTTATGCTATTTACAATGTAAGACTTTTTTGGGAGGCTCGTGAATCTAGACTATAGAACAAAGGAGGGGTGTGGTTAAGTGAGTATGTAACGGCTGGTAGTAGAATCTAGAGATTTTACTTCTTCTGAACGCTTTGTGTGATCTTAGCCACATCAATTCATTCAATTTGCCTAATTTCCAATATGTGACAAAACAGGGTGTATTTAGAATTGGAACTTACATGGTCAGGCCTATTGGCTTTGTCAGTTGCAGTTACTTGATTAGTGCTCACACTTCCCGAGCCTTCCTTCAGATAGTTCAGCATTAGCTTACATTGTTAATTGTATGTCTGATGACAGGGCTGTCCACGCAAACTATAGCAACTGTTTTATGAGGCTGCCCTTTTATTTTCCAGAATTTAAGAAGTATTTTATTTTATAAGGGGAGATAAGATATTAGTTCTGCAATGGTTTTTCTCTTTCAATGGCCATGAAAGTTATTTTCAGAGTGCCTTCAGGCTTATGCCACACAGACCTCAGTTTTAGGACAGATCCTCTATTGTGGAGCTGTGCTCACCGGAAGCCACGTCACTTTCCATATGGTATGGAGATTCTCAACAGACACTGTTGAAAACACTGCATCTTTTTTGCCGTGGGGATGGCAAGCGTCCTGAGAATTGAGGCGTTGATGTAATATTAGTTGTGAGCGCATGCATTTAAATCCAGACATTCTGCACTCAAACTGTGACCTACTTGTTATCAAAAGATTATATTCCGAATGTATTGTCTCCGTTTCAGGGACTTGTGATAGGCCCAGGTTACTTTGAGCCCCCAGCTCAGCCAGGAAGGCCAGAGTGGCCTTGGTCTGATAAAGGCTCGCAGCATTACATTCCACTATTTTGTATTTCCAATGTCATAAATTTGGAAATAGATGGCAAACACAAATTGTAGAATTGTGCCACACAAAGTCTGACAAAACAAATTAACCCAGAACAATATAAGATAGAAAGCATAAGACAACATAACATAGCATAACATGAGAGATAGAGTGAACTTACTGAGTGACCTAATAGAGTGCACAGCAGCTCAGAGAAAGTTCCTGCACTAACATAACATACTCATTCCTAGATGAAAGTTTGAGAAGCAGAAAAATACCAAAAGATGTACTCTTTCTAAGAGAAAATCAGGAGTCATCGCCCTGGACATCACATGGCGAGATTCTGTATCCAAGCGACTGTGGTTCTAATCCTGGCTTTCACTATTGAACATTCTGTGTTATCCTGGGCCAACCCTGCTTCACTTACATGCCAATATATGAAATGCTTAAAGTCAAGCCCTACTAAACTGTTGTCTTGGGTGCGACATAAAAGACTCTATTTGTTCAATACACAACTTTAATGAGATGATAAAAGTCATCCTGAATGACAAAGGCTTGATTTACAAATGTTACTCTTGAAATGCTAGTGGCATGACATCACAGAATGAAAGGCTCAGAGCTCGGAGGCCAGTGCAATGCAGCACCGGCTGGAACCCAAGACAATCTACTCTTCATGTGTACTTTTAAGTGTCTTGAAAGCTGATTAGCTGGGCACATCCCTACCTGCACACTCTCTGCACGAACCTACTTCCATGCGTGAACACGTCCACCTGCTGGTACTTGTCAATGTTGCAAATGTGAGAGCTCCAGGAAATCAGTGCTTGATGTACGTGTCAAGGGGCGGTACTGTGCTTCTTTCCGAATACCAGAATATGTGGGTATGTGCCCCAAAATAAGAAGTGATGTTATAGGAGTGATTGTCCATCTTCACCTGGTCACTGACCAGAGGTAAGTGCACCCCTCAGGCTGGTCAGCTCTTCCTCAGACTCTAGCTAGACAGCTCTCCCTCAGACTCATGCTGGTAAGCCTCCTCAGGCTCAGGGTGTTCAGTTCACCCCTCGGACTCGGGTTGGTCAGCTTCCACTGAGACTAGCCTGGACAGGGGTTATCTAACTTCAATGGAGTCTTGTGCCTGCAAGCTCTCCCCCATACCCTGGAGGGCCAGCTGGCCCCAACTTCCCTTCGCCCCCCCATCATATTCGACTTTACTTGTGCCGGTGCCTGCCACCACGCTCAGACTCCAACTGGTCAGCCCCCTGTGAGCACAATCGGGTCAGTAACTTTGCCCGCAACTCACCTTGGAAATGGACATGGTGAAGTAAACAAAGAGGCCGGTGGTGGAGGCGATCTGCAGCGCCAGGATGGCCATCACGGCCGTGGCGGGCCAGACGGGGCTGCACTTCTTCCGTGCCCTAGTCGCCCCCTCCTTCTCGGAGTCTTCCTCCTGCTTCCTGCCTCCTGGCGGGGGCATCATGCAGGCTGCGGAGTCGCTGCTGTCGGTGCGGTAGTACTGCTGTCCGTTCTGCTGGTGGTGTGCCATTGGGGGACCCCTGGATCACGCGCGCACACAAACAACACACACACAAACACAGGCAGACACACAAACACAGACAGACACACAAACAGAGGCAGACACACAGACACACACTGCCACTCAACGAGGCGCCCGCCCCTGCCGGCCCGCGATCCCTCTGGCGTGCACACGGAAGAGGCAACCCGAAAAAAGAAACACCGCCGCGGCTTCCAAGGAGGAGGGAAGAGGGCCGGGGGAGGGGCTGGGCCGGAGCTGCAACAAACTCCAATGGACCAGGGGGTGGGCCTGCCTGGCACCCGAGCACCAGCCCTGCCCCTCAACAACACGGCCATGTGCGGGCGCACGGGTGTAAAACGCAATGTTTGCACAAGCTGAGAACTCCCCTCCCCCCAACACATCGGTGTACTTCGCCCCTTTAAACTTTCAACAGTTCAGGCTCCCTGTTGCTGAGCTCTGGCAAAGGAGGAGGGTTGATCCGCCCAAGATCACACAAAGGCGCAGGGATTTGAAAGCATCAGCCATTCTGCCATGTATGCTAGCACGAGTGCTCTTGTAAAGCGCCCGATACCTTTGGGTCGAGTTCCTGCTATGTAGAACTGGGATATATATATATAATATCTCTATTAGGAATACAGAGAACGTAGACAAATACGGGTATCAGAAGTATAAAGCCGTATAAAAGGAAAACGTATCGAGTACACGCACTTAAAATCCGCGCGAAGAGACATCACAGGACCGGAGAAACAACACTCGTGAGGTAAACCCATTTGTTGACACTTGTAAAGTGAACCCATTTTTCACACTCGTGAGGTAAAATAGTATTTTCCACACTCGTGAGGTAAATAACAATTGTCCACACTCGTAAGGTAAATAAATACCAATTTTTCGCACTCGTAAGGTAAACTCTTCAGTGGACACTCGTGAAGAAAAATTGTGCCTAGCGCCGAAATCGCCCCCCTCCCCCTCGAAAGTGAAAGCAGACTGACTGGAGTAAACTTCTAGGCGTCAGCTCCGAGGGAAGCTCGGGGAGGAAGGGACGGGCGCGCTCTTCCCAGCCTCTGGACCGTTTCCTTCAAGCTTTGCCAACAAGCCACCCACGCACGTCGTACATGGCATTCATACCGGTGTGTCCAGGAATCCTAAAGCTTCTCAAACAATGAGCAGTTTCTCTGCAGTGGGTAACAAGCATTTACAATGCAACGGAGGGGGGGCGGAAAGGCACGGAGAGCGGGAGGGGGCAGGAACGGCCACACACTGACAGCGGAGGGGGAGGGAGGGGGGGGCGCGAACAGACACACACGGACACACTGACAGCGGAGGGGGAGGTGGGGGAGCGGGAACAGACACACACGGCAAAAAAAACAAAGCACTCACGCAAGCAGGAAGGCGGGTGCCGGCTCAATGCCGGACCAGATTCGGGGGCGTTCTCGGCTTTTGGCTGACGTAGCGTGACGTCGCCAAAAGCCAAAAATTCTCGGGAACGCCCCCGAATCTGGTACGAGATTGAGGGACGGAGCCCTCTCCCAATGGCTAGCCTCCATTTATGGAGCTAGCCAATGGGAGGAGAGGGCGTTTTCCCGACCCCACACACACATCAAAAGGTTTTTTGGTGCATGCGTACTGAAGTACGCATCGCCAGTCAAAACCTAAAAACGTAGGCAAGCCAATAGTTCTGACTGTAGTGCAATAACACATTCTATCAGAGACATTGCACTTGTTCATGTGTGTAAACACATGCATTCTTACGTGCTAATTAAAGTAGCACCTCCTAGCGTTTAGGTCCAATATAAGCAACATAAGGGAAGTCTTTAAATTACTGTGCCACGACAGTGTGAACTGCGACAGGATTAGAGGCTACTTTCATGCATCACAGCAGGGATAAGTTTCATCCTTTTGTTGTCCTTTAAATATGTACCTTTGAGCTGGTTAACAATAAACACTCTCTGCCAGTTAATAGAGCCATGGGACATTCTCATGGGTGAATTTGCACACAAGGATTGTACTTGTGATATTAGCATTAAGTGATGCTGTTCTATCACTCTGCTGAAAGTCCGGTTCCCAGAAATGTATCCATCTTATGACCAGAAAAAAACAAAAGCCCACCCTGAAGTTGAAAGCCCCTAAAAAGCAAAGTAGCAAAAACAGGGGCATATTTACAAGGAAATGGCAGCGCAAAGTGCTACAGCAAATTTCAACGCACTGCACTATGCCATTTTCCCTACTGCTGGCGCTAAAAATAGCTGCCTAGCACCAACACAGACACCCTTAGTGCAAGGGTGCCTGTATTGTAGGGAATGATTTTTTATGAGCAGGAAGGTTTACCTTCCTGTACATAAACAATCAATAATGGTGATTTGTTACTGCTATGTCTGTAGCATAGAAGTTGAAAATCATCATTATTTAATGATTGTTTAGGGGCAGGAAGGGATACCAACCTGCACATAAACAACCATTACTTGTGTTTTGCTCTTTCTGTGTGTGCTGCAGCACACATAGAAAAAGCAACAAGCATTACAAATGCAATAGGTCTCACCTTTAATTAAGTTTAAGCCATTTGCTTTGCAATACAATACCATTAGCAAATGGCTTTAACTTAATGTGAGAACAGTAAACTGTGCGCATATACCATGCACCACACTGCAAAGTACTGGAAAAATTAGAAGCTTGCAGCAGTACCGGGGTGAAAGTATGCATGTTTGGATGCATGAAGTAAATATTAAATAAAAAACAAATAAGAGATGCCGAACACATAGGCACAGGAGTGTAGGGCAGGCAGCAATACACAGAGGGCTTTAAAAGAGGGCTATGTGGGGAGACAGCGATATTCAGCCAAATGTAAGCAGGAGGGCAATAAAGCGAGAAACCAATTGGGGCAGGGGGGCAAGGAAACATGAGTGAATCCCTGAGGTGAGCGGCAGAGAGAGGCGCCAATTTGTGTTGCGAGTGCAAAGCTTGCAGCAGTACCGGGGTGAAAGCATGCGTGTTTGGATGCAGGAAGTAAATATTACATTAAAAACAATTAAAGAGATGCAGAACACATAGGCACGGTAGTGTAGGGTAGGCAAGCAGCAATACACAGAGGGCTGGAAAAGAGGGCTATGTGGGGAGACAGCGATATTTAGCCAAATGTAAGAAGGAGGGCAATAAAGCGAAAAACTGATTGGTGGGGCAAGTAAACGCGCTACCAACCATGGTCAAATGAAGCAAATATATGTTGACGAACAAGCGTGCATGCAAACACTATGGGCCTAAACAAAGGGCCCATGAACAAGTGTACATGCAAACAGTATAGTTCTTAATAAAGGAGCCAGTTAACAGTACACAACTATATTTAATTTGTCAGTTACGCTAAATTCGCCAGTACATTTGTGCTTATTACTGTTTATTTTTGTAAGGAGATGTGTTGAAGAATATATATGGCTCAGTACTTTAGCAGAGTGTTAATAAACCTTTTTACACACGAATGCACATGCTACCTTCTGGGATTTTTGGGCCGCTGTGATGGTGAAACATGAAAGAGAGCATGTATTTGAAAGGCACGTGGTCTTTAAATTAAAATAATTCAATAAATGAAATTAACTCAGCCTGACTCCAAAAGTGCGAACACTACCTTCTGAAGAAAATTAAAAAATGAGCGCTTGGTTCAGTTACATCCTAGCTAGCAGTGCTAGTGGGCAGAGAAGCGCCTTTGTTGAGCCCAAATTTGTGTGAGGATACTACTTAGCGCTCTGATCACATCAGAGCTTTACAAGACAAACATGCGTGTGCTCCCTTTAAGGTCATTAGGGTAATTTATGGTAAACACGAAGGTTGCCTCTTCGACCCAGAAATGGGGTGGCCTGAATGCAGGCAACTGTATTGGGAGTAAGGCACAGTGACACCTGAAGTCAGAAGAGCAAAGTCGTCATTTTCCTCGTGTGCCGAAGAGGAACAAGAGGAAAATCAGAGTCGTAGTGAAAAGTAAGAGAGCCTTTCTCGAAAAACGGGCACCGCAAACGCATTGATAGTGCAGTGTGCCACACGTGAGTGAGGAATAAAAATACTGTAATTGCAATGAGTTGCAAGTTTTATGTCCTTTGTGTGTGGGGTGTGTCTGTCTGCAGTGAGTGTGCTTTGTCTCTCTTTTGTCTGCTCTGTCTTGGCTCCTTTGCGGTGTGAGTCTGGATGGATCCCTTTTCTCCGATACCTATGTGTGTCTGTCGTGTGTGTGCATGTCTGTTTTGTCTGCTGGGTGGTTGTTGTATGCATGTGTCTGGTCTCTTTTGTGTATCTCACCTGCGTGTGTCTGTCGGCTGTGTGGGTGTGTGTGTCAGCTATATACCTGTGGTGGTGGGGGTGTCTATTGGTTGCATGTGGTGCGATAATCTGTCTGTGCCTGTGGTGTGTGCGGTTTGTCTGGGGATCTTAGGCCGTGCGACAATGCGCACCCAGGCCAAGTAGCTCGGACCCCCGCTCTACTGCCTCCTCACCACTGGGCACACGGAGCCCTTGGTCGCTCCAATGGACACAGACTCTATCCGGGATAAGGTCCACAGCAGGCAAGAATTACTCCGGAGATCTCAAGTTGGGAGGGCAGCGGCGTCCGAATCTCGCAGCTTCAATCCTCTGCGAAATGGAGGCCGGAGGTCCCAGACAGACACTGGTGCGCAGCAGCTTGTTGCACCACAACCAGAGAAAGCGGAGCTCCCAAACTTTCCACAAATGCTCCCTACTGTCTCAGACGCTAGAACCTTTGTTTTACAGGCAACCAGGTGACTCGGAGGTGCAGATTATTGAAGGATTTTTTACGAGTGCTCTGTCTGGGACCGGCCACACACTGACAGCGGAGGGGGAGGGAGGGAGGGAGAGGGGGCGCGAACAGACACACACGGACACACTGACAGCGGAGGGGGGGTGGGGGAGCGGGAACAGACACACACGGCAAAAAAAACAAAGCACTCACGCAAGCAGGAAGGCGGGTGCCGGCTCAATGCCGGACCAGATTCGGGGGCGTTCTCGGCTTTTGGCTGACGTAGCGTGACGTCGCCAAAAGCCAAAAATTCTCGGGAACGCCCCCGAATCTGGTACGAGATTGAGGGACGGAGCCCTCTCCCAATGGCTAGCCTCCATTTATGGAGCTAGCCAATGGGAGGAGAGGGCGTTTTCCCGACCCCACATACACATCAAAAGGTTTTTTGGTGCATGCGTACTGAAGTACGCATCGCCAGTCAAAACCTAAAAACGTAGGCAAGCCAATAGTTCTGACTGTAGTGCAATAACACATTCTATCAGAGACATTGCACTTGTTCATGTGTGTAAACACATGCATTCTTACGTGCTAATTAAAGTAGCACCTCCTAGCGTTTAGGTCCAATATAAGCAACATAAGGGAAGTCTTTAAATTACTGTGCCACGACAGTGTGAACTGCGACAGGATTAGAGGCTACTTTCATGCATCACAGCAGGGATAGGTTTCATCCTTTTGTTGTCCTTTAAATATGTACCTTTGAGCTGGTTAACAATAAACACTCTCTGCCAGTTAATAGAGCCATGGGACATTCTCATGGGTGAATTTGCACACAAGGATTGTACTTGTGATATTAGCATTAAGTGATGCTGTTCTATCACTCTGCTGAAAGTCCGGTTCCCAGAAATGTATCCATCTTATGACCAGAAAAAAACAAAAGCCCACCCTGAAGTTGAAAGCCCCTAAAAAGCAAAGTAGCAAAAACAGGGGCATATTTACAAGGAAATGGCAGCGCAAAGTGCTACAGCAAATTTCAACGCACTGCACTATGCCATTTTCCCTACTGCTGGCGCTAAAAATAGCTGCCTAGCACCAACACAGACACCCTTAGTGCAAGGGTGCCTGTATTGTAGGGAATGATTTTTTATGAGCAGGAAGGTTTACCTTCCTGTACATAAACAATCAATAATGGTGATTTGTTACTGCTATGTCTGTAGCATAGAAGTTGAAAATCATCATTATTTAATGATTGTTTAGGGGCAGGAAGGGATACCAACCTGCACATAAACAACCATTACTTGTGTTTTGCTCTTTCTGTGTGTGCTGCAGCACACATAGAAAAAGCAACAAGCATTACAAATGCAATAGGTCTCACCTTTAATTAAGTTTAAGCCATTTGCTTTGCAATACAATACCATTAGCAAATGGCTTTAACTTAATGTGAGAACAGTAAACTGTGCGCATATACCATGCACCACACTGCAAAGTACTGGAAAAATTAGAAGCTTGCAGCAGTACCGGGGTGAAAGTATGCATGTTTGGATGCATGAAGTAAATATTAAATAAAAAACAAATAAGAGATGCCGAACACATAGGCACAGGAGTGTAGGGCAGGCAGCAATACACAGAGGGCTTTAAAAGAGGGCTATGTGGGGAGACAGCGATATTCAGCCAAATGTAAGCAGGAGGGCAATAAAGCGAGAAACCAATTGGGGCAGGGGGGCAAGGAAACATGAGTGAATCCCTGAGGTGAGCGGCAGAGAGAGGCGCCAATTTGTGTTGCGAGTGCAAAGCTTGCAGCAGTACCGGGGTGAAAGCATGCGTGTTTGGATGCAGGAAGTAAATATTACATTAAAAACAATTAAAGAGATGCAGAACACATAGGCACGGTAGTGTAGGGTAGGCAAGCAGCAATACACAGAGGGCTGGAAAAGAGGGCTATGTGGGGAGACAGCGATATTTAGCCAAATGTAAGAAGGAGGGCAATAAAGCGAAAAACTGATTGGTGGGGCAAGTAAACGCGCTACCAACCATGGTCAAATGAAGCAAATATATGTTGACGAACAAGCGTGCATGCAAACACTATGGGCCTAAACAAAGGGCCCATGAACAAGTGTACATGCAAACAGTATAGTTCTTAATAAAGGAGCCAGTTAACAGTACACAACTATATTTAATTTGTCAGTTACGCTAAATTCGCCAGTACATTTGTGCTTATTACTGTTTATTTTTGTAAGGAGATGTGTTGAAGAATATATATGGCTCAGTACTTTAGCAGAGTGTTAATAAACCTTTTTACACACGAATGCACATGCTACCTTCTGGGATTTTTGGGCCGCTGTGATGGTGAAACATGAAAGAGAGCATGTATTTGAAAGGCACGTGGTCTTTAAATTAAAATAATTCAATAAATGAAATTAACTCAGCCTGACTCCAAAAGTGCGAACACTACCTTCTGAAGAAAATTAAAAAATGAGCGCTTGGTTCAGTTACATCCTAGCTAGCAGTGCTAGTGGGCAGAGAAGCGCCTTTGTTGAGCCCAAATTTGTGTGAGGATACTACTTAGCGCTCTGATCACATCAGAGCTTTACAAGACAAACATGCGTGTGCTCCCTTTAAGGTCATTAGGGTAATTTATGGTAAACACGAAGGTTGCCTCTTCGACCCAGAAATGGGGTGGCCTGAATGCAGGCAACTGTATTGGGAGTAAGGCACAGTGACACCTGAAGTCAGAGGAGCAAAGTCGTCATTTTCCTCGTGTGCCGAAGAGGAACAAGAGGAAAATCAGAGTCGTAGTGAAAAGTAAGAGAGCCTTTCTCGAAAAACGGGCACCGCAAACGCATTGATAGTGCAGTGTGCCACACGTGAGTGAGGAATAAAAATAC
This sequence comes from Lissotriton vulgaris, assembly GCF_964263255.1. Classification (NCBI taxonomy): domain Eukaryota; kingdom Metazoa; phylum Chordata; class Amphibia; order Caudata; family Salamandridae; genus Lissotriton; species Lissotriton vulgaris. The sequence goes on along the minus strand of NC_141696.1, from coordinate 1,260,424,105 downwards.
TGTAATTGCAATGAGTTGCAAGTTTTATGTCCTTTGTGTGTGGGGTGTGTCTGTCTGCAGTGAGTGTGCTTTGTCTCTCTTTTGTCTGCTCTGTCTTGGCTCCTTTGCGGTGTGAGTCTGGATGGATCCCTTTTCTCCGATACCTATGTGTGTCTGTCGTGTGTGTGCATGTCTGTTTTGTCTGCTGGGTGGTTGTTGTATGCATGTGTCTGGTCTCTTTTGTGTATCTCACCTGCGTGTGTCTGTCGGCTGTGTGGGTGTGTGTGTCAGCTATATACCTGTGGTGGTGGGGGTGTCTATTGGTTGCATGTGGTGCGATAATCTGTCTGTGCCTGTGGTGTGTGCGGTTTGTCTGGGGATCTTAGGCCGTGCGACAATGCGCACCCAGGCCAAGTAGCTCGGACCCCCGCTCTACTGCCTCCTCACCACTGGGCACACGGAGCCCTTGGTCGCTCCAATGGACACAGACTCTATCCGGGATAAGGTCCACAGCAGGCAAGAATTACTCCGGAGATCTCAAGTTGGGAGGGCAGCGGCGTCCGAATCTCGCAGCTTCAATCCTCTGCGAAATGGAGGCCGGAGGTCCCAGACAGACACTGGTGCGCAGCAGCTTGTTGCACCACAACCAGAGAAAGCGGAGCTCCCAAACTTTCCACAAATGCTCCCTACTGTCTCAGACGCTAGAACCTTTGTTTTACAGGCAACCAGGTGACTCGGAGGTGCAGATTATTGAAGGATTTTTTACGAGTGCTCTGTCTGGGACCGGCCACACACTGACAGCGGAGGGGGAGGGAGGGAGGGAGAGGGGGCGCGAACAGACACACACGGACACACTGACAGCGGAGGGGGGGTGGGGGAGCGGGAACAGACACACACGGCAAAAAAAACAAAGCACTCACGCAAGCAGGAAGGCGGGTGCCGGCTCAATGCCGGACCAGATTCGGGGGCGTTCTCGGCTTTTGGCTGACGTAGCGTGACGTCGCCAAAAGCCAAAAATTCTCGGGAACGCCCCCGAATCTGGTCCGAGATTGACGGACGGAGCCCTCTCCCAATGGCTAGCCTCCATTTATGGAGCTAGCCAATGGGAGGAGAGGGCGTTTTCCCGACCCCACACACACATCAAAAGGTTTTTTGGCGCATGCGTACTGAAGTACGCATCGCCAGTCAAAACCTAAAAACTAAAAAGCAAAGCTCGATTGCAACTATTGTGATTAGACCAGAATATTCGAAAGAGTGACAACATGTCTCTGAGAGAAAAGCCAGGCATAGGTAGCCAGGGATGTGAAAGGTAGCGCTGCAATGAAGAGTAGAGCCTTGAGAAAAGCTTTATCAAAGTGGCAAATAAAAGAAGAGACAGCGCGCAACAGGGCTTCTTTCCAACTTGTTAATTGGTTAAAACAGTAAAAAGAATAAACAAAAGGGCTTGTTAAACTAGGAAAGAATGGCAAGAGGGTTACATCCTTCAGAGAATCAGGAGATACAGCTAGATTACGTCTCCTAATGAACCCAGACTAGTTAAAAATGCCAAGGAATTGCTCAACCATTTTATATGGGCAGGCGAGGGTTGATCATTTCATAGGGGCAGGCCAGGGTTGATCACGTTTTTTAAGTTAGTGAGGTGCAGTCTTAGATATACTGTAGCCTTTTGGAGCCTGCTGTGAGATCAAGACATTTTCCCTCCAAATGTTTGTTTTTGCACTTCTACTGTTACCTATTATTTGAACTATGCAAAGAATGACATTTGGCTCTGCGTACGTACTTTGCTATTTGACCTCATGCTATTGTCTGCTTAGTGTATCATTATGTCACATATGCAGTAGTGGCCGGTATTGTGGGTGGGTGGCGGAGCGGGGCGGGGAGGGATGGACTCTGAGGATAAAAACAAACCTACCTGCAGCCTGCCGCGTCTCGCTCTTCTGCTCGCAGACACAGGATCCCAGACTCCACTGCGGCCAATCCTGACGCTGCTCTCATGTCATGAGAGCAGCACCAGGATTGGACTGAACACTCTGAATTTGCGCTTCCAGTGAGACTGGTAGCCTGTTCCTGCTGCCTCCAACCCAACAACGTGGCTGGTTGGAGACAGCTTCAGTGCGCATGACAGTTTGGCCGGCCTGACATGCCGGCCAAACCGTTGTGCAAACGGATCACAGTGCACTACCACTCCTCCTGCAGCCGGCCATCCCTCATGGCCCCGCCCCAAAGACTCACCAGGAAAGGAAAAGTAAAATGATAATAAAACGTGTTTATTATCGTTTTGTTTTTAATTTCCTGCTGTTTTGAGGTTGCTGGCAGGGGTTGGTTGGCGCTCCTCCTCCTTGGCGGAGGAGGCACAGCAGCTCTTATGGAGCGCTTTCATTCTATTGTATGACAAACTTTTTTACATCACAACAGTGCACTGAATCACTACGCACAATTGGCAGTGCAATCTTCCCAGTCGCACAAAATTAGGATAACACTAGTTGTACCAAGTCATGTGCCCATTGCAATGCACGCAAGTGCGCACACACACACATACACATACACACTCACAAAACAAGGTCAGCATAGGCAAAAAAAAGTAAAAAATTGTACACACACTGCACAAAGGGCGGCAGCAGTTTCATCACACTTGTAAAAAAGTACAATGATTAAATGAAACCAGATAGCCAGTAACCAGGTACGTGTGTCACTATGTGGGCTGTCAGCTCAGTACTTCTGAAGGGTAGGTGGTTCATGTTTACATGGGATCCCAGATTGACTGTGGACTTCAGAGAAAGTCTTTTGTCACCAAACACACCTGAGAATTCTGATGCATCTGAGGTTTTTCCTTCGGTGAGGGCTGCACCTGCACTTTATCTGCACACTTCCAGCCAGGGCTGTAGCTCTATGCAGCCGATTATTGGCAGGCGCCTTCTTTTGGCACAACATATGGCTGGGATGCCTGTCACCCCCTCCCAACACAATCCCCAAGGATGGGAAGACGGACGCAGTTCTTAACTTTTGGAAGGCGGGAGGGAGTTACCCTCCCGGCCGTATTTATTAAAATATGAAACAAAATTAAAACATTAAAATAACAGTTTCATATTATGTACAATTTTATATTTATGACATTACGATGCAGACATGTTCATTGGCTAACCTTAACAAATCTCTAATACAAAGGTTCTCCTAGCCGAGTCTAAGCATCCTGCAAATGCATACTTTCTAAAATAAAATTGTACATCCTAACATTACGGGCCAACGGCAAGGTCGTAACCGGTGTCAGGTCCCCACTACCAACATTCCCCCCTCACGGTGTGAGGGGCGGCGCACAGATGACTGTACCTCTGTGCCAACTTCCCATTTCCCTTGTCTTAGCGGGGGCCCCTTATTTAACTCAACGCCATCTTAATGGTCGTCCGAGGACTCGTGTGAGGTGTCTAGAAGGTAGCGTGGACCCCCCTCCCACCCCACACTGCTTCTCACATCCGCCGTCGCGGATATCCTGGCCCCGGGAAATTCGTAGGAGGGGCATCTCGCCGCCTCCTCCCCTGGGAGGGGCCTATGACCGCCTTCCCTTCGGCGACCCCATACTTAGTGGGTGCCGCCTCCCCGTGAGAGGGGCCAATGGCCGCCTCCCCCCGGGCGCTCCCATCCATAATGGGTGGCGCCCCCCTGTAGGGACCTTGAAATTACTGCTCACCGATCATGACCTTACCGCCCGACCAAAAATAAATACGACGTTTTAACTACCTATTGAAGAAAGAAAATTACTTTTTACGTTGCAATATTTATCGTCTTTAACTTAAACATTCCACACATCTTTCAATTAGACAGTGATACTCTGCCTCACTGGGGAAAAAATTGTTATGCAGCAAATCATTTTATTGCAGTACAGACATTGACATCTTTATTAACCACTACATCAGGAGAAAAGGATATTATCTAAGCAAAAACCAATTTTATTGCAATACTAACGTTGCCATAAGGGGCTGGTGGGTGGGTCAAAAATTGCTCCTTGTTCCGCCGAGGGCTCACGTGCAACGAGACGGTGCAGCTTCCAAGCACAGGAACAAGAGGATGCTTCTTTGGATTGTTGCTCCTTTTATTCTTCTTCGGGAGGGCGTGTACCCTCCTCAGGTACGCCTACGGGGCATGGCCAACGGTGTAGGTGTCTAGGACAACCCTCCTTGGGCGGGAAAAAGGCACGCCCCGGCTACGCCGCTTCGGGCATACCAGCCGAGACACGCCCCCCCGCCCAAAATGGTTTCCCGGGGGGATCCGGGCCCCCTACCATACGTTCGGGGGGACCGAGTGGTCGCCCCTTTCCATATGGCCGGGATGCCTGTCACCCCCTCCCAACACAATCCCCAAGGATGGGAAGACGGACGCAGTTCTGAACTTTTGGAAGGCGGGAGGGAGTTACCCTCCCAGCCGTGTTTATTAAAATATGAAACAAAATTAAAACATTAAAATAACAGTTTCATATTATGTACAATTTTATATTTATGACATTACGATGCAGACATGTTCATTGGCTAACCTTAACAAATCTCTAATACAAAGGTTCTCCCAGCCGAGTCTAAGCATCCTGCAAATGCATACTTTCTAAAATAAAATTGTACATCCTAACATTACGGGCCAACGGCAAGGTCGTAACCGGTGTCAGGTCCCCACTACCAACATTCCCCCCTCACGGTGTGAGGGGCGGGCGCACAGAGGACTGTACCTCTGTGCCAACTTCCCATTTCCCTTGTCTTAGCGGGGGCCCCTTATTTAACTCGACGCCATCTTAATGGTCGTCCGAGGACTCGTGTGAGGTGTCTAGAAGGTAGCGTGGACCCCCCTCCCACCCCACACTGCTTCTCACATCCGCCGTCGCGGATATCCTGGCCCCAGGAAATTCGTAGGAGGGGCTTCTCGCCGCCTCCTCCCCTGGGAGGGGCCTATGACCGCCTTCCCTTCGGCGACCCCATACTTAGTGGGTGCCGCCTCCCCGTGTGAGGGGCCAATGGCCGCCTCCCCTCGGGCGCTCCCATCCATAATGGGTGGCGCCCCCCTGTAGGGACCTTGAAATTACTGCTCACCGATCATGACCTTACCGCCACAGGCCGGATAGTTGACCGGCTATCCGGCCCCCCACACTCCTATTAAAGGTCATGCTTTTATACACCCATTAACCATGCTACGAAGTCTCCTATGAGTAAGACATTCCCCTCCCGGGACAAATGTACCCCATCCTCGAGATATATGTGATTCCCCCGAATACATCCATGCGGAATACAGTGCAACTGCACCGAGCGAAACAACCTACCAAGCTTGTTATTGACCTTCCTGGGAATCATGTGGGACCATGCTATCGGGCACCCCGGGACCCTTCTTGCCAACCAGCTAACAGTGGATAGAATTCTCTCGAGTAGTACTCGCCTACCGAGTGTCACTAAATCATTGCCCCCCCAGGTGTACCATGATTACAGACGGCGGTGACCTTGTCCGCCCTAAGAGTCCCTCAACAAAACGTTGAAACTGGTCAGTACAGAGCCCGCCCCTTCCGTAGAAGGTCACCCTGTACCCGTATTCCCCAGCTGCGTGAATCATGTCACCTGCTTTGAATACGTCCGCGGCACGCCTCACATATGAGTGGCCCACGGCCCACACCACTCTCTCCTCAGCCGGTGATCTTTGACCGCTGGTCCCCAGGTGTCGGGTCGACTGCACAGTACGCCCCGCATCGTATGCTTGCGAAACTGTAAACCAAACAGAAGACAAGAAGCGTGAGTGCATGACATTGGCTTCACAACATGTGCAACCGCACATACCTTTTATAACAGTTCGAGGACCAACGCCCCAATTGTTTCACCTGTTCCACACTTTGACCCCTGGTAGCCTCTGTAGCAGCCCCAATCCTAAAGGAATGGGTCCCAAAATCGCCCGGGTCCAGGCCCGCTGCCGCGATCGCCATTGTAAGCACCCGCTGAAACTGAAACCTAGTCAGTGGGGTGGCGTCGGTGTTCTCAGCAAGCTTCCCCCCCATGTTACAGCCCTTTGCGCTAAATATTCCTCAACGCATTTCACCGGGCACATGGGGGACCCTCGCATGCGCTGGATAACAATACTGTCCCCCATAGCACCTTGATCGGTCTTGGACATGGCTATTGTGATTACCATTGAATCACCCTTGATCATAATGTGTTCCCGACACAGTCCTCCCCCCACATCCTGCTTATTTTTTGCCACCAGCTCGCTCACCCGCATAGCCCCATGGAATGCTAATGCGAAAGCGGCCCGGAACAGCACTGCCTCGGACTGGGAGGAACATGTTGCGGGGAGTACTGACATCAACAGGGACAATCTTTCTAACCCAATCGGGCGCCTCTCGTCAGCTCTATGACCCTCGAGGCGTTGCCACCCACGTAGTGCCTTCTTTACCAGAAAGGACGATGTGGGGTCCTTGATGCCATGCGCCTGTGCCATGAATGCAATGGTGGCCCGGTGCCTATTGGCCGTTGCCGCAGATCGGCCTGCCTTGTGGAGTGCCACTAAAAACTTCAGAACATACTCCTCCTGGCCCCAATTATCCCCTCCCGCTGGACCCAAAAATGCACAATAGGAACGAAACGCTCCTTCGTATGCCTTCCTTGTCATGGGGGCTAGGCTTGCTCCCACGAGGTCCTGTAATCCGGGGCACCGAGTAACCAGAGAGCTTCGGGAAATGGTGCTGCCACTAGGTCCGCGGAAGGTAGATAACCCCTGAAAGCCTGCATATGGGAACGAGAGAGTGCATCAGCCGCTAGGTTTAACACACCCGGCACGTGCCTCGCCCTAAACTGTACGTTCAGTCTCATGCAAAGTAGTACAATTTCTTTTAGTAATCTCAATATCCATTTGCAGCGTGCTGCCTGATTATTTATACATTCAACAACGGTCATGTTGTCGGACCAAAACACCACTGTGCGATCACGAAACTCATCCGGCCATGCCTTCAGAGCCACAAAAATAGGGAACAGCTCAAGGAACCCAATGTTACCTGTTAGCCCACTGGTGTGCCACCACGTCGGCCATGTTTGTGCCGACCATCGATTACCGAAGATGGCGCCAAATCCCACGCTCCCTGCCGAGTCGGTCCACAAACCCAGCTCGTCCGAGGACGCTGGTGCCTTGCCCCACACCACTCGACCATTGAAATCCGCCAGAAATGCCAACCATATGCGCATGTCCTGGCGAACCTCTGCAGACAGTCTGGTGCGATGGTGTCCTTCCTTGAGACCGACCATGGCTTGTGCAATAGAGCGGGAAAAGGGGCGGGCCATTGGTATCACTCGTAGGGCAAAGTTAAGCTGGCCCACTGTTTGTTGCAACTGATGGAGAGTAACCTTCTCTTTGCTAATGCACAGTTCCAAGGAAGCCCTGAACTTCGCTACCTTTCCCACCGGCAAGCGGAAACATCCTTCCACTAAATCAAGCTCAATTCCAAGAAACTCGAGTGAAGTGGATGGTCCGACCGTTTTGCCGGGTGCCAATGGCACCCCGAACCTCTTCATGAGAGTGCAAAATTCCTGTAACGCCAGTGCACATTTTGTGTCGCCAGCAGCCCCCAGGAACAAAAAATCGTCTAGGTAATGCATAACCTGGGTATGGCCAGTGGCTTTGGTGAACGCCCATTGCAGAAAACAACTGAATTTTTCAAAATAGGCACAAGAGATAGAACCGAGTGGTCGCCCCTTTCCAAAAACCTAATAAGGACGAAAAAGATCTTCTTGCATTTGAAAGATGCTGACCAAACAACAAAATATTATTTAGCTTGTGACACTGAAAACCCTCTCCACTTTTAGACACCTAGCACTGGAAAAACCAATGTGTTTGGCTTGAATGTGCGAACACATGCTAATAGCATTTGTGCATGCCTGCGCTTCCACGTTAGACGCCAGATCTACTGATTTCTTAGCTCTTTTTCTTGCTCCTTCTCCCACCACTGCTTAGTGAAGACTTTGGGAGGGCTGGGGGGTGCCTGAGGAGAGTGAGGGTTGAACAACGCGTGAGTGGGAGAAAAACCATGAGCAAAGCGACATCGTATGCATATCACCCGGAGTTCGACAAACCTTAACACGTTACATAGACAACAAATATTAAACAGCGCAATTTGGAACCTCTATATTCACCCGAGTTCAAAATGTTACAGGAAAACGTTATGAGGACAAAAAAATATTATGTGGACAAAAAATATTTAACAGCGCAATTTAGAACCTCTATATGCACCTGAGTTCAAAATGTTATTAAAAAACAATAAGCAGGTGATCCTGTAACTCCATCTTACTGGGAGGAATCAATGACGCAAATGGTGAGACTAATCAATCATTTTAAGTCACGGTGTTGCATCAGAGAAAAAAATATACCACAATTAAGGAACGATTTTCCCCCACTCACGCATCACGCCACGTTTAATATTTTGTCCAATATTTTGTCCTTTATTAGTTCTGTGCTATCATTTTTTGTTCTGCCTACCCAGTTGTGTTCGCTCCACATCATGACTTTCTCTCCTTGCAGTTTTTTTTTTTTTTTTAGAGTCTAGGAATCCGCACTATGGTTTTGCCTATGAGTTGTGTGATGTCACTGATACCATGTATTTATCATGCCTCTTTTCACTTCCATAGGGTTTTCACTCACGTGAGGTGTTTTCCTGCGCTTTTCACCTCTTGGTTAAATACGCATCATGTGTATATTTTCCACACTGTACCATATCTTTTACTCTTTCCCCAGCCCTGAAGAGTCACAGGTTCAATGCCCGCTTGACGAAACACGTGTCGGCTGGTTCTTTTTCTTTGATGTCACACTTCCAGAAAGGAAGGTTTAATACATTGCATTCAAAAGAAACCATTCATATGTGTCTACCTTGTTTTATTGATTACAAATTTGCTTTTCAATTTTGAAAACTTCTATATTTACTCACCATAACGTGTGTACAGGGCTTTTGTTGAATCTATGTTTGTTGTCCCTCCTTCTTGTGTCTTACTCCCTTACATATTACTTGTATCCTTTCACTTTTGTCTATTTTAAGTTTGTATATGTGCACTATTTTTTAGATTTGTTCCATTTTTGGGAAGGTTCCCTTATATATCTTTGTAGTGTTGAGGCTCCAAGCACTGTTTCTGTAAACAGCCCAGTAAATCTTGTCATCATCTCATCAGATTCGCTGATTTCCAAGGACGCCTGTTCAGTTCACCCACCACCTGCATCGTCGGAGGCTCTTTCTGTCTCCTCCCATCTGAGTCCTGCATTAGCTTCCCAGCCCCTTGTTACAACTGCTTCCAAAGGAGAGCTAGACCCACACTTGAGACTGCCAATGATCACACAGAGACACAATGCATTAATAGTAATTATCTCATTCATATTGCAAACCCAAAATTTACAGCTATGTATTTTATAAAATGAACCATTAGAGTACAGTCTTGCAGCTAACCTGCGTGTTACAAAAGTTAGAATTCAGGAACAAAAGACGGCAGTTGTGCGATCATTCTACTTTGTTTTCTTCGCGCTGTGTCATGAGACTCAAGTACACTGATGGGTTATGCAGGGACGATGCTGTAAGAGATGATTGATTCACATACATTGATTCACACTGTTACATCAAATGGCATCAGCAATTCTCCACAAACCAGCTGCGACATCTATCATACAGCCGCGGCCTGTGCAGGTAAGAGCAGTGGGGCGGTGAGGCCCGGTGGGGGGGAGAGGGGGGGATATCGACAGACAATGACGAGGGAAAAATAATGATTTATTTAATTTTTGCTCGTCATTGTCCATCAAAATCCTCCCCAGCTGGCCCCACTGCTCTTACCTGCACAGGCCATGGCTTCTGTCATATGTTGTGATGGCTCAGCCGTGACAATCTACTGAGCTCCCCACCCTTTCAATTAGAATTATATATAAAACTAGCACCCCGTCCCGACGTTGTCCAGAAGCAATTAGGCTTCAGAGCCCCCGCCCGCCCCGACGTTGTCCGTGGGTCCCCCGGAGCCTTCCTCCATATATTGCAGTATTATACCTCTATGTTTACTTTGTACGTTTTTGTAACCTGCACATGTAACTTTTTCCTCCTGTAATGCACCGTTTGGCTCACTTTTTTAATGCTCCGTTTGCTTCCTCTTGCTCATGATGTACTCTTTTGTAACCTGCACACGTACCTTTTTCCTCCAGTAATGCACCGTTTGGCTCACTTTTGTAATGCTCCGTTTGTTTCCGCTTGCTCACGATTTTCATTTTTGCTTTATTTTTCTGCCGCTCACCGCTCCTAAATAAATAAATAAATAACCTACCTCATCCGCCGCTCACTGCTCCTCCCCGCCTGTCCGCCGCTCCTCACCACCTGTCTGCCGCTCCTCACCGCCTGTCCGCCGCTCCTCACCTCTCCATGTCCGCCGGTCCTCCTCGCGCTCCTGGACGCCGCTCCTCCCCACGCTCCTCATGTCGGTCACGCATGTCGCGCCCGGCGCTTCTTTCAAGGGACTACTTTTTTTTCGGTACATTTTTTAAATAACGTATTTTTATTATGTTTATATAGCCTATGTCCATCTGCACACCCTGACGATTACAACGATGTATCGGGTGTGTGGATCGGCGCTGTGGTTCCCGAGTTTACCCGCCTCAAAGGTTCAAAGTTGTTCCTTTATAATAGTAGTATAGAAGATAACTTATGCACACAAATTTTATACTGAATAGAGACTAAAATAAGACCCCCTCTCCTACTGGATAATGAAGGACTCTGTGTGCTGTGCTAAAATAGCTTAACAAAAGCATTTCCTATAGCTCGCTGAACACATGCCGTAGAGAGCTTATGTAATCTACAGTAATGGGTTCCAATGCCATTAAAGTAGTGCAGGGCTTTAATAGTCCATCTAGCTAACATCGACAAAAAACATTTCTACTGCGGCAGACAAAACATCCAACATCCAACTCCTAATCAGCAAAACATTTAAAACTATACAACTAAACCAAGCCCAAACAATTTACACTTATTAACCACACAACTACTGTAGAATAGAGAAAACAAAAATACAACCTCTTGCAAAGGCGAGACCAATTTGCTTTGCCAATGCTTGTTTTCCTATTTCTCACCACCCGCTTTGGTAGTACTGGTCGTGTGAGGACGCAGAAGGGTGGGGAATGTTTTTTTGACAGGGTGTTGCATGTGATGCTGCCATTAGATGGGGGATCTGAAAGAATCACAGGTATTAGTTGAAAAGGAATGTTGAAGGGTATGCTCTTGGATTGATGAAGGTAATGCCAGGTGATTGAGGGAGCGAGCAGGCAAAACAGTAAAAGAGACTCTGCCGTGCAGGATTAGGGAAACTAATAGATGCTCTGTTTTAAGTGAGACCTCTGATGTTTAGAATCCTTAACATGCAGTGTAATTCGGGCTCCTACAACTACAAGGTGAAAATAGCTCAAGGAAATTACCGGATGGTAGGAAGAACCACATAGGTGAGACAAGTTGAGGAAAAACAGAAATCACAGTATTGTTTGCCTTTCCAAGACAGGATATACTTTAGAGTGGATGCAGATTTTATGAATCAAAACATCAGGATAGAACATAAATTATATTCGCACGATGAATCACCATCTCTACTCTGAGTACATGTGCTGCTTCCACGTGCCCTCAGAAATGTTAGGACAGGCGTATTTGGTATTTTATAACATTGGCGTCTAATAGAGCATCATATGGCTCTTAAAGATCCTTCAGCAGGCCTGATGGTCAAAAGTGAACTAATAACGCATTTGTATCGAGGAAAAATCAGTGTATTAGAGAAAGTGGAATATATATGTACCGAGGGCTTTTAAGAATTTGCCAATATATCATCTGCTCTTAGTTTTTTGTGTGGTTTTTTTCAGAGTTTTATGTAGTGAGAACTCGACCCGAAGGTATCAGAGCTCTTTACATGAGCACCAGTTTGTTACACAAGGACACATTCATTTGTGTTAGTCACGGGGAGATTAAGGGATTTGTCCAGAATCACTGGATGTTGAGCTTCATTGCCGAGACTCAAAATTGGTTCCCCCATACGTAGATAGGCCGCCCTAGCCCGTAAAGGCCACGTCCTCTCCCTCTGGTTAAGAGGAAGCTGAGTTTTCTAATTATAGCACTGGGCTTGGAGTTTTATTTCTGGACTATTATAGTGTTAATTTAATTTTATCCTTAGTCGTTTTAAAAAGTTCATTTTTTCAGGTTGGACTCATTATCTGAGCACACAAAACAATATTGATGTTGTGTATTCATAGTTTAACTATTTTACAGACGTTTTTGAGAAATTACCATTCACAAATCCAATCTGATTTAAAATTCTAAATAGTTTAGAAAACACTTCTGATTCGTAAATTCAATGCTTCTATTACCTCCTCAATATTTTTTATTGTTTAAAACCCAATATTTTGATAAACCTTATAAGCATTTTTCTCTAATGATAGCTTTTTAAAATGTTCTAAGAACGGTATGAGAACGTTTAACATAAAATATAATGCCATGCTTTACACAATTTTAACTTGTATAAAGCAACTTATGAATCTATTTTAAAAAAGCTTTAACATTTGAAAAAATATTAACAATTCTTTTGAACATTTTGAGTAATAAGATTGTGAATCGTTTTGTGTCAAAAAATAACAATTCCTTAAAACATATTTTAACTAATATGAGCCAGTTAATAAAATCATCGAATTAATTTTTATTATTTTTAAAAAGAATCAAAAACATTTAAGCTTGAAATTCAAACATTTGAACAGTTTTGTCCAAAGGTTAAAAATCTAACTCTGGTCGTGCGAACTATGATTCGAAATGGTGGAAGTTGGTCAGGGCTCTAGCAGGCATCCCTTTTGTTGGCATTTCTGGAAATTTTGGACTTGATGCAGGGGTAAAGTCGATGGCCTCAGGAGCTGGAGCTATCAGTCTACCTGGGGATAGGTTTCAGAAAACGGGTGTGGCTGCTGATCCTCATTTTACATGTGAATTGTCGCTTCCCTGGATGCAACCATGGGATCCAGCAATGGTGTTGTTGAGGAAGCTGCTGAAATCCAACGGACAAATATGGACATATAGGGAGAGAGAGGACTCTGTGCCCCGGAAGTACCCCTTGGGGAATTTCCTACTTCCAGCAACATACTGACACCAGACAGCATCAGGAAACGTAAAACCTGAGAACCAGTAGAGAGGGTGTTGTGTCTTCCAAAGTCTAGCCCCCATGCAGAGTGACAGTGCCCACGTAAGACTCGCAGAAAGCGTCGAAGGAGATACCTAGTGGGGAGAGTCCTTAGTGGGTTCTCTCCTGTTTTGATCCTGCGAGGGAGGTGAAATCCCTAACACACGACCTGGTGGAAGGGCTCATAAAAGTGCAGGATGAGAAAGTGGCTTAGATAAAAGGGCTCCGCTTCCCAACAAAAAAAAAACTTAGAGCCTTCTTTACTCTTATAGAATACTATCACAAAATGATCACCCATGTTTCACATTTGAATAGACTTACTTAAAAAAAGATATTAATACTAATATAAATTCTGAAAAATCCTGGCCGTGATATTCCACAGTTCTTTAATCAATTAAAAGAGTCCATTTGTTCAAAACCAGTTTTAAAGTCCCCAGATTGTTCTAAAAACGTTTATGTTACAAACAGATGCCTCTACAGTTGGGGTAGGAGCAATTATTTCACTAAATGATGAAAAGGTAATAAGAAACCAAGGGAAATATTATCAAGGGCTGGCGATATAATTATTGCTGCTTTAGTGTCCATTTTCGGGCGAAATGCGGTGATAATTACATCGCAATATCATCAAGGACACGCTAGTGCGGGTTTTCCTCACTTATCGCCCGTTTCCAGCATGCCTACCATCGCATCGCTAATGAGATGCAAAGTAGGCGTGGCTTTCAAAATAACACGGGCAAATATCGCAAAGACAACTTTGCGATATTGGTAATGAGTTGCAGCAATAATTTTAGTAATTCCTGCCTTAACGCAGGAATTTAATGTCTGTTAAATTCCTGACTACGGCATACCTAACATGGGGGGTGGACTGTGCGGCTAAGGCCACAGGGTCTTATTATCAAGCCTTTCGCCATTTTCCATGGAACATCGCTGGAAAACCAGCGATGTTCCATGGAAAACCCTGCTATCGCTGGATTTCTTATCACCTTTGAGATAAGCATTGATAATACAATGCTATCTCGGCAATTAAATCCAGCAATAGCCGACAATAAAAATAACAGCGCTAAGTGCGCTTTGCAATATTTATTGCAACTCCTTGTTCATATGCCCCCAATTCTATATATAGTCGTAGAACCTGTTATCCTAGAGAGAGAAATTAGTTGATTGTGGAAAAGAGTGCTTCTCCATTAAATTTGCAATTAAAGCATTAAGATATTACCCTGAAGGTTGCAAATTTGTTCTCTATACTGATCATACTCCCCTCACTTGGTTGGGTATAATTTGTAAGTGATACTGTGGTTATTTACATTACAGCTGATTACATTTCAAACATGTCATAGATAGGGCAAGGAGTGAGAGTGTAGACTTCTTCTTTAAGGCACCCATTGTCACAAATTCTTCCCGATTGAAAGAATATGAGGGGGATAAGATGTGAGATGAGACACTTAGCTGGTGGGGAGAGTCCATGGTGGCATGGCACTTACAGATATCGGTGAGAGAATTGGAAAGAGAGAAAAGGCAACAGACTGAAGATAGAATAGACAAGAATGAAAGACCAGAAGGAAAGTAGAGAGACAAGGGGAATTAAAAGACAGGACAGATTAAAGGTAAGGACTTTCGCTGGGCAGGACGGGAAGATGCCAAACATAAGGTTAATGGTCACATCATGTGGAAGAAGACAGTAGTCTGGTAAAGTGAGGGGGCACAAACAGGACGTCAGGACCAGTGATGAAAAACAGGAGAGGATGATTCTGACGAGTGGTCCAAAGAGTGTTGGTTGCCTCCAGGGAATGCCGAATCTATGAGCCCACCACAATCTAAGAGGATTATATATGTGGCAATTAATTGGAATGTATCAGATGGACAGACCACCTTTTAAAGAAACAGAGTCAAGGGATAAACGTAAACCGAGAAGACTAATTTAAAGAAATACACTTATTCTTGTTTTACTTTTAGATATTACAAGGCAAAATTGTTCACTGATACTCATCTGATACCCTTATCTTCCATTTGAATGATGGTGTCCGGAAAGGTCAACCTCTTCTTGCCACATGTGGATACCCCGAAAGAGGTACAATTACCAGAGGGAAAGAAGAAGAGATTTGTGTTGAAGAGGTGATTAAGGAATTATTAGTCTAACCCATTTTGCTCACGCACACATCCACCACACACACTCCACAGTACCATCAATGTCATTAGTTTCCAGTGTTTGATTTTGAGGCTGGGTGTGGGGCAGCTCACCTCCTATAATGATGTCCACAGAAACATGAAAACAAATAATAGGAACCCAGAGTTAGCAAGCTTTGGCAAAGCCAATAGGTCTCAGCCCTGATCCTTACTGGTATAGGCACTGCTTGTTTATACTTATTTTAAAATAAATGACAGGAAAAAGAGAAGAGAAGTTGGCACTACCAGCTCTGAACTAATTATAGCTGATGAGTTAATGGGGCTCGTCTTTTCCCTGACAGCCGGAGAGTTGATTGAAATTGCTCAGTTCAATGCAACAAATGTAATACAATGGAGGATTTCAAAACATTTTGGAATTAATAAGTGTATAGCGTCTGAGGCACCTGATATGTTCATATTTATAAATGCTTCATATTAAAGTTTCTTTTTTGTGAAATAAGCATCTTTGGAAAATTCGAAATGTTCATATATCTTTTATTGAGAAGGAGTTCTTACTACTGGCTGAATACTTAGGGCTCGATTACGATGTCGGTTGGAGGCCGTCGTGGTCTCGGGACCTGGTCAGTGGTCCCGACACCGCAATTACAAAGTGACCGCATATGGTGCAGTCCCATACTCCCATCTCTATGGAAGCTTGCCCTGCAGCCGTAAACCGGCTGTAGCACAAGCTCCCATAGAGAAATGAGAGTTTGTGAAAATCCCTGCACCGTGTTGCTGGCATTGTAAGGGGGGCACCATAGATGCCCCCCCCCCCCGGCACCAAACCGGAGGCCAAAGGGTGAACAGGGCCCTGCTGCAGGCCCCCAAGTCGGTTTCTGAAAGGTTTTCAATGTCAGAAATCCTGGCATGGAAAGCCTGCCGGAAACCGACATTGTAATCCCGACGGTGGAAACGCCATCGTATGGGATTACGTTGCAGTCTCCAGCTGGCCGACGTGCTCCTGGAGCCCATCAGAATCCAGACAGAATGACCAGCCAGTTTCACTTTTAACTACCTAGATTTTAATTAGGCAGTTGGAAATGAAGCGGAGATGTGATTTGGAAAGCCTTCGACCTGAGGTTTGAGGCTTTCTAAATCACATTGTAATAGGGCCCTAAGTGTTTCCTTGTTGGGTGAGTATCTAGGCCCTTTGGGTAATGGTTTTCCTGACAGCCAGAACAGAGGTGATGGAAAATATTAAGTGAATGTAATTCCACTACTACAAGGAAGGATTGTGTCACTTTTTTGGCACATCCCCAACGTGATCTATTTTAGGATTTACAAATCCACACAAACCCCAGTTTGTGTGGCTTTGCGTGTCTTTGTAGAAAAACAGTAATGCAGACAGCACATAACGCTGGTAGGCATTACACTGCTGGCGCCCGGCTGTTCCTGTGCATCCTCCCATGTATTTTCCTGCAAACCCATGTTTACCAAGACTTGTAAATATGAGTTTGCTTGTTGTAAAGAGGATAAATATCTTTATTTCTCATTGTTGTCTCCTTTTTGCATGAGTGCTGCATTCTGCAGCACACATGCAAAGAGGAATATGCTTCAAAGAATAGCTTTTGTGCAGGAAGTTATGCCTTCCTGCACAAAAACTATCCTAACCTTAATGCCTCTTTAATCAGTGATAGGTTCTCCTTCTCCTCAAAACTCACTCTCTCCACAGCGCGGGGACACGCCGGGAGGCGTCACCAGGCGCTTTACAAGCTCCTTTAAACTAAACTAAACTAAACTAATGCAGGCACCCTTGCAACATGATGCTAGGATGCCTGCATTGGTGCTAGACATCCACAGGAACGCAAGCGCCTGCTAGGAAACAGAAGAACTGCACCATATCTTTGTAAATATGGTGTAGGGGTGCTCTCTCCCTTTCACACAACACAGTGCAGCAACTTCACTTGCTGCACTGTATCATGCAAAATGATAGTAAATATGCCCTCTAGTGCATTAGCTCCACTATAGCTATGTGCAAGACTTCGATGTTCAACTCTGAACCCACAGAGATCAGCTGCAGAGTGCCTCAGGGATCCTCCCTGAGCCCCACTCTCTTCAACATCTACATGGCCCCACTTGCAGCTGTCGTCAGAAGCAACAGACTCAACATCATCTCCTACGCCAATGACACCCAGCTGATTCTCTTCCTCACAGATGAACCCACAGCTGCCAAGAGCAGCTTCCACAACCTGGACTCCATCCCCTCTGCCTGGGATGACATCTGGTGGCCCGCAGTGCTTGGAACCCCCTACTCCCACTCCTACAAACCATGCACAAACCCATGGTATCATGCTGGACACCTCGATCTCAATGAATAGCCAAATAAATGCAGTTTCGTCTTCCCAGTACAACTCGCTCTCCCCGCTTTGTAAGATCTTCCAGTGGAAGAGTCCAGGAAAACAGTCACCCAGGCACTCATCAGCAGCAGGCTCGAAAACAGCAACACACTCTATGCCGGCACCACCCAGAAACTCCAAATAAAATGGCAGAACATCCAGAATGCCTCTGCCAGACTCATCCTGAACATCCCATGCTGTAGCCACATCACTGGCCACTTAATAGACCTTCCCTGGCTACCTATCAATAAAAGAATAACCTTCAAGCTCCTCACGCATGCCTCCAAAGCTTCCCACAATGCTAGACCTGCATACCTCAACCACCTTTTCTCCTTCTACATTCCCACCACATATCTCTGCTCCACCTAGCAGGCCCTGGTCTCATCCCATGGATCCGCAAGACCACAGCTGGAGGAAGATTATTTTCCTACCTTTTTAGTACCTTTGACAAGCTATCCAGGTGCATGTAGAATGGATGTGAGTCGGACTGGTGTACTTATGGGAAGGCCTGCAAATATTTCATTGCTGC
Organism: Lissotriton vulgaris; assembly: GCF_964263255.1. Classification (NCBI taxonomy): domain Eukaryota; kingdom Metazoa; phylum Chordata; class Amphibia; order Caudata; family Salamandridae; genus Lissotriton; species Lissotriton vulgaris. Next base: position 1,260,405,932 of record NC_141696.1, on the reverse strand, counting down.
CTTTAAGGTGAGGGCCTGAGCGTTTCAGGTGGGATGGAAGGTTTACATTTTCAGAGAAACTGTAGCCTGTGTTCAAGGTAGGAGTGATGTGCAAGTCAGTGAGACTAGTTATTTGTTGACTGGTTGGTGGGGTACTGTACTGGAGGAGGCGAATTGATTTTTGAGTAGTTTAGTTTAAGGGAGAATTAGTTTGTCCATGTTGAAAGAATTTCCTGGAAAGCTAAGAGGGAACAGATTTCAGGTGAGTTTGATAATTTGAGTTCAGATTGTGTGGCATTGGTGTACAGGTGCAGAGTAATTCTTTTTTTGTGCAGCACTGGCCCAAAACACTCCATGTAAAGAAGTGTAAATCTTTCCCTAAGTGTTAAATCCTTGTGTTACGTGATGTAGTGCTATGTTATTGTAAAACTGGGAATGTAGCATTACTTTGTTTCACTAATTTTGTTACTTTTTGAACCTTTAACTAGTCTGTTAATTGCACTTCTAAGTGTTTAACCACCCTCAGGTCCACCACACTGGTGTCTCGGGCCACACACACCACAGGTAAGCTCCGCTGGGCACACTTAATGCACACTTAATGTGCTCTTTGAGCCAGACATACATTGATAGTGTATACTGATCATCGCAGTCTCCAGTCAGACGCAATGGATTCAATTTTTTGCAGTTTGACTTTGTAGTGACGTTTTGCCCAGGATGTGACAACATAGTTAGCTGAGCTAGCATATAATAACATAATACACCGTTCTACAGGAACATCGCCATTCCATGCCAACAATGGATTTCATCCACCATTCCTGCCAATCTCTGTACTTTGCGAAGCTTCTGATCCCACAGAGGGGAAAAAGCATATCAAGGAAATCTATAACATTAGGGAAAAGGTCCAGGTTCACCTTGACAAAGCCAAATTGACCTGCACAAAGTGGCTGATCATCGTCGACAAGTGGGTCCTTCAAATCGGCCTAGTGGCAGGGTGTGGCTCTCCACCAGAAATATATGTTTCCAACACAAGATTATGTTTGACCCCAAAACTATTGGGCCTTCAAAATCCTACATCAGTGACTTTTAAATTGAAACTGCCAAACACTATTCATATTCACCCCGTCTTCCATACCAGTCTCCTGAATCCAGCAATATCCTCCAAATATTGACCTCCACCACCAATTTTAAAGGATGATCATGGAAATAAGAGGTACAACGTGTTCTAGATTCCAAAAGGAGGGGAGGTTGTCTCTGGTATTCGGTGTCCTGGAAAGGATATTCTACAGCCAGTGGTTCTTGGGAGCCCAGTCCCAGCACCCATTCTCCAGCATATTGCGTTCTTTTCACAGGAAGTACCCCCTCAAGCCTGGTTCTAAAAGGTGCTCGGAAGGGGGAAATACTGTCAGGGGCATAACAGGTGCAGGAGAGTGCATAAGGTCATGGAAGATTCATAGGCAAGGATGCTCAGTCTACCCATTTGCTGTGGTTGTGTTCCACTTCATTGACTGACCATGTTCCTGTCAGACATTTTATGGGGGCCAAAAGCACCAAGGTGGACAAGCATAATTTGTTTAATAATGCCATTTCCAATCATGACAGGTTCTAAACTCAGGACTACCAGTCTCTGATTGTTCTGCAGCATGCAGCCATCTTGGGCGGGGCACGCATGTAAAAGGGAGCCCTGCAATTGCCGACGGATGTAATTCTGGAGCCCATCAGAGAAGAAGAGATCATAACGATAATAAAGTCCCTTATAAAACTACTTGTTTGTCAAGAGGCAGACAAAAGATAAAAGCAAAGAAATACCCCCATGAGAGACAGGGAACATCTGAATTGAGTGGTATGTAAGTCACTCTCGGCTTATTAAATGTGACCATCTATGCTTTTTTTTCTTCTTTTGTTTTGTTTTCTATAGCGCAAACTAGACCTGAGACATCGGGTATCAAAGCACTTTACATGAACACCAGTTTTATTACAGATGAACACATTAATTTTTGTTAGGCACGGGGAGATTAAGTAATTTGCTCTGAATCACAGGATGTTGGGCATTGTTGCCAAGTCTCAAACCCGGTTCCCCAGGTCTGAGGTTGACCACTCTAGCCATAAGGCTACATCCTTGCCCCAATATGCTTATGTTTTAGTTAAACCTATGAGAGATTGGGATAATAAAATAACACAGTTTCTTCTTTTCACAGCTGACACCAGATAAGAATAGATCTTGGAGAAGATAACATCCTCATCAGAGTAATCTGAAGGAACTATTTTCGATAGGTGACTAGTGGAATAGTAAATAAAATATTTAGAAATTCCCCTTATCATAAATGTAAAGAATTAACCTGTTATAGCCTTTGTTGCAGTTCTTCTTCTCAGCTGTTCCCTCCCACGCCAAGATTCTGTGCCAATACGACAAGCGGAATTAGAGCTGTCGAGAGGTGGACCCTTTTGGAGCATCGCACTGATCCAGGGAAGCATCCCAAGAACATCTCTGACAATAAGTCTCGAGGCCGAGCCTGATGGAGCTTGGGTCAAATACCAGGAATAGGAATGTCCAGGTGGGAAAGTTACCTCCCATCATCAATAGCATTCTGAAAGAGCAGACAGTGAGCTGAAGTACATGAGACAGGGTTCAATGTCGATGAACACCGTCATTGGGATGGAGCCTCAGTGGAACCAGCGAGTTTCGTCAAGAAAAGCTCCAGGGGAGAAGTCAACATTTTTGCACTACAGAGGCCTTCAGTGATGAATGGTTCCCCATAGACTGTGGCATTGAGGGAGCTGTGGAGTGGAGTCAAAGCAACCCTGGCATCAATTGATTTCAACCGCACGCAGAGAACATAGTGGGAGCTACAGCAAAGTCAGGCCCCACAATGATGCAGCCTTGTCAGATCAGCTGTGCAGGTTGGTCCCAGTCTCCTGATGGTTCTCCAGGAACAAAGTTCACAGAACGTTTAAAAGTTCCAGGTTTTTATGAGTACACTCTGACACCAGCCAAGGGTCCACAGCCTTGGGGGACCGAACTCAGTCTAAGAGAGACCAGAAGCAGGGTCCTCCAGGGAAGGTCCAATTGGAACTGGTCAGCAGGGACTGCATGAAACATTCCTCTTGAAGCTTGTTGTGTCCCTGTGGCACAAACAGGAGGTCAGCCTTCTGGCCTTTGGAGTGCCTTCTGGGGTCCTGGATATAAATAAAGCAGGTCCAGTTTTCTGAGGTTTTCGGACAGCGGGAAAGGCCTCTTCTGAATCTTCCTCAGGTCTAGCAGTGGCTGGGAAATATTCCTGGCGACTCCCAAATCAATGGGGAAACAATACACAGGGGTGACTGTGCTCACTTTTGCAGCACTTCTTGTGTGTTTTACTGTAGACAGTCCCATAGTGCCCATCTACTCCCATAACCAACATGGCAGAACCTTTCTTCCCCTGTGCAGAGCTCTCGTAACCCCCCAGAGAAGTGGCCTGAGAAATGTAAATCCCACACCTTCGGTCACTCAAAATCAGTTCCGGGGTCACCTCCTCTCCCACTGGGCCTCTTGCCTGACTGGGTATAGGGACAAAGAAAGGAGGCAGGCCCAGGTATTAACACAAATCTTCGTGTGACAGGATAGGACCTTAGAGGCTAATTAAAGGCCTGATTACGATTTTGGCTGAGGGGATTCTCCATCACAAATGTGACGGATATCCGTTGACCAAATTACAAGTTCTGCAGGATATATAGTGGAATTGTAAGTTGGGGGATGGAATATCTATTATGTTTGTGATGGAGTATCCCATCCTCCAAACTCGCAATCAGGCTCTCAGTTCTTGGGCACAGCCCTGATGGTTAGAGAAACAAGACACCTCCCCACACCCAAGATCTTTGCCTCAGCTCTGGGAGATAGTTAACACTCTTCAGGAAAGGAATTTAGCTTCTGGGTGACAGAATTGCATGCAAAGGGGCTTCTACAGGCTTTAGGTATGCAAAAGATAACGTTTCTAAAATATTTATTACAAATCCAGCTTTGCAAATGAATTGGGCTTGTATAAATATCTGATTTTAAAGTTGGAAAATGAACTCTGTAGCTATTTCCAAAGTGGAAACAGCAATATTAAATGTAATGTTATGTCCCAGTGCTTTCCTAGAGAACAGCTCACCTTCTACAATGAAAGTGTCTCTGAAAGCTTTTTCACTGTAAGGACTATGGACATGTCTAAAAGTAAACTTTTACATGTCCTACTTTAAAATGGCATGCACCTGCCTTATGGGCATGTAAGGCCATCTTAGGGGTGACATTAATATATAAAAAGACGATTTAGGCCAGTCAAAATGCATTTGAATTTGTAGTTTAAACCTGTGTAACCAGGCTATTGCGGGGCAGGCCTTCTGTCATGTTTATTTTGTTGCAAGAGTGGATGGTACAAAGAGTGCTGCAGACCACTTATGTCCTTTGACTTACAGGCCCTGGGAACAGATGCCAATCAGGGGTATGCCCATTTCATCATGATGAAAGAAGGAGAACATCCCACTAGAACAAAGGGGGCCCATGAAGTTGAATGGGGGTGGAGACGCAGAGGAATACGGGCAATACTATACAAGAGAGCTCTCCATCCGAAATGAATCAAAAGGGCGCTAGTAAAGTCGCCAAAAATTGCATCTCCCTCCCAGCAAGGTAAAGCAAATAAATAACGTTAGAACATATTAAAAAATTAGCTTTAATCAGGATTTATTTATATATACAGTTGATTAATGTTCATTAATGTAATATCCCAAAAGAAAAATTTTAAGAAAAGATACACATCCCCACAACAAAATCATTCAAGCATTCAACACAGCACATATTCCTCATTCACTCAATCTCATTCGTCCTGATTCATAAAGGATCCAATCATTCAGACTAAATTTTTAAAAAAACTATTCAGAGAAAAGCGGAGAAGCCACAATACTACTTAGTAGGTCAAAGAGACAGATGTCATTCATACACCTATATAGTTTTAAATGAAGGTTTAACAAAGAAAAACAATTTTCAAAGAATTAAATGAAGTTGTTACAATACAATTGATGCAGTCCAAGAGTCTAATACAGACTTAAGGTAATGAATAAACAAGAACATTTGGTGTAAGGTATAACAATATGTGGTTAATCCGCAGGTTTCTTTTCTGTGGTGGTGCCGACGTACGTTTCGGTGTATGACCTATTACAGGTCTCACCTTCCTCAGGGCACAAGTCTCTGTGGAGACAGAAGTGGGGGGTATCTAGAAATGGTAATCATCATAATACACAGTAAGAATAAAGGATAATCAACATTTCCACAATTTTTTTTAGGATACCCAGAACCATAGTGCACAAAATGAATAAATCAGTGCAAAAGCACTGGGGAGGGAGAACAGTCCAAAAGACGCATAATATCTGGATAACAATAAAAATAGGACCAAAGTACTGTGCATCATAGTGAGAAGTCATAAGACACGAGATGGAGATGATAGATCTGAAAAAACAATAGAACAGTGCAAACACATACACATGAAGACAGAGCTGTGCACAGAAACCAGTGTAACATAAACACAAGGATAAAATGTGTGTCCAGAAATAGACAATACTAAAAAAAAAAAAAAATGATCAATAGGACATAGAACCAAACAATTAAGTGAGTTGAAAAAGAGAAGAAAAAAGGAGAACATGCAACAGGATCAAGACATTACCTGTTAGGAAAATACTGGTCACAACAAGATACTAAATGCAAGATTCGAGAAACTTGGTAACAAAGTGTCTGAAAATAATAAAAAAGATGGGAATGATAAAGGCACAAATGAGAGTAGAAAGTAAGCGATATGCAGGGTTCCCGCATGGGGAAACAAACGTCAAAATCTTACCGATGGAGACCAATCATAAAGCCGCGAAGTCGGAATACAAGATGAAAAAAGTAACCAAAGCATTCAAGCGAAGGATAAGTAGGTATCAAAGGCAGGATTCCAGACGAGGATTGAAACACTGTCGCCTCTAGAGAGAAAGTATGCAGTGAGGCTGACCACTAGGAAACAATTAAAATGGGGAAAAATGAAAACGTATAGGCGGGGGTAAGTACGAACAGACCATAAAGGGCACAACATTAAGACACAAGTACAAGGATTCAAGGGAACATAGTATATAATTACCAGGGGCCAGATGAAGGTCAGAGAGGATGGGCGAATGCAGCGATGAAAGTGAGCCACAAAAAGGGGGGAACTTGTCAGAAGTGGTTGCCGGAGGCTCACACAGAATAGTCTGGTCCCAGGTGCTCAAGGACATCCATTCTAAAAATAATAATCGACGTAGATACAACGGATTTAGGTATGCAGAATCAGACGAAGGGCACTAGAAAAACGCATGACCTGGGAAAGCGAGAGACCCTTCAAATAAGGGAGTACCTACCAGCTGAAACACAAATTTGGTGTCTTCAGGCGTCCTCATTGAAAAGGCGGCAGGCGAAAAGGCCCCAGGTGGAATGCGAGCAGTATAACAAACAACTAATTAGGGGCATCCAATCAGAGGAAGGAAAAACCCATATGCCAACGTATAGATGCACGATGATCACACATGCAGAGCAGTAAGGGATCCTCTACAAACAACAGGGGATGGATGAAAAATAATAAGTGGGTCGCTGGGAAGAAAGGAATAGAAACATGAACGGTCAGCCGCCACATAAGACATATAATAGCCTCTCATGGACAATTTCCTCTTCAGGGTCTCTGCATGCGTGGTAAAGTCTTTGACAGTGGTGCAGTGTCTGCACAAGCGCAAAAATTGGATAAAAGGAATTCCGTCTTTCTGATGTCTGGGGTGGAAACTACTATAATGTAGTAGTGTGTTCCTTGTAGTTGGTTTAGTAAACAAGGACACTGAAAGTTTATGATCCTGGTGTTCGATCCAGACATCTAAGAATTCCAATTTGTGATTGCTAGTATGCGCAGTAAACTTTAAGTTGGAGTCTGCCAAGTTAATCCAGAGAATGAATTATTTTAGGTTTTTCTGGTCACCCCTCCAGACTAGAAAAATATCATCTATGAAGCGTGAACAAGGAAAAACAGTCTCACTGAAGGGTGCCAAGTTCTCACTAAGAACAATGCTCAAACACTGTAAGACGAATAGAAAATTGTGGAGTTCTATTTCGTCCTCAACGATCTTTTCAATCACTCTTAGAGCTCCAGTTTGGGGTTTATTTGTATATACGGACTCAAGGTCCATGGTTACTAGAGTCTCTCTTTCTGGGTCGTACGGGGCACCTTCAATCTTAGATATAAAGTGTCCCATGTCCTTGACGAACGATGGAAGTTTAGACACTAAAGGTTGAAGGAAGCGATCTGCATATTTGGATAGTGGTTCCCTGGCAGCTCCTATTGTAGAGACAATGGGTCTCAGAGGAGGGTCAGACTCGTTTTTGTGAGTCTTGGGTATACCATAGATAATAGGTATCCTAGTATGAGAGGGAGTAAGAAATTCTGCTTCTTTCTCACAAATCTCCCCTCTGTCAACCGCTGATTCAACTATTCTAAGTATTTTTGATTTCAATTTGGGTTCGGGGTTAGATTTGATCTGATTAGGGAAGCTAACGAGGTCATGCATTTTGGTAGAGTAGTTATCAGTGTCAAATAAGACAATGCCTCCCCCTTTGTCGCATGGTTTAATAGTGATTAGTTTGTTGTCCTTCAAAGAGAGGAGGCCCTATTTTCCTCCTTCGAGGTGTTAGAGGGAGGTTTGGGGACAAATTTGATGGTTTTCTGTACCGTACTGAGGACTGCCTTTTCAAATATTTCAACTTCAGTACCCACCATATCAAGGCCCGGGGTTAGGTCAGATGGAGGTTTTAAGCCAGATGCGTTACTCTCATCATTAGTTTGCTGATTCTTGGAAAAAAATGTTTACGACGAATCCGACGAAAGAACGCATGTAGGTCAGACAACAAGTTCAAATTTGTTAAGCGTGGTGGATGGAATAAAAGAGAATCCCTTAGATAAAAGGGTCTCAGTAGGTGGATCCATATTGAAGGAAAATAAATTAAATACCGGGATGGAGGCTATCTTCTCCAATATTGGTTGTTCAGTGTCTGAATGTACTTCTGTGGTTGCTCTTGTGCTGAGTAGAAACCCCTTTGTTGTTGGCCCCGGTATCTGGGGCGATAGTTGCCCCAGCGGTTGTCTAAAAAAATGTTGGTTGCTGGTAGATGGCTTGTCTGGATTGATAGTCTCTAGGGGCTGGTCCCTCGCCCTCAGAATCAGTAGTGTCTGAGAACATACAGCTAGATTCATCAAAGTAAAATCGGCTCGCAAAGGGCCAGATTCTGAGAATCTGACCCTTTGCAAGCACAATTTTTGCATTTGGGTTTCATCATCCCAAATGCAAAAATCGCAATTATAGAATTCGCAAATTTGTGAGGAATTGCATTTAAGGAATCTCTATTTGAGATTCCTTAAATGCAATTCATGAAACATTTAAAAATAGCGAATTCGCAATTTTGGTCCGCTATTTACCGCGAAGTCAAACCTCGTGGTAAGTAGCCGAAACTTAGAAAAATGCACTTAAGTGCATTTTTCAAAGTTGTATGTTACACACACACATGTCCTTGGGACATGTGTGTGCGTAACACCAGCATCCAATATCATTTCAGGGGTGCAACAGGGTGTCCTTTGGACACCCCTGCACCCTTGAAATCGCAAACTCAACATGCGAATTGCTAATAGCGATTACATTGATATGTCTTCCCATTTATTCCTATGGGCCTTGGAATGAATGGGGAGTTATTACCTATTTGCGATTAGCATTTAGCTAATCGCAAATAAGGAAGCTGTAGAAATTGCAATAATTATTGCGATATCTACATGAATCTCGTTTTGCGAGTCTGTAATGGCGATTCCTTCATAATCGCTATTACAGACTCGCAAAACATGCCGATGATGAATCTATCAGATAGTGACCCTTCTGTTGCCCCAATTGCTGTTGTTAGGGGTGTCTTGGTTAAAGCTGCTAGAGGTATAGACATTTTCAGTGAGGTAGGGATATATTTTCTATTGTGAAAAAAGACAGATAACCTTTCTAAGTTTTTCCGTCTTTCTCTTCAGAAGGTATTCTGAGAAAGAGTCTAATTTTAATGAGATTTCTTCTAGTTTTTTTCTGCCCTCCTCTACACTGTCCCTTTGTTTCAGTTTTTCCTCAAGTTCTTGGATCTCTTTGTTTAAAAGGTTGATAACCTCCCTGGCTGTTTCAACAATCAAAATCATCCAGTCCCTGCAATACCTATTGGAAATAAGTGCCAATTTTTCCAGGAACTGTTTGATTTCGATGAATAAGCCAGGGATGTTTCTCACTCGCAACCCTATTGGAATAGTACCAGCGTTAAGGAGGAGAACAAGCACTTTACCGCTGGTTGGCAGGAGTAAAGTGCCTTGAGTCCTGCAGGCAGCGAAACAGTCAAATCAAAAATCTGGGGTGGAACCATGCAAAAGATGGACATTTCCAACAGTAGGCTTAAAACCATGTTTTCCTTTGTCACACTAGTGGATGATGCAATAAGTACGGCAGTCCAGATGTGATATTTAACTGACCCAGTCAGAGACCCAGCAGCATCAATCCAAGACAATGAGGGTGACCTTGTAAACAAGCATTTACAATGCAATGGTCTCGGCATTATTAAAGGTAGAGCTATTGGCATTGCTCATATATATATATTTTTTTTAAATCATAAATAAATGGTATTGTCATTTATATTTCCAATAGCTTAATCGTTAATTAAATGGCATTGTCATTTACAATGCCAATAGCTTAATAGTTCGCAAATGCATGACCTATTGCATTTACACACACACACACAAAGCCACCCACACACACACACAGAGCCACACACACACAACCCCACACACACACACACAGCCCCACACACACACACAGCCCCACACACACACACACACACACAGAGCCCCAAACACACACAGAGCCCCAAACACACACACAGAGCCCCAAACACACACAGAGCCCCACACACACAGAGCCCCACACACATATCGCTAAACACTGAGTGTTGCCTTTTCACAGTGCTTTATAAAATTAGTTTCAGCCACACTCCAGCGCATCTGCGCTGTTGTACAACATGGCTGCAAAACACTGCCAGAGCCCATAGCTCTCAATGGCAAGAGCCTTTGGCTTTGCCAATGCTTGTTAAAATCTGGGGTGGGCTGCAAATCTTGACTTCCAACCTTGGAAGGCCAACTCATGTTTTATCACCCCTGAGGTCCATTGACTGACTTATTAAATTCAGTAACAGAAGCACCTGCTATTCACAGCTGGTAGAAATATCAAACCGCGCTACAGAGCGCTACATCAAAGAGACATGCAGTGCTATTGAAATGAAGCCCACTAGGGTGAGGAAGGAGATGCCAAGGATCAGTGCTCTCATTCGAGTGCACCGCAAGTGGAATCAGTAGAGTAATCCCTGCTAGATGTTTGGACCAGTTTTCTTTTCAGGTCTGGAAAATACACGTTGTGTATCGCCCTTGTGCAAAGAAAAAAAAATGAAAACAAGAACTTTGGACTTCAAATAAGGAAAATCCTAGCCGTAGCTTTTAGTGTTTAAAGGGGCAGGTGCCACTTTATCGGAAACACAACGCACGAGACACGCTGAACTCCATCTCTGGAACATGTGAGAATGTGTGAAATTAGACTGACTGCCGAGACGGCAGGGGTGTTCAAGCTCACACTGCACTTGTCTGCTTTCCAATCTGTCGGTGTTTAGGACCTTTCTGTATCGCTTGATGTCCCTCCAGTCCTGTACCTAGTACTTCCCTTAGCTCTACTGCGCCTAGAAACGAGTTAGTTTGCGCTGTAGTTTAGATGCTATCAAATCAAGTCAAACCTGGAGCTGCTCCCAGGGCTGAATGAGAGCAGTAATCTGCTGCCAGACAATACTTGGAGCATCGGCAAGATAGATTATGGAACACAGGAAAGGTGAACTAAATACGACAGCTCACTAACACCTGAGGGAGGTACATCTTGAAAGGGTGATTTAAAAAACAAAACCGAAAAAAAACAGGCGCTGTATTAATTCTACCAAAAAGAGAGGAGGCAAGCGCAAGAACACGTCGGATATATCTTTGTTAGTATGACAGCTCAGTGGACTCCTGCATCCACTGCAGCGATCTCGAATAGTCCGCTCTGCGTATTGCCAATCACGCTCTCCATTATTTAGGGCACACATGTTTATGCACAAACATTCCGCCTCCAGCTGGCAACCCGTTCTGTTACAAGCAGTCAGAGCAGCGACATCTGCTTGGCACAGTTCAAAATAATAAATGCCCACTTTTTTGTGTTTGCAAATGGCATCGCAAAAGGTACAGAAAAAACTGCGCTCAGACCCCTCTTGTTGCGTATTGGGTATGTCTGGTGGTGGCAGTTGGATGTGTCAGTAGCTAGTGATGGCTTTTACAGTATAGAGTATCACAATTGCGTTAAAGAGGAATTTGGGGAGGGAGCCGCACCTTTTGATCCCCAGCACGCACTGTGCTGATGCCCTCTCGTTGTCCCAGTCGCTGCTCACTGTGGGATCCCAGAAGCTGGAGTATGAGAGGAGCGCGGTCCCTGCCGATGGCAAGCCGCCCAGTGGAGAGATTGTTCCTATAGGTGGCATGGGTGCAATGGTCGCGATTGGGGGCATAGGAGCAATAGTTGCGATAGGAGGGACACCTCTGGGCGGCACTCCATAGCCAGCTGCTGCCCATAACTCCGCTGGCAGGAAGGTGGCGTTCCCCGCACCTCCTTCCGACACCGGAGTTTGGATAGCGGATTTGGTTCCTATTCCATTAAAGCTGTAGTGAAGGTGTAAGGGGCTTCTCAGAGGCATAATACAGACCCTTGCAGAGTAGGGGGGCCGCAACCCCTCAGGGGACTCCTATTCAGCCCGAAGTCATTGAATATTTGAGATATGGGTGACTCGGGGGGCTTCATGACATTCTGAAGGTTACTTTATTTCGTATAACTCTATTGGGGCTTCCGAATTGTTTTTTTTTACATCTGTTTTTAGGACAAGACATGCAAGCTCCTCATGTGGGTTTCAAGATAAACGAGGTGGAGACGTTCAGTTTACAAGGGCCTGTGACATAACTGGGTCCACATGGGCAGATCCTGCCCTGCTGCCTGACTCTGCGTTGCCCTTTCACAGGGATAATCATTACTATAAGTGTTCTCTGACGCAACTGTTCCCTCGGGCAAGCAGCACTGCACTCAGTTAACTCTTGCTTAACTGGGAGTAAATGGAAATGGACTACTGTCACACTGATTAATGCTTCATAATTAAAAAAAAACCTATTAATCGGGGCGCTAATTGCTTGCGTTTTTTTGACGTACATATACGATCCTTTAAGTGGTGAGTCTTGGATAATGCTCGCACTTTTTTGTCACATTTAAATATGCAATTTTACTAATATGCTGGTTCTGATGGATGGATGTGCGGGCCACTCAAAGTGAATTAATAACCATAACCTAAATTTGGTGAAATTGGTTTGAGAATTCAGATAAACAATATACCAAGTAAGCCAAGTCTGTATCTAGAAACGGATAAAACACACGCACCCAACCCCCCCTCCCTCCCCACGCCCCCCCCCAGAACATGAGTCGATGGCATATTCCGTGCCATCGAAAGACAAACTGAGGGGAAGCACCGGAACATCAACACTGACTACTGTAAATAAATATGGAGGTGAGACGATCTTTATTTCAGAAATACAGGTATGGGGCAGGGAAAAAAAGGCGGAAGATCGGCAAGCACTTCTATAATTACTCGGCTCTCCGCATAAAATGACAGGTCTATAGGCGTTATTCTACACCTAAATAGCGCTAATTAGATCAACCTGGTAAAGATAAAGAGCGAGGCCACTACTGCAGGTACACAATGGTTCAGTGCAAGGTTCCCGAAGTAATTCTTTAAAAATACATGTACGCAGTCGTCGCCTAGATAGACTACTACAGAAGACAGCTCGATGGTTCAAATAAGTTTAGCTGGAGCCGTCTCTCTTTCTGAATTCTAGGTTTTTCATCCCAGTTCAGATAGAACTGCACAGATCACCTGCCGGCTCACAAGCTGCTGCCCCGCGCAATGACGGTCTGTCCTGCGCTGCAAGTTTCATGACCGCGTGGGAACACTGGTTAGTATAACTCCGACCCGTATCACCCTCCCCAACTTAACAAACAACAAGCAGCAACTTACTGATATTAAATAAAGTAATTGATTCTCACACGAGAGGCACGACTTACTTTTTAGCACCCTGTGAGACGAGAAGAGCAATTGCAGAGCCGGTTGCACTAGTATTCCGCACCGCCCGCCCACCGCGATGCGATCGATCATGCCGTGGCTGGCGACCATGGGTCTGTCGCGTCTGGCAGTCGGGCAGAGAGCATAGAGACTACACATTCAGCCTCTGCCATCAAGGATTTTGGGATCCCCTGATTCCGCACCCACTCGCAACATCCATCCGACACTGTACATTCGGGCATCATCAATGGCCTTTTATCACAATTGTGCTGCAGCTTACAATGCCACATGGCTATCGCCCTTTGTCACATATTTGCCATCGTAAAGAAAGCCATCCTGGAGAAAACCTGAGCGGACATGCACTCCAACTCACTCATTTGTTCTAAAACTCACTACTGGGACAGGGCGTACACGCTTCGCTTCGTCAATGTATGACAACACTTTTGCGGTTCAAGTACTCATGCCGTGGCTGCGACCATGGGTCTGTCGCGTCTGGCGGTTGGGCAGAAATGGCGGCCTCAAGCTTCTGAAATTTTTCGGATTCAGGGGCGTGTTTTGCTGTCCTGAGTGACGGACGACGTCACGAGCTAAAGAACAGCAAAACGTACGCCCCCGAATCTGAAAGAGACGGGGCTAAATTTAAGTGACGGCCCTCTCCTCCAATGGCTGGCCTCCGTTTAGGAAGCCAGTCAATGGAGGAGAGAGGAGGGTTAAACGACCCTACTAAGAAACATAAGATCTCCTCCCGGAAGCTGGCAAGCCAGCATTTCCGGTCCTCGACCTAAAAAGGACACTTTGTCACAGTCAACATTGCAAATCTATTTGCCTTTCTGTGCTTTCTCAAATTCACAGAGTGCTTTTTGAAGTGCTTATTAAAGATGTGTGGCTCAAAGCATTAGAAAGTTATGTCTTTACAGAAGTATAATCAGCCTCACCAGCCCGCAACAGGCTTTCCTGAGCACCAGTCCTGCTTGGATCAAGGATATAGGGTTCCATTCTCATTTTCTTAATAACTTTGCTGCTAAAACTGTAAACAAACTTGAATTTAAATGTATTAAAAGTATATGTAGTTGCATAACAGAGACGTTCCTAATTCTTATAACAAGAAAGAATCAAATGTTCAGTTTATCATTTATACAATCACAATTAAACAGGGCATATGAAAATAATAAACATACATTTCTAGTTAAGAGTTCTAACGATTTCTCGCTTTTTATTTCAGACATTTTGAAAGAAATAATACATATAAAAATTCAACCTGAAACTATTACTGGAATGGCATAATTTGATATGGTGTGCTTGCTACAGACCTTTGTAAGTACTCATCCCTTTCAGAACTGAGCAGGGGATAGCAACCATATAACATTCCTCGTAGTATATCAGCTCCTCATCAGCACACATCACCAAAGAACCTAGTAATACCATTTAGGTGGACCTAGAGGCCCAGATTTACTAAGACTTTGCGTCGGGTTTGCGTTACTTTTATAATGCAAACCAGATTCAAACTCTGCTGTTGGGATTTACAATCCAATGTAAACAGATATTTGAGTTGGATTGTAGCTCAAAGTAAATCAGCACAGCATTATGCACTGCCTAGCATTACCTTGCATCAAGGGGTGTACCATGAGTGGTGCATCGGTGTTACCATGCCACTAACCCCCCTCCATGGGTTTGGTGCAAACCCCTATCTACAAAGAATGGGTTGTAGGGATTTGCACCAAAATCCTGTGCCTTCGTGAATCAGGTATAAGAAGGAGAAGTATTTTCAATTGTCCTTATGTTTTTTCCTCGCAGCTTGTTTGCTGCATTCTGTTGCATACATACAAAGAGGAATATTCCTTGGCGCAAGTTACCTGCGTTGGAGCATGGCTGCCACAAGTGCACCGACAGGGAAAGTGCAGAGCTGCGTCACTTCTTAGAAGATATGCCGCAGTTCAGCTCCCTCTCATCGACGCAACGCAGCTCAGAATCTTCACTTGATGCTCTGCGATGCATTAACTCTTTCAAAATGTGCAAATTTGTCCCGCAGTGTCATATGCAAACTCAATTCACTGATCCTTATTCATGGAATCGCCCTAGGAATTTATTTCTTCAGGGTGGAGGATTTTCTCTCAGTGTTCCAAGGAAAGGCGCAGTGGAGGCCATTCGGAAAATAAGTTGGATTTACAAACTTGTAACTTGGTGGGCATTCACAAATCCTCTCAGTAGTTTCTGAAACTCGAATGATCTGCTTATTTTTTGCACTAATAAAGGCCGGCATAAGCGTGCCAACTGGATGTGAAACAAGATGAACATCCCAGCACTAGAGGTGTTAGATAAATGATTCCTCCACCCTGAAAATATTTTCCAGTTGATAAAACGAGAATAGAACCTGACAAATGTTTCCATATATTCCCATATGCATATATCTCTGGTTGTTTTTATGGATAAATTCCTAAAATGCGGAAATATATGCAAAACGGAGGTAAAAACGTAAGATGCGTAGATTTCTGCAGGTTTCCAGGATGTTTCTGAAGCAAATTCATCCCCATGAACAATTCCAGCATTTGAAATCAATGTTGGGCAGATACAACTGACTGTGGCTTTGAACACTGAGGGACAGATTTACAAACTTTTTGCGCTGGGTTTGCGTCACAATAAAGGTGCAAACCTGCGCGAAACATTTTTTGTTAGATTAACTTAGTTTAGTGCTGGAAAGTTGCCTTAAAGTAATGCAAAGCACCGCGAAGTGCTGCTATGCATTACTCTGCATTAGATGGGCATTGCATGGGTGGTACCTGGGCGTTCCCATGCAGCCACCCATGCTTTTTGACACAAAACCCTGTCTGCTATCAAAGTAGACAGGGTTTTGCACCAAAAATTAACACCACTTTGAAGCAGGTGTCAAAAGGCAAAATACTTTTATTTCTCCTTTCTTTTCTGACTTTGCTTGTGTGATGCACTCTACAGCACACATGCAAAGTAGGAAACATAGTTTGTTTAGGCATAGTGTGTTGTACTGGTATTGTTCCGGTACAAAACATATGCAAGGCTCATTCAGACACTTTTACACTATGGGGCTTATTTACAAGCCCCTTGCACCACCGGCCGCACATTTTCCTCCCCCATATTTGCAAGAAAACGAAAAGCCCTGTCCTTGTAGATATGGCCCCTTTACACGCAGCACTTTGCATGAAAGGGGTGTTCCATGGATGTTGCTGTGGGTGTTCCCACACAACACCCAGGGAACCTGACACATTTTCAGATTTACCAGAAATTGTAAACCTGGAAATGTGTCTGAATGCTAAGCCTCCTCAGGGGAGGTGTAGGGAGGCGCAACGAGAAGAAATGGATTATTTCTCCTACTTCCTCTTTCTATGTAAATGTAACTGTTTTTGTACTTGTATAGCGCTGTGGAGCGGAAGCGGCACATACCTCCTTGCAGCGATGTCCGAGCGCGGGGGTCCTGTCCCCCGCGCCCGGTCACTTAATGTCCCGGTCACCCAGGACTCCTTCTCTTTTTCTTCCCCTGCAGGAACCGACAACCGAGCCTGGAGGACCGGAAGCCCTCTCCAGCGACCCCGGAAGTGGAAGCGGGACAACCCCTGACGACTTGGAAACAGCCGCCTCTGACCCCGGAAGTGGTGGAACAGACAACAACCCGGAAGGTAGAAAAACCCTCGGGAAAGAAGGAGAGTCGTTCAGAGCAACCGACTCGTGGCAGGAGACAGCGGAAAGCGAAGAACCACCGACAGTGAGCGGAGCAGTGCGGCAAGACCGAAGCGAGGACGAGGAGGAGGACGTCTGGACGGAAGACTGGTGGCGTCCTCAGGATGTGGCTGGAGAGCGGCCGCAACTCGGACGAGAGTTGCGGCGGGGCACGTGAGTACACGTCACCCTTTCTCAGTGCCCCTTCTGTATATAGTTGTATATAGCGTAGTTTACACGAGCACCAAGGCACTGTACATTTACCCTTTTTGTCACGCACTGTAAAGAGACCGAGCACCGTCCCCAGCACCTGGCACCCCCTCTTCCCTCCCCTCTCTTACTTACCTTTTCCACCTTCCCTTACCATCCCTCCCTCACGGGCAGTTTCATACACCCTCACTCCTGGTGTAGGTGGAAGTGTTCCGAAGTACCATTTGCTCGGACTAAAGCCCTTACGCTTCTCTCCTTTTCCAAGCCTCTGAGGAGTCCCAGTATCCTACCGTGGAGACGAGCGCGAACACCGGAAGAGCAGACCTGATCCACAACGATCCCACCGAGCCTGATCATCAGCCGAGCCAACCCGCCCTATACAACCCACCAGAAGCCCACCCTGCAAACCTACCTCCACTCTGACTTTGTGCATTACAGTTGAATAAACCTCTGAAATAGCTCACTATATCCGGCCTCCCTGCCTGTTATTCCGGTCCGCCCATCACCCAAGTCCACAAGCGCACAGCTACCCGCAGTGGGTTTCCCGGCACTTGTACAATACCGCAAGGGAACCCTTCCTGGCTTTCCCTGTGAAGTGTCCACTCCTGGGTAGCCCCATGGTGCAGACCAGGCATCCCTCGTGTTGTGGGGGCCGTTGTGGAGACTAAGCAAGCTATTGCCCAGAGTTGCAGCATGGGACCCATGATCAGAATAGGCACTGAGGCAAGAATATCCGGTCAAGGGAATTAATGAGCCCGAGACCCGCCGGGGCAGGAATCGAACCCTGGTCCCTGGCCAGAGCTCTGCATCGAGGTCTGCCTGCTCTAACCAATGAGCCACACTTCTCCACACTATGCGTTCTGTATTCTGCAGCACATACAGAACGAGGAAATCACCTCTTAAGACAACTTCCTGCACATAAACAATCATTAAAAAAATTATGTTTTCTAACATTTATGTGTGCTAATACAGCACACATTGAAGCTGACTAACGCCATTTCAGATTGTTTATGTGTAGGACGCAACTCACACATAAACAATTATCCACATGATGCAGGCATCCTTGCAAGTGTGCCTGCGTCAGCGCATGGCAGTCCACTGTGCGCCAACGCAGGGAAAATCACAGGGATGTGCCATAATATTGTAAATATGTCACATCCCTGTGCTTTGAAAGTGTTACAGCGAGGCGCAGCCGAAGGGCTTTAGGTGTGGCGCTGCAGCACTTACTTGTACATGAGGCCCTATGTTTGTGGTGCTCTGCAGCCTGATTGTGTACGGGTGCTAGGGAGAGGAGAGGAAAGTGCCATATCTCTGCTCCCTCCCTCTCACGCAACACAGCAGCAACTTTGGGTGCTGATCTGTGTTGTGTGACAGGGTCGTAAGTCTATCCCTGAATGGTTAACTTTTGACAGGCATGTTCACGCCATTCAGGGCCACGTGGCATGCATCCTAAATTAACAAGATGAGGCACATGGCTGTCCTTTGCTTTTAGAAGAATCGAGTGCAAATCAATCAAAAGATCTTTCAAATAATTTTTTTTCCAAACTCATTATTATATAAATGTCAGGCGGAAGAATCGAAAGATTCCCACACACTTCAGAACGGTTTGCCAGAAAGATGACAGGGCGCACCATCTGCTTCGTTCAAACAAGATGTTCTTCCACAGAGAAAACATAATGTTACTTATTCGCACGATTATTTTTATAAGTGACATCCCAAAAAACTGTCGATTTTTTAAATTGAGAAATTATGAGAGTCTAGACATGGGATACCTTCTCCACTCTTTTTTGATAATGTGTGATATGTCTTCCAGGAAGGTCGTAATCAAAATTAAAAAGGCACCCAATGACGCTAAATAAAGTGCCACATTTTTACTGAATAGTTTTGAACTTGAAAATAGATGCTGTATACGTGTTTTGCAAGGAATGGAAGGCTGCATGTATGGTACTTGCTGGGTGCAATGTTTGGGGCAATATCAGGAAAACCCACAGACCATAAAAAAAAGGTTAAGAAACAGCGAAAAAACATTGCATATACACTGACCTGTCAGACCATCCATTTAGGCACTACCACATTGTCCTATGGGACACTCCGATGTTGACTTACGGTTTCACAGTTTAAACATTGCAGAGTATGTGTTAATGACACCCATCATTTCTCTTTCATGATGTTCTATATGCAGTATGTTTGGGGACCATAAAACAATATTTTTGATCAGCAGAATACATTATTTGCTATAATATGAAACAGTAACAAATGAAGCCAATAGCTTTGTGCTTGGTTATAGAGAAGTTCATGTTCCTACATTTGTAGTCAAGATCATCATTCCACTACACTGCAAATACCTTTAAAAGGTGAATACTATTATAGTTATTTGGGGGCAGAGAACCTCGGGCTCTGAGATGTCAAAGAAACAACACATAATGACATCTGATTTGAATGTTTTGAATGTATCATGGCTAGAAAGTATTTTAATATTCAGAGGGTTGGAGTTCCAAAGTCCAAACCCTCAGTGCACTTGCAGAAAGTTATTGTATTACTGGCGTTGTCTTTTTGAACACGAAGGGCTCACAAGGTAATCTTAGACTGCTACTTTTTTTGTATTCACAATGGTAAGTGACTACTAGTAACTTTACTAATAGTAATTTTACTATTAGTAACTTTACCAATAGGACATTTACTGGTAATAGATTTACTAGTAGTAACCTACCTTTGTGAATACCAAAAAGTAGTAAACTTAGACTTACGTCCAAGTTTATTACGTTTTGGTATTCACAAAGGTCAGTTACTACCAGTAATTTTACTACTAGTAAACCTACTAGTAAGAAAATTACTATTAGTAACTTACCTTTGTGTATTCCAAAAAGTAGAAAACTAAGACTTAAGTCTAAGTTTACCTTTGTGAATCGGGCCAAGGCGCAGGGGATCGGTGCCCTAGAGTTTTCAGTGGGCACCAGAAATGGGCAGTTTTAAATTAGATAAGCAGAGTATCCAGAGTACAATGCTTTGATTCTAATGTTTGAGGCTAATGCTTGTAGATTCTTCTTGCCTCACTGGGAATCCAGATCAGTGTGAATAGAATTGGTTAAACTTTATCTTACCAGTTATTAGTTCAGCCCTTGTAAGTAATGCATTGAGAGGGTGTGAGCCTGGCATATGATGTCCACTAGTTCTAGTGGGCACCTTGCACCAGTCTAATCGACCCTTATTGATGGTGGTTGTAAAGTCAACCTTATAGAAAGCTATCCTAGTGGTAGCATGAACCAGCAGTCTTCAGGCTAAGACTTCAGTAGGCGAGTTCAGCAAGTTGTTTTACCAATTATAATCCTTTGAGTACCAAATGAAAGGACACCACACAAGGTATATATCAAATATATATGTATTTATTCTAAAAACAACCCCTCTGCACTCTTTATGAGGTCAGAGGTAAAAATACAATACAAGTCCACAGTTAATATACGATAAGTTGCACAGTATACTTTATGCCCTAGGTGCCTCACAAACCATTTACTAATTAAGTGGTATAAAAACCCCAAAGAATTAGAAAGCAGGCCTGGGGCCTGTGGAATGGCTGGGGCTACACTAATCAACCAAAGGTTAGCAAGTAGGAGGCCCACGGGAGACGCGTGCAGTGTCTAAACACAGGCGCGGGTTACCATTGACTTTCTATGGAGAACTTAAAAGTTACAAATATACAATTTAAGGACACTTCCGGATGGACTACGATGGAACCCTTTTAAACTAGGACAATTTGAGAATCAAGACTCACGGGAGCACCGGAGTACTCGTGTTACCTCACCCAGGGAAGCCGGTGCAAAGGTGTCTTTTCGTGTCGGGTTTCGTCATTGTTTTCTATGGAGAGCTTCAAAGAAGTGCTGCAGGCGACCAGAGGAAAAGTGTCTGGGTGGATCCAAGGGTGGATCAAAGATCTAAAGAACCTGAAAGGAGAAAGTCTGGGTCACTAGCCAGTGACCAGGAAGGAACCAGGCGATGTCGGGTGATTTCAGGTGAAGTAGTCAAACTTGTCTCTTCAGCCATGAGGTCCAGGAGGCATCGACGATGACCAGGCACTGGATTCGAGCTGTCCCACAATGGATCTAGTTGACTGCAGTGTTGGTATCCGGATTGGACCCAACAAGCCTTGGAAACCACAACCCACGCAGGATGTCAAGATTGACTCTGTTGTAGACCAGCAAGGTCTGTGGTGCTTCTCCTTTTCAGGGAAGCTGAAACAAGCCTGGAGCAACCAGGAAAGCATGTTAAATTCAAAGAAAGGTTGTCTGGGGGCTCACTAGGCAATGGACTCGGAACCAGAAAGACACATCAAGCTCAAATGCAAAAGCGGGGCCCACGGAACACTCATGGAGTGTGAGGGACTGGGCTTTGGTGCAAATGGTGCTCGGGGCTGGGGCTTCAAGCATCCCAAAGCTCAACTTCGAGATACCTCGTTGAAGGAGTGCAGCTTGCAAAATGCAGGATGTCCAGGAGTTCCGGTCCCACATCTCTCGTGTCAGCCGCGGGTCTCTGCTTTGCTGTGGATGTGGGTCCAGGTCAGGGAAGTCTAGAAGTCTCGTTTTTGTGTTGCAGATTCTTCAGGATCTGGTGGGAGCCTCAGAAATGCAGACAGGCAAAGTTGCTGTTGGTGCCTGTTTGAACAGGGTGGTCACTCCTTGACCACAGGGAAGATATCTTCCATCTTCCAGTCAAAATGGAACATCGAAGGTCCAGGATATGTCTTTCAAAGATTCCTTCAGGGTAATCTGAAGTCCTAGGGACACAGCTCCTCTACTTATACTAAGGATGGGGGCTGGACTACCTGGCTAGGTCCCTCCTATGGCTGGACCTGAAAAGGGGGTGGTTACACCCCTTGTCCTTTGTCCAGTTTCACGCCAGAGCTGGGGCTGTAGCCCCAGGAACCGGTTTGAACTGGGCTATGCATGGAGCACCCATGTGTGCCCCAGGCAGTGTCTAGAAGCATTCACTGAATGCAGCCCTCCCTGCCCCAATACACAAAACCCCTGTCTGGGGAGGTGCCAGCACCTCACTGGACAGGAAACCTTTTGTCCAGGCCTCCCCTGCCGGAGTTTCATCCAGCAACAGGAGGTCAGACTCATGTCTGTGGCAGCAGCATCCATTTTGTGATGCTGAGGCTCAGTTTAACTTTAACCGGGTAAAGCAGTAACTACATGTCTTCTCCCTCTAGAAGGGTGGAATGCTACCCCCGCCACTGGGAGTGGCCGGGGGGGGGGGGGTATTCCAAAGTGTTTGACACCTTACATGACATGTTTTCATAAATCCAAACCAAAGTTAGCATTCAACGTGAGGATTATAATGCACTCAAGAGTATATGGTATGGCTCTATCATAGAACAGCTATAAGGAGATGGTTCTGAAAGCTGCAGAGGGGCTCAGCTCATGCTAGGGCATCCTCTCACATAAAATCAAGCACTCTGCCTCCAGGATTGTCGAGGCCTACCATAGGACTGGCTGATAGGGGTATATGTGTCTATATATATAGGTCGATATAGGGATACTATATCTAAGTAAGGGGTGTTTACACCACCTTACCCAGGCTGCATGAACAGACCTGTGGTGTCAGTTTGGAAGGCAAACCAGGGGTGGCACAATCCGTGCTGCAGCCCCTGGTAGGCCTAAGGTGCACCTATGGCCTGGGTATCTATGGTACACTATACAGGGGCTCACAGGGGTGACCCAGTAACCAATCTAGTATGTACCTAAAGTACATGGTATCAATTTAGAGAGAGAACAGCTGGGCTGTGGGTCTGATTAGCAGGCCCACAGCCACACAGCCACACTAAAGACGAAAAACCAGAGAATCACAGCAAAAAGTGGGGATGACCATAGGAAGCAGACCCTACTCTACCACACAACCCCCCCCCCCCCCCAACGCAGGGACATTAAACTAACCTTGACCAGTTGAGTCTTCATGTTCTAAGTGGAAATATCTGGAGAGTCCATCTGCATTGGCATGGTCAGTCCCAGGTCTATGTTCCACTGTAAAGTCCATTCCCTGTAGGGAAATGAACCACCTGAGCAGTTTGGGATTTTCACCCTTCATCTGGTTTAGCCACAAGAGGGGCTTATGGTCTGACTGAATTTTGAAGTGGGTGCCTAACAAGTATGGCCTCAGCTTCTTCAGTGCCTAAACCACAGCAAAGGCCTCCCTCTCAATAGCTGACCAACATTTCTCTATAGGGGTTAGCCTTCTGCTAATAAAAGCTACTGGCTGGTCTTGACCATCTTTATTCAGCTGTGAAAGAACAGTACCTACCCCCAACTCAGAAGCATCTGTTTGAACAATGAATTCTTTGGAGTAGTCTGGACTTTGCAGAATTGGTGCAGTGCACATAGCCTGCTTCAGGTCATCAAATGCTTTTTAACAGCTGACTGTCCACTAAACTTTCTTTCGCATTTTGTTGCAAGTTAAGTCATTAAGGGGTGTCACTATGGAACCATACCCTTTGACAAATTTCCTGTAGTACCCAGTCAGGCCCAAGAAATCTCTGACCTGAGTCTGGGTGGTTGGCGCAGTCCAGTCCATTATGGTCTGGATCTTGCTCTGCAATGGTTGATACTGGCCTCCACCTAGAAGGTGGCCCAGGTATACAACCTGACTCTGCCCTATCTGGCACTTGGTAGCCTTGATAGTTAGGCCTGCCTTTTGTAGGGCCTCCAAAACATTCTTGAGGTCGATCAGGTTATCTTCCCAAGTGGAGCTAAAGACAGCAATATCATCTAGATAAGCTGCACAGTAGTCATCCAGACCTGAGAGGACTTGGTTCACCAACCCTTGGAATGTTGCAGGTGCATTTTTCAGACCAAATGGCATCACCACAAACTGATAATGCCCACCAGGGGTTGAACATGCTGTCTTTGGCTTTGCATCATCAGCTAGTCTGATCTGCCAGTAGCCAGCTGTCAGGTCAAATGTACTCAAAAACTTGGCAGATGCTAATCTGTCAATGAGTTCATCTGCCCTGGGTATTGGATGGGCATCTATCCTAGTGACAGCATTGAGACCTCTGTAATCCACGCAAAACGTAATCTCTCTGTTACCATCTTTGGTGTGAGGTTTAGGCACCAGGACTACTGGACTGGCCCAAGGGCTCCCTGAGCACTCAATGACTCCCAAATCCAACATATTTTGGACCTCTGTCCTGATATAGTCCCTGACATGATCAGGTTGCCTGTAAATCTTACCTTTAACAGGCAGACTGTCCCCAGTGTCCACTTCATGAGTGCACCAGCTAGTCTGACTTGGAGTCAGTGAAAACATATGTCTGTAGGACTGTGGAACTTGTCTGCAGTCCTGCTGCTGTTGGTCAGTGAGGCTGCCAGCCAAGGCTACACCATCAACTGAACCATCATCAGGGTTCTGAGAGAGCAGGACTGGGAGAGGGTCACTCTCTTCCTCCTGTCCCTCATCAGTAGCCATGAGCATATGTTGACAAGGCATGTCTGCCCTGTCAACATATGGTTTCAATCTGTTGACATGAAGCACCCTGTGGGGGCTCCTGGGAGTTCCAAGGTCAACCAAATAGGTGACTTCTCCCTTCTGTTCAACAATAGTGTGGGGTCCACTCCACTTGTCTTGGAGATCTGCTGGGGCCACGAGCTCCAACATCCACACTTTCTGTCCTGGCTGGTAAACAGTCAGCACAGCCTTTTGGTCATGCCAGGCCTTTTGAAATTCCTGACTAGCCTCAAGATTTTTGGATGCCTTTTTCATGTACTCGGCCATCCTGGAGAGGAGAACAATTACATATTCCACAATGTCTTGTTGGGGAGGTTTGAGAGGTAACTCCCATCCCTCCTTCACCAGACAAAGGGGTACTCTTACAGGATGCCCAAACAGAAGTTCAAAAGGGCTGTAGCCAACCCCCTTCTGTGGGACCTCTCTGTAAGCAAACAAAAGGCAGGGGAGCAGGATGTCCCATCTCCGCCTGAGCTTTTCCGGGAGACACTTAATCATACCCTTTAAGGTCTTGTTGAATCTCTCAACTAGACCATTGCACTGTGGATGATAGGGTTTGGTGAATTTGTAGTTCACTCCACACTCCTTCCACATTGCAGTCAGATATCCAGACATAATGTCTGAGACAGCCTCCTTCGGAAAGCCCACTCTTGAGAAAACTCCCAGGAGGGCTATTGCCACAATAGGTGCTGTTGTGGTCCTAAGGGGAATGGCTTCTGGGTATCTGGTGGCATGATCCACTACCACCAGAATAAATCTGTGACCAGAGGCTGTTTGGGGATCCATTGGTCCAACAGTGTAAATCCCTACATGTTCAAAGGGAACCCCCACCATAGGTAGTGGTATTAGAGGGGCCTTTGTGGTGCCACCTAATTTGCCACTGGCTTGGCAGATGACACAGGAGCGACAAAACTCCTTGGTATCTTCTGACATATGAGGTAAGGGTGGGCGTAGTTCACGTAGCCGCACTCCGCGAAGCTATGCAAAGCCATTCTCGCACTACGCCAGCTTCGCGTAGCCTTGCGAGCTTGCGTAGAAGCTTGCTGGTCCCGTTCGCGAGCCGTTTTTCTTGCTCGGGAGCGCGTAGTGCGTGGTCGGGGCGCTGTCTGCGTGTTCAGGGGATTTTAGCGTACGACCTTACCCATGTGGTGGGCTATGGACGCGCCTATCTTGTTTTTTCCATTGTCCCGCCCGCCCGCGCCCCCTATTTCCTCTTCGGGGTCGCGAATAACGCGTTCACGCGGTGCACGTCTTGTTTGGGAACACAACTACTTGTTCACACTGAGAAAGTGCGTGTTCACGTGAAATCTCGCGCGAACTTACCCACGTGGTCGCGATGGGCGCGGCCATCTTGTTTTTCACACTGTATGCTATGGTTCTGTGCCTAGTTTTCTATCCACCTTATATCTGTTCAATCTTTACCTATTTTCACAGTTTTTCTTACTTTTTTTACTTCTCATCTATCTCTCTCTGTCCCTAAGTTTTTATTTTGCATTTTATTTCTACTTTTCCACCTTTTTTTTTAGCTTTTCTACTGTTTTATTTTACTTCTTTATTTAAGCTCCTACTTCTTCCCCCTAACTTTTTTTCCTGTTGTTCTAACTTTTCTTTTCCACTTCCACCTCCATCCCAGAACCATGGCAAAGGGGAGCAGCAGAACCGGCTCGAAGGGCAAGGCGCCTGCGCCCAAGAGCCGGCTGCCTTGCGGCAGAATGCGACCTGCAGGGGTGCAGGCCCGGAATCTTTTCGGGGAGGCGGAGGTGGCCCCCCTGATTTTTTTCATGCAGTGCCACCTCCCCTTGACCTTGGCAGCAGGCGGCAGGCCAGGGTCCGGTTACCTCCCAGAGGAGCGTCACCGCCGGTGGGCGAAGGTGCGCCGGGCAGTGTACCGTCGCTCGCAAATCCGGCGCACCCAATAGCAGCTGGCCCACCGGTGGGCAGACATTCTGGACAGGGAGCAGGAACTGTTGGACCTGCTAGGTGTTGAAGTCGTGGGGCTTGGTGAGTAGCTAGTAATATTAATAATTTAATATATATTATAGTAGTATAAATATTGTGTATAATTCTTGGACGAATAAGTAACACGGTTACTGGTGCGCTTAGTTACTTTGCAGATGAATTCCGTCTCAAATTCTTCTGTTATTGTATGGCACAGGTGCTGCTAGCCACTTCTCTTACTGGTTTGTAACTTAGCACTAGCTTGGGCTGCTGATTATTGATGTTGGAGTTTTTAGAGAACTGAAGTTAGTTGATGCTATTGCTAGAGTCTAGTCCTTACAATGTCCTTTAGTGAAATAGTGGTGGATGGATAGTATTAGTTCACATTTGTTTTAACGGTCTGCATGACGCCTCCTCTGTCACTGAATGCTTAGTTAGTTCTTATTTACCCCACCCATCCATAGAACCGGTTTGAGTTTGTTTACTTAGTGGTAGGCTTAGCACAGCAATAGCATGGTCAGGTGAGTCAGTAGCAGTTCTGATGCAAGCAACCAACAATTACGTGTATGTACAAATTTATGCATGTGTCCTCCATCTCATCATCTATGCATGTTTGCGGGCAAAAATAAAATTGAAATGCCGACTTACTGAACAATTGGCCCGTCTGGATTCTTGAATAGGTGGTGTAGGTTAGGTGGTACTGGCTTCCTCAGCATGTTCTGCAATCATAATGTTTATGGCACATTTGACTAGTGTTCTATAAGTAGACGGTCTGTGGATCTTGCAAGCCAGTAGTCATTTATACTTTGAAGATAATTTTATTGGAATTGTTGTTCCCTAAAAGGTTTGAGAGTATTTTTGAATGAGGTCTTTGTTTCACAGCACTTAATGTTTCTCTTTCTTTATTATTTCTTACATGATCAGCACCACCCAAGGGCAAGAAGACGGTGTCTGAGTTGGCGGGACAACCACAAGAGGAGCTCTCCTCTACCGTGGATCCTGCTGCTGGCCCCAGTAAGTCCTGCAGTGCTTATATTATTGACAATTATATTTCCCTAACTTTTTAACGCACCTTATTTTTTCCAACCTATTAATCCTCCTTCCTAATTCAATGTTAGCAAAACCTTCTTTGGTCTTAAATTTGTTTTCCAAATTTTGGGTAACTATCCAATGCCATCCCTGACTTTCAGTCCCTTCAAACTGCCTCTGACCCAATACTCTCTGTGCTACTACTATTAGACTGTGTGTAGCTAAGCTTGCCCTGTTTGCCACTCTTTAGTTAAGGTATTCTTTTGAATAAAGCTGTGATAGAATAGCTGTAGGCACTGGGTCCACTCCTGTCTTTTGCGTTGTCCTCTGTAATCTCCAGTTTTTGTCAATTCCCACAAAAAAAATGCACAACCAGATGTTTGCCTACTAATTTTTGTTCAGTTAGTATACTTCTACTACTGTTGGGGTTATTATTCTCTGCGCATACACATACAGAACTATGCACAGGAAAATAGGATGTTGTTGATGTTGGTGATAGGGAGGTTGGACCTTACACCCTGGTCCCAGAACTCAGTCAGAAGAACCCATAATCCAATGACCGTCTAGTCTACCTACCTAAGTGTCTCTGTCATAGTCATTTGTCTCACTCCCGACCCCCACACGAAGATAGTTAGATATACCCAATGATTTTATTACACAACCCAGGCCAGAACAGAAGAAGAAGACCCTTTCGCTCACTCACTCGTTTTAATCCACAAAACCTCAGACACAGAAAATATACCACAGAGTCTACGTGCAAGTTCAAAAACTTTATTTTTTTTAATAACAAGCTTTGTATTGTTGTAACTTGTAAGTATTTCCATGAAAAACATCCTGCTCCACCCTGCAAAATGAAGAAGATTAAATACTGTACATTTTGTACATCTAGTGCACGATAGAGAAATGTGTGAATTGTGGGAGACCTCTCACCATTGACTATAAGTGGTTACAGATGCATCTTTCGAAAGCTCTGCAAATCCCTTGTTTCGTAGAAGGCAATCTTCTCTTCTCATCTGCCCATGAGAAAAATGTTGCACGGTAGACAGTGAATACAACTATGCCAGTTTTTAGCAGTCATGGCAAAAAGTGCAACATTATGGATAAGCAAAAGGGACTAACAATACTGGTTTGTCAATTGTATGCAACACTCATGTGGCCTCAATAGTGTCTTTCTTACTGTGCAACAAGCTGCGAGGTAACATGGGCAAAGCAGTAGACACGGATCTAAAAATGGTTATATGGCTCAGGCTAACTTTCCAAAGACTAGAGTAGGAGTAGATTATATGACCCTAGGGACCATCTAATAAATGAAAACTAAACTCTTTCTAATGTGACTGCTGTACATTAGGACGCAATGTGGACTAGTTACACTGCCACAACGATTCATGTTGTACGTAACTGTTTTTTCAATCTTCCTTCCTGGTTAAAAAAGTACAACTAGTAAAATAGGGGGAGGTGTGCAGGCATCTAAAAAGGTGTACTTGCTTTTATAGGTGCACAATCAGTACCAACCACCAGTGCCGACGGGGCCAGCGGCAAAGAGATTGCAATCCAGGAGGGGACAGAGGCTGCGGCACCTGCAGAGCATCAGTGGGGGAGGAAAGTTCAGCGGTGGGCGGTGGTAAGTTATATTCATTACTTATTTGCATTACTAGGTGGAAGGGGGACATTTTTTTCCTCACTGTGCTATGAGACTTATTAAGAAAGTATGAATTTGAAGTTGTACTGGACAATATACAATGGTTGAAGAAGACACCCTTTGTAGCATTACCAGTTTGAGTTGAGTAAACAAGGCCTCTTCCATCAGACTCCAACTCAGCTGTGAAACGTATGGAGAAAACTAAAAGTCAGATCAGATGTGTCGCGATTGCAAGCAGCGCTACAACTATTTCGCGCCACTAACCTGAGAACGTCTGGATCAGCAGGAACGATGCGATGAATGTCCTTCTGACTTATCTGAACACCACACCCAGGGGAGTCTCGGGGAACACCTCCTGAATGGGTATTTGCGAGAAGCCGGGAGGATAAGGCGCAGAGGGGCACACGGATCAATGGCAGGGTCCTTGGGGTCTGATACGGCAGAATCCGTAGTGCAGGGATGTACTGCAGCGTGGAGAAATAAAGGACAGGTATAAGTCCCGGTTCCACAAAAAGTACACTTCCTTCCCCGACCCCAAACCCTGGCACTTACCAAGGAACACTTCAGTTGTTCTTTAATGGAAATAACAATGTGTTCCTCCTTCCTCTGTGATGGGCCGGAGGGGAGAAAGTTATTCGTCACTCTCTCGTAAGGGCTGTATCCTCTTAGTCTCGGCTTTACCCCGGGGATCACGGAATAGTATTTTTGCTTCCTCAATACGGCTTGAGAAACAAAGGAGTATCTATTGCGTACTCTACCAAGCTACTCACTCAAACACTTGGTAAACAGAATACGCATCTGGATGCGATCAGGGTCTCGAACAAACAAAAAATAAACAGGGAATAGAAGAACGATCCCGTTCTCCTAGGTATACTTGCTGTTGGTCGGAAGTTACCTCACTCCATTGACCACGCTGGCTCTTGATCGGAAAAGAAAGGCTTGAACTAGGCTGGCCACGCAGGCTCTTGATCGGCGAGGATCTCCTGAGGCTGGCCACGCAGGCTTTTGATCGGCGATGATGTCCTCGAACGCACTCCGGCGGGGATCACCATCCGCATCAAACACATCAAGAAAACAATTGTCAAGCGCCGATCTGTTTCCAAGGAGGAGTTATATAGGCTCCGCCTTCTTTCCTTTTCTCCAGAGCCGTTTGGCCTTCTGGGACATGTAGTTTAAAGGGATCCCTCGTACTTGTTTCCCTTTCCTACTTCCTTTCGCTGCGGCCGTGTAGGCGATCATGACAGAACCCCCTCTCGAGGACTGCCGACTCGGCGGTCGACCCGGTTTCCCAGGGAACTGCTCATGAAACGCGGACACCAAATCAGGGCAATGTAAATGATCCGCGGGTTCCCATGTTCTGTCCTCCGGACCATACCCTTTCCAATCAACCAGATACTGAATCCGGCCATGCAACATACGAGAGTCCAGGACTCGTTGCACTTCGTATTCCTCTTGGCCATCCACCTCCAGGGCAGGGGGCCGCACTGGCAATCGCATGGTCAAGGGGCAAGGCCTGAGGAGGGACACATGGAAAACCGGATGTATGGACCAGGAAAGGGGAAGAGACAACCTCATGGCCACCGAATTCACCACCTCACTGATGCTGTAAGGCCCCACAAACTTTGGTTTAAGTTTATTTACTCCTTTCAAATGAATGTTCTTTGTGGAGAGCCACACCTTGTCTCCTACCTGATACGTCGGCTCCTCGGACCTCCTGCGGTCCGCAAATAGTTTATGAGCTGCTTGCGCTTTCTCCAAACAATGTCTTGCATCTATAAGGATGGCCCTCAGATGGGCATGATGCTCCTGAATGGAAGGAACCAAGGATTCCGCAGGCCAGTCGAACGGAAGCATGTTCGGATGGAACCCATATAGGCAGAAGAAGGGGGAACACCCCAAGGTGGTATGAACTGCATTGTTATATGCGAACTCTGCCAACCACAAAAGGGTGGTCCAATCCGAAGCATTTTGCATCGTGAAACAGCGGAGGTACTGTTCAAGCGTCTGGTTCAGCCGTTCAGTTTTTCCGTCCGTCTGCGGATGATAGCTAGACGACAGTCGGGCATCGATTTGCAAGATGGAACAGAGAGCCTTCCAGAAATGTGACGTAAACTGTGTGCCACGATCAGTTATAATCACGCTGGGCAAACCGTGAGCACGTACTATGTGCTGCAGAAATACCTTGGCCAATTCCACAGAGGTAGGTAACCCCTGCAACGCAATGAAATGCCCAATTTTCGTAAGATGATCAACTACCACCAGAAGCACGGTTTGCTGAGCGCAAGGAGGCATCTCCACAATAAAATCCATTGATACGGTGTGCCAAGGTTTTGGAGGTATGGGCAGTGGACGGAGGAGACCCACTGGTTTAGTGTGAACTGATTTTCCCTGGGCACAAATAGCACAGGTTTGCACATACTCCTTCACGTCGGCTCGAACCCCTTTCCACCAGAAGGAACGCTCTACATTAGCCGTGGTCTTGAATATCCCCATATGTCCGCTTAATGTTGAGTCATGAGCCCACTTCAGGGTTTGTAGTTGCAACTGTTTCTGGGGGACATACAACGCATGGTAATGGTATGCCAAATCATTCTCCACATGTCGATGGTCGGGGTCTTCCTGAATCCAAGAAGCGATATCTTGATCGGAGATGGCTACTTTCAAATCCTCCAGAAAGTCAGCAGATGTTACTAGAGCGAGGGATGCACTGTGGTTGTCAGCTTCTTGCAGGATAAAAGGGGGTTCTCCTAGTTCAACCGCATCCTCGACCCCCAGACGGGATAAGGCATCTGCCTTACCATTGCGTGACCCTGGCCTGTATTTAATGACAAAATCATAATCAGAAAAAAACAAAGTCCATCGGAGCTGCCTCGGAGTCAAGGCCTTCGCCGTTTTGAGGAACAACAAGTTGCGATGATCCGTGATGATTTCCACAGTGTGACAGGCACCGAGGAGATAATGTCGCCACTCCTCGCAGGCTCTTTTGATCGCCAAGAGTTCTTTGTCAGTGATCGTGTAATTGATCTCACAGGGTGTGAGTTTTCTCGAATAGTAGGCCACAGGGTGCAGCTGTCCGGTTTTGGGATGTCTTTGTGATAAGATGCCTCCGAGGGCAGATTGAGAGGCATCGGTCTCCAGGATATAGGGCAGCTGAGGGTCCGGGTGACGGAGAATGGGGGCTTGCGTGAATCTGCATTTGAGGAGTTGAAATGCCTGTTCTGCTTCGGTTCCCCATACAAACGGGACGTTTTTTCGCAGGAGGGATGTGATGGGATGTATAGTTTTGGAAAAGTCTTGGATAAAGCGCCGGTAGTAATTGGCAAAGCCAAGAAAGCTCTGGACTGCCTTAACATTGTGGGGAGTTTTCCAGTTAAGGATTACCTCGACTTTGCTGGTGTCCATCCGGAACCCCTGGGCGTCGATGATATATCCCAAGAAGGCAACCTCCTGCACATGGAAAAGACACTTCTCCAACTTGGCTTACAACGAATTCTGTTGTAACTTTCGTAGTACAGTCCTTACATGGACAACATGTTCCGCCATTGATGTTGAGTAAATCAGGATGTCGTCTATGTACACCACACAGTATGTTTCCAGACATCCTCGCAGAACTTCGTCCATGAAGAATTGGAAGGCAGCAGGGGCGTTGCAGAGACCGAAGGGCATTACCCGGTATTCAAATAAACCAAATTTGGTTCGGAATGCTGTCTTCCATTCATCCCCCTTCTGCACGCGAACGAGGTGGTAGGCTCCCCGGAGATCAAGTTTTGTGAAGTATTTCGCACCCTTCAATTGGTCCATCAAAACTGGGATGAGGGGGAGTGGGTAACGATTTTTTATCGTCACTTTATTGATCGCCCGGTAATCAATGCAGGGTCTCAACTCATCACAATCTTTCTTGGCAATAAAGAACATGGGTGAAGAGGCAGGAGAGGTAGAGTGGCGGATAAACCCTGTAGCAAGGTTGTCATCTATATAGGTTTTCAGATACTGGGTTTCCTTCTCCGTTAAAGCATAAACCCTACTGCACGGGATATCGGCCCCCGGAACGAGGTCAACACGACAGTCATAGACCCGATGAGGTGGTAATTGGGCGGCCTTTTGTTTGTCGAACAAGGCCTTATACTCCTCGTATTCGGCCGGCAACACCGTAACACAACAGAACCTTTCGAATGTACAGGCGTTGGCCAGATAGGAGGCCGATGAGGGTACAGAGAGGGATGGTAGAGGTTCGTGGGTACTGCAATGTTCCTTGCAAAAAGGAGAGGTCATGTTGACCGTACGAGCTGACCAACTGACAAAAGGATCATGTAGCGTAAGCCACGGCATTCCCAAAATGAGCCGGAACTGTGGGGCGTCTATCAGGTCGAACTGGATGTGTTCCCGATGATCCTCCCCAAACTCCATCAATAAAGAAAGGGTGTTGTAAACCACCGGGCCTGAAGAAAGGATGGTTCCGTCGACTGCCTTAACAGTTTCTGGGCGTAGCTTTTTCTCACACGGGATGCCCATCCTTAACGCGAAATCCTGATCTATATAATTGCCCGTGGCCCCGGAGTCGAGAAGGGCATCAACTTGCAAGGAATCGTTGGTCGCTATCCAGAGAGTCACACTTATATTTATATGGGCCACTGCGGGATGAAGGGTATTGGCCAGAACAGGGGAGATCATAGGGAACTGGTATCTCGAGTCGTTGACCTCCTTTGGACTCGAGATCTTCAGTTTTCCGACTGTTCGTTGTCCTTCTGTGTCGCCTGGACTCGGGGAGGAGTAGAGCGCCCGGGAACATAGTTTCTAGCTCGGCATTCTTTGATAAAATGTCCTCCCTTCCCACAATATAGGCACAGTTTCAGGCGGCGTCGTTTGTCCTTTTCTTCTGTAGTAAGGGGGCCTCGAACCCCCCCAATTTGCATGGGTTCAGCGTCATCTGATGCCTTAGGTTTGTCTTCTCCTCCGGATCTGGATCGAATGGGGGGATAGTAGAAACGATTCTCTCCCCTTGGCTTTTCCCCTCTTCTTTCCAGCAGACGATGATCTAGCTGAACCGTCAGATCAATGAATTCAGCTACCATGGTAGGTAATTGCACCACCTGGGCAAGAACATCCTTCAGTTCTCCTCGTAACCCTTGATAAAAAAGGGAAATCCGTTTTTCCGCTGGCCAATCAGTTTCCACCAGCAAGCGATTGAAGGTAGTGATGTAAGTTAATAAGTCCTGTGATCCTTGTTTGAGAGTCATGATTTCCCGGTCAAGGGTGAGCATATGGGATTTACGATCGAAGAGTTTCCTCAACTCAATACAAAAATCAGAGAAATTATGCAATACCGGGTCGTCTCGTTCCAATAAAGGAATTGTCCAACTCGAGGCATTCCCACCCATGTAGGACATCATGAATGCCGTTTTTACTGCTTCTTCCTGAAAGACTACGGGTTTACACAGGAAATGAAGCCGGCATTGGTTCAAAAAAGTTTCGAACTTGCGAGGATCTCCGAAAAACCTCTCCGGAGGGGCTAACGGAATCCCTTGGTTCTGGATCACCTGAACCGTTGGTAGTGCCTCCTGGGCCACTGCGGGAGTAGATAAGGGCAAAAAGTACCCCCCGGGTCGGGAAGAAGAAGGCGGTGGTAACGTGGCCGGTTTGAGTATGGGCCTGACTACTGGCTCCTTCTGTGCCAGGTCAGACATATCTTTGCGCAGTTGGGCCACTTCTTGATATAAGGCTTGGTTCTCTGCCCGAGAGGTAATAACCTCCTGACGTAGTTCCGAGAAGCTCTCCAACAGTGAAGCGAGAGTAGCGTCGGCGTCCATCGTCCGGGCTGAATCGTATTCGTGGCTTGACAATCTGTCGCGATTGCAAGCAGCGCTACAACTATTTCGCGCCACTAACCTGAGAACGTCTGGATCAGCAGGAACGATGCGATGAATGTCCTTCTGACTTATCTGAACACCACACCCAGGGGAGTCTCGGGGAACACCTCCTGAATGGGTATTTGCGAGAAGCCGGGAGGATAAGGCGCAGAGGGGCACACGGATCAATGGCAGGGTCCTTGGGGTCTGATACGGCAGAATCCGTAGTGCAGGGATGTACTGCAGCGTGGAGAAATAAAGGACAGGTATAAGTCCCGGTTCCACAAAAAGTACACTTCCTTCCCCGACCCCAAACCCTGGCACTTACCAAGGAACACTTCAGTTGTTCTTTAATGGAAATAACAATGTGTTCCTCCTTCCTCTGTGATGGGCCGGAGGGGAGAAAGTTATTCGTCACTCTCTCGTAAGGGCTGTATCCTCTTAGTCTCGGCTTTACCCCGGGGATCACGGAATAGTATTTTTGCTTCCTCAATACGGCTTGAGAAACAAAGGAGTATCTATTGCGTACTCTACCAAGCTACTCACTCAAACACTTGGTAAACAGAATACGCATCTGGATGCGATCAGGGTCTCGAACAAACAAAAAATAAACAGGGAATAGAAGAACGATCCCGTTCTCCTAGGTATACTTGCTGTTGGTCGGAAGTTACCTCACTCCATTGACCACGCTGGCTCTTGATCGGAATAGAAAGGCTTGAACTAGGCTGGCCACGCAGGCTCTTGATCGGCGAGGATCTCCTGAGGCTGGCCACGCAGGCTTTTGATCGGCGATGATGTCCTCGAACGCACTCCGGCGGGGATCACCATCCGCAACAAACACATCAAGAAAACAATTGTCAAGCGCCGATCTGTTTCCAAGGAGGAGTTATATAGGCTCCGCCTTCTTTCCTTTTCTCCAGAGCCGTTTGGCCTTCTGGGACATGTAGTTTAAAGGGATCCCTCGTACTTGTTTCCCTTTCCTACTTCCTTTCGCTGCGGCCGTGTAGGCGATCATGACAAGATGGCCTTGAGGGATGTGTTGAACAAAAAGGGAAAGAAGTGAACTAGGGTGGAAGGAGGAAGGGAGGACTAAGAGATGTAATAATAAGACTAACTACCATAGAAGGATAATTTTAAAGGTTCATTCACATGGCTGATATGAATCGGATGCATGGGTTGTTAAAGGATGGGTAGAACTGTAAGGTCAAAGAAAATGCAGGCCTGGTTGGGCAAAAGAATATGGGTGCATGGATACAGTGGATAGCAAGAATCATGAGCGGAGTTTGTGTCAATGAAACCCAAGGCAAGGAAGGAGTGGACGCATGGGTGGTTGCTGGTGAAAGTGAAACCAGCTAAGCTGATAATAAAGAATGATAGACATTTACTTTTAATGTTTGGATGCACCCTAAATGTATTTGTATTCATCATAGGTGAAGACTGTCACTGGAAGCAGAGTCTTACTTTAAAAAAATAAAAGGAGATACAAAAAAGACTTTTGTTCTTATGTGTACTCAAGGCCACCCAGTACTAGGGCAAGTATAATGCCGGAAAAAACTTCAACAAATGCTACAGGCAGGGGAAGCAGGAGGACAGATTAGATAGATACTAAAAGTTGTCACCAATTGTATGTACTGCGCTTGGTAGTGCTACTATGCCACAATGTACTGTTGAATAAATTATGAAGAGTTTGTTACAATTCTGTTTCTTTTTTTATAGATACTCATACTCCTTCCTCAAAACCATCGCGGAAGGAGTTGGCAGCCAGGGCCCGGCAAAGGAAACTGAAGGCCATTGTGGAGGAGTACCGCAAGCTGGTGGCTGAGGCTGAGGAGGAGGAGGAAGAGGCGGCAGCAGCAGCTGCTGCCTCTTCCAATGCGTCTGGCCCCAGCAAGGCTCCACCTGCAGGAGTACGGCGCCGCGGCCAGGCAGCCGCTCACCGCCGGCATTTAACATCTGCCACCCCCACGCACAATGGATGCAAATGTAGGTGCCGTGCATTTCGGCAAAAACTTCTCCTCCGGATGGCCAAGCTGGAGGACCAATTAGAGGAACGGGTAAAGATCATTGTGGACAAACACCTTAAAGCCCGCCAACTGTAATGGACCCGGACCCTGTTGATGATTTGCCCTTTTTTTAATACTTTTGTTGGTAGGTGGGAATTGGGTGTTGGGCTTATTTTTGTGGGACATTCTTTGGACTTGGACATTGGTTGGGGTTAGGGTGGGGATAGGGGTTGGATAGGAGGATATTTTGATACATGAATAAATGTTATTTATTTTCAACTTACACAGATATGATATGATGTTGTTTTGTGGTGGGGTTACTGTTGTACGTCACAAGGTTTACTCTAGATGCAGGGCAGCGGCCAGTGTTTGATTGAAATACTTTATTAACTGACCACATGTGTAACATGCAAACAGATAGATGCTGTGCCCCTCACTCAAAGTAACATTTGTCCTATTAGTACTACCAGCCTCTCCTCCAGTATACCTCCCAGCAAACTTCTCTTCTTACCTGTGATTGATGATGATTACGTTTGGCACCGCAAGGGCTGCATGGTTTCCCAAGACAACGGAGAATATTCCGTGGTTGTGTGATAGTAGTAGAGTAGACTCCTAGACACTGGCACTCGCATTGGAAAACAAAAACAAAGAGACAGTCATTTGCTGAGAAATAATGTGAGAGAAGTAGAAAATTACAGTACATAATACGGACCAAAAATACAAACAATATTGCAACAGCTAAACGAACTCAAAGAAATCAATGGTGTTGGGACTGAAAAAGTAGAAGAAGATAACTGTAGTTGCGTTGGAGTCATTAAAACACAATACAAATCGTAAACGTACATGCTCTAAAATTAAATTCAAACAATGCCAGCAATGATTTACATTTATTCGTTGGGTCACTTTGGGAAATTATTTGCCTTGTACACTGTTACATAAAGTGAGCTTGGGTGGGCAAGCAGAAGAAGATCGTCGCCCTGCCTCATTGACATTTGATTTCATTAGTGTTGGTTTCACCACATCTGCCCCAGAAAGCGTGTGATCAATTATTGGTGTATATTTAATATAGTAACATCACACCTCAATATAAAACCACACAGCCCGGGGGAAGAGGGTTAGGGTTTGATGAATGGATGGAACGGGGTTTGGGGAAAGATTTGACAAAGAAAAACAGACAACAAAAGCAAAACAATGAAGACGATGATTGCTGATCCACAATTCCCCAATAAATGTAAAGTCAATTAACCCCTTCAGTGCTCATGACAAGGTCAACTCGTCGTGGGTTTTACCTGCCCTGTGCTTATGACGAGTTGACCTTGTCATGAACAATGGGGATCCTGTAAATCCAGCGCAGGAGGGGAAACCCCCCTAGCAGCCAAGGTGCTAAGAACAACAAAATGGATGCACGATGAAGGTTTATTATTAACTGGATGGTTAATAAGAAGTGGTAATTACTTAACTACTAGTACACAATTCAAAGGAAGTACTTCTTATAATATGAATGATATGACTTTTGCCTAGGCTGTATGCCCTCTGAGAAACCGTAATACCTGTTGTAGCGGGCTGAAAGCTAGCAAACAAAATTGGGATACTTTAAGTGAACAATCAATTATCAAACACAAGCGTAAAATAAATGAAGAGGAAAAAGGAATAAAGAAAAATATGAAAATGATACTAAAGTTAATGTATTATCCAGGGCCAAATGTGTAGTTGTATCTCGTCATTCGTTTTTTCCTCCCTTCCATGGACACTGTTGTGACTGATTGATTGATTATATCATTCTTGGGCGCCTCTGGCAGAATGATGATGATGAGGAGGATTGGTAAGGTAAGTGTGAGTTGATGCTCCACGTATAATATTAGCGCTGGGTGAAAGGCCGGCCAGTAAGTGTTGATGAAAGAAGAAATGAGGTATTACAAAATAAGTTAACAGAATGAAAACATAAAAATCAATTACGGTGTAGTGCGAAAAAGACAAGACTCGTGAGCAAGAACATTTTCAGACTGAGGCTAATTGGATATATTGATTAACTCTACACTTCTAGTTGCACAGCAGTCATCAGAAAGAACAACAAGATAGGAGCCAGCACAGAACAGTTACAGGGCCACACCACAACACTGGGACATGAGTCTGTGGCCCAAACTCCATTTACCTACATTTTTCAGAGTTTCAGACAAAAGGCATATACATCAACCTAGTATTTCCAAAACAAGTGATTAATGTAATTGTACATCAATGCGCCAGTGTCAATCATACCACTATTCCATTCCACCATTGCACACACATGTAGCCTAGGTCTGCTATGCTTCTTCTTGATTGGTTGTATGTTTACCTTGTATTCCACTTCCTGAACATATTCCATCAATCATCTCTGATCAAACTGACTGACAGCGTGCAAAGATGGTATGGTGGTCATCATAATCATCATCCGGTGTGCCACGTGTACGTGTTCTCCAACTGACCAAAAACAACAACTAAGTATGTATTGAGTGACTACGATTAAGTCCAGACTGCACCTGCAGTAGTAGGAGTACAATTGGATACATATTATTAAACATAATGGAAACATTGACCATCACTCGAGACACAAGCACTTTGAAACTACTAGTATACTTCGACTTCATGCACATTTGCTCTGAGTCAGCAAGCAGTCAATGCAATGTATGGCATCATTTATTTCAGATACATGTCTTTCTCTTCTTTGTGACTGTCAGATCACAGATGCAGCAGAGCCTTCTGAAAGTGATGACGAATTTACTTTAATTTTGGAGCCCTGCTCAAGTTCTGACATTGAAGAGTTGTGTATGCCTGCAGACAGATGTGTAGCCTTAAGACAGTGATGCATTTCAGATTGGAAACAAAACAGAAGATGGCTGTAGTCGCGTACGTTTCACTTGTTATGGAGGGACTGTTAGAGGCTACATTATTGCACTATTGTCCATCTCCATCCAAAGTATGGCAAGATGGAAATGTATTTAGGGTGAGTCAGGAAGATGGAGCAGGACTCTGATGAGTGGAGTGCACAGTAAATGCTCAGATGTGCAACTCCAATAGGTAATTAAATGAGAAAGGAAGATGGTGTTGGTTTTCAAGTTTGAGTCAGAAAGACAGATACACACAAATAACTAAGGATGGGAGAAATAAAGGAAGGGAGAATGTAACAATTTCCAAGCCTAGTTGTCAGGGAAGAGGAGCTCCTCCTCAAACCCTGGTGGCTCTTCTGACAGAAGTAGGTTCTGTAACCCAATACTTATTTCTTCCGACTCGCTCTCCTCTTCCAGCTCTGATTCACGGACTTTGTAGTCTGGTGGTATCAAGGGCTGGTTCATTTTTATCATGGTTAACCTCTCCACGCTTTTGGGCGAGAGACTGGTCCTTCTCACAGTCCCAATGGCACCCCCAGCACTGAACACACGCTCAGAAGAGACACTTGCAACAGGGCAAGCTAGATACTTTATCGCCAGCCCGCTGAGCAGTGGCCATTGACTTCTTGTCCTATACCAATACACCAATGGGCTTTGCTCCATGAAAATCTCTGTTGTGTCAACCAGATAGGCCTGGACCATCCGCTCAATGTTCACTGGTGCTCTGGTTTGCTCGTCCTCTATTTGCTTTGCGACAGCAACTGACTTCCCCATCCCTTTATGTAGAAACCAAGCAGCTATTTTTTTGCTTGTGTCTGATGAAGAACACAGAGAGTCCGCCTCCCCCCGTTTCGTTCCGAAGCCACCGAAGTCATCTGTGGTGTCCCGCAAGGATAATCACTCAGCCCCACCCTCTTCAACGTCTACATGAGACCTCTTACAGCCATTGCACGCCAACACAACCTCAACATCATCTCCTACGCCGACGACACCCAGCTGATCCTCTCCCTCACCAGAGACCCCGACACCGCAAGAACCAGCCTCCAAGAAGGATGAAAGATGTAGCCGAGTGGATGAAGAACAGCCGCTTGAAACTGAACTCAGACAAGACAGAAGTCCTTATCCTTGGACCATCACCCTCTGCCTGGGACGACTCCTGGTGGCCCCCAGCCCTGGGCACCGCCCCCAAGCCTACAGACCACGCACGCAACCTGGGCTTCATCCTGGACTCCTCCCTCTCGATGACCAGACAAGTTAACGCCGTCTCCTCTTCATGCTTTCACACCCTCCACATGCTCCGCAAGATCTTCCGATGGATCTCGATCGAAACCAGGAAGACGTCACCCAGGCCCTTGTCACCAGCCGGCTGGACTACGGAAACACCCTCTACGCCGGAACCACATCCAAGCTACAGAAAAGACTGCAACGAATTCAGAACGCCTCCGCCCGACTCATCCTGGACATCCCTCGACGCAGCCACATCTCCGGCCTCCTGAGGAACCTGCACTGGCTCCCCGTCAACAAGAGGATCACGTTCAGACTCCTCACCCACGCACACAAGTCTCTCCACAACCTGGGCCCCAAGTACCTCAACGACCGCCTGACCTTCCACACGCCCACCCGCCAGCTACGATCCGCTAGCCTCGCCCTCGCCGCCGTACCACGCATCCGAAGAGCCACCGCTGGAGGCAGATCGTTCTCCTACCTGGCGGCCAAGACATGGAACTCCCTCCCCATCCACCTTCGGCTGACCCAGGACCACCTCGCCTTCAGGAGACAACTCAAGACCTGGCTGTTCGAGCAGTAGCGGCCCCCCTCCCCCAAGCGCCTTGAGACCCTTCCGGGTGAGTAGCGCGCTATACAAGTGTGTTGATTGATTGATTGATTGATTGATGAATCAGATCCTGTTGGTGCGGTTGCTGTTATTGTTTGTGTTGGTGACTGCTGGGAAGCAAACGTACTGCTCGCATGCTGTGAAGAAGAACTTGACTCTGTAGGATGCTCAGTAGTACTTGCACTGTCCTGGGCTGGCACTGGCAGGCCTCTAATTGAGAGCCGTTCGTTTTCTAAATCAGTGGCTTCCTTGGCTATTACAGTTTTGTACTTGGCAACATCCTCTTCTGAAAAAGGAATTACTGCATTACTGTTCACAAATAATTTGTACCGTGGATCCAAAATTGTGGCAGTAATGTAATGTTGATGTGACAAAATCTTATTTTGAATCCTTGTATTCTCAGATAAGCAGCTTGCTAAGGACTTCGCAAAATTACATGCTTTACGTTTTCCTTCCACACCTTCGTACGTTTCAGACACCTCCTTCAGCTCTTGCTCAAGCATGTACAACAATGGGATTGCTTGGCTCATAGTACAGTCCTCCCTGCTGACTGCACGTGTGAAGACCTCAAAAGGAAGTAGCATCTCAGTCAGGCATTTAATGAGGTCCCATTGCCACATCTCAACTGTCAAGGCTTTAACAGCATTATCCCCTGATCTTCTTGTCATGACCTAAGCATTAAGTGGTATGTACTGCTCAAACAGCCGTTCGAGCATGTAATCCGTAGAGTTCCAACGTGTTGGTACCTCCTGGATGAGTGCTTTGACTGGCATGTTACACTCACGTTGAATGACCCGTAGCTGCTTCCGGGCTTTAAAAGAATGATTGAAATGCATGCAGATTCTTCTGCAAATGGTCAGTAAGTTGCTGACTTTGCTTTCACTTTTCAGAAAGTCTTAAACCACAATGTTAATGCAGTGTGCCAAACACGGGACCCTGAAATAGCGGCCATCTTCCATGGCCTTAACTACATTACTGTCAGTCAGTCAAATAACTTTATTTCAATTCCATATAGAAATCATAAAAGTATACATAGAAAATTTTAAACAGACATTGCAATTAATCCACCATAAAATCACAATACATGTTTACACAATTTTTAAAAATAAAATCACAGTACAGGGATTTTTTTTAAGCTAATTTCCATCAAGACTCAGTATCTATTTATAGCTTGCCTTAGGGACGGGTAGGGTCGGGGGCCGGGATAAAAATCGTACAAGTCCCAAATGCGAATGGGACCATCTCCCTCTTTGGGTTGGGAGGATCGCAAATAGGGGACAATGTTCGTAGTTTTGAATTTAATTAAAATAAGGTTGCCCGGGATGTCTTTGTGCGACGTACCAAGCCACCCCACCCTCCTGACCCTCAATATGCCGCCATCTAAAGCAGGTGGCAATGGTCTGTGTTGTTTTAGCCAGGAGATGGTATTATTTAACAAGTCCTGATGAGATTCAAATTTGCCCTGAATAGGTGCAGGGACCCCAGAAAGAACAGTCACGAAGGGGGCAGCTTCTGGAGGTAGGTTGATCCAATTCCTGCTTTCATGTGCAAGCCTGGGTAGTCTATGTGGTGCAGGTACGGAGTTAGAAATAATGTTCCGGCCTCTTGGATTGGGTGGAAAGATGAGGGGTTTAGGAATTAGAGCTTTCATAGGTGTTGTGGATTTGAAGTTTTCTTTGATGCAGGGGAGAATAGGGTGAATGGGTGCGGCAGTTGTTTCAGTTGAGATAGGGTTCCTTGATAATTTATTTTCAATACTGGTCAACCTGTCTCCCAGCTCATTGATTTTAGTAATCAGGGGTGATAGTGCGGTTGTTAACAATTGTTTGATCTGTACCAGTAGGGTCAATTGAAGTGGTGAAACTGGGTCAGGTGTTTTGTTCACCGCCTCAGTTGGCAATATTATAGGTGGATTGGAGGGTTGTAGTGAGGGACTAGTGCACATTTTATCGGTATTCTCAATGTCAATGTCATTTATCTCATCGGCATCTCTACCCACTATAGGGGGGGTAGATACATTCAGGGCGTAGTTCGTCCCACACAGGGCATTCAGCTCCTCCCAGATGGACATGATGTAAAAAACAGTGCAATGTCAGGATCAATATGAATAGATACAGACCTCCAAGTTCATAGCAGCCAAATGGGGTGGCCCGACCCGACCTCTTCGTGCCTCTGAGGGCCACAGAGGGCCCACCCTTTG
The DNA here is from genome assembly GCF_964263255.1 of Lissotriton vulgaris. Lineage (NCBI taxonomy): Eukaryota > Metazoa > Chordata > Amphibia > Caudata > Salamandridae > Lissotriton > Lissotriton vulgaris. The sequence continues at coordinate 1,260,361,966 of NC_141696.1, read as the reverse complement.
CCCTGGCTTAGCCCGCGCGCGTCCCGCGCTGCGGGAAGCCCAGGCCGATTTTCAAGGGCCCCGGCACCTCCTGATGACGTCAGCAGCGGGCGCCGCACACAGCCCCCTGGGAGTGGTAGTGCTGGGGCTGTGGGCGCGAGGGTGCAGGAAAGCGGGTGATGACCAGAAGCAGCACTCAGGCTGCGAGACAGAGTACAGGCAAGTTCCTTCTCCAAGCCGTTTCCCTCACGGCTGTAACCAGGGCGGGAGGCAAAGAACCAACAGGTGTCCCCCAGCTAGCGCGTCCCGCGCTGCGGGATGCCCGGGCCGAATTTCAAGGCCCCCGGCACCTCCTGATGACGTCAGCAGCGGGCCCCACACACAGCCCCCTGGGAGTGGTCGTGCTGGGGAAGTGGGCGCGAGAGTGCAGGAAAGCGGGTGATGACCAGAAGCAGCGCTCGGGCTGCGAGACAGAGTACAGGCAAGTTCCTTCTCCAAGCCGTTTCCCTCACGGCTGTAACCAGGGCGGGAGGCAAAGAACCAACAGGTGTCCCCCAGCTAGCGCGTCCTTTACTGCCATTGTCGGTGGCAACAAAACCAATATTGAGGCCTCTTGGTTGCAGCCATTCAAAGACCTTGCTGTTGAACTCATCCAAAATGTTTGCAGCAGTATGTGATTGCTCCATAGCAAACATGGCTACAGTAGTATGTTTGCGAGTATCATTAAAAATCTCAGTAGTGTCAATGCCTGTAGATATCTTGTCTCTAACACCTGAAAAAGAGATCCAGTGTGCAGTGATGCACATGTAATCTGTGGCTTGGCTACTGCTCCACATGTCTGTTGTCAGGTGGATACTATGCACAGCACTCTGCTGCAAGGCTTTTCCAAGCAATTCCAGCACGTCGTGGTGTAGTGCTGGAACAGCAACTCTGTCAAAATAGTAGCGACTGGGCACATTCCATTTTGGGCAGAGGGTTGACACAAATTCCAGGAAACCCATCCCTTCAACAAAAGAAAAAGGGAGAAGGTCCAGACCTAACATTTTATCAAGCTTAGTATTGTACAAACGTGCTATTGGGTGGTTGCGTTCGTGCTTTCCCTCCTGCCTAAACATGCTAAGAACGGTACGCTGCTTGGTATTTCTTTTAGATATGCCCAATGCAGTACTTCGTGTCGCAGACTTCGCACCCGTACTCCTTGGTGTCTCCGGGTTACTCTTACTCTGGTGCCACAGAGATGTTGCTGATCCGGAGGATCTGGGTTCTACCACTGCAGTGCTGGGGAGTGGGACAGGGGTACTTAGTGTACCACTACCAGATAGAATGTCTCCCTCTTCATCCTGTCCGGTTACCCGTGGACCTTCTACTGCTTCCCCACCAACATTAATGGTTCCTGCTTTTATGATACGTAGGTGGTCCTCCCACTGGATTGGGTGGTGTTTTTTCATATGGGTCATTTGGCCTCCGGTACCATAGTTTGTGCCAACCTTACCACGACTAACAGAGGAATGACAAATGGAGCATATAGCAATGTTGTTCTCATTTGCGCTAACTGTAAAGAAGTCCCACACTGGGGAGCTTAACTTTTGTCTCCTGCTAGAAGTGCCACTTCCAATGCCGGATGAACTGGAGGTTGTGTGGTGAACTTCACTATGTGGCTGCGCAGTAGTACCACTACCTCCTTCTGCTGAGGTGGAACTTGTGCTGGATGTAGGACGCTGCCGGCTTTGTGCAAATGTAAAAATGGAAGCTGGAGGTAGTTTTGGTGTCGCCTGTGCTGGTGTTATGCGTGCTACTACATCCCTAGTCGCAGCCATTCTTGATAGGGTTATAATGTTGGTCTCCATGTACTCAGGGCCAGGAGTAATGCTTGTGATGACTGGGTCTGACTCATCATCACCATCATTATCCGGCTGCTGAACATTGCACTCCATAAGTGGTAGGCTTCCTGGAACCTTCCTTTTCCCTAGCCTGGTCTTCTTGGGATGTCTCTCCCTCTCATGCTCAGATCGTTCTGGCTCCCAATTGAAGTCAAGATCGTCAGAAGGAATGCTTGGCGAAGAACTCAATGGACTAACCCTCCTTTTCCTTGGTGGGGATTTGGAAACCAATAGATCTCCTGCATGAGGTGCTGCCTCTTCTTGCTCTGCATCAGGCTCAATTTCCTGAACTGCCCCGACTTCGGGAGGAACAACAACTACTATTGCCAGTGGTGGTTCTTGAACAACTATTGCAGGCTTTGGTTGTGGTAGTTGTTTTTGTTGAACATCTACTATTGCGGGCGGTGGTTGTGGAACAACTAATATTACAGGTGGTGGTTGTGGTTGTTATTTTCGTTGAGCATCTACTATTGCGGGCAGTGGTTGTTAAACATCTACTATTGTGGCCGCTGGTTGTTGTTCACCACTTTTCTGCTGTGCTCCCTCTTGCGTGGAATGTGTACTACTCTGAGATTGAGATAAGTTCAGGTCCGGCTCAGTATCACTGCTTTCCACCATTAGGATGGCTACCTCTTCCCCACTCATCTGCTTGGGCCTGGGGTGGTGGCTTGGGCCCACTGATGCGGAGGTGCTGGCCCCAGCTTGGACCCCGGTCACTGCTGCTGCAGGCGTACTTTTTTTTCTCCCAAAAAGGTTTTCGGGTCAACACCAGACTTAAGTGTAACTTCCTTCTTCTGTTCTTCCTTCTTCTCAGCAACTTTCTTGGTCTTGGAGGACCTGGTACCTGCTTTCTTTGGGCCCATCTTCTTCAGATGTCAGCAGCAGCACTCAGTTGCACAAGTTGCTGAGAATGATGTCTGGTCAGGTTAGTCACTCACACCACACGTGACGTAGTACAGAAGGACGTCCGTCTGGCAGTAGAACAGGCGATGAATGATGAGACACCTCCTCTTCAGTCTTTTGTGCACCTACAAGCAAAGAAGTCAGAACAACATCAGTCGAATATGGATTTTATTTTGCTTTAATTACTACTAGAAGTATTAGTACATCCAGTAAGAGTAAGAATAGCAAAGAATTCAAATGCAAATGTAGTGGAAGTGGAACTTGTTTTTCCATAATTTGTGCATCATTTTGGATGGATGCAGCATCAGTGACCTGCAGCAGATAGCAATGGGGATGTGAACAGTAGTAAGCCAACAGGAACAATGGCAAGACACAGGCCAATTTGTCAAAAACAAAACAGCACAGTACTACTACCACCACAGCTCCACATGGGCACTCATCACAGGTACATGGGTAAAGGCCAGAAAAAAATAAACTCAACCAGGCCTATATCCCTCCCTATATGGCCAGAAAAAGGAGGATGCCTACATCACAGCTTAATGCAAAAAAGAAAATCCCCATGGCTACAAGGTTTGAAAGTTACACAACAACACAAACAACAAAGGCATTTGGAGTTTTCCCCCAAACAGTTAACTACACCCCAAACACCACATTTGGAAATTCAATGCATTGCCACCCATGCCCTAAATGATGTTAATTTCAACAGACAAAATGGAAAACACTACATCAAGCATCCCCGCTGACTATCTCTGGGACTCTAGGCCTACTGGCAGGAAAAAAATCACACAACTTTGTAGGCCTGCGGCAGAAAAACTAAACTAGGATGGAAGGTCACACAAAATGCCCGCCCCCACATGGCCTGGCCAGTTTCACCCCCAAAAACATGAAAAGAAAGAGAAGACAGACAATACATTACTATGGCAAAAGGACAATGCTTGGCTTGACTAAATGGCCGCCACCAAGCCGCCCACATGGTCAGGCCACAGTCTAACAACAAGGTACATAGAGGACAGAAACAGTAAGTGGTCCATGCTCCAAAAACTACAAGCAAATGACAACCTGAGGAGTTTCTTTTAGCAAAATGAACAGCATCTACATTTTCGGGAACATTTTAGGCAACTCGAGAGATATTGCTCGCGAGAATGCAAATTCGGCGTGTTCGGCGGCGCGAACTGAACAAAACGTCGTGATCACGCGCCCGAGCACGCACATTGAGCGCGCGAAGACGACAAAAACTGTAAGGTCGCGTTGTAGCACTGTGCAAACTTACCAAAACTACGCAAGCTGAATTCTAGGGTTACTTAGTGCGCAGGAAAAAGCCATATTATTCAACACACACCCAAAACCTACAATTCAACACCAAAAACACATTTTTCTAATTAATCCAAAGCCATCCATGACCCACATGATGTTACACTTACAACTTAAACACCCCTATAACAATTGAACAACTTTCATGCAACGATGATGAGGAGGACTCTAGTAGCTTGGAGGCCTATGGCAAAAACACAGAGGCTGCTACTAGTACCAGGAATTAAAATGGCCGCCCCCCCACGTGGAAAATGGCCGCCCCCACATGGCCTGGCCACCCCCCAAAAACATGAAAAGAAAGAGAAGACAGACAAATAGACAATACACTCCTATGGCAAAAGGACAATGCTTGGCTTGACAAAATGGCCTCCAAGCCGCCCACATGGTCAGGCCACCCTCAAACAACAAGGTACATAGAGGACAGAAACAGTAAGTGGTCCATGCTCCAAAAACTACAAGCAAATGACAACCTGAGGAGTTTCTTTTAGCAAAATGAACAGCATCTACATTTTCAGGAACGTTTTAGGCAACTCGAGAGATATTGCTCGTGAGAATGCAAATTCGGCATGTTCGACAGTGCGAACTGTACAAAACGTCGTGATAGCGCGCCCGAGCACGCACATTGAGCACGCGAAGAAGACAAAAACTGTAAGGTCACGTTGTAGCACTGTGCAAACATACCAAAACAGTACAGGCCTCCCCCAATAATAATTTTTAAGAAAGATTGAGAAGCACAGAAAACTGTAGTTATAAAAAAAAAAAACATTTACAGTACACCAATTCTCAATTCTCAAACTTACTTGTGAAAGAAAAGTTCAAATCCAAAATTCCTCAATAAATCCATTTAAATGCAAAGATGCAGCAGACAAACACAAAGAGTGATCCTTCCAGCTCCAATTCCAAATGAAAGTGAACACCACATGGACAAAGCACCGGGAGCAACCTGGTGGACAGGAACAGGAAGTTGGAGACTCAGGGGCACTTCCTTTCTCTTGAAAAAAAGAGTAGAAACAAAAAGAGGACTTCTAGCCCAAAGAAATACAGCCAAATCACAATCTGAGGGGTCAAATGAACATTTTTGAGACAATTTTAACATGCTCAAGAGATATTCTGTGCCAGATTGCAGTTTCTGCGTGTTCGGAAACGCGATCTTACCTACATAGCGCTGTAAGGAAGATCGCACGTCCTAATGACGTGTTCGCGCGTCCGAATGACGTTATCGTGTTCTCACAGTCGGGTTGGATTGTGCGGCCGGATTCCAAACATCGTAGCGAACGCGACCGGGAGAGAAAAGCGAGAAAGCGAACGCAGAATCACGGTAAGTCATTACCGCGCACGCGAGAATGCTATTGAGCGCGCGAGGAAGAAAAACTACTACGCTACGCTGTAGATTGCGAAGTAGGCGACAGCTTCGCGCTCTCCGCGAAGTGCGAAGTTGCTGAAACTTCGCAAACTCCGCGAACGGAGCGTAGTTCTCCGCCCAGGCTTAATATGAGGCCAGTGAAAGTGAGGCACAAGCCTGTCCCAAGTCTTGTTCTGGCCAAGATGTCCTGCAAGGGGAATATCATGGGCTAGTGTGAGAAGGAAGCCCCTGAATGCCAAAGGTATGACCAACCTCCTGGAAGCTCCAGGCTTGCGGTCTCTAGCCTCTGAATACAGGAGCCCATCATCCCAGTAACCCTTGTGGGTTCCACTAGTGTTCCCTGCAGCTTCAGCAGCAGCTTGTTGTCTGGGGGTTCAAGAGAAGGGCAGTCCAACTGTGCCTGCCTCAGATCTGCCCTGGAGGGTCCCCCTGTCCCAAGAAACTCAACCTGATCAGGCTCAAGCTCTTCTAGGACAGTTTCCTCCTGGGTCTCACAATCAGCTTCCTCAGAAGGCTGATCCTCTTCCTGAGGCAAGGCGGAAGGCACTGCCTTAACCCTACTGCTTCTCCTCCTGGTAGGCAACTGGTCTATTGTTCCAGAATCCAGTACCTGTTCAGTGTTGCAATTTCTGACCTGTGAACTAGTCACAGCAAGGACATGTGCTGATATCCCTAACATTTCTGCATGGGTCCTATACTCCACTTCAGCCCAAGCTGAAGTCTCCAGGTCATTTCCAAGCAAGCATTCGATAGGGAGGTCTGAGCTAACCACAACCTTTTTGAGGCCAGTTACCCCTCCCCAGGATAAATTAACAATTGCCATACTGTGAGTGGTAGTGACATTGACTCTGCACTCTTTATGAGGTCAGAGGTAAAAATACAATACAAGTCACACAGTTAATATACGATAAGTTGCACAGTATACGTTATGCCCTAGGGGTCTCACAAACCATATACTAAGTAAGTGGTATAAAAACCACAAGACACCTGCCCCAATACACAAAACCCCTGTCTGGGGAGGTGCCAGCACCTCCCTGGACAGGAAACCTATTGTCCAGGCCTCCCCTGCCAGAGTTTCGTCCAGCAACAGGAGGTCAGACTGATGTCTGTGGCAGCAGCATCCATTTTGTGATGCTGAGGCTCGGTTTAACTTTAACCGAGTAAAGCAGTAACTACATGTCTTCTCCCTCTAGATGGGTGGAATGCTGCGCCCGCCACTGGGAGTGGCCGGGGGGGGGGGGGGGGGGGGTGGTATTCCAAAGTTTTTGACACCTTACATGACATGTTTTGATAAAGCCAAACCAAAGTTAGCATTAAACGTGAGGATTATAATGCACTTAAGAGTATAGGGTATGGCTCTATCATAGAACAGCTATAAGGAGATGGTTCCGAAAGCTGCAGAGGGTCTCAGCTCATGCTAGGGCATCCTCTCACATAAAACCAAGCACTCTGCCTCCAGGATTGTCGAGGCCTACCATAGGACTGGCTTATAGGCGTATATGTGTCTATATATATAGGTTGATATAGGGATACTATATCTAAGTAAGGGATGATTACACCACCTTACCCAGGCTGCATGAACAGACCTGTGGTGTCAGTTTGGAAGGCAAACCAGGGGTGGCACAATCCGTGCTGCAGCCCCTGGTAGGCCTAAGGTGCACCTATGGCCTGGGTATCTATGGTACACTATACAGGGGCTCACAGGGGTGACCCAGTAACCAATCTGGTATGTACCTAAAGTACATGGTATCAATTTAGAGAGAGAACAGCTGAGCTGTGGGTCTGATTAGCAGGCCCACAGCCACACTAAAGACGAAAAACCAGAGAATCACAGCAAAAAGTGGTGATGACCATAGGAAACAGACCATACTCTACCACACAACCCCCCCCCCCCAAAACGCAGGGACATTAAACTAACCTTGACCAGTTGAGTCTTCATGTTCTAAGTGGGAATATCGGGAGAGTCCATCTGCATTGGCATGGTCAGTCCCAGGTCTATGTTCCACTGTAAAGTCCATTCCCTGTAGGGAAATGGACCACCTGAGAAGTTTGGGATATTCACCCTTCATTTGGTTTAGCCACAAGATGGGCCTATGGTCTGTCTGAATTTTGAAGTGGGTGCCAAACAAGTATGGCCTCAGCTTCTTCAGTGCCTAAACCACAGCAAAGGCCTCCCTCTCAAGAGCTGACCAACATTTCTCTCTAGGGGTTAGCCTTCTGCCAATAAAAGCTACTGGCTGGTCTTGACCATCTTTATTCAGCTGTGAAAGAACAGTACCTACTCCCAACTCAGAAGCATCTGTTTGAACAATGAATTCTTTGGAGTAGTCTGGACTTTGCAGAATTGGTGCAGTGCACATGGCCTGCTTCAGGTCATCAAATGCCTTTTGACAGCAGACTGTCCACTAAACTTTCTTAGGCATTTTGTTTGAAGTTAAGTCATTAAGGGGTGTCACTATGGAACCATACCCCTTGACAAATTTCCTGTAGTACCCAGTCAGGCCCAAGAAATCTCTGACTTGAGTCTGGGTGGTTGGCGCAGTCCAGTCCATTATGGTCTGGATCTTGCTCTGCAATGGTTGAACCTGGCCTCCATCTACAACGTGGCCCAGGTATACAACCTGACTCTGCCCTATCTGGCACTTGGTAGCCTTGAGAGTTAGACCTGCCTTTTGCAGAGACTCCAAAACATTCTTCAGGTGGATCAGGTGATCTTCCCAAGTGGAGCTAAAGACAGCAATATCATCTAGATAAGCTGCACAGTAGTCATCCAGACCTGAGAGGACTTGGTTCACCAACCCTTGGAATGTGGCAGGTGCATTTTTCAGACCAAAGGGCATCACCACAAACTGATAATGCCCACCAGGGGTTGAACATGCTGTCTTTGGCTTTGCATCATCAGCTAGTCTGATCTGCCAGTAGCCAGCTGTCAGGTCAAATGTACTCAAAAACTTGGCAGATGCCAATCTGTCAATGAGTTCATCTGCCCTGGGTATTGGATGGGCATCTGTCCTAGTGGCAGCATTGAGACCTCTGTAATCCACGCAAAACCTCATCTCTCTGTTACCATCTTCGGTGTGAGGTTTAGGCACCAGGACTACTGGACTGGCCAAGGGCTCTCTGAGGACTCAATGACTCCCAAATCCAACATCTTTTGGACCTCTGTCTTGATACAGTCCCTGACATGATCAGGTTGCCTGTAAATCTCACCTTTAACAGGCAGACTGTCCCCAGTGTCCACTTCATGAGTGCACCAGGTAGTCTGACTTGGAGTCAGTGAAAACATATGTCTGTAGGACTGTAGAACTTGTCTGCAGTCCTGCTGCTGTTGGTCAGTGAGGATGCCTGCCAAATCTACACCATCAACTGAACCATCATCAGGGTTCTGAGAGAGCAGGACTGGGAGAGGGTCACTCTCTTCCTCCTGTCCCTCATCAGTAGCCATGAGCATATGTTGACAAGGCATGTCTGCCCTGTCAACATATGGTTTCAATCTGTTGACATGAAGCACCCTGTGGGGGCTCCTGGGAGCTCCAAGGTCAACCAAATAGGTGACTTCTCCCTTCTGTTCAACAATAGTGTGGGATCCACTCTACTTGTCTTGGAGATCTGCTGGGGCCACGAGCTCCAACATCCACACTTTCTGTCCTGGCTGGTAAACAGTCAGCACAGCCTTTTGGTAATTCCAGGCCTTTTGCAATTCCTGACTAGCCTCAGGATTTTTGGATGCCTTTTTCATGTACTCAGCCATCCTGGAGCGGAGAAGAATGACATATTCCACAATTTCTTGTTTGGGAGGTGTGAGAGGTAACTCCCATCCCTCCTTCACCAGAAAAAGGGGTCCTCTTACATGATGCCCAAACAGAAGTTCAAAAGAGCTGTAGCCAACCCCCTTCTGTGGGACCTCTCTGTAAGCAAACAAAAGGCAGGGCAGCAGGATGTCCCATCTCCGCCTGAGCTTTTCAGGGAGACACTTAATCATACCCTTTAAGGTCTTGTTGAATCTCTCAACTAGACCATTGCACTGTGGATGATAGGGTGTGGTGAATTTGTAGTTCACTCCACCCTCCTTCCACATTGCAGTCAGATATCCAGACATAATGTTTGCACCTCTGTCTGAGACAACCTCCTTTGGAAAGCCCACTCTTGAGAAAACTCCCAGGAGGGCTATTGCCACAATAGGTGCTGTTGTGGTCTTAAGGGGAATGGTTTCTGGGTATCTGGTGGCATGATCCACTACCACCAGAATAAATCTGTGCCCAGAGGCTGTTTGGGGATCCATTAGTCCAACAGTGTAAATCCCTACATGTTCAAAGGGAACCCCCACCATAGGCAGTGGTATTAGGGGGGCCTTTTTGGTGCCACCTAATTTGCCACTGGCTTGGCAGATGAAACAGGAGCGACAAAACTCCTTGGTATACTCTGACATATGAGGCCAGTGAAAGTGAGGGACTAGCCTGTCCCAAGTCTTGTTCTGGCCAAGATGTCATGCAAGGGGAATATCATGGGCTAGTGTGAGAAGGAAGCCCCTGAATGCCAAAGGTATGACCAACCTCCTGGAAGCTCCAGGCTTGGAGTCTCTAGCCTCTGAATACAGGAGCCCGTCATCCCAGTAACCATTGTGGGTTCCACTAGCGTTCCCTGCAGCTTCAGCAGCAGCTTGCTGTCTGGGGGTTCAAGAGAAGGGCAGTCCAACTGTGCCTGCCTCAGATCTGCCCTGGAGGGTCCCCCTGTCCCAAGAAACTCAACCTAATCAGGCTCAAGCTCTTCTAGGACAGTTTCCTCCTGGGTCTCACAATCAGCTTCCTCAGAAGGCTGATCCTCTTCCTGAGGCAAGGTGGAAGGCACTGCCTTAACCCTACTGCTTCTCCTCCTGGTAGGCAACTGGTCCATTGTTCCAGAATCCAGTGCCTGTTCGGTGTTGCAATTTCTGACCTGTGAACTAGTCACAGCAAGGACATGTGCTGATATCCCTAACATTTCTGCATGGGTCCTATACACCACTTCAGCCCAAGCTGAAGTCTCCAGGTCATGTCCAAGCAAACATTCTATAGGGAGGTCTGAGCTAACCACAACCTTTTTGAGGCCATTTACCCCTCCCCAGGATAAATTAACAATTGCCATACTGTGAGTGGTAGTGACATTGCTAGCATTGGTCACTAGGTAATCTTCACCTAGTGTGATCTGTCCAGGGTCTACAAAGCCAGGCGTCACCATTGTGACACTAGCACATGTGTCCCTGTAGGCCTGAGCCACTTTGTCATTAATTAAAGGAGTTTGTCTGTACTTGCCCAAGTTATTGAGACTCACAGTAGAGGACAGAATTGTGTCCCCATCACAGATCAAAACTGCTTGAGTAGGTATTCTGACTAGGCCAGAATCCATCTCAGTTCCCAGGGTTAACCCTACTACACCCTTCTGTTCAGAACCACCATTTGGAGCTGAACTAGGGGGAACAGTTGCCTTAGGGGTAATGGTGGCTGGAGCTGCCTCCTTCTTGGTGCAATCACTGGTCCCTTGAAAACTTTTCACCATGGTTTCTTTGGGCCTTCTTTCTTTTTAGATTGTTGGGGACTCCCACCATTAGAAGCTTTTGGGGACCTTGAGAAGACTTCTGGTCTTTTGCTTTCTTCCCACCCTTTTGGTCTTGCGTCTTGTGATCACCACCTTGGTTCTATACCTTCTGCTTCACCCTGGTTCTGACGCATTTGTCTGCCTTCTTTCCCAATTCTTGGGGAGAGGTCAGATCAGAGTCAACCAAGTGATGATGCAATAACTGGTTTTGACAGTTGTTAAGAATTTGTTCTTTCATAATAAGGTTATACAATCCTGTATAATCACTTACTTTACTACCCAGCAACCAGCCTTCCAGAGCCTTAGTAGCACAATCTACAAAAGCAGTCCAGATCTGAGTCTGTGTCTTTTGGGTATCTCTGAACAACAACCTGTACTGCTCAGTGGTTAGGCCAAACCCATCTGTCAGAGCACTCTTCAGGACATAGTAGTTGCCAGCATCCTCTTCCCTTACAGTGGAGGAGCTTGTCTCTGCCTTTGTCTGCAAAGGTGAGCCACAAGATTGCTGCCCATTGACTTTGGGGTACCTGCTGTACTTTGCAAGCCCTCGCCAAAGCAGTTATCCATTTGTGGATGTCATCCCCAATCTGATAAGGAGGGACAATCTTGTTCAGGTTTCTATGGTCATGAGACGTTTTCCTATCTCTAGGAATTATGCTGCCACCAGTGGGCTCTAGCCCACACAATTTCTTCTCTCTTTCAAGAGCTAGGGTCTCTTTTGCAAGGGCAACTTCTTGCCTCTTGATCCTCAGCTTGACCTCTTTCATTCTAGCTTTGTGCTCTCTCCTCTGAGGGGAAGTCATCCTCCTCTGAGCAGAGGCACTGGACCCTACTGAGGAATCAGAATGATCAGATCTACTGGAAAGTTATCTACGCCTTCTGTTTCCACTATTAGGCCTATTTCGAACATTAAACGGGGGCCTACCTTGGCCCTCTCCACCTCCAGATAGTCCTGTGTTGCCCAGGTCAGGTTCATCAACCTCATCCTGTTCAGCATCTACTTCATTCTCAGAGACCACTGGATCCTCCCCAGTATTATTTTCTTCTGTTGAGGGATGGCCGCCCTCTCTACTACCTTGGTTACCTGGGTCTGATGCATTCTCTACATCATGAACCACTAAGATATCTACCAGGTGGTTAAAGGTTGGACTCTGTCCTTGTCTCAGTCTTCTGACCACACACAAGCTTCTCAGTTCCTGAAAAGAGAATGTGTCATACATAGAAGGCAACCTTTGGTTGTCTTCTGGCAGAGGCCCACTAGTCCCTGCTTCCAAGGACATTGCTAGTGAGGTGTGGTGTGTGCACCTACCTACACTACTTGTTTTCCTACTAGAACCTCTCTAGGAGTTGTAGTCAGGGTGTGCTAAGTCCTTACCATCTACAACTACTAAGTTCAGTAGAATTTATGTATATATATAAGACTTGATTTATATGTACCTACCTTCAGATAATATCTCGAGATTATGTGGTAAAACAATTGCAAGCTCTTATCCCAACCGCTGCACACCAATGTGAGAAGTTAGCCTGGCATATGGTGTCCACTAGTTCTAGTGGGCACCTTGCACCAGTCTAATCGACCCTTATTGATGGTGGTTGTAAAGTCAACCTTATAGAAAGCTATCCTAGTGGTAGCATGAACCAGCAGTCTTCAGGCTAAGACTTCAGTAGGCAAGTTAAGCAAGTTGTTTTACCAATTATAATCCTTTGAGTACCAAATGAAAGGACACCACACAAGGTATATATCAAACATATATATGTATTTATTCTAAACACAACCCCTCAGGGGCGTGGCCAAGATGGCGGGGTGAGTGGACGCTTCTTCCCGCAGCTCCTCCGGCCCGAATAGGCCCGAGCCCTATATCGACAGCTTCTCTCCCCCCGCTGGAGCTCAGCGGCCGCGAGAAGGGTGGCGGAGACCTTGGTGCATGCATGGGTGTTAAAATTTGGTCCCAGGTGCCGTTGTAGAAGACTACTTGAGCGATGGCGAACTGACTGCAGAGCACCGCTGAGCCAAGGCGGCGCGAGTTGCCGGACGCAGGGTCCTAGGCGAGCCCCGGCACGGGGGCTTCGGCTGAACAGCGTGGCGTCTATTTGCCTCTTTGCAGCGGTTCTGTGCCTTTGAAGCTGGTGAACCGGCCGGACGGCCTGCGAGGGACGCCGCGGAAAGGAACGGTCGCTGCCGGAGCATAGTGACACTTGAGACCGCTGCTGCCGCCTGTTACGCCACGCGCTCCCCGGTCCCGTATGAAGTTTGGAGAGGAGTACGGAACGGGGAGGCAGGACACTCGACCCTCCTACGGATCGGGGGGCTCCGGAGGGGACTCGTTGTTATGGCCTTGAGACTGTATGCAACTCGGGCAGTGGCCATCGGAGTCGGAGGGTCTTCTTGGAGACGCCTAGACGCCATTTTGTCCCTGTGAAGGCGACGGAGATGAGCCCCTGAGGTAGCGGCCTGGGTTACCACGCGCCCCCCGGCCCCGAGCGGAGTGCCCAGCAAAGGTGCGGTTCAGTTGGCGGTGCCACGGACCGGGAGGTCTCTGAGCTGACCGGCGGTCTGGACATTGGTTGGAGATGTAGGAGGGTCTCTACAGCGGCGCCCAACCGCCATTTTGTTCTCGAAGGTACGGAACACATGACGGCCCTGCCATATCGAAATCTCACTTCGTTCTCACCTGGCCCATGAGTGGAGACCCAGCAACGCCGGGACCTGCTGGCAGCAGCCTTGAATTACCTCTTCCATTGAGCGACGTGCTGTGGTCCACGGTGTGCAAATGGCGAGCGGCCGGAATGTGAAGAAAGGAGATCGCACGCTCCCGGACATGCTCAGCAGGGCCCAGCAACAGAGTGATAGAGCGCAACCGTCCCCGAGCTCTTCCAGAAACTCAGGAGAACTGGCTGGAGGGGAGCCCCCGGTCACGAGATATTTCATGGAGGCCCTGTTTAGTTCGCTCAAAGAGGACTTTCAGACACAAAAGCAGGAAGTGGCCAGCGAGGTGCGCGAGGTTCGCAGTGAAGTGGAGGGCCTTGGTGAGCGGGTGGAAACGGTGGAGACAGCGGCCCACCGGAGGGATGAGGAGATTGTCCACCTACAACAGGAGGTACTCCGCCTCAAGGAACAGCATGTGGACCTCCAGGCGCACAATGAAGACCTGGAGAACAGGTCGAGACGGAACAACATACGGGTCCGGGGAGTCCCGTCCGCTGAAGAGGGAGCTGATGTTGCTGGCTACCTGAGGGACATGTTCAGAGAGATCCTGGGTGAGCCAGCGGACTTCCCGATCCGGATTGATAGGGCCCACAGGGTCGGCCGTCAGCGACAATTGGCGGCGCCTCCACCGGACATTTTGGCCTACCTTCCTGACTTCCTCGTAAAGGAGCGCATAATGGCGGAGGCCCGCAAGAAGCAACCGCTGACCTTCCGTGAACGCCCCGTCACGCGGTTTCAAGACTTGTCTGCCATCACGTTGCAAAAATGCAGGGCCTTCAAGATTGCGACGGACTTTCTGAGGGAGCATGAAACACCATACTCTTGGGGGCATCCCTTCCGCCTCATCTTTCGCTGGAACGGCGTGATGCACCAACTGCGCTCCTTACAGGACGTCTGTGGGGTCCTGGGTCTCACAGCTACGGAGGAGGATGAAGCGTCGCCGGGCCGGAGACTCTCAGAGCGAGGAGGACGACGGCGGATGGCGAGAAGGAGATCGGTGGCTAGCGCTGGGAGGCCGGATTTACCTACAATCAGAGCGGAAATGGCCAATGCGTTGAGAGAGGTGGCCAGGGACTCTGCTGCCACGAACGGTGTAGCCTTGACGGCGTAGAAACGCTGCGGGGGAGAAGGACATAGCTTCTGATGATAGCAGGTTTGGGGCTGGAGGGGGGTTAGGGGGAGGCGGGAAGAACGAGTGGCCGGACGTCCACTTTATGTACTTTCCACGGACTTGTCCATTCTGGGACATGACCGGGACATTGGGTTGTTTGAGTTCGGGTTTGGGGGTTGCCAATTGCCATTGGGGTTGGTTCGGGGGAAGTTGGGGGGAGGGGGGAAATTGTCCAGTGTCTTACATACTATTGCATTATTTCACTTTGGCTCCCTTGCGCTGCCGTCCCGTGCCCTCCCCTCCCCGATTGGGTGCCCGCTGCTTAGCGCACACTGACCTTCTGGAATGTGGCGACACTTAAAGTAGTAACCCGTAATGTTAAGGGATTGAACAATCCAGTTAAACGGAGGGCGGTCTTGTCTTTGTTGGAGGGGACACAAGCAGACATTTGTCTCCTGCAGGAAACCCACTTGTTAACACAGGACTGTCATAGGCTGCGTTCCCGCACGTTTCCCAAACTGTTTTTCTCTTCCACTACCTCTACGAAAGCGGGGGTGGCCATATTGATAGCAAGTTCCTTCAGGGGGGAGGTGCTGTACAAATTCGCAGAACAAAAGGGGAGGCTGTTGGCGTACCGCCTCAAGCTGGGAGATGTGACGTTTACTGTTGGCTCCTTGTATAGCCCGAACGACCATCAGGAGCGCTTTTTAGACTCGGCGCTGGTGGACGTGACTGCCTCCCCGGACAGACATGTCATTCTAGGGGGTGATGTGAACATGGTTTTTGATTCCACACTTGATAGGTCCGCGCAGAGGCACCCGCAAACTGGGGAACTTTCACAGGCAGGAAAGGCTCGGCTCGCTGATCTGGACCTGCATGACCTTTGGCGTACACTGCACCCCACGAGTAGGGACTATTCTTACTATTCACATGCACATCGGACATATGCGCGGTTGGACCACTTTTTGGTCAGCGGACCGATGTGTGCCTCCGCTAAGACGGCGGACATAGGGGTCCTCTCATTATCAGATCACGCGCCGGTCGTGGGTACATTTGTGCTCCCACCGGTCTCCCCCTCCCGCGGTGTCTGGCGCCTTAGGGACACCCTCTTACATAAAAAAAACTGTTGTGAAACACATTGAGGAGTCGATCCGGGAGTACCAAACACATAACGATAACTCAGACACCTCGCTAGCGACACAGTGGGCGGCGTCGAAGGCGGTCCTGAGAGGGGAGTTTATCTCTATCTCCTCGGCAGAGAACAGGGAGAGACAACGCAAGAGGGAAGAGTTTCGTGTGGCGCATCAGCGTAACCTGGTTAAGGAACTGCTAGATTCTGATGGGGTGGCGGTCTCTAAAGACGCAGCGGTAGCGGAGGTGTTCCGTAGGTTCTATGAAGCACTTTACACAGGGGAGCCCCCTTTGCCGCAAGATACAGCGGACTATCCGGAGTCGGTGGCCCTTCCGGCCCTGGACCCAGCGCAGGCGGAGCACCTGGAACGTAGTATTCACGTAGAGGAGGTGATAGCCGCCATCTCCAGGCTCAAGCATGGGAAGGCCCCGGGCCCGGACGGTTACACGTCCTTGTTTTATAAGACCTTTTGCCCGGTTGTGGCCCCTATCCTTGCTCGCTTATTCAACTCCTTCTCTGCACCGGGAGCCATTCCGCCGGACCTATTAAGAGCAACGGTCTCAGTAATTCTGAAACCAGGGAAGGACCGGACCCTCTGCGGCTCGTACAGGCCAATATCCCTCCTGAATGTTGACCTAAAGCTATATACAGGGATTCTGGCGTCCAGACTGGCTTTACATCTGCTGGGCCTGGTAGAGGCTGATCAGGCTGGATTTGTCCCAGGTCGACAAACAGTCGATAATACCAAGAGAGTGGTGCACGTCTTGGAGAAGGGCTCACGGATTCTGGGAGAGAGAATGTTGTTGGCGGTGGACGCGGAGAAAGCATTTGATCGCGTTCATTGGCCCTATCTTGAACAGGTACTCCGGAAGATGGGTATCGGAGAGAAGTTCTGTTCGATGATCTTTAATTGTTACAAGTCCCCTTCGGCTACAGTTCGAGTTAATGGCAGCATCTCCCGCAGCTTCGAGATAGAAAGGGGTACTAGACAAGGGTGCCCGCTTTCCCCACTTCTCTTTGCCCTTTATATGGAGCCGTTTGCCCAGAGGATTCGCCAGAACCCGGATGCGATAGGGGTCAAGATGGGGCGATATGTCCATACGGTTAGTCTCTATGCGGACGATGTCCTATTGACCCTGGATGACCCGACACGGGCCCTCCCGGCATGCATTAAGGAACTGGATGATTTCTCGAAAGTGGCAGGCTTCAAGATGAACATGGGCAAGTCAGCGGCCCTGGATGTGTCCCTGACAGCGGATACAAGACGAGATCTGCAGAGGCTTTTTCCTATGCAGTGGTCGTCATCCCTGGTACCTTACCTGGGGATTCTGTTAGCACCGACGTTGCCAGCAATGATAGCGGCCAATTACGCATCTCTGGGCAGGAAAATCAAAGAAGAGCTAGCTCGCTGGGGTAAAGGAATGTTGTCCTGGCTCGGCAGAATAGCTGCGGTCAAGATGACGGTCTTGCCCCAGATCCTGTATCTCTTTCGGGCCTTGCCGCTCCAACCGCCTACGGGATGGATCAGACAGACGCAAGCAGATATTGCACGTTTCATTTGGCAGGGTCGCATACCGAGAATGAAGAGGGTTCTCTCCACACTGGCCCCGGAGGCGGGAGGCCTTGGCATCCCAGATCTCCGGAAATATTTTCAGGCAGCGCAGTTGCGCTACCTTGTGGAATGGAGCAAATGGGAATCTGACAAGCATTGGCTCTTTCAGGACCAGGCGGTGGCGGGGCGTCCCTTACAGGAGGTGCCATTCTTGCGCGGATCCACCGCCCCCCCAACCTATACGCTTCCTATGTCACGCGAGTCCCCTTGAGAGTGTAGGACGCTGTTAATGAAGTTCACGACCTCACCACATTCCCCTCGCCTTTCACGCCGATAGTTGGGAACCCTGATTTCTCCCCAGGTCTAGAACCGGGCGCGTTCACGCACTGGAGGGCAGCGGGTTGCCGTGCGCTCTTCCAGATGTATGACTCGGAGGGGGTGGTCCCTTTTCAGCACCTGAAGCAGGAATTCCAACTGACTGAGGCAGAGAGGTTAAGGTACATGCAAGTTAGGCACTGGGCGCTCCAGCCTCAGGTACGAGACACTGCAGATCGCCAGATGAAGCCGTACGAGAGGTGGTTAATAACTTGCACCTCTGACGCCAAACTGATCACGGACCTCTATAAATTCCTGCAACCCCCCCATTTCACTTTTATAACCCTGGCAGGGAACGCTGGAATAGAGAGCTGGGGAGGACGCTCAGTCATAAGGAATGGGATCAGATTGCATACCGCGCAAGACACTCAGCATACCACACAGGACTCACAGAAACATTCACAAACGTGTCCACGTATTGGTATTATACCCCGGAGAGACTACATGAAATGAATAGGAATATTGGGAAGGCGTGTTGGAGGGAATGTGGACAGACGGGGACTCTCACGCATGTTCTTTGGGACTGCCCCCTGTTGAGGGAATACTGGACGGAGATCATTGATGAGATAGATGCTCACTTTGAGGTAGAATTGCCACGCTTCCCGGCGTATGTTTTGTTGGGCCTCCCGAATGGACTGATGTACCCCCTGAAGTCCCATAGAGGTCGGCAAATAGCAATTGCACTGGGATCGGCGATCCAGAACATATTGATACATTGGCGCACTACCACATTCCCCTCCATCACGGGCTGGCTCCATAGACTTTGGCATGTCCTAGGCATGGAAAAACTATCGCTTATGGTGGCGGGGGACGTGGAGCAATTTGATGAGTTGTGGCGACCCTTTCATGCGCTTTTGACCACAGAAGTTAGAGAACCTACATGTCCGAGGTACCTTAGACTCCTGAGACTAACACCTCCTGAAGACTCAACCAACTAAACCGACATGAGATGAGGACTCATGGGGTGGGGTGGGGCAGCAGGACGAATCAATGCTTAAGCGCTGGACGTGGGGAGGTTGAGAGGGAGATGGGGGGAGTTGGGGTGTTGGGGGGAGGGTTCAGGGGGGGAGGGAGAGTTGGATTCTTGCTTTTCCTTCATTAGCTTCTCAGCCTCACCGACAGTGGCAAACATGTTCAGCTTCTTCTCAACGGAACCTTATCTGCGGTAGCCACTGTCTATTACCATGCTTTGATTACTTTCGCTTCGACCTTTTTTAATTGTAATGTGCATACCCCTCCCTTCTCTGTCCCCTTCCCTCCTATGTTTTGCCTTAATAAAAAGCTTTAAACCTAAACACAACCCCTCTGCACTCTTTATGAGGTCAGAGGTAAAAATACAATACAAGTCACACAGTTAATATACAATAAGTTGCACAGTATATGTTATGCCCTAGGCGCCTCACAAACCATATACTTAGTAAGTAGCATTCCGAAAGTCCCTGAAAACACATCTCTTCCCCATATAATGCCCCATTGGTGCCTAGCCTCTAAGTTCCATGATTTATCAGCGCCGGGACGCCCCGTTGGGGCAGCTGTTGCGCTTTACAAAATACACAAATAAATAAATAAATAAATAAGTGGTATAAGAACCACGAGAGAATTAGAAAGCAGGCCTGAGGCCTATGGAATTGCTGGGGCTACACAAATCAACCAAAGGTTAGGAAGTAGGAGGCCCACGGGAGACACGTGCAGTGTCTAAACACAGTCACAGGTTACCACTGACTTTCTATGGAGATCGTAAACGTTACAAATATACAATTTAAGGTCACTTCCGAATGGACTAGGATGGAACCCTTTTAAACTAGGACACTTCGAGAGTCAAGACCCACGGGAGCACCGGAGTACTCGTGTTACCTCACCCAGGGAAGCCGGGTGCATAGGTGGTGTCTTTTCTTGTCGGTTTTTTGTCATTTTCTATGGAGAGCTGCAAAGAGGGCTGTAGGCGACCAGAGGAAAAGTGTTTCGGTGGATCCAAGGGTGGATCGAAGATCTGAAAAACCTGAAAGCATAAGGGACAGAGTCTGAGTCACTAGCCAGTGACCAGTAAGGAGCCAGGAAGGAACCAGGCGATGTTGGGTGATTTCAGGTGAAATAGTCAAACTTTTCTCTTCAGCCACGAGGTCCAGCAGGCATCGATGATGACCAGGTGCTGGATTCGAGTTGTCCCATAATGGATCTAGTTGACTGCGGTATTGGTATCCAGATTGGACCCAACAAGCCTTGGCAACCACAACCCAAGCAGGGTGTCAAGATTGGCTCTTTTGCAGACCAACAAGGTCTGTGGCACTTCTCCTTTTCAGGGAAGATGGAGCAAACCTGGAGCAACCGGGAAAACAAGATACATTCAAAGAAAGGTCTTCAGGGGGATAACTAGCCAATGGACTAGTAACCGGGAAGATGCTTCAGGCTCAAATGCAAAAGTGTGGCCCACAGAACACTCGCAAAGTGTAGGGGCCTGGGCTTTGTTGCAAATGGTGCTCGGGGCTGGGGCTTCAAGTACCTCAAAGCACAATTTTGAGATACCTCGTTGAAGGAGTGCAGCTTGCAAAATGCAGGATATCCAGGAATTCTGGTCCCACATCTCTTGTGTCAGCCGCGGGTCTTAGCTTTGCTGTGGATATGGGTCGGGTCAGAGAAGTCTGGAAGTCCAGTTCCTGTGTCGCAGATTCTTCGGGATCCGGCGGGAGCCTCGAAAATGCAGACTGTCAGAGTTGCTGATGGTGCCTGTTTGAACAGGGTGGTCACTCCTTGACCACAAGGGAGATATCTTCCATCTTCCAGTCAGAATGGAACATCGAATGCCCAGGATATGTCTTTCAAAGATTCGTCCAGGGTAATCTAAAGTTCTAGGGACACAGCTCCTTTAATTATACTAAGGATGAGGGCTGGACTACCAGGCTAGGTCCCTCCTATGGGTGGACCTGAGAAGGGGGTGGTTACACCCCTTTCCCTTTGTCCAGTTTTGTGCCAGAGCTGGACCTGTGTGCCCCAGCGACCAGTTTTAACTGGGCTATGCATGGAGCACCTTGTGTGCCCCAGGCAGTGTCTAGAAGCTTTCACTGAATGCAGCCCTCCCTGCCCCAATACACAAACCCCTGTCTGGGGAGGTGCTAGCACCTCCCTGGACAGGAAGCCTATTGTCCAGGTCTCCCCTGCCGGAATTTCGTCCAGCAACAGGAGGTCAGACTCATGTCTGTGGGAGCAGCATCCATTTTGTGACGCTGAGGCTCGGTTTAACTTTAACCGGGTAAAGCAGTAACTACATGTCTTTTCCCTCTAGAAGGGTGGAATGCTACCCCCACTGCCTGGACTGGGGTGGGGGGGGGGGTAGTATTCCAAAGTGTTTGACACCTTACACAACATGTTTTGATGAAGCCGAACCGCGTTAACCGCGAGGATTATAATGCACTTAAGAGTATATGGTATGGCTATATCATAGAACAGCTATAAGGAGATGGTTCCGAAAGCTGCAGAGGGGCTCAGCTCATGCTAGGGCACCCTCTCACATAAAACCAAGGACTCTGCCTCCAGGATTGTCGAGGCCTACCATAGCAGTGGCTTATAGGGGTATATGTGTCTATATATATATATATATATATAGGTAGATATAACAATACTATATCTAAGTAAGGGGTGATTACATCACCTTACCCAGGCTGTGTGAACAGAACTGTGGTGTCAGTTTGGAAGGCAAACTAGGGGTGGCACAATCCGTGCTGCAGCCCCTGGTAGGCCTAAGATGCACCTATGCCCTGGGTACCTATGGTACACTATACAGGGGCTCACAAGGGTGACCCAGTAACCAATCTGGTATGTACCTAAAGTACATGGTATCAATTTAGAGAGAGAACAGCTGGGCTGTGGGTCTGATTAGCAGTCCCACAGACACACTAAAGTCAAAAGACCAGAGAATTACAGCAAATAGTGGGGGTGATCATAGGAAGCAGACCCTACTCTCCTACAGAGGGGCTTCCTGCAGTTTAGAAATGCCTACCATTAGTAAATATCCATATGCCAGCCTTGACAGGAGCAGAGCTTGGATCACTTGTTTAAAATCTGTTTTGGGAATGAAGAATGAAATGCCTTTAAAGAACCTGGGCTGATGTTGTGCTTCCCTAGCAGAAGAGATGATTTGTTCTTCCTTCTTCAAGTTCTTGTCCAGGAAGAAGCGGAGTGATTTGGCAACAATGATAGTATTGCATTTCAATATGGAGTGCTTGTTGATAGTATTGTAAAAGTACGCATTTTTTAATAGGTTTGCAAAGTATATCCAGAAAATGGCCTAAAAGGAAAGTTGTATAAATCCATTAAAAATGGTAATGTAATATCAAGATACATGGGTCACCATCTTTGACTACTTTTGGTTACGATTTTTAAAACCAAATATGGCTGCCTTTGTGTGCATTTGAACCCTCCCTTCATTGATGGGGATTCCCATGGGGATCTGACCTTTCTCCTCTACTACTTAACCTATATGTTAAACGCTTTTATAACAATGAAAGAACTCTAATGTGATAACCCACTGTAGACTGAGGACACTTGGACTGTAATAAATGTGAAAGATTACCCAGAAAATCTGATTACAGGACTAGTTCTGAAGAGGAAGGCTCTGAAAACTTGAGGACCAAAAGTACCTTAATATAAACGATCTAAATCTGGAATACTGGCTAAACGAAGTAAAATAAATCAACACTGTGCTGCCTATCCTCCCTAATGTGCGAAGGCACCAAACCACTTGCAATAGTCAGGGATCTTGATATGCTCCTGCTTCCTGAACTCCTTTGTCAAATACGTTTCCCAAGTGAGCAGAACTTGCCTAAATCAGATTTGAGTCAAAAACAGAATATAACCATTTCTTTCTTTTGCACATAGAGGCAACACAACTAATGCCTTTATACTGTTCTGTATAAACTACAGCAACCCTGTCTATGCTGGCCTTCAAAGCATTAATACTAAATACACCTTATACATGTGGAAAAACGCATTCTTTTCAAGTCTGCCTGACAATGCACAAAATATAGTATGAAACATATCCTAAATTACAAGTAAGCAAATCCAGAACAAATGCTCCAAATTTCCCCCATAACCCTAGATTTCAAGAACACGGAACAAAGGAATATTTCACATGGGGAGCTAGAGCTCTCCGAGTTCAAGGATCGCAATAGTTGTACAGTCTTCCTCCAGATGTGGCATTGAGTCATCGTTGACTAAGTTTGGAAAATCTCTAAAACTCTTGCTGTTTGACAAATAAGTAGCCCATGGAGTACTTAAATTGAGCTGGGGTTTCTGGTGTCCGGCACTGACACTTGGGGGCCGAAAATGATGTCGGTTGGAGAGCCTCTGACCACAAGTTGGAGGCTTTCCGAATGACATCTCCGATGTCAATAACGACCACCTAATAACAATGTAGGAGGTGGGAATTGAAACCGGCCAGTCATTCTGATTAGATTCTGATGGACTCAAGGAGCCGGTCGGCCAGTAAGAGGCCCCAACGTTATCCCTGAGGACAGCGTATCCGTTGTCAGAATTACATTCTGAGTTTCCGACAGGCTTTCCATGTCGGGCCTTTCAACTTGGAAGCCCTGTCAGAAAGCGACCAGGTGCAGTCACATTGTAATTGTGGTATTGGGACTGCCGACCAAAGGTCAGTCGGTCCCATGACCACAGCAATCCGCCTGACATTGTAATCAGGCTCTTAATTGTCAACCGTGGCACTTCTGACAGTCTGACACATGGTGGCACAGTTTGTCTCATTTAGAAAACAGCGCAACAACAGTTCTTTATTAATTCAATGTACATTTAAAATGACGTATACCTGCTCCCAAGCTATTCCTATAGATTTTAGGATGTGGAATAGTTTGAATTGTCACACTTGTAGGTATGTGATGGTTAGTAGTTTTGTTGAGACTTCCATTGACAGCACTGCTAGGGGCAATGGGGGATACAACAAACAGTGGCCTCTGGGTGAGAGCCCTGCCACTTATTTTTTTACAAATTTACCACCGAGCCCATGCAATGAAATCCATCCTTTTCTAATCAATTGCCACTCCACAGCACCTAGAGACACCACCTAGAATAACTGTTGCACTACAAAAAACAACCTTGAACAAATACATTTGTGTGCATGAGTTTGGAGGCATGGGTAGCCATAATTGGATGACATATGTAATAAAGCTTTACAAAAATCTTAGCAAAGAAAGAAAGCATTGGCAAACTCAAATGTTCCTAATACACCAACATACCTATTAGTGATGTCAGTGCTTGCTTAATATGCTACATTATACCCAATAGGCACAGTTTTTAATTTAGCTACAACTCCAAACTTAGAAATTGATCTTGGTATCTTTCAGACCTCACATCCTTGATGTGGTATTACCCCAAACCTTTTACCTTCACTTCTCCTGTTTTGTTTAATTTGTTTTTGTTTGCTTTAGGACTCTGTGAATTTTAATAACGCTAACCAGTGCTTGAGTGTTTGTGCTCTCTCCTTAAAACATGGTCAAATTGGTCTCCACTCAATTGGCATATTTAATTTACACATATGTCCCTACTAAATGCTACTACATGTACCCCGGTCATGTATATTAAATGTTACTAGTCGAATGCGGCACTCATTATGCCATCCACTAATTTACTTTAAAAAACAAACTTGATTTGAGCTGGCAGGAGTGATAGAGGATATACAAGGCAGATATGTCATCGCATGGGGGAGACAGGGCAGAGATTCAGACACGTTTGCAAACTGTTATGGACCCTGTACGGATAGCCCATAATTTTTCACCCGCCTGTGGGGCAAAATATTGACAGTTGGTTCAACTCACATAATATGGGGGGGGGGGGGGGGATTTCAATGTTGCACCTCACCAGGACAGATCAAATGCGGCAGCACACCACTACACCAACGCACAGGAGGCATTGAACGGCATTGAAAGGCATTGTTGAGGAGGGGGGATGATCGATAGTTGGAGACACTTACATCCACAAACACTGGAAGCCACGCACTACACATCGCATAGAGGGACGTGGGCAAGAATAGATTGCTGTTTGCTATCAAGGGGTTTGCCCAGGACTGGTGGATGCATTGCTACCCACATTAGAATACAACAGCTGCACTCACATCAATTTGCAACCGATCTCCCCAGACTACGATTGCTGAGGCGGAGGGGGCCCCATTGGGCAGGGAAGTGGCTGCACTGAAGTAGGGTGCATAAGAGTAAGATTCTGCCCTCTGCACACTACACTGGGCACAGCGCACAGAGGACCCATAGAATTGCAAGTGGCAATGTTCCGTAGAAGGGAGCATCGGGTCACTGCCGCACTCTGTGTGTCAGATTCTCTGGGGAGCTGGTGTTAAGTCTTACTCCTAACACAAACGGAGACACTGGAATTCCACCGGGAGGAAACGCCATAGTCGTAAACAGAAGCCGCACTAGTGGGCAAACCAAGGCTTCATGACCATCTGAACCCCTGGAAGACTAAGTGAGGGGTGCCACCAAAACTAGGAAAGATGGAACGGAGAGCAGTCCTACTACACAACGGAAAAGTGATTGTAAATCACCCAGACTAGTGACAGAAGTTAGAGTGTACCACGAAATCCATTCTGGATCAGAAACAGCACTGTTCGCAGGACCAGACCCAGCCAGTCACGGCCATCAGCCAGCAAAGACAGAGCCACGATGGGTAAACCAGACACACATCAACCGAAGTTGACATTTGACGCCAAAAAATTCAACAAGGTAACAACAAATAAAAGGGGATCTTGGAGCAGAATCCTCACAGCAGGAGCAACAGCCCACGACAGGAGAAGATTTAAAATCAATTCTGCTAGAGGTGCAGCAATGTTTTGCGGTCATCGCAGATAAAATGGACACGATGACAACGCGGATGGACCCAATAGCCGGGAAAATCGAGGGACACGAGACACGCTTAACTGAAGCAGAACAACGTATCTCCACTGTCGAAGACACCACCAACCATATGCAAAAAACGGAGGCGCAAATGGATAAGTTGCTTAAAGTAATAGCAGCTAAAAATGAGGACATCGAGGCGCATAGTCGCAGAAACAACATACATGTTTTGGGCATACCAGAGAGTACAAATACGGGCAAGCTGGAGGAATTTATCGATAAGATGCTGTCTGTGGTGGTGGGTGTGGTACTGCTATCCCCTCATTTTATAGTAGAAATAGCTCACCGATCCCTTCGACCGAGGCCCCCGCCTGGAAGCACCCCCAGGCCTATCATCGCTCGCCTGTTGAATTAAGGGGCAGGGATGTCGCATTGCGAATGGCAAGGGAGAAAAAACTACCCGGACTTTATGATACAAATACAAAGGAGGAACTACATAAATTCCTGGCAGTGAAACAAAAAGTAAGGCAGGCCCAGATCGACTACGCGCCTCTAATATCCGGCCTGTCTTCGAATTACCCATCAAGTCAAGTCAAGTCAAGTCATGGAATTTGTATAGCGCACTACATACCCAGAGGGTTTCAAGGCGCTTAGGAAGGAGAGGAGGGTTACTTGTCAAATATCCATGTTTTAAGTTGCTTTCTGAATGCTAGGTGGTTCTGGGTAAGGCGAAGGTACGCGGGGAGTGAGTTCCATGTTTTGGCAGCCAGGTAAGAAAAGGATCTGCCTCCCATGGTGGTCTTGTTGATGCGAGGTACAGTGGCGAGGGCTTGGCTGGAAGAACGTAGTTGGCAGGAGGGGGTGTAGAAGGACAGTCGTGAGTTGAGGCAATCTGGTCCGATGTCGTGGAGTGATTTGTGTGCGTGGGTAAGCAGGCGGAAAGTGATCCTCTTATTGACGGGTAGCCAGTGGAGGTCTTTAAGGTGATCGGAGATGTGTTCGTTGCGTGGGATGTCTAATATGAGCCTGGCTGAGGCGTTTTGGATTCGTTGGAGCTTCTTCTGGAGTTTTGCGGTAGTACCTGCGTAGAGGGTGTTTCCGTAGTCCAGTCGGCCCGTGACCAGAGCGTGGGTGACTGTTTTCCTCGTTTCGGAGGGGATCCAGCGAAATGTTTTCCTGAGCATGCGAAGAATGTTGAAGCAAGAAGAGGAAACGGCGCTGACTTGTCTGTTCATTGAGAGTGAAGAATCCAGGATGACGCCTAGGTTTCGTGCGTGGTCTGTCGGAATGGGTGCTTTTCCGAGGGCTTCTGGCCACCAGAAGTCGTCCCAAGCAGAGGGGGGTGTACCTAAGATGAGGACTTCTGTTTTGTCCGAGTTCAGTTTCAGACGGCTTTGTTTCATCCATTCGGCAACTTCTTTCATTCCTTCGTGTAGGTTAGTTTTGGCGGTGCTGGGGTCATTGGTGAGGGAGAGGATCAGTTGAGTGTCGTCTGCGTAAGAGATGATGTTGAGGTTGTGTTGGCGTGCGATGGCTGCGAGGGGGCTCATGTATACGTTGAAGAGGGTGGGACTGAGTGAGGAACCTTGTGGTACGCCGCAGATGACTTCGGAGGCCTCGGATTTGAATGGAGGAAGGCGGACTCTCTGGGTTCTTCCGGTGAGGAACGAGGTGATCCATTCAAGTGCTTTTCCTTGGATTCCGATGTTATTGAGGCGTTGTAAAAGGGTGCTGTGGCAGACTGTGTCGAATGCTGCAGAGAGGTCAAGGAGGATGAGGGCGACTGTGTCTCCATTGTCCAGTAGAGTTCGAATGTCGTCTGTTGCTGCGATGAGGGCGGTCTCAGTGCTGTGTTTTGCTCGGAAGCCAGATTGTGAGGGGTCGAGGGATTTGTTGGCTTCGAGGAAGGCGGCGAGCTGGTTGTTGACAGCCTTTTCGATGACTTTGGCCGGGAATGGGAGAAGCGAGATGGGGCGGTAATTTTTGAGTTCGGTGGGGTCTGCTGTTGGTTTTTTCAGGAGGGCGGTGAGTTCAGCGTGTTTCCAGTCTTCCGGGAAGGTGGCGGAGTTGAGGGAGCAGTTGATGACGTCTCGGAGGTGTGGTGCTATGACGGAGTCTGCTTTGTTGAATATGTGGTGAGGACATGGGTCTGTGGGGGATCCTGAGTGGATGGAATTCATCAGCCGGATGGTGTCCTCAGTGGAGATCGGGTTCCAGTTGTTAAGGGTGTTCACGGGGGGAAGATGAACAGCAAATGGTAGGGTGGGTTGGTTTCTGGGTTGGTTGTCAAAGCTGTTGTGGATGTCTGCAATCTTGTTGTGGAAAAATGAGGCTAGGGAGTCGCAGAGGGCTTGAGATGGGGTGATGTCGTTGGAGTTGGCCGAGGGATTGGAAAATTCCTTGACGATGTTGAAAAGTTCCTTGCTGTTGTGGGCGTTGTTGTCAAGTCGATCTTTGAATGCTGTTTTCTTGGCTTTTCGGATCAGTTGGTGGTGAGTGCGGGTGGCGCTTTTGAAGGCGTCCTTGGTGCTGGTGGTTGGGTCTTTTTTCCAAGCCTTTTCAAGGGAACGGCAGAGTTTCTTGGACTTCTTGAGATCATCGTTGAACCATGAGGCCTTCTTGCTGCCAGGTTTGCTTTGACGTTTTTTCAGTGGTGCTAAGGTGTCGGCGGTGTTGGATAACCATAGGGTGAGGTTGGCGGCGGCTTCGTTGGTGTCAGAAGATAGGGCTGGGGGGTATCGAAGGAGCGATGCGGAGATTTGGTCCGTGGTGATTTTGTTCCAGTTTCTTTGCAGGGTAGGTTGGAGGAGTATGTTGGGTTTTGGTTTGTTGTAGGTGAAGTGAACGCAGCTGTGGTCAGTCCAGAGGAGGTCCGTGGTGTGGCTGAAGGAGACATGGCTGCTGGAGATGAAGATTGGGTCGAGTGTGTGACCTGCGATGTGGGTGGGGGAAGTGACCAGTTGTTTAGGTCCGAGGTTGGCGAGGTTGTCCAAGAGGGTGGTGGTGTTGCGGTCGTTGCTCTTTTCAAGGTGAAAGTTGAGGTCTCCTAGAAGGATGTAGTCTTTGGAGGGGAGCGCGTGTGGAGTGATGAAGTCCGTGATGTCTTCACTGAATTTAGCTCGGGGTCCTGGTGGTCTGTAGAGGAGGGTGCCTCTGAGTGTGGTCTTGGGGTCGATGTGTATTTGGAAGTGGAGGTGTTCGGAGTTGGCGAGGTTGGCGTCAGAGGTGGTTGAGATGCGGATTGATTTCTTATGGATGATAGCGATCCCTCCTCCTGTGTGGCTGGTACGGTCTTTGCGAGTGATCTTATAGTCTTCAGGGATGGCAATGGTGATGTCTGGTGCGGAGGAAGCGTTCATCCATGTTTCCGTTAGGAAGGCGACGTCTGGAGAGATGGTGTCTAGTAGATTCCATAGGTCAATGGCGTGTCTGTGGACTGATCGGGTGTTGAGAAGGATGCATTGTAGGTGGTTGGGGTCGGGGATCTGTGGTGTGGTCGTAGCGGAGATGTTGACGGTGCCGCTGAATTTGCAGGAGTAGCAGGAGAAAGGTCCATGGGTGTGTCCAGGAGCGGCTTGGACGCAGTTGGTGGAGCGGCCGGGGTTTAGGGCTAGGAGGGTGGTGGCATCGTAGGTAATGCGGGAGGGCTTGGCTGCGCGAGGGGCAGGGGGTCTGGTGCTGGGCGCGGTCCTGGCGCGGACGGGCGTAGACGGGCTTACCTTTGGCGCACCTTCGGCGCGGGTTGGGCGCGGTCGCTGCGCGTGAACGCTGCGCGCGGGAACTACTGTCATATATGGAGAGTGGGGGGGGAGGGGCGAGGGCGTCTCAGCTGGGAGGCGGGGCGGGCTCGGGATGACCAAAACAACAACAATCAGACAAAATGGAGGCGGAGGGGGGAGCACAGTGGAAATGCGCGTAAACAGGAAAAGCGGCGCTTTAAACAAATGAAAAATGCAGTATTAATACAGCGTCTACCAGGCACACAGCAGGCAGCAGTAAATGGCACAAAAGCAAAGCAGCAACGATACCAGTGACGCAGCAGGACACTGGGGAGCGACCACTCAGTCCAGGGGAAACGAGCGAGTCACGGCGCTTTACGGTGGTGGAGCGCTGATATGGTCAGTGGGAGGGCGTCTCAGCTGGGAGGCGGGGCGGGCTCGGGATGACCAAAACCACAACAATCAGACAAAATGGAGGCGGAGGGGGGAGCACAGTGGAAATGCGCACAAACAGGAAAAGCGGCGCTTTAAACAAATGAAAAATGCAGTATTAATACAGCGTCTACCAGGCACACAGCAGGCAGCAGTAAATGGCACAAAAGCAAAGCAGCAACGATACCAGTGACGCAGCAGGACACTGGGGAGCGACCACTCAGTCCAGGGGAAACGAGCGAGTCATCAAGGTACCCAAACGTTCTTCACCAAACCCCAGCAGGTGGAAGACTTTCTGAAACAACTTAACAGACAGAGAAGATCGACACCAACTCTGGAAGACTCACCATGATCTCATTCACCAGAAATGGAATAAATACCGCTGTCGCGTTCGTAATGCAGTATATGAGAGTGGGATAAGACTTGCTGCATACGAGGAATGAGGACTTAACACTCTAGGATACCGAGTAAGGAGTAAGGACTATGAACTATGCAGCGATCAGCCACCCTCGAAGTCGACTCAGGAACTCACAGGGAAAGGTGTTGTACCTTGACTGACTGGAGGTATTTGTGAGCCACCCAGATGCATTACCCCACCAAGGAACTCCCCACTATTGTTTTCAGGTTTCTACTGATTCTCCGTATTCTCTTCTACAGTTTAAAAGGGGAAGAGATTGTTCTAAATGTTGACATAGAGAAGTTGATGGGGTGGGGGAGGGGGGAGGGATGTGTAGGTCTAGCATGATTGGGATGCTTCCGTGGGTGGGGGAGGTAAGGGGTTGGAAGTTTCACAGTAGCAGTGAATCACATGCACAGGATGTTGTTCGAATGACTGACTTTTTGAGAATACACATTTCGGAGAGTACAAGATCAGAGGGCACAGATCAGGTAGGGACGGAAAGATACCATGACACAGGCGAGCAGAGCTACAATAAGAGTGCTGTCTTGGAATGTCAGGGGCCTTGGGGACCCGAGGAAGGGGAGGCAAGTGCTAGCTTATTTAGACAAACAGATTAACGTGGCATTCTAACAAGAAACCCACCTAGATCCGAGGGTCCAAACTCATTTTTCAAAAAAATGGGCGGGGTGTCAGCTATAGTCTTCCTACTCCTCGTATGCCAGTGGGACAGCAATACTTATTAAAAAACAAACTCAATTTGAGCTGGCAGGAGTGATAGAGGAAATACAAGGCAGATATGTCATCGCATGGGGGAGACAGGGCAGAGATTCAGACACGTTTGGAAACTGTTATGGACCCTAATTTCCAAGTCTTGGCGGCCAGGTAGGAGTAGGACCTTCCTGTTGGCTCTTCGGATGCGGGGGACGGCGGCGAGGGCATGGCTGGTCGATCGAAGCTGACGTGTGGGAGTGTAGAAGTTGAGGCGGCTGTTGAGGTATCTTGGGCCTTGGTTGTGTAGGGCTTTGTGTGCGTGGGTGAGGTGACGGAAGGTGATTCTCTTGTTGACCGGGAGCCAGTGCAGGTCTCTCAGGTGTCCAGAGATGTGGCTGTGTCGGGGGATGTCGAGGATGAGTCTTGCTGAGGTGTTCTGGATCCGCTGGAGTCTCTTCTGGAGTTTGCAGAAACAATTCCCAACTGGTATCACGTAGAGACAGTTTTAGTTGTTGTATGCCGTAGGCATTACAGAGAAACAGAGGGACGTCGACCTCCAGTGGTTGGTCATAGAGAAACCAACACTACCCCTTAGAGGGGGCAACAGGACCGCCCTACTCAATAGAGCAGAATGCAAATGGATCGCTAGGGCAGATTCAGTGAACCAGGGCCTTAACACCCTCGATGAATGGGCCAGCACCATCTCCACTTGAACCCTACTCCACCGCCAATGTAATTTGAAACTACATATGGGTTGTGCTCCGGGTTTTAATTTGAACCCTTTTGCTCCTCCCCCTCCTCCATTGTTGTTGTCTTTGTAACTGGATATGGGTTGTACACCGGGTCTACACTGTCACCTACACCTTTGACTCTGACTGCAAAAAGCCCGTTCCAGTTTATAATTCCAATTGCATAGACTATCTACTTGTACTTAACTGTCCGGTTTCATACCCCATGAGATTGTGTGTTTCCTTTCCCTAATGCATTTAATCGTTCTCAATTTGCATTATTATATGCACGTACCCGGGTCAACTGTGATTGTATTGTATTTTATTTTATTTTTCCTAGGAGCAGTTATTGCAGCACTCCCCACTCAGACTCTTTTGACAACGCTCATTCCAGCTTGTCAGCCCTAACACATAGACCACTTGCTTGTATTTAACTGTCCGGTTTGATACCGTAATGAAATGTATGTATCCGCTCTCTAATGCTTTTAACTGCTCCAACTCGTGCAACAATCCAGACACCCACCCTGATAGAATGTGATTATACTTAGTTTCCCCTGCGGGCTGGCTTTCTTGCCTTTTCCCATTCAGACACTGGGGTCGCTGGCACAATCACTCCTGAGCGCGTGCCTTGTAGCACTCTGCACCTGAACTGCCTCTGCGGGCGTTTAGTTCCTGATTACCCTGGGCGCCATGGTAACCGTTCCCCACGCCTCCTCTCCCTCCCGAATCCCGCAAGTCCCCGCCCCTCAGCCCTCCCATTCGAGCTTGACGTCGTGACTCATCCAAGACACCGCCCTTCCCCGCCCTCCGACAGTGGTTGGACCCCGCCCCAACCTCGCGGTCATTACCCAGTCCAGCGAGACGCCTCGGCCAGCTCCCGCATTCGGTGCCCTGAGCCTCTACGCCAGATGAGCCTTCGCCTTCTGACATTCTGATTTATTCAGGTGAGACCATTGACCGTTTTGTTTTTGGATCCGCCTCGATCGCGACTACCACTCCGTCGCGCTCTCATGCCTCCCTAACCCACTCTCTCCCTCCACCCCTTCAGACGCTGCCAAATCCCTGCGTGCCGCCGGATTGAAATCCTACAACCAGGTAACGCTTTGTAAACTGGGTTTGCTCTTAATAACCTTTGTACCAGACCGTTCCGTACACTGAATCTTGCCTTCCCGTTCCTCTTTAGCACTCGACCTACCCACGCTGGCTTGGTACATAGCCAGCTGCGCTTCGCTGCCTGGCAGCTACGTGAGTGTTTCTATGAATATGAGAGCTTTGTCACATTCACGAGCTGGAGATACTGTCTAGATATACCATCACCCTACTCTAGGCACCCCCAACGCCTCACCACTCCTTCCCTTTCCAGCCACCACACACAACACTTCCCTAACACAGTATGCCTACATTGAATTTAATGCGTACCGGTTACTGCACCCCCATTCACCCCCCACCTTGCCCCCTTCCGGCCCCCCACCCCTTTTGCCCTAAAATTGCCCTCTTTGCTTACAGCACTGTACTCATCGACAACTCCGTCCTGATGACGATCCCGACTAAAGGGGATCGAAACGCCGTCGACCTTACAGCCTGAATCAATTGTCGCTTACCACTTTTCAATGCTCCCATAGGAATAATTGTTTTTCCAAGTGATTGTAACTTGTTTTCCGGAGCCTGGAATTGATGTATATATTGTCAGTAATGCGTCGCCAATGCTGTTTTTAAAAGCACTTGCACCTGCACCTCACCAATTGTATATAGCACTTTGCACCAAGTGCCACTGGGTTGTCATAAGATCTGATCTCTACAGTGCTGTTTAAACTGTATTTTTATAAGAAAACCTTTTCCCCTGTTGTTACTTGGTGAATAATACCACTATTTCAAACTTAATTGACTCCTTGTTTTCTGTTTCTCTGTAATGCCTACGGCATACAACAACTAAAACTGTCTCTACGTGATACCAGTTGGGAATTGTTTCTGCATACACGATACACCCATCCCAACGAGGTTTATGGGTTTTTCTCCTGTTATTTCTGCATATCTTCTGGAGTTTGGCAGTTGTTCCGGCGTAGAGGGAGTTGCCGTAGTCCAGTCGGCTGGTGACGAGGGCCTGGGTAACCGTCTTCCTGGTCTCGGTGGGGATCCACCGGAAGATCTTACGTAGCATGCGCAGGATGTTGAAGCATGACGAGGAGACGGTGTTGACTTGTCTGGTCATGGAGAGGGGGGAGTCCAGGATGAAGCCCAGGTTGCGTGCGTGGTCTGTCGGTTTGGGTGCGCTGCCCAGGGCAGGGGGCCACCATGAGTCGTCCCAGGCGGAGGGCGAGGAGCCCAGGATGAGGACCTCCGTCTTGTCCGAGTTCAGCTTCAGGCGGCTGTTCATCATCCACTCGGCTACGTCTGTCATCCCTTCGTGTAGGTTGGCTCTGGCGGTGGCGGGGTCGTTGGTTCTACTCACATAATATGGGGGGGGGATTTCAATGTTGCACCTCACCAGGACAGATCAAATGCGGCAGCACACCACTACACCAACGCACAGGAGGCATTGAAAGGCATTGTTGAGGAGGGGGGCTGATCGATAGTTGGAGACACTTACATCCACAAACACTGAAAGCCACGCACTACCCATCGCATAGAGGTACGTGGGCAAGAATAGATTACTGTTTGCTATCGAGGGGTTTGGGGTTTGATATATGCAATGTGATACATCTGGCTAGAACATTTTTGGACCATTGTCCACTGAAGGTAACCCTCACACTGCCAGGATATGATAGCCCTAGACCAAGCTGGAGGCTGCAACACACGACTTTACTGGATACAGTTTTTCAGGTGGAGTTAGGGGAAGAAATCCAGGACTTCTTTGCCAGAAACCAGGGATCAGTTGGTAGTGTAGAATTGATCTGGGAAGCGTTTAAAGTGACAATAAGGGGTTCTGTATCTCAAAGAGCTTTGGGGTACTAAAAGGCATAAAACACACATTAAAAGTGGGAATTAAAAGGATTGGAGATGCAAATGAGCAGTGGAGTGGTGGGACAAGTGCAAGGCAACTTCCGAGAAAAATTATCAGAGTATGAAGAAACTGCTCAGACAGTCAAGATTTAGGGGACGCTACTGGGTAGCGCGGCGATATGGAGAGGGGGAGAGGCCAGGAAAGGCGTTGGCAGAAGTGACAAGATGCCCTCTTTTTAACACGCACATACTAGCGGTACAAGGACCTGGAGAAATACTGCAAAGGGATTCATTGGCAGTATTGGACACATTTATCACACATTACAGCTCGCTATACAACTCGCAGAGACATGCCTCACTTGATCTGGATGACTTAATGGGGGAGGTGGCGCTAGGCTGGCTCAGTGAAAAGCAGCGAGAATTCCTGTGCCCCCCATTTGAACTAGATGAAATCAGGGAAGCAATAATGCAATTGAACAATGGGAAAGCGCCTGGGTCGGATCGCCTCCCGGCCAAAATTTATAAAAGCTATATCAACATCATGGCACCAGTGTTAAAGGAGGTGTACGAGGAATCACTAGAGATCGGAATACTTCCCCCCTCGATGAGAGAAGCCATAGTTACATCCCTACTGAAGCCGGGGAAACCCCCTGAATCATGCGACTCATACAGGCCATTGTCACTGATGAATTGTGACACAAAGATATTAGCAAAAGTATTGGCTAATCGTCTGTCCCTTCTAATAGAAAAACTCATACTTTCTGATCAGTCAGGGTTTGTGCCGGAGAGGGCTATGTCACATAACCTCAGGACCTTGTTTTCATTGATCCAGACAGTGGAACTGGAATTTCCACTTGCCACTGTGTTTCTGGATGCCACCAAGGCGTTGGATTCAGTGGAATGGGACTACCTATTCAGGGTCGTACAGAGGATGGGGTTCCCACGTTTATATATATTGTGGCTCAAGTTACTGTGTAACCAGCACACTGCCAGGATATTGATTAATGGTCACTTCTCTCGACAGCTTACGATTTCTAGAGGCACCCGTCATGGATGTCCGCTTTCCCAACTATTGTTCGCTATCGCGTTAGAGCCGTTGGAGTCTAGAATACATCAGGTTAATCAAGACAAGGCGTTCCGATGCTGCCTACGGCAAATATTAATATCACTCTACGCAGATGATATAATGCTGTATGTCAGAGATCCGCAGAACAATATAAACCCATTATAACAGGAATTCATAAGATTTGGTTGACTGTCGGGCGTTAATATTAACTGGGGGAAATCCCAAGTTTTTCCTCTTACACCAGCAGCGACTCAATTCCAACTCGACTTCCCGCTAGAATGGTGTTACACAGACTTGGGGTATCTCGGCATGCAAATAACTAGAGACAGGGAAGAAACCATAAGAGCGAACTATGGCACGGCCATTGCACGATTAACCCCTTCCGTGCTCGTGACGGAACCACTCCATCACGGGCCACGGACGCGCTGTGCTGGTGACGGAGTGGTTCCATCACGGAGCGGCCGCCCTGCCCACGCTGCAGGAATTCCGCGCCTGCGCGGCAGTTCTACTGAGCGGGGGCCATGACGGAACCACTCCGTCACAAGCACAGCGCGCCCGTGGCTCGTGATGGAATGGTTCCATTACGAGCATGGCGGCGCCGTGCCGACCCCCCCAGTGCCGCGGCAGAATTACCGCAGCGGTCAATGGGTTAACTACGAACATCACATGGTGGATAGCATTACCCCTCTCATTGGTGGGGCGGGCATCTCTCATAAAAATGATAGTGCTTCCACAATTTCTTTATCTATTCCTAAACGTCCCCTATCATCCTGGGTGACATTTTCTCAACACACTACGCACCGAGCTCATTAGATTACTTTAGGGAGGGCAACAGTCACAACTTAAATGGTCAGTACTAACCAGACCATAGGACCAGGGGGGATTCGATGTTCCTGACTTTGAGGTGTATTTTTTAAGTGCTCAGGCACACTATGCCTACTATTGGGAATATCCCCCTCGCTATATGCCCCAAGTGGCAGTGAAGGACTGGCTTACAGACCCTGTACCGCTAAATGGACTGATACATGGACCTGAGCACACCGTGCGATGCCACCCACAACCGTCACCGGTACGGTAGATGCATGGAATCAGATATCCTCACTCTTGGACATACCCCTTCTTGACTCTCCCAGGCTGTCCCTATCTCATCATCCTAGCCTATCCCTACTGCAGGAAAAGGGATTCCTAGACCTATGTAAACGTGCTCATATTAGCACATGGGGAGACCTTGTTCATAAGGAGACATTTCGCACACCAGAACACTTTATGCAAAAAGTACGACATACCCCCCTGGACGTTTTCCTATATATGCGATTACGACAAGGAATGCGGTCGATCCTCCCCGACTTTCTGCAAGAGCCGGAATGCCAGATTCCACTGCACCAAATGCTGGGATCTACTGATGGGAAACATCTAGTGTCAGGCTTATACAGCACCACACACATGCGCACGGAACCTAGGCGTCATCCTGGATTCTTCACTCTCAATGAACAGACAAGTCAGCGCCGTATCCTCTTCCTGCTTCAACATTCTTCGCATGCTCAGGAAAACATTTCGCTGGATCCCCTCCGAAACAAGGAAAATAGTCACCCACGCTCTGGTCACGAGCCGACTGGACTACGGAAACACCCTCTACGCAGGTACTACCACAAAACTCCAGAAGAAACTCCAACGAATCCAAAACGCCTCAGCCAGACTCATTTTAGACATCCCACGCAACGATCACATCTCTGGTCACCTTAAAGACCTCCACTGGCTTCCAGTCAATAAGAGGATCACTTTCCGACTGCTTACCCATGCACACAAATCACTCTACGACGTCGGTCCAGAATGCCTCAACTCACGACTGTCCTTCTACACCCCCCCCCGCCAACTTCGTTCTTCCAACCAAGCCCTCGCCACTGTACCTCGCATCAACAAGACCACTATGGGAGGCAGATCCTTTTCATACCTGGCTGCTAAGACATGGAACTCTCTCCCCGCTTACCTTCGCCTTACCCAGAACCACCTAGCATTCAGAAAGCAACTTAAAACTTGGATATTTGACAAGTAATTCTCCTCCCCTTCCTAAGCGCCTTGAAACCCTCCGGGTATGTAGTGCGCTATATAAATCCTTTGACTTGACTTGACATATAGGATGAGATATCACTGATGAACAGTGGCAGTATTGCTGCCTACAGACAGCACAGATCTCGGCCAGTTGCAGGTTACGAGTGATCCACTATAAGTATTTACATCGCTTATATGATACCCTGATTAAGAAACTAAGATTTAAACTAACTGATAATGACAGATGTGAACGATGTAAGCAACCAGAGGTGGGTTTTTTGCATTTAGCTTGGGAATGCATGGGAATACAGGATTACTGGGAACAAGTGTTTATGGCATTGGAATAAATGGTTGCTAGTGAATTGAAGAGAGATCCAATGCTTGCACTTCTAGGGTATACAGCACAGATACCTAAAACGTACAGGAAATTCATAGCTATATTGCTTTTACTTGCAAAGAGGAGGGTGCCTGCAGATCGGGGAGAGGTCGAGCCCCGAAATTCAAGGAATGGATGGCAGACCTAATATATTGTCAAGAGCAGACTACCACGTATGCCGAACTGCTACCACATGCCTCTAAACCCAAAGACATATGGGGACCATTACAAGGATATCTCCACTGGCTGGACCCCGAGGATACATCCACCATGTCGCCCTCGACACATGTTTAATTGGAGGACTAACCAATGCCCGTTTTTCAGTCTATGTCACAAGCTAGCCTTAATAGCTGAAGATGCTGGAAGGAAGAGGGTCCCAGGCTCCATAAAGAAACAGAGATAACATATTGCTGATTGAGTGTAAACTTTAACTCTAAGATAGCCTAAATGTGATACTGAAATATAGTTTCTAATCATCCTGAGTGATCATGCTTTATTTAACCGTGCTGATTCACATAAGATGCTGGAATGAAATGTGTGCTAAATGAAACTAAAGATCTTAATTCTTGATTCACTGAGTTGAATATGGTTATATATTGTTTTGTAATGATGTAAAATCATAAATAAAATTTGAACAAGAAAATAATATTTGACCTCCAGATCCACTCTTAAAAATGCTCCTGGATCTGTGGAGGTAACGGACAGACTGCCCTGCAGCCAGAGGACAGGCCTGCAGCTTGAAAAAGTGACCTTCTGCCCGAAAAGGAAGACTGAATCTGCTTGCATTCATCCGATCCAAAACCAGAGTGGCTCCAAGAATCAGCTGGCTAACCTCCTGTGTGAGCTACAGGGAAACTACAAGCTTTGGAGCCCCACCCCCAGAAACAGTCCAGCTGACCTGCTTCAACTGGACTTGCCTGAGCCATGCTGGCATTTGCTGGATTGATTCTTGATCCCCAAGAGATGCCTCTCCAGGTCTTGGATCCCTGGCTGGCATCAGAATGTACAGAAGGTAAAAATCCTGAAGGCTGGGCTCTTTGTGACAGCAAACGGCCGGGTTCACACCAAGACTCTGCTTCCTTTGACGACCACCAATGTGAAGTTCTAGAGAGACCAGCTCTTCGCATTGAGGGCAAACACCAATGACCACCGGTAAGGCAAGGTGGGACCTACATTCTGAACTATTATATCCCACAACGACTATCAGTGAGAAGCTACAACATTGAAAGTTTGTGACACACCATCGGCTCTTCAACCTACAGTGACAATTGTCTGCGACGTCCACCTACTCTTTGCGCTGCAGCAACAACCATATCAGCTTGCTCCTCGCAGCCTCCTCCCCCTCTAATGGAACTCTTGACGCCAGACTTAGAAGATAACCTTTTAGCGGGACCTTTGCGGTTGGCCTGACATTGTGACTTTCTTGTCGTATAGCAAGGCCGGATGACTTTGAGTGGTGCTTCTTTCCATCACATATGACAGAAATAAGCTGGTTACACTCCTCATCTTCGACTTTGACCTGTTTACAGGAGACACAATAGTGGTGTTTCTTACTAAACCAATTACGGTTGAGAGAAAATTTAGTTAATGAAAGTTGATGTACTAGGCTGGCTTTGTCCTTTGAAGTACCGAGTTTTTAAGAACCCAGCGGTGCCAGGGAGAACACCCAAAGACTTTGAGTCCTTCCTGTTTCAGACTACAGAAACACAGAGTCTTCTTGGTGAAGTCAAAGATCATATTTATTGGCTGCAACCAGTAACAGGTATCCTAGAAGTACAACGGCATGTATGTTCTCAGAAGACTGCTCAAATTTACAAAGCCAGCCTTCTCTTTTTATACAAAATAATATGCTTCAGGCAAACATTCCTTATTTTACAGTTGACCATACACATATTTTCACTACAAAGAAAAAGCAGAGTCATGATGACAAGCCCACATTTCAGTTTGACCAGTCCATAATAAATTACCCGGCAAGGCCCAGAATTTTCATCAGATATCGACGGACCCCCAATAAAAACGGGCACCTCCTCCTCGTAAAACAGGTCATAAAGAAGAAACAGGGACAGGTGTGTGTAAGATTAGGCATGGTTTGTGTGCGATGAGGGGTTTACGACATTGTTGTGCCTTGATGCTAATCTCATTCGGCCACTGGGAAAGGAACGAGCCGAATAGGTTTGACTCCGGGCAGTGGACTCAGCTAGCCCAGGTCACAGAGGAGTCAGCAAAGGTGTACGTGTCCTTCAGATCGAATTCGGCCTTAGTTATTTGGCTATGTGAGGGCAACCACAAAATGGCTGCCGTTCACAAAATGGAACCCAAGGGTTCAGGACGAAAACTTCAATTTCAGGGTGATTTCGTCATTCGATCATGACGAAAATGCTTATACTTAGTATTTAAGTCATTACCGGTCTGCTAGTACCAAAATCGCCATGATACGACAAAGGTTATGACAAGAGTCCAAAATTTTCAGTACCACAGACCCTCCTTTTGCCCTTACAGAGGCAATAACCTATACTCATGCTAATCTGAGTCCAGGTCTATATTCATAAAGTCATTGAGATGTTGCAGTAGCATCATCCTATTACTTAGTTTGTTTCTAGATACAGGTTTCCTTATACACGATGTGGCACAGAGGCCACATATTGCAGGAGCACACTGTACACACAGACAGAACAGGAAAAGAATGGCTAAAATCATCCCAATGACTATCAGAATCTTCCATCCCCAGGCAGATATCAGTTCCCAGAACCACCCCATCAAGGACCAGTCTCCTTCATCCACGCGAATGGATTCAGAGATCTTATGCAGTTTGGAGATGGCTTGGTATACTGTCGGGTCGTTGTCTGGGATAAAAATGCAGCAACTTGATTGGATCACTTTACATACCCCACCTCGGTCTGCAAGTATGACATCTAACGCGACCCTGTTCTGAAGAGTCATAAGGCGATCCGACTGGAGCTCAGCAGTCAAATTACTAAGGGCACCGGCAGTTTCAACTACAGTGGATTCAACCACCCTTGTCAATTGCCTTATGTTCCTGCTGTTCACCATAGGCCCCCAAAACGGCAGAAAACCCTTCCGAAAATCTCCGAATTCCTGTCCTGCAGTGTCTTCTTTACTGATGACACCTCTAACTATCCTTGTCCTATGGTAATCTGCAGCGGCCGTGTAGGTGGGAGGCAACAGGAACGAGACAAAACATGTGCCCGAGAAGTCAGGGGGCAACCATGTATAGGCCCTATCATGGCAGATGAAATAAGTACCCTTAGCTGCTAGAAACGAAGGGGAATTTCGAGATGCAAAAACATAAGTTTCAGTGCAGACGCTCTTCCCCAACTGAGCACTGGGATTTTTGCCATTACCTTGCAGACATAGGTGACCCTGATGGGGTACAATCCAAATCGAGGATGATCTCTTTGCTCGCTGGTTCTCACTCAAAGCAACTCCATATTTTGTTATATTCTATTTAACGTAAGCTTGCAACTCACCTTTAGGAATCGTTCTGCACGAGTCAATTGTTCTGCTCATATTTGCAATTCCTACTACCAATGCTTTGTTGCTTGAGTTACTTTTCGTGGAACGTGGGGAATATGGTTCGATGGCAAATATGAACATCGTCTGAAACGCCCACAAAGAACCATTGTAGCTAAATGGTAGGACCAAGTATGGGATACCCTTATCTGTCGTATGCGGCATAAGACCACACACCCAGCAGTTAGTTGTGTTTACTACTAGTTGGTGTTGGTGTAAAAGCTGAATGAAAGAGCTATTAATAAACTCTAATCTTCTAGAGGACTCATGTTCAGGCAGAGGGTGAAAAGAGTGCGGGCAAACAGTAGGAGGAGGTATGGGCTGTGTAGTGGGTGCAAATGTCACTTGAAAAGTGAATAAAACATATCCTACTAAAACGTCATTACACCAAGTAACATGAAGATACAAAATATCACCGATCTTTTCTTCGTCATCAATATACACATTTTGTCTTTAAAGTTCATTTGTTTGACAGGTCTCTCCATCTTACAAAACTCCATCCTCTCTAATTTGCTGCGGTGGTAGGGTGATTCTGCTAAAGAATGCTTCTGTCAGTCCGGGGCAACTCCCTTAGACCAACCAGAACTGTTGACCTAACGTCTCCAGCTGCACTCCAAAGACTTGGGCAACCGCGACCCTAGCATCAGAACCGGATGGCGGTTCGAAAAACAAAAATGAGCAAGTTTCTCAGATGAGAGAGCTGCACAATCAAAAAGTAAAAAGAAAATATTTTATTTGTCCATAGTCATAGTTCTCGGCCTCAAATTGTAACGGTTTCTTCCAGGTGCTGTATGGTCTTGGAATAAGAGTTCAGGCTCTGTAGTGTTCAATCGAATTGACGGAGGCACAGCTTCTTGCAAGATGTTGTCGCTTTCCTGTTCAGAAATTGTTCCTTTTACACGTGCATCGCTAAAAGGTAGGAAACGAGGCACAGTCTCAGTTTCAGAGTCAGCGATCCCCCCCTGGACCCGCCGGTCGTACAGAAGAGGCAGTGGGACCCACTTACAATGAATGCCGTGGATCCAGTGTTTCTTTCCTTCCACTCGAACAGCTGATCTTGTTGAGAGAAGGACTAGATGAGGGCCGGTCCACCGGGGCTGGTCATTCTTTGTTCGCTGAAAATTCTTTATTAGCACATAGGATCCAGGATCGATAGGATGCCCTGGAGCTTCAGTAGCTTGAGGTAGAGCGTCGTGAACCTGTTGGTGTAAAACACGCAATTTAGCCATCAATTCGTACAGGTAATCAAGCAGTACAGGGTATTCAATCTCGCTAAACCTAGTTGGCCTTGGCACTCCTCATATGTTGGCCGGGAGGCCGAACACGATTTCATAAGGACTAAGTCCCACTCTAGAGTGAATAGTCATTCTTGTTGATAGGAGTGCCAAGGGCAGGGCATCAGGCCATTTAAGACCTGTGCTTGCTTGAATCTTGGCCAGTTTCAGTTTTAGCGTGCCATTATAGCACTCTACTAGTCCAGCTGATTGGGGGTGATTTGCAGCGTGGAATTTTTGCTGTATGCCTAGCCCCTCACACACTTTCTTCATCACTCGACCCACAAATTCACTCCCGTTATCACTCCATACCATTCTCGGCATTCCAAATCTGGGGAAGAATTCTTTGACAAGGGCTTTAGCTGTGGATAAGGCAGTATTGTCCTTTAAGGGGTATGCCTCGACCCATCTTGAAAAGGCACAAACAATAACGAGTACGTATTTCAAATTGTTGCACCGTTCCATGTGGATGAAATCTAGCTGCAAAACCTCAAACGGATACGTTGGAGGCGCAAAATGACCAGCTGGAGTTGGGGTTCCCCTACCAGGATTGTATTTCAGGCACAGCATACAATTCTTGACCACATTCTCTGCACACTTAGGAATCCCAGCATTTTGCCATACTGAAGCTAACAATTTACAAATCCCTTTCACACTGATATGGGCCACTCCATGAGCCATTGTCACCACTGCAAGCACATACGCATCGGGTAACAACCATCTCTGATGCTCTGACAATTCAACCTAACAACCATTCGCATCCAATTTACCCTTACTTTCTCTCCATTCATTCAACTCCTTCTCTGTGGCTTCAGCTTGAATGGATTTCACGCTCTCAATCGTATCTTCACACATACCAACATCACCAACCCATCTTGCAGGGCCTGCAACATACATTCGACTCATTATATTACTTGCAGTTTCTTTCGCAACTTCATCCGCAAAGGCATTACTGCGACCAACATCATCAGTAACCTTTTTGTGCGCACTGCATTTCACAATCGCAACTTGTAACGGCAAGGTCAGTGACTCGAGAAGCTCATTCACCAACTGACCATGCTGGATCTTAGCACCATGCGAAGTCAGGAACCCATGTTCTTTCCACAATCGTCCAAAACTGTGAGCCACACCAAATGCATACTGGCTGTCTGTGTACACATTCACTCATTTTCCCTTTGCCAACACACACGCTCTCATAAGTGCAATCAACTCTGCTGCTTGCGCTGAATTGTGTGGGATACGTGCAGCTTCAACAATCGTATGCATATGCTGCAGTCGTATCACCATTCGGCAACTTGAAACACGAACCATCAACCCACAAAGTACCATCACATTCTGGAAGAGGAGTATCTCTAAGGTCTGTTCTCCCTTTCGTCTCTTCTTCAATTCCTAGGAAACAGTCATGCTGTTCTTCACTACCATCATCTGTCTCGACTGAAATCGGCAACAATGTGGCTGGGTTTAACGTATTGCACCTCTTTATGTGTACATGACTCGCTAACAGTGTCAGCTCATAACCTGACAATCGAGCACTAGTTAAGTGCTGTGTCTTTGTTCTGTTCAACAGAATGTCCACTGCATGTGGGACCATTACAATTAACATGTTATTCATCACTAACCCAGCAGACTGTCGGATAGAAACAGCTGCTGCCGCAGTGGCTCTCAAGCAACTCGGCAACGCCTTAGCCACCGGGTCTAAAGTCGCCGAAAAATACGCGCATGGACGCTGTTTATCCCCAAAAGACTGTGTCAGAACTGACAATGCACAACCTTCTTTCTCATGGACATACAATGTGAAGGGCTTACTGTAGTCGGGGGTACCCAACACAGGAGCCGAACACAATGATTCACGCAA
Organism: Lissotriton vulgaris; assembly: GCF_964263255.1. Taxonomy (NCBI): domain Eukaryota; kingdom Metazoa; phylum Chordata; class Amphibia; order Caudata; family Salamandridae; genus Lissotriton; species Lissotriton vulgaris. The sequence goes on along the minus strand of NC_141696.1, from coordinate 1,260,317,151 downwards.
TTCGGAAAAACTTTTCTGACACTCTTCAGACCACGGAATGGGATTTAGTGTATCTTTACAAGTTAATGCCACCAAAGGTTTGGCCAATAAGGAAACATTCGGTATCCATTGCCTCCAATATGATGTAATGCCCAAGAAAGCACGCACTTCTCTCTGTGTCCTTGGGACACTCAATTTTGCAATTGCCTGAATTCTTTCTGGGGTCAGTTTCCTTCCCTCCTTCGATAAGAGGTGACCTAAGTAGGTCACTTCTTGTCGACAATATTGCAATTTTGAAAGAGAGACTTTGTGATGCAGATCACACAAATGACGCAACAACGACAATGTGGCTTCTTTACAAATCTCATCAGTATCTGCAGCGATTAGCAAATCGTCAACGTACTGAATAAGGGTAGCGCCATCAGGTAAAACAATCGTATCAAGCTGTGTTTTTAAAGCCTGACTGTATATTGATGGACTTTCACAGTAGCCTTGAGGAGCGCGTTTGAAGCGGAAACTTCGGCCTCCTAGACTGAAACCAAAAATATCCCTGCTCTCCTCGGCAATCGGAATGCTGAATTAAGCATTCTTCAAGTCAATCACTGAGAACCAAGTGGCTGAAGCTGGAACCATAGTCAATAGGGCAGTTATATCAGGGAAAACTGGAAACTGTGGCACAAAAACAGGCAGAACAGGACTATTACAAACGTTGCCTCTTGTCTCTTCAATTACATCTTTCTCAATCAGGTCATAAATGATCGCTAACAGCGCTTTTTCACCTTCGCTAGAGATCTTGTATTGGGGAATGCGCTGCATTCTCACATTGGCTTTCAATGTTACAACATATGGTGCTATTTCCAAGAGAAATTGGAAAGAGGGGACCCCTACAACCTAGTGGCTTGCTAATCGTAGGGAATGTACAGACATGAGTTGGGAAGGAAAAATAGCAAACCAATTGATAATCTTAGTGCCCTTGTTACAACCTCATTTTACATATTCATTACATTGACATTAATAATTCGCTTAGACAGCAACGTATGCAAAATATATGATTATTTTATTTTTCTTATTGTTTGTTTCATTTTTATATCTTTTTTTCCATTTCGGACAACAAAGTTTTGTGTTTCGATTTTTTTAAAATGTAATTTCACTTAATTTATAGAGTAACCATTATGATTATGGTTCATACCAGTGACAATAAATAACATACACTACCTATTGTGAAAAAAACATACAACAATGAACAGTTAAATACAAAAAAAGTGCTGTATGATATGTTCGGTCGGTGGAAAATTATATGAAGGCAAAAAAAGGCATTTTGCCTTCATATAATTTTCCACCGGCAAAACTGGATAACATTTATCAATCGCCATTTTACGTTGCCAGTGCAACTGCTCACTTGCCTGTTCTTCTTCATTATCCTTAAATTGGGTAGCAGCTTGCATTATCGAGATACCCCTTTCTCTCTTATTTTTTTGCTAATTTAATTTCTTTCTGTTTGGCTTCCTTACGCCATAAGCGGAAATAATCAAACATCGCCGGCCGGGCTATCTTCTTAAAAAGTTTAACCTCTAAATTATCCAAAATCTCTGTGTCAAAGCTACCATATTGGGGCCATTTTAAAACACCATCCTTTCTGGTGTATCGGCTCCATACTTCGTTATATGCGATAGGGCCTACGCCATGTTTCACATATAATTCATAGGTCGGAGTTCCAATCGGAGGAACCGGACACGAGTCCTCCAACCGGGAATCCCTTTTACAACCAAGACAAAACAAATTTCCAAGTCTGCTAAGACCAGGCAACTTCGCTCTCTAGTCTAGCTTCAAACTTCAAAGGATTATCGAATACAATAGTCTCGTGAATACACGAGTCCTTCGGCTTTGGCACTTGCAAGTTCCAAATCAAAGCGATCCCAAAGGGATACCAAACTAAGAACCAAACTAAGGACTGGGAGACGCTGCACTTATACTTAACTGAGGTATCGATGACATCACCCGAAGACTCGTCTATTGTTTCGCTCTACCAATCATCAAGGGTCCAAAACAGGGCGATAGTCAGGGCAGCAGTCCTTCGTAGCCGTCGGGACGCGGGGAACCTCGCAGCAAAGACTTTCTGACCACGTCGACATACAGGGGTCGATGAAGTGGCTGGCCTTCCTCCAGAATTTTCACATGAAGCTCCTCACGAATCTCTGGCTTGGACCGGTACCACTGATACCTCCCCACATTGGGCGCCAACTGAAGTACCAGGTTCTTAAGAACCCAGCGGTGCCAGGGAGAACAACCAAAGACTTCGAGTCCTTCCTGTTTCAGACTACAGAAACACAGAGTCTTCTTGGTGAAGTCAAAGATCGTATTTATTGGCTGCAACCAGTAACAGGTATCATAGAAGTACAACGGCATGTATGTTCTCAGGAGACTGCTCAAATTTACAAAGCCAGCCTTCTCTTTTTATACAAAATAATATGCTTCAGGCAAACATTCCTTATTTTACAGTTGACCATACACATATTTTCACTACAAAGAAAAAGCGGAGTCATGATGACAAGCCCACATTTCAGTTTGTCCAGTCCATAATAAATTACCCGGCAAGGCCCAGAATTTTCATCAGATATCGACTGACCACCAATAAAAACGGGCACCTCCTCCTTGTAAAACAGGTCATAAAGAAGAAACAGGGGCAGGTGTGTGTAAGATTAGGCATGGTTTGTGTGCGATGAGGGGTTTACGACATTGTTGTGCCTTGATGCTAATCTCATTCGGCCACTGGGAAAGGAACGAGCCAAACAGGTTTGACTCCGGGCAGTGGACTCAGCTTGCCCAGGTCACAGAGGAGTCAGCAAAGGTGTACGTGTCCTTCAGATCGAATTCAGCCTTAGTTATTTGGCTATGTGAGGGCAACCACAAAATGGCTGCCGTTCACAAAATGGAACCCGAGGGTTCAGGACGAAAACTTCGATTTCAGGGTGATTTCGTCATTCGATCGTGACGAAAATGCTTATACTTAGTATTTAGGTCATTACCGGTCTGCTAGTACCAAAATCGTCATGATACGACAAAGTTTATGACACGAGTCCAAAATTTTCAGTACCACACCTTGTAATAGTATAATGTCTTTCCCACTTTCTGTTAATATATAATTCATGAGGATCAGCATCATAGTTGGCCTCGATGAGTCAGTAATTGAACAGAAGTAGGAATTATAGTCAGAAGTGTAAAAGACCTTGGGGGAGGGAGCCAAATCCTAATAGATGCATGTTGAAGGCTATGGAAAGAAATTGAGAGAAATAATCTAGTTGACAAATATCATAAATGGAATTAGAGGTATGGCAAAGAAGAATCTCCTTGGTACTTCTGGTCTTTGCTAGAGGCATTGTGGGAATGTATGGCGTTATTGGTATTATTTGCATATTTCTGGAAGAAAGTGCTGGCAGCCATTAAGAAGATAGCACGGATCTCAATCACAAAAGTCCCGGCGCTGGAGACTGTGTGGCTGCTATCGACTCAACTGGAAGAAATGAACAGAAATAGATTGAGAGTATTGTTACTTTCTACTTTTCTTTGCTGTATGTTTTCCTTGTCATCAACTACATTCCATGCAGATGCCATGTTTATTTTCATCTGCCTACTATGTTCTGTTTAGAGTGTTATGTTGAAGGTTCTTTTAGTTACAAGTCAGTTGCAGCTGGACTTATTCATTGAAGGATGTACTGCTGTGCTGCAGAAGAATAAACTGAGAAAATCTATTTTATCCTGGATTTATTTATGACATTCATGGGAATTGGCTTAGCACAGACTCTCAATCGGAAAAATTTGACGGTAAACACTCTTACCATATAGCTGAGCCAAAATTTGATCACACGCGATGGGAGTTCTGCATGATGACTGGATTCCGACAACATCTCGGTGCGTGTTACGCGTAACTAACACGTATTCCGCATGCAGTGTGGCAAGCATTATGAAATAAGCAAACATATCCTACCAATATATTCACTGCCGATGCAGTGAACCTCTCTGCAAGGCTAAAGAAACAGTTGGGGGACCATCTACAAGAACTCTTTGTCGACGGAGAGGCACTACTCCATAGAAATAATTTTAAACTAATGAGGAATTTTTGTGCCATTCGATTATGTGTTGAACATAATTTATTATTCATACCACATTTAGTATTCGTTCTAGTTCTGGCTGGATGTGTAATACCCAGTCAATATTGGAATATTATACATAAAAGAAGAAGGAGGAAGAGTTGAAATTTAAAAAAATGACACTATTCTTAGTGGTTGCAATTTGAGCCACCAGTCAAGTTTTTACAAAATAAGTGAGAGCCTCCTTTAACCTGGATAAGTTGGAAGGAGGAATAATTAACACACATGAGAGTGATTGATGGCAAACGTATGGGAGCAGAAAGGAAAAAAAGCATATTTTTACATTGTCTTGGCTCAGAAGGTCAAGTTATTTTCAGAGCGCTACAACAAATTGCACCTCTTGAAGGCCAAGATGATATGAATGTAAACAAGGAGGCAATCCTGAGGATTGAACAAAGATTTAAGCCAATAACTAATATTGCCTTAAAGATTTACATTTTACACAAGACCACAGAAGGATGGTGAAACATTTGATGTTTTTTTTAACAGCTTTGAGTTCACTGAGAGTGCATTGCAATTTTGGAGTTATGACAGACAAAATGATTAGAGACCAGATTATTGTGATGTGACAAGCAAGAAGACACAGGAACAATTATCTCTATATGGGCCCCATGAAAATGGCCAAGTTGAGAGATTTAAACAAGTGTTGAAAAAGTATGGTATTGAAGCTCTTAAGCAGGCCACTGGTTGGTTGAGTGCACTTAGAGAAAGACTGTGAGTATATTGCATAACACTGCATTCGGTTACTGAAGTTAGCCCTTTCAAATTGCTAAAAGGGAGAGATCCTGCCTCTAGTGCACCATGCAGACGTCTTTGAGCTTTTAGAGGACAACTCACTTGACCTATTTTTTTTAACTGAACCCTGGCTGGATCCCTCTTCAGATCCAATTGTAACGCTTGCCACGCACATTTGGGCTATAACATTTCCAGGGCTGATGGCCGGGTGGGGAGAGGGGGTGGTGTTGCTATTATTTATACAAATAAGTGGGATCTCTGTAGGGGGGATGCTACTTTATGGGGTGGATGCCAAGCCTTATACTTCAGTATTCGCTTCTCAGCTCACTTTACACTAGGAGGCTCTTTGATCTATAGGCCCCTGGCCCAGTGGGGCCTTTTCTCCAGGCTTGGGGGGACGCTGTTATCACTAGGGTGATTAGATTTGCCCATTATATGGTCCTGGGTGACCTTAATATTCATCTGGATCAAGTGGACAGTAGGGATGTGTGGGACCATTCTGGATGTTTTACAACTGGCTCAGCTTGACCAGCATGTCAGCCTTCCTATTCATCACGCTGGACATATACTTGAACCTATCTGTACCAAATTCCCTATCTTATTAAGGGGACCCTTTTCCGGTCACCTGGTTGGACCATTTTATAACCCACTTCTCGTGGGAAGTGTCCAAAACTGAGCCTTTAGCACATTCATGCTACAAATCAGCCTTTGGTAAAATCGACCCTCTTGAACATGATATGGCCTTGGTAGCCTAGTCTGGTAGGAGAGCTTGAGGAACACTTGTCTGGATTCTCTAGCTTGGTCTCGGATTCAGTTGCTACGGTGGCCCCACTACGTTCCACTAGGTTGACTAGGGAATCTCTGTCCAAACCTTGGTTCAATCCAGCCCACAAAGCCTTGAAGCCTGATTGTAATACCCTTGAGCGGACCTGGCGGAGGAGTGCTATTGCCTGGCTGATAAGCGGAAGCTCAGAGAAAAGCAGACGATATAGTATGCAGCCATCACACTGGCTAAAGGGCAATTTTATTCGGCCCGCATTGAATCAGCCTGCAACAACTCTAAGGAAATTTTCACTATTGTTCAGAGCTTCACGTCCTCTCTATCTCAAGCAAGTGTGTCATCATCTTCACCTACTTGGTGTAACACTCTCTCCTGTTGTTTTAGGGTTAAGATCCGGACTATCCAAGCAGCATTTACCTCCCGCAACATCAGTATGGAGGCATCTTTGGAGTGTCAATCTGCTTGTACAGCTCATCCGTTGTCGGTGTTTAGGTCAGTCGACCCATTGGATTGTCTCAAAATTCTTAAGGGTCTAAAGTCCGGCTTGCCCTCGGACCCCTGTCCTGCTAGGATACTGGCAGCAGTTGCTGAGGTTGCAAACGCAAAAGTGAACACCATCATTAATATGTCTCTCCAGAAAGGGGTGGTACCACAGGCTTGGAAGGAGGGTAAGATCTTGCCATTCCTCAAAAAGCAGTCATTGGACCCCCTCTGTCCTGGGAATTACCGGCCTATCTCCCTCCTTCCTCCTTGGCGAAGGTGTGTGGGAAGGTGGTAAATTAACAGCTTACCGATTTTGTGGAAAAGGAGGCGCTCCTGCATCCAGCCCAATCGGGGTCCCGGGCATCCCACAATACAGACACAGTGTTGGTTGAGGTGGGAGAGTCCGTCCGGGAATGTTTGGACGCCACCGGGAGGGCTGCATTAATTTTGCTTGACCTCTCGGCGACGTTCGACACGGTTTCGCACTCACTACCTCTGTCACGTCCGGCCAAGATTAGTCTGTCGGGTGCTGTGTGGGGCTGGCTCCGATCCTTCCTGGAAGGGTGGGTTGAGCAAATTTGGATTCCACCGTCCTCCTCTTCCCCTCGGCCAGTAACAACAGGAGTGCCCCAGGGATCCTCCCTTAGCCCCCTTCTTTTTAATATCTAAATCATTCCTCTGATATACTTGGTGGAGGAGCTGGGGGCCAAGGTGATGGCTTATGCTGACAACACCCAGCTGCTTTTTACCTGGGACAAAGACGCAGACTCTGTATTATTGGTTCAACATTGCCTATCTTCTATCTTTAAATGGCTGGAGGAAGCACAGCTTAAGTCCAATGAAGAAAAGTCAGATATTCTGCTATTTGAAAGCTGCAGTTGCTTGGAATGCTCTTCCTCTTGCCCTGCGCACCATCCAGGACCCAGTTGCGTTCAAGAGGAAACTGAAAACACATCTATTTACCTGAAGCCCACTGCACTTACCCCGCTTGGCACTGCGCTGGGATACTCATGAGTAGCCGCGCGTGTTATAAACTCATATAACATAAAATATCATAGTGTATGTCCTTAGTGGTTCAAGGAAAGTGAAAATGAAAAGCTATGCAGGTTAAAAGAAAACAGGAAAACAACTTTGGTATGATAACAGATGGAAGACTAAAACAGATAACTTCAGCGTATGAGATTGAGTCAGAATTGGAAACCAGGTCTCATAAGTAAAGGGTCTAACAAATTTGGTAAAGCCATGAGAATTCTGAAGGTTTTTGCTAATAGTGTGATCACGCAGGATGGTAAGGTTTGGAATGTTAAAAGGGTAGCTAAGTGCCCAGCTAAATATTGTGTTGGTAATGATGAGGAGGATCGGGAAGAAAGAGGTCTGATTAGAATACAAGACTGTCCTCAAAGGGATGGAGTGAATGGTGCAAGTGAAAATGGAGATGCAGGTATTGTTAATGATAATGGTACGATAGCTTCCAGAGTAAAAGATTTGTGTTGTGTCAGAATATATCCTAGGAGGTTTCAGGAATTTCTTAGATGATTCATTTCTGCACACACCGTTTTATTGTATTTTTGTATCCATTGTGTTTTTACCTTTTGTTATCTTTCATTAAATAACGGGGATATGTTACATTCTCCTTTTCTTTACTGTTTGTTTTCCTTATCTTTATGTCATCATCTACATTCCAAGCGGATGCCTTGTTTATTTTCAGCTGGATACTGTGTTCTGTTTAGAGTGTTATGTTGAAGGTTCTTTTAGTTGCAAGTCAGTTGCAGCTGGACTTGTTCATTGAAGGACCTACTGCTGTGCTGCAGAAGAACAAACTAAGAAAATCTATTCTTTCCTGAATGTATTTATTAACAAATATCTACCAGTTGTTCCTATCAGCGTAACTGTTTATATTCATGCACATGTAAAGATAATCGTGCTAGAATCTGGGTTACACTCCTTGCGTAATTCCATGTGAATTTGCATAATTTTGCTGTTATTTATTGTGGTTACGCCACATGAAATCATGCGAGTTATGACTACCCTTAATTTTGATGTGATTTCAAAATAAATAGTTAATTCCCCTTCCGCTTTATGCAATTAAGTCTGTGTTTCTAATTGGACAGTTGTTACTTTAGTAATCATCATATACAAACAAAGGCATTTTGCAGACTGTTCAGTGTAATCTGGGCAAGGACAGGCGGAACAAGGCACCTGGGGTTTTGGCAGGGTGGGGCCGGATTTACTACTTGTGGGGGCTGGTTTTGTTTCTGCCTGCAGCCTTGGAAGCTTCACAAACAATGCAAAACCAATTGTTTTTAAGAATGCAAGTCAGACCACATTGGCTTCAAAACCATTTGTTTTTGCATCTGATTGGTTTACGTCTCCTGCAGGGTCATAACGAGCAGTGTAGAAAATCAAGGTTTTTGTGGAAAAGAGGGTAGGCGCCTGTTGTTGCTTGGCTTTAAGTCCAGTACATGTATATTAAAGATATATAGCAATGCATTTCTTTATGATATGACACCTGCAACACATTTCAGTTTACTATAATAAATGATGTCAATGCATTGAGAGATATTTGTTAGAGGGGATTCTAATAATGTACTTAGAAACATTCCACCATTCCATTCATGCCCCACCACCGATGCCTTGGCAACGCTATCTAGTGCTTAATTTGTAAAAAAAAGAAGTGCAGGTGCTGAAAATTTTGCCAAGGAGGCCACCGCTTACGTCTTACTCCGGTGAGCCCCACTTTCAACACTCTCACTGCCTCAGTCTCTATCTTCTAACCTTGATCTGTTGTCTGTCCCCTAAGTCTTTGCTCTAAGAGTCTATCCTCTCACATCTCTAATTGTTTTCTATCACCTTAGTCACACCGTGTATTTCTGATTTGCCCTCTATTCATTTTAGCCCTGCCCTTTTTTCTCTTCACTTTTATCTATGCTCTGCTCTCTCTCCCCTCGATCGTGGCTCTTTACAATCACTCTCTAGCCGTGATGAGCTGTGTCTCCATTTTATCATTTGTCTGCTTTTTTTCCTCTTTCCTGTCCTCCACATTCTTTCATTCTATCTTCTCTCTTCTTAATGCTCTCTTCTTCACATCATGGCTGCTTTCTCTTTGTATCTGATTTGCTCTCCTCCTTTTCTTATACTTTGCTCCGTTTCATCTCTCTCCTCTCTTGTTGTTTTCTTCTCCTCTGTACTCTTGCTCTCTCTCATCTCTAACACTGCTGCTGCCTGTGACCCCTGTCATCAGCCTGTACATGTCCCTGCTATTTTGAACTCTGCGCTTTCCTGTTGTCATGCCTAAAGAAGCGGAAGATGACGTGTTTTACTTTCTTACCTACACCGAGTGCTAAAACAAAATCTACACCAAATGAAAATGCTTTTTTGCATATATTTATCAGTGTGGTATGACTGGGTTAATTGCGGAACAGGTGGCTGCTTGAGCACAGCAGTTCATGTCACTGCTAGTGCTGCCTGTAATTAGTAGGTCCAGGGATGGCGACGGCATCGGCATCCACTGCCCTGCTTGCTGTGATCCTGCCTGCTACAGCACAGGCATTGTCCCCAGCAGTAATGCTGCCAATGCCGATAAGTATGGCTGTGGTGCCTACTGGACTCACTCACGCTCAGCAATTACCATGCTGGGGTGCAGCGCACAGATTCTACTGGTGATGTCATGGCGCACAGAAGTTGTGTTGGGCCACAGCTGCATCGAGCACATTGAGGATAGCAGCAATGCAGGGCTGCCGGATATGATACTTTGACTACGCAACAAGTGGAAAGTCCACACTTACTTTCATTTATTCTTCTTCAAGAGCCTTCACTCCAAAGTTCCAAATGCACTCTTACAGCTTCCTTGCCTCAACATTCGAACCGTTAGCAGTAGAGCTCATCCTGAGCCTGTGACGTCCTGGCGAGAGGTTGTTTGCATCGTTTCTCCCATTTTCAAGGAGAATCCCTCCATATCAGTCAGAACCAGAGGCTGTTGTTTATCCGTTCCCTATCTATACGTGGTGTTCCGCGGCGACAATGAGCCGCTGTGCCTTAACTTGATGTAGTCAGGAAACCATTTACGGTATATTTTAGTCGTTCTCTTGAACAATTCTTTGGCTGTGACATCATCATCCACCTATATCCTTTATGTGAGGTTTCCCCGTTGCGGGGGCGGGATTATTGATCTCTATCTTATCACTCTAGATCTAAACCCCGTTCTGGTCGATCGAATCTTTATTGCCTGTCATTGAGGAAAGAAAGTGCATCTCTTACCAGGTTAGTTTGATCAATAATGGGCTCGACTCTGAAAAACCACAGACTACTTCTAAGTTTAAAGGTTTATTACAGAGTCATTGATAACTGCAAATACAGGCATCTCAAAATGAGATTCAAAAGATACAGAGGCACTATTACAAACATATGTTCTCTGAACGCTCTTAGGCGGGCAAAGAACACTACTAGGACTAGTTCCAAAATTAGCAGGGCTGCAAGCATAGACATGAATTGTGATCTATCCGTCATTTACAAAGGGAAAGAAGGAATCAGGTTAGGCTGTCCCTACCCTGTGCTAGATGGTATCCCTACTTAACAAGATCCCAACCTATCAAAGGTGTCAGCTGTAGATGTCTTCCTAAGAAGATCACCCACTCTTAGTCTCTAGATGAAACCTATGATCTTCAGTCATGACCCCTCTCTGCCTACCCATCCGCTCTCTGTAGGGTCCTCAGGCATCTGCTCTCTCTCCACCCAGGGGTGCTGTCCCTAATACAAAAACACAATAACATTTGAGACGCCCCTCGAGAGACGCCCCTCACGTGGTGTCGATTCTGGCTTTTTCCATGATGATCTTCCTCTGGGCCTCGTGCTTAGCGTTGACCTTGCTTCTCAGGCTCTTCTCCGGCCCGCTGATACCCCCTAAACATTCCCGAATCCTCCTCCATGTCTGTACCAGCCTACTCGAACAGAGCTCTATTCATTAAACTTTTAATCGAAACCCCCTCGCACCTGCAGACAGACATCCGCAGCTAGGATCCCAATTCTCATAGACTTTTAACAGAAGTTACAACATTCTTTTCACTAGAACTCGTCATGTATCAGCGCGTGCAAATTAGAAAACCCTTTTCTCTCTTTTAGGCCTACAACCCTTCTCGCATAGTTTAAACTAAAATAACATGTTAGCATCCTATTCTTGGTTATGCGAAACACTCTTATAGAATATAAATCTAAAGAAAACAGAATTACTAAATAACATTAGTGCAATCCATGTTTATGCAAACCCTTCTGCCCTGGCCATGAGGCCTGCTCTCTTCGATGCTTTGCAACATGACATTCCTCCATTAGCAGCTACATAACATGGATCATGATTTATCACGTCTAACAAGAATACATTTTCCACACATTTCTGCATCAGTCCCACGTCTATATGAATTTCTATGTTAACTACACACATCTAAGTATAAGTGAATATATTTTCAACTCGTATAGGCACTTCTTATTATTGCATGTGCGACTAACGTGTACTTATGGTGCACTCGTGCATTTTGTTCAGTTTGCGCTCTCAGTTCCCCCCTTTGATGACCTCTCGGGGTCATCATCAACATTCAAACTGAACTAGTTGCCATCCTCCCTCTTTTCAGCATTTCGATGGTCCTCAGACTCTTGTACTGATTGTCCTGCATGGCAGCTAGTCTTCGTTCCTGCTCTCTCCTGGATCTCTCCAACCTATTTGATCTGTACCATTGATACAACCTCACCAATCCCCACAACATGATCACACAGATCACTATTATGATGATAGGTTTCAGTATGTACCATACAAAACTCTTCCCTATGTTGGCGAACCAACCTCCAACTTCACCCATTCCATGACCCACTTTTTCCCAAACATTTACTTTAGTCAGGTCTTCAATCTCTTTGTGAATGGTAGTTATGTTCATAATAACTTTCTCCAGAGGTTTTGAATTGTCTGGAATGTAAGTGCAACATTCCTGGACCTTCAAAGCCTTACAGACTCCGCCCTCTTTTGCTAGCAGAACGTCTAACGCAAGACGGTTCTGAAGCACCATGGCCCTTATCGATTGCATCTCTCCTTCCACCAGCATTAAGGATCTAGCAGTGCTGGCAGACAATCTGTCTACGACTGTTGCCAGTCTCCTAATTTTGACATCATTGAGGATCAGCCCTAAAAGAGGAAATGCAGCACCAAATACATCTCCAACCATTTCCGCATCTCCCAGGTCTCTTCTCCCTCTTGTTGAGGCCTTGCCCTCCATGATCTCTAAGTCTTGTGCGTGGTATATTTTGGGGAAGACAATGGCCAAATAGCATGATCCATACCAGTTATCAGGTAGTCTCACATAGGCATTTCTTCCACATACAAAATATACATTTGGAATCACTTGCATTCCTTTCAAGAAGTCCTTTGTGTAATATTCTAACCTAAAAGCATGTTCACAACTGACCTCCCCTACGAATACATTTTCGTAGTACGTTTTGCTTCTGTGAAGGCATAACTTCCCTCTCTGTGTTCGATCTAAAGCTATTGGACCACTACTACCCTTTCTCTTGTGATCTTTTTCCTCCTCGGTCCAATCTGTCTTCCACTGTCCTGATTTTTTCAGAATCTTTTGCCTTCTATAACGATCATCCACTTGCCCTATAAACTTCTTCTCGACTTCTGACACTTTGCAAGTCAGATTATTTCTGCGGGCATGTGAAGTATCTAAAGTATCCCAAGGAATGAAGAACTTTGCCAATCTGTCTTCACTCTTATAATAGTCCCACTTATTCATTTGCTTGTAATTTGGGACTTCAGGTAACACTGAATCAAAATTAGAAAAATAATACTCAAAACTATCCCTACCATAAAATATGCTAAGCAATAAGCTACATGTAATGCCATAAGTCAGTGGAAGATGATGATATCTAATGCCTTCATCTACTGACGCAGGCAGTTGCATGCACACGTAACAGTCTTTGACCTCCATGGCATCTACATACTCGTATAATAATTTGGCATAAGCATTTGACCTATAGTCGCCTTGGGACTCGTCCATGTGTAACCTACGGGCTTCTGCTGCTAATAACGCTTTCTCCTGTTTGGTTTCACCTTTCTTACCAGCAGCAGTGTGCTTGGGTGACACTACAGATTTTGTGTCCGGTACCCCTGCCTCACTCTTGTGTCCCATCACATATGATACAGTAACTACTAAAGCTATAAGAAGAATCACTCCCACTATAAGTGTGCCTATTATACATTTGGCTCTACGGTTTGGACTACCGGCCTCCATGTTCTTCAGACAGTATGGTTCCCTTCTGCTTTTCAACACAAAGTTCTTTTTCTTGAGTTCCTTTATAGTCTCTCTTGTCTCGACTTCAGTCTTTTAGAACCACACAATCGGAAGCTGGCAATTCCTTTTTGCAAAGTCTTTTTGAACCCTAACACAGACAACCCTAGCCCTTCTCCGTCCACTTAAAGGAAACCCCTAAGTTTTCTCTGCATTCCTAGGCGCTAGGTTATCTTCTTACTCTTGTTTATTTACAAAGTCTTTAAGCATCTACAATGAGGCTTGGACCCGCGGCTTGAATAGCATAGTTCAATAGCTCCAAACGAAGAATGTATTCTTCATGACCTGTTATCGTTGTTCCAAAGTCGGGGAATTGCAATTCGGTGAAAAACATGTGCTTTAACTTGCTCAAGTAGGGAGGGTTGGGGACTTTGAACGTTAGTGACCCTTCTGTTTCGACTCCAGGCACCAACAGCTGTACTTCTACTGTGATGATGGGTTCAACATTGGCCACCAGCACCGCCCTTATTCTCCCTGTCGTTTGTTCCCAAGACATCTGTCGCCAGATATGTCCACTCAGGAGTGGCGTATCTTCTGCTAGGCACACGTACTCGCCTCGACCTTCTGGGACCTGCTGCTTCAGCGCCCAGCGCACCTTCGTCCGGATCTGAGTCCTCGGATATGGGAGCAAGAGTCCTCTCTGGAGTTGACCTCAGGCTTGACCTTCTCCTCTATGGCCAGCTGGCCTCTCTCCGCCTTGCCCCTCCGCTCCTGGTCCTTCTGCTTCGCTCGGGCTCACTTTCAGCTTGGCCCGCGTCTGACTCGTACTCCCAGCTACTTCCTCCTTCTGTGGCGTCGTCGGTTTCACTATTGTACTGACCGTCCTCAGCTTGGTCAGACACACTCCCAGCTTCTTCTTGCACCTCTACAGCTTGGCTGGCCCCCTCTGTGACTTCTCTGTCCGCAGCTGGACCCACATCCGAGAGAGGAGCTGTTTCTTCCAGAGGCGCTGGAACCCTCCGCGTATGATACGCGTGGATCCAGTTGGGCAGACCGCCCACTTTCACAGCAGTGTTCGATATTAGGATGATCTGGTAGGGCCCACGCCAGCGAATATCTAGGCAGCTTCTTCTGACGTGCTTTTTAATCAATACCCAATCTCCAGGGCATAGGTCATGGCACAAGTCCTGGCACGACGGGACCTCGGCAGCCTGCACCTGAAGGGACACAGAATGAATGGCGTCAGACAGGCCCTTACAATAGTCCAGGATCATATCATCTGTGATATTCAACAGGGCGGCAGTCGGTACTGATGGCAATCTCATTGCCCTCCCCATTAACACCTCATGCGGTGACAGCCCCGTTCTTCTGTCTGGGGTACTACGGATGCTCATGAGAACTAGTGGCAAGGCATCAGGTCAACTCAGAGACGTTGATGAACACATTTTTGCAATTCGGGACTTGATGGTGCTGTTTATCTGCTCCACAATTCCCGAAGCTTCTGGTCGATAGCTACAATGCAATTTCTGGTCTATGTTCAGGGCTGCACAAATCATCTTCACAAGCTCGCTGTTGAAATGGGTTCCCCTATCTGATTCCAAAGAGGCCGGTACCCCGAAGCGCGGAATGAGCTCCCTAAGCAATAACTTGGCTACTGTGAGGGTGTCACACCTGCGTGTAGGGTATGCCTCGACCCATCTGGAAAATATGCAAACAACCACCAGCACGTATCGAAGGCGGTTGCACCTTGGCATTTCAATGAAATCAATTTGCATTCTATTGAATGGACCTCCAGACCTCCCTAAGTGACTCAATGCAACTGGTGTTCTTTTCCCTATGTTCAGCTGCTGACAAGTCACACAACGCTGGCACACTGCTTCTGCTGCTACTCTGAACTTGGGGTTGTACCAGGTTTGTCTGAATACTCTCAGCATAGCGTCTCTCCCTAGGTGTACTGGACCATGTATTTGTCTAGCCATTGGGCTCACTAACTCATTCGGCAACACTGCCCTTCCATCTGCCGAAACCCAAAAGTCGGTTTCACCTATCACACATCCTGCAGTTTCCCATGTTCTCTTTTCAAAATCAGGTGCATTTTCTTGTACACATTTCAACTCGTCCCAAGTATCTACAGTTTCCAAAATCATAGCTAATTCGGTCCTTACATTTATTCCACCCACTTCCACCTCTGTGAAAGAGTACCCTTGCTCTGCGCAATATCTTGCGACTTCGTCAGCATACCTATTGCCCTGTGACACAAAATCTTGGTTTCTTGTGTGAGCGGTACATTTCACAACGGCGATAGCTGCCGGACATTGCAAGGCTTCCAACAATAGTCGTACAAACTCTCCATTCCGAATGGGGGAACCTGAAGAAGTCATGTAACCTCTTTGAGACCATAACTGCCCGTAATCATGAACTACCCCGAAACCGTATTGGCTATCGGTGTATATGGTGACTCGAATTTGGTTGCTTGCCAGGCAGGCACGCGTCAATGCAATAATTTCAGCTACCTGAGCGGAGTGTACTCCTTCCAGGCATGCGGCTTCCACTACTCCAGTAATTGTACAAACAGCATAGGCTGCTCTCAACTGCCCAACATCGTCTCTTACACACGAGCCATCAACAAAGAAAACTTCGTCTGGGTCAGTCAGTGGCTCATCCACGATGTCGGGTCTCGGTTTGGTGCATAGTTCAGTCACATCAAGGCAATCATGGTCAGTACATTCATCATCATCAATGTCATTTGGGAGTGGCATCAATGTAGCAGGGTTCAAAACAGAGCATCTCTTGAGGGTCACGTTCTCTGCAGCAAGAATGACTTGCTCATAGCGCGTGAGCCTGCTATTGGTCAGATGCTGTGTTTTGGTCCTGGTCATCAATAGTTCAACAGAATGTGGCACATACACCTCTAACTGGTGCCCCATGACTATGTTCTCACACTTTTCAATGCTGACACCCGTTGCCGCAGCGGATTTGAGACATCCGGGCAACGCTGAGGCTACTGGGTCTAAGGTAGCCGAAAAATAGGCAACTGGTCTACGGGCATTCCCATGGATTTGGACCAGGACAGACAGAGCACAACCCTCTCTTTCGCAGCAGTAAAGCAAGAATGTTTTGGTGTAATCTGGCATTCCCAGAGCCGGAGCACGACACAGGTCCTCTCTTAGCTGCAGGAACGCCATAAAACAGTCCTTGTCCCATGGTACCGGATCGCTCACCTCCTTGTGCGTCAGTTTTTGCAAGGGTTTTGCTTTCAGTGAAAAGTTCGCTATCCACTGTCGGCAATAACCCATCATCCCTAGGAACATCCTGACTTCTCTCTGTGTTTTAGGCGCGTTCATTTTCATGATCGCCTCTATTCTGTCTGGTGACACCTTTCGTTTGCCTTTCTCAATTCTGTGCCCCAAGTACTGCACTTCTGTCAGGCAGTACTGCAATTTGCTCGGAGACACTTTGTGCCCATTCGTAGCTAGGTGATTTAGCAAAGCAATGGAGTCCTCCCTGCAAGCTTCTTCAGTTTCTGACGCGACAAGGAGGTCGTCTATGTACTGGACCAGAACCGAATTCTGGGGCAGTACTAGACTTTCAAGATTCTTCTTCAAAAGCTGGTTAAAGATCGATGGGCTCTCTGTATACCCCTGTGGGATACGACACCATGTTAATACGCGACCTTCCAGCTTAAAAGCGAAAAGGAAATGGCTATCCTCGTCCAATGGGATCGAAAAGAAAGCCTGGCAAAGATCTATCACTGTGAACCATTCAGCTTGGAACGGTATCTGAAACAATATCACTGATGGATTCGGTACCACTGGACAACATGAGACAACTATGTTATTAATTTTTCGAAGGTCCTGCACTATTCTGAATTTCCCACTTGGTTTCTGCAAACCCATAATCGGGGAGTTACATGGACTACCCACGATTTCCTTCAGTATTCCCTGCTTAATCATGGACTCGATCACGGGTTTTATACCTGCAATCGTTTCTGGGGTCAAATTGTATTGGGGTGTTCTCGGAAACTCAGCATGCGGCTTTACTGTGATTTTCACTGGGTCTACTCCCTTGACTAGTCCAATCTCTTCCCCAGTGAAATCCCACACTTCTGGTGCCACGGTCTTTCTCAGGTCCCACGGAAGCTCATCCACTGTCAACGTGGGATACAGCTCCACACACGTTCTTGAGTTTGCGACCTTAAAGTCAGCGTCATCATCGTTCGTTAGTACCTCCACTCCCTGCGGTGTGCAGTATATCGTACAATTTAACTTGCACAACAGGTCTCTTCCCAATAAACATACAGGACTGGAATCACAAACCACAAACTGATGCTCATCGCTGTATTTCCCTATTTTCACTAGCACTGGTTCTGTCAGTGGGCTTGTTATTCTCCTGTTTGCGACCCCCACCACTTGAATCGTCTCTCCGGACATGGGCAGACCTGGAACTACTGCTGATCTTATCGTGGATCGAGTGGCCCCTGTGTCTACTAAGAAAGTCGTGGGACACCCTGCCACCTAGGCCTCAACGTACGGTCCCCTTTGGTCTACCTCTAAGACTGCCCCGAGGGTACAGTCTTCTCTCTCCACTCTCTGTCCTGTTAGGGGATCTACGTAGTAACACTCTTCTCCTCCTACAAAAAGAGGCATCTGTCTAGAGGTCTTTCCCCCGGTCGCTATTTGGGGTGGTTGAGGGAACTGGGCTCGCGGAGCTGGGGTCCCCCCTTTGTCCACCCTTCCTTGGTATGCTGTTGCCCCTTTTCCCGGAGTGTGTTGAACCTCTTCCTCCTCCCTTTCTAGTTCTCCAATCTCAACGTTGTAGGGACACTCGCGTTTCCAATGTCCCACCTCGTTACATTGATGGTACCGGGTCGTCTTTTTCAATGCCACAATGTCTACCCTAGGTCTAAAGTTGGAGTTCTCCTCATTGCCTTTGTTCTGGTTATTCTGTCTCCTGCCCACTGTCCCTGTCCCCTGCTGCTGTTGTCCGCCTTTGCCAGCTGACTGCATCTGGACCACCATCAGTTTTTCTTTTAGCTTTTTTGCTTTTGAATCTATCTCATCACTGCAGTACCTGGCATATCTCAGAATTTCATCTAAAGGTTTATTTTGCCAGCAAATCAAGTGTTGCTGAATCATTAAACAAATATCCGGTCTTAAGCCCAAAACGAATTTAGACACAAACTGCCCTATGTCTTTAGGATCCATTACATCCAACCCGCTATACTGTTTAAACGCCTTCAGCAATCTCTCATAATATTCATGAACTGTCTCCTTGGGTTCCTGCCTAGTTCGATCTATTTTAACCCAATCTATATCCTGCATTGGCACCTTATCCTTCAGCCAAGTCATCACTCTCTCATATTTTGCCATTACTGTCTCGGACGGCCCATTAGTCCGTGCATCTCTCTCTGGTTCTGATGTGGGCCATTCAGCACTGACCTTACATGCTGACCACAAGTCTCCTGGCACCACAATGTCAAATAGGGTGTTCAGGTCAATCCATAGTACTTTGGAGATTTTTACAAACCTCTCTACCTGCTTGTACCACTCCACTGGATTCTCCCTCAATTTAGGGAAGGAGTTGGCAAAGGCAGCCAGATCCCCCCTACTCCAGGGCACATGCACATAACTCCCATTTGCTACCTCACGCAAAGGGTATGCCTCTATCTTCTGCAGTCCTCCCTCTGGGGACATCCCAAGTACGCTTCTCCTGACGGTCCCTTTCTTGGACCACCTTTCTTCCCATTTGTCCAGCGCTCTCCATGTCCTTATTCCTGTGATCAGTTCCCTTATGTGCGTTTTTAATCCTATTGTTCTTCTCTCATCTAGGTCCTGATCTGAATAATGTAGCCTATGGTTACCCTGTAATGCTTTGGTCCTTGACAAGTCTACCATGTATTTTCCTGCCAGTTCAACTAATTTCTCATGTGCTGCTCTTGCCTTCCGAGTGATGTCCTTTGCTATGAACAGTATTTCATCCTGTTCATACATGTCCATTCTTTCTAAGGGCAAGGTACCATCTACCATGTCATCCAGGTCTGATTTCAAGCTGGCGACATCAAGTCTCTTTGCTTTTATCTCTGCTCGCAGTATATCTTTCTTAGGGTGTTCATTAATCTCTCTCCCGTCCCAGCTCCGAGTCCTACGCTCTAAGTCCCATGCTCGGCCATCTTCTCTTGGAGGGTGGTGAAGCACTGCCCTGTTTTCCCCAATTTCATTTTGTCTATTCTCTCTCCTTTCCTTGGCCCCATGATAGGACTCTCTTCTGTTCTCCAACCCGTCGCTATTTCCTCGCTGCCTAGTGTCACTCAGTATCTGGTAAGTTCCTTCTCGGCTCCCCATGTCCCCAGGATTCCATTCATGCCCGTGTGCACAGGGGTCATGGCGAGACCTCTCACAACTCCCATTTTGTCCACTATTGCCAGACGCATAGTGGGTGCACTTAAAGCTGTTCCTGTACTCCTGCGTTCTCCTATCCCCTTCTCTGCGAACAGGGCGGGACACCCCCCCACACTCAGGGCGCATGTCTTCCAGTACGGGTCTATCTCCACTCCTGGTATGATGAGTGTCTCCGCTACTGTCCTGACCCTTCCCGTCCCACTCCGGACTGCTTTCGTCAGCTCCGCAGTGAGTCCGAGTCCTGCTATTTTGGCTTTCCCTTTCAGCTTCCGCTGCTATCAGGCTCTTGTGAGCCTCTACTGCCGCATCCCATTCCTTCATGTACTCTCTTAGCTCCTGGAAGGATTTCGGCTCCGATCCCCTCAGATCCATCGGCCATCTCGGCCCCCCCGGATCTCCTGTGGGATCTACTGCTGTATGTACTGGGGTACTCCAGTCCCTGGGTCCTGGCAGCTGTCTTGGGGAATTTATCATATCGTTCCTCCTCACCATTTCTGCTCTCTCCCTGTCCAATCGTACCTGTTCCTCCCCTCTCGCTCTCTCCGGGTCATAAATCGACACTATAGGACCTATAGTGACAGGTACTTGCAGAGCGTCTGGTAGTGCATAGGATGTGGCACGCTCCGTTTCTGGCACCCTTTGTACCACGAACCTTCCAACTACCTTCTGCACCGGACTAGGTTGAGGCAATTCTTTACTTGCCGTGGGGTCCCAATCTGTGATAGGAAGGGGTCCATACTCCCCTATGCCAACCCCCCCTTCTCTGCTCGGCTCGACATTTCCTGTCTCTTTATTGTACGGGGTGGCCTATCTGTTAGCAACCTATTTATCAGGCTGTCCTCTGTCTCGCTCTCATCATCTTCTTCTAATGGGCTCTTGTTTCCTGTCACCTCTATCACTGGGTACAGTTTGTTTACTTCAAGGTTATGCACTCTCCATCTTTTAGCATCCGCATCCCATTTGGCATCCTGCACTGCTCTTACTGATCGCTTGACCCTTTCTTGACGCCTATTCTGGTTTTTCTCGTGCGCCGCCCTAATCCATGCATTGAGGGCTTCAAACTGGGTCGGTCTAGGCAGAGGTCTCATTGCGGTCATAACTGCTTTTAATCGATGTAATACCTCTAGTCTGAACGTCCCGTACTTTGGAAACGTCAGTTCCTCATTTCCTTCCGTAATCTTACTCCAATTTGAGATCCACAATATAGTATGCAACTCAACATTGGTTGCCATATACTCAGCCGGCGTACCCTCCGGCGGGGCCTCTTCCCCTTCATAAGATCTCCGCCTCTCTCTCTTAAACGCCGCTCTTAACCATTTAAAACATTTCATGATTAAACATACAATTTCCTGCTTCGCTATTCTGTTTACTTCCTGGTGACAATCCGCCAATCCTAGCGCGGCTTTGCTAGCTGGCCTATCACAGCGCGGTCCCACTCCGACCGGCCAATACCAGCGCGGCACTTTCTGACGTCACTCCTATCACGCCGCGGTCTCACCCGTACCGGCCAATCCCAGCGCGGCACTTTTCTGACGTCACTCGTCTCCCCTCTCGCAGCAGTTCCCCTCCTTCTTCAGCTCGTCTCCCGGTCACGCATGCGTCCCATTCATACACCGAAAAATGACTACTTCCGACCAAGCGATCACTTTTCTTGACTGTACGTCCACAGTCTATCTGTAATTGTCACCACAACTGACGAAATGCCTTTTCGGGCAATCGTTTCTCTGATAGGTTGCATACACACAGTAACTTCCGACCAGCGTCCGTTACTCACGCACTCACTCTTACGTTCCCCCTATCTCGGTCCTGCGGGCGATCAATGGTACCTCATGACCCCCTTCACACTTGGTTGACAATTACTCTGGATGTCCGATACACCCGAACCACTTAAGCTCTCTTCTGAACTTAAGATTTGCACCGGTTGCGCGCGCTCACAACCTGTTCCACAGTCACTCTACAGGCATTCAACTCCGCCAGACATTACAACATATATGCAACACAAAAACACCGCAATCTAACACGCATGACCCTTTATACTCACTCTCGACCGTTACTGCTGCTTTTCTTTCTCGCGCCGTCAGCACCCTCTTCGGCGGGCGGTTCTTCCGATCATCGATCTCTAGGGGCCTTGGGGTAATCTAACCTGGCCTAGATCACCTTCCTCAAGAAGGCAACCATCCTCTATAGCTACCAACTGCGGGGGCAGGATTTTTGATCTCTATCTTATCACTCTAGATCTAAACCCCGTTCTGGTCGATCGAATCTTTATTGCCTGTCATTGAGGAAAGAAAGTGCATCTCTTACCAGGTTAGTTTGATCAATAATGGGCTCGACTCTGAAAAACCACAGACTACTTCTAAGTTTAAAGGTTTATTACAGAGTCATTGATAACTGCAAATACAGGCATCTCAAAATGAGATTCAAAAGATACAGAGGCACTATTACAAACATATGTTCTCTGATGACATCCGAGCCCTGATGGACAACGGAGAAACTGCGGCCCTCATCCTCCTAGACCTCTCCGCGGCATTCGACACTGTCTGCCACCGCACCCTAGTACAGCGCCTCAGCAACGTCGGAATCCAGGACAAGGTGCTGGAATGGATCATCTCCTTCCTCGACGGAAGAACACAGAGAGTCCGCCTACCACCGTTCAAGTCAGAGGCCACGAAGTCATCTGCGGCGTCCCTCAAGGATCCTCACTGAGCCCCACCCTCTTCAACGTCTACATGAGCCCCCTCGCGGCCATCGCACGCCAACACAACCTCAGCATAATCTCCTACGCCGACGACACCCAGCTGATCCTCTCCCTGACCAACGACCCCGCCGCCGCCAGAGCCAACCTGCACGAAGGTATGAAAGAGGTAGCCGAGTGGATGACGACCAGCCGCCTGAAACTGAACTCAGACAAGACGGAGGTCCTCATCCTGGGCTCTTCACCCTCCGCCTGGGACGACTCCTGGTGGCCTCCCGCCCTGGGCACCGCACCCAAACCGACAGACCATGCACGCAACCTGGGCCTCATCCTGGACTCCTCCCTCTCCATGACCAGGCAAGTCAACAACGTCTCCTCAGCGTGCTTCAACATCCTACGCATGCTACGGAAGATCTTCTGGTGGATCCCCACCGAGACCAGGAAGACCGTCACCCAGGCCCTCGTCACTAGCCGACTGGACTACGGCAACGCCCTCTACGCCGGTACCACCGCCAAGCTCCAGAAGAGACGCCTCAGCCAGACTCATCCTCGACATCCCACGAACCAGCCACATCTCCGGACATCTGAGAGACCTACACTGGCTCCCCGTCAACAAAAGAATCACCTTCCGCCTCCTCACCCACGCACACAAAGCCCTACACGACCAAGGCCCGAGCTACCTCAACAGCCGAATCAACTTCTACCCTCCCAAACGCCACCTCCGATCAGCCAACCACGCCCTCGCCGCCGTCCCCCGCATCCGAAGAGCGACTACAGGAGGAAGGTCCTTCTCCTACCTGGCCGCCAAGACCTGGAACTCCCTCCCGACCGACCTGCGCCTGACCCAAGACCACCTCTCCTTCAGGAAGAAGCTGAAGACCTGGCTGTTCGAGCAGTAGCGGCACCCCCCCACCCCCAGCGCCTTGAGACCCTACGGGTATGTAGTGCGCTCTATAAATGTCATTGATTGATTGATTGATTGAACGCTCTTAGGCGGGCAAAGAACACTACTAGGACTAGTTCCAAAATTAGCAGGGCTGCAAGCATAGACACGAATTGTGATCTAGCCGTCATTTACAAAGGGAAAGAAAGAATCAGGTTAGGCTGTCCCTACCCTGTACTAGATGG
Source organism: Lissotriton vulgaris (assembly GCF_964263255.1). Classification (NCBI taxonomy): domain Eukaryota; kingdom Metazoa; phylum Chordata; class Amphibia; order Caudata; family Salamandridae; genus Lissotriton; species Lissotriton vulgaris. Next base: position 1,260,293,533 of record NC_141696.1, on the reverse strand, counting down.
TATCCCTACTTAACAAGATCCCAACCTATCAAAGGTGTCAGCTGTAGATGTCTTCCTAAGAAGATCACCCACTCTTAGTCTCTAGATGAAACCTATGATCTTCAGTCATGACCCCTCTCTTCCTACCCATCCGCTCTCTGTAGGGTCCTCAGGCATCTGCTCTCTCTCCACCCAGGGGTGCTGTCCCTAATACAAAAATTCAATAATATTTGAGACGCCCCTCGAGAGACGCCCCTCACGTGGTGTCGATTCTGGCTTTTTCCATGATGATCTTCCTCTGGGCCTCGTGCTTAGCGTTGACCTTGCTTCTCAGGCTCTTCTCCGGCCCGCTGATACCCCCTAAACATTCCCGAATCCTCCTCCATGTCTGTACCAGTCTACTCGAACAGAGCTCTATTCATCGAAACCCCCTCGCACCTGCAGACAGACATCCGCAGCTAGGATCCCAATTCTCATAGACTTTTAACAGAAGTTGCAACATTCTTTTCACTAGAACTCGTCATGTATCAGCGCGTGCAAATTAGAAAAAACTTTTCTCTCTTTTAGGCCTACAACCCTTCTCGCATAGTTTAAACTAAAATAACATGTTAGCATCTTATTCTTGGTTATGCGAAACACTCTTATAGAATATAAATCTAAAGAAAACAGAATTACTAAATAACATTAGTGCAATCCATGTTTATGCAAACCCTTCTGCCCTGGCCATGAGGCCTGCTCTCTTCGATGCTTTGCAACATGACATTCCTCCATTAGCAGCTACATAACATGGATCATGATTTATCACGTCTAACAAGAATACATTTTCCACACATTTCTGCGTCAGTCCCACGTCTATATGAATTTCTATGTTAACTACACACATCTAAGTATAAGTGAATATATTTTCAACTCTTATAGGCACTTCTTATTATAGCATGTGTGACTAACGTGTACTTATGGTGCACTCGTGCATTTTGTTCAGTTTGCGCTCTCTCACCGTTATATACACAGACTACGCATGGTTTGGTCGTCCTACTGTAGCGCGATTCTCACGGCTCAATCTTTTGAAATACCTTTACCTACAAGACGACACACTTCTGCGTACATACACGGTCTTGTAGAATCTTCATCGAAGTAGAGATCTAGTTGAAGCCACAGTACATCATTGTCTATATCCAGAATCAACTTTATGTGCAACAGACGGCTACCTGATGAAGGCGTGTATGCCGAAACGCGCGTTGTAGACATCTGCCGCACTGCCTGAGTCAACGTTTCGTCTCTCATACGGATTTGTATATATTTATGTTGGCTGTAGAAATTAATTCTCTGGAATTACCATTTTGAATATTATATGTACATTTGAATCATTGTAACATTATTGAAGTATGAACTATATATATTTAAAAAAATAAGCCAATAAATCTATCATGTTAATTTTCTGTATATGTATATTTTGTTCTTATAGGGTGCTCTTCAAGCACATGTGCATATCCCACACATAGAGAGGTATTCTTATTAAAAGATCTGGTCGATATCGTTCTCTAGCTATAATTTTCCTATAGTACTCAACTCCGTCATGAGCCAGCCCCCAGCTACAATTATCCAATGGGAGGTTTAGGCTCAGGCAGTGGCAGGGTGCAGCAGACTAGTGGAATAGAATGCAAGCCATAGTTTGTCGATGACTTCTTGGATTTGTGATCAGCGTGATGACATCATCACTAACATGGTGATACACAATCATGCCTGCCTGGACAGGCATATGCTGGCCTGCCTATGAACATTTACCAGCCAGTCACCATGCAATGTATGTTATTCTTTTTATATTGAATTGAACAATCAATATTGAGACCACCACCTGCAGGTTCAGAAATTGTAGCAAATGAAAGAAGTGCAGGTGCTGAGAACCTGAGAGCACCTGCTCAAATTAAGCATTGATGTGCTATCAGTGAACAAAGAGGATTGTCAGTTGTCTTTTGCCCCTATATGTGGCCTACGGAGTCGCTACTGATGGAGCAACCTTATAGTCTTTTGTTGAGTGCAGCGCACACTCTGAACAGGTGTATTTGAAGGTGCTCTAATGTGACAATAAAGGAAAAGGAGGCACTGTGAAAAGACACTAAAAAAGGGGGGTTTCCTTTCTGTGGTTATATCATAATTCTCATACAGTAGATCCAACCAATAGTACCAGACACCTGTTGTGAAACAGTTTTTAACTTGTAAATGTTTTACAATATCCTCAAAAATATATATAAACATATAAACAAAAAGTTGTATCAAAAGTCACATTTATTAAAAAAGGAAGACACAAGTATAAATGCTAGGGAATTCAAACAATATCATAAAAATACATACATATACTTTTCTTCCAAATATTACAATATACACACATAAGAAGACATAATAAAAGAACACTGTTGTCGACGCGTTTCGGTGCTTAGTCGGATAAGACACCTTCTTCAGGACTAATGATTAAAACTTCATAAATCTAAAAGAAACATATTTGACATAAATTAATACAAGGTATTTGAGGATTTGTTTTTTTCACACAAAAACATATTTGTCTCACTACATACAGGGTCATGGCTATTAGTGGTCAAAATATCTTACTTTTAAAGCATTTTCAGTTTGCTATGCCAGTCTTGATCCTGGAGCGAAAAATTCCTTTAGTTTGTATATTCACCTCTGTTTGCCAATCTAGAGGATCTAGGGTAACAATAATACTAGGTGTTACATACGGCTCTTTATGTGGTATATACACTCTTAATTTGCATGCACCAATGCTTACTTGGTAACGGTGTGCGGATACCGGGAATTTAGATGGGCATTTCTCAGAGCGCCTACTTTCTGTATAGGGCGACTTTGGTTATTCAGGAGCCTTCTTGCAAGTAAATTGCTTGTTTAGACAAATTTCACATCTAAAAATGGAAAGCAATGGACAAAGTCTGTTGCCATGTTGAGTATATAGTGAATCTGCGTCCACTTTAGTCACATAATACACAGCCAGTATTGTAATCAGGCATATATACGTTAGAGAGCTGCTGCAGATCAGTTAGGTCAGAGTTAGCAGAACATTGGATTTAACCTAAAAATCCATTTGTGCAAAGCAATGGACAAAGTCTGTTGCCTATGTTGAGTATATAGTGAATCTGCGTCCACTTTAGTCACATAATGCACAGCCAGTATTGTAATCAGGCACATATATGTTAAAGAGCTGCTGCAGATCAATTAGGTCACAGTTAGCAGAGCATTGGATTTAACCTAGAAATCCATTTGTGCAGAAGCATAGTATCATCAAGTTATTAGGTTTTTTAGAAGCAGCCATAATCTTAATAGACAGTAGGGGACAGAAAGTTCAGTATGGCTTGGTTCAAAACACGGATGTATAGCGCAGTGTTAATAGGCAGAGTCTTACCTAGATTGAATTATATGCGCGCAGTCTGCCTGGTCTCCCCGGTCTCCAGAGTCAGTGTGGAACGCGGGGCACGTTTTGGATATAGTGCTGCTTGGGCTCTGTTGGGGCAATGTTAACACAATGTTAGGATTGTTGTGGTTTTTTATGAGCACACAAACCTAACAAAATAGTAAAGTGGTGCTCCGTTTTAATGCAGTAACATAATTAAAAACCGGGAGGAGGGGGTCAAAAGTCCCTTGTAGCTAGACTACTAGCACAAGTATTCATTTCCATATGATCGAGTCCGGTCTTACCTCAATGTAGTCTTGTGCGCGCGGTCTGCCTGGTCTCCCCGGTCTCCAGAGTCAGTATGGACGACGGAGCACGGGGGCAGAATTTATACCCGCGAGTATCGCAGTAAACAGGGTGATAAGTTGCACCTGTCTCTCGTTAGGTCACGGTCGTGTTCCGCGCCATTTTAGTAGTTTTTACAAGGTAGACCGTGCACTGTGAAAAGAGACATTGCTTAGGATTGCACAATATGGTCAACTGGAAACTTGGATTGAAGTAGATTTTCCTGGTTTCACATTGTGTAATTCAGCCACTATATAGTTCTCTATTTTTCTCTCCTGTTTTGGATCAAAGCATAATGCTTTGTGTTTAGCTCTTTGAGGGCAAAATTGTGGGCTATGTAAGATTCACTAGGATTTGTGGTGGAAGTATTCGGAGAGGGTGATATTTCAATTCACTAGCTAAAATGAAAACCAGAGCCACCACCCTAGGTCTGTGCATTAAGACCATTTGCTCCACACAGCTAAAACTGTTGAAAAAAGTGTCTATTCATTATCATCCATCATTGAATTAGTTCATCCATCCACTCCTCACCTATCCAATTATTGATTCGTTCATTCATCCATCCATGCATCCAAATTCGTCAATCGCAATCCAGCAATGTAATAATTGGAGAAGGTTTTATAATGAAAAATGTGTCGTAAAACTTACCAAATGTGCTATTTTTTAAAAAAATGTCTGGATGGGAGAACCCACAAAGCCCCCTAGCAGTGGGCAGGCCCACACACCATGAGCAGCACGAGGGCTGGGCTGGCAGAAGTTGCCAGGGATCCTGTGGGTTCCGGATCTGGATGCGATAGGATTAAAACAGGTTCGGTTCCTTCCGCAGCTATGTACTTCGAAACTCACCAGATGGAAAAACTGCAAGGATGAGTAAGCAGTGAGTTACCGGATCTCCAGCCACTTAGCATCTGTGATAACTTCTGAAAAAAGCAAGAAGCAGGAATACACAAGTCCCCAGACATCACAACCAGCCAGACAGGATAGGAAACAGGCCGATATACTGCTAATCCTGGTAACAGCCTTCATGAATTATTGAGGAAGGAGACAGATTTAGCTTCCAGGAGCACATTTAAAGGCCTCTGAGAAGTAAAGAGAAAACATGCCTCGGCGCTCCACGCTTTGAGGCCTGTGGAAAGTGAGATTTTATACAATAAACCGAGATTAATATCTGCTATTTAACACAGCGTCTGCAGTTTTTATGCAAGGCTAACACTACTTGCGGTAAGTATGGACTGCAAATAGTTTTTCCAATAACATGCGGGGGTTCCCATTTACGCGGCCAGGGTGTTGAGCTAAAACAAAAAACATAAATAGGCAATATACAGCATAACAGACAAGACAAAACTGTGAGACAGGCTTCATTGTGAAGTAAGAGACGCACCTGAAAGCAAAACGACCGGTAAAACCTTTCAGATTATTTAAAAATACACTCAACATCCACGCTACTCTCCAAAGTTAGTACCAGGACACGGACTTAAAGTTTGAATCATTGCATACCCAGCAGTCACCTTTAGTCTTTTATGTCTGTGCCGGCTTCTGACAATGAATGCAAAAAGAACCGATGATGGACGAACTGTTGGTTCCAGGAGGAGCAGGGTCAAGGCTCATTTGCAAATGGCTGGGTGTAAACTGGGGTGGCATAGTGAGCAAAAGATAGATGGATTTAACCCAGATCTGTGACTGGTGGTGAATGTTTGATTCGTTCAGCAATCCGTCCGTCATCTGTTCTTTTTGCATTCCTCGTCCTATGTATGCCCAGACATGGGTCTTGTGTTCCCTTGACTGCAGATTCGAGCTCGCCTGGCTGAGGAGGGGTGAATCCCCAAAACCTGTCCCAGAATTCTAGTTTCTGGTCCAGGGAAGGCCTGGCTTGGCAGTTCAGGCTGAACTACTCCTATGAGAGCAGGGTCAAGACTGATTTGCATATGGCTGGATCTAAACTGCGGTGGCATTGTGAGCAATGCTTGTTTTCTGTCCAGGAAAGACTTGCCTTGGCAGCTAGGGCTGTACTGTTCCATGTGGAGCAGGCTAAAAACTGACTTGCAAACCACTGGGTCTAAACTAGGGTGGCATGTTGAGCAAAAGAAGGATGGATTTAACCCAAGTCTCTTGACTGGGGATGAATTCTTGGTTTGTTCCCCATTCCGGCTTTGTTTGTCTTTTGTTTTTCCACCCTAAATGCGTTTTTTTGCCTGAGTGAACTGTGTGGCTTTAGCTTTCTTGCCCTAAGAGCGCTGGGCATGCGCAGATGTGCGTCTCGGGCACACTGTGCCACTGGATTCAAGCTAGCCTGGCTGATGAGGGGTGATAACCTGAAACCAGTCCCAAGATGCTTGTTTATGGTCCAGGGAGGACTTGGCTTGCAGTTTGGGCTGGACTGTTCCCACGAGAAACAGTGTCAAGACTTATTTGCATATGGCTTGGCTTAAATTGGGGTGGCATGTTGATCAAAAGAAGATGGATTTAACCCAGATCTCTTGACCTGGGATGAATGTTTTATGTGTTCCACATTCCATCCATCATTTCAGTGTCCTTTGCTTTCTCGTCCTAAGTGTGTCGGGTATGCCCAGACATGGGTCTCTGGCTCAATGTGCCACTGGATTCAAGCTATCCTGGCTGATGAGGGGTGATACATTGAAACCAGTCCCAGGATGCTTGTTTCCGGCCCAGGTAGGACCTCGGGCTGGACTGTTCCCATGGGGTGCATTGTCAAGACTGATTTGTAAATGGCTGGGTCTAAACTGGGATGGCATGTTGAGCAAAAGAAGAATGGATTTCACCCAGATCTGTTGACTGGGGATGAATGTTTAACTTGTTCCACAGTCCTTCCATCATTTGTGTCTCTTTTGCTTTGTCACCTTAAATGTGTTGTGTCTTTTGCTTTCTTGCCCTAATTGCACTCTGTGGGGCATATTCTCAAAAACGTGTGATAACCATTGCAAAAGTAACTTAATGCAACTTCCAACATCGCAGTCTATCGCAAGAAAATGACGCCGTGTTAATGAAACATTCTCAAGAGACAGCACCATAAGATACACTCCAGAAAACGCATCAACTGACTGCGTTAAAATCAACACCACGCCGTAAAAATGTGAAACGTGAACGCCAAAAAAAGCTGCAATGAGGCCAATCGAGATACAAACATTTGGGGAAACCAGTTACAGGCATGCAATCTACACATGTCAGGCGGGAAAATTCACCATAAAAGCAGATAAAAAACCTGACAAATAAATGCCAAACAACAGCGAAGCACAATGGATGTTGCCAGAGCAATTACGGAAGAGAACCAGAACCTCAAAAGCCCCCCGCCCCCCGGAAGACCTGCTTGGGACCTCGGGGTCAGGGAAGCCCAAGGAGAAGAAGAGTAGGAAGAAGCTCTTCAGTCCGCAGGAAAACAGGATCCTGATAACAGAGGTGGTCGAACACCATCAACAACTGTTCGTCACCTCCCCTGTGTCATTGGAAACCAAAAATGGAGTATGGCAGTCTTTCGTGGACAAGGTGAATGCAGTGGGAGTGCTGAAGAGGACAATGTAAGAGGACAAGAGGCGCTGAAATGACGTCAAGCGCAAAACCAAGCTGAAACTTGCCAACAACCGGAAGGCAGCAATGCAGACTGGAGGTGGGAGAACTGCAGCACAGGAGGAGCTGTACGATATGGAGGAAATGGTGTCCACAGTCATCAGTGGGGAGACGGTGGCTGGAGTCGGGGGACCGGACACTGCTCAACATGACCGGACACAAGAGCAGCAGGGTAAGTAATAACCAGGGACTTGGGGGATGGGGGGAGATGGCCACAATGGCACACATGAACAATTGAGCTGAGCACATCTGCGGACACACCATCCCCCAGCCCCCAACTCCCACCAAGAGACCAATGTACCCGAATATGCAACATCTCAGCACTGTATAAGCACAGAAGTCAAAGGCACTTCTCAGGAAAGGGATACGGGGCAGCAAAATCAGAGCAGCAGGGGCCACTCTCCCCCAATGCAGCACACGCACAGCACATGCAGAGCACATCAACACTGATACCAATGTGGCACAAATCGCAACACATCCACAAAAGGACACAACTGTTGCCGATTGTGTGAAGACACTGGCCAATCACAAGTGGCATTGCGGGGAAATGTGAGTTGCTAATGAACAAGTACAAACACACACATGTCTGTTGTGGAAATGTCCACTGTCCCCCATCAAATTGGCAGCTCCTCCCAAAAAGCCATGATATACACAGTCATGCATTCTGTATGTAAACATGTACAATGTGACAACATACATGTGAACACATTGTTAAACTGCATCTCCCCTTCACATTGCAGAGGGGCAATCAATACCTCCTGCAGAGCAGCCTGAACCTCTCTTCTCTGATGACGAAGAGGACCACCACTGCTTCGACTCTGACTCTGCCCTCCAAGAATTCATTGAAAGCCTCCACAGCCCACCTCCAGGAGCAGGGCAGCCCAGCAGCTTCGAAGACACCACACCCCTTCACAGACCATACAGCAGGTAGCACCCACCACCATGGCTGCCTCCCAGGACCCCCATGAAGAACACATGGCCTTCCAACGATGTGTTTTGGGGTACCAGGAGCAACTGGCTGAACAGGTGTGGGTGGGCATCGACCGTATGGAATGGAATGGAATGGAATGGAATGGATGTGGATTTATAGAGAGCGAATTGCTGCCTGAAGGCGTCCAAGCGCTAGAATAACCAGGGACCTGCAGAGGGGCCTAACTGGGATTAGTGGGGCAGATTAAAAAGAAAAGTTTTTAACTGTTTCCGGAATGTGGGCAGTTTGCAATTGGATCTCAGGTGCAGGGGGAGATTGTTCCATGCCATGGAAGCGTTGTAGGCGAACGTCCTGCCGCCAGATCTGGATCTTTTTATTCTTGGTATTGTGGCCAAGAAGGTCTGGCTGGAGCGGAGGTTTCTGCTGGGGAGGTAGTGGGTAATTAGGTCCCAGGTAATCCTGGGACCCGTATCCCAGAAGGCCTGATGTGCAATGCACATGGCCTTAAACAGAATCCTCTGGTGCACTGGTAGCCAATGAAGGCTAGCCAGCCCGGCCCTCACCGATTGTCTGCGCGGGATGTTCAGCAGCAGGCGTGCTGCGCAGTTCTGCACTATCTGGAGTCTGCGTATGGTATATTCTGGGGCACCGAGATAAAGCACGTTGTTGAAGTCCAGGCGTGATTGTATTAGACCCTGTACAGCCACCTGTTTTGCCTCCATGGGAAGGAGAGGGAAGATTTTTTTTAACATTCTCATGAGTCCAAAACAGGCGGCTGAGAGTTTTGTGGCCGGGGTGCTAAATGATAAGGATCTATCCAACCAAACCCCAAGGCTCTTGATGTTGTTTTTTGGGGTTGGAGGAAGGCCTAGACAGGGGGGCCACAGGGTGTTAGGGAAGTAGGGATCAGGGGAACCTAGGAGCATCAGCTCCGTTTTGTCCCCATTCAATTTGAGGAATGAAGAGGACATCCAGCCCTTGACCTTCTCTAGGCATTCTTTGAGACCGCCTGACGCAGGCATATTGGCCTCCTGCGCCAGTGAGACCACCAGCTGTGTGTCATCCGCATAGGAGATGATCTTGATCCCAAATGGGCGGACGACCTCGGCCAGTGGCCTCATGTATATATTGAACAATGCGGGGCTCAAAGAGGAGCCCTGAGGGACCCCACACTTTAAAGGTCTACAGGTGGACATAGATTCACCCTCAAAGACTCGGAAGTATCTATCCTCTAGGAAGGATTTGAACCACAGCCAGGCTTTGTCCCTGATCCCGGCGTTGGATAAACGGTGCAGCAAGATGTCATGGCTGACCGTGTCAAACGCCGCGCTGAGGTCAAGGAGGATCACTGCCACTGAACCTCCTTGGTCCAGGATCTTTCTGGACTCCTCTGTGACCATAAAAAGGGCGGTCTCAGTCCCATGTTTGGGTCTAAAGCCCGTCTGGGTGGGGTCTAATAATTGTTGTTCTTCTAGAAAGTTTACCAGTTGGAGATTTATAAATTTTTCCAGAAGCTTACTCACCCATGGGAGCAGGGAGATTGGACGGTAATTACCAAGGTCAGTCGGATCCAGGTTGGATTTCTTCAATAAGGATCTGACCATGGCCTGCTTCCAGGCGGGCGGGACAATGCCGGAGGTGATAGATGAATTTAAGACATCTCTAATGGTCGGCAGAATGAACTGTGAGGCTGCCATAATGATGTCTGGAGGGGCTGGATCGTCAGGGGATCCGGACTTGACTTTTCGGGCTATGGATTCAAGGGTTACAAGGTCTAGAGAGGGGAAATGGGTCAAGGTAGATAGAGGTTGTGGTGGGGCAGAGTTTGAGGTTTCATTGGGTTGGGCTGATAGAGTGATGTCCTTATGGGGGAAGGCTGAGTAGATTATATTCACTTTTTGATGAAAGAATTCAGCAATGTTATTACAATGGGTGGAAGATTTAGTGATTGGTAAATCGGGTGGGGGTTTTGATAATTGTTTCACAATTTGAAAAATTTCTTTAGGCTTTGATTTAGCACTCATAATCTTGTTCGAGAAGTGGGCAGCCTGAGCAGTTTTAACTTCTGCTTTATATTTGCTAAGTGACTCTCGGTAGAGGGTTTTGTTCTCCGTCGAATAGTCCAAACGCCAGCGTCTTTCCGATTTCCTGCACTGACGCTTCATGTCCCTGAGAGCTTCAGTATACCAGGGAGCAGTTTTGTGAGAGCGTTTTAGCGTGACTTTCTTTTTTGGTAGTATGACATCCAGAGTTTGAGAAATCCAGTCAGCGTAAGTTTGGTAGGCTACGCAAGGGTCTTCATTATAAGGGGGGTGGCTGCTAGCAAGTTTGACGGACCAGTCGTCAATTACGAGGCGAGACCAAGCTCGCATGACCCTTGTGGTGGGTCCAGTCGGGGGGGCTTGAGTGAGGTCCACTCAAAGGGGACCAGTGAGTGGTCTGTCCACAGCAGAGGAATAGGTAGCCCAGTTACAAGGTCAGTACAATTGCTAAAAATCGGATCCAGCAGGTGGCCCTTAACATGTGTGGGGGTCTTCACATGCTGGGTGAGTTGCAGGGCTGCCAAATCGTCAGCCAGGGTAGTGGCTGTATGGTCTGTAGAGGAGTCAAAATGGAGATTAAAATCACCTAACAGGGTATAATTAGACGAAGTACTAGCCCGTTCTGCCAGGTTCGTAGGTAGGCACTCATGGAACTGCTTAGAGGGGCCAGGGGGACGGTAGATAAGAGTGCCTGAAAAGCAGCTATTAGGAGAGAGATCGATGTCAAAGGTGAGGCTCTCACAGTCTGGGATGGTTTCAGAGGTGACACGACATTGAAACCGTTCCTTGTAAATAATGGCTAGACCTCCTCCCCTGCCTTTCGGTCGGTCTTGCCGCGTAATTTGAAAGCCTGGAGGGAGGGCGACGGCTAAGGCGGGGTCGGACTCCGAGGTCAGCCAGGTTTCTGTCAAAAACAGGATGTCTGGCATATTCTCCTCTATCAAAAGTGCAATTTCAGCCTTATGTTTCGGCAAAGAAGGGGCGTGGCTTGGACGCCGATCGGGATGGCGGCGTGAGCTCGCAGCTCCGCGCGGAATCCCGCTAATTCTCCTGTTTTCGGTACCCTGGGCGACCCGGAGACGATGCCCCTGCCCTCTGAAGTGTAAGGGGACAGCCGGGTGCGATCGGAGAGCTGTTGGGGGACTGCTGGCCCCGAGGAGACAGGGTCGAGGAGACGACAGAGGTGTTGCCGAGAGTGCGAAGAAAATGGCGGCGAGGAGGTCGGGCGGCCCCGAACTTCAGCTTTGAGTCGAGTTGTCGCCGCCTGGCAGGAGATCCTGCAATCGGCTGTTCGAGGCACTAGGATCGGCGGTGCTGTGTCCAGAGACCAGAGGACGCTGACTTGCCTTGCCAGGACCTTGGGGACCCTCGCTGGCCGCCGTCCCGGGACCCATCCTTCCCCCCTCGGGCTCCCGAGGGGGTCAGCTGAACGGAGTTCGTCAAGCTGGTCATTGCTCCCGAGGTCATCGGTGGCGACATTGAACACTGCCCGGTGCCAGGGGGCTGGCACGGAACCGCGAGCGCAGACGTCAAACGGGCTCCTGGGCCTGTGACGCAGCACCCTGACATGGCGGCGACCGGAGGGCCGATGGCCGAGGAGCGTGCTGAGGGGACCCCGGCGACATCAACTCGGCTGGGCGAGATTCCCTCCCCGGAGCTGGACCAGGAACAGCGGCTGAACCGGCGCTTGGATGCCATACTCGATGCGATCACCTCGACCAAGGAGGCGCTGCACCAAGACATCGCCCAAGTGGCCACGGGCCTGGGGCTGCTACGAGCGGACCACGCAAAGCTGGCGGACAGGGTCAAGGACCATGACCAACTGTTGCTGGACCTGAAGCCATCGGTGGTGACCGCGGAACACAAGATCACGGATATATTGGCCCGGCTGGACTCGCTGGAGCGACGGGCGGAGGATGCCGAAGGCCGCAATAGACGGAACAACGTGCGGGTCGTAGGCCTGCCGGAAAGGATTGAGGGGGAGGATGCGGTGGCCTATATGGAGAACTGGTTCCGCACTGTGGTGGCGCCGGAGGGGCTTACTCCTTTTTTCACTCTGGAGCGAGCCCACCGGGTACCTGCTCGTCCGCCGGGGCTCGGCCGCCCCCCTCGACCGATGGTGGTGCGGCTCCTCCACTATAAGGACCGGGATCTCCTCATCCAGCGGGCCAGGATGTCGGGCCCATATGAGGTGGAGAACAGTAAGGTCACAATATTCCCGGACTACACCCAAGCGGTCCAGAAGAACAGGGCATCGTTCCTAGCGGTGAAGAAGGAGCTCAGGGAGGAAGGCATCCAGTACTCCTTGCTCTACCCGGCCAAGTTGCGGATCATAATGGATAGCACTACACACTTTTTTCAGACTCCGGATGAAGTTTGGCAATGGCTGGAGTCGTATAGAGCGGGGACGGACAGGTCGCATAAAAGTAGGCGAGACCAGCCTAAGCCGCCCCGGGTGAGGCAATCACAGCGCATCAGGTCCCGCAACAGGCGCCAGCGGGAGAAACGGGAGGCTCAAATGGCGGCGGAGAAGAGGGACGCACTCGCAGCGACGGCGGCCATTACGGGGTCGCAACAGACTAGTGAACTAGCTGAATCGGACTCAGGCGGGGAAGGCAGCAGGACGGGAGAAGAACTCTCAGAGGCGGAAAGCTCGAATGGGCCGATAGTGACCCCACAGACGTCGGATGGCATATTTTGCGGCTGAGACTGTTTGGGACTTGATCGAGACTTCATGGTAGGGTGGTATCCTGTTGGTGGAGGGCGGGTTGCCAGGGGGGGGCTGAGTGCTTAGTAGGGGATGAAGGCGCGGGGCGCGGGCTCCGCTAGCTGGGGTCGGCGGTGACTCACCCCCCTTGGGCCCTTAAGGCCGACTGTGGTGGTGACCACAGGGTATGTGCGTGAGAAGTTGCTTCAAGGTTTGGATGGGGGCTGACATTGGGTTCGTGTGCTCTGTCCTGGGGAGTGGGGATTGGGGAGTTTTTCTGTTCTGGGTATGTTGGGGGGGGGCAACTGCATTGGGGGGGTTGTGAACCTTCGTTATTTGAATCGGACTGTTAGAAGTTGGAATGGGGACATTACCTAATTTGAAATGCCTGACGTGGAATGTCCGGGGGCTGGGAACTATGGTGAAACGTCACAAAGTCCATGCATTCCTAGTGCGTAGGGGGGTTCAGATTGCTATGCTACAGGAGTCTCATCTCACCAAAAAAGAGTGCGCTGCTTTGCAGAAAAGATGGCGGGGCCAGGTGTTTGGCACCACTTACTCAGCGTATGCCAGGGGGGTGCTGGTCTGGGTGAGGGCGGGGATACCCTTTCAAGTGCTGAATCAAGTGGTAGATCCAGATGGCCGGTTTGTGGCGGTGGAGGGGAGGTTATATGGAAGGGATGTGGTTTTCTGCTGTGTGTATGCGCCGAACACTGATCAAGCTCGATACTTTGATGGCCTCTCGGGGCCCTTGGCCTCTTTCCTGGCGGGCCCGATAGTCTTAGGGGGGGACTTCAATTCGATCACGGATGTGGCTCTGGATAGGTCTCATCCCCCCCTGGTGGACTCCCCGGTGCGCAGGTTGGCCGCGCACAGGAAGGACTGGCAGGAGAGATGGGGGTTGCTGGATGTCTGGCGGGAGCAGCACAGGGAAGCCAGGGATTATTCCTTTTACTCTGCTCTCCATGATCTGCATGTCAGGATTGATTCGGTGCTCTGTGGGGGGTCCCTAGCCCCATTGATTTCTCATACGGAGTACCTGGCCAGGACCATCTCAGATCATAACCCCCTATTGGTACACATTCAGTGGCAGCGGGAGCGCTCGGTGATACCAACATGACGGCTTCGGCCGGAGACGCTTGAGGATTCTGTGTTCAGCGACGCGGTCCAGCAAGGCATTGATAGCTATTTCGGAGTGAATGAGGGCACAGCCACGAGTAGGTCCACTGAATGGGATGCAATGAAAGTGGTGGTGAGAGGGGTGTGTCAGGGTAGGTTTTCGAATGCTCGCACGACTGTGTTGAATGCACTCATGAAAGCGGAAGAGACTTTGAGGGACTTGGAGCGCCGCAGGCCGGCTAGGCCGGATTTACAGACTCAGTTATTGGAAGCGAAGGAAGTGGTTGCCACTGAGACGGAACGCTTACGGTGTTACGACTACAGGCAGTATATCATCAGAGCACATGCAGAAAGGGACAAGGTGGGCACCCTCTTGGCCAGACTAGCTAACCCGGAACTTAGGGGCTGCCCGGTCCTCAGCATTAGTAATGCGCGGGGGGAGATGGTGTACTCCCAGGCAGCGGTATTGGAATGTTTTAGGGGGTACTATGAGGAATTGTACCAGAGCCAGCTGGGAGTGGGGGTTCAGGACATTGCGGAATACCTGGGGGAGAGGCAGCTTCCGGTCCTGGACGGGGAGGATGCGAAGGAGCTGGGTGGCCCGATCACGCTCACAGAAATACGGGTGGCCATCAAACATATGGCCCGAAATAAAACGCCCGGGGTGGACGGACTGCCGATTGAATTTTACCAACAGTATGTGGACAGCTTGGCTCCCAGGCTTCTGGTGGTGTATACGGAAGCTTTTGAGGCTGGGGAATTGCCTGGGTCCATGCGAGAGGCCTTGATTGTACCGCTCCTGAAGCCTGGCCGGGACGCAGCGGATGTAAGGTCCTACCGCCCGCTATCCATGTTGACGGTGGATTACAAGATTCTGAGCCGAATCCTAGCCACCAGGCTGGCCCCACACATGACGGGCTTGGTACACAGGGACCAGGCCGGGTTTATACCCACGAGGAGCACGGCGCTGAATATTCGCCGCCTAGTGGGGATAATGGACGCCATCTTGGACGGGGAGGGAACTCCGGCGGTCCTGTCCGTGGACATTGAGAAGGCCTTTGATAGTTTAGAGTGGTCTTTCCTGGATGGAGTGTTAGAGAGGTTTGGCATGGGCGAGGGGTTCCGCAGGTGGACGAGGGTTTTATATACCTCGGCGACGGCGAGGGTGCGTTTGGGCGGTCTGGTGTCTGCGGCGTACCCGGTGGGCAGGGGCACGCGACAGGGGTGCTCCCTATCCCCCCTATTGTTTGCTCTGGCGATGGAACCTTTGGCGGTCCATGCGAGGTCGGGTGACAGGTACGCGGGGATAGCCAGGGGCGGGCAGTGGCAATATATATCGCTATATGCGGATGACCTGCTCCTGTACCTCGCTGACACGGCACGGGCATTGGAAGGAGCGATGGAACTGTTGTCGGAGTTTGGCCGGCTATCGGGCCTTAAGGTCAATTGGGCGAAGACTTGTGTGTTTCCGCTGAGAGCGGGATCGCCCGACCCCGGCGGCGATTTGGGTGTGGTCTGGGAGCCATCTTGTTTCACCTATCTGGGAGTCCGCATCTACCACGCGACTGCGGACCTATTGGAGGGCAACGTTGGTCGATGTATCCGGGCACTGAGGGGCAGCTTGTCCTTCTGGTCGACCCTCCCGCTGACGGTTCTGGGTAGGATCGCACTTTTGAAAATGGTGGCGCTCCCCGCTTCCTTTACTATTTCCGGACGCTGCCTGTCTGGATTCCTCAGGGGGTCTTCAGAGACCTGAGGTCAATGATTATCGGCTTCCTATGGGGGCAAGGCCGCCGTAGAGTGGCCCTGAGCACGCTATTCGCCCCAAGATCGATGGGGGCATGGCTGTGCCCGATTTCGAGCTGTATTATCTGGCGGCGCAGTTGCAGATCCTTACGCAGAACGTGGCTAGGGTGTTTCGGGGTCCAGTGGAGGACCGGGATCGGGGGATACAACGCCACGTGCTGTCCTATATTATCATGCAACAGAGGCTCGAGTTGCGGGGCCTCACTATGGAGGAACGGACACTCCGGCTGTGCTGGCAGAGGAGCCTTCGGAGAGCGAAGGCGTCGCGGCCTTATGCACCGGAGATCCCGATCGGCATGCTGACGGCCTTCCCGCACGGGGGAGATTGGTCCCCATTGCTGGATTGGGAAGAGGCGGGACTACAGGTAGTAGGCGACCTATACACAGACGGGGCTTTGGCACCGTTCGAAACGCTCCAGGACCAGTTTGGGCTACCCGACGGGGGGTTCCTACTGCACGCGGCGGTGGTGGCTGCCATACAGAAGCACTGGAAAGGGGGGCTCATGGAACCGACAACGACTATGGCGTGCCAGTATGTGGTGATGGCGGCAGGTACGTTCAAAGCTGTGACGTGCCTCCATAATAGGATGCTGAATGAGGGACTGGAACCGCTCCAGGGGCTCAAGACTAAATGGGAGGAGAGTATCGGCCGGCCCATACCGGACACGGCATGGGGCCACATCCTGCGGCGCACGTGGAAGGGCACGAGAAATGCGCGCTTTCAGCAAGTACATTTCTATGTGCTCCATAGGGCCTACTTAACCCCTGAGAAATTACAGCGGTACTTTCAGGTACCGGATGCCCGATGCCCACGGTGTTCGTCTCTGGGAGCGGACATGGACCATTTGTTTTGGGGGTGCTCGCACTTGGAGGCCTATTGGGCGGAAGTGGGGGACCTCCTGAACAAAGTGACTGACAGGGAGGTGGAATTCGATATGGCGGCATGCCTGCTGCTCTGGTTCCCGCACACCAAACACACCAAGGTGACGAGCAAATTCATTGATCTGGGCCTGATATTGGCGCAAAGGGAAATATCGTGGCATTGGAAGTCCAGGGGGGGACCCTCACTGCGTAGATGGAAGAATGAATTGCTGCGGTGGTCAGACTGCGAGAGTGTGCTCCGGATGAAGCAGGCTGTCAAGAATGGGAATGAGAAGGCTTTGGATGCGGCGCGTGCATGGGAGTTAGTGGTGCAGGCCTTGCGTGATTCTTTGGTGGAGGATGAGGACGGTGAGAATTAGGCCAGTGGACACCGCGGGGCGAACACAAAAAGTATCATAACACGCACTGTAGTGGATCCATCCAACTCGTCGGGACGAGGCATACACCTTAGCAGTTGCCAGGGGGGGGGGGCTTTGGGGGAGTTGGTTAATGGAAGTTTGGGGTGGGTCGGAAGCCAATAGATGGTGGCCCGCCAGGGCACCTTGGAATCTAATAGGATGGTGGGGTACCGTGTGAAGTGAGGAATGGCTGGGGGGAGCGACCAGGCATGGTAGACTTACAGCACCTGGGGCAGGTCCCGACATGGGCGGCACCTCTGATTACCACTAGCATGGCTGTCGGGAGTGATGTTGAGGGTGGGGGGGTAAAAGCAGATACGTAAAACGATTTATCAGCCATGGTCCCTATGGGACGTGCACCGTGATGTTTTCCTATCGAGTGGAATATTATGCCGCCCGGCCTCCGGGATGCGGGCTGGATGGCTGTGTACGATTTGTGTTTTATTATTGAACGAGGAGATGTCACGAGTGAACTGGCTGACTAATTGTATCCTGTGGTTTATAACTCTGCAATAAAAATATATTTTTTAAAAAAAATGTTTCGGCAAAGAACGACAGTTCAGTAGGAACATATGGAAGTCCTGGGTGAGTTCGGCGGTAGGTTTGGGTTTAAGGGAGCACTTACATTTAGGACAGGCTTGTGGTAGAAGATCAACGCAGTAGGGATGCTGCGTACAAGCAGTGACAGGGGGTCTGAGGCTGTACAGAGTTTCGGCATTATAGTGCCTGAGCTCTGGTATCTGTAATGCAGGGGTCATGGCCCTAGGCCTGGGCTCGACGCGGACGAGCGCAGACGAGTTTGCCTTATGCGCGCCTTCGGTGCGCAATCGTCGCGCCCGCTGCGCTCGTCCGCTGTGCTTCCGGTAGAAGCACATGTTTATAGTGGAGGGGCGAGTGCAGGGGGCGTGGCCTCGAGGTGGTCGTGTCCCAAACTCGGCGTGGGCAATGGCGGCTGACTAGGATTGCCAATTCTGCCCTTTCCAGCGCTCGTTTTCCACCCACAAAGGTGCCTGCACACTGTAATCGTGTGTCAGGTTGGGGAGGTGAGTGGTATTAAAAACGAATTATTTCAGGTTAAAAACAGTGAAAAACAGTGAAATGCGCTAAATGCAGTCTACTCCCGGCTGTGCCTCAGGAGGTTCCAGGGTTAGTCTATCGCGCTAGTGCTTCAGCTCGCTTTTTGTAAACAGTGCAGGGGGCGTGGCCTCGAGGTGGGCGTGTCCCAAACTCGGCGTGGGCAATGGCGGCTGACTAGGATTGCCAATTCTGCCCTTTCCAGCGCTCGTTTTCCACCCACAAAGGTGCCTGCACACTGTAATCGAGTGTCAGGTTGGGGAGGTGAGTGGTATTAAAAATGAATTATTTCAGGTTAAAAACTGTGAAAAACAGTGAAATGCGCTAAATGCAGTCTACTCCCGGCTGTGCCTCAGGAGGTTCCAGGGTTAGTCTATCGCGCTAGTGCTTCAGCTCGCTTTTTGTAAACAATGCAGGGGGCCTGGCCTCGAGGTGGTCGTGTCCCAAACTCGGCGAGGGCAATGGCGGCTGACTAGGATTGCCAATTCTGCCCTTTCCAGCGCTCGTTTTCCACCCACAAAGGTGCCTGCACACTGTAATCGTGTGTCAGGTTGGGGAGGTGAGTGGTATTAAAAACGAATTATTTCAGGTTAAAAACAGTGAAAAACAGTGAAATGCGCTAAATGCAGTCTACTCCCGGCGGTGCCTCAAGAGGTTCCAGGGTTAGTCTATCGCGCTAGTGCTTCAGCGCGCTTTTTGTAAACAGTGCAGGGGACGTGGCCTCGAGGTGGGCGTGTCCCAAACTCGGCGTGGGCAATGGCGGCTGACTAGGATTGCCAATTCTGCCCTTTCCAGCGCTCGTTTTCCACCCACAAAGGTGCCTGCACACTGTAATCGTGTGTCAGGTTGGGGAGGTGAGTGGTATTAAAAACTAATTATTTCAGGTTAAAACAGTGAAAAACAGTGAAATGCGCTAAATGCAGTCTACTCTCGGCTGTGCCTCAGGAGGTTCCAGGGTTAGTCTATGGCAGACAAACTAGATGCATAGGTGGGTGTCTAAGTCCCATTAGGGACCACTCACAGTCCCTAACAGATACCCACAGTCCTCTCCATGCTCTCCAACGGACCATGGCTGACATCGCTGGAGGCCTGACTTAGAGAATAGAACAACTGTCCAGTCAGAGTGGCTCTTGCGATGTCACACAGGAGTTGGGGAACATGCAGAGGTTAATGGAGACCATGGAGCGGGCCAATGTGGAAAGAGCGGCTGCCACAGCTACGCACCAGCGAGTATTAGCTGGGTTCCTAAATGACCTCAAGACCATCCTGGAGGTGACATGATGGCGTTCGCACCACAATACCCAATCATAGAGGGTCCATGACTTGTGGGGCACAGACTTGGTGGTACCAGATGCACTGCGGCCGTGACTTTTAGTGCACTGAGGTAGGGGCACCTTAAGTGCTGAGCGGGTGTTCAGCCTGCGATGATGCCCTGGGCACTGGTATGTCCTCTGCCATGGCAACATAAAGACCCAGCACCAAAGCATGGCCTGCGGAGCGGGGCTGCATGATGTGGAGGGTGCCATGTCCGCGGGCCATGGGCTTGGGGATTGCAGAGGCACGTGGTGTGCTCTCTTTTCTCCGGTGGCAAAAGGTGAGCAGTGAGGGCTGAGTGCACAGGGGCAGGCATGCACCACTGGGCCGCGGGAGGGACTAGGGTGCAGCTGGCTGGTCCGCAGGGGCGGGCATGCACCGCTGGGTAGCGGAAGGGGCTGGGGTGCAGCTGCCTGGTTGCGCAGGGGCGGACAGGCGACTATGTTGTGTGCTATTGTATGTACTTTGCCATTCATGTACCTGGACTCTGTTTCAGATGACAGATCTGTTTCAGATGTGGGACCTGGTGAACTGCACTACATATCGGCATGTGGTTGGAGGCACACCGGTGGCAGCAGGTGAGCAGTGTGGCCTGGCTGGGCAGTGTCGGCACTCTCTCTCCCTGTCTATTTCTTCTGTTATCTGTGTCTCTCTCCCCCTCTCTGGCCGTCTATCTCTCTCTCCTCCTCTCTGTCCATCTATCTCTCTCTCCCCCTCTCTGTCCGTCTATCTCTCTCTTACCCTCTCTATCCATCTATTTCTCTGTCCCCATCTCTGTCAGTCTATCTCTCTCTCACTCCCTCTGTCTGTCTATCTCCCTCTCTCCCTCTCTTTCTCTCTCTCTCCTTTGCGCTCTCTCTGTCCCTTGAGGTGCGCAGGACACACCTTCTCATCCTAGATTTTGTCTTTCGGGCTGTGACCTACGGATTTTCCCGAGGGGAGCCGCCATGTGTCTTCATTTCTATTCTGTGTTTCTTTGAATACATTTTCATTTGTTGATTTGAAGGTGAATGTGTGATGCTCATTTTTGTGACGACACATGCATGTCACCAGATGTGATTGTGTGAAATCAGGCGGATATTGGTACATGATTCTGTGTGGTTAATGTGGCATGTCTTTGGCCGGGGGAGGGGGCGTCCTGGGGTGGTAGTGGCAGGTGTTGTGCCTCTCTTGGGTGTCCGGCCTGCATGATCAGTGGCTCCATGGCATCTGTTGCCCTTTAGGTGCTCTGGCCTTGGCTCCCTCTTCTGGTGCAAGCTGTGGTCCGACTGTACACCAGGTCAGAGCAGGTGTTAATTTCCTGCTGCTAACGCGCCTTATCACATGTTTTGTGGTCATATCGCAGATCTGGCTGGTCGTTGTGAATGTTGCGAAGTGGTGTTGTTGCGGCTTTTGGCACGAGAACGCCTACTCTGCATCTCATTAGCGACAGTTGTGGGGGTCGTCTGTGGTGATGTTTTTTGCGGCTGCTATCGAAGGTAAACTGGTGCTATGGGCTGTTAGCACCAGCTTGGGAATGGGGTGATACATTTATCGTGACTTTGGCTGTGATAAAGTGCTGTTAACTCGGCAATAGCTCCTTGAGAATATGCCCCAGTGTCTTTTGCTTTCTGGCTCCGCTGGGTATGACCAGACGTGGGCTCGGGCTCACTATGCCACTGGATTCCAGCTAGTCTGGGTGATGAGGGGTGATACTCTGAGGCCACTCCCAGGAGGCTTGTTTATGGTCCAGGAAGGACTTGACTTCGCAGTTCGGGCTGGACTGTTCCCATGAGGCACAGGGTCAAGACTGATTTGCACATGGCTTGCTCTAAACTGGGGTGGCATGGTGAGCAAAAGAACAATGGATTTAACCCAGATCTCTTGACTGGGGGTGAATATTTTATTTATTCTGCATTCTGTCTATCATTTGTGTGTCATTTGCTGTCTCACCCTAAGTGCGCCAGGTATGCCTAGATGTGGGTCCCGGGCTCACTGTGCTATTGAATTATAAGCTAAAATGGCTGATGAGGGGTGATATCCTGAAACCGGTGCCAGGATGCTTGTTTCTGATTCAGGGAGGACCTGGATTGACAGTTCGGGCTTGACTGTTCCCATGAGGAGCATGGGCATGACTGATTTGCATATAGATGGGTGTCAACTGGGGTGGCATGGTGATCGAAAGAACAATGGATTTAACCCAGATCTCCTGACTGGGGGTGAATGTTTCATTTGTTCCACAGTCCATTTACCATTTGTGCGTCTTTTGCTTTCTCGCCATAAGTATGCTGGTATACCAAGACGTGGATCCCGGGCTCATTATGTGACCGGATTCAAGCTAGCCTGGCTGATGAGGGGTGATACCCTGGAACTGGTCCCAGGATACCTTTTTCTGGTCCAGGCTGTACCTGGCTTGGTAGTTTGCGCTGGAGTGTTCCCATGAGAAGCAGGGTCAAGACTGATTTGCATATGTCTGAGTCTAACCTGGGACGGCATGGTGAAAAAACGAACAATGGACTTAACCCAGATCTCTTGGCTGGGGGTGAATATTTGATTTGTTCTGCATTCTGTCCATCATTTATTTGTGTGTAATTTGCTGTCTCGCCCTAAGTGCTCCAGGTAGGCCCAGACGTGGATCCCGGGCTCACTGTGCCACTGAATTTAAAGCTATACTGGCTGATGAGGGGTAAGACCCTAAACCAGTCCCAGGATGTTTGTTTCTGATTCAGGGAGGACCTGGGTTGGCAGTTCGGGCTGGACTGTTCCCATGAGGATCAGGGTCATGACTGATTTGCATATAGATGGGTCTCAACTGAGGTGGCATGGTGATCAATAGATCAATGGATTTAACCCTGATCTCTTGACTGGGGATGAATGCTTGATTTGTTCCACATTCCATTTATCATTTGTGTGTCTTTGCTTTCTCGCCATAAGTGCACTGGTATGCCCAGGCGTGGGTCCGGGCTCACTGTGCCACTAGATTCAGGCTAGCCTGGCTGATGAGGGGTGATACCCCGAAACTGGTCCCAGGATGTCTGTTACTGGTCCAGGCTGTACCTGGCTTGGTGGTTTGGGCTGGACTGTTCCCATAAGGAGCAAGGTCAAGACTGATTTGCATATGTCTGGGTCTAACCTGTAATGACATGGTGAGCAAAAGAACAATGGATTTAACCCAGATCTCTTGATTGGGGGTGTATGTTTGATTTGTTCTACATTCTGTCCATCATTTATGTGTCTTTTGCTTATGATGATGAGGCATTTCTCAATATATTGTTCATGCCCATGTTTATTAGTCATCCAATGGGTATCTCTGTTTAAAAGTGTTAAGATGGTTTGAGTCATACACAGTATTGATAATGTGACAAATGTTCTAAAATGAATCTAAGAATACAATGACAAAAAGACACACCAAGGGACATTATTAAAATCGTAGGTTGCCTGCTGTTAAAAAAGGAACATGATACATGGCATGAATATTTAATGTTAGATTATCCATAACAGTCCTTTATGAAAACCATATTATTTGCAGCGATTTATGATGTAATGTTACCATATGTTTACAGTTAGCCATTATTCATAAAAAATAATTTAAGGAACCCAAAACAGCTATGTTCAAATTGGCAGTTCAATTAAATAGAGAGCTGAAGAGTTTTACAAGTTAGAACTCAATGAGTTTTATCAAATTGAAATTAAAGGCAACAGCAAGAAGTTCAAGCATTAAGTTGTGTCCAAATGTGTTGTTGGCCAGGTCACATCTCAGCTCAGAGTGCTGTGATGTGACAGGTCTAACTGTTTGGATTGCATGGAATGTATCATTCTGGCAGAGTGCTAAGAGGCTGGGTGCCAGCATTATCACTTCCTCATCAATATTCATGCAGCGTTATTTCTTCTGTCAACCCATGCTACCAGCTGTGAATGCATGAATGTAAAGGCGGACACAGCCTCCATCTTGAAGTTACATTCCCAAAGTGCCAGCATTGCAACTCCTGTCCCTTAAACAGGCAGAGATCGCAACGTTAAAACATGTGACTTTTAGAAAATGGCACTTTTTGGGAAAGGACATTGCAGCAGTCCTTGGAAACACAGGGACATATTTACAAGCCCCCTAAAGCCACTGTATCGCCACTTTTTCTGATAGTCTGGTGGGGTTGCTCCTAACCCAGTATTTACAAGGTGGCGTTAAGCCAATTAATTTGGCTTAATGCCACATTGTAAATATGCCCCTTACTACAGTAGTCTGCTGCAGCAAACGGGCGGCCAATGGGCGTTGTTGTGGGCATTCCACTGCAACACCCATTGCTTTTTGACACTACCCCATATTTACAAGGTATGGGGCAGTGCCAAAAATAAGACCAGGAAATAACTGTCTTAAACATGGTGATACGGTGAGAAATGTTTTATTTTTTGTTAGGCCTAGCATATCTTGGCGTGATTACCCCTGACTTTTTACCTCTGCCTCCTTTGCTTTTAGATGCTTCGGGTACTTTGCCACTGCTGATTAGTCTCAAAGTACAAGTGTTCCATATGTAAAGTGTAATTGGTAATTGGTTTGCCATGATTGGTATGTTTGCCTTACTAGTAAAGTCCCTAGTGATGTGCACTGTGTGTGCCAGGGCGAGTAATGCAAAGGTTTGCATACACATTGGGCACACCTGTGGTAGGTCCTGGGTAATACCTGGGCAGGGTGCAGTGTAGGTAAAGGGTAGGACATATACTAAGATGTGTGTTATTTCCTGGCAGTGAAAAATACTCTATTTTGTTTTTCACTGCTGAAAGGCCATCCTGCCCATAGGACAGAATAGGGGAGTCTGGGTGTTGTGTTTTTTAGCCTAGTTTCCTATAAGTGTAAAATAGAGAGGTGAAGTTTAGTATGTATGAACTCACAGTGTCATAACACATCTTTCTGTGAAGGTGGTTTTATCACTGTGTGTTCAGAAACTACTCTTTAAGAAAGTGTCTGAGTTTTGTGCTTTAAGCATTTCTCTGTGTCTCTGCTGAAATGTGGATTGACTGTCTGGATCTGAAAGGTGAGAGGAGCTGGGAGAGGTCTTGACCCAGGGAGGGGTTGAGATGCACCAGGCTGCCCTTCATCTGGAGAGTAGGGGGAAGAGAAGCGCACGAGGTGAAAAGGCCTGGGCTGGTTCTATAAACCAATTGACCTATCTCCTGCTGAGTGCTTAAGGATCCAGACCCCCAGTATCAAAGAGAGAAAGGTGACACTGGGAGGGAGACACCCAGAACCAGTTTAGGGAGAGGTCAGGGACCCCTAAGCACAAACAAACTTCAAAGACATTCAGGGGTATAACTATGAGAGCTGAAACCCATAAACGTTGGAATGAAATTGAAATGGATTGAGACTGAGATGGCTTGGACCCATTCTGTGGTCAAGAGGAACCTCTGCTAAAGAAGGAGCAGCTAAAGAGACTGCTGTTGAAAGGCCAATCCTTGCTTTGTGATCTGGGGCTGGTCTGCAGTTTCCTGTTCTAACCAAGGAAGGGGTTGTTGGGACTGTGCTTGGAGATGCTGGGTCCCCCTGCTTGAAGAAGACTGTGCTTTGTGCTATGTCTTGTTACCCTAAGGGCCCGAGGTGAGCTGGCTCCCTGTTTGGAAACACAGGAACATAAAAGTTTCCTGAGGAGTCCCAAGCCACAAGGTGTGTGCATGCTTTTGCAGCTTGAGACCCTCAGAAGTTGTGCCTTGTGATCGTGGGCACGCAGGAGTAAGGTGTGTCTCAGTAGCGCCGGGTGTATGTCGTGGTGCAGCCAGGGCGTTGGTGAGGAGCGCCTGGCCATTGTGTGCACTGAATTAAGCAGTGAGTCTCGAATGTGCAGAGTGCGTGTCGTGGTGCAAGCCAGGAATTTGGTGAAGAGCGCCTGGTCATCATGTGCACCGGGAGAAGAGGGGAGACTAGGACACACTGGGTGCATGTCGAGGTGCAAGCAGTGGCATTGGTGAAGAGCGCAGAGTCATCTTGAGCACCAGAGAAGAGGCGTGTCTCGGACGCGCAGAGTGCATGGCGAGGTGCAATCAGAGGTGCTGGTGAGGAGTGCCTGGGTAGAGTGCACACCAAATTGGAAGTAAGTCTCCACAGTGCTGAGGGCTTGGTGTTCACTGAGACCGCCGGAAGGAGGGCCAGGTCATTGGGCCCTCGGAGTGAAACAGCAGCGACCCGGACTGGGAGCCCCAGAGGAGCTGAACCACCGGCCCAAGCTCGCGTACCCATTGACAGAGTTCTGGATCAAGGCCCAAGTCACTGAAAGAGGAGAGGAAAGTGGGGTCGCGCCCCTCAGGTAAAGTTGATCACCATCTGGGGTGGGGTGGGACACTCTCTCCACCTCTCGCTTCAGTCAACTGCACGAGCCTGTTGCTTCGGCTCAGATCTAGGCCCGTGCTGACCCAAGGAGAAGCAGTGCTGGGGCTGGAGTGAGAAGCAGTACTTTTGTGTAATCATTGATCCATATTGGGGGCACTGTTAACGGAGCACCTAAACTGTTGTATTACACTTTGCATTATTGCTACTAAGGAACTATTGAACTATCGTATGGCACCTGACCTTATTTGTGCCTGATGAACTACATGCTGGGTGCGCTACGCACTGCATTATTTTTTCCCTTGCAGAATGCATGATTGTAATGTGGCGCATTGCATTATTTCTTCATCGTACAGTATCTGATTAAAACGTGGTGCAGTGCATTATTTCTTTATTGCACAGTACATGATTGTAGTGTGAAGCATTGCTTTATTTCTTCCTTGCACAGGGCATGCTGGTAGTGATACGCATTGCAATATTCCTTCTATTGCAAAGTACATGACTGTGGCGTTGGTATGGCATTGTTTCTCTATTGCACATTTCAGGAGAATATTGCTACACATTGCAGTATTTCTTTTGCAAAGTGTGTGATTCTAACAATACGACTTGCCTAACCTTTTGGAAACGGTTAGAAATAAGCTTAACTGTTGGTTAGAAGCAGTGGTTGGGATCAGAACCTAGCAATCCACCGAAAGGAATACTACCCATTCTCATATGTTGGTTTTGTATCCTGTGTAGGGGTCGGCGGATTTTGCATAATCGCGTTACGCAAATCTATGCGAAACGGTAAAAAGTCTGCGAACAAGCAGAAATCCTGCGAACACGCAGAATTGCGTGTTCGCATTGCTTTTTTACTGTTTGCAATTGCTATTTGTGTGCTCGGGGGGAAATATCTTGCGAACAAGCATTCTGAGAAGGTGAACAAGCACAAATGTTGCGAAGTTGCGGAACGCAGAATTTTGAGCAATTGTGCGTTCTCCGCGGAATGCGAAATTACCCAAATTCCGCAAATTCCGCGAGCGGAACAGAATTTAGCCCCCAGGCCTAACGCATGGTCATATCATATATCTTCTTATATAAAGATTAGACTTGTTTTATAAAAATTTGTGTGGAGCCTATTTTTGGTGACATCATTGGGTTGCTGTGAGTGTGGTTGCACATACTGTACACTTGTGCCTTGCAGATAGGCCTGGCAGCTCGTGCCAAGCTACTAAGGGGGTGAGCGGGCTTTCTCAGAGAGTGTCCTTACTTAGCAGAATTTTGAAACGAGGGGTCCCGATCTCGCACCTGGCAACAGCGGTGTGGGACAGGGACTTCCGCCTCCAGCATTTGGTGGCAGTGGTGAGGGATAAGGACCCTTACTTCCAACATTTAACCTTTTATTTTGTTCTTCCGCAGTACATAGAAACAGCAAAACACCTGTACCTATAGACAGCTTCCAGTGTGTGTATCTACAGAATCCGTTGTGCCAGTGTCTTCCTCTGACAAGACCAGCTAGTACCCATTCAGGGCTTTGCGGCTACATTTCATTCCATATTGCAGGACAGAGGGAATGCTTCTTTGCCGCCCACATCTCCTTACGATTCACAAAGAATCTCAACATTGACATTCTGAGTCACAATAACAGGAGCGTAGCTCGGACAGTGGGATTCAGGGGGAGCAAATCTGAGATTTCCCCCAAACCTAGCAGCATACCGAACTAAAAAAGCGGAGCATTGTGGAGAGAATAAGCATTTTCGAAAGGCTAGAGGTTTCAAAGGCGAGTTAGAGATGTCAGTAGGAGAGTGGACATTATCTTGAAAGTAAAACATTTTGAATCCCTGCATTTCTATGCAGGTTTTGCGGTAGCTCTGTATTGTGTGAAAATGTTGTTGTGTTGAAAAAAGTTATCAGTAAATGTATCTCTGTGTTTAGTATATGCCTAATAACTGGCACCTACAAAGTTACAGGCTCCACTCTCAGTGATACATCTCAGGAAGCCCAGGTGCTTAATGTGTATTACCTGCAGATCAAAGGTTCAGTTACTGTACTTGGGGGGAGGATATGGGGGGGAAAAGAGAGGGAGAGAGAGAGAGAACAAGAGTGTATAATACATTTTCACTTTCATTATCCTTTGAGACCCATTTGTGTGGAATAACCCTGTGAAAGCCAACAATCATGTCAGATTTCAGAAATACATCTTTTCGCTACCATTTGTAAAAAGATTTCACTTTACCATGGCAAGAGGTTATTAGATACCTAACAACACTCTTTATCAGTTTGTTTTCAACACCTTCTTTCTTTCAGCTCAGAAAACTGAACTCCTTGACATGCCTCTGACAGTATTCAGATGCCAAGAAAAAGGCCTCATTCCTGCTACGCTGTCTTCAGGATCTAGTTGTGCGCTCCACCTTTTAGCATGCACACTCCTGTGGACTTGTCTTTTTGGTGCTTCGTGCAAAAATAGCATGGGCCACGTACAAAGCCTATTTAGCGAGTCGCATTTTATTTGTGACTCGCTTAACAGGTTTTACGACTCGCTATTCAGGAGAGGCGTTCCCTTCTTAATAGTGAGCGAAAGCCCATGTATGAATGTTTTGCGACTGCAATTGTGGTCGCAAAACACTCGCAAATTAACACCCTCTTCAAGAGGGTGGTAATGCACTCGCAAAAGGGCCCCCTTCCCCTTTGCAAATGCAAGGAAAAATATTTTTTAAGGGTAGGCAGTGGTCCCAGGTACCAACACCTGCCCCTAAAAAATAAACGAAAATGCTTAACTTTTTTCTTTTTTTAAATGATTTACGTTTTTCTTTAAGGAAAATAGGCTGCAGTAAAAAAAAGATGCATTATTTAAAAGCAGTCCCAGACATGGTGGTCTGCTGAGCCCAGCAGGCCACCATACCTGGGACGGCCCGCCATTCCCAATGGGGTCGCAAATTGCGAGAGGCTCATTAATATTCACGAGCCTCTCAATTTGCGACCCCATTGGAAATGGCAATCAGTGTTAAAACTCACCGTTTGCGAGGCGCTATTTTGCGCATCATACATCTGGCCCTCAATCAATTAGGTAGGTTGGGACTTCCCATAAAACCCGTTATTAAATTGTACGTTTTTTCCTCGCACGCAAAGCCTGCCATTTTGTAGAGCACAGGATCTGTGGGGAACAAGCATTTTTCGTACAAAGGACTGTAGGCAGACACAATTATTCTACATTTATAAAGCCAGTACAACTAGTCCATCTCAAGAAATGAAGGGCCTCATGATTCCGCACTGGTGGAAATCATCAGATTGGAGATGGTGCAACATACCCAGCACACATTACGAGATGCTGGTGGACCAGTGGAATGGCTTCTTTCATATAACCAGGGTTCCCTAGGCTGTCTTATGGTAGACGGACAGGTGGTTCTGTGTGTCAATGGCTTGCATTCCCCTGCAGGAGGGGTTTCCTCTCATGAAGCGGTTGACGTTATCACTTGGGGCTGGTGAGTTGGTAATGGAAGCATAGGTGGCTTAGGACTGTGGTGAGATAACGTGCATGTGTATTAGTGTGTGCATGTTTCCACACCATGTAACTGTGCTCTCTTAGCAAGCTAGCTAGGGTATTAGCACCTTCAGGCTTCATGCCGGGGACTCCCATCACATACGAGATACGAATGAGGGGTGCTCGTTCAGCAGAGAAGGGAGACGATGAATGCTGGAAGATTAAACCTTTCTTCTCTGTTTACTAACTACTGCCTCCCTCATTTCAGTGGTGATTTGCTTGCGTATCAGATTATTACCAGCTCTCCAGCGCTTAAAGTGGGATGAAAAAACTCTAGGGTCAATCAAAGGGGCATGGCCAATGTAATTAAGGGCGTGGCTTAAAATCACATATGCTAAAAATCTGTGCTTAGCATAGTGTGCCGCCAGACTTGTATTTTGCTGTTTCAGCCATTGCATCCAGATATATGATACAACAAGTAACATCATACCTACAACAAGTAACATCATACCTACAACAAGTAACATCATACCTACAACAAGTAACATCATACCTACAACAAGTAACATCATACCTACAACAAGTCAGCACTATTGGCTTTGCAATGGTTGTTAGTTGCATAAAATAAATGAGCAGCAACTGTGGCTTGTATATAATATTGAAAAATCTCCCACTTAAAGCTCTGATGACACCACGACAATGTTGCTCCTCCTGAGTTTCAAAAAAAGGAGGGAAATACAGAGAGAAAATGACTCTCTTTAAAGGATTTCCCTTTCCCCTACAACTCTCACCTGGCATGACGTCATGCCGTAACTTCTCCACTAGTGAGAAATGAGAAGTGTGAGCACACACTCCTCAATGTGCCTGCTGTCACTGCAGACTGGAAAAAAACGCACCGCCAGTGCCAGGGCACAAAAGAGAGCCTGCTAGAGACCCGTTTCGAGGCCCCCTTTAAAAAACTGCTGTTTCTCAGCACCGCTGAGACCCGGCCCACTTCAAGCCCTGCAGCTCTCACATATTGTAATGAAGGATGTTGTCTTCAGTTGAAAACAAACATCTCTATGTACGCTGTGGTGGGCTGTAGCGGTCTAGTTGTCACTTGTGTGAAGAACCCTTTGCTCGGAAGGGCACACACACTTTGCATCACTCTCTGGCCAGGTTTGGCCAGAGAGCTTAAATAAACCGGAAGAGGTAGTTTGTGACTTATGGCCCATCACAGTGGCTATGTGTCTGTATGTGTCCCTGTTGGCTCTGTAGCCATAATTACAGCCATGGCCTGCGGCCACGTTACACTACCAATGAGGGTGAGTGTAGTTTGCAGCGGACCCCAACTCAATTGTGCCGTTCCACCTCTGCCTCGCGTTCCAGCTGCTGAGGGAGTGTCGACGTCAGAAGAACCTTCGTAGCCGGCCTGCCTGCTGAGTGCTCCTACTGCCCTAGAAGTTGTGCTGAAGCACCGGGACGGCGTGTGTCATAGGCCGCACCTCTCCACGTGCCTGTAAGGGAAGCAGTTCACCACCGCCGATGGCCAATTCACACCCGCAGCATCTGCCGCCGCAAGCAGCAAGACTGCCATGGAGCATGGGGAGAGTCACAGCCCCTGCGCGATTCAGACAACACATGCATGGGCACATCGGTCTGCTGCTCCTGAGCTGCTGTGCCTGCCAGCCAAGGTGTTGCAGCCCTCCAGCTGACCCACGCACGGAGGGTGCGGATGCAGCAGAAGGCCAGAGCGAGAGAACACACCAAGTGGGTGCACCGTGTAGAGACCCTTTGCCATATCTGGCCAGCATTCAATTGACCAGTTGAGGAACAGAAGGAAAAAAAGCCATAGAAGCCATATGTTGCACACCAGTGTGGGACAGAGCGGAACAGAACATACCACAGTGAACACACAAGGCGCCAACCAAAGAGGGTGACAAAGGGAGAAAGACATTACCTACAAAAGGGGACAGTTCACAGCAGCAGATATGACACACCCAAAACACGGTCATGTCAGACCCAGCAGTACAGGCGGCCGCACAGAACGTGCCACCGGTACAACAAGCAGCGCAGCCTGCGTCACAGCAAATAACCGTGCTAACCCCATTCAGCAAGCTGATAGATCCAGCCACCACATCCCCCAGATGGACCGTTTGAATTGGCAGGTTAAACAATTACTTTACAGCCACCCAGGAAACAGACGGCAAGCTCAAGAGGTCGCTACTGCTGCATTTAGGAGGGGAAGAGATATACAAGCTGTTTGCGCTCACCTCACAAACACCGGAGCCCCCACCGATTACGAGGCAACAGTCAGGGCACTGAATGCTCATTTTGATCTTCAATTAAACCCCTATTACGAGCATTTCATGATCCCTCAAGCTCGTCAGAGATATGGGGAGTAAATGGACACATTTCACACAAGCCTATGAATACTGGCTAGTACTTGCACGGATGATGACCAAAACAAGGTAGTAGGGGCCCAAGTCATCTAAGGATGCCACAACAAACACCTTTGGACCCTTATTCTGCGACAGCCAGGGATCACCCTGGAAGACATCCTTATCCTGGCACGTTCGCATGACTTATCAGATGCCAGGGCAACAGCGATGGATGCTGCATTCGCCCAACAAGCGGAGAAACCAGTAGCGGTTAATACGGAAAGAGCGGATACAGTGTGGACACCGACCAGAGGTGCCTGTGGGCAGTGGCCAAACAGAAGCCAGAGAGGGCCTCGCCGTGGATACTGCGGAACCAAAGAGCATCCCCAAGAGGAATGCCCCGCACAGGGCCGGACGTGCTCTAAGTGTGGCTCCCCCAACCACTTCACAAGTGTGTGTAGAGAAGGAACTCGGAGCTGAGGGGCTCGCAGAAGAAGACCAACGTCCAAAGCAGTGTAACACTTATCGATAGAAGAGTCGGACAGTCTGAAAATGACTAAAACACCAGCACATCTCAGGCAGTACTTGGTAGATTCCTCCACGGAAGATGACGTGGAGTGTTACCTCATATAGTTTGCTAGTGATCTCAAATGAAGGCGGTGCCCACAGCCCACGTGCGCCACAGAGATTGCAGGAACACCAGTCACAGCGCTGATCGACACGGGGCATCTGTGAACGTGATGGGAATTCAGCAGTACAAGCGGCTGAAGCCAAGGCTCACACTGACCCCTTCGCATGTGAAGATTCTGACGTATGGCAGCCAGACGCCATTACCTCTCAAGGGTAAGATGACGGTACAAGTTAAGTCAGAAGATCACAAGATCTCCACAACATTCCACATGGTAGACCGAGAGACAGACATCTTGGTGGGAAGTCACACAGATGAAGACCTCGGGTTGGTTACATTAGCCAGCGCAGTCAAGACATTGCAACCAAAGACATATTAGAGTTATTTCCACAGCTATTCAAAGGCCTCGCAAGCATGAAGAGACCCCCGGTGAAACTACACATTGATAAGGATGTAAAACCAGTCGCCTTGCGACACTGGTGCATACCGTTTCATCTTCGGCCACTCGTGGAGCAAGTGTTGGAAAGCCTTGAACAGCAAGGAGTAATAGAGAAAGTCACAGGACCAACGCCATGGGTGTCGCCCATGGTGATAGCTGAAAAGCCGAAGCAGTCAGAAAAAATCAGGCCCCGCCGTGACATGCTCATGCCCAACCAAGCGATAAAGTGGGAAAGACACCTGACACCAATGGTCGACGACATCCTGGCTGATCTCAATGGGTCCCAATGGTTTGCGAAGCTAGATATTAATGCCGGATACCACCAGTTGAGGCTAGCGAAGGAGAAACAATATATTACGACATTCTCAACTCATCCGGGGCTTCGCCGCTACAAAAGATTGAACTTTGGTATCCCTTTGGCGGCGGAGATCTTCCAGAATGCAGTCAGGGAAGTGCTGTCAGGGCTTCAGGGAGTACTGAAAATCAGTGGCGATATATTGATACACTCTGCAACCATAGAGGACCATCATGGTCAACTCTGCGCCACCCTCCAATGCCTGGCCGGCCACGGAGTAACCCTTCACTGGGACAAGTGCCAGTTCTTTAAAAAATGCATCGAGTTCTTTGGCTAGGTATTCAGCCAAGAAAGTGTGAAGGCAGACCCCAGAAAGTTGCAGGCCATACAGCAAGCCCCCGCACATCACTGCGTCAGAAACTCGGAGCTCTTGGGCAGTTTATACCTAATCTGTCTACCGTAGCTGAACCCCTGAGGGCCCTGACTAAGAAAGACGCGGTCTGGAAATGGGGAAAAGAAGAAGAAGAAGCATTCAGCACTCTTGGGAAAAAATACTATGACCTATTTCGACACCACCCGGCAAACAGAGTTAATAGTGGACACTTGTCTCGTGGGGCTGGGAGCACTCCTTGCCCAAGAGACTGAACTGTGGAAATGTGCCTTGCTGGCTTTTGCGAGTAAGGCACTCACCCCAACAGAGGCCTGTTACTCCCAAATCAAACGTGAGGCATTGGCAATCAAATAGGCCTGCAACCATTTACACCTCTATGTCAGCGGACATCCCTTCAGGGTTGTGACCGATCACCAGCTACTGCTCCCATTGTTCAGGGGCACCGCCCCACACCCACCACCAAGGATCGAGTGGTGGGCGCTACAACTACAGCACTACCAGATGGAGCTCATGTACAGACCCAGAGCAAAGAGTCCTGCCGACTTTATGTCATGACCTCCCCCGGACCCAACAGTGGGAGATCCCGAACAAGAACAGCGGACAGAGGAGTACATCAACATGTTGTCCCAATGGGTCTGTCCACAAGCCCTAACGGTGGAGGAAATCAAGGCGGAGACCAGCACTGATGTGGTGCTTCAGTAGGTGATGGAACCCCTGCAGAAGGCATCATGGGAAGGTTTCCTTCATGGCATCAACAGATGGAATGAACCAGACCGGGCCCGGCTAGGAAAGATCTGGAGAGTCCGCAATGAACTAAGCACTGCTTCCAGCGGCATAGTGCTGAGGGGATCACTGATCCTCATTTCAGTGAGTCTCCAGGAACGAGCGACTGTCCTAGCACACAAAGGCCACAGGGAACAGTGAGAATGAAGTCAAGAATGAGAGAGAAAGTTTGGTTTCCTGGCCTGGAAACGGCCGTGGTCACCGTAGTCAGGAACTGCCTTGACTGCCAACTCACTAGCAGCCCAGCAGCGCCGGCACCTGTGATAACAGAAGACTCCGCACCTTCCCCATAGTCGTGGGTGAGCCTGGATTTTAGGAGTTTCCCAGATGGGCGAGTGACCACTGTCCTGATCGATAGTTACACAAAGTACCCAATAGTTGAAATCCTACCATCCACGTCTTTCAACCACTTGCAGCCAGTGCTGCAGAAGACATTTGTTCTCTTTGGATTGCCACACGTCGTCAAGACTGACAACAGGCCCCCGTTCCAAGGGGGAGAGTTCAAGGATCTGCTAACTTGGCTGGGAGTGAAACACCACCACATCACTCTACAATTGCCACAGGATAATGGCGAAGCTGAGCGTTTCATGCGGACGTTAAACAAAGTTCTTCGGGAAGCGGTGGCGGAGCAGTCTGATCGGGAGGGGGTTCTCCAACGATTCTTATGGGGGGTCTCATAGCACCCCACAATGCACGACCCAGAGGTCGCCTTGGTCGTTGATGCTGGCAGGGCCCAGGCGGGACACAATCCCGGTAGCTGACAACATGATGCCCGAACCGTACAATCCGGTAGACACACAAGTTCGAAGGACATTGACCAATGATAAAGCTAGTGGACGAAGATGAGCAAAGACCTGCGTCATAGTGCCAGGATGCACAGTCCTGGTACGACATCGCCGCAGTGGAGGGAAGTTCCGCACAGCATATGAGCCTGGGCTGTGGACAGTACCGAAGCTCAATGGGACTGCCCTCACAGCAAGGAAAGGAGAAGAGACTATCACCAGAAATATCTCCTGGTTCAAAAGACTCCAAGCGGACGATGCAGAGCTGTCATATCTTTGAAGGGTGGAGGATGGGGAGACCGCAAGCAGAAGTTTCTCCCCGTGTATGGCCGAAGATCCAACCGGAACCCACATGACTTCAACCCAGTCTACGGAGGCTGACCAGAGGACTATCGAAGAGACCCTGGTGTCTGTCAGCCCCATGAGATGTCAAGAGAACCCCCAGTGCAGATTCAACTTGAGACCAAATCCCAGACCAAGCCAGAGACTGGCAGACTTTGTGTGTTAACTTGATGCTTAGTTTTTTTTAACACTAACTTGGGATGGGATGTAGTGGTCTAGTTGTCACTTGTGTGAAGACCCTTATCCCGGTAGGGCACCCACACTTTGTATCACTCTCTGGCCAGGCGTGGCAAGAGAGCTTAAATAAATAAACGGGCGGAGGTCGCTCGTGACTTCCGGCCCATCACAGTGGCTATGTGTCTGTATGTGTCCCTGTTGGCTCTGTAGCAATAATTACAGCTGTGGTTCATCGACATTTCTTATTATTAACAAATAAACATTCTGTGCAACATGACATATTCGCTCCTTTTTGTGATTGCATTCTGATCTCTGCGAGACACCAACAGCCCGACAGAGGATTAACATGCATATATATATTATTAAAGTACACATTGCCACCTCTAATGAAAGTTGGGAAAGGGCAAAATAAACAACGGAAGGCAAACAGCAGACTGCGAAGATACACATGTCTATTTACAATGTCAAAGGGAAGGTAAAATGATAAAAGAAAAGTCAGACTCTAAGTACTCCTCCTTTCCACTTTGACCTCCTGCCCTCGTATTCACACTGTTTGAAAACTCTGGCTGGAACATTAGAATAGGACTCTTGTTATTCAGATGGCGATAATTAGGATGATGAGCAGAAACCAGAGGACGATGAACCAAAATCTATTTGCATGTGCAGGACCTGGCCTTTTTGTGGGTTTATCCCCAGACATTTAGCTTTTTGCCTCCTATTTTTGAATCCTCTTTTTGTTGGCTATAGGACTCTGGGCACTTTACCACTGCTGATCAATGCTAAAGTGCATATGATCTTTGTGTAAATTGTGATCATTATTGGCTCATTTTACTGGTAAGTCCTTAGTAAA
This sequence comes from Lissotriton vulgaris, assembly GCF_964263255.1. NCBI lineage: Eukaryota > Metazoa > Chordata > Amphibia > Caudata > Salamandridae > Lissotriton > Lissotriton vulgaris. Next base: position 1,260,257,158 of record NC_141696.1, on the reverse strand, counting down.
GTATACTAGGTGTGCCCAGTGTCTGTAAATCAAATGCTACTAGTGGGCCTGCATCACTGGTTGTGCCACTCAGATGAGTAGCCCTGTAAACGTGTCTCAGGCATGCCATTTCAGTGTTTTTGAGTACAGTTTTAAACTTCCATGTCAACCTGGCAAGTGCACCCACTTGCCAAGCCATAACCTTCCCTTTTTCTACATGTAAGACACCCTAAGGTAGTCCCATCGACAGGGTGCAGTGGATGTGAAAGGTAGGACATGTGCTGGTGTGTTTTACATGTCCTGAAGGTGAAATACTGCCAATTTCGTTTTTCACTATTGCAAGGCCTGTCTCTCCAATAGGTTATTGTTGGAGCTGCCTTGTAGCCTCTTACAAGTCTAACTTCCAATTGGGAAACTATAGAGATAGAGCTTTGTAGTTTGGGCTCCCTGCGTTCAGAATTTAAAAGTAAATCTTTTAGTTAAGTTGGTTTTTAAATTGTATGTTTGAAAGCACCACTTTTAGAAAGGGGTCATTTTCTTGTTTAACCATCCTGTGCCTCTACTTTCCTGTGGAATCAACGTCTGGTTTAGATTGAGCGTGCCTGTTTGTACATTCACTCTAGACAGTCACACAAAGGAAGCCGAGGTATGCCCTGCATATCCTGAGGGCCCATCACAAGGTTGATGGGTCTCCCTAAGCAGGAGGAATTGTCACTGACACCTGAATAGGGCTGTGCCTGTCATCTCACAATGCTGTCTCCACCCCTCTTGAGTGTTTCTGGAGCCAAAGCAGGAAAAGACAGGAACTTCTGAACTACAAAGACTTTTCTTTGAAGTATGCCTACTTCAAAGGCCAAAAGAGTTATAAGTATTGGACCTGTAACCTCAAAACTTTTAGAACACTTCTGGATCAAGAGGAGACTTTGCCTCGGAAAAGAGCTGAAGAGCTGTAAGGAAGAGTACTGCCCTTTTGCTGTGTGTTGCTTTGCTGGGTTCGCCTACAGTTGCTGCTTCTGCTTTGGAGAGGAAAAGGACTGAACTTTGATGTTTATCCGGCTTGAGAAGTTTCTCCAGGCCTAGTGTATGTTTGCCTCCTGTTAAGAAGTCTAAGGGCCATCAAAGACTTTAACTGTAGTATCGCTGAACTCCACTGCTGGGACTTCTGACCTGCCATGAGGTGCTAATTCTAGTTCTGGGCCCTTGGAGGTGGTTCCTGCTTCAAAAAGCTACAAAGACTTGAAAATCGACGCATTGCCCTTCTAGGCCAGGAGAAATTTCCACACATTGCCACTGTGCAGTCAAAGAAAGCAGCCAAGCTTTTGCTTGCAGCTGAAGAAATCGTTGCATCCCAAGTTCAGCGCAAAGAACCTCCGAAGTCCAAGCCGACCACACTGACTCCGATGCAGGCCTTGTTGTGCAATGAAAGAACAAACGCATTGCTGGACCGCGGCTGAAGAAATCAACGCTGCGTCTGTTTGCCACCGCCTCATCGACCTCCAGCTTGTCTGGATTTCCATGCATCGCACCTGTGCACCAAATTTTCCATCGCATCACCCGCAGAGCAGAACCATCTTGGGTTTCAATGCATCGCTTACCCTTACTGTCCAGATATGATGCAACACTTCTCCTGCGTGCAGCAGAACTGACACATCGCCTTCTTAGGGATTCAGGAATCGACTAATTGCTGTGTTTTCCGACACTTCTCTCCTCTGCAGAGGGTTTTCAGTGTGGATTTTGACATATCTAAAGTTGCTTGGTGTAAAATCGGCGCATCCATAGAGTTCTATGAACAGAATTGCTAAAACCTTCTAAAATTGATATTTTGTGTTGTGTAGGTTGGATTATTGTTGTTCTGGTGTTGTTTGGTTTGGATAAAGATTATTTATGTTTATAAACTGGTGTGGTGTCAATTTGTAGTGTTTTCACTGTGTTACTGTTTGTTATGTACAGATACTTTACATATTGCCTCTGAGATAGGTCTGACTGCTCGTGCCAAGCTACCAAGGGGGTGCAGAGGGGTTATCTTAGCTGTGCAATTCCCTTCCCCTGATTAGAAGGAAGGTTGCGTTCTTGGACAGGGTGCATACCACTGCCAACAAGAGACCCCATTTCTAAGAGCATGTATGAACACATGCTGTTTTTTTACTATCTAAAGTGATATTCATTGGGGCACCTTGTTGGCATACTATTAGGTTTTGCTCTCTGTCATTGAGGTTTTGGAGTAATGTAGCATTGTATCATATAGGCGCTGCGATACTGCACACCTCCTGCATCTTGGAGTGACTGCAAAAAGCTGCATATCTTATGAGACAGTGACCCTCACCCTGCACAAATATTTGGGCTGTATAATGCGCTAATGAACAAAACACTCTTTTGCTGTGGCAATGCCTAAAATTATATCAAGCAGTCTCCAGCACAGTACTGTATGTGAGTTCTTCCAAACCAGTGGTGGGCCGGGTATCGCAATATGGGCTCATACTGCATAGAAATGGCCTGTATTAAATACCCTTGCTGTCAATCACACTGTAAATGTTTGTGCAGGGTCATTCAAGTCTAAAGAAAATGGGCAGCAGGAGCACTAACTGTAACCGAAGGAGAACAGTTTGGGAAAAGCACAGGAGAGGTAGCAAGACCAGGACATCACAACAAGGGAAATATACAAAAGACATATTGATTGCCTTTATGTATGATCATTTAATTATGGGTACATTGTGGGCAAGCATTACCTTATGAAGCCGACCCTTGATATGAGACTGTCCGTAGCACAATAGTGACAATTCTAGTTATAATAATGTGGGCATCCATAGCACAATGGTGTTTAACGCAGCAGTAATGCTGCCCCTTGCATAGAGGTGATAATTCTTGGCATATCATGTGCTGCAATTGGGTTATGCCCATACATTGCGCAAAGATATTTTTGCTTTTTAAATCACCCGCTTTTGTACTTTTTACTGTGGTTGAGTCTCACTACTTGTCTCACCCATGGTAATCACATGGCAAATGGAATGCACCTGCTATCGCCAGTGTCCACCTTTTAAGATAAGGCTGCTATGATACAGCTAGGGTTAGGAACATGTGGCTGTTACACAATAATACATGTGCCCATGCATGTGTAAATGTGTGTGGACTGAGCGTGGGAGACTACCGTCGTGCGCAGTCCGGTAACTGCGCACAGGCAGTCTGGTGCTGAGGAGACTCTGCAGGATTAGATAATGACCTCGGCTAGGACTTATAATGTTAGTGTACACTCATGGGGAAATTCAGCTTAGTTAAATGTTTTGCCTACAGGAACACTTTATCATACTCATAGGGAGAAAACTGCCTACAAGTGCAGTTTCACTTTACTTTGACCTACAAAGTCCAGGGACATATCAAAATGTGTTCCAACTTGTGAAAAAAATAAATCTGAGAGGTCCAAGAGGATATCTGTACAACTTATTAATCATCCAGGATTGTCATATTTCTCTGTCTCAGCTTAGGATCAGAGCCCAGGCCTATTGTCATGCTGCTGTGCTAAGTTAATTAGATTTCACTCCAGCAGCAGGAACAAAGGCCACCCCACACAAAAAGAGTAATTAACAGTGCTTCCCTCAGCTCCTGAGTGGAAGGGATGGATGTAAAATCTGCATTGGTTATTACTTTCCACTCTGCACCAGGGTGGGGCCAGCCTAGGCCCACTGAACAAAGGATGAAGGCCAGACAACTGGAGCCAACACAGGAGGGAGCTCCTCTTTGAACTTTTGGTGGGAGAGGCCCCGGTAGTGGTGTCAGGGAGGGGCTGGAGCTGAGACCCCAGCAGCGGATGTGACAAGTGACTCCTGTATGATGCCATCTTGAACTGCCCCATTATGCTGTGTAGGAGGGTTGGGAAAGGGGTGGAGATGTGATGTGACACCCCTGGATTGGCCACGGGTGCCTGACTTCTAGAAACTTAACACCCCCTTTAGAAAGTCTTGCACAAGGGCGAGACTCTCTCTTGGTAGGTGCTGTTTGTACTTTCGCTGCTGGGCCAAGGGACTGTGGCAGCCATAGACAACTGTAAGGAAAAATCTCCTAATGCCCAAAAAGGACTAAGTACTCTGCCTCAGTTGAGCACAGGACCAGTGGGTCTCTCCGAGGGCCAGTGAGACTAGCCTCCTTACACCCACGGAGAATCATTTGAGGGAAAGTCCTGTACTTCTGCACTCATAGATAAAGACTAGTAGGAAAGCTGACACAGGAAGCCAGTGAAACCGGCTCCTTGTAGATTACACCACTTTGGAGGGGACGAGGTATGCTAAAACTGCTCCTGGTGGCTGGAGCTCATCACCAGGAGTACAATGAGCCCTAGATCATCCAAATCAGCCCAATCCGGCCCGAGTTATGGCATTTTTAATATTGGTGACCATTTTCTGAAAAAATGAGCTTCTGCCAGATTTCCTTTCCACTACCCCCGGGCCAGGGTTTAGGATTTGAATGGTTGGTGCATGATTTATTTATATATCACCCAGAAGGGGATGTGCGTGGGGACCCCTCACTGTTACTTCTCCCAGGGGCTGATATAGATTTCCCCAAGAGAAGGGAAAGGGTCCCATGCTTCAAACTCCAGACCCCCAATGGTGGTGAGCGTAACCCCCACTCCTTGTGCACATGACTGTGGGAAGTGGGGCAGCCACAGTATCAAGGAGTGGTGGCTGCACAGGGCACCGGCAGGGGCAGCCAGGGGTGGGCTTCATGAGCTACTCTCAACAAATGGAGGCATGTGGGGGGACCCTTAAATAAAAAAAGAAAACAAAGGAAGCTTTGGCACTCTTCCTGACATAGCGGAAGAGTCTCATATAAAATCTTTACTGCTATAGGCTGACGTGCCCCATAATGCCCTGGGGCTGGATAATGTGCATATTTTTCTCTTTTTTTGGTGGCCCTGGGAGACAGCATCTCAACTAATATGGGAAGTGCTGTGGGGGGCTGTAGGAGTTACAGCAGCCCCCCCAGGAGTAATGTTTGGACAACTGACCCCACGTTTGCGGTGTCTAGGAATCCTTGACCCTCTGGGATTGTTCACATAATTTTGAAAGCACTCCCAAGACTGAAGCTTTTTTTCTATAGCTGGAAGTGCAGCACTCTATAGCAGCTGGTTCTATGGCCATATTTAATTTAACATAAAGATGTATGAGGATGATCCATTTAATGGAACATGCTCTAAGAGTTGACTATAAAGTTGAATTCTTATGTGAACAGAAAGCGATGCTGTTTTTTATGATTGCATTTTAATGCTTGAAAGTATGTAAAAGGATGATTATTAAGCAACATTTGTTGTTTTATTAACCCCTTTTCTGCTAGGCCTTTCCACCCCTGTGCTAAGCCTTTTTTTGACTATTTGGGGTAGTTTGGGCTTAGGCCCCTTTAACTTTTTGATCACATAAGTTATCCACGCCAAATTTGCGTCCTTTTCTTCCAACAACATGGGAATTCTAAAGGTACCCAGGGTTTGTGGATTCCCCTGGAGGGGACCCAGAAATTAGACAAAATACAGCAAAATGTTGTTTTTTGAGGGAAAAATGGGAAAAAAGTGCTGCAAATGAAAGCATCTGGGTTTTTCCCTGCAAATGGTATAAAAAATGGGGTTGTGGGGCTGAAATGGCCGTTTTCCCAGCTTATAGGGAATGACAGACCTTTGTCAGAAAACCAACATTTTTTACACAGTTTTAGTATTTTTCTGGGACATAGCCTATTTTTGCTATTGTTTGCACTTTCAACCTCCTTCCAGTTAATGGTAGAAATGGATATGAAAGCCATAATGGATCCTGGACAGCTACACATTTTGGTAAAGTAGACACAATTCTGAATTCAGCAAGGGGGTCATTTGTGTAGATCCTTCAAGGTTTCTTTATAGAAACTAACAGCTAAATGTAGGAAAAATTGAAAATTAGTTGACAAAAAACATCCTTTTGTGTCAACATTTTCACCTGTAACTTCTTCTAGTTATGACAGCTCTTTGAAAGTAATATACCGTTACATCCACGGGACCTTACTGGTTGGATATATAGGACTTGTAGGTTCACTAAGAACCTGATGAACGCAGACCCAAAAACTGAGCAGCGACTTGCAATGGTTTTTTATTATGTACCGGGTATACAGCAATTATTCTGGAAAAATATATGCATGGAAAATTCGGTATGAAAGACACCTATGTATTTCTGAAATGGGAACAAAATATAGAGCTTAGAAACAGTAGATATTTGCACATTTTCGAAACTGGAAATACTCATAGTAGCATGAAAATTATCGGTAATGTTTCAAAATGACTTATTTTTTACACATTGCCATTCATTTGGAAGGCAGAAATGCATTGAAAGTCAATAGGTAATAACAGTTGCTTTACAAATCTGAATTACCCTAAGTCTCCCGATAAAAATGGTACCTCACTTGTGTGGGTAGGCATAGTGCATTCTGTGGTGGAAAGTTCCTGAATCTGCGTGGATCCACAAATATCCACTGACCCCAAAGTCTTCCGAGAAAAATGGTACCTCACTTGTGTGGGTAGGCCTAGTGCCCGCATCATGAAACTCAACGTGGACACACCTCAATTTCACAGTGAAAAATGACCTTTTTTTGACAAAGTGACTAGCTGTAGTTTTTTAACCCTAGCTCTGCCGGCACCAAGGGAAATCTAGCAAACCTGAAAACTAGACACCCAGGCAAATCCAGGATGGGGTGACCTTTCTAGCTCTCACCAGGTTCTGTTACCCAGAATCCCTTGCAAACCTAATAAATTGTAAAAAGAAAACACATTTCCTCACATTTCTGTGGTGGAAAGTTCTGGAATCTGCGTGGATCCACAAGTTTCAACCCACCCCATGTTCCCCAATGTCTTCCGAGATAAATGGTACCTCACTTGTGTAGGTAGGCCTAATCCCTGCGACAGGAAACGGTGCAAATCTCAACATGGACACAACACAATTTCACAGTGAAAAATGACCCTTTTTTTGCAAAGTGTCTAGCTGTAGTATTTTACCCTAGCTAAGGCACCTAAGGAAACCTGGTAAACCTATACATTTTTGAAAACTAGACACCCGGGGATTCAAGGGAGGTATGGCTTGCGTGGATCCCCCAACGTTTCCTTACGCAGAATCGCCTGCAAACCGCAATTTTAGCTGAAAAAAATCACTTTTTCCACACATTTTTGTGTGGGAAAGTAGTGGCATCATCGGGCTGAAACAAATTTCCTACCACCCAGCGTTCCCCAGGGTCTCCCGATAAAAATGGTGCCTCACTCGTGTGGGAGGCCCAAGTACCCGCGACAGGCAAGGGCCCAAAACGTATTGAGGCAACATCAAAATTGCCTATCACAAAACAACCTGGTTTTGCAAGGGGGGTCACCTGGGTTTTTGGCCCTGTGCTTGGCGGCCATCTAGGGAAACCTACCAAATGAAATGCCCTGTTAATAATTGAAAGGACGAGAAACTGAACCATTGGCTCACAGCTAATGAGCTGTAAAGCCATGACAATGCACCAACCTCTTTACAGGTAATTCATACACCTTTCATACGTGTGACACATACAAAACCATTCACATCGCCAGCCGCGGGCCCAGCCCATTACAACACTCACACCAGCAGACAGAGCCATTCAAGGGCCCATCGCTTTCACGTGCCAACATTCCTGACACAGCAACCACACCTGCTCACGGATTGCGTGGAGTGGCGTTTGGCTAGCAGTGTGTGTAGTGAACAGCAGCTAGTTACTACTCACACACCGCCAGCCAAGCACTAGTCCATGTACACCGCCAGCCAAGTGCCAGTCCACGCACACTGCCAGCCAAGCGCCAGTCCACAAACACCGCCAGCAAAGCGCCTGTCCACGCACACCGCCAGCCAAGTGCCAGTCCATGCACACCACCAGCCAAGCGCCAGTCCACGCACACAGCCAGTCAAGCACCAGTCCACGCACACCGCCAGCCAAGCGCCAGTCCATGCACCCCGCCAGCCACGCGCAGGCCCAAACACACTGCCAGCCAAGCGCCAGTCCAAACACCCGCCAGTCCATGCACACCGCCAGCCAAGCGCCAATCAAACACACCGCCAGCCAAGCACCAGTCCACGCACACCGCTAGCTAAGCGCCAGTCCACGCACACCGCCAGACAAGCACCACTCCACGTACACCACCATCACATTTAGGATGTTTTGATACAAATAAGAAAACACAAACAAATTGCAAATAGATACAAATCAACTAACACAAAATCTGAAACTAAATACACTACACAAATGCCAACCTTAAACTGAAGAAAAAATATTAAACAATAGAGACCAAGCAGTTCACTTTGCCACTCATGGATGCTCCCAAAAATTATTTTGCTTGTGGTACATTCTAAAACAAGCAGGCACACACAGCCGAGGGTTAGAAGGACACTCGGGCAGTACATACAAGTCTCCTTCCACGTACCTCTTCGCCAACAGACTCTATATCTCCTACTGGGAAAGTCTTTTGAGGGTGTGGGAGGAATGTGATCAGGAAAGTGGCAATCTTTCAATCTAGCCACATCCTCCACCACTCCAAGTCTAGGAACACTTGCCTGTTCCACTAAAACAAGGCTGTCTATTACAGACTCCCGAAACTTAGCAAAAATCATCTTTGACTCAGGACATGAATCCTTGAATGCAACAAAAACATTAAAGGTTGCCAAGTGGAAAAGATGGATAGGCAACTTCTTATACCGAATGTAAGCCTTACGAAGAGCAGCGTAAGGTTCCAACCTCTGATCTACTCTTTCAACACACCCATGTGCCTATTATAGTCTAAAATGCACATAGGTTTGCGTGCTTCAGCAACCTGACCCCAAACAGTCACAGGTGAAGTGCTTTCATTGTGGATGGTAGTCAGTATGTAGACATCTCTCCAGTCTGAAAACTTGACAGCTAGAAGCTCCTCGCAACGCAACGCACTGCATTGTCCCCGCACAAGCTTTTGACAAACAAGTTATTTTGGGAAACCTTTACAGTTAGAGCTGATTGTGCCACAAGGAACAATGTCCACTTTGGCCAGCTCCCTGAACAACCGGACACCATTGTAGAAGTTATCTACATATAAATGGTGGCCTTTGTTAAGAAGTCTTCTACCAAGTTCCCACACAATTTCTCAGTCACTCCAAAAGTCGATGGACAACCAGGGGGGGTAATCCTGGAGTCCTTAGCGGTGTACACCCTGAAATTAGAGACATATTCAGTCCTACTGTCACACAGCATATACAGCTTAATTCCATAGCGTGCCCTCTTACTAGGAATGTATTGCCTAAAAAAAAGCAGCCCTTAAACAACACCAAAGACTCATCCACTGCTATTTCTTTCCCTGGAACATAGATCTCAGAAAATTGATCTACAAAGTGATCAATGTCAGGCCGAATCTTAAAAAGACGGTCACACTCAAGGTGATCTTGTGGCAAAGCTAAACCATTATCGACAAAATGCAGCATCCGAAGCAGAAGCAAATACCTATCATGACTCATGACTGCCGGAAATATAGCCGTTGCCATCAAGGGACTAGTAGACCAATATGAAAACATTGATGGCTTCCTTAGCAAGCCCATCAAAAAAGTTAAAACCAAGAACTTCTTCATCTCTTACAGATTTGTGGGAGTGCACCGGGTAGTTCTAGAATGGGACTTAAGGCTGCCACTGTTGTCCCTCTAAAACTGTTCGGCATACAAATTAGTCAACAATCTCTGCCAAAAACACATCGTCCATAAACAACTGAAAAAAACGTAACAGCAAAAAATTTTCTGTATTCACTCTACACCCTGGAACTCTAGTAAAGTCTGGAAATGCCGGCTGCGCCATGCCTGGGGCAACCCAGAGGTAATCACTTCCAACTGGAAGCCTTGCAGCCACAGGCTGCACCCCAGATGCCCCTTGGAGCACTATCAGCACATCAATGTCCTCCTCTAAGACAGGCACTTCATCCGCACTAAGAGTAGCTTCATCCGCACTGAGAGTAGCTTCATCATCCGATGATGCCATGTGGAGAGGAAACTCACTGCCTGAATCTTCCCCTGCCTCCTCTGCCTCAGATGCAGAGTCAGTTTCTGAACCGTGGTCAGAGGAAGACTCAAAAAGCATACCAACAACCTGCTGAGCAGTAATCCTGCGGTTAGCCATTATCCTTACTACGAAAGGAGACTGCACAAACAAATCAACAATAACTAACACTGTGCAAAATTAGTAAGTCAAAAAAATGCGTGCCTTTATAACAAAGATCTATATACTCAAAAAATATATGAATGACTTGCAAGAGACCGCTACACTCACCAGCACCTACTCTGCAGAGACACAGCAAAACCGATATCCCACTGGAAAGAAAAAAAACTAAACCAATTATTCACAAGACAACAAAATACACATCGAGCACAAATGCAAAAAGTTTTTGACACTCAAAAAACAGAAGCCAAACATACTGCTATTATGACACCATTTGCGAAAAACTCATTCATGCAGAGAAATGAAAAACATTTGCACTCAAACAGCAGAACCAAAAGTAACAAAACCGCAACCTGGAACAGTATAAAGAGCAAAAGCTTTCAACTAGACCAAAAAGGGAGAAATAAAGCATTACAATTTCAATTCACAAGAAATTAAACAATTAACATTATAACACACTATATCACTACCTAAATGGTCAATCTGCCAGATGGGCCTTCAAATAGGGGTGCAGAAATGGGGGGTGAACTTGCCCAAGGGATCAGGTGAGCTTGTCTGAGGGTGGGGCAGAAAACAGCAGACAGAAATGTGCCCCCTTTGTAAACGAAATAAATCCCTGGTGCCTAGTAGGGTTTTCTGCCTCTCCCTCCCGCCTAGGGCAAAAAGGCAAAAATAAAAGGGCAGATCTGTCCCCAGGAGGGGCAGAAAAACATTAACCACATGTATTAAAAAAATCTGCCCAAATAAATGCCCCCCCCCCCCGGAAGTGACCCTTGCCCAAGGGGTCGCTTCCATTTAAATTTTAAAGAACTCCAGGGTGTCTAGTGGGGTATTCTGCCCCCCCCCCCCGGGCCTCAAACTCCATAAATCCAAGGCAAACAGTCCCCAGGGGTATTTTTAGTCTGTCTTATGTATAGATTTGTAGATGAATGTGTACTATTTAGTGGTGTTTGTGTAGTAAAAGTACTTTTCTTTTCTAAAGTAAAAGCACTAACTGGGCAATCATTTATTGAGGGTTATTATTGCGTGCCAGCGAATGGCGATTGCTAGCCCACACCATCTCCCTTAAGTAGGCCTTGGACTGCTTAGCTTCACTACCCTGAAAAGAGTCAAATGCTACAGTGTGGTGCTTTGTTCCCAGTAAGAGAAACTTTTGGACCTATTACTTGCACAGGCCTAACCTCCTGCACAACTAATAACCCTATGCCCTCCTAAATAGGCATTCATGGCAAGATGATATCCACATTTCGCTGGTCCTGGCATAACTATTGTTATTTCCTGGAATACTACTGGCATTCATGTTATAATAATACCCCGTATGTATGTATGTGTGTTCTTATATAGCGCTCGACTTACCCTTGGGCATCTCGGCGCTTGCATTGGGAACCCGTCCTAGCTTTTCCCTGTGAGATAACCAGTACTGGGCATCCGCAAGGTGAAAGCCAGGCATCCCGCCGTGGGGGGCCGTTGTGGAGATTAAGCAAGCTTATTGCCCAGAGCTGCATAGTGTGAACTCGTGCTTAGAGTGGGCACCGAAGCGAGAATTATCAAGTCCGTGGACAATTGGGCTCAGGACCCTGCCGCATCGGGAATCGAACCCTGGTCCCGGGTCTGACCTCTGCTTCAGGGTATGCCTCCTCTAACCAGTGAGCCACGCTTCTCCACCTATAACATGGGCCTTTGCATAGTGGTGATAATTATTGCCATATTGTCAGCAACCATGGCATGAATGTGCTCAGTACATGAATAATTCTGGCTTTTTAAATAATGGTGAAACTATTGCCTATTGTGAAACTGCTTTGCTTGACGAGCCACTCCTGTGGTCTAACATAATGGTGGTAATTATTGGGATATGGTGAGCATTTAGTTGCCCCCATGCCCCTCACGATTGCTGTAGCACATTACATTTCTTTAAGCACACTCATACAATGCATGATGTTTCTCAATCCATGTGTAATGCTTTCTCTTGCACATGAGTGGTGATTCATGGTTCATGTTGGTCATCCCTGGCATTGAATTATGCTACATGAGCACACAAGTCAGAGCACACCCAGGTCTGGCAGTAGTACAAGTCATTACATAACAAAATGGCAGACTGATATTTTGGTGATGTGTACAACCAAGGTGCAAAAGATTGCTGCAGAGGACTTCTAAAGGAAACCGATTCCGAGAATAGTGGTAGATAATGTGCAGCTTGGATGATCAGCCTCAATGTATTCCTTGCAATATTAGAACCCTTGCTGATAGCTTACTCTGAATACACGAGGTAATGGGAGTCCTTGTTTAAACCTTTCTGAAATATCAGAGACAATTTCATGCAAATCATTCCTCACAATGTTAGGGATGCCACACCTTTCCTAGTTACTTGAACTCCAACTGGTGTTAAATAGTTAATTCTATGTGTTTTTTGTAATGATTTTAGCTTTGGATGCGTACATCACTATATTTAGAATGAGAATTCCTCTCTTCCTCCCTACAAAAAAAACCACTTTCATTTTGTTAATCCAACCTCTGTCCTCCACAATTTCGAGTGATTTACTCGATCTCTGTGATTGAATGTACTTACTAACTGACTGTTGTTAGGCATTCTGTGACAAGAAATGACATATATTACATTTTTCCCCGATAGGAACATTTCAGTCAATTTTCGATTTTTAGTTGGTGGTTTGAAGTTAGGCTAGACTTTAACATTGGTCTTGTAGAAATTATTGTTGAAGTTTAAAACAACGTGATATAGACTGACAGACCCACTTGTTATATATTGCAACATGTATACTGTGATTTCAATCAACTCTTCGGTGTTGACATATAAGACTAATTACACATACACTCTACTATGTGTCTGACTTCTAGGCCCTGATAACCACAATTAAGTATTACCCAGCTCAATGGTACTCTTTTTTTGACCTCAGAAGGAGGAAAGGCTGACTTTCAGGTTACACACAGATCAATAAACTGAATGTATTAGTCCACTGGGCCATCTTACATACATGCAATATGAGCCTGTTAGCCCTACTTTCATCACATACCACCTGAAGACTGGTAACAAACGTGTGGCTTGTGTGTGTTTGTCCAAAGTGTCACATGCATGAAATTACCTTTATGGGCCCTTAGAGCCAGGGCTTAGGACCATTTTTTCATCCTCGCAATTTCCTTCGTTCAGTAACCAGTTCAATAACAGTAAACTGAAGTACCCATCTCAGTCCTCAGTGTTCCAGCTGGGACACGTTAGACAGAATAAGGGACATCCTTGATTGGATTCTATTGACTCGTCTTTAGTAAATGACACAGTCATGAAATATGTTGGAACACTGTGCCTCAGTCTTTTACCATACCCGATATAGGGGGAAAAACGTCCTTTCAAGGCTTCAAGCACAAAACAGCCGTTTTTGCTCCACCTAACGTGCCTTACTTGGTTGTCTCTAGCATGAAATTGTTTTTGGCTGGTATATCCTTGTTTTGTGTACTTTGAGAGTACGCTAAATGGCAATATGCATTTGTTCATTCAAATTGCTTTATGTGCAATCAGTATAAAAACTGAATTATTAGAATAACAATACCGTGCTAATAATTCCACTACATAAAACTATAAACAGCATTGACTTTTGTGCTTATCATCTGGGAAGCATCCTTTTTGTTTATATTGCACAAGTGCACCGCATACTTTGCTGCAAGCAGCCTTCTGAAGATATAAAATAGCTCCTATTGATAACTTTTTTCAATTTCAATCCCTGTCCATCATAAATCATTATTCAGCACTGCGCCTGGTCTTCCAAAATGAGACAACAGTTATTTGGCTGCATCGCTATTCACCTATCTCATGCATTCACTCAACAATTATCACACGCTTTTTGAAAAATGTGTTACAAGTCAATCAGTAACTGTTTATTTTGGAAATTGAATTGGCCATAAAACACACATGGAGAAAAAAACATACATTGTTCTAAATATTATATACAGTATGATGTGTCTCTACATAATTACTAACAGGAAACAGTGGCGGTCTAATGTAAGCCTATTCTTAAAAAGCACAAGTGCATGCTTATTTAAAACCCTCCTATGGAAAAAAATGAAAATATATCTCTTAATATTAACATTTGGTTGCAAACCCAATGCTCAAGGCAAGGCAATATTTTGTCTATGCAACCTAAACTTATAAAGTGCATTCCTAATGAAAACGTTCTTGTGCAAATAAAGGGGGAATACCTCTTAACATTTTCCAACATAGACCCTAAGTAAAAACCTACATCCAGGCAATCTTCTTCCTAAGCAGTTGTACTTTATAGCTGTACAAAACAGTTTATTAAAGTACATAAAGTGCCTCTCTTCTTTTCCTGACATTAAATTTGAACAGCAATGGTTTCCGTCATATTTTTCAGAGTTTCAGGTACAGTGGGCAAGAGAAGATCGAATACATTTTACCTTCATACACTCCAAGGGATAAAAAACATTAACTTGATATTTATATTGACAATCTAGCTTTAAATCTCTGTAACGACAGTGTTTCTGAAAAGAATTTAAGATATTTATTAAGCAGCTGAACTGCTCCTCCTTTTCATTCAATCAGAAACCCTCTTTAGGAAGACCCTGAAAACCTGATTTTTTACGGCCTCAGATGCACTATGTAGAGCATTCATCTAAACCCTTCTTTCCAGTCTCAATCACCCTGCCCGCCAATCAATTCGCTATAGCGCCATGATACTCCCCGGAGTGGTAGTTGCACTCTACAAATACTTTCTAACATAACATAACATGATATTATCTAACATATTTCTGTCCTAAAATCTGTTTATGATTTAAATAGCTCAGACCTAAGGAGCTAAAGATAATATTTATCTTTAACATGAAGGAAGTCCCAGAATTAAAAATGTATTGAATGAATACAAACTTTTACTGTGCAAGGAGGATTTGCCCATACCCTACTGATGCCATTGTACAATAGTGTCCTAAACATATATAGGGGCATATTACCAAGCCCCTATCGCCACCACAATGCCACTTTTTGTGACGTTGTGGTGGTGAAAGGGTCAGCGCCCTATTACCAAGGCAGCATTAAACTACATTATGTGGCTAAAAGCCACTTTAAGTGGCTTAACGCTGCCTTGGTAATATGGCCCCTTTCAAGCTAAAATTAGCGTAGAAGGGGCGCGCCGAACCTAAGACCAGAAAAATCCTGGTCTTAAGGTGGGGAAACGAGGAGAAATGCTACATTTCTCCTTGCAGCACACATGGAAAAAGCAAAATGCCAAGGCTTGTTTACATACAGGAAGGTGTCACTTCCTGTACATAAACAAACCTTTTTTTAAAATGCCATTTTGTAACTGACACCTTCCTGTACATAAACAAAATTCCCTGCTCGCTGACTCTCTTGCACTCTGGTGCACGGCTGCCTGCGTTGGCATCAAGTCGTGAGACTCAGCGCCATCGCAGGGGGAAACGCCAGGCTGCACCATATCCTTGGTAATATGGTGCAGCCTGGCGCTTCCGCAGTGGCGATGAGAGGCGTTAAGCCAAGGAGGCTAACGCCTCTCACCGCCACTTCCTAGATGATATGCCCCGTAGCTTGAGAGCATCATCGCATCGTAAGAGATCACTTATCCTATCTTTGTAAAGTGAATTGTTTAAGTTACTCCATAGATTAGCCCGAAGGTTGAATTGTTTAAGTCTAGCAGCACTATGCATCACATTCCTCCTACCCAGTTCTACCAATAATAAATTAAATGGAGCTGATTTTGGCAGCCTGCAAACCGTTCTCAAAAAGTCATTATGAGGAAAGAATTCCCCATTACCTTTTGCAGAACCATGTTTTTTCTTGTAGCTTTGTAATTCTCCTGTTAAATAATCTCTACCCAATTGGAAAGGGGCGACCACTCGGTCCCCCCGAACGTATGGTTGGGTGCCCGATCCCCCCGGGAAACCATTTTGGGCGGGAGGCGTGGCTCGGCTGGTATGCCCGAAGTGGCGTAGCCGGGGCGCGCCCTTTCCCGCCCAGGAGGGGTTGTCCTAGACACCCGCACGGAAGACCACGCCCAGTAGGCGTACCGGAGGAGGGTCCCCTCCCTCCCGCAGATGAATAAATAGAGCTGGAATCCGAAGAAGCGTCCTCTTGTTCCTGTGCTCTGAAGGCTGCACCAACTCGTTGCTCGTGAGCCCTCGACGGAACAAGCGGCAATTTTGAGAACTTGTAATCTTGTTGTTTCTCTTTCAGTTATTTGGAGTACGAAGGATCCGGGACCTCGTTGATCAACTAGAGCAGAGTACACGAAGCTATGGCCGGCAAGAAAGCAGGAAAGAGCTCCGAGTTGGAGAAGGTACTCCGCACCTTGTCGAACCGAATGGCGATCATGGACCGAAAACTCGGTAAAGTTGATTCGATCGGTCGCGGTTTGGCCGAAGTTAAGAAACAGTTAGCGGCCCAGAACAACTCAGGCCGTCCTAAGAAGGTATTAGGCCCGGCCTTGCCGGAAGTCGTCCCTGAGGGTAGGGGGAAGCGTATTAAGAGGAGGGCGGTTTCCAGGGAGGATCCGGTTCCTGAGGTGCCCCCAGTTGCCCCCATCACACCGGCGGGCAGCCCGGTTCCAAGCCCGGATACAGGTTTACCAATCCCGGTTGTAATTACCCCGGTTAATGATGAGGAGATGCCCCCAGAACTGGCCATCCAGTTAGCCGCAGTGTTGCCCTGGCTCAAGAAAAAAGAGGGGGGGCGGTGGCCGCGGGGGACCCGGCCGAGGAGGCTAGACTAATAATCGAGCAGTTACGGCAGTCGAGAGAAGCCGCGACGGCGAATGTTCCTCTTGTTCCCCCACAGGTGGCGCCAGGAGTATCTACGGTTAGCCGGGAAAAGGCAGCAGACACGACAGTAGAACCCGGTAAGCACACATTGCCAATGGCAGGGGAAGGTTCGATACCTTCAAGGCGCGAAAGGGTGGCCCAGCACATCCCTGCGGCCACAAAGGAATTGATTTGGGGGGAGAAATATGTGAATATGTTTTCATTGTTGACTGACCATCGCGAGATGGAAAATGCAAAATCCCAGAAAGATTTATGGCACCCCAGTGTATGGCGAGCCAAGATGGCGGAATTTAGGGTCGATGAGACCGTAGCGAATTGGGTAAAGGCCTTTTCGATATTTACGGCAGTCATGGGTGAACGAAAGCCGGAAGTGCTGACGGAGTTGTCCTGTTACCAGAATAAGATTATGGATTTTTATACCATGTATGAGGGGGACGAGTGGAAAGGATATGACATGAAATTCCGAAAAGCGAAAGAGTTTGATGCAACTTTGACCTGGGACTGCCTCGACTCGGTGTCATGGCACAAGCAGCTCTTGCCTGGGGCGGCAGGTACGTCCTCGCCGGGCGGGAGCGGGTCGGGGTCAGTTCGCCAAAAGCCTGCGGTGCCCTTTCGAGCAGGCGCCGGTGGGGAATTTCAGCCCAAGACCGGCGGAAATGGCGACAAGCGGGGGGTTTGTTGGGGCTTCAATAGAGGCAACTGTAGCAGGCCCCAGGGAACATGTAGGTTCAGGCATGCGTGTGCGGGCTGTGGGAACTCCTCACACCCGGAGAGTAGCTGTAGATCTAAGAACAGTGGAACGGGAGGAAAAGGGGGGTCTAAGCAAGAGTGAGGTGATGCTTGGGAACCGATTGCCCACACCTGTAGATATCATGGCTCTGACTCCTTGGTTGAACAAATACCCTGATCATGTATCCGCCGGGGTGTTGAGGAATGGATTCCTATATGGCTTCAACATCCCAGCGGGGGATTTTCGGGGGGACTCTTTTTGTAAAAATCAGTTATCTGTCCAACATAACCCAAGCGTAGCAGCAAAGAAAATTTCCAAAGAAGTCAGCTTGGGGCGGGTGGCGGGGCCTTTTCATTGCCCGCCGGTGGCGGATTTTGTGTGTTCCCCGCTAGGGGTGGTTCCAAAGAAAGACCCAGGGGAGTTTAGACTCATCCACAACTTGTCTGCCCCAAGGGGTTCTTCGGTGAACGAAGCCATTGACCCGGATATCTGTTCGGTGCAGTACGCATCCTTCGACAATGCCGTTGCCATGTTAAATCACCTGGGCCCCGGAGCGCTGATGGTGAAATCGGACATCGAATCGGCATTCAGGCTGCTCCCGGTACACCCACGGGACCAGCGCTTGCTAGGTTTTGCCTTTCAGGGGAGTTTCTACATAGATAAATGCATGCCTATGGGTTGCTCCATTTCTTGTGCCTATTTTGAAATGTTCAGCTGTTTTTTTAGAGTGGGCATTCACCGAGGCCACAGGGCATAAGCACGTTATGCACTATCTGGATGACTTCCTGTTTTTGGGAGCAGCTGGGAATGCGAAATGTGCGCAGGAGTTGCTGGACTTCTGCATCCTCATGCAGGAGTTCGGAGTCCCATTGGCACCAGGTAAGACGGTTGGACCATCTACTTCACTGGAGTTTCTGGGAATTGAGCTCGATTCTGTGGAAGGATGTTTCTGTTTACCGATGGAAAAGGTGGCCAAATTTAGGGCTTCCTTGACGCAATGCCTAGGCAAAGAGAAAGTGACCCTGCACCAGTTACAGCAAACAGTGGGTCAGCTCAACTTTGCCTTAAGGGTGATACCAATGGCCCGCCCCTTCTCACGCTCTATTGCACAAGCTATGGTTGGCCTCAAGGAGGGACACCACTGTACAAGGCTGTCGGCAGAGGTTCGCCAGGATATGCGCATTTGGTTGGCATTTCTGGCGGACTTCAACGGTCGAGTTGTGTGGAACAAACCACCAGCATCTTCGGATGAACTAGGTTTGTGGACCGACTCAGCTGGGAGCGTGGGATTTGGCGCCATCTTTGGTAACCGATGGTCGGCGCAAGTATGGCCGACGTGGTGGCACTCCAGCGGTCTGACAGGTAACATTGGGTTCTTGGAGCTATTTCCCATTTGGGTTGCTCTGATGGCATGGCCAGACAACTTTAGGGACCGCTCGGTGGTGTTTTGGTCTGATAATATGACTGTGGTTGAGTGCATTAATCAGCAGGCAGCCCGCTGCAAGTGAATCTTGAGATTGTTGAAAGAAATTATTTTACGTTGCATGAAATTGAATGTACAGTGCAGGGCAAAACATGTGCCAGGCGTACTGAATTATGCAGCTGATGCACTCTCTCGTTCACACATGCAGGCTTTCAGGGGCTATCTACCCACAGCGGACCTAGTGGCGGCACCGTTCCCCGAAACGCTATGGCTGATCGGTGCCCCGGATTACAAGACCTCGTGGCAGCCAGCTTAGCTCCCAGGACAAGGAAGGCCTACGAAGGAGCGTTTCGTTCCTACTGCACATTTTTGGGTCCGACAGGGAGACAGAGCTGGGGTCAGGAGGAATCCTTCCTGGGGTTCCTGGTAGCGCTGCACAGAGAAGGTCGATCAGCGGCAACGGCCAATAGACATAGGGCGGCCGTCTCGTTCATGGCACAGCTGCACGGAATAAGTGACCCGACGGGTTCCTTTTTGGTTAGGAAGGCACTATGCGGCTGGCAGCGCCTCGAGGGTCGCAAGCAGGACGCGAGGCGCCCGATTGGCTTAGACAGATTGTCTCTGCTTTTAGCAAAGCTGGAAGAGACGTGCTCCTCCCCTTTCGAAGCAGTTCTGTTCCGGGCAGCTTTCGCCTTGGCATTCCATGGGGCTATGCGGGTAAGCGAACTCGTGGCAAGGAACAAGAAGGATGTGGAGGGAGGCTTGTGCAGGGATCGCGTACAAATAAGGGGTGATTCGATGGTAATCTCGATAGCTAGGTCCAAGACTGACCAGGAAGCTATGGGAGATAGTGTTGTCGTGCAGCGCGCACGAGGGTCCCCCACTTGTCCGATAAGGTGTTTAGAGGAATACTTGGCACTGAGGACAGCTACATGGGGGGGAGCTTGCTACGGCACAATGATGGCACCCCGCTGGCGAGATTTCAGTTTCAGAGGGTGCTAGCACTGTCAATCGCTGCCGCGGGCATGGACCCGTGCGATTTTGGGACCCACTCATTTAGGATAGGGGCTGCTACTGAGGCTACAGCCCGGGGTCAGAGTGCAGAGGAAGTAAAACAGCTAGGCCGTTGGTCCTCGAATTGCTTCAAAAGGTATGTACGATTGCACATGTTGTAAAATCAATTGACATGCACTCACGCTTCTTGTCTTTTGTTTGAATTACAGTTTCGCGAGCCTGACACGCGGGGCGGAATTGGAAGCCGACCCAGCATCAGGAGACCAGCGGTCGAGCATCACCGACTGGAGAGAGAGTGGTATGGGTAGTGGGCCACTCATATGTGTGGCGCGCCAGGGACGTATTCAGGGCAGGTGACGCGACTCACGCATCTGGGGAATACAGGTACAGAGTGACCTTCCATGGGAAGGGCGGGCTCTGTTTTGACCAATTTCAATCGTTTTTTGAGGGTCTTTTAGGGCGGCAAAGGTCACCGCCATCTGTAGTCATAGTACACCTGGGGGGCAATGACTTGGTGACACTGGGAAGACGAGTGTTATTAGAACACATCCTGTCGGCAGTTAGCTGGTTGGCTAAAAAAGTCCCAGGTGCACGATTGCCTGGTCCCACATGATCCCCAGGAAGAGTTGGCGGGGGGCATTTCAGTGTCAGCGTTGAACCACTCTGTGAAAAGGGTTAACAATAAAGTTGGAAAATTGTTTCGCTCCGCGCAGTTGCATAGCATTCCTCACGGGTGTATTCGGGGTGATCACATGTATCTGAATGATGGGGTTCACCTGTCCAGGGAGGGAAATGATTTACTCATAGGAGACTTCATAGCATGGCTAAGGGGTTTGAGGAAGCATGACCTTTAGGAGGAGTGGGGGGGCCGGATAGTCGGTCAACTATCCGGGCTGTGGCGGTAAGGTCATGATCGGTGAGCAGTAATTTCAAGGTCCCTAGATGGGGGCGCCACCCAGAATGGATGGGAGCGCCCGGGGGGAGGCGGCCATTGGCCCCTTCCACGGGGAGGCGGCACCCACTAAGGATGGGTCGCCTAGGGGGAGACGGCCATAGGCCCCTCCCAGGGGGGAGGCGGTTAGATGCCCCTCCTACGAATTTCCCGGGGGCCGGATATCCGCGACGGCGGATAGAGAGTGTGGGGATGGGGGGGAGTCCACGCTGTCCTTCCTACAGATACCTCACACGGGAACTCGGACGACCTTTAAGATGGCGTCGAGTGAAAAGGGGGCCCCCACGACAAGGGAAGTTACAGTTGGCAATGAGGGTAAAGTACTCTGCGCATGCGCCACTCACACCGTGAGGGCGGGATTTTGGTAGTAGGGATCTGACACCGGTTAAGACCTTGCCGTTGGCCCTTAATGCTAGGATGTACAATTTTAATTTAGAATGTATGCATTTTCAGGATGCTAGACTCGGCTAGGAAACCTTTGTATTAGAGATCTGTTAAGGTTAGCCAAAGAACATGTCTTCATCGAAATGTAATAAATGTAAAATTGTACATAATTCATGAAACTTTTATTTAATGTTTTAAATTTTGTTTCATATTTTAATAAATACGGCCAGGGGGGTAACTCCCCCCCGCCTTCCAAAAGTTCAAACCTGTGTCTGTCTTCTCCCATTGGGAATTGGTGTTGGGAGGGGGTGGCGGGCATCCCGGCCATATGGAAAGGGGCGACCACTCGGTCCCCCCGAACATATGGCTGGGTGCCCCGATCCCCCCGGGAAACCATTTTGGGCGGGAGGCGTGGCTCGGCTGGTATGCCCGAAGTGGCGTAGCCGGGGAATGCCCTTTCCCGCCCAGGAGGGGTTGTCCTAGACACCCGCACGGAAGACCACGTCCAGTAGGCGTACCGGAGGAGGGTCCCCGCCCTCCCGCAGATGAATAAATAGAGCGGGAATCCGAAGAAGCGTCCTCTTGTTCCTGTGCTCTGAAGGCTGCACCAACTCGTTGCTCGTGAGCCCTCGACGGAACAAACGGCAATTTTGACCCACCCACCAGCCCCTTATGGCAATGTTTGTTTAAATAAAGTTGATTAGATAGAAATGTATAGGTCTTTTTTCCTTTGTAGAGAAATAAGGGAATGTTTCATATAATGATGTGGCTTCTGCTTTTAGGATAATGTTTCCCTTTGTAGGAAAATGAAGTTGATGACTCATCAAGACTATGTCAGAATTTTTACTTCCCTTAGTAGGTAAAACAACTGTCGTATTTATTTTTTGGTCGGGCGGTAAGGTCATGATCGGTGAGCAGTAATTTCAAGGTCCCTAGAGGGGGGCGCCACCCAGAATGGATGGGAGCGCCCGGGGGAGGCGGCCATTGGCCCCTGGCACCCACTAAGGATGGGTCGCCTAGGGGGAGACGGCCATAGGCCCCTCCCAGGGGGGAGGCGGCTAGATGCCCCTCCTACGAATTTCCCGGGGGCCGGATATCCGCGACGGCGGATAGAGAGTGTGGGGATGGGGGGGGAGTCCACGCTGTCCTTCCTACAGGTACCTCACACGGGAACTCGGACGACCTTTAAGATGGCGTCGAGTGAAAAGGGGGCCCCCACGACAAGGGAAGTTACAGTTGGCAATGAGGGTAAAGTCCTCTGCGCATGCGCCACTCACACCGTGAGGGCGGGATTTTGGTAGTAGGGATCTGACACCGGTTAAGACCTTGCCGTTGGCCCTTAATGCTAGGATGTACAATTTTAATTTAGAATGAATGCATTTTCAGGATGCTAGACTCGGCTAGGAAACCTTTGTATTAGAGATCTGTTAAGGTTAGCCAAAGAACATGTCTTCATCGAAATGTAATAAATGTAAAATTGTACATAATTCATGAAACTTTTATTTAATGTTTTAAATTTTGTTTCATATTTTAATAAATACGGCCGGGGGGGTAACTCCCCCCCGCCTTCCAAAAGTTCAAACCTGTGTCTGTCTTCTCCCATTGGGAATTGGTGTTGGGAGGGGGTGGCGGGCATCCCGGCCATATGTGTTTTCAGCAAGGACAAAAAGTGGGCAGAAATTATTAGGGTAATAGAGCCGATTAGTGAACGGCAATAGCAAAACTGAATACTCAGGTAATTAAACTCATCTTTAATTTGTAACACCATTCTAAATGACAATGTGGGTGTACATTTAATACCAATTAGCAGCTGCAATAAATTTCAAAAGCTAATATTAGTATTTGGAAAGCATTATCGGTCTTCGCAAAAACAACATAATTGTCTGTGTAAAGCAAACAGGAACTTCCACTCTTAAACATGTAACTATAGTTTTAATCATTATGCTATAAAGATGCGGAACCAATAAAAACAAATTTGCCTTATTCCCTTATCAACTGTGCATCGTCTGGTTATTTTCCCTGCATTACCAACACATACAATAACTATATTCGAGGAATAAAATTGGAAGATGCCATCAATCAGACTCCTACTAAAAGGAGAGTTAAAAGCCTCTCTAAGGAGCACCTGATCAATAATATCATATTTTATTGATCATTCAGGTGATAAATGACCCTTTCTTATGAAGCTACTTCTGTCATTTTACCCATCGAACCATCTATGTTTGGTACCTGTTTCTTTTCCACAACCTAGTATTAGAAGCATTGCGACCATGAGGTCTGTTTTAACTATCTCACTAAGGGGCAGATCTATAAGAAAGTGCCGCAACGCGGCACCGCAAGCCCTTTGGCTGCGCCACGCTGCAGCACTTTCAGAGCACAGGAATGCGACATAGCAACAATGACATGTCGCATTTCTGTGCTCTCCCCTGCGCTGCTGCAGAAACAGCTGCCATACGCCGGCGCAGGCACCCTTGCACCATGGAGATGCAAGGATGCCTGAGCCATGGGGAGATTGCTTTTGTGAAGGAAGGGGCCCCTTCCTGCACAAAAGCAATCACTGCAGGCCTTTTCCTCTTGCAATGAGTGCTGTAGAATGCAGCATGCATTGAAAGAGGAAAAAAAAGAGGAGAAATGACAACATTTCTCCTCGTTTCGCTTGGCTACGACACCCCTATGGTGGCGCAGCAAACTGATGCATTTCCAGGTTTACGATTTCTCATTAATCTGGAAATGCATCAGTGGACATGGGTGTTGCATGGAAACACTCACAGTAACACCCATGTCCTGCCCCTAACACGCAAAGTGTTGCATAAATAGGGGCGATATTTGCAAGTACAGGTTAAGTCACGCAGGGTGACTTTACCTGTGCTTGAAAATATCCTTTTGCAGGCTGCACCATCGGTGTGTCACCCAACGTGATGCACCAACAGCGCATGGGGCTTGTCAATCTGCCCCTAAATGTTTTTCCCATTTAGAGGCACACTCACAATGAACAATCATAGCTACATTGGGGTCATTAGGTTAATTGTGTATGTCTCTTTAACCATCTTTCCTCGACTCTAGTGCAACAATTTCTTGATTTTTGACAAGGTTTAAAATATAGTTTGATATTTAGTTTGTACACATTTCTATAATGTTGAAACGATTTTCACAGCAATAATATTGTTATTAAATTAATTTTGACATCTTCGAAACAAAAAATGAAATATGTTCATATTAGTAAAATAATGTAGATTATATTTTAAATGTAAAAATTGTAACTAATATTATATATATATATATATATATATATATATATATCAAAATCCACAATCCTGAAGCGCCGAGGAAACCAAACGGACACAGCCAGGTACAGACCACAAACCAAGGATTCAGAAAAAATAGTGTGCTTTTATTCCATCAATGGGGATGGCAGCATGACGCGTTTCGTCCGGGAAACCCGGACTTGATCACATGACAAGACCCAGAGACATAAGTGGTTATATACTGATTTGCAAACGGAGCTCCTCCCACATATAGATAAACATGGAAGAAATGTCATTCACATTGTAAAAATGCAACATTAAAAGTTAAAGTGTAATAAAACTCCATGCATAAATGCATATAACTGCAACAACACATTATCAACCTTATGAACACCTACACTATGTTCATCGTATAGAGGGCAAGTGCCCAAATGGTTTGTTGCAAAATTAAAGTGCATATAATGACTGAATGAAAATAGAATCAATGCCCATAGGGTCCGTTATTTTTACAGTATACTGATCTAAAAACCACTACTGAATTCAAAAGTGTAAAGAGAAAAGTGCAAAGTGCTGAATCACAATGTTAAGGAACAAACATGATATAGCCAGGAATACCCTGGAGCAGAAAACTTGTGTTGATAAAGTGCAAAGTGACAAAAAAGTGCAAAAGTCGGTAATGCATAAATTATGTTGTTTTAGGGGGAGATATAGACGGTTAATCTCAATATCAAAATCAGCATTAATGGTTGGAAACCAAATCTCATAATAACACAGTTGGATAATATGTGCAAGTCGTATTCTTACAAAATTGATTAAGTAGTCAGAGCAAATCTTAATAAACCAACCTCAACATGAATAAATAGATTAAAACCATAAATAGTAAAAAATCCATTATAAGAAATCATGCATATAACAAATTTACAAAAAGTTTTTCAGGTCTTCTCCCATGTTAAGGCCATTAGGGATCTTGCTATTAAGCCTCAGAATATATTGGCTTTCTAATTGCCTGAGCCTTTTCTCTCTGTCACCACCCCTTTTATTTGGGGGAACTGAATCGATAACAAAATATCGCAGGTCGTTGAGATTATTATTATGTACCAGCTTGAAATGCCGTGCCACTGGGTAATTGGGGTCAGAATTTACAATGGCACGTAGGTGCTGTAGAATTCGATTAAATACCTGCAATTTCGTGCTACCTACATAATGCAAGTCGCACGTGCATTTTAAAACATAGACCGCATGGTCTGTTTTACAAGTATATATGTTCTTAATAGGAATTACAACATTAGTGAGACCCTCAACGAACTCGCTGGTGTTCACACCGAATTTACAGGCCCGGCATGAACTACATTTTCTAAAGCCTGCTTTGTTAGAATACCAGTTAGGTTTGACAATGGTTTCAGGGCTAGTTTTAACCAGAGCATCCCTCATAGAGGGTGCTCTTCGAAAAGTAATGTTAGGCATATCTTCTAACATAGGGCCCACCACAATATCTGTTTTTAAGATGGGCCAATTAGATTTAATGATTTGCCTCATCTTTTTATGTTGGTTATTAAAAGTGGTGATTAGGCGAATAGAAGTTTTCTCTGATACAGAAACTTCCTCCTCGGGAATGACTAAAGGAGGCTCTTCTATCGTGGCCAATAATGTAGTTGACAAAGCCCTTTTCAGAGAGTCAGTGAGGTTAAGAGCATTATAACCTCTACGCAAAAATCTTTGGTAAGACCCATTTAAGCAATTCATGAGATCAATTTCATTATTGCATATGCGCCTGATTCTTAAAAACTCCCCATAGGGGATGCTTTTAATAAGATGGTGTGGGTGGTTGCTCTGCGCATGTAAAATTGAGTTTCCAGCCGTGGTTTTTCTATACATTCTAGTCATGATCTCATTATTCTTTATGTACACCTCTACATCTAAAAAATTAACTTTTACATTGCTGATGTCAGCGCAGAATTCTAGGTTCAAAGAGTTGTTGTTGATATTGCTGACAAACTCTTCTGCTGATGTTTTACACCCCTGCCAAATTATAAAGACATCATCAATGAAACGCCACATTTTAACAATGCCAATTTCATCCTCATCCAAACAACTGCGGATCCCACCCAGGACGTGCCTCTCCCACCAGCCCACGTGTAAACACGCGTAGCTGGGGGAGAAGCACGCACCCATGGCAACACCACGCAGCTGTTGGTAGATCTCATTATTAAAAAGAAAAAAATTGTTCTTGAGGCATAAATCAATCATGCTGATAAGCATTTTACTATGTTCGTAGTACTTAATGTCTCTTGCAGATAAGAAGTATTCAATTGCATTTATACCATCAACATGATTTATAGAGGTGTATAGTGATGTAATATCCATGACTAGAAACAGATAGTTTGAATTCCACACAACTTCCTTCAATTTCTTTAAAAAGTCACCAGTGTCTTTTAAGTAACTAGGCAAGGCCTCCATATATTCATGTAAATAAAAGTCAACATACTTGGAGAGGGGTTCCAACAAACTATTTTGGGCGGAGATAATGGGTCGTCCTGGTATGGGGGTTGTGCCTTTGTGGATTTTTGGTAAAAGGTACAACGTTGGAGTAATGGGAAAATCTTTCTTCAGAAAATCAAATTCCTTTTTACTAATGAGTCCTTCCCTCTTCCAAGTAGTTACATTAGTATGTACAAGAGTTTTGACTTTATTCAGTTCATTGAAAGAGGCCTTCCTATAGCAAGCTGGGTCATTTAATTGTCTTTCCGCTTCCTCTAGATATAAAGTGCGTGGCCACAAGACAATATTGCCACCTTTGTCCGCTTTATTGACAATAATGTCACCTCTAGATTTGATTTTTTGCATCAGTAGAGAATATTGTTTATCTCTATAGCTTCTCTTTCTCTTGTTTTTAGACACCATCTTGTTCAAATCTTTTAGATCATCCACAACCCTATCATTGAAGATGTCGATAGCATCCCGAGGCATTACCGGAATAAAAGTGGACTTAGGGCAAAAGGGACTGTTACCAGCACTGCCACTACTGATTCCCATAGCACCTAAAACTTCCTGAGTGTTGTTTGGGGCATCGTCATCATTGATTAGCGAATGAGCTGTCTTGAGAGCCAAAGTATCAGCAATAGTGAAGTTTTTGTGCGTTTGAGATTCACTGATAATTGCTCTCCCTTTTTCACTTTTTTTGTTTGTGGTGTGGAATTTAAGGAGTTTGAGTTTCCTTATGAATTTGAAGGTGTCTATTCTGGCCTGCACATATTTAAATCCATTGTTAGGGCAGTAGGACAGACCCAAAGAAAGAAGCTGTTTTTCAGCTGCATTGAGATCAAGTTCCGTCAAATTAATTACCGTATTTTCAACCTCAGAGTTGACAGAATAGCAATCGCTGCTCATAGAATTTTTATCTTTTTTATTGAAGTTTTCTTCTTTTTCTTTTTCTTTTTCTTTTTCATTTATTTCATCATTATGTGGTACAGCTAATGCATTAGATTCATGATTATCATGATTGTCGTGCAATTCCGTGCCCAGCATTATTACTCCACATGGTGGTATGGTGGGTAATTTCAACAGATTATTAATTACTTCTTCTGGGCATTTCCCCTTTCTCTTTTCTTTTTCCCGTAGTTGTTGGCGTTTCCTCCTCTCTTTGCGGGATTTGTTTCGCCTCTTCCTCCTGTTGTTCCTGCTGGCTGAGTCCCTCTCGACCTTAAGGTGTTCCGCCGATCTTCCACCATAAAAACCAATTCCTCAGATGGAGTGAAACTATTACTTCCGAGATGTTGCACATTAGTTTCATCATCAGACCCTCCGCTGCTGTAGATAGAACTCATGTCTGTGTCAGAACCATTGGAAGCACCCACCTGCTGATTTTGCGGAGCTTGTGATATATTTGCTGACATTGGCACAGATGTTGTCAAAGCTTGCCTTTTAACGGACTCAAGTTTCCTTGAAAATGTGAAAATTCTACCGTTTTCGTAGTCAGCCTTATCTCTGGCAAATTTGAAGGCTTTGCGGGTCTTTATGGTCTCTTCATATTTATCAAGCCGTTTTTTGATGTCTTCCCGCCCTTTATTAATTGCCTCTTGGTCTTCCATTGCATTCAGCTCGAGGTTGAGTTTCTCTATCTGAGTCATTAGTTCGACTCTATCGATTTCGGCGTATTTAATTAAAATGCAAACCATACCCATGGATGCATCGAGGTTATGCTGAGCCCATTCTTTTAACATCAGAGGGTTGGGATTTTCGAAAGATGGGGCTATTAATACTCTTAAGCCTCTAGGAACTCTCTTCACTTCTTTATATTTTTCCAGGCTTTTCTGTTCCCACCATTTAGTAAGCTCCGTCCGGAGCAATTTTTCCAGTTTTTTCAATTTTGTTTTTACATCATTTCCCTCGGTGGTTTGTTCTATACGTTTCTCCCCTGTATTTGCAACTGCCGGCAGATTTAAAAAAAGAGCATCTGCTGCTTGCTCCCTGTCTCGGAAAATGTCAGCTGCCATCGCCATATTACTTGCGGAAAAATGAAACACTTAAGCACCAGTTCAAACAGTCTTTTCCACGTGTGATATTAGACACGTCTTTTCTTTTAGAAAGTGAAAAACAATGTATTCCTCGTATCTCGTCAAAGACCCACGATTAACCCACACGGTAGCTTCAAGCGCCAGGGGCTCACCTTAATCTACTGTCAGCGAGGAAAGATTCGGTTCCTTCGAGCCAAACGAAACCTCACGGAAATCAGCAAACCATCGGCGGCCGCGACGCGATGCACATCCGTGTCAACTTCCGGGTCGTGGGGGGCTGGCAACGCTGTATTCCTTCCGGAGAACAAATAATCACCAATGGCGAGGGCGGCCAAAACTGCAAACCAGCCACAGTATGAAGAGACGAGAGTGTCCGTAGAGACGAATTCAGCCAATTCGCCAAATGAATCAAAATCCACAATCCTGAAGCGCCGAGGAAACCAAACGGACACAGCCAGGTACAGACCACAAACCAAGGATTCAGAAAAAATAGTGTGCTTTTATTCCATCAATGGGGATGGCAGCATGACGCGTTTCGTCCGGGAAACCCGGACTTGATCACATGACAAGACCCAGAGACATAAGTGGTTATATATATAAGCTGTAAAATGACTCGGTGGTAGCGGGACTATGATGTTGAACTGCGACTGAGTAATGGATTATCCTCTTTGAAGCAAGTTTTTTGCACTCGGAAAGCAGCGAAGCAAGCAGAGTCTTGCCAATATCGACATTGAAAACCAATAAAAGAAGGTAAAGGGCAGTTATGGTGCACTTTGGGAGTTGCAGTCCCTGTAATGTTGGAACAAGAATGAATGAATATTGCAACGAGGGAACACTTGTATCATAGAACCATTTGGGGGTTGAAAGTAGAAACCTGAACTATAAAATTGTACTCACCCTCGCAGCACTGGTAATAATTGCACAAACCACGAACTTAAACAAACAACTGACTGCCCTTTAAATCTAAATCAAGATTGGAAGAACAGACGTTTGTCCTTTTTCAATGTCTAGGAAGTTACGTTTTAAGAACCAAACGAACCCACTGATGTAACGGCGTGGCATATGATTAAGAGTCGCCAGACTCGAAACGCGTAATGCCTGTTGGTCTTGGAATAAAAAGAACCTTTTCTGCAAGCATTGTTGGCGTGGTCCGTTCTGTGCTGCTGAAGGAGCGCAGGTTGCTGTGATATATATATATATATATATACCTACCATACCTACCATGAGAATGTCAAATTTAGACTAGAATTTTTGACCTTATTATTTTTGTATTTTACATTAGTAAAACAAAGTTAATATTTTTGTGGTCTATGTTTCACCACAATATATTTGTACCATAAAAGTGTTGTGGTCAATGTTTCATCAAACAACTAACTGCCTGTGCTTCCCGTGCTGTTGTCATCCACAGCCGAACTTATCATTACTGTTTCTCCAAACAGGACTGAAGAGACAGAGGGTGTGCCTCGCCTGTGCTCCACAGCATCATTGACTCTTCAAATTACGTTCTAAATGAATACCAACTTTGGGTCCGATTAGGATTGCGGTGATTCTGCATCCTCCGGGCCGGTGGAAGCCACCGCCAGCCCGGAGGATGCGGAATCACCGCAGCAGTGCCTCCAAAAACCCCCTGCCAGATTAGGATGGCTTCAAGCAGCAGCCGCTGCAAGGTTAAAGATATGGGATCTGACCGCCAGGGTGGCGGTCACCTCTTAATTTGCATGGAGGGACCGCCGCTGCCCATGCGGACGGTCCCTCTACCTCGGGGGTGGCGGACGGCCGCAGGTCCGTCTACCACCCTAATGACCCTCTTAGTTCCAGAAATACAGGAACGCACAAAGCATTGTCCCTACTGGATGTTTATTGAAAAGACAGAAGGCTATTTGGAACAATAGTTAAACTGCAGATTATGTAACCCATAAACATGGGATGAAATTATTGCTTCACTCATAATTTGCCTGATTGTCTTCGTGTCTTATTTTCCTTACCTGTCAACATTGGGATTAAAAGAGATTCACCTGATATACACAAAATCCTCACTCATTTATGGAGCAGTGAACTAAGGATCAGTGCAAGTATTTTAAGCAGTCCGAGCAAAATATGAATTTGCCTCCAGGACCCTTTCCTATATACTTAACATATTGTCAGGCTTTTTGCGATCATTTGCTTTTGCTACTATGTGGTAAATTAAAGTTGCAGTCTTACCTCGAGTTATGCAAGCCCTGTTCCTGAGCGGACTTTAATTCTAACTTTTACATAGTAATATTGCTGAGTACTTTTTTAGTCAACACACAAAGGGGCATATTTACAAGCCCCTATCGCCACTAGGGGGTCACTTTTTTTACTTTATAGTGGTGGTACGGCCTTTGCCATATTTACAAAGCAGTGTGAAGCCACTTAACGTGGCTTAAAAATAACTTGTAAATAAGGCACCCTTTCATACTATACTTAGCATGAAAGGGATGGGCAATGGGTGTTGTGGTGGGCGTTCGACCCCAACATCCATTGAGTTTGACGCTGGCCCATATTTACTAGAATGGCGTAAATATGGGGCAGCTCCAAAAATAAGTCCAGGAAAATCCTAGTCTTAGCAGGGCACAACGGGGAGAAATGCTTTTTTTATCCTCGTTTTTGCTGTGTTTATGTGTGCTGCATTATGCAGCACACAGAAAAACAGCAAAAAGCCCTGCATGATTGTTTATGTGCAGAAAGGTGTCCCTTCCTGCACATAAACAATCATTTTAAAAATTACGAGCTGCAACTTGTATTTGTGCAGCACAAAGCAGCACACATAGGGCCTCATTTATGAGGCTGTGCGTCACTTTTAAGCCGCAGGTGCGTCACTTTTTGTGACGCACCAGAGGTGTAAAAAATGCGTCTAGGTAGATGCGTCACTTTGTAAACCCCTGCACCACATTATACAGGCGCCAGGTCTAATGTATGCAAGGGGGGCTTATTGACGCAAGAAAGGGTCATGGAAGTGACACAGTGAAATCTATGAGATTTCACAGCGCCACTTCTAGGACTCAAATGCGTCAAAATCTTACGCCTGCCTCACAGCAGGCATAAGACTGACGCAGGCCCTTTCACATGGTGCTTGCCCCTTGTGAAAGGACACATTGCTGGAGTTGCGTCACTTTTGTGACACTCAGCAATGTGTCACTTTTACACCTACAGATACGTCAGAAATACTGGCGTAGGAGAGCGCGCGACGTAGCAGACAAAATGGCCGCCCCTACCTGAGCTCCGCGATTTCGGCGGCGCTATTACGTGAAGGACGCTCTAATAACCGGCGTTTTGGGTGCACTTTCGGCGGATTCTATCGTTGGAGATAGTTCCCCTCACCTTGGTATGTTTTTTGGGGCTCTAAACGCATTTTCTTATATGGATATCGGTGAAAATGCTCCCCACTCGAAAATGGCCGCCATTTTGGTTTTTTCCACTCTTTTTTTTTTAAACAATGATTGTTTTTTCCTCTGCTCCTGCTTCTGGCCCTCCGGTTCTCTTTCCAATTACTGCTTTTTTGCTGCAAATGTTGGCTACCTCTCAAAATTGACTGGTTTTAGAAGCCTCTTGGTGCTGTTTTTCCCTCAGCATTATTCTTGAAGTGCGTCACTGGAGCAGGTGACTTATCCTTTGGTTCTATAATACAACGCTACCTGTTTATTGAAATCTGTTGTATTGCTGAGAGCTTATTTCTCTTTGCGTGCTTCCCACTTGTCTACTGCTGCCTTTTTGGTCAGTTCATCACCTCTGTGCCTTGGGGGTGTCTTCTTCCATCTACATCCACGCTGCTCCTCTCAGCTTTGGTCAACATGGAGCATGCACATAACCCCAAAGCTTCCAACGCAGCTTCTTCTACACGCAAAGACTTTGCTTCTTCTGGTAAGCGTCTCAAAAAAAATCCCCCCTCACCCTCCAAGTCTCCACTTCCTGTCACCTTAGAGGATATTATGGAGGAGCTGCGTCTTATCCGCCCTTTCATTTCTGATACCACCACTACCTTACAGAGACTAGACGAAAAGTGGTCCAACTTGGATAAGAGGGTGTCAGATGTTGAACAACAGATCAGTGATGCTTAAGATGTTGTTGCTAGTCTTACAAAAGAAGTCGCTATTCTCAGGAAAATTTCTGAGGATTTGGAAAATCGCAATAGGCGCAATAACCTGCATATTTATGGTATTCCGGAGAATTCGGAGGGGTCAGACATCATCCAATTTTTAAAAGCACAAGTCCTACCCATTACTGGCCTTCCTTAGCACCTGGATATGAATATTCAAAGGGCGCACCGTCTTGGACCAAAGAACTCTTCTGCATCTTCCAAACCTAGAGGCATTATTGCTTATTTCCTTCTCTACTCTGATCTAATGACTATTCTTCACTCTGCTGAACAGCACAAACCGTTAATTTGGTCTGGCCACAACATTTTTCTTACTCAGGATGTTTCCAAGCTGACTGCTGCGTGACGCAAGGAGTTTCTGGACTTACGTCCTACATTACGATCCATGAATGCCAGATACGGCCTCATTCACCCTTGCTTTTTCAAAGTGACTTATAAAGAAGGAACTTTCAGCTTCGACGATCTAGCGGACCTTCGGAAGTTTATCAACACTCATAAAGAAGACTCCATGGAACACAGCAGTTCTTAATGTTTCTGTGTTTTTTCTTGTTGTTTTATAACTTCATGTTATATGGTTCCTCATGGTAACATGTTCTTGTTTTTCTCATCATGTTTCTTTTAGGTCTCCCTTTCTGTGTTATGGCTGTATCATCCCTTCATTGTGCTAATCCGTTGTCTATTTTTGCATCCTTGTATGCTGCCTTCCCACCCCAATTGTTTGATAAGTCTCCTTCATTTGTTTTATATTGTCGTGTTTGGTCTCATGACCCTATTGTACTGTTCTCCTTTCCTCTCCTATAACTAATGTTTTTGAGATCATTCATTTGACGTTTTCTTTTTTTGTGCTGTTGTTTGTCCTTTGAGGCTCCCCCTCTCACCCTATTGTTCTTCGTGCTTTTGATCTGCATGGCTGAAGCCCCTTCGCTTTTTGCCATTTTCTTTCTTTTAATTTATCTCAAGGGAGTTTTGGTCTCCCATTCCTCTCTTTGCTCCCCTATTGATCTCCCACCTCTCTCTTTTTCCTTTCACTCTCTTTCTTACTCTTTTCTTCTCCGTATGGCATCCGTTATTCAATTCTGCTCTCTTCTTTTCATTATCCCTTGGCTTTTAATTTTAGACTTAGCTTCCTCCTTTCCACTTTCTTTATTTCTCACCTATTCTTTATTTTTTATTTGTGGTAATTTTGCATTCCATTTCCTCACGATTATTGCTCTTTTTGAAATTATTTCTCTTTCCTCTCCTAAGCTTTACTTCTCTGGTTGGAGTGCATTTTCTCCTTCCTTATTTTTCTCAATTTTTATGTTTACTTTTCTCTCTAATCTCTAAATGACTGGTCTTCGAGTAATAATTTGGAATGTTATGGGTCTCCGCAACCCGGTGAAAAAGCAAAGAGTTTTATCTCACTTAGCAAGATTGAAATGTCAGGTTGCTATGTTGCAGGAAACGCACCTTTCCCAAAAAGACCTATCCTCTTTACGCAAGCAGTGGGTGGGAGAAATTTTCTGTTCACCCTCAGTTAACAATAAGAATGGTGTTGTTATTTTGTTCCACAAGTCATTGTCTGTTCAACTTACCAATGAGATCTCTGATTCCGACGGTAGATGGTTGTACTTAGATGTTATAGTCAATAAACCTGAATTATCTTTCTGCAATGTTTACGTTCCTAATGGTATAGACCTTACTTTTTTTTAATGATCTTTCTAAGTTTTTATCCTCTCACTCAAATGTTGACCTAATTGTTGGTGGTGATTGCAATCAATTAATGGACCCCTTCCTGGATCGTAATTCTCAGACCAGATACATTCCTAACAATTTGCAAAAGTATTTTTCTAAAGCAATTCCTTCTAGAGGTCTAATCGACTCCTGGAGGTTGTCCCACCCTGATATCTTGGAATTTTCTTTTATTTCCCCTGTCCATGCATCACACTCCCGGATTGATTATATTCTCCTTACTCAACATATTTTCCAGTCCATGACAAATATTGAAATTGGTTCAATTCTTATTTCCGACCATGCCCCTGTCATTCTTGATATTGATCTACATTCATATACCCCTAGCTCCCGTCGCTGGTGTTTTAACAATTCTCTCCTTCTGGATCTTCACTATATAGATCAATTTACTTTATTTATGGATTTATTTTTATATAATAATCTTAACTCTTCTTCCCAATTTCATTTTGTTTGGGATGCTTTTAAAGCTTCGTCTAGAGGCTTTATCATTGATTTTGTTTCCCGTAAAAAGAAGCAAGCCCTATCCAAGTCCTCCAATATACTAAATTTTCTTGTGAAGCGGCCTGTAACCACCTTTTGAAGTTTAATTCTAAAATCTATGGTGGGCGCAACAAAGCCGGTAGATCTCTTGCTAATTATTTAAAAATTAAGAAACAAAAATCCAGCATAGCTATTATTACTGATTCACATGGTAATCGCCATAGTACGGATGATAAGATTCTCTCTTGTTTTGTTCAATACTACTCCTCTTTATATACCCCAGAATCGATTCCATCCCGCTCTCAAATAGATTCCTTCTTTCTTGATATTTCCAAGTCCCAATCCACAGGTCTTGATTTCTCCTCATTAGATGCCCCTATCTCTGAACAAGAGATTTTGCAAGCAATCACTCTTTTACCCAAAGATAAGTCTTCTGGCCCGACGGCTTTACCGTTCGCTTTTACTTCCAATTTAAAAAACATCTCATACCTCACCTCTCCTCCTTGATAGCTTCCTTTCTCGCTATGGGAGAATCTAAAGGATCCTTTACTCAAGCCATGTTATGTTTACTCCCTAAAAAAGATAAAGATCCCTCACTCTGCAAAAATTATAGACCCATTTCTTTAATCAATACAGACTGCAAGATATTTGCAAAACTTTTGGCCTCTTGTTTAAATACTGTAGTTCCAGATCTAATTAATGTTTTCAATCCGGTTTCGTCAAAGGTAGATCCATTACAGACAATTCTAGAACACTCCTCAATATAATTCATCTTGCTTCTAAGATGACTGACCCCCTTGTGGCCATCACCCTTGTTGCTGAGAAAGCTTTCTATAGGGTTAACTGGGATGATGTTAGGGGCTTTACGATGGCACGGCTTCAGTCCTCATTTCATTGATCTTATTCAACTCCTCTATTCAGCCCCCTCCACTTCTATATGGATTAATGGTGCTCAGTCTTCTTATTTCCTCTTGCATAGGGGCACCAGATAGGGCTGTCCTCTATCTCCCCTCCTTTTTATTTTAGCATTAGAACCTTTCCTTGAAAAGATCCGGTGCTCCACTTCTTACTCTGGTTTTGTTTATAAATCACTGGACATTAAGTTCACTGCATATGCCGATGATATTTTACTTTATATTTCAAATCCTTATACTTCCCTACCTGCCCTTTTTTCCTTACTCAATGAGTATTCCTCTGTTTCTGGGTATAAGTTAAATATTGATAAGTCTTAAGTTTTACCCCTAAATAAGCATTGTCTTCCACATATGTTTCAGGACTCGGGCTTTGAATGGAATCCTACTGGCATCAATCACAAAGATATTCTTTCCAAGCTCTCTTCTCTTATAGAACGTTGGTCTCCATTATTTTTATTCTGGTGGGGTAGACTGTCCACTATTAAGATGATGCTTCTTCCCATTGTTAACTTCTATCTTTCTATGTTACCCATTTCTCTTCCCGCCTACTTTTTTACACAAATTAATCGTATCTTTGTTCGTTTCCTTTGGAACAATTGCAAATCCAGGATATCTCTCTCCCGTCTTCAACATCCGAAGCACTTGGGAGGGGTAAACTTTCCGAATATTGTTCGTTTTCATTCTTCTTTCACTTTAAAACAAATTTGGCCATTTCCATCTGATTCTTCCTCTCCTCCTATCACTGCATGGAGTGCCTTGGAGTTGGCACAACTCTCTCCTTTCCCTTTCCTCGCTGCCACTCACTTATCTGAACCTCCTAAACGCTTCCTTTCACCCACTTTCAAACTCTTCAGAGCGCTTTCCCTCTCACTGTTTCGCTCATCTTTCTCTCCAGCTCATTTGCATTCACTCACACCGTTATGGTGTAATAACTCCCTTAAAATTAATAATAAAGCTCTCTTTTGGAAGGAATGGATTGATAAAGGGATCATGTTTGCTGATAAGCTTTTATCCCATGGTTCTTTACTGGATATCTCAGATATTTGCTCGTCCTTTCATATATCTAATAAGCATTCTTCCCAATTCCCAGACTTTAAGCTAGCTTTTTCTTCCCTTATCTCATACTGCAATTCCCTCTCGATTGACATTTCATCAGACTCTGTTCATTTAGATTTCACCACCCCACTCAAAGCTGCTACCATTTATAAAATCCTCTCCCGCTCTATCCCTGATCGTCTAAAATCCAAAACTGAACTTGCTTGGGAAAAGGATCTCGCACAAGATTTTTCTTTTTCTGTCTGGGAGTCCATCTGGTCTAAGATTCACACTGTGTCCCGTTCAGCTAGCATTACTCAGACTCTGTATTTCTTTTATAACCGACTTTTCCTTACCCCTTCTGACCTTCTCAAGTTTAATGCCTCTGATTCTAGTCAATGCTGGTCCTGTACTCACCCTGATAGCAATATTTTTCATATGTTTTTCCAATGCCCCCTGGTTAATTCCCTATGGAAAAGTATATGGCACAAGCTAAATGATATTTTGGGCTCCAATCACACTTTTGATATTGTTCAAATTCTTTTTATTACTACAAACAGGAAAGATACTTCATATATCTCCTATGCTGCATGGTGGAACCTGCTATGTCATCATCATAGACTTGACCGTGCCCATGCTACAACTACCTCTCTTTTGATTAAAAGAGATTTGTTATGGTTACCTCTAACTTATTTTCTTTCCAAACGTGTAACATAATATGCCTTGCTGTTATTAATATGTAATTTTCACTTTTCATCTCTGTTCTCTATTCTTTCTCCCCTGTTTCTTCTTCTCTTTTCTCTCCCTCCCTCTTTTCCTTTCTTTTTCTTTCTTTCCTTTTCTCTTTTCTCTCTTACCCATAACATTTTTAAAAAAAGCATTTTCTCCTAGTACAGATATTAGGTTTTCCCCTTTTTTTGGGGGGGGGGGGCGGGGGGATTTCTTGTACTTTGCAATTCGCACTTTTATTGTACTTAACAGTTTTTTTTATCTTTTTACATCTTTTTGCTTTCTTGTATTTCTTATTGCATTGTGAATTGTACTTTGTACTGATGTTTTACTTGGTATATTTGCTCTAATAAAGCTTTTTAAACTTAAAAAAAAAAATACTGGGGTATCTGTAACTTCCTGCGACATGATGCGTCATACTGTAAATATGACGCATCATTGGTGTCGCAAGGAGGGCGCAATGAAAAGTGACGCATCACTGTTTTCACGCAGCGGTGTGTCACTTTTCATAAATGAGGCCCATAGATTTACAAATCGACATTTAAGATTGTTTATGTGCAGGAAGGAACACCTTCCTGCACATTCACCTTCCTGCACATAAACAATCATTCACTACAAAGCAGTCACCCTTGCACTATGGTGCAAGGGTGCCTGCGTTGGCCCTAGGCAGTGAATCAAGGGCCAGCACAAGGGAAAACGAAGGGCTGTACTGTATTGTTGTGAATATGGTGCAGCACTGCATTTCAGAAGTGGCCGAGCACGGCGCTAAGCCAAGAAGGGCAACGCCACGCTACATCACTTCTTTGTAAATATGCCCCGACATTTGTTGTTTGGCTCCATAACTGCAGCATCACTTTCATGTACCTTGGTTCTATTCAACTGTAAACAGAGGCCAGCGTTGACATTATCCAGTTTCCTTAATTGTGCAACACAGAAGTAGACAGACTTTAAATTTCAATCCTGTGCAATTTATTGATTTACCATGTCATTTTCGTTGCCTGCAATAAAGCAGTCTGTGGATAATGGGCATCTGGCTAAAAATAAAACAAATGCTGATGATGGATCACAGTGGCGTTTCAGATGCAGAATCATCCTTTATCAGGAATTTAAGAGATATTTATCTCTAATTGCTTATAAAACCCTTGGCGTCTAAAACACCTTCTGTTGGTTGAGCGATATTTGCATATTGTTCAAGGAAAATAAGAATTCCAGATTGCAAGTCTCTTTTAGAATCAGCATCTCTAAGTAGGTCAAAAGAAAAAATAGAGAAAAGCTCATGCATCATTGTATATTCTGAATGATTACGTGTATGCATACATTCATGTGACAGTTGGCTTGTTTGCATTTCAGTTCAGAAGCTGCAGGATGGTGGTCTTCTGTCCAGGCATTGTTTAACGACTGCAGGTTCAATGTGGTAAAGTCAAAAGCAGGGCTATCCACTGACACTGAGACGCTGATGCAGTGGGACACATTTTACACTGTTTGCACTTACAGTCTCTCAAGCAGTACTGTTTCTCTTTCAAAAAGGTAGGAAATTGTCATTAAGTGTTGCTGCAGCCATGTCCTTCCTATGTGAATTCAGGATTTTCTTATGCAAAATACAATTAATTCCTTGAAGTTTGTTGCAGGGCATTTGGGAATACAACAGAGTATTCTGCAAATCGAGTTGTGTCTATAAGACAAACGTTGAACCATTTTTGAACCTTTGACTTTGAGCATTTCTAAATACTTTGAAAATAGTTTTATTTAAACTTGTTTTTTTGATCTTTTGACAGAACGTGGGAGTTATTGACAAGCTATGTTGTACACAATATGTACATATGATTATGCATATTAATAGAGTTCTTAGCCCATGACATATTAACTGCCAAGTAGCGCCTGAGCTGATGTTCAGAAGAGGCACAGTTACAAAGCTTGAGATAATTATCTACTAATAGGGGAGACGTTTTGAGGAGCATGTATGCAAGATATTCATCTCCTGTGTGCTTTACTTTCACTCCAAACTACGAAACGGATTCATACCAAATCTTAAAAAGCATGCCTTCTGGACCTAGATCTACTTTCCTTTCAAATGTAGTGAACTCCCTTCAGCAATTTCTGTGGTAGTGCTTCTTAAAAAAGAAAATACATGGGTATTTTGCTTCTTGGGACACCGCTTTTTTTCACAGCCCCCCGCTTGAAACTTTTCTAGGCAATACGATCACTTTGTTGGAAAGTTTCTTGGAGATTCGTTAGTTATAAGTAAAACAAAAAAAGGCATTTTCTATGGAAATGCTGACCTAACTATAACTGCCCAGTAGCATTTGCCACTGGGAAATATCTATCTATCTATCTATCTATCTATCTATCTATCTATCTATCTATCTATCTATCTATCTATCTATCTATCTATCTATCTATCTATCTATCTATCTATCTATCTATCTATCTATCTATCTATCTATCTATCTATCTATCTACCTCTCTCTCTCTCTCTCTCTCTCTCTCTCTATATATATATATATATATATATATATATATATATATTTATTTATTTTTTTCACAGTAAAAAACACCCTGTGAGGTTGGAAC
This sequence comes from Lissotriton vulgaris, assembly GCF_964263255.1. Classification (NCBI taxonomy): domain Eukaryota; kingdom Metazoa; phylum Chordata; class Amphibia; order Caudata; family Salamandridae; genus Lissotriton; species Lissotriton vulgaris. Next base: position 1,260,216,372 of record NC_141696.1, on the reverse strand, counting down.
GCATTGGTGGTGTAGTGCTGTTCACCCTTAAAAGGAGAACATTAAGGATTTACTAAGTGCAACATTTTGTTTAAAAAAAAACAACTAAAACATTGCGCAATGGTCCTAGGCATGATTGAAATGTGCTTAAGAAACAACATATTTCTGTTCAATAAGGAGATCTTCTCCCAACGATGTGGGACTGCCATGGGAGTTTCCTTCTCTCCAAGCTATGCGAATCTAGTGATGGGGTGCTGGGAGAAGATCATAGCTTGGAGAGAAGAAAACGAACACCATGTAGCCAAAGTACCTCTTTGGCTACGCTTTATAGATGATCTTTTCCTCCTATGGAATGGAACTGAGGAAGAATTATTGATGTATCTGAACATACTGAATGATAACAACATTGGATTGAAATTCACCCATAGCATAAGTGCGAAAGAAATTGTCTTTTGTGACTCTAAAGTATACGTGGAATCCAATAAAATTGAAACCACAGTATATAGAAAAAGTACGGCCACCAACAGTGTCTTGCATGGGAAGAGCTTCCATCCAGAAAGTGTCAAGAAGAATATTCCTTACGGAGAATTCATTAGAATGAAAAGGAATTGTTCTAATGTGAAAGAAATGAATCTCAAGTTCAATGAAACAAAAAAACGATTTCTCAAAAGAGAGTATCAATACAATGACGTCAAAAGAGGAGAAATGAAAGCAAGATCCATGACGAGATCTGATACCCTGTTTGGGAGGAAGGATAAAAGAAAAGAAAGCCAAACCAAGGAACCAATAAGGTGATGACTTTCAGCAAAGAAAAAATATTGAAACATCCTTACAAAAGACCCAGACATAGGGAAAGAACAAGGGAATTGGCTGCAAATTTCTTACAGGAAAGCACCTTCTTTATCTGACAAATTGGTAAATAGTCACTTTGTAAATAAATGCCCTGTGACATGGTTTCAAGGACTCCAAAAAGGATTCACAAAATGCAGCCATTGCAAGGCTTGTAAAATTGGCAGAAACATAAGAACCATTCAAGACCCTCAAGGAAAGGTATTTAACATCGAAGATACCATCACATGTAACACCACACATGTGGTGTATTGTTTGGAATGTCATTGTGGAAAGCGCTACATTGGCAGCACAATCTGTCCATTATAAAAGAGAATCCTGGAACACACAAGAGCAACACAAAACAAAGACTTGGCATATGCCATGGCAAAACATATGTTAACTCACAAAGGAAAAACTTGGATGGATATAAGCTATTTTGGATTGGCAATGATTAACCCTGGGCGTAGTATGCGTAGTGGGGCTACGAGAAGCTACGCAAAGTGGGAGAGAAACTACGGTCACCTACGTACTTCACGTAGCCCTACTACGCACCGCCTGCCCCCTCCCCTACATACCTTATTTTTGTTAAATAGCCTTACAAAAGGAAATTAAAAGCACTTACCTTGTCCCCTGCGTCCGGGGCTCCCTCTTCTAATCGCGGCGCCGTCTTGGATACCAATGCGCATGCGCGGCCGCTCGTGCATGCTCATTTCTCTTGAGAAATGCGCATGCGCGGGAGACCCCGCTTGCGCATTGGTATCCAAGACAACGGCGCGATTAGAAGACGGGAGCCCCGGATGCAGTGGACAAGGTAAATGCTTTTTATTTCCTTTTCTAAGGCTATTTTACAAAAATAAGGTATGTAGGGGAGGGCGGGAGGGAGGCGGGTGGCGGCCAACTTCGCTACGCCCACAGAGTGGGCGTAGTGTTGCCTGCTACGCCTACTTTGCAAAGGGCGAAGTAGGCAACACTACGCCCACGGAGTGGGCGTAGCGAAGTCCTTCGCCCAGGGTTAGCAATGATAACTGTCAGTGAGAGAGGAGGAAATCGAACTTAGAAATTGCGAAGATTGGAATCTAAGCTCATCATTAGATTCAGAACCAAATTACCAACAGGATTGAATGGGGATGAAGAAATGTATATACATCTTTAATGATAAAGGAAACAAATGGCAAATCTATTTACTACCATAACCAAGGATTGAACACAACCTAACTACCAATTTAAGAGAAGGCAAATTGGGAATGAAAGACAGCAACAACTTAGCAATAAGATGGCTCAATAAGGCACTTAGCCTGAGAATGAATAATTAGGAGCAGGTTACATATATACATGATCCTACAATAAAGGCATCAGTTACAACAACTAACGAGACCAAGTGCTAAATTAATGCAATATATTGGAAAGCAGAAAATGTATACAGTCACTGAGACTATCACAAAGCACAGCGAAGGTTAATTTGAAAGACCGAGTATAAAACTGTGAAACAAAAAGTAGTTGAAATGATAGTGAGCCAAGGACAATTGCTTTATGACATGCCAATACGCTCTCCTTTAATCATTTAATTTTTGAATAAGTGCATCTTATGGTACAAAATGACAAATGGAGAAATTATTTTATATATCACTTTGGTTAAAAAGACAAAATTCTTTTATTTATTTTTTCATTATTTTTTGTTTCACAATTGGATTATTTGTCAAAAGTACTACCTGACCCACAATGCACATTTAATATGCACAATGTTATTCAGGTATAAAATGTAGAAATAGTCAAGGGACTAATGTTTGTGTACCGTGATGAATCCCAGCAGGGTGAAACGCGTTGGTGAAGGGAATATGGCTCAGCTAAAGGTTTAATAAAATCGTTATTCTGCCAAACTGGGAGAGTGCTGCGTGTTAATTTTGAACTTGGTGAAATATATATATATATATATATATATATATATATATATATATATATATATATATTTTATATAAAACTTGGGGATAGATGCAGTGTTTGGGACCTGAGGAGGCGCAAGAATTCAATTACAAACACAGGACATTGGTGTTTTCAGTATCACAGACTGTCCTGCAAATGCCCTCATAGCCACACGGTATGACAAATATCCCCGCAGTACCTACCTGTACTGGGTGAGGCAACACACTAGGGTTTGAGTGGGCCATGACCAATCAGCATTGAGCGAGTCTTACATATAGTGATTTTTTAATGCCTCCTGAACATATTTGGCGCTGATGAAGGCCGACTCGGCCGAAATACATTCACCACTGCAAAGCTTGAATAAATGTGTCTCCTTGGTTTTTTCCCGCAGTTCGGCCTCTGCTCTTTCTTTTGGAGGAGTTCCTGTTGATATTGCACGTGTCAGCCAGAGAAGTGTTTCAGAGGCCCCCGCATCACAAGATGGCCTGGTCTTCACTGGCTCCTGCTACGGCAATGACTTTGTGTTCTTCAAGGGATTAGAGGGACAAGAGCCCAAATCTGCATTCGGGAGGAGGTGGGGCGGTGTTGAGGTTATTAACCTCATATTTGGCGCCGATGAATGCCGACTGGGCCGCAATGCATTCGCCGCTGCAAAGCTTGAATAAATGTGCCTCCTTGGTTTTTTTCCCCCAGTGTGGCCTCTGCTCTTTCTAGCGGCACTCTAGATCTGCTCACCTCAAATGTCTGTTTTTCTATCATAGTGTTTAAGCATAGGATTAGCACAGTGCCATCCACACCGAGATAGAAAAGAACAAAGTCTTTTGCCATTTCTACAGCAAAGTCTTTAAGCATAGAACTAACACAGTGCTGTCCTTGCCGAGTTGTAAAATGACAAAAGCCATTTATCACTCCAGGCACAGTATTACAGCTTTGAAATTGTAAAATACCACTTCAAGACAACCTGAAATGAGTAAAAGGAACCCCTGACACAGTGTTTTGCTCTAATTAGAGTTCTTCAGAGAGGTATAGCTTTGTCCAGACTCAAGGGAGCACCCAGTATGTCAAAACAAAACCCTTTCAGGCATAGAGTGACGCATACATTATGCAAAAAAGAAGAGAACTCTGGGTAGTTCTCAGTTTAGGTGGAAAGCAGCTCCTGTTAGAGTTCTCCTCTCCTTTTTTGAATAATTTATGCGTCACTCTATGCCTGAAAGGCTATCTGCATTCCGAATGACAACCAGCATGAAGACACCAGTGAATACTCTCATATTTATTAACAATTGCACTCAGGTGAGTAAATCTTTCTAAATGCATGCTGGGACCTGTAGTCTTTGAATAAAACCCCAGTGGGCTGGTGGCTGACATCCAACAAAATTAACAAACAATATCACGGGTGTGCCGTAAATGTTCTCCACCATTCAAGTTGTCGGCAGGTAGTTCCACCTGCTAATCTCTAAACCCGCAGTGGAGCCGCTTGATTCCATGGAGGTGCACCCCTCAGCAATGGTAGGCCGTAATCATCAAGGTCCACAAGTTACCCAAAGGGTGGGGTACACTCACTACCAGCGCGTTCAAAATAGGAGGAGAGCTTGGTACAGCCAGCGCCTGCAGAGCCTGATGCATTTCGGGCATGCGCCCTTCCTCATAGGCTATCTGCATTCCGAATGACAACCAGCATGAAGAAACCAGTGATTACTCCCATATTTATTAACAATTGCACTCAGGTGAGTAAATCCTTCTAAATGCATGCTGGGACCAGTAGTCTTTGAATAAAACCCCAGTGGGCCGGTGGATGACATCCGGTAAAATAAACAACATCACAGGTGTGCCGTAAATGTTCTCCCCCATTCAAGTTTGCGCCAGGTAGTTCCACCCCGCAGATCTCTCAACCCACAGTGGAGCTGCTTGATTCCACGGCTGCGTGCCCCTCGGCCAGGGTTGGCCGTACTCATCAAGGCCCACAAGTTACCCAAAGGGTGGAGCACACGCACTACCAGCGCGTTCAAAATAGGTGAAGAGCCCGATACAGCCAGCGCCAGCAGAGCCTGAAGCGTTTTGTGCATGCGCTCTTCCTCCAAAGCTATCTGCATTCCGAATGACAACCAGCATGAAGACACCAGTGAATACTCTCATATTTATTAACAATTGCACTCAGGTGAGTAAATCTTTCTAAATGCATGCTGGGACCTGTAGTCTCTGAATAAAACACCAGTGGGCTGGTGGCTGACATCAGCAAAATAAACAAACAAAATCACGGGTGTGCTGTAAATGTTCTCCACCATTCAGGTTTGCTCCAGGTAGTTCCACCCCGCAGATCTCTCAACCCGCAGTGGAGCCGCTTGATTCCGCGGCGGTGCGCCCCTCGGCCAGAGTTGGCCGTAATCATCAAGGTCCACAAGTTGCCCAAAGGGTGGGGCACACTCACTACCAGCGCATTCAAAATAGGAGGAGAGCTCGGTACAGCCAGCGCCAGCAGAGCCTAATGCGTTTCGGGCATGCGCCCTACCTCATAGGCTATCTGCATTTTGAATGACAACCAGCATGAAGACACCAGTGAATACTCCCATATTTATTAACAATTGCACTCAGGTGAGTAAATCTTTCTAAATTCATGCTGGGACCGGTAGTCTTTGAATAAAACCCCAGTGGGCTGGTGGCTGACATCCAGAAAGTTAAACAAACAAAATCACGGGTGTGCCGTAAATGTTGTCCACCATTCAAGTTGGTGGCAGGTAGTTCCACCCGCTAAATCTCTCAACCCGCAGTGGAGCAGCTTGATTCCGCGGTGGTGCACCCCTTGGCAATGGTAGGCCGTAATCATCAAGGTCCACAAGGTACCCAAAGGGTGGGGTACACTCACTACCAGCGCGTTCAAAATAGGAGGAGAGCCTGGTACTGCCAGCGCCAGCAGAGCCTGATGCATTTCGGGCATGCGCCCTTCCTCATAGGCTATCTGCATTCCGAATAACAACCAGCATGAAGACACCAGTGAATACTCCCATATTTATTAATAATTGAACTCAGGTGAGTAAATCTTTCTAAATGCAAGCTGGCACCGGTAGTCTTTGAATAAAACCCCAGTGGGCTGGTGGCTGACATCCAGCAAAATAAACACACAAAATCACGGGTGTGCCGTAAATGTTCTCCACCATTCAAGTTTGCGCCAGGTAGTTCCACCATGCAGATCTCTCAACCCGCAGTGGAGCTGCTTGATTCCACGGCTGCGTGCCCCTCAGCCAGGGTTGGCTGTACTCATCAAGGTCCACAAGTTACCCAAAGGGTGGAGCACACTCACTACCAGCGCGTTCAAAATAGGTGAAGAGCCCGATACAGCCAGCGCCAGCAGAGCCTGATGTGTTTTGTGCATGCGCTCTTCCTCCTCAAGGCGACCGGGGCGGAAAAACGGAGGACGGTCTTTCCGTTCGCCGCGGTCCCCTGCGCAATACTAATATGGCGGGGGGATTCAGGAGAGGATGTCTGGCGGTGGCTACTGCCAGCCTGGCGGGGGCAATCCGCCCGCCATCCTAATGGGCCCCTTAATGATTTAGATAGTAATGTTTTTAGTGTGTTGGTTATAATCCATTTTGCAGCTATCAGTTTTGAATGTGGTGGTGGCAATGGAATGTCTGCATTTGTTTTGTCATTTTGCGACACATTCACTTGACCACGTCTACTGATATCATCGTGACACCTGTTGTCACCGCGAAAACGGAAAATAGTCTTTGAAAACGAGTTTTCTGGAAACTCACTAAAAAAATATGAGTTTGAGAAGTACCCTAATAAAACTCTACTGTTAAATATACTATAGAATGTGTCTATATATATGTTTTACACTTTGTACACCGCACGTGCTCTTTGTGACTACCGATATCACCGGCACAATGTCAGTAGTCACGAATATAAAACTTGTTTGTGAAGGTGGTTTTCTCCTAAATTGATCACAGAAAGAAAACTTAAAACAATATCTTACTAAATATTTAGGGCCCGATTCCGATGTGGTTGGGAAGGACTCCAACCGTCGGTCGGAGCTGTTCCAACCACATCGTAATTGCCCATTCGGATTCCTTTCCGACCAACCCATTTTGATGGGTTCGGTCGGAAGCCCATCCGCCATTTGGAAAACCTGCAGTAATCCCTCTGCCGGCTCTTTCCGGCCGAGGGATTACGATGGCAGCTTCCCAATGCCTTTCTGACACAGGAAGGCATTGAGAATCTGTCTTTGGGGGCTCACCTTTAGGTGCTTGTCATGGGGTGCATGTATGAACTTCACCCCTGCTCTTTACAATGAGAGCGATTGTATCCTACTTCCTGGACTGGAACCGACGAAAGGATGGCATTTGGTTCCGGTTCCAAATCGATGTCGGCCGCACTCCGGATCCTCCGACTTCGGAATCGGGCCCTTAGATTTTAAAAAATGTCTTTAATTTAATTTTCCAGTATGTAAAATACATTTGCTGATCACAGATTCTCCACAGTAAATACAACAATGTTGTGCCGAATCAAATAATTATTAAAAATAAAAATAGTTATTAATGTACTTTCTGATAAACACATACCACATCCAAAAAAGAGTGGTATATAATATAAATATAACTTATAATATCCAATTATAGAAAGAAAATATGAAACATTTTCAGGCTCACTTACAAAAAATGGACGTTACAATTAAGAAATAATATATTTTTTTAAATGAAAAAATTTACTGAAAAAAACAAAGGTTACAGGGACGTTATAATTAGGAATTAGCCTTCAGAAAATATTAGAAACTCACTGAAAAAACAATGTTTACAGGGATGTTATATCCAGGATGTAGAATTTAAAGAAAACCTTAGAAAGTCACTGAAAAAAACAAAATTACAGGTACTTTATAGTTAGGCTGACATTTTACCCATAAAACACTGAGAAAATCAGCAGTTGCAGTTGAGATGTCATGAGTGATGTCACTGACCATGTAATGAGTGGTAATATGTGAGGTGATAAGCAGTGCATTGCGGGGGCCGAATTTCTCTGGTTTTGTACGAGTGGAATGTCAGCCTAACTATAACGTTCCTAAAACCTGTTTTTTTCAGTGAATTTATAAGGTTCTGTAAATGCTAATTTCTAACTAGAACATCCTTGAAACCTATGGCTTTTTCAGTGAATTGCTAAGGTTTTTAAACTGCAAATTCCTAACTATGGTTTTATGTATGATTTTCTAAAAATTCTATATAAAAAATGTTATTATTAGATGTTTATTTTTTTTATTCTTTTTCGTCTATCATTTTAAAATATTTTAAAAGGTTTTCAAATATTCATAAGCAGTTACAAAAACATATAACGTAGCTGAGCTAACATTTATATTCATATTTCTTTGAATTAACATTGTTTTCTTGTTTGCAATTGTGTACAGTGTGACATTATATTACAGAATTTGTAAATAAAAATTTTTTTAGAAAAAATATTTAAGTAATTTTTTTAACAATTTTTTGATAAATGTAACTTTGTATAATAACTATTAATAGTACACAAGATGAGGGGGGAATTATTGGGGGAGGAGTGCTGGAGAGCATTTACCCCCCCCCGCCCTCTAGCAACGCCGCTAAAATGAAAGGGTTCATACAGTATGCAAACTTACACAATGGATTTGTGGATCCATTGTATGGAAATATCACTCCAAAACACATATTTAGAATGAATACATATTTTTTTTACGTAGAGCTTTATCACTAAGTACCTAAAAACATTAAGTTATTCTTTTGTTTTTAAATGTTTTGAACAGATTTTTGTGGAAGCAATGGTAGCATTCATAGATTTTGCTTCTGGGAATTCATGAGTGAATACGTACTACCTGAGTGAAAGGTTGAGTGCAAGAGTAGTGCCTGGCTCATTGCATCACTGCATAGGTAATGCGTGATTGAATGTGTGTATAAATAGTGCCTCCCTGATTCTATGAGAGCATGGGTAGTGCCTAAGTGAATGTATGAGTGCAAGACTAATATCTAGCTGCTTGAAACAGTGCATGGATGGGTACTGCCTCAGTAAAAGGATGACTTCAAGAGTGATTACTAGGTCATTGTATGAGTGCACTGCTAGTACCTGAGGGAATCGATGAATGCATGGGTTACTACTCGAGTGAATAACTGAGTGCAAGAGTCGTATCTGAGTGATTGCATGATTGCATTGGTAATGTCTGATTGATTGGATGTGTGTATAGCTAGTGCATCCTTGATTGCATGAAACATTACCCCGTTGCTATATTTTAGTTCCTTGGAAGTACTTTTATTCGTGAATTGTATTTGTTTCTTTTGCATTTCACTGTCAGCACGTAGGTAAATACGTTTTCCTAACAGGAAATCACTGTGATACTTCCGTACAACATACTTTAGTTTGTAAACAAATTGAAGTACACAGAGATTTTAACGTTTCGACCTGTAAGTTGTACTGTTTTTTAAACAAACTCCAGTGCCTACTGTTATTTCCACGCTCATTGAGCTTTCGAACAGCAGTTATCTTATCCCAAATAACCACAACTGATATGGTTTACGAGCAGGCATCCTGTAAATAGCAACTCTTTCACAACATGTTACATGTTCACCAATGTCTTTTCTCCTCCACCACATGGGATTGTAGATACTTTGCTATTGCCTTCCATTCCCACTTTGAAAACAGATTTTAAGAACACAAGGTGACTCAAAGCGCTATTGTTTCAACAAGAAGTGGCACTCACATCAGCTCGTGAGACCTTCAAATAGCAGGTGGCTAAAACACCAAGTGATATTGAATCACTGATAAATACCAATCTCCCACTACATTCTACAGGATTAATACACCAAATATTTAATGCGTCAGAAACCGGAGGCCTACCACAATTTTTTTTAAATAGTCGACACCAGCCTTGTTACCTGTTTTCAGATTATTTTTGGAGTAATACCGGCTTTTATTAATTCTAACGTTCCCACCGCCTTTGGCGGGTTTTTCGTGGTGCTCTTGCTAGTTTGTGCAGTGCTCGTTCATCTGCTCCTACTACGAAATGGCTGCCCGTACTGTGGTAGAACCCCATCCAGACCAATTGCGGCTGTACCATGAACGAATGCTGCAACTTTTTGGATGCTTGCCATTGGCGACACTTGGCATCAACTATAAGCTGAACTTTCGCTGCGTCTATTTCACCTCCGTGTAACCTGTGTTCTACTATCTCTGATGCCCCTTTCAGTGTGACCTGGATGTCTGCCTCTTCACTACTTCACACACTGACCTGGATTATGAACTGTTGGTGAGTCCATTGATGGCTCATAAGCATGCCTGATGGATGCGTTTCATCATGCAATGGGGAGATGGAGTACATGCGCTCATGCGCAATGCCTCTTGCAGTGCAGTATCATCGAAAATCAAGCAGGTTACCCTGATATGCTCCTGGTTGCACGAGATTGAGATTACCTTGTTTGTTCTTTCAGCTTGCTCAATTGGATGGCAAACCTCTTTGCTTGGAGCGGTGCGGATGAACTTTTGGAGCTGATTGCATTCTGCGGTGCGTGTGAACTCTTACATTTCAATGGAGCTCCATAAGTGCGCATGAGAACCAGATTTCATTGCTCGTTACTTCTACACTTCGTAAACACTGTTTTTTTTCTTTTCCTCAGTTCCTTTTTCATTCCCTGCGAACTTTCAGCTATGGACTTATTCTGCGATTTCGCCTTTACAAATTCGGTTTGGCTCTGCTTATCTTAGCATTCTCTTTGCGTGGGTGCTACAGAGCTGGCCTAGGAGAGGGTGCGACCTAGCCGTTTGTGACATTATCAACTTCACTAACTTAACATAAGCCCTGCAGCCATTATCTAGCTTTTGCACACAATAACAAAAGGCTTTATTTTTGCAAAATAGCTTGTTTGTACTTCTCACATGAGAACTGTCTGCTGTGTTCCTTCCCAGCATCTTTCAGAACTATACATTCAACATTGTGGGCAAAGTTGATACACAATATCCCTTGTTATTCTGCTCTGGACAGGCCCTAGCACCTGTATAAAACATAACAATGAAGTTGTTGTTGAACACCCATACTGTGATACAATTGGGAAACAGGAATATGTGGCAAACACATTTGGAGAGAAACGTTTCCAGGAAGAACAGCAAAACAGCACCTATAATTTAGATTTACCATCTATATTCAAAGTTATATGGTCTGCAGATAAAGCCCAGAGATCTTCTATTATATAATAATTCTTCTTCTTAGCAACGTGAGAGAGGTTAGGCAGTATAGTCTTTTCTCCATTGTCTTTTTATGATGACATCTCCCTTCATGACAAATGGACTAACTGGTATACTATTATATTTCTACCATAAATATTTGTTCTTGTTGTGGCACATATACTGCACGTTATGCCGCGTTACTTAAAATAATTATTTTTAAATTGTTCATGTCTGTGTCAGATCTTACAAGTACAAGAGTGACAGTGAAAGGGTGTGTCTTGTTACCCTGATTTCTGGCAAATGTGGGAATGTTGTGTTATTGGTTGTCTAATCACTTGTTTCTCTGTAAGGGATTTGGACAGCAAATGAGACAATATAGCAAATTAGTCCAGGGCTTATAGGCATTCATATATACACAATGATTCAGTCCATACCGACTAAGGCCCCATAATCTTATGCATAGTTGTGATCTTAGGCAGAATCCCTGCAACATCCTAAGTGAACGGATTACTTCATGGCCATGGGTAGTGCCAGAGTGAATGGTAGAGTGCAAGACTAGTGCCTGATTGATTGTATTACTGCATTGGTACTGCCTGAGTGAATTCATGAGTCCAAGAGTAATGTCTGGGTGCTTAGATCACTGCATAGGTAGTGCCAAAGTTTAAAGATAACTGCAAGAGTAATCCCTGGGTGATTGTATGAGTGCATGGGTAGTACCTCAGAGAATAGATAAGTGCATGGGTAGTGCCTCAGTGAATAGTTGAATGCAAAACTAGTGCCTTACTGACTGTATAAGTACATGCATACTCCCTGCGCGATTCCATGACTTCAGGAGTAGTGCCTAGGTGATTGAATGCCTGCAAGGGAACTATTTGACTGACAGTATGAGTACAAGGGTAAGGTCTTAGTCATTAGACAAGTGCATGGGGAGTGCATGAGGGAATAGATGAGTGCATGGGTAGTGCCTGAGTGAATGGATGAGTGCATGAGTACTGCCTGGATGATTATAGCAATACATGGGTAGTTTGTTGGTGATTGCATGGGGTAGTGTCTGGGTGATATCATGAGTGCATAGGTTGTGCCTTTGTGAAAGGAAAAATGCAAGGATAATGTTTGGGTTTGTAGTGTAGTTCCTATATTCCCAATAGGCTCTGCGCATTGGAATAACATAAACAGCAGTGTAGACGTAGGACTGAGGTCATCTACGTCTCTACTGACTATGTTAGACTTAATTAGTTTTGCCAGCTAGCTCAGAGGTCACTAGAAACTTTCTCGAATGTTCAGGAAAGGGTTAACCGTCCTGATTTAGACAAGAAGGGATTAGTTTCTGACAACTGCATAAACATGACAACTTTGCTTCCCCAGAATAAAGAGTATATATCCAGAGTCGTGTGAAAACAATAGACAACTATTTCACTCAGTCAGTCGTGCATGCTTAGTTCCACCAGCGTGCAGAGAAATAGAGAGACGGCGTTTTCAATAAAAGGTGTTATTTTATTGAGCAGTCTTCTTTCTCATGCAAGAGAAATGAATTGCCACAATTGCAATACTTATTGTAAAGTAAAGTGCGTACAGTAAAAGTAGTATTATGGACAGACACACTGAGAGACTGGACATGGCGGAACGCCGCATCTCCAAAGCAGAGGACGCGAACGTACCAACAGACTCCAAACTAACGCAAATGGATAAACAGATGGCAGACCTCACGGCGAAAGCAGAGGATTTGGAAGCGCGCTCACAAAGAAACAACATACGCCTGATGGGAATTGCCGAGACGACCAATACAGGACCCATGGAAAGATACGTTGAACAACTGCTTGTATCGCTGCTTGGAAGAGACACATTCTCGGAGGTCTTCATGGTGGAAAGAGCGCATAGATCCCTTGCACCGAAACCCCCAATAGGTACGCGTCCGAGACCGATTATAGCCCACATACTCAATTATAGGGACATAGACGCCGCTCTCCGAAAGGCCCGAAAACTGGGGAAGCTAACTCCTCAGGGAATGGACATCTCCCTGTACCCGGACTTCACTGTAGCAGTACAAGAGGCCCGAAAGAAATTCCTAGCATCCAAACAGAAATTAAGGGAGCTGAACGTGCCGTATGCTATGCTCTACTCAGCAAGGCTCAAGGTCACAGAGGATGGGAAAACAAAAATTTTCAACGAGCCTAAAGATGTGCCACTGCTGCGTGTAGAGAAAGATCCTGAAAGACTTATGCACGGATGTACTCAGCTGCAGATGATCGCCTACAGATAAGTGCCATAATAGTTGTTGACGGGCTGCCCCGGCGTTTAGTGACCGAAGGGCCGAAATCAGACTGTAAAAGTTACTATTAATGTTTACTGTTATCAGTTCTGGTACAAAGTATAGTTCCACTCAAGTACTTATACATACGAACAGAGAGTTTATGATTCCTAGATAAATTCTGTTTAAAAGGACGTTAGCCTATGTGGTTGGTATCCGCAGGAAATGGGCTGGCAGCTCCTGCCCCTAGGCGTGTACTGGGTTAATGTATTTACTGTTATGTTGGTTGGGGCTGTTTTGATCAAAATGTCTGGAGGGGTGGGGGGAGCAAGGGACACTGGATATGGGGTGCCAAGTTTGGGAATGTCTCCGTTTTTAGCGGAGTGAGAGGGGGGTAAGGTAGAAAATCGCAGGGCGGAAGCAGCAGACATCACACATACATTACAGATTACTACTCTGCTGAGAAGTTTGAACCATACACGGCTGCACCACTACATTTAGTTACAACATGACAGCTATGACGCAAACGGTTAGGACACTGACCCTCATGTCCTGGAACGTGAGGGGCTTACAGGACCCGAGGAAAATAAGGAAAGTACTTGCATATTTGGATAAACACAGAGTAGACATCGCATGCATTCAGGAAACACATATGGCACCCCGGGGTGAGTGTCGAATTGGATATAGATGGGCACAAATTCGAGTGGCATCTTCTTATTCCAATTATGCCAGAGGAGTGTTAATATTAATTAAACGCAACATCCCATTTACCTTGCACACTACGGTCAAGGGCGACCAGGGGAGATATATAATACTCAGAGGGGATTTTGGAGGCACAGATCTTACCATTATCACGACATACGGTCCAAACACAGATGACCCACTCTTTTACGAAACTATCTGGGCAAAGCTGCGGGAGGTGCAGCCAACAGCGATGATATGGGGCGGGGACTTTAATACATGCCTAGATCCACTACTAGACAGGGCTTCTGGAGCTGATAGGCACGGGCGACGGGCAGCCCGTGCAATCATAGACGGAATGAACGACTGGGCGATGATAGATGTGTGGCAAAGGAGGCACCCTACAAAGAGGGAGGGCACCTGCACCTCACTCACTCATAACACATGGTCAAGACTAGATTACTGGTTGACCACACAAGAAGTGAGCATGTGGACCACAGCAGTGGAACACCTACCTAAGACTCTATCGGATCACTCCCCAGTCCGACTTGTACTGGAAGTGCCTACACACACCCCGAGACACTTCACGTGGAGACTCAGGCCAGATGTACTAAAAGATCAGGTGTTCCGTGAGGAATTGAGACACACCACTGAGGACTTTTTCAGAGGAACGCTGGATCAATAGAGAGCTATAGGACAATGTGGGAGGCATTCAAAGTTACAATAAGGGGACACTGCATAAGTAAACACGCTGGAATCCTCAGGGATATTAGGCAACAGCTACAAATGGTGGAACAGGATATTTAGTCCCTGGAAACAGAATATGCCAACACCCTGCAGGAATCCCTTCTAGCGGGCATTCGGAATAAAATAAACACGTACCATGAGTATGCCGACACAGAAACAAAATACCTATCCAAAAAAATACAGAGCTAGGGCATATGGAGAGGGAGGCCGTCCGGGTAGAGCGCTGATGCAAAAAGTTAAACCAATGATGGGCGCCTCTTAAATAACACAAATTATGAATGCTCAAGACGTGCACATACACGACACCCCGTCCATTATGGAGGAATTCTGCTCATATTACTCAACACTGTATACCACGAAGTTAAAGCTTCCACAAACTGAAATTCATGAATACTTTGATGACATAGGGCTGGCCTGGCTATCTGACACTCATAGAGAGTTTTGGGGACACCACATTACAGAAGACGAGTTATGGGAAGCAATCTACTCACTACCTAATAACAAAGCCCCGGGTCTGGATGGGCTGCCGGGGGAATTTTATAAAGAGTACAAGGACCTGTTGATTCCGCAGCTAGCGCAGATGTTTGTAGAGGCTTACGAGGAGGGAGCCCTCCCGCCAACGCTGCATGAGGCGCTGTTGATAGCAATCCCAAAACCAGGAAAAGACCCCACATATTGTGACTCGTACCGCCCCCTATCCCTCATCAATATAGATGCGAAAATACTGGCAAAAATAATAGCAAACAGAATACAACCACTATTAAAGCTCCTTGTGCTCCCAGACCAGGCGGGCTTTATACCCACAAGATCCACAACTCACAATATTCGCACTATATTCACGATGTATCACAGCCTAAACCCTGAGCTGCCGGCAGCAGCCGCACTGCTTGATGCGGCGAAAGCCTTCGATTCGATAGAATGGGACTTCATGATGACTGTCCTCACTAGGGTGGGTTTCCCGCCTGCCTTTTTGAAGTGGATTGCATTGTTATATGACAAACCCAGAGCAGGAGTGCGAATTAATGGTCATACCTCGCGACCATTCAGAATAAGTTGCGGTACAAGACAGGGGAGCCCACTGTCGCCCATATTGTTTGCACTCACGCTAGAACAACTAGCTTGTAAAATTCGACAGAACCATCCAGAAACTGCACTGCAGTTTAGTCTTAGACCTGTGAGCATATCTTTATGTGCGGATGACATGGTCCTGTACACTAGATATCCGGACGTGAGTCTAAACCCGCTAATTAGAGAATATATCAAATTTGAACAATACTCAGGCCTCATCATAAACTGGGACAAATCTGTAGTGATTCCCTTAATGCCACAGACCCCAGAGCCACATATGGATTACCCACTGAAGTGGAGCACCGAACCGGTAAAGTATCTGGGAGTCTGGGTGCACCGTGACCCGGAGACGGTGATCAGAGCAAACTACGGAGTGGTCATTAGCAAATTGGAGGACCAAATTGAAAAATGGATCAAATTGCGACTGTCGATGGCAGACCGCATCGCCCTTCAAAAAATGGTAGCATTACCCCGGCTGCTATATTTGTTCTGGAATATACCTATTTGGCTCCCACGGGTGTTTTTCACTAAATTGCGCACAATGCTACAAAGACTCACGTGGGCCGGGAAACAGCCCAGAGTGAGCTGGAAGATCCTCACACAACCGTATCACCTGGGGGGCTTTGCCGCTCCTGATATGCAATTGTACTGCTATTGTGCACAAGCACACCATGCGCATTATTGGACGCAACCTCACGCAAACATCCCGCATATAGCATTGGAAACAGATAGTGTCCATCCGAATAAACTGGCACAATACTTGTCAGATCCGGTGGGGGCGTACTCAAATGACGCTACGCACCCCGTCAAGTGTACCTCGCAAGCTTGGCATATGCTAGCAACGAGAGCACGGAAATTACCAATTTATGCACCAGCGCTACCATTGGCGCATCATCCCAAACTGTCATTCACACAAGAACAAAATATGAGCAAGGTCATGGGGGAGATGGGCTTTACAACACTAGGGTCATTATTCCTGCAGAACACATTTATTTTCTACCAGAACCCATCCCTGTGCGCGCATCAAACACAGATAAAAAGATTTGCATACTTTAGACTGAGGGCAGCAATGAAAGACCTATACTAAGACTTCCTGAACAAGCCAACAACACTACAGGCATTACAAGACGACACGAGTGGCAATAGTAACAAGATTATATAAGACATCCCAAAGTGAGCAACACACAGACCCAGACAGAGCGCGAACGCGTTGGGAGGAGGCTATCGGGCCCCCTATCTCTGAAGAAGAATGGTATTTCAGCTGTACACAGCTACATTTACTGACACCGAATTGCAACCTACGAATTATACACTTCAGATTCCTGCATCTGACATACTACACCACAGACAAAATGCATAGATATGGGCTCAGACCAGAGGATAAGTGCAAAAGGTGCGATACCCCTAAGGCCGACTTCCTCCATATGGCATGGGCTTGTCCCGCATTAGAAACGTACTGGCGGGAGGTGGTGGGAGCGCTAGCGCATATGTTATCAGAGTCAATTCCTAACATACCATTGACATGTTTATTAGGAGCTTATAGGCTCAAAACGGTTAGACGGCGCAAATTGCTGGCTGTGGCGCTGCTACTAGCAAAACGGCGCGTAGCCATCAAGTGGGGAAGTAAACGCCCCCCTGGGTTAAGGACTGGTTGTCGGACATGGTATACTGTAAAGAAACCCTGGGGACGTACGAGGAGGAACTGCCTCAGGCCTCTAGACCGTAAGACTTTTGGCAACCTCCTATGGACTACTTGTAACAAAACGCAGAAGACCAATCGCCAGGAACTGTTGGGGAGGTAGGCGAAGAAAGGGAATGTATAGGGCCTGGTACCTGAAAGTAGTGCTAGAGACCAGGGGGAAACTAATACTTAATGGAATAGTATGGTGCTTATAATGATGTTACACATGTCACTCACTGAGCTGTAAGAGAAAGCTTTGCTTTAATGCTGTATATTCTGTGTTGGTGATAATCATTTGAAGAAATACTGTACTGATCGAACATTACGCTATGAAAATGAGTCTTGTATAATGATACCAGAAAATGTTTATGTAACTCAGTAGATGATGTCCTTTTCTGTACTGCTGCCCTGTGAATCATAAATAAAATTTAAAAAAAAAAGTTGTAATCTTGAAATATTTCATACAGACATAGCTGTTCCAGATGTGGACTCCATTTGGTATAGTATGTATCCAACATATTAGTTTTAACAATTTCTGTACTTTCTGGTTCATTCAGTGCTAAGTATTCCATTTTTTCTAATGTTTTTAATACTCTATTTTGTGTGCAGGCAAGACCTAAACTTACCCAGATGATTCCTCTTGACTTTGAATATAAACTGGAAGAGCCCAAGCGAGCCAAGCAATCATAGGATCCAATCTCTCGGTGGGAAAGCATTTTCAAGCTAAAGCTGTACAATTTCTTGCTAATAATCTTCTCTTGTGAAATTTTTTACCACATTTCTTGCATCTCTGTCTTTTCTGATTTGGTTATATATGATGTAAAATAATATGCAACAGTAGTTGCATTATCTGCAATATATTAAATATCTATGTTTGCATTCCACATTTTCAAAATAACTGGATTGTAGTCATTAATATACTTTGACTGTTCCGTTCTTTTTAAGTTGTAGGTATTCTTGAAAGATTTTGGAATTATTGTATGCCTTACTGCTGACAAAAAAGAATGTACTCTTTCTTTACAAATTATTGGACGTGGGAATCCAAAACCACACTTTGTATAAAATTTCCCTTTTGACTTGTAATTTTTGTCGACAATACTTTCCACAGCGGTGACTTTGAAAACGTAAAACCTGTTGTCTTAAGCTTTTTGCTCCCTTTTCTCTTGGAATGTCACAGGTAACATACTGTTCGATGAAAGACAATACTGTTTCATTAGTATCAGTTCAAAATTTTGGAGCATTCTTTATCCCTAATAGCACGTGTATATGAGCTGCACCTCTGTCTTGGTACTCTTTTTGCCAAAAGAAATCAGTTTCTTCCTACAAGAGGTGGAATGCTTTTATTGCAGATACATTACATCATAGTTTGAAACCTATGGTTAAATAACCTGAACACATTTACAGGATCCAAACAACAGAGCTCTCCAGGTGTCTTCATTTCAATATTTTTTATATTTGAATTTGCTTCTCGTAGAAATTCAAGTAAATCTTCCCACGCATATTCTGCACAGTTAAGTGTTACAAACCATGTTGGTGTACCTAAGTTTCTCAACATACATTTAAGTTCACCGTGACGACGAAATCAATATTCATTGGTACCACGTTAACATGCTATCAAATTAATTAAATGTGATTCTAAATTTTCATCACTTTGTTGAACTTTGTCCATGAATTCTTTTGCAGAAACATGTGAAACGTAAACTCCTGTTTTCAATATGTGGTTCACTGCATATGAAAGATCAGACAAATCACACAGAAGATGAAATATATATAGAGTGCACTGTCGAAATCTTGGATCTTCAGAGAACAATCTTGTTGAGCGGTATTTTAAAACTGGAATCTGTACAGGTCGCTCATCAAATTCTCCACCTTCTCCTGTGGGGAACAGCTGTGGAAAACATCACGCTTTTAAGATTTTTTCCCAAACACTCATTGTAATTCCCTTTGCTTTTTTCATTTGAAATAATTCAATGCTGTTCCCTATCACCTCTTTTGAATGTAGAGGATGTATTGTGTAATGTTCATTAATCTCTTCACTCCTGGAGCTGTCCACTTTTTCTATTTGGCCACTTGAAATGTATGATTCATCTGCTAAACATATTACCTGTTCGTCAACATTTACAGTTTTATAATAAATATTGTTCTCTACAAGATATAATGTAGCCTTTTGAAGTTTACTAATATCTGCAAGCTCTTGCCATATTTTTCAACTCTTTGTTGGGGCGCCATTTACTAGAATAACTACTGGCTCATCTTCCTCTCTATCTCCACCGACAGTTTCAATATTTTTCTTAAAATCTAAAGGTAAGTACACAATTGTTCCTTTCAGACCTCTTTTTAAATCTGTTGGTGGCAGCTTACCTGTTTTAGGCTCCATATGATTTATGGCTTGAAATCGGTTTACAGATTGAGTAAGAATTGACTCAAATGCATTCAAGTCTGCCAGTTCCTCTGGAACAGCTACTAACTCTAAGTTGTTATGTATTGATCTAGCTGGCATTTTGTTCTATTCAAATTAGTTGTAAAAATATTTATAAATACGTTGATCAGTACCCAACTCAAATCGACTTTCCACCAACAAATAAGCACCAAATTGCTGCTACTCATCATTGTTCTCCTTTTTACTTTTTAAATGAAAATTAACATTCCTAGTTTGACTTCTATAGTGAGTATGTCAACAACAAATACAAACATAGTTTCGTTTTTAACAGGGCACTTTATTAAACTTTGTAATTTCTTCTACAAACTCATCAATACTAATCTCTTTCCCGTGTTCTTCAACATCTCACTTTCTACACACTCCTGTTGTGAACCAAAAAAATGAATCTGTATTTCATCACAAATTTTTTGCACATCTGATAAAGAACCGTGTAAAAGAACTGTGTTCATTTCAGCTAAACATAATGCAGGAGTTTTTACAAAGTACACTTTCCTTACTAACTTCCGCATTCCTGAGTTGTGTACGGCTAACATTCATTTCTTACAAGACGAGCAAGAGAATGTCCATGCAACTTAGTATATTTTATTACTTTAAATGGATCTAGTCCTTGTAACATCTTGATCTTCTGTTTAACACTTTTGGTTTGCATACTCGCAAATAAATTCACAATATGTCAATAGATTCCTGTTGAATACTGCAAACAATGCTACAATCCCACTTATATACAGGAGCTTGTGTATGCTTCCCTTACACTTCTTCAACTATTACTTCTTGCACACTACTAACAACCAAATCTTCTTTTGGAATGGGACAACCATTTTTCATCTCATAGCATCGACCACTAATATCAACTGAATACACCAATGCGTTCTGTTGAAAGTAGCTTTCTTTATTAAAGAAAGGCTCACTAGTAGAAGTGTGCTAACATTCACCAGTGACATTTTAACAATAGTTACTTCTATTAGCAAGTCTTTTTCTTTTGCTTTTGTCTTTCATAAATGTCATCATTTGATCCAATGTTCTCATTCTCTTCAATATTAAAATAAATAATTTTCGTTTCAAATCAAAAACAGAATCTACTAACCTTTCAATATTTTGCTTCTTCTTATACGCTGCTGTTCTATACTTTTTACAATCTTTTAATACATTTTTAATTACTCTTCTGTTCTGTTCAGAGGCAGCCTGAAGCCCAGTGAGGGCCTGAGTGGTATTTTTGACGCATATGTGCCACTATTACCTTCCTTTTACAAACAGGGGAGGGACAAAGCGTTGGATGAGGGAGAAGGGGGGGCCAGTCGAGGGAGGTATCATTCCCGGTCTCTCGATCTGCCAGCCATGTAATGTACGCAGATTGAGCAGGGGTAGGGAGCCTGAGAATTAACTTCACTTTTAGTCAGGTGTGGTTCACCAGTGAGAACAAATCTGTGCAGAAAGTGTGCGGGCAACATTTGCATTTCATTCTTTTTGCCCTGAAGTTAATGAAAAAATGGCTTTTTTAAATCCCCCTCCCAGTATTTTGCAACAAGGTGCAATCTGAAAATCTGGGCCATTTCTTTTATGTTGCCTGGCCCGATTTTGGATCCCAATTCAACTCTGTGCCTCAGTCACAAGAGTATGACATACTGTACTCCTCATTTCACGAAGACACCTAAATATATTCAGCGTACTACAAGTGTACATTTCCACAGAAGTATACAAATTAGCCTAATCACTCATATCTCTGCCAGCATGTCTTAAACCTCACTTTTCTCTTGCAACTTGACTATTCAGCAACTACTCAGAATATTTGTACATTTCGTAACATATTACAAACAGCAAACTTTTGTAATAAATTGTAATCTTTTAAAAATAATTATTTTCAAACTTAAAAATATCATTACAAAGACTCAACCACCACTACACAATACATAACACACCTTATAAAGTTGTAACTCACCTCTGTAAAAGTATTGCAGAATATCAAATATCAGAAACACATAAAAAATGTTGTTTCTCACACAATAAATGTAATGCAGCGCTCTCAACAAGGTAAAACCAGTAATGGCCAACTTTCCTTCTCTTTCTGCACAGAAAGTAATGTAAGTATCAAATCAAATTCGTTCCTTCATTATTTCAAATTGTAAAACACATTTCTATCGGTTACGCATATTAACCCTTTCTAACTCTCTTCTAAAAGTGCCCAAATTTGTACTGTAATTTTGTGGAGTGGCGACTCCAGCACGCTGCCGCATCGATATGGAGCCCCAAACCCTTACGAGTTTTCAAAAACCGATTTCTTTTAATACTACTGCTAATTTTGAACAACATACTTCTTCTAAACATACTACTGATTTGGAAAACCTAATTTGAATAGCTTATCACTTGTATTTAAATCTGGATTTCATATTGTAATGCCACAGATTTTTCAATCCTTCCTCCACTCTCCTTAATGTCAGTTTCTATAGCAACAGTTTCTGCAAAATTCAATGGCAGTGGCATGTCACAAGTTCACCATATATTTCAGTTCAGAGCAGTAGCTTCCAAATGCAGATGTGGTTGACTTCTGCAACATGTTATTGTATCCTATCTTTTGTGACTTTAATGAAAAATGTCATTAACCAATCAGAAACATGCTTTTTCATGAAAGTAACATGCATCTTAATTTTCAGTGCTCAATATTGATCATCAGCCAATCAGTTATTGGTTTCTCCAAAAAAGCTTGTTCTCCACCTTTTTATATATCTCTCATTCTACCAACAGAATACATCAGCTATAGACATCTTTTGATTCTTTCCAGACATCTCTTCAAGATACAGTGTGATTGTAGGGCACAGCAATGTTTTCTGGTGCAAAAGTATGCTGAACGCAGAGGTATTGCCAAAGACCTAGGTTTGAAAAATGTGCAAATAAAATGGGTTGCACAGAGAGGATTAAAGTGACACCTAATGATGCCTTTGGTTAAAACCGTTTTGCATCTACAACCCCCTGACCTCATGATTGTGCATTGTGGTGGCAATGACCTAGGCACATTCACTGCGGTAGCTTTGGAAATGCTAATGAAGGACACCTATGCACAATTGATGTCGCTTTTGCCTCAAACTGTCTTTGTATACTATAATATACGCCAAAGGCAGAAATGGAAGTGATCAAATCAATTCTGTCCTCAGTTTGAGAAAGCTAGGAAGAATGTCAATAACGCTGGTCCTGCTTTCCACAGAGAACATAGAATGGGGTTCATCTATAACAACAATCTACGTTTTGATATGGATGGCATCTACAGAAGTGATGGAGTTCATTTCACAGATAAATTAAACAGAGTTGTTCAAAACAACCTCAAGCTGTGCATACACACTTACATGTAGCTCCATCAAAGTCATAATGAAAACAAGGGCTCTTTTTAGACAAACCCAGAACTCACTCTTATTTTTTTTTTAGCATACATACTCTGTTTAAATATTTTGGGAGATTCGCGAACCCGTTGTCACACCCGTTGTCTCACGCCCTACCATAGCAAACTGCAATGTCCCGGGGGTACACACCATGAGACATTGTTGGAACAGGCCCTCAGGGGTGGCGATTCCCAGGACCATGTTAATCTCCTCAAGTTACACCGCGTGATCCGTCTCCATCAAATGTAAAGCCCCGGGAAAATCATCCTCCCAGGGCCGGCAACGGAGACCCCGCATTTTATTTGAGGACTGCCCCTGAAACGTAGCGGTCCCCAGGACAGTGTTGGGGAGGATTAAACCCCTCCACAATAAAATTAAATATTTAGCCCCACGGAGTTGGTGCTCTCCGGCATGGAGGGGGGCCTGTGACCCCCCACATATCATTATATTTGCCCTGGGGAAGTGGCCGTCCCCGTGACACACGTAGCACTCATATCATAACTAAACATTGATCCCGGGACCTCCGCCCAGGAGCTTAATTAAACGAAGCGCGCCACACTGCACTTCCTTTTTTTCTTTTCTTTCTGCGTCATTTGCGGACCCTACTCGAGTCCCGCCAAAAATATTTTAAAAAATGCTTTTTTTGACCTTCTAGTGCCCCGTGACACCCCCTGAGCAGCCCTAGGGAGTCAGAGGGTTCTTATACTGCCCCTTTTCTTCTTTTGTCACCTTTTTTTTGCGACTCAACCAAATAACAAGATGGCTGCCAACACTTCTTGGTTTGAAGTGTTGGCAGCTAATCAGAAACAAGCTCGAGACCAGGAGGGTTCAGCCACAGTGGCGGCTGGTGAAATTTGAAAGTGGTGAGGCGTACACTTCTTGGCATACTGCACTGCGGAGAGCGAGCTCAAACAACCTACAGGTGGTTCGGGGGTTCTCCCCTTGAGGAAATATTGAAAAAAGAGTGGATAAAAGGAGCTTTTTCAAGCAAATTTGAGGAAGCAGGAAGGTTAATAATGCAATAAACTCAGCAATGCCCCAGCCTCCTCCTTATGACCCCTATTACCCTCCCATATCTCTCCTTTGCTTCTCTTCACCTCTCTCAAAGACTGGAAGAGCAGCAGCACTTTAATCAGGTCCTCTGGAATTATGTAACAGGAAGTACCAAATTACGCATCAGGGCTAACTACATTTTACAGTGTAATGCAGAGTATTATTCTTTCATTATTATGTCTTTTTTTGCACATGTTACCACCAAGCAAAGGGCCTCCCACTGTGCAGCCCCATATTACTGCATTTTTAGTAACATTTGGTCCTTTTTCTGATGGTTTTTGTTAAAATCTTCAATTTATGGTGTAGATGATGGATTATATAGCTAAGGTATCAAATCCATAATTATGCCTAAAACGCAGCAGCTTCAAAGAAATCCTGTGGCCCTGACTATAACACTGGTACCCCAAAGTGGTGTTGGACTGCGTGACTGCCGTGTTGTGAGATACTGATGTGTGTGATATTAGTGTGAGTGTGTTTGTGTGAGGAGGGCTGGTGTCTGTGTTTCCGATTATGTGTCTTGCTTGTATCTGTGTCACAATCTGTGTGAATCAATTAGGGTCACTGGAATTGTGTGCCATAGGAGGGCCACATTATGCAGTAGTGTTGACTAAATTAACAGGAAGAAAAACAAATTATGCCTCATAATGCAGCACATTCTGTTGTAGTATTATTTTGACATTTTAATACACATTTGACCATGCATTCATAATTCTAATCAGCATCCCTCCATCCCTTCCCTTTGTTGCATCCAAATCCAACTCTAAAAAAGCAAATCGAAACATTCAAAATGTTATCAGCTAAAAAGGATTTGCACTGTCTCAAAGTGTCGCACAAGACATAGGGACACTTGTCAGCCAGTCCTGTTGTGTTGCACTTTTCACGTTTGTGATAATTTATATGTTTTCTGCTCGAGCAGAAATACTACAGTGAGCTTACAAACAACCATTGTGGCTAGCAATTGGCCAAGTGGCACAAGCAACACCTTTTTTTATCCAACAACCCTTGGAATTCTGGGTTTTGCAGTTGTATTTTTCCCATTAAAAGGTAAAGCCATGAAGTCACAGCATGAAATATACTATTTGTTAAGAAGTAGACGCTGGCTAATGGTGCCAACTGTGACATGGGTCCAGTTGGTAGCAGTGAACAGCAAACCAGGGATTTGACAAGAGGTCCCAGGTCATCCTTTGGGTTTGCACCTAGGCTAGGGGATACAGGTAACCAGCACAGTGAACTATAAAAGTGCCAATTTACTATAGCACCACATAGGCTTTCTGAACACAAGGTCACACTTCCCAAAAAAAAGCAAAAACAATTTACAGGGGGTACATTTTACATTAGGTACATTTTGTGTCAATGTGCAGAGGCAACATTTTCCTCGCCCCCTGTTTGGTAGTATGAATGGTCTTACCTGTGACAACTGTCCTTCACCTGGCCTCTGCAGGCATCCTCGCGAGGTAGCAGTGGACTGCTGGAATTCACTCCCGCCGGCAGAGAAGAGGGGGAGTTTCACATGGGCAGACTCCTCTGAGCTCTCAAAGTTCACTTTGTCTCAGCCTGTGTGGCCATAACTCCTCCTGTGGGGGTGGCTTGTCGTAGTGCACTGTTTCAGGGTGGTATCCCTTCATGACCCCCTCCTCCTCCTCTGTGCCAGACCCTTGGATTTCCTCCCCCCTGCCTGAGTTACCTACTGCAATGGAGTGCACGGGGTTGGAGCGTGCAAGTCAGGTTCGGTTGTTACCAGTCAAGAATCGCGGGAGATGTTTTTTGAGATCACATGCTGATACTGCCAAATCAGACAACTGGATATGACTGGGGCGGCTGACCCTTGTTTACTCGGCTGTATCCTAGCATTTACCAGGGTATGGGGTGACTGTATCAAAAACATGTCACCCCCCTAGCAGGATGCTATCTTCAGACATGCTGCACTACACTAGGCATGCGCAGCATGTCTAATACCTTGTCAATGTGAGACGGGAGCTGAAATGAAGAGCGCTCCACTCTCACATGCGCAGTCAGACCATCTTCTGGACTCCTCCTACTCTCACCTGCATTGTGCGTTGACATGTGCACTTTCACCTGTGTGAAGCACAGGCCGTAAATGTAAACAGATGAACTGTGAAAGCTGGCAATATGTCCTCTTACATTCCTGTTGCCCGAACAGTGTGTTTCTTTTTTGTGTTGATGCTTAGTGGGGCGCCGCACCGGTGCCCCTATGGACCTGCCACCACCGTTCAGCCAATCAGATCTCACAATCCACAAATATCGATATCTGTAAATGTTACATTTCTCAAAAACTACGGAACGGATTTACACCATTTAAAGAGAAGAGTGCTTTCAAATTTGGTGTAATTCCGTTCAGCCGTTCGGGCAATAACTGTGTCTAAATTTTACCATGGAAATTCTCATCTCCCCTCTTGACAAATCACCCCAAAACTTTCAAGAAAGGAGCTGACAGGAGCGCACCATTAGTTTTGAAACTTTCGTGAAGATTCGTCAACCGGTGCCAAAGATATTGGCAAAAGAAAAATGCTTTGTGAATAGAAACAAGGTCCTAACTATAGCTACCTACTGGTGAATGCCAGTAGGCAACATATATAGACTGCCGCCTATGGCAACAGGAGCCAGTTGAATGAAGGATGATAATGTGCAGCGGGGACACATGCCAGGCTCCACTACCCACAGGGGTTCCATTTGAATCAACTTAAGGTTTTAATCACAGTGGCTCACTGTAGCAAGATAACAGCACTACAAAGACCATCGGGCCACGGTCGTGGCCATGCCCATCGGGCAGGGTTTAGAATATAAAGGTGGTGTGAAGAAATCTCTGTGGTTTCAGTCTTGAAGTTCGTTGCCTATGAAAAAGTGTTTGGCACACGAAACGCGTCGGCTGGACAGAGACAGTGAAGCAGGGCAGCTGATCCTCTTTGTACCCTCCATTAAAGATTGTGGCATAGACCTTCCCTGTTGTGGGCTACCTTCTTAGCAGGCAACTTGGTTTCGGATATATATATATATGCCAACAGCTGGCAACACAATACTTCATGCTGCCAGCCATCACCCTCGGCACTTGATTCGCAGCATCCCCTATTGGGAGATGCTGCGCATCAAACGCCTATGTAGTGATGAAAATGAATGTATTTTAGCACAGGAAGCTAGCAGGTGTAGATTCCTAGCGAGAGGATACTCTATCAACATCATAGAGTCAGCTATCAGAAGGACGCAACAGATGTCCCGTAGGGCAGCTCTAACACCAAAAAGTTCAGATGTCCCTAGTACCTCTCTGGAAGCAGGAATCAAACCACGAATGATTGTGGCCTATAGCAGACAACATTCTGCTATTAGGAAAATATTTTATCGTAACTGGAACCTAATCCAGGGTGATCCAGTAATAGGTCACAAAGTGCCAGACAAACCTCAGATAACTTTTGCCGTGTTCTTATCTAGGACCCTAATTCGATATTCCCGATTTATGCCCTTGTGAGGTTATAATTAATAATGTCCTGACAAAGGCATAAGAATCAGATTCATATTCAGTAATAGCCCATGCAATCCAAAGCACAGCATGGCTACTCCCATCGACTCCTAGAAAGCACAACGTGTTCTTTAAACAAACCAAGCCTCCAGCAGCCCGGGAAAACCCCCCCTGCTTTTGTTTTGATTTGAACAAGAACTCCTAAAGTCCTGCAAGAACTGTTAGTTCTTGGTGACGTCCTATGTCCAACCTTACGTCAAACCTGGCACCTTTCAGGTATAAAATACCAACAGTTGCCTTCAGCAAACACACATTTGTTTGGAGCAGAGCGGCCATCTAATTGCCTGAGAACCCAGCTGATGCGAGTGCCCGCGGAAGCTGCCCCTCCTGTTTGACGCACTGAGAGAGACGCTGTCTTTTTCTTCAGCCGAGAAAATCCAGCTCCGGTGTTTCCAGTCTACCCTTGCAGGTTGCTGGGATATCGAGTCCTGAGGAAAGAGATACCAGACCTCTCACATTCTATTACCAAGGTACGGAGCTGATTAAACCCTTAGGAGAACTGCTACTTACTTGTCCCTTCCCACGTATTAGACTTAGGTCAGGTACACCGGGGTAGGCTTAGTTAGAAGCACCAGTTGAGCCTTTTCGCCAATGTATATATGTATGTATATATTTTAACCATATTAAAGTATCATATGGCTAAGAACCCGTATCAATGCTTTTACAGTATTATTTCATAATACTACTTTTACTGTACGCACTTTACTTTACTCTAAGTATTGCAATTGTGGCAATTCATTTCTCTTGCATGAGAAGGAAGACTGCTCAATGAATAAGACCTTTTTATGGCAAAACGCCCATCTCTCTATTTCTCTGTATTCTGGTGAAACTAAGTATGCACTACTGACTGAGTGAAATATCTGTCTATTGTTTTCACATGACTCTAGAGATATACTCTTATTCTGAGGGAGCAAAGTTGTCATGTTTATGCAGTTGTCGGAAACTGAATCCCTTCTTGTCTGAGCCAGGGGAAGGTTATCCCTCCCTCTCCATTCAAGAAAGTTTCCAGTGACCTCTGAGCTAGCTGGCGCAAACCTAAATTAAGTTTAACATAGTCAGTAGAGACCTAGATGACCTCAGTCCTACGTCTACACTGCTGTTTATGTTATTCCAATGCGCAGAGCCTATTGAGAAAATAGGAACTACACTACACTTTCAGGAAATCGATTTCTATGGCCAAGGTGTTGATCAAGAACACACTGGAATCCCAGATTTCAGGTACATGGCTATACCTGAGTAAGGGATTCAAGAAATGTGCTCAGTGCAAAGCATGTAGGCATGGTAGCAACAGGGATAGCTATATGAGCCCTTTTTCTCAGCAGGCTCGGACCATTTCCAAGCGACTGACTTGTAAAATAGATTTTGCTGTCTATGTGCTGGAGTGCTCGTGTGGGCTTAGGTATGTTGGGAGCACCCGACTGCCGGCCCACAAACGAGTGCTCCAGCACATCAGGGCAATCATTATCAAGGATCAAGCTTACCCTGTCGCCAGGCACTTTGAATCTGACCATGGGTCGGATCCGTCTGTTCTAAGATACTATGTTATCGATTCAGTGCTGCCTTTAAAAAGAGGTGGGGATCGGGGAAGCGAGGCTTCGTCTTCTCGAAACCAGATATATTCTGGAATTGGATAGCAAGCAGCCCAAAGGGTTGAATGCAACAGAGGATCTATATACCTGCCTTTGAGTCTACACGCATCCCTTACACTAGGCATGAGTCATAATACAGGAAACTCATTATGAGACATCCATGAAATTGAGTTATTTTGTTCTTTTGTTCATTGCGAGGGAGTAGTTACAAATCAATTAAATAAATTATCATTTAATCTGCACTGAAGTAGGTTGTGAACCTCGTACATCAAGGATATTGAAATATACATGGTCTCGTGCCGGGTTTTAACATTCATTTAAAGAGCACTCTAAGGGGTTTAACCAGGAGTTTCCACTGGTAGGGACTAGCACTTAGTCCAAATATTTTCTTTGCACTAGCACTAGCACTTTCTCTTTATGTATTTTGCACACAAGCATCTACCTCTTTCATACCAGTGACAGTGGATGGTAACACTCAGTCAAGTAAAACTGATCTAGCAACAAGGGTAGCATAGGCCCACTTGGGCATTATTCTAAATATGCATTTTATTTTATCATTCGAAATGCGGAACTGCCATGGGGATTTCATTTTCCCCAAATTATGCAAATATCACCATGGGCTGGTGGGAAAAAACAATCGCATGGAACATCAACAACCAATCAGACCTGGATCGAATAATTCTATGGGTACGCTACATAGACGATTTATTTATAATCTGGAATGGGTCAGATCTGCAATTCCAAGATTATTTCTCCAGACTAAGCAACAATGATATTGGACTGCAAATTACATGCTCTACAAGCAAAAAACAAATTGACTTTTTGGACACTAAGATCTACATTTCAGAAGGGAAAATTGAATCCACTCTCTTTCGCAAAAAGACATCCATCAATAGTGTGCTTCATGGCACCAGTTTCCACCCCAAAGCCCTGCTAAAAAGCATACCGTATGGAGAATTCATAAGACTAAAGAGAAACTGTTCAAAAACAGATGATGCTGAAATCAATATTGAAGAAAGTAAGGCGAGATTTGCATCACAAGGATACGAAGACCATGTTCTAAAGAATTGCAAAAAGAAGGCGGACAAACAGACAAGAGCAGAAATCTTAATGGAAAAACCTAAAACAACTAAGAAGAATGATCCTCCAAGATTTGTAACTACCTACAGTAAAGAGAGTGGAAACATCTCGAATAAAATGAAAAAATACTGGCATTTGATATCAGGAGACCCTGACATAGGAGAACTTGTAGGCAAACAACCCTCAATAACATATAGAAAGAACATCTCTCTCCAAGATCTCCTTGTGAAAAGTCACTTTCAAACCAAACCTCAAACCAATTGGCTGACAGACCAACGAAAATGATTCCAACCGTGCACAACTTGTAAAGCATGTAAGATCAGAATAAGCATGAAGAGCATTGAAGAACCGGATGGTAAAATAATGCAAATTGAACAACAAATTACCTGCACCTCGAACAATGTAGTATATGTAATTGAATGCAGATGTGGTGTCAAATACATAGGCAGCACAACGTGCATGTTGAAAAAGAGAATCCTTGAGCATATCCGTGCAGTGAAAAACAAGAACATGCTGTATGCAACTGCCAGACATATAAGTGCCTGTCAGAATGGAGACTGGAGAGCAATGAAATGTTATGGTTTGAAAATGTTGTCGAAAATGGAAAGAGGAGGCGACACTGTCCGCAAACTCCGGCAAATAGAGTCCCGCCTGATCATCCAACTTCGAACCAAAATCCAGAGAGGATTGAACTTTGGAGAAGACCTCCATATACATCTAGAGTGACTGTAACAACAAGCACTGGCATTGCCAATAGGTCTCGCAGTAGGAAAGTTGGAGCTATTGGTTTTGTAAATGACAAAGCCCTTTATGTTTTTAAAATGAAAACAAAAATAAAAGGCATTGTTATTTGCAATTGTAATAGCTCAAACTCTCGTCAATGCGAGACCTATTGCATTGCAAATGCTTGTCTGTATGGGGATTGCTGAGAAATGTACACCGTACGCTGGTTTAGATGTAAAAGAACACATGTGCACCTCCACAGTGGAGCATCTATCCCCAAAGCCAAGATGTATTGTTATGAACGACCTGGCACTTAAACTGTATAAATCTACAAAAAGGTGCTTTAAAAAACACCTAAAGAAATATTAGTGCCTGCTTCGTTCATGCACCAAACAGAGGCCTTGAACTAAAGAAGGGTCACCCATACAATGAGGCAGCTGAGCGGCGTGTACAGCCCAGTGTAACTAGAAACCCCCAGAGGCGGCAGTGATCGGTTTGGGCACTCAAAGGCATTCTCCTTGGGGAAGTCCTTACAGCGTCAATCACCCGGCTGTGAAGACAGCGCAGCTCGGGTAGAATGAGGGAATAAAGGCGCGCGTCTCAGCTCAGAGTGTGACCGGCCGAGGTTCAGGGAGTGTGTGGCGCGTGAGTCACCGGCAGGTCAGGTCGTGCACGCGGGAGGAGGCAGAAGGCTCACGAGGGTACTGTGGGGACTTCATTTCACTGTGGTGTTTTAGCATCCACGGCCCCTGGTGTGCACATTTGGTGCTGGCAGATAGCGCCCACATGACCGCCCACTTACTTCAAGGAACTCAACTCCTGGGAGAGATATTAGTCAGTGAACGAGGGTGGCGATGGAACTGAAACCTAGATGGCGGAGATAGGACTTCTAGATCAGCATGAGGGGAGAATTTAGTCTGACGTGAACGGAATGCGAATAAAGGTGAAGACATGGGAAATTTCGGCGAGATAGAAGGGGATTAAACATAACGGAAGAATTGGGTTTAGATGAGTGACCGGGGGTGGGATGGAAGTGGACAAAGAAAAGGACAGAAAAGCACAAGGGAGAGCAAACGATGTGAAAAGAGACGAGGGGGAGCCACGGCAGATGGAAGTGAAGGGACTACAGGAAGAGGAATGGAAGTAAACAGATGGTTGGAGACGGGCTACGGGGGATGAATTGAGATCGGCAAAAAGACAAAAACGTAAAATAGACTCTGAGGATGGGGGAAAACTGGAGGCAGAGATTCTGACTGAAAGGACACCTATGTGGAAAGACGACATGGAGTCATAACAGTGACAATAGAAAGAACGCAATGGAGGCCTGACAAGACGGTGTTGGGGGGAAAAGAGGCTTTTAAGTGCTGGAACTGGTAGTCTAAGAGGCAGGAAAGCGATGAATCGGCGAATACCCATCGTGGGTCTAATGCGTTACAGCAGAGATATGAGCAGGAGCCGGGAGGTGTCAAGAGGTGCAGCCAAGCGGGGTGAGAAATGGAGGCGCCAGGACAAATGGAGGAGGAAGGAAGAGGGCAAAGGGCAAGACAGACTCAAACAAGAAGGACTGGGCGAGAAGGGAGGGGGTTGCCAGCAGGGAGAGAGGAGGAAAGGTGGGAGGGAACACGGCCTGGGGGAAGCTGGCTGGGGAGGGGGAGGAGAAATGCAAGTAAGGCTGTGCGCGGGGAGAGAGAGGGGAGGTGCTGGAGCTGGGGAACAGATGGGCGTGAAAGTTTATGGCCCAAAAGCGCGTGCCTGTATAAATATAGCCAATAGGTCTCGCTTTTTGGACCCTATAAGTATTTAGTTATGCAGCAAAATATCCTTGGTGCAACAACACCAACTGTTGCATGGCTAAACACTTATAAGGTCCCAAATGCTTGACCTATTGGCTATGCCAATGCTTGTTAATCTTGTTAACTATCCACTCCCAAGCTGCGTGGCACCACATCCAGGTTTGAATCTTTCAGTCTCTTTGCTCTATTGCGTTTGTACACAATCTAGCGAGTTCTAAGTAGCCACCTCCCTCTCCTCTTTAAAACTTCACTCATAGTGCACCTCACTTTAATCAAATGGGTGGAATGCTGCTTATTGAGGGCGACCCCTACACAAAGAGAGCCCTGGCACAAAACAAGGAAAAAATACATTGTAAAAGTGTGGTACACAAAAGAAGGGAAGGGAGGGAACGGAAGAAGGTAGATAGATGTGATAGGAAGAAATAGAGAAGAAGGAAGAAAGAAATAGGGGACGAAGAGAAAGAAACACAAGCCAAAGAAATAGGAGTAGGAAACAAAAAAGAATGAAATAAACAGAAAAATAAAGAAACAGATGGAGGGGGAAAAAGGAAGAAGAAAAAAAGGAGAGGTGAAAAGGGAGGGAAAGGTGGAAAGGCAAGAAGATGGAAGTGTGAGAAATAGAGAGAACGCTGATGTTGTACCAGTTCTTGAGACACCCTCTCCTCAGCACCTTTCTGGTAAACTCTGTCGGAGGAATGAGGAAGCGAGAGGCGTGCTGAGTGCTGCACTCGAAGCATGCAGGGTAACAGTGTGAGGAGCAGAACTGAGGAGAGACAGACAGGCAGGCACAGATGAGAGACAGACAGGCACAGAAGAGAGACAGGCACAGAGGAGCAGCTGCACGGAGAGAGGAGAAACGATAGGGGAGGACAGCAGTGGAGAGGAGACACAGGGGCCGAGGATAGACAGACAGGAGTGACAGATACAGTGGGGGAGAGATGGGGCAGAACGAGAAGCACACATGAGAAAGAAGCACAGAGGAGAATAGATAAGGGGGTGAGCCACAGAAGAGGGCAGCAGAGAGGCAGCCGAAGCCGAGAGTGACATGGAGAACAGACGGACATGAAAAGGAATAAATAACAAGCATAGCTAGAGAGCAGCGGAGTGATCGAGGATAGACAGCCACAGAAGAGGGCAGCAGAGAGGCAGCCAAAGCCGAGAGTAACATGGAGAACAGACGGACACGAAAAGGAATAAATAACAGGCATAGCTAGAGAGCAGCGGAGTGATCGAGGATAGACAGCCACAGAAGAAGGCAGCAGAGAGGCATCCGAATCCGAGAGTAACATGGAGAACAGACGGACACGAAAAGGAATAAATAACAAGCATAGCTAGAGAGCAGCAGAGTGATCGAGGATAGACAGACAGGAGTGACAGATACAGTGGGGAGAGATGGGGCAGAACGAGAAGCACACATGAGAAAGAGGCACAGAGGAGAATAGATAAGGGGGTGAGCCACAGAAGAAGGCAGCAGAGAGGCAGCCGAAGCCGAGAGTAACATGGAGAACAGACGGACACGAGGAAAAACGATAGGGGGGACAGCAGCGGAGAGGAGACACAGGGGCCGAGGATAGACAGACAGGAATGACAGATACAGTGGGGGAGAGATGGGGCAGAACGAGAAGCACACATGAGAAAGAGGCACAGAGGAGAATAGATAAGGGGTGAGGCACAGAAGAGGGCAGCAGAGAGGCAGCCGAAGCCGAGGGTAACATGGAGAACAGACGGACACGAAAAAGAAAAAATAACAAGCATAGCTAGAGAGCAGCAGAGTGATCGAGGATAGACAGCCACAGAAGAGGGCAGCAGAGAGGCAGCCGAAGCCGAGAGTAACATGTAGAACAGACGGACACGAAAGGGAATAAATAAAAAGCATAGCTAGAGAGCAGCGGAGTGATCGAGGATAGACAGCCACAGAAGAGGGCAGCAGAGAGGCAGCCGAAGCCGAGAGTAACATGGAGAACAGACGGACACGAAACGGAATAAATAACAAGCATAGCGAGAGAGCAGCGGAGTGATCGAGGATAGACAGCCACAGAAAAGGGCAGCAGAGAGGCAGCCGAAGCCAAGAGTAACATGGAGAACAGACGGACACGAAAAGAAATAAATAACAAGCATAGCTAGAGAGCAGCGGAGTGATCGAGGATAGACAGCCACAGAAGAGGGCAGCAAAGAGGCAGCCGAAGCCGAGAGTAACATGGAGAACAGACGGACACGAAAAGGAATAAATAACAA
Organism: Lissotriton vulgaris; assembly: GCF_964263255.1. NCBI lineage: Eukaryota > Metazoa > Chordata > Amphibia > Caudata > Salamandridae > Lissotriton > Lissotriton vulgaris. The sequence continues at coordinate 1,260,181,238 of NC_141696.1, read as the reverse complement.
GCATAGCTAGAGAGCAGCGGAGTGATCGAGGATAGACAGACAGGAGTAAACAAGCGATGCGCGCTCTGTGCTGGGGGAGGGGGAGGAGGAGGGCCATTAGCCTGTAAGAACTCGCAGCAAGATCAAAGGAAGGGTGTGAGGGACATTGGGGAACAGATGGCCCTGAAAGTTTATGGCCCAAAAGCGCGTGCCTGTGGCCACGTGAACTTGAAGAAAACCGCACGAAAAAACCCGTGGTTTCACGAGTATTTTGAGCACTTGAATTCTCGCTCCGCTCAATGCGCATGAGCATTGATAGGTCGCGAGACCTAAAAACCAGCAAATGCTTAAACAAAAGGGGTACTAAACCCGACACTTAAACCAAATGTAATATGGCACTAATCCTGTACCAATTAATGAACTATAAACCCTGCCCATGTGGATTAACATGTGAAGCAATGTACTAGACAATGTGAATGTAAAAATCACACCAGTCTTTCTTTTCATGTAATTTTAAATACATTTTTGCTCCAAACTACGTATCCCATAATGCCACCTAGGGCTAACATGGGATAGTATTTAAATGGAAATGGTAGAAGGACTTACTGACCGTGACCAAAGCCTTGTGTGGCTGAAACGCGTCGGTGGGGTGAAGCGCTAATTAAAAGGCTTCAGTAAAGTATCCGGTTGTGCCACCTCTTTTGTGATACAATATATATATTTATGTGTATATAGGCATATTTTTGAGCTACTTGCTCTGCCGTTGTGATGCAACGGTGCGCTAACCACCAAATCATATTTATGAGGCCACACAAAGCCATTTTGGGTTGCTTTGAATGGACTCCTAGATATGGAGTATGGATTTAGGTAAGGCAGCGCTAACTGCAGCATTGCCTTACGCTGCACAAGGGACGCTGTTATACCTGCTTCTCAGACAGTGTGACTGTGGTTGTGGAATGTTGATGTGTGAGGATGCTGTGGAATGTTGGTGAGTGAGAGAGTCAGTTGAAGATGGACTGACCAGCAAGAAGGCTGCCCCTGGTGGTGCTCTTGATTATAATATCTATCTTAATAAATCAACCTACATAATCTATATGGACCAGGCGTCTTTCATTTACTACATTTTGGAGACAATTTTAAGAAGAATCTAAGCTTGCAAATGGATTAAAAGAAGAAACAATGCATACAAAAACTACAAGAAATTAGAGCCTGAAGAAACTACAGAAGGAAGAACCTTAAAGGAAACTAAGGGGTCTATTAGGATGGCGGACGGATGGCCGCCGCCGGGCCGGTGGTGTCAAACAGCTGGACCGGTGGCGGACATCCGCCCGCGATCGCAACCCGGATAACCGCCGTCCCGTTAGCATGGCGGTGCCGACTTCGGTGGTGAGATTTTTCACCCGCCCCTTTTCTGCCGGTACCAGTCCGTACGCCTGCCTAGCGGGCAGAACTAGACTGCTACAATAGTGCTGGTGCAGGGACAGACTCCGCCGGCATGATTATGATGCCGGCCGTAGCCAGCCTTTCCGTGGCGGTGGGACCGCCATGGAAAGGTATGTGGAGAATGTCTCCGTGGGCCTATTGTGGGCCCCCAATGTGTTGGGGAGGTGTGTGGGTGCACTGGGGGGTACCATTCTACTTGTCCCTATACCAGGTGGCAGGCGCTGTGCAGTGCCTGCCACTCAGTGCAGTGATGTGCATGACATGCTCCTTTTCACATTGCGGTGGTGCTGCTGGCAGCGACACCTGCCGCAATGTTAATGCCTGCGATTGTACCGCCGTGATCTGATTTTTTCTGCAGAGCATGCTAATCGGACCAGCGGTTATGCCGCGGTCCTTGCAGGCGGTCTTTTCCCGCTACCATGGCGGTCGGGCTGATTTTCCGACCACCATATTAATAGACCCCTAAGAGTACTGAGTAAAACAGATTGTCCTGCAGCTCTGAGCCCCACTAGTGACCTCAAGGCCAGTCGGCCCCAACTTGTGCATGCCAGAACTATTTCTGGTACCTATGACTTGATGGGAGTGAACATGCTGTGTTTTAAGCTGGACTAATAGTGTCTTGCCCCACCAAGCAGATCAGTCTGCCTCAACCATGATGCTGGAAGACCTGTCAGCGTTAATTCTGAAACAGCTTTGAGTGTCCATAACCAATTCACTGTGACTGTATCTGCCTTGTTACCAGAGGTTTAGCTCATGGAAGAGCTTACACAGATAAATCAGCTCTTGGAATGGGTATCTTTGGCAAACGTTTAATCTATACTTTATTGGCAGCTGTCAAGCTGATTGTACCTGAGAGCGGGTGGCCGTTGTTAAGGAAAGAGATTCAGTGGACTGTTATTCCAGCGCGTGGCATAAATAAAGCTCACCTATACAAAATGCTTTGGGTGAAGGGCAGGGTAGATGCCAAATGACTTTTGTTTGGAGTGTGGAGTTTTTCCCACCCTGCCTATGGGGTAAGGGTGATGGGCAGAGTGAAGCCATATTACGTGTGATTGCAGTATCAGTATTTTCCACCCTTACTAGGGGTTTGGATGAAGGGCAGTGGAGATGCCAAATGGTTGGTGTGGAGTGTCTTCCACCCTTCATAAGGGGTTAGGGTGAGGGGCAGTGGTATGCCAAGGTGTTTCACCTTTTCCATTTGTTTTTTTATGTTTTGCTGTTGTGTGGATGGTCTTTACCACTCCCTGTGATTGGTACTCGACGTGCTGCTTTTTATGTTAGCCTGGCCAGCTGGCATGTTTTGTGGTATCAGGGGTTGGAATGAGGTTTTGTGGTGTGGTAGGGTGTGTGTTTCATGTGTGGTTAGAAAGGGAGAAGATGAGGGTGTATTCTTATTTTTATTTACTGTGGTTTTGTTTGCATGCATTATGTTATGACATGTGCAAATTGCATGTGCAATTTACACACAAATTTTATTCCATCTGTTCTTTTTATGCACGTTTGCAATTAGTGTGTTACAACATGTTGGCGTGAAATGTTTTCCACCTATTCGTTTTTATGCATTCGTTGTAGTTTTAGGTCTACATGTTAAGCATTCATGCAAGAGTTCTAATGTTATTCTGTGTAAATAAAGGATATGTGTTATACCTGCTGCTCGGCCAGTGTGACTGTGGTTGTGGAATGTTGATGTGTGAGGATTCTGTGGAATGTTGGTGAGTGAGAGAGTCAGTTGGAGGATGGCCTGAGCAGCAGAAAGGCTGCTCCTGGTGGTGCTCTTGATGATAACATCTATCTTAATAAACCAACCTACATAATCTACATGGACCAGGCGTCTTTCATCTATTACATAGGCATTCCATAGGCGTTGCGCTGGGTGTTCCGATGCAACTCCCATGCTTTTTGACACATTCCCAGATTTACAAGGACTTGTAAACCTCGTAATGCATCAAAATCTTATACCTTCAAAGTTGAGGCATAATGAGGAGAAATATCTATTTCTTCTTTTTTTTTTATTCTCTTTCTATATGTGCTGCAGAATGCGGCGGAAAACACCTTTATGGATTGTTTTTCTGCAGGAATGTGCCCACTCCTGCACAGAAAAAATCTTGCCGACAACACAAGCACTCTTGCACCATGGTGCAATGGTGCCTGCATTGGCGCTAGGCTGCCAAAATGGCTCTAGCACAGAGGGAAAGGACAGGAATGCACCATATTGGATGAAGAGCACAGCATGTCAGCTTGGCAGAGTGTAGCGGCAGCTGGGGGAGTGGAAATACCAGCTATCTCACTTGCAATGGAGGGAGGATGTCTCTCACCCTTTGCTATAGATACTTGTGTCTTTACAAGCAGCTTGTTACTCGCTTTTTCATCTGCATTGGTTCCTTGGCTGGGGTGGGACTTCATCCCCCAGCCTGCACCAGGCCTGAGGCAGGCTTAGAGACAGAGGCAGCACTCATAAGCACATTGGGTATCTCATTGTGCGACTTGCGACCTGTCTTCGCTCATCACCAACCAGAAGAGGCTGTTAGGGCCAATCCTCTTAGATCCTCCAGCCAACTCCACACACCTTTGGCTCTGGTGCATATGGTTTCTTTGTTTGATTGACTGGCAGTCTCACGTGCAATTATGGGCAAGCACAAAACTGGATTTATGGAAGGAGGGTGTCAATGTTAATCCACAAGCTGGCACAACCTTGGACTAATTTTTAGTGTGAGCTGTTAGTCTAGTTGCAAAGGAGATCAAACAGGAAGGGCTGCATCTATCTTTAGAAATGGGGGAGAGACCTTGTCTTGTTTCAGCGAGTTTCGACACTACTCTACCCAGCACCCCTGTGGGTGTCCCTGATAGCCACCTGGGTCAAACGTTTCAGCAACGCCAAGCCTCACACCCTCGATCATAGTGGACAGAGAGCCTCAGGGATACCCCAAACCTGCATTTGACTGACAGCTTCTGTGAACCTTTCTGTATAGAACAATAGGCAAATTAAAACAGGATCCAACCCTGATAACAATAAAAAACAAGGGTCCACTGTTTGTTCCTCCATTAGTCTACAGACAGGGCCCAACCTTTCTTTCGGAAGGGGAAGGGCCCAGTCAATATTGGGATAGTGTCCTGGCTTAAGTTAATATAATAATGTCATCACTGATTGCTCCCCTCATGGACAAGATAAGCTCTTTGGAAGGCGTGATTTGGGTTTTGTCAAGCAAACTGGAATGTTCATTATCCTCGGCACCCTCTATGCAACCCCACGTCCAGGCACCCCCTAATAATGGCATTAGCACTGACTCCAGTAGCTGTACCTGGAGGCCCTAAGGAATTATGGAGCCATCCGCCCTCACTGCAAATGCGGCCATGTCAGTATCAGGATGAGAGTATCCATGCACAAAAAGCTTAGATACAGCAGATCCTGCACATTCAAAGGCAGCATTAATTAATACTACAAACGTACCCTCTTGACAGCCCCATTCCACACAAAGTTAGACACTGATGGATTTGACACCAGATTGATCCCCATATGTGGCAGTTGTGATAGGAGTACCTCCTCTACCAACCGATAAGAAGGAAACATATTGGGATCTGAAAAATAAAGTCTGCCATTGGCTCTCAAGCAATACTGCCTTTGAACTGTCAGAGTACAACAACATCCTACTGTGAGGAGAATCGGGTGGATTGGTAAATCATTGAACTCCACTGAGGGAGGCTGTATGGTTATTAACTGCAGAGCTCCAGCCCTGGTGCATCGTCTGCTTAAGACTGGCTGCAGGCCTAGTAGTCTTGGTCTAACTGCAAGCATTGCTCCGTGGGTTTTTTCTGATCCTGCTGTTCCCGCCACACTGGTGACATGAGAAGGAGGGGGATGCCCCACCATCGAGATGAAGTATTGGGTGCCCCCTCCATCCCCACCTTTAACAGATTCTCACCACTTTCTTATCTTGAAGCCAATGATTGACTTCTACAACCACTGGACCTCCTGAAGGTGCCCAGTCCACCGAGTGTTGAGGATGCTGGGGATAGAATTAATGCCATCTTGAGACCTCAAGTTGTTGATGCTTAGTGCCTTTCCTGATAGCTCGTTGCACCTTTGGACAGCAGTCGGGCTGCAATCCACTGCAATGGTTGCCTCCTGTGTGCCTACTACATGTGATTCTTCACCAAGAGCTGGTCGCCCAATTTAAGCTCGTCTTCTGGAACCTTGGATGGAGACCTCAGCTCCGCCCTATGAGTGTGTGGAGATTTGCCTCCTTCGCGTTCCGCGGAGAACTCGGAGAAAGCAAATTTCTGCACACTCCACAGCGGAGCAGAGTGCCCCAGCCCCCGCCTCCACCCCCCCTACATTAAGAATTAATTTTCATGACTTAAAATTAAATTAAAACCACTTACATGGCATGCTGCGTCCCTGTGCTGCCCTCCTCCTCTTCCTCGCTGTCTGGGCAATTCTTTGAGAAAACTGTGCATGCTACATGTTAATATAGGGGGGGTGGAGGCAGTTGGCGTAGCGTAGTGGAGTTCCACAGAGTTTGTGCGCAATTCAGTGGACCTCTGCGTAGCCCCGCTATGCCCACTACACCCGTGGTTAGGTATTAATAGCAAACTGGCATGTAAAGAGTGGGATGATTTTGTAGATCAATCAATATGATATATGAATGTTCCAAGAGACATAGGCTGATATTTTGCCATTTTGGCCCAGGTTTTCTGGTTTTGATCAACCCGCTCTTTCTTCTGGAAAGGGCAGGCTGTCTGGGGGCCTTGCAATTTCATTGAAAACTACCTTGGTATATTTTTCTACTGTTATTGACCTCGGTTCACATGATATATTGTGTGTAATTTTACATTTTGCTGATGAGCTACGGTAGGTCTGATTAATGTGTATTGCAGACATGAAGGTAGCAATTCCAATATGTCTGGCCATGTCTGAACTGGGGTGGTTTGGAGTGCAAAAACGATGGCTTTAGGCCCAGATCTCTGTACTGGGGTGAATGTATGACATTGTTCTGCATTCTGTCCATCAATTGTTGTTTTTGCATTTGTCACCCCGAGTGGGATGGGTATGCTCAGACGTGAGTCCCATGCTCTCCACCCCACTGGAGTCAAGCTATCCTGGCTGAAGACAGCTGATAGCCAGAAACCAGTCCTAGGATGCTTGATTCCGGTCCAGGAAAGACATGGCTTGGCAGTCCGGGCTGGACTGTTCCCATGAGGCACAGGGTCACGGCTGATTTGCATATGGCCATGTCTGAACTGGGGTGGTGTGGAGTGCAAAAAAACGATGGATTTAGGCCAAGATCTCAGTACTGGGGTGAATGTATGAGATTGTTCTGCATTCTGTCCATCAATTGTTGTTTTTGCATTTGTCACCCCGAGTGGGATGGGTATGCTCAGACGTGAGTCCCATGCTCTCCACACCACTGGAGTCAAGCTATCCTGGCTGAAGACGGCTGATAGCCAGAAACCGGTCCTAGGATGCTTGATTCCGGTCCAGGAAAGACATGGCTTAGCAGTTCTGGCTGGACTGTTCCCATGAGGCACAGGGTCACGGCTGATTTGCATATGGCCACGTCTGAACTGGGGTGGTGTGGAGTGCAAAAAAACACTGGATTTAGGCCCAGATCTCTGTACTGGGGTGAATGTATGACATTGTTCTGCATTCTGTCCATCAATTGTTGTTTTTGCATTTGTCACCCCGAATGGGATGGGTATGCTCAGACTTGAGTCCCACCAGACGTGAGACCCATGCTCTCCACAACACTGGAGTCAACCTATCCTGGCTGAAGACGGCTGATAGCCAGAAACCGGTCCTCGGATGCTTGATTCCGGTCCAGGAAAGACATGGCTTGGCAGTTCGGGCTGGACTGCTCCCATGAGGCACAGGGTCACGGCTGATTTGCATATGGCCATGTCTGAACTGGGGTGGTGTGGAGTGCAAAAAAACGATGGATTTAGGCCAAGATCTCTGTACTGGGGTGAATGTATGACATTGTTTTGCATTCTTTCCATCAATTGTTGTTTTTGCATTTGTCTCCCCGAGTGGGATGGGTATGCTCAGACGTGAGTCCCATGCTCTCCACACCTCTGGAATCAAGCTATCCTGGCTGAAGACGGCTGATAGCCAGAAACCGGTCCTAGGATGCTTGATTCCGGTCCAGGAAAGACATGGCTTGGCAGTTCGGGCTTGACTGTTCCCATGAGGCACAGGGTCACGGCTGATTTACATATGGCCATGTCTGAACTGGGGTGGTGTGGAGTGCCAAAAAACGATGGATTTAGGCACAGATCTCAGTACTGGGGTGAATGTATGACATTGTTCTGCATTCTGTCCATCAAGTGTTGTTTTTGCAGTAATTCCAATATGCCCAATATTGATACAAGCATTTAGTTCCTACCAACTCTCCCAGTTGGTGTTTATAGGTTCAAGGCTGGTGAACTTAATTGTAATTTTGAACCCCTTGGCATCACTTCTTCCACACTAACTGGGGACTTGCACTGGCACACTAAATGATGCCTAGCTCCAATGCAGGCACCCTTGCACCATGGTGCAAGAGTGTCTGCGATGCAGGCAGAATTGATTTTGTAATGGAAGGGACTCCTTCCTTCCCACAAACAATCCTCTAAGGATAGTTCCTCTTTCTATAAATGCTGCAGATTGCAGCACCCTTAGGGGCATATTTACAAGCCCCTATTGCCACCACAATGTCACTTCCAGTGACGATGCGATGGCGATAGGGGCCTCGCCTTATTTACAAGGCAGTGTTAAGCCACTTAACGCGTGGCTTAACACTGCCTTCTAAATAGGGCACCTTTTCACGCTGTTTTCCCCTTCCTGCACATAAACAGCCATTTTAAAAAATGCAGTTTTGCAAGTTTTTTGTGTGCTGCATTAAGCAGCACACATAGAAGTTTCAAAACGGCATTTAAAGATTGTTTATGTGCAGGAAGGGGGGGGGGGGCCTTCCTGCACATAGACAATCTTCCACTAAACGCGGGCACCCTCGCACTATGGTGCAAGGGTGCTGGCGTTGGCACTAGGCAGCTAAAGTTAGCACCAGCGTAGTTGGAAACGCAGGGCTGCACCACATTCTAGTAAATATGGTGCAGCCCTGTATTTCTAAAGTGATGAAGCGTGCCGTTAGCCTTTTTGGCTTAAGGACATACTTCGCCACTTTATTGTAAATATACCTCTTAGAAAGAGCAACAATTCGGAGAAATAAACATATTTCTTTTTGTTACGCCTCCCCTGGAAAAGCATAGCATTTTGATGCATTCATAGACCCATCAATCATGGTAAGTCTGGGAATATGCCAAAATCCAGGGGTGGATGCATAGGAACACCCATGCTTCGCCCATGGAACTCCTTGCGTTACTCCAATATTACCAAGTCACACAGCGCCATCAAGGTGGCCTTGAATGGATTGGTAAATCTCATTCTAGGTTTTGTGTTGCCCTTTGTCCCCTTGCATGGTGCAAGAATGATGCAAAACCTTTAAAAAATCTTGCCCTTAGTTGTCTCCTTTATTGTTAAAACATGTTGAGGCACAGTGCACCAAGTAGGAGTTGAATTAAATTAGTCAGGATGCTTCAAGATTACTTTTATAGGAATATGTCCTCATGTCAAGTGTTAGTAAATGTTGAGCATCTTTCTGTCAGAAGGTTCTCTAATGCACCTATTAGAGCTGTAATTCTACTATAAAATCTACCATTCATCCTATTCCACTATGGCTGTCATTTTGGCTGTCATTGTAAGCAACTTGTATGACATTGCAAACATTGAGACGTTGCCAACCAGGGTCATTAATTCATTCTATTTTGTCGCACAACGCAGGAGTTTTGGTTGTGCTCCCATTATGCATTATGCAAGCACATCACCTGCAGGATGAGTGTGTTCTACCCAGAAATGTCTCCATTATTATTCCCTTATTCTTCATAGGCTCTCTTCCAATATTCCATAGGTCCAGAGGTCATTGGTGTGAAGAGTCTTGCAAACTAAATAGTTCTTAATAAGGTCAATTGATCAATTGATGCCATCAGATGGACTGCACAACTCAGTTCTCTCTGGGAATGTTGATGAAGTTTTTTGGTAGGCTCTTTTAAGCAAGGCTATTACTAAATTCTATCTCTGCTGCATGTTCATGCTATTGGTTAACACCAGTTCTGATCAAAAAAAGTGTTCTGCTCTCTTTCTGCATTGTGCTTCTCAGATTATCCTGGACAACAGTGTCTCTGTCATTTCACTCTCATACTGTTAGAGTGAGTTTTCTGTGTGTTGTAATCTGACCACTCTGCGTGCAGTCCAGCTGTCTATCCTTTTGTTGTACTTAGGCTCTGTAGCATAATGTCCTAGGGGACAGTCTCTGAGGCATATCTAAAAAAAATGCCAGAGCGTGGTGTTATGCCCAATTTGGCAAAGCTATATTCCACCAACGGGGTGGTCTGATGGGATTCATTCAAACCTCTGTGACTTAACAGTCCCCCCTTTTTCACTTACATTTACATCCTATTGCTTCACAGTCGTTTGCTCAGACACACACCACCTTTAGACCTGGTTTACTCTTCTGTGTGTCATGTAAAGCTATGCAACAACAGTTATTTAAAAGCAGGGATACGCCATATTTACTAAAAAAAGATACTTAGCACCAGAAGAGGCACACTTGTGCCATGTTGCAGGGGTGCCAGTGCTGCAGGGGCAATTGTTTATGTGCAGGAAGGGACACCTTCCTACGCATAAACAATAATTCATGGCGATTTGCTCTTTCTATGTGTGCTGCACATTGCAGCACACATAAAAAGAGTAAAATACGAGGAGAAGTTAATAATTTCTCCTTGTATCACCAGTCTAAGACCAGGTATTACCTGGCCTAAGTTTTTGGAGCTGCCCCAGACTTGCAAATCTGGGGCAGTATAAAAAAAGCAAAGGGTGTTACCGCAAAAGGAAATAATGATGGACGGAATTCTGAATAATGGAAACATTCTCCCCCAGTCATAAAGATCAGGGTGTAATCCATCACTCTTTTGCTCACTACGCCACCCAAGTTTAGACTGAGCCATATGCAAATCAGTCTTGATCCTGTCTATCATTGGAACAGTCCAGTCCCAACTGCCAAGCCAGGTCCTCCCTGAACCAGAAACAAGCATCATGGGACAAGAATCGGGGCATCACCCCTCTTCTACCAGGCTAGACTGAATCTAGTGGTGCATCGAGCATGGGACCATGTCTGGTCATATCCTCCTCACTTAGGGTCGCAAAAGGAAAAAATGATGGACAGAATGCTGAACAATGCAAACATTCAGCCCCATTCACAAAGATCTGGATTTATTCCATCGTTCTTTTGCTCACCACGCCACCAAAGTTTGGGCACAGCCATATGCAAATCAGTCTTGAAACTGTTCCTCATGGGAATAGTCCGCCTAAACTGCCAAGCCAGGTCCTGCCTGGACCAGAAACAAGCATTCTGAGACCGGTTTCAGATATCACTCCTCATCAGCCAGGCTAGCTTGAATCCAGTGTTGCAGTGAGCACGGGACCCATGTCTGGGCATACTCTTCCCACTTAGGGAAAAAAAAGAAAAATGAACAAATGATGGATGGAATGCTGAACAATGCAAACATTCACCCCCAGTCACAAAGATCTGGGTTTAATACATTGTTCTATAGCTCAGCACATCACCCCATTTTGGACCCAGCCATATGCAAATCAGTCCTGACCCCGTTCCTCAGGGGAACAGTGCAGCCCAAACTGCCAAGCCAGGTCCTCCCTGGACCAGAAACAAGCATCATGGGACTGGTTTCGGGGCATCACCCCTCATCAGCCAGGCTAGCTTGAATCCAATGGAACAGTAAGCATGGGACCCATGTCTGGGCTCACCCTTCCCACTTAGGGCGACGAAAGCCAAAGGAACAATGATGGACAGAATGCTGAACAATGCAAACATTTACCCTCAGTCATAAAAACTGTGGCTGAATGGGGTATATTTTCAAGGTGCCATTAAGCCATGTTAAGTGGCTTAGCGCCACCTTGTCAATATGTGAAATGACACAACGCCACCGTAGCATCAGAAAAAGTGACGCACAGTGGCATTAGTGGCTTGGAAGTATGCCCCTCTGTGTTGTGATCGAACTCTACATGGTGCAGTAGTAGCAACTGTCCTGGGGAACGGCCTCTCATTCAATTCTGATGTTAATTAGCGCTATATTAAGCAGTTTACGCCTGCCCTGGGGAGTAGTCATTCCTTCTTTTGTGAAAGCACCTTATATTGTGGATTATTTCAGCCTCCCTTGTATGGGTGACTCTATTAACACTTGTATGTGCTGCATACTGCTTTTAAAAACCTAAAGTACAGATTATATCGAAGCATTGTGGAATCTTTGGTACAATGCTGTCATGTACGTCAATTCACCAAAATGCCAGGGGTAGCAGAATGGCTTTACATGCCCCTTGACCTTCACTTTCACTCACACATGCATATGCTTATACATACACAGGCATTCACACACACACTCTGCCTACACTCTCTTACATAAACACGCTCAAAACTGCAAGCACGCTCACAACATACATTTAAAAGCATTTTTTACGTACCACAGCTGCCAGGGAAAGTCATATTCCAGCTATTTGTACTTCATTTTTTATTAAAGTAATAGCGAATAATGTAATATTATTCACGATTAGTATATTAAATATTTGACGGAAAACAAGGTGCGTGAAGCCCCCACCGACATCCATAAGAACGAACTGCTTCTGTCCCTGCCACTGATTTTGCCACTGCTGACTCTAGGGATTGCAAAGACAGTGCCAGGGGTCACAGGGGGATTGACAGGGGTCACAGCAGCGACCCGTGGTGACCTCTAAATGACTTCCATGAATACTGTGTATGATTGTTATCAATCCAGTGCATTCCTCAGCTCCACTCCTGGTGATTTCTCAGAAAATTTGGAAGTTAATTCCTCTAAATATATTAAAACTAGTCTCCTTATTTAGCATTCATAAAATAACATCAACAAATGCACATGAAAGAGTTCTTGCACAAGGAATCGCTTCTAATGCTAAATGTTGCTATTTTACTTTAGCAACATTTTAATTTCATTTTCAATGTAATTTTATATAAAACTATGTGATTGCATGAAACTATGTGAATAGCCTCATATAAGATTCTAGTTGCAACCCATGTATTTTGTGTGCAAAACATTCTGCTACTTGAATTCCATACCAGTAATGTTCTCTCACCCTTGAACCTTGCTCATTAAAGGGTGACCCTCCTGTGTTCATTTCTGAAACCTGTACCCCCGGAAACATATGATACCTCACTGCAAACTTTGTGAAGAGCTCCGCCCTATAGATAACCTTAAAAAAAGCATTAATAAACACACAAAAGAGGAAGTGATCAATATACACTGGGAAACAGGAATAGAACGCGCTGTATTTTGACCTGACCTGCCTCCTGTAGCTGTTGCTTTAGTACAGTAATTGCATCCCTTTAATGGGATTTTATTTTAAATCATGTCCTCAGCTATTTATAGACCTGCAAAACGAATAGATTGGTAACAAAACCAGTACTTTAATTAGGGTGCCCTTGCCTTTTGCATTCTATCATTAGCCTTTGCACAGTTTGTAGAAGATATTAGCAAACTACATTACATTTTGTCTACATTCCCTGTAAAATATTTTGTACTAATTTAAGGACACAATTCAGTGACTCCTTTAATGTGACAGCTGAGAAAATAACTTATTTGTTATACTGGCTTTTAATGACTCACCACTGTTTGACCCAGATATAATTAATTGCGCTTTTTGCACAACAATATGAAATCAACTTTGCTAACACTTGAAGTGCAAAGTACATTTCATAGAAACAGAACTGCACAATTAGCTTAAAGATAGATTTTCAAATGACTTACATATTATGGAAACTCACATTCGAAAACCTACAATGGCAGAGTAATGCCATAGAAATAATGACTCTGGCGGATATCCGTTCCAGCATATTACAAGTGACATGATATAATGCGGATATTTCCCATGTTTGTGATACGTCTACAAAACTTTAAATCAGACCATCAGTTATTAGGGGAAATATTTCTGGGAATTGTGGCGCAAGGTAGCACAGCAAGTCACCTTGCTCGCTGTCCTGCGTAACAGGCAAAGGGCAGGAATGCACCGTATTTAACTACTATTGTGAATTCCTGTCCTTTCCCCCTGCACTGGCACCGTTTCAGCAGCCTAGCTCCAACATAGGTACCTTTGCACCATAGTGCAATGTAGTAAGTCATGTAGAGTGGGATGTATGACGTTACAACGAGTTATTTTTCAACGCAGACCGTTACATCGCAATTTTTACAACGCAGGATCCATTACAATGCATGCCTTTACAACGCATGTCATTACATAGCAGATACTATTACAACGCATGCCATTACAACGTAAGTATAGGTAAGTATATCTTTTTAAAAAAAATGTAATTAAGTTAATTTTATTAATTTCATTTAATACATTTAAATATAATTAATTTAAAAAAAGTAATACATTTAATTTAATTTAATTATTGTAATTTAATTAATATTAAAATTGTATATAATTTAATTTATTTAATTTATTTTAATTAATGTAATTTAATTAATTTATAAATTGTAAATAATATAATTTAATTTAATATAATTAATTTAATTTTATTAGTTTTAAATTTTTAACTAATTTAATTTAATTTAATTTAATTAATGTAATTTAATTAATTTATAAATTGTAAATAATATAATTTAATTTAATAAATTTAAGTAATTTAAAAAATGTAATTAATTTAATTTAATTTAATTAATGTAATTTAATTAATTTATTAATTGTAAATAATATAATTAATGTAATTTAATTTAATTAATTTAATTAATTACATTTATTTAAAGTCGTGTTTTTAAAAAAAGTGAACCCTAAAAATACCCCTGTACGCCAAAACACAAAACCAAGCCCTAAAACCTAAAAATACCCCTGTACCCCAAAAACCAAACCCAGCCCTAAAACCTAAAAATTCCCCTGTACCCCAAAAACCAAACCCAGCCCTAAAACCTAAAAATACCCCTGTACCCCAAAAACCAAACCCAGCCCTAAAACCTAAAAATACCCCTGTACCCCAAAAACCAAACCCAGCCCTAAAACCTAAAAATACCCCTGTACCCCAAAAACCAAACCCAGCCCTAAAACCTAAAAATACCCCTGTACCCCAAAAACCAAACCCAGCCCTAAAACCTAAAAATACCCCTGTACCCCAAAAAACAAATCTAGCCCTAAAATCTAAAAATACCCCTGTACCCCAAAAACCAAACCCAGCCCTAAAACCTAAAAATACCCCTGTACCCCAAAAACCAAACTCAGCCCTAAAACCTAAAAATACCCCTGTACCCCAAAAACCAAACCTAGCCTTAAAACCTAAAAATACCCCTGTACCCCAAAAACCAAACCCAGCCCTAAAACCTAAAAATACCCCTGTACCCCAAAAACCAAACCTAGCCCTAAAACCTAAAAATACCCCTGTACCCCAAAAACCAAACCTAGCCCTAAAACCTAAAAATACCCCTGTACCCCAAAAACCAAACCCAGCCCTAAAACCTAAAAATACCCCTGTACCCCAAAACCAAACCTAGCCCTAAAACCTAAAAATACCCCTGTACCCCAAAAACCAAACCTAGCCCTAACACCTAAAAATACCCCTGTACCCCAAAACCAAACCCAACCCTAAAACCTAAAAATACCCCAACACACCAAAACATATACCTCAGTACCCCAAAACATATACTCCTATACTCATACTTATTTTTAAAATTACTTAAATAAATATATTTGATTTATAATATTAAAAAACATAAATAAATATATTAATTCATAATTAATATTAATTAAATTAATTAAATAATATGAAATAAAATTTTAAAAAATTATATACTTACCTATACTTATGTTGTAATGGCATGCGTTGTAATAGCATCTGCTATGTAATGTCATGCGATGTAATGGAACCAGCATTGTAAAAGTTGCGTTGTAATAGACTCCCGTTGTAAAAGTTGCGATGTAACGGTGCAATACCGTAGAGTGTCTTTGCATGGCTTCATAAATACGACTTGGAGCTTTGCGTAGTGCATGTACCACATTGCATGGTGCAAGCATGACAGATACGGGCCTTCAATACGGCGGTGCTGTTTGCTTGGGCCTCCCTATTATTCAGTGTCCCTGAAAGTTTTTATTTTTGTTTTTTAAGTTGCTATTGAGGTGATGAGTTAGCTTGGTTAAGATATGACTTACACCATCACACCTATCCACCAATTAGCCACCAATTTGCGGCAGAATGATGAAAGTGAAAGAATTTGTGCTGAGTAGAAATGTATACACAGGGTTGTGTCATGCTGTTAATCCTAGGTCCATACATGTGAAACTGGTATGGGACTATCTACACATCCACAAGGGACAAGGGTCTAAGGGACAGTTTATCGACCTCGCCAGATTCTATCCCCAAATCCACTCCACTCAATACATAAAAATCTGGAGGTCATTCTACAAACCGTTGAGAAAAGGATAAAGGAAAAAGAGACAAAACTAACATAAACCATACACTAAGACCATTGCGAATCAGTCAGATTTCCATCGACTGCCACACAAGGCCAGTGTCATCATTTGGATATCTTTCTTTACTCACCATTCAATCTCTTTAGCACCACAAAAGATGATGTGGTGTGAATTTCGCATCGGCCCATGTAACCTGGTATTGGAAGCAGAAGCTCGAGGGGAAGGTGTATTGGGCCGCTCAGGGTAAACAGTATAATGATTGGCACTGGATGCTCCTATGTCAAAGGTATATGATCAAGTTGAATGTTGGGCTACTTGTATGGTACTCCTCCATTACACTGTGTCAATAACATGGAGAGTCACTACATTGCAGACACTACATCAAGAACCACTGCATCACAGGTAATTTTTAACTAAAATGACATCAGGAGTCACAACATCTCATGGAACATTACATAGAAGATAGATATCTAACATAGTCAAAAGTCAGGTAGGGTTCAGCAAACACAAAACCAAAAAGCCCTGAAATGTGCCACTTATCGTGTGCAGTGCACAATGCGCAGCACAACTCATACCCATGCCATGTTTTGCTCTTTGTAAACAGCATTTTCTTTTAACATGCCCTCTTCAAAGGAATATACTGAGCATAGGTGGTCTGCCACATTTGCAAAAATGAATCGTTATAAGCAAAATCCCCCTCTTAATTAAAAAATATATATATATATATAGCCAGGTTTGACTTGCGATAGTGTTACATTCAAACATATATCCAAAATGTATTATTAGAGCTTTATGGAGAAATGTAGCAAAAAGGTTCTCGGTTCCAAATTAAACTATAAAATGGATAACTACTTCCCTCTTTAAAGAGCGCACTGTACACCTAAAATATTGGTCCAGGCTGGCTATTGGGACAATATCTTAGCAAGGCAGGACTTTATCCTAATCTGCTATTGACAATTAAAAAATAAGAAATAGGAAAACTACACAGGGCTGCTCCCTCCGTGTTCGTAACATTCTGATGTGGAGCTGTTTTTATACATCTAATGTTTATATGTTTTTTACCTTTTTAAAAAAGGCTGGTGATACGTTTTGCCGTCAGTTATAAACTGTGCTATTGCTTGTGCTGGGAGCCACTGAAGAGTTAAAAGGATAGGACTTATGTGGTTAAATGTATTGTGCACTGGCACAAAGTGGCTGCTGCGTGGAACACTGATCTGATGGTGGCTAGGTGAATTTATGGTCTAGAATAGTATTGAAGATGTCAGACTGACTCTGGACAAAGGCAGATCAGTGTCCCTCGTGCTTTGGACCTTTCTGCCGGTTTTAACACTGCATCTCGTGGTAATCCTGGCCTGCCGAGGTATTTGTCCTAAGACTGTGAGGCTGCTGTATTGTTTTGTATCTGATATTTCTTAAGACATTATCTTTGACTGGACATCAGGCTACGAACAGCATTTAAGTCTGGACTCCGTACATCTCGAATAAAACAATACAATACAGGATCAGATTTAAAAAAAATAATGTGGTAGCGTAAGAGAGAACAAGAGATCTAAGAAGGGAGACAAACAAGCAAGTCCTAGGGGACAGAGGTGGGAATCATCCTTCTGGGTGGTGGTGGGGTGTTGAGTTGCAGATTCAGGTATTAGCTTTAGAGAGCTTTTTGGTTGACGTTGGAAAGAGGTTTGAGATAGGAACTCTGAGGGAAGACTAGCAATTCAGTTAGGTAGGAATAATTTAGGATGTAGGAACAGAGAAGAATAAAGGGGAGACAAAGGGGATCCGCAGAAAGCAGGGGTGGAGTTTGATCTGAAAAAAGCAAGGAGGATCAGAAGGTGCAAGACTGTTGGCGGAGCTACATCAGGGTGAATACTGGGATGGGGGACCTTGGAGAGTGGACACTGAGGATGTTGTGAGTCTGCACTGGTCATTTCAGGAATGAAGGAAATTTGTGCAGCTGTCATGCAAATTGGTCCTGATAGGCAATGTTGATGCGTGACTACTGATGAGGCAGAGGGAAAATATAATATTTTTTCTGGATTGGGGGAATTTGGAGCAGGAGAAGACAGAGGCATGGTAGAAAATGGGTTGAGGGAAGGAAAGAGGCGAACAAACAGGCTTGATTGAAAGACATTTTAAAACTGGAGATAGCAAGCTTTTCATTGAGGTTTGACAAGAGCGAAACAATTAGCTTTTGGCCTTAGGGGATTTTTATTTTACATAGTTTTATGTAGCGTGAACTTGTCCCGAATCGGGTATCAGAGCACCTTATATATCACCAGTTGCATTACATGAGGACACATTCATTTTAGTTAGGCACTGGAAGATTAAGTGATTTGCCCAGAATCACAGGATGTTCAGCGTCATTGCTGAGACTCGAACCCAGTTCCCCAGATTCGAGGTCGACCGCCCTAGCTGTCAGGCCAACTTTTCTCCCTTGCTGGGATGCTGCTCAATGAGGTGGTAAATAGGCGCTTATGTAGATAGTTACGGGCACATGCATCAAAGTTAGAAATTGCGATTCCTTATTTGCGAATTTTAAGGAATCGCAAATAAAGAATCGCAATTTCCAATGCATCTTTTTTTTTGCAATTTTTTTGCGATTCAGTAAAAATCGCAATTTTTACCGAATCGCAAGATTTTTGCGAATTCTTATTTGCGAATTCACAATTTGCGATTTCGCAAATTGCGAGAAAGCACACATGATGAATATGATCAAGTTAACAGCCAGGAAGCCAGTAGAGTAATTGCACACAGCTGCTCCCTGGTTTCAGTTGGAGATTTGGCAGTTGGTAATTGGAGCTTTGCCTGGAGGAGGTGCTGCAGTCTGGGTGTCTGAATCCTTTGGAGAAATGGCTCATGAAATGCAGTGGAAGAGGGGCAAGCCAGGAAAAGAAAAAATAAATTCAGTGACCAGGAGCTGGAAATACTTATTGAGGAGGTCACTGAGAGGCAGGAACAACTTTTTGGCAAACAGTCTTTGAAGGTTCCTGAAGCAGTGAAAAGGAATCTCTGGCTTGCTATCCAAGCAAAGGTGAAGGCTGTGGGTGTTGCACATTGTGACATAAACAACTTACAAAAACGCTGGTATGACCTGCGCAGTCGTGCTAAAGAGAGGATTGCAACCAGGATTAAAACAGCAAAAAGAACTGGTGGTAGCACCCCCAAGATTGGCCCAATACTCCCCTGGAAGACATGGTGGAAGGCACACTTTTAATTGAGGCTGTTGGAGTGATTGACATTGATACGTCAGAGCTTCCTACCCCTTCTGAAGGTAAGTTTACTTATTTTTTTCATCTTAAATGTGCAATGAGAGTGCATGAGGACTATCAATGTTGTTGAACCTGCTGAAATATCACTTCAGTATTGTACTAGTTCATTTCGTTTTTTAAACTCTGAATATTACCAGAGCAAATTTTAAAGTAACATACTGTTTGCACTTTCTTAATCATAGAAATACTTCAAGAAATTATAGAACATGATTTGAGAGATTACAACAATCAAGATGTACAACACACAGAAGAGGCAAATGTTGCAACAACATCAACATCCCTTTTTCCAAGAAGGGAAAGACACAGAGTGCGTCAACTGCAGCACTTTGATACAGAAGAAGATCAAAATGAAAATGTCTTTGAAATGCAGACTGTTCAAACTGCAGCAACCACTAACACAAGGCAGAGTAGGCAAAGGAGACTTCAGCATTTTTATAGACTCCGTCACAACCATCAGATGTTGGCAGAGCTGTAGAGGGTAGCAGCACCGGCAGTGTTGTGGAAGATAAAATACTCAAAGTTCAGCGCCTACAAGCCAAAGACATTAGAATTATGAAGGGAAAACTTGGACATATCAGTAAAGAGATTGGTGCCATGCACAACAGTATGAAAAGAAATGCAAATGTCATTGAGAAAGGGCATAAAACAACCTCAGAAAAGCTAGACCGCATAGCAACTTCTTTGGAGACATTGTGCACAGTGGTACAGACCCAGCAAGTGAGAAGTGGTAGAAGGCACCTTAGAGCAATGACCTGCATGCAGGGTCATACCAGGGGAATGTATTGCCTTTCAAACTGTACTGCTCAACTCTGCCAGCAGACAGTTTCCATGCAATTGGATATGAAGCAAATTTGTATAGAGATTGCAAGGGGAATGGGGACACTACATGATGCTGTTGAAAAAATACATAGTGATGCTGCACCTGATATCCATACAGAATAGGAGGGTAGTGAATTTGGCAGTAGTGTCAGTGGCATACTTGACCATGGCTTACCTGGGGCACGCCGTAGCAACAGGAAACAAAATAATTCCAGCAACATGGCCATGGGCAATTTGATTAATACGGGGAAGGCATTAGGGGCCCGATGTAGGTGGCCAATACCGGTCGGAAACGGCCGAATTCGGCCGTTTCCGACCGGAATTTGGCCTTTTGAGATGTAGGGGACCTTTTTTTCTCCGATTCGGTATTTTACTGATTCGGTAAAATTACCAAATCGGAAAAATACCGAATCGGTAAGTTTACCGATTTTAAAAATCTGGATGTAGGTGGGACTACTTTCAGTCCCACAGGCCCTTCAGATTCGGTATTTTAACACCCAATCCAATCGGGTGTTAAAATACCGAATCAAGGTGTGCATGCACATGTGTGCATGCACACCTATGCCATGTGACAGACAGACATGCCCTTAGGGCATGTCTGTGTGCCACATGGCACACAAGCCAGTATTGGGGGTGCTAGAGGGTGTCAAAGTGACACCCCCTGCACCCTTGCAGAAATCGGTAATTACCGAATCGGTAAATACCGATTCGGTAATGCACATTGATTCCTATGGGCTTCAAGGCCCATAGGAATCAATGGGGGATACCGATTCGGTATTTACAGAATCGGTAAATACCGAATCTTACAGATTCGGTATTTACCGATTCTGAAATACCCACATCTCCCCCCCTCCAATTTACCACTTCTTAAATACCGAATCGGTATGATTCGGTATTTCAGAAGTGGTAAATTGGAGTTTACCTACATCGGGCCCTAGGTGTGCGTGGACGTAAGAAATAATATGTTTTCTGTGATGTTACATGTTTGTTACAATTTTGCCCAAATCATTTCATTATCTTCAAATTCATTGCTAACATGAAGGCAAAAACATTTACAAGTATATCAAAAATCATTTAAATTTCATGATTAAAATGCATTTAATTCTACTTTATGAAATAAATAATTTCCAGTCATGCACCAGATTGTCTTGTGTGTTTCTTACCTTTTGCAGAAATAATGTTGTGTTATCTCTGCCCTTCTCCTTCTTCTCTCTGCTGCTTTTGGTCCATGCAATCTTGTTTGGGGTTATTGAGGCTGATTGCCATTTTGAGGTAGTACATCTTCTTCATCCAGTTCTATGCCTCTCTCAGTTGCTAAGTTGTGCAACATTGCATATGCAGCTACTATTTTGCAACAAATTTCAGGACGATACTGCAATGCTCCACCAGTCTTATGAAGTATGCGAAAACGGGATTTCATCACACCAAAGGTTCTCTCTATCACATTGCGGGTTGTTATGTGAGCATGGTTATACTGCTGCTCTTTCCTGGTTGCTGGATTGAGATATGGTGTTAATATATAAGACCTCACTGCATAGGCACTATCACCTAGAAGAAATGATAATGACAGATAAAATGCATAAATGACATGTGTCTGGATTAAAGAAGGATGTCTTTTGAATTAAAAATGTAAGTTTACCAAGCAAATATCCATCTCCAAATTCGCCAGCAAGCAGTCGTGCATGGATGGCACTGTGCCTAAAAATGTAGGAGTCATGGGCACTTCCAGGGTAACTTGCCACTAAGTCTGTGATGACAGTTTTAGCATTACAAATTGCTTGAATGTTAAGGGAATGGAAGCATTTCCTGTTGCGAAAAAGTATTCATTTTCAGAGGGTGGGCAAATGGGAACATGTGTGCCATCTACACAGCCAATGACATGTGGGAATTGAGCCATGTTATAGAAATCTAACTTGGTTTTCAACAAATCCTGCTGTGTACTAGGAAACTTAATGTGATGCCTTATCCTTTGTAACATGGCATTTAGAAAGGCATTAAAAAATCTGGAAAGTGAACTCTGGGAGACACCACAAGCAATAGCTATTACACCCTGAAATGACCCAGAAGCAAGGAGGTGCAGTGAACACAATACCTGAACATGGGTTGGTATAGCTTGTGCCCTGCGTCTTTGCCTCTGCAATATTGGGTCCAATTCTTCAATTAATTCTAAAATTAAGTGAGCATTGAGCCTATACCTATAATAGATTTCTACTTCAGTCTGCCCTAGTGAGGTAATGCGCACTCTGAATATTCTCTTCTGTATCAACCTTCTCCTCCATCCTGCTGCTGCTCTCAACCTCTGCCTGCGTGCCAAAAGTGCTGCCATTCTGAAAAAACAGTTGGATGCTTTCTGAGGCCCCTTATATGCAGTCCTGATGAATGTCATCTGTTGTGAACAAAGTTAGGAAAATTACCACCAGGTTTGACTTCTTCTAATTTTAAGAATTCCAATTTGCAATTTCTTATAAAATCGCAAATTGCGAATTTTCATGCATAGCAATTTTTCGCAAAAATATGCGAATCGCAAATTTAGCGACATATTTTAGAAATCGCAAAGGCTTTTGCGATTCCTAAAATTGCGAAAATGCACTTCTAGGTTGATGCATCCAAAAACAAGAAATTGCATTCGCAAACGGCCGAATTTTGCAATTCGCACCGTTTGCGAATGCAATTCTCTTTGATGCATGTGGGCATTTGTCCCTAAGTCAGTAGTGCGGGTGAAACAATTGGTCAGTTTTGAGGAACACTTAAGGGTGCAGTGATATTGGCCTGTGATCAATGTTTCCAAATATTCTCTCAAAATGTTATAGTTTAAGTTTCTCATGGCATAGTTAAGTGAATTTGGGGAATATGTGATTTAAAGAAGTTCATTCCTAATTTAATTTGATGTGTCTGGGAGTGAGGGGAGATCAGAGTGGTTCATTTTAAACCAATTTCTAATACATTTTTAATCAGGTTACAACGAGGATACTGTTATATTTGCATTGAAATTGATGCTTCTTCAGCTTATTATCCATAGTGCACCTTTACAGTGCAACTCTTTCCTTGCTAAAGTGTGACCCTAGGGCTAGAGTTGATTCCTTATTTCATAGTAGGTTTATGTCCCTGAGTCTTTCTTTTGTTTCAGTCTTTAGTCCCCCCTTAATCGCCTTTTATTTATGTTTTTTAGGTCAGACAGAATAGGCAAGGTTATGTTGTTCAAGTCTTTCTTCTATTTCAGTGTTTTGCTCCAGTCTATTTATCTTTCATTCTTGTTTGTTAGGTCAGGTGGTAAATAAAGGAGTGTAGTCCTACCTATGTGAATACGAGGGCAATCATTCCTTCAAGGGCAAGCTAGGGGTGATCACCTTGTTTACATCTCATGCTCCTGTCACTTGTCAGACTCTGTGTGGGTAGCATACAATCCGAATATCCCAGAATGACGGCAGGATATGCCAATGTGGCACTTTATCTTTTTTTCTATTTCAGACCAGTTGTGGTAGGGCTCTTAGTTCGCAATCAGGTGGATGCAAGTCTGTTTCCATTATTTACTATTTTGACAGTTTGAAGTAACGATTTCAGAGAAGCTATCAGGTAGTCATGACAATGCTGTCACTGTCTACTTATGAATTTCATGTGTATGATGATTGATAGTATAATAATTATTATTATTATTATTATTGCATTTCTTATATAGCACCAGAATCGACCCCCGAAGGGGTATCTCCGCGCTTGCCTTGGGAACCCGTCCTGGTTTTTCCCTGTGAGATAGCCCCTACAGGGCATCCCCAAGGTGAAAGCCAGGCATCCCGCCGCGGGGGGCCGTTGTGGAGATTAAGCAAGCTTAATGCCCAGAGTTGCATAGTGTGAACCCATGATTAGGTCAGGCACCGAAGCGAGAATTATCGAGTCCGTGGACATTTGAGCTCAACACCCTGCCGCGTCGGGAATCGAACCCTGGTCCCGGGTCTGACCTCTGCTTCAGGGTCTGCCTGCTAACAACAAGGAGAGACAGAAAGGCGGGTTTTTTAAGGTCCAGCATACGTGCCCAGGTATCAGGAACAAAAAGGAGTATGCAGTTCCTAAAGAGGCTGCCAGTGACTTTGGAAATAAGTGCAAGTGACTGGCTACCAAGAAGGAGGATGGGGAATTCCTCCTTTCGGATTTGGGGCCCTCACACACCCAGCCCACTGGGAGTCATGCTTCATTATTGGGCATGCTCTTCGTCAGTTCGGCGCTGCAATACCTGACGGGCACCCTCAGTGGGGTCTCTTTGGCGGAGATCTTTTATCCTGGCCGTATGGTGAGTGCGTGTAAGGGGCCCTAAAGTGTAGAAGTGTAGTGTGATGGTGTCTAAAAAAGTGAGTTAAAACAAGGAGAGGGAGTGTTGTGGGAAGCATAGACTGACCACAGAGAGATTAAAGGTGGAGTTTATTAAGTAACTCATAACAAGGGCCCACAAGGAGCCAACAGGTTGATGTGCATCAGTGGCAATAGCGGGCACAGCGTCTGGCAGATGACAGCTGTGACGTCACATAAGTAATCTCCGAACATTCGGAGATGACGTATGTCACGCGCAGCAGTAAACAGTGAAAACAGATTATGGGCAATGCAACACATGTACTATTCTCAACATCTCCCTTTTTTACCAAACAAAACATAAGCGGTAACTGTGTCATGTACAGAATTAAACATTATTCAAGTACATAATCTCCAAAACGTTTCGGCATCCTGACAATTCTACCAGATTTGGACTTAGTGCATGAAGTATCACGTGTGTTGTCATTAATCATTTGTCCTCCATAAACTTCTTTGCTCCCACTGGGCAAAACTGGGTCAGGATTGATTGGGTCTGTCTCATTAAAACTTTCATCTTCCCTGCCACTCCTTGACCTTTCATCATTACTCCTAGCGACACTCAGGCTATCGTCTAACTTTGAGTAACTTTGGTTCTCTGAGACATTATCCCACTCCAGAATGCTTTCATCAAGGCTATTCTCTTTTCCCTCCTTGTCTTTCATTATAATCTTTTCTTGTCCTTTCTTTAGTTTGATTACATCATCCTTGCTTCTCCAGCCTTTTCCTTCAACACACACAGACCCTCTAGAGGCTTCACACACCCTAACAGGGGTGCTATAGGCAGATTCTCCTTTTGCAACTTTGCATGGTTTTTTCACCAGGATCCAGTCTCCTGGTAGAATCTCCTTGTCTTTTGCCTTTTTTGTCATATCAGCATACTTTTTGGTTTTCTCCTGCTTGCACACTATTCGCTCTTTCACTTTGAGTTCCCTTTCACTTATTTCCTCGGTTGTGACTTCCTCTTTGTACCATTTATTGAACTTTGGGGTGGAGTAGTGTGTTGCCGGTGGCAGAGGCAGCCCCCTTCACTTAGCGCTGCTAACTGCTGGTCTGTGTCCTACACTGTACGCGCTGTTGTAACAGCGAATGCTTTTAATTTAGCACTGAGGCTATTGTTTTTATAAACGTTCAGTGGGGGTGAATCACTGTGCACTTTTCAGTGCTGTTTAGGTACTCTCCCACTCCCGCCCCGGTCCGCCGCGTCCAATCATGGACGTTTGATGCGGAGGGCGAGGAGGAGCCTTGCACATCCGGGCTCTGGGAGCAGAGGTCAGCGCTCTAGCGACGCTGATAGTAACGAGGGTATTTAATTCAGCTGTGTAAACGCGCGCGCTGTGGAGTAGTGTGTTGCCGGTGGCAGCGGCAGCCCCCTTCACTTAGCGCTGCTAACTGCTGGTCTGTGTCCTACACTGTACGCGCTGTTGTAACAGCGAATGCTTTTAATTTAGCACTGAGGCTATTGTTTTTATAAACGTTCAGTGGGGGTGAATCACTGTGCACTTTTCAGTGCTGTTTAGGTACTCTCCCACTCCCGCCCCGGTCCGCCGCGTCCAATCATGGACGTTTGATGCGGAGGGCGAGGAGGAGCCTTGCACATCCGGGCTCTGGGAGCAGAGGTCAGCGCTCTAGCGACGCTGATAGAAACGAGGGTATTTAATTCAGCTGTGTAAGCGCGCGCGCTGTGGAGTAGTGTGTTGCCGGTGGCAGAGGCAGCCCCCTTCACTTAGCGCTGCTAACTGCTGGTCTGTGTCCTACACTGTACGTGCTGTTGTAACAGCGAATGCTTTTAATTTAGCACTGAGGCTATTGTTTTTATAAACGTTCAGTGGGGGTGAATCACTGTGCACTTTTCAGTGCTGTTTAGGTACTCTCCCACTCCCGCCCCGGTCCGCCGCGTCCAATCATGGACGTTTGATGCGGAGGGCGAGGAGGAGCCTTGCACATCCGGGCTCTGGGAGCAGAGGTCCGCGCTCTAGCGACGCTGATAGAAACGAGGGTATTTAATTCAGCTGTGTAAACGCGCGCGCTGTGGAGTAGTGTGTTGCCGGTGGCAGAGGCAGCCCCCTTCACTTAGCGCTGCTAACTGCTGGTCTGTGTCCTACACTGTACGCGCTGTTGTAACAGCGAATGCTTTTAATTTAGCACTGGGGCTATTGTTTTTATAAACGTTCAGTGGGGGTGAATCACTGTGCACTTTTCAGTGCTGTTTAGGTACTCTCCCACTCCCGCCCCGGTCCGCCGCGTCCAATCATGGACGTTTGATGCGGAGGGCGAGGAGGAGCCTTGCACATCCGGGCTCTGGGAGCAGAGGTCAGCGCTCTAGCGACCCCTCCCTCCAACATAAATGTGCTTAGGGCAGCGACCGCGCAGCGGACGCGTGCAGCGGGCGCGCCGGAAGCGCGCCGAAGTCGAGCCAAAGTCCAGCCCGTCTGCGCCCGTCCGCGACAGGACGGGGCGCGGGGCCACGGACCCTGTTAAACAGACTCAAACCACCATAAGGTATGATAGACATTCTTTACTTGCATTACAACCTGACACGTATGCAACATGCAAGCACACCATGCTGGCCCAGTCACTCACAAAATGCGGGAGGTGTAGCTTTGATCCCCGCCCTCAAGCCCCTGATACCAGCCCCGAGCCTATTATCAAAGCCGCTTTACTGAATTGTAGATCATTGCGCAAACATGCGCTGGAAATCTACCATTTGATTGATGAACTGAATCTTAACATCCTTTTCTTAACAGAAACCTGGTTGGATGAATACTCGGATCCGGACATTATTCAGGCTTTACCTAACGGATACTCTATATCCAGGTTAGATAGAAAGGACGGGAGAGGTGGTGGCATCGCCATTATTACCAGAGCACCTCTCGTCTGCTCCCTTGCACACATACAGGTTGATCATAGTGAAGCTGGCATTTTTACTATCAACACTGGTCCCAATCACTCGATCTCTGGTATCCTGATATATCGACCTCCGGGTAGATTATATGATTTCACTCCCACCCTCATGGAGGCGGTCACCCATCTGGCACTAAGAAAATCTAAACTGTTGGTTCTGGGAGATCTTAATGCTCACTTTGATGATCATTTAGATAAAGATGCAGCGGACATTCGTATGGAACTGCAATCGGTCCAATTTGACCTTAAAAATAAAGAACCCTCACACCAACTAGGACATTTGTTAGACCCCGTCTTTGGTAACTGGCTGGGAGTGCATACTACCGATCCTATACCCATACCCTGGTCGGATCACTATATTGTCCCCATCTCAGTTCAAATTGACAAAACAGAGCTTTTTCGTCAGCAAGCTCTGAGTTACAAACGCAGGAAATGGAAGAATTTTACTCTAGACTCCTTCACTCAAATTGTCCAAGATGAAGGTCCTCCGAAAGGAGCTGACTGTAAGGCTGCCAATGATAATTTAAACAATATCGTCACCAAAGCTTTGGACATCACAGCCCCTAGCCGCAACATGTCCAATGCTAGGAGGTCAAAGAAAACTGCTCCTTGGTTCGGACAGGAACTACAGACCCTGAAAACGGCCTGTAAGAAACTGGAGAGAGCCTGGCGCCATAACTTCTGTGCAGACATAAAAACACAGTACAAAACAGCACAGAAAGAATACAACAAAGCCGTTCGCCTGGCAAAAGCGGAGCATTATCATATTCGTATCACGGAAGCAGCCAACTCCTCTAGGGAACTGTTTCAAATATATAAGGAGATATCAATAGTGGAGATGTCTTCGTCCACCCAAAATGATTCAGTGGAAGCTTGCAATAACATTGCTCAGTATTTTGCTGGTAAAATTAGCAAAATCTATACCAGTTTCTCTAAACAGGGAGCCCCGGCCGCAGATTTTGCTGAAAATGAGAATATTGTAAACACACCGGTCTGTCTCAAAGCTTTTGAAGTTCCCTCCCAGGAGACGCTGTCCAAGATGTGTAACAAGATCAAATCAGGATCGCCCGAGACCCGGCTCCACCAAAAATTTTTGCTGAAGCTTTTTCAGTACTGGAACCTCACCTGAGGCACCTATTACTAACTTCTTTTTCAACCTCCTATCTCCCGGAGGAATGGAAACAGGCAATAGTGCTCCCCATTAAGAAAAAGCCCAACATCAGTCTGGACGTAATGGATAATTTACGACCCATATCCCTGCTACCGTATGTGGCCAAGTTGGCGGAGAAAATCGCTAACACCCAACTGATAGAACATTTTGAGACCCACAATGTTCTCCATAAATCCCAGTCGGGTTTCAGATCAGGTTTCTCAACGGAGACAGCTCTCCTGAGGGCCACAGAAACCCTACGTGAGGGAGCAGATGAGGGAAAGACAATGGCCCTCATCATGCTTGATCTCAGTGCCGCCTTTGACACTGTAGCACACTCCATCTTGCTACAGTGTCTAAATAAAGCGGGAGTCACCGATAAGGCACTGGGATGGCTGAAGGCTTTTTTGCTTAACAGAAGCTTTCAAGTCCAAAGGGGGAGTTTTCTCTCCGATAGGGTGAGGCTTGAGCAGGGGGTCCCTCAGGGCTCGGCCCTGAGTCCCACCCTGTTTAATCTATACATGGCCCCTCTGGCAGAGGTAGTGCAGTCGTTCGGCGTGGAGCTTGTCTCCTACGCCGACGACACGCAACTTCTAATATCTCTGACCCAAGCCCCTTCCAAGGAAGCTGATAATTTCAATGCCTGCATGACTAAACTTGCCACATGGATGAACGACCACTGTCTGAAACTTAACGGGACTAAGACAGAGGTCCTCATCATGGGAGGCAATGAGGCTAAATGGACGACTGAGTGGTGGCCCAGCTGCCTTGGTCCTTTGCCCTCCCCCTCTCGTGAGGCGAAGAATCTGGGTGTGTGGGTGGACAATAAACTGTCCTTTGATAGCCACATAAGAAAAACTGTGGGCAAATGCTTTGGGGTGATGAAAACTCTGAATCGCACCCTAGACCTGCTACCCATCAATTCCAGGCGTACCATGGCGCAAGCACTGATAACGTCCCGTATTGATTACGGAAACGTGCTGCTCATGGGCACATCTGAGAAAAATATTAAAAAGCTACAGGTGCTACAGAATTCGGCAGCTCGCCTGGTCCTAAGGCTCCCTCGCCGAGCTCCATCACGCCCCTCCCTCGTAGCCCTTCACTGGCTGCCTATCAGGAAGAGGATTGATTTCAAAGCTATGCTCTGGTGCCATAAAATAATTCATCACAGAGCACCGGCTTACATGGCGGACTTGGCTTCTGTCTATGAACCTAGCAGGTCGCTCAGATCTAAAGGTATGAGTCTGCTGAGAACCACGTGCCCCAAAAAAGCTAGAATGGGAGGCAGATCCTTCCGAACTTTAGCCGCCAGGAAATGGAACCTTCTTCCCTTGGATATCAGGATGGAGAATAATGAAGTCCTGTTTAGGAAGAAATTGAAAACATGCCTCTTTACTCGGTGATGGGTTTTCCTCTTCACCTTTCTCACATTCTCTCCACAGCGCGGGGACACGCCGGGAGGCGTCACCAGGCGCTTTACAAGCTCCTTTAAATTAAATTAAATTAAATTAAAAAAGTATACTATTACATTTCCTTCCCCTCATCGGAAAAAATGGTGTGTGTTTTGTTGTTTCGTCGGGTGTGTTGTTGTACGTGTTTACTTTCTCTCTTATGTATTCCTTAACATTTAGTTTTGAAGCAATTGCTAGTTGGATACCTTCTTTGATAAATCTATTCATCCTTTCCACCTGACCTTTACTTTTAGGGCTATACAATGGCATTTTCTCTTGTTTAATCCCTACATTTTCCAAATACTCCGTCATTTGTCTGGACACCAGTTGGGTACCATTGACCGACACCAATATCTTTGGTTGCCCCTCCGATGCAAACACCTTTTTTTAGAAATTTTATTACGGCATTTGTTGTCACTGTACTTACAAATTTGTAGTGTACCCATTTTGAATAATGATCGGTAAGCACGATTATATTCTTGCAATCCTCTTGTAACACACTGAATGGCCCAGCAAAGTCTATTCCGACCTTTGTCCATGGTCCGTTAGGTATTTCTACCATTTGCAATTCTCCTCTTCTCAAATTCCAGTGCTTGTCTGCCTTGAGGCAATGTTCACAATTGTCGACATGGTTCTTCACATCGCTATCCAATCCTGGCCACCAATAATGCATCCTCAGGATGTTCCTTGTGGCGGTACTACCTGGGTGACCCCGGTGAGCTAGTGTCACAATTTCTTGTCTCAGACCTGTTGGTGGTACGAATATTTCGCCTCTTTTTAGAAAGCCACTTTCAATTGTCAATTCTTCTTCTATTTGCAGATAGCTCTTCAACTCATTCCTTAGATTCCTGATAGGAGGCCATTTTGTTTTCACGTGGTTCATTACACTTTCTAATACTTTGTCTTTCTCTAAGTTTTGCAACCACTCCTCCTCTGTTATTGATCCACTGCACATGGCAGTTGCGTCCATCCATGCTACAACACACTCGATATCATCTAGGGTGTCTCCTGATTTATCTCTCACTGGTAGACGTGAGAGGCAATCTGCCCTGCAGTTCTTGCCACCTTTAATGTGATTAATACTAAAGTTGTACTCTTGAAGCTTGGAGAGCAGTCTTATTAATCTTGAGCTAGCTTTGCCATTTCCTCGAACCTCACCATCCATCATGTAGACGAGAGGCTTGTGGTCAGTTAATATTGTAAATCTCTTGCCCCACAGGTAGTCCTTCAACTTTTGCACTGCCCAAACACATGCAAGTGTCTCTCGTTCTATTGTGCTGTAGTTCTTTTCTGTTTCATTTACCCTTCTGGATATGAATGCAATGGTGTTTTCATTCTTTCCTTGAAGTTGGCAAAATACTGCTCCAATCCCTCTTGCACTAGCATCCACCGTGATCACATTATTAAGCTCCGGATCATAAGGCTTTAATGCAGGCGCCTTTGCTATACCTCTTTTTATTTTCCTAAATTCCTGACTTTGCTCATGTGACCATTTGTAACTTACATTTTTGCTCAGGAATTTTCACAGTGGCTCGACTATGTCTGCATACCCTTTAATGAATTTGGCGTAGTATTCACTGAGGCCTAAGAATGACTTTAACGTTTCCTTGTCTTCAGAGTCTGGAGCTTCTCTGATTGCACTTACTAAGTCATCTTTGGGTGTAATACCTTCCGAGGTTAAAACATGACCCAGGTATTCAATTTTGTTCACCATGAATTTGCACTTATCTTTAGAGACTGTCATCCCTCTATCTTTTAGTACACTCAACACCCTCTCCAGTATTTCAAGATGTTCCTTTTCTGTTTTTGAGAGTATCAGGATGTTGTCCTGAAACGCTTCTACTCCCTTCATTTCCCCAAACAGTATGTCCATTAGCTTTTGGAATACGCCTGAAGATGAAGCCAACCCAAATGGTAGGCGGATATATCTGTATGCCCCATATGGTGTCACAAATGTAGTCCGTTTTTTACTGTCATCTGTCAAAACTACCTGATGGTAAGCCGCTTTTAAGTCTATGAAGGTTAAATATTTTGATCCCCTGACAGATTGTAGTATCTCTTGGATCTTTGGAAGCGGGTGACAATTCACCAGGATGTTTTTATTCAAGGATCTGAGGTCAATGCACAGTCTTAAGTCTCCTGTTTTTTTCTTTTTGGAAACTTTTTGGAAACTACAATTGCGGATACCCATTCAGATTAATTTGTCTCTTCAATCCCTTCACGACCGGAGAATTACCGCCCTATTTCTTTGCTCCCCTGGCCGTCGAAAGTTGCGGAGGCACACGTTAATTTGACCCTTTCAGACCATCTTATAAGGGCCAATGTCCTGGACCCCACGCAAAACGGTTTCCGTGCTGGCCATAGCACGGAGACAGCCCTCCTTGCCATGGTTGAGCATTTGCGGGCGGTGTTGGATGCAGGTCAGACGGCGGCGCTTGTATTATTAGACCTTAGCGCCGCCTTTGACACCGTTTCGCATCGTATTCTTCTGCACCGCCTGGAGGAGATTGGCATTGGTGGGATCGCTCTGCAGTGGTTTCGCTCCTTTCTTGACAATCGTTCTTTTTGCGTTGCCACCCCGCCTTACCAGTCCAAATTCCATCCTCTGGCCATGGGGGTTCCGCAGGGATCCTCGCTGAGTCCCACGTTATTCAATATTTACGTGAGACCGCTGGCTGATGTCGTCAAGCAGTGGGGCATGAATATGGTTTCTTATGCCGACGACACTCAGCTAGCGGTTACTATCAGCGGGGATGCGGAGCAGGATGCCCCTAGGTTTCAGAGTGGACTGAGGGCGGTGGCTGGGTGGATGAATGCCAACTGTCTCCAACTCAATGCAAAAAAGACTGAGATCATGATTGTCGGAAAGAAAGCGGAACTCTGGGGGGACAGGTGGTGGCCTCCGGAACTCGGGCCGTCCCCGACTCCGGTTACAGAATTAAGAAATCTAGGAGTTTGGCTGGACTCCACCCTTAGTTTTGCCGGCCATACTAAAAGAACTGCGGCCTGCTGCTTTGGTGTCCTTCGGGGCCTAAGACCGGTCTTCAAGTTTTTCGATGCCTCTACCAGGCAGTTGGTGATTCAGGCGACGGTGATCTCTCGGCTGGATTACGCCAGCTCTTTACTGGTGGGAGCCTATCAGGCAGAAATCACTCGCCTGCAGCGCGTTCAAAATGCTGCTGCCAGAGCGGTGGTTGGCCTTCCTAGGTTTTGCTCCGTTTCGAGCACGCTACGCTCTTTGCACTGGCTGCCGGTCAAGATGCAGATCCAGTTTAAGGTCTTATGTTTGGCCTTTAAAATTTTGAAAGGTTTCGCTCCCCAGATCCTCACC
Source organism: Lissotriton vulgaris (assembly GCF_964263255.1). Classification (NCBI taxonomy): domain Eukaryota; kingdom Metazoa; phylum Chordata; class Amphibia; order Caudata; family Salamandridae; genus Lissotriton; species Lissotriton vulgaris. The sequence goes on along the minus strand of NC_141696.1, from coordinate 1,260,148,021 downwards.
AACCTCTTGTCCTTCTATATTCCTACCCGTTCTCTCAGATCATTTGGCCAAGCTCTCGCTGTGGTTCCCCGGTTTAAGCTCAGTCGGGCTGGGGGCCGATCCTTTCGTGTGAGAGCGGCAGCGCTTTGGAATTCTCTTCCTGTAGAAATCCGTCTGATGGAGGACCTACTGATGTTTCGAAAGGCTATCAAAACCTTCTTATTTTAATTTTGTCCTGTAGTGGTATCCTCTTTTCTTTGCTTTTAGCGATGCTGTGTTTTACCTTGTCATGCGCCGGGACGCTCCTTTGCTGGAGCAGCTGCGCGCACTATAAGTACCCATAGCATAGCTTAGCATAGCAATCACCCCTTCCTTAATAAACTTTTCAAGAACCTTTTTTTAGTTCACCTTTTATTGACAATGGCACTGTCCTCACTTTGTGTTTAATTGGGACTGCGTTTTCTTTCAATTGTATTTCATGTGTAAATCCCTTCACGCAATCTATTTCGTTTTTGAAAATTTCTTTATATTTTTCCAAAATAATGCTAACACCTTTGTGTTCCTCTTCCATTCCAATACTGTTAACAAAATCCTCTCTCAGAATTATGGGATCTTTTGCTCCTGGTTGCAAGATCACGCCTAGCTTTGCCAAGTCTCTCCATCCAACTAGAGTCCTTCCTCTTTCTGCCACGTAGATTTTAGTGTTTATTACTCTCTCCCTGAATGTAACTGTGTCCCAGAAGTATCCTACTATGTCTATGTCCTGTTCCCCAAATGCTTTCGGGTTAATGTCTGTTTCCTGTAAGTCAACATATTTCCATTTTTCCTCAAACAGTTTATCCGATATGATAGTGATTGGTGATCCTGAATCAGCAGTGAACTGCAATTCAACTTCACCAATTTTTACTTCACCAATAGGTCCCTTTATTTTGCCATCAACTAGTTCTACATACAACACAATATTGGCACACATTTCTTCATCAAAATCACCTATAGCGTTAACTTTTACATTACCATATGTCATTTTTGTTTTGCATAGAGTAGTATAGTGACCCAATTTTCTACATTTTGATTTTTTTTAGCTAGAGTTGGGCATGACTTACAGTCCGGTAGATGTTCTTGAGAACCACACCTGAAACAATTCAAATTTTTTCCTCCTACTTTTCTGTTGCTCCAACTCTTTTCACTAGCTCTGTTGTCACTTTTCCTTTTCTCCTGCAACTAAAATACTTTAGCATTACTACTTGTGCTAGATAATTCTTTCGTGGATATCATTGATCTCTCTATTCCTTTAGCGATATCCACTACTTCTTGTAATGTAGGTTTGTTACACGCAAGCAACCTTTCCTGCACCTTCTTTGAGTAACAGTAAAATACTACTTGGTCCCTAATATAGGTGTCAGTCATATCATCAAATTCGCATTCTTTTGCTAGCACTCTCAAACATGCTATGTACTCCTCAACTGTTTCTCCTTCTTCCTGCTTACGTAGTGCAAATTTGTGCCTTCCCACCATTATGTTACTTTCCTCATCAAATTGTTTTTTGAGTCTTTTAACTGCCTCTTGATATTCGTTTAAGGGTATGAAAACACCAGGGGGGCTTTCAAACTGTGGCACGCTATCAAACACCTCTTGTCCAGCTTTACCTAGTAACCCAAATAAAAGCGCTGTTTTTCTTTCTGCATTGTATCCTTTACCATCAATAGATATGATATAATTTTCGAATGCTCTCAGCCAATTCCTCCACTTCATTATTGGCTTCCCTGGTTCATCAAGAAAGAGAGGTGGCACACATATATTATTACACTGCGCCATTATATTGCTCGTAGTGTTCCTTAAGCTCAATTACTTTTTGTTTTAATTCTGATAAGATATACTTTGTGTTGTCTTTTATGATATATTCCTTACAGTTTTAATGGTTGAAGCACTTTAAATTACTATTTCATTTTTCCTCCATATCATGAATATCATTTCATATTGTTCCTTTATTTTTAAAACTCCTTTTTATATTCGGCCTTTACAATATTCCTTTCGCGTATTTCTTTATTCCTTTACTACTGGCTTTGACTTCAATGCCTGCGCGTAGCGTTATTCCTTTGCTCTGCTACGTTTCTGTTTATTTATTGACGCTTTGCCCCTTCGCCTTTGCCTTCACTCGTCTAAGTTTTCCTGTCAGCCTTCACTTTCTCCTTTGAAATATGGCCGCACGCACGCCGCGCCGATGACGTCAGTGCACACAGACCAATTACCAGTCAGTGCACAGCTGCGTCCTTCCCGGTATGCTTCACGCGTACCAGCTGACTAGATTCCTTCGCGCATACGCTGTTTATTCAGCCTGAAGTTCAGTTCCTCTGCGCGCATCGCCGGTAATGTTTTTTCAACTTACTTTGCCTCCGATTTCATTTATTTACCGGATGACCAGCGAGGATCTCGAGATGTCATGCTCTTCAATTGCTTTTCCGCTTCCGTGAGCCCTCGCTGACTTTGACCCTCGTCGCCAATTGTTGTGGGAAGCATAGACTGACCACGGAGACATTAAAGGTGGAGTTTATTAAGTAACTCATAACAAGGGCCCACAAGGAGCCAACAGGTTGATGTGCATCAGTGGCTATAGCAGGCACAGCGTCTGGCAGATGACAGCTGTGACGTCACATAAGTAATCTCCGAACATTCGGAGATGATGTATGTCACGCGCATCAGTAAACAGTGGAAACAGATTATGGGCAATGCAACACATGTACTATTCTCAACAGGGAGGATCAGGGCAACTAATTTAATAATCCTGTCTCCCACCCAGATTAAAAGAGGTGGTGGCAACTATCTATAGTAATGTTATAGGCAGCTGCTCAATGTGTCATGTGGTCAACATGTTTCCTGCCTAGGTTGTCCCCTAGAGGATCAGGCGGCAATTCTTCAGGACCTATAAATAAAAGTTGCATTCTACACTACGTCTCTGATAATGAGGTGTAATAACCTAAATATTACCAGTCTGGTGGCACCAGTGGCGTGCAGTGTCCCTAGGAACCCATGTCTGGGTATCAGGTGCCAGGTTAGACCATTGTTGAGTGAGAAATTTAGGCAGGGTATAAGGGTGAGCATAGTTGGTGGAGGCAACTGTAGCGATTACCCAGAGCTATAGAGGAAGAGTAGGCTGCAGCACTACATATCCCAGAAAGCTTAGGGGCATGACAAACCGGAACACAACCACTAGGCGGCTATAAATCACTCCCTTCCCAATTTCCCGGTGCTTGTCAATCCTTCCTGGTAATCACCGCGTTGGACCAGAGCTGCATTTTGTATTCTTTCCTGAGGAGCCGCGAGACGCTGTTGGGCGGACGCTTTCTTTCCCGCTGGAGGAGCCGCGAGACGCTGTTGGGCGGACGCTTTCTTTCCCGCTGGAGGAGCCGCGAGACGCTGTTGGGCGGACGCTTTCTTTCCCGCTGGAGGAGCCGCGAGACGCTGTTGGGCGGACGCTTTCTTTCCCGCTGGAGGAGCCGCTGATTCCCGTTCTGAGCTTCCTTGAGTTCAAGGTAGGACCGCTAGTTTAGAGCACGGCCGTGCTGCCATATTATTTAGTACTTTGTATTCAGCTGGATATTGACTTTGCCACACGTTGCACAAACATTGAAGTGAGCTTTGCCGCTAGCAGTGTTGATAACTGCTTTGGGCTAAACTATTGTGGCCATAACTATTGCGGATCCAGGCTGTGAGGTAACAGCCTCTAGAACCCTTCGCATTTGGTACCGAGTTTTTCTCCGACTTCCCGCTTCCCCAAGAGAAGGCTTTCAGTACGTATACACTGTATTCAGTGCTTATGAGAAATACCTCCTACCGCATATCCTTATCCTAATAGATTGTTATTGTGTTTCTAGAGGTACTTCCATATTGAAGACATCCCATTCCTCTGACCAGACCTAGAAGGGTGTCTACACTACCTCCCCGATCAAACTCTCCTTCCCCCTGCCCAAAGGGCTACCTGTCCCTTGTGTGTGTATCACGCGGGGAGGGTCAGCGCTATAGGGTATAGGGAAGATTACCTTTAAGCTGTGGTTCCCGCTGGCTAGATACCTCAGGTTAGTGGCATTACAACTGTTATTCTTGTTTGGGTTTTTGTCTGCCGCTGCCGTGACAGATTGACAAGCCCAAGGAAGAAGACCAGCCTGGACCATGGATACGAATGCATCTTTGGCTTCGTTGCTTGAAGGGTTTAGCTTACTGCAGCAAGAAGTGCAGGCTTCCCGAGTGGAAAACCAAGAACTCAGGAAAGAGATGAATACCATGCGGAGAGAAGTAGCTGGCATGTCAAGAAGGTCTCCAGGGGCAGGTTCTTACATAAGAGAAGCCACACTTCCCCCTCCATCACAGGTCTTATCCCAGCCTCCTACTCCTATGGCAAGTGGGGGTGGGTTCTTTTCGCCTACCGCCATACCTTCGTCCTCCACAGATCATTCCCCGACGGTGCACGTAATACAGAGCACTGGTCTCCCTCTGGCTCCCCCTGAGAGGTTCTATGGGGACCCCAAGAAGTTTGAGACATTCCTGAACCAGTGTCGACTTCACTTTTTGTGTAAACCATCTGTGTTCCAGGACGACGCGTCTAAAACCGCGTTCATGATGTCGTACATGGGTGGCAACGCGGCAAGCTGGACTATTCCTTTAATGGAAAAGAATGACCCAGTCCTGCACCAGTTCTCCGGATTCCGCTCCGCTTTACGAAAACTGTTTGACAGAAAAACCCATATGTTGTCTCTGGATAAGGAGCTCCTGACGCTACGCCAAGGGTCACAGGACCTTTTGTCATACATCACGTCCTTCAACCGACTCATAGCTGAAACCGATTGGCCGCCAGAAAAAAGAACCTCTCTGTTCTATCAAGGTTTAAGAAGCGAGCTGAAAGACGTCTTGTCACAGGTAGTTCAAATGCCTGCGACTTGTGAGGAACTCATCGACCTCACAGTACAATTAGATCATCGGCTGTTGGAGAGAAGAGGTGACCGGAGCAGGAGTGATGGACGTGGATGGTACACCAAACCAAAATACCCTCAGGAAGAGAGCGCCAAAACTACGGATGGTTCTGAGCCCATGCAGATCGGGGGTATCCGAGGTCCCCTGTCCACGGAGGAACGTGAGCGACGGCGAAAAATGAAATTATGTTTGTACTGTGGCAAAGGAGGGCACTTCATCAGAGAGTGCAGGGCAAGAGCCCAACAACCAGAGAGGAATCCGGTTCCCCGAAAATCTACAAGTAGCGGAACAAGAGAGACGTCGGAAAACTAGAACGTCCAAACCAGGTTGAGATCACTGGAATGGACATGAGACAAACTGCGATCTCCTCACTCCTCGCAAACACTATGATGCCCGCTGTGGCACATATGAATTTACCAGTGTCCCTTTGGACCATGGGGGACCAAGTCACGCAAATGGATGCTCTTTTAGACTCCGGCGCCACCGGTAATTACATGGACCTTGACTTCGCAACCTCTCTTGGAATAGACTGGGAGAACAAAGAAAAACCTGAACACGTGAAGGCCGTGGATGGGTCCGTATTGTCTTCTGGGCCGGTGACGAAGCACACGCTCCCTCTGCTTATGCAGCACGGAACACACACGGAACATATACAGTTTGACTTAATTGCTGCACCACAGTTTCGCCTTATCTTAGGCATGCCTTGGCTCACGCTACATGATCCTGTGGTGAGTTGGTCTGCGCGAACCATCAAATTAAACTCCTCCTATTGTATGGAACATTGTCATAGCCATTCTCCCTTGCTAACTGGAGAGGAAGATTCGTCCTAGTATACGTCATCTGGCCGTGGCTTGTGCAGACAAACACATATGCGGTGTTTCCAGCTTACCTGACATCTATGAGGAATTCCGTTCCTTGTTTGATAAACAGAAGGCTACCAGTTTACCCCCGCATAGGGTTTACGACTGCTGCATTGAACTCCTCCCAGGAGCGGCTATTCCTTGTAGTCGTGTGTATGCCTTAACAGAACATGAAAACGCATATTTACAGAATTACATAGAGGAAAACCTAGCAACAGGATTCATTAGTCATTCTACATCGCCTGCTTCTTCTCCCCTGTTTTTCATCCCGAAAAAGGACTGTGCAGAACTAAGACCGTGCATCGACTACAGGGCATTGAACAACATCACGGTCAAGAACAGATACCCCCTGCCATTGATACCTGTGCTGATGGACCAGATAAAGGGAGCTCGCTACTTCACTAAGTTAGATCTGCGAGGGGCCTATCATCTGGTTCGGGTGAAACAAGGCGACGAGTGGAAAACGGCATTCCGAACTAAATTCGGCTTATTTGAGTACAACGTAATGCCGTTTGGACTATGCAATGCCCCTGCGGCATTCCAATTTTTCATGGATGAAGTGCTCAGGGGCCTTTTAGATACCATATGTATGGTATACATTGATGATATCCTTGTTTATTCCAGTACTCTTCCCGAGCATGAACAGCATGTCATGGAAGTCCTCCGTCGTCTTCAGCAACACAATCTGTTTGCCAAATTAGAGAAGTGCCTATTTCACGCCACTGAAGTCTCCTTTCTGGGGTATGTGATAAACGCCGATGGATTTCAGATGGAAAGCGGGAAGGTTGAGGCCATCACGAATTGGAAAACCCCTCAAGACGTCAAATCTGTACAGAGTTTTCTCGGTTTCGCTAACTATTACCGACGCTTCATCAAGGACTTCTCCAAGATCATTCACCCCATATCCTCCCTGTTAAGGAAAAACGTTACGTTTGAATGGGGAGAGGAGGCTGAAAGGGCCTTTCGGATACTGAAAGAGAAATTCACGCAAGCCCCAATTCTGAGGCATCCGGATGCTCAACTTCCGTTTATTCTGGAAACCGATGCCTCTCAGTTCGCATTAGGCGGGGTGCTTTCTCAACGCCACCCTACCACAGGACAAATCCATCCGGTGGCTTTTTACTCTAAAAAACTCAGCCCCTGTGAAATCAATTACTCTATCACCGACAAGGAGCTGCTGGCCATAAAACGAGGGTGTGAGGAATGGAGACACTACCTGTTAGGAGCACGTCATACCATAGAAATCTTCACAGACCATCGGAACTTGTTGTTCTTAAAAACAGCCAAGGCTCTCACACCACGACAATTGAGATGGACTCTTTTCTTCTCAGACTATGATTTTGTTATTAAGTACCGTCCAGGCCCTCAGAACGGAAAGGCTGATGCCCTATCCAGGAATCAAGACACCCAAAACACCCCGTCAGTAGTTCCGGAGGAACCCACATCTATCCTGCCTGCCAAATCCTTTCCAGAAAGCACCATAGCCTTACTCACCTCCAGTGATTTTATCGAGGACATCCGAGTGGCTTTAACGGAGGTTGATGCTCAGTCTTGGCTGCAGGAAGAACCCCATTGGCGGTCGCAAACGGATGATCTCCTGTACTATCGACACGCCTTGTACGTGCCGGACCCTGGGTTGCAAATGCAGGTGCTCTCCTGGGCACATGATTCGGTGTTAGGAGGACATTGGGGGGTGTACAAAACAATAGCCACCATCGAACGATCATTTTGGTGGCCTAATTTAAGGAACGACGTCAAGAAATATGTAAGAAACTGTTCTGTGTGCACCCAGAGCAAAGCCAAACACACCCGACCTACGGGGCTGTTACGTCAGATTCCTATACCCCCTGCACCGTGGCATACCGTCTCTATGGACTTCATAGTGGAGATGCCCTTATGTCAGGGAAAGACTACTATACTGGTGCTTGTAGATCATTTGACCAAAATGGGTCATTTTGTGCCTTTGGAGGGCCTACCCACATCCGCTGAACTGGCCATGGTGATATTGCAGCATCTTATCAGAGCCCATGGCATTCCGAGGGTCTTCATCACAGACAGGGGTACTCAGTTCACATCCCGCTTTTGGATAGCCTTGTGTGAGTCGCTAGCTATCGATGTCAGGCTCTCTACGAGCTATCACCCACAGACGGATGGCAAAACGGAGAGGCTCAACCAGACCATAGAGCAATATCTGCGGTGCTTCACCCTGCAGAATTCAACAGATTGGGTCACCCTCTTATGGTTGGCGGAGTTCACGTATAACAACACCGAACACTCCACATTGGGTTGTTCCCCTTTCTTTTGTCTTCTTGGGTATCACCCGAGCATCCTCCCCTTTGACTGGCCATTGTCATCCAACCTTCCCAGCATTCAGGAACATCACGCTCATCTCCAGGCGGTTCGAATAGATGCGAAACACCACTTGGCAGACGCTCAAGCATCGCAGAAACGCAACGCCGACAAGAAACGCTCTCCTGAACCGTGCTATAAAGTGGGGGACAAGGTATGGCTTTCTTCAAAAAACATTCACCTTCGGGGTATTAACAAACTGAAACCGAGGTATATTGGTCCCTATAGTATCGAGGAAGTCATCAACCCTGTGGCGATGAAACTGTCTATTCCCCGTACCTGGCGGATCCATCCTGTTTTTCATGTGTCCCTCCTTCTTCCTTGCCCTGTGGACACTAGGTTACCCCTGCATCCTTCCCCCGTGTTGGTGGACGGGTTGGAGGAATATGAGGTAGAGGAATTGTTGGATTCCAGGCTCCACCGAGGTAGAGTGCAATACCTGGTTAGTTGGAAGGGTTTTGGGGCAGAAGAAAGGACATGGGAACCTGTGCAGAATCTCCACTGCCCTGACCTAGTGGTGCAGTTTCATAGGCAGCATCCTGGAAAGCCTGGTCGCCCGCCGGGTCGGCGTTCCTCGAGGGGGGGTTCTGTAGCGATTACCCAGAGCTATAGAGGAAGAGTAGGCTGCAGCACTACATATCCCAGAAAGCTTAGGGGCATGACAAACCGGAACACAACCACTAGGCGGCTATAAATCACTCCCTTCCCAATTTCCCGGTGCTTGTCAATCCTTCCTGGTAATCACCGCGTTGGACCAGAGCTGCATTTTGTATTCTTTCCTGAGGAGCCGCGAGACGCTGTTGGGCGGACGCTTTCTTTCCCGCTGGAGGAGCCGCGAGACGCTGTTGGGCGGACGCTTTCTTTCCCGCTGGAGGAGCCGCGAGACGCTGTTGGGCGGACGCTTTCTTTCCCGCTGGAGGAGCCGCGAGACGCTGTTGGGCGGACGCTTTCTTTCCCGCTGGAGGAGCCGCGAGACGCTGTTGGGCGGACGCTTTCTTTCCCGCTGGAGGAGCCGCGAGACGCTGTTGGGCGGACGCTTTCTTTCCCGCTGGAGGAGCCGCTGATTCCCGTTCTGAGCTTCCTTGAGTTCAAGGTAGGACCGCTAGTTTAGAGCACGGCCGTGCTGCCATATTATTTAGTACTTTGTATTCAGCTGGATATTGACTTTGCCACACGTTGCACAAACATTGAAGTGAGCTTTGCCGCTAGCAGTGTTGATAACTGCTTTGGGCTAAACTATTGTGGCCATAACTATTGCGGATCCAGGCTGTGAGGTAACAGCCTCTAGAACCCTTCGCATTTGGTACCGAGTTTTTCTCCGACTTCCCGCTTCCCCAAGAGAAGGCTTTCAGTACGTATACACTGTATTCAGTGCTTATGAGAAATACCTCCTACCGCATATCCTTATCCTAATAGATTGTTATTGTGTTTCTAGAGGTACTTCCATATTGAAGACATCCCATTCCTCTGACCAGACCTAGAAGGGTGTCTACACTACCTCCCCGATCAAACTCTCCTTCCCCCTGCCCAAAGGGCTACCTGTCCCTTGTGTGTGTATCACGCGGGGAGGGTCAGCGCTATAGGGTATAGGGAAGATTACCTTCAAGCTGTGGTTCCCGCTGGCTAGATACCTCAGGTTAGTGGCATTACAACTGTTATTCTTGTTTGGGTTTTTGTCTGCCGCTGCCGTGACAGCAACTTTGCTCCGCCAGCAGAGACCTCATATATTTTTTGTAAAATATCTAGTATCTCTGATTTTAAATGCTAAAATGAATATAGTCATTTCACAAAAGTGAAAGTGATAATTTAGCGAGCAGTGAGAGAGGTGATGATTTTGGGATGCTCCCTAACCTAGGGAGAGAACCAAGCAGATGACTTGAAAACAAAGAGCACATCTTGCTGAACGATTCAGTTATGGTCCCACCCTCTTAGGACCACCCCAAGCACAGGTATTATGGGCAAAAATACAATCCCAACCAAAGGCCCTGCAAAACATTATGGGACAAGATTAGCAGTGAATATTATAGTATCCAATATCAAAATAATTCTACAAAGAGCTGCAGTTCAACTCATCGTTACTAGGTGTCCCTCATGGGTCAAATGCAAAAGCAGTGATTCAAGCTTCAGTTCCACTAGTCATTACTAGATGTCCCTCACAAGTCAAAAGCAAAAGCATTGAAACTATTACATCAAGCTGCAGTTCCACTAGTCGTTACTAGGTGTCCCTCACAAGTCAGATACAAAAGCATTGAAACCCTGAGCTGAGAGTTAATACTATAAATCTACAAAGAGCTAAACTGCAGCTTCATGAAAGGGTTTCAATACTTTTGTATTTAACTCGTGAGGGACATCTAGTAACGACTAGTGAAACTGGAGCTTGATTAAATTCCTTTGCATTTGACTCGTGAGGAACACCTACTAACCATGAGTTGAACTGCAGCTCTTTGTAAATTTATTTTGATATTGGATACTATAATATTCACTGCCCACTGCTAATCTCATCCCATAATACTTTGCAAGGCCTTTGGTTGGGATTGTATTTTTTCCCATAATAACTGTGCTTGGGGTGGTCCTAAGAGGATGAGATCACCACTAAATCATTCAGCATGATATGCTCTTTGTGTTCAAGGCATCTGCTTGGTCCTCCCGCTATGATGGGAGGGACCCGAAAATCATCACCTCTCTCATTGAATGATATTTTTCAATTTCAAAGTTCACCTTTGTGAATTGGTTAAACGCTTTTTAACATGTAAAGTTGTTTTATCAAAGCATTTGTGGGTGCACTTTAGTAGCTGACTCCGCTACATGGTTGAGCGGATATTTTCCCTGACTTTGTGTTTCTCATGGAATGCGTAGTTAACAAATCTCAAAATCTCAGCAAACTCTGAGAGCGGAGCATAGTTCATTGCCCAGGATTAGCAGGGTATCCATCGAGAGCATGAGTTTTCTATCTTTCACTTTCTTCCACAAATGGATAGTATTCTGATATGGGCCATTTCCAATCCCTAGTTTCTTTGGTCCTTCATACGACTATCTAATAACAACACGGGCTCCATCCTGGAGGTCTGCAGCAAACCACTGCATACAATGCAAGTCAAGTCAGCTCCAGTGAGGTCGAGGATTGGGGTTGGACGTGGGCTGGTAGCTAAAGTTTGGAGGCCATTTTCTATGCCGGCTGTTGGACTTGGCCCTTCTGGCAGGTTCACCCCTGAACTTTTTGCCTGGTGTTATTAAATAATTATAGTGATGTCTTGGTTTCTGCGCACTTTCACTGTGTCCCAGTGGAAAGTGCGTGGAGTAAGGTTGGCCTGCCCTCCCATAGGAATGCATAGGAATGCATGGGGAATGTCTGTGTCCCTGGTAGCTCCTGATGCGTCTGGTGTGCAGGCTCGAGTTTGGTATGTGCGGACTCGTGTGATCGCAATGATATATGTGGCATGATTGTGTCTAGTGTGGAAGTGCCACTTCTAGAAGTTGGCATGGTTGTGTAATTTGTGTCTGGCTTATGATTGGCTGGAGCTGGCTGGTGAGCCTGGCTCCATGAGTCTGGATGGGTCTGCCCGGTGGTGAGTGTGAGATTAGCATGCTGATGGCTCGGGAGGAGTGCACCTGGGTCCTGAATAGGGCTGGGCTTTCCTCACACAATGCTGGCTCCGCCCCCTGTGGTGTGCCTAATGTTCCTAGCCCTGCCAGTGAATAGAGTGAGGGGCTGAGCACATCAAGGGTGCTCCCAGACCAGCTGCGACTGGTTCTTCCCCCACCCTGCACCTTTAGACAAAGGATTTCTCTGTATAAAAGGAGGCTGTGTCAAATGTTCTTGTTTCCAACTTGAATCTTACCAGGGGCATGCTGCTGCTGGGGCCCGGGGGAAGGCTTGCCTCCCTGGGCCCTGCCCAGCCCCTGGACTACTGCAGCCCCTGGACCCCTGAAGGGCTTTCTGTTGCCCTCGCGCCTGGGAGTGCTTTCCTTTGGCCCCTAGCGCTTGAGCGCGCTCTTCGTGTCCCTAGCGCTTGGGAGCTCTTCATATGCCTTGGCCGGTGCCCACCCGGCATTTTCCACCCCGTGTGGTGGCCGAGCAGCGCAGGTGCCACCCCGCTCATGGCTGCCTTCCTTTTGCCGCTGTTTGCCCGTTTATTGCTTCACCGAGGGATCCTACCCCTCGTTGTATCCCCGAGCTCACCGCCGCTGGCCCGGGACCCCTCGTGATGTCTTCCCCAGGCCGCGCCGTGATTGGCTGCCGGCCCGAGGAGATTCCTAAGTCCCGCCCACGGAGGGAGACGAAGCAGGAAGCATCGGGAGCCTACTCCGCGCTCCTGCCTTTCCCCCAGAGAAGCCGCCGTCCCCCCCCCGGGGCTCCCAAGAGTGAGGGAGAGCCCCGGAGAGTGAGAGGAGGCCGCGACACACGAGAGTCCCGAGGAGCGGGAGCTCTCATGACCGTTGCTGCGAACCCCGGTGAGTGGATTGAAGGAGAGGAGGGGCGTCGGGGCACATTGCCGGTGCCCGCCCCTCCCCTCCAGTGCGAGTGCCTTGGTGCTAAGAGGCCCGTGAGGCCTCACGTGATGCCGAGTCCCCCGAGAGGGACTCCGCCAACCGCCTACTTGATTTGCGAGCCCGAGAGGCTCCTCAGTGCCCCAGTCGTTCTCGAGTCCCCCGGGAGGGACTCCGACGAAGGCCCCACATGGTTCCAGAGCCCTGAGAGGCTCCAGGCGCCACAGTTGTTTTGAAGAGCCCAAGAGGTTCTGGAACACAGTTGTTTTGGTTGGGAGAGCCTGCGAGGCTCCCACCTTGCCCCACCGTTGCTCAGAGCCCACGAGGCTCACGGGGACACAAGTGTTTGGCCAGAGCCTGCGAGGCTCCACCGTGTTGGCCACCCCATTGTCTCCTACAGCTGCCCAGCACTTAGTGGGCAGCTGCTACGTTTAGGCCCCCCTGACATTGCAACACAGGGCGTCCTAGCCCCAGAGAGGCCAGTTGGCCTGGGTATAGTTATGAGTTCATGCTAATGTGATTTCTGCGAAGTGTTCTTTGCTGCACCTCTGAATGTGTTGTGGATGCATCATGTGCCTTGTTCCTTACACCTCTGAATGTGTGTTTATGCATCATGTCTTTCTCCTGCACATCTGAATGTGTTCTGATGCATCATGTGCTTTGTTCGTTACACCGCTGAATGTATGTTTATACATCATGTGTCTTTCCTACACCTCTGAATGTTCTATGCATCATGTGTGAAGCTTCTGATTGTTAAATGTTCTAAGTGCTAGTTCTACTAAGTGCATATTCCTGACAGTGGTGCCTGTGGCCCTGTCCTGTACATAATCCCCTGTAAATTCTGCCTGCGCCTGTTGGCAAATTGTAAAGTGTGTGTTCTATCTAATGTGTTTTGTAATACAAAGGCTATTTTTACATATACCTTGTGTGGAGTTCCTTTTGTGGGGGGCCTTGGATGTTGTTGATGGTGGGTGCGTGCGCAAATGCTTTACACATCGCCTCTGATATAAGCCTGACTGCTCGTGCCAAGCTACCAAGAGGGTGAGAAGGGGTTGTCTTGGCGGGTGACTTCCTTACCCTACCTTAGGAATGGTGGTTTCTGCCTGGCTTTGGCGCAAGCCTTAGCCAACCAGAAATCCCATTTCTAACACCGGCATTAAAGCGGATCTCCTTGATAGGGTAAGTGAGTGTGAAGACAACCTGTCTGAGAAGACCAGCATCTCTGGGTTTTTGTGGATCCTTGTGTTTGCAACAGTCAGGGTGCAGGTTCTTAGATATGCAAACGAGAGAATGTTTTAAGAGTTCCGGGAGCAGTGCGGGAGAAGTGCTTTCTACAAAAGTGATCCCCAGTCAAAGAACCTCATGACAGTGTTCCCTGATTATCAACCATTTTCAGGGAAGCTGTACTAATGGGAGGACCTTCCTGGGGAAAAATGTGCCCTGGGGAAAGGATGTCAAGTAGAGGGAAGGCAAGATGCAGAATGAGTGGTTACGGCACAGCACGCACTCACGAAAATAAACGTACCATAATGCACACATTAGTGACTTTAATGTCACTCCAAACCACAAATTGTTTGTGTATTTCAGAGAACACATATGGTGAGGACTATTACAATGAAGTGTCAGGGCCGGTGCAGAGACAGAATTTTGAGTACAAAACATTGAGTTACACAAATATCGAGTCATTAATATCGTGGGTCAGAAATATCAACAGCAAAAATATTGTGGTTAAGACTATCATCTTAAGTTAATTAATAATGATTTTAAAAATATCAAAGTGTTTAATATCGTTTGCAAAAATGTAGTTGTTAATAATATTGTTTTTATTATTGTTATGAATTTTAGTATATATTTTATATGTATTTGATGTCTTTTTTTGTATGAGAATTGTTAGTATTTTTAATATATGTGTTAAATTTTTAGTAGTTATTAATTTTTTATTTTTTTATTTTGCACTTTTAGTTTTGTAGCGGGTTATAGTTTATTGGGGAATAGGGTGGGAAGTAATTAATTATGGTAGTTTTGTTTTTAATTTTAGGTGTGTGTTGTGGTGTTTATAGGAGTCAAGAGTGAGAAGCAATTTGTGTTTAATTAATTAATATATAGTTGTTAATTAATGTTAATTATTTGATATTAATTTTGGGTATATTATTTTTTCTGTGTCTTTACTTTTAAAGGGCTAATGGGTGGGTATTAAATACATTTTAATTATTTAAATATTATTTGTAAATAGTAATAGTTTTTAATTTTAAAATACGTTTTTATTGTGTTTTATTATTTTATAGTTTAATTTAGGTGTGCGTTGTGGATATTATAGTGTTAAAGTGTGTGTAGTCAATTAATGGTTATTAGTTTTTGTTAATAATAATATTTTTTTAATTCTTTATAAATTATGTTAATTTTGTGAATAAATGTAATTACAAATGTTGAAGTGTTTTGTTATTGGTGTGGCGGTATAGGGTAGGATATTAAATAAATACATTTATGTTTAATTAATTTTTTTGTTGGTAAATATTTTTTAGTTTAAAAGAATAATTATTATGTACATTTATTTATTATTTTATTTTATATAATAGTTCTAGGTTTTTGTTATATGTAATAATATTATAATATGTGTTTTATTTGTTAATCTTTTTTAAATTTATATTTTTAATTTTGTTTAATAATTTATATTATTTGTTTATAATTTTTCATATTTATTTTCTTCTAAGTGTTTGAGTGTGAATAGTAAAAAGAAATTCTCCAGTATCCAACACTTTCCCTACTGTTGCATTCACTGGAGTGGGATTAGTAATTTTTACCCTTCCGCTATCCAGCCCTTTCCCTACTGTTGCACTCACTGGAGTGGGAATAGTAATTTATATCTCTCTGCTATCCTGTGCTTTCCCTACTGTTGCAATCACTGGAGTTGGAATAGTAATTTTTACCTGTCCGCTATCCAACACTTTCCCTACTGTTGCACTCACTGGAATGTTACCCCTCCGCTATCCAACACTTATCCTACTGTTGCACTCTTTGGAGTGGGAATAGTCATTTTTGCCCCTACCCTATCCAACAATTTCCCTACTGTTGCTGTCACTGGAGTGGGAATAGTAAATTTTACCCCTCCGCTATCCAACACTTTCCCTTCTGTTACACTCACTGGAGTTGGAATAGTAATTGTATCCCGCCACTATCCAGCATTTTCCCTATTGTTGCACTCAGTGAAGTGGGAATAGTAATTTTCACCCCTCCGCTATGCAACACTTTCTCTACTGTTGCATTAACCGGAGTTGGAATAGTACATTTAATTATTTTGCTATCCAACACTTTTTCTACTGTTGCTCTGATTTTATTGGGCAATTTAAGTTTAAATATTTTTTCATAGTTTAATCTTTTAATTTATTCTATTTTTTTAATATTTTAATTTATTTATAGAATTTTAAAGTTGCATAATAAGTTAAAGATAATAGTTTATTAATTATTTTAAAGCACATAATTATGTTTGTGTGTTTTTTCAATTCAGTTTAAGTTTATTTGTAATATTTTGTAAAAATGTATATTAAATGTAATTTATTTTGTTAAAATGTATATTGATATTTAATATAGATAATATATTTTGTTTTATTTTATATATATATTTAAATCGATATTTTTCACATCGATATTGTTGATTCTATATTTCTCCGTTATTTTGAACATCACTATTTTTAACATCAGTGAACCGTCAGGGCCATCTCATGAACCTCAGTCACTGAATCTGGTACAAATGCCCTAATGCAAGAAAAGAAGCTGAATGTTCTATTCTAGTCCATGCATTAAAATCTATTGCACTGCAGTGTAGGGTCCTGCAGTACCTCAGATCTGGGGACATCCTCTTTGTGGTGATTTTGAAGAAGTTACACAAAGTGGAAGATCGGACATAAACATTCTATTCAGTGGAGGGTTCTGATGCACATTATGGGTCCGATTCTGATAAGGTTTTGAAATCTTCCCGACCTAATGGGTTTGGGAATGATTCCCTACCGAATCGGATTGGGAGAGTCCAACCAACCGAGTACGATGCATCCGGATGCTTCCAGATACGATTTGGTTGGACTCCCATTGACTTCAATGGGAGCCTTTGTTCCATCTGAATGCATAGGCTCCCATTGAAGAAAGGGGTGGCTTGGGAAAATCAGGCACCCTGTAGTGGGCACTCCCTGGTGCCTGCCACACTGTGCATGGCTGGTAAGGGAGAACCCATGTGTACCCCCACAGGGCTGTTTGGGGGGGCTCCGACTGCAGGGGGGCCCACTATGGGCCCCCAAAGTCTGATTCTGACTGCCAATACAAGTCGGGCTGCTTGATTCAGAAAGGCTGTCCAAATCCAGCATCGTACTCGGTCGTTCGGAAACCTGGCCCATAGAGACGTACGATTCTGCTCCATGCGCCTCGGTCATTCCAAATGCTGTCGGGTTCGGATTTGGATATTTCTAACGCCTAACTCGCTTCATATTTGGTTGGTGGAAACCTTTTCGAGTCGGCCGTAAAGACATGTTCCCGATCCGATTTAGGGGCCGATTCTGCTATCAGTCGGAAGGGCACCGAATCGGGTTCGGCATAAGCGAATTCGATTCGGAGGTTGATATTCCGCCCAAGCTGTACACGGGTCCGGACGCCGAAGTACGATGCGAACAAGTGCAAAATCTCCATCCGAATCGTTTCCGGGTCCGAACCGCTCTGTATCACTCGGTCACAAGCAAACTGTGGTGCGCAATGGAGACGTTTTACGACCGAGCTAGTACGATGCTCGATTCGGACAGCCAGATCGAGTCAGAGCGTCTGGCTCGCAATAGCTCCCGGAGTCGGATTTCGCGGGTCTGCGTCAGACCCCCCGTCACCCGCAGCCTTACAACCATGGGTCTCCCCAACACAGGCATGTATGATGCCGATGGCACCAATGCGTACCCACTTTTGGGGGGCGCACTTGTCTGCGACGTACCCAGTCAGTCAATGGGAGCCCATGTATGCGTCGTACGACTGGCTCCCATTAACTTCTATAGGAGTCCGACCGAACCGAGTCTGACAGCATACGGCCGCATCGTACTCGCTCGGTCGGACTGCAGGAGTCCGGATCGGTCGGAAAATACCCCGGATCCGGCTCGGTCGGAGTGCTTCCCGACTCAGATCGGAATCGGCCCCTTAGTATGAGCAAATGCTGTTAGAAGGCCTTCCTAACCGCATCGGAATCAGGCCCATAGATACATATCACCTCTCACATTGACAAGACCAACCATGTGGATAAAGCAAGGTTCTAGTGAGGTAATGCTGGATGTAACCCATATATTTAGGGATGTAACTGCAACAATGACTGAGTAGGGTACAGTGGTCAAGGAGGCCCAGGTAATTGACACACAGGCTATGCCCCTTCTAACGTAGTACACACACTCTATTCAACAGGCAGTTCAACACATTGGCTGGGACCAATTTCATCATAACACAACAGATGGCTGGCAGCAACAATCCATCTGACACAGATGTAAACATTTGCCACTATTCTGCAATGCAAAGAAAAGACATAATCATGGATGCCCTGGTTGTGTGTGTAGGAGAGCATCACTCAATCCATACCGTACCAACAGAGCACTTGTAGTATGAGGAAGTGACCTGCTACAGGTACACCTCCTAATGAACAGGAAAAAGTGAATGCCACATGATCATGACTCTCAGAGGCTGTTTTGTTTGGTTTTGATTGTAGAATGGGGATCGCTCACAGATGCATGATTGAGTTTGGGAGGGGCTATGGAAATTAGGATAGTTTTTAAGGGTATTTTGGTGTTAGGTGGGAGTAGGAGAATGAGATATTTTTGCAGGGTGTGTTGGGGCTAGGGTTGGTTTGATAAATACAACTATATATATTTTGTTACAAAAATGTACAAAGAGATTTCTCCTGTACACTGCTTGGCCATTAAGGGATTGTCATCAAGATTATGTTTTCTGGATTCATCTCTGTCACCATTTGCCTATAAGGCTGTCAATATGCCCTCTGCCGCAGACAGGACATTGCTCAACTTTGCAATTAACATGACAATCTAACACCTTAGCGCATTTGAAGCACCTGGATGCCTAACCTGCCCTGAACATAAAGAGTCAGGAAAAAGGTGGAGGATGTAACCTTCCTCCCTTAAGAATGGGCTGCTGCTGGTCCTAAGGCCTATATGGTTACAAGCAGCATACTCTTGATGTGCGAACACTGAGGGACATATTTACAAAGAAGGGGCACAATACAGTGTAGCAAGCAAAGTTGCTGTGCTACTTTGCATCACCTGGAGAGATCAGAACTGTGCAATATCTTCATGGGAATGGTGCAGGTCTGTTCTCCCCATGTGCTGGCGTACGTTTGGCCTCCTAGCTCCAACACAGGTATGCTTGCACCACAGTGCATAGGTGTCTGCGTTGTGGTCAGGGTTTTTTTTGTGAAGGAAGGTGTACCTTCCTGCACAAAAACTATAAATTGAAACTATTTCCTCTTTGCAAATGTGCAGCAGAATGCAGAATTAAAGTATTACCAGTCATTTAGACCCCCTTTCGTCTTTCTGCAATAAGATCATTATTCTGGATGTGGACTGCAGCATTTATTTTTGCCTCATCTGTCTGTTCCATTGTCAGACAAATACGAATGTGGTAATTTCTACAATGACAAAAATATAAACAATCATTGTTTCTCAATGGCAGGCCGAGTATCTTGCAAAGGGTTGTATATGAAGCAACTATAATTAAATGGACCTCCATAATCAACCTTTGTACTAAGAGTCATTCCATTAAATGACATGGAAGGTACGCCTATTTTCATCCTATCAGGGACATCTCATTGGTTCTAGTTAGTAAATGTTTTGCAAAGTCCTTTATCTGCACATTACATTATCTCTGAATATGTGTCACCTGTGTTTGTTAGTCATTATATACCCCACCCCTTCCTGCAGTGTCAAACCTAAAGATTGTCAAGGGTACCAAAGGAGGAGATGTGTGTATCTTAAAGAGCATTTAATTTGACCTCTGTTTGAGAACAGGTAAAAGTAGGGGGTTGATGTAGCAGAAGATTGACTGCAAAAAATGGTTGCAACTGTGCACCGGCATTTTACAGCCATCTTTTAATTTAGTGATGAAATGTATCTACTAATAGGACACATCCCAAAATTTCCTGTTGAAGAGGTCACAGAACGACCAAACAGATCTATATTAATTAGGCAGATCAATATATGCGACCCCCTGCCTGTCAATGGCTGCAAACACAGGGGTGGTGGGCTGTGAGGAAAAGCCGACCATGATTCCTGTCTATGCCTTCCCAAACGGGATTTTTTGTTGTTTTTAAAAGCAGCCTGTGTTCTTTTAAGTAACCAGTATTGCTTTAAAAAAGCAAGGTTCCCATCTAGAAAACAGCAGGGGAGCAGGTGGTGGTCCTCTGGACCATCGCCTGCTCCCCTAGACGCTGCCAACATGATTCGTGAAGGGAAAGGAGTCCCTAAGGGACACTTTCCCTTTTACGTAGAGCCTAGCAGCGCGCATGCGCTGCTCTGCGAGGCTTCTTGTCCCTTACTCTGTGTGGGTCTGACTCCTCCCACACATTGGATTGGCTTTAGCGTGTGTCTTTCTATAATAAAAGCACACAAATGGCTAAAGGTCGGTGCATGTCCCACCTCTTTTGAAATGTTCACTCCCATGGAGTTTTGCCTTGGGAGTGAGCAGCGGCGCGAAGGGCGCCGGCTGAAGTGCCTCCTCGTTTATTTCCTGCTTTGCATTAGGGGCACCACCCCCCACCCTCTGAGCACAAACACAGCGTTTCCCTCCCCCCAACCATTCCGTGTGCATCGAGAGAGGCACAGTTTATTTTTTATTTGGGTATTGGCTTGTTAAAGAGGTAACGCTTTTATATGACAGACGGCGCACATACTGCAGCGATTACAAAACAACCATTTGAATATTGGCGTCACTTTCACATATGGTGATTTGGGGCAGTTTACGGTACGTAGGGTCTATTAACTTTGTCGACTTCAGAATTCTTTATTGCACAAGATAACATCTTTGAGATTATAGCGCCAAGCAGCCTGGCTGCTACATTCTAGCAACAGAGTTTTCTTTCTTCTCATCTTGAGGTGGTAGCTCTGTGATGTATTAAAACACAAAAGTCCTGTGTGATCTTGTGTAAACATGAAACAAATGAAAACTTTAAATGCTTTTTAAAAGAAGTACATTTATTTGTTTGTTTTCAGAATCTGTTTTGTGTTTTGGGATCCTATTATGTTTGTGGTCTGCATACATTCTTGGGAGGACTTTAAACAAGCATTTGCAATGCAATAGGTCTCACATTTGCTAGACTTTGTGCTACTGGCATTGTAAATGACAAACCTTTTATCTATGTGTTGGTTTTGAAGACAGATAAATAAAAGGCATTGTCATTTACAATGCCAATAGCTTAAAATTTAGCAAATGCGAGACGTATTGCATTGTAAATGCTTGTTCAAATCAGTTATCATCGCTATTAAGAGGATTGGGATCAACAATGGCTTGAAATTGCATTTGTGGCCACAAACCATTGATACATTCATCTCTGATTCAGAAATAGGAGGACGCCCTTTCATGTTTCCTCCATGTGCGACCCTATATGGATTTCAAAACGCAAGGGATTTTGCTACTGACCGGGCTGCAACACCAAAAGAACTTTGCAAATCTGTTGCTAAGTTTTTGTAGGCCCTGGTAAACCCCCTACACGTCTTTACTAACCATTACCTGTAACAAAACAGTGACATTTAATGGATCCGCTGCTCTGAGATTAGAACCTGTACCAGGTAGTTCTGGGACTATCAGCTTGGATTGGGTAGGATGTGTAAGGCCAAGTTTAGATTGTGTTACATATACATTGATTAATCTGATCACGTCCTGCTATTTTGAAGCTTGCCAATGGCGATTGTATAAATCACCACAGGCCTACATATTAATGTTGAGAAATTCCAAGTGGAGTGTGCAGTGTTGGGGACTCTGGGAGTAGTTTGATGCACACCCAAATAAAACTGATTTACTACGCACCTTTTATATAGATGGGCCCCTTCTTCCAATAGGCTTGTTTGAACCCAATCTGAATTTCCCACACCACAGAATGAAACTCATAACTCACACTATCGGGGTCGGTGTACGTGAGACTGTTTATCACACCGGAACAGGACACAATTCAAGTTTAATGCAAAATGGGCTCCTTTTCATTCCTAGAGCTCACCATTCCAAAGGGCGCCTTAAAAACTCACCTAAAATGTCAGGGAGCTATAGACGTTCAAAGTGTTTGAGAGGAGCAGAATAATGTGCATTTTGCCTTTTACTTCTCTAGACTTGGAAATACTTATGTCTCTTGATACAATTACTATTTTAAACCGAGAGGCTTTAAGTTTAACACTCCGCTCTCCCTTCCAATTATCAGTCTGTCATTCTTAATATTAATACCTGCCTATAAGTGGCAGCTGGCGTCTTTAATCCGTGTCATTACTCAAGAAGCGTTTGACAGAAGGCTGCAGCCTGCCAGCGCGTCCTATCTGAAGCAACCGCAAGGTGACTAGGGGAGATAAAAATGGAACTTCTATTCCTGCAACCCTTACATTATGTCTCTTTTAGTCATCAGCAGAAAAACTTCTCCATGTGTTGTTAGAGAAAGGTTCTTATGAGGCTCTCAGCCTTCCATGTCTTGTTTAGTGTTGGTGATTCAAAGCCATTCATCCTGATGTGAGGGGGACGAGATATATAAATATTATAATTACCCAACACAGTACCCCAAGCACTGCGTGTGTGTTTGTGTGTTGTGTGAGTCTTTGTGTGTGTGTATTTTGAGGGATGGGGTTGAAGTGGGTCTTGGGGGGCAGCCGAACGTAGGGAGGTCTGCCCCGGGGTGTTTGGGGAATGGGCGAGGCCTAGGAGCCTGCTCCTCCCCGGTTGGGCTAGTCGAGCTACTTTATAGCCCAAGGGATATTTATGCCACCATTTTGTTCCACCAGCCACTGTTTTGTGGTATACACGGTGGCTGGTCATAGGTAAAGAAGAGCTTTTTCTAGGAGGTTAGGGATTGGTTTTTTCACGCGTCTTGTGTTATGGCACTCACCCACTGTCAGTGCCTATTTGATGCCTGTCTCGGCTCCAGCCAGGCGCCCTGGCCTAGTCATGAGGTGACTGTAGGGTGACCAACTGGAATGGGTGCAAATTCATGACGGCCAGTGTAAAAATTCAGGACAAAGGGTCAAAATTCAGGACAAAAATTCAGGACAGAAGGTCACAATTCAGGACAAAAATGTGGGACAAAACATACATTTTACAGACATCAGAGGAGGTGGCACAATAATATTCAAGTAAGTAAATAGACAACCAAAATAAATAAAAGTCAAAATAAGTTTATATAAGGTTGAGACAATCGGGAATTCCACAGTTTTTCAGAATGCACGCAGATTTGCAAAGCGACATTAGGCCCTTTATGGAATCAAAATTTGTGCTAATGTAACAATAACCATTAAATAGTATTTTTTTATTTCTGTGTTGAAATCTGACTTTAAACTGTACAGTGAAATAGCTGTTAGTTATTTTATTTTCTCCAGCATGGTGCCAAGACAAAAGCGGAATGACTTGCCTTAGTCCGATGCAGGAGAAGGCACACCACATGCCGTCACTAGCAAGTTCTCAACATAATTTATTAAGCAGAGCAAGAAAGGAACAGCACATTTTATAGCAAATTCAGACCTATGGAACAAATACACTTTGTTTGGTAAGCAAGCAGATAGCTGTGATAATTCTGGGCCAAACTTAATACAGTCCGTCCTTAATCTAAAGTGAAGACCTTGAAATTTGACCCAAAACTTCAATGCTACAATAAAGTAAAGGCACCAAACCACTTGCTGAGTGTAGAGCAGGAGGGTTTCTTATTTGCAGCCTCTTACAGAACCATATTCTCAAGAAACTAGGCGACAGAAATTATGTTCCCAAACAAAAACACTGCAGCAGAGACCTCGTAGCATTGAGAAGCAGAGTACGAACCTGGCTGAAGCAGACCCACGTGGAGAAGTGTGGCTCACTAGTTAGAGGAGGCAGACCTGGAAGCAGAGGTCAGCCCGGGACCAGGGCTCAATTCCCGGCTCGGCGGGGTCTTGAGTCCTAAAATGTCCATGGACTTGACAATTCTCGCTTTGGTGCCGTCTCGATTCACAGGTTCACACTCTGCGACTCTGGGCAATAGCTTGCTTAATCTCCACAACGGCCCCTCGCGGCGGGATGCCTGGCTTTCACCTTGCGGATACCCTGCCGGGGATATCTCACAGGGGAATACCAGGACGGGTTCCCTAAGCAAGCGCTTAGAAACCGCTCGGTGATTTGCGCTATATAAATTCCTGTACATTTGCATTTACATTAATCTGCTTTGCAATTCAGAGATAGTTTAGAATTTAAGAAATATATCATCAACAACTTGACCTTTGGAAACCAGTTGAAGTAATGTACGCTTTCCATTATGAGAGATTTGTGCTGAAATAAAGCCAAATTTCTTTATACATTAACTATTAAAATAGTACAACTATATCTTAAGAGTCTTCAGGTCAGAAAAGGAAATGAAAAGGCTCCTTAGTTCCAGTATAGACCCCCAAACTAAGTCTCCTAATTCGTAGTGTGTGAGCAGACCGGCTGTTTCCGAGTCAACAATAAAACAGCATACAATTCTCTCATTAAGAAGGTGTGCACATATTTCATTGTGCAAATTGTTTAAGATTAGCAGCATGAGAGCTGCAATATATGGGGTGCTTTGCTCCTCTGGCTGCTCTTTCTTGAAAGAGCTAAGGTAATCACGGATAGTTTGCTTGACGTAAGGAACCACATTTTTCTGAGCTGCATAGTACCAGGCACAAATAGCAAAACCTGGGACAGCTGAGGCCCGGAGCTAGGCCACCACATACCCCGCAAGGAAGCCCTTCAGAAATGGAAAACTTAGCAACGAGCTTTCCTGGTTCACGCCAGCTTGCACCTCCTCCTCCACCTGACGCTACAATCCTTCTAACTTGTCTTTCAGAAAAGCCAGGACTTTCAGCTTTGGTGTAGAACCCTTGTCAGCCATCTTCACGTGCAAATTGTTAGGTGCATGCTGTCCCTACAATTGGGCCCATTTTCAATCTATAAGTGCTAATCAGCTGCACTCTCAGAATGACAATGGGCCACTCCACAGTCTGCGTGAGGTCTGGGAGGGGCCGCTGCAGGCAGCCTCTACAGTTTGAAAGATAGGTGCAAGAGGCCCCGAGTGAAAAACTCGGGGCCTCTCCCAGGGAAACAACATACCTTACTGAAATTTCCCATTTCGATTTAAGTATGATGTCTGCAAGGCGTCCGTAATTTGGGGACCTCAAATTACGGACGCCTTGTGACATCATACTAAAATAACGGACTGTCCGTGAAATTTACAGACAGTTGGTCACCCTAGGTGACTGTGAGCAACAGAAGTCCGCCCATTGAGAAGAGCCTCTGCAGGGATCGCAGCAGCAGTCTTAGAGCGCTGGCCGGCCCGCCAGTCCCCCGGGGTACATATCTTGGCCGCAGGTGAGGGATCGGGCCGCTCTTGACTTCAGAAAGCGTTCAAGAGGGGGTGTTTACCAGGCCACAGGGCGGGGTGTTGTGTCCGTGAGGTCCTTAGTGGCAGCACATAAATAATGCCTAGGGGCCCCAGGGAAATTGGGGATGAGGGGGAAATGCTCCATGTGTGATTTCAGAAGAGTGTCATGAGCGTCCACAGTGGGAGGGCAATGAGGGGCGCTTGCCCCCCCCATGGAGCGACCCTCCTTGCCCCCCCTGCGGATGCCCCTGAAAACCGTCACTTCAAGACGGGGTTCTCACTCTCTTTCTTCTCCTTTCTTTTATTTGCTTCCCTGTGAAATGGATCCAAAAAAAAAGACGCTTTTGCTGGAAATGTCATATTTTTCTGAAAGTGCAGCATTGGGAATAAAAGGCTAAAACATGAAAAATAGATAAATAACTAAATAAAGAAAGACAGAGTGGTAGCAAACTGGCCAAACTGATTTTATTCACACTGAAACACAGTATCGCCACTTTTACAGAGTTTGCCAGTGAAGTACAGAGTTTGCCAGTGAAGCGCTATTTTTGTTTTCTTGTTTTTGTTTTCCCTGGACTTGGAACTAGTGCACCAATCCTGGAGGTACTGCAATTTGTGTATTGGAAAACAAAATGTGTGCTGCGGCTCTGCGTCCAGGGAGGTGGACTTTTTACCATACTGCTTACGTTTAGTAAGGATATAAGCAATGGCCATTGAAATGGGTCCATTCAGGGCCCTGTAGTTGTCTCCTTAACTTTTCAGGCAAAAGCACTCACTGATTTCTGAATAGTGAGTGTAAAAGCATTACGGTAACCATGTTGTTCCTGCTTACATTTCCCATGGTTTGATACATTTTGCATTCCCTATAAGTGTTTGCTTTTTCCAGGATGTTGTTACTTTTTTTTTGTAGGCCGCATATTGCTCTTATTTAGTGCGTTATTTAAATTGAGCCGCATCCAGGTGTTTATAGCGGGCAACAATTGGGTTGTAGTTGAAGACAGTGGGAGTTTTTCTCAGTGGGGCAGTACGGTGTTCAGTGGGGGAGAGGATGTGGCACTATGGTCAGAGCTGCTGAATTTGGAACTGGGAACCAGGTTCAGCCTTAATACCCAGTCCACCAGACTACTCTCCTGCGAGAGCACAATCACATGCTAGACCTTAGAAGGCTTCGCAACACCTTAGAAGTCCTGGTGTCTTCGCACCAGCAGGTGGACCCTAGCATGACAAGTGTAGGTTAACCTTCAAGGCTTGTCTACCACTATCAATACTGAAGTTCACCTCCAGTCTTGCGGGCAGGCTTATGAAGCAGCACACCCTAGAACAACAGTCACTGAGGTCACAGGACCCTTGAGAAGGGCCAGCTCTAGGGCAGTGCAACCAGTGTTACCGCACCAGGTGCTGACTTTAGGTGGAGGCATCATGTTTGCAAGTATATTATGGTTTTAAAAACGCTTGCTGCCTCCTTCCTGGCCTCCAGCAATTTTCGGCAACAATAAAAATGTCATGATGACTCTGGTGATTTTTTTTTTCTTTCTTTTCTTTTTTTTAAAAATATTTTTATTGGGATTTTCAGGTGCATTATAAAAAGACATAGCAATTCATTAAGCCAAAACACAGTAGACAGGGCTTATGCCCAGCATTTGAGACATACAAAATACATACACAATGAAGGTAAATACACTAATATACATAGGAAAGATACACAATCGATAATAAGAGCCTTGATGATAAAAACATTTAAAACCCTCCTGGCTAGAAATGTGGATTTAAGCATGGCATACTATGCCCTCAGATCACAGTCTTGCCTCTCTCCATTTTATAATAGGGGCCCAAATGCGTCTTCCGAAATCCCAAGTTTGCAAACCCTTCTGTTCATATAGACAGGACTCTATATTATGTATGCCCAGAATTCTGGAGAGCCACATTTGGAAAGAGGGGGCTGTAGCATCTTTCCACCCTGCCGAAATTAGGATCCGGAGTACCGCCACTGAGATAAAGACCAAAGCTTCCTCATCTTTTCCCAGTTTCAGCTTAACGTCTATAGCCAATAACATCAGGGTAGGGGATAGATCAATCTTATGACCTAGCAGCCCCTCTCAAAAAATGTCTAGCTCGTACCTAACTGGAGCTTGCAGTCTACAATAGAAAAACATATGCAATAGATCTGCTTGTCCAGCATTGCATCTGGGGCAGCTATCGTCCTCCCTAACCCCCCAAGCAAATAACGTTGCCGGCATATGGTAGAGATTAAACACCATTTTATAATCCTAGGCCTGCATATTGAAGACCGAAATATCTTTTTATTTAAGCATAGGGCGAGATCCAGGTCAGCATCGGGATCACCCAATTTCATGGCAAGAGCACATTCGTTTTTTTCCATATCATCTTGGATTCCCATTAAAAGAAGATTATACACTACTTTTATCTTCTTGCACCCCTTAGTTAATAATTCAATCAAGGGGATATCCACCGGAGGCGGCGGCTTAGGTCTTAGTGCCTTCAGGGTTCGCACAATTTGGCCATAGAAAAGCCAATGGTTACATTGAATACCAAACCTACTCTGCAGGACATCAAACCCCACCACCCCATCTCCCTCCATAATGTCCCCTAGTGTCTTATTCCCCATCCCCTTCCAAACTTGAAGGTTCCTATCTGCGCCCAACTGTGGAAAGAGGCTAAAGTTGCACAAATGAAGGTATGGGTTTACCTTCGGAACATTAAAAAACTTTAGGATAGATTTCCAAACCCGCCATGCCCCATCCAGAGTCTTAAAACAAGCCTTTTTATCAAATCTACGGTCCACTTCACACATCAGTAAGCCAATTGCCTTTCTCCCCAACAACAGCTCGAAAATAGAGGGAGGACACTGAACATCAATATTTTCCACACCGGGATTCCCCTCAAAATGAAAAAGGGCAGACATTTGTGTCAGGAGACAAGTCCAGTGGAATAATCTTAGGTTTGGGAGTGCCAGCCCACCCCTTTCCCTAGGATGTGACATAAGGTTGGTGGAAAGCCTGACCTTTCCGTACTGCCAGATAAATCTTATAAAGATAGATTCCAGAGATTTAATTATTTTCTCCTCAAGAAATAAAGGCATGGCCGAAACAGGTACAGCAATTTGGAAAACATCGTCATTTTTAGTGCGTTTACCCTCCCTATTAATGAGAGGTGTAAAACATCTAATCTTCTTAAATCTGCTTCTATAGATTTAATAAGTGGGAGATAGTTTTCCTCCACAATTTTATCAACTGAGGCGACTCTGGTGATTAATGTTCTTCCTAGAGAGGGATCAGAATTTTGTCTAGTGGAAGTTTTGACTCATGGAAAGGTAGCTCAGAGGGTTAATGTACCAGCTGCAAAGAACATGCGCCATGCAGATCACAAAGTGCACATAATGTAAATAAGTCACTGGGCTACTGCTTTTGTCAGAGAGATCCTTTTATTACTTGCAGTTTATAAGTTAAAATCCTAACTTAGAACAGTGAGCTATTAACTGTCATCTAAGAGCTGTATACAAACTGCAAGGTATAAATTAGAGTGTTATGTCCGCCCCCCTCTCCCCCCAGTCTTTGATTATCCTAATGTCCCAAACAGTGTTCTTTTGGACAGAAATCAATTCTGATTATTAAGGAGAACCCCCAACATGGTATTACGTTTTAAATTCCGGGTATTGTGTTTCTCCAGACCAATCACTATAAAACTATACGGGCTACTAGTATGGTTGTCATGTGACTCCAACACCTTGTAGTCCTTAGTCTTATGTAACATTTTCTATACAGTGATTTACACACATATTGATTGTCTCTGTGTAATGTGTGTGATGTAAAGTGCTCTGACACTCTACAATGGTATGAGTGGCGCTGTAAATCAAATTAAATGCATCTGAGAGAGAGTGGTTATGGAAAATGAGGGGCACAGTTAAAGGGTGGTAGTGAGGGAATTCATGGCAGAGGTGGTCATTGGGGGGCACTAACAAACATTAATGCACAGGACACCACCAGTGCTGTGGCTGGCCCTACCCTTGAGGCCAGTCTGAATCACCCATAGGTACCTCCATTGGCCTTGTTTCAGCAGTAGTAGCTGCAACTCACCAGAGATTGGCAATGCAGGATTTGCACGCACACCAAACTAAGTTCGCAAACTTACAGTCACCCGGCTTCATTCACAAGCACTTTTGTCGCATTCTAATCTAGGACCCTGATCGATACTGTGACCTTATGCCCCTATACGGCTATAAATCCATTTATTCCCTATATTGGCATAACCGATCAAATGCAATATTCAGAAACTCGTCTCTGGCCTCACACGAACAGAGCCACATTTCAGAATCGCTTCCTCTGCAACTTCCTTTGCAGCTCATTAGTGCAAATGACATAGCAGAAGTTACTATCTAAGATTCCTAGATTAACACTCCAAGTTCTTCAACAAGATAAAAACTCAGCAACCTGGGAAAGCCCCGCTTGCTATGTTTTGATTAGTAATAGAACTCTAATGAGCACTGATAGACGATCACTTCCTAGTGACATCTTTATTGACGTCTTATGTCCAAAAACCTACGTCAAACAAGGCACCTTTCTGGTATAAATATTACCAACGTTGCCTTAAGCAAACGCTGCTGTCATGCTGAAGCTATCGCTGTCAAGCTAAATGTAAATGTATTTGAGCTTATATAGCGCACAGCTACCCGCAGTGGGTTTCCCGGCGCTTGCTTAGGGAACCCATCCTGGTATTCCCCTGTGAAATAACCCCGGCAGGGTATCCACAAGGTGAAAGTCAGGCATCCCGCCGCGAGTGGCCGTTGTGGAGATTAAGCAAGCTATTGCCCAGAGTCGCAGAGTGTGAACCCATGAGTCGAGAAGGCACCGGAGCGAGAATTATCGAGTCCGTGGAATTTTTGAGCCCAAGACCCGCCGAGGCGAGGAATTGAACCCTGGTCCAGGGCCGATCTCAGCTTCCGGGTCGGCCGCCTCTAACCCCTGAGCCACACTTCTCCACTAATGCTGATACTATCGCTACTGATATCGCTGCAAACGAGCAAACAATGGTGTGGTGAACACAGGAGCCGAACAGCCGTCCCCTGCAAGAGCCCAGCAGATGCAAGCTGCCCGCGAACGCTGCCCCTCCTCCTCCTCCTCGACGCGCTGAGAGAGACGCTGTCTTTTCTCCTGCAGAGAAATCCAGCTCCGGCGTTTCCAGCCTACTCTTGCGAGTGACTGGGATATCCAGTTCCCTGAAGGAGATACCAGACCTCCAGCATTCTATTCCAGAGGTATGGTGTTGACTAAACCCTTAGAGAGAATTCTTGAAGCAAACCTTGGCAAAACCAACTTAACTTAAAGCTACTTACTTACTCCCCTCCCAAGTATTAGGCTTAGGTCAGGTACACTGGGGTAGGCATA
This sequence comes from Lissotriton vulgaris, assembly GCF_964263255.1. Classification (NCBI taxonomy): domain Eukaryota; kingdom Metazoa; phylum Chordata; class Amphibia; order Caudata; family Salamandridae; genus Lissotriton; species Lissotriton vulgaris. The sequence continues at coordinate 1,260,117,401 of NC_141696.1, read as the reverse complement.
GTTAGGAGCACCAGTTGAGTATTCTAACCTGATGTATATATGAATGTATATATGTTTTATTCATTTTAAACCATTGTATGGCTAAGAAACCATATCAATGCTTTTACAGTATTATTTCGCAATACTCATCTTACTGTACATACTTTTTATAATAACAAGTCTTGCAATTGTGGCAATTCATTTCTCTTGTATGAGAAGAAAGACTGTTCAATAAATGTTACCCTTTATTAAAAACGCCCGTCTCTCTATTCTCTACATATTGTGAAAGTAATCTGCACAACAACTGACTGAGTAAAATAACTGTCTATTGTTCACACGACTCTAGAGATTGACTCTTATCTGAGGAGCAAAGTTGTCATGTTGCACGGTTGTTGGAAAACTGAATCCCTTCTTGGCTGTGCCAGGGAAGCTGATCACTTCCTATTCAGTCAAGAAAGTTTCCAGTGACCTCTGAGCTAGTTGGTAACAAACCCAATTAAGTTTAGCATAGTCAGTAGAGGCCTGGAAGATCCGCACTTCTACGTCGATACTACTGTTTATGTTATTCCAATGCGCAGGGCCTATTGGGAAAATAGGAACAACACTACACTTTTAACATGTGCTGCCTGCTTTGGGACAACTGGGATTAATTATGCAGCAAAGGATGACAACATTATGCCGTAGTGTTGACTAAATTATGCATTAAAAAAAAGGCTGCAGCTTAATGCAGTATATTTTCAGATATTTTATTATTTTGACATGTGTACACATGCTAACAGTCTCTGGAAAGATTTTGCCTTATTTGTACCAGTGTAACATACAAAGGCAGCAGTGAGAAAGGTGACCAGTCAACCTTTACAATAGGCCATCCACTCCGCAGCAACACAAGTCACATTTTATATTAACTTTTGATATGTTTGAGCTACAAACAATTTATTAGTTTAAATGGACAGATCATGCAGCAGATCTTGCATTATGAGGCAAATATGGCAGAGCCATTCATGTTTGAACTGCTGTTGTGGAAAAAGGGAGTAGTGCTGATGACAGAAACTCCATGGCTCGGAGACAAATGGCTTGTGTTACCACATTTTATCGTATTTGGTACATTCTGTGATCAGAAGCATATCCCACTTTATGAATATATTTTAATTTCAATAACTCATTATAACCTTAAATAATCATGTGTATCCATTGGTTGATTAAACTGGGCAGTGAAATGCCAAACAAATACAAAAAATTGGGATGTCTGCGCATTTTGGCCACACCCCTGGCTCCACCCACAGATCCAATCCTTGGGTTATTCCCGGCCTTTGATTCTCCGCCCACTGTTCCCCTACTTTTTTCCCCCACTTCGACCACTGTGTAAGACTCAGCATCCCTGGACCTGTGATGTGCCGTCGCTGCGGGCACCGCATGTGCCACACATTTACGGTGCCAGGCATCCGCATAAGGGAGCTGGCCATTATTGTATCCCTAAACGTGGGCACGTTGTCAGTTTGACATTGACTACACGTAGAGGGACTCTAAGTTTCTTTTCAAAAATATAGCTAACATTTGGACCTATACATTTTATTTTGTATAAATTAATTGATTTGTGTGTAAAATTTAGCAATGCCTGGGAAATTCTAGTAAAGGGAGCACCCATTGGCAAATCACTAGCAAGTGTGATTGCTGAATTATTTATTACTAACTTTGACGTTGTGCTTTAACTTTGGATAAAAGTTATCATGAATTCTAGCACCAAGAAGCCAATATTGGTAAATATGTGTGCTACAAATAATCCCCAACATACACTGTGCATACAATATATTTAATCTGGTGCTTTAATCATAGGCTGTTTTAAAGTATTCTGATAAAAATCGAATCGTGCTGAAGACAGCCTTGATTGGTGTTGGCTCGAGGACCCGGAAGTCTGCACACCTAGCACACAGAGATAAAGCACCTTGTCAGAAAGTTTAGCGTTTTCCCTACAGGTGGTGTTTGTTGGCCTGTGGCAGGGTCAGTCACATGTCCTGGATTCCTGGCATTTAATTGAGTCTATCCCAGTTCTGCGCCCCAGTGTTTCTTGTGCCCCACCTGGCACACATCATGTCAGAGGATGGTGATGATGTTAACATTTGGCCCCCCCTGGAAAAATGTCTGCGGACGCCCATTAATATTTATTGGCTTTGGGCTGAAAGCGGCTTCCTGGAGGGTTGGGGTGGTCCTCTGAGTCGCAGGGGGTTTTGGGTGCCTATGTTATGCACCAGAGAAAAAGGTTAATACAACGTTTTGTGGTGTTTTGTGGCCACATAGAGAGGCAAAGTTGAATGCTTATTTCCTTTGAAAGGTCATGGAACTACGAGGTGACAATATCCTTTTAATGTACCACGGAGCATGTGTTATTCATTATAATATATGGTTACAAAAATCACGCTTACCACAAACCATTTAAATCATTGGTGTCTTGCTCTTTCATATGAAAGATAGATTATGGTTGAAGACATGAAAAATAAAAGCGGAATCTGTAGTATGGAATTAAACACACCAAAATGCAGTAAGTAATTTGTTGCAAAACAATATTAGAGTCAGTTTAATGTAAGTGAGACTTTAAAAAATGCTGTAGCTCAGAATGTGAAGAAACTCGCAGAGAGAGTCTATCTTTCCTGTAATGACCTACAGCATGAAAAACATAAACATATTCCATGTATATCAGACCTTTCTGTCTGGTCACTGATCATTTTACAAAAACAGATTTGAAGAAGGTAAAGTCAGTTCTCGACTGCAACTGTAATTATGCACTGTGACCTCTCTCTCACATTGGCTGCTGGCTGTGGCAAGAGGCATTAACTACACAACTCTACTGGAAACAGTTACTATGATTAAGCAACAATGTCATTTATTTATTACAGGTAAGTAGGGACACCCCAAATTGACTGTTATGAGGAAATCAGAAAAAAGGCTTAATGTGGCTTAATGCTGCCTTGTAAATAAGGCTCCCTTTCACGCTGTACTTAGTGTGAAAGGGGAGGGCATTGGGTGTTGCAGTGGATGTTTAACCGCAACTCCCATTGATTTTGACATTGGGACACCTTCCTGCATATAAACAATCTTCCCATACAATGCAGGCACCCTTGGACTATGGTGCAAGGGTGTCTGCATTGGCACTAGGCAGCTAAAATTAGCAACAGCACAGGGAGAAATGCAGGACTGCACAATTTTCTTGTAAATAATGTGCAGCCATGCGTTTCTAAAGTCACGGAGCGTGGCGTTAGCCTTTTTGGCTTAACGACTGGCTGTGCCACTTTTTTGTAAATATGCCTCTAAATGCGCTGGTGCTGAAAATACCAACAGGACAGCTCTAGCTTGCTCAGCATGGTTGTCAGATGTTCAAGAAACTCACCATCGACACCCGGACCGCCAGAAAGCGAACCCAACCTGTTTAATCAATAAACGTACAACTTATTTTATACACAAAGAGTGTCACTGTCGTTTGTTATGTTGCATGCATTTTATTGTTCTAATGTCAAGGGTCCCCACATTATCAAAGGGCTAAGGGTAGCAATGCTATGCTCTTCACAGAGTGCAAACACATAAACACAGGCACAGATTTGACCTGCATGAATGCACACCTGCTGATACATACTTCCCTCTGAATGCTGTTGTGCCACTCTATAACGTATAACTGAGGCTTGCAATTGGAGTGAGTGGTAGGTGCCCTGTCATTAAGCAGCTGGGTGATATTCTGCAAGGGGAGTGACAGCGTCTCAGCCTGTTTCTGTAACAGGAAGGTCTGTAATAATAATGGCTGCCAAATAGTTGCATAAAGATGGTGGAAACAAGGAGACATAAAAGCTGCTTGCAATAAGAACATCGTGAAACTGATAATCTAGCCCCATCTAGTGCTGGCATTTAAGTAATTCCTCCAACGTACAGAAGAGATAACCTTCAGAGAATGTTGAAAATCTTAAAGGGTTTTGCATATCTGTAAAATTTTCAATAAAAAAATTTGAAATAAGAAGAGAAGTAACATTTGTACATTTTACGTTATGTAGATTCAAGGTAGCACAAAATACTGGAATGGACTATTATGCACAAACATATGCTGATACAGGATGAGAGTTGAGTGAAAACTAATTGCACGTTATTGGATGGATAAGATAATAATGAAAGTGTGAAATTCGGTTGCAATTTAATAGTGGGAGTCCCACTTATGTTTTTAAGAAAATGACGAAGATGAAACTGTTACCATTAGGGTTATTAACTTTATGCAAATCTTTTAATGACGCAATGAGAAAAACACGTAAAGAGCAACAATTAGAAGTAAACTTACTGCTTTTATGCATTCTTTTTTTTCAAATCACTCTTTTTGAAGGCTTGGTTTTACAGCTATACAGATCTTTTGGCCACGTACAGGGCAGGAAGGCAAACAGCATAAAATAGATTTAGTACAAGTTTAGCTATTTTGGGGCGCTGGCGCATGCGCAAAGCATAGCACTTCATCATGGAGAAAACAGCAGCACCTATCAAGTTTCCTGGCAAAACCTTTTTGCGCTGAAAGTTCACTTGTGCACTGTGCCAAAACCTTCTTGTCCCATCAAGTACCGGCACTCATATAATTTAAGCAAAGGGGGCAGAGAGAACAGAAACCGCGCAAACAGCATTTGGGGTGTCATACAAATCCAGAGCCAATAAAATCGCATAACCTTGTTTTGTGCGAAATCCTATCAGGAGTAAGTCCTCATGACAACCCTACAACATTATGTGCAGCTTACCGTCGTCATTGAAATTTGCAGGGGCAGATTTACTTCAATTAAAGATCTCATGCAAGGAACCACTAAAGGCCCTTTGCACTATAGCCATATATCTAGCACTGCTCTATTTATTTTTTAAAACAAGCACTGACGGTGACATTACCACATGGGCTTTCTAAATCTGACGGTGCATATTTTTACTGTTTGCGCAATACTTCGCCTCTAATGTCCATGCTGCACTGTGCTGCATTAATCTTAGTAAACCTGGGTCCTATCTTGTAATTAAAACTAATGTACTTTTATACATTTGCATAGTATTAGGAAATAAAAACATGTATTCATATGGCTGAGATACCCGCCACCCCCTCTCGACGCAATCCCCAAGGATGGGAAAACGGAAACGGTTCTGAACTTTTGGAAGGCGGGAGGGAGTGACCCTCCCGGCCGTATTTATTAAAATATGAAACAAAATTAAAAACATTAAAATAACAGTTTCATATTATGTACAATTTCATTTCCACATTACGATGTTTGGCTAACCTTAACATATCTCTAATACAAAGGTTCTCCTAGCCGAACTAACATCCTGCAAAACATTTAACTTGAAATTGTACATCCTAACGTTAAGGGCCAACGGCAAGGTCGTAACCGGTGTCAGATCGCTAAACCAGAATTACCCCCCCCCACTCGGGAGGGGCGACCGTACAGAGGCTGTACCTCAAATGCATCTACCAATTTCCCTTGACTTGACGGGGGCCCCAATGAACTCGACGCCATTTAAAGGTCGTCCGAGGACTCGTGTGAGGTGTCTAGAAGGTAGCATAAACCCCCTCCCCACTCCACACAACTTACCACATCTGCCGTCGCAGGTGTCCTGGCCCCGGGAAATTCCCCAGGAGGGGCCCGTAGCCCCTCCTATCAAGGAAGGGGCCTTGACCGCCTTTCCTTTTCTTTCGGCGGCCCATCCTTAGAAGGAACCGCCTCCCCGTTGAGGGGCCAATGGCCACCTCCCCCGGGCGCTCCCATCCGTAATGGGTGACGCCCCCCCCCATAGGGATCTTCCAATTACTGCTCACCGATCATGACCTTACCGCCCGACCAATAAATACGACAATTTAACTAACTCACTAAATTAAAGACGACCATAACTACTTCACGTATGATTACTGATCAACACTAGTGCAAAACTTTATTCGAAAACATACTCTAGATGATCATTCTCTTTATTGCCTACACAAATAACACGTCCATCATCGCAACCTGTAAGAAATAGAGTTACCACATCACAACTTTATTAAAAATCCACTTGCTGTCTTCAGGGGCTGGTGGGTGGGTCAAAATTGGCTCCTCGTTCCGTCTCGAGCTCACGTGCAGCGGGGAGGTGCAGCTTCAGAGCACAGGAACAAGAGGATGCCTCCTTGGCTTGCTGCTCCTTTTATCCGTCTTCGGGCGGGCGTAAACCCGCCTCCGCCTGCCCCCCGGGGGCGTGGTCGGCGGCGTCAGCGTCTAGGACAACCCACTCTAGGGCGGGAAAAGGCGCGCCCCGGCTACGCCGCTTCGGGCATACCAGCCGAGCCTCGCCTCCCGCCCAAGATGGCCTCCCGGGGGGATCGGGGTACTCCACCATACGTTCGGGGGGACCGAGTGGTCGCCCCTTTCCATATGGCTGAGATACCCGCCACCCCCTCTCGACGCAATCCCCAAGGATGGGAAAACGGAAACGGTTCTGAACTTTTGGAAGGCGGGAGGGAGTGACCCTCCCGGCCGTATTTATTAAAATATGAAACAAAATTAAAAACATTAAAATAACAGTTTCATATTATGTACAATTTCATTTCCACATTACGATGTTTGGCTAACCTTAACATATCTCTAATACAAAGGTTCTCCTAGCCGAACTAACATCCTGCAAAACATTTAACTTGAAATTGTACATCCTAACGTTAAGGGCCAACGGCAAGGTCGTAACCGGTGTCAGATCCCTAAACCAGAATTACCCCCCCCACTCGGGAGGGGCGACCGCACAGAGGCTGTACCTCAAATGCATCTACCAATTTCCCTTGACTTGACGGGGGCCCCAATGAACTCGACGCCATTTAAAGGTCGTCCGAGGACTCGTGTGAGGTGTCTAGAAGGTAGCGTAAACCCCCTCCCCACTCCACACAACTTACCACATCTGCCGTCGCAGGTGTCCTGGCCCCGGGAAATTCCCCAGGAGGGGCCCGTAGCCCCTCCTATCAAGGAAGGGGCCTTGACCGCCTTTCCTTTTCTTTCGGCGGCCCATCCTTAGAAGGAACCGCCTCCCCGTTGAGGGGCCAATGGCCACCTCCCCCGGGCGCTCCCATCCGTAATGGGTGACGCCCCCCCCATAGGGATCTTCCAATTACTGCTCACCGATCATGACCTTACCGCCACAGGCCGGATAGTTGACCGGCTATCCGGACCCCCCACACAACTCCTGCCTAAAGGTCATGTTTTAAACTTCTTAGCCAAGCTATGAGGTCTCCTATGAGTAACTCATTCCCCACCCGGGACAAATGGACCCCATCTCCCAAATACATACTGTCCCCCTTGATACAACCATGCGGAATAGACTGCAGTGTACTTGAACGAAACAATCTAGCCAACTTGTTATTTATTTTCTTTACTGAGTGATTCAGAGCAGAAACCGAAATCGCCCCCCGCCACACTTTTCGTGGAATCATATGGGACCATGCAATTGTGCACCCTGGAACTCTTCTCGCCAACCAACTTACAGTGGAAAGCATTGCCTCGAGAAGCAGTCGTCTACCAGTGGTTACCAAATCATTACCCCCAAGATGGACTATGATTATAGACGGCGGTGACCTTGTCCGCCCTAACAAACCCTCCATAAAATTTTGAAACTGGTCAATACAGAGCCCGCCCCTTCCGTAGAAGGTCACCCTGTACCCGTATTCCCCAGCCACGTGAATCATGTCACCTGCTTTGAATACGTCCGCGGCACGCCTCACGTATGAGTGGCCCACGACCCACACCACTTTTTCCGCAGCCGGTGATGTTTGACCGCTGGTTCCCAGGTGTCGGGTCGACTGCACAGTCCGCCCCGCCTCGTGAGCTTGCGAGACTGTAAACCAAACAAAAACAAGAAGCGTTAGTACATGATAGCAGCTTCACAACATGTGCAACCGCACATACCTTTTGGAACAATTCGAGGACCAACGCCCCAAACGTTTCACTTTCTCTATACTCAGACCCCTGGCTGTAGCCTCAGTAGCAGCCCCTATCCGGAAGGAATGGGTCCCAAACTCGCCGGGGTTCAAACCTGCGGCCGAAAGCGCCATTGCAAGCACCCGCTGGAACTGAAATCTCGTCAGTGGGGTGGCATCAGCGTGCCTCAACAAGGTCCCCCCCATGATGACGCCCTCTGCAATAAATATTCCTCTAAGCAAACAACAGGGCACATGGGAGATCCGGGAATCCGATGTATTACTACACAATCCCCTATCGCACCCTGATCAGCCTTGGACCTGACAAAGGAGACAGTCATTGTCTCCCCCTTTACCTGAATATGCTCCCGGCACAGTCCCCCCACCGTATCCCGTTTGTTCTTCGCCACCAGTTCGCTTACCCGCATTGCCCCATGGAATGCTAACGCAAAGGCGGCCCGGAATAACACTGTTTCATACTGGGATGAACATGTCGCAGGGAGTACGGACAATAACAGGGCCATCCTATCCAGACCTATCGGGTGCCTCTCATCTACTCTGCGACCCTCAAGGCGTTGCCACCCCCGTAGCGCTTTCTGTACCACAAAGGACGCTGTTGGGTCCTGGATCCCATGAGCCCTTGCCATAAAGGAAATGGCGGCCCGATGCCTCTGGGCCGTAGCTACTGATTTGCCTGCCCGATGTAAAGACAGCAAGAATTTTACAACAAGCTCTTCCTGGCCCCAAAGCTCCCCCCTAGCAGAACCCAAAAAGGACCAATAGGAACGGAACGCCCCTTCATATGCCTTCCTTGTCCTGGGTGCTAAACTCTCTCCCACGAGGTTTTGTAGTTCGGGGCACCGAGAGACCAGAGAGCTTCGGGAAAGGGTGCCGCCACCGGGTCCGCTGTGGGCAGAAAACCCCAGAAGGCCTGCATACGGAAACGAGAAAGCGCATCAGCCGCTTGGTTCAGCACCCCTGGGACATGTCGCGCCCTAAAGATCACATTCAACTGCATACAAAACAATACAATTTCTTTAAGCAGTCTCAGAATCCATTTGCAACGTGCTGCCTGACTATTGATACACTCTACCACGGTCATGTTATCAGACCAGAACACGACAGAGTGATCTCGGAACCCCTCAGGCCATGTTTTCAGGGCCACCAAAATAGGGAAAAGTTCGAGAAAAGCAATGTTACTCGTCAGCCCGCTCTCGTGCCACCATGACGGCCATTTTTGAGCCGACCATTGATTACCGAATATGGCGCCAAAACCTATACTCCCCGCCGAATCTGTCCACAGCCCCAGCTCCTCGGAGGACACCGCCGGCTTGTTCCAGACAATTCGACCATTGAAATCCGCCAGGAATGCCAACCAAATGCGCATGTCCTGGCGAATCTCTGCCGAGAGCCTCGTGCGGTGATGTCCCTCTTTAAGGCCGACCATGGCTTGTGCAATCGAGCGGGAAAAGGGGCGGGCCATTGGGATTACTCTAAGGGCAAAATTCAACTGGCCCACCGTTTGTTGCAATTGATGCAGGTTCACCTTAGTCTCTCGAATACATGTTTCAAGGGATGCCCTGAATTTCAACACCTTCTCTTTGGGCAACCGAAAACAACCTTCCTGCGAGTCGAGCTCGATCCCCAGAAACTCGAGTGAAGTCGAGGGACCCACAGTCTTACCTGGTGCCAATGGCACGCCGAAGTGATTCATTAAGACACAAAACTCTGATAAAGCCTGCCCACATTCTGGATCCCCGGCTGCCCCCAGGAACAGAAAGTCATCGAGATAATGCATCACATGCTGAAAACCCGTCTTTCTTGTGAATACCCATTGCAGAAAACAACTGAACTTCTCAAAATAAGCACAAGATATGGAGCAACCCATTGGCATACATTTATCCATGTAATAGCGACCCTGAAACATGAAACCAAGGAGACGCTGATCGTCTGGGTGTACCGGGAGCAACCGGAACGCTGACTCGATGTCTGATTTGGCCATCAGCGCTCCGGGCCCCAGGCGATTCAACATGGCGACGGCTTCATCGAAGGATGCGTACCGCACAGAACACACTTCCGGGTCTATCGCATCATTCACGGAAAGACCTCGTGGAGCTGACAAATTATGTATAAGCCTAAACTCACCCGGGTCCTTCTTGGGGACCACCCCTAAGGGGGAACAAACAAAGTTAGCAACCGGCGGTAGATCGAATGGACCGGCAACCCGCCCTCGAGTCACCTCTTTCCCAATCTTTACCTGTACCACCGCCGTATGCTGCAGGACCGACAGTTGGTTCTTACAACTTGTTTTACCCTGAAAGTCCCCCACTGGAATGCGAAAACCATACGAGAACCCGTCTCGCAACACCCCTGCGGAGACATGATCCGGGTATTCATTGAGCCAAGGAATCATTGCCATGGTATTAACCGGGGTAGGTAAAGGCGCCCCTCGGACTATTTCAGACCTGTTTGGCGCTTCCCCTACCTCCGTTATCACCCGTTTTGGCTCTGCACATGGTCTCGGGATGAGAGGACTGTCCACAACCCCCACACTCGTGTCTAAATTTGCATGACCCCTGAGGCCTTGTACATTTTCCCCTGTTAAAATTCCAACAAATCCCCTTTTTCCCTGCGTTGCCACTCGACTTCGAGTGGTGCTCGTTACCTGCACCCGTCCGAAAGGGTGTCCCAGAGGTTTGGCGGGAAGACTCACCCCCGCTACCCCCCGACATTGGTACCTTTAACATGCCCGAGTTCTCCATTTTTTGCCAAGAAATGGAGTCATAACAATCCCAAGTTAGAGCTGGGTCGTGCTCCTTAGCCTTCCTAAAAATATTGTCATAACAAAACCACTGATTGCCCTCATAGGCTAGAGAATACTCTATAATACGTGTCTGATAAATAGGCAATTCCGTCAACAACTCAGGCCTTCGCTCACCCATAATGGAGGTGAAAATGCCAAATGCTCTGCCCCAAGTACCTATGTTCTCATCGACTTTAAAGGCGGCCATTTTTGCGCGCCAAACACTCGGATGCATAAGCTCTTTTTGGGCCTTCACATGCTCGATCTCGTAATGGTCAGTAAGCAAAGAAAACATGTTCACATACTTATTAGCCCAAATCTTTTCCTTAATTTCAAGTGGAACATGCTGGGCCACTTTCTCCCTTCGCGAGGGTACAGACCCCTCCCCTGCAATCAGCAGTAGCTGCTTACCTGAACTAGGTGCTGTACTTGCTGCCGAACTTGCGCCTGCCGCGATCTCAGCCACCGGAGCCTGCGGGGGAACAAAACATGGTGCCTTCGCAGCCTGTCTAGATTCCTGCAATTGCCTCATCACGCCCTCGCTATCCTTTCCCAACCACGCTGCCAGTTGTGCAGCCAACTCTGGAGGCATATCTTCTCCGTTCACGGGGGTGACTACCACGGGAATCGGATGCCCCTCCTTCGGAACCAGGATCGGCTCCTCTATCGGTGTATCGGGAACCGGGGTCTCCCCCCCAGGTGCCCCCCTCTTGGACCTCTTGCCTCTCCCGCTAGGGACTACTCCCGGCAAAGCTGGTCCGACGATTCGCTTCGGGCCTCCCTCCCCGTTCTTCTCCGCCATCTGTTTCTTCAAATCAGCAACCTCCTTTATGAGCATGCGGAGCATCTGATCGGTACCGACCCGCTTTCCGACCTTCTTGCCCGGCATTCTCCAACGCAGATATCTGTAAAACAAGAACAAAATTACAACGCTCAAAATTGGCTCCTCGTTCCGTCTCGAGCTCACGTGCAGCGGGGAGGTGCAGCTTCAGAGCACAGGAACAAGAGGATGCCTCCTTGGCTTGCTGCTCCTTTTATCCGTCTTCGGGCGGGCGTAAACCCGCCTCCGCCTGCCCCCCGGGGGCGTGGTCGGCGGCGTCAGCGTCTAGGACAACCCACTCTAGGGCGGGAAAAGGCGCGCCCCGGCTACGCCGCTTCGGGCATACCAGCCGAGCCTCGCCTCCCGCCCAAGATGGCCTCCCGGGGGGATCGGGGTACTCCACCATACGTTCGGGGGGACCGAGTGGTCGCCCCTTTCCATACAACTTCCAATTTCCTGCAATAACCGCACTTTCACTTTTGAAGAAACCACTTCTTAATGGAAAATGAAAGTACTGAATGAATGCAGTAGAGTACCACACTGCACAACATGGTGTCATAGTTTTATAGTGTGTGTCTAAAACCAACACAGCGCCACATAAAGTGACAATGGTGCACATGTGAAAGGATACTAGTGCAAACATATGTGGCAACACACACAGCAATCAAAGGGAAATGCTACACGTCTGATTAGTTTTCTGGGGGCAGATGTATCATTCGTTTTTTTGTCGCAAACGCTGTGATTCGCAAAAAAGCCGCGTTTGCGACAAAAAATCGGCAAATGCGTTGTATGAAGAAAATCGCATCGCAAAATTAAGGAATCGCAAAATTTGCGACTCCTTAATTTTGCGCAAGCATTTAAGGAATCACAAAAGTGATTCCTTAAATGCTATGTAAGAAACAATAAAGTTTTGCGATTTCACACTAAGAAATCGCAAATTACCACCAACTTGTAGTTGGTGGTAATTTGCGAATTCTTTTACAAATGCACTTTTTGGCATTTGTAAAGGTGCTATGTGGCGCTCACATGTAAATTTCAGGGGTGCAGCAGGGTGTGCATAAGACACCCTTGCACCCTTGAAATTATTCTCAATTTGCGGTTAGCAAATTGCGAATCGCGAATTGAGAATACCTTCCCATTCCTTCCTATGGGCCTCCTGGCCCATAGAAATGAATGGGAAATTATTCCCTAATTGCGATTAGCAATTTGCTAATCGCAATTAAGGAATTTTAAGAAATCGCTAACAAATAGCGATTTTCTACATACATCCCAAATTGCAATTCTCAAATAGCGATTTCTAAAAAATCGCTATTTGAGAATCGCAAATGATGGTGATGATACATCTGCCCCTAAGAAACATAGCTCACACTTACGCACAAGCACGCACACCATACACCATAAATGGGATGGTTAGAATGAGGGCGTTGATCAAGAAACCCTGTAGGGCATGATGTAAGCCGATGGGGTTAAAGAGGAGACTGCACTGCACCCAGTTTTTGATTAATTTAAACAAAAAAAATTGCAGCGAAGAAAAAACAAATTGCGTTGAATTACATATTTTGGTACTGGTTTATAATGTCTCCTGGTGTCGGCAGATCTGAGTGGGTTTAAGTTCCCGTGGGTATGTTATGGAAAGTACATTTCACCAGCGACAAATGCGCATGGCACACGTGGGCCCAGCGGAGGCGGCCATTTTTAACTGGTAGATAGAATTTGCACAAAGAAAGATAGAGGGCACGAGGCAACGTGCATCGCCCAGAAACAGGAGATCCCTTTCTCCAAGTTTTGGTTCGAGTAGACAATCTAATAAAAGATTGAAGGGAAGGCATCCGTGCAGGCTAGGAAGAAGGGTTCTGAGATGCAGCCATACAGTGGTGAATGTTTTCTCTAAAAACAATCTAATTTTAAAACATTTAAAACAGCATGGCTTGGCGAACTCCATTAAATAATTGGAGTTTGGACCACTACATACATGGATGTATGCAAATACTCGTGTTGTCGAGGCTGTGCTTCTCCCTTCAGTCAAGACCATCCGTCGGTTGACATTGCTCGTTTTGTGCACCATTGCTCTTTCATGGTTTTGCATCTGTTGGGGTGCCTCTATAAAAGAGGCGTCTGAAGGCTACGTTGGTGCAGGAGCTTCAACACCTTATTTGCAACTCTTCTAATGCCTTCATCGTGAGTGCCATTGTAATTCCAATTACTATACAATCGGAATTACATGTGCTTTGGTAAAAAGACACCTTCAGATTTCTGCCCATGCCCACTGGGAAAAGAGACCGTTTCTGTGCTGTAAACTTCATCATGACTCCGAAGAAGGTCCCCCTCATCCCAGTCATTACCTAGGGAGGGCGACCCCGTTATCAAACAGATATTATATCGCACAAGTCTTTCACTTGTGTCTACGGTCCCTTCCGACCTCCCGTACATATCAAAATACAACAATAAAATGGACGTGCAAAACATAGTGTGAGGGAAGGAAGTAGTGTTGACCTGGACGAGGCGACCTATATGGGGTAATTACATTTACCAGTAAATAGTGGTTTATTACTCCTTCATAGAACGTACTCCTCCTAGTCATTACCTAGTGCCTTATTCTGAGTTTGGCATGGGACCGCCAAAGCTGTGGTGCGACTGCCCACCTGCCAGATCAGGCGTTTTCTCCTGGTCTGGCGGTCAGTCCTGCGGCGGTCTGTGAGCAGCGGTCTGCCAGGCTTATTCAAAAGCCTAGCAGGCAGACCGCCACTAACAGAGTGCCGGTTGCACCTTCCTGCATGGTGTGGCACACATGCCAAACCGTGCAGGAACTGGCGGTGAATATTGACAGAGGGCTCTCCATGTGTCCCCTCGGCATGTGTCCCTAGGCCCAAAGGCACAAGTGGGCCCTGTTGGGCCCCCTTTCTTGCCTCACCGCCACACTTTTCATGTATGTCACACCCCATGAAAAGAATGTCGGTGACACAACTCCAAATATGCTCAGCATTGCCTCTGTGGCACGCCAGCATATTGTACCTTGGACCGCTGCACAACCGCCGCTGTTGCAGAGGTTCAGTGGCACTCTGACTGCCACACTTAAAATACTGCAGGCCAGCCTGCAGTGTGGCAGTGGTTAGACCACCACCAGGGGTTTGGTGGTCCCATGGACTGCCGAACTCAAATTAAATATCAAAAAAGGGTCTGGCTCTTAAGCAGCAAGGCTGAACTCACTTATACTGCAACCAAAACAATTGCCAATACTGCTACTAATTCTTATAATATGTCCTCTCCGGTATCAGAATGAACCATCACTATAGCCTTATAGCCCGCCGTAGCAGGCTATACCGGCTATTAGAGGCCCGCTAAATCGGTAAAGGCCCGAGCCGAAGGCGAGGGACTTTAACGAGACAGAGGGACTTTAATTGCCGGTATAGCCCTGCTACGAAGGGCTATAAGGCTATTAGAACATTCTGCCACTAGAGGGCAGAATGTTCTAACAAATTAAACAAAGGGTTCTCGAAGCTCGAGGGGATATAAATCCCCTCGAGCTTCGAAAAGCCTTTGTAGAACATTGGAATGATGCTCTGCGGGCCTTTACAGGCCCGTAGAAGCAGGGAGCTCTCCATTGTCTGCAATGGAGCTCCCAACATTCCAATGTTCTAATATACCGTAAAGCTCATGAATTGCTTTTTATTTTGAAATATTATTTCATTTTTTAGAAAAGAACATTATCAGTTTTTTACTTATGTACAAAACATATCACAACAAGCCGACAATTAACTGTACAAAATACTGAACAATACGACACAATCACATCAAACATTCTTGACCATTTTTGAGAAACTAAATAAAGCTCCACAAGAACAAACACCAGCAACTGCTTACCTCTATGAGGTGTATGCCGACAAATGGCAGAAAGTGGGAAGTGATAGTTCTAAAGGAGAATGGGAAGAGACAGAAATACATATGGCAGCCTCTTAAAACTGAGAATGGATGAGGAGCAACAGCTCCGCGGATGGATTGTATCTAAAAAATTACGTCAAAAGTGATCAGCCAGGAGGGGGCGATAGGAGAATGGTTTCAATCGTTTGATCAGCAATATCTGCAAACGAGAAAAGGCGCGTATGAAGGTAGCGTTCTGGAAGCGTGGGAACTAAACTGGTATGAGGCGCCGAAGAGCGATGTCAATTACCTTTTTGAAAGTCGTTCCCAGCTGTGCCTTTAAAAGGAATTGTATTCTGTCTCCTGCGGAGTAAAGAGCACTCGGTTGGTAAACTGCATAGTGTCCAATCGAACAAAGCGATGTTTTCCGATTTGAACAAAGTATCAAAAAACTTACCGGCAGAGTGGCAAGAAAGCTAATCTCTGATCTCAACTCGAATGTGGCCAATGAATGCGCCTGTTGGAACAGAGTCCTGGGCGGGTTTTGGATTAAGTGATTCAGTCACGTGATCTAAAGGGGATTAACATTCCCCGGATGGATTGCTGGGCAATGTAGTTTCTCCTTGAAACCTTTCTATATTGAGTAATTTGGAGTGCGATCTGGACGAATCGTATAGCAGTGATCTTCTTATTCCCAGCAGGATCGCTGGGGAATGAAGTTGTTTTGAATAGGCAAGCTTTATTGTTCATTGACAACAGTTCTAAAATTGATTACGTATATGCAGAATCAAAAACTGAGAAAAAGCAATTCACGCTGATCGATTCAAGCAGTCTCATATCGTCGTAGTCCGCATGAATTGCTATAAATTCATGTTCTTGTTTAATTATTTGTTAGCCCCTTCGCTGCGGGGGTTATTTTCCCGCTGTGCTGGGGGGGAGGGAGACGCGCACGGCACCCGCATACTCATGATGAGCTGAGCTCATCATGAGGCACGGCGCCCGCATGCTCATGACGAGCTCAGCTCGTCATGACCACACCCATTCCCGTGGAACGCTCAGCACAGCAGGGGAATTATCCCCGCATGCGAGCGTTCCACGGCTTCTGACGAGCTGAGCTCGTCATGAGCACCGGAGCGCCGTGGCTCATGACAAGCTCAGCTCGTAATGAGCATGGAAGGAGTTAAAATTAGGCAAACTTTATTTTTCATTTTCTCAACATCCAGTTTGTATAGTTAATCGCGTGTTTGAAAAATCAATGATGGGTTATAGCGATGATCCTTTGATTCAGTGTCTTTATCAACCATAATCCGCATGTGAGACATTTGAAGTCATTAAAAATCCCCAGAGGACGATGAAATCTACAGGACAGATGTTGCTTCAAGTGTCCTTTAATATTAACGTGTGCATTCATGAAACATAGTTCTCATAATTTGTATAATTCAGAGATCTCGTTTAATCCTGATACCGCTGTATCAAATTTGACTATTAAAAATGCTTCCCTTTTAGACAATTTTTGCTCTCCATCTCCTCCACGTGGGTCCATCTCTACATTTGCAATAACAATCCATTTTATGTCATTTTCCGTGTGTGATTTTCTGGTCCAATGGTTGACGAGCGGTGCCGTCTCCACTTTTTTACAGATCCGTGACTTGTGTTGGGTTATTCTTTGGCGTATCTCCTGACTGGTTTTCCCTATGTAGAGCATTCCACACGGGCAGGTGACTCCATAAACTACAAACTTAGTTTTGCAATTGGAAAATGTATCATGTTTCCAGTGCGTTCCTTTGTGGCTGAAAAGGGTGCCTTCAACAGTGCTTTCACAGCACGTACAGGTTCCACATTTGTGGTAGCCTATTACAGGGGCCAGTCCCATAATTTGTCTTAAAATGGCCTTAGGTTCTCTTTTTACCGCCGCCCTTACTATGTAGTTGGATATACTGCTTTCCTTTTTGAAAACGAAGAGCGGCATAGATTTGTAGCTTTCATCCAGGGGTTTAACGACATGCCAGTTTTGAGCAATGTTTTTTTTTCAAAATATTAGAATCAGGGCAGAAGGTAGTTACACATACTTGTCTACACAAAGTTTTCTTCTTTTTTCTTTCTAGCAGAGTCTCCCTCGGGGTCCACCAGGCGCGCTACATAGCCCCTTTGACCAGTTTTTTTGGGTAACCTCGTTCTTTCAATTTATCTGGTAGATTGGTAGCATGTCCGAAATATTCTTCTTTGTGTGTACAGTTACGGCGTATTCTTAGAAACTGCCCATATGGCACGTTTTCGCGTAAACTCCTCGGGTGATTGCTAGTGAAAAGCAAAGATTTATTTCTGTCCATTGTTTTTTTGTATAGTGTTGTCGCTAATCCTTCATTTTCACTATAAACCTCCACATCCAAAAAGGGAATCCTGCAGGTAGATTGAGATATACTAAATTGTATATCAGGTGTCCTTGAATTAAGCCAATTAAAGAATGATTGTAATTGTTCCTCACCTCTGGTCCAGACCATAAAAATGTCGTCTATAAACCTTAGCCAGGTTGTGATATACTCAGAGAATGGGTTGTTATTATGAACGAATGTCTCTTCATACATGGACATGAACAACATGCAGCACAGCCAATTCTGGGGCAAAGGGACACCCCATTGCCACGCCTTTTATTTGAAAAAAGAAATTGTTGGCAAAAGAAAAATAACTTTTTTTTAAGCAAAAGCGGCCAGATCTACAATAAATTCAGTGGGTACTCTGAATGGTCTTTCTCTGCTGTCTAGATATTGAGATAGCACAGCCAGGGCCTCATTTTGGGGAATCTGCATATACAACGCAGTGACATCTAATGTCACTAATAAATCTTTATCTCTTGTAAATTGGACATCCTGTATTTTAGTAATAAAATCAGTTTTGTCCTGGAGATATGATTTAACTTCAGGTAGAAATTGTTTGAGGAAACAGTCAACATATTTTGAGATTGGTTCTAACAAAGAATCACACCCTGAAACGATAGGGCGTTCAAGTGGTTGGGTTGGATTTTTGTGGACTTTAGGTAATACGTAGAACACTGGTGTCCGTGGATATTTATTTTGTAGAAATTCGTATTCCTTTTGTCCTAAAAAGCCTTGATCAAATCCTTCCTTAAATAATGAAAAAAGCTGACCTTGTAGTTCTTTAGTAGGGTCTTTGGAGATCTTTCTATAACAATTTAAATCGTCTAGCTGTTTGCGCACTTCTTTGATGTACTCATTGGTATCCCATACCACTATTGAGCTTCAAATCTATGCCGCTCTTCGCTTTCAAAAAGGAAAGCAGTGTATCCAACTACATTGTAAGGGCGGCGGTGAAAAGAGAACCTAAGGCCACTTTAAGACAAATGAAGGGACTGGTCCCTGTCATAGGCCACCACAAATGTGGAACCTGTACGTGCTGTGAAAGCACTGTTGAAGGCGCCCTTTTCAGCCACAAAGGAACGCACTGGAAACATGATACCTTTTCCAATTGCAAAACTAAGTTTGTAGTTTATGGAATCACCTGCCCGTGTGGAATGCTCTACATAGGGAAAACCAGTCAGGAGATACGCCAAAGAATAACCCAACACAAGTCACGGAGACGGCACCGCTCGTCAACCATTGGACCAGAAAATCACACACGGAAAATGACATAAAATGGACTGTTATTGAAAATGTAGAGATGGACCCACGTGGAGGAGATAGAGAGCAAACATTGTCTAAAAGGGAAGCATTTTTAATAGTCAAATTTGATACGGCGGTATCAGGATTAAACGAGATCTCTGAATTATACAAATTATGAGAACTATGTTTCATGGTCCTCTGGGGGTTTTTAATGACTTCAAATATCTCACATGCTGATTATGGTTGATAAAGACACTGAATCAAAGGATCATCGCTATAACCCATTATTGATTTTTCGAACACGCGATTAACTATACAAACTGGATGTTGAGAAAATGAGAAATAAAGTTCACCTAATTTTGACAAATAATTAAACAAGAACGTGAATTTATAGCAATTCATGCGGACTAGCGACGATATGAGACTGCTTGAATCAAAACAACTTCATTCCCCAGCGATCCTGCTGGGAATGGGAAGATCACTGCTATACGATTCGTCCAGATCGCACTCCTAATTACTTTTTATAGAACGGTTTCAAGGAGAAACTACATTGCCCAGCAATCCATGCAGGGAATGTTAATCCCCTTTAGATCACGTAACTGAATCACCTAATCCAATACCCGCCCAGGACTCTGTTCCAACAGGCGCATTCATTGGCCACATTCGAGTTGAGACCAGAGATTAGCTTTCTTGCCACTCTGCCGGTAAGTTTTTTGATACTTTGTTCAAATCAGTAAACATCGCTTTGTTCGATTGGACACTATGCAGTTTACCAACCGAGTGCTCTTTACTCCGCAGGAGACAGAATACAATTCCTTTTAAAGGCACAGCCGGGAACGACTTTCAAAAGGGAAATTGATATCGCGCTTCGGTGCCTCATACCAGTTTAGTTCCCACGCTTCCAGAACGCTACCTTCATACGTGCCTGTTCTCCTTTGCAGATATTGCTGATCAAACGATTGAAACCATTTTCCTATCTCCCCCGCCTGGCTGATCACTTTTGACGTAAGTTTTTAGATACAATCCAGCCGCAGAGCTGTTGCTCCTCATCCATTCTCTGTTTTAAGAGGCTGCCATATGTATGGCACAATGACAGTTTCTCCTTTCTGTCTCTTCCCATTCTCCTTTAGAACTATCACTTCCCACTTTCTGCCATTTGTCGGCATACACCTCATGGAGGTAAGCAGTTGCTGGTGTTTGCTCTGGTGGAGCCTTATTTAGTTTCTCAAAAATGGTCAAGAATGTTTGATGTGATTGTGTCTTATTGTTCAGTATTTTGTACAGTTAATTGTGGGCTTGTTGTGATATGTTTTGTACATAAGTAAAAAACTGATAATGTTCTTTTCTAAAAAATGAAATATCTTTTCAAAAAAATAAACAAATAAAAAATAAAAATAAAAAAATAATAAAAAAATAAATAAATAAAAAGCAATTCATGAGCTTTACGGTATAGTGATGGTTCATTCTTATACTGGAGAGGACGTATTATAGGAATTAGTAGCAGTATTGGCAATTGTTTTTGGTTGTCGAACTCAAATTAAGGCCCTTTTGTAAGGATTTCACAGGCAACCAAAAAATATGTTTTGAACCATTTTAGACACTGCTAATTACGTTTATTTAATGCAGCATTTACGTCATTGCTCTTCTAACAACTATAAATCCAAAGTTTTCAGATACTGATCATATTACATTCAACCTATAATGAAAGGCAAATGTATGATGGCATACCCATGTGGTGACTCTGCATAGCTCTGGTTCTGAGACCGCCCCAAACGCTGCCTAAGGTGCTTAAACTGATCTAGCTGACAGGCCATGACCATGAGCTGGGGTAACTTCACCCAAAAACTTGTAAGCTTGGCAGATGGCCCGACGAAGCCACCTGCTTAAAGTTGAAGAGGTAATCTTTCTTGCCTTTATTTACTGTACTGAAGAAAATGAAATGTTATGTTATGTTAAGTTTACTTATATAGCGCATGGCTGCCCCAGCAACAGGGCGTCCCAGCGCTTGCGGAGAACCAGCCAAAGGTAGCAGTGGGGGGCAACCGAGAAAGTACTGTGAGACAACCGAAGAGTCGACTGTCTAGATGGAGGCGAACAGCCAGGTTTTAATATATTTTCGGAAAAGCCAGTGGTTTTGAATTGCACGTGCTCAATGGGGATGGAGTTCCAAACAGCCGGGGCAAGAGAAATGTGGCGTTGTTCCCTGAACTTCTCTGTTTGTTGTAAGTTTATTAACAGTGTTCTCAGAATATCCAAGAAAAAAGGCATTGCAGCTGATCAACTTCCTTGTAAACTGGTAGGACTATTTCTTGCTGTAAGTGAAACTTTATGTTAATTTTAGGAATGAACTCAGGGTCTGGACTCAAAATCACCTTATCTGAGAAAATCTTCAAATACGAACTCACAAGCTGAAGTGACCACTATTAAGAAAGCTGGTTTAACTGATAGCTAAATCATCTTTGCTTGTTCTAGGGGTTTAAATGACTCTTGCAGACCTCTTAGAACCATAGGCAAATCCCAGATTGTAGAGGTTATGTGAATAACTGGTCTTCTTAAATAATGCCGGGGCATAGGTCGCAGAGTTTTGCTACACAGAACTCAGCAAAGTGACAAAAAACTCCACAGAATTCCGCAAGTGGCAGAGTGTAATGCTGTGAAAGGGATGGGCGGAAATAGAAGCTAGGAGGCGTTACTAGTTTGTCAATTGTGGGATTTATTGCAAGTACAGCAGTGTTATGTGGTTTTGATATATAGATGCTGGTGGAGCGTGGAGTTATCTGGTGTCTTCCTGGAGCTGGTGTTGTCTGGTTCGTCTGTTGGCCCCTAGGTTGCTTGAGGAAAAGAACAAAGAGGACGGTAAGTGTTCTGAGTTGAAAAAGGAGGGGGTACTTGTGTGAAGTGGGGAACCGTCACCACACCCAGTGTATTTCCAAATGGTCAATAAGATGTATGGAGATTTCCGTATCCTATTCCACTTTTGTAATTAGCGGGGATACTATTGACATCCTATGGTGACCAAACTTCCTCCTAAGGGACGTGAGGGATTGAGGTGGTGTTTAAGGCAGGTTCAGGTGGGAAAAGGAACACTACACAAATTGGTGCCGAGGTTGTGCTTTAGGATGGGTCAGGTGTAAAAATGAACACTACACAAATTGGTGCCGGCGGCTATTTACAGTGCCCCGGTTTTCCTTCCCTTCCACCCTGCCCTCCCTTGTTCCTCCCACCTCCCTGTACTGCTTAAATGTGAGCCCCATGTGCGGTGTCACTCACCTTCCGAGCTGTAACTCTCCTGAGTTACGGCGGCAGTTGCGCCCTCCTGGGGAACGGAAGGAACCCACCAGTCTTCGGACCACTCTTCGGCTTCCCCGTCCTCCTCTGTGGGTTTCCTCAACTCCTTGTCCCGCCTTGGTTTCTCCTCCGGTTCCGTCTTCTTCAGTCCTCGCGACTCCTCCTCCTGTCCCTTCCAGACTCCCAGAGGTCACGTCGTCCTGCTTCCTGGTCCACCTTTTCCTCTTGCCGTTCACATCCGGATTGGTTGCCTCCCTTGATCACGCCTCCGACTTCCTGCAATAGAGACCCGGATCAAGAGTTACCCAGGTTTCCGAACGGCGGATCTCTGACCCAGGTGATTCCCTCGGTGTGCGTAGGTAAGGGCCCTGTATTTGCCTCATACCCAACCGGCCCCTTCTGACAAATGCGAACTGCCGTTTGCGCTGGTTTTCCTGCCACTCAGGAAGAAATTCTACCCCGAGCAGCAGCTCACAAACTTACCGCTCGCGAGCATGAGCAGGAATAAAACTCTGCTGCACTACGCGAAGCAGAGTTTTCTGCACTACGCGAGCTCCGCAGAAAACCCTCATACTCCGCAAACGGAGCAGAGTTCACCACCCATTACTATCAACAATCAGGTTATTAAGGAAGATAGAAATGTAAATTCCCCAGAGGCCCTTATAAAGCCTTAAAAGCCACCTATCAGGCTACTAACGTTGAGGGGGTCAGGTTCTTGAGCAAACCTTCTCTGAGGAACTCAAGAATTTGAAATGGGTATCCCATCACCGGATCTAAATCTCTGAGTGAGCAACAATTTGAAAAGGAAGTCCACTTCTTCTTGTAACAAGATAAACAGACTGTTTCTGAGATATCTGAATATCCATTGCTACCTGACTTAAGCAACCCAAGCTTTGTAAGGCTAGTCTCTCGACTAGTTCAAGGCTGTTAGGGTGGTCAAATGGCAGAATTGGATACTAGAGAGGAGAAGGAGTTAATGCAAGCTTAAAAAAAACTGTCTTTGCAGAGACTCCTTACTAGGGTAAACAAAGGATGTTTCGGCCAGAAAGGCACTATCAGTATTACTGATACACTGCCCCTTTTGAATTTTCTAAAGCACCCTCAGGAGGAGGGGAATCGGGGGGCCTGAGTCCATGGAATTGATAAAGCATCCACTGTCCAAGCCTCCTGACAGTTTACTTCTGTGCAGAAAGTTAGAAGTATTGCATTCCACAAAGAAGCAAAGATGTCAACCCAGGGGGTTCCAAAAAGATGACAAATTGTCTGTTCGAATTAGGTTCTTGCAGAAAAGGTGCAGAAAAACTTGACTGCCTTCCATACTGCCACCTGTTTTCGCTGGTTTGGGAAATGTGCCTTTTCTTCCTTTAACTTTTGCCCTTTGCATTCCAGATCTCCCCGAGTTGCTCAACATACCAAAAGAATGGCATCCATTGTTCACTGCAGTGTGGAGGGGATCTGAAATGGCACTCCTTATTTCCAGATTTTGCCTGTGTAGCCGTCAACTTGGATTTTGTTTTATCGCATGGGACAGCTAGGTTTAGACTTCATATTCTTTGGAGGCCAGATCACAATTATGTAATGGTAGTACTTGAAACTGATAATGCCTCCTCTTTACTGAGAACCTGAGACCTTTCTGGCTTTCTGGGTGGATTGGGACATAGAAGTAGGCTTTTTCCAGTTCAAATGTTGCCAGGAAGTGACCTTTCATGATCAATGGAATTATCATTTGGAGTAAAATCATTCAGGGCAACACAGGACGAAAAGAACCATCTGCTTTTAGCACCAGGAATAAGGTCCAGTAGAACCTTTCTCTTTCTTGATGAAGAGGAAATGAGATTACTTCTTTCTTGATTATCAAGTTTTCAACTCCTGGTAGCATTGCCAAACTTTTTGCCTCAGCCTTTGATAATTGTTTTGGGCTCCGTCGGTGGAACATTTGCTAACGGGATCAGATATCTTCCTGTATACCTGGGAGGATCAATTGATCTGAAAGAATTGAAGTCTCTCTCCTACTTTCAAATAGTTATTTCCCACTAGGGTTTTTACTAGATTGTCTTTGTTGTTGGGATTTGTTGACTACCGCAGCTCCCCGACCTCGAACCAAGGATCAAGAACGACCCTTATTGTCCTACTGCCCCTGCAAAATTGCCTATGAAAAAAGGCCCTTTTCCGCTGGAACATCTTGATGTGCTGTGAGGTTTTCCTTTCATCTGCAGACCTCTTGAACATCTCATTCAAAGGCTCTCCAAAGAACTTCGGACCTGAAAACGGAAGCTTTTAGACTACATATTGAGGTTCTGTATTTCGCGACTTTGTTCGTGTTCGTCTGCCATTTTGCGACTGGCCTCCATTTTGTGTTGCCCTCACTCAGGCAGCACCGCCAGCCAGGTATTTTCTCAGTCATTTCCCTACATTCACATACTAAGTAACCTTTACGCCTCTATTTACAGGTCTAGTGTCAGGGTCTGACCGAACACAACAATCCATGTCTTATTAACTAATTCCCGTCCAGGCTATCTGTAGGTTCGCACCATTCTTTCCTGAGGCTATCTTATCAGCTGTCCTTCGCCATCTCCTTTATGGACTCTCTGATTCCACAACTGTCCTTCCTAAGCATACAAATGTGTTTCCTCACATGCAAGTAGGATTGTGTGGGTTCATTTGCGAATGGCTTAAGGGGTTGGGTAACAAATACAGCCGACAACCAAGTTTGTTTGAAGTTACGTAATACTTTGCCTTCCGAACCGTTCGCATTTGTCTGATTTGAATGTCTTGGGATTGTTCATTGTGCATCTAAAATGTATATAAACCCGTGTGCCACGGAGATCGTTGGCAGTCTCCTTTGAACATACTTCTGTACTTCAGGGACAACTGTGCTGGCTACAGCTAATAAAATACGATCTTCTACGCCAACGGAGTGTCCGGTGTCTCTGTTCGACCAGGCAGGAGAACTCGAAGATTAAGGCGTACCCTGCGCAGCCGGGCCTTTAATCCGCCCGGTTCTTCAATATTTCTAATTAGCTTCCCATTTCCAAGGTTTCATGCAGAGGGCCATGCATCCAGCCACTGCTGCTCCAGCTGAGGCTGCTGATTCCCATAAGTTGTCAAATGTTACATCTGAGAAGAACTGTGAAAGGATTTCCACCTGTTCCAAGTCACCATTCTTCTGCTTACAATCATACAATTTCTTGAAGTTTTTTAATAAAACTTGAGTGGCATAAACTGCGTATGTGCTAGCCCTGATACTAAAGTTGGAGGTCGTATAAGAACTTTAAAGGGCCGGCTCAACCGTTTTGTTGACCAAATCTGACTATGTAGAATCCTCATAAAAAAATTGAAGATGGCATACATTTCAAAACTGAATTAACCTTTGGTATTAGTGGAAATTTCCCCTCAAGTTGTTCAGTTAAGTACCTCTTGTTCAAGAATTATGGGGCATTCTGTTTATTGATATCCTTCAACTCTTTAAGGATAATCTCACTAATAACATATCAGAGAGGAAGGTTATGCATCACAGACCCACTGGAGCGTGTGTAAAACACCAAGTCATCCTGAGATTCATATTCCAACACATCCTTTATATCGAATAGCATGCCCTGGAAAGTTTTGCCCTGCACATTTTTCCCCTTTGACAAAGTATCCTGGTCATCATTGGGGTCAAACCTTTCTCTATTCACTTGTGGATCATGAAGTGTAGCATCCACAGACTGATTAATCTTTAGTTTGAAGTCTACTGTGGATATTTGTAGGATTTCCTCCTTCTCAAGAGTCTCCACATCCTTCCTTTTCATTGTAACATTCCCCCTTGAATGTGTGGTGTCCATGGTGAAGAAAGTGCATCTTACAAAATACCCACTACAGATGTAATATGGTGGTACCGGAATATAGCACCTTACATCGCATGCGTTATAAACGCATGCGATTACAACGCGGTCATTATAACGACCGCGTTGTTACATCACAGTACATTACAACGCAAGTTGTTACATCGACTTGCTGTAGGGGGCGCGCTGGACTTAGGAATAGTATAATTTACTATTGCACCTCCAGTGTGCGCAACAGTAGGGAAGGTGTTGGAATATATACTATTCCTTAGGTTAGCGCGCCCCCTACAGCAAGTCGATGTAATGACTTGCTTTGTAATGTACTGCGATGTAACAACGTGGTAGTTGTAACAACCGCATTGTAATCACATGCATTGTAACACATGTGATGTAAAAGTGAAGTAAAAGTGATGTAAAAGTGTGCTGCTTCCCTAGCATAACATGTGCTAACATGCATTTTACTAGAATCAGAGAACTGCTAGGATCCCCAGTTCCTGGACAGCCCACATGCATCCAACTGCAACGACTTGCATTGTAATGCACTGCGATGTAACAACACGGTCGTTGTAACGACTGCGTTGTAATTGAATGCATTGTAGCGCATGCGATGTATTGGCTGGTTCCCTAAACAAAAGGGTGCTGCCTCCCTAGAATAATATGTGCTAAAATGCATTTTACTTGGGTCAGACATCTGCTAGGATCCCCCGTTCCTGGACAGCCCATCTGCGTCCCACTGCAACTTGTCTCGCACATGATCAGGGAGCATGCTCGTGGGTGGAGCAACCAGTGCTCCCGATCAATAAACACACAGCGGCAGGCAATACTTAATTCATAACAGAAAAAAAATATTGCATGAAATCCTACTGATTGGCAACAGTAAGCAATAGAAGAGGTCAGGAGGAACCTTTTGTCTGTTTCTCCATAGACAGAAGTGAAAGACTTATATGATATAATACGTGACTGGGGGTAGGGCCAACCTAACTAGGTAATGACTGGGACAAGGAGTTCCTACGGGGTGCATGAGGGGGCTATGAGGGGGTAATGAAGGCCTAAGTGTCTGTTGCTTGCACTCTTCTTGCATGCATTCATTTTCTATGTGCTTGTTCTACTGAGTCTCGCAAATAGAACTTTTGATGGACAGAATGCAGAACCATGTCATACATTCACCCCAGTACAGAGATCTGGGCCTAAATCCATTGGTTATTTGCTCACCATGCCATTCTAGTTAGACAACCCAGAACATGGACTTAGAACACCTCAGGTAACGTGGAACACATGAACACTCTTTTGTTATACTAACATATCAATCCAGAACCAGGAGTAAATGAGGACACATGCAAGTTTGAAATGTTTATTTTAATGCAGTGTTCTCAAGCGCAGTATCTTAGCTAATACAAGCAAACATATTATAAGGAACAAGGTTAGCAGCATAGTCACTATTCCATAAAATACAAAGGGAGAAAGCATGTTAAAATGCTTAAGGGACAAGGTCTAAATAGAACCTCAATTTACCCTCCCTAGCTAGTATATTATATTATATCAACAGAAGGTCTCTTTGGGTTCAGAAGGGCGGGCCCATACCTTTGGGTTCAGCAGAAATGGATCACATCATCTCCTGCGCCAACTCTCTGCATGCGAATATTCATCAAGTGTGTAACTCGTGCTCTGTGCAGTGCATTATTATTTGCGCCTAAAACCCAAAGTTGCAAACAAAACAGGTGATGGACCGAATGTGGATCAATGTCACACACTCACCCCAGTCCGAAGATCTGGGCCCAAATCCATCGTTTTTTTGCACTCCACACCACCCTGGGTTAGACAATGGCGATATGCAAATCAGCTCTGACCCTGTGCCCCATGGGAACAGTCCAGTCCGAACTACAAAAGCCATGTCCTTCCCAGAACAGAATCAAGCATCCGAGGACCGGACCGGTTTCGAGGTAACACCTCTCAGCAGCCCGGCTACCTTGACTCCAGTGGTGTGGAGTGCCTGGGACCCACGTCTGGGCATCCCCAGCGCACTTAGGGCGGAATATGCAAACAAAACAGGTGATGGACCGAATGTGGATCAATGTCACACACTCACCCCAGTCCGAAGATCTGGGCCCAAATCCATCGTTTTTTTGCACTCCACACCACCCTGGGTTAGACAATGGCGATATGCAAATCAGCTCTGACCCTGTGCCCCATGGGAACAGTCCAGTCCGAACTACAAAAGCCATGTCCTTCCCAGAACAGATTCAAGCATCCGAGGACCGGACCGGTTTCGAGGTAACACCTCTCATCAGCCCGGCTAGCTTGACTCCAGTGGTGTGGAGTGCCTGGGACCCACGTCTGGGCATCCCCAGCGCACTTAGGGCGGAATATGCAAACAAAACAGGTGATGGACCGAATGTGGATCAATGTCACACACTCACCCCAGTCCGAAGATCTGGGCCCAAATCCATCGTTTTTTTGCACTCCACACCACCCTGGGTTAGACAATGGCGATATGCAAATCAGCTCTGACCCTGTGCCCCATGGGAACAGTCCAGTCCGAACTACAAAAGCCATGTCCTTCCCAGAACAGAATCAAGCATCCGAGGACCGGACCGGTTTCGAGGTAACACCTCTCATCAGCCCGGCTAGCTTGACTCCAGTGGTGTGGAGTGCCTGGGACCCACGTCTGGGCATCCCCAGCGCACTTAGGGCGGAATATGCAAACAAAACAGGTGATGGACCGAATGTGGATCAATGTCACACACTCACCCCAGTCCGAAGATCTGGGCCCAAATCCATCGGTTTTTTGCACTCCACACCACCCTGGGTTAGACAATGGCGATATGCAAATCAGCTCTGACCCTGTGCCCCATGGGAACAGTCCAGTCCGAACTACAAAAGCCATGTCCTTCCCAGAACAGAATCAAGCATCCGAGGACCGGACCGGTTTCGAGGTAACACCTCTCATCAGCCCGGCTAGCTTGACTCCAGTGGTGTGGAGTGCCTGAGACCCACGTCTGGGCATCCCCAGCGCACTTAGGGCGGAATATGCAAACAAAACAGGTGATGGACCGAATGTGGATCAATGTCACACACTCACCCCAGTCCGAAGATCTGGGCCCAAATCCATCGTTTTTTTGCACTCCACACCACCCTGGGTTAGACAATGGCGATATGCAAATCAGCTCTGACCCTGTGCCCCATGGGAACAGTCCAGTCCGAACTACAAAAGCCATGTCCTTCCCAGAACAGAATCAAGCATCCGAGGACCGGACCGGTTTCGAGGTAACACCTCTCATCAGCCCGGCTAGCTTGACTCCAGTGGTGTGGAGTGCCTGGGACCCACGTCTGGGCATCCCCGGCGCACTTAGGGCGGAATATGCAAACAAAACAGGTGATGGACCGAATGTGGATCAATGTCACACACTCACCCCAGTCCGAAGATCTGGGCCCAAATCCATCGTTTTTTTGCACTCCACACCACCCTGGGTTAGACAATGGCGATATGCAAATCAGCTCTGACCCTGTGCCCCATGGGAACAGTCCAGTCCGAACTACAAAAGCCATGTCCTTCCCAGAACAGAATCAAGCATCTGAGGACCGGACCGGTTTCGAGGTAACACCTCTCATCAGCCCGGCTAGCTTGACTCCAGTGGTGTGGAGTGCCTGGGACCCACGTCTGGGCATCCCCAGCGCACTTAGGGCGGAATATGCAAACAAAACAGGTGATGGACCGAATGTGGATCAATGTCACACACTCACCCCAGTCCGAAGATCTGGGCCCAAATCCATCGTTTTTTTGCACTCCACACCACCCTGGGTTAGACAATGGCGATATGCAAATCAGCTCTGACCCTGTGCCCCATGGGAACAGTCCAGTCCGAACTACAAAAGCCATGTCCTTCCCAGAACAGAATCAAGCATCCGAGGACCGGACCGGTTTCGAGGTAACACCTCTCATCAGCCCGGCTAGCTTGACTCCAGTGGTGTGGAGTGCCTGGGACCCACGTCTGGGCATCCCCAGCGCACTTAGGGCGGAATATGCAAACAAAACAGGTGATGGACCGAATGTGGATCAATGTCACACACTCACCCCAGTCCGAAGATCTGGGCCCAAATCCATCGTTTTTTTGCACTCCACACCACCCTGGGTTAGACAATGGCGATATGCAAATCAGCTCTGACCCTGTGCCCCATGGGAACAGTCCAGTCCGAACTACAAAAGCCATGTCCTTCCCAGAACAGAATCAAGCATCCGAGGACCGGACCGGTTTCGAGGTAACACCTCTCATCAGCCCGGCTAGCTTGACTCCAGTGGTGTGGAGTGCCTGGGACCCACGTCTGGGCATCCCCAGCGCACTTAGGGCGGAATATGCAAACAAAACAGGTGATGGACCGAATGTGGATCAATGTCACACACTCACCCCAGTCCGAAGATCTGGGCCCAAATCCATCGTTTTTTTGCACTCCACACCACCCTGGGTTAGACAATGGCGATATGCAAATCAGCTCTGACCCTGTGCTCCATGGGAACAGTCCAGTCCGAACTACAAAAGCCATGTCCTTCCCAGAACAGAATCAAGCATCCGAGGACCGGACCGGTTTCGAGGTAACACCTCTCATCAGCCCGGCTAGCTTGACTCCAGTGGTGTGGAGTGCCTGGGACCCACGTCTGGGCATCCCCAGCGCACTTAGGGCGGAATATGCAAACAAAACAGGTGATGGACCGAATGTGGATCAATGTCACACACTCACCCCAGTCCGAAGATCTGGGCCCAAATCCATCGTTTTTTTGCACTCCACACCACCCTGGGTTAGACAATGGCGATATGCAAATCAGTTCTGACCCTGTGCCCCATGGGAACAGTCCAGTCCGAACTACAAAAGCCATGTCCTTCCCAGAACAAAATCAAGCATCCGAGGACCGGACCGGTTTCGAGGTAACACCTCTCATCAGCCCGGCTAGCTTGACTCCAGTGGTGTGGAGTGCCTGGGACCCACGTCTGGGCATCCCCAGCGCACTTAGGGCGGAATATGCAAACCCAAAGTTGGCCACAGCTGCATATATATTATGTCTAGCCAGTGTGCTGATCAAACCGAACAACAAACGCTGTGTTAAAATAACCTTGAAGGCCTCGGCACTCACTGTACAGACATAGCTTACCAAGCAAGGCTGATATTATAAGCAAACATGTCATTCTCGTGCGAAGCAAAATATTCAACGAGGCGAAAAGCTTTTATAACAAAATGTGTTGTGTGCAGAGGCTGCAGAAAAGGAAAATGGCGTTTAAACTTCTAACACGCTCATGCTAACATAACACAGTGCGAAGTCAAACAAAAACCACATGACAATCCCACCACAACTCTAAGGGCCATATGTATGAAAGTTTTTTTTGGGGGGGAATCGCTATTTGAGAGTAGCAAAACTAATTTTGCGAATCCTACATATTCCTTAATTGCGACTTGCAAATTGCAATTCGCAATTAGGAATACCTCCCCATTCATTCCTATGGGCCTAGAGGCCCATAGAAATGATTGGGAAGACATTCTCAATTTGCGATTCTCAATTAGAGAATCGCAAATTGAGAATGCAAATTCAAGGGTGCTAGGGTGTCAAAAAGACACCCTGTTGCATCCCTGAAATGTGCATGTGTGCACATGTGGCACACATACATGCCATGAGGGCATGTATGTGTGTCACATGGCACTTTGAAAAATCCAAAAAAGTGAATTTTTCAGAGAAATAACAAATAACCACCAACTTGAAGTTGGTGGTAATTTGCGATTCCTTAAGCCAAAATTGCACTTTTTCTGTGCCTCTCACATTGCATTTAAGTAATCGCAAAATTTGTGATTCCTTAAATGCAATGGCAAAATAAGGAATCGCAAATTTGGCGATTCCTTATTTTGCGAGGCAGTTTTACCTTAATACATCCCACTTAGCTAAATTGCAAATTTCAGCATTTGCGATCGCAATTTTGAATGATACATATGGCCCTAAGACAACTCTATAGCCGCCTGCATAATTTTAAGTTCACGGTTGCCTGGCAAATTACTCGGCCTTGGTGGTGCTGCTTAGTACACCAGCAATGATTGGATTGGCAAATGGAATTACGAGTGCTTCACGAAGGCTGTGAGTTTACATGATTGAATGTACTCTTCACAGATATATTGAGTACTTTGAGGATCCTTCGCGAGTTGCACCTTTCCCTTTTTATATATCTGCTTTAATCTATTGTTGCCCTTTGCAATTCCTAATTACAATGATGTTCTGTTTTAACTATTTTGACCAGCTCAAGTAATACTGTTATACCCAGGATATTTGATCTCTTGATGCATCAATGCTTGCGCATGATTAGTAGGATTGTCATTTACACTGTGTATCTAGGGACCACGTTTTTAAATCTTTATTTTTCATCCTCCTAGATTCTTCTTGCTCACATTTCGGCCTGATGATGATCTCAAACAAATGAGATTGAAACGCCGTCGACCCTTTCACAACAAAAAATTCCTTTAATTGTTTAATTCACACATGGAGTTTTATGATATTGTCAATGCGATGTAATGTTTTAATGCCACTAGCACTCGTCACACCACGCACCTTACACTTGTTCTGTGAGCACTGGAACTAGTATTCAAACAGTATACTTTGATATACCATTTATGAAGCTAATAAATATTATACAATGATAATCGTGCGTCCCTGCGTATATTGCAAAATAGTCTGTTCGAATTAGTTCAGGAAAATTGGATTAATACCTTTCCTGAAATCATACTAGCTCAGGCTGGACCCATGTGGCTCTCTAAAATCATATTAGCGCAGGCTTTTAAAGGACCCGTGTGGCCTTATATGTACCATTGTTCTTTATACAACTATTGATTACCCAAGGTCTAAATATGGGGGTGCCCTGTTCACCATAGACAGTAAAACTGACAAGGGCATGTTTTTGCACCAAGAAATAACACATTTGGGGCATATAATATCACCCCTCATCAGTCAGGCTATTTTGAATTTGTCCATCATTGTTCTTTTTATATAACAAACTAATAAGCATGGCACATAAAGGCCACTTTGGAGTCTCCAAGACAAAAGAAAGTCTATGGGTGGACTTCTGGTGGCCGGGTATGGACATCTAAATAGAAAGATCCATAAGAGAGTGCATGTTGTGTAACACAAGTGGCAACCTCCCATGCATATGCGCACCCTGCCGGATAAACCATGGAATGATCTGGAGAAATCTCAACACCATATATAATAGTTTTAATGGATAACTACTCGAGATGGCCTGAAATTAAGATTGTTTATGACAGCTCCCCAAAAAGTGTCATAAAAGTTATAACTGAAATTTTTGCAAGAGAAAGACTATCATCTACAATCTTGACAGATAACGGAATATAATTCTGCTTGAAAGAAAGTCAGATGTTTATGAAAGAAAACAGCACCACCCACCTATGTTCAACTTTATACTACCCTGAAACAAATAGGACTGTGAAATGTTTTAATATTACCATAAAAGAAGGAATACAGTTGGGAATAGAGAACAACTTGTGTGGGAAATCAGAACTAATCAACAGATTTAAGGCATTCTGCCTTACACCACACCAAACCATGCTAAAAACCCCATTCAAACTTTAAAAGGCAGGAAGCCACACTCACAGCTGGGCCCAGCTTGGATGAAGTGACATAAAGGATGGGTAAACATCCACACCAGCAGCCCTGGAGACAACAGGAGACAACATAAGAAGGAACTCCAGGAAGTAAGAAAGGAAAGATACCACCAAGACCACCACACCAGAAAGTCTAATGTTCATGTGGGAGATTGGGTGGAAAATAAATGTCCATGGGGGGTTCTGTCAAAGGGTCAAAATTCTCCAAGGCCATATGAGTAATAAAATTGTTTCACAAAACCATTAAAATGGAGGATGGCAGAATATGGACGGTGTAGCGAAGCTGAACTACTCTGCCTTCAAGGATAATTCAAATCAGCTTCCGATTGGGGAAAGTAATCAAAATAACAGTATGCTAAGTAATGAAACCCACATGATGAGTAGAGGCACAAACAGGCAAAATCCCAAATAGAGTCTGGGCTCACCCATTAGACCACTTGAGTACTTGAAAGACTATGTCAGGGCATGAAACCCCATCTTACCCTTAGGCCTGCCTCAGGTCACAGTTACATGGGAGATTCTGTGTTAAAGGAAATATCAATGAACCGTCTTTTATTCTATCCACAGTCACATGTTTCAGTTTTGTCATAATTGTACTCATGCAAATTAAATGCAATATATATATCCAGTAAGGTCTTGTACTGTTCTGAACATGTACATGTTCACCCTATTATGGCAAGAGTACACCCTGTTACTTCCCCTCTTCTTGTGACACCTCTCCCTGCCCTCCTCAGATGTTTTATGAAGAAAGGGGGATGTGTGGTATCTGCTAAGTGTTTCCTCCCCCGCTCCTTCTCCCCTTCAATGTACAATGGAGTGAGCCGCTCCCTGAGTCCATCAGGGGTTAACCGCAATTCAGATCTGTGTTCTCTCGGCTGTGGAGTCTGGCAATACACTTAATTACTATTTTGGAGCTTGGATTTTTCCAGTCAGCCAGGCTGCAGGATATAGCCGAAGAGACTTTCCGAGGAAGGACACCTTCTCTGCGAGATCCATATTTGCTTCTGCAGAAAACCTCTTAGTGTTACCAACCTGAATCTCCAGTTCAGCAGCAATGCATCTTTGTTCGATTGGCTTGGCAGGTTGGTCTCAGTAATCTGGCGGTATTTGCAGCTAAAAATGTTCAACATTTCAGGTTTAAGGAAAAGTTAGGTTGAGTAATCTTTGACACAGCCAACGATCCCATGATCTTGGGGACAACACTCGGAGGTCAAGACTCACTCCAGTCAAAGCCACCAACAGGATCCAGGGCATGTTCAGCTGGAACTTATCAGCTGGGCAGTTGCAGGAAATGTTTATTGTAGCTTGGTGTGCCCCTACAGCTTGAATAGGGGTCAGCCTTATGATCTTGGAGTCCACTTCCTTGTCCTGGGTACAAGAGGGAAAGCAGGTCCAGTCTTCTATGCTCTTCTCAGGTCTCAGACAGAAAATTCAGTCATCTTCCGACCGTCCATAGATCCAGCGTGATCTGAGAGTATGGGGAGTGCCACATTAATACCTGACACCAGCTTGTAGGTGCGGGTGGCTCTTGACCCCCTCCCTAACCAATAGGGTAATATTTCCCTGGGGAAACCTTACTAGGTTTGCAGCACTTCCTGTGCGCCCTACAGCACACATTCCCACCATGCTCCTCTCTGCATAAATCTAAGATGGCAAAACCTTTCTTCCCTTGTGCAGAGCATATGCTCCGATCCCAGAGGTGTGACCTGGGAAATGAGCAACACTCTTTTGTGTAACACTCAGGGCAGGGGCACTCTTAGAAGCAGCTGCTCTTCCACTGGGACTGTTGCCTATCTGGCTGGGGAACCAAAGAAGGGCAAAGCCCTGGTGTAGCAGGGTAGGCCTCTTTGAAGTTAATCAAGTTCCCAGGCACAGTCCAAATGCTCATTCTGCCAGAGGAACAGAAACCTCCCCATATCAAAGGCCTTTGTTCTACTCTAGGAGCAGGTTTCATACCTCATCAAGGGAGCTATTCAGCTGCCAGGCAACAGATGGAGCACATATAAATGTCCCAACACCACCCCCAAGACTTTAGACAGGTAATTTTCTAAAAGTAGCCTTCCCATAATATTTATTAAAAATCCGATTTCACTAGTGAATTGGCCTTTTAATAAATATTTTAATAAGTCAAAGAATGAAAATTGTAGATGTTTGCTAGCCAGAGATAACATTATTGGATATAATATTGCATTGCAATGCTTTCCATTAGAACAACAAGCCTTGCAACAGTGAAAACTGCTTTTGTGGCCATCTCAGTTGTAATAAAATGTGTACCATTACATTTGTACATGTCCTACTTTTAAATACAACCCACACTGTCTTATAGGCACTTAAGCCTACTTAGGGATGACTTACTAGTGCTTAAACGTAATGCATAGTTCTGTCAAAAGGGGTTATTAGACAGGTCATATATTTAGTTTAAATCTTCTCAGCCAGACTACACATTGTAGGGCTGCAGTCATATTTTTACTGTCACTACAGTGCATGCCGCAATGGGTGCTGTAGTCGATTAGTGACTGCTAACTTACAGGCCCTAGGTACACTTTGTGCCATATACTATGGACTTATAGTAAAGAATAATATACCAATTAGAGGTATCCCAATTTAATCATGTGAAAGAGGGGAGCGCATGCACTTTACCACTGTCTAGCAGGGGTAAAATGCAAAGTTCTACAAACAGCAACAACAGGTAAGGCAAACATTTGGGGGTGCACTATGCACTAGATGATAATTTCCTGCAGCGAAAAAAAACCCTGTCAGGATGGGGAATGGTCAAGAAGCTGAAGACAGGCTTGCATGATGACAGCTGGGTCCTGCTATTTTGATACATTGGTTCTTGGGCAATTTTACACTAGCATAAGCGGAAGTGCTGCAAAAAAGGTGGTGGGACTGTAAGAAAATTGTTAGGATTCTCTGGTAAAATTTCTCCAATCACCTGCTAGTGCACAGAATAAATCTGACACCTCAACCACCCCTCCTCAGAACATTCCTGGACCCAGGAAGACTTCACCTGAAGTGGAAGGGTCTGTTGCAAGAAGAATCCTGTCTTCTGACTCTTAACTCTTGCTCAAAGAAGGACTCAAGGACTCCTGAATCTTGCTGGGACTCAGCAACCAGAAGGACTCCAGACTCCAAGGTGGTCAATCTGACTAAAGAGACTGCTGGAACTCACAGAAGTCTTTTCTGAGGAGCTAGGTGCTGCAGGACTCACTTGAAAAAAGCATTCCCAGCAGTTGTAGACTAAGGGCCAGATGCAGGAAGCCTAATACCGGTCAGTAACGGCCGAAATTATCGAATTTTGGACGTTACCAACCGGTATAAGGCTTTTCAGATGTAGGGGCCTAATTTAAGGATTCGGTAATTTACCAAATCGGTAATTTAAGGAATCGGTAAATTACCGAATTCTTAAATAACGATTCGGTGAATTACTGAATCCTTAATGTAGGGAGCACTCAAAATAAGTGCTTTTCCCATTTTAGGAATCGTTATTTACCACCAACTACAAGTTGGTGGTAAAAATCGAAGGCCCTGAAGGCCCATAGGAATGAATGGAAATTACCAAATCGGTAAATACCGATTCGGTAAAAGGGAGAACACATCGAAGGGTGGCAGGGTGCCACTTTGACACCCTGTTGCACCCCGAATTGTGTATGGGTGCACATGTCGAACATATATATGCCTTAAGGGCATGTATGTCTGCCACATGGCACTGTAATAATTTGCAAAAAATTGCTTCTTTTGGGGTACCAATTCGATGAATACCTACATCCCATTTACCGATTCAAAAAAACCGAATCGGTAACATTCGGTATTTTAGAATTGGTAAATCAGGATTACCTACATCTGTCCCAAAAAGCCTTATTTAAAGTTTGGCGGGTGGGGTTACTACATCACATGTGTGACAGATAACCCGGCCACTGTTTGCAGTTCCCTTATACCCTATGGAACTTATATTACGGTGGATGGAATAGCCATCATGTTTGAGGTGGAGTAACCTGTCCACCAAACTATAAACCAGGCCCAAAGTCTAAAGGCAAAATGCTTGGCCTGTAGAACCAGCTTTGTGTATCCAACCTCCGCTCAACTGCGGTTGGTATAAAATTGCTC
The DNA here is from genome assembly GCF_964263255.1 of Lissotriton vulgaris. NCBI lineage: Eukaryota > Metazoa > Chordata > Amphibia > Caudata > Salamandridae > Lissotriton > Lissotriton vulgaris. Next base: position 1,260,079,537 of record NC_141696.1, on the reverse strand, counting down.
TTAGATCCTGGTCTACCACAAACTGTTGCTTTTCCATAGTGCTTGACTTCTTTCTTTCCCATGCCCAACCCTGGGTAGCTTGGCAGCAGCAGGATTAACTTGTGAGACAGGTCTGTAAAGTATTTAAACACACAAATGCAGTAAATAATTAAGACAAAACACACAATAAAGATCCAAGACCAATTCCTAACAATAGGAAATATTTTTGTTTTTAAAATGACACCAAAATGACAAATATGCAATGTAGGGAACCGGAGATATGAATTTTTGAAGAATAAACATGTTTTAGCACTTAGAAACCCAGAAAACCACAGCGCCACTCTGGGACATCTGGTTGCGCTTGACCGGGACAAAGTAATACTTTCTGGCCGACCGAGATTGAGCCCTGCACGGATGCACCGAGAAGAAGGTCCCAGTCAAAATTGTACTTTTGGACTTAGAAACCTTTTTGGAGCTTTTTCTGCCTTGGTCCCCCGATGCTCTTCACTGGTCCATATTCAGTGAGGGTTCACCGGATTGATTTTCAGAGAAACTGCGAAATGTGGTAATTCATCCTTGCAGTCCCTCTACTTCATCCCCCAATCTTCTTCCGCTTTCCTCTTTAAAAGACACCCCGTTTAATGAAAGAAACCTCCATCCCAGGTCTTTCAGCTAAAACTATTTCAACTATGGCTCTTATTGCGTTAAAACTATACATAGCTTTGGTCGTTTCAAAAAGATTCTGCGCTATTGTTTCTTGTTTTGAATGAAAAAGCTTGTATTTTCTTTGCCTTCGACAACAAACGATATACACTTCGCAGTACCAGTGTGCTTGAAGTGTTTGTCAATGTTTACACAGCAACAATCATGTTTGAGTGGAATCAAGACAGTGTTTTGCAGTTTAATTTAGCCTGAAATCGAACCAAAGGTATTAGAGCGCTTTACATGAGCATCAGTTATATACACATGCACGCATTCATTGTTGTTAGGTGCATGGAGATTAATTGATGTGCCCAGGATTGCAAGATGTTGAACTGGTGCTGGGACTTGCACCTGGCTGACCAGCCCCCCTTCTCCATGAATTCCCTCCTTACCACTCTCCAACAGTGCACCTCATCTCTCCATAGCGCCTCTCTGACTTACATTACATCTTTTTATAGCACTACTCATTGTTCACTCACATTCAGTTCTATGATCTGCATGGTACACATTCTTTGCAGCAGGTACATTAACCCTCTGGGCTACTTTAGAAGAGTCAAAATTAGCACTAGACAAAATTCCGATCTCTCACCAGTAGGAACATTAATCACCAAAGTTATTGTGACCTTTTTATTGTTGCCTAAAAAGTACTGCACAAGGAAGTTCACATGCTGTTTATTTTTAAACAAGGTGCCTGCACTAAAGTAAGTGCCAGGTGTGGTTGCTCCGGTAATAACACTTTAACAGAGTTTCAGTAACTTATATTGCACAACTGCTCACCAAGCTACAACTTACAACGAAAAAGGGCTTATTATTATTCATCACATTGTCCAATTCCAGAAGCAGGGCAAAATCAAATACTTGCATAATGATCCCAAGCATCATGTACACAGTGACACCAACTTTTCTTGCTGAACAAGAAAGAAAAGGCATTAAATGGAATTGGGTAATGTGTGGGTTTGCAATGTGTGGTGCCATTTTTCAACAAAACGTTTGACACTCTGGCTTTCACAACATCACCCAAAGGTTCAGGACCAAATTATATAACCACCAGATACTACACAATATATTGCCTTTCTCAAAAATAAATTCATAACACTTTTTCAGAGTTTCTTTAACTCAGGGGTCTTTAAACTGAGGGGTGGGCCCTTGCAGGGGGGCCTCAAGTGATCTCTGGCTAAAAGAAACATTATGCTGATAACAGTGCTTTGTTTTCAGCAGAATAAAATGAGTAGCAGTACGCCACTCTGTAGTTGGCCATCACTAAAATCTTTAGTCATTTATATCCTGGCTGGGAGAAAGTGTCAAAAGGGAAGGGACTCCAAATATTCTTTAAAACCCCCAACCCCCTTTCTCATATTCACATTGTGGATACTTTTACACCTTAGAATAGTATGTTTAGCAATCATGTATTTAATTGCATTTTTAGAATGGTAACATAACTTAACTGCAATGTTTATATAAATCTAGACATATTTAAACATTGCCAGTTTAATAAAATAATTGTGAAGAATAATTGAAGAGGGCCCGGTGATTTCTTTTTTTAATTGAGGGGACACAGGATTGAAGAGTTTGAAGGCCACTGCTTTAACTCATACTGCACGACTGCTCACCGACTTAAAACTTACCAAAAAAAAATATTATTCCTCATATAGACAAAACCTAATGCATTTACCAATGCTTGTTTTTATATCATGTTCATTTAGCGCCATGAAGCCTTTGGTGTCAATAAAAACCGAAATCAAATCAGATTAAAATATAATTGCACAATAAACGGCTCAATCAATTAGTTAGCTGCTTGGAATATGATTTTATTCCTATATGATGGAGAATAATTGGAAAGATAAAAAAGAGTTTGCTTGCTTTTGACAAACGGAAAAATGTGCTCTGTGCAAACTTGAGCATCGAAGTGGGAGCAGCCACCCCAGACTACTACCCCCCCCCCCCGCCCCCGCCCTCCCGTAGTGTGTCTAGCTGCTGTGGGCTCAGCTGGGCAGTGTCTGGAGTCTTATCTCCAGGACGCCAGAGTTTTTCACAGGTCTTTAAGGACCATTTACATATTTACATACCTTTGTAAACTGCTTACTGAGGCTTAGTTTTTTTTCTGGTTCCAGTACCCCCTGGGCCCCCACTCTGCCTATTCCTTACATTTGTATTTTACATTTACTGTTGTAGTGGGGGAATACATTTCATGAACAGGAATATAAAGTAGGGTTGACAAAAGAAAAATGCCAGCCATGTGTTGTTGCAAACACCACGTCTTGACACTAAATAGGGTTATAAATAAAAAAGTATGTATTCATTTGAAATGTGACTTTTCTGTCTTTGTTCCCTTCAATTATCCGTCATGGATCATTCAGGAAGCCCTACAACTCAAATAAAAGTGCTTTCTATTTATATTTACTGTTCGAAGTATGCACTGATAAGTGCTGCAAATACGGCTTTAGGTGACTGTTTATTTTTCTACAGTCTGGGTCATCAAAATAATGAGCTGGCAACCCTAATCATAAGACTGGAAGTTTGTTGCAGGATCAGCACATTATATATTTCCTCCACCCTCGATCTCAGATTAATGACATAATAGCAATAGGTTAACTAATATCTGAATCCCTACGCCGCCCGCAGTCAATAACAAGCTGAGTTACTTTAAGTGACTGGTAACTCACCCTGCATTCAGACAACTCACTCCTCATTCTCACTCTTCACTTTCACGCTCACCCTGCACTCACAGCTATCACTTCGCACTTACATCCGCACCCAAATTCATATGGTCACCTCACTCACCCTGCAGTCACTCCTCTTACCCGACTCTCACACTGTTGCATCACACACCGTGCACTCAACTGGGCACTCCTACCACCCACACAGAGCAGAGTGTTAATGTGCCTGCTGCAAAGTACGTGTACCATGCAAATCACAGAAATTAGTGTGATTAAACTATGAGTAGCGCTATAAAAAAATGAAATGTTTGTCAGAAAGGTGCTATAGAGAGATTGGGTGCATTGTTGGTAAGTGGTAGTAAGGGAATTCATGGAGAAAGAGGAAATGGGGGAGGATGTGTCAGAAAAGACTGTTGCACCGTGTGCGACCAGTGCTAGGGCCAGCCCTGGCTGGGAGTGTTAGACCCCAACTGAGGTTCGGGTCTAGTTGCCTCCCTAAGTGGGAGAAATTTCAATGTGTTCTTTCCTCTGATCTGGTGAAAACTACTATGGTCCGGGATGCCCGCCACCCCTTCCACCACCAATCCCAATGGTAGGAGACAGACACAGTTTGAACTTTTGGAAGGCAGGGGGGCCTCGCGACCCCCCCGGCCGTATTTATTAAAATATGAAACAAAATGTAAAACTTTAAATTAAAATGTTTCATTTATCATGTACAAAATTCAACTTTCATTACACTTGATGAAGACAGGTATCCAGGCTAACCTTAACAAATCTCTAATAGAAAGATTTTCCTAACCGAGTCTAACATCATGGCATAAGCATTGCATATGAATTTTGTACATCCTATTGTTAAGGGCCAACGGCAAGGTCTTAACCAGTGTCAAATCCCTATACCAAATTTCCGCCCTCTCGGGTGAGTGGCGCATGCGCAGAGGGCTTTACCCTCGTAGCCAACTGTAACTTCCCTTGTCATGGGGGCCCCCTTCCACTCGGCGCCATCTTAAGGTCGTCCGAGTTCCCGTGCGGGTTAACCGTAAGAAGGGCAGCGTGGACTCCCCCCCTTTCCCCGCACTCTCTTCCGCCGCAGCGGATATTGGGCCCCCGGGAAATTCGTGGGAGGGGCATATAGCTGTCTCCCCCTGGAAGTGGCCTATGGTCGCCTCCCCCTGGGCGATCCCATCCGTAATGGGTGCCGCCCCCCCCGTGGGAGGGGCCAATGGCCGCCTCCCCCCGGGCGCTCCCATCCATAATGGGTGGCGCCCCCACTAGGGACCTTGAAATCACTGCTCACCGATCATGACCTTACCGCCCGACCGAAGACTAAATAAATACGACAGTTAGTTACCTACTAGTGGGGAAAAAACCTATGCCTAATCGTATCTTACAGCTAGATATAATCCTCACTGCTACTCCCCCCTTGTAGAGCGGGTGCCCCAGAATAGTATCCAACATACTATAAACATTGCTACAAAGGAGAAAAGGTCCTATAACAGATAAACCATTTTATTGCATACAGTTCATCACATTTCTACAAAGGAAAAAAGGCCTATAGACAAGTATTCAGTTGCATACACAATCTTGGAATCAATCTACACTGGGAGAAAACGGCCTAAACAAGACGTTTATGCATCACAATCAATTGCAAATCACAACTTTGTTTACTTCCAAACTTCTGCAACAGGGACTGGTGGGTGGGTCAAAAAATTGCAGCTTGTTCCCTTGAGGGCTCACGAGCGACGAGTGGTGCAGTCTTCGGAGCGTGGGAACAAGAGGACGCCTGCCTGTACTCCCGCGCCTTTTAACTTGCAGCGGGGAGGCGGGCGGCATCCCCATCCCACCCAAAAGTGCACGGACTTCCGGGCGGGTGTTAGGACAACCCTCTTAGGCGGCGGGGGCGTGCTCCAACCACGCCACTTTGGGCATACCGGACGGGGACACGCCCCCTGCCTGAAAAGGTTTCCCGGGCGATCTAGTCACCCAGCCATACGTTCGGGGTGACCGAGCAGTCTCCCCTTTCCATATGTTCCGGGATGCCCGCCACCCCTTCCACCACCAATCCCAATGGTAGGAGACAGACACAGTTTGAACTTTTGAAAGGTAGGGGGGCCTCACGACCCCCACGGCCGTATTTATTAAAAAATGAAACAAAATTTAAAACTTTAAATTAAAACGTTTCATTTATCATGTACAAAATTCAACTTTCATTACACTTGATGAAGACAGGTATCCAGGCGAACCTTAACAAATCTCTAATACAAAGATTTTGTCATGGACGACTGGGGGAACCGGAGCCTTCAGCAGCTCTTTAAAGATCTTAAAGGATTCCCCTGGGGAATTGCTTGCCTTCTCAATCTTATCACTAAAAAAGTTCTTTTTAGCCTCTTTCAAAGCCACTTTGTACTTCCTCATCCCTGTCTTGTAGTCGTTCTGATTTTCGTCAGTCCGTTCTCTTCTCCAAGCACGTTCTAATCTTTTGCATGAAGTTCTAAGAACCCTGAGTTCGGGAGTGTACCATGGGGCGGAGCCAACTCTTCTTTCTCTGAGAGGCCTCCTCTTTTTCGGGATCAGCGAGTCCAAAGTATTAGTGAGCCAATTGCCCACCTGCTGATCCGCCATAATGGGGTCAGTAGCAGGGGGAGGACAGGTTCTTGCCAACTCGGATGCCCAGCTTTCCACTGGTAGCCTCGACCAGAGACGTTCCACTGTGTGCCGTTGAGGTACCGGGTCTCTCCCCTTCACCAACTGCCACTTAAAAGGAACCAAACAGTGGTCAGTCCAGGGAAGAGCCAAGGGATGTAGGGCAAGCAGGTTTTTTGAGTTCGCAAAAACAACATCCAGCTGATGGCCTCTCTCATGGGTGGCGCCGACATTAACAAGGTGGAGATCAAGTGCGCCCAGCATGGCTTGTAAGTCTTTCGCCCATCCATCGTGCGGGTCATCAAAGTGCACGTTCAGGTCCCCAAGAACTACAAAATTAGAGGATGCAGTGGCTAAAGGTATCACCGCTTCAATAAAGGAATCTACAAAATTTCCCATAATAGCAGGAGGCCGGTAAAGAAGGAGGCCTGATATGGAAAGAGTAGAGGATAATCGCAGCACAAATTGACAGCTTTCTGAATTATTGATGCCGCAACCTGCAGCCTTGCACATGTAATTGTCTCTATACAGGATGGCTACCCCTCCCCCCCTCCCATCTGGCCTGTCCTGATGAAATATGAGGTATCCCGGCGGGAGGGCTTTTACAATATCCGGACCAGAGCTAGGGGTTAGCCAGGTTTCTGTAAGAAACAACACGTCCAAATTATGGTCTGAGATCAGAGAATGGATTTCCGTGGCATGGCAGGGTAAGGACCTGCAGTTGAGCACCGCCATAGATAACAGTGTTTGGTCCCTGGCGCCGCAGGGCGACCAACAGAGAGCACATTTCAAATAGGGGGTACCCTCTGCCCAACAATAGCTACAACCAGAGCGTCTAGGGACATGTAGAGACATCAGAGTATCCCTAGAGTACCTGATAATGGGATCCATGTGTCGTACAGGATTGAACAGAGTGACATGCCCCGTGCCCGTCTGGGCACGGATGGGCACAGGCGGGCTGGACTCAGGCGCGACTCCGGCGCAGGTCCGGCGCGTCCGCTGCCCGCGTCCGCTGCGCGGAGGCATGACTGACCGTTTAAGTAGAGCGACTAGAGCGCTCGTCCAATAGCGCCCAACCAAAGATGGCCGCCAACTACAGCAACCCGGGACCCGGTGATCTTAGCCCCGAGGACGGCCAAGCCTCACCTGGAAAGCGGGGAAGACTGAAAAAGTGCTAGCGTGTCAGTAAGATAAAAGTCAGCCCCTAAGGTGTGCAAAATCTGGCTCGAGGGGGGGGGACGGACACAAGGGAAATTCTCCAATGACAATAAGTATTATTGCAAGATTTAAAAGTTTTAAAAGAGCGACCGCTCAGGAGCAGCCTTAAGCGTCTGTGCGAGGTAATCTCCCGCTATAGTGGAGAGCCCTTCCTTAAGTAGAGCGACTAGAGCGCTCGTCCAATAGCGCCCAACCAAAGATGGCCGCCAACTACAGCAACCCGGGACCCGGTGATCTTAGCCCCGAGGACGGCCAAGGCCTCACCTGGGAAGCGGGGAAGACTGAAAAAGTGCTAGCGTGTCAGTAAGATAAAAGTCAGCCCCTAAGGTGTGCAAAATCTGGCTCGAGGGGGGGGGACGGACACAAGGGAAATTCTCCAATGACAATAAGTATTATTGCAAGTTTTAAAAGTCAACCCGCAGGAGAAATGTGAGGAGCTGGCCGACTTCTTTCACTCGAAAATCGAGAAGATTTTGTCCTCATTGCCTGCGACGTCGCAGAGCTCGGAAATGGACGTCAGCCCAACAATAAGCCCCGTTGAGCTGACCTCATTCGGTCCCTTCTCATAGGAGGGGGTCGAAAAAGCCCTGAAAAGGATGAAAAGTGGGTCTCCAAGTGACCCGGCGCCCATGAAATTCCTTAAACAGGTGGCAAATGTTCTCTCCACTCCGCTGGCGGACCTTATCAACCTTTCGCTTGCCCAGGGCACAGTGCCTCAAAGGTGGAAATTCGCAGTTGTCAAAGCACTATTGAAGAAACCTGGACTAGATCCTTCAAATTTGGCCAACTTCAGGCCCATTTCACTCTTGCCCGGCTTTTCTAAAGTCGCAGAGAAGCTGGTCAACTACCAGCTCTCTCGCCATCTTGAAGACCACCATCTGCTATGGGACTCCCAGACGGGTTTTCGCCCGGGTCAGGGGACAGACACGGCCTTACTGGCAGTGGTGGAGGAAGCAAGGAGCATTCTTGATTCAGGGGGGTCAGTGGCACTGATCCTCCTGGACTTGAGTGCGGCCTTTGACACCGTTAATCATCAGGTGCTCCTCCAACGGCTGGCAGAGGTGGGGGTTAAAGGGATGGCCCTGAAATGGCTGAAATCTTTTCTCTCAGACCGGTCTTATCAAGTATGGGAAGGGGGAGAGCAATCCACCTTGTTCCCTCTTCAATGTGGAGTCCCGCAGGGCTCATCCTTGAGCCCTACCTTATTTAACACCTATATGGCTCCACTTGAAAGAGTGGTCTCCCCTTCAGGAGTGAAGATCATCAGCTATGCTGATGATACGCAGCTGGTTGTAGGCCTCCCCCAGCTGGAGGAACAACCCGAAGTCCTTCATGACTGTCTTTCTAATGTTCATCGCTGGATGTCCCAGTCCGCTTTGAAGCTCAACGGTGACAAGACTGAGCTGATGGTGCTTGGCAAGACCAGTCCCACTCTCATCACTAGCTGTTGGCCTCGGTCCCTGGGTGACCCGCCATCCCCCAAGAAGGAAATCAAGAGCTTGGGGGTTTGGTTAGAGGAAGATTTATCCTTCAGGACCCATGCTAGGAAAACCGCAGGGGTTTGCTTTGGCCTGCTGCGATCTGCCCGCAAGGTGCTACCTTTGCTCCCTAATCCATCTAGGAAGCTCTTGATCCGTGGCCTAATTCTGTCGCGGCTCGACTTCGGGAATGCGCTATTTTCGGGCGCACCCAAAGCGACTCTTAAAACCCTTCAGCAGGTGCACAACGCAGCCGCAAGGATTCTGATGGAAGTGCCGCGAAGACAGTCAGCTGCCCCCGCCCTGAAAGCGCTTCACTGGCTCCCTGTTAAGGAGCGGGTGAAATTTAAGGCGCTATGTACGGCCCATAAAATTCTACACGGTAGGGGCCCTTCTATTCTGTCCTCTATGGCACCCCCCTACAAGCCCACACGCCCATTGCGCTCGGATCAAAGACATCTGATGCAGACTACCAGAGTAAAAAGAGCTTGCTCTGGGGGCCGACGTTTTTCGGTGCAAGTGGCGGCACATTGGAACTCCTTGCCCCTTAAGATCCGCGCCGAGCCCAACATCCTGCACTTTAGGAAACTACTGAAAACACACTTGTTTCCGGTGTAGGACTGAGTGAGAGCCTCCCTTCCTGTGTTCACAGCGCCGGGATGCCCCTGGGTAACTGCGCGCGTTACAAATTTTATATAAATAAATAAATGAATAAAATAAAGATTTTCTTAACCGAGTCTAACATCATGGCATAAGCATTGCATATGAATTTTGTACATCCTATTGTTAAGGGCCAACGGCAAGGTCTTAAAATCACCAAATTTCCACCCTCTCGTGTGAGTGGTGCATGCACAGAGGGCTTTGCCCTCGTAGCCAACTGTAACTTCCCTTGTAATGGGGGCCCCCTTCCACTCGGCGCCATCTTAAGGTCGGCAGAGTTCCCGTGCGGGGTAACCGTAAGAAGGGCAGCGTGGACTCCCCCCCTTTCCCCGCACTCTCTTCCGCCGCAGCGGATATCCGGCCCCCGGGAAATTTGTGGGAGAGGCATGTAGCCGTCTCCCCTGGAAGTGGCCTATGGCCATCTCCCACTGGGCGAACCCATCCGTAATGGGTGCCGCCCCCCCGTGGGAGGGGCCAATGGCCACCTCGCCCCGGGCGCTCCCATCCATAATGGGTGGCACCCCCACTAGGGACCTTGAAATCACTGTTCACCGATCATGACCTTACCGCCACAGGCCAGATAGTTGACCGACTATCTGGCCCCCCCACACTCCTATAGGTCATGTCTCCTCAATCCCACTAGCCAAGCTATCATGTCTCCTATCAATAAGTCATTCCCCACCCTGGAAAGGTGTACCCCATCATCTGAATAACAGTGGTCCCCACAGATGCACCCGTGAGGTATACTTTGAAGGTGGTTAGATCGAAACAACTTCTCCATTTTATTGTTGACCCTCTTTACCGAGTGGTTCAATGCTGTTGTGGACCACCCACCCCTCCAAACCCTCCTCGGAATCATGTGTGACCAAGCTATTGTGCACCCCGGGAGTGTTTTTGCTAACCAACTAACTAACTAACTAGTATGTGTTCGATTAAAGCCCATCTGCCCAACCTCACCACGTCATCGCCCCCAAAGTGCACTATGACTACTGATGGCGGTGACCTGTGCCGCCCTAACAATCCCTCAACAAAACTTTGCAGTTGGTCAATACACAAACCGCCCTTCCCATGGAAGGACACCCTGAAACCATATTCCTCAGATGTGTGGATCGCATCACCTGCCCTGAATATGTCCGCGGTCCATCTCACGTATGAGTGGCGCACGACCCAGACCACTCGTCTTCCATTCCTTGTTCCTGAAGTGGTGGTTACCTGATACTGGGCCGGTCCCAATTTCCGCCCTGCGTCACAGGCTCGTGAAACAGTAATTCAAACAAAAGACAACAAGCGTGAGTGCACTTCTTCAGTAAATTACAACATGTTTCAACCGTACGTAACATTTGAAACAGTTTGAAGACCAGCGCCCCAACTGTTTAACATTGTCTGCCTGCAGACCCCCGGCCGTCGCTTCTGTAGCGGCCCCTATCCTGAACGAATGAGTTCCAAAATCACTCGGGTTCAAACCCGCAGCTGCAATCGTGATTGCCAGCATCCTCTGGAACTGAAACTTTGTTAACGGGGTGCCGTCAGCATGCCGCAGCAAGGCGCCCCCCACGTCGTCACCCTTTGTTTTAGGTAGGCCTCAACGTGCAGCACTGGACAACAGGGACTACCCTGAGCGCGCTGCAACACAATGCTACTCCCCTGGGCCTCCTGGTCTGTCTTCGACCTGGCAATTGTGATCAGCAGGGAATCCCCTCTCACTTGCGTATGGTCCCTGCGCAGACCCCCCTCGGTATCCCTTTTATTGGCAGCCACTAGTTCGCCTACCCGCAGGGCCCCATAGAATGCCAGCGTAAATGCTGCCCGAAATAGGACAACCTCACTAGGTGAGGAGCATGTCTCCTCTAGTTTAGCCAGCAAGGCGGTCAACCTGTCAAACCCTATCGGATGTTTGGTATCCTTTTTGCGCCCCTCTAGGCTCCGCCAGCCGTGCAGCGCCTTTCTGACTATAAAGGAGTTTGTTGGGTCCCTGATCCCATGGAGCTGAGCCATAAACGATATGGCGGCCTTACACCGACTGGCGGTTGCTGCCGACCGGCCCTCCTCATGAAGTGCCACTAAAAATTGGGTAAAGGACCCCTCCTGACCCCATCTATGCTCCCATGCAGGGCCCAAAAAGGCACAGTACGAGCGGAACGCCCCTTCATAAGCTTTCCTTGTCCTGGGCACTAAACTGGCTGCAACGAGGTTTTGTATTCCGGGGAGCCGATTTGCCATAATGCTTTGGGAAATGGCGCTGCCCCTAGCTCCTCTGAGGGCAAACAATCCTTGAATGCCTGCATTTTGAAACGAGAGAGCGCATCAGCTGCATTATTCAGTACTCCCGGCACATGTTTTGCCCTGAACTGTACATTTAGCTTCAAGCATTTCAACACAATTTCTTTCAACAATCGCAATATCCACTTGCAGCGTGCTGCCTGCTGGTTAATGCACTCAACTACAGTCATGTTATCAGACCAAAATATCACCGAGCGGTTTCGGAACTCTTCTGGCCAAGCCGACAACGCTACCCAGATGGGGAATAACTCTAGGAAACCAATGTTGTTCGTCAAACCACTTGCTTCCCACCATGCTGGCCATTTCTAGGCCGACCATCGGTTACCAAGGATCGCACCAAACCCCACACTGCCCGCAGAGTCGGTCCATAAACCCAAGTCTGCCGACGAGGCCGGGGCTTCGCTCCAGACTACCCGGCCATTGAAGTCCGCCAGGAATGCCAGCCAAATGAGCATGTCCTGGCGAACCTCTGCCGACAGCCTCGTACGATGGTGCCCTTCTTTGAGGCCAACCATGGCCTGCGCAATGGATCTGGAGAAAGGGCGAGCCATCGGTATCACCCTCAGTGCAAAATTCAGCTGTCCCACTGTTTGCTGTAGTGGATGCAGTGTCACCTTGTCTTTCCGAAGACATTGTAGCAAGGAGGCCCTGAATTTGGCGATCTTCTCCGCCGGCAGACAGAAGCAACCCCCCACGGAATCTAGTTCAATACCCAGAAACTCCAGGGAGGTAGTTGGACCCACTGTCTTCCCTGGCGCCTACGGAACCCCGAAACCCCGCACGAGCACGCAGAATTCCTGCTATGCCCGTGCACAGTCCCGAGAGCCCGCCGGGCCGAGAAACAGGAAATCATCGAGATAATGCATCACATGTTTGTGCCCTGAGGCCTTCGAGAATGCCCACTCCAGAAACGAGCTAAATAAGCACAAGAAATTGAACAACCCATCGGCATGCACATGTACATGTAGTACTTCCCCTGAAATGCGAAACCCAACAAGTGTTGATCCTGGGGGTGCACCGGTAGTAACCTAAATGTGGATTCAATATCCAATTTTGCCAACAATGCACCGGGGCCTAGGCGATTCAACATGACCACTGCGTCATCTAATGAGGCATACCTCACACTGCAAATGCCTGCATCGATTGCCTCATTCACGGAAGCCCCCCTTGGTGCTGATAGATTATGAATGAGCCTGAATTCGCCTGGTTCCTTCTTGGGAACTACCCCTAATGGGGAACACACAAAATTGGCCGTTGGTATTTCACCAAACGGTCCCGCAACCCGCCCCAAGCGAACCTCTTTTGCAATTTTTGTGGCGACCACCGTCGGGTTGTGCGTAACAGACTGTTGGTTTCTGCATAAGGGGGCCCCCCGAAAATCACCCGCCGGGATCCTGAAGCCATACGAGAAGCCATCTCGCAGGATCCCGGCGGACACATGATCAGGGTATCTGTTCAGCCAGGGAGTCAAAGCCAAAATATCCACGGGCGATTGCTGAGTCATCAGAGGCACCGTGTCAATCCTGCTTAGTACCCCCCTTTCCCCCAGCACCATTGCCTCTGGATCGGCAGCTAGTTTCGGGGTGGGAGGTATTACCACAACCTGCGCAGGCATGCCTGAACCTGCACATTCCCTGCGGCCTACTACACGTTCCTTTGTTGAAACCCCAGCATACCCCTCGCTTATTCTCATTCCCGCCCGATCTAGACTGAGTCTCTCCCCCGTGGGATGGTCGAAAGGGCTGTGGATGTTTCTGTTGAAAAGCCCTGGAACCGTTCAAGCTCGACCCTGATCCTGAGCCCGGCGTGAACTGCGCATGCCAAGATACAGTGTCCAGACAATCCCAAGTCAGCGATTCATTAAACTCTCGCTTTTCTAAATGACACATCGTACCCCTCCATATTTCTCATGGAAGCCCGTGATCCTGCTCCTGTAGCAAGCAAGGTCTCCCAACAATTCTGGTGTTCGCTCACCCATAATTGCTACAAAAACAGAAAAATCCCTGATCCAGTTCATCATAGACTCTTCTACCCTGAATTCTGCCATTTTTGCCCTCCATTCACTGGGGTGCCACAAATCTTTCTGAGTTTTGGCATATTTTAACTCACGATTGTCCGTCAATAATGAAAACTTATTAATGTATTTGTTCGCCCACACCATCTCTTTTGTGGCCATCGGAACATGTTTTACCAGGCATTCCCGCCTTGAAGGTACAGTGCCCTCCCCCATTATTGGGAGCGACCTCTTACCGTTTTCTGTCGTACCTCCGGTCGTGTCCGTCGACATATTCTGGTTCTCGACCGCGGCCGCGTTCGCCACCTGCAGTGGAATAGAAGGCATGTTCGCTGCCCCAGAGCCCCTTACCTCCCTGAGCTGGTCGATAATTTGCCTAGCCTCCTCAGCTGGATCTTCCGCAGCCGCGGATCCCCCGCTCCCTTTTTCAACCAAGGCAACACCGCCGCTAGATGCATCGCTAGTTCGGGGGGTACCTGTTCCTTATCCAGCGGTGTGATAATCACAGGGATTGGCAATCCCCCATCCGGTGCAGGCACCGGGCTGGCCGCTGGGGTTACTGGGACCTGCGGAACTTCCATCAGGACCGGGACCTCGCTAGGACCCCCTTTCCCCTTCTTCTTTTTTCCTTTGTCCCCCCCTGGAGTAACGTTTGGCAAAGCAGGCCCCACAATCCTTTTAGGTCTCCCTGAGGGCCCTGCCTGAGCTTCGACTTTCTTCTGGAGCGCCACTAAGCTGCAACCCAATCGGTCCACTTTATCAAATTTTCTGTCCATCGCCGACACTTGGTTTACCAATGTGCGAAGCATCCGTTCCATCTCGGAGCTCTTTCCATTCTTCTTTCCCGGCATATCCGACTTTCTGTACAGGTCCACTGATCCCAGATACGCTTTGACGACTGAAACAGAAAAAACAACGATTACCACGTTCAAAAAATTGCAGCTTGTTCCCTTTAGGGCTCACGAGCAACGAGTCGTGCAGCCTTCCGAGCGCGGGAACAAGAGGACGCCTGCCTGTACTCCCGCGCCTTTTAACTAGCAGCGGGGAGGCGGGCGGCATCCCCATCCCGCCCAAAAGTGCACAGACTTCCGGGCGGGTGTTAGGACAACCCTCTTAGGCGGCGGGGGCGTGCTCCAACCACGCCACTTTGGGCATACCGGCCTGGGACACGCCCCCCGCCTGAAAAGGTTTCCCGGGCGATCGGGGCACCCAGCCATACGTTCGGGGTGACCGAGCAGTCTCCCCTTTCCATGACTGCTTCATTTTTAAAAAAATCTGTTTTGCTGAATCTATGCCTGTCCCACCCTCAATTATGTTCTTTTATTTGTTATGCACAAGGATGCCTACATACAGATTTGAATCAGGATTCTGGCAATCTGAAAAGTAGACAGCTATGCTTGTCCTCGAACAATAACCTATCTCCAGTCTCATTCCAGTTAATCAACTAGATATATCCCTAGCTGAAATGCTGTTTAGAATATAAGTACAGTGAAACAAGATTCTGGTGACTCATGTTAATTTCAATATAGATGACCTAGTGAAAGGCTATTGATGCCATTTGACGGCCATCTTTTTCAGAAACTCTCCAGTGTCCGAAGGTAAACAAAAGATTTGTAAATGTTTGTAAGTGCATACTTTAAAATGCCCTGCAGGTGGCAGTAGTGCACCGTCCAAGTACTGTAATCTTGCTTTATTTTGATTTACGTGGAACAACCTGAGCGGCGGCAGGAAAGGTATGATTTTGATTTACATTTTCAACAGAACATTAATTACAGTGCGTGAAGTGTTTTTTGATCTAATAAGTTGCAGTTAGATATTTACATTAACATTCATGTGAGTCAACTCGCGTAATATAGTCCCAACGTGCCGCCCTTAAATCATTTAATTAAGCACAATCGGATCAATTGCGTTCGTTCTGAATTCCAGGCACTGAAATTAGTATATTCACTAAAAAGTAGAGGGGCTTATTTATGAGCCCTTGCGTCACTTTCACACCGCCGGTGCGTCACTTTTTGTGACGCACCAGCAGCTTAAAAAATGTGCCTTGTTGCACCATATTTACAAAGTGACGCATCTAAGTAGATGTGTTACTTTGTAAACCCCAGCGCCATATTATACCTGTGCCAGATATAATGTGTGCAGGGGGAGCGTTCTGATGCAAGAAAGCCTCGTAGAAGTAACGCAGTGAAATCTATGAGATTTCACTGCGTCACTTCTAGGATGCAAATGCGTCAATATCTTACGCCTGCCTCATGGCAGGCGTAAGTCTGACGCAAGCACATTCCACATGGGACTTGCCCATGTGTAATGACCGATTGCTAGAGTTGTGTCATTTTGGTGACACACTCCAGCAATGCGTCCTTTTTGCGCCAACAGATACGTCAGAAATACTGACGTATCTGTAACTACTTGCGACATGATGCATCATACTGTAAATATGACGCATCATTGGTGTCACAAGGAGGGCGCAATGCAAAGTGACTCATCGCTGTTTTCTCGCAGCGATGCATCACGTTTCATAAATGAGGCCCAGAATATATAGGAGCATTTCAGTGTACACCGACTCTGGTTGGACTTTGATCGGCAAAGCCAATAGGTTTTGCCTTTCCCAATTCCTTTTCAGGTATCGCCTAGGCAGCGTGCATGCGCTGTCTAGGAGGACCTTTAGCCATCAGCCTTCACTTTTCAAGCACTGCAATCGTGCTTGTGGCAGCATCCACCTTGCGAAGCGAGCAGCGGCGCACCACAAGCACGAGTGCAGCGCTTGAAAAGTGAAGACTGCTCTCGCTTTTGCTTTTTTTTCCTTGTATCACGCGGGTGCCCGCACACCACTCGCAGGCTAGCAGATGACCATGCAAAGACTTTAACTTGGTAGTGGCTAACCAGATTAATATCGAACTAACTTCCGTGAAGCTATTTGGCTCGTTTCTTTCATGGAAAAAAACTGCAGCTTGCAATGAACTTTGCAAACGCAAGTATTCATTTGTGATAGTAGCAGATGTTCCAAGTTTTAAAAGACCGTCACGAGGGAAGCTTATAATTGACACCAGCCTATGAATATAAGGCTTATACTGACAAGTGTGGCCATGATTTGCAAGTGGCAGACGAAGTTCCTTGTTGTTCAATCCGCCTTCATACCTCTGGAGCATATTTCCAGACTATTCAGAGGTCGCACAGTTACCTTGAAGAACATAGATGCACAACTGTTTCTTTTGGTGAAAATTTCCCTGTTACGAAATGGCACATGTAGCAACATTTCCCATGTATTTAATATTTACCCTCCCTCCACCATCAAGCGGTCTGTCTGCGGTTGGCGCTAACATGTGTAAGTGCGGGCACACGTTCTTTCTCTGATGTACAAGAAATCCCATATACATTATTTACTCACATAATAGCTTTCTTGGACACATGCCATGTTTAAGTCGCACTGCCTTTGTTTCAGGTCATATGTAGTCTAGAACTCACTTATGCTCCACCATGATTCAGATCAGCGGGAAAAATAGAATTTCCCTCATAAGGGGTAATGCCAAAACAATATATTATACTCCTGTGTGACTCACATTGTCATGATTTGAATGCCCGTATGCCCGAGAAACACAAACAGCCTGAAAACCGCCCTCCTCGCACATCGGAAACATGAGAACTACGTTTCCAGACAGGCAATGGGGCGGTGTTGTGAAGAACGCACAGAGCGTGCGCAACACATAATCAAAAAGAGCCCCGGCAGCCACGGCATTGCCGATAATTCTTGTTGCAGATCGGATGACGGTTTGTTTGCTGACTATAGCGGTAAGAACGCGGATTTGGTCCGCGAATTCCTGTACTTCGAGACACTCTGTGTCTGAACTGTGTACTTCATGCTGGTGGCGTGGAGCCGTGTGACATTTCCCGTTTTTTCCTCTTGGCTAAGAGGGAAGTGGACACGCTATTGTGACTTTGTAACTTTGGGCAAAAGAACCTTAGAGCCACGCGGGAAAGTGGCATCTTGGTAACTGGTGGTTTTTTCCTCTCGGCTGAGGGGGAAAGAGTATTACCTTGCGTGCAATTCCTGGCATTTCTTTACCAGGGATAAGAGGCTGAACCTCCGTGAAACATTTGCTGTGTATAAACTGTGTTACGCTAAGTGGGTGTGCTATTGAACGCTCACACGCATTTCATGTGAAACAGAACAGAGGACCAGATTTGTTACGCTTCTATATTCTTTTGATGTTCTACCACAATATTTGTTTATCCTTTATTCCTACTCAGGAGACACAAGAGGGGTACTAACTCAGAAGGATTAAGCACACCCATTAAGGAATGTCTATAACTTGTTTTAGGTAGGTGTGTTAGTCCTCCCTTTATATAGCATAACCCTCATAGGTTAGGGTTCTCATAAAGTGACTCTCTGTTTGATTATTTCGCAGTTCGGTAGAGTGCCTGGTACCACCTCACGTTGTGTCTTCTCGAGATACAACCAATCGTATTTTCCGTTACAGGTACGAGTGTGGTGTTGTACAGTTTTCTGTGTGTTAAGGGGCCAGCAACAAAAGTGGGTGGGTTAAAGTCACATCAACTGGGGGGTCTTCTAAACAAGTTATTCTTTGTCGTTGTAGATCTCCCTCCCTGCTGTCCCCTTCCTTTCCCTCCCCGGTTGAACTCCCTCGGTTGTCGGTGTTACCTAATTCAGACTCTGAGGCCGTTCATAGGGGAGGTTATAGGCATAGCAACACAGCCCCGAAGAGGCCAGAAAGCAGAGCCTGACAGAATTATCGGCCCAAGAATTTTGTCCGCTTCTTGGCTGTGTTGACCCCTGTAACGACCTTAGACGATATACTGGCCACGTTAGCGCAGGTTCAGGTAGAACTAACGGCTTCAAATAGAGAGGTGGCTGCCTCTAGGGCAGAGAATGCACAATTGAGAACCTGTTTGGATAGATTGCCTGGAACTGCTTCAGCGGTGAGGGGGGGGTCCCTCTGCCTCCACCTCAGTGGTGGTAGAAATGCCCTCTCAGATACCTTTGGCCCCACCTGAGTGGTTTTACGGGGACAACAAAAAGGTGCAGGTGTTCATGACGCAAGTAATGTTGCACTTTATGTATAAACCAAAAATGTTTTCCACTAACCAAGCTAGGGTGGCCTTTCTAATCTCTTATTTGGGGGTGAGGCCGCCCAATGGGCAGTCCCTGTGGTTAAGAGAGACGACCCTCTTCTTTAAGAGTTGGACGACTTTCATGTGGAATTCTAAAAGACCTTCGACAGAAGGGCGGAAACGTTCACCGCTGACCGAGAATTGTTAAAGCTCAAGCAAGGAGATTCAGATCTTGTAACCTACTTGAACCACTTTCGTCGGCTGGTGGCGGAAACGGATTGGCCCGAAGTAAAGCAAATGGCCATATTCTATCAAGGACTTTGCGAGGAACTAAAAGATGTTTTGGCCCAAATTGACCCACAACCACGTACCTGTGCTGCTCTCATAGACTTGACTCTATGCTTGGACCACAGGATGAAGGAAAGGAAGGGAGACCACAAGAAAAAAGACAGACCGGTTGCACCCTACGAAAGCCAAGGCCTGGGGGAGAAAACAGCTGCTCTACCAGAGACTATGGAGATAGGAGCCGTGAGGGCCTCTTTAACCATGAGCGAAAAGGACTACCGGCGTAAACATGGATTGTGCCTTTATTGTGCCAAGAAAAGCCATTTTCTGAGGGAGTGCCCAGTAAAACCCAAACCAGGTAGATTCCGAACCGGACAAACCGCTGCCGGCACTGCAGGGAAGGAGCCGGAAAACTCCAAAGCTTGAAGGCGACGGAAGGGGAGCCATCAAGCAAAACAGTTATCCCTTCCATTACACCTGACATATATCAGGAGAAGAATCATGTGTTTTTGAGGATGGTGTTGGTGATGGGTTCTGTCGCGCTCTAATCTAAGACCCCGATTAACACCTTAGCTGCGTGTAAACATTTCTCCCCAGTGCTGCGCTGTCCATTAGAACTAGTGCTGAATGGACGTTCAATGGTCGTGCGCAGCACTGGGGAGGTAGCGCTGCTGACGACCATTGGCCGTCAGCAGCACTTAAGGGGTTACTACTGAGACCTTCTGCCCCTATACGGCTATAATCCATTTATTCCCCTATAATGGCATAAACGATCAAGAGTGATATTTCAGAAACTCGTCTCTGGCCCAACACGATCAGAGCCACATTTCAGAATCGCTTCCTCTGCAGCTCATTAGAGCAAATGACACAGCAGAAGCCACTATCTAAGATTCCTAGATTACACTCCGAGTTCTTCAACAAGATAAAACTCAGCAACCTGGGAAAGCCCCGCTTGCTATGTTTTGATTAGTGATAGAACTCTAAAGAGCACTGAGAGACGATCACTTCCTAGTGACATCTTTATTGACGTCTTATGTCCAAAAACGTACGTCAAACAAGGCACCTTTCAGGTATAAATAGTACCAACGTTGCCTTAAGCAAACGCTGCCTCAATGACATCGATGATAGCGATGGTGTGGTGAACATAGGAGCAGAACAGCTGTCCCCTGCAGAGCCCAGCAGATACAAGCTGCCCACGGACGCTGCCCCTCCTCCTCCTCGACGCGCTGAGAGAGACGCTGTCTTTTCTCCTGCCGAGAAAATCCAGCTCCGGCGTTTCCAGCCTACTCTTGCGAGTGACTGGGATATCGAGTCCTGAAAGGAGATACAAGACCTCCAACATTCTATTTCAGAGGTATGGTGTTGACTAAACCCTTAGAGAGAATTCTTGAAGCAAACCTTGGCAAAACCAACTTAACTAAAACTGCTACTTACTTACTCCCTCCCAAGTATTAGGCTTAGGTCAGGTACACTGGGGTAGGCGTAGTTAGAAGCACCAGTTGAGCACGTTAGTCAAATGTATATATGAATGTATATATTTTATTCATTTTTAACCATTGTATGGCTAAGAAACCATATCAATGCTTTTACAGTATTATTTTGCAATCCTCATTTTACTGTACGCACTTTTTATAATAACAAGTCTTGCAATTGTGGCAATTCATTTCTCTTGCATGAGAAGAAAGACTGTTCA
Organism: Lissotriton vulgaris; assembly: GCF_964263255.1. Taxonomy (NCBI): domain Eukaryota; kingdom Metazoa; phylum Chordata; class Amphibia; order Caudata; family Salamandridae; genus Lissotriton; species Lissotriton vulgaris. The sequence continues at coordinate 1,260,058,861 of NC_141696.1, read as the reverse complement.
ATAAATAATACCTTTTTATTGAAAACGCCCGTCTCTCTATTTCTCAGCATCTTGGTGAAAGTAATCTGCACAACTGACTGGGGTAAAATAACTGTCTATTGTTTCGGACGACTCTAGAGATTGACTCTTAGTCTAAGGAGCAAAGTTGTCATGTTTATGCAGTTGTTGGAAAACTGAATCCCTTCTTGTCTGTACCAGGGAAGCTGATCACTTCCTATTCAGTCAAGAAGGTTTCCAGTGACCTCTGAGCTAGTTGGTAACAAACCCAATTAAGTTTAGCATAGTCAGTAGAGACCTGGAAGACCGCACTTCTACGTCTATACTATTGTTTATGTTATTCCAATTCGCAGGGCCTATTGGGAAAATAGGAACTACACTACATGGCGCCCAACGTTTGGTAAGGCGATAAAACTAAAGCAAGAAGTTAGAGTAACTCAGTCGTGCATTTTTCACACAGACCCCTTTCTACCGTAAATACTCCAATAGACGTCTGGAGTGGGTGAAAGGTTAAAATCCGCCCGAACTTAGTAGGAAGAGATTCCTATGTAAAGCTCTGATTTATTCAACGTTGAAGGATACAGTGTTCCAAAATATTGTGCACCTAATCTTTGTCTCCTTGGAGACCTGCTCTGCAAAAACATTTCTGTCAATAAAATGTCAGACACTGAGAACGGAACCAATGGGGGTGCAGTAAATGCGACTCAGCAGGGTCCCGACGGTACTAATGAACCGGGTGCAATAATCATTCCGGTACATTTAAGAAAGTCTATAACGTTAAAACTTATAGACAATGGACTGACCACACAAGGTGGCACAGTCGTCTTCGTGATAGAGGCACCTGAATATCGGCAGACAGAGGTATTCTATTCTTGGATAAAATTTCCAGCGGCAAACACCGCAACACACGAGTTCCACTATTACAAAATAGGGGATCCACCGGAAGAGTACGCTCCTTTTGAGGAGATTGAAATCCCATTAAAATTCCAAGAGCATCTGCTCTGGTTTAAAGGCGCCCTAAAACACAATGATCATATTACCAGGCTCGGTCCACTAGGTAGACCAGGAGCAACGTGGCCGGTTCTAGCCAGCTACACACCACATCCGGACATTGATAAAATGTCAAGTGAAGAACTCTTAGTTAAAATAAGAGAATTAACAAAGGCATATAGAGAGTTAGTTAAATTATTTATTAAAAATAATTCAAATACTCCTAAAAAGAGCTGGGATGGAAATAAACAATCCACTCCCAAAGAAAAAGTTTTCCAGTCCAGAGGAAGGTCTCCTCGACGGGGGGAAAGAACTCCGACTCGAGAACACCAGTCTCCCCAGAGGGAGCCCTCTGAGAAAAGATATAACCTTCGAAGTAGGGATAATTTGAAGAAGCCTGATAGATATCAAAGTATTGATACACGTCCCTCTCGATCTTTTTCGCAGAAATCGGAAAGAAGAGGACGGTCAGACCCAGGAGAGCACACCAAGTCCAAAGACAAGGAACCTGCTCAGAGTAAAAAATCTCAATTTCCAAGAAAGAAGGTAGCCAGTATTAGAGTAATCGAACATGCGAGAATACTGAGGACACAGTTGAAAAACGGGGAGTGGGCACAGACAATGCTAGACAGTGCAGCAGAAATCACCATAGCTCGCAAGATCCTGATGAGTCATCTGGAGACAGTGGACATGAATGAATACATTCAAGTAGAAACTGCCGACACCAGAGTTAGCGAGCCCCATAAGATATACGAAATAACACTGCGTATAGAGGGTGATAAGACTAGGAAAATAAGGGGTCTATTTTGGGATAAACTCTCAAAAGGCTATGACATTCTGTTAGCTGAAAAAGATTGGCCCCCAGAGTTTGTCAGGGAGTGCCCTCGTGGCGAAGAAATGATTATGCCTGCCTTCTCGAATCACATTCCGATTCACAAAAAATATACTTATGCAAGGAAATGGGCAGTAGCCCAGGCACCAGCATTATATAAAAATCATGTAGGATGGGATGAGGACTCTCCTCCTCACAAAATCCAGTTAAAAAGTCAACCGACTGCACAAAGGCAGTATCCAATTAAGCAAGAAGCTAAAAAACAAGTCAGGGAGATTTTAGATCAACTTGTATACCAGGGGGTGATTGAAACATGCACCTCTCAAATGAACAATCCTTTGTTTCCTGTCTCCAAACCAGATGATTCATATCGTTTAGTTTTGGATGTAGATTAGGTGTAAAAGATCAAGGAATCTCTGACTGAATTACAATCAGTATACTGGTGGCCGGGGATGAGCGTGCAACATCAAATATATGTGAAGAACTGTCCCAACTGTGACAGGGATCGCAGTAGTGAACCGGTCCAGTCTGTTGCCCAGTTACCGTTTAGAGACAGGGGAATGCTGCCTACATGCCATCCAGCGTCCTATTAATCATTAAGACAAAATCCACTTAAAAAATGTGGCCCCAGCGCTCGGCTGACGCCAGAACGGTTATAAAAGATTTGCGAGTCTTTATCGGCACATACGCAATTGCCATGTTCCATTCCGACCAGGGTCCTGCTTTCAGCTCTCGAGCTTATAAGGAGGCCATGGCCAGCATGGGCGTTGGCTTGCGGTATTCTTGTCCGTCACACCCGAAGGGAACAGTGTGGTAGAAAGGAAAAAACGGGACATAAAGCAATCTATGACAGCGAAGGTATTAGGTTCGGGTGATGGGTGGGTCAAACATTTAATAAGTGTCCAGTTAAGTCTTAACAATTTGCCAAGAAATTCTCTAAAAAGTTTCAGCCCATATGAACTATTGTTCGGAACTAGAATACACATTCAGGACTTAGATAGTCAGGTATCAGTGGTAGAAGATAAGAATACAGACTTTGACATCAAAGACCGTTTGGCTGTTTTACAGGACTTGAATGAAACAAGAAAATCCTTAAGCAACATAAAGTTAAAGCAACAGCCAGCTACCACTGATGAGGCACCACCAGCCCCAGCAAGGCCTGTCTAGATTCCAAAGATTGGGGATCTAGTCAGAGAAAAAATAGTGGTGAAGAAGGAATTTGGGCCTTCTTACAGAAAAGCAGTACCTGTCTTAGCAATCAACGGAACAAGATCAGTAGTACTACCGCCCCTTGCTGGTAAAAAGGAGAACAGAGTTGTATCAATCGACCTGGTAAAACCACAAGCATGTGGCCTATAATCAACAGTAGGCCCAGTGGACTCCAGAGAAACAACAGAATACCCAAACTTGCAACAATCCAAGAGGTTCAAACTGAAAGACTAATCACATTCGATAAGCCTGCAGTGCACAGAGAGGGACTATGCAATAATGCCATGGAACTCGTGCCACTTGGAACACAGATAGAAACAGTTCATCAAGAAACACCAGTCTACAATGACGTGGCATCAGAATGTGCTACCGAAAGACAAATTGAGAGAACAATCCCAACAATTGACAGAACTGCCACTGGCTACTTCATCAACTTCGATAACTTTTCTGAGGATCAAAGCAACTCCGAAGTGATGCCAGAAACAAAGACTTTTAAAGAAAAAGCAACAGAACTCTTTCATCAACTAAAGGAAATTTACCTTATTCCTCCATGGTTAGAGTTCTGGTTTGATCTAGGTGTATTTTTCCTCCTGCTTTGGCTCATCATGGTACTTTGTTTGGGAAAATTCATTGAGGGAAAATACAGTTCAATGGACACAGCAAGTCAGAACATCAACTTAGTCCTCAAACCACACAGATCATCTACGTGAAGAAAAGAGAACTGTCAACAGTAAATGTCACAGCCATTCCAATACCCGGCGGGGTAGTATGGGACAAAACTAATTACGAAGAATATGGTCTGGTCGAAATCCTGAAATATCCTCATCAGTTCAAGGTTTCCCTAAGTGACTTTGTAAAACCAAGTACATTTTCTGATGATTGGGATTTTGAAAGTATTAATAATATGATGTCTGATTTAGTGTTGTCAGCAAGATTTACAGAACATTATTATTTACAAGGTTCGTCTAGTTATGAACAGATGTACTGCTTCTCACATTACGGTGACCATTACTTGCATAAATCTGCACAACCTAGAAATGTTTTTAAATATAACTAAAGGGAACATTGTGCTACTCCACCTAAAAGCAGTTCTAAAACATTCTATGAGAAATTTCAGTACTTCTCAGGGTTTAACACCAGTGATGCAGAAACGTTTTATTATAAACTGTTAGATAAAACAGGGTTGAGAACAATGCTGACTAATACTAAATTGATATATTCAGAAGCATTTTATGAAAAAATGATGACATTTGGTTTTGATTATTGGAGAAATAACATTGAAACAAAAACAATCTGGGGTACACAAGATTGGCAGGTACAAGGCCTAGAAGCATTATTTCGAGCCTGCATGATCCCAGAACAAATAATGTTTTTAAATGACACAATTCAACAAACATCCTGTCTTGGCCTAGCTAAGATCAAAGACCTTAACAAACCGTCTATTCCAAAGCCAATACCTGATAATGCAACAACAGATATTGAAATAGACGTATCTAAAATTTTACATCTAAACAGAACACATCCTGATTGGAAAAGGTGGTTAATCTGGCCTACTGACACGAATAACTGTCAAGATAGATTCCTGAACAAAACACAGGGGTTAACAATGACAAGGCCAGACCCTAGATACTCCCAGAGACAACATCCAGGGATAGTAACAACATACAGTGTAGGGAAGCTGTGCCTTGAATGGCTAGAATCATCCACACTGGCAGAAATTAAGCAACACTTATCTTTACTTAAAGATGGTGCTGATTTGCGCGACTTTATTATGGGACCACGCAAACAGCGTCAAAAACGCTTCATAGCGGCCAGTATATATGCGGCATACAACGAGGCTTGGAAAGTCACACAAATTGAAATAGCTGAAAAAATACGAGAAATTGATCGTATTAATTTGGAAAAATCACTTTCTGTTGTGGACAATGGGTTAATGACTCTGTCCTCCAGAATATACTCACTGGACAGTATTGTATCATCTGCCATAGATATAATAGACAAAAACTTGCTAATGTTACAGCATGGCCAGTCACAATTGCGTTCTATTGTACAGTTAGGCTGGACGCTGCAAAATCTTCGTTCAGGCTATGTGCCATGGCGTTTAATCAACACGTCATTGTTTTCCATCTTTAACCTTACTGATAAACAAATCAGCTTGGCACAGAAAGGAGCAGACTATACAATCCTGAGCATCGAAAAACTTGAGAGATTCCCTTTGACAATGTCAGAAATTCCTGTCATTGAATGGATAATACACAGGATTATCACAATTCCGATAACAACTTTCCGATTTAAAAATTGCCTTGAATACATACCTACTGGCCAGTATGAACGATTGGGTAAAGGATACATTAAGTCAACATGGAAATTACCATACACACACACATGCTATAGTGACAGCAACAAAAATGTATTTCTTAGTGGTGAAAACTGTAAACATTCACTAAGCGGTATACTTTTGTGCCAGGGTATTAATTTACACGGAGCCTGTGAAGGAAATTCTAACAACTTTTCATGCCACCAGCATGTCACACCTGCAACGAAGATAGAGCCTTTCTTTAAGCAGCTCTCGAATGGGAGTTACATTCTAATAATGGATCGCAGCTGTTGTGGCCTTTTGCCAGGGAAAGCATATCTCGTAAGCGTAACTTCCATGGTCAAATGCTGTATGCAAGCAATGTTTCCAAACGGCCCTGGAGACACTGAGACTCCCATATGGCCTCGTTTGAATTTCTCTTCTATACAAATTGATACTTTAAGCAGAATGAAGTCTGTGCTTTTGCAGACAACAGTGCCCATCACGTCATCAAAAGAGACATATGAACTCCAAGTTGCAAAGACAATATCAGAGATTCATGACCTTTTATCAACAAATTGCCCCGTGCATTTCACAGAAATGCTTAGCCAAATTCTTAACATGTCTAGTGCCATAGGCATCCCAGGTGTATTTAAGACCATTTTTACGGGACTGCTAACACCATTCAAAGCAATTCTAGGAATCATTCCTAATTTTGTCCATTCAGTCTTTGGCGGCATACCCCTGATTTTGGGACTTGTAGCAGGCATTTTATTTTTGACCCTCCTGCTCCGATATGGCAAGCCAAAACTCAGACATAACTCCGACAAGGATGGAAGAAACGATCCTAGCAATACGCTACCGGGACCGAATAACTAGAGTCCTTGGATTGGCCAGGATGAGAGATCTGAACATGACCTGGTTTCTTTCATTCAGACCTATATGGCAGACCTGCATCTTACCTGTCCTTCGATGTATGCTATGCGGAGATGAGTGCGTGCTGGACATCTGTCTTACACTTCCATCAGCAGTACCAATGGATATCGATACTTTGCTAAGTCCTATAACCGCTCATGCATTGTGTTGTCCCCAGCGGCTACCAATCCTGATGACGGCATTCATTGAGACTCATGTGCTACGACTAGGTGGTAACAGTGGAGCGAGAAATAAAAGCAACATCACCCAGGTACGACCTTCTGTGAGCATTGCTGATCCAGACTTTGATGATAGCAATCATTCTCACACCTGCCAAGTTACAGCGTTATCGAACTTGGTCGAACTGTCACCTGATTTTGTAGACCAATTCTTTGAGAGCCTGTCTGATATGATGTTCTCCCCTGAACAGAAACAATAATTTTTGAAAAGCATTCTGACACACAGCGTTCCCATGAACTCTGAATTCGGCCTTCAGTTTTGATCAACAAAAACTACTGAAAAGCGTTGGAACTCTATTCTCCCGTTCACCATGAAATTTTGTTTTTGAATTGAACATTTTTCAAAATATTTACCTTTTTCTGGCACAAAATTCTTTGCTTAAAGTAGACCTATTCATAAAGAACAGAAGCTTCTATTTTTAGGTAATTCTAGAGACATAATAACTTTACATCAGCCTCTAGCACATGTTACACATGTGTAATTTTTCCGCAAAATCGTTCACTGATTGCATATGCTATGATTTTGAATGATTTATATGCTTAAAGACGTACAGTACAGACAATCCATGTATTTCGAATACGCCATTTCAAATGCAAATATGTATTTTGGGGTGGGTAATGTTACACATGCATCTTTTGCTATGGTTTTTAGTAAATTGATGGACATAAATTCGTGGAGTGGGTGTCGCGTTCTAATCTAGGACCCCGATCAATACTGTGACCTTATGCCCCTTTACGGCTATAATCCATTTATTCCCCTATAATGGCATAAACGATCAAGAATGATATTTCAGAAACTCGTCTCTGGCCCAACACGATCAGAGCCACATTTCAGAATCGCTTTCTCTGCAGCTCATTAGAGCAAATGACACAGCAGAAGCCACTATCCAAGATTCCTAGATTACATTCCGAGTTCTTCAACAAGATAAAACTCAGCAACCTGGGAAAGCCCCGCTTGCTATGTTTTGAATAGTAATAGAACTCTAATGAGAACTGAGAGACGATCACTTCCTAGGGACATCTTTATTGACGTCTTATGTCCAAAAAATGATGTCAAACAAGGCACCTTTCAGGTATAAATATTACCAACGTTGCCTTAAGCAAACGCTCCCTCAATGACATCGATGATAGCGATGGTGTGGTGAACATAGGAGGAGAACAGCTGTCCCCTGCAGAGCCCAGCAGATACAAGCTGCCCACGGACGCTGCCCCTCCTCCTCCTCGACGCGCTGAGAGAGACGCTGTCTTTTCTCCTGCTGAGAAAATCCAGCTCAGTCGTTTCCAGCCTACTCTTGCGAGTGACTGGGATATCGAGTCCTGGAAAGAGATACAAGACTTCCAACATTCTATTTCAGAGGTATGGTGTTGACTAAACCCTTAGAGAGAATTCTTGAAGCAAACCTTGGCAAAACCAACTTAACAAAAACTGCTACTTACTTACTCCCTCCCAAGTATTAGGCTTAGGTTAGGTACACTGGGGTAGGCGTAGTTAAAAGCACCAGTTGAGCACGTTAGTCAAATGTATATATGAATGTATATATTTTATTCATTTTTAACCATTGTATGGCTAAGAAACCATATAAAAGCTTTTACAGTATAATTTCGCAATCCTCATTTTACTGTACACACTTTTTATAATAACAAGTCTTGCAATTGTAGCAATTCATTTCTCTTGCATGAGAAGAAAGACTGTTCAATAAATAATACCTCTTTATTGAAAACGCCCGTCTCTCTATTTCTCAGCATCTTGGTGAAAGTAATCTGCACAACTGACTGAGTAAAATAACTGTCTATTGTTTCAGACGACTCTAGAGATTGACTCTTATTCTAAGGAGCAAAGTTGTCATGTTTATGCGGTTGTTGGAAAACTGAATCCCTTCTTGTCTGTACCAGGGAAGCTGATCACTTCCTATTCAGTCAAGAAAGTTTCCAGTGACCTCTGAGCTAGTTTGTAACAAACCCAATTATGTTTAGCATAGTCAGTAGAGACCTGGAAGACCGCACTTCTACGCCTATACTATTGTTTATGTTATTCCAATGCGCAGGGCCTATTGGGAAAATAGGAACTACACTACAGTTCCGAAGAGAAAGACGTGCGGGCCATGATAGACTCTGAAGCCCCTGGTTGTTTTATGGATTCTGCAGAAGCCCAGAGGCTGGGAGTGCGTCTAATCCCCAAGAAACACCCGGAAGTTGTGTACGCTGTGGATGGAAAGAATTAGAGGCCAGACCCATTACACACCACACGCAGGAATACGAGCTTTCATGCGGAGGAACACATTCTGAGAAAATAACGTTCAACATCATACAAGCGCCCCAATATGGGATGATCTTGGGGCTTCCCTGGCTGCAGAAGCACAAACCTATGATACAATGGACTACCAAAACTGTCCAGTTTCAGTCACCTTTTTGTCAGAAACATTTCAACAACGGGTTATCTCGTCCGTCTCAAGCATTGGCCACTCTGCAGAGAATAGCCACGGCCGCCGAAAAGGAAGTGTCTCTTCCGGAATGTTACCAAACCTACGAAGCCGTTTTTAGTGACAAAGAAGCAGAGGTACTCCCTCCGCATCGAACATATGATTGCCGAATTGAGCTGGTACCAGGAGCAGAAATCCCCAATGGTCGGATATATGCGCTCATGGTGCCTGAAAACGAAACGTTACGGGCATATCTAGACAAATACCTTGCCCTAGGATATATCCGTCCTTCTAGGTCTCCCGCGGAATCACCGCTTTTCTTCATCCCAAAAGCGAATGGAGAAAAAAGATGCTGCATTGATTACAGGGCATTGAATACCGTCACCATAAAGAATCAGTATCCCCTACCGTTAATCCCTGTTCTGCTAGAACAGGTACGATCAGCAACCATATACACAAAATTGGACCTCCGAGGCGCCTACCACCTCGTACGTATGCAAAAAGGAGACGAGTGGAAGACGGCCTTCAAGACCCGTTATGGGCTTTATGAATACCTGGTGATGCCCTTTGGGCTGTGTAACGCCCCAGCCGCTTTTCAATTCTTTATAAACAAAGTTCTGAGAGAATACCTGGACCATCACGTCGTGGTGTATATCGACGATATACTTATCTACTCAAACTCCGCAGAAGAACACATTTCTCATGTTATGTCGGTTTTGCGAGCCCTACAGAAACATCAGTTATGTTGCAAGATCCCAAAATGTGAGTTCCATGTAACAACGGTGGAATTCCTGGGAGTGATGCTCACCCCTTCCGGACAAGTGATGGCAGAACGGAAAATCTTGGCGATAAAAGAATGGCCCTGTCCAAACAACGTCAAAGACATCCAGAGTCAGTTAGGGTTCGCTAACTTTTACAGGCGCTTCATCCAGGATTTCTCGGGCATGGTCGCCCCTTTGACCCGACTTACGAGAACGAACGTGCCTTTTGTGTGGGATGCTGAAGCTCAAGAAGCCTTCGTTCAGTTGAAACACTCCTTTTCCACAGCCCCGGTGCTCACTCATGCCAATTCTGATCTGCCTTTTACGGTAGAGGCGGATGCATCCGAAGCAGCTCTGGGGGCGGTGTTGTCCCAGAGAGAAGAAGCCACGGGCCAGTTGCATCCCATCGCCTATATGTCAATAAAACTAAGTCCTGCAGAGATCAATTACACGATCGCAGAGAAGGAACTGTTAGCCATCCGCGACGCATTCTTGGAATGGAGACATTGGCTGCTGGGGGCAAAACATCTAGTTACCGTATACACGGATCACCGAAATCTACAGTTCAGCCAAACATTTGACCCCCCGACAACTACGTTGGATGTTGTTCTTCGAGGAGTACCGTCTCATAGTCACTTACAGGCCCGGTGCCCTCAACAGAAAGGCGGACGCCTTAACACGACAAGAGAACCCAACTCTACACACCGCTACCCCTAACAGAGCCATTATCCAACCCTCTAAGGTCATAGGAGCAACTCAATTGCACGAGTTTTTGAAAGGAGTGAAAAACAGAATACAGACCTGTGTGTGGAGAACGTGGCTACGACATCACCCTGATTGGAAGATGAAATATGGCGTACCAATGAAAGGAACCCAGGTCCTTGTCCCTTCTGTGTTGTTGCGCAAGACAGTGTTTTCCTGGTGCCATACCGTTCCCTGCGCAGGACACATGGGGTATGGAAAAACCCTCGAGAAGACTTTAAGGCAGTTCTGGTGGCCTTTGATCAGGCTGGACCTCCGTCGATGGGTATCCAAATGCACGAAATGCAATCAAATGAAGTCGGATCGTCAACAACCACAGGGGCTGCTGCGACCCATGCCCACACCCGCTCACCCGTGGGAAAGGTTTTCTGTAGATTTTATTGTAGGTCTTCCCAAAGATCAGGGGAAAACAGCCATAGTGGTAGTGGTGGATTACCTGACCAAAATGGGGCACTTCATCGCCTGTAGGCAAGTACCAACGGCAGGTCAGCTAGCACACCTACTCCTGGGACACGTAGTGAGGCTGCATGGTCTCCCCAGGGACATAATGTCAGATAGGGGATCGCAATTTACAGCACGCTTTTGGAAAACGTGGTGTTCAGAGCTACAGATCAAATCCTCGATTTCAACCAGTTTCCACCTCCAGACCGACGGACAAACAGGGAGGCTAAATCAAACTCTGAAACAGTATCTCAGTTGTTACGTACAAGACAACTCTGATGCGTGGGTGGATTGGTTGTGGGTAGCGGAAATCGCTTACAATAGTTCTCATCACTCTTCTACACTGCATACGCCTTTCTTTAGTTCTTACGGACATCATCCCCGGTTCGATTCCATGTTGTTGCCTAATTCGAGCACGAAACTACCAGAAGTCAGGGAGAGACTGTTGCGTGTTCGCAAGGTGCTCCTGGCCACACGCAACAATCTGATCAAAGCTAAAGCTAACTACAAAGTGCAGGCTGACAAACACCGCAGGCAAAACCCAGTGTACAGGAAGGGGGATTTGGTGTGGTTGTCCACCAAGCACATCAAATTCAAGAAGTATAGTGTTTTCAATCCCGGTTCATAGGGCCGTACAGAGTGGTAAAACACGTCAACCCTGTTGCTGTGAAGTTGCGGTTGCCAGCGCACTTTCGGATACATCCTGTGTTCCATGTGTCGCTCTTGAAACCCTCTCTATGTCCTGTAGGCCGTGCTCCCCAGCCTATCTGGGTACAGCAGGAGAGGGAGTTTGAGGTCCAGAAAATCCTAGATTCCAAATGGGTGAAGGGTCGCTTACACTACTTGATATCTTGGAAGGGCTACTGTGTGGAGGAGAATTCTTGGGAGCCGGCTGGGGCGGTTCATGCACCCAGGTTGGTCGCCAGGTTTCACCGTTTGTGCCCAGACCGTCCTGCACCCGGGGCCCACCCCATGTGAGGGGGGATGTACTGTCATGATTTGAATGCCCGTACGCCCGAGAAACACAAAGAGCCTGAAAACCACGCTCCTCGCACATCAGAAACATGAGAACTACGTTTCCCGACAGGCAATGGGGTGGTGACGTGAAGAACGCACGGAGCGTGCGCAACACATAATCAAAAGGAGCCCCGGCAGCCACGGCACTGCCGATAATTCTTGTTGCAGATCGGATGACGGTTTGTTTGCTGACTATAGCGGTAAGAACGCAGATTTGGTCCGCAAATTCCTGCACTTCGAGACAAGCTGTGTCTGAACTGTGTACTTCACGCTGGTGGCGTAGAGCTGTGTGACATTTCCCGTTTTTTCCTCTCGGCTGAGGGGGAAGTGGACGCGCTATTGTGACTTTGTGAACTTTGGGCAAAAGAACCTTAGAGCCACGTGGGAAAGTGGCATCTTGGTAACTGGTGTTTTTTTCCTCTCAGCTGAGGGGGAAAGAGTATTACCTTGTGTGCAATTCCTGGCATTTCTTTACCAGGGATAAGAGGCTGAACCTCTGTGAAACATTTGCTGTGTATAAACTGTGTTACGCTAAGTGGGTGTGCTATTGAACACTCACAAGCATTTCATGTGAAACAGAACAGAGGACCAGATTCATTATGCTTCTATATTCTTTTGATGTTCTAGTCTACCACAATATTTGTTTATCCTTTATTCCTACTCAGGAGACACAAGAGGGGTACTAACTCAGAAGGATTAAGCACACCCAATAAGGAATGTCTATAACTTGTTTTAGGTAGGTGTGTTAGTCCTCCCTTTATATAGCATAACCCTCATAGGTTAGGGTTCTCATAAAGTGACTCTCTGTTTGATTATTTCGCAGTTGGGTAGAGTGCCTGGTACCACCTCACGTCGTGTCTTCTCGAGATACAACCAATCGTATTTTCCTTTACAGGTACGAGTGTGGTGTTGTACAGTTTTCTGTGTGTTAAGGGGCCAGCAACAAAAGTGGGTGGGTTAAAGTCACATCAACTGAGGGGGTCTTCTAAACAAGTTATTCTTTGTTGTTGCAGATCTCCCTCCCTGCTGTCCCCTTCCTTTCCCTCCCCTGTTGGACTCCCTCGGTTGTCTGTGTTACCTAATTCAGACTCTGAGGCCGGTCATAGGGGAGGTTATAGGCATAGCAACACAGCCCCGAAGAGGGCAGAAAGCAGAGCCTGACACACATTCACAGCAGAGAGGTGATGTTTCCAACATCTCTTCCCCCACAATTGGTAGAGGGCGGCACCACCCCACCCCCCCAAACAAGGTGTGCTATATCCACTCCCCCTACCCTCTACTGTGGCTTTAGCCCCCATCCCACCCACTGCTCAATCAATCAATCAATCAATCAAAGCATTTATATAGCGCACTTCTCACCCGGAGGGTCTCAAGGGGCTAGGGGAGGGGGGGTCCGCTACTGCTCGAACAGCCAGGTCTTGAGCTGCTTCCTGAAGGCAAGGTGGTCCTGGGTCAGGCGGAGGTGGGTCGGGAGGGAGTTCAAAGTCTTGGCGGCCAGGTAGGAGAAGGACCTTCCTCCTGTGGTGACTCTTCGGATACAGGGGACGGCGGCGAGGGCGTGGCCGGTCGATCGAAGCTGGCGTGTGGGAGCGTAGAAGTTGAGGCGGCTGTTGAGGTATCTTGGGCCTTGGTTGTGTAGGGCTTTGTGTGCGTAGGTGAGGAGACGGAAGGTGATTCTCTTGTTGACCGGGAGCCAGTGCAGATCTCTCAGATGTCCAGAGATGTGGCTGCGACGGGCGATGTCCAGGATGAGTCGTGCTGAGGCGTTCTGAATCTGCTGGAGTCTCTTCTGGAGTTTGGTGGTGGTTCCGGCGTAGAGGGAGTTGCCGTAGTCCAGTTGGCTGGTGACGAGGCCCTGGGTGACCATCTTCCTGGTCTCGGTGGGGTTCCAGCGGAAGACCTTACGTAGCATGCGCAGGATGTTGAAGCACAACGAGGAGACGGCGTTGACTTGTCTGGTCATGGAGAGGGAGGAGTCCAGGATGAAGCCCAGGTTGCGTGCGTGGTCTGTTGGTTTGGGTGCGCTGCCCAGGGCGGGGGGCCACCAGGAGTCGTCCCAGGCGGAGGGTGAGGATCCAAGGATGAGGACTTCCATCTTGTCCGAGTTCAGTTTAAGGCGGCTGTTCATCATCCACTTGGCTACTTCTGTCATCCCTTCGTGTAGGTTGGCTCTGGCGGTGGCGGGGTCGTTGGTGAGAAAGAGGATCAGCTGGGTGTCATCGGCGTAGGAGATGATGTTGAGGTTGTGTTGGCGTGCGATGGCTGCGAGGGGGCTCATGTACACGTTGAAGAGGGTGAGCTGAGTGAAGATCCTTGTGGAACGCCGCAGATGACTTCGGTGGCCTCGGATCTGAACGGGGGGAGGCGGACTCTCTGTGTCCTTCCGGCGAGGAACGAGATGATCCACTCCAGTGCCTTCTCCTGGATTCCGACGTTGCTGAGGCTCTGCACTAGGGTACGGTGGCAGACAGTGTCGAAGGCCGCGGAGAGGCCTAGGAGGATGAGGGCCGCTGTTTCTCCGTTGTAGAGCAGGGCTCGGATGTCATCGGTGGCTGCGATCAGGGCGGTCTCGGTGCTGTGGTTGGCCCGGAAACCAGATTGCGAGAGGTCGAGGGATCCGTTCGTCTCGAGGAAGGCGGCCAGCTGCTTGTTGACGGTCTGCTGTGGCTGAAACCCTCCATCCCACCCAATGCTGTGTCTAAAAACCCACATCCCACTGTCTGTTTTAGGTGTATCCCTCTCCCCCATCCTGCCTGTTTTAGATATATTCTCCCCCATTCCACCAATCCCATGTGTGGGCTTTCTGCTTGTATGCCACTCGTTCCTTCTGTGCAAATCTCTGGCAAAACACTTATAAGGTCCCAGAGGCGAGACCTATTGGCTATGCCAATGCTTGTTACATTTGTATGTGTGTGCATGAGTGGAGACACATATGCATACGTGCAATGGCAATTTTGTAATGAGTTTCTAATGGGAAAAAATCCAAGATTGGACACACTCTTAATGCCACCAGCGACCATTTAAGATTTACCATTCTAACATGGCGGATGCCCAAGTTATATTGGCAAATGAAAATATTTCAGAAAAAACAACAAAAATAGCTGCGTGAAGAACAGAAAAGGTTGCAAGTGGCCTAGGTGTGATTTGCAACTGCCAAGCCTCAGGCCTTCCTAAAACGGGCAGCAAGTATTGTGGAACAGGGGGCCGGGCAGTGGCGGCTCCTCTGCTAAGGCAGAGGAGCATCAGCCCACTGTATATAAGTAAATGATAATAAAATGATAATAACTCAGTTATTATCATTTTATTTTTTTGCTTTTTGCGAGGCAGCTTTGAGACATTTGAGGCGAGGCAGGAATTATAAAAAGCCGAGGAGTGGTTTGTCTACACTCCCAAGTACGCAATGACTGTTTGATCGGCCATCTCGGCCGCTCAAACCAGCCGTGCACTTTACAGCCTGGTTGGAGAACATGCCAGGCCCCCATGCCCCATCTGAACTAATCACAATTGCAGCGTTGTGATTGGCTCTGGGTAGCCTGGGTGCTTCCCAGCTGCTTCCTGTTCCTGCCGGCAGGAGGAGGAGAGACGCGACCAGGAGGAGCGGCAAGGAGGATGCGGTTAAAATATTTTCTTAATTTAAAATCCTGCCTCTGCCCTCCATCTGCATCTCCATCCCCGATCGGTGCCAGCTGCCGCTGTGGCAGGGATCTAAAAAGAAAACTCGAAAGGTTGGGGGGAATTATTTTTAAAAATGACAGGATGACAAAGTGTGGGGAAGCAACGCAGACAGCACGGGGGTTGGGGAAAGTGAAGGGGAAAGAGCAAGAAACCACGTATACCCCATGCACTGCTTACTGAAAACAAAAGTCGTTCCCCGAATGCAGGTAAGGTCAGGAGTGGAAATATACAGGTCAACCTATCAGAACAATTTGAGATTGAAATGATATTGGGCAGGACATACAGAAGACTAGGAAGGAAAGCCATCCAAACAGGAGCCGGGATGGGAGAGAGACAACAAAGCCATCCAATCATGAGCAGTAAGCTGTCCCAAATCCCTTTATATGCATTTGGGAAACAATAGAGCTGGGTAAGAAACAGAGGAATCTGTCTATTGGTAAGTCTTACCAAGGGCCAGTGCCATTACTTTGAAGTCAAAACTAGTGAATGAATGAATATTCAAAACAAACAATTCAATGCGATGCATTTTAGATTTAAATGTAAACAATATGTTCTTGTTTTGCTTTATTTATTTTTGTATTTGTGATATTTTATTTCATTCAGTCATTCGATAACTTTATTTCGGACGCAAGGGACAATAAAGTGCAGAATAAAATAAATACATAGTAAGGATTAAAAAAATTAAATACCAGTACAAATATAAATTTGGACTCATCATTAAAACACATATTTGGAGAGTTGGAACTAAAGCTCAATCCATTAACATAAAACTAAATTAAACATTGAATTCATTATCGAAATAGTACATTAAATTTTTAAAACAGGGATAATCCCTAATAACCCATTACTTCATTGGTGAATTTCCTGCGTCTATGCCACATTCCGTGCAAAAAGCGTGAGACAGCAAAGATAATGGGAGGGTGCGTGTCGTACTTGAGGACTCTGTATGCTTGATCACACTGACGGAAGCCTAGATTCCTGGAAATTGGTATCACCCAACGTTTGCGTACAGCCTGAAACGCTGGGCAGAAAAAAAAAGGACATGGGTTTCGTTTTTCAGGTGGTAATTAGAAGCTGGGCAGTCTGTGCTCTTGTTACTGACCCATTTGCAAGTGAACACCTTAAGTGGGAGGGTACCCAACCTAAATTGCATATAAAGTTTTCTTGCAAGTGAAGGGAAAATCAAATATAGGAATTTTTCCTTTTTATAGTCCACTTTAACTTGCAGAAACTCGGTGGTCAGTCTACCCCCTTCTGACCTCGCATGCATGGATGCTAAATTATGGCGCCTAAAGTGGTGGACCAAGTCAGCCTTATTTATCGCTGTGCATGCTAGATCAGGAGTATGCCAGAGCTCTGGTAAACCAATCCTGAAACTAGTTGCCTTGATGTAGGATAACCACAGAATCGTCTTACTTTTCAGTGCATCCCAAATTTCCCTAAATTAATTTTTGTACCAAGCAAGTTCTGGCACGGATTATAGTCTTCTCCAATGCATCAAGGGGTGCCATGCCATTATCTCCTCAATAGGGAGTAGCCCTTTGTCCATTTGAAGGGGTACAAATTGAGTACTCACTGGGAGACCAAATAAATTCCTCAGAAATGCATGTTCCACCTTCGCGAGATTGGTGGCTTTTTGATGGCCCCAAAGTTCGGCCCCATACAATGCAGCCGATCTGGCCTGTGCATTGTAGTTTTCGATAACAGGGGCAGCAGGCTTGAACACAGACTCTCTATGCAATTTCTGAATCCCCCCCACCACTTTAGTTAACTTGAGTGCAGCCCTTGATATCTGAGTATCCCATCCCAGATGTTCTCTCAAAGTAATCCCCAGGTACTCGAAGGTCTTAACTCGCTCCAGGGGAATTCCACCCAGGAGGGGATTCGGGCGTGTCTGCCTGGGGGGATTAAGGATCATAAACTTAGTTTTGTCTAAGTTTATCTCCAGGCCCCTGTTTGCACAAAAGTCAGCAAAGCCGTCCAAGGTTCGTTGGATGCCCGTTGATGTCTTGGACAACAACAAGGTGTCGTCCGCGAACAGCAGAGCGGGCACCCGACCAGTACCTAACCTCGGCGCGTCAATGTCCTTTGCTCCAAGAAGGTGGTTAATATGCCCATTAATGTATAGGGAGAACAAGGTGGGGGCCAGGACGCACCCCTGGCGCACCCCCTGGTTCACCGGAAAGCATGCTGACAATTCACTATGCTTCCCGCACCTGACCTGCGCATAGGTACCAGCGTGGAGCCTAATTAGCACATTCAAAAGGTATAAAGGTAGACCAAGTTCCAGTATTACACCCCGTAATATTTTATTTGTTATGATATAGATGTTTGAGTAACAGCTATTGATAAAGGCAAAATAAAGGAGTGTTTGCTCGAAAAGTAGCACTTACAAGAACGTTTTAACCTGTAACCTTTGTACATTGTAAAAAGACAACTGCAACCTAATAGCGAATGAGCATAATATGTTTCAGAAGTGGTTTTATTTGTGTATTTTCACCTTTCATTATGTAGAGAGTTTCTTTTGTGTCCTTTGATAATATCCACTGAGTTATTACATATATGTTCCTAGGTTGTGCAATGTATTTTTGAATGTTTTTAATAAAAACTAAATTAGTAGAATGTTGACTATGTGAAATATCAGTGAGGTTTTTGAACACTTTAATTTTTGACACATATTTTCTAATATAACATATCAACAGATGGCACCCTTTACTGAACGTAGGTGTCAATTAGGTTAGCGGATGGACCTGCGTCCGTCCGCACCCCCGAGGTGGAGGGACCGTCCGAAGGCGCAGCGGCGTTCCCTCCATAGGAATTAGGATGTGACCGCCACCCTGGCGGTCACATTCTGTAGATTTAACATTGCGATGGGTGCTGCTTAAAGCAGCACCCGCCGCAGAGTTAAAAATGCATGGTTTGCATGTGCATGCACAAAGCGGCAGGCACATGCAGGGGGGTACCATAGGTGCACCCCCACCCTCCAACATCCTGGGGGCCCGAATTGTGTTGTGGCAAAATGACTACGGTACTTATTTTTCAATTAAGCATTTTGAAGGAGGAAGAAAGAAAACATCAAGGTCAAACAGGGAAGTAAAAGGGTATAGGTGACTTTGTTAAGAACAGAGGGGCAATAGCAGGCAGTGATGATCTGAGATGTGAATTTATGGCTGTAATTGTCTTCTGAGTGCCATGTTTAGCTACAAATAGATATAAGATATAACTCTTCAGATGCACTGGCACCAAGCAAAATGTTTGAGTTCATTATTGCGTAGAAAAGAGTGAAGTTGAGACAGATACGTCCTTGTGATCACGACTGTGCAGCTTGAGGTCCCCTAAGAAGAAGAAGAAGAGATGTAAGAAGAAGAAATAACTTCATTTCTCCTCATCACACCCTCTTTGCAGAATGCAGCACACATGGAAAGTGGAATACGCCTCTAAGAAATGTTTTTATGCAGGAAGGGACCCTTTGACATAATCCAAGTCTATTGTTATCTTGCACACCACGTCACCTCAGTTTGGACCCACCCATATGCAAATCACCCTTCACCCTGCTCATTTATAGGAGGAGAGGGGACATACCTAAACAAAGAGACTTATGTTCAGACTTCTATTGAAGGCTTTCAAGTTTGGTTGGTTGTACAGTTTTGGGAGAAGCACGTTCTAACGTGATACACCCATCACCCAATTAATTTTGCCTTATTCAGTTTTTTTAAAGAATCGGTGGTGAATGTAATGCAGTGTCAACGTATAAAAATAGTTTGCGACAAGCCCTCCGCACGTTGTGATGGTTCAGCACAGATGTTTGAACTCTATTCTTTGTGCCACTAGTAACCATCAGAGCTGTTTTAGTGCTGAAGTAATATGTGCAATTTTTTTCAGGTACTGGCATCGTCTGGCAGGTGGACTTTTCAATTTCTGGACTTTTTCAGATTCTTTCATGGGTATGCAACCACGGATTTTGTTTCAATGGTTTCATCCTGACAGTGCCAAAACCATGATAAGTTTGATAAAGAGTTTCTTTGAAGGCGATATAGGATCCATCTTATTACCATGAGTTAGAGTTTGGTGCATGTTTACCACAATTAAAATGTAATGTATTGCATCAAACCATCCTGGAGTTTTTTTTCTTTGCCAATTTGAATAATATGCGGCCAGATGGAGATTATCCAGTTATGAGAATTCTGACCTTTAGGTCTTTAAGACAAAGGTTAAGCTTTTCCATCCAGAAGTAGTTGTGTTTCAAACATTTTCTGATCGTGTTTCTTGGTTTAAGTCATTGCCAACATGGATGTGAAGTTGAATGTCATCTGCATACATTGGAAATGTAGGGTCTTATTGGGAGATAATCTAAAATGTGGATATTAAAGCAGACGGGGACACAAGGCAATGCAAATCTTGCCTGGCATTTTGTATCTTGGCTGCCAAAAAAAGGTAGCGCAACAATGACACAAAATGTTAGTAAATGTGGGTATAGCTGTGTATCGCACACGTGGCACTAGCAATGTTCACAGCACAACTTACAGAAACTAGACAAGTGAACAGTCATCAGAGAAACATACACAAGATCATTTATACTTGCAGAAATATGGGATAAACCAACTGGACTCTTGCAATGAAAATCAGTGCAGAAGTCTTGATTTTCAAACGGAAAGCCAGCTTCCCCCAGGGCACATACAACCAGTAGTTCTAACAGGAATCATGCATGTCAAACAAAAAAACAAACAACTACATGAGTTCATAATTAATTCACTGCGCAGGACGTCTTTGCAGGGGCAATCCACTGCCTAAAATGTATCACCTTTTAACATTCTCTGAACTGATTTTGCAAAACCTATTTATAATGAGGGTCGAGATTACCTCCCTAGGAAAAATTCCTCTCTCTCCCCCTTGAAGAGAACACCAGAACTTTGCCCTTCTCGAACGCTTCACTCACGAAATCCATCGAGAAAAAAATGTCACCACCAGCAGAGGTATTTGATTTCCTCATTTTTATTTCCTTGCAATCTATTAAAAGTATCAACGCTACTCACGTTGTGAATACCCAGGATCAGAGCCACAGGAACAATGCGACAGGAGAGGCCCAAATTATGCGGCAGGGTTGAGTAAATTATGTGGCAAGAAAAGCCAATGATGTGGCATAATGCGGCACATTTTGTAATAGTATTACTTCATTATTTCATTTTTAATCTTGGTAACACTGTATGAGCCTTGGTTGCACCTCATTAGTACCAGCTTAACCACCAAATATAGCAATAAGTAACCGAAAGGTGGCCAGTCCCACTTAGCAAAATGGCTTCCACTGCACAACATCATGTGTTGCTGCATTTTCAGTAAAATTTGAACAGTCTGAGCTAGAAACATTTTTTTTGTCAAAGTCTGCAGATTATGTGGCAGATGATGTATTATGTAGCAAATGCTGCAAAACTATAATCATGCGAAAATCGCAGTGGCCGCATAAACACATAATTCCTGTGGCCCTGCTGATGATGCCCAAAAAAGCATAGAAAGCTACCACTGCTACAAAGGTCCATGAGAATGACTATTTCTGACACGCTTAGAAATTATTTAAACACTTGCGTGCCAGAAAGTCTGAGATCAGGCTAGTAAATTTGTTCCCAGAGTTGTCAGAACTCAGGGAACAGAGAACATACTGCATTACTATCTTTGTAATAGAAACTTAAATGGTATACAGGAGATTACTGTCTTGAGTGGAATCATTGGCTCACGCTAATAACAATTGTACTGTATTAGGTGCATTTTCTCTTTTATGTGTGCTTTTAAGCATATGCATTCTAATATCAAAGCAGTGTCAGTAAACTGCAGTGTCTGGAAGCATGGCTCAGCGAGATTGGCATCTTCTGTGCTATGCAAGTCAAGAGCTTGAATCCCAGTAATGCCAATTCAGCCTTTCTTCATCCAGAGAGCGATAGATTTGCTTCCAATACATTTGGCAAAAGAGCAGACATTAAACCTATCAATTGTAATATGAAGCACTACGTCAAAGAAGAACATTATCATTATTATGCAATGGGTGAGGCCAGTTTACTACTATCTCTATGCGTTCATGTTTCGCTTGATGGTGCAAGTACTGAATGGCACCTAAAACACATGATTGCCAGTATTACTTATTATCACCTCTGATATATCCTTGGAATTTCAAGATGAGTCCTGGGTTGAAAGAAGCTACCTATCGATTAACGATTATGTACTATGCTTCGAAACTGCAGGTAATCAGTCTCGGACAATATTCTTTCTGGTCCCATCTTGCTTGAGTCATTGCTTCAGCATCTATCCATAAGGAACCCAAGAGTAAGCCCTTACCTTTCTTGCCAAAGGCTTGTACCTTCAGCAATCCATTTTTTCTCAGGTTTCCTACAGGGAAGTATGAAGAACATGAGAACATCTAGGAATATCCAGGGGGAGAGGTTTGCCCTTGGTTCCCCGTCATAGCCTTTCATATCTTGGTCCCATGGATCATAAAGGCAGCAGCAGCAAGTGAAAGTAAAGAGGACTTTACCATCTGTAGTCTCTCCTCTTTACATTCCCACAGCCTCTTAGCAGTAAAGTGAAGTCAGAGAAGGGAATAAAGGTAGGACAAGTGGTCAATCCTGTCCTGTTGTAGGGATCAAATGGAGCTTGATCTCACACGCACCACCCCTGGAATCTTAGTGATCTGTCTTTCTTGCACGGAAAGCACAATGATGATGTTCACAGGGCTATATCCATTCCATTTTGATACAAGCAAGTCCAATATAAGTCCTCTTTAAAGATTGATCCACACTGTAAATGTGGGCATTGAGTAGCATAAGTACAAGAATGTTGCATTGGCGCCTTATCTGAATGTGAAAGAATGCTGCTTCACCAATACCACCATATCTAGCCATGCCACCCTATTTTAAAATCCATGAACAACAAACCAGGCAATACTCAAATACTAGTCAAAACTGCTTTTCAAAGACTTTTTTCTTTCTATTGAAAAAGGGGAGCATTTTATTCCTCTTTAAGTCCATTAAGTAATTCTGTGTACCTTTAAGGCCTGAGGGGGTAGGGGTGGAATACCCCAGGTGTAAGTAAATCGGTGGAACAGGAATAGTTTAGTAATCTGGGTATGACCTGAGTGGCCCTACTAAATGGGTAATCACCTTATGAATTGGTGTTACAGCGCATTATTCTCTGATAATTCCACTGTTTGGGCTGGTTTCCTTTGCTGGAAGTTCCGCAGCTTGCTGCTGGTGAAATGTTTCGGCAGGAAGCACGAAGAGCGTGTTTTTTCTGTATGTGATTTGATCCCAATTTGGCTGGTAACTCCTATTTATTTTATATGATCAACTTTTCCTTTTCGAAGAGATAGATTTTGATACCTTGTTCCCAGCCGTTATTGCCACATCATGTTGATGTCATGCCAGGCAGGGTTATACTTGGATACACTAGAACCGATATGCGGTAAATGGTTAACACAAGTGACGTGCTCACACTGGGTGAGAAGTTCAGGCACTGGGAACCTTATCTAGCAAAACAAAGATATTCATTCCCCTTATCAGTCAATGTCATCAGAAGTATATGGTTTGTTCCGTATTTACAACCGTTGTTAAAGTAACCAACAGCGACAGCGGGGCCTCTAGTACGCGTAGATGCTGTGGCTCTTATCACACTTGCTGTTCCCTGAGATTACTTGTTCAGAGAGTAGAGGGTCTACATTTGTAGTCCTGGAGCCGGTTTACCCTGAAGGAAAGAAGTAAAAAGTTGTTTGCTTTCTTCATGATAAAACTAAAAAAAATCTATTCTTCTAGTAACTGATCTGGCTGTCTTATGAGTACTGTACATCCCAACAATAGATACCAACAATCAACCGGGTAATGGTGTAGCATGATTGATACCGCAAAGCTTTATTGATCAATAAGTAATGTGAATAAAAACATAACACACTTTCTCACTAGACTCTAATTCAGATCTTAACATTTATGTTAATATTAGAATTGCGTTGTTAACCAGACAAGCCAACAGAAGAGCTAGGGAATGGCATTTTACACATTTTACATAGCAAGATTGCAACTTTCAAACATCTTTTTAGCACCTATCCAGCCCTGTATATTTCTCTAGTTTATGTGACAATTAACATTTGATCAAGAAGAGCCTCTGTGTTACGTGAGCGTTGGCTTTTTAACCACCTTTGCTACAAAAGTCTTGTTTAAGTCGTTCTTGTATCAATGATTTTCCAACAAAACATATTCTTGAAGAATTTAATCTTATATTGTATGCTCCAGTCTTAGAACATTTGAAGGAGGAAAAAATTAAGTCTTGGAAAGTGTTTTCAGATTGCAGTGCATTATGGGGTGGGAATAGAGGACCCTTGAAGGGTCAATATGTAAGTGTTATGTGTCTTCAGGTCTTCCCTAAAGAAAGACAGCTGTGAAAGGGTAATACTTATCTGATGGTGTAAAATTGTAACAAAAGGCTGGAAAACTGTCTTTTTTTAGTATGCACAATTTTATTATGCCTGTAGTACAGACATTCCTTCCAATTTTCACAGGTGCCAGTAGGCATGCTGAAATATTTCTGTTTCTATACAGGGAAGATGTGAGAGTAATGTTTTGTTAAAAAAGAGTCTCATTTTTGGGCGAACAAGCGCCCAAACTGACAGTCATATTGGCAGTATATTTAATGTTCAGTCATCATGCATCCTTTCAAGAAAATTCCAACTAGTGAGATTGAACATTGTACATACTGTAAAATGTAATGAATTACAAAAATCCACAATGCATTGCAAACTCTGTGAAAAATATCCATAAATACTTGAGATGTGGAGGCTCCAGGGAAGTATAAGGAACAACATCCCTAAAGTGCAAAGATATTTGAGCATCTAAATATAACCTGGGTTCTAAAAAAAAAAACATTATTGATGCTAATGCATAAAGTGGAATGGGGGATGTAAACCTCATAAATATACTTACCTTCTAACTTCCGCCGGTGTGGAATCATTTTTACAGCTGAGCAAGGCTGTCTAAACAGGGTTGCAAATGCAATGCGGGGACATCAGAAGGCAGTGACCACCCACACTTGGTACCTACAAAACCTTTTCAGGTTGTTTGTACCTAGAAAATGGAGGAAATATTTTTCACATGGAGAAGTCAAAAAATTGTCAGATGTATTTAGTTTTGCATGTGTTCATGCAGAAACAGAGCCTTGCTACATTTCCATATATGTAAATGTTTTTGCATAAAAACATGTAAATGTTTAATCATGTGAGGACTCTTGGTAATTGGCAACAGTTGCAGCTACCCAGGAGTTCTTGTGAAATTGTTAGAGGCTTCTTGGACAGTCCACAATTTTTGAAAACCAGACACATAATAAGAGCGTAAAATATCTCAAGAAACCTTTTGGCATCAAGTGCTATACTCAAAGGATTACGTGTAACGAGTTTTTGCAAATCCAATAGATCTGGCCTTGGTAAGCAATTATTGTGTTTTTCTCTTTTATTGCAAGCATTTGCTTAAAACTAAAAAGAAGGCAACAAATATGACCGTCTAACAAAAAAGACATTGCATATAATATTTAAAATACAACAATGGGGGTACTTTCTAGCTGTCAGGTGACTTACAAGTGCAGAATCCCTTTTGCACATCACAGGAAAATATAATTGCTACTGGTGGAAAGAAAGGGCACTAGTGGCTTCGAGTTACTGTAACCTGAGGACATAGTTTAAGCAAACAGGTTTGACAAAAAACATAAACAAGCATTGGCTGACTAATGTTGCTTTTTACAAGTGTTTTGGCTTTGTCTGTGCATGTGTTTTGTACTGGTGTTTATACAACCTTATTTTTAGGGTAGCTGCCAGGCCTTGGCCAATACAAAAAATAAAAACATTGGCAAAAAACAAAAATGTTTTTCTGACTAAGAAACATACATTGCATTAGTAGTCTCTGGCACTGTAGGAAGTTGCTTTGTGAAAGCTCTGAATGCGCAGAATGACATCATTCACAGTGAAGTTATACAATGACTGACTGATTTGGTTGAGTGGCTCATCTAAAATGTTTTAGACTGTCAACCAAGGGCTTAAACAATGTTAGATGAATGAAATATTCTTCAGATGTTCCTAGTCTGATAAGATGGCCATTCGCAAGCTCATCCAGCCTGATGTACTTCTAGTATAGACATGAGGCAAGATGAACTAACATTCACTCAGTGCAATGAGAGTGACAATCAGCAGTTTTGCATTGAGTGAATGGAAGTAAATTATGCAGCTCCAGATGTAGCAAGAATCGTGTGCCAATGTCATCAGTCACGCTTGTAGTAAAAAAAGGTATTCAATGACGACGCTAAGTTATGTGTCACGATCAACGGCGACACAGTAGTGTATTGCTCGAAATGTGGGGCATATTATCAAGCAATAGCGATAATTATCGCTATTGCTTGGTTAGAGACAGAAATTTACCACGATTTTTACCGCAAATAAACCTTGGTATTACCAAGGTTTATTGCAAATGCGATAAAAATCGCCGCAATGCATGAATATCACTGAAAAGTCAGCGATATTCATGCAATACTGAGCTAATGCTCTTAGCCATGTTATTCACCTCCCATTGGATAACATGGCTAAGAACTGCTCAGGGCAGGTGTTAGCTTTTGGAGATATTCGCGCTTAGCGCGAATATCTCCAAAAGTTGGTAATAGGAGATAGCGATGTTAGCGACTGTTTTCAGTCGCTAACATCTTGGCACGCCCACTTTGCATGTCATTAGTGATAAATATCACTGACATGCAAAGTGGGGCCCAAGATGGTCGCTATCTCCTACTAGCTGTCGCTAACTGGTGTTAGCGACAGCTAGGTAATAGGGAGATAATTTTCTCTCCGCTTTCTTGGCTTTTAAAGCCAAAAAAGCAGAGATAAACCCCCTTGATAATATGCCCCTGTGTTCCCAAGGTAGATCCTCAAATTTAAATTTTAACCTGAGGACTACCTCTCAAAATGAATCTACATAAAATGTGTAATTTCTACTGTAATTACCCTTTGTACCTATAGTACTGTGTCACAATGCCACGGCGACACAGTAGTGCCTTGCTGGAAATGTGTTACCAAGGTACATCCTCAAATGTAAATGTTAACCTGAGGACTACCTCTCAAAAGTAATCTACATAAAATGTGTAATTTCTACTGTAATTACACGTTGTACCTATAGAACTATAATGTTACATTTATTTTGCCTCTTATTTGCCCTGGTTCCTTTTGCCTTTTGGATTTCATTGAAAGTCAGGTTACAATTGTGGAGTATGAATGACTTTGTGTATCAACATATGGGCATTTGCAGCGTTTCGACAGGTACCCCCATTTTGCATACATTTTAACGTTCTAGCAATCTGCAATTTTGTGCAACGTTTATGCCAGATGTTTTGCAGCAACGTTCATGCCACTTTCCAGAGCAAATTAGTGTTGTTCACTACAGATGATCACAGCACCACTTGTCACTGGAAAGCACCACCATGCCTTGCAAGTATAAGTATGTGCTAGCATGTACTAGCATGTAAGAAGTATGGGCGTTGGAGGGCATGAAAGCAGAAGTAGTAAAAATTATAAAATGTAAAGTGCAGCACTAAATACCAAACAAAAATATTTAAGTATAAAAACATCTAAATGTTCATAATTCCACCACAGAGCACTTGCTTCCATAACCTGGTCAAATTCGGGGTAACATTGTTTACTGGCAGGTACATATTTTTGTATGGTCTTTATTTCCCCAGTCTGTATTTTTTAGTCCTTATTATTGCAGTCTTTATTTTCTCAGGGAATCCCAGACTTGAATGAGGTGTCTGGCTCTTTGAGGTCACCCGGTGAAAGTTGTCCCGCTGTAGAAATGCCAAGGCACCAATTAAACACAGGAGACACGTGGACCAGATCTTCACAGCAAATCAGCGCTGTACAAACTCAATTACAAACCCCATAAAATGACAGGCATATAAATGCAAAATACTATTGACATCCAAAGCAAACAGCCTGGAATGACTGCCATACTAGTATATTAGTTTATCGTGCTTACTCCGAGGCGCGAGCCCTTAATGAGGCTGTCAACATTAATGATGCTGTAAAGTCGCACAGACAGTCAGAAAGAGGGATTTGATAAAAGTGAGAGTTTATAGCCACGTCCATCAATTTAATTATCGTCTACCAGGTTTAAACTAAGTAGCAGGAATAGAATAATCTGCATTTAGTGTGTTTTACAGGCCCTATACCCAGTTTACGATCCTCTTCCATAGTCAAGTGTTGAATTGTGGCAATATTGATAAAACAGCTAAGTCAATGTCTGCCTGGACGGTGCGAGGACCAGTTAATATCTGTTTTAGTGCATTATAAAAAGCCTATTACGCCAAGATTTGGGAGTGAAATTGGCGGGCATAATAATCGCAACAGATAATGTTTAGGAAACTGGCTGATGCAGAAGTAATCGTCCATATCCAAGAGCGTGTGATAAAGTCTGCGTGAAGCCAGTGCATTGGTGGAGATGCGACGATGGAGGTGTCCTTTTAGCACAGCTGCAACCTGCAGAACCACACCACACAAACTACACTTTGGATATGACACCAGGCATTAATAATCTTAGTATTCCCAAGCACTTATTCAAAAGGTAATCATTTTCATAGTTCCAGAATTTTTATCTGAATTCTGAATACAGGGAATTGCCTCCTGGGCGATTCAAACACCAATGTGGAAATTTGGGGTCAGGTCATGGAGGGGATGTGAGTGTGACCTGGTCTTGGAGGGGGTTGTCAGTGCTCTCAGGTCATGTGTACGTGCATACGTGTAAGGGAAGGGATGTTAATGTGTCCTGTCTTGAAGTGGTAGTCAAGGCTTCCGGGTCAATTCTAAGTGCACTCGTGTCACGGAGGGGATGTGAGTGTGACCTGGTCTTGGAGGGGGTTGTCAGTGCTCTCAGGTCATGTGTACGTGCATACGTGTAAGGGAAGGGATGTTAATGTGTCCTGTCTTGAAGTGGTCGTCAAGGCTTCCGGGTCATTTGTAAGTGTATCCGTGTCATGGAGGGGATGTGAGTGTGGCTTGTCTTGGAGGGGTTGTCAGTGCTTCCGGGTCATTTGTAAGTGTATCCGTGTCATGGAGGGGATGTGAGTGTGACCTGGTCTTGGAGGAGTTGTCAGTGTTTCCGGGTCATGTGTAAGTGCACTCGTGTCGTGGAGGGGATGTGAGTGTGGCTTGTCTTGGAAGGGTTGTCAGTGCTTCCGGGTCATTTGCAAGTGCACTTGTGTCATGGAGGGGATGTGAGTGTGGCTTGTCTTGGAGGGGTTGTCAAGGCTTCCTGGTCATTTGTAAGTGTATCCGTGTCATGGAGGGGATGTGAGTGTGACCTGGTCTTGGAGGAGTTGTCAGTGTTTCCGGGACATGTGTAAGTGCACTCGTGTCGTGGAGGGGATGTGATTCTATGGCAGGACGGAGGCTCCGATTATGCTTTCTCAATTCCTTTACTGAAACAACAGCCAATCAGCACAGTAAAGTAAAAACTCAGACTACATTACCCATAAACTGTTGGGTATGTACATATGTTCATGTGAGCGGTCACGAGCGCTCACAGATGTCTGGTAGCTCGTGACAAGCTCGTGCAGTGGGACACTGTGTTGTCTTTTGAATATGTAGAATGTGGGGAGTAAAATACTGGGAACTGTTATTGTTATTACTAGCCTGGAACTTAAGACGAGAGGATCTGAATAAACTCACGTCCAACTTCAACTACTCTCCTGCGTGATTATTGGCTTCCCTACACTGGCGACGGGCGGGATTCGTTACCTGCATCAGAGGGACATCAGAGGAACAAGATTTTTTTTTTTTTCTTTCTTTCCTGAATTTTACCTCTGTATGAGATTGGTTTTGCGCCTTCAGGATTACTACGGAACAGCGCAGGACCACTGCAATTCTTTGGGAAGCGGAAGATTTATTTTTTTTTAAGCAGGAAATTTAAGGAAGATTTACTCACTTTTTGGTGGCATTATTTGAAATTGCCAACTTCGACTCGCGAGCATTCTTGTGTTGCCAGCGTACGCGCGCAAGGGTTCGCGCATGAGCACTTGAAACGACGTTGACCCAGCGCGACGTCTGACGTCATCGCGCAATCTTAGGAGCATTAGAGACGTGCTAACTTGCTGTGCAGAGACTCTCTTTTCAAGTCTTGCTGATCTCGTTGTGCAGAGACGCTCCTTTCATTGCGTTTCAACGTGGAAACAACAACGCTTCCCTACATAAACCCTGGGCAACCATAGAGTCCACATAAGTATAAATAAGGAGATAGAGGTTACAACTTCCTCTTTCTTTGCTGCTTCGCAGCCAGTTAAGTGCTTTTGCATTACTCTTTACATTATTGATTCGTATTTGGCTTACCGCTTTGTTTACTTGTTAATTGCTTCTTGCTTTTATTGTTGACACGCTGTGTGCGCGTTTCTGCATGTTTTTCGGCGCTTTGCGGCGCAACTTCATTGCTTAACCGGCTTCTGTGCCGGTGTTTGGGGAGCGTGTGCGGCACATCCCGACTTGATTATTTTCATAATTGGGTCCTGTTGTGGAGCGGGAGCGGAGCTGGAAGGACGCGCGTGTCTCGCGCACCCTTCCTATCTGGCAGCGGCTGTTCGCGCATGCGCAACAGCTTTGTTGACACGTCCTGTCATGCGTGTACATCGGAAACACCGTCTTTGCCTCAGCTTTGCCGGAGTGACTGCTGATGCTGAGTACAGCGCGCCCACACTTGCTGCCGTTTGAGCTCCCTTACGCCCTCTGACAGGTTCAGAGTTAGGGGGTTGTAAAATATTGCATAGGCTTTGCCTAGAGTGGGGAAAAAATTGTTTTTCTTCTTTGTTGGTGCAAGTCTGCTCCCTCCACACTTAAGTATTTATTTTTCACAGGGTCTCCCTGTATTCCTAAGGACTTGCGCTAGGGGTAGCACTCCCCCAATTACTTGGCTTTTGCCTGTTAATTTGTTTAACCTTCATTGGGCATTTATTGGCAGACATTGTCGCCATGGCAGAATACTCCGAAGAGGAAGGTTATGATTATTATGAGGAGGAGGAATCCTCTACTTCATTTGATGACTTTATGGGTCAAGCGCTTTGTCAAGCTATTGCGCCACTGAAGAAACACCTTGCAGATTATGCTGCGCAGCACGGATGGGTGCCTACTTCCTCTGGGCGTTCCAAAAGGTCGCCAAAAAATCCTCATTCCAGCCATTTTGCAAAACTTGCTAAATCCCTTTCTGCTCATTCTGCAAAGAAGCGCAAGGTGTCCTCTCGTTCAGATCCTCCTTCTGATACGGATGAGGGAACGTCCTCTTCTTCTTCCTCCGAGCCTTCTAAGCCTCCTCCCTCCAAGAAGTCGCGGAAAGAACATTATGTTGATGCTCCTACTTCTCCGCAATTGTTGACCTTCAACCTCTCAGACATTATCCACCCACACTCTTCTTCTTGGTTGCCTTCCCCCGAGGTGGCTCAATACATTCAATCCCACATCCGTCATCCTTTTGACAAGGATGTGAGAGCGCGTTTGCGCTCAGAGTGCCCACGTCCTGATCTGGCGGACAAGCTAGCATCCACTCCTGATGTTGATCCTACTATGGTCACATACATGAGAAAATATTCAAAGGACCCTACCAAAGGTTTGGATAGGTCTTGGCGTATGTGCCAAGATAAACTTTTAGATCTCTTGGGCCCCCTCACAAAAATTCTGGACTTGGGATATCAAGCCAAGGAATCTGGCACCCTTATTGACCCCGATGAGCTGGCCGGCTGGTCTCAACGGGCTGTCTGTTTGCTTGGTAATGCCAACTGTGCCTTGTCCACTGAGCGCCGTCGCTCCATCTTAATGAAACTGGATCCAAGACTTACGGATTTGGCCTCCTCAGAGTCGGGCCCTCTGGCCCAAGGTTTACTTTTCGGCGCTCCATTCCTGAAGGAGCTTACAAATTTTGTCTCCACCTTCAGCGGCCTTGACAAGGCCCAATCTAATTCGAAACGGGAATTCCGTCCGGTTTTTGGCATGGCCGGACGAAGGGGACGTTCGTCCGGCCGTGGGTCCGACAATAATCCCCAGCAAGGGAACAAGTCCCAACGAGGCGGTCAACAGCAATACTCCTCCAACAAGTCTTCTTTCTACCCCTCTAGGAGAAGTAGAGGGCAACCTGGCAAAGGTGGATACTCCGGAAGCCATGGAGGACGTCAAGATTCTTCCCCATCAGGTGAGCTTGATTCTCGCTTCAAATGTAATTTTGGGGTGCAGGATTCCATTTTTTCTGCACAATTGGCGTTTGATCTCAAACGATGCCTGGATACCTGAGACGGTGCAAGGGTACAAAATAGAATTTTACTCTCACCCTCACCAAAATCTTCGGCCTCGCCCCCTTGTTTTTTCCCAACAAGACCAGGAGTTCATCTCTGCGGAAATCTCTTCTCTTTTGACCAAAGGAGCCATCGTTCGCACGACACCTCATCCTCAGGGTTTCGTCAGCAATGTTTTTCTCGTGGAGAAAAAAGGGGGAGGGTCTTGTTTAGTACTCAACTTGAAGGACTTCAACGGCGGCGTGGTTTATCGCCACTTCAAAATGGAGGGCATTCATCTTCTGCGAGACCTTCTTCAGGAAGGCGATTGGATGATTCGACTGGACCTAAAAGATGCTTATCTGTCGGTCCCGATTTATGCTCCTCATCGTCGGTACCTTCAATTCCAATGGATGGACAGTTGGTACGAGTACAAGGTTCTTCCTTTCGGCCTGTCCTCCGCTCCGTGGTGCTTCACAAAGCTCCTTCATCCAGTGATGGAGTCTTTGAGGTCACGCGGAGTGCGTCTTATAGTCTATCTAGACGACATTCTCCTTTTGGCTCAATGCCCTGTTCTTCTTCAATCTCACTTACAGGGGTCCATAGATCTTCTGCAATCTTTGGGTTTTCTCATCAATCCCCTGAAGTCCGACTTTTCTCCATCTCGGTCGATGGCTTTCCTGGGCTTTCAAATAGACTCTGTCTCTTGTCAACTCCTTCTTCCAGGTCAAAAGATAAGGTCCATCAAGAGGGACTTGAGGTCGTTTCTCGCCCAACAGACTGTCTCGTTGAGGTCAGTAGCCAGGATTGTAGGTCTATTATCGTCTTCCATCCAGGTGATCTTTCCGGGCCCTCTGCATTATCGCGCTCTTCAGCGCCTCAAAATTCGTCATTTGCAGAAGGGTCTTCGGTATTCCGATCACATCCTCCTGTCGGAGGATGCCCAGACGGAAATGATGTGGTGGTTGGACCACATGGAATCCTGGAACGGCCGTGCTCTGTTTGGGAGGGCTCCCGATGTTGTGATAGAGTCCGATGCCAGCCTTTGGGGCTGGAGAGCCCGTTGCGGTTCGGTGTCGACAGGGGGTCGTTGGTCCCCAGAGGAATTGTCCCTGCACATCAATTGCCTGGAGCTGTTGGCCGGCTCCTTCGCGATTCGGTGTCTCACCCCACAGAAAACGAACTGTTGCATTCTTCTCCGAATGGACAATATCTCTGCGGTTCGTTATGTGAACAAACTGGGGGGTACCAAGTCCAAGCTTCTCTCGGAGATTGCAAAGGACTTCTGGCACCTTTGTTTGGAGCGCAAGATCACGATTATTGCAGAATACCTGCCGGGTTCTCGCAATCTGATCGCGGACTGGAACTCTCGTCACCTGAGAGACTTCAGCGATTGGAGGCTTCATCCTCGTGTGTTTCGCAAGCTGTCCCGCTTTTGGGGGACTTGTCATCTGGATCTCTTTGCCTCCCGTCTCAACACCCAAGTTCCCCGATTCTACAGCTGGCGTCCGGATCCGGAGGCTCTGGCCACAGACGCATTTCTCCAAATCTGGCCTCGTCACCTGTGCTATGACTTTCCGCCGTTCCTCATGATTCCTCGGGTTCTGGCCCGGGCACGTCTATTCTTGTCGGAACTTGTTCTAATCTCCCCTCTTTGGAGGGCTTAAGCGTGGTTTCCAGTTCTTCTGGAGATGAGCTGCTCGACGCCCCTTCAACTTCCTCACATGTGGAACCTGCTGTTGGATCCTCTTCGCGAGCCTCACCCACTGGTGCTGTCAGGTCAGCTCCTTCTGGTAGCATGGGGAATTTCAGGGGACGCTGGAAAGTCCAAGGCTTATCGGGAGACGCTACCAGATTTATCAATGAGGCTTGGGCACCCAACACACACAAGCCTTATGCATCAAGTTGGAAACGCTGGTGTGATTGGTGCTCACAGCGGTCGGTGGATCCCGTTTCAGCGGATCTTGCTTTAATCGTTAATTTTCTAGCATCTCTAGCATCCTCTGGGCTAGCTTACAGAACAGTTAATAACTTTCGTTCTGCAATTTCTGCAGGCCATGTGCCTGTTGATGGTAAACCAGCGGGAGAACATCCCTTGATATCTTAATTGTTACGGGGCATCCGGATGGTAAAACCTCCTTGTCCCAAATATGTTGCCCTTTGGGATGTCTCAGTTGTTTTGCGTTTCCTGTCAGCCTGGCCTTCTAACTCCCTCTTGACACGGAAACAACTTTCAGCCAAGCTCACTATGCTTTTGTGCTTGGTCTCTTGCAAAAGAGTTTCTGATGTGCGTGCATTGGATCTCGCTGGTCGTTCTTTCTCCCCTGAAGGTGTTACCTTTGTTATCTCAAGAAGGACTAAGTGTAATACGTCCTCAGTTTCTTACCCTTCTTTTCCCCACAATCCTCAATTGTGTGTAGTCCAATGTATTAAAGATTACGAGGTAAGCACTGCACCTTTTAGGCATGATTTACAGGGACAATTGCTTATTGCTTTGCAGAAACCTTTCAAGCCGGTAACTCCGGCAACATTGGCACGTTGGTTACGTTGGCTCATGCATGAAGCGGGCATTGACACTTCTCTGTTTGGTGCTCATTCTGCTAGAGGAGCCATGGCTTCTAAAGCCTTTTCCATGGGTGCCAGCCTTCAGGACATCATGAAGGCTGCTGATTGGTCTTCTGAGTCTGTGTTCAAGACCTTCTATTTTAAGCCTATTGTTGATGTTGCATCTGTTGTGGTGGCGAAGCTTTAAAAAAGCATAATCGGAGCCTCCGTCCTGCCATAGAATAGAAAATTTGCTAACATTCTTGCCAAGAATTTTCAATTCTATTAAGGACAGGAGGCGAGGATTATCCCACCCTTGTACATTAACGTTGATGAATTGTTTTGTACATTTCTGCTGCATCATGATACTATTTATGCATGTACTGTTTCCCGCCCTGTTGTGGTTTCTAATGTTCCGTTTGGGAATGGTCTTTACGGCTTTGTTCTTACTCCTTTCAGGCTCTGATCTTAAATGAGATGTGTTCCGAGTTTATCCTGTTGGTTGGTCTTTTGCTGTTCCTTTGGCTCTGGGAGGTTCCAGTCTCTTCTGCCTGATGATGACCTCTCCGTTGGACGACTTGGCCTCTGGATCTTACTGTTGAACTTTTACTTACTTTTATTGCAAAGAAAGAGGAAGTTGTAACCTCTATCTCCTTATTTATACTTATGTGGACTCTATGGTTGCCCAGGGTTCATGGGTAATGTAGTCTGAGTTTTTACTTTACTGTGCTGATTGGCTGCTGTTTCAGTAAAGGAATTGAGAAAGCATAATCCTCGCCTCCTGTCCTTAATAGAATTGAAAATTCTTGGCACGAATGTTAGCAAATTTTCTAGTGTGGCTTGTCTTGGAAGGGTTGTCAGTGCTTCCGGGTCATTTGTAAGTGCATCCGTGTCATGGAGGGGATGCAAGTGTGCCCTGATCTTAAAGGGTACAGCAGTGGATCTGTCTGATTGTGGGGGCTGTGAGTTTCTCCTGTCCAAGGAGGGGATGTGAGTGTGTTCCGCTTTCTCATCATGTATAGGGGCTTCCTGGTCATGGAGGGCATGTCTATGTATCCTGGTCATATGTGAGTGCATGTCTTTCATGGATGGGTTATGATTGCATCGGGTCAGTGAGGGTATGTAAGTACTCCATGATTTATAGAAGTATCTGCAGTCTGTGACACAGCTTGTGCCCTTTGGGGAAGGGTTACGAAGGATGTGTGCATCTCTGTGCCCTGCCAAATCCCCCTTCCCTCCACCTAGTGCTTGAAGTTTCTATTTGTTTTAACTTCTCTCTTATTTTAGGCGGATATCTGAGGGGAGCTCATTTTGTTAACACAGGCCACAATGCAGAAGTAGCAGAGACTTTCTCTCCCAAGTGTTGACCCATCGTCCTACACTGGTATTTTTCCCTTATGTGTTAAACTGGAGCATGAACTAGGCCTCATTATGCACCAGAGGTGCTAATTGTGTATACAAACACTTATGCTATTATTAGCCTTGCATTTTGTGTCTTGAATTGGCAAATTAACAAATGAATTATACGCTGGTCTAAAATAATAAAGGCAGGCATACCAGACCTCCAACAGCACACGGTATTTCAGATTACAAAGCTTGATTAGGCAGGTAATTCATGACATACTGAAATACCTTGTGATTGAACAATCGAATATTTCAAAATATAAAAGAATGCCAATAAAAACATTAGTACAAAAAGGCCTGGCTTTCCTGGTAACAACCAAAATAATACCATATCTCTAGTCTGATGGGTGCAAGGGCTTGCACCTATCCCTCATTCATGTTAACAATGATAGACTCAGGGTCTGTCTCAAACCTCCCACCTGTAACCCCCTTTCCCAACAGCACCCTCATGCACTAAAGCTTGAACTGGTTGAAACCTTTGCTTTCTCTGCATGAGTATTTTATGAAGAAACTCTTTATGTGAGTCCTTCTTCCCTTCCAGCTAAGTGTACACCACTTAAGTGAATGGAACCCTAGCACATCATACTTTGCCTTTGAATCAGCCAGTGTTGAAAACAAATAAGGAATTACTGTTATTTATCTCATAAGTATTTGTAGACAGCAGCTCAGGCATGCCTTTAATTGGGAGAAACAGCGTTGATCAATTGTATCAAATAATTGTAGCAGCCTAACACGGATGCACGCGTCCCAGCTCAGACTGAGACGGCGTTAGAATATCGTTATGCCGAAGGCAAAGTGACAGTACTGTTGATATATCCCCTGGTAATGAAACCATTTTGCTGCTTGTTGAGCCAATAGTACTCTGGATGGCACACAGGAATTGCCTAGCCATTGCATTGGAGTTGTATATCTTGTAAGGCAGTTCTGGTCCTCTGGGTGATTGCCGAACTAATGTGATCCTCGCATAAGCAGAGTCAAGTCACAAAGTTTAAGTGACCTCCTTAATGATCTACACTGCATATTCCACAACTGCTGTTCTACTGAGGCAAATGCACCCACATCAGCACCATCTTCCTTGACAAGAGTCCAGACTTCCTTTATCAGATTGACCATTGGGCCACTCAATTCATATCCCTTAATGGGCATACTTATCCCACCAGGAAATCCATCATTAGCCAGAAAAGTAAAAACAAGGTAGGGGGTGGACTTACAGCGATACATTAGGACAACGTTAATGGTACCTGTGAAAGAGCATGCAGCACACTCTTCAAATGCCTCCGGATCAGTCTTACTGACCATCACAAGTGGTCACAATAAATGACACCTCAGCCCCCTCTGACACTGTTTTCGGCATCCCGTAGACTCAATACTGATGCTTGTGTTTTTCAATCTACAACTTGAACAGCTGGGAGAATGTTTCCATATTAAATAGTCTTAACAAATCCATGATTGGAGGATCTCTCAGAAAATGAAACATAGATAATACCAAAAAGGCATTGAGCCCTATTTAGTGTTTATGGATGGGATACTCCTACACAAGCATGGTGAATATCTCGCCTGCCGTATTACAGGTACCATAGACTATGATGCACTTGTAATGTAGCAGACGTTTGTGATGGAGCATCCAGTCAGCCACATTCCAAACAAGGTTTAGAACTTCTCATCATCAGCCCTGAACTAAACAGTAAAATAGTATATGAATAGTGCAACAGCATCCCTCAGTTTGGCCTCTACCCCGGGATCCCTTATGGAGCCCGGTCACTGATTTTGACTATGGACAACAAATTGAATTTGGATCTTCATATAAAAGCAATGGTAAAATGTCAATACTTCAATAAACATCTACTCAAATCACTGAAACCCTTCATGCCCATAAATGACATTAGGTAAACAGGCACTAGTTATGTTCAACCTGGAGTACACAATTTCCCTTTGTAAATGGTCTGCAAGCAGATGAACAATCCCCCTTCAAAGCTCGTTTACGTGTGACATTCATACTTTTATCAAACTCCAAGAAATTCTGCAATTCAAACACTTCCTAAAATATCAAAAATTCCTACCACTGAAAGCCTGTTACTTTCTAAGTTCAGTATGCATCATCTATAAGCAGGGTCGGACTGGGACAGAAAACAGGCCCAGGCATCAAAATAAAAGTGGCACCCATTAATGAATTTGTTAGCTAAAGAAGTGGCCGGTGTTTTCGAACTGTGGCTGTTTTGACCTTGTAATGACATGATTTAAGCCAGTTCCAGGCTGACCCTTTCACGCCGATTTCCCAAAGACGGGCCAGGAGCAGAGCATGCAGGACCGTATCAAACACGGGACCATATTGAAAGCAGCCGATAGGTCCAAAAAGACCAAGGCTGCCCTGCCACCTGAATCTAGGGTCCCACGTATTGCCTCGGATATTTCAGTCAGTGTCGCTTCAGTACTGTGTAAAGATCTGAAGCCTGATTGAGCCGGATGAAGAAGTTCATACCCTTCGACAAAACCAGATAATTGATTGTTAACCTGCTTTTCCAGGACCTTGGCCACTGCTGGAAGAAGGGAGATGAGGCGGCAGTTAGAAGGTAGAGCAGGGTCCAACGTGGGTTTCTTAAGCAAGGGAATAATAATGACCTGTTTCCAGGCAGAGAGTACCCTAGCTGAGAATAGGGATAGGTTGAGCAATGTATTAACTACAGGGTTAATGGCCTTAGCTGCAGCTACCAGTAGTCTAGTCAGGCAGGGATCATTAGGCAAGCAAGATGTGAGAATTTTTTATGCTGCAAGAGAACCACTCAAGGAAACGGCTTCAAATGTCTCTAATTTAGCCTGTGGGGTCGGGTTTCTTACATGAGGGAACTCCAACACCAACCTCTGGCTATCAAAGGCACCGAAATTAGCTTGGATGGCTTGAACCCTATTATTAATGAAACCTTCACGTTTGTCGCACCATTCCTGCAACGACGTGTGGACACGAATCTCAGCTTTGAGGGAGAGAAAGCCTTTAACAATTGCAAAGATTTCTTTGGCATTGTTGCCAGAATGGGCAATCCGTTCCGCATGATAGAGGCTGTTTGCTTTCGAAATGGAGGCATAATACTTCTTTTGAGCCCTTTTGAAGATCGCTCTATCCTCTGAACTATACTTCTGCCTCCCCTTGCATTTTAGCTTCTTGCACTGTTGTCTTTCCAGTTTTAAGGGGCCAGAAAACCAGGGCTTTGAGGGGCATGTCCTACATCATCTAAACTGGACTGAAAGGGCGAGTTGGTCAACCACTTTATTGATCCAGCTGTTACAGCTCCCTAGTGCCTCCTCGATTTCCCCCGACAGCATAGGAGTAGCCCCGGCTAATGCCTTTCTTTATTCCCTGGGGTCGATCTTATTGACAGCTTTCCCCTACTGCCTATTATCCTTGGTAACCTGCATTGGCTTATTCTGTATTCGCTAGGTGAATTTAATGAGGTAGTGGTCTGCCCAAATCTCCGGAAGGGGGTCCTCCAATAATAGTGTCTTATTAGAACACACTAGATCCAAAATGTACCCACCTCCATGAGTGGGGTGCATAACAAATTGTTTCAGATGTGCTTGGTTCATATAATCAAGAAAATCCAGCATATTCCCAACTTCCCAGTTCACATTAATATTAAGATTACTGAGGAAGATAATGTGAGCATAGCGTGACGCCAGAAGGGTAATCACATCGTCCAGGGCTTTTAGAAACGTGCCTGCTGGACTAGGGTGCCTATAAACCAGGACTCCCCCCAGGGCATACTGAGAGGAGAAGTTAATGCAAAAACCCAGTGCTTCAGCTCGCACCATTACCGCTAGCACATTCTATTGGCAATTCTAATGTTCCCTTAACACAATTGGGAGCCCCCCACCATGCCCCAGCTTCCGATCCACACTGCCAATTTTGAAGCCGCCTGGGATAGCCATCTCAATCACCGGACCAGAGCTCTCAGGCAGCCATGTTTCAGTGATAAAGAGCAGATCAAGAATCTCCTCGTTAAGCATATCAAAGATATCCTGTGTATGCTTGGGAACAGAGTGTGCATTAATCAGAGCTGCCTTAAACGTGTGCTTGTGCTGACTAGCTTGAGGCTACATTCTTGGTTCTAGCGATAACATGTTCCCTGGCGCTAACCTGAAGTTACACTTGCTGCACTTCAGCACGTGTACCACCTACAAATCCCAGCTGCCATTTCCGGTGCAGTTAGCAGGGGCTAATAAAAAACAATCCTTACTGCTATATGTTAATAGAGGCCACTTACTATTTCTCACCCCACAGGCAGCATTGTTGGCTCAGGACTCTTCCGGACACTGACGGGCACAAACGGGCTTGCCTTAGGCACGCCAGTCGTGCGCCCTCTGCAC
Source organism: Lissotriton vulgaris (assembly GCF_964263255.1). Classification (NCBI taxonomy): domain Eukaryota; kingdom Metazoa; phylum Chordata; class Amphibia; order Caudata; family Salamandridae; genus Lissotriton; species Lissotriton vulgaris. The sequence goes on along the minus strand of NC_141696.1, from coordinate 1,260,018,698 downwards.
GCTTCCGTGCCGCAAGTGTCTTTATCGGCATTCCCCCCTCGATGACTAGAGCTCGCACGAACTCAAGAAGGCGTCTCTAGTCGTCCCTACCCAGAAGACCTCTTCCAGAATAGGCAGGGCTTGCACGCTCCCCAGAAACCCCGGACCAAATCCAATTCAATACAAATTCAATCAGGCAATCAGGAAAAAGAATATACGAGGCAGCTAAATGCACCCAACACACCACACAGTGTAAAATCACCAGGTAAGAAATTAGAAGCCAATGAGACTGGTTAAAACAGCTTAAATAGCAGAAACAAAGGTTATTTAAAAGCTACCACAAAGGTACAAACTGTGGTCTGGCCACCCAAAGGCAGTTGAGTCCGCACCGCAAGAGTCTTTTTCGGCATACCCCCCTCGCCGACTAGAGCACGCACCAACTCAAGATGGCATCTCTAGTTGTCCCTATCGGAAGACTTCTTCCAGCCAAGGGGGGGCTTGCCCGCTCCCTAGAAAGTCCCGTAGCAAATCAAATTCAATACAAATTCAATCAGGCAAAAAGAACACATTTGGCAGCTAAATGCACCCGACATACTTCGCAGTGTACAATCACCAGGTAAGAAATTGGAAGCTAATGAGACTGGTGAAAACAGCTAAAATAACAGAAATGAAGGTTATTCAAAAACTACCACCGCAGGTACAAACTGTGATCTAACCACCCAAAGGCGTTCCTTGGAGCAGCTGTGCGCTTTACAAGTGCTGTTAACAGAACATAGCATGCTATAGAGGTGATTTGCAAGGTATGGAATATTTCATTGATTTGAGCTTGCTGCAGGCAATGCTTGTTTTAATACAAGGGAAATCAACAGTAAAAAAACCAGCCAAGCAGATCATAAAAGAATCCCACAACAGCCAGACAAACTGTGCACACACTGACCTGTCAAATCAGCCCATCAGGCACTGCCTGACTGTCCTACATGTCAGTCCTACCTTGCCGGCAAAACTCTTAGGCTCAACATTCACAACTATGTACAATACAAAATAAAAACCTCAGGTGGTTCTAAAATGGTAGAGAGTAAAACACCCACTTAACCTTAAAAGCTCCTGCTTTTACAAGCAGACCACCATGGGCTGTGCTTCACTCTTAGAATATGGAATAGCAAACCCAAGATGGCCGGGCAAGATGGCTCGCTGTGTTTAAAACACTCTACCTCCTCTAAGCGAGAAAGGTTCCCCAAAGAACTTCATTGAACCATCTATCCCTCCTACTGTGATAGCCCTCAGTATGTCTGTCTGTGGTTTTGTAGCACTCTTGCCCTTCTCACATGATGTGTCCTCTTCTCACACTGTACAAAACCCTTTATTGTCTACAGAGAATTGAGATTTTCCACTCACCATGACTATGTACATGCTCACTTTTTCTTGGGATTGTTTCGAACGCTACCACTGACGTTTCTTATTCCTGCTCGTACAACTGTTCACTGCGACCCTCACGGTCACTGTAGTTCGTCTTAGATGTGCCCTTTCTACAGACCCACACTAGGTTCTCCGCTATAGAACCCTTCTTGTATCCTACCTCCACCCTTTCTTTCCTATTCTCTCTCTGTCTATCACCCTTTGCCTAATTTCCTAGCAAGTCAATGTAGAGGGGTTTAGCTAAACATGTATACCAAAGTACCTGTAACTACTCCATCACAAACTATGTTTGGCTAGAACCTCGTAACAGAAATGCTAATGTACTTGTTTATAAAAAATGAAGAAAAGATTTTGAAATAAAAAAAAAGATGTGCCCTTTCCTTTTGCTGATGTCTGTGTTTTGAATATTTGAACATTTACTTGAACTGTGAAGCGCTTTAAAGTCTACTTAATGCTATGTTTGCGCTATACAAAAACTGAAAAATAAATAATGAATTGAAAGTCACGTTTCCGATACAATACGACACAAGGGTCTTTGGTTTCAGTACTTTTCCAGATACACTTTATTAAGTCAGGTAACTTTCCGCGGCGATGGACTCTAGCCGTCTGGTGCGCTCAGGCGCTTTTGTGCAAAGGAAGTGCACAAACAACTGAGCTTTGGCCTGCAAATAAAAACAGGGTGCACGAGGAGGTGGTTCCTGAAAGTCTGCTGACTCCTGAAACATAGAGTCCAGCTTTTTATCTGGCCTGTTTATTGCAGGCGCCATAAATGTTTATGGCTTACCGGTGCAGCCCTGCTGGCAGAGTGGGTGGTGACAGCTGCCTCTCTGCTCGCTGCTAAGTTGACACAGGATCAAAGAATAGATTGGCCAACCCGATAAGATACTGTTGAATTTCAAAACAATATTTGCCCTGTGTCCTGTATTCGTGAAGTTAAGGTTTTTTTTCTGATCATGCGTGTTTCCTTTAAAAAGGAGAATTGCTCCTAGCAGCTCGGTGGAGCCATGAACGTAAATTAGAAGTAGTCAGGGATAGCAACTCCAAGCCCTGTTTAGGTCTTTGATACCCTCTCAATTACCCTTGTTATCCTAGTCCTGGGGATCATGAAGGCACATGTAGGAACAAAAAGTAAACCAAGATCTTTATGCCCCTGTTACTCTTCTGTAGTTTCTCTCCATCCCCCAGAACCTCAGCATAAAATAAGAAGCTGTAGCAGGGCTAAGGGTGGTCAAGGGTCAACAATATTGATATCATCAGGAGTCCAGGTTTGAAGAATGTCACTTCACTACCTCTGGTTTATGTTTGTTAATCAAAGTTCAGGTGTGGAGCGTACTAACATCCTTTACAGTTAGGAAATCACACTTCACAAAATGTGTACGACTCAGTCATGATGGACTCACATTTCGTGGATACCAAATTGCAAATTGCAACAGCACATGGTGAGCGAATCAGTGGCAATGCAGTCTGCAATGAAAAAGGAAATCACTGCCTCTAAAATTCTTTGCACTGACCTGTCATCCTTCTTCAGAAGTAAAATCTCAGATATCAAGCAGTCTATCTCAGTGAACTCTGTCCCTGACTGATTTATCTGCCCATCCTGCTTCTTCTTCCCTGGATCTGAACTGTTGCACCAACTTTGAAACAATTTCCAAAGACTACCTGGTAGAAGCAATTAAGGAAAGCGGCTCTTCAGGCTCGTCATTTGATATCAGCCCATCAGTATGGCTTCATGGGCTCAGTATAACTCTAGCAGATGAGTTAAGAGTATTGTTTAGTCTCTCTAAGTACTGTTACCGGTCCTGACAGCCGAAAAACAGCCATAGTAAAGCCTCTTTCATAAGAGCCTACTCTGGCCCCCTCTGATTATTGTAACTTTAAACCAATGTCATTGTTTCGTATTGCTCCAAATTACTCGTGGTGCTAAATCTTTATCCAATTTCAGGACATCATTCAAAGAAACAGCATATTAGATTCTTTTCCAGGCTGGTTTCCGAGTGGAGTACAGAATTATTTGTGCAATGTGAAGTTAACCATTTACGCAAACAAGTGAACAAGGGGAATCAAAGGCACTGGTTTTGTTGGACCTGTCTCCTGCATTTAATACCATCAACCATTCCATCTAAATATCTAGACTTAATGCAATAGGCATATCCAATACAGTCCTCAAATGACTAACCTACAATCTAAGCGGCCGCCTCTAGATAGAAGGACTTCCACCATTTGAGTCAAAGCCAAAAGCTCTCAATTGTTGTTTCCAGTGTGGTTCGATTTAGCCCCCCCTTTAGTTTAACATTTAGATGCATGCCATGGTTCACCTTTTAACATCAGACCCGAATAGGTTAGACACATACACTGGTGACTGGATCTTTGTGCTTATTTGCGTCTCCTCTGCTACTCTGTCCCTTGCTCATACTCTCCACTTGAGCCAATGGTGGATGTCAAAAAATGTTTTTAAAGCTAAATCCATCAAATACCAAACTATTGGTGGTACCTGCTGATGCCATACCCACAACCTCACTCACATGAATCTCAGTAATTGGTCTTCATCCTCTCCTTCCTACAACAATTCCGATTTACCTCAATGCCAATTCAACTTTTCAACCTCACATTACCAAACTCTCAAGTCTCTGTGTTTTTTTAATCTAAAAAGTATTCAGGGCATTCTACCTTTCCTGTACAGTAGCCATCACATCCTGGTGGCTAATGCTCTTATCCAGTATTGCATGGACTATGGGAACGCCAATCTGTCATCTGCCCCTCAAAATTATTTGCCCGTACTAAAATTGATTCAAAACACGGCTGCCCGGCTGATCTGCAAAATTTCAAAATTCAAGAGCATCTTACAGTTTCTAAAGCAATTAAACTGCCTTCCAGTGAGCCAGAGGATAACCTTCAAAGCTATATTTATCGTCCACCAAGCTTAATTTATTTATTTATTTATTTGTAGGTTTGTAACGTGCTGGCTTCGACTCCCGGAGGAGTATCTCCGCGCCTTTAGGCATCTACAACATGTGTTTTGGGGAAGAACTAGTTTAGCAGCCGTTCTAGTTTTGGAATAGGATGGAATGTTACCACTCATTATTTAAGGTTAAATAACCTATTCCTTCTGAAAATCCCCAGTACGAGAATTGTCACTTAAGTGACCGTGATGTTCCCTGGCTGCTGTCTGCCTCTAATCATCCATTCCACATCCTCTCTCATTCAGGTTAGGAAACAATTAAAAGCTAACCGACATCTTATATAACTCAGTTTTAACACTGGTCTCGTTTAGGTCATTTCAGTGCCAACGAACCACGGTGTATGCATAACATAACACAACATAACATATTATAGCATAACATAGCATTGCATCAGTAATGAGATTTGACAAGTTGTCTTCTGCTTTGGTCACAGTACAAATTGCAGGCATACATCTAATAAATAAGCATATCCTCAATTTTTAATTTTATTTTACAGATGTCGATGCAATGTTTTTTTTCGGTTATAAAGGTTGGTAGAATCAATTTGGCATATAATGCAAATGGTAACCTGAGTTGAAGTTGCACAGTGAATGAAATTGGGCCATGTACATCGTGGTAAACAAACACTCTATATCTAATAATATATTTTTTCCTAAAGGGCCCATGGAGGCAGTTTAATTTGTGTGATCGCATTGAACCATTCCATTTTTGGCACAGAAGAAAGAAGATATATGAATATAGCCAGTGGCACCTCAGAACCAGATGCATCCCTATTTAATGTCGTAAAACCAACAAACGTCCACACGAAGAAAGCATAAAGCGTGAGTCCAAACTTTATTTAGGGTCAAGCACTGCATTTTTACTTTTAGGGTCTTTCAGGGTACCCAGGGCATTATTTTTCTGTGGCAACAAAAAAAACTAAATAAATTTGAGGGGATTTCTGCACTCCATATTATTTATTTTAAACTAAATGTTTTTTTCTTTTTTAAACATGGGCGTACACTGCTTGTCTTATGCCTGCCTAGCATGTGCTACATATCTAAATAGAGGCCAAGTAGTTACTAACCTGTACACAAGCATGCACAGCATAAGTGATATACTTCAATTACAATCAAAAATAAATCTTCATTTATAACTTCGTTTTTCTCATAGTTTTTAATTTCATACTATTCCTGTTATTCATGAATTATCATCAATGCAGTATACACTTCATTATACAATTCCTTTTTTAAAGGTATTCATATGTTTCACAAATCAATTTTCAATTTGACGATGTTTAAAGATCTTCGCCCGTCCAATGCCGTTCGGGACAAGGGAGTTCCTTCGTCAGGGGATGTACGTATAAGAATTCTTCAAACTGTCAGAACGTTAAAAACCACTGTATCAATCAGGTCCCTCCTCTGATCTTGCTTATCCAAAGTTCTAATGTAACCGCAATCGCTGATTTTAACCCCCCGGCTTCCGGTGTCAACAAATCATGTCCCGTCACGGTTACCAGTCTAAACCATGAGAGTCCTCTTGAACCGTTTGGAAGAAGGCGGCTTTATAGCGACGGAGAAGAGGCAGATTCATACCGTAGAGAATGGAATCAAGAGGACTCGTATGGTGGGGTATAACTTTGGTTTCAGTGGCACAGTGTCAATGGGACCCACGTCTGGTCATACTTGCCCTACATAGGGTATTGCACTGAGGTGTACAAAAAAGTGATGAACGAAATGCTTGAACCAATCTCAGGCACTGCTTATAACTCTGGGTCACATCCCAGTCCATGGGTTTTTTGCACACCATGCAACTTCGGTCTGGATCCAGCCATATCAGTGTTGACCCTGCTTCAATAGGAACATTCGAGACCGAACTGTCAAGCCAGGTCCTCCTTGAACCCGAACACAAGTAACTATTATTAGGGTTCATTAGTCGGGTATAGCTTGGCTCCATTGACACAGTGTGCATGGGACCAATGTCTGAGCATACACACCCCACATGGGGCGTTGCACTGAAGTATACAAAAAGGAATGGATGGAATACTTGAACCAACCTCAGTCACTAGTAATTAAATCCCAGTCAATTGTTATTTTGCGCACTATGCCGCCTCAGTTTGAACTCAACCATATGTAAATAAGTCTTGAACATGCTCTAATAGAAACAGTCAAGACCAAACTGCCAGGCCAGGTCCTCCATGAACCAGAACACAAGCAACCAAATATTGATTTCACTGTTATTAGGGCTCATCAGTCAGGTATAACTTTGTTACAGTGGCAAAGTGTGCATGGAAAGCATGTCTGGGCATACCTGCCCCACAAAGGGTGTTTCACTGTAGTATACAAAATACTGATGGATGGAACGTTTGAACCAATCTCAGCCACTGGTAATAACTCAGAGCCACATTTAAGTAATTTGTTATTTGGCATACCATGCCACCTAAGTTTACCTCCAGCTATATGCAAAGCTGTCTTGATCCTGTCCCAATAGGAGTATTGAAGACCGAACTGCCAGGCCACATCATCCATAAACTGGAACACCAGCAACCCAAAGCCAGTTTTGCCCTTATGGGTACTCATCAGTCGATTATAGCTTGGTTCCAGAAGAATGGTGTGCATACCCATCCCACAAAGGGCGTCGCATTACAGTGTACAACAAAAGTTAATAAGAGGAAAACTAGTTGGATTCGGGGTTGCTTGTGTTCTCGTTCAGAAATGACCTGACCTGGCAATTCAAGCTGGACTATTCCCATTGGAGCAGGGTCAAGACTAATTTTCATATGGCTGGGTATAACTGAGGTGCATGGAGAGCAAAAAAGATAGGTTAGGATGTGGGCCAAGTGATTGCCAGTGGCTGCCATTAATTCAAGCTATCCATTCATCACCTTTTTTTGATGTTCTAAGTGTGATTGGTATGCCCAGACATGGGTCCTGTGCTAACAGTGCCACTGAAACTAATCTATACCTGACGGATTAGACCTAATAAGGATGGAACTCTACTGAATTGCTTGTGTTCCAGTTCAGGGAGGATCTGGCCCCGCAGTTCGGGCTGGTAAGTTCCCATTGGAGAAAGGTCAGACTGATTTGCATATGGCCAGATCCAAACTGATGTAGCATTGTGGGAGAAAAACGATGGATTGGGAACGGCCTGAGCGATTGCTAGTGGCTGAGATAATTTTATTATTTATTTATTTTATAGCATTTGTAGGGCGCACAGCTACCCACAAAGGGTTTCCCGGCGCCGATCGATTAGTTCAAGCATTCCATTCATCACTTTGTTTTTGATGCCCTTTATGAATACCCACCCAGAAACTGATCTCTTACAGATGTGGACAGACAACCCAGTTCACGGAAATCACAAAGATTCATATTTTGCAAGAAAAAAATACAGAAAAAAAGCACCCTGGAAAAATGAATTACCCTAATAGTTTTTACAGTGTTGAGCTATTCTCGTTGATACATCAGTGTTTCCTCTTTAGAAAGCCATAATGTAGGGTCTGAATGGGACCCTTTGCACAGTCACTTTTGTATCACCGCCAGGTCTTTGACCCAGAAGGATCGGCTTAACTTAAAGCTCTGGTCAGGTGTCTTTGAGCTATCTGCCAAGTCATGGTTTGGAAATGATTTATTTGTGTGGTATAGTTTATTCTCTGCTGCTTTCCCGAGATGAAAGCAGAGAGCAATAAAAATCCTACAACTTTGTAGATTTATCGTTGCTGAGACCCATCCCAGCGAGAAGATGACTCAGTGCCTTCACTGACACTGATCTCATGTGAGAGTGAATCCCAGCCAGGTGAGAGAGAGAAGAGACAAGAAACAAAGGGAAGAGAAAGTCAGAGGAGGGAAAGAGGCTGGTGCTGGAGAGAGTGAGGGGAGAGAGAGAGAAAGAGAAAGTGTGGGAGAGTGAAAGAGAGAACCAAAAGACAGGCACAAGAAACCAGATAAGGAGGAAGGGAAAAGGGAGAGTGAAAGTTGACATCATGGTGAGAGAGAAGAAAGAGAGGAAGGGAAAGATCACATTCACAGATGAAAAGAGAGAGAAACAAGAGAGGAAGAGAAAGGGAGAGTGAGGCATTGAATGTGAGAGACTGAAAAAAGGAGATGAAAGAGAGACTGGTGACAGTAGAGACCTAACACTTGCCTCTGCGCTTGCCACAGCGCAAGGGGTCCAAAGCCCCGAGAGACCCTCCCCCAGCTGGCATCTTTATCCATCAAAAGCAGCCTTTATTTTCATTTATTCAAAATATTTTATTCGGTTTCAATAAAGCCATAAAAGTACAATGAGCCATACAGCAAAGGAAATCCAAAACATGCAATCAATAAAAGATAAGGAAATATATAAAAGGACAATTAATCCTAAACTTTAAACATCAATCATTTACTATTGTGGTGCTTCACGCTGGCTGATGGCACAACTTGACAATGCAGTACCAGCAATTGCGGTGGTATCCTCTTCAAAATAAGAATAAAAATGCCAATGCATATGTTAATTATAGCCTAGGTTCTCAAGCCTAAAAAATATGTGATATCAATCAAATATGTATATGTGCACCATGTAACCCCCTACATTTGGCTAAAAATACATAATTTAAATACACATAATAAAAAGAACAAATGCCTCTCCCCCATTAAACACATTTCCTAATCCTCCTCACTTGGACAAGAAAGCTGGTTACAGGGTAAAATATAGCTCCTAGATGTAATTGCTGAAGGTATAATAAAGCTGGCCTGCACTGTTCAACATGTAAATATTTAATTACAGGAATGATCCGCTCTCTTCTAGGTATCGTATAAAAGCTACAGAAGACACATGCATGCAAAGTGCTTTGTTCCGAGAAATTATTACAGGGCCAAGGCAGAAGAGACCAACCTGTTCCATCCGTATCAATGAAGGCAAATACACCGTGTACAATGTTCAGACGAAACCTTGTTAATACAAACCTCTGATCTGAATTAGAAACCATTGTAATATAGGGCTTGTTTTTTATCATGGTATCTCTCAGGCATTCTGAAGCTGGGTAAACTGTGTCCTCGTCAATTCTGTATTGCAGGTACTGTGTATTTATGGTATTGTTTTGTGCTTGACTTTTATAATGTTATCTCTAAAACTAAATAACGTTTATTGATTGATTGATTGACTGACTGTGTCAGGAATCAAAACCTAGTGAGAACAGTTCGCAATACATGGGAATGGAACAAATGGACAGAAACATGTCACATTGGAGAGGACACATCAAAGAAAAGAAACACTTCTGCGTGGAAAAAGGAGAGTCTCAACTCCTTCCTATATGCCTCGCTAAGTTTGGGTTCCAGATGGATCAAGGACTAGCCATACTTTGGGGCAGTTTTGACCAATGGGAAAGGAAAAAGTCACAATTAGGAGACATCTTAAAAACGGGAGGAGTGAGACATGGGAGAACCTGGCTGAAATACTACAAAATGACCACTGTAATGGGAATAAAAATGACCCAGAAACAGACTACCCATACACTGAAATAACTGGCTAAAATCATGCAAAGGTAGGGTAATGAGCCTCTTAAACATAGGGTGAGTTAGTAATGATGGAGTTATGGGGTCAGAAAAGGAAGTCCGGAAAAAAGGCTGCCACGTTGGGAGAAAGAAAGTGGAATACCTGGAAAGAGTCACAAGTGCATAGAACTGTGTTAGTGGAGGTCAATAATTCTTAGCCCAAAAAAATCGCAAGTCTGTAAATGTAAGGAGGACAAAGGAGAAGATGGGGAATCCTGAATAAGAAATTAAAAACAAAGCATAAATACTCGATGCCGAATGGTAAGGGCCAAAGTGCCAGCCTTTTTACAATGGAAATGTCACCAAAATCATTTGGTAGTAGAGAACAAAGAAGCAAGTAGGGAATTCAAGGGTAAACAGAATGCATGTCCCAAGAAGTTCCGAGAATAACAAGAGAGCAGATGGACTGATTAGACAGTGGCAAGGAACAATCAGGGAATATGGAAAATATTGGGGATGTGGAGAAAAAACGTATGTGGGATCGCTCAGGGTGCATCACCCTTACACAATTTGGATTGTTTCACAAAAAAGCACAATATCTCTATTTTGTCATTTAAACCTTTTGTTTGCAAACTGGACAGTATGTTCAGTATTTTAATCTAGAAAGTTTCCATTCCCATAAGCTTGGTATTAGTGTCTCTACCTTCACATTTGTCAATAAGTTAAATAACCTGAAACCTCATTTGGCATATATTTAGTTCAAGTTTATTGAAGTGTTTGGCTACCGATGATTTTTCTTTCACTTGGGGGCAGATTCCGTTTCGGTAAAATGCCCTACGATTCGCCGTACGCAGAGTTTTTCCCATACTATTCATAGACCTACAATGTCCCCGTACGTACGTCCAAGTACGATCACATAACCAAGCTAATCCACGTACGATTCGGAAAAACACCGTACAACACAAAAATAAATACAAGTTGCTTCCGAGTCACGCAGTACGGTACGTCCGTACGTAAAAAAGCAGCAGTTTACGACCCAGCAAGTACGATCCGTCCCTGCGACACTCTGTATGACCCTTCTTCTACGGGACCCAAAATCTGCTGTAAAAGCAGAGTCCGGCTCAAACCGCACCCCGGTACGCGACATACACGCCATAAACCCCATCATCCGTGTCATCTCAGTCCTGTACGCCTACGACCTGGTGCATAGAAACCGACGACGACGCAGACGGTGAGAATTACGTACCGTAACAAGGGAAGTGTACCTGTACGGTGCGTCATACATTGCCGCATATACCATCATTGTCATAGAGAAACGAGCCGGACGCACACCATGAATGTCGGGGTACGTATTTGCTTTTGTGGCTCGTGCATACGCGGCGTTTATACGGGGTTCGCATGTGCTTTGTTAAGGGGGGGTACGTTTTGTATTAGTTTGTGCGGGTCGCTTATACGCAATGTTTTCGGTACAAATCACAGTTCATACACGACTACGTTTACCCGTACAAATCGCGTCCGGATCGTACTTGTCGGGTCGTACAGCATGTTTACAAATCGTACGTTTCAATTTCCGAAGCCATATCATACGGATCTTGGCTTGTTTTTTATACAGTTCGAAAACATTCAGACGTATTTTTTGGAAACAAATCATACTACGCGATTCGGACGGGTTTGTAGGATTCGTATGGAAACGGCTACGAATACGAATCGTCGGACGTTTTTTTTTCCCGAATCGGAATCGACCCCTTGATGTTACTTTCGAGTTCACAAATCAGTTCGCTTATCCTGCATTCTGTTTTGCTAACATGAACTGTGCCACATGGCATCACAAAAGGTAAATACTAGTATAACGTGTAAGTATTATGTAATGTACTTTGACATTTTGTCATGTGGAGGGGTGCTGGATGATTTTTCTTCTGATCTCCGCACTTCAATCAAGACAGTTATAGCATAGTTTAATCCTTTCTGGCCTGTGTTTGGACCTGGCTTTCCCGAAATTCCACCATGGTATTTAGCTTTTACATACTGTTTCTTTAATATTCTGGTATCTCGTATATGCAAGTAATGCTGTCTCTTTGAAAAGGTGACAAAATTCTTGCTCCAATCTAAGCAAAATATTTCAAAATTATATTCTTGATTTTAAATCTTGCAGTCAATTATTTAAATTAAAAAATGCTAAATTGTTTTCTAATTTGTATTAGAAGTAATTTCCCTCTGTATGGGTTATCAAGTCTTCTTTTGCTTTTCTCTAGAATTGCGCCTAGATATCCTATCTCATGCAATTTATTAAATTATTGAAGGGATTCTGCTTCATAGTCACTCATGTTCCTCCCTATTTTTTTCACTTTTATCTATTGTCTCACAAATATGTAGTTATTAAGTTATATAGATGGACGCTGAAATAATTTAGTAGATAGTTTTGTTCAGTGGGTTTAATGCATAATTTAATTATGAGGTTATTCTGATCAATTGTAGAAATAGAATGCTTTTCTTTTGGATAACTGAATTCTAGAATTAATTGTTTGTAGTTGACCAATGCTGTTTTCCAGTAGTTCTTTGCCATCATTCAACAAAATAAAGATATCAATAATATTCTGAATAACAGTAAACCTGTTTGGTAGCATAGATTGCGAATAATATTGTCATATTCAAATTTGGACATAAACATATTATTTTAACAAGGAGCTGCAGAAAGGCCCAAGTAAGTAGTATGAATTGTCATATTGGAAATAACTGTAGTACAAAGTGACATGTAGAGGTGGTAGCAAGAATACTGGGCTTACCTCTGGGATATAGTCACTCAAAAGAATCCATTCAACAGCTTCTAATCCTTCTTCATACAATATGGATATACACATTGCATTGACATCTAATATACACAGTATAGAGGTTGGTAGATGAGTCAATTCAACATTAGCAAGAGAATTCAGAACATGTGTAGTAACTTTATACATAACAATTCAACATGTATTTTCCTTAAAGCTACAACCTAATGCCAAGGGCACCTTACCTACTTGTCCAGATATAAAAGTTCAATTTTGGGTAATTTGTTAACATGCCAGATGTATTATTTTATCTTTACATACTTGTCCCTCACGAGGACAAGCTGACTTTTATTTCAGTTTAATGTAAAAGTAACATATTTATGGTGTACTTTTTTCTGTCTAAATTTTTATCAATTGCATTTAAACTTAAAACAATCCTTCTATATGATTGTTGTTTTCCCGCATTAATATCCGTTGTCAGATTGGCATATGCCTTCATCAATGTGGCTGAAGCGCACATCAAGGGGTCGATTCCAATTCGGGAAACAAATCCATACGACGATTCGTATTCGTAGCCGTTTCTGTTCGAATCCATCCGAATCGCGTAGTACAATCTGTTGCGAGAAAATACGTCTGAATCATTGTGAACCGTACGAAAATGAAGGGTAAATCCGTATGACATCGACCCGCACAGTGAACCGTACGATTTGTAAAAATGGCATACGACCCGCCAAGTGCGATCCAGACCGGGGAATCAGTACGCGATTCGTATGGTAAACGTCGCGTATGAGCAATTCGTATGGAGGGCAACACTATCACATACGCACTGTACCCCAAATATCAAGGGGTGCATGCACGGGGTGTACGTACCGTATACCTATGGCCTTGGGGTGTACGAACCGTACCCCTACAGTCCGTACACCTACGATCATGGGGTGTATGCACGGGGACATTCGGACCGTACCCCTGATATCCAGGGGTGTACGCACCGTATCCCGATGCACCGTACCCCTGCAATCATGGGGTGTACGCACCATACCCGGGGGGGTTCATTTCGTATGCATTTCGAGGTGAAATCTGCTTTTACTGACGTTTTAAGCTCACGTAGAAAAGAGTTGTACGGAGTGTTGTCGATACAATTCGTACTTGCTGGGTCGGAAAATGCAGCTTCGATCCATACGGGCCTCGCGTACTGCGCGTTCCGAATGCGATTCGTACGGATTAGTGGGTTGTACGGTCTTCGGTATGATTCGTACGGAGAACTGCTTTGGGCACACATCATACTACATCGTACGTACGGGTACGGTTCTGCATACGATTCGTATGGGAAAAAAGCTCCGTAAGGCTATTCGGAAGGCATTTTACAGAATCGGAATCGGCACCCAAATAAGCATTGTTCATTAAACATGTAAAGTAATGCTAAAATAAATCATTATACATGTAGACTTTTATAACTTATACAACAGATACACTTACATGTGTATTTGATTGTTAATACATATTTTAGTGCAATATTCCTGTCATATTCTTTCCCTGACTTTATTATATCATGAATTACCTGTTGTTGTTCACTATATCTGAAAGCAATTGGCAGTATTAGATATCCCTTCTCGTTTTTCTCCCTAGTTTACATTTATTTCCTTCCTTTTACTTAATCTCTTCATCTTTTTCACATGCAGTTATATTTAAATACATTGAAATTGATGTGTACAAAAGTTTCATGGTAACTCAGTGTCACATTTGTATGTGTTGTGGCTAGTACTAAAAAAAGAAATAAAAATTGACATTTATGAGAAAAAGATAAATGAAACCATGTGGTTTAGACCATGTGCTTTTTAATAATTCTTTATTATAAGCAAACAAAAATAGTTAAAAACAAATAAATTAAACAAGATTGTACATACATTTCTAACACTTTGCTACTGCTACCATTCTTGCCACCTATATATCTTTGTACTAAAACTTTCTCCTACTAAAGAGGCTTTTCTCATTCCAGGATCTGTAGTAGCTCAGGCACCAAAACAGTTTGTTGGCTGTGGAGGGAGTCTTTTTTTTAGGTGTTTGGGAATAGGAGTAGGTGTCTATGAGAGAGGTGTAAGGAGAGATTGAGTAGGTGAATTGGTTGTTTGGTAGGTTCTGAAGACTGGGTTAGGTGTGGGGCTTTGTAATGGTTGTGTGTGTTGTGGTGAGGGTAAGTGTGTGTGTTGTGTTGACTTCAGCTTTCCTGGTAGTTTGGGATGGGTCTTTGGTTGTGGGCGAGGTTGTGGTTTCAGGAGGGTGCCTGGATGAGGATGAGGCTTTGGGTGAGAGCGTTTTTGAGTATGAAGATGGATAAGGGTGTGCAATAGGATTTTTTAATGTTTGCTTGGGTGCGGGTGTGGGTTTTGGTGAGGGTGTTTTTGGGGTGTGTTCTTGGGTGAGAGTGTGGGTTTGGAAATTTATGTGAGAGTGATTTTGACATGATGCTTAGGAGATGGTGAGGGTGTTGTTATCAATAGCTGTTGGGATATGGGCGAGTGTGTCTTTGTTTTGCTGGTGTCTGTGGTGGTGGTTGTGATAGTTGTGATTAGTTGTCAGTGTGTGTTTGGCTAGATGTTGTATGTGTCTGTGGTGGTGGTTGTGGTTGTGGTGGTTCTTTGTGTTATGTGGGTGAGGTTTTTGTTTAGGTTTATGTTTGTGTGTGCATGTTTTGTTTGGTGAACACCCAAAATATCGAATTTTAAATATCGACTGTCCAGAATATCGAATTAAAAATATAGAATTCCCAAAATATAGTTGTATAGAATATCGAATTTGAGGTAAGGAATATCGATTTCCATAATATCGAAATTAGAAATATAGTTTTCCATAATATCGAATTTAGAAATATCCTTTTCCATAATATCGAGAAAAAAAATTAGTGTTATGTATGCTAGTATATGTGTTAAAATTACATATTATTTTTGCATTGTATGTTTAATTTTTTTACAGTAATGAATTTTATGTTTTTTAGTTTTTGCGTAATTTATTTCTGGAGCGGGTTGTGGGTTTATAGGGGAATAGGGTGGGAAGTAATTTAATTATAGTAAATTAAATATTAATTTCCAAGAATACTTAATTATTTTTAATTTGATTTTGCGTTTTAGTTCTGTAGCGTGTTGTGGGTTTATAGGGGAATAGGGTGGGAAGTAATTTAATTGTAGTTAAGTCAATATTTACTTTTATTTATATGTGTTGATAATTAATTGATTAATTAATTATCAATTGGTAATTATTTTGTATTACTTGGTAATTAATTTTAATTAATTATTTAATTGATAATTATGTTAATTGAATTAATTTATTATTTGGATTGGGTTGTTGGTTATAGGGGAATAGGGTGAGAAATAATGTAATTGTAATTAAATAATTATTGAAATTGTTTTTGTGTTTTGATAATTATTTGATTAATTAATTATTCATTGATAATTATTTTTTATTAATTGGTAATTATTACAACTATTTTTGTGTATTGATAAAATAATTTATTGTAAAATAATTATTAATTGGTAATTTGTTTTATTATTTATTACATTTTTGGTATTAAAAATTATTTGGCTGTTAATTATTTATTAATAAGTAATTGATTTTTTATAAATACAATTTATTGGGATTTATAATTAATTAATTATTAAATATTTTGTGATAGGTAATTAATTGTAATTAATTTTTAATTGGTATTGATAATTAATGTACTCTTAGAAAATGTTACCCCTAGGCTATCCAACGCTTTCCCTACTTTTGCACTCACTGGAGTGGTAATAGTAATTTTTACCCCTACACTATCCAACGCTTTCCCTACTGTTGCACTCACTGGAGTGGAAATAGTAATTTTTACCCCTACGCTATCCAGCGCGTTCCCCACTGTTGCACTCATTGGAGTGGGAATAGTAATTTTTACCCTCCCGCTATCCAACGCTTTCCCTACTGTTGCACTCACTTGAGTGGGAATAGTAATTTTTACCCCTACGCTATCCAACGCTTTCCCTACTGTTGCACTCACTGGAGTGGGAATAGTAATGTTTAACCCTACGCTATCCAACGCTTTCCCTATTGTTGCACTCATTGGAGTGAGAAAAGTAATTTATAACCTCCCGCTATCCAACGCTTTCTCTACTGTTGCACTCACTGGAGTGGGAATAGTAATTTTTACCCTCCCGCTATCCAACGCTTTCCCAACTTTTGCACTCACTGGAGTGAGAATAGTAGTTTTTACCCACCCGGTATCCAACACTTTCCCTACTGTTGCACCCACTGGAGTGGGAATAGTAATTTTGACCCCTACGCTATCCAACGCTTTCCCACCGGTTGCACTCACTGTAGTGGGCAGACTAATTTTTACCCCTACGCTATCCAACGCTTTCCCTAATATTGCACTCATTGGAATGGGAATGGAAAGGGGCGACCACTCGGTCCCCCCGAACGTATGGTGGAGTACCCCGATCCCCCCGGGAAGCCATTTTGGGCGGGAGGCGAGTCTCGGCTGGTATGCCCGAAGCGGCGTAGCCGGGGCGCGCCTTTTCCCGCCCAAGAGGGGTTGTCCTAGACACCTACACCGTTGGCCACGCCCCGTAGGCGGATTGAAGGAGGGTCCACGCCCACCCGAAGGAGGATAAAAGGAGCAACGATCCAAGGAAGCATCCTCTTGTTCCTGTGCTCAGAAGCTGCACCTCCCCGTTGCATGTGAGCTCGAGACGGAACAAGGAGCCAATTTTGAGAATTTGTAATTTTGTGTTCTCTCTTTTAGTGCTTCGAACTTTGGTTCCAGGACCTTTCGGTCGAATATCGTGAGAGAATGCCGGGCAAAAGGGTCGGAAAGAAGGTTAGCACCGACCAAATGCTTCGTATGCTGGTGAAGGACATGGCGAACCTCCGGCGAGCCCTGTCAGGCCAGTAGAGGCCCCAGTTCCGATTCCGGACGCAGGACAGCCGATCCCTGTCGTAGTTACACCTGTGAACGAGGGGGATATGCCACCCGAGTTGGCCGCCCAGTTGGCGGCATGGTTGGGCAAGAATAATGAGGGTGCCACAGCTCCAGGGGATACGGCCGAGGAGGCCAAACTAATAATGAATCAGTTGCGGCAATCGCGAGATGCTGCGAAGGCACCTTGTCCTTTTGTTCCCCCTCAGGTTCCCGCGGAGCAACCGTCTTCGGGCGCTGGAATAGCGGCAGCAGCGAGTTCAGCTACTGATTCGGGTAAGAAGCCGTTGCCAATGGCTGGGGAGGGGTCGTTTCCCTCAAGGAGGGAAAAGGTGGTGCAACATATCCCGTTTGCCACAAATGAGATGATATGGGCGGATAAATACGTAAACATTTTTTCGCTGTTGACTGATCATTATGAAATAGAACACGTTAAAAATCAGAAGGAATTGTTGCATCCAAGTGTATGGCGAGCAAAGATGGCGGGTTTCAGAGTTGATGAGACAATCGCTAATTGGGCCAGGGCTTTTGGGATGTTCACTGCAATCATGGGGGAACGTAGGCCCGAGGTATTGACTGAATTGGCTTGTTACCAGACACGAATAATGGAGTTTCATGAATCATACGATGGTGATCAATGGTTGGGTTATGATAACAAATTTCATAAGGCCAAGGAGCATGACTCATCCCTGACGTGGGATTGTTTCGACTCCATTTCCTGGCAGAAACAGGTTAGGTCAAACCCGACAAAGCCGTCTTCGTTTGGCGGGAATGGGGCAGAGCCTTCCCGCCATTTCCCGTCGGTGCCCTTTCGAGCGGGCGCCAGTAGTGATCAGCACACAAAGAGTAATGGGAACGCTGGCAGGAAAGGGGTCTGTTGGAGCTTCAACAGGGGCAAGTGCACTAGACCACAGGGGACGTGCAAGTTCCGGCATGAGTGTGCAGGGTGCGGACAGTCTTCACACCCCGAGAGTTCATGCAGAGTCAAGAATGGCGAGACAGGGGGCAGAGGCGGAGCCAAAAAGGTCTAATGACGGCCGAGGGGCGCTGCTACCTACCCCTATCGACATCATGGCAATGATCATGTCTCCGCCGGGGTGTTGAGGGACGGTTTCTCATGTGGTTTCCGCATCCCGGCGGGGGATTTTCGGGGGGAAGCACTGTGTAAAAACCAACTGTCGGTTCAACAGAATACGGTTGTAGTACAGGCAAAGATTGCAAAGGAGGTGGCCCGAGGTCGGGTTGCGGGTCCATATGCGAACCCGCCGGTTCCTAATTTTGTTTGTTCACCGTTGGGCGTAGTCCCCAAGAAGGACCCAGGTGAGTTCCGGTTAATACATAATTTGTCTGCTCCTAAGGGTCTGTCCGTGAATGATGCGATTGACCCGGGAGTTTGTTCGGTGCGATATGCTTCCTTTGATGAGGCCGTCGCCATGTTGAATCGCCTGGGGCCCGGAGCGCTGATGGCTAAATCTTATATTGAGTCAGCGTTCCGGTTACTCCCGGTACACCCACAGGATCAGCGGCTGTTAGGTTTTGTGTTCCAAGGACGCTATTACATGGATAAATGTTTGCCAATGGGTTGCTCCATCTCCTGTGCGTATTTTGAAAAATTCAGTAGTTTTTTACAATGGGCGTTTACCAAAGCCACAGGTTTTACACAGGTTATGCATTACCTTGATGATTTTCTGTTTCTGGGGGCAGCCGGGGACACGGAATGTGCACAGGCTTTGAGTAAATTTTGTGATCTCATGAGGAGATTTGGCGTGCCACTGGCACCAGGCAAGACAGTGGGGCCGTCTACTTCACTCGAGTTTCTAGGTATTGAGCTCGATTCTGAAGAGGGGTGCTTCCGTTTGCCTAAGGAGAAGGTATTGAAATTTAAGGCCTCGCTCGAGACATGTATTGGTGAGATGAAAGTAACATAGCACCAGTTGCAGCAGGCTGTGGGTCAGCTTAATTTTGCTCTTAGAGTGATACCATTGGCTCGCCCCTTTTCTCGCTCTATTGCTCAAGCTATGGTTGGCCTTAAGGAAGGACATCACCGCACAAGACTCTCGGCAGAGGTTCGCCAGGACATGCGCATATGGTTGGCATTTCTGGCGGATTTCAACGGTCGCGTCCTGTGGAACAAACCAGCGGTTTCCTCTGAGGAGCTGGGATTGTGGACCGACTCGGCAGGGAGTGTGGGTTTTGGCGCCATCTTTGGCAATCATTGGTCGGCACGATCATGGCCGGCATGGTGGCACGAGAGTGGGCTCACAGGTAACATTGGTTTCTTGGAACTGTTCCCTATTCTAGTGGCCTTGAATACATGGCCGGAGGGATTTCGTGATCGCACTGTGGTGTTCTGGTCAGATAATATGACCGTGGTAGAATGTGTCAATAATCAGGCAGCCCGCTGCAAATGGATATTGAGATTGATGAAAGAAATTGTTCTGCTGTGTATGAAATTGAACGTCCACTTTAGAGCAAAACATGTGCCTGGGGTACTGAACCAGGCGGCTGATGCACTCTCTCGTTCCCACATGCAGGCCTTCCGGGGCCATCTGCCCTCTGCGGACTTGGTGGCGGCACCTTTTCCCGAAGTTCTCTGGTCTCTCGGTGCCCCGGATTACAAAACCTCATGGGAGAGAGTCTAGCCCCCAGGACAAGGAAGGCATATGAAGGGGCGTTCCGTTCCTATTGGGCATTTTTGGGTCCAGCTAGGAGGGAGCATTGGGGGCAGGAAGAGTATGTTCTGAAATTTCTAGTGTCATTGCATCAGTCAGGCCGATCAGTGGCAACAGCCAATAGACACCGAGCCGCCATTGCGTTCATGGCGCAGGCTCATGGCATTCAGGACCCCACAGCGTCCTTTCTAGTAAAGAAGGCGCTGCGTGGGTGGCAACGCCTTGAGGGTCGTAGAGAGGACGAGAGGCGCCCGATAGGGCTAGCAAGGTTGTCCCAGTTAATGTCCGTACTCCCTGCGACTTGTTCATCTCAGTCAGAGACAGTGCTGTTCCGGGCCGCTTTTGCATTAGCATTCCATGGGGCTATGCGGATAAGCGAACTGGTAGCAAGGAACAAGCAGGATACGGGGGGAGGTCTGTGTCGAGAACACATCCAGATTAAAGGTGACACGATGGTAATCACTATAACCAAGTCCAAAACCGATCAGGGAGCGATCGGAGACAGTGTGGTTGTTCAGCGCATGCTAGGGTCCCCCATGTGCCCAGTGAAATGCGTAGAGGAGTATTTAGCGCAAAGGGCGGCATTTTGGGGGGGGGAGCTTGCTGAGACATACCGACGCCACCCCACTGACCAGGTTTCAGTTTCAGCGGGTGCTAACAATGGCAATCGCGGCAGCGGGCTTGGACCCGGGCGATTTTGGGACCCACTCATTCCGGATAGGTGCTGCTACAGAGGCTACAGCCAGGGGATTGAGTGTGGATAAAGTGAAACAGTTGGGGCGTTGGTCCTCGAATTGTTATAAGAGGTATGTGCGGTTGCACATGTTGTGAAGCTAATGTCATGCACTCACGCTTCTTGTTTCTGTTTGGTTTCAGTTTCGCGAGCAGACTTTGCGGGGCGGACTGTGCAGTTGACCCGACACCTGGGGACCAGCGGTCAAAGATCACCGACTGAGGGAAGAGTGGTGTGGGTCGTCGGCCACTCATACGTGAGGCGCGCCGTGGACGTATTCAAAGCAGGTGACATGATTCACATGGCTGGGAATACGGGTACAGGGTGACCTTCTACGGAAGGGGCGGGCTCTGTATTGACCAGTTTCAAAACTTTATGGAGGGATTGTTAGGGCGGACAAGGTCACCGCCATCTGTAATCATAGTGCATCTTGGGGGCAATGATTTGGTGTCCACTAGTCGACGGGTACTTCTCGAATTGATCCTATCCACAGTAAGTTGGTTGGCGAGAAGGGTTCCAGGGTGCACAATTGCATGGTCACACATGGTTCCGCGGAAGGTGTGGCGGGGGGCTATTTCTGTGTCAGCTTTGAATCAGTCGGTGAAGAAAGTAAATAACAAACTTGGTAGATTGTTTCGTACAGGTAAATTGCATTGTATTCCTCATGGATGTATTCGGGGGGACCATATGTATCTGGAGGATGGGGTCCATTTGTCCCGGGAGGGGAATGCCTTACTCATAGGAGACTTCGTAGCTTGGTTGAAGAGTTTGTGCAGCCATGACCTTTAAGTAGGAGCTTTTGGTGGGGGGCCGGATAGCCGGTCAACTATCCGGCCTGTGGCGGTAAGGTCATGATCGGTGAGCAGTAATTGGAAGATCCCTAGAGGTGGGGGCGTCACCCATTATGGATGGGAGCGCCCGGGGGAGGCGGCCATTGGCCCCTCAAACGGGGAGGCGGTCCCCTCTAAGGATGGGGCCGCCGAAAGGGAAGGGGGTCATAGGCCCCTCCCTGGGAAGGAGGGGCTACGGGCCCCTCCTGGTAATTTCCCGGGGCCAGGACATCTGCGACGGCAGATGTGGTAAGCAGTGTGGGGTGGGAGGGGGGGTCTACGCTACCTTCTAGACACCTCACACGAGTCCTCGGACGACCACTAAGATGGCGTTGAGTAAATAGGGGGCCCCCGTTAAGACAAGGGAAATTGGAAGTTGGCACAGAGGGACAGGCCTCTGTGTGCCCGCCCCTCAAAAGTGAGGGGGGAGTTCTGGTTTAGGGATCTGACACCGGTTACGACCTTGCCGTTGGCCCGTAATGTTAGGATGTACAATTTGAATTTTGAGAAATGCATTTACAGGATGTTTTAGAATCGGCTAGGAGAACCTTTGTATTAGAGATGTGTTAAGGTTAGCCAAGAAAAATCGTAATGTGTAAATGAAATTGTACATGATATGAAACTGTTATTTTAATGTTTTAATTTTGTTTCATATTTTAATAAATACGGCCGGGAGGGTAACTCCCTCCCGCCTTCCAAAAGCTCAAGAACCGTTTCCGTTTTCCCATTCTTGGGGAGTGTGTTGGGAGGGGGTGACGGGTATCCCAACCATATGGAAAGGGGCGACCACTCGGTCCCCCCGAACGTATGGTGGAGTACCCCGATCCCCCCGGGAAGCCATTTTGGGCGGGAGGCGAGTCTCGGCTGGTATGCCCGAAGCGGCGTAGCCGGGGCGCGCCTTTTCCCGCCCAAGAGGGGTTGTCCTAGACACCTACACCGTTGGCCACGCCCCGTAGGCGGATTGAAGGAGGGTCCACGCCCGCCCGAAGGAGGATAAAAGGAGCAACGATCCAAGGAAGCATCCTCTTGCTCCTGTGCTCAGAAGCTGCACCTCCCCGTTGCACGTGAGCTCGAGACGGAACAAGGAGCCAATTTTGACCCACCCACCAGCCCCTGATGACAGCGATTTGTTTGTGGAATAAAGTCAAGTGACATGATACTGTTTTCTTTTCAGGTTATTGTCGATTAAAGTTGGTAATTTTTTGGTATGTAATAAAGTGATTGCTCTTTCAGCATGTGTTTCGGCAAAGCAGTTGCAGCAGAATTAAATATAGTGCTTGGTAGGAGTTTATACTTTGAAACGCTCAGTATAACTGTCTTTTCCATCCTCGTTAGTTTAAAAAATGTCGTATTTATTTTGGTCGGGCGGTAAGGTCATGATCGGTGAGCAGTAATTGGAAGATCCCTAGAGGTGGTGGCGTCACCCATTATGGATGGGAGCGCCCGGGGGAGGCGGCCATTGGCCCCTCAAACGGGGAGGCGGTCCCCTCTAAGGATGGGGCCGCCGAAAGGGAAGGCGGTCATAGGCCCCTCCCTGGGGAGGAGGGGCTACGGGCCCCTCCTGGTAATTTCTCGGGGCCAGGACATCTGCGACGGCAGATGTGGTAAGCAGTGTGGGGTGGGAGGGGGGTCTATGCTACCTTCTAGACACCTCACACGAGTCCTCGGACGACCACTAAGATGGCGTTGAGTAAATAGGGGGCCCCCCTTAAGACAAGGGAAATTGGAAGTTGGCACAGAGGGACAGGCCTCTGTGCGCCCGCCCCTCACAAGTGAGGGGGGAGTTCTGGTTTAGGGATCTGACACCGGTTACGACCTTGCCGTTGGCCCGTAATGTTAGGATGTACAATTTGAATTTTGAGAAATGCATTTACAGGATGTTTTAGAATCGGCTAGGAGAACCTTTGTATTAGAGATGTGTTAAGGTTAGCCAAGAAACATCGTAATGTGTAAATGAAATTGTACATGATATGAAACTGTTATTTTAATGTTTTAATTTTGTTTCATATTTTAATAAATACGGCCGGGAGGGTAACTCCCTCCCGCCTTCCAAAAGCTCAAGAACCGTTTCCGTTTTCCCATTCTTGGGGAGTGTGTTGGGAGGGGGTGACGGGTATCCCAACCATATAGTAATTTTTACCCCTACGCTATCCAACGCTTACCCTACTGTTGCACTCAATGGAGTGGGAATAGTAATTTTTACCCCTATGCTATCCAACACTTTCCCTACTGTTGCCTTCACTGGAGTGGGAATAGTAATTTTTACCCTCCCACTATCCAACAGGTTCTCTACTTTGGCTCTTGTTAGAGTGTGAATTTTAATTGTATTCCCTTATCTATGTAATGTTTTTAATTTTGTTATATTTAATGTAGTGTAAATTATTAAATAACATAAGCAGCATTACTTTAATTATTTAAATTATTATATATTACTTATTTTTACATTTAGATAATAGGTTCATTTATATATATATATGTAAATATATGTTTCATAATGTTTTAAGTATATTATAATTAAGATTAATAATTATTTTATACTATTAATAAGTACATATATGTTAAAAACATGTTTTTTACATTACATTTATTATTTTTACATTTTAAGCTTTTTTACCTTATTTTAACTACGTTTTATTTAATTGTGTTTATTATTTAATTACTTTTATATTATTTTTAATACATTTAAAAAATCGATATTTTATTTAACTATATTTTAACTTTCTGTATTTTGTACTCAATATTTTAGTACTTACCTGTTTGTAAATATGGATTCTATATACAGTCCCTCAATATTTTTGAGTCGATATTCTGGGCAGTCAATTCTGTCCCTCAATATTTAGTGACTGAACCGTTTTGTTTGATGAGTGGGTGATGCTGTGCATGAGTGTGTTTGCATTTTTCTGTGTGTGTGTCAGGGGTGGGTCTAGTGCTAGTGTCTGGGGTTGGGGTTTTTTGTTGAGAGAAGGTTGGTGGGGGAATTGTGGTTGGAAGATGGGTTTGGGAAGATGAAGGGTCAGATGGTGGTGTATGGGTATGATAGCAGTGTTGTCTGAGTGGGCTCTGCTCTGGCCCATGCTTCCCTGTTTTGCAGACACAGCACACTGTATGTCATCCAGGAATGCTAATAATTGGGTGAGCTGCTGGTTTATTCCCTATATGGCACACAGCAGTGCAGTCTGCCTTACAGATAGCCTTCGCAATACATTCAGAGCCTCCTAAGAGAGCACTGCTGGGTCGACAGGGGAAGGAGACCCCAGCCTTTTTGGGAGCTGAGTTTTGGCCTACGCTGGGGGAGCAGGAGGGAGGGTGCTGATGGATCTGATGGTGGTGGACAAGTTAGTAGGTCCCGTAGATGGTCTAGGGTCCAACACCACTTGGGGCTGCTCCGATGCAAAGGCCTCCATATCTGAAGATATTGGGCCTCCTCTCCAACCCTGTTACCCTTCATGCAGCTGGGTCATTCCATCTCAGTGGTGGCACCGTCCGTCTCCCCGCAGATGTCTTATTCTCCATCATCTTGGCCAAAATCTCCTTCTGTGGCTCAGGAGGATGTTTAAAAGAAAGAGAAAAATGTTACATTATTTTAGCCCTTTTGCAAAATATATTTCTAGGTATTTTCCTACATTTATAAGAATTGTTAATGATGGTTTACTCTGACAAAAAGTTGTAAATGACTCTGTTCCTCATATTTCAAAAACATTTGTACAATGACTCTCGTATTTCGTCAGAAATAATCTCATGTATTAGGGATATGAAGCAGTTTCCTTCCTTGGGAAACAACATTTCATGTGTAGAGATACTTTTTCTATATTTATAATACACCCCTACAGTAGGCCCTACAAGACCATAGGCCAGGTAGCATGGTATATTGAATTTACAACATAAATATTTATTGTCTAAAAATAAGAGACTACTTTAGATTACTCATTAACTATATTGTTTAACGTGGGAGTAGCACTCCCATACACTAACACTGATTACCTTCATTTTTCATAATGTTGTGGAAATGCAAGAAGGATGCTTATTGCACCTTTTCTGTAATAAAGGAACATTCTACCTAATGAAACATTTTAATGTTAATGTATATGTCAGAAAATAGCACCTTTAGTCAATTTTCAATGTGCAGCCTATCATTTCATGGCCCGACTTGAACGTTCGTGCTTTACCTAGGGTGTGATTTCCTGTCACCTTTGAAAGTATATTTGTGTGAGGCAGTGTAGAATAGGGGAGTGGAGTTGAGTATGCTGTCAGGATGGATGAGGTGGATCTCGTCCCTGCCCCACTTGCCTTTCAAATGGCAATGAACAATGCACACGCAAGAAGCACCTGGCACCAGGCATCCTTTCAAGAAGGTCTCACTAGGCGGGCTGGGCGCACACCTGGGAAGGACAAGGGAATTCATCAAACACTTTTTCTGTGGCCAAAGGTACTTCTTCTCCACACACAGGCTGCCACTGGGTACATAGATCGTATCCTCAACATGTAAAATCTCATCACTAGTGGCCATGTGAAAGAGGAAAGGCAGCCATTCTGTCTGAACAATACCATGAAGAGTTAAGATGCTTGCCTTAACTCCAGAATCCCAGCATTACCTCCAACTATCACCGAACTTATCTCATGGGTGAGACAAACACAAAAAAATGTCTGAAGCAAAGAATGGAGCAGAAAATATGCCTCTGATGTGTTACTTTAACTACTTTAAGGCTGCTGTGCAGGCAGGCCATTGGCCCGATGAAAGACGGCACACACTGGTCTCTTCTCTGGCATCTGCACAGCTAAGTATCATCCTCCTCCCAGTACACACACAGCCCACTCAAGAGCCTGGACACTAGTTAATGGTCCAGTGTCTACTATTTAGAAGAAAATATACAGCGGGGAATTTGACAATTTTTCGATAAAATGTTAGCATTTAAGCTACAGGAGAGTGAGACAGAGCTGAAAATGCTATCTTCCAAAGGTGCATTGCTGCTGGGATTGACTTCACATCATTTCCAAATTATCACCATTACTGGAGTCATATCCCTATAGATGAATGGAAAATCAGTGTTTAGATTCGACCCAATTGTAACTGTACGCGTGAACTAAGGTAGCAACCAATCTTCTCAGATCTCTTTGCCTCAATGTTGGCTTAAGGTGACTAATCATTCACTTCCTACAGAATCAAAATTGTCATAATTCACATTTATATGTCTGAAGGCAGGCACAGAAGTCTTTGACATCACACTTTCATGCATTTGTAATATTCACCGTGCGTGTATAAATCTTAGGGCATATTACCAACAGTTAGCGATATTTATCCTAACTGAGCTTAGCGTTAGTTTTTTTAACGCCGCGTTTCGCCGAATATTATCGCTGAGATAACGTCCTATTACCAACGTTTATCTCAAAAGCGATAATATTGCAGGCGTTAGCGTGAATATCGCTGGAAAACCTGCAGTGTTCATGCATTAGCGTGCAAATGCTGTTAGCCATATTATCCACCTCCCATTGGATAACATAGCTAAGAACTGGTATTTGCAGGCATTAGCGTTTGGCGATATTCGCGCTTAGCGGAGCATCTGAATCAATCAAACACTCACACCCAGTCAGAAGATCTGGGTTTAATCCATCACCGTTCTTTAGCCTACTCTGCAACCCCAGTTCAGACATGGGTATATGCAAATCAGTCTGACCCTGTGCCTCATGGGAACAGTCCAGCCCGAACTGCCAAGCCATGTCTTCCCTGGACCGGAAACAAGCTTCTGAGGACCAGTTTCTGGCATTCCAGCCATCTTCAGCCCGGCTTGCTTGAATCCAGTGGCAAAGTGAGCAAGGGACTCACGTCTGAGCATACCCTGCCACACTTATGGTGGCCAAAAGCGGTACAAAAGGGGGTGGTGATGGACGGAGCATCTGAATCAATCAAACACTCAGACCCAGTCAGAAGATCTGGGTTTAATCAACTGTGGTTTTTTAATTTGTCACCCCGAGTGGGATGGGTATGCTCAGACGTGAGTCCCATGCTCTCCACACCACTGGATTCAAGCAAGCCGGGCTGAAGACGGCTGGAATGCCGGAAACCGGTCCTCGGAAGCTTGTTTCCGGTCCAGGGAAGGCATGGCTTGGCAGTTCGGGCAGGACTGTTCCCATGAGGCACAGGGTCAGACTGATTTGCATATGGCCATGTCTGAACTGGGGTGGTGTGGAGTGCAAAAAAACGATTGATTTAGGCCCAGATCTCTGTACTGGGGTGAATGTATGACATTGTTCTGCATTCTGTCCATCAACTGTGGTTTTTGCATAGTTTACATGATGTCAGTAATTAAATTGCCACTAGCTACAGCTGGGATTGTGCATTCTTAGTTATATGTTGTAAATAAGTGACTGAGCGGAATTCCATTATATGTAGGATGGTTTACAAAGCAGTTGATTGTGTTTTAATGTAGAATGTATGCTGTGCTTTCCTCTCCTAGGAGAGTATTTATGGTGGCATTATATTACTGTTTTATTTGACTTTCACCATGATATCACATATGGGGTCATAGGGGGTGTTTGCAGTAGAAGATAACAACTGAGCTAAGAGTCTAATTCTAGCAAGAAGAGCTAGAGAGCAGAGCAACAAGTAAGCAACTTCTTAACAAATCCGAGCAATACCTGTTAATATATATAGGAATGCCCATCCAAAGGGGGCTTCAGACTATGCCTCAGGCCCACATCTTTTAGGGCCCTGATAGAGCACGCAGGGACCTACTAGCTCAATTTTACCATACTCACCTGGGCCCATATAACATTCACACTTTGAACTAGCAGTCCTGCCTAACTAATTACTACTTTAATCACTCTACCAGTGCCTTTAGTCCTTTCAGGACTTATACCTGTAAACCATGACTTACCAATCCTTGTCACCTTTGCTATAAGTCCTGGGGATCGAAGAGGGAGTTAGCATAAACAGGCAATATTTAAACACATTTACGTTTATTATAATAACCACAGACTCGGGGAAAAGTTTAAAACCTTTATCTATGAAAGATTTTCTGAGTCAAAGTGAAAAAGGCCACAAGCTCGTGACCATAAATTTTACAAGCAACAATATAACCAATAGGACATAAAGTTTGTAAGAAATCACAGTAACACCTTTAGAACATTGGTACCTGAGAAGGGTGAGAAAGGGAAATAGCAGAAGGACATAACACATGGATTATATTTACCTAGAATGGTGCAATGATCAATCCTGGCTACTGGCTGGGGCAAAAAGACCAGGACCAGGCTCCCAACTAATCAGGAGCCCACGCGACAAGACAGGTGCAAATCAGGACAGGTGACCTCCTCTTAGTGCAATGGCTGCGTCACACCCCTCTCTATCAAAATTTGGTACCCCGAATGGGTAATCGATAATTTCCCCCAACACCTGGATTCTTCTGACAGAGTGCTCCGCCAGCACCTCTGCTCTCGATCGCCTATTGAGTGCGTTGAGTCAGAGACAGGTCAGCTATTCGGACAAGTCATACAAATTTTCTATCCAAACCTACCTTAGTTTCGGGGGAAATGTACCACCCCTAAATGTTGCAAATCTATGTGTCCCCCTTCAGTGATTGGTTGGAAAGACGAGGAGAGGTCATCACACTATACTAAGATGAGATCATCTAAATTGACTTGAATTGATCAAGTTCCCACCCACAATTAACTTTCTAACATCTTTATTCCGCCCACCAATATTATTTCATTTTTGCATACCATCTCAAAATAAATTGTAAGCCTTCTTCCTTTTCCCAGGTCATGGGGTGAGTTTCTCAGGCACATAGCTGGTAAGATGCTTCTTGGCCGAGGTTCAATGCCAATGCTTCAGCAAATTCGGAGTGGGAGTGTGCATGCGTAGCTTTCAAATATAGGGTTTTTTCACAGTATTCAGGCCCAAGTACGAGCTAGCAGTAAAGTAAAAAAAAACATATTAGAATACAAAAATAAATGAATGCACTGTATACCACTTAACTCTACTCTAACCCCATTACTTTATGTTATCGTTCGCATTAATAGTTAAGCAAAACTAACAAGCTTAGTATAAGCTGCAGCATAAGCGTTAGCATGTGAGATTTAAAGCGGCCATTTTGGGACTAGTGCACAGAAGCAAAGGTTTCCCTCCAAAGCACAAAGACGTCACACCCCATAGATGTGGCGGACGCACGCGCAGAAAAGTTCCAGCGTTTTTGGCGGCCATTTTAATACACTCGAGTTAATATTAGTAAAAGCACTTAGGCGACCTTCCCCTAGATACTAGAAATGTCGTGAAATGCGAATATTAGTTGACGAAACATGTTGGTTAAGTAATTATAGGTTATTTAGAGAGGGCTGAATACAAGCAAGTCTCTGCATAGGTGAGACCTTGCCCCATCAATCCCCTCTTTGATGATATTTTATATCATCACCAAATTAGGAACCAGATGCCAACTTAACACTCTCCCAATTCAATTTCTTCAATTACTTGGGGAGTTTTCTTTTTACCATTATTCTGATAAACTATCATTCTCTTGTACATTTCCCCCTTTAACTCTTCCATTTGAATTTCATCTATTTTTCTTTTCTTCGTTTTCTCATTCACAGTGTACCTTTTTCTATTTCTGCTGCATTTGCACCAAATCATTATCACCAATATTATTAGTGATATTCCCATTATTGACATCAGTACTTTACCTACAATACTTCTACCTACATTAGAAAT
Organism: Lissotriton vulgaris; assembly: GCF_964263255.1. NCBI lineage: Eukaryota > Metazoa > Chordata > Amphibia > Caudata > Salamandridae > Lissotriton > Lissotriton vulgaris. The sequence goes on along the minus strand of NC_141696.1, from coordinate 1,259,988,262 downwards.
CCAATTACCAATAGAAGAGAGACCATCAGTTAGTCTCTTCCTTGCACTATCAACCTCCAGTGGTTTCAGTTCTACTTCCAAATGAGTAATGTTCCTTACATACCTTCCAATTTCAACACTTTTATCAGGTATGTAAGTGCAACAATGTCGCGCTTTCAACATTCTACAGCCTTCGCCCTCTTTTGCTCATAATATATCAAGAGCAAGTCGATTTTGCAAAACCATAGATCTGATCGCAACCAATTTGGTATTGATCAATAAGGATCCTCCAGCAGTGTCAGTCGATAAGCGATCCACCACTGTAGACAATTTACAGATTATTTGTGTATTCAGAACCACTCCCCCTGAAGGTATTAAAGCACTAAATATATCACCTACAATTTCTGCGAAACTAGCTCTTTTATAACGTGTTAGTTCATTTTCGTGTTCATTGCTTCCAGTGATTCTTTTTACATGGTATACTTTTGGGAATACTATTCCGAAATAGCAACTCCCATACCAATGATCAGGCAGCTTAAAATAAGCTTTGCTCCCACAAATGTAATAGACTCCAGCAAATACTGGATCACTTCCCCCTTTTAGTCCCCAACCCCCAATTATGAAGAAATTATGTTCACATTCACTGGAACCGATAAATACATTGTTATACTCAGTTTTCTTTCTATGGAGACAGATTTTCACCTTCATTTCAAAATCCAAAGACATAGCAGCTTGAGGTTTGCCAGTTGCCTAAATTCCTCCCTTTCAGCCCACTTGGGTATCTGGGGATTCGTTTCAGTGGCTTTTCAATGGAAAACCTGTCTCCTTTTCTCTACTAAATTTAAAAACACTTTCTCCTTCTCGTTTAATCTACAAGTTAAATTGTCTTTGTGTGCATCAACTATATCTATTGATTTCATTGTTAGGAAAAAGTCACCCATGGATTGGGAGTCTCTACTACTAAGGACAGGATTCATTCTTCTACGGATAGGAATTTCAGAGAAAATGACATCTAGGTTAGAATAATAATACTGTAATCTTCCACTTTTATAAAACAGACTAGTTAATATGCTACAGGAAATACCATAGGTCAGGGGTAAATGATGATAGGTAACACCTTCAGCTACTGAAGTAGGTAATTTCATACAGACATAATAATCACTAATTTGCATAGTCTCTACATAATGTACTAATAGACTAGCAAACACTTTCATTTCAGTTTCGTTTCTATTTCTAAGGTGATATAACTCTATCTCATCTGGTGCTTCTAAGTCTACTCTATCTTGTTTGTGGTACGCTATCTTTCCGTGTATACTAGTGTCATTTTGCTTAGCAGCCATCAAGTACAGTGTTTCTATTGTCAGTCCTAGCCATACTACAAGTACTATCAATACACTACATATGCATATCCTACAGCATGTCTTTATACAACTTATTTTCGAGTTTCCAGTAACTCTTTTATCAGCCATTTTTGACTAAGGAGGCTTAACCCCTCTTTGAGAATTTACACAGAATACACCTGTGATTTATCTCAAGTTGGCCTCACTTCTTCAATATCTTGATCAGCAATAAATTCTTCATCCCTTTCATCACTGATTTCCAGATTCTCGAAATCTTCAATGTAAGTCCATTCAGACCCTTTGAATTTATTGTTCAGCTTTTTCAGGTGTGGACGTCTCCTTCTTTGATTGCTTGTAGACGGTTCAGTTGGACTAGGTACTTCGTCCACCTGTGCAGGTTCTTCATCCATTGTGACTAGGCGATATTTCAGTCTTTTAACAAAACCAGGCCATTTATCGCTTTTTCTGAGTCTTTAAGCTGGCTCTGATGCTTCAAATGTTCTTTTGTTTTAAGTTGTGGCACAACTTGATGTTCGTCAACTTCAGGTTTCCTTTCTAACTCACCTTGTCCAGGGCTTATTACTGTTGACTGTTCCGCCTGGATGGATTCTTCTAGTTTAATCTGAACTGATTCATGATATGACTTTGTTGGGCCTGGAGTTTTTTCTTCATCCTGAACCTGTTGTGCTAATCCTGTCTGGTCCTGCACAGGTCTTGCAGATTCTTTTTTGGCTTCCGCATGTGCATTTTGACTAGTACCTATCCGTCCCTCCTCAGACAATAGAGTTCTGCTAGGGGTTTGGTTGTCTGATTATATTGCTCTTTCCTTTTCTGATCCTCCTCATGATTATCATTAGCTTGTATTTCTGTAATCTGAGTACTTTCTTCTACACCTATCTCGTCCTCACTATCAGTCTGACTATCTAAATATGTTTGGCTTCTTGTTCTCACTCTGATTTCAGGTATGTCAACTACTGGGATCCATTCATCCTGATTGGTGCTCAGTTGCTCTTTGTCAACAACTTCAGGATCAACTTCTTGAGACCCTTCAGCTGCACAACCTTCAGCCTCAACTTCGTCAGGTTCTGGTATCCGTTTAGTATGGCGTGCGTGGATCCAGTTGGGGATTCCCTTGCACTTTACAGCTGTGGTCGTGACCAATATCACTTGTTCTGACTTTCCCCACCTTGGTGCTAGGCAAGATTCCCGGGTGTGATTTTTTTATCACTACCCAATCACCAGGCTTCAATCATGTGCTGGAGTTGAATGTCTGGCTTCTGCATCTTCCCCAACCTGGTGAGAGATAGAACGCACTTGGTCAGCCAACTCTTTGCAGTACTCCAACACTAAATCATCAGATATAGTTAACAGCTGATGTCCTGGCATACATGCTTGCCTCATTGCCCTTCCCATGAGTATCTCATGGGGACTCAAGCTGGTTTTCTTATTTATTTATTTATTTATTTGGCATACTTATATAGCGCTAATCTGTCACTCAAAGGGCATCCTGGCGCTTTATCTGGAATGCTTCTGAGTCCCATCAGGACAAGAGGTAAAGCATCAGGCCATTCCAATTGGGTAGATACACACATCTTTCCCAATCTTGCTTTAATCGGGCCATTCAATTGTTCTACCACTCCAGAAGACTCTGGGTGGTATGCACAGTGCAGCTTTTGCTCAATTTTGAATGGGTCACAGATCAGACTAATTATTTCATTATTGAAATGCCTTCCTCGATCTGACTCAATCGTTACCGGAAAACCAAAACTAGGAATGAGCTCTCTTAAAAAGAGTTTGGCTACAGTTAAGCTGTCATTCCTGTGGGTAGGGTATGCTTCTACCCATGTTTAAAATAGGCAGACAATGAACAAGACATAGTTTAATCCTTGACAAGTAGTTAACTGAATGAAATCAATTTGGAGTCTAATTAAGTGGCCTTCTGCTTTCCCAAATTTCCCAGGGCACACTACAGTTTTCTTACCAGTGTTTAATTGCTGACATGTTAGGTATCTCTGGCAAAAACTCTCTGCTATGTTCCTGAACTTCGCATTGAACCAGTCCCTTCTAAACAATCTCACCATAGCATCTCTCCCTATGTGTGTGTCCCCATGGTACATCTACCCATTGGTGCAAGCATACAGTCAGGTAACACTGGTCTCCCATCTAGGTAGACTGTTATGCCATCTTCAGGTCTCATCTGACACCCTATTTTCTGCCAGTCTTCCTTTTCTTTGGGCTCTGCCTCACCTTGCAAATCTCTCACTTCTCCCCATGTATTCACACCACTCAATCACATAAGTAGGCAGCTGTTTCCACATGCTTCGATTTTCTTGTTTATTGGCATTTTATACTTGGCACCATGTTGGGCCACTTTGTCAGCATAATGATTACCGACTGTAACTTTGTCATGTCCAGTTTGGTGAGCAGCGCACTTGACTACGGCCAATTCTTTAGGCAATTGAATTGCTTCAAGTAATTCTTTTACACATTGTCCATTTTTAATAGGGGTTTCTGAAGAAGTCAAGAACTCCCTTTGCATCTATAGCTGGCCAAAGTCATGCACAACCCCGTAGCCATACTGACTATCAGTGTAAATGGTTACTCTCCAATGTTTCCCAATTTTGCACGCTTTTATTAAAGCAATCAATTTGGCTACTTGTGCAGACTTGACTCCTGATAAATAGGATGCTTCGACTATATTGGATAGTGTTCATACAGCAAAAGCACCGCTTAGTCCTCCTTCCTCATGGCGCATACATGAGCCATCTACAAATAACTCATGTTCTGGGTCTTTTAAAGGTTCTTCCTGTATGTCTGCGCGAGGTTTAGTACTGAATTCAGTTAAGTCAATACAATCATATTCGACTTCCTCTCTTCCTTCCTCGAAGTGAGAATCTGGCAATAAAGTCGCTGGATTTAAAATAGTGCATCTCACTATTGTCACATTTTCTGAACCAAGGATAATTCCTTCATATTTAGTCATCCGACTAGGTGTTAGGTGCTGAGAACGTGTTTGGATTAGCAGAATCGCGACTGAATGTGGAACATACACTGTTACAGGATGTCCCATGACAATGCATTTACTTTGTTGTAGACTCATGCAGTTTGCAGCTACTGCTTTCAGACAACCTGGCAGTACAGATGCCACTGGGTCCAATGTTGCAGAAAAATATGCCACAGGTCGTCGCATTAACCCATGAGTCTGGGTTAAGACTGAAAGAGCACAATTGTCACAAAATAGTGCAAACTATTTTGAATAGTCAGGCATCCCTAATGCTGGAGCTTCACACAGACTGTTACGCAATTTTAAGAAAGCAGTCATGCTTTCATCGTTCCACTCGACTGGGTCCTTTGCTCGTTTCTTTGTCATTTGAATCAATGGCTTTGCAAGCACTGCAAATCCCACAATCCACTGCCTGTGGTATCCTACAACTCCCAGAAACATTCTGTTTTCCTTCTGAGTTAGGGGGTTATTTCATGTTTTTAATTATTTTGATTCTTTCAGATTTCACTCTTCTGACCCCTCTTTCTATCTGGCGTCCCAGACACTTTACTGAGGTTGTGCAGTATTGCAATTTCTCTGGAGACACTTCATGTCCACCTTATGCTAAATGGTTCAGCAATGCAATGTAATCGATCATACAGTCATTTCTTGTTCTCGACGCCAACAATAGGTCATCGATATATTGCACCAGAACAGAATTTTCGGGCAGCACCAGTGATTCAAGGCACCTTTTCAGAATCTGATTAAAAATGGATGGACTTTCCGTGTACCCCTGAGGAACACGATTCTAAACGTAAACATGCTCATCAAATTTGAACAAAAATAAAAACTTGCTATCTGGATGTAGCGGGATGGAAAAGAAGGCATGGCATAGATCAATTACAGTGAACCATCCTGCTCCACATGGTATTTAATACAGAATCACAGCTGGATTTGGTACAACTGGGCAACATGGGATGAAGGTCTTGCACTACTCTGTACTTTCCGTTTGGTTTCTTCATGCCAATTATGGGTGAATTACAAGGACTCCCCATTATTTCTTCTAAAATGCCTTGTTCAACCAGACGCTCTATTTCTTTTGCAACTCCTGCTTTTATTTCAGGACTCATTTTGTACTGTCGAATATTTGGGTAAACTGCACCTTGCTTTAGTGTCACTTTTATGGGATCGACATATGTCATTAGGCCTACTTCTTTCCCGGTAAAATCCCACACATCAGGATTAACAAAGGTTTTCAGTTCTCCAGGTAAATCTTCTAGGCACATCTTTTTAATTTCTTTTTCTTGTCTGGCTAACATAATTTTATACACTCCATCTTCATCTGGAGTCTGTATTTCAACACCGTTGGGTGTGCAAAAGATTGTGCAGTTCATTTTACACAATAGGTCTCTTCCTAGCAAGTTTACAGGACTAGAATCACACACTACAAATGTGTGCATTTATCGAAAGTTACCAATACAAACTTCCATTGGTTCTGTGACAGGGGTCCTAATTTGTTTATTAGAAACACCCACTACTTAGTTCGCTTCTCCCGAGAGGGGTAGGTTTGGGATGTCTGCTGTTCTCACAGTAGAACGGGTAGCACCCGTGTCCAAAAAAAAGGTAAAATCATTTTCCTCCACTTTCCCTTCAATGTAAGGACCTGACTGATCTACCGGTAAGGATGCGCCAAGTACGCACTCCTCTTCCCCCCTCTCAGGCACCGTCAATATTGCTCATCCTCAAAGAATGTGTCCTGTAAAAGAAACTGTGGTGTTACCGTATTTTTCTTACCACTTCCCTCCTGAAATCCGGTGTCCACACTGTATTTTGGTTGACTCACAAAAACTGTCATAGGGGCTTGAGGTACCTAATTCTGTATTACCTGTTGCAGCTGTTTCATTGGCACCTCATTCTGCGTCTGTGGATTTACATTTTGATTTTGGACATTATTATTCTGTATTAATTTACACTTGTTTCTCCAATGCCCCAATTATCAGCACCCATGACAAGGAAACGTTTTCTTTGCCTCTTCTTTACTCATTTTCCCTTTGGGTTTGCCCTCACTTCCTTCACCTTGGCCTTCCCCTCTTTTCTGATTATTTGCTTGCTGACTTAATTGAACTTCCTTTTGTTCTGCCATTTTAATTTGAGCCAACATTACCTTTTCTTCTAATTTCTTTCGTTTATTATCAATTTCATCCTCACAGTATTTTGCATACTTAAGAATTTCGTCGACAGACTTTGCTTGCCAACACAATTTATGCTCTTTAATTGTTTGGGAGATTTCATGTTTTAGTCCAGACACAAAACGATAAATAAAATGTGTCATGTCTTTACTATCAATCTTTTCTAAACCACTGTACTGTTTAAATACCTGCAAGAGGCGCTCATAATATGCATGTACAGATTCATCTTTATTTTGGGTGGGTCTGTCTATTTTAGTCCAATCAGTTTCTTTTGGAGGAATCTTTCCCTTTAAGTAAGTTGTCACCTGATTGTACTTCTTCATAACATCATCTGAGGGTGCTCCTGTTTTTGGGTCTCTAGGGTATTCATCATTTGGCCAATCTACTGTAATTTGACACTCGGTTTACAAATCAGCTGGAACAACAATATCAAATAACCCATTTAAATCTTTTAACAGCACTTTCAACACTTTCACAAACCTTTCAACTTGTCGGTACCATTCTACAGGTTTTTTTTCTAAGCTTTGAGAAATATTAGTGAATGATAAAATATCCTGTCGGGACCATGGGACATGTGCATAACCTCCTCCTGGCACTTCTCTAATCGGATGCAACCTTTCAACTTTTTCTGTTTCTTTTAGTAAATACTCAGAAGTGGATATATTTGCCTGTGCCTCTTCCTTTTTCTTTGTCCATCTAACTTTCCATTTGTCTAGATCTCCCCATTTTTGCAACAACGACAACAATTCATTTATCTGTAATTTACGACCAGACACATTCATATTTTCCTAATCTTTGTCGGAAAATTCAGCTCTATACGGTTTATGTAATACCTTTGATTTGCCATTGTCAATTCCCATTTCCAAAGCCAAATTCATGAACTTTTCATGATATATTTTTTGTTTTTGCGAGTAATAATTCTGCATATAAACAACAATTCATCTTCATCTAATGAGTTCAGTCTGTCCAGGCCCCGGCTACTATTACTTCTAGTTCCACCCTCAATTTGAACATGTCCAATACCTTCAACTGTGATTTAGGCTTCTCTATGTTTCAAGTCTATCTATCTAATTCTTATGGACTCACTACAGGTGCATGTCTCGTTCCTGAGGATGTCTCAATCTGTACCTCTTTTGAAAATGGTGGTGTGATTTTCCTGATCGAGTCACTTACAGGTTCTCGTATAGGTAAATCCATTAAGGAAATTACCGACTCACATTCACTTACTTGATCATCAACTATTAGGGTTTCTTTCCTTGGCTGAACTATGGATGTAGTCAGAATGGGAGCTTTAGGCTTAGCTTGGTTATCTCCATATAAGGGAACTACGGGACCTATTGTTACAGGTATTGTCAGGGCTTCAGGACTTGTATTTAATTGGTAAATGTTCTGAATTCATTCACTACGCTGTTTGTTTATAGCTTCTTTCTCTCTCTCTTGAAGTACCTTTTCTAATGAGGTTTCATGTATAACCTGGGGAACTAAAGGTGGTGGTAAAAATGTAGCACTAGGAGTAACTCTCAGAGTTTCTTCTTGGTAAGGTGGCGGATTTTTCATTAACAAATCATCTAAATAATCATCATCCGAATCACCATTAGTCATTAAATTTCTCGATTTCCCTGTACTTTTACTTCCTGATGGTTCTTCTGTGGTAAAAACAGGATATAATCGTTCCACAAGCATTGATTGTCTCCACTTTTTCATTTACTTATCTCTTGTCTCTTTCGGGAATCTGGGATAAAACTTACTCTAATTTCTGTCCCTTCTGGACCTGTCTCATTCGAACGCCTCTGTCTCCCACTCTTCTAGAACTTCATATTGCGTTAATCATGGTCTGGGATCTAACTTATTCATACAATTTCTTAAGTTATACAAAATTCTACCATTAAAGGTACCATGTTCTGGAAATGCCAAAATACCATCTTCCTTGGTGTATTCTATCCAGTTTTCTAACCACACACATGTGTGGTAGCCCCTTTCTACCATCATGTATGATGCGGGCGTATAAGGTGGTGGAATAAAAATCCCTTCTCTAGTTTTAATAACTTTATCCTTTTCGAAATAATTCTTTATTCTTTTGAAAAGCGACATCTTTCTCTTTTCTCCGTACATGATATAAGGTCTTACTCTAATTTGTTGTTCTTTCGCAAATCCTAAATATTTTCTATCAGGACGATTTCCTACAAATGCTGGACCTAAATACCACATATACCGCTATTTAATTTTGTACAAAATGTCAAATAAATTCAATTAATCCAGTCTGTTTACTTTGCAGAAATATTTCTCCAATACCAGCGCGTCTCGTAATTTTAATGACCAATTCGGTTTAAACTTACAAGCAGCGTTAACAAATGATTGCACAGCTTTTCTTTGACGTGAATCTCACTCTCTACACTCACCCCTCCTTTACAATTTTCTCACGGCTACACACCCGCTGTTTCTACCAATCCCAGTGCGGCTCTCTATGACGTCAGTGCAGCACCCGCAACTGACTCCCTCCTTTGCAAGGTAATAAGACAATTCAATATCTTTCAAAATTCTATTATACATTTCATTAATTAACAACATGAAAACATTCGCTACTGTGTCTGATTGACTAAAAGAAAGGATAGTTTCTTTCACAACGAGTAAACCTAATTCCATCTACCCTTCATGCACTGCGAGTAAAACAACCTTCTGTTTACTCTTCACTTAAGCAAAGAGAACCTGCTACTCCTTCAGAATTACCCTTTCTAGGTGATATTTATTTATTTATTTATTTATTTATTTATTTATTTTAGGGATTTTTAATGCGCAGCTACTAACCCGAGGTGTCTAGGCGCAGTGAGATACTCTAAGATACAATAGTCAGGACACGATCTTATTGATTGAAGAGCCAGGTCTTCAAAGCCTTGAGGAAGCCAATGAGGGTTGGCGCAGTTTTAATGTCTAAGGGGAGTGGGTTCCCAATATGGGAGTTGCTACCAAAAATCGTCTGTCGCCCCATGTAGCCGTTCTTGTACGGGGTACAGACAATAGACAGCTTGCTGCTGATCTTAAATTCTTTTTAGGAATATACACCTGAAATGCCTCCTTTAAGAACTTCGGTCCAGTCTGATGGATAGCCTTATAGGCGATGCAAAGAGCTTTGAATTTGATCCTGCTCTCCACTCTTAGCCAGTGGGGATGGCGAATGGCTGCCGAAGTGGAGTGGTGCCTGGGAATGTTGAGCAGGATCCGTGCTGCCATATTTTGGACAGATTGAAGCTTATTCAGGATGCATTTATGCGTGTTGAAAAAGAGAGCATTTCCATAGTCAAGCTTGGAAAACACTAAGGTGGTAATCAGTGTTTTTCCTGCTGATGCTGGTAAATACGGCAGGAGTTTTTTTATCTTTTTCAGCATGAAGAATGCAGCAGAAACCACCTTGTTGACATGATATCCAATCCAAACGATAGCTTATTATCAAAGATCACTCCCAGATTCCTGACCTTGGTAGCTGGGACCGGGGGAGGGCCCATCTGACTGGGCCACCATATCGGGGACCACTCTGGGGAAATATTAGTGAAGGTCATAACCTCAGTTTTCTCCGCATTAAGTTTTAAACAGTTACTGTGCATCCATGATTGTACATCCAGTAACCCCTCCTGAAGCTTAGCTGCTACCACTGGGCCGTTCTTATGCACCACCAGCACAAGCTGGGTGTCATCTGCGTAGGTGGTTAAACGCATCCCATGAGATTTGATGACCCTCGCCAAGTCTGCGACATAAATGTTAAAGAGCGTAGGACTTAACGAGTATCCTTGAGGGACCACACAAGGCAGTTCAGAAGTCGGTGAGTAATGGTTACCCAATTTGACTGCCTGCTTACGGTTAGCTAAAAAAGAAGCTATAAGATCTTTGGCCAGATGGTTAATCCCAAGGGCTGCGACACGGTCGACCAAGATGACGTGGTCGACCGTGTCAAAGGCCGCCGACAGGTCCAACAGAATAAGCACTGCCGCTCCTCCCGAATCCATGATGTCTCTGATTTCATCGGAGGCCTTTATCAGTGCTGTCTCAGTTCCGTGTCCCCTCTGGAACCCGAACTGAGTCTCATCCAAGAGTTTGTTTTGCTCAATAAACTCTGAAAGCTGTTGGTTCATAATGGCCTCTACGATTTTAGCCGGGAAGGGAAGGCAAGCAATAGGTCTATAGTTGGCCGTAATGGTGGGGTCTAGAGAAGGCTTCTTAAGCAAAGGTTTGACAATGGCCTTCTTCCAGGTCTCAGGGTAGACACCGGTTTTGAAGATGGAATTACAAATATCGGTGAGCGGCTGAGTGATGGTATTATGTAATTGATTCATTATGGTAGGAGGACATGGATCAAGCGGAGATCCGGATTTGGTCTTAGCAACAAGCGTGCTGACCTGATCTTCAGTGACTGACTGAAACTGAGCGAGGAAAGGGTGAGTAGGCACTAGATGAGTGGATGGATCAATGGTTCTTCCCACCGGTTCTTTGGAAAAAGTGAAATAGATATCCATCACCTTAGTGGTGAAGAATGTAGCCAGTGAACTACAAAGTTCCTGCGAATTCTCAATTACGGGTCCAGCCGGAGGATTAGAGAGAGAGCTCACCACTTGAAACAGCCTCCTGGCTGAGTTCTGTGCTTGCTCAATTTGACCAGTAAAAAAGAGATTCTTTTGCGTAATGACAGCTTTCTTGTATATCGCTAATGCATTTTTATAGACTTGCCTAGCGGAGGGGCTATAGTGCTTTCTCCAACGCCTTTCTAAATTTCTACAATACTGACGTTGGAGTCGCAACTCCTCTGTATACCACTGGGCAGATGGAGTAGCTCTATTTGGGCGATAGAATTTTTCAGGTGCAACTTGATTAGCTGCCTTCAGGATCCGATCCTGAAAATTAGTGGACATAATTTCAGGGTCGCATGAACTTTCCGGGACTGATGACATTAGGAGATTATTGAGGTGTGGAATGTCTGCTTTTTTCCACATCTGCGTCCCTACTGACGACCGGACTTTGGTCTGAGAGGGTTTGGAGGGTAACGATTGAATCCTGAAAATAATAGCTTGGTGGTCAGACCATACCAAAGGTAGCACCGCTGACAAATCAATGCCAGGATTATTGGTGACCAAGCCGTCCAGTGTGTGCCCGGCCTCATGCGTAGGGCCCCTCACCAGCTGCTGCAGTCCCATTACCTGCATATCAGTGATGAGTTGGGCTGTGTCTTTATTTTCAAGGTTTTCAAGAGGGAAATAAAAATCCCCAAGAATCGTATAGTCCGAGGATCCTATTACTAATTCAGTGATTTCTGTGAGTGCAGCTAAAAATTTAGTACGAGGACCCGGTGGCCTGTACTGAAAGTGTCCCCTTGAAGGCTTGCTTCTGCGTGAGATTAATAACAAACGCAAAAGCTTCGCAAATAGTGCTTTGAATGGGCTCAAATTTTGCGCGATAGGTGTCCTTGTGAATAATGGCTAAGCCTCCACCTCGCCCAGAGATTCTGTCTTGTCTGGCCACACAGTAGCCTTCAGGGGTGGCCAGAACAAAATCAGGGCCCGATGCCTCATCTCCCCAGGATTCCGTAATAAAAAGAATGTCCAGTTTCTGGTTAGGAATACACTCCCTGATATCCAAACTGTGTTGGGGGAGAGAACGTGAGTTAATCAGTGCTGCTCTATGATACTGTTCAACTGAGAGCGGGGCACTAGTGATTACAGGTGAGTACGATGTGGTGATCATCGCGGGCAGAGGAGGTGGAAGGGTAAAAGCGCAGCCTATACATGATGTGGGTGTAGATGTCCAGTATTTAAAGGGCGGTAATACTTGGCAAGACCTACCCAAACCTGGGTTCAGCTCTCTCAGCTGTGCGGAAGTGTAAAATAGGGTTGATGAAGTATCTTGGGTGGCAGCAGGACCAGGGGTGGTGGCACTGGGCCCGGATCTGGCTCGGACGGGCGCAGACGGGCTTGTCTTAGGCGCGTCTTCGGCGCGCGCCCGCTGCGCATCCTGGACGAGCGAGGACTAAATAGCTCTCTCCCGGAAGTGGAGAAGAGCTAGAACGCGTCCCGACCCAGCCCCAAGATGGCGGCTGGTGCTCGTGGACGGCTCCGAGTGCCCTATTCCCCCCGTTCTGGCGGGTCGGGTAGGTGCTGTGGTGTGTGTGCAAATAAGCAAGGATCAGTGCAACAATTAAATCTTAACGCTAGTAATTTTAAAAAGTGTAATTTTTTAAATCGCATGGTATTTTTAAAATCATCACAAGCAGCCTACAAATCGTCTAAATACAATACTAAGGTCCTAAAATACAGCGCTAGTATATCGTGACGGCAGTTCGTGCTCTGTGGAGTATATCAAAAGTATCACTGAGCGATGGGCTCGCTCGCTCTAAATAGCTCTCTCCCGGAAGTGGAGAAGAGCTAGAACGCGTCCCGACCCAGCCCCAAGATGGCGGCTGGTGCTCGTGGACGGCTCTGAGTTTCCTATTCCCTCCACTCTGGCGGGTCGGGTAGGTGCTGTGGTGTGTGTGCAAATAAGCAAGGATCAGTGCAACAATTAAATCCTAACGCTAGTAATTTTAAAAAGTGTAATTTTTAAAATCGCATGGTATTTTTAAAATCATCACAAGCAGCCTACAAATTGTCTAAATACAATACTAAGGTCCTAAAATACAGCGCTCGTATATCTTGACGGCAGTTCGTGCTCTGTGGAGTATATCAAAAGTAACCAAAGTTTCTCCAGCGAACTCATTGCTACCAATCACTCTCACTTTTATACTAGAAAACAAACCCTAACTAGTGCTTCACGTTTTACCTAACTTTATGCATCTATTCCTCAAGGCAAGTAACCTCTCAGCAGTGTGGTTTCTATTTACCACCTGCTTTCCTTATCCCGGGGTATTCCAGACAACATTTAACAACAAGCGGGTTTTGGTTAGTACACAAAAATCAATAATCGATCAATAATCAATACTCAATAGTCGATACACAATTAACGACCTATTTTTAACTAATTCCTAACCATCATACTGCTACCAAAAAAGTATACTGATAGAGCGCGCAGGGACCCACTAGCTCAATTTTACCATACTCACCTGGGCCCATATAACATTCACACTTTGAACTAGCAGTCCTGCCTAACTAATTACTAATTTAATCACTCTACCAGTGCCTTTAGTCCTTTCAGAACTTATACCTGTAAACCATGACTTACCAATCGAAGAGGAAGGTAGCATAAACAGGCATATTTAAACACATTTACATTTCTTATAATAACCACAGACTCAGGGAAAGTTTTAAAACCTTTACCTATGAAAGATTTTCTGAGTCAAAGTGAAAAAAGGCCACAATATTATGACCAAAAATTTTACAACCAAAATATGACCAATAGGACATAATGTTTGTAAGAAATCACAGTACCACCTTTAGACATTGGTACCTGGGAAGAGTGAGAAAGGGAAATAGCACAAGGACATACCACATGGATTATATTTACCTAGAATGGTGCAATGACCAATCCTGGCCACAGGCTGGGGCAAAAAGATCAGGACCAGGCTCCCGACTAATCAGGTGCCCATGGGACAAGACAGGTGCAAATCAGGACAGGTGACCTCCTCTTAGTACAACACCAGTGTCACACCCCTCTCTAGCAAAATTTGGTTCCCCGACTGGGTAATCGATAATTTCCCCAAACACCTCAATTCTTGTGATAGAGTTCTCCGCCAGCACCTCTGCTCTCGATCGCCTATTGAGTGCATTGGATCAGTGACAGGTCAGCTATTCGGACAAGTCGGACAAATTCTCTATCTAAACCTACCTTAGTTATACCATTTCGGAGGCAATGTACCAATCCTAAATGTTGCAAATCTATGTGTTCCCCTTAAGTGATTGGTTGGAAAGGCGAGGAGAGGTTATCACACCATACTAAGATGAGATCATCTAAATTGACTTGAATTGATCAAGTTCCCACCCACAATTTACTTTCTCACGTCTTTATTCCGCCCACCAATATTATTTATTATTTCATTTTTGCATACAATGTTAAAATAAATTGTAAGTCTTCTTCCTCATCACTGGTAAGATGCTTCTTGGCCGAGGTTCAATGCCAATGCTTCAGCAAATTCGGAGTGTGAGAGCTTTCAAAGATATTTTTTTTTCCACAGTATTCAGGCCCAAGTATGAGCTAGCAGTAAAGTCAAAAAGAAACATATTAGAATACAAAAATAAATGAATGCACTGTATACCACTTAACTCTACTCTAACCCCATTACTTTATTTTATCTTTCGCATTAATAGTTAAGCAAAACGAACAAGCTTAGTATAGGCTGCAGCATAAGTGTTAGAATATGAGATTTAAAGCGGCCATTTTGGCACTAGTGCCCAGAAGCAAAGATTTCCCTCCAAAGCAGAAAGACGTCACACCACGTAGATGTGGCAGACGCAAGCGTTGTAAAGTTCCCGCGTTTTCAGCGGCTATTTTAATACACTCAAGTTAATATTAGTAAAAGCACATAGGCGAGCTTCCCCTTGATACTAGAAATGTTGTGAAATGCGACTATTAGTTGACGAAACATGTTGGTTAATTTATTATAGGTTATTTAGAGAGGGCTGAATACAAGCAAGTCTCTGCATAGGTGACACCTTGCTCCATCAGCCCCACACTAAGCATGGGCGGAAAATCCGTTCCGTTCGCGAATTTTGCGGATTTTCGGTAAATTCGCAATCCGCGAACTCTCGCGAATTTACCGAAAATCCGCAAATTCGCACGCAGCGGATTTTTTTTCTTGGTGATACAATATTGCGGCGTGCGGCGTTCACTTACCATCATTCAGCGTTTGCCGAGTTGTTTTTCTCGATATTTTGCGAGTGCTGCACCATTTTGGATCTTGCTGCGGGATCCCGCTGGAGTTTGGCGACGCATCGCGGGCAGCACCAATCTCGCACTCGCGAAATTACAAAATTTGCAATTCTGCACAAGAAATCCACTAGCAAGCAGCATAGACCTTCTGAAAATGATTACTTTTATCAGAATAACTCCTCAGGTTGACATTTGCCTGCACTTTTTTGGATTTGAGGCCTTTTGACTTTCTTTTGATCACTTTTGAATTAGAAATCAACTTTCACAAGTAAGTTTGTTTGGGGCATTACAGTTGCTGTTCTGCAGAAAAACGAGTTTTGCAAAACTGAAAGCACTCAGCAGGTGCAAAAGTTCACTAATCATTAGTAACCATTCCCTGTAGTACTTTCTGAGGGGCCCCTCCAGAGTTCAGTTGCCTATGTTTGTTTGGGGCATTACAGTTGCTGTTCTGCAGAAAAACGAGTTTTGCAAAACTGAAAGCACTCATCTGGTGCAAAAGTTCAAACTCATCATTAGTAACCATTCCCTGTAGTACTTCCTGACTGGGGACCCTCCAGAGTTCAGTTGCTAGTTGCAACAATTCTATGACCCTGCTCTGACTCATAGAATAGCTACAAGTAGGCCACAAAGGTCCTGGGAAAAAAAAAATGCACTGCAACAGAAAGCAAATTACAGATAAGGAAGCAGGTGCCAGACTGGAATTTTAAAACAGTGACACATTAATAAATCAACCCCAAATTAATTCATGTCAGTTGAAGCAGGGCAGGTGTGCTTGCTTTCCCCCCCCCATAATCTACAGTGATGAACCAGAGGGTGACATTGATGTACCAGAGGGTGGCATGGGTGAAACAGGGTGGTAGTGGTGAAACAGAGGGTGCTGTGAACCTGTGATGATGAACCAGACATAGAAACAACATAGTCGCGACCGTTGCGAGCCGACAAGTAAGTTCGCAATTGCGAACTGGTACAAAACCCTCGCGAACTAGCAGAAACCCTTGCGAACACAAAAAAATCCGCAAATTCGCGAGAATTCGCGGATTTCGAGGATTGCGAGTCCGCTAATACGCAAATTAGAGAACGCCAGATTCGCAAAATTCACCCATGCTTACCCCACACTCATGCTGTATCATTTAAAGATTGTAATGTAGGTAGCCTGTCCTATTTGTTAATAAGAAGGCAACTAACACAGCTAATATCACTAGATGGTGCCAAATACAGGATCTACTGTGTTTCTCTTTCTATGCAGGAAATGTGTTTTCCTTTTTACAACAGATCCTAATCGAATGGGGGCCACATTTGAGATTTTTGACTTCGCAAAAACCTCTGACATGCATACAAATTTCATCAAAGACGTACAGTTTCTATCATTATCCCTGCTATAATCGGGGGGCTTTGCTCTGTGACTATGTAAAGTGCTTTACTTCAATTTCTGGCACAAGCCGTTAATGCAGGGTGAGTATAGGGTCTATTTTGTAAAAATGTTCCCGCCAAGGCCCTTCTCAAGATGCCACTGCAGCTTGCACCAGCCATCGCCCCTGCCAGCAGTGCCAATGACACTACTAACATGAGTACTAACCATTACACTCCTACAAGGTTGACTATTCGGGCTATACCAGACCACCCAAAGGTATAAGAAAGGTGTGGATGGCAAGAATTCTTCATTTTTACTGTATATTGAATTACAAAACACTGTTGTTGTGCTCATCTTAAAATTAGACCGAAAGCGCCACCATTTGGTGGACTCTCATTAGCGCCAGTTTTTGAGAATTAAGTGCCGGTACTGAGCACCCGGAACCACCGGCTCAAATTAAGCACCGATATCAGCTTAATAACATATAAGGTGGTGGTACCTGCACGAAATCATAGAAGAGGTAACCCGTTCTTTTATCGTTGTGCGTAGTATTTCCTCCACTCCATAACACACTCCAATATGAAGCTCATTACTTCATTGTTTTTTGTCTATTATGCATTACATTCGTTTCTCAAAAGTAAATGTGTACACTTTTCAGTAAATCAAATAAGTCATTTGTACTGCGCTTCACAGTAGCTCACTTTCCATAGCTTCGAACATTGTCATCATGACATTTGTTATCTTTCTTGACTCCAAATTGTCGTTCAGTCATTACTCACTATGTTCTCACAGAAAAAAACTTCAGATTGATACTTCCTTCTTTCTAAACTCAGTCTCCCCAAATGTACAAGCTTACAAGGAGCTCATAAGAGTGAAACAAGCAGCAGGCCACTTTCTGTATCACAGCCCTGATTAATCGTGTTGCCAACAGCCCTGAAATCTCAGTAGATAATCCAAATGCCAGTCAAAGTCTGAACAACTGCAAAAAAGTATTCACTGGCTGTCAAAGAGGTCAAACCCAAGAAGAAATATGGTCCTACTGAATAATGATTAACAGGTCGATGAGGAAAATACCCGCTTCATTGTTGTGGTCACAACACATGTTTCATGCACTATCTCAGATGCAGGGAGACTTTGCAATGGGTTTGGTGAATTATTAAATGTTCAGAACAAGAGGACATGAAGTGCAGTTTCATTTTATTGGGCACAGTATGTGATTTCATGTTCTGTATTGCAAATTCAGCGGGGTCAAGGTCACTGGAGGCAGGCAGGTACCTACATAAGCATTTATTGACACTTGTGGTCAGCCCATCAGGCTGCTTGTAAGTGGAGGATATTGTCCATTCTCCTCTGGCCACGGACTACCCACCCTGTTACACAATACCTCCTTTCTGCTGGGAATCACAATGCCATCAATGCAACTGCTAATGTGGCCCTTTGCAGAGTGGGCACAGGGTGGTCGCCAAGTTGTTTTGGGTCTGCTCAGCAAAGTTTTTTCTTTTTCAAAACAAAGCAGGAAGAACTTGTATTTCAATAACCTCATGCCTTCTATGGTGGTACCAGACACACAAATCTAGGAATGGTCGTCCCAGCCTAAATTGGGCAATGAACCCTCACTATGACCTGATGGTCCTGTGGTAGATAGGCCATCAAGTCACCTTGTCAACTGGCGGAGACAGCAGTGCCTGCACTATTGGAAACCCGGTGGTTCCCCCTACCCCCTACCTGTGAGTGAGGAGGGAAGTCATGAGTTTGGCAGGGGCTGGACTGCCAGTTTATGGGACGTCAGTCACTCTGTCAAACCCAGAAACGTTCACTTTTTTAGTTCATAGGATAGTTAATCAGACATTTAAAGGAGGGTTGAAAGAGAGCCTGAAAGAACAAGATGAAAGGGCAGATAGTGTCTGATGGATGATAGAGTCATGAGATAGACACAAAACTATGCAGCATTGGTATTTGGCACCTGTGACATTCAACAGAGCTGGCAACAGGTTTCTGAGCAAAGCTTTTGACCTGTCACTTAGGGCCTGATTACGATGTTGACGGAAAGCCTCCAACCACTGGTTGGAGTCTTTCCGCCTGACATGGTAGGTATAAAGTCCGACCGCCGTATTAGGATGATGGCGGTCGGAGTTTAAACCTGCGGGGGGATTCCAACGTGGTTTAGACAGGCTCAAAGAGCCCGTTGGTCCATCAGAAAGTCTGCATAATTCCTTAATGAAGGTGGGTCCGCCGCAGGGATTATGAAGTTAGTTTCCGACAGCCATTCCATGTTCACCTTTGCGACATGGAAAGCTGTCGGAAAGTGACATTGGGGGCCCCTAGCAGGATCACCTTCTCCCCTGCCCTCTACATTCGGGCATGGGGGCACCTACGGTGCCCCTAAACATCCCTACACCATGTGGCCACATAGTGCAGGGATGTTTCAAAACATACATTTTTCAATGGAAGCTTGCACTGCAGGCCTTTTCTCCCCACTGCACAAGTTTCCATTGTGAAATGGATGTTTGCAACTGCCCTATGAGCGGTCGCATCGTAATAGTGCAGTCGGAGCAACCGACCTGAGGTCAGGCGGGTACTTTCCGCAATGGTGTTGGGCAGACGAAAGTCCACTTGACATCCCTATAAGGCCCTTTTTCTTTTACAAATTTATTTCTGATGATATATGATTGGAGGCTGCAATTGATAATTAGCATTGTGATTTCTGCTTATCATTATATTTGGTAGTTGGAAGAACTCATATTTTTTTGTTAAAAACTGGATGTATATACCAATATTTATATTTTGTTATTTTTGTGCATAATTGAAATAAATAAAAACGTTGTACAGTTCTGGTGAGTTGTTTTGACACTCTTTCAATTTACCCTGTTCTTTAAAAAAGGCATTATTGACTGACTTCTGCCTAGAATAGAGAAAGAGATCTACAGTTTCTTAGGATTCAAAACTGTTCATAGATCATTTATCTATGAACAATCTCCTACAATAGCCCCTATCACTAGGTTGTTGAGAAGATAACAATTGACATTTAAAACTGCAGCAATTCTAGGGCATCCTAGAGAAGTATTACATTTCTTAGTGGAGGCTGGTGTTACTGATTTTGCATAACACAAAGAAACAGCAAATTGCCATGAATGATTGAAGGTGTCTTCCTGCACATAAACAATTATTAAAAAAAGATGGTTTGCAACTTCTATGTGTGCTCCACCATTAGTGATTGTTTATGTTCAGGAAGGGACACCTTCCTGCACATAAACGATCATTACCTCAAGGTAGGCACCCTAGCACTATGGTGCAAGGGTGCCATGCATTGGCGCTAGGCAGCTGAGTTTAGCACCACGCTAGGGAAACCGCAGGGATGTACAATACCATTGTAAATATGGCTCATCCCTGCATTTTCAAAATGGCAGAGCGTGGTGTTAGCAGTTTTTGCTCAATGTCACACTTTGCCATTCACTTCAAATAGGTCCCTTGATCTTTTATTATCAGGTTTACAAAACTTTCACACTTGCTACATGGTTCCAATACCCAGAGAACCTCTTCATATTGGTGGATTGACTCAGGTGCCTTTTGGTAACACATTAAAAACTTACCTCATTCAACAACCATACTTCTTATGCTTAAACAAATTGAAGCGTACCTCGGGTCCTCACTAATAAAGGTGACAGCCGAGGAACCTGAAGGCACTTTTAATTTAACTGGATCCCGCTCTATCCTGTAAGTTTTATGTAAGAACTCTGTCTTATCGCCAGAAGTCTTCGTGGAGGTTGAGTCTGCCCTGGTAGTACCATTTTACCAGGGTGGGGAGAGGTTTCCTATGATGAAGCAGGACACAAAATTGTGTGTGAGGCATCCTCTTCCATTAAGGATGGCCTCCTAGACCGCCTTAAAGATTTCACATAACTTACTACAGTTGAATCTCCACTACTAACTGTGTTTCACATGATTAAGTGGCTACCTACTTCTTTTGTGGTTACTGTTTCAGAGTGGGGACAATAGGTGTGCTGTTGCTCCCCCTGAATCTCTTCTTTGGGGCTAACAATAGAAAAAAGAGTACAAGTCTCAAATACAGTGAGCATAAAAGAAGTGATTTAGACACTCTAAAGACTACTACCCCTTCAGAGGGGCTCAGTAATGTTTAATTCCCAGTCTCAAAATTTCAGAAATGAAATATTCTCAATATTTACATATTATTTCAATTATTTAGAACAAAATCTGTGTCATTCATTTATTTCACTGAGCTAACAACCATTGACAAAGCCAATAGTCCCACCTGGTTCAATGTGTATGCCAGTGGCCGTGGTATATATCTCGATACAATAACAGAAAGCTCAGAGAGGCATCAAAATACTGACGAGATGGCACACTGTGAAAATCACAGAAATGTATTTCACGTATTAAAGCCACATCCTTAATTACCTAGGCTACGTCTCTTTTAAAGACACCCCCTATTTTTTTAATCCCACGTAAAGCTCTGGCCGCATCAATTCATTGGCTTACATTTTTGAAAGATCAGCTGAGGCAGCAACCGGCGCACCATTAAACCAAATACACACAGGCACAGTGACTGGTATGTGATCCTCATTTCCCGTACTCGTAACCAGTATAAAGAAGACTCAACTCACTTGAAGCAGAAAAAAACTTTATTCACATAAAGAGAGCAGTTGGGGGCACAAATCATCTGACTCGTCAAACGTTCACCTTTGCTATATATAAAAAGGTCTTCATATCTCTGAACTTTCAGATGCACAAGCGTCTGAATTTCATGCACTAATCACAATACAACATGTCAGACAGCAGTAGTTTAATCAAACAGCAGAATCGCTGTTCACAGAGCAAAGTTTGAAGCCTACAAAAGATCTTCAAATAAAAGCTGCGGGTTTGACTAACAATATTTATCCACATTTACAAGCGGTCCATTAACTTTGAAGGTTTTTGCTTTTAGAAGCTCCTAATCTCATGACCTACCTTCTAATGGAGGCTGTTTATGAATGATACTTCTGTGAGCTAAAATAATGAGCGTAGTATTACTGCCAGTAAGTGCTAGTCAATAGACATCCATGCTAGGATTTATGGTGGTGTAATGACCAGCACCATATCAGTGTTTCTTTATGACCTGTTAAACAAAGAAATGATTGCAGCATCTTAATTGTAAATTGCTATGCTTAGCACACTTGTGAATTACTTTCACAGTGGCATTGTATAAGAAGGCATCAAGATGGAGCATAGAAAAATCATTTTAAATTGGCATGTTACATACGTGTTCATAGTTTGGTGTTTCCTGGTGGAGTATACTTTTGATTTTCGGTGTGTATGTATTTCCATACATTCTGTTGCTTTGGATCATATGCACCACCAACGTAATTGCCGGAAATTCTTCTGTGAATTCAAATGAGAGAAGAAATTACCAGCTAGGAAGAACTTTAAAGGATTCTAGAAGTGTTTGGTTATTTTCTTAAGTGGAGGAAAATCCGGCATCAGGTTATTGCAATGGAAAATTAGTGTGCGGGATCTGCAATGGACAATATAGTCCCTCCACAGAAAGGTACCTGCAGCTTTGCAGAGGCACCTTTGCAGGAATCCACTTCAAAGAACACTCAGATTTTTAAATGATCACCGTTATGAGCTAGTTAAATGGTCATCTTTATGAGATATACTAAAGATCATGTTTATGAGATATACAAATGATCATCTTAATGGGATATATCAATAATCATCTTTATGAGATATATAGAACTTACAATCATTATACGATATATAGAAAAAATCATCTGTATGAAATAAATAAATGACCATCTTTATGAGAAATGAAAATTACCATCTTTATGAGATATATAAATGACCACCTTTATGAGATATATTAATGACCATCTTTGTGAAATATAGAAATGATCATCTTTATGAGATATAGAAATTATCGTTTTCATGAGATATATAAGTGACCATCTTTATGAGATATAAAAATTATCATCTTTATGAGATAAAGAAATGATCATCTTTATGAGATATATAAATGACTATCTTTATGAGAAATATAAATGATCATCTTTTGAGGGTCCTACAGAATTCTCTTCAGTCAGAATTAAGAAGTATACTTAATCTGCTGGGGTTGTCAGAATACATTTAAAACAGGTTTATTTCTTAAGGCTTTTATTTGTCTCCCCTATTTTTGCTAGCAACTGTTGTGTTCCAGACTATGCTCCTCATAAGCACCTTGAAACTGAATGGGAGATGAAAAAATGCAAATCTACAAATGTCATTTAACATAAAATAACAGATTTATAAATTCTGACCAATAATAATAATAAAACCATTTAGAATGTATTACCGCATTTACGCATGGTAAAAACTCCCTCAAAATTACTGCTTACGCAGACGATCTGGCAATTTATACAACCGACGTACCTAAAGCAATAGCAGGGATCATTAAGGAGGCTGACGAATTCGGCTTGGTTTCGGGATACAAACTAAATTTAAACAAAACACAGATCGTTGTTAACTATAAGCTTCCGGTCCCAGTTTTGGTGGTTTGCCACACTGCGAACTACTTGGGTATTAAAATAACATCTAACTTAAAAGAAATTGTGGCCCTAAACTACGATACTTTATTGAAGGAGACAACAGGGACCCTTAAAAAATGGCATACGGTTCCCTTAAATTTAATAGGACGAATCAACCTTATAAAAATGAACATTTTGCCAAACTTTTTGTATTTGTTCAGGACCATCCCGCTCTATGTTAACAACTTATTTTTTTTTAAACTGGATGGTATTCTAGGAAGCTACATTTGGGGCTACAAAAAAAATCGCAGAGCTCTGTCTCTTCTCAAACTAACAGCTACTAAGGGCGGCCTCAACTTCCCGGACTTTAATTTTACTTTTACGCTTCTTTCCTGGGTCGGATACGCAGCCTTTTTTCTTCTAACTACCCTTATTTTTATCACCCATTTATGCTAGGAGCAAACTCTGTACAATTTTTAGCTAGAAGCAATGACCTGAACTACTTCAAACGAGTGAAGTTTAATACCGCTAAAGATGTAGTTCATATAGGGTATACCATTATGGCTATTAATAAAACTACGTTCTTTCACCCAAAGCTAAGCATGTGGTATAATCCGGGCTTACCTGAGATGTTTAGCGATCCAATAGTTAGAACATGGGCTATCCTCGGCATAAACCACCTCTCCGACTTATACGGATCATCAGGTTTTTTAACATTTGATACCTTAAGAACACTTTATAAACTACCTGTAAATGCTCTTTTCAAGTATACACAGATACGTGATTTCTTTATGAATAAAATGAAACTAAGGGAAATTTTAGACTCAGAAATATGGATCTGCATTTACGGGGAAACAAATAGTGATATAATTAGCCTGGGGTACAAATGTCTTTGTCAATCTAAACCTGATGATTGCATCAACATCGCACAGAACTGGACTACTACTTTAGGAATGCCCATCTCTTCAAATAACATTTCCACTTTTCTTCATAACAGTAACTCTTTAACTAATTCTTCTAGCTTAAAACTTCAATCTTACAAGACTGTATGCCAGCTATACTACACGCCGCTTCACTTCTTTAAGTGGTCAGGGAATAATGCATTATCCGAACGTATAAAATGCCCAAAATGTGACCTACTTGCAGCAGATATAGTCCATATAATTTTTTCATGCCCGGCTCTCCAAACATTTTGGGATGAAATAGAAAAAGTGCTGAAACTGAATAAAATGTTCTTTGGTAAATTCTCTGCCGTGATGATACTTTTGGGAATACAACCAAATACTGCTACCCATAAGAACCTAATGTTTATTCTAATTTCTTGTGCAAGACTGATAATTGCTAGGGCTTGGATCTCAGATAAACCACCATTGGTAACCGAATGGTGGCTTCTGGTAAACGAGATACACGATATGGAATTTTCAACTGCCAAAATTCGAGGGATTGGTTCTTTGAAGAAAGTTGATAACATTTGGGGGAACTTGCTCCCTATTCATGAATGAATGACTTCATTTTTGCAGTACTAGATTTGTGAATAGTTCCTATTTCTTTCATGGTCAGAGCCTATTTGATGCAGAAGAAACTGATGTATTTTTATTTAATATACTGTAAATCTATTTGCCTATTTTCTATTTGATTATGTTTTTAAGGAATTTATGTATTATAATTTTCTTTTGAAATGTACGTCTGCTTGTGCTGTCAATAAAAAAGTTTAAAAAAATAAATAAATAAAACCATTTATAGAGCGCATGGTTACACTCAAGACAGTGTGTCCCCGCGCTGTGGATGCATTCCATTCTAAAAACAAGCCCACCACAAGGACCAAACATTGATATTAGGGTTATAGTGTGGAGGCAGTTTTTGCAGGTACGCTGGACCTTTGTTCTAGTAGTAGGGCTTAATAAATCAATCCTTGGATGTCAAAGGCAAGAGCAGAAGAGCCTTTTCTGTGCTTGCTTTCTTATTGTGGATTGTGTTTCCTTTCTCCAGCAAACAGAAAATCTTCTTTCTTTTAAAAAAGATCTGAAACGTATTCTGTCAGGAGGCTGTGGGTTATTGTTTGTGTATCACACAATTCATGAAGCCTTAAGGTGTACCTGAGCTTTACACATTTCTGTTAAATTGTTCATTCATGATGTTGAGTGTCTTGAATTTGATCCTAGCCTTAAAGGGAAGCCAGTGGTAAGTTTCAGATTTAGTTTGGCATGATTGAACATTTGTAATTTCACCCGCCGATTGGCAATCTGATTTTGAAGTCTAGTCCAGCCTACTATGTTGATAATGGTCCTCAGAATGTTTTTTTTCTAGGGAGTACAGGGCTATAAGTGTTTACATTTCATTTGGAAGAGGTTTATTTTTTAATTAGGTGTGGGTAGTTTGCCCTACTTTGTTTAGTTGTTTAACAAAGTAGTATTTCAGGAAAAACATACTCTGCTTTCTATAGCGCAGACAATGAACAACACGAGGATCCTGGAAATTAAACCACCATTTTAACATGCACAGTTGTGAGCAATATAAGAATTAGGAGGGTTATAGAAACCATTGGTTACAGAGAGGATGTCATGATGCTGAGGTGAGATTTGGAGCCCAGTGTTAGATGTGAGGAGATGGAGACAAAATGAAGAGATAACTTTGTGTTTCCTGACTTTGAAACTAGTTTATTTGAGGGTTGAAATACTGCACAAAAGGCTTTTAGTTTTACAGTTAATTTGGGCAAAGATGTGTAATTTATTAACAGAGTCTAAATAACACATTCAGTTTGAAAGAAAGTTAGATTCATCTAAAAAAGATAACAATAGGCATCATTCCGATGCCAGGCGGTTGGACCGCCGGTCACTATTGAAGCGTTCGGGAGAACTCCCAATGAACATGCAGCGATCTGAACGCCATATTTGGATATGACCGCTGGGCTGGCAGCCGGAAAGTCGCCGGTCCCACCAAGGGGCATGGGTCAGCCCTTTGGCAGGGCTGCAGCATATGCCGTCGCAGTGAAGCGCCTTCTGCACATCCATGCATGGCACACATTGCATGGAGGTGAGTGGGGGAACTACATGTGCCCCCAGGGCCTATTTTCTGAGGCCTACAACAGCAGGGGTCCCCATATCCTTTTCCACCAACCTTTCAATGGTGGGGTCCCCACCATGATGAGGCTTTCAGAAAGGGATTATTAGATTCCCAATGGCCGCGGCTGCCTTGGCACTGTCGTCATTCTAGGACGCTGCTACGACTGCCACACCGTCGGGATCTATGATCCTGGCTGAGGTGGCGGTCTTGCATCTGACAGTTGTGGGCCTGACCACCAGTATCAAAATAGGATGGATGGACCGAAGAGCAGTCAAACCACCACCAAAGGCTTGTCAGCGGTCAGACCACCACTATTTGAATCAGTCTCATAGATATGCATCATTTTCCCCTTGATTTCAATAAATGTTCAGCATCTCTGCCATGAAATCCTAACAAATATAAAGGTGATTCTGGGGATTTCTTTCTTTATTCGAGTATTTATAGAGGGCTGCATGCCACTTTGGGGTGACATCTGACCACTCATACGGATGGAAAATGGGTGGGAGACAAATGAAGGCAGTTAAAATCCAGAGGAGTGCAAGGACGGTCTCATGTCCAGCATCCAATAGGAACAGCCCTTCGGGAAAATCTCAGCCAAATTACCATCCAAATAGTTCTGCTTTAAGAGGTTTCAAGAAATGCATGCAGTTTGATTCTGTCCTGAGGGATGGGTCCAGGTAATTCTGGAGTCTATAGTGTTGCACTCCCAATGCTGGCCTGTCTTGCTGCCAGTCATGTCAGAGGGTTTTGTAAGACCCAGAGCAAACAGTTTAGAGGGGCTGGTGGAAGAGAATATCCATCAGGTAGTAGGATGGCTTCACTGGCGACGTTGTGCATTTTATTATTTAAAAACATATTTGGTAACATGTGCACAGAGCCCCAGGGCCCCACAGGCTCCAGTTGACCTCATGCTTGCGGCAAATGATGCGGATCAGGTTTGAAGAAGCAGTGTGAAGATTCCTAACAAGTATATACCAAGAAGTGTCAGCTTTTTCAAGGAAACCATGGGCTTTGATCCAGCGGTCTTGTTGAATGAGTGTTTTAAACCACGCAGCCCTTAAATGTTTTTTAAATCTGGTGTCACATGATCCTGTTTAGGCAGGTTACATCAGTTCCACTTGGCCTTGCATTAAAGTCTGTGCAGCCAGTCTGTGAGCTGTTCTGGCACATGGCAGTAGTCCATCACCAGACATTCCATTAGTACCTGCAAATGCAGTTTTCTAGTCATAGGATAGTACGAACCATCAACAGTTGCAAGCTGATATCCTTCCCATGAAGCACAGAAAAAGAGGATGACCCCGTAATCCACTGGAGAGCTTGGGTACATGTGACGTTGAAGGTTAACAGTGGATCCAGTGGAGTATTTCTTTTTACTGAAATACATAGTCTTTGCATCAACATAGGTTAAATCAAAAGATTCATTATAGACAGTAGGAAAACATTTATGGAAACGAACTCTGAAATTTTCTATTATGAATTGGCAATCTAAGAGAACATCGTAGTTATTTTTACATCTTTTACTGCTGCGAAATAATGAGAATGGAAATCCAGTAACAAATCGAGATAAAGGTGATGCTGTGCAGTGCTCAGTGCAAGTGGAAAAAATACCAAAGAATTGGTTTAATACACTTAGGGGCTGATTACGAGACTCACGGCGGATAGGCGGTAGGACCGCCACAGCATCGCCACTGCCGCCAGGGGCCCACAGTTCCTCGGCGGAGATGCAGCGGTCAGGAGGCAGCCATATGCTTGGCGGGACCGCGGTGGTCCCCCCAAACATTATAGGAGTTTCCTCTCCACCAGGGATTACATGGTGGTTCCTCCTCCATGTGAACCCTGGCAGAGAGGGAACAAAGGGGTCCCCTCTTCCCCCTTGTGCCTCATGCCCTGTGGATGCACTCTGTGTGCATGCACACCAGTTCCTGCATGGCATAGACTTTAAGGTCCATGCTGTGTAGGAACTGTTTTTGCGTTCCCATTGTGGGGCTTGTTTTTAAAGACACCAGTGCGGGAACACCATAAAAAAAGCCTGCCAGACAGGAGGAAACTCCAAATCAGGCGGGCGGTCTCACCATGGGTTTTGTGGTGCAGCAGCAGGGCGCACCCAGTGCTGCACCGCCAAACTCGTAATTCAGCACAAAGACCAAATATTTTATCACGTTTTTGTGTGCAGTCAAAAAAATTATTTAGGTGTGCAGGCAGGCTGCCAATGCACATAACACTACCAAAAATGTGAATGGTACCATTGGTGAAGCGATCTCTTTAACCCATAACCATTTTCTAGCTTCAACAGAATTCATTCTCATTTAACCCTGATGAAGACCCAAGGATTATCTGAGCAATAAGGTCAAAACACTCTCATTGCCGCCAACACCAAGGACCTATATCTGGCTGAAACTAGGCAGCGGAAGCTTTGACACATACATGTGGATTAACAAGGTGTCAGTGTACGCTAATAAATCAGATGTCACCTTGAGACTAAACACTACTCAGTGGTGTAATATTAGCCACCGCAGCCCTTGAGATAGGACCCTGAGCTCCAGAGCGCCCCCTCCGGCACTGGTCATGGGAGGCGGGCGGGCAAGCTCCTGACTGGGTCCAAAGTGTGGGAGGGGGGCCTTCATGTACTTTGCAGGGGGGGGGCCTCATGTTTTGTTACGCCACTAGCACTGATGTTTTATGTCTAAAGCACACACAATCGTTGGCGCCTCCACGTCTGAGACAGGCTAATTTACCTTTAATTCTCAATCGGTGGTTCAAAAAAAATCGCTGTTACCTGATCAACGAAAGTCACAGTGAGAAGTTCAAATATCCACTTCTCAGGCTGCAATAAGGAACTCATTGCTGTGAAACCAGCATTCTTGTATGCCAAATGTGCAGGTGGGAAGGAGGGTGTGCCAGCAAACACTGAAGCTGCATGCACTTTATGAGCCTTCACGAGGTGCCTGATAATGATTATATATTCTAATTGCCCCATAAAGATTATATTTAGTTTAATTGCTATTCACCACGTTTGGTTTATTTTGAGCAAAGATATGGTTGTCTTTAAGTCATACCATATTGCTGGTGTGTGCAGAACAAGGAGTACACCCACGTGCAGTGTATCTTTGACTCTCAACCGAAACAGCGACAATAATTTAAGTATAACTTTATGTACAGCGAATTATGGGGCATATTGGCAAGAACCTTGTTAAAATTATCACAGTTTTAGCGGCAGGAAACTGCCGCTAAAACGGTGATAATGGGCTTGCTAATAGGCCTTATAGAATTACAATAGAAGCCCAGGTTAGATGTGCAGGACATCTAACCTGGGCTTCTGTTGGAATTCTTTAACGCATATTAGCAAGCCCATTATAGCCATTTTAACTGCAGTTTCCTGCCACTGAAACAGCGATAATTTGAACGAGGTTCTTGCTAATATGCCCCTATATTACCTTGGTATCCTATAGAATTTGTATCTTATTACACTTAGCTCTGGCCGTTTTACCTTCAGGATTATATCTGAGCTGCTTTAAAAAAATTATGAGCTGTGTTTGCCTAGAATTAAATAAATTGAACTGGTGCCTGTCTTGTATATTAGGACCAGCTCTCTATCACTCAAGAGCCCAGTACAAGCAGCAGTGGGGGCTACCGGTTAAAAAATATAGTAAGGCATATTGGCGCAAAACTAGCCCTAAAGGCTGCACTGCCCCTCGGCATGGCACTTCTACCCAGCGTCCACGAGCAGGAACGGAAGGACTTCCTTCCAGCTCAGTGGAACCTGAATCCAACCAACTTTGGAGCTGCTCTCATCAGTGTGAAAGCAAAAGACACACAAATGATGGACGGAATGCAGAGCAAACCAAACATTAACCCCCAGTGAAGAGATCTGGGTTAAATCCATCGTTCTTTTGCTCACCATGCCACACCAGTTTAGACCCAGCCATATGCAAATCAGTCTTGACCCTGTTCCTCATGGAAACAGTCCAGCCCGAACTGCCAAGCAGGTCATCCCTGGACAATAAACAAGCATCCCAGGACCAGTGTTGGGGTATTAACCCTCAGCAGATAGGCTAGCTTGAATCCAGGGGTAAAGTGAGCCCGGGACTCACATCTGGGAATACCTGATGCACTTAAGGCATGAAAGTAGGATAGGTGGGAGCAGGCTAACCCAGCACTCACTATGAGGCTGGGGTCCTGTGCCAACAATCCTCTGGCTGCTTCACAGCCTGGATATTGTTGGGTCTACAGTGTGGATGTCGGGCTGACCATAGGTATGTTGCCAGCCAACCCGACATGCACAGAGAAAGGGGCAGCATTAATCCTGCGATAGCAGGATTCAGCCCTGCCCCCTGTTTCACGCTCACGCTGTACACAGCGCTTGCTGGTTGCATGATAAAATGCAGGATTATGCCATTTTATTTATTTTAGTGTGTTTACCAGCATGTGGGGCGTCTCTCCTCCACTCTTGTGGAGGAGCTGCCACTGCAAGTCAGGCACTAAACAGTTGGCCCTTTCCTCCTCCCTCTGGATATTTTCCCTTGCAGAGAGGGGCTAACTCTTTTTTGCAAAGTTTTTGGGAAATCAATTACAAATCTGTGTTTTTGCAGCCCCGCTTGTTTCTGTTCGATATTTCTCCAGCAGTCTTTGCCCGCTTGCAGCATGCAAAGTCTCTGGGTGAAGTACTCCATAACCACAGAATTATCATGGATGTTATAAAACTGACGGGCTACTAAGTCTCATTGTTGGCACTATCAAGACTCTAAATATAAGAATAGTTCAGTCAGTCACATAAACATGGCGGGTTCTGAAAGCTATTGGGCTTCCCTGCTCCTTTCCTGTTATATAAGAAAAACAAATTAATTTTAAAGTAAGGCAATAAAATTGAACCGTGCGGTAGCCTGGGTGTTGCAAGAATAGCTAGTCCTGATATCCTGAAAGACTAAGTGGCTCATTACAATGTTGGTCGGATAGCAAACCGACCAACTCCTTATCAGAATCAGTTGCAACCAACTCATGTTCGGTGAGTCTGAACGACCAATTACAATGATTCCGAACACAGGTCAGAAAGTCTCCCATTGACTTCAATGGAAGCCTGTGCTCCGACAAACAACACAGGCTCCCATTGAAAAAAAGGGGTAGTTGCAGAAAACTCTGCCACCTTTGGCAGGTACCCAATGGTGCCTGCCACACTGTGGATGGTGTTAAGGAGAGGTCCCATGGGTACCCCAATGGCTCCCAACCAGAGGCCTCAGGATGAAGGGGGGCCTGCTAGGAGCCCTCAAAGTCAGTTTCTGATATCCTTTTTGTGTCAGACAGACCGATTAGGAAAGGCTGTCCGAATAAGACATTGTAAGACGTTGAACCACAACGCAGTCCATAGAGCTGTACAATTCAGCTTCGACAGAC